>NC_142064.1:51047500-53532500 GCF_059756535.1 Pantherophis guttatus
TTTTAATAATTCTGTCAATTATTGGGACAAAAAGCTTTGTGTCTGAGCTTGTGGGGAATTCAAAAGCAGAAACTGCAGGGGATGCAACCAATTCAAAATAAAGTATCTGGCAAACTAGTGTTACTGAAGTGTCAGCAATACCAAGGATTAAAATGTGATCTATGAAAATAGGCTCTATTTAGAAATGCACAGCATACCGACTGATCAAAAAGATTAACTACCATTGTCAGGTATCTGATCTACTGGAACTTATCTGCTTTAAAAAATACTTTAGGCTTTCGTTTATATAACTATTTGTCTTCTACCCTTCGCAAAGCTGTGCACGTAATAGGCACAATCTATTATCATTACTGTTATTAATTGCATGTAAATGAACCTCTTGATTGGTTCTATATAATATCCTTTTCAGTTACACTCAGCAACACTTCGGTTTGTTATGCATAACACTTTGCTCTTAGTAAAATTCTCTTTTGATTCTCCTGTCAGTGCATATTTTCAGGGCTGTCACAATTCTGACCTGAGGTTTTTCAATATGTTTCTGTAAACTTGTGTAATCAGAGAGGGGGAAAAAAGGTATACTAAAGAAGGAATGCTAGTCTCGTGTTTTTGCTGGGGGAAAAAATAAAAGCATTTCCCATCTTTTCATTTTATTGTAAACTAAGAAAAAGAAGTTTTAGAAAGCAAGTAAGCATCCTTTGAGGATTTCAATTTTCCTCATTCTGCTCTATCTTACAAAGTTGGCAGTTTTGACTTTCAACATTTTATTCTTCTCCCTTCAGAATTTGGCTGGGAAGGAATTTGATTTTTTTTTTAATTTTGTGATAAAGATTCCAAATGACATCATCTATCGCCTTCCCTTTGCAAGAGGAGAGATGCAATGAAGTTTTGCAATTTGACTTCTTTTAATGAATGATGATAGGGAAAGATTCTTGTACATTTGTAGAATAATAACAGTGATGTGAAATATTTAGAAACTAAAAAAGATAACTCTTACTACAGAAGATGTTGAAGGGCATTTCCTACTCTGCAAACATACATTATCCTATTTACTGCTGTAGGTGTTAGGAGTAGAAATAACAAGAAATGTTTCTTTATTCCTTCTGTACTTTTCTTGTGCTCTCTCAGTTTGTTTTCTGTAAGAAGAATAGATCCCTTTTTCTTATTCTGTTCTACCATTCCAAGAGCAGAAGAAGAGATGGCAGCTTTCCTTAATGTATCCATAATGAACTATTCTCCAAAGCACCTGAGAGTAGGACAAGAAGCAATGGGTGGAAACTAATCAAGGAGAGAAGCAACTTAGAACTAAGGAGAAATTTCTTGACAGTTAGAACAATTAATCAGTGGAACAACTTGCCTCCAGAAGTTGTGAATGTTCCAACAATGGAAGTTTTAAAGAATAGATTAGATAACCATTTGTCTGAAGTGGTGTAGGGTTTCCTACCTAAGCAGGGGGTTGGACTAGAAGACCTCCAAGGTCCCTTTTAACTCTGTTATTTTATATTCTATAAAAGAAAGAAAATTAAGGATTTCTTGTCTTTTAGCAATCTTGGGAACCTAAGTTTCTGCCCATAGTTAGTCTATTTACTAGATGTTCCATTTAAAGACCCCAATGAATGAATATAATGAGAAGGACCTAAATATTTTCTCAACAATTGTGGGATTCTTGCATGTATGTTTTGAGACTGCAGTATAGCAGTACTGCAGTATATAAACCTAGAACTCTCAAAGTTTTGTACCAACACGTATGTATGTACTGAACCAATGCCTGGAGACTGTTCAGGGCTGGATAGGGAAAAGTAGACTTCAGCTTCATTCTGATAAGACTGAGTGACTACCGGTATCACTGTTTGGCTACAAACAGTTTAGGTCAGTGATACTTTCATTGCTGATCTTAGATGGGCTTCTTTTTCCCATGCAAGACTGGTGAAATGTTAGCATCGTCCTGGGCTTGCAGCTCTTTCTTTTAAGACCTGGCTCTGTTCACAAGCTGCAGTTAATATATTCATTGATATTTTTGTGGGGCCCTTGTCATATTTATATGTGTTATTGCTCTCTTTGTTTTAATGTATGCTACCTGCTTATGTGTGTTTAATTGGTTTCTGGATTTTGTAAATCACTCAGTATCTAATGAGGTCAGCAATTATAACTAATTTAACAAAGAATTAAATAAATCAAATCAAATTCAGCCTTAGCTGCTGGTCTGCTAACTCACTATGGTAATCTTCCTAAGTCTGGCATTTAATTTAATTACAGAGTTAGTAGACCAGCAGCCAAGGATAAATTCAGGTTGAGAAAACTTTTAGCAAAATATTTCTACTGAAGTCATCCTTTGTTGGTGTCTTTTTATAGACTCACCTGAAAAACAATAGTCTCTGTCTTCTAAGCAGTCGTAAGCAGTAACCACCATTTTGACTCCACGTTATGCCTTCAGTATATATTATTCCAGCACAATGGGAAATTTTAATGGCAAGTCACAGATTCAACTGCTAGTTTGGGGAGCATAAGAAAAGGCAGAATCATGCTTCTCTGGGATTACATATTAATAACTAAAAGACTTTGTTTACTGTTACGGTATCTATCTAGCTAAATATCATCTTTCTCTTTCTCCATCCTTTTATTTATCCATTCATCCACCCATCCATCCATCCAGTCAGCCAGCCAGCTGACCAGCCAGCCAGACACACACACAATTTTTTTCCTGGTTCTCAGACAACAAGAGTCTCTTGAGGTAATATCATTTCAACCTGATATCTATATAGATAAATGATAATCTTGATCTCTCTCCTGTAGCTCTTCCAATGACAGTCCTGTAATTTCTTTGATACCATCAATGCTTCATAGCAATTGTCTTTGTTATTCCTTTCCTTAACTTCATTGGGACAGCAACAGTCTCTCAGTCCAATCTACCTTATAACATTGTGGTAAGGAAAAATTTGAGGCAAGAAAACAATATATGTACCTTGAGCTTCTTCAGGAGAGATATTTAGTTATTCACTCTTATACCTCATCTAGTCAGATTTCTATTTACAACTGGATCTCTGTTCACAGTTATTATTCTCTGACCAATGTGATTTTAATCTTTAAATGTGGCTAAGTTTTGCTTTAACATGTGTAAAATATATAGTATTTGACCACATCAAATTTGCAATTATTTAGTTTTATTATGACTTTTGTTTGCTACCCTAGAATTTCTTTTTTTGTGAGATATTCAATGACCATAAATTCTTTTATATAGAGATACTGTATGAAACATATCTACATCTCTCTCTCTCATTTTATATATGTATAGATATGAAACATCACAGTTAAATATTCTTAAAAGTAGCAAATGTATATAGAGTTTAGTAAACTATATCCTTAAAAAGAAAAAAATCTGAAGGAAATTAACTAAAAAATTTAAGAGAAAATTAAAAATCAAACTAAGAAAATCTAAAAATCAGACAGCAGGACCTTAACTTCTGTGGGGTTTTTTTTTTTTTGATTTTCTTAAAATAGCTTTTATTTTCTTTTGCTTCAAGAAGATCAGAGAAATCATAGGAACTAAGATAGAAAACTCAATTATAAAATAGACAGGAATGAAGCTAATGGAAGAAAAACATTTGTATGTATATTACACTTATTCATATAATAATGTATCCATTTACAAATGAAATTACAAAATATTGGAAACATTTGCAGAAAATAAATAGAGTAAGGAACTGTCTCTATTAGAAAGTGGGATATAAAAGGCAATGGAAAATACATAATAGAAAATGAAGAAATGTGAATATCTTTGCTTAGGTTTTCTTGTTTTATATTAAAAAACTATCCAGTCATCATACATATTTCTTATTGACCATTTTTTGGTTATTATGATTATTTATTCTGAAAGCTGCTTTCTCCTCTTTGACATTTTGGAAATTTCCCCCCTATTCCTGTTACTGACTCTAGCAGGAACTCCTCTTCCTATTATTCTCTTAGTCACTGAAACTTTTGAATCCTCTCCACATATCACAGCGGTTACCCACTGGGAGGCTTCCACTTTTTAACATTCATTTAGGTTTAAAGAATAGAACCCAAAACTCCCAACAATATGAATTATCAAAATATGGGAACAAATTTTGAACCAGTTTGCTTTTTGCTATGACAAGCTCCTTCTTGGGAGAAGCTACTATAGAGAACTTTTAAAATATGTTTGTCTCCGTTATTATTAAAGAATATGCAGTCCATTTGGTTAGCTCCTTTAAACCAGACCAAACTGATGTTGGATGAGGTGTTGAATTCTGGACTGTAGCATTTCAGAATGTAAATTTGAGAGATGTAATTCTGAAATTAACAAGATCATATCATAGGGTGTCTCAGTTTGCATTAGAGAGAAGGCTGCAGTAAATCTCTGCCATGCAACAATTTATAAGGGCCTTCTTTTTTCTTTTAGTTCTGCAACATACAGAAATTTCTTCTCCAATGAAGTCTGAAGTGGTATAATTTAGATGTCAACTGCTGTACCTTATTCTACGAAACTTTTAGAAAAACTCTTAGTATTCTACTCCTCTTATGCACAGCTTCTGATCTTTATATCTATGTTTGATAGAAGATATCTCAAGATAAAAGCTACTATTTTCTTCTTCAAGATCACAGCTGCCACCTCAGTCATTCAAACCTTCTCGCTATTTGCCTTTAATATGTTCCCTAAATGTATGAATTTGGGAAGGAATTTAGCTCTGGCCTTAAGAGAAAGTAGAAGACATCAAGTAGTTATTCAGCTCTGGGAAAATTGAAAGTGGAGATAGAGATTTAGTACTGCCTTGCCATGATCTTGTTTTGCTTAAAAAGTGAAATACAGGCTTTCAAGATTCTGTTAATATGGTAACTCTACATAAAATATCATACCTGGAACCCCTGCAGTATGTATCTTGAACAGGCCTACCCAAAAGGGCTGAAAGAATGTGATCTAGGACAGGAATGGATGAGTTCTAAATTAGCAAATATTAATCCTAGAGATAAATTCATAGTCAAAAGCAGACATGGGCCAAGATTCAAGGAAGCAATCAGATAAGGAAACAGATTAGGCACTATCCTTCTAGCTAGCACAACTAGAAGGTTTATAGGGCCAAGAGGACATGGAATTAGCTCTTGGCATTAGCCTCAGGCAAGCTGGAACAGAAGTCAAAATGATACCTCAAATACAGAACACATTTATGGGTAAACCAGGATGTTACTGATATAATGGCAAAAATGGCACGTATCTGATTGACTAGTTTAAGATATGTCCCCCTGTCCAAGTTTCTTTGGAAATCCATATGCAGAAAATGTTTTTCAGGATGGTATCAAACTGTGATTATAACATAATATATAATTATGTGATCAAGTGCTTGCATGGTAGATATAATGATACAAATCTGTGCCTTGCTTCCCAAATACAGATAGTTTGGATTAGAATTCCTACACCAAGGAAAAGCTTACCTTGAGGGGCCGTGTGTGATAGTTTTGATAAAAAAGAAAGAAACATGCTAGTTATTTTTTTAATAGTAATTTTATTTAAAATTGCAACTACAATGGTAAAAACTAATGCAAACTAAAAAGAAAAAAAATAGAAGATACAGACAAAACAGGATTATAGTAAAGAAAAGGAAAATAAATATATAAAGAAATGGTTGCTGATATGTATATCCCTTTTAATAATCAAAATATCTCTTTTAATTATTAAGACATCAGTCGTTTCTTTTGTATGTTCACTGTAACACTTTCTCCATGTCATTCTTGTAGCCTGTCATTTTAAAATCCATTTTCAGTCTATCTATAGTCTTAAAAATAAATCCTGGGTTTGTTGTTCAAAACTATCCTTCAATATATCTAATATCAAAATATTTTGTTTTATTCTGTATTAGAAAAATCAAGTTTGAATATTCTTATTTTATCCATTTATTAAATTTATTTGCTGCCCTTCTCACCACAAGGCAACTTCTCATTTAATTGTAATCTTTAGCTCCTTCTAATTCCTTTGTGTGTCCAATTTTTAAGGTCTTATTTTCTTAAAAATTTTTTTTTTTAAACAAAAAGCATTTTCCCTCAGGAAGGATTCTTTATAATTATCCCAAAATCTTATTTCAAATTTATCTGGACCTTTATTCCATTTGTAACTTTATGAAAGCAAAGCTTTAATCATAATTTTTCTGTTTTTATTAAAGTAATATTTTTAAGCCTTAAAGTTGTATTTAAAATCATCTTTCACTACGAATTGAAGGAAACTCACCAGTGCTGTAAAATTTGTCAAGCCAAAAGTTCCTAATAACTAATAATAATAAAGCAATTAGCAAGTAATTTCCAAAAGTGATTGGAAAAGGAAGTATGCAAACCCAGTAGCTGTCCACAGTTTGAGCTAGATGGGTATGCCCTCATCACCCAGAGCTCTAAATCCACCAGAGACCAATGTCTTGCAATCTCCTTGCAAGGAGCAACTGTCTGGATACTTGTGGGCAATCTCAAAACCTCTCCTTTTCTAGAGAGGAATAATTAAAAAGTTGGTCTACTTCATTTTGCCATTTCTTCCCCAGAAGTGAAATATCTTAGTTCTAACAAACCAAACTAAGCAGTGGTGAAATCCGAATTTTTTTACTACTGGTTCTGTGGGCATGGCTTGGTGGGCGTGGTGTGGTTTGGTGGGCATGGCTTGGTGGGCATGGCAGGGTAAGGATACTGCAAAATCTCCATTCCCACCCCACTACAGGGGAAAGGTATTGCAAAATCTCCATTCCCACCCCACTCTGGGGCCAGCCAGAGGTGGTATGTGCCGGTTTTTTGAACTACTCAAAATTTTCGCTGCTGGTTTGTCGAACTGCTCAAAATTTCTGCCACCAGTTCTCCAGAATCTGTCAGAACCTGCTGGATTTCATTCCTGAAACCAAGGCTTGTTTGTCAGGATTGCAATTACTGTTGATTGTATACACTATACTTTTACTTCTACACTATTTCAGAGATTGTGTTTCCTCATCATTATGTATTTTCTATTATTTTGTCATATTTAAATATACACAAACCAAATTATAACTTTTAGTTGCTCATACTAATAATATGCAACTGGTCTCATGAATTGCAATAGCAGACCATTTATATCCAGACTTACCACCACCACACTTTTCAGCAAATCTAGAAATGCAGACAAGAGGAAGGTGTCTCACGTTTATATGAATTTGTGGTTAATGCTATATCTTTTTTAGTTCAGAATCTTTTGATCATTTAGCTGTTAACAGTCTACATAAACTGTTTTATGAGGTTTTATGTAGACCTCATCCAAAGATTATAACTAGAGTCTCAGAAACCCAAGGCAATGTGTACTTTATATCAGTATTTCTCAACCTTGACAAGTTACATTCGGCTATATTCTGACCTCCCCAATCTGGCTTTCACCTGAACAATTAATTGCCTTTGCCATAACTCCCAGTCACTACGCATGACTAACACACCTTTGGACTACTTCACTCAGGAAGTTGATAAATTATTTTCTATTCGTTTTTAAACCCTCTTTCTTTTTATACATTCTTTTCATTTCCTAGCCAGGCATAGAAAAATACAATTGGGCAAAGCCTTGGGGATCATCAGTAACTGACACACAAATGGTTCTCCCCTATCAACAGATGGCCTAGACAAGCACAGCAGGACATATCTTCTCTCCAGAGTACAACTGATAACTCACTTTTTAAATAATTGTTTTAAACTGAGATTCCCTGTTTGACTTAGCTTAGGCAGATGGTAATGTTACTACAGATTATCTCCTTTCAAAATATGACAGGTAGTCCTTCTAACTGTGAAGCCAACAACAGATGTGAGTAATATGCCAGGCCAATGTTGCTGCTATTCTAATTTTTCAGACAGTCTTTTCACTGACCGCACTATGTGTGGCCTTGTAGATAAATAGGAGAGAGGTCTGAGTTAACATTGCAAAATGTCCTTGTCCCGAACTGATACGTATTTTTTAGGTGTATGCTAAACAAAGAAATGTAGTGGCTCAGTGGCTAAGATGCTGAGCTAGTCAATCGAAAGATTGGCAGTTCAGAGGTTCGAATCCCAAATGCCGCGTAACGGGGTGAGCTCCCGTTACTTGTCCCAGCTTCTGCCAACCTTGCAGTTCGAAAGCACATAAAAAATGCAAGTAGAAAAATAGGGACCACCTTTGGTGGGAAGGTAACAGGGTTCCGTGCGCCTTTGATGTTTAGTTATGCCGGCCATATGACCACGGAGACGTCTTCAGACAGAGCTGGCTCTTCAGCTTTGAAACGGAGATGAGCATCGCCCCCTAGAGTCTAGCACATATGTGCGAGGGGAACCTTTACCTTTTTAAACAAACAAATATATTTTTATGTGTACAGACATATAGAATTTTATATCTATATGAGTTCAGAAATAAATCTCATAGAACGAATGCTACATTTTCTGTAGGCATTGATAGCTATCATCTTGATGTCCTTGACTTCTATACCCTTGGTACCCTTCCCATGTGTTGAATCCACACTTGCCTTGCTTTTTACAGCTCTGATCACAGTGAAGGATTGGTAACATGCTGAGTGTAGATAGATACCTAGAATAAATTGGAAGGTGGCACAACATACATTAACAATTTCTCTCTATCTCTCTTTCCCTCTCTCTCTCTTCTTTCATATTTTATTTTCCCAGACCCGTATGCTTCTTCATTTTAACTGCGGAGATCTCTTGAGTTTGTATCTCAATAGAGATAATAATCTCTTAAGACATTTCTCTGAAGATTAAAATGTTACTCTTATATACAAACATCATTTGTAAATCCTACAACATATATAAACTTTAGAATTTACAACTGCAAATTGAGGCTACCAATTTCAATTAATATTTATTCACTTGCATTTGTTTGCTTTCAAACTGTTAGGTTGGCAGAAGCTGGGATGAGAATGGGAGCTCACCCTGATGCATGGAACTTGGGTCTCGAATCTGGGCTGCTGGCTTTCCAGACAACAAGCCAGAGGTGGTATTCAGCAGGCTCTGACCAGTTCTGGAGAACCAGTAGCGAAAATTTTGAGTAGTTCGGAGAACCTGTAAATACCACCTCTGACTGGCCCTGCCCCATCTATTCTCTGCCTCCCGAGTTCCAGCTGATTGGGAGGAAATGAGGATTTTGCAGTAACCTTCCCTTGGAATGAGGTAGGAATGGAGATTTTACAATAATCTTCCCCTGCTACGCCCACCATGCCACGCCCACAGAACCGGTGGTAAAAATTTTTGAATCCCACCACTGTAACAAGCCCAATGTCTTAACCAATGAGCCACCGCGCTGTCCTACACACACGCACACACACACACAGAGTAAAAAGAGTGCATGGAAGACTAATATATGTGTTTAGTTCTTATAATCTCATATGTGTTTAGTTCTTATAATATAATATTGCAGAAAAGAAAGGAAAAGAAGGGGAAATGAAAACAAAGAAATTATCACAACCTTTTGCTTATTTCTTGATCTAACTTAAAACATATTTTTTTACTTTTTTTTCTTTTTTAAATTAAAACCATTCTGACATTAAACACGAAGATGTTAAAATACTGAAACTTTTCTGACTATACACTGCCGGACATACCTTCAATTTCTTTTTCTTCTTTTTTTTCAGTCTGCTGATTTTATGAAGTAGCAGTTTTGGAAACTTCCTTGTGTTTAACCTCTCTCTGCTTTTCTGCAGACTCATTTCCTTGCTCTTTATTGCTTTTCTCTTCTATCTGAAAGTTGTCAATATGCCCTCTTCATTTTCTCTCTCTTGCTATGCCCAGTTCATTCAAGGTTGCCTTGCATAACTTGTCTGCTAAACTTCTTAGTATTCTCAGCACTTTTGCCAAAATGCTTTCAAGTTTCTCTGAGCTTGATTTATCTGTGACATACTGACTCTATCAACTGCAGACTCAGGTACCCTAACTTTCTTCCTCTACTTCTTTGGTTTGAGAAGGATGTTTGGTATTGTTATTTCATTAATTCAAAATTTTAATTGCTTGGTACTCACAATCTGTGGGTATATTTCTAAGAAGACAGCTTTTTCAAAAAGAGAAGGAATGGTTAAATTAAGAAGCAAACTTTGAACTTATCAATCAAATGTTGTTGTTTTTTTACTTTTCAAATATTATCTACAGATGTCTACTATAAAGCCCAAAAATAATCTTTGAAATTAAAGTGACAATTTTAAAATATTAATATGATATTAAAATGTACAGGAAATTAGTTTGAGAATAGATCTTAGGACTCAGTTACAGATGTCCTGACTGTAGCATTAAAAATTCTGGGATAAATTATGATTGTGGGAGGAAGAAATCATTCCTTGTTTCTACATCTAAGCAAGCTTTAAGCAAATCCTGGGTATAATTTATGAATATATAGCAGCTTTATACGGTGATAGTTTCATCCTTTCTCAGACAATATTAACAATGTGCTTGGCTGGAACAGCTGCTTCTCGTCAGCAATGATGGTGTACCTGCATT
This sequence comes from Pantherophis guttatus, assembly GCF_059756535.1. Classification (NCBI taxonomy): domain Eukaryota; kingdom Metazoa; phylum Chordata; class Lepidosauria; order Squamata; family Colubridae; genus Pantherophis; species Pantherophis guttatus. The sequence goes on from NC_142064.1 coordinate 51,057,968, forward strand.
ACCTATTATATTGCAAAGACAAAACACAGGAAAAAGCAGACAGAGTGGAAATGTCACAGAGTGTGATGTTGAAATTTTTAGATATACTCATTTCTGTAAATCTTATTATTAGTATTATTTATCCTTTCCTACTATGTCAGCACACTAACTATACTACTTTGAGAAATGGTCAATACATAGAAGCAATTTGATTTTTGGGCCATAGTTCCTGAAGGATTCTGCTTCCTGTCACCATTTAGGGTCAATTCAACTTGCTGAAAATATTCTTACAAGGGTATTTCACATGAATGCAACTCCTATATGTATGGGAAAGGTACTTTTTACACCACACATTGTCTATCCAATAGGTAGCTTCTGTGATTCTGTGTTTCTGTTTTTCAGCTCTAGGTATTTGTCGTAGTTTGCTTTTAGTTCCTTTATTTTTTTATGCCTTTATCTAATTGTAAACTGCTCAGAATTGCTGTTGCAACTGATTGATCAATCCATCAAGCAAATCAATAATCAAGTATAACACCAGTTTTGTATTTTATAAGGCAGCTGGTGGCAGTATCCATCTGACCTAAAACAGAGCTAAGCAATTTACTCTTGGTTAGCACTTTGATGGCAGACTGTTAGAAAATATGGCTATATAGGAAATTTAAAACAATATTCCTGGGACAAGGCAATGGCAGCCTGCCTTCAAACTGATGCCATGGATGGAGTCATCAAGTTGAGCATAACTTGAGGGTTTTTAGTCTTATCCGATAAGAACATATTGCCATCTGGTTCAATCCTGCCCATATCTATTGAGAATGACATCTTAATTGAGTTGAGTGAGGCTTATTCCTGACTCAGTGAATACACAATTGCTGCCTGAGGGTATAACTGACACACAGCGGTCTTAAACATCAGCCATGCTTTGCTCTGCTTTTAAATGTTTTTAAGCAACTGGCCCTATGTAGATTTCAAGCATCCAAATAGTCTAATTAACTATTTCCTCAGATTGAAGTTCTTGATTTTTCCCCCCTCAACATGGATGTTTCTGCTTTTTGTGTGAGAGAGACAATGTGGTTCATTAGTTCAGAAGCCGAACTAGATTCCAGAGGCCTCAGTTCAACTTCGCTTCCAGATGGGAAAGGTCACCAGATGATTTGGGGGTGGGGTCATTCCTGCTCTCTCTGATGAATTTACCACACAAGGTGGCTGTTATAAGGAAAAAAAGGAGAAGAGAATCTTAAATCTGCTGCCTTCAGCTCCTGGAGAAAAAGAAATAAAATACATTAAATACATAAATACATAAAAATGTGTGATGATTCAGATGATAAGCATAGAGTATCCATTCATCTCTCCACCAAGGTTTTTTTAAAGATGTCCAAGGCTATAGAACCAGACAATCACTAAACAAGAAAAAGTGAGAATTATGATTGCAGTTTCCTCCTTTATCGTAGAAAAATTTCTTGGACAGTAAGGAAAATTACTACAGGTAGTCCTCAATTTATGACCACAATTGACCCCAAAATTTCTGTTGCTAAGTGAGACAATTGTTAAGTTAGCTTTGCCCCATTTTTTGCCACAGTTTTTAAGTGAATCACTGCAGTTGTTAAGTTAGTAATATGGTTATTAAGTAAATCTGGCTTCCCCATTGGCTTTGTTTGTCAAAAGGTCTCAAAAGGTGATCACATGATCCTAGGACACTGCAATCATTAAAATATGAATCAGTTGCCAAGGATCTGAATTTTGATCACGTGACCATGGGGATGTTGCAACAGTTGTAAATATGAAAAATGGTTGTAAGTCACTTTTTCCAGTCCCATTGTAACTTTGAATGGTCACTGAACTTGTTGTGGCTCCGTTACCTGAGCCTGTGTCATCGGCAGGAGAGGACTCCGAGAGTGAAGGAGAGGAGTTGGCAAGGCCTCCCTCTCCAGGACCCTCCTCTCTGGCAATGCCTTCGGCGTCCGCCGAAGGGCAAGAGATAGGGCCGGGGCCAAGCACGTCCACACAGCCACAGGTGGGAAATGAGTCTTTGCTGGATCACCGGCAGCGTCGCAGAGATAAGCGCGTGCAACAGAAGAAAAGGCGTGCCAGAGATTAAGCTGAGTCACTGGACCACACCCCACAGGGTATAAAAGGGGGTGAGGTGGCCATTCAGACTCTGTGACAGACAAAACTAACTACTATCGAGTCACATTGCATCTTTGGAAACAACATTATCGGCCTTGGATTTATTTTATGAACTGGACAATTCTTGACTGTGCGTATTTTGTTTATTGAGTAAAGTTCTTGGCAAGCAGCTACTGGGTTGCTGCCAAGCTTCTTATCGGAAGAATTGGTTGTTTGCCAGTTTATTTAACCCGTGGCTATCTGTTTGTGTGCATGTGAGAGACGGGGACAGAACAGAACTATTGTAAGTTGAGGACTACCTGTATTCAGTTTTTTTAGCCTGAAATATATTTTTTTCTTAGTCTTGAGAACAATGAATTCATAGTAATTTATTGACAATAATAGTTCCATCTTTTTGACAAAAATGCTCAAAAATTAAGATGATTAAAAAGGGTGGAGCTTCAGTCATATGATTGTGATGGCTGCCATATTGACTTATTCAATATGCCCCTTCTTGCATTCAATGCGTTCAATATGCATCTTTATTCTTGGGCAGTGGGATCTGAAACAGTTTTGAAAGTGGCAGGTGATTTGCTAGTTTATTGAAATCCTTTGTCAATATTTGAGTATTTAATTTATTTTTACTCTGCTTTTCAAAATGGATTTTTGCAAATGGCTTCTATTCTTTAAAAATGTAAAAAACACCATCTTAATAAGATAAAATTAAAACATTGATAATAACTCTATCAGACTAGTAATCCTCTCCATTTTTAAATGCTATCCTTAAATCCCAGCTTAATCTTGAAATGGGAACTAGATCTGTAATGACTAGTTATGATTAAATATTTTCCCATCAATAGGAACAATCCCACTATTTCACAGAATATCTAAGAATAGTGGTTAGACGTTTAAGTCAAGATGATCAATTTGAGTATTAGGCTGCTAATGTTTTGCAATTCTGAAAGCTTTCCAGAAATAGCATTTACAATACTGCATTCCACTGTGGCTGGGTTTACGTGCTCAGGTTATACAAAACCCATTCACAGATTTGGCAGAATATGTGAAGCCAGTCTCTAGGTTCTAGTTTAGTTTTATCACATTTGCTGTTCTCTAACTGTTTTGGTCTGAATCTAACATCAATTCCAGTTAAGATACTTACAGTATGGAAGTAATAGGTATTGTAGTGTCCAAAACATTGAAAGAGCAAAGATTGAGAACAGCTGCTTCTATTAATAGAATCAGAGTTAGAAGGCATAGGCAGCAGTTTCAAACTGGCAGCCCACGGGCCGGATGCATCACGTACAAGCCACGCCCACCCCAGCTCGGTGAAGGGGAAAAACGTCATGATACATCACGTGATAGCAACGTGATGCCGCAAGTTTGACACCCGTGGCATAGAGTATAGGGATCCAAATTAAATCAATCAGCACATTGCAATCCCAAAAGTCTCATTTTCAAGTCCATTTGTGCTTGAAAATGTCCTTCTCTTTTATTTAAGTAAAATCATTTGACTTCCAGAAAGCCTACTCTGTCGTAGATGGCACGGGTAGCTGCCATCTACTACCCGTCATTACTGGAGTCATTTCAGCTTTCATCAAAGAGAATTATAGAACTATAAATTTGAAATAAATCTGTATGTTGGGAGCAAGTTTGTTATTGGCTCAAAGATGGCTCATATAATCACTGTTTATTCAAGACCTGGATTAATACTCAAGGATTATTTGAGTAGAAGATATTCAAAGATTATCTTCTGCTAACACCTTTTCAAGGTTTTTGTCTCTTCCCCCTCCTTTCGACCTGGCATTTTCCAATCGAGACAATCTTGCTGGTTTGATTTGACTTCATGAAGCAGGAGCCAAGGGCAAAAGCATAGCTAATAAGTCTCCTACTGGGGCATTAAGAATTGGATCTGCTCACATGAAGAAAATTATATACTACCACATCTGTTACATTTCAGATGTTTCTAATTTAAGCTTTAACAAATGATAGCTTTAAAAAAGAAAACAACTGGCAATTTCTTCTTCATTGTATATCCCATAATGAAAGAGAATGTTCTAAAGCTGAACAAAGAATTCTTTTCTTCTACAACTTAATGTTTGTTAAAAGCTGTAACAGATTCAGGCCAACATCGCAAACAATGGGTAACCTTTCAATATTCTCGTTTTCAGGCAGGATCATAAAATGTCACCTAAAACATGACAGTGCTACCTGAAACCTGATTTTAGGGACTCTTTGTGTTCTCTGAGCTTGGTTGCTTTACTATATATTTTCATTATCAAATGAAAATGTAACTGTCCTTGATTGAGGTATTGTTTGCTTCTTGATTGTTGGTCTAATGTTAATCTTGGTGTTAATCTCTGCTCATCTGGGGGTTGATTGCTGGTGAGGAGGTGTTTAGATCTTTTTGTTTCCTTTTTGGCTTCTTAATCATCTCTTTTGAATGGTATGTATGTGTTGTTTATGTCTGTGTGCCTGCTAATGGCCAATTTGTGTGAGTGTCAGTCTTCCAGGAATTCTCTAGCATTTTAGGACTTGACTTAGTCTAGGGCGCTCACAGTTTCCCAGTTTATTTATTTATTTATTTATTAATCATATTTGTATACCGCCCTACTCCTGAAGGACTCAGGGCGGTGAACAGCCAAGATAAAATACAAAGACATACAAAAGTTAAAAAACTATTAAAAACAGATTAAATAATTTAGGCTCAAAAAACAAAATTTAGGACATCCAATTTATCTAAAAAACATTTAAAAACCCAATTTAAAAGGAAGAGTTAGGCCAGACCAGCCTGTTGGAATAAGAACGTTTTTAGGGCGCGGCGGAAGATGCGTAAGTCTTGAATCCTCTGTATCTCCGGGGGGAGCTCATTCCAGATGGCAGGTGCCCCCACAGAGAAGGCTCTCCCCCTGGGGGCCACCAGTCGACATTGTTTGGCCATTAAAAACAATGGTTAAGTCTGCCCATGTGTTGTGAAATTAAGTAGTTTTTATCATGTTTTCTGACTACTCGTTGATGTTCAAGAAACTGCCAAAGAAGCTAATAGTAAACAAGAACCCAATCAAGGAACCAGTCAGATCACTCCCACCAACACTGACAGGGCAAGCCACTAGAATATAGAATGAGAACAAACCCCACTCCCTGCTAGCACTGATGATGTTACCTAGTTTGGTAACAAAATATCTACAAGAAAACAACTAAGTTTAGAGGGCACCAAGAACCCCACAGTTCAATCCTCAGCTACAAATATTTTCTTCCAAAAGCTGTGGTGGTGCAGTGGTTAGAATGCAGTACTGCAGGCTACTTCTGCTGACTGCTGGCTGCCAGCAATTTGGCAGTTCCAGTCTCACCGGCTCAAGGTTGACTCAGCCTTCCATCCTTCCAAGGTCGGTAAAAGGATCCAGATTGTTGAGGGCAATATGCTGACTTTGTAAACCACTTAGAGAGGGCTGTAAAATACTGTGAAGCAGTATATAAGATTAGTGCTATTGCTATTGCTATTCTACGACTACCTAATTTCCTTTTTTTCTGAATTCTGCTGATTCCTGTTGGAATCCTGTTCCATTCCTGTGGATGATTGCTGTTGTAGTGCATTAACATAGAGGCTGTTCACAAGTAAGCTATCATAGAAAAGTTGCTGCTTCAAAATGCTTAGAAAGAAACTAAAATCTACAATGGCAAAATCCAAGATGCCCTAGGACAGGGGTGTCAAACTCACAGTGTCACATTGTCATCATGTGACGTATCACAACTTTCCCCCTTCACTAAAATGGGTGGGCGTGGTCAGCGCATGACGCATCTGGCTGACGGGTTGCGGGTTTGATACCCCTGCCCTTGGAGGATGATGGAGCATTCCTCATATTTTATGCCTGCAAAGGAGTGCTGCACTCCTTCCTTTGAAAATTAATAGATGTAATTAAAGTATTCTTCCTTTGAGATGGAAATTTGAGCTGGAGAACTTTGGAAGACTTTTAAAGCTGCACTCTTTTTTTGAGATGCATTTTAATACATTGTATTCCAATTCTGGACTGAGAAATACTTCTCTGCTATTCACGGTGTGTGTGTCTGTCTGTGTGTGTGTGTGTGTGTGTATGAAAACCATATGAAATCATGTGAAGCTATAATGTTATTTGATTTGTTTCCTTATTAAGCCACTGAAAAACAAATTGGATCACACAGGTAGAAATTGCTTTGGGGCTAAGAACTAAAAAAAGTTTTTACAGTTTAAAGTCTTCAGGGGCCAAATTTTTGACACATGGTAGAATTTAATTATGTGAAATGGATGTATTTTTTTTGTCCTTGATGACTTTCCTAAACTTCTCAAAACAAGCTGAAAATGTTGGTCCAGCCTGGCCTTGTGTTTTCTGTGGAGAGGGTGTCCTATCACCTGCCATTCCTAACATAGTCTAATTATTGGAAACCAACACACAGATTTGCAGAATCTTCTAGATGCAACTTTTGGAGATTTTTTTTCTTCATTTATTATTTTTTTCTTCATTTATTGTAAGGAATTATGAAATGAACACTTTTAATTCTGTGCTATGTTCTCTTTATAGCAAAGTCAACATTTTAAAAATTACTTAATACTTTCAGCCAGATTTGTCAGACTGAAATTTAATGAGATGGTGTTCCTGTGAAAGGAGATATGGGAATTCCCAACTTCCCTTTTCTTGCTTTTTGTCAAGCACTCTGATAGATGAAGCATCTGAAATCTGTAGTCCCTCGGGAGAGGCAAACATTTGATAGGAAACACAGCCGCCCATCAATATGCTTCTTCTTCTTGGATTATTTTTGCTTATATCATTTCCTTTCAGAAATGACAAAAATCCAATTGTTTTCAACACACTGCAGGATCATTTTCTTCTTTGATTTTCAGCACCTTTAACAGAAAGCTTAAATCACGTACATACAAACATGCACAACAGACCAAGGAAAACTCTCAATCTCCAAATTCTGCTTGAAATTGCATTATGGAAATATGACTGCTTTGGATGCAGCTCACATAGCAGAATGTAAGCAGATTGCCAATGGAAAATCCCACTATAGAGAGCTTTTCTTTGATCAATTAGAATAGATTATTCCTTCATCTTAAATAATTCAGACTCCCTCTCTGCTTTGTAGGGTATTTCCTCTCACTAGGAAGATGCAAGCTGCTGAACTGGGGACTCCCTCAAATGCCTGCTTCTATTTGCAACAAAATGTTAGTTTAATAATAATAATGCTTCAATACTTTTAAACAAGCAATACAAACAGGATGGATTAGAAAAATTGATTTTTTCTACTTTCCCCATTCTATATGATTTTTTCTACTTTCCCCATTCTTAAAAGGAAATGAATTATGCTACTGATTTCCCATCCATTTTAAAATATGAGATGAAACAGGTTTTTGGTAAACCAGGTATTTTATATATATTTACACCTGTTTCTTCTTTTTTAAAAAAACTAATATAATATTTCTTTAAAAGATTCAAGTATTATGCCACCACAGTACTGCTTCTTTGACCTAACTAATATAGAAAATAAGCATTTTTCTCCTTAGATTTGGGGAAGCCTTAATAAAATATCCAGTCCATCCTCTTGCTACATATTTTGATTGTATGTTTCCTAAGGCATATTATGATTATTTATGAGACTGGGCTTGGAGGTCTCAGATCTGACATTTTAAGTCGGGGGTGTCAAATTCGCGGCCTGTGGGCCGAATGCGTCACGTGCTAGCAATGCCCACCCCCAGTTTAGCAAAGGGGAAAAAAGTTGCAATACATCATGTGACCACAAGGTGTTGTCGTGAATTTGACACCCTGTCTTAAGTCATCTTTCCTACAAACATTTGGTACTCTAGAACTCAAGAGGTTCTGCACCTTTTTCTTAATTATCTTCTTGCAAAGTAGTTTTGAAACAAAAATATTTTCTGCTGTAGTCTGAGAATTTTTTTTCCTAAAAGAAAATACATCAGACATGCACAAAAACTTGGATAACCTTGAAATAGCTCTTTGTGTTTTTGTATGCATTGTTCAAACCCTGAATGGGTTAACCATGGTTTATAAATAAATATATTGGGTCGGTTTTCAAACCACATAATAACCAAATCAATCAATGAATCCACATTGTAACTCACCATCCTGTGTTAACCTAATTATGGTGTTTTATTTGATGAATCCATTAAAATATACTTAAACCCAACTCCTAAAAAAAGTCTTTTTTTCCCCAATTGCCAAACAACACATTACAAGATAAAGATAGATTTCTGAATTCATATTTCATTCTTAATTCATAAAATCAATTTGAGAATTTGGGGAAAAGCATATTTGCATCAGTTATTAATTATGAAAATATATGGTTCCCATTTTCCCCTATTCTCATCACTTCCTTCCACTTCAGAGTTGAACATTGCTTTTGTGATCCAAGGATAATAATAACAGAGAAAAAGTTTGGTTCAGGTCAGGGTTAATCATCTTTTTTACATTCTTCCAATGTTCCTTCCTACTCCTATCTCCCTGAATTTGGGAATACCCATTTATTAAAAACGTATCAGTTGAAATGATGAAGTGGTTTTAGTGCTGCCACTAACACAACTATAAAAACAGAGTTTCTGAACAATACAATAGAATTAAATCAGTGGATTTTAAAAATGTTAAATTTGAGCTTCTATGGGCACCTTTTCATTACTCTTTGCCTTGATGAGGGATAGAAGCTTGTACTTCCAGCAAAGATTCTCAGCTTGAGTGGATACGAGCAAAAATTCCTGCTGAGTTGCAATTTCCATTAAGAATAGCTCCGTTTCCTTTTTCAGCATTGTTGTCTTGCCTGAAATGAAAAAAAAAAAAAAATGAACAGTACCCACCAACAATGAACTAACTGCAACAAATGCCCATAGCAACCTACATTAGATCGTGAGTATAAAACCTGTGAGTTCTTTCAGTACCTACAGAACACAAAAATAATCAGAGGGGATTGATCAAACTGTTACATATTTTCTATTTCAGTGTTTCTATTTGCATGACTCATACCAACAGAGGTTTAGTGCATTAGAACCAATTCTTTCCAGTTCACAGGACCCATCCCTATCTGCTTCATGCTACAGGCCATTTTCTTTCCCTTCCTGCTGTGTGACATGCCTGAAATCCTGCAGATTATAGTGAACAAAAAAGTTAGATAGACACAAGATGGGAGGAAAAATTGGTGGGTGTTGCTACAATTGCCTCTTTCACAGAATTTGTATAAAACCCAAAGATACATGAAAATATGCAGATCACAATTTTATTTTTAGTGATTAAATCTAAAGGTCAGATGTCAATTTCTAATCTAACACAATGTTACATGCATGTTCCTTATACAACTGCCTCAAGTGGTTAAAGAATCCTTTGGATATAGGCTAGAACTGGTCTCTCTTGTTGGTGGTCTATAATAGACTATGATGTGGGAAGTGCAACTTTTCTGTTCCCGGAAAATATTTGAAACTACCACCCATAATAAACTTTTGCCCAGCTATGAGATTTGGGAATGCCCGCCCCCATCTATTCAGTAGTTCACTTATGCCCTGAGTGACTGGATTATGCTTTGTAGCTCTTTCTTTCCTAACATGAAAATGACATACACCTATCTTCAGCAAGGGTAGTTATGATTAATATGTTGAAGCAGGGGTGAAATCTAAAATTTTTCCTTACTGGTTCTGTGGGCGTGGCTTGGTGGTGGTGGTGTCCTGTGACTGAGTGGGTGTGGCCAACTCAAAGTCACTTACAGCCATGCCCACTCAGTCACAAGACTCCCTCCCACCAAGCCACGCCCACAGAACCCAGTAGGAAAACTTTTTAAATTTCTATTTTGCTGGTGTGTCCTTACCTTTCTCCCACGGCTCCACCCACCCGCCCCATTCCCTGGAGTTGGGGAATGCACCATTCCCCAACTCCTACTGCCCACCTTTCTTCTGCATCTGGCTGTCAGGGAAGGCAAGCGCCCGAAAGGTACCGGAGTCGCTCACTCTCCTTCTTGAATGAGCCGCTCTGGTCCACGCGCTGGTTGCGCAAGCACACATCCAACCTGCTGCTGAATTAAATAAACAGTGTGCGCTTACGCAGCCAGCGCATGGATCAGAGCAGCTCATTCAAGAAGGAGAGTGAGCGACTCCAGTACCTTTCGGGCACTTGCCTTCCCTGACAGCCAGCTGCGGGAGAAAGGTGAGCAGTAAGAGTCGGGGAATGGTGCATTCTCAGACTCCGGGGAATGGGGTGGGTGGGTGGGTGGGCAGAGCCTTCAGCTTCCATTGCTACGGTTCTCCGAACCACTGGTCATCATAGCTACTTACTTGCCCAAGCCGGTCTAAACCGGGAGCATTTCACCCGTGTTGAAGATACCCAGTTATATATCTTTATCCTGGGATGAACAGGACATGCACTTGAGGTTCATCTCCAATGCCTAAAGGTTGTTATGGATAGAATGAAACAAGCTAAGGCTGAATCTCCAAAAAACAGAGGAAGGATGGATTCACAAGCCTACTAATTTGAGTTTTTTTTTTAAAAAAAATCTGTTTTTCTTTGGGATGTACAACCTGCAATCTGGGAGATTTTGGATTCCTGGTTCTACCTGAAGAGCAAGTGAAGGCTATGGTCAAAAAGACCTAGATTTGCCCATCTCTACTATCAGAGCTGTAGTAGCTGCTGGTTAACCAGTAACTATCAGGTGGTTGCCTGGGTGATTTCCATCTGTCCCTTGCTTTGGCAATGGACTACTATGTTTCTCAGAAAATAAGACCCAGTCTCATATTCATTTGATTTCAGGTAGCTTTATTTTGACTTGTGAGAACTGCTTTTCTCACACAGAAATGTAGCACAGTGTTATATATTACTGGAAATTTTTTCCACATATTAACATGCATTATATACCGCTACTCCTTAATTTACAACTGCAGTTGAGATTAGAAATCCATCTGTTAAGTGGTTACAGAGGTTAAGGCAAGGTTCCCATGTGATCGGAAGTGATTTTATGACCTTTTTTTGCAGACATTGTTAAGCAAAAGCAAGCAGTTATTAAGTAAACCCACAGCTATTATGTGAATTCTTTTAAGTGCTGTCATAAGTGTGAATTCATTCATTTGAATGGGTGTTTTCATGTGACTGAGGAATGGTGTGACTGATCATAAAAGTGACTGGTTGCCATATGCCCGATATAAGTCATGTAACCACGGGGGCGAGGGGTGGGGGGGAGAGGAAGTGCGACTATTTGTGATAGCTCACAAATGTTCCATAGCTGGCATAAATGCAAATAGTTAAGAAACTGATTGTAAGTTGAGAACTACCTATAGTAATTTGAATTCACACCTTCTGTAAAATTTTCATTTATGGAAATTGGAGGTGGCAACATTCTGTTTAGTTTGTCCTTCTCTAAAGAAAGCAATTTACATCACCCACCTTCATGTAAAGGTATAGCCCATTTTGGGCGTAACACAGGGGTGAAATGCTCTCGGTTTGGACTGGTTCGGCCAAGCCGGTAACAATGACGGCCAGTAGTTCGGAGAACTGGTAGCGATGGTGGCTCGAGGCTCCGCCCACCCGCCCAGTCGTCGTTACTTCCTGGTTTTAACAGGAAGTAACCTGTTTTTTAACCTCTGTGCATGCCCAGAAGGGTTTGTGCATGTGCAGAGGGGCGGCGCATGCATTTCCAAACCGGTAGGGAAGGTAAATAGATTTCACCCCTGGTGTAACATAACTTGTAAAATTGAAAATGACACATGCATTGCCCAGGGACTTGCAATTGTTCCAAATATTGTTCCAAATATTGATGTTTTTCCATGGTTTCAGGGAAAGAACTTCTGTTTCAAAGCACTTGCTCTGTCTAAAAGGGGCATAACATAAAGAATTAAACAAAAAAAGCAAATAGCCTGGTATTTTCCATGCTGGCTTATCCCCACCCCCACCAATGAAAAAAAATGGTTATTTTGCCTCCTCTTCCATACTCAGAAGAGAACAGACCCAGCTGGTCTATTGCTAATTAAGTCTATTTAATTTCTCCTGACTTTTTTTTGCCTAGGCTATGGTATAATTCAATGTTTGAAGAAAAGTTTGGTTTATTCTTTATTTGAGATTAGATCACAAAATAGGCAGGTTTATCTCTGGTGAAATGATATTAGCAAATGGACTTTATAGGAAGAAAATCTAATACTTAATTCAAGTGACTGAAAATGAGTGGGATGGAGGTTAGGAACTGAGGTAGGACAGCTTGTGAAAACTGATGCTGTTCTAAGAAGCACCGGTAAAAGAAGCATGAATTTAGAGCATGCAATAGAAAATGAAGGCTTGTATATATCTGAAAGGTTTATTATATTGGCATGATGGAACTAATCACATTTTTAGTTCCTTGAGTTCAGGGAATTAATGAAATAATCATATATAGTCAGCCATATTGGCAGAGATTGTTAGGGAACCCTGTGGGAAATTGCACCATAGAAATAAGAACCTACGCATTCCTCTCCCACTTCTCATACTTAAAGGTAAAGGTAAAGGTTCCCCTCACACATATGTGCTAGTCATTCCCAACTCTAGGGGGCGGTGCTCATCTCCGTTTCAAAGCCAAAGAGCCAGCACTGTCCGAAGACATCTCCATGGTCATGTGGCCGGCATGACTAAACACCAAAGGCACATGGAATGCTGTTACCTTCCCACCAAAGGTGGTTCCTATTTTTCTACTTGTATTTTATACATGCTTTTAAACTGCTAGGTTGGCAGAAGCTGGGACAAGTAATGGGAGCTCACCCCGTTATGTGGCACTAGGGATTCGAACTGCTGAACTGCCAACTCATGCTTACTGTCCTCAATTTTTTTCATTGCTGTCAAAGCTTGAGTAAGCTTACTCCATGCTCCAAAAGCTGAGGAAATCTTCTATCAATAATCTAGCTATCTATCAATCAATAAAACCATCCGGATTAGAAGCATTTTGTTTGTATCCTATACAAAGCATGAAGTTTACCCATTTAGCTGGGAGTAATTCAGTGAATTGCACTAATAGTGTTATAATATGACACATTGTGCTAATAATGATCTCAGTTCTCTTGAGTGATTTTATTTCCTATACTGATATATCAGCAGACTTGGCAAAGCCACAAACTTTCTTTAAAAAAGTAATAATTTTTTTTTCTCCCACCCCTGTTGTTTCCTAACATTCAGCCCACTAGCTAGTTGAATGGTCTACTTGAACGGGGAAGGAACAATGGAGAAGAAAGCTAAAATGGCATCTTCTTTGAACTTTTTAAAGTCCCTTGTCAAGTCATCTAGTAGTGCTTGGTGTGCATGTCTATGGAGATTCTCAGTCATCTAGGTCATAGATGTCCCAAAGTTTTTTGTTTTTCTTTGAAAACGTTTCGCTTTTTGGATGAGAAGTGAAATGTCTTTTAAAAAAAAACCCAAGAAAGTCCAGTTGCCAGTTGAAAAAGCATCTTTGGGACATACTTGGTGTGCAGTTATGAACCACTTAAAAATTGGGCACACACATATTTTATTTGGAACAGATTGCTCTTGTAAGGGAATAAAGAAAGAAAATAGTAAATTGCTAATATACTGCTTTACTTCCAAATCTTACAAATTCACATAAGTGAATTCAACATAATAATTTAGTTCTAAGATAGACAGATATTTTAAGCCTTTATAAAGACAACTTTTTAATTTATTATTTCACAGGTGTTTATACCACATCCTATGTAGAATGTTTTCCTCAGAAGTGGCAGACATAACAGCGATAAGGCTCGTGAGGACCAAGGTCAGCTCAATGTGTCCTAGCAGTGGCAGGAGGGAGTGATGAGAAGTTCATCGCCTGCTTGGTTGACTAACATGACCTGTGACACAAGGGGAGTAGCCGATATCTATTCTTTAATTATACCAAAGTGCAGAAATTATTCAGAGTTAATTTCACATTTGAATGTGCCGATATGCTGTACCCAATAAACAGGATCTATGAGAAAGCCATAGGCTCTGAGTCTTGAACTGATTGGGAGGATTACTTGGAACCATGACAACAGTACTTATACATATATACCGCTTCATAGTGCTTTACAGCCCGCTCTTAGCAGTTTACTGAGTCAGCATATTGCCACCAACAATCTGCAATATTGCAGGCTAACCACTGAGCCATCATGGCTTTCCCTAAAATAAACAGATCTCAAACTTCAAGATAATCCAGGAGGACTATCTGTGGAGATAGTTCAGAAAGATACAGAGTTGCTGAAAGTTTCAGAAGCCACTGAGAAATTATTAACTAGCTTTATTCAATAATCAAGGAAAATGAAATAATAACCATCCTTTCACAATCAGTCTTCCAAATTCTTGTCATGTTTTTGGTGAAGTTGTGCTAGCTTTGGTGAAGATCTGTATCTGGAATCAGCAATGGACTAGATACTGCTTACTCTATATTGCAAAACCCAATCATATTTGTACATAAATAACAAGTTTATAGTACTTCAGAAGAAACATTAACATGTCAAATTACCACCTGATTCTTTTTAATAATATCTTTGCTTGTTTATGCTTTAACTCCAAATGTTCTTAATTCTTTCAGTAATGGATTGGATATTAATTCTGTCCTATTGCATGATCAAAATTAAAATCTTACAATGCCATCTGATCCTTTCCTTTAATGAATGTTTTCATTATGAATACTATAACAATATACAGTACATTCCATCAGCAATGTCCAAAACTGTGTTTTTAAAACGGATGGCGCTTTTAAAGGTATTTTTCTTTTACTTACTATCTTCTAAGATTTTTGCTGAAATTATTATAATTTTATTTGCTTTTAGCCAAAGTTCAAATACAGAGGAAAAGCATGACAAGAAATATTAACAACACCTAGTTATGTTGAAAGATGTACAGGAAGTCTTTTGACTTACAACTATTTATTTAGTAAATGTTGAAAGTTACAACCAGTTGTTGCACATATAACCATTGCAGCATCCCCACGGTCACATGATCAGCATTTGGGTGCTTGGCAACCAGCATAAATTGACAATGGCTAGCAGCATTCTGGGGTCCTGTGATCACCATTTGTGATCTTCTCAGCCATTTTCCAGCAAGCAAAGTCAATGAGGGAAGCCAGATTCTTTACAACTGCTTGATTCACCTAACAGCTGCAGTGATTGCAGTTGCAGTAACCACCATATCAAAAAGGATGTAAAAGTGAGCACAACTCACTTTAAGCAACTGACTTGCTTAACAATGGAAATTCTGGTCCCAGCTGTGGCCATAAGTTGAAGACTACCTATACAGCTATTTCCAAAACTTAAAATTGTTTCATATAATAAATTCTAAATAGATTCTATTAAATCTGCTAACTGACCACATTACTGAAAAACAAATTACTCCCCCCCACCCCAAGTACTTGCATTTGAAAATTGTTTTTTAAAAATCAGTTTATTTATTAGGGATAGTTGTGTTCCAAAAATATAAATTATGAGTATGTGTTTGCATATATTAAGTATTACCCATTTCCAAAGTTCATATGATATTTATAATAAAGAGCCTTGGTAGTACAGGGGTTTAAGGCACCCTGTTATTAAGCTGGTTATTAAGACCAGCTGCCTGCAATTACTGCAGGGTTCGAATCTCGCCAAGGCTCAAGGTTGACTCAGCCTTCCATCCTTTCTAAGGTAGGTAAATTGAGGACCCAGTTGTGGGGGCAATAAGCTGACTTTGTATAAATATACAAAAGGATGAAGGCTATTGCTGAGCACATTGTAAGCCGCCCTGAGTCTTCAGAGAAGGGCAGCATATAAATCAAATTAAAAAAAAAAAAAGCTTTTGGGGTGTGTATGCTGAAAAAAACGATTCATTAAAAAAATCAATGGGAATATTGCATAAGTATATCTTGCAAAACCAGTTCTATACTTTTCCACATATCCCTATTCATGATTGGAGATATCTGACATTTTAGGCACAACCTTTTCTTTAATTTTATGCTCACACTTGGAAGAAAATGAATTTTCCAAACATTTTTCTTATGTAGAGCTATTTTGGAAGGATGGAAATAATTGAATGCAATCCCTCTGATTGACAAATAGGATAGACATTACAGAGATATAAAATAAGGATTAATAAATATAAACAATAAACAACAGCCATGCTTTCTTATACATTGATCAAGGCCAGCCAGTACAACCAACTTGGCTCCAGCAATGCTATATTCTGAATAGACAATCATTCCATGTTATTTGCAGATACTTCTGCCTGGAATATTATAGGATCTATTGAGGCGACTTTGTCCCCTTCTATAGCAATTTGAACATTCAGATTTCCACCATGACATAACTTTCATAAACATTTATCTGGCATGATTGTGGAATTATGCAAACACTTTGATACACATATATAAATAAGTAGGTAATTGTTATGAATGAATCATTTTTTTCTAAAGCCCAAGTTATTTTGTTTTCATGAGTCATTTATACACATTAGGGCCCTAAATCATTTTCAATCTTACTATCTCTATTTGTCTACTATCTCTATATGCAGTGGTGAAATGTAAAATTTATTGCTACCGGATCTGTGGATGTGGCTTGGTGGCATTGCTTGGTGGTGGGGTGACTGGGTGGGTGTGGCCAACTTTTTTTTTCTTTTTAAAAGCATTTTTATACTACCCTTTCGGGCAAATAGGTAGTTAAAAAATGCTTTAAAAAAGTAAAAAAAGAGGTTCTGATGATCACAGCTGTGCCGCGCGATCATCGGAACCGTTTTTTTTTTACTTTTTAAAGGCATTTTTAAACTACCTGTTCGCCAGAACTGGTAGTTTAAAAATGCTTTAAAAAAAGAGAAAAAAAAGGTTCTGATGATCGCGCGGCACAGCTGTGACCTTCGGAACATTTTTTAAAGCATTTTTTACTACCTATTCGCCGGAACTGGTAGTAAAAAATGCTTTAAAAAAGAAAAAAAAGGTTCCGACAATCGCACAGCTCATCGGAACCTTTTTAAAAGCATTTTTTAACTACCTATTCACCGGAACCAGTAGTAAAAAAATCTTTAAAAAAGAAAAAAAAAAGGTTCCGACAATCGGGTGGCACAGCTGATTGACAATCAGACAATCAGCTGTGCCATACGATCGTCGGAACCTTTTTTTTTACCTTTTTAAAGCATTTTTTTACTACTGGTTTGCCCGAACTGGTAGTTTTTATCACTGCCAGTTGTCCCAAACCGGAGCAAACCAGTAGCATTTCATCTCTGTCTATATGAGCTTTCACTGTGTTCATGTTTTCCCAGAAGATGACAGCAAAATCCCCAATATTTATTCACGGCTGTTCAGATACTACCTGGAAAGGTTGGGATTTGGATAAAAGAAACCATCATATATACTTTAGCCATTATATGTGATTAACAGTTCTTCATTTCTTATATCTCTTCCAACACCTTATGACAATATTTTATTGGGTTGATGAAATCTAAGGGAAAATTGATTCCATTTGTAAAGAAATTTACAAATTACTTTAAAAGACTTTCTGCACCATTATGTTTTAAATCTTTAGTTAACATAGTTAACATTCTATGCATCAGCAATGCTGTTGTCAGCATCTCACCGCTGGCGTAGAGAGGAGAGAGATAAGCCCTGAACTTTTGCCTGCTAAATCCCTTTGAAGCTGGGTCGTCATGGAAATGAAGGGAGGGGGGACAATGACGAGACAAGAAGTCAGTAGAGTGACTTGGAAGATAGCCAATGAGAAGCAGATAATTGGGGATCAGAAAGGGAGGGATTGGGAGGCAAAAGGTCAGTCTTGTCCGCATCGAGTCATGATCCAGTTGCTGTGCTCAAATAAAGAGAAGATTTCCTTAAAGATTGGGAGTTTGGAAATTCATTTATTTTGAGATAGCATCGAAGTCTGACAGCTGTATTCCTTATTGATTTGGATTATCCATTGGTACACATATTTTCAAAGATTATTTTCTAATAATCTGTCAAATATTTAATTTTTCTCTAACCAGCTGATTTTTAAATCACTATTTTTATGTTAAAGATTGGTGTAGGGAGCTAGTTTGGTGTGGTGGTTAAGGCATCAGGCTGGAAACCAGGAAGCCATGAGTTCTAGTCCCATCTTATATACAAAGCCTGTTGGGTGATTTTAGGCCAGTCACATTTTCTCTCAGTCCTAGGAAGGAGGCAGTGGTAAATCATTTTTGAAAAACTGTGCCAAGAAAGGGCAGAAACTTTTCCAAGCAGTTTATGTGAATTGGACATGATTGAATGGAAAGGGGGGAAAAAGTGGTCTAAGACAATATACATGAAATGATGCTAAACTTTTGATTTGTGTTTTCCAGACTTTGGAAATATTTTTAAAGAAAGACTTTAAATTGTTGTTCCAATATTTAGAGGTTGTGAGATAAAGGTAACACTAACTTTTAACTAAAGAAATACAATTTTAAAGAAAAATATATTTTATCCATAAGAATTCTGATAACAAATAATCTTTTATCTTATTTAATTGATGCTAAAAAATGCATCTGTGTGTGTGTGTGTGTGAGGGAGGGAAAGAAAGAGAGAGAGAGGGAGGGAGGAAGAGAGTGAGTGAGAGAGAGAGAGAGAGAGTGCACCAGCCCTACTTTAATTCTCCTGCAATTCAAACCTAACCTGGCCACTAGAGTTTGAATTGGTTAGGCATGTATTGTTGTGTGTGTCCATGGATGAAGATTTTAGTGTGTGTCCATGAATGAACAATAATCTAATGGTATTATAAATGTTCTTTTGATGGTTTTCCATGTATTCTATTTAAACATGTTCTTAATTTTGGTGTTAGCAATCTTTATGAATGACAAAAGTGAACTCCTATAATTTTTATATATATGTTGATGTTTTCTCAGGGTAGCTTAAAATATTTTAGATTTAGAATCAAAAAGAGCACATAATATACAATATGGCAGTAATTCATAAATGGTACTTTAAATAAAATTAATTTTATTTCATCAGTAAGGTCAATTTAGTGATGTATTAGCAATGTTAAAGAAAAAACCAAGATAGCATTAAGACATTGTAAAGGTAAAAAAATAGCTGCCATTCTTGTATTATTGGGAGAAACTTCAAGAAGTGATCAGAGCCATTAATAAGAAAGTCCATTCCTGGAGGACAGCCAACTAAACCCCAACATGAAAGAACATATGAAGAAACTGTCTGAAGATAACCTAAAGATTGTGATAGAAGTATATAGAAAGAGGCATTTTTTAAAAATGTGGACCAAGTAAGGAAAATATTTTCAGTTTAATACTAGCATCTTGTACAGTGTTTACAGAACTCGGAACCACTGAAGATGATGTAATACTGTTATAATATAGGATAAAATCCAAGTCTATACTTTTGCCATCGTATTTTGTAAAAAACACTACCACCTCTATTACATATATATAAAAAGAATAGAGCTACTTGCATTTACAGTTCTGCAATTTCCAATCTGCCATTGTCCAAATTAGTTGGCTTACCTGCTAGCCATCCTAGCAATCCCTAGGATTATAGGGATTTTCCTACCTCAACCCTATGAGATAGATGTCACTGAGGAGTGGTGATTAGCTCTTTGTGCAAACCTTTCTGCAAGCAGAAGCTCCAAGTTATATTTTTTAGTGGTTTTGTTCCATGATTCAGTTCTGTAATTATTTGGGGTTGCAGGGAAGAAAGAGGTTGCTATAATCTGTTTGGAAATTGATTCCTACAGAGTAAAGTAATTATGGGTTCTTTTATACTGTGCAAGGTAGAAGGAAATGTACACAGTTGATTAGTAAGAAGATGGAGACAGTTTCTAGCTCCCTAATTATTGTTATCTTTCCATTGTTCTTGAAAAGTGATGCCCTTGTAGCCATAAGAAGGTGTTGAACAGTAATTCATTCCAAAACTTGTATATTTTTTCTTTGGATTCAAGAGACTGAAGCCTGAGTATGTTAAAACAGATCATTTGTGCATTTAAACTAATCACTTTAACCAAACAAATCAATAGTGGTTCAATTAGACTTCTTATAGTTTTATGTCATTCAAGCCATGCAGCTATATTCAGTACAAACAGTAGCACCAGAAATGATTTACAGAGGCTATTAACTTGCAAAGAATGTTGGACCTATTAGGAGAATCTTGGCAGCTTGAAAACTGCATCTGATGGGATATGAGATATAGTATGAGAAGGGAATTAGGAAATAAGATTGGAACTGAGAGAAGAACCCCAAAATATAGGAATAGAAAATATACCCTGGCAGATAAGACATTTCTGGGCTACAGTAAAGAGGATTGTCCGACGGCTATTTGTTTGTTATTTAGCAGAATCCAAAATATTCTAAGTTGTATCAAATTATCCATATTTACTTAATTTTTTTTTTACTTAGACTCGCTAGGACACTTTGCTTTGCAGCTGGCAAGCATTATAAACTGTTTTGGAATGCCATTTGTAATGTGGTTATCTCTTTTCTCACACTGTAGAAATACAAGAAAGAAATATTAAGGATTAGTATGTTATATGGCAGGATTTTGATGTCTGAATATTGCAGATAAGTGGTCCCATATTAAAATGTGCATTACAGTTTCTTTTTGCTGCTAGGACAAGATAGCATGAATCTGACTAAGAGAACCCATTTTTAGCTTTGCTAGAATGATTGTATTGAATTTCATATATTAAGATGGAGATACAATGGAGTAGCTGGTTTTATTGGCTCCACTTTTTTTTTTTTTTTGTAATGCTCTAATTTTTTTTTATTGGAATGGGCTGATCATTCCAAGGCTGATGACTGCAATGTTACCATTATCCTTCATTATCTTAATGCTTGATGAATGAAACTTTAAAATTTGCAAGTTGTTTTATTCAATAGGAAGTTTTAATTATCCATCTGTTAGTCATTGCAGATTGGCACATTTTTCCTCTACTCTGTTGCTAACATAAAGGATGAACACGCCACATGGCAAGTAGAAAACATTCGTTGGTTATCAAATCAGGCAATCAAAACTAGGCTTGTATTCAACAAAGTTACTTAAATGTGAGAGAAAAGCAATGTTAACACTGAAATGAAATGTATAGACTACTGCAGAGACTCTCACAGGAAGATTATAAAAATCATCAAAACAATTAAAGCAGAGAAATAAGTGAAAGAAAAGCCTCATCTCCTGTAGGAACAATTGATATTTCACTCCTGCTTTTGAGTTTTTCCTAGGTCAGATCACTATGGAAGGAGAAAGCTGGACTAAATAGGTCTTCAATCTAACACAACAAAGATTTTTTATTGTGTGTGCTTTTTACATGAGATACTGAAAACTACTCAAAGGACTTTATAGAATAAACTATGGGCCTTTTTTTAGTTTGGAGAATTACACTTGAGTTATATGTTGATTAAAAAAACCCACATTATTGCAGTACTCACTAATTTGGTGCATCCATCATGGATACCCACCGGCAGGCAAGGGGGAAAAAAAGTGTAACATGACATTGTCCCACAAATGCTGTGACTAATGTACCTATTTTAGATATTGTGACGCAAATGCATAATTGCAGCATTTGTACGGCGATATAACCTTTGTACAAAGAGTGTACTAATTTGGCATGTATGCAAAATCTGGAAGTTGAAGGATGAAGTGATGTCATCCTTGCAAGATGCCAGCTTTAGTCTTTTGACTTTAACCTTGCTAAGTCAAGCATTTCAGTGACTCATTAAAAAAATGTCCTTATTCAGTTCAGTGAGGATGTTTTGGAGTAGTGCAACACAATGAAGATGCTGAGCCACTGTGTTTCCTCTTGTTCAAAGAAACACCACTTTGTGGGACACCAATGCCTCCTACTAATTCAGACACAGGTTTGAATTCCATCCTTTGAGTCCCATCTTGGGAGTCCTTAAACTATTAGATTAAGGTTGTTGTTGGTCAAGGAGCAAAGAGAATCTAAACTTCACTTTCAAGTCATGAGCAATGGCTGATCTTGGCTAGGCTTATATTCCTGTACTCACCTCTACTCAAGAGTATTCAGACTGCTGGAAACACTATCTATGACACCGCAGTCTATCAGCTAAGTCTAGCTTGTTCTGACTTGTTTGCCCAGAATTTTAAATCTCTGTTTTGTCTCCATTAAGCTCCTTGACTGACCCTTTGAACTACTGTTCAATCTGTCTTGACCATGAATTCTCTTTTGCCAGCAAGTGATGTGAGGTTCCCTGGATTTTGTCACTTAACTATATTATGCTGAATAAATTCAGGACAGGTCAAAGGCTCCAACATATTTTAGATGTGAATCATCAAAGCAGCGGCGTTCTTAGAAGGCTAAAAAAAATAAGATTTGCTATCATTTGCTTCCTTTCTGAAATTATCAGAAGTTGAACACAAAAATACATTATTTCTAATATGGTTGCATAACTTTTTAAATGGATGGATGGGTACAGGAGGGTTTGGGTAATCATCTTCAGAATTATGCAGAGAAATTTGATGGACAACATTCTTTGGATTTGTTCCCATTTGGAATCCACAAGTACAGGTCCATTTGAGATGCCTGGGGAAAGGCCTTACCTGTTAACAGTTCAATTCTGTTGGACTTGATGAAATGGACAGGGTCTTTAATGCTGTCAGTGCAACCACCTGTCAATTAGATCCCTGTCTCTCCTAGTTGGTGAAAGCTTTCAGGTCAGTGACAACCAGGTGGAGTCATATAGTAATCAATTCTTCACTACAGGAGAGGATATTTCTGGAACCTTTTAAGGAGGCCCTAGTTTCCCTCTCCTTAAAAATAATCTCTTGATCCCACCTGTCTGGACCACTTCCATCTAGTCTCTCACCTTCCCTTTTAAGAGAAAATGGTAGAGAAGGTGATTGCTTGGCGGCTTCAGAGCTTCAATATCATTGAAGCTCTGAAGCTGCCAAGCAATCCAAAGGATCATGTATCCTTTGGGGCTGGCTGCAGGGTTTGAGGCTAGGCGGCATTGTCTTGCACTAATTCAGTTCCTTTCTCCAAGGCTAGTCCCAATCAGAGTGAGTGAGGGATCCAGCCCATGGCCTCTCTTTTGTGGTGTGCCATAGAGCTAAGTATTCTCTCCACTCCTTTTAAACATATATACGAAGTTGTTGAGACCATTCACCACAATGGTGTCAGGTTAATGATTTAAGAGCTGACCAGCTGCTACAATGATGTAATACTAGGAATGAGTCAGGAAGGTTTTTGAGCTGATATCACTTTAAGAGGCCCTGTAATAAGAAGAGGCCCTGTTGGGGGCATATTTCTCTCTCCGTGTGTGCTTCAGTGCTGTAATTGCTGATTGCTGTTTGTTTGAGATCTGACTAAAGTACGTATATGTATATATTCTTTGTAGATAAAGCCACTATTTAAATACAAACCCCTGTTTACCGTATTTGCTCTTGGGTTATCTCACAAAGTCACATTGTGCGCACTCTGACATGGGCAATTCTTGGGGCTTCTAGGGTGGACCATGCTACATCACTGCACTGGCTGCCAGTTTGCTTCTGGGTCCATTCAAGGTGTTGGTTATCACTTTTAAAGCCATTCATGACATGGGTCCAGAGATCTGAGAAATCACCTGGATGGGATTAGCCCACCTCATCTGTGTTTTCTGCTGTGGTTCCTGCCCTCTGGAACATTTGAGGTCAGATCCAGTCCTACCCTTTTGGCCTTCCGAAAGGCTTTGAAGACATGGCTGTGCCAATTAGCCTGGAATCCCAATGAGTGTGTGGCACTTTTGATGTGGTTAATGGAGTAGATAACACCAGTCTCCTCCCTATGAGGACTTTGCTCCCTCCCTCTCCAGCCTGCTTAGTTTTATTTTAATTGGATTTTAAATTTAAGATCTTTATGTATTGTTATAATGTGTTATAACACTAACACAATAAATAAGCTGCCTAGAATCACCATTGGTAAAATGGGAGATATACAAGTTTGATATATAAATAAATAAATGGATTTTAGTTTAGTATTTTGTACATACTCAGCACATGGCATGTAATGTGTCATGCAAACCAGTAAGCCAACCACATTTAGATAATTTTAGATAAAGACATAAGGTTTATCATTATATACTGTATACAAAGTATGTTTTGGACCATTATACCACATCCCCTTTCCCAAATCAGCAAGATTGGACAGGCTGGTTATACTGTACTTATGACAACCTATTAGCAGCCCTATACTGCTGTATTCATGTGACACTTTCATTTATGATAAATCAACTACTACAAATGCTGAATTATAATTCAGTCTGTCATGTGAATGCAACCACTCTGTTGAGCTTGTAGCTAAGATGCATTTCCTAGTGCAAGCCATCAAACTCTGCAGAGATGCCAAATCAAGTGCCATAAAAAGGTTAGAGGAGCCCTGCTCGATCAGATAAAACAGTGGTTTGCTCCCATTGTGATTGCCTTAATCACTTTGCTAGCATTGCACACTGAGTCACCAACTAGCCAACTGCATTGCAGCCTAGTGTATTCTGGCCTGGGGTTAGTTCATACTTTAGTGTCTCATACAAAGCTAGAACGCTAGTTAATGTCATTAACCTTGGATAAATTAACCACAGGAAAGTTGTTGTACAAACATAATCCTTGTGTTTGTGAAGCTTCTAAATGTGACCTAAGAAGAATATCACCTTCCTGCTCATTTTTCATATTAATAAACCCTAATAGATTATTCTGCCCCTCATTTAAAAGATGGCCACTAAACCTAAACTGCTTTTTCTACTGTCTGCATGGTGGCTATTACTGAATGTTGAGGTAGTATGCAAGTTGAGGTTTTTGTAGATAAGCATTTCTCTTTACTTGAGTAAAATCACACATATTTAGTGTAACCCTGAAGATTAATCTGAGCAGCTAAGCCTTGCTACTTCTCCAAATCTGTAAACGTGTCTGCTTATTGTCTGCTAGTTAAAAAAAAGTGTAGGAAAACCACAATGGCAACTATTCATTTGGTTTTGGGAAGATCAATGAAAGAGCAATGTGGCATTAAGATAGGCTGCCCTTTAAGGAAAATTGATTAACCCTTCAGCAAAGATTGAATAGAACTGAATAACAGAGTTGGAAGGGACGTTGGAGGTCTTCTAGTCCAATCCCCTGCTTAGGCAGGAAACCCTACACCACGTCAGACAAATAGTTATCCAATCTCTTCTTAAAAACTTCCAGTGTTGGAGCATTCCAACCTCTGGAGGCAAGTAGTTCTACTGATTAATTGTCCTGTCAGGAAATTTCTCCTTAGTTCTAAATTGCTTCTCTCCTTGATTAGTTTCCACCCATTGATTCTTGTTCTACCCTCAGGTGCTTTGGAGAATAGCTTGACTCCCTCTTCTTTGTGGCAACCCACAGAAATGATGATAGCAATAGTACTTAGACATATATATCATTTCACAGTCCTCTCTAAATGGTTTACAGAAGTAAGCATATTGCCCCAACAATCTGGTCCTCATTTTATTGACCTCAGAAGGTTGGAAGGCTGAGTCAACCATGATGTTGGATTAAAGGAGTGAGGGTGACCTGGAATGGTGCAAATACCATGAGTGTAGATACCAAAGAAACATCCCCAACCTGCCCCCTTCTCCTTAGGAGACAGGAGAAGAGTCATATCAAACTGAGCCTCAAATCATGGACCACAAATAACTATTTTGCTTTCATATGCAACAATTTATGTGATAACAGATGGACATTTCATTTGTATGCCAGTCTCGCTGGTAACAGATGGACAAATTATTTCATGAACAACAAGAGCTCAAAGATGACTCTCTGAGCGATACTCAGAATAATCACTCCAAAATATAATTTCAAGATCTTCTTTAATTGCCTGAACATGCAGCTGTATTGTATTGTTTACAGTACAGCTGAACAGAACCTGCAATGATCTATTAAATACTTTTAGATATGGTCTGCAGAAAGCTGACTTTTTCAATCAATTGGCAAATGTTTAATGAGGAATATTAGTTTTTTTTTTTTAATTTGATTTATATGCCACTCTTCTCCGGAGACTCAGGGCGGTTTACAATGCGTTAAGCAATAGCCTTCATACTTTTGTATATTTATACAAAGTCAACGTATTGCCCCCACAATCTGGGTCCTCATTTCACCTACCTTTGAAAGGATGGAAGGCTGAGTCAACCTTGAGCCTGGTGAGATTTGAACTTGCAGTAATTGCAGACAGCTGGTGTTAATAACAGTGTGCTTTAGTCCACTGTACTACAGGCTCTTTCTTTCTAAAATAGATGACTTGCACTGTGTTCATCTTAACACAACATGATCATTCACCTTTCTCCAACCCAATGCCTTTTAGATTAATACAATTTCACTGACCGTAATTCCCAATCTACACTAGATTAGCTAGAAATTAAGGAAGTTGTAGTTTTTCAACTTCAAAAACAAATGCAAATATTATAATTTTGTTCTACAAATTTGGTTTCTTGAAGTCAGAATATGGTGCTAATTTAGTTTAGTTTTATAGTGACTCCTGTGCCATTTCTGTTATGGCTGTGCCTTCTGGATTCATTATTTTATTAATTCAACAATAGCTATATGAAGGGTAGTTAACTCCATCTATTATTCTTGGTCATCAATGAAATAGAATCTTATTCAATACAGTTGAGTAAAGGAATTAATTTTAATGCTTCCAGTTAAATTATCTGAATATTGGCTTTGACTTTTTTAATATTTTTGTAGACATTTTAATTTAGTGGAGTTACTGAGTAATGGTACAATAGTACCAAGGGACATTTTGCTTACTATAAAAGTCTATAAATTACTAGCCTTCAATAGATCTTGTGAGAAATCACTTTTTAACTATTTAAAATAAAACATGATACACGTTCTGCTCACTATTATTTTCCAAATAAATTGTGTAAGTTAAAAAGTAGAATTAATTTCAATCCTTATATCATATATTTGAGAGATGTCCTTCATTTCTTTGAAGACTGTGGGCTGTTTCATTTAGCATTTTCTAACAGTTGGGCTCTTGTTTATGCATGGTTTGCTGGGAATGTTCATAACTCACTGCAAATATATCTTCAGGTCTCCAGCAATGTAAATTGAGAAGCCATCAGTGAACTTGGAAAAATTTTAGTAGTAAGAACAAGCTAAGATAAGCAGGGAGGGCTGGAGTTATGCATCATGTTAAGTGATAATCATAGATCACAAAGTCTGGGTTCACAGGACACACTTAAATAATAACAATTGTAGAACTCACAATTGTATGAGAATTTACAGCCACTTGATAAAGCTTTATTTCCCTAAGAAATCTGTTAATAAACTTTGCTGTGTATATGATATATGTATTATTTATCATACTATAAATCATACATTTAAAACAGAAATCGGTAATTGGTACCTAGAAGCACCTCAGAAGAAAGGGATCAAAAGGCATTAATCCATACTTCTTCATAGCTGTAAATATGACTTTTAAAGAAATAAAACTAAACAGAATTGTACATCTTCTAATACATATCTCCCATATGCAAAAGGAGTGTTTTAATTGAATACATAGCAGGTGTGTGTTGAAAGCTCCACCAGGGCATCTCTGCTTATAAATGAATCTTTAGAAAGTTTGTGAGTATGTGGGAAGGATTGAGAAGATCCATGCCTCTCAGTGCAGGCTCTCTATACAACTCCCGATATCCTTAACTGAGTTCCATGCTTTGGGATTCCAGGAAACAAGATCCCAGGAAATAGTAACCTATAGAGCAAAGATCCTTTACCTCAGTTTTAGGATGGCAACTCTTCTGAGTGCCCTAGATTAGGTTAATTAGTTTCACTAGTTATCTGCATTTTTAAATCAAAGAGTTCAAGATTGTATGAAACAGGTTGATGATATTCAAGTCAATGGAATGAGAGGATCGGAGACATAATTATTCCAACTAAATTAATGTCCTGATCATAGTAAAATATGATTTTTTTTGTTGTGGTTAATATTCAATCACTTTACGTTAGACCTCGATAGAAGATGCTATTCCATGGATAGCTGTATTGTTTTGCCCTTTGAAATTTAAGAGAAATTTCATTCACTGCCCTTCGGTTGACAAGGTTGACTTTGCTTCACTTCACAGCTCTCATCCTTAAGGAGGAGTGAGGAGAAGCATACTTAAATAGATGCTGTAACCTTGTCATTTATATCTAGTTTAGTGCAATGAAAAGGTGGAACATCTGCAGGCTTCCAATCTTTTTCAATTCACCTGGGAGATTTTGCATTATCAGACAGTCGTGAAGATAACTCAAATTCTTCTTTTCAAAGATAAATTGTCTTGGTGACAGCTCATCAGAGGACAGTTCCACTTGCACCACACAGTCATCTTACCATTTGTAGGTTTTCTGCCCTGGGAGGAAGGTGGTAACATCTATGTTAGTTCAGATTTACCTTTGGAATATTCAAAATTTGGTTTTGTAATATATATTTTTGAAAGAAAATGACTGGGAAAACATACCACCATTGACCATTATAAAACTTCGCTGCTTTTTAAATAAATATAAACTAAGTGAATTTGAAATGTTCTGAAGATGGAATAGTCCATTAAAAATAGTTTATGCCTCAGCCAGAATTGTATTTGCACAACACTGGAAAAATGATGAAATTCTGTCAGATGAGAATGTAATTAAGAAAATACTAGAATGCGCAGAAATGGACAAATGCTTATTATTAAGAATAAAGAAGAAACTGAATATTTTTTGACATGGATGTATTTTATCAATGGTTAGACAATAGAAAGTTAGAAAGGAGGAGATATACAAAGAGAAAATGTTAATGTGGAGAGAACTTGACAATGAAGATGTTATGTATTATTGTAATCATACTAATATATAGTTATATTATTAACATTATTGTTAATAATTATTAACATTATTAACATATTAACAAATATGTGGATTATGACTGTTTAAATAATTGTACCCAGATCACACACTGTTTGATGGAAATGGAAAGTAATATAAACAAAACAAATAAAATATGAAAGAAAAATAGTTCATGCCCGTGTTGATCATTGCCAAATACAAATATGAACCTGGCCCCAGTTCAATTCAATATTTATATAAGTAATATAAATATATTAATATATTTAGTGATTAATGACAAATCAGTTTATAGACTTTTTTTCCCTTGGAACTTAAGTTATATAATATCAGAGATATAGGCAGACTGATACAGAAGCTTAAATCCAAAATTTAGGAAAATAATTCATTCAGTGGTTCTGAAATTGTTTTCAATTCTATATTTTCAGGGAAAAATCAAACTGTGGAAGAAACTTTTAATCTTATTTTGCTATTCCAAATATTCTTGAAATAGCTCGATGAATTCATTAATAGACCAAGTATATGAAAAACATACAGTTGGTTTGATACCAAATGTTGCTTTAAGCTTCGGAGATTTCAGATAGGAGTACTTTATCCAGTACTTTGTCATTATCCGCAGCCTGCAACAATATCTTGTAACAACCAAATATGCTGCCCAGAAAAGCCAGGATTCTATATAGACATACAGGCTGACTACTGAAAGAATTCTAAGATGAAGAACAGTGACATTGATAGTCTAGCACTTCCAGGATATTTACGGTATATAGCTCTACAGCAAAGGTAAAGCCTGTGAACCATGCTGTAGAATTGGCAGCCCAAGATGCTCTCATGCTGAACAACAGTATCATCCAGGATCTCCCACTCCCACTGGTAAATGCTGTCAGTGGGTCAGTGAAGTATTGTTAGGAGACAAGACCAAGACATTGAAATGCCTGAAGGCAACAAGTGCCTCTTTGCTGGGCAAGGAGAATCTCTCAGTGGGAAGACAAGTAACAAGCAAGCAAGATCTCTCTGCTTGGGGAAAGAAGGAAGGAAGGAAGGACTCTGTCAGGCAAGAAACAGTAGGGAAAGTATTCGTGGGCTGTCAGACTTTTGAATGCAACATAACACCATGCTACTGATAGACTTGCAGGGCCAGCACAACGTGTAACATGTCTACACTGGTATAATATAATGTAATGTTATGTTATGCATATATATATATATATATATATATATATATATATATATATATATGCATATATATATGTTTTCTCAGGTTTTCGCGGGTGTTTGTATGTAGGTCTTTGGTTATTCGGGTTTTCTCCCACGTAAAATTGGAAGTGTCTTGGCAACGTTTCGACGAAGTCTCATTCATCATCTTCAGGCTGGTGTTCTCGGCTTCGTGCTTCCAGGAGCAATGTGAGATCGCAGCTGTCTCTTCCTTTTAACTGCTAGTGGGGGTGTGAGCTGATTGGGTGGGAACTTGGCTGTGTTCTGATTGGGTGGAGGTGTGTTCTGATTGGTTAGGGTCTTGGCTGTGCTCTGATTGGATGAGGGGTTGGTTGTGCTCTGATTGGCTGGGGGTGTGTTCTGTTTGGGTGGGGGCTTGGTTGTGCTCAGCTTAGTCTGAGTTGCAGGGGGATTTGAGCTGGTGAGCTGCGTTGTTGTTGTTTGGCTTCGTGTTTGTGGCCGTGCGAGCTCTTCATGGTGGGTGTCAGTCTGCTTCATGTATGGATTGGAGGGGTATAAAGTGGCTAATGATGCAGCTGCGGTCTGGCTTCTGGTCCTTGGTCGTGGCTCATTATCAGTGTGGGTTTGGGTCTGCTTTCTGCGTGGATGTGTGGTGGTGACATCCTGTGTGGCTCTTGTGAGTGTGGGTCTGGTGTCATTCGTCGTGTTAGGGACTCGTTTGTCAATAAGGGCGGGTTTCCAAATGGCTGGTAGGCAGGAGGTATCGTCTCGTTTGTTCATGCTGTGTGGGCGTTTTTCTATCTCGATGGCTTCTCTGATTATTCTGTTGTTAAAGTGTTCAGTTTTGGCGATAGTTCTGGTCTTTTTAAAGTTGGTTAATGGACTTTAATGGACTATAATGGACAGAAATACAAACAAACAGAAGGAGCACCCATGGGATCACCCCTCTCACCTGTCATTGCCAACCTCTATATGGAATACTTTGAAACCCAAGCTCTAGAAAAATCTGATCACAAACCCAAACTCTGGCTCAGATATGTGGACGACACCTTCATAATCTGGCCACATGGGAAAGAAAAACTGGACAACTTCCTCACGCACCTCAACAGCCTACACCTCAAAATACAGTTCACCATGGAAACAGAAGTGAACAACCAACTTTCCTTCCTGGATGTCTTAGTCTACAGAAAATCCAATGGCTCCCTAGGACACACTATCTACCAGAAGAAAACACACACAAACCGCTATCTGCACGCACTCTCACACCACCACCCTGCCCAGATCAACTCTGTAGCCAAGACACTCATTTCCAGAACAAAACGCTTAGCTGATGAACAACACCTAAAAACCGAACTACACACTCTCACTAACGTACTAACATCCAATGGATTCCAAAGAAATAAGATCACAACCTAATCCAAAAAGAAACCCCCACTAAAATCCAAGACAGAGAACAAGAAAATGGCAAAGCCCTCCTCCCATACATAAAAGGCACCACAGACAGAATAAGCAAAATCCTCCACAAACATAACATCAAGACAGCATTCTGCAGAAACCGAAAAATATCCACCATCCTAAGGAACCCCAAAGACAAAATTGAGTTAGAAAATCAAGGAGTATATGAAATCCCATGCACCGCCTGCCCCACCACATACATCGGACAAACCAACAGACGAATAAGTGCACGCATAGAAGAACACAAGAACTCAGTCAGAAAAGAGGAACCAACTTCTTCCCTGGTCCAACACCTTAAAGCCACAGGACATGATATTGACTTTAAAAAGACCAGAACTATCGCCAAAACTGAACACTTTAACAACAGAATAATCAGAGAAGCCATCGAGATAGAAAAACGCCCACACAGCATGAACAAACGAGACGATACCTCCCGCCTACCAGCCATTTGGAAACCCGCCCTTATTGACAAACGAGTCCCTAACACGACGAATGACACCAGACCCACACTCACGAGAGCCACACAGGATGTCACCACCACACATCCACGCAGAAAGCAGACCCAAACCCACACTGATAATGAGCCACGACCAAGGACCAGAAGCCAGACCGCAGCTGCATCATTAGCCACTTTAAACCCCTCCAATCCATACATGAAGCAGACTGACACCCACCATGAAGAGCTCGCACGGCCACAAACACGAAGCCAAACAACAACAACGCAGCTCACCAGCTCAAATCCCCCTGCAACTCAGACTAAGCTGAGCACAACCAAGCCCCCACCCAAACAGAACACACCCCCAGCCAATCAGAGCACAACCAACCCCTCATCCAATCAGAGCACAGCCAAGACCCTAACCAATCAGAACACACCTCCACCCAATCAGAACACAGCCAAGTTCCCACCCAATCAGCTCAAACCCCCACTAGCAGTTAAAAGGAAGAGACAGCTGCGATCTCACATTGCTCCTGGAAGCATGAAGCCGAGAACACCAGCCTGAAGATGACGAATGAGACTTCGTCGAAACGTTGCCAAGACACTTCCAATTTTACGTGGGAGAAGACCCGAATAACCAAAGACATACATACATACATACATACATACATACATATATATATATATATATATATATATATATATATTGTTAATATTTCGGGTTTCTTCCCGTGTAATTGTGGATATATCCCATATGAAATCCCAGACCCACACTCACGAGAGCCACACAGGATGTCACCACCACACATCCACGCAGAAAGCAGACTCGAACCCACACTGATAATGAGGCACGACTCCGGACCAGAAGCTAGACCACAGCTGCATCATTAGCCACCTTAAACCCCTCCAATCCATACATGAAGCAGACTGACACCCACCATGAAGAGATAGCACGGCCACGAACGCGAAGCCAAACAACAGCTCACCAGCTCAAATCCCCCTGCTACTCAGACTGACCTGAGCACAACCAACCCCCACCTAAACAGAACACACACCCAGCCAATCAAAGCACAGCCAACCCCCCATCCAATCAGAGCACAGCCAAACCCCCAACCTATCAGAACACACCTCTGCCCAATCAGAACACAGCCAAGCTCCCACCCAATCAGTTCACACCCCCACTGGCAGTTAAAAGGAAGAAACAGCTGCGATCACACACATTGCTCCTAGAAACACGAAGCCGAGAACACCAGCCTGAAGATGACGAATGAGACTTCGTCGAAACGTTGCCAAGAAACCTCCAATTTTACGCGGGAGAAAACCCGAATAACCAAAGACCTACATACAAACACCCGCGAAAACCTCAGAAAACAAATATATATATTGACAATAAAGAATGGAATTGAATTGAATAAGAGAATGGGTTTCCTAGATATCACACTAAATATTGTTTTGAAAATATATTATATTATCAATTCAGTAGTAAAACCAAATACAAAAACATTGATAAGTGACTGAAGTGATATGGCTACTTTGTGTATAGTTTTTTTTTAATTTAACAGATTTATAATTAAATATGCTGTTTACTGCACTATTCTTTGTTTTCTTTACTCACTAGCAATTATTTAATTAATTAATGATAAAGAGTTGCAGCCGGCAACCCTCTCCCATTCTCCCTTCTCCTCTCCTTCTTTCCTTTCTTCATGTTATATTTTCATCAAGTTGTACAGTTTTCTGAAATCCTTAGGAAGGAAGAACAGTATATTTTCTAAAGCCATGAATATACTCTCTCCCACCCTACAGCCACCTTGGTTGGTATGGAATATTTTCCCCTGCCCTGGCAAGGCAGTCTTGACTGAAGTTCTAAATAATCTTCAAAATATACTTTCTGTACAATCAATTCTAATTAGTATTCACTTGAACCCCTCACATCATTGTGTATTCCTATAAAGCTGTTCTTTGGAAAGAGCCAATATCTTTGTGTCACTTATTTAAGGATGCAGTTGCTAACATAAAATTTGATGGTGTCATAACCAGTCACCTTTGAAATGCTGAAAGCATTTACGTTTGGGCTTTGGGATGAGGAACATAAGTAGTTTTTTCAAGCAATTAAACCAGCGTAAGTTCCCTGGTTTTAGTGGTGAGCAAATCATAAAAAGAAAATATATTTTGGGCAATTAGAAAGTTCTGTTCTATTCTCTGTAGCTGGACATCTTGTCACCCTCATTCATTCACTTTGGACTTTCCTCTAATAACTGCATATTACATGCATGGTGTAATTCTGCGATTTGGCGATAAATGGAACAGAGGAAAGATGATACAACTTATTTTATTACAATACAACATATATTGGAAATCAGGAAGGCAAGAATAGGTTTTTTTTGGAAATTGAAAATGTTGATGGAATTACATGCTTTTCTCTCCCTGAATATTCTAGGCATACCACAATTCAAAAGTGTGGGTGTACTTTTTAGAAATAAAAAATAATTGTGTGAATGAACAGCTAAAATTATTGCATTGGATATCTTTAGGGTCAAGATCCAGGAACATAATACCTGTATATTTAAATAACTATTTTACCCATGCTTACAACATAGCATGAACAGTGCTTGATCTATTACAGGCATATTTATTAATTGTTTGTATTTTCAATGTTATGTCAAATGACCATTTAAATAGAATATGAAGTAAGATAGGCAGGTTCCGCTAAAGATGAACATGCCCTTGTTGTCTTAATCTATTATATCATATTGATGTATGCCCTTTTTTAAACCTCCCAAAGCTGCTTTTCTCTTCTTG
Organism: Pantherophis guttatus; assembly: GCF_059756535.1. Taxonomy (NCBI): domain Eukaryota; kingdom Metazoa; phylum Chordata; class Lepidosauria; order Squamata; family Colubridae; genus Pantherophis; species Pantherophis guttatus. The sequence continues at coordinate 51,092,634 of NC_142064.1, forward strand.
GACTGCAGTAGGTTGAACTTCTGAAATTTTCTGAGAACATTTAAACTATCTGCAAATTCTCAGTTCTAAGTTTCAGAAAAGGATAATATGAATAAAGTCACACCTTATGATAATTAGTGATATTTCTGAAAGCTGCTAATACAACTAGACAATTATCAGTGCAACCGTCAACCATCATTTGGTGGTTGATATGCTATGTTGTAAATGATAAGCTATGTTTATCATTTCACACAGTAATAATTTCAAAAGTTTGCCCGCTATTTTGTGATTTTGAGTTGTTTCATTATGACATTGCCCTAATAAAGATTATGGGATTACTTGATGAGAGTCATACAGTGATAATTCTTCCTATTTTAAGTTTGAACACTTTTTCTTGAATCCTCCCATTGGATAAAATTCTATTTCTAGGATCATAACAGAACTCTGTGAAGTAGGACAGAAAAGTGACTTAAAGAACCAGATGTTATTGGATGTTATAGCTAACCCACTTTTATTTTTATTACCAATATGATTGTGTTGGTTCACTGTAGGACAAATGTTACCTGATCCCAATATTGTTTGGCTGAGGAACACTTCTGTCATGGCCCTGTTGGAGCCTGAGAGAGGAGGACGAGACAGAGTTAGGGCCAATGGAGGAATGACTGAAGGAGCAGGATGAGGCAGTCCTGGGTCCCTCGTGCCTGGGAAGGGTCACCAGTGAGGGAGAGGGGGCGCAGGAGGACCAGGTGAGGGGGGAGGACAGGGCAGGCAGTGGAGCAGAGGAGTGACAGAGCTCCCACAATGAACAATTATCTTTCCCCCCAATCCCCGAGCATGAAGAATGAAGAGGAGGCGGGATCAGTGCAGGGCAACCCATGACTCGGGAGGTGGGCAACCTGCCCCTCTTCACACCTGGGGAATGAGATTTAAAGAGATGGTGTTGGGAGGGGCGTTTGTCGGAAACAGGCATTGAATTCATGGAGCCTCATGTGCAGTTGTCGATGTCTGGATTTTGCTGTGCTTTGTCTTGTGTGCCTTGCCCAGTTTGCCTGCTTCGCTGGACTGCTTGCCTTGGTTGCTGCCTTGCTAACTTTGCTTACTGGATTTCTTGCCTTGGTTGCTGCCTTGCTAACTTTGCTTGCTGGACTACTCACAGCAGAGGCACTGTAAATGTAAGGACCTCTCTGGTAACTTCTGAGGCTCCGCAATAACACACTCCATTCTCATGCAACCTCCATAAACTCCAAAAATCATCGAAGAATGGGGCGAGCTTTCAAGAAAAGTTGTCGCTGGGTATCAATGAAAGCTAGGGTGTCACCAAAAATGTTGTGAGGTGTCACTTTTGACACATAGAGAGACTAAGGCAACGATGACAGACCTATTAGTTGCTACAGCAATAAATTACTGGGAACAAAGACTACAATGCTGAGAAGTCTTGTGAGTGAAATGAGTTACTTTTGAGAGTGTCTCTATGTCTGCACGTTCATGGTAAACACATAAACTATTGTCAGTCTCTCCTGACAATAGTTAAAAAATAATCAGCAAAATCAGAATACAACATTATATTAAATAGAAGGTTCAAGTAGATTTTTTAAAACCAAGAGTGATTAAGGAAGGAACACAGTGAAAAGGTATAAAAATAATAATGAAAAAAACAGCCTTTCTCATCATGAAATATATTATAATTATTAGGTCTGTGCATGAAAAAGTAAAAGGTACTTCAGAATGCACGACACAGTGAGTAAAGCAGCTTTTTATAAAGCAGATGCCTCTTTTCTAGTCCTCTGCATGAGACTTAAAAAAAAAAAAAGATAAGTCTTCTTTAAGGAGTTCAGTCACCAAAACAAGCATATCTTTAGTGTATCGCCTTAAAACTGCCATATACTTAGCTATCCCTTTTGATTTTTGAAGATACTTAACCATAAAAATAGCAGAAAAAAATAACTTGAGTGTAAAGAAATAAGCTTTATTTCTAATGCCTCATTTCTGTACAAATTCTGCAACTAAAATCCAGCATGACTATAGTAATTTGTGTACCTTTAACTCTGTTAACACACCAAAAAGGATTGCTTAGATTAATGGAGACTGATATACTTTTTCTGTAGATCATGGTATAAATTTAATATCTTTTTCCTGTATTATATTCCTTTTGTTATTTATACTTACATATGTTAGCCAGTGCACTTGATAATTTACTACAAATTGTATAAATAATAAATGGCAAAGAAGATGGAAGGAAGATGAATTACTGCATAAATGAACAAGCGTAAAGGGTCTCCAGTTTACAATTTGCAGTTTGGATTATTAAGAGCAACCATCCCTGGGAGAAATTGGGATAAATCTTTGCAAGCATAATTAAGTGTGATGAAGTGTCATTACAAACCTGTTCGAAAACACTACCATATATGACACTGTCTCATTTTCTTTTAAAATGCAAACCAATGAATACTTGTTGTTCAGCCTGTTTCAACTAGACATTCTTTTGATCCTGTTTTCCATTAATTAATTTCAGGTAATGTTATGAGAGAAAATACAGGAGCATGGAAGATGAGTGAAGCTCCCTAGGTTGCTAAATCGCTTAGATCGAGGGTTGGCAAAATCTCATCTTTTATTTATAAGAATTCTTTGTTCCCTACAGATGCTCATTTAACCCCCACCTACCAGCCTTCCCTCCAAAGATAAGTAGTGGAAAAAAAGCATTCTGGAACATTTAGAGGGGACCAAGGATAGCAAGGTTGCTATCCAACCTTGTCAGTTTGCATTCTGGTAAATGGAAGCATTGTAACTAATTGTGACCAATATGAGGATCAGCCAGTGGTGGGATCCTCCCGGTTTAACAACCGGTTCAGTAATTGCACGCTTTGCTGCGCGCACATGCGCCATTTGAAGAAATCTTCACTTCCATGTTTCTTCAGAGAAGAAACACAGCTGAGGCGTGGCAATCTGCTCTGCCACGCGAATCAGCTGAGAAGATAAAGGTAGGAAAATAGTGCGGGTGGGCCGATCTGATCGTCAGGGCGAACCAGTTCGCTTCCAGCCGATGTCAGAGTTACCAGTTCGCCTGAACCGGTCTGAACCGGTAGAATCCCACCCCTGGGAACAGCTTATAAATTTGCAAGCCTCTGAGAAGTCATTTTGTGAGAGTGTCCACAATATATTTTCAGAATTCTTCATATAGACTCAATAGCTACTCTGGGCTTTGAGGGCATTTTTTATTCCAATCAGGCCAGAGTGCTTTCCTAAGAAGAAGAAAAAAGATATATCCTTTTTGCTCTTTAATTCTAATAAAAATTTCCACTGCTCTTAACTAATTAAGAAAAAGATACATAAGTAGATGTGTAATATATATAAAAGTGGTTTCTAATTTAGCCCTGGGAAAGTGATTTATAATCCATGAAAGCTTATACGCTAAAAATAACATTGATCTTTGTAGAATTTTAAATACTAATGTTTTCTCCTCTTTGATTTTGTATTCATTTTTTTCTTTTCCTCAGTGAGCTCAACTCAGCCAAAAACTATTTTTTTAAAAAGAAATGCTTGCTGCCTGGCATAGGGCCTTATTTGCCCTGCCGTGAGGATGGATCACTATTCATTTTTTCTTCTCCGGAGACTCAGGGCGGCTTACAATGCGTTAAGCAATAGCCTTCATACTTTTGTATATTTTATACAAAGTCAGCTTATTGCCCCCACAAACCGAGTCCTCATTTTACCCACCTTAGAAAGGATGGAAGGCTGAGTCGACCTTGAGCCTGGGGAGAATTGAACTCGCAGTAATTGCAGGCAGCTGGATGTTAAATGCTACCTTAGTAGGAGGCATTAGCCTCCTACGCCACTCAGGCTCCTGAGTGGCGTCTATTCATGTCTTGAGAACAGGATTGCAGAATGAAAAGGTCCCCACTTCCTTTCGCTTCTGGGCACTATGGCAGAAACATCCCCTGCCCTCCTCAATGGGCTGCCCTTCAGAGCCATTTTGTCTTAGGCTGCTGAATGGCTGACAGGAACCTTACTAGAATGGATTGGTTGAAGATTGTTCTTTCTTTGGAGGGGTGGGTTGGAGGTTTAAAGTTCATTAGTGACGCTTTCCACTGGGTTTCTTATTCTTCTTTATAATATGTACTTTGATGAAAATTGGTGTACTTTGATGTACTTTCTTATTTTAGCCAGAAAAATTAACAAGATTTCCAATTTTTATTTTTAGCTCAAGTGACAGAAGTAAAGATGAAAATTAGATGCTTGCCCTTCCTTCCTTCCTTCCTTCCTTCCTTCCTTCCTTCCTTCCTTCCTTCCTTCCTTCCTTCCTTCCTTCCTCACTAGTGGATATACCAAACAGAAGATGACAAGTATGACATGAAGTCAGCATAAAAGGTTTCCTACAAAAGATCTATCATTGGAAATATGTCCTCACAGATCTGCATGAAAAAGTGATGACCATGTGCTTTCAGAAACAAGGTAAAGATACAGGAATCCACTGGGGTCACAGCAACCACAATCTAGAAAGGATATACAACATTGTGAAATCTAAAAGTGGACTGAAATTCAGACTGTAATTCTTTTTAAAATCAACTTCATTTCCAGCTTATTTCAGCATGTGATACCTGCAGCTTAAGACTCCTATGTAGAAGAGTCTAAACAGCAATGCAATTATTCAATATCAAACAGTAAATAAATATAATCAAACCAAAAGGATCAGTATTGTCCATTAGGTTTACTAAGCAACCAAATTTTTGCACAGCACAAAGAGAAGCAGAAGCATAACTAACTTGGTCACTTTTCAACTCTCAGTAATTGTCTATTTCTTCCTTTCTTAACCAAATCATATGGATTCAGAAGATGATTTTTCTCTGGAAGCAGGCTAGAAATATCATCTTCAAGTAGAATAATTTCCCTTCCATTTTCAGAATGGTGAGAGAATGGAAACAGATGCTCATTTTTCCTTCCACTTCTCTACCAACCCACTTAAAAAGGGTTCCACTTAGGAGAAAAAGGAGGCAATCCCTTTAACAAAACCACAACTGCTTCAGAAGAGATTGCTTGGATTCAAAGTTAGAGAGTTGAAATCCAAGTGAGTCAAGTTCCTTGGAGGAGACAGAGCAGTGGGAAACCAAGAGAGAGAGGCTATATCTCTTGAGTGGACCAAATCAGATAAGAAAGGAGTGAAAAATGCTTAGTTTTTTCCATTTTGAAGTGCCAAGTAAACAATATAGAGTAGATCTAAGAGAACAGTCCCAGAAAGTATTTGGAAAGTTATGTTGATTATACTTCAACCACAGCCAGCCAGCACCCACAGCCAACCATAGCAGCCAAGCCATACAGCAATGCAGGAGTCCAGCTTCAGAAAAAGAGGAGGCTGGAAGGAAAAGAACTATCCAAGTTTAATAGCTTGATCAGATAATTTCCAAGTTACCACTAGAGTTTTTCCTATTAGCCAAAGAAACCTCAGATCTAAGGTGCTTGCAATAAGCCAGAATTATATTTCATTTCTTTTACTTTTTAAGGAAAAAGAAATATGTTATTACCATGAAGTTTTCTAATTTATTTATTTTTAAGAAACTAGGATAAAGCACTTAACCAATTTCTGGGGGGGAAAAGTGTAGTTGATCAATATGAAATCCCAGTTTGACTCCTTGCTCTGATTTGAGAAATTGTCCATGAAAATGACAGATAAGCAGACTGCCTTTCCATGTTTTCCATGCAATAATTTATCTCCCAAGCCTGGCAGGTTAAAAAGTTTACAATTTTTATTGCTTTTAAAGATAAATGTACAGCTAAAGCTAGGCAATAAAGCAGCCTATGTAGTTTTAGGGAAAAAGTAAGGATGCATGCCACAGAACTCTTTCTTGACAGCTACTCTAGGTCAAGAGAAAATTTCCTTCTATTCTTCTCATACTTGCCCAAAACTGCTGAAAATGAGGAAATGGCATTTTGCTAAAACTGTATCCATAATTGTAAGACTCCAATAGAAGACAATATCTGTAGCTCAGGGTTGAACTTTGGTGCTCTGGATACTCTCTGAGCTTGGCTGTTTGCTCTGCAAATGTTTCGTTACTCAACTAGGTAGCAACATCAGTGACTAATGTTACCTACTAATAAACCATTTGCAAATGAGCACCAAGAACTCCACTATTTTAGGGCTATCAGATTTGGGATGCAAACATCTTGATGATGTTAGATGCCAGCAAAGGATGGTTCTGCTGTCATCTGCTGGTTTTTTCAGTCCAGTTTGTAGCCCTATTCACCTTCTTGCTTAACAACAGAATTCCTGATCTCAATTGTGGTTGTAAGTTGAGAACTACTTGTAGTTGTATCTCACTACAGTAGTTGCTCTTCAGAAGTCAGGGGTGACAATTACATGGCTTCTTCTGCACATGAATATGTGAAAGCAGTACTGTATAAAAAAGAAGTAAGGGAGAGTTTCTTGGCTTTTGATGTGTATTATTCTGGCTCTTGAGATAAATATCTGAATCTTGTATTTTAAAGTGTCAGGCCAAATCACTTACTAAACACTATGTTTGAAAAACCTGTAACATTTCTTTTTCTCAACTACTCACGCACATCCAATATCAGCCTTGGATTTACAGTATTAGAATATTTACTAGTTTATATACAGGCAATAAGCTTTCAAGTTTTGTAATACAAAGGCCGGTGAAAGTGATAATCTATTTATTTGGCTGTTTCATGGAGAAAATAAATGATTTCACTGCGATTAGGACTGGGCAAAAATAAATATGTCATTTAGTTTATTACATTACATTTTAATACATATATCATGGATTTTCAAACCTTGTGGTACCTTAACTGCCCACTGTGGGCTTGCGGAGACAAAATGAGGAGACCAGGCTTTTAAAAAAACTTGATTATACTCTTGTCATAGGAAACCTGTCCCACAATGTGAGAACTCTTGATTTAAACCATTATGGGATTTGCTTACATCTGACTTTTTGCGTTATATGAATACTGTCATGTAAACCACGGTATATGACTTAGGGTGATATGTGCCACGGCCATTGCAGTTTAGGTTAATGTGCAGGGCTCCAAAAATTCAGCAACCAGTAGAAGGCAGAAAAGAGAAATAAAATCATCTAATTCTGGTTGCTGTAGCCCAGATACAGTATGTTTGTTTAACAAACTATGGGTAAAACAAACTGTTGCTTAGCATAATATTTAAAAGCTATGACTTTGGATCAGTTCCATGGAAACCAAGGACACTGATTTCTGAGGGCAGGGAAATGCAGGACACAGCATTAATGTGAAGAAAAGAGTGAGCTTGAATGAAGGATACCTTAGAAAACGGTCTCAGATAGGCAGATTTATAGCCTTGGAGTTCAAATATTTTCTAGAAATTATGGTCCCAGGGCTCTCAGTGCTGCTTATAATCAAGCAGCCTTGTTTAATTTTAACTTCTCGGAATGAGAATTCATGGGTCTCCCTCCCTACTTCTTCCTTATGAAGTCACACAAATGTGCTGGCAGCTTTTGTCAACCTGCAGGTGCCTGGTTGGCGTTTGAAAGGGGAGTTGATCTATCCTGCCAGAAAGATGCTATTCTACAGAGAGATGGGAGGGAAAGGAAAGCTTGAATTATATTTGAACTGTTTAACGTATCTGTGAGTTTTGGAGAAAGCGCAACACATGTTCAGGGTTGCCAATTTAATTGAAAGGGCTAAACTCTGCACTTTTAATAATGATAATTGCAATTATACACTATGACCTTGAATGGCTGCAGTAAGTGCATATAGAAATAACAACAGTAACAATAATAATGTGCCTGCTTAAAAGAAGCCTGCTGCTGGATTTTAATCACTGGCTCTGTGCTCTGCCAAGCAAGCAAGAAAGAGAAAGACAAGCTCTGCAGAGCCTTTCTGCGTAGGCGGGTGAATTATCTGAAGAATGCTTGCAGGGATTGCTCACATGTGAGTTTCTTTCATGAAGGATTTCCCTGGCTCCACATGCTGACAGAATAACCGATGGGCTTTCTGCTGCACTGAAGGGGAAATTCCATTTTGTTTTGAAAAAAGAACCCCCATGGCTGAGGAAAGAAAAAACAAGAAGAAATCTAATGCCATATCACGCAAGATAGTGTTCTATTTTCTTTTCAGAATCACGAATATGTGTCTTGGTGTGTTTTTATATGTGTGCAAAGAAAACAGTAAAAACGAAGAGGTGGGGGGGGGGAAGGAAGCCAATATGAAAAAAGAAAGCAACAGGAAAAAGAGAGAGAAATCATTCATATTGCACTCTGCAGTGACAGAATGTTTTAAATTAGCGACTGATAATAATCCACTTTGATTGATTAAACTGTGCTGGATTAACCGGGATGCTATTTTTCACACGGTTCCAGCATCCCTGTTATTATTTCAGTGGTCAGGATTTTCCCTGCCTTCATTCTGAGTTCTCTCTAATAGATTTCTGTACAGTACTGATTATTATAGCTCAACCAACTCTAAGAGGTTAACTCACTAATGAATCAGGGGTTATGCTCTGAACCTGTGATAAACATGCAAGCCAACAAAAATGGCCAAAGAGCTGAGCAGAAATTATTGGGGCTGCATAAGATTGCACTGCCAGTCTCTTCTCTCACATCCTTTGAGAGGCCGGTCAGTAAAATATTCTACATGAAAATAGCATGTTTTTCCTGGTTGCCATTTATTGCAAAATCAAAAAAATTGCCTGACAGCATTGGACTAAAAGTAACAGATGCTAAAAGAAGCAAATACTTTTCAGTATTTTATTATTGTCTTCAAAAGGTCTGTCTATTTTATACTTTACATGAGATCCAATTTGATCTAGTAATAAAGGCACCAGGCTAGAAACCAGGAGACTGAGTTCTAGTGCTGCCCACCTTTTGCGTGAAACCCAGCTAGGTGACTCTGAGACAGTCACTCTCCCTTAGGCCACAATGTCATGCTTGGCCAACAAGCTGATCGCTCAAGTCCTGTTGCAACTAATGGATCAAGACTCGGTTTATCTGACAAAGCAGATCCTGCATTTACAGGAAAAACACCAGAACAACAACAACAACAAACAAACAAAAAAACAACCAACTCATTTACATGAGAGTGGGTATAATAGCAGAGCCGCCCAATTTTAATTTAGGGAAAAGCTAGTGCTGCAATCAGCAGAAGGATTTTGAGCAGAATTTGTGAGAAAAGGCAGAAAAAAGAAAGGAAAACAATTCAGCTACCAGTTCTTATATTTCACTGAAGGAGATCTATGATGAAAACAGGCTGCATTTGAAACCATGCTGCATTGCTTTCATTTTTGCCAACCTAAAAGTGCTGAGGGAACACTATTAGTAAGTCACTACTAGCCATATAGTAGACCAATTTGATGACTTTGTGTGACTCTCCCTCTTCTCCTGGTAATTACTTACTCTGGACCCAAAGAATCCCTCACTACTTCTCTGCATTAGAGGAAAACAAAATAAATTGCTACTATTCCAACCACATTTTCAGTACATGTTATGCGCATTAATCATTCCCCAAAATATCTGAATGAGTGATATCAAGAGTAGCTTTGGGCTGCAAAGTCATCATTATTCCTACATTTTAAAGTACTTTGAAAACTATTAAGGTGAAATAATAGCATGCCAGTCATTTTCCAAATAGTATTTTTCTTTTCCATCAGTTACAATCATCAGTACATAGTTTGGTATCGAATGGGAGAGATAATATTTTAAACCACTGTTTTTCAAATATGACAACTTTAAGATGTGTGGACTTCAATTCACAGCATTTTTCTAGTAACATTTTTCAATCTTAAATACCTCTTAACGTTCCATGTTTGAAAAACACTGGTTTAAACAATATTCACCTGCAAGGAGAAGAAGCATGAGCAAGAGGCTTAAATACTTTGCCAGGTAAAGAAGAGAGTAATGGGGACTAATTCTAGGAGCAAAGAACCAGAATGAGGCAAAAATCCCCATCAGTGGTATAGCAGATGGCCAACAACTGATGCAGGGCTGCAATAATCCAAAGGGAAAATTAGCTGTGCTCCAGCTTCAAATAATCTGGCATATAGCCAAAAATAAATTGACTCAGTTTCCCAGTCAGTTAGTATCTTTCAATCAAGTAGCTTTGCTGCTGATTGGGAAAGCCAGTTTGAGGTCTATAGTAGATACTTTTGCTGCTCTCCCTCACAAAGCTGCTCAGCGTGGATGCTTAGTGGAGTTGCTGATCAAAATAGCAGTGCAGGGCAATGACAGTTCAATATGGAAGTGTTTTATTTATCTGAGCACCTGTTTGGGAGATACAGGCTACTCCTGCGGCACTTATTGAATTCTAAGATTTATGCACATGTCCATCAGATTACAGATACATCTCTTATTGATTTATCCTGTCTCCTTCTTTAGCTGCAAATCTTGTGCTATAAGGTTTCCTCTGAGGGATGAGGGCAAATTCTTTTATTACTGATCTATAATTCTATCATGGTTTGTGGTAACACAGTAAACTGTGTTTTATGATAGTAAATGCCTGTCATGAAATTCAGTTTTATGACAAGCTTTTGCCAATGCAGCAATTCTCCACAGAGCTACAGTTGATGGCCTTTTTTTTCTTCGAGAGCCAGAACAACTGTGATGAACATTTTCTTCCTGTCACTATTGTCACTGTCAAAATTGTTATATAAAGAAGTTTCTTTTTATCATTTGAAGGTTGAACAAACCATGTCTTCAGTTTTTTGCATATCAATATATCCATTGAAATTAATGGTGATTATGATATTTAATGCATCACATTTGAATATGTTGCTCATTCTCTCCTAACACTTATTACTCCTGGCTGACTATTTGTTCTGTTGGTGAGGCAGGTATTAAAGCCAGTTTATTACTCATTTAGACAGCTTCCAACAACTCACCAATGTGGCTGGTAAAGCTCCATTCCCCTTTACCTGTCTGTAGTCCACCTCTGCCAGAACCATCAAGTTCCACAAACTAGGTCAAGCCGACCCATGAGGCACAGGGACAACACACGTTGCTCACAAAATCCCAATCTGCAAAACAGAGTCCAAGGTTCCAAAAGCCAAAGCACAGTTCAAAATTCCAAAGGTAGGAAAGCAATTCCTAAATCCACAAGTATGAGATTCATAGTCTAAAAACACAATCCAAAGTTCAAGAAATGGAGTCCCTGAAAGCCTGGAAGGTGCACACCAAAGCAAACAGGTGTTCCCAACAAACACACCCTCCCCCCAGTGTCTGATTAAATAACCCTTTCCCAGGTGTTCCTTGTTAGGCGAGGCAGGGCTGCTTCCTCACAAGCAACCTCATCAACCTTCTCTGTGCCTCCCTCTGCTCTGCTTTCTGTGCCCACATATTGGACAAGAGATGCAGTTGTTCCTTGTCAGAAGTGGTCTAGAGCCTGTCATTCCTGCTGGCCCACTGCAGCTGATCTGCTTCTGCAGCTGGCTCTCCATCTGGTTGCCTATTCCCCCCCCCCACTGGATGGCCCTGGGACTGCCTCGTCCTCAGGCCCTGAACTCTCCATTTTTTTCTGAGCCATCCTCCTCCTCCTCCAAACTGGGATCCAACAAACAAACTCATACAATATATTGAAAGTAACCAGGCTTCATTCAAGGAATTCACTAACCCCTTAAAAAGACTTTAAAAAGTAAATTAAACTGACACAGGATGCACCAACAAATCCATCTAGTAGATGTTGGTGGTTTCCAACCTTTTTGAATGATGGGCAGATATGGAATTTTCACATGTTAGGGTTTTCTATCAAAATGTTTATTGAGGAGCATGCTATTATGCAAAATGGCTACTATGTGGAGATATATAAAACTAGTGATAAAGAACTGATTTATCAGAATGCCCATCCCTCTCTATAGTCCCTTATTTCCACGCAATATACTCCCCTTGCCCTTGTTCATTGTTGCCCATTCTCTAGGCCAATAAGTCCACTTCAAAAATAAAACTTTAGTTTGAAACAACACAAAGCCCAAAAAATATCTTGGATATTTTTTAAATTGGTTTTAATTACGCTTTCTTTTATTATTGTATGTTTTAACCTGTGTTCACCACCCTGAGACCTTAGGGAGAAGGGCGGCATATAAATTTGTGTAAGTAAGTAAGTAAGTAAGTAAGTAAGTAAGTAAGTAAGTAAGTAAGTAAGTAAGTAAGCAAGTAAATAAATAAATAAATAAATAAATAAATAAATAAATATGCTTATAATTATTCTATGCATAGTTTATTTCTTGTTCCCCAAAGCTGTATGTTTAGACATTACTGTACAGATGTGGCCAGGATCCTGATGATAACAACTCCCTCCTTGCCAAATTATGAATTCATTAATGAACATGCAATTCATGCCACAGACTGCATAAAACAAGCGTTGCCTGCGTAATTTCTAATTTTGTTGCTTCATCCTTAGTTAGTTTTGATCACAAGTAGATATTTAAATTATGGCCCATCTGGTCAGACTAGTTTTTACCTGTTGTTGTGATAAGTCATTGTGGCATCCAAATGTTTTTCTCAGCGGCTGTCAGAAAAGAAGTGTCTGTTTTCAATGCTGGCTGGTGTTGGTGGCAGCTGGTGCCAGATTTGATAGAGAAACAGCATGCCAAACAGTGAATCTGAAAAAAAATTGAAGGAGGGCAGTCCCTTCTTCTCCATACATAAATGATTTTCAACAGCAGCAGGCTAAATTTTCGGGGAGAAGTTTCCTTTAGAGGAAAAATAGTGTTTTGATCACTGTCTCTGTCACAATTTTCATTATATGTTATACTTAACAACAGTGAGTTTACAGAACATGCTAAGCTGCAAAACAAATCAAAGTAAAGCTTCAAAACAAGTTTATTAAATTGTGCCTGCAGTGGTTAGGTCTTTTATTAAGTCAGATGATATTATCTTTTAAGTTATTTTCCTACGTAACACTACATTAAGAAAATTTGTGGGATATTAAAAGTTTTATTTTGATGGAAGCATTTTGCAAAATTTATCAAAAAGTAAGTTACAATTACTTTGGGCAAGGGTGATTTTAATTTTTCATATGTTCAGATGGATTTTTATTTTGGCTTCATTTGGAATAAGTGACTTCAGAGCCCTTTTCTGGGCTAAATATAAAACCTATTAAATATGCCCATGAAACCTTTGTAAATATTGGAATTCATGTTTATCTGAAGATCGATGTTAGTACAATTCAAACTCTGCCAAGGTGAGTTTGATTTCTGGAGATAATGTATGCATCCATAAGAAATTTTGCATTCATAGATATTATATTGTGTAGCTGTGTATTAAACAAAGATAATCCCCTCATCACTTGTTCTAGCATTGTTTATTACCTATGGATTTCATGTTTGCTCACTGGGAATGCTTGGTGCTGCTGCTTCTGCCTCTTCAACAAGTAAAACTAAAATATGCACAGAGATATTTCTGTTGGCATTTCCAGAAAATATAAGATACTATGAATAGACACCTTCCAGGTTTCTTAGTTTCCACTGACTTAAAAAAATCCCTGAGTCTAATTTTCAGAGTCCAGAAGGCAAGCAAATGTTAAGAATATCTGCAAAAGTTAAGAATATCTGAATGACAATTCCTGCATGTAACATGCACCCTATATTTCTTCTATCAATAATAATGTGATAGACCTATCTTATTGGAACAAATGATGACACACCTGGTTGCTTGTAAGAATGATTAAGCCAGACACTGGAAACAATTAGGATTATTTTTTTAAAAAACTAGAGAAATAATGTGGTAATATTTAACAATGGACCATACTGTTTTGTAATCCAGACCAACCATGGCATGAGAAAATATTCAGATAGAAAAACATGTGTTTATATATTTTTTTTCTAGTGAACTTTTAAATAATTGCCTGATGACATTTTTTTAATGGTGATGCAAATTGGTTGGATTAGTGTTTTACATAGTGCAAAGCAGCATCTATTTGATTTAGCTTTTCTCAAAAAGGCAAGCAGTATTCTGACCCAGCCTTCGCAAGTAGTGATAAGATGTTTACTCGTGAGTAAAACAAACTCCTTTTTATAACAGGGCAGTAACAGTCTTTTATTCACAGGAATAAACAAAAAATCAAATGTAATTAGTTCCAACAAACCTGGGTTTATCCAAGAAATCCTAATTGCTTGCTGTATACTGTATACTATACTATTTATTTCCCAGCCAGGGAGGAGCTAGCTATTGTCTGCGTCTGCCTTTCCCTGAGAGCCGACTTACTGCTTTCCTTTGCTCTCCTCTCTTTTCCTCTGTGTGCATCTGGGATGGGCCCCATCTGTTCCTCCCCCTCACTCAGCTTGGGCCCTGAAGACAGCTGCCTCTCCACCTGCAGGAGGACAGAACACCTTGGCTCTACCTCTGCCTCTGATGCTATTTTCTTATCAGAGCCTTCCAAAAGTCTGAAGCTGGCCAGACTCTCCCTCCACCTCCTCGTCATCTGACTCTGCAGCTATCTCTGCTGGTAGCCAACTGGGCCATAACATGGGGGTCTGGTTAATATTCAGATGGGAAATCTGAACATTGTATGATAGCTTTATAACTTGAAAACAATCCTGGAAAAAAAGACAATGACAAACTACTTCTGTGTCATTACTAAGAAAACTACATAAAGGTATCCACAGAGTCACCAGATATGTAAGCTCAGCTCAGTTCAGAGGCGATTTTATCTTTTATATGTTTTGGGGGCTGGAGGTCAGACAGCTTTATTGAGGGAACAAAAGGCTGCAGTGAGCAGTGATGATGTAATGTGGGGGAAGTCATACTTCAGTTATTCATAGGCTGGGATTCTCTTTTGGAGGGCTTGAAAGATTGTCTTTCTATTGACTAGGTTAAATCTGTTTTAGAGCTTATGCTAAGGTTTTCATATATTCTCCATCTTGAGATATGAGGCAATGAGGTAAGTGTTTCTGGTGTGCATGTTACTGAAATTTGGTATTGTAATTAGTGGAACTTCAGGACGAAAGTAGTTTTAGCATCACAGATTGCCTACCCTGATCTCGATAAAAATTAGAACCAGTATTTTCCACCTTGTCTTTGGTCAATATTTAGGTTTTTATAGTTGGAGTTGAACATGAAAAATACAGCCAGATGTAGATTCTGACCTAGGATTGAACCTTTTGTCTTTATCAGAATTTCTCTGTGGATAGTGCTGTTAAATGTGACAGGAATGATTAATTTAGCTGGTCTCAGAGGCAGGTGTTCTCCAAGGTTAATTGTTTAACTTATTAAGATTGGTTCCCTACTAGTTTATTCAGGCGTTCTCAGTAATGCTTCCAGTGTTACAGGCATTACTTTTTAAAGAACTTTATGCCATTTTTGAAGGGGATATGTTATCATGGCCTTTACAGCAACTGAAAGCACATGCGTTTCACTTTTTTCAATATTCAAAATCAACATTTACTAGTATGTTTTCTCTAGCATTCAGTTGAAATGGACCATTTGGTGAGTCTGTGCAGGTAAGAATTTGTTTCTTTCATGGTGATTTTAAGTTGTTCATAATTCATTATTATCAACAAAAATAGAGATTGTGAAATTATATATTTTGTATTGCATTTTCAGTTTAAGAAACAAGACAATATATTTAACATAGTATCAATTTACATATCATTTAAGAAACAAAGTTGTTGTTGTTTTTTTTAAAAAAACCTAACCAATTCTCTGAGCACATAAACATTTCAGGAACAGGTCACTTTATCAGATGATCAATAAACCAATTAAGAAGGAGAAAGATTATAAATATACACAAAACTTTACTGTATATGCATACAATCTGGGGAAGGTGGAATAAGTGATGGGGAAGAGATGGTATGAATAGGCAGACATATAGGATGAGAACAGAAATACTTCTGATTACTTGCAGAAGAATTTTGGAATTGGAACAAGGATTGCATGAAGTTGGGCTGGAGGCAGAGGTGGGCTGCTGCCGGTTCGGATCAGTTCAGGCGAATTGGTAGTTGCGACCCGAGGGTAGGCCTGCCCACCCACCCTGGCCCTATCCTGTCCTATATCGCCATGTTTCTGAAGCCACGTGCATGTGTGGAAGGCTGCGTTCATGTGTGGGTGCACGTGCAAGCGAAGTGAGTGAGCGCGGGCGCGTGCTTACATTTTCGGTGCTGGGCGAACCGGTTGTTACAACTGGCAGCAGCCCACCACTGGCTGAAGGCCACTAGCAGCATCTGTACCAAGAGATTTGGTACAGATCCTACTATTTGTATTCTCAAATATTAATCCATCAGGCAGAGAAGATTAAAACTTTCCCAACAAATGCTTTGGGTTTTTTCCCCCACAAAGGGGATTACAGCTAAAGGTATTAATGAAAAATTTTGCTACAATCCTTCTACTCCCTTCTCTCAATGAGAAATTCTGTAGCTGCATTAGGAATACTTTAGAATTTTAGAAAAATCTTCAGATTTAATCTATTTAATCAAATGTAAGTAACATTTATTGTTAGTTAGTTTTGATCACAAGCAGATATTTAAATTATGGCCCATCAGACTAATTTTGACCTGTTGTTGTGAGAAGTCATTGTGGCATCCTGAGTTGGTTACGATTTCCCGAGACATTCACACCACCCCTCCATTTCTCTTTTTACATTGCCTTGTTTTCTCCTTTGTCCTATGAACAGATGGATGATTGAATAGGGGACAACAGGGATGAAGACCTTGAAATTGTTGCTGTTGCTATTGCTCCCTATATCTATACCCTAGTTTATGTCTTGATTTAAAAAGCAACCAATCAGAATGCTGTAGTGTTGAAGACAACAGCCCTCATATACAAGAAAGACATATTGACAACTTTTTATCCAAAGCTAAATGAAATAAAAGTGGCATTTGAAATAAAATGCCACTCCTTATTGAAACCAAGATCTGCTACCAAGGTTGTAATGGGTGAGTCTTGATTCAACAGAACCTCTGTAGAAGGGAATGAAAGACTCTTCCTATGTTCCTGCACCCGGGGTGTACTCCCTATAGTCTGTCATATTGCAAAATATGAAGGCACTGCCCTGGGTTTGCAGTTCCTAGTATTGAAAATCAATAGTCTGCTCTTGGTTGTATATAAGGAAAGTAAAATAATTTTTCTACTGGACTAGGAGTTAGAGAAAAAAAGTTTGTGAATAGCATCAGTGTTTATTTTTCTTATGTAATAGTGGTTAGACAAAACAAACAGAAACAAAAGAACCCTTAAGGCTCAGTGGGAAGTCTCTACAGTGGAATCCATCATCAGAATAATCAGTATTGAAGAGAAGCTTAGGACATCCCTCTTAGAATTTATAGTGAATTGAATTCATTTGATTTAGAATTTATTGGAACTGCTGACATGGTCAGTACTTATGTGTTTGACTAACAAAGTTATTCAAGGATGGAGATGACCCACTCTGCTATATATTGTGCAGAAGTTCTAATGATATACAGGTTTACTCATGCTTGAAATAGTTCAGAGACATACCCTTTCTGCTTATGTTGGGTATCTCATGCTTCTGTGAGATAATATAATCAAAGGAGCAAGGCAGTATGTGTTCCACAGAGGGCCCAGCTCCTAGTTCAATTGTTTTAATGAGATACTCGTGCTCTATATATAGTCCCTTATACTCCCTTTCCCCTCCAAAAATAAGAAAGGAAAGAATTGCCTACAAGATGTTAAAAATGTATATTTGATTAAGAAAAGAATTTGAAAGGAAATTAATTTTAAAGAGTTTTAATCAGAGGTAAGAATAAGTTGTACAATTGCAAGTTGAAGTGAAATACAAGGTCATTTGCACCTTTTCTAATTGTCTTGCTCATTTGCTTTTTCAAGCATTTCTTCTATGGAATACATTATTCATCTCCTTGGAGAGGCTATTTAGTTACACAAGGTAAAAGTAAAAATTATGGCTAGCTGTTATTTAGGATCAAGGGAAAATAATATGCTGAAGAATAAATAGCTTGCAGGGATTTATTATGCTATATTTTAAAGGATCCAGGGGCAATACTATAGATCAATTTACATATTATATAGTACACATACACACTTGATCTTAGCCAAAAGGCCAAGAAGCGATATAGTACAATATTTATCAAGAAGGTACTATATTTATCTTAAACAGTTTTGGCTTTGGTTTTTATTTTGTCCTTGAATAGTTGAATGCTTCTGCATTCAAAGCTGATTTTATTGTTCCTCTCGGTCAATAACACAATGCATGGTGAACCACTGTAAATGCTATTTACAGTGTGTTTGACCCCCAAACTAGTTTTACTTAGTAGCATTAAATCTCATAACCACTCCCTCCAAGAACTTCAGCACAAGTGAGGCTTTTGCAGCATTATGTTGTGATACTCAGATTACCCAGAACAAATATAGTGATAGGATAAAAGTGTTAAGAACCGCATAAGAGCATCATGTGGTACAGCGGATTAAAGTGCTGTTAAGTAGCACTTAGTTACCAGCTGCCTGCAATTACTGTGAGTTCAAATCTCACCAGGCTCAAGGTTGACTCAGCCTTCCATCCTTCTGAGGTAGGTAAAATGAGGACCCGGATTGTGGGGGCAATAAGCTGGCTTTGTATAAAAAAGAACACCGCTTAGTGGGTGCCGAAAGCCCTACTACGCAGGTATATACAAAAAGTATGAAGGCTATTGCTTAACGCATTGTAAGCCGCCCTGAGTCTCCGGAGAAAGGTGGCATATAAATCGAACCAATAAATAAATAAATGTGTCCAAATCAAGAAAGGTCAAATTCACTATTGTACAGGCTTTGGGAAGACAGTCCTCTACTGGTAAGAAATGCCTCCTCCTTTCCACATTGCTCCCCAACATCTTATCTGGACTCATGCACCTGAAAGAGCTCATTTAGCTCCAGCATTTGATACCTCAAATTCATAGTTGGATTTAATCCCCCTTGAAGAGATATTTAGCTGCGTACATATGTGGGAAATAACCAAGCATGTTTAGCTCCTTTATATCCCAAAACTATTAGACTCATCACCATTTTTGACTCTGTCTAATTTTAATATGTTTTTAATTTTCTGACAAAAAAAAATTGGTTTCTTGGTAAGAGTTGTATTAATTTTCTGATATATTGTTTCCAATTATAAATAGTTTTATTATTTGAGATCAGTTATGTATCATTTTGCCAGTGAGCATTTCTTAGTCAGTTTTGTTCACTGGCCAGACATATAATTGTAATTGTCACAGTTACCTACTGCCAATCAAGATAACAATGACATAATGGTCTAATGAAATGCTTAGGTGTTATTAATAAGATGAGAGCAAAGGGCCCAATGAAATGGCAGGAAATAAAATTGGCTTTCTATTTCCTGTTATCTTCAGTGCTGAGAAAGCTTGGGTCCTATCTTCCCTCAAGGTGAATTTGAACATATTAACATTTATGAACATTAACTAGTGGGAAAGAAAATTAACCCTGAAAATGTGGAATGGCTGGACATTTGTGAGATCTGATTTTATACTTAGTGTGGCAAGATTAAGCAGACCTAATATAAAGCTGGCTGAATTTATCTGGTGAACAGTGAGGCACCTGCATGATTGTTTTTGGAACAGATTAATTTCCATATCAAACTAAATTAGCAATAGCACTTAGACTGCTTTACAGCCCTCTCTAAGTGGTTTACAGAGTCAGCATATTGTCCCCAACAATCTGGCTCCTCATTTTACCAACTTCAAAAGGATGGAAGGCTGAGTCAACCTTGAGCCTGGTAGGATTCGATCTGCCAAACTGCTGGCAGCCAGTGATCAGCAGAAGTAGCCTGCAGTACTGCACTTTAACCACTGCGCCATCGCGGCTCTTAATTATTTAAATTAATCTTTTTATGGACTGTAATCTCGTGGTTTGGTTTAATGAATTATTAAATTGTAAAATGGCTTTCACAGGTTAGCTCAGAATTCTAAGGCAAGATAGTCTGATATGCTTAGAAGTGGTAGTATCTGCAAGGATACTTTTATACCATACCATTTTAATTCCTTATATTCTCAAATATAGTTTGAAGGCAATCTGAGATGATTCTTACTTTTGTTGACTTGCCATGCTGAGAACAAAGACACTAAATGTATGGTAAGGGACACCTTGCTGTCTTAATTCAAGTTTCCACGGCCATCCCAGTGTGTTGAAGGGTCTGAAGTTGCTAGTTTGGTAGACCAAGGTAATTATCTGGATGTAATAGATTTTAATCTCATTATGGTGGTTAACAAGGTATCTCATGATATCCTTGTGGTCAAACTGGATAATATGAGCTAGATGGACTATTGAAGCCCAGTGGGTTTGCTACTAATTGAATATCTGTATGAAGAGTGTATTTGTAAATAGCAAATATTTGTAAATTGTAATAGTCTTGGAGAGGACTATTGAGTGGAGTCCCCAAAGATGCTATCTTCAACCCATCGCTATTTAATTTCTTGACAAAATGAGAATAAAATGGAAATGCTTATCAGATTTTACAGTTGACGCCAAACTAGCTTTCAAATTGGTACAAAATCCTAATGGATAAACATGAAAAAGTTTTTATATGATTTAGAGTAGTCCTTCTCCAGATGTTGATAGTTTTTCAGACATGGCTAATAACTCCTAAACCAGACTTTTCAAATCATTATATTGATCTTTGATGGGCGAATTGACTGGGAATACTGGAAATCTTGGTCTAACACATTTGGAAATAATAAGATAGAGAAGGTTGCTTTGGAAAATATTAATCAAATCATTGTTGACAGGCTACAAAAGTGACTGAGATGGAGCCAGAACCCAAATGGACTATCAAAATTCTTAAATCATTCGTGGAGAAGAAATTGGGTGGACAGTTTCTCCAGATTTCTTCAGATGAAGAAGTTATTTTTCAAGAGCAGGACTACCCCTTTGCAGTGACATCAACATTGTTACTGAAAAGGATTTCTGGTAGGAATTTTCTTATGATCATTTCCCTTGGAATTTCATGTTGGAAGCTTGTTAATAGATAATTTTATAAAATAAGTAATTCTGAACTAAATAAGGGCAAGAATTTAATTGAAATTCTCTTTTAAAAGAAAATGTGAACGCAAGTTCTCCTTCCTCTTACTGAATGAAAACGTGTAGGAAATTTTAAAAAATCCAGAAAAATTTCTGTCTTTTGCTGATCAAGCATAGTCTCCAGCACTGTTTCACTGAAGTAAATTTGACCCTATCTGCTGCAGTACTGGAAAGGTGCCATCTTGTCCTATTTCAGCAGTGGTTTGGGGATTTCCCCATAGCAGATCTATTTTTACAGTGCCACACAGAATGCAAGTATAAAATGGAAAGCTTAAATCAGAGCTACAGACACTAATTATAGACATGCTGAGATGAACACATAGAAATACTACTTTCTTCACCTGGTTACTGACAGACAGCACTCTAGGTAAAAGGCTCACCAGATCCTTCTTCAGTCTCCTCATGTGAATTCTCTAATGCACTTGGTACTTGCTGCCTAGACAGTCTGGTTTTGCTGCATGTTGAGCTTCAGCAGCAGCACTTAATCACGCTTCAAACCATTGCATTCCCTCAGGACAGCAGCATATCCTAGAGAGATCTAATTTTTCATAGGCCTTTTGTACAGCTCTGATTTATTCATCAGTTAACCTATCCACCAAGTAGTTTCTATTATTAATACATATTGAGAAAGAAAATATTTTCTTGGGAGCTGAATCTGAGGACAGTAGCTGTACGATCAACTTCTAAAGGAAATAAAAATAATAGAAGTAATAGAACCATCTAGTTGGAAAAGCCATATTGGGCATTGAACCCAATACCTTTTCAGTGCTCTGTTTTTGAGTCCCAGATTGACTCCTGGTGATTTTATGGTTGTAGTCATGCAGTTTTCTTGGCAAAAAATGTGGACAAGGTTTGCCACTTCTTTCCTCGAGAACATTTTCTTTTTTCTTCCCCAGTCTAGTTTACAGCGCTGATATTCTCTGGGGATTTCCCAACCAACTACTGATCAGCTTTTGCCCTACTTAGTCTCTGAAGCTAATCAAGGTCAGGCAGATGGTGGTGCCTGTGGAGGTGTCTGCTTATGGCAGGAATACAAATCAAAGCATCTCCATAATTGCCACCTGTCTCGTTTTTCAAACCATCATTGAGGAGTTTTTTTTTCTTACTTTCAACAGGAGTTGAAAGGAGTTTTTGTAACCTAAATCCATTGTTATATAATGCCTTCTGATATTTGAGTATCAAGTATCACAGTTTTATATTCTTCATATTCATACTCAGTTCTTTCCGTTTCTCTTCAGAGGTGCTGCTAGTTCCTTCATTGGATCATTGCCCTGCTCTTTACTTCTTTCAGTACTAAATGCAATACTATGTGTGCTCACCAATGCAGATGGGAACCAATACTTCTGTTGATGTACCCTAAATCTTTCTTTTTTTCTTTGCAGCCACAGAAAGAAACGAAAGAAAGAAAGAGAAACAAGGAAAGATCTAGCATCATTGACAATCCCCTTGTGAACTGCCTTTGACAATTCTTTTGGAAGCCATTCACAGTCATCATATGGTAGTTCTGTGGCAGCTTTAGAGGATCTTGAATGAAATGGATTTTTTGAACTCCTTCCTTTGTGTTATAACCAATTGTGTCCTTTTCTGGATTGTAAGTCCCTTCACTCAATCACTCAGGCCCATCTTGCATTTGGACTACTGAAATGTGCTGTACATGGGGCTGAATTTAGGTAAGGTATATTTAAGAAGATACAGATGGCACAGAATGCAACCGTGTGGACAGTTCTAGGGGTCTCCAGAGTTTCCCAGGAACATCTGGTGTGTGAGCTGCACTAGTTGTTCATTTGCTTCCAGATCCAATTCAAGATGTTGATTATTACCTTTAAAACCCTATATGGCATAGGTCCAGACTACCTGAGAAACTGTCTCACCTCAGTGGGACTGGCCCAACCCACCTGCTCAGGCAGAAGGAGCATGCTGTGGATCCAGTTGGGCAAAGAATTTCAGCTGGCTCTCACCCTCTGGAATATCGTGCTCCTTGAGATGAGATCTGCGTCCATTCTCTTGACCTTCCGAAATGGCCCCAAACTTGGCTCTTTCAATTGGCCTGGGCCCCCAATGGGGGTATTTTATACTGGAAGTGTTAGTGGATTAAAAAGACCCCATCTCCACTCCATTGTAAACTAGTTTCTATATTTTTGTTAATTATAATATGTAACATTTTAATGTTCTAATGTTTTATATTGTCATTTTATCATGTTTTAAGCCACCGAGAGTTGCTTGATAGCAGGGTGGCAGCATATGATTGATTGATCCAGTGATGAGTTATTTAAAAATCCTAGCTGTAAAAATCATGCTTCTCTGTCCCTCTTTTTAATGTATTTGAAGTCATTCTTATGCCACTATACAAATTACACGTATGATGCATCAAAAATGAAGAAATGTATTGTGTGCCTTTGTAAAATTGCCTGAATGTATTTATAAGTTGTATGTAAGGAAAAGGCAGAGTTTTGTGTACAAGACATTTTGGTCTTTTGGGAAACTGTGAGAAGGTCTATAGAGGAAAGGAAACAAGGAAAAAAACAATATTGTAGGGGAGGACATACCTGGAATCATTCTTCTTTAGTCCCAAATTGAAAAAAAACCAACAGAAACAGAAAAACCAAAAGGAAATTCAAGTAAATTGTTATGATATGCTTTTATGTGGCAGTGCCAGCTCAATCTTGCTTTTAGTTTATACTCTGGTGCTTGAATATATGAAGGCTTCAGGTTTAGTTAATCTGTAGGATATGTGACACAGTCTAGACAAGATGACATTGACAGATAGTTATTAAACCATGAAAGCACATGTCAAGTTCTGGATGAATTCAATTCCCTGTTTTTAAGTTCCATTGCTTGTGGTACTATGTGTCCAGTTTTATGGATCCTTGTACAATCAGAGTTTAATACAAACAATGCCTTTCATTCATGTCATTTGTTATACTTACTGCATCCCTTTCTAGGTATTGTGTTCAATAACATCCAAACTCAGTCATGTCATCAATGTTGGACAAGTCTTAAAAACTATTCTGAATGTGTGTGACAGGCAGGATAACTTAAATGAAAGATGCTACCATTTTAAAACTATATATTACACATTAAAGGACTGAACATGAATGAAACACTTAGCTTTACCATTGCACTTGACCAACCTTACACTTATTCTTGCCATACCTCACTGGATATTAATTTAAATCACATTATTAATAAGTTGAGCATGTTTTTATGTTCTATCTTGTCAAACTGATAGGGGAAAATTTTCAGTTTGGTTTAATTGTGTAGTAATATTTGTAAGAACTCCTGGAAAATCTCTGAAGGATTTGCCTCAGGACAAGAGAATGGCAAAGAAAGCAGACAATACTACTTTTGATGCTGAAACCACAAAAGAATTGGAACTGGTAAAGGTCATTAACATTCACAGGTTAGGACACAGAGTGTATACTCTTTCCTCCTGCAAAATTTGAAGAAATGTTTATAACAAAATAGCAATAGCACCTAGACTTATATACCACTTCATAGTGTTTTACAACAGGGGTCTCCAGCCTTGGCAACTTTAAGGCTTGTGAAGTCCACAAGTCTTAAAGTTGTCAAGGTTGGAGATCCCTGCTTTACAACACTCTCTGAGCAGTTTACCATGCCCACATATTGCCCCCAACAACCTGAGGTCCCCATTTTATTAATCTTGGAAGGCTGAGTCAACTTGTAGTACTGGAATGCCTTTTTTATTGCAGATTTTGCACTCTCAGAGGCTGGGTTTAGCAGCATTTCCACAGAGAAGCAACTAGAAGGAAGTAAGATGTTAAGAAACTCAGTTACAGCTGTGGCTGACTGCAGCATAAATTTAATTGTTTCAAGATCAATTGTCATCCTAGGGATGGGGGGAGGAGGAGAATGACAAACGATTGAGTTAAATCTTCCTCATCTTCCAAAAAGTCATTTGGAACCTGTATCTTTCCTTTAATTAAATCTAGGGCATTTCTTTCCCTGTGTTTATCCAGATCTGACTTTGATGTTAACTCCTTTAACATCAAGGTCAGAACAGGGTAAATACAGGGGAAGACACATCCCTTTTACAGATAGTGGATGGTCATGATTAGGAGCTCTAGAGTTTGTGCCATTTTCTCCTCACTGGCTTGGCTCTCCTCCCAGAATTAAACCAGGGATGGATACAACAGTTATAAAGAAAAATAGTGCTAGAATGTAAAATCTCCTTAAAAAGTTAAATTTGAAAAGCATTTATCAAAAAATAGACTTTTAAAAAGTTAGCACTATGCTTTTAGATCCATGCCTGCTAGAAAGCCGGGATATTTCTGTAAGCTTATTAGAATAAACTTTACAACAAAGAAGTTGTGAAAGTGGGTGTAATATTGCCCATCTATTGTGGTACCTGCCCTTATTGAAAGAAGTATCTGCAACTTGAAGCAAGATTCTAAATCTCTGCACAATTAGTTTCTCCTCAGTGACTTCATTCTATACATCCTCTACAGAGCAAGTCATTCCACCCTTGTCTTATTTGGGATTTTTTCTCTGATGAATCTCTGGCCTGTACTTCTTTTTGATTTTTTCAGGTTCTTTTTTGTTCCTTCTTTATAAATTTGCATTGATTAGCCTTTTAAATTGTGTACAACACTCTACGATACCAGAAAATCTTATAATTAGCAAAAATTTAAAAATCTAGATATTCTAATTATTAAAGTAATATACTTACTGCTTTAAATTTCACTGTATGAAGGCACTCATTTTTTTTTTTTTGGTTTTAAAAAACAAACTTTATTAGATTTAAAAAGGATAAAATTGTATAAAACATTCACAACCTTAAAATACAATCAACAGTATCAACAAACAACAAACAAACTAAGTATATATAATATATATAAGTACAAATATATACAAAAACTTATTTTCCTTTTTTTCCTTAATGACGGTGTATAATTATTACTTTTATTTTCTTACTAAATTTTGACATTACCTTCTATTCCATTGGTTTATCCATTCATACCAACTGTCCCATATCTTAAAATACTGTGAGTCTTCCTTATCTTTCAATTTCAACATTAGTCTATCCATTTCTCTAATTTAACTGGAATAGTTTGAAATAAGTAGAGGAGCCTCGGGAGTATATTCATCTTTATCGCCCCAATTCTTCCTAGCAATGATAACTTTAGTTTCCCGCATCTTTCTAAATCATTTTTGATTTGTTGTATTAACTCTCCATAATTATTATCTTTTATAGCCACATTCCTAGTTGTCAGATTAATACCTAAATATTTTATCCTCTTAACTACTTGTAATCCTGATTGTTTTTCTAACTCTTCTATTTGTTTTACTGTTAAATTTTTAGATAATATTTTGGTCTTATGCAAATTGACTTTTAAACCTGCAACCTTACCAAATTTCTCTATTTCTTCTGTTAATTCTGTTTCTAATGGATCCTCTATGAAGAATACAAGGTCGTCAGCGAACGCTTGGATCGTGTATTCTTCTCCTTTAACCTTGAGTCCTTTTATATTTTTGTTGAGTCTGATTCTTCTAAGTAGATTTTCTAGTGTTAGAATAAAAAGTAGTGGTGAAAGTGGGCACCTTTGTCGTACTCCTCTACTTATTTCAAAAAAATTTGTTAATTCCCCATTAACTAGTATCCTTGCTCTCTGTTTTGTGTATATTGAAACTATCATCTTTTCGAATTTCTCCCAGAGTTTCATATTCTTTATTTGTTGTGTCATGAATCTCCAGTTGACCCAATCAAATGCCTTTTGTGCATCCAGAAAAATCAGGGCTACCTGTTTCTCTGGATACACCTCATAGTATTCTATTACATTGATCACAGTCCTTATGTTATTTTTAATTTGTCTTGCCGGCAGGAATCCATTCTGGTCTGAATGTATTCTATTGTTTAATATTGTCTTTAATCTGTTTGCCATCAAATTCATAAAAATCTTATAATCGGAATTTAGTAAAGAGATCGGCCTATAATTTTTTATCTGTGTTGTATCTGCCCCCTCCTTCGGATTAGCAAGATATATGCCTCCCTCCAAGATTCTGGCAGCTTTGCCTCTTTCAATGCCCCATTGTAGACCTCTAATAATATCCAATTTAGTGATTCTCCTAATCCTTTATATAATTCTATTGGTAACCCATCTGTTCCCGGAGTTTTATTGTTTTTTTGTTTCCTAATTGTTGCCTGTAGTTCCTCTATAGTAACCTCTCTATTGAGTATCTCTTCCTCTTCTTCAGTTATTACTGGCATTCCCTCCTCTTTTAAATATTGATCTATTTCCTCTGCTGGAACCTTATCCTGTGTGTATAAATCTTGAAAAAATTGGGTTACTATCTCTTTTTTCTTTCCTAGATTCTGACATAACTTACCATCCTTATCCTGCAGTTGATGAATTGTTCATTTCTCTCTTTCTTTTCTTAATTTGTAAGCCATCCACCTCCCTGGTTTGTTCGCCTGTTCAAATTGATTTTGTTTTACAAATTTCATTGTATTGACATATTTTTCTTGCTCAAATAAATTCAATTTGTGTTTAGCTGCCACGTATGAAGGCACTCTATATAAACATGTGAACACTTTATCTGTCAGGGAAAAGGAGATAGAATTGCCTTAAATTGTTTTTGAGAACAATAAGCAAGATGTCTAACAGTATATCTGGAGTAGAAACACCAGGTCACATAAATAGAGATATCTGTTAACTGGGCCTTCTGCCTTTAACCTTCCATTTTATAATAACATTTGATCCTAAATATGAAATAAAAGAATGTGTTTATTGGACTTTGAAGAAATGATACAAGAGTATAATTAAGGGATATCTGCAAGTGAAAAAAATATATCTAAATTTCATTGTGAAATTGGTAACTAGCTTCACATGAAATAGGGTAGTTTCATTTATGAGGTAAATTGAAAGTTGTTCCAGTCTTCTGCAATTGCACGTCAGTGCTGGAAAAGGCTGGCTTAGTACAGGGGAAACCATTGAGAAAGTGGATTTTTAAAAATTATTATTTGGGATTGTTGTTGCTTTGAAATAAATGAGGCTGTTTTTTCCTGTTGGAAAACTTTTGCTACAGCTCTGCTGCTGGTTTTTAACTTTCAGGTTCTGTAAGAGAAATGTAAACTTGTTGGCTTAGCAATTTAGCTTCAGTAGCCCAGACTAAAGGAAAAGTGTAATAATCCTGTAACTTGTCAATTTCCTCTTTCTATTCAACAAGGAGTTGGTGTGCAATGTCTATCCCACTCACGTATGTTTTCTTTTCCTTCTCAGCCTCTTGGACGATGAATGTTGTGGGGATATTTTCTTACTTTGAGATCTGTTATAATTCAGGGTGGAATGGCCATTTTTGCTTCTTGTTTTAGTATTTCAACTAAGCAGGAATAAAGCCATTCCTGGATACCCTTCAAGCTTCCCTTCAAGTTTTTGAAGGTTTGAGAAGTGAAAAGGATGCCAGTATGGAAATGCCTGCAGTTGACTCACATGTCAAGTACTCATATGCTTCTCTTCTCTTCTCTTCTCTTCCCTCCCCTCCCCTCCCCTCCCCTCCCCTCCCCTTCTTACGTGGAATATGTATCCCTGAATATTGCCTACACTTACATGACCGTTATGAGTAGCTATATATAATTCACATCCTCAATGTGTAACTAAAATTAGAGCTAAAAATGTAGCTATGTACATTTTTTACCTCTGTTCATTCAGTATCTGGATTGTTTTATAATGTCTTATTAAATGGGATGTTCTTCATAGATTCTTAGGATGAGATTAGCTATCCAGGAAGCTGTTTTTCATTCTATGGCTTGCTGGAAGGAATTATAATGACTGGAATGACTGGCACTTTCCCAAATGACCATTTCAGTAGGTCAACAAATGTTATCGATTTTAGAACCAAATATTTGTTGTCCTTTTTTTTTTGTACATAAAGTCCATTTCAAACCCCAAATTGCAAAAATCAAAAGATTTGACTTTTGGTAAGTCCCATTGCTATCTAAAAGCTGAACACATTTTTAATAAACAGCTAATATGGGATTAACCTTCCCCTGGTAAAGCCACATTCTAGTTCAATAACGTCTGATTAGATCAATTTAACCTTTATGGTTTCTTTCCAGATTTGATTTGTGGAAAGCTATTCAAGGAAAATGTAACAAATAGGATAAAAAGTCCATACATGCAAAGTAAAAAAAAATAAAAATAGTCAAGATGCTCTTTATCATAGTAAGATGGTGTGTGTGGGAGTTATTATTAATTTGACCTGTATTCTTTCTACCTTTGAAGGGGCAGGGGGAATTTTTCTTCTAATTTCACAACAACTGTTGTGAGAAGTATGTTAGGCTGAGGGTGAGCAACTAGCTCAAAATCACCCAGTAAATGTAATCTGGGAGTTACTGGTATATCATGCTAAACTTGCTCTAATTATAAAAAGTACTGATAACTGAAAATTTCAATGTCATTAATAACACATTGGGATCTTCCACTTTACACTTCTGGGGAAGGTATAGTGAACTGCAGAACTAATGACCAAACGGCAAAGATCAAGAAACCAGTGGTAGATTAGATCATTCAATTCTCTCCATATAAAGAGTCCAGATGGCTGCTGCTCATGAGGAGACTGTAAGGTAGTAATTTTCTGTGGGTTTGAACGCCCGGAGACAAAAAGATTAACCATTTTGCTCACAATAGCAGCAGAGCCATTTAAAGGACACTAAATTCATAAGCTTCACTTTCTAATCACTTTCAGAAATTGCTTATTTTAACCATTTTATCCTATAAGAGATCTTTGGAATAGCTTCTCATGGGAAATAGATCTGTTTTGGTTTTGGAAGACATAACAGATAATAAATTGCCTGATTTAAAACTGGGCACTAGAGGGGAGTAAAGATTTTAGATAGAAGAAAAATGCATTTTATGAAGAATGAAATCAGAAATTAGTAGCCACTATATCAGCAAGGTCAATAATAATGTCTGCTTCTATGGATAGACATGTCCAAACTATGTTATCAAAAAATGTAGAACAAATTTTATCTGCAAATACAGAGAAGATATCTTAAGTAAATCAATAGCTGACAGGTCAAGAGAATGACTTGGATAAGGATGTTTCACTGAATCTACAAAAGAAATTGGCTGGTGTTTTAAAATTCTAAAGGAAAATACAAATGATAAACAAGAAAGTGACCTGGACAATTTTTTCTATTGGATTCACAAAAGAGGCTTGTTTACTCTGTGCAATGGGACAAAATAGAAACGAAGAGAAATAAAGTCCTACAATAATATTGGAATGAACTAAACATTCAGACTATTAGTAAAAGAAAGGAATATAGCCATATATGATTAAGGTTAAAAAACAAGATACATTGTTATTTCTGGTAAGCCTTGATGGATTTTCTGCTGACACCAGGATTAAAAAGATGAAGCTTTATGGTCTATAGATATAAAATGGGATATGTGATGAAGAAATAATTGTTTGTAACCTTATTTTTGGAGGGCGGGGGGAAGAGTTAGTAGATTTGTTTATATTTGCTGTGATTAATTTTGAAAGTCAGTTCTTCATATATTTTATTGTATTGTTACTTTTTTCTTCTCTTTTTTCTTTTTCTTTGCATTTTTTATCCTTTTTTTCCCTTTCTTCTACACTTTCTTTAAGTACATCAAAATTTACACCCACACCCACCCACCCATACCCCCGATATATATATATATATATAGTGTGTGTGTGTGTGTGTGTGTGTGTGTGCGCGTGTGTGCGTCTATTATATATATCCTGTTCTCCTCCATCAATTTCCATTTGACAGCATTCTCTCTGTCTAATAATAGGCTGATCTGCTTTTTTAGTGGTGGTAGGATTATATTAGCATTGGTATCCATTGGTACGTCTGAAATTCAGGGTAAGAATGATCATCAAGAAATCACAGAAAATCACAAAAAAAATTTTTCTGGGAAATGTGTTAAAAAGGAAATACATATCTTTTAGAAGACCTGTCCTTTCTAACATTCGAAGATAGTGTCTATGGTGTTTGGGCTTTTTTGAAGAAAAGTTATGTTTCAAATCAAAATACAGGGACTATTAAATGATTATTATTTGTTTTTTCATGACTTTCAGAATCTAGAAATCTTAGCTTGTTAAAATAGATTGTTAGCATGAACACAATATGAATTCTTAGTTTTCTTGAAAATACCATAAGATCTTATCAGGTGGATCTTATGCAAAATGAATGGGGTCTGAACAGATTTTTAGCAGAGAAATATAAATTCTAGTGGATTTCATCAAATGTGCTTTACCTGAAATTGGTTAATCCATTCCCAAAGAAATTGTGGCAAATTCTTTTGTACCTTTTCATCAGGAATTTTGATTAGCTTTCTGTTTAGTCATTTTATGTGTGCATTTTACCTGATACATTTATTCATCAGATATTTATTCTGCTTCATTCTATATAACTCAAGGTGCAGTATATAATATTCCTTTCTTCTATCCTTCCCCCCACAATAATCAACCCATGAAGTGGATTGCACAGATTTTTAAGATGATGTTATAAATCTGTATAGACATATAGCAAAACTCCTCTGAGTCTTTTCTAAAATGCTGTTTGATTGTAGTTCAAAAATCTCATGCTGTTGTTTGCTCTCCTCTTTGCTACTGAATAATGTTTTAGAATGAGAGGAAGAATAATGATAATTGGATTGCTAATTCAAGGTAACTTTCATTATTTATTTTCCCCCTTGAGATTTTTTGCATGAGAAACTTACATAAATACACATTGTATTACACAATGTGTAATACACCCCAGACCACCCCAACGATGCCCTTGAAGTGATGTCCCAGTTTCTGGAGGCCGTGCGGATCTGGATGGGGAGGAATAGGCTCAGGCTCAACCCATCCAAGACCGAGTGGCTGTGGTTTCCAACGTCCCGATATAGTCAGTTGGCGCCATCACTGATTATTGGGGGCGAATCATTGGCCCCCACGGAGAGGGTTCGCAACTTGGGCGTCCTCCTGGATTCACGGCTGTCTTTAGAAGAGCATTTGACAGCCGTGACCGGGAGGATTTTTCATCAGGTTCGCCTGATTCGCCAGTTGTGTCCCTTTCTGGATCGGGACTCCCTACGCACGGTCACTCATGCCCTCATCACCTCCCGCCTGGACTATTGTAATGCTCTCTACATGGGGCTCCCCTCGAGGAGCACCTGGAGGCTCCAACTGGTGCAGAGTGCGGCTCCGCGGGTGGTAATGGGAGCGACGTGGCGCTCCCATGTAACACCTCTCCTGCGCGAGCTGCACTGGCTCCCGGTGGTCTTCCGGGTGCACTTCAAGGTTTTGGTTACCACCTTTAGAGTGCTCCATGGCTTAGGACCTGGTTATCTACGGGACCGCCTACTACCACCAATAGCCTCCCATCGGCCGGTATGCTTTCACAAAGAGGGGCTCCTCCGGGTGCCGTCGGCCCAACAATGTTGACCGGCAGCCCCTAGGGGGAGAGCCTTCTCTGTGGGGGCACCTAGTATCTGGAACGAGCTCCGCCCGGAGATACGGAGGATCCCGGATCTGCGCACCTTCCACCGCGCTCTTAAGACCTTTTTATTCCACCAGGCGGGCCTGGCCTAGTCTTTTCCCTCTTTTTAATTATGCAAATTTTAATAGGTTTTTAAATGATTGGGGTGTTTTAATCTGCCTGGGCCAAATTGTTTAATTCGATTTTACTTTGTGTTTAAATTTTGTATCTATGTATTTTTACTGTTTGGCTGTTTACTGCCCTGAGTCCTTCGGGAGTAGGGCGGTATATAAATCAAATAAAGTAAGTAAGTAAGTAAATAAGTATTTAATGTTTCAAGAACAAGTCTTTGAGATAGCCAGAAGCTGAAATGTCTTAATTTTAGCATTTAAGATATTAAGATGTCATGTATTTTGAAATTCACATG
This sequence comes from Pantherophis guttatus, assembly GCF_059756535.1. Taxonomy (NCBI): domain Eukaryota; kingdom Metazoa; phylum Chordata; class Lepidosauria; order Squamata; family Colubridae; genus Pantherophis; species Pantherophis guttatus. Next base: position 51,125,425 of record NC_142064.1, read on the forward strand.
TCTAGTTCTGTAATTGTATAAATACATTTTCCCCTTCTGGGAAGAAATTGTTAAAATTGCCTTGATAATTATCTGTGATCTTTAATCAAGTAACCCATAAGGAAGCCTAGAAATGGACAGTCAAAAACTATTCTCTAACTTTGAAACATTTTCATCTCCAGTTAGACATCTTAATTTTGTATTACTAAAGCCACCTGGGACAACAAACTTTCCTAATAGCCTTTTGGGTGGGAATTGCTATCAAATTGTCAATCAAAAAAACTGCTTTGCCATGTGAATAAGTAAAATTAGAAGGTGTTGGTTCATTTTTTTTTTTTGCTGAACTACAGCCCATTGTTCAATTGTTTTTATATTAGATTTATAAGCCACATTTTGTGGTCTTTGAAAATGTTCTAAAAAGTTGCCATTGAACAGTAAATATATTGTGAGAAAAAGGGGAAAGTATTGAATTGTTCATAATCCCTTGGCAAGATTTCAGAAGTGGTTTGTCATTTCCTCTTTCCTAGGGTTGAGAGGGTCCGACTGGCCCAAGGTCATCCAGAAGGTTTCATGCCTAAGGCAAGACTAGAACTTGTGGTTTTTTTATTTCTAGCCTAGTGACCACTTTCTTAACCAACTATTCCAAACTGGCTTTCTTTCTTTAATTAAATTATTTTAAATGAAATGAAATCTTTCTGGGCTCTACTCATTTTTTAAAAATCTCTTGATTTCAAGTGTATTTTAGCCTCCCACCCAAACTCTCCTCCCATCAGTTCTGATCCTTATTTATCAATTTAGGACCTGCATTGGTATTTCCATTTTTCAGTATTTGGTAGTGATACATTATTTTCTTGGCTTTTAATAATTTATCTGAGCTTCATTTCTGGAATGAAGGCACAATATGTACTTTTACTATATAAATATTTGTTCAACATATATTTCAGAACGCTTTAAGGCTCACATGAGGCAATTGTCCAGATTATTTGAGGAAATGGTAACTTTAGGAAAAACTAGCCTAAATAAGAGCTTCACGTATGCTGAGTCATACGTATGGATTTTGGAACTCTCTGCTAATCTTAGTATGCCACTATTAAAAACAAACAAACAAACAAACAAACAAACAAACAAACAAACAAACAGCTAATGTAAGAGGATAAGACCTTCACCATTTCCAGTTGTGCTTCAAATGACCAGAAAATGGAAAATCAAGATCTTATTTAACATGTCACATAAACTGCAAAGGCCATATTCAAATTTATAGGCTATCGTGAGTTCATAAATCAATCTCTGTATTCACTATTTACGTTGGTATTTCATGTCAGCCTTGGATTGGGAAGGAATGTGCCCAGGTAGGTATTCTCTTAATAGTGCTAAAGTTATACATTCTGCATTTGTAAAAGTTATAGTATGCAGGTAAATATTTAACAAGAATTCATACCCATTTTTCTCTCAGATATACATATATGTATTCAAGCAGATATTTTTTTTATTGTCAATGGACTTTCATTTAGGAATTTATGATGGTGTATTTAACATTCCTTCCTATTTTTCCTCAAATAACTACTCTCTGAAATATGTTGACCTGAGAGTAACCAAAGAGCTATTATGGTGGATGGTAGATTTCAATTTGGATCTATTGTTCCTAGCTCAACTTCTTCAGTACTATTTTTATCAGCAACAGGAGAACTTTTCATTGCAGCCATTTTATAGATGGATCATGCTGTTTGTGATATCTGTTTCATAAAAGGACAGTGGGGTTCCTATCACCCCCAAGCAATGTAGTATATTCGATTCAAGAAAAATGAAATATAACCATATGTGATAGTCAAGAGACATATATTGGAGTGCATTTTAGATGACATGCAATGAGGGTCATTTATTCAATTTGTGTGGTCATCCATCTCAACAAGTGAATCTAATGATGAACAAAATAAAAATTCCAATAATATAGAAATTAAAATACAGAATAATCTTAGGTTCCAATATAATTGCTAGTACAATATAATGCTGGTACTTACCTATAAAGCCCTTCATGGCTTAGGCCCGGGGTACTTGTAGGACCATCTCCTGCCGCTCTCCCATCGTCCTATGTGCTCTCACAGAGTGGGCCTCCTCAGGGTGCCGTCAGCCAAACAATGTTGGCTGACAGCCCCCAGGAGGAGAGCGTTCTCTGTGGGAGCCCCGACTCTCTGGAATGGATTGCCCACCGAGCTCAGGACACCCCCGACCTCCTTTCCTTCTGTCGCGAGCTGAAGACATGGCTCTTTCATTAACTCAACTGATCCATTTTGGGTGTACATTGTTATAATTTTAAATTGTTTTAATTGGACTGTTGATTTTAATTTTATTGTGATTTGTATTGGAAATTGTCATTTTTGTAAGCTGCCCTGAGTCCCTCAGGAGAAAGGTGGCATATAAATCGCAATAATAAATAAATAAATAATAAAATAATTTCTATCCAGAAGAAAGATAACCAAATCTTCCTCCCTCCATGCTTTAAAAGTATATAGGAGTTATCTAATTACAGCAAAATATAAATAACTATTTATCATTTTTCTTCTCCTCCTAGAGTCAAATCCTAAATTATGCAAATAAAATATAGTGTTCATAAAACAGAATAAACATTCACACTAATGCTGAATTTGCCATTCTGAAGCCCATTTTGGGAAGCTTTTTAACATCTCTATGATCCATGGTGAGTAAGTAAATAAAGTGAACAAGGAGAGATTCAACCTGGAAATAAGAATACATTTTCTGACAGAGCCATCAACCAATGGAACAGCTTGCCTTCAGAAATTGTGGGAGCTTCATCACTGGAAGCTTTCAAGAAGAGACTGGATTGCCATATGTCAGAAATGGTATAGGATCTCCTGCTTGGGTGGGGGATTGGATTAGATGACCTACAAGGCCCCTTCCAACTCTGTTAATATGTTAATCTCCTCTTTCCCGTATGTTGTGGAACAGTATGTTTACAGCATGAATCTATGGAGATACCTCCACTTACACAAAAAGAGTCTACTGTAGTTATAGCAAACATATAAAAAGACTTCCTTTTTGCTAAGTGCATTTTCTTTTTCCTGAAGATCATTCATACTCTGACATACCATTCAACTAATATCAGTCAAACTTTCATTATTCATTTGGTTTTTGGGGATGCAGCACAAAACAAAAGAATAGCTGAATTTGCACCCACTGTTTGTCATCAAATTACCTTTGGTTGTAGTAATTTATATATATTTTTAAATGTTTTAATATTTGTATCCTATGTTTTTTATCTTGGCTGTACACCGCCCTGAGTCCTCAGGGAGAAGGGCGGTATATAAATTGGAAATTAAATTAAATTAAATTAAATTAAATTAAAGAAGCTACCTGAAGAAAGAACAAACTTTTCTGAAAACATTTTCTTCTCATCAGGGAATGTAGCAAGCAAACAGTTTTCAAGTCAGGGAGCATGACCTACAGAGCTTTGACAGTTCTCATTACCTTCTCTCATCCATAACTCTTAATTTGGTAGGCCATTTTTTTTTGTTTGCACATCTTCTCTCCCTAGACATGCAGCAGGATAGAGAAATGATGATTCCCCCACCTTCATTCTTTAGAATAGGCGATGCTTTTGAAAGCTTTCTAGACCAAGCCCTTCTTTATCATCTTTTCCCTACAAGATAAAGCCTTTCCTCTCAAAAGTTGCAGATGTTTTGTATATGCCCTTTTGTATAAGCCTGAGAGGAGATGAAACAAAACAAATGTATTATTCAGTTACAGAAAAGCAATTGGAAATCTGTCTTAATGTTGAACACAAAAAATGCTTTTCCCCAAGTCTAAAGTTCTATCTTGAAAAAAGTTCCTTGGAGAAAGTGTATTGTCATTTTCTCATTGGTGACTTGTATTGTCTTCTACAATCTTCTAACTTTAATTTTCCAAAATAACAATAATGAGGATAATGTTTATATGATGTGAGTGATGTCTGGATGATGCTAAGAAGATGGAGAAAATGGCTTATGTATCTAAGGTTTACTCCTCTTGGGGAGCTGCTGTTCAGAACATTCACGGCTCCTTTCTTCAATGTTCCTTCTGGCAGAATGTGGCTATTCCTGCACCTATGGCTCTTTCTCATTGTTGATAACCTCCTCTAATTAGGGTGCAGCCTATGCTTTTTATGAAGAAGTACAGTCAACTGAAGTAATGAGATTTTCAATAAAACCTTTATAGGATTGACTTCAGCAGGTACCTCAAGAGAGATATCTTGGGGAATAGTGGCCCAAGACAGCCAAGATAGCAACAGCAGCAACTTTTTCTCTGATGAGGTATCAGTGCTATTAGAGAAGTTGTCCGTCTGATAGCAGCTCTTGATTTCAATACCAAGTTATTTTTGAGTTTTGACCAACTCTGTTGTTGGGTTCAGAGCTAAGGTTCAGCTTGTTCAATTATGGTGACATTAGTGAATTAGTAGTGAATTAGTAAAGCAACCTCATCTCCTTTATAGGTTGTTATTTTATTCTAGGCCTTTCAGACCTATGTTCCAAAAGACCTTCTCTCCGAGGACAAGTAAGGCGAGGATTATTCAGCTTCTTTATACAATCCATACAAATATTTCCAATATTTGAATCTTTAAAACAGAGTGTAGAGCAGTGGTGAAATCCATTTTTTTTACTACCAGTTCTGTGGGCATGGCTTGGTGGGCGTGGTATGGCTTGGTGGGTGTGGGTTGATGGGCATGGCAGGGGAAGGATACTGCAAAATCCCCAGTCCCTCCCCACTCCTGGAGAAAGGATATTGCAAAATCTCCAATCTCACCCTACTCTGGGGCCAGCCAGAGGTGGTATTTGCCAGTTCTCCGAACTACTCAAAATTTCCACTACTGGTTCTCCAGAACCTGTCAGAACCTACAGAATTTCACCCGTGGTGTAGAGCCATTACATTTTAGGAATTCAGGGCCTTTCTGGGCCTTCACCTAGCAACAATACAAATGTACCCTTTTGGCTTCTTTTTTTCCACCATATCCTCATGACTGTCTCGTCTCTTAACCATGAATGAAATCTGATTCAGTTTTCTGTAGCTGTAGTTAGCATTGAAATATTGTTTCCCACCTTATTTCAATATCATCCAAGGGCAGAATTAGGGAATGTAAACATTAAGATGTGTCACACATTGTTTTGAAGGAAAATCAGGCTGCTGCCATGATTTGAAACACTGACAACCAAGGCAGATTATAGATTGCTGACGGGGGTAGAAAACTTTCAGTTGATATAGTTTTTATGCCAACCTGAGGATGAGTGGCTATCACTTCATCTTAGCAGTGGCGAAAGTCAAATGTCAAAGATTAAAACACTTTTTGTCATTCATAAAACGGGAGGCACAAAGTCTTTTGCATTGGAGACACACTTTACTTTTGGCTCTCTCCAGGGTCCCCAAAGTATTTCAATGGTGACATCACCATGTCACTGGAATGAATTAATATTTTTGTATCTTTCTTAAGTTTTGGGAAGTGGGTGGGAGTAAGGGGAAAAATAGCACTCATTTTACTTCTTGAATGCATTTCCTCAAATAGGAAGCTTAAATAATTCTCAATGGTATACATTCAAGGCACCATTTTTGGCCTTTAATTTTCAAGTAAAAAAGTTCCTATTAATTCTGGGGCTTTTCTGAGGTTTACAAATGTGGTAGGGTATGTGATCCAAGGCAGATTATGTTCTTCTTTTAATTTGCAAGCTGAAACTTCTCATCTAGTTATTGGGAGTGGACATCCTGCTATCTGGAGATTCCAGACTGCATGAAGAAAAAAATTCTGCAGAAGTTTTTTTTAAAAACAAACAAACAAAAAGTAAGTAATTCATTGATTTGGCTCTGAAATCTGTATCATCATTCTTGATCCAGAACTGGAGTAATAACTAGAACATAACAAATTGAGAAGAATTGGTGCACATTACTGAAATAAAACAGGATGGGATGCATGTCCTCAGAGATAAAATGTTCAGAAACCAATCTATGTAGAAAAGCTGAAATAAGCAAAATCTGAACACGTTCCTAGAAAGAATTGTAATTGTGATTCAGGGAAAATAAATAAATCCCACACAGAGGGCTAGAAGGGCAATCCCTGGTATTCCATCATGAGCCAAAGTCAGCAAAGAAAATGAAGTCTCTATTTCTATAGCAATCCCGAGAAGACTAAATTCTAGGCACAATTTTCAAGTAATAGTAGGAAATCTAAAAACTTTGCTTTGAGCACGAGAGCCCCTGGGTGAGGGTTTTCCTTGTCACAATAGTCAAGTTATTTATGCCTTCAGTACTATATCAAAAACAGTTTTTATTGTTTTCAAAAACACAATAATGTTACTCAGTTTTAAAAGAAATGATGATTATAATGACAGCTACAGAAGTATCTCATCATTCTCTATGGTGCTGCTCAAGCTATCTTAGATAGGGCTTCTTTCTGCTTCTTTAGACTTATAAAAAGCTTACCAAAAACTGTAGAATGGGATAGCTTGACAAAAATTGAATTAATATGATTTGTATTTGTATTTATAATACAAAAGAAACAAAATTAGTTAAATCCAACTAGTTATGCAATTATTTATTGCAACTTTTGACTCTTCCAAAGGATTGCTGTTCCAAAATGTTATGTTCTAACTTTGCAGTGAGCTCAGTTGAAATGTAGGACTTTACCTAGGATTCACTTAAAAGAGTGTAAAAGAGCAAAAATATACATTGTTTTATTTCCAGTTTAAATTACAACAAAATGTGATTGAATATAGGCAGTCCTTGACTTACAATCACAATTGGGACCAGAATTTCTGTTGCTAAGCAAGGTGATTGTTCAGTGAGTCATGCCTAATTTTACAATCTTTTTTTGCAACAGCTGTTAAGTGAATCAATGCAAATGTTATGTGAATCAGTCAGTCTTTAAGCAAACCAGTCTTTCCCCATTGACTTTGCTTGATGGAAGCCACATGGGAAGATCACAAATGGCAATCACATGAACCCAAGATGCTTGTAGCCATTCAGGAGTTTCTTGCAATCATGATACCTTTGCTCTAAAGCTCTTTGGTGATTGTGAAGTCTTCTCTGCAATGGAGAAAATGTCATTCATTAGGTAGATGGAAAGAAAAAGGCAGCTTCCATGACTCGCTTTGTCACAATTCTCTATATAATTCACTTATTAATGGATTGACAATGAAGATGCATGGCAGGAGTTATTAACATTTGACAGTAGACGTTTTAACGAACTATACCTGCCTGTATAAAACAATACTAAAAGCCCCTGAAGTGTAACATCCTTTTTTACTTTCAAAAGATAGGCAATAGTGTACAATATCTCCAAATTCTGAACATTTCTGACAGCTTTAACAACTCTAACAGCTTTAACTTTAACAACGATCAGTTATGTATCGGGCTGTGTGGAAATGAAAAGAATTGGTCCACGCATCAGAGGATTCGCAGTATAAACTGAGGGAACAAAAAATGTAATCAATCAAGATTTTTATTCCACTCGCAATAGGGAATGAAGTGAATGTGTTCAGTGAGATCACAGGAAAGAAACACTTTAAAAGATTGTGTAGAAGGAAGACTGCAGTGGGGATGTAGAGGCAGATTAAGTGCTGTTACAAAAGGCAGCTTTTAAGCACAGAAAAAGAAAATCTGGGCCTGGTTATTTCATGGAGACTCCCCCCCACTCTTTTGTCACATTGCTTTGAAAGTTAACTAGCTCAAAATAACTCAGAACATTGACCTCCTTTAAGAAATATGTGGGTTTGGAGAATACATCTGAGAGCCGGGTTCATTAAATATGGACTTTCTGTTGCTTAGAACAATTGGCATTCCAATCGCAGAAACTATTATGTGATTATCTGATCAACTCGGAGTAAAGGCTAAACTGATGGAGCAAAGGTCCAATTGTTATATCCTTTTTATATTAGTGATATGGAAAACTCTGAAGCTCATCTTCTTATGAAATCCCAGGGAAGTAGACGTCTTGAATGTTATAAAATCCTTTATTAGGATGAATTGTTATCTCTTTTATGGACACTCATTTTTGTTTGCATAGGTTAAAATTTGAATTACTTCAGAAGGAGAAAAATGATAAATGGGTAAAATAAGTGTATTTTGTTGTGACTGGATAACTCCTGTATACTTTTAAAGAGGGGAAGAAAGGAAGATCCAGTTATCTTTTTTTCCGAGTGGAAATTATTTTGGAACCTAAGAAAGCACAAGAGGAATGTGGATTTCTTTTTTGTCTCTCTAAAGTTAATAAGACCTCACCCGCTTAGAATCAGTTAAGGATTAGCCCATTGAAAAGTCTATAAGCCAGAGATATGTATCATGCAAAATCCCTTTTACCTTTGATTTGTCTTTGGGAGGATTCTGTGGCACAGAAGATGTTTTAATTAAATCTATTCACATCAAATTGAAAATGCCTCATCGGAACAGAAATTATCCTTCATTTTCATATGGTATTAATGAATTTGCCCATGCAAGCTGTGACCTATTTCAAAGGATTCATAGAATGATAAGCTAAAACCATATTTTAAATTTAGCTCAATTCTCACACAGGGTGAGTTTGACTGATTACTGTATTGAAGCAAACCCAAATGCTTTTTAAAAAAATATATTATGCAACCGTTAAGAGAAATGAAGTCCATGTAGCATTTGTGATTCTTGTGATGTGATGCACTGAGAGGTACATCTTGCATCCAGATTTCATCTTGGGGTGTGTAGCTCCTTTTCTAATGTTCAGTTTTAGTTTAAAATCAAAATTACTTTGATCATGGGAAAAGAGAAGGAAGAGCTCATTAAGGTTTCATTGCTTTTGTTGCATCCAACTAATATGCAAATCAGCCTCAGAAAATTTATTGAAAATTTTAATTTCTGTATAGGAATGCCTGCAGTGTATGGTTTTAAAAGAACAAGTTGGTGGCTGCAATATAGGAGCCTTGGTAGTACAGTGGTCTAAAGCACCCTGTTATTAAGACCAGCTGCCTGCAATTACTGCAGGTTCGAATCTCGCCAGGCTCAAGGTTGACTCAGCCTTCCATCCTTTCTAAGGTAGGTAAATTGAGGACCCAGTTGTGGGGGCAATAAGCTGACTTTGTATAAATATACAAAAGGATGAAGGCTATTGCTTAGCACATTGTAAGCCGCCCTGAGTCTCCGGAGAAGAGCGGCATATAAATCAAATTTAAAAAAAAAATATGCTTCAGTTGTCCCCCCACCCACCCATAATCTCACCTTATAGACTTCCTGTTGACATAAATTCACCTCTCACTGTGTGGCATCAACAAAGTCCATTAATTTTTTTTTTATCAGAATCACTCGACTCTATGCATTTCTGGGCAGGAAAGATACAAAACTTAAAAATCCCCCTTAAACCAGAATGTTTTAATTTATATAGTTGGGTGAAATTATATTGAGTGAACAGATCAAAATTAAAACGGGAAGCAAATAAAGGGGAAGCCAAAAAGGATGAAGCAGATTCAGTTAATTACTTATTTCAATGATAGAATTTTAAGGCTGTTTTTAAATTTCTTTTGGAAGTTCATTAGAATTAAATACCCTTAAATTTTACCTAAACATACAATACCCACAATATTGCCCAGAATTATTACTTCAGTATAATGCTGAGAATGTTAAGAAACTATGTCAGAGAGACAATGAATTAATATTCTATGTGATGCATTTTTCACATTTTATTTCATGGCACCTTCTGAAAAACTACGTTTTACTTAAAATGTTCAAACATAATATGAATACAATATGTATTCATTTCCTATTGTGAATTTTTAACAGTGTTAGTATTTTAATCTTTAGTTAAACAATATTTCTATTTTGTTTGCCTAGATCCAATCAAGGTCTGGATGAGAGAGATGGAAGCTCTTAGCCTGTTCTGAATTCAGTATAACAGTGAGACCTTCTTACATTGGATGCAGTGATGGGATTCAGGTTTTTTTTTACTACCGGTTCTATGGGCGTGGCTTGGTGGGCATGGCTTGGTGGGTGTGGCAGGGGAAGAATACTGTAAAATCTCCATTCCCTCCCCACTCTAGGGGAAGGTTACTGCAAAATCCCCATTTTCTCCCAATCAGCTGGGACTCAGGAGGCAGAGAATAGATGGAGGCGGGACCAGTCAGAGGTGGTATTTATCGGTTCTCTGAACTACTCAAAATTTTGGCTACCAGTTCTCCAGAACTGGTCAGAACCTGCTGAATACTACCTCTTATTGGATGTGAAATCACTTCTGACATTATCCATCCATTATCTATCTATCTATCTATCTATCTATCTATCTATCTATCTATCTATCTAATCTATCATCTGTTTCAGACATTCTTACATAGAAACACTGAAATCAATCAAACTTAGATTGGTCATGATTTAGTATCACAGTTCTCTTAATCTATTCTTTTTTCTATAAAAATACTGATTTAACAGTATTATAATTAATCTTGCTTTATTCCTGAATAAAGAAATTTACATCCAATTCTTTCCCATTAGCTGTGGGAATATTTATAACAGTACTGTTCCATAATCAGTTTCTCTCAACATCTATTACATCTTGCAAACGTTAGTTGTGGGTGTGTATTTCTCTAACACAATCCAGATCTTATATCTATTTTGTACCTTTTACTTTTGCCATATCAAACCAATGGTTTGAAACTTCAGAAGGATTAACAACTCTCCAAACATATTGAAGTTGAAGATTGTGTTGCTGGCATTTTCTGGGTCGATCTGTCAATTACCTTGAAGGCCCATGATGATGAGCCAGGTGTTAGTATAATTACGATATGAAACTGGCTTGCTGAGTCACTGCAATTCACAGCACCCTGGAGCAGAACTCTCAAGAATTTTCAATTTTCTATGGGAACTGGATTATTTGTGTTCATCTCTGCAAAAGCAGAGCCAGACTCATTTCTGAGCATTTTAAAAAGCAAATAAATGGGAATCACTATCTTGAATCTGTTTTGCTTGTCCAGTGTCATGCTTCTGGAGTCTGGACTACTGCTTGAATTGACAAAAATCCCCAAATATTTTGTTATTGCTAGGAAGCTGGATGATAAAAGATGCTGAAAAATGAATGCTTTCATTCATTTCATTCAGGGAAAAGTTTCAAACCATTTGTTATTTTTGTTTCGAAAACAACAAGTAGGACACTTGGTAACACTAATAGAAAATGTTTTCACATAGTCATCCAGCCTTCCTTCAAGTTTCGTGTTTTTCCACCTACCCAGCCATTTTCTTTCATCCACAAGAATTGTTAAACCATTTCTACATTTCTCTGCCTGGATAGCAATGTGGTATTCATAAGGATATAGTATAGGAAAAAAGTTCTATAAAACAGTAGAATACATGTTTAAAAGTGCAAACAAATCTTTTAGATTTTTTAAGTCACTAGAAAAATATAAAAATTCAATGCATCGCCCCTGAGAAATGTAATTAGTTTTATTAAGAGTCATTCTTTATATTATACATTCAGATTGTGTTGCTTAAAAGTAATTTTAAAGTTATTTTCCAATATCTCAGTTAACAGAGTTGGAAAGCTTCTCTTGGCCTTCTAGTCCAACCTCTGCTCAAGCAGGAGACCCTGTACCATTTCAGACAAATGATCATCCAATCTCTTCTTTAAAAACTCACAACTTCTGAAGGCAAATCGAATTAATCAGCATTCCACTGATTAATTGTTCTAATCTCCTGCTATAATGCTCACAGAAGTACACTAACATACACTGAATTATAAATACTAATGCATGGAGCATTCTTAACATGTATCAGACAAATCTGGCTATCAACAAGTAATTTAGAATACTACTATATTCTCATATATTGTAACTTTGCTGTAAGATCATCAGGGATGGGCAAAAAAATCTTTGCTGATGTTTTTATAATATTAACTTTAACCTTGATCTGTTTTATATACCTCATAATTTTTTTCCAGAAGACACATGCCAACTTATACAAAAAGTTATTTTTCACTCTTTGCATCTTTGGTAAACAGAAAATACATCACCCTCTTTTGGTAAGCAGAAACTGTTCATCTTGCAATAATGCAACGTATAAGCAAAAAAGGTGTAATTCAAGTTTATTTTATAAGACTCCTATGGTGGCATTCTATGGACCAGAATGTGTGCTTCAAGAAGCCTTCAGTATTCTCTAAGTTTTATCTCACCTTGGAGTGCGCTCTTTATCAGGCTTTGTAGCTGGATTTTTGTGGCTTGAGGAAATCCTGGAAAGGAATACAAGCATAGAAAATTGGTTGATTTTACGGAAGAACAGATAGATAATATGACCCTGGCTGTAATGCTGACTCTAACTATGGAGATCTTGATTGTGATGCTGACTATAACTATGTCGTACCACTTGAGCAAAAAAATATTAAGGGCACTGGAAGACAAACGAGCGAGAAAAAGAGATAAGAATGCCTTTCGTTTTTGGATTATAATATAATGACAACCACAAGAAAAATGGCAAGAATGGAGAGAACTAGAGAATATTTGAATAACCGACAGAAGGCGGGATTATATCAGTTTTGCTTCAGGCAGTAAACTAGCTGAATCACTTGATACTAAATTGACAGCTTTTGGGGAAAAAAAAAAGAATGGATAAAAGATTTGGAAGGATGAAAGAAGAGATGAAGAAGTTAAGAAGATGGAAAGCTCTAAACCCAGAGATGTAAAACAAATAATGACAAAGTGGAAATGTTGAAGAATAAAACATATTTATAGACAGAGTTGGATAGAGAAGTAGATTAAATGGCTCTATTAAAATTGAGAGATAAGGAATTTTGTTTGACATTTAGAACAATGCCGGAGTATTTTAGTGAAGATAGAGAAAAGATTATTGAAATCTGAGTAAATTGGTCTAATTAAGAAGCTATCATTAGACCTCACTATACTGGACAATTCTAACCTTCTCCTTCTAGGCTGATGTTTCAGCCTTGAGAATTGATCCTTCAGCATGTTGGTCATGGTAGTCCATCTTGAACTTTTTCCATATGAATTAATTGACCAGTAGATGATGGTGCTTTCAAATGTGACATCACTAACATTCTGTTTACTGTAGCTGCCAGCATTTAATGGTGTGCACATATATGAATCGAGGCTAAAGGATGCCAATAATGTCATGTTCCTTGCTCTCAGGAGTTGGTTCTATTTATGACACTGTTTGTCATCTTAAAAATCAGGATTAATAGCTTGCTGGGCTTTCAGACCTTGTTGAGGGATAAAGATAAATTGTTTCAGATTAATGGCACCTCATCCAAATCAAATAGTGGTCTTTTACCAAATGTACAAAAACAAAAATGTGTTCTTGAAAATAACAAGAAGGTTGTTCTCACAAGCAATCTGGAAGTTTACCAGACTATGAATTATGATTGATACTTAAAAACTTGGCAAGCTAAGGACAAACTCGGAATGCAGAATGTGAGAGAAAATGGCATTCTATAGATCTACATTTAAATCACAAATTGAACATTTTGCTCAGAAATGGATCCTTAAAAAGGCTAACATGTAGAGTTCATTTTGTTCATTTGAACAGATTCATTTTTAATCTGTTCAACAGACTACAGTATCTTTTATATTCTTCTCAACATTGCCTTTTCTCTAAACTACTAACCGGTCTTTTTATACAAATAGATAGAATAAGATGATATATTTTCCTGCACTTTAGTTTGTAAAAGTGCTAGGTATTATTATTTTTTAATAATGGTGAAATTTGAAAAATCTTTTTAAAAACTTCATTTTTTAAAAAAATTAAAACTTGCCAATAATCATGTTCTATCTTACAGTTCCTGTTACCAGCCATGATTAACTTCCCATTCTTTTTATGAAAATTGTGCAAGCAATTTGAACTTTCTTAAATATATCCAAGATTGAAAATGGCACCAGAAATGTAGCCTTTTGTATTTATTTAGTAGAATGAGGTCTACACACTTGAATAATTCCAGAGAGATTTACAGCTATGGTAACAGATAAAAATGAACCACTATTATTGCATGGCTTAAGGTTAGTTATCTGCTAGACAACTGGAGAAGCCATTTTTTGTTCTATAAACCTTATTTATTTCAAAGTAAAGCTTCCATTCACAAATGGTCTTTTAAGACTTTCCCTCTAGCTTTATTTTTTAAAACTGAGCTATCGTTTTAACTAGTGCCCAATATTTTCAAATAAATGAAAGTTAAGTAAATAATATTATATTATATTACCGTGTTTCCCCGAAAATAAGACCCTGTTTTATATTTTTTTGAATCCTGAAATAAGCGCTTGGCCTTATTTTCGGGGAGGTCTTATTATTTTGGGACACGTGGAGCAAGATGGGGTTCCTCTTGCCAGAGCTGATTTCCAGCTCTGAGTTTAAATATTTTCAGGGAAGGCTTATTTTGGGGGGGAGGCTTATTTTAGCGCATGTGCTCAAAAGCCCAATCGGGCTTATTATTAGGGGATGTCTTATTTTCGGGGAAACAGGGTATATAGTATCCTAGAATATTATGAGACTTCAGTGTCAGAATAGGCCAGCCATAACACATCTTCTTAAAACCAAAATTAAAAATGACAGATGTCTCAAAGAGAATGCAGAATCTAATGATTGATCAGGGAATGGATTTAGCTGCCAATATTAGGACCCAATCTATGGAATTACATTCAGTGGAATTTCACTTCTGATTTTTATTTGCTATATTACTCTTCACAACTATACAGCTTAGGTTGCCACTGAAGCAATAAATTTGTGTCTGTAGCACTTGAATCATTTCAGATTGTAGGTGAGGGCTTCCATCCATGAATACTCTTCCTTAGAGATAAAGCCTTAAACCATCATATGTTCAAACAGAAAGCATAGGAGTCTAGACTTTCCTGGAAAGGTCATGGATTGTGTGGGGGGGGGCAGGTTGAAATGCATTCCCACTAATATCATGAAATATACAAATCAGATGTAAATTTGCAACAAGTGAGAAATTAAGATTAATTCTTCTATATAATTCTTCTATATAAATCTTCTATATATTATCCAGATTTCCAGAGCACAGCTATCTGTAATATTTGCTGTCACTGCTGATGAGAGGTTGATTCAGCTTGATCAGCTGTTAGAAAAAAAGCTTAGCATCAAATTGCTTGATCTCTATAAGCCTTTATACTCGCCAGTTTCTGCTTTCATTGCACTTTAGCCAAGGAATAGCAGCTCCATCAGCATACAGAGATAGATGAAGAATATTGGATCTTACCAAACATTTATGATATTTCAATACATCTGATTTAATGAAAATTAAAAATAGCAGTTTTGTTGCCTCTAGAGAAAAGCTGCACTTCGCTGCAAATTCAATTTCTGTTCTAATATTTCAAGGCATCTGTGAATTCTGTAGAACTAATGACCCAGGGTTTGTTCAGTCTGCACTCACCCAGGTAATTACCACTTTATCATTGCCAGAACTTAACCTAGCCCTATTAGACAAAAAGGACTTTGGAAATATTCCAGCAGAGACCCTGAACAAAATGTTCTCCTGCCTTCCCTCCCCTAAATAGCAAGGGCAAATGTGAGGATGACTGAAGAACAAGTAAGTTGATTTATACTTCAATTTCTTTGAATGCACGCAGACATAAAATAAAATATGAATAGAGGACAACTGTTTGAAAAACATCTCAGTCATTTCTGAAAAGCTATTAGGAAAACAAATGGGTTCAAAATATCTTTTCATTGTATATGAATATTATTTTACTACAATACTGTTTCAGAATGGAATATGGTAAGGGCAAAAGGGACAAAACAAAACCCAAGTAGCTGCTTTTTCCTTTTGTCTGTCTGTCTGTCTGTCTGTCATCTTGTATCGGGAGGGTTCAAAGATGGGCACATGATGAAATATGTATGATAATGTCATCACACAAGTGATACAGTGGTATGCAGGTAAATATTTAAAACCAGCTCTATCAAATCTATTGCTGCTGTTGCATTGCACTGAACTGCTAACCACAGAACATCTGATTGGCAGTAGGCATTGTGGCTCTGCTCTGCTATCAACCAGGTCACAAAATTACAGAAAATTTAGCAATTGACTGTCATGAACTAGTACAAGCTAGCTCCAGTACCGATTGCTTATATACTGTCATTAGAATCACATTATTCACGTTATTTTCTGCCATGTCTTTCTCTTTATGTTTTTCTAACCTGCCTGAAACTATACTATTTTCATACTTTCCCCCTGAACTTTATAGCCTGAAAGACTGAGTACATTCTTATATGAAGCTACTCAGAATGAATGACAAATGAACACAGCAAGACTTTCTCCTATGCATAAAATTAAATTACACAACTAAAACTGTTTTCTCCATTTTAAAAAAATGTTAAATGCTCAAGAAAGTATTTTTTCTTAGTCTTAGAACAAGTTTAAAAATGATTTTTAAGGGCTGTGGTTATTATTTTTATACGGCCGACAGCCATAAAATGAACGAGGTGCTTCATATATGTAGGTAGGACTAAGAAGCTTTAACTGAGATATCCTGGAGCTTACGCTACAGTTTTCATGATTTTCCCACTTCAAAATGGCAACCATTGGAAATGCTGATTTTGAAGGCAAAGAGTACAATGGGAAATATGGTTGAGTCTGGAAAAGACAAGGAGATCTGGGCTGTTTATATACTTTTGATCTGATCTGTTAGTCATTCAATAAATGAATCAAACTGTAAGGTAAGAAAAAGCACCAGTGTTTTAGTTGATCTTCTTTTAGAATGCTAAATGTCTCTTCTTATCAGGCAACTGGTACAACTCTAGCTTCTATCGCTAGTGTGTTAAGGCTTCTGACCCATACATCTATGTACTTCTGGAATAATAATTTTGAATGATTTTTGTTTAAGTTCCCGTTCTGCAAAATGAATTGCCATATTTAGGCCCTTGTGTTTTCTTATTAGTTAGACAGAAGTTATTTATCATTTATCAATTTGCATTTGTCTGATGATAGTTTATATCACTACTTTAAGCATCTGAATGCTCAATAAATGTTTTAAAAATGTGAACATTGTTTATGTACATTTCCATCTTGTGTATATAACAAATTCGGGCCATAAGACACAATGTTTGCTTGATGTTTTAATTTGTACTTGAAGATATGAAATAGGATTTTCTCCTTAATGAGATACTATTAGGCATTTGTGTGTTAACATTTGTCAAAATGGTACAGATCTCCATACCTGTATGATTTCTCCAAACCTCTATATTTGAGCAGCTATAGATTCATGTTGAACTAATGTTGGATTTCAGTGAAATTTTCTTGGTTGAGAGGCCATAGGCATTTCTTTGGTTCATGTTAACTTCTGGTGACTACAAAGACTGTCTCTGAAGATCTTGATAACAATAGGGAAGTGGTATGACAGTGATGTTTTCCAATGTATCCTTTTGGTCTTTCCAGTCAATCCTAGAATTGGACTTTCATGGTGGTCATTTAATTACTAACTGGGTCTGATTCTATTTAATATTTTTTTTGAAAATAGCCAAGTTGGCCAAATGCTTCTTTCTGCTCTTCCATGACAGAAAACAAGGACAAAATAACATTAGAGTATTTTAATCTCTCAGGACACTCCATTACAGATCTTCAAGTAGCTGTTTTGGAACAAAGAAACTTCAGCAGTATAACTGACCTTCAAAAGGTTTCGGGGAATTTCAGAAGGTCTCAATAAATATATTATAATTGCAAATTGAGAAGGTACTTGCAATCTGACTCACATGTAATCTGCATTTGCAAAACCAGCCTGTCTTCCCTTCCCTTTTATCTTTCCATTCCATCCCAATTTAAATCCTCCATAAATCTGGCTACTTTATGCATCTGATAAAGTCTGCTGTAAGTCACAAAAGCCTTTTAATTTTTGTTAAATTGGAAAAATGCTATCAGACTTTTGATTTTTGGCCTACCATAGACTAACATTGCTTCTCCCCTATAGTCTCTCCTATAAATCTTAAACCCTAGAGTAGACCCAATTATGGGATCTACGATTCAATTGAAATTGTAATTTTGGAACTGCTTGATCCAGCACTGATCTTGGATGCCAAAGCAGTTGCGAATAGCTAGGAATAATTTGGATAGCCATTTCCTGGAGCATATCTAGTCAGAATGATCCCTGTCATTCAATCATATGTGTGTGTATGTATGTGTATGTGACACTTACACACACACACACACATATGCACACACACAATCTATAAATTTAAAGAAAGAGAAGGGAATAGAAAAAGAATAAGGAAAAAAAGAAGGAAGAAAAAAGATAAGAATATAATAAAGGAATAAAAAAGACATATAAAAATATTTTCAACCTTCATAACAAGTATGAACAAATGTAGTCACTTTTCATCCCCTCTAAAGTTACAATTATCTTTTCATTCCATATCCCATCCTTAATTTCTGATTCCATTCTTCAAAAATCTCCTGCAATATTTCTTTTGTTATAATATGGTGCATGTATAGATTTATATTTTTTCCTCTGTCTAACATTTTTAATCCCCTCTAGTGTCCAGAGTTTAAACCATGATATTGCTTATCTTGTCAAATCCATAAACTAATTCCATAAACCAAAACAAATATATTTCTCACAAGAAGCTTTAAAATTAATTCCAAAATCTTATAATAACAATGTGATATTCCAAATTTACCTGGACCCATAGTATATTTCGAACTTTCTAACATCAACTTATTTATTTTTTGTTGTTTATTTCAGATTCTTTAAGTTCTTAATATTATTATAATAATTAATTTTTCTTTTGTTCAGAGTTGAAGATAACTTCTAAAAAAAAAAAAGGGAAGACTTTTCAAAATTGTAGCTCTGAAGATCTCTAATAGCTCTTAAATGGTTAATAAGCAATTCCAAAAATGATTAGAGTGTGAGGTTTGTGAACTTAATGTTCTTTAACAGACTCTGCTACAATTACAAACAAGAATCCCTTGATCGCCTAATGCTCAGACTCACAGAAAACTGCAGTCCTGGAGTCTCCTCAGAAGGAGCAGCTGTCTGGAGCACATGTGAGTGATTTCCTGCCCTCTCTTTATCTGTAGAGGTTCCAAGGAACCAGTCTAGTCATCTGTTGCTTAGTCTTTGCCATAGTTATGGACTCTGCTTTCTCAGAGTTGTTTTCAGTTCTCCATAACTCCCCTGGAATTCCATGGTGATCCGTGTCTCATTTGTCCCTACTTAGACTAGTAATATATTGTGTTTTATACAATTTGCCTTTAAGGCTTAAACCAGCAATTGATACATAATGCTACAATTAAACTGGTTTTTTTTTTGGACAAGTATATATACTGTATTAACTAGTTCGTTTTCAAGTGCATAGGCTTTTAATTTCTTTCTAGGCACAATTCACACTGCTAGGTTTTGCCTATAAAGCCATGATTTTTAGTTTGGAGCCCCAAACAGCTGCCTTCTTTTAGAGTTAGCCTCCTTATTTGGAAGCTCTCTTGTGGGTTTCAATACCAAAATAGGCTATATTGATAAAAGTGTGGACTGTGAGAGTTAAGGTAGCCCCACCATCTATAACTACCCTCTCTCAGGAATATCATACCTAAGAAATATGACACACAGGTTATCGACTTTTCCAAAAAGAAACAAGTGGAACTGATGAGATTTAAAAAGGGACAGAGAAAGGTGAAGATTTCCCCCCCAGGTTTTGCTGTTCATCAGAGGGTAAGAGTTTTTTGTTTTTTTTTGCTGTTCATTGGTGTAGAGAGATAAGATGATGTAGTAAGTGCATGGCCTAGGAGAAGGAGGCTTAAGTGTGATGCTGAGTACCTACAGAACTAAAGATTCCGGAGAGAAGGGAGTGGCTGACTAACAGGTTGATGGTGACAATGGCCACAGAGAGGGAAAGGGATTGTGTCAAGAGACAGCAGAGATTGACAGGATCAGGTACATTCAAGACAGAATGATGGACAACTCTCTGTCTGTATTTTCTTCTCAATTTAAAGCCCAGCTAAACCAAATCCTGCTTAGTAACTAAAGGATTTTTCCGCTCACATTGGAAGAGAAAGTCTGTAAAAGAGCAATCGACTTAGTAAGGGCTACTTAGAAACAAAAAACTTAGGAAATAAAGAGTAAGAGAACAGCTTGGAAATACATAAGTGAGCAATGAGAGGTTTGGAGAAGGGATCAAGACCAAGACAGTTGAATAAAACCCACAGAGTAATAAAACCTAAACACAACGTCTGGAATTAATTTAAGAAAATTTAGGAGCCCCTGTAACTAATAACTCCCACAACACTTGAATATTTAAGCACTTAAAAAAGAAGTGGTTTTTCAACCGGTGTATTACACAAAGTTTGTCACTGTCCCAGAACCTAAGATAGGCTCCACCTTTGCTTTCTTTTTATCTTTATTTTCAATTCTGCTGTTTGTTGGGTTTTGCAGTAGCAGTTATGATATCTGATTGACTGTAAAATATTTTCAATAAAGAATTGATTCTGCTTTTTGAGGGGATATGAATAATTTTGCTGATGTAGGTTGCTACTTTAACTTGTTTGCTTGCTCTTTATTTCTGCTTCTATTTGAGCTTAAGAAATGTTTAAATAATTCAGTAAACCAAATGAAGTGTGTTCCTGATCATAAAAAGATGCAGTTTGTTCATGTATTTTAATCAGTACTTTATATATGTTATTTATTTATTTCTTAAATTTCTAGGCCACCCAATCACCAGGAATGTCACAGAGGACTTACAACCTACCATATATAAAAATGAATAAAGCAACCCCTCCAAATTTGACCCGATAAATGTTCAACATAGGATGAACTAAAAGATAACAATGTGTTCCTATGCTGAAGAACGATAGACATTAATATGATCAATAGTCATACACAGGAGAATATTTCTCAATTTATTTTCCACTCATTGCCCTACCAATAGAACCAAATTGTAATTGCATTTCTGAATCCCAATAATAGTGAAGCAAGCCAGATTTTGGGACAGAGTGGGAAAGAGAGGGTACTATTCCATAGAAGAGGGAAACAAACTTGAATGTGGATGATGTTCTTGAAGAGGGAAAATTTGAAGGGCGCTCAATCTTTTCCACCCTAATTGGGCAATCAGAAACTATTGGGATCAATTAACAAAAAATTAATTTAGTCTATTCTTCAGTGAGAAAAAACGTTTCAAGTAGATAATCCTAGAAAAGTTTGATAATAATCCACTCCATTGAACTGAGGTTTGAGTTAATACCCACTATACTTTTTAATATTTATTGCAGTTTCAATATTTATTGTAATGTTAGCCAATTAAGTACAGTATAGGTAGTCCTTGTTCAGCAATACGTTTGAAAGCAGGGGTGAAATGTAAAATTTGTTACTACCGGTTCTGTGGGTGTGGCTTGGTGGTGGTGGGGTAATGTGACTGGGTGGACGTGGCCAACTTTTTTTTTTAACTTTTCAAAGCATTTTTTCTAATGCTTTAAAAAGCCTCTGCCGATCAGGCAACTCAGCTGGGATCGTCAGAGAGGCTTTTTAAAATATGCTTTGAAAAGCCTCTCTGACGATCAGGCAACTCAGCTGGGATTGTCAAGAGACTTTTCAAAGCATTTTTTTTACCACCTCTTCAGCCAAGAGGTTGCAGAAAAAAATGCTTTGAAAAGCCTCTGATCCCAGCTGAGCCGCGCGATCATCAGAGGCTTTTTTTTTTTTTACTTTTAAAAGCATTTTTTCGTCGGAAGAGATTGTAGAAAAAATGCTTTTAAAAGTAAAAAAATAAGTCTCTGATGATTGTGTGGCTCAGCTAAGCATGGTGGTGATGGGGGCGGCACAGGGATTTTTGCTACCGGTTCTCCGAACCACCTGCTACCATCGCTACCGGATCGGGCGATCCGGTCTGAACGGGAGCATTTCACCCCAGGTTTGAAGTTATGACAGCATTAAACAAATAGTACTTAAGCCTAGTTTCCAAAGTTATGGCTGTGGTATCACCCTCCTACCCTCCCCCATGGTCATGTGATCAATTCAGGCTTGGCAGCCTGCTTGCTCTTATGGTGGCAGGGGTGCTCCCCCACATCTCTCCAGCCCACTGTGCCAAAGTGTTAATGTATTTTGCAGATGAGCATACTGGAGAAATAGAACAGAAAACAATACATAACATTTGATATTGTTTGAATATTTTTCTTAAAGGTTTAAAGATTGTATAGGTAGCAATAAAAAGGCAAAAGCAATGTCATTGCATAAAACCTGGCTTTTCCACTAGAAACAATAGAGAGATCATGTACCCAAAACCATGCATACCTTATACCAAAACTCATATCTTATGCATAGAAAAACAGGTTTTTTTTGCTCTCAATAGAAATGCTTTATAGCAATAAATAAGGAGGGATCGTTTCTATGTCTAAGATTATTTGTAATAAACCAGTGTATTCCATTCCATTGATAATTATTGACTACATTTATGAACTTCAGAACCCTATAAAAATGGAAACAAAGAGAAATGTTTATGGCCACACACTCAGAGCAATGGGATAACTTTGGGTGAACAAACATATTTTTGACTCTCCACTGATTGCCTGGTTTCTGGCTTGGAATAAACCAAGAGAAGGTGTTTTAATCCTTGTGACAATTTGTAAAATAAATGAGAAATAAGTGCAAGTAATGGTAAATCATGATACCTATTAAATGGCATTTTTGGAAATAAGTCATTAAATATAAGAATAGCTCCAAAATGTGAGTGTAAAATTATTTTCAAATAAAATTACTGCCTGATTTATAAAGAATGAACTGTTCATTAAAGGAATTTTGTGATGGACTATCTTTACTACGTACAGGATATAACTATGAAATTAATTAACTGCAGAAGAACATTTACATCAAGATTTACTACAACTCCCAACACCAGGAAATTTGGATATAGCAGCATAGAATTCATTTCAAAAAGAATAAGGAAATATAAATAAGGAGATGAAGATAAGTATGCATGAGTCCAGAGAAACATACACAAGGTTAAAGTAAACGTGACTAGAACTACATACTAGTCATTTAAGGAAAAAGCATAAAAATATCATTAGATAAAATCAGTCAGATTGATGAGGAGCATTATTCTTAGCTCCTGACATTGACTGATAATTTTCCAAAATATATTCTCTTCTACCTGCAATATTTTTAAAATGTGACATTTTGGAAAAGCTAAAAGAATATATTACCTGAGCAAGCAATACATTATGAAGGAGACTTAAACTTTGTGTACCAATAATAGGGGTGAATACACCGAAAAAGAAACTGAACAATACCTGACACAACAGGAAACAAAACATGATGAAAAGAAATCCCTATACTTGAGAATAAAATGAGTTCACAGCAGAGAAAAAGAGAATGTTATTTCAAATTGTCAGAAGCAGGTTTTTCAATGTTGGGTTGACAAAGCAATTTTTATAAAGCCTGTAACTTACTAGCAGAACAGAGTACTTATAAGACAAAGATGCAACACTATTTGAACTGTGGAATGGAACCAAACCAAATATAAAACACATAAATGTGTTTTGATTCAAGGCATATGCTTATAATTGATAGGATATGAATTAGGACACAAAGTTCTTGAGCCTATCATACAGACTGTAAAGATACACAGCAGTATGGCATATTTTTGATGAAAAGCAAAAACCAAATATTAATGAAATAGGAAGGTTTCGGTTAAAGATCTGAAACGAAGAATCAGTGCAGCAACATCCAAAACAGGAAGAAACAGGAGTGATCTTTGATGCTCAGGAAGACCTCCTGCTCTATTGCAGAGGGTTGGACTAGAAGACCTCCAAGGTCCCTTCCAACTCTATATACTATTACTGTAAGAAAGCTTAGAAATAGAACACTAACAACCAAAACCAGAGGTCAGTAGACAACTTTATAAGAGGCAAAGTCTCAAGACAAGTCTAACATGGGACTGTCACCTAAGAAACTTGCCAGAGTCAGAAAAGATGAGACAATAAGTCTCAATAAGCCAGAGAGGATGAGACAATAAGCCCTTCTTCAAGGAAATACATAGAAAGGATGCCAAACATTGAAAAGACACAAGGCTAAATCCTGTTAGAGAAGATACCAAATCCCTTCACAGGAATAAAACGTGAACTGTCACAACGATACATTGGATCCATATAGGTTTTCACTATTACGTGAGTTGCAGAATGGGACATCCAGTGCTACAAAATGAGACTTGTTGCCAGGGACTACTCCTCAAATATGATGAAAATTATAATGAAGACTTTGTACCAGTAGTGAAGCACACTTCAATCAGAATATTTCTCAGCAATTCAGCTTCAAGAGGATTGCATATTCAACATTTAAAGCTTTCTTGTATGGGAACATCAAAGTATACGTGGCACAGCCACCATGATCTAATGAACTTGGAAAAGAAAGCCTTGGGATGCTATTTCCAAAATAATATTTATGGGCCAAAAAGTAGCATGGGAATAGAATGAAAATCAACTGCTGCTTAATGAGGGAACTCTGTTTATATACGTTTGTATGGTCTCTCTCTCTCTCTGCCTGTGAATCCCAGAAAATCTCTGGTTTTGAGAGGTACTCCAGGAGTTGAAGTGGTGGAAGAAATGTCTATTGCACCATTGGAGACTGTAACTGCAGTCAGATGTGTATTAGATCCTGTCTAATTAGGTCTCATGGAAAACCTTGAATAGTTGAATCCAGGCAATGGTGAATACATCCTTCAGCGAAGTAATGGTTCCATTAGTTCATAAAGAGGTTGTGGTCTTAAGAAACTGATTTTAAGAAACCATCCCTGGATCCATTGACACTGGACAATTTTCCTTACATCAGTTCTGGACAATTTTCATTCATTCCTTTTTATGGAAAGTTGGAGAGAAGGTGGTCAGTTTGGAACTCCAGAGAAACCTGGGGGAAATGCATCATCTGGACCCTTTCCAGTTAGGTTTCAGAGTGAGATATAACTTTTATTTTATTGCACTTGTAGATGAATTCTACTTGCTCTCTTAGCAACTTTTGGCACAATCAAATATTGTATCCTTCAAGAACTGCTTTGGAACTGGTTCATAAACACATGGCACAGCATAAGAGAACAAACCATCAGGACAAGATCAACACTCCATCTGCATTTAAAAGACAAAGGCCACTCTTTTGAAGACAAGAAAGTCCACATTTTGGACAGAGGGGACTGCTAGTCTGAAAGAGGGGTCAAAGAGACCATCTATGTCAAAATTAAACAGCCCTCTCTCAACAGAGGAGGAGGGATACAACATTATCTATCTCCAGTCTACAACACAGTCCTTTTGATGAATTAATCAGGGTTTTCCAAATATTATTGTTGTTGTTAATATTATTCTTAGTACTTTCAAAGTAGTATTTATTACATTATTATCATAGAATGTGCTTTGGATTATTGATGAACAGTCTGAAACTGTGAAGGGGCTAATGAACTGAAGACTTTGGGGATGCCTAAATCACCAAATCCTCTATTCTGCATTTCCCCCTTTCAGTTTAACAGATGTTGAATATTGCCATGATGTAGACATCATCCATAACTCATGAATTACATATATCTAAATTACTTAGAAATGCACATTCTTTCTTTCATCGAGTTCCAACAGTAATGCATGGGAACCAAATTAAGTGCAACATGTGACTGTGTGATTTTATTGTTATAATTCTGGATCTCTATATGTATGTGCATGTGTGCACATGCATGTACACCATGATCCCATAACTGCAAACAGTGGTACAGATCTTAGGGAAAGAGCTATAATAGAGAAAACGTAATAAATGAGAACCACACAGTAGAACAGCTGGATTTCAAAATCAGATTGTCCTGAGTTCATATAAATGTGACATGAGGGAGAAGACAGCCAATTTCATTGTGAATCATAGATTTATGGATATTACATTCCCACCCTTCCTCTCCCCAAGGTATCAGTTAGAAAAATAATTGCAGCTGTCTACCTTGGAGACATTTCTAGCACTACACTTAATTGGCAGTTTTATATTAAGGCTGCCCTTCCATTGATTCTCAGGGCAAGACTTCTTTATGAAGAGAAGCTTGGGAACAGCATAACTTTATTGAGTGAAGCAGCAAATTACAAATCCTGACCTTTGATGCCGATATGCAAATACTTCATGGCAATAGAAGAAATAATTATCATTATCTCTTTTAGATGGCAAGTAGAAATCCAGAAAATTCACCTATCCTGGGTTAAGCATGACGACACCATAGAACAAAGTTCCACAACATTCTTTGGACTACATGAGGCCAAACCCCATGGCTGAGTGGGGCAAAGGCAAAGAAATGTTTGTGGCTTTGTCTTTCTCTAGCAGTAACCAATTTTTTTTTTAAAAAAAATAGGCATGTTGCTATATTTTCCAAAGCAATACAAGATTTGATATTTAGAATTCAGATCCATCTGCCTTTACTTGGTTGTTGGCCTTGGAGGACCATTTTAGGAAGTTACCCCATTTCCAATTTTTATTTTTTAAATTATGGCAGAATAATAGTAAGGTGAAGCTAATTTCCCATATTACCTTTTACAAGGAGGGAAACTTGACTTCTTTCTGGCTTAGGCATAATGAAGTTTTTTAAAATTTGCAGTTGCAGAGTTCTTATGTATTTCTATTTGAAAAAGGAGTCAAAAGGTTAAGAAGTTTCTTTTTTCTTTTTTACCTTTTTTAAAGGCATTTTAAAAATTATTTTGCCTTTTTAAATGGCCAAATGGCACTCATGACTGTGCTATCGAAGGCCTTCTTGTTTTTGACGTTGCATGGGAAGGAAGATTAGT
The DNA here is from genome assembly GCF_059756535.1 of Pantherophis guttatus. Classification (NCBI taxonomy): domain Eukaryota; kingdom Metazoa; phylum Chordata; class Lepidosauria; order Squamata; family Colubridae; genus Pantherophis; species Pantherophis guttatus. The sequence continues at coordinate 51,152,114 of NC_142064.1, forward strand.
GTCCCTTCCTTTTTCCTATAAGGGTTGGAGTTTAACGTACTGCCTGTTTGCTCTTGGGCCATTGAGAAGAATGGTATTAAAACAAAAGACTGTGAGTTCCACAGCCTGATTTTTTTTTGTTTGAGGTCTTGAATCAAACCATTACATTTTTTTAAAATGGTTCATGAGCCACTTGCTTGTGTTTCTATGATACTTCTGACACTCCGAAGTCCCAAAATGTTTCCTCACCCCCTTCAAAAGATTTCAGCCTATTTTGACCCTGTGACTCTGGCAGCTGATTTCTGTAAGAACAAAATGATTCTATCCACCATCCCTCTAGAGTTGGTATAGTGCAGCAGTCAGTAATGGGCTTTGTTTAAAATCCAATTCCATGGCAAGTGGAAATTCATTAAGTCACCTTGTCTTCTTCTTTAAATAATTTAAACGACCTCTTATTGCAGTAGTTCTTTTCTGAGGTGACGCTGATACATTTTCTGTCCTTGAGCTTTTCTTGAGCAATGCGTAGGTGTGGTGCCAAAATCAACAGGGCTGTTCCCCACCCCTACAACACTTCCACGCTGCAACGTGCAGAAGAACTCTGATGTGATTTGATCACTGAAATAAGCTAGTTGTTAAAAAAGGCAAACATTGCATTATTCCAGGATATGGATGCCTGCCTGCAATATAACGATGATCAAATGATCAGTCATCTCGGAAAGAAATAAATTTCGAATCAAATTTCTTGCCCTTGGGGCTAGTCTGTCTGTCTGTCTGTCTGTCTGTCTGTCTGTCTGTCTCTGTCTCTCCCTCTCCCTCTCTCTCTCCTCCCTCCCTCCCCCTTCTCTCTCCTGTTTCTTTGATGATGAGGGACATTGAATCTTCCTGAAACAGTTTGCATTTTAAATGTCTTCCAAAACAAGCTGGGAAGTCCACCCCCACCCCCGCACTTCGACAGACTGCCAAGTTACTGATGGAAACCCCCATTCCCACATCTTCAAAAAATAAACTAGAACGAGCAGAACAAGAAAGAGATCTGATGGGCTACCAAAAAAAAAAAAAAAAAAAGCCTGCTGCTGCCCCTCACCCCGGCCTTGTCATTCACAAGATATATGAAAATGTTTTAACACCTCGAGAGACCAGCTGAGCATAAAAACTGCTGAACGGCAAATGGTGAGTTCCCTGCAGCAGCTGAAAGTGGATCTATAAATAGAAAAGCTAAGGAATAACCCTTCACTAAAGGAACAGCCCTTCTGCGAGGGAGGGAAGGAGGGAATCTCCTACCAGCTTTGCATTTTAATGAAGGAGAGAGAGAGAGGAGGGAGAAAAGCTGCAGGTTTTTTGTTCCTTTGCTAGAATTGCCGAAGCAGCACATTAAATGCCTCCCCCCCCCACTTGCTGGAACAAAGGGCTCCATGGTACTCAGAAAGGGAAAACGATAAATTGTGTATTTGCCTCAAATGATGATGTCTGTAAAAACAAATATTTCTCTTATTAAAAAATTGAACATTTAGATAATGACAAAACCGCCAACCATTGTTTCCCTCTATTGCAATATTCTGAGTGAATCTCCTATTGCAAAGAAAAACAAGTAGGTAACAGCTGGGTAAATGTAGGTTTTCCTTTCGTGTAAATTCAATATTATTCATCCCAAAGCCTAAATTTCTTACTAATATGCCAAAGAATAGAAGGAAGAACAACATTTGGCATCCTTCCCAAGTTAAGGATTTTCCTTGTAGCAGAAATGCTGAATACGACTGGTTTCAAATTAAGATTTTAATTGACATGTAGTTTAATTAAATTGGGATTTCCTTCTCAGCTTTTTCTTGTAATCTTGGATTATTTCGCTGAAGGATATTTTCTGCAAAATGCCTGAATGATTTCTCCTTGCTGTCACAATGAAGACAAGATATTTTGCAGTAAAGAGGAAGCGAGTGAATAAGCTGGCAGTCGATTTGGAAAAGAACAATTAAATATGATCAAAGAACCTCTGGAGTGTCTCAGACTAGATCTCAACATGGCTTTCATATACGTAATGAGCTGTGATCTCTCTTTTTTTTTAGTGAGTTGGAAGAACATTTGTTGTGTTTATCCCTCCCTCCCTCCCCCCCTCTCTCTTCCACACTTGTTTTACATGCGCAACTCTATTTTACTCTATTGACATCTGCAAGGTGACTTGCAGGATTAAGGCACCTCTAAGTATCTTTAGTATTTAATAATTAATTATTGGATCTATTTCAAAATGTAAGCTCAAAAATGTAAGGAAAGATGGGTAAATGCCTTTAAAGGAGGGATAGTAATCACAGGGCAATCTAGACTCAATATTGCACACCAGATAGTGTGGACAGACTGAAAGCTCAGGAGAGGAGGACATATTCGACTTTGGTTCTCTAGGCTAGGAAATATTGATTGAAACCTTGGCAGGTCATCACATTTTCCAATTCAGGAAAATTATGCAGGTTTTAGTCCCAATATATCTGGAGGGTACCAGTTTTGGGAAAAGCTAATGTGAAAAATCACTAATATAGATGAAACAAACTGTCTGACTTTGCAGCAAGTCATCTCGACAAATCTTTTCTTGGTTCAGGCTGGTTTCAGCTGCAGTGCAGGTCAGGCAAATCAGAATATAAATAATAAACAAATTTTAAAGTATTCTTATATCACAAAGGATCCAGGGTAGACAAAGTAAAAACCAAGTGCTAAAATTGACATACATCTTGATTTTTCTATATAACATTACTAAGTTTTCACTTAATGCCAGGTGTTGTAGCAATATTAACTGCTGTTTTTCCTGGTTCAAGAGATCACATGTGTTGGTTATCGACATCTGTATGATTATGAGAGTGGAAATCCATTCATCTAGAGGGATGCCAATTTCTATTTTCAAGAATTAGATATAGAAGGATTGGAAATAACTTTTTCTTGGAGAATAACTGTGCTGCAGAAGATTTTGTTTTCATTTAGCATTAGTTCCTCAGCTTTCATATAGTCTACTTGAGGTTTTCTTTATGAATAAAGTAAATGTCATTCATTAATCAGTAGTTGCTCCAGGCAAATGTGTGCTGCATTTCAATCAATAGGCTAGAAGTCATCTCCAGCCCTATCAGGATTTTCCCTTTATAATCTTCAAAGAAATATGGAACTAGCTAGGGTAGAAAGAATGAATGAAGCAAACGGACTTTCTAACAAGTCTGAAAAGAATGAAGGCGTTAATTTAAAAATCTTGATGAGATTTCCCATTGAAGAAGTCAATTTAATTTATACAAAACAAGACACAAAGTTCAGCAGCTACCAGCAAAAGACAAAGCCAGTTTGTTTTTGTAAAACTCTCACAAACAGAAAATGAAAGAAATGGAGAAGAAAAAAAGAGCCTGCAACCTGGCTTATCTCAAGCTGGCACCTTCTAGATGTACCGTGTTTTCCCGAAAATAAGACCCTGTCTTATATTTTTTTGAATCCTGAAATAAGCGCTTGGCCTTATTGCCATGTGCTCAAAAGCCCAAGTTGGCTTATTATCAGGGGATGTCTTATTTTGGGGGAACAGGGTATTGAGATCACAGTTACCAGGTGTTCCCAGCTAATCTGAGAGTTGTATTCCAAGACATTTGAAAGATCCTGAATTGGGAGAGGTTCAGTTTAGCAATATAATGTTGCAAAGGCAGTGGTGGGTTGCCCCCGGTTCGGGCCGGTTCGCAAGAACCAGTAGTAAAACTGGCGGAAGGCTCCGCCCACTGATCCGGACATCAACATAGGTGATCTGTGCAGGTGCGATGTGAACCGGTAGTAAAGGTAAATAGAACCCACCCCTGTACAAAGGGATCCCCTTTTAACCTGGGACAAATTATCCTTTTCGAGGTTTCTACCAATCATCAGATCTGACTCTTATTGACAACTCTGACAAGCTGTGGTAAGTTAGTGTCTGCCACTTCCAAACTGCTTTGTAAGACAATACATTTTCTAGATTGCTTGCTTTTGTTTTCTCATCTGAATAGGTGCAGCTGCAATATCACCCAGTATTTAAAAGCTAAATAAAGGCAACTGATCATTCTCTGCAATAGGCACTTTCCCTCTTGCTTATTGTATATTGAATTTCCATCTTTCCTAAGATTAAATAAGTGGTAGAGAAAAGCTTCTGCACAGCATGGGATAAATTTTATAAGACAGAAACTGAATATAGTGAGTTCTCATAAAAAGAGCAATAATCTCGATGACATTTTGTCTTGATTTTTATGGCCTATAAAATTCAAAGTTGGATTGGAGGCACCATTCATTCTGTTAATGGATCAAGATTATACTTATAAAATCTGACTGTACTTTTATCTGAGTGGAAATACCTTCACTATGGAGTTAAACTGGAATTCAATTGATATTATCCATCTAAAAGAAAGATGGGAAAGAAAGACCATGCTGTATCTGTCCAACTCAGTTGAGTTAAAAATACAGAACAGATATAAATTTATATGCTGATATAAATGTCTTTCTCTTTTATGGTAATTCAATTTAGCCATGCCACATATCTCATATTTGGGATGTGCAAACTGCAATCAAGAAGAACTGCTGATATAAGCAAGAAAATTTAAATAATGTAAGAGAAACTTTATTCTTTGGAGAAGCCTACATCCTTGAATACTCCTGACAGTATCTCTATAATTAGCTCTTTGTTTTTAATACAGTTTTCCAGTATCTTCATAGTTTAGCTTTCTCTTTATGGCAACGAAACTAAATAAATAGCAATCTATGACTATCATGCAGTGCAAGAATTTCATTTTAATTGCATATACATTGCCATTTTATAAGGTAATTAAAAACAGAATCAAACTTGCTTTACCATTTCAATTCAGGAAAAATATACAATTTGTCATGCTCCACAGACCAAACATTACCATGAGCCTGCAAGCTTGATAGCTTTCTATAGAAATGTGGGGAGGGGGAGAGCAGAGCAGAAATGAACTCATTGCCAAAGTAAAATAAACATTTAAAAGCCAGTAAAATGTACCTAAAAATGAGAAATGAAGATGAAAACACTTTCCAGTTGGTGATTTCCTTTCAAATACTCCATTGGAAAAACATTGAATTGAGTGCTCATGGCAGATTTCACTTAAAGTCTGAAAATTTCTCAAGCAAATGGTAGAAGGGTTGCAAAAATAACTTGGAAAAGGTTTAGTTCAGTACTGTTTCCAATATACTCAGGGCTAACTCAGGGCTAACCTAAAAAACCCTAGCAGGTTGGACCTTGTACATACTTGGATAGGGTACCACCAGGAAATCCCAGAACCGTAGTCTGGTAAAAATATCCTGGAAGAAGGCAGGACAAACTATTTCCACATTATTGCCAGAAAAGCGATATGGATGTGTCCATGTCATGTACATTCTACTGTGAACCAATCTCAGCTCAAGAACATTTTTATTAATCTTTAAAAATGTTCAGCTATATGGTAACAGCTGGAACAATCAGTATTCCAATAAATTTCTAACTCTTATTTCATGGGGTGGAGGATGATGTCATAGAAAGTAGCATTTACTCATTCATTCGTTCATTCATTCGTTCATTCATTCATTCATTCATTCATTCATTCATTCACTCACTCACTCATTCCATTCATTCTTCTACCCTGCTGCAATAAAATGACTCCAGATTGCATGATGTATACAAAAATATCCACATTTGGATTAAACCTAATCACAATCATACCAATAGCAGCATTACAACTTGACCATTGCAGCTTAGCCTCATTTATTGTTGGGTACTAAGAATGTCAAAAAGGACAAATTAAATGCAAAAGAAATTGTTGTAGATTTTTTTCCTCCTGCCATACTAAAACATAATGTTCAGTGGCAATCTATCACACAATCTATCACAAAGATTGGCAATCTTTCCCAATCTAAGACTTGGGAAAGGGATTTAGTCTGGAGCAGGGGTCTCCAACCTTGGCAACTTTACGACTTGTGGACTTCAACTCTCAGAATTCTTCAGCCAGCATGTGCTGTTGAGGAATTCTGGGAGTTGAAGTCCACAAGTCGTAAGGTTGCCAAGGTTGCATACCCCTGGCCCGGAGGCTACCTTTGTACCTATCTAACTAAAACCTGCCACTTCTCTAAGCATCTTTTCAAACAATACATCTCTCCTCCACCCTGTTCACTTTGTACAAACTACACCTTGAGCCTTTGAAATACAACAACTGACATTCTGCTTTAAAAGATGCTGTGATGGCAAAATCACTTGTTTTGACAATCTGCCCATGAAAGCCTTTCTGAGCTGTGATTAGCCCCAAAGCTTTCTTTTCAAACTGTCATTTATCGGAAGAGCCTGAAGAGCAAATCTCGGGCACATCCAGCCAATGATGCGCTATGCTCATAACGGAAGAATTTGCAAGAAATATCAGAGCTGCTTGGGCATTATATCTGATTTCTTCCCTGGCAATGACTTGTTTTCATGAGCTGCCAGAGTTCAGGAATTGCCAGAGAAAGCTGCCGATTCATATTGGCAGAGGAGTTGTATTACTTTCGAGTTCTTAGTCTGAATATGGGGCACAAAATGGTTGTACCATACTTTCATACCTTTTTTTTAACCAAGAGAAATTGGGAGGATGAAGTGGGTATCAAACATGACATATGTTTATTAAATTTATTTCTCCTTAATTATCTCATATACTTTATTTTATAAGTCCCTTTGAGGTTTTGTTATTGTAGTGGCTCATCCAGTTGGAGAGTTATTAATTGAAATTATATAGGATGATTAATCATATGGGGATGCTGCCAAATAAAATGTACACCTGGGCTATTCATCAGGCAAGTTGCTTAGCCAAATTGACTGTTGAGACCTCTTTCAAGAAACAAAAATAGCTTGCTTTAGAGGCTTAGATTGTTCACAGAGTCCATAACAACATATACGTGCAGGGTGTACTAAAAGACAAGCCCTACAGGCCAATCATAATAGAGTTTGTTCATTTTATGAATTAACTTTTTGTCAGAGAGAATGTTACTGTACTTAGAAAAGTCATGCATCCAATGAACTAGGAAGGGTTTAGAAGAAAATGAAAACTAATTTGAACAATTAATGTAATTTATATAACATGGGCCTGACTTTTAGTACAACCTGTATACCATAGACCAGGGGTGGGCAAATGTGGCTCTTTTACAACCTGTGGACTTCAACTCCCAGAATTCCTGAGCCAGCTTGGCTGTCTCTCTTTTACAACCTGTGGACGTCAACTTCCAGAATTCCTGAGCCAGCTTGGCTGTCTCAGGAATTCTGGGAGTTGACGTCCACAGGTTGTAAAAGAGCCACATTTGCCCACCCCTGCCACAGACAAACGCACCATACACACATTATTAAATATTCTGAATAGTAATGAAATATCACTGCAAGTAAATTGCATACGACAGCCAGTTTCAGGTAGTAGCTAAAACACCAGACTAGAAACTAAGAGACTGTGAGTTCTAGTCCTAGTTTAGGCATGAAGCCTTCTGGGTGACCTTGGGCCAATCACCCTTTCTCAGCCCTAGGAAGAAGGCAAAGGCAAACCACTTCTGAAATCTTACCAAAAAAACTGCAGGGAATACTTCTGGCAGGCACTAAGACTCAACACTGACTTGAAGGCTCTCTTACACAAATTGTATACCAAGGTGCAGCCATGTAATACTTCTGAAAATGGTCTGAATTTGAGACTGGTTGAATGTCTTTTAGTTCTTCAGTGTCAGCAAAATAGCAAAATGAGATTCAGTGGAAGTATAAAATAGCCTATCCCAACCTGGTATTCCCAAATACAATGGGCTGTAATTCTAGGTAGCACTGACTGAGAATGAGTGATTGGGAACACATTTTGAGAGCACCAGTTTTGGAAAGGCTGATGTTTAGATTGACTTGAAAAGAGTTGACTAGCTAGAAATAACATTTCTCAGCTACAATTCGGTAAAAAAGCAATTCAGTGAAAATCGGCACTAAAAAATGATATATTCTCTGCTATGACTTTGCTAGAATATTTGGGCACCAATTGAATCATTCCTGAAAGCAGATGCTGCTGCTGAGGTGGGCTTCAGAAGGCCTGATAGATGGCATTGTTTAATTGAAGGAGCTAAATACTGTGACATGAAAGACAAAAAGAATAAAAGCAATTGTAGCAATAGCTATATAGAGGAAAACAATCCAAACTTCAGTCTTCCCCATTCTGAAATTTTGTAGCCAGCCCAGAAGGCTACTATAGACAATGGTCCTGAAAGCAACTTGAAAAACCCATAGGACCAAGACAGTTGTATTCCCTTTTCCCTGATTTCATTACAGATCCCATCCCCAAGAATGATCAATGCAATATTCGTCTCATACCAGACTTTCATCCCAATTAATAAGCGTCTACATAATGTGTTCTTTCCAGGGCTCCCGACAACTGTAGCTGTACCACTTCTAATTTATCGATAGCTAAAAATTATTCAAGAGAGTTGAGTTGAGCATGGCTTCTTGAGGAGGAGTCTTACTACTTTTTCATTCAAGCCATTATTTTAATTTCCTCACCTCCAGATGTGTGGTCTACTGTCCACACCTTGCCTTCTGTAACCTCCTTGGTAGCATTCAACAAATCATGTGGAACAGTGACCTAATTCACATATAGTGAAGCTCACATTCCAGAGAAACATGTCTACTTTGTCAAGATCCAGTCTCAAATGTATCCCAAACAAACTTGCAAAATGAGGTCTCTGTCAATTGTGATGCACTTGCCCAGCCAGCATCCAACTCCCGGTGGATGTGAATCACTTTTACCCTTCAGATGCTGTGCAAATTTGTTACAAGTTAATGTAGCACTATAGCATCCCTGAAGCCATAAAAATGCTAAAATGGCTGTCAGAGTGGTTTCAGTTGAACACTTCTGATTTATGACAATGTCTAATGCTCTGTTTATTTACTGAATGTAATTGAGCAATTACTACCGAATTGCAGCAACAAACACACAAAGCAGGAAGTTCTAGTCCAGAGTTCTGAGCACCAATCATTTACCTAAAATATCTATAGAAGGTTTTGCTCCAGCGCTCTTGACATTTCCTCCTGCATGTGACAGATCCAGACGTGCCTCAGAATAATGTATGAAATGGCCACAGAATTCAGGATTACAATTTTGCTTTCTCACCTGACAACATTGCCTGTAACTCAATCCAGGCAGGATATATCTTCAATTCCACTCAGAATTTGTTTGATGAATTTTTTTTTAACTGATCACAGTCAAGACTAGACCAATTTTTAATATGGATTAATTTACTGATGAACATTCATTGTTATGATATTAATGTTTGAGAGCTTTGACAGGCTACTGAACCATAAGAGCAGCTAGTCTGCTGTGGTATATATAGTAATAAAATATCCTGCCATAATAATGATATGCTGTCCTGGCTCTCACACTGTAACTATCCCAAGCTTTGTGCTTAGTTAACTAAATATGTTTGCATAAATGGGTGGGTGAATATTTTGACAGCACTGATTAACTGATGACAGTCAATGACATATCATCCCTCTTAAGTTAGAGGTGCCTTATGTTACCTGGGCGTGGGAATTTACAGTACCACAATCAAGACTAATCTGGCCACAGATAAAATGGAGAGATGGAAATTTTAACTATGTTATGCTGTGTGCATAAAATTGGTCATGGGGTTCTGATGGTTTATGAAGCAAAGATATGGTTTTTGAAAGCACAAGAAAGAAACAACTACGTAAATATTGCCTTTGTGGTGTAACAAAGCTAGTATTGGTATTGCTGGTGATGCTGTAAATACCAATAAAAGTAGGATCTAAATATTTTAGGGTAATCAGAAAACATACTGAAGAAAAGTAATGAAAGAGTAAATTGGGCAAAATTGATCATAATAGACTTTTATTGGGCATAGTTGAGATATAACAGGATAAGGACAGGAGAACGTCCTATTTAAAGATAAACGACCATGCTCATCCACCAAAGTGTGCTTGTTTCTGTCTTGTCTTTGATTTCATTCAAAAAGACAGTAGATAAAATGGGGATCACCAACTCTTACTGCTGTGCAGCTAAGGAGCAAATTACTAAAACTCACCCTAATGAGATGGTTTTCTGCCTCCTCTTCAACTCTCACATAATACTTACTATCAGTTCCTACCGAGCTTGTATTTTTATTTTTTTTCTGGGAAGATTGGCATATTTACAATGAAAGTGGATGCTGCAGCCTCTCACTATTTTTTTTTTTTTGTAAAAATGCCTTTTTATTTATTTATTTATTCATTTTTATATGCCACCCTTCTCCGGAGACTCAGGGCGGCTTACAATGCGTTAAGCAATAGCCTTCATACTTTTGTATATTTTATACAAAGTCAGCTTATTGCCCCCACAAACCAGGTCCTCATTTTACCCACCTTAGAAAGGATGGAAGGCTGAGTCGACCTTGAGCCTGGTGAGAATTGAACTCGCAGTAATTGCAGGCAGCTGGATGTTAAATGCTGCCTTAATAGGAGGCGTTAGCCTCCTACGCCACTCAGGCTCCTTATGAAGTCTACTATAAAATATAATGGTATTTTATAGCAGGTTGGAAATAAAAGATTCTGAAAGTTAGCACTAAACCTACTTCTTTCCAATTTTACTAAAAAATACAGAAAGAGCTATATTTACCTCCTTGACAAAATGTCCACATTATTTACATTTGCAAATAACTAGATGCTAAGTAAGTAATGGCCTGCAAAATGATAGAAAGCAGGGGAAATACAATCCATAGTTGATATGCAACATATTTGCCCATTGAAGTGACTCTGGGCAGCATATAAATGTCTACCGACCAAAGGACAATGATTAACAGCTCACCCAGGAATGTAATCATTGGTTCCTGCTAGCAACCTCTTAAGTTTCGGGTAAGTTATACTCGCTTCTCTGTTGTTGCTGTTTTTAATTACATGTTGCAGGGGAGAGTTTCTCTAGTACAATTCTGAAAGAATTGTGAAAGGTCAATACCATTAAAGGACTTGAAGATACAGGTCTCTAAAAGTTTGACCACTGTGGTTTTGCTCAACAAAGTCTAGGAGAGAAAAGCCAACATGTTCATTGCAAGGTGAATTTTACAAGAAAAAAAAATCTTCATTAGTTGCATGAAGGGAATAAATGACAGTACAAACTCATCTTGGAGGCACAATAGGTTGAAGGGAGTCTAAAGCGATATCCAGAAATCAAGGAACTCTAAAGCTCAAGAATACTACTGTGCTATACTTGGGTCCAACTGACAATTTATGTTAAAGAAACCTGCAAAACAAGATTTGTCATAGTTCCAAAGTAGGTGCCATGCAGGAAAAAAAAGCATAAATTCTCAGTCAGTTTGATGAAAGATTTTTGTTTTGTTTTGAAGTGTCATTCCAAGAGAACAGGTGACTGAGGAGTGGGTGTTAATGTTCTCTCTTTCATAGGGCAAATGGCTCTCCAATCAATGGCCTTTCTCTTAGTACAGATTGGGGGAAGGAGTTCTCCAGAAGAAGAAGGGAAGTGTGGCTTCCCACACTGCTATTAAATCTCAAGAGGAGAAATCAGAAGGAGCCTCTTCCCATGAACCTTCTTTGGTTGGGAAGTGCAGATGGCTGGAGTATGTATGTATGTATGTATGTATGTATGTATGTATGTATGTATGTATTTATTTATTTATTTATTTATTTATATATTTATATATTTATATATTTATATATTTATATATTTATATATTTATATATTTATATATTTATATATTTATATATTTATTTATTAAATTTTTATACCGCCCTTCTCCCGAAGGACTCAGGGCGGTGAACAGCCAAGGTTAAAATACATACAGTATGAAAATTAAAACAATTAAAAAAAATAATTAAATCAATTTGGCGTCTCAATTTTAAAACCCCTTACCCATAAAATTAATCAATTAAAATCTTAAGCCAGCCCGGCTTGCTGAAACAAGAAAGTCTTCAGAGCCTGGTGAAAAGTACGGAGGTCCGGGATCAGTCGTATCCCTGGGGATAGTTCGTTCCAGAGGGTGGGTGCCCCCACAGAGAAGCCTCTCCCCCTGGGGGTCGCCAGTCGACATTGTTTGACTGATGAGACCCTCTCTGTGGGAGCGTATTGGCCGGTGGGAGGTTATCGGTGGCAGAAGGTGGTTTCGTAGATATCCAGGCCCTAAGCCATGGAGCACTTTAAAGGTAAGAACCAAAACCTTGAAGCGCACCCGAAAGACCACTGGAAGCCAGTGCAGCTCGCGCAGGAGAGGTGTTACATGGGAGCGCCATGTCGCCCCCATAATCACCCGCGTGGCTGCATTCTGGACCAGTACAGTAGTCCAGGCGGGAATGAATGACCATGCATAAGGAGTCCCAATCCAGAAAGGGGCGCAACTGGCGTATCAGGCGAACCTGATAAAAAGCCCCCCTGGCCATGGCCGTCATATGCTCTTCTAAAGACAGCCGTGCATCCAGGAGGACGCCCAAGTTACGGGCCCTCTCCGTGGGGGCCAATGACTCGCCCCCAATAGCCAGCGATGGCACCAGCTGCTACATCAGGATGCCAGCAACCACAGCCACTCGGTCTTGGAGCCTGTTCCTCCTCATCCAGACCTGCACGGCCTCCAGGCACCGGGACATCACTTCAAGGGCATCATTGGGGTTGTCTGGGGTGGAGATGTACAGCTGAGTGTCATCAGCATACAGATGGCACTGCACCCCAAAACCACGGATAATCTCACCCAGCGGCTTCACATAAATGTTGAACAGGAGAGGCGAGAGGACCGACCCTTGTGGCACCCCACACACAAGGTGTCTTGAGGTCGACCTCTGCTCCCCTGCCAACACAGACTGCGACTGGTCGGAGAGATAGGAGGAGAACCACCATAACATGGTGCCTCCCACTCCTAACCCTTCCTGCCAGCGCATGGTCGATGGTATCAAAAGCTGCTGAGAGATCTAATAGGACCAGGACAGAGGAGCACCCCCCTGTCCCGAGCCCTCCAGAGATCATTGACCAATGCGACCAATGCCGTTTCCATGCTGTACCCAGGCCTGAAGCCGGACTGGAACGGATCTAGATAGACAGTTTCATCCAGGTACTGCGGGAGCTGTCGCGCAACCACACTCTCAACCACACTCTCAACAACCTTCGCCACAAAGCGAAGGTTGGAGACTGGACGGTAGTTTGCCAAAACAGCCGGGTCCAGAGAGGGCTTCTTGAGGAGGGGCCTCACCACCGCCTCTTTCAAGGCGGGGGGCAGGAAACCCTCACTCAAAGAAGCGTTAATAATCCTCTGGAGCCAGCCTCGTGTAACCTCCCAGGTAGCCAGCACCAGCCAGGAGGGACACGGGTCCAATAAACATGTGGTTGCGTTCAACCTCCCCAGCAACCTGTCCACATCCACGTAGAGAAGCTTCCTCTAAAATCTCCAATAATAAATTTGTAATACGGTATCTTGCAAAGTATTATTCAAGAGATCAAGAGATATTCTCAAGCACCTTGAGAATACTTCAGAAAAAACAGATACTGTTACCATAGGTGAGAAATCAGTAGTGAGTTTCAAATCCCTGCACTACCGGTTCGCTATTGGAAGCGGAGAAGGTTCGTGATTGGGAACGCAGAAGCTATTGGCGCTTCTGCACATGTGCAGAAGGTTCTGCACATGTGCAGAGAGTTTTTGATGATGTCTGGGTGGGTGGCAGAGCCTCCCACCGCCGCTGCTACTGGTTCACCTGAACCAGGGCGAACCAGAAGCAACCCACCACTGGGGGAAATGCTTAGAAGTGGGAAGGACAGCATTATTGTAAAACTGACTGCAGCATATATAGGAAAGGTAGTTTAATACTTCTGCTTCTGGAGAATTCCTTCCACCAATCTGTACTAAGAGAAAATGTTAGGGGAAGGGCCCAGGGAAGGAGGATGGGATTAAAATGCCTCCCTGTAGACCATAGGGCACACTGAAATCCACATATAATTTGACCTTGACACACTAGGGTTTATAGTGATTCTTTAACTAAAAAAACATGACAGTTTGTTAATGATCACCAATTCCACAACCTAAAATCATACCATGTTGGGTTTTTTTAAAAACCAGAGTGCTTTTAAATTCAAAAATGGACTCTGGGGATTTGGAAAATGTTTGGCCATCAGTTTCTCTAAATTGCCATTAAAAAAACCTATCCAATTTATGTTCCTTCATTCTCATCTTCAGAGATCACATTAAGCCTGGTAAAAGTAGAAGAGATCTTACTGCCAAAAATGTCTTTGTAATAATAGCTGTAGAGCGAATTGGAGCATTTTTTTCCCCAAGCACTCCCTATTCAATGAACTCTCAAAAGCTTCTAGCACTTTCATTAATTCTGCTCTGTCATCTGTTCAACACTTTGGGTAAAACCACAAATGACTATGTTATAAAAGCAATTTTAATATTGTAATATCTTGTCTTCTTCACTCAAGTTAAATGGAAGCTTGGAAAGGAACCAAGATTTAATTTGTTATGGCTATATTAAAAGCATTATGCTTATGCCAATCATACAAGTGGACACCCTACTGAACCTATTCTTTCAAGGTTTTCTATGGCAAAGTTCTACCTTCCCCAAAAGCTAATTCTAGGCCAGTGTTTCTCAACCTTGGTAGCTTGAAGATGGGTGGACTTCAACTCCCAGAATCCCCCAGCCAGCAGCGCTGGCTGGGGGATTCTGGGAGTTGAAGTCCACCCATCTTCAAGCTACCAAGGTTGAGAAACACTGTTCTAGGCTGAAATACCTGGTAAATTTTTTTAGGCATAAGCCGAAACAGCACTTCTAAAATACATATTTTTGCTGATCTGGCACTGGGCAGTCAGAGAAAGGTACTGTTTATATCCTTGATCCTGAAGGGTCTTTGGTGCTTTCTGAGCTTGTTTTCTTACAGACGTTTCATTGCCCAAGCTAGGTAACATCATCAGTGCTAGATCGTCTCTACATGAACATGCATTCTTTAGCTTTCTTTTCATAATGCTTCCTATGTCATTGACCACTGAGTGGCAGTACAAACAAAATTCTGCAGTTATATATTTCCAGTCAGGTATAAAGTACTGCAGCAAAGATAAAGACACGTGAAAGGGTGCTTCTGCATCACCGCGTGAAGAAAAGTAGCAGAAATTAAACTAATACGGAAAAAAATGCAGAAAATGTGATGAGAATTGTGCTGTGCCACCTCTGCAGGCTTAGATTGATATTCCTCATCTTTACATACTTAATAGTAATGCTTCCATTTCAAAGGCAAAAAAATACTTTGGAGTCCACAGGGAGAATATGGCATTTGTCTGTAATTCCTTAAAGCAACCGTCCCATTTGATAGAGTCTCAGACACATTAAGTTAAAGGACTTGTTAATAGGTGCAATGCTTATGCTATGAAGTACTTTTTTCATAGGAACCTAGAATGTCAGGCTTGGAGGGAACCTTACATTAATCTATTTTACTTCTTTTCCAATTTAGGAATCTATTACTTGCAACATAGTCATTCAGGCTCGGTTTAAACAGAGATGAGAATCCATCACCACCCTAGGTAGTCTGTTCCATTTTTGAACAGCACATATTATTAGGAAATTCTTTCTGAAATCCAGTCAACAACTATTTCCTTATAATTTAATTTTTTTAAAAAAATTCTTACCTTGGCTTCTAGGACAGTACTGGACAAGTTTATCTGGCTTTCTTCAATGCAACCATTTCAATTTACTTTCTACAAGGCAACAATTTCAATTTACTTGTTGGCTTTTTGAATTTGTAGGCCACCTGATTTAAATAGCAATAGCACTTAGACTTAATGTACCTAAATATAAAATGACTTATTTAGAAGGGATTTATTTAGAAGGGGTTAAGAAATGGAAATTTAAATGAAATGGAAATAGAATAAGATATTTTTATTTAAAAAAGGTGATGTGAAAAATAAATTTGAAGAAATATATTGTTAAAATGGTAAAATGATTAATAAGGAAGTATGATACAATAAGTTGGTCCGCCTCTGGAAAACAATTGATATTAAGAAATAAATGGGAAATATTAAAATGATTGTGTTTAAATTAAAGGGTTCCAATAGAATAAAGAAACATTGAAAAATATATGTGATAAAGGGAGAAATAAGAGAATGAAATGAAATAAGATTAAGACTAGGAGGTTAGGGCGGATGGCAATATTGATTATATATTAAATATTAAATAGAGATGAAAAGGGTAAAAGTAGAAAAGGAATACTTTGTCAGAAATTGAAATATAAATTAAATTTGGGGAAAATAAGCTGTATGAATTTTGATCCGGTCAATACAGAAAAAATATATTGTATGTTTGTTTGTTTAAAAAAAATTATTATATATATAAAAAGACTTATATACCGCTTTAGTTACAGTGCTTTACAGCACTCTCTAAGCGGTTTACAGAGTCAACATATTGCCCCCAACAATTTGGGTTCTCATTTTACAGACCTCAGAAAATGGAAGGCAAGAAAGAGAAGATTCAGAATACTTTAAGATATTCTACTATTGGTTAGAAAAGAGATATAAATAAGTAAATTAATAGTTATGTATAAAAATGCTATAATTAGAATATTTTGTTAGTGATGAATTTTTGTAATTGATTCGATGAGAACGAAGATAAAAGAAATAATCAAAAGAAGAACGATTGGAGACACACCGAGATGTCACATGGAAGAGAATGACTGATGTATTAAATATTTGTTTGTTTAAAAAATAAAAAAACTTTTTTTAAAAAAAAAAAAAAGATGGAAGGCTGAGTCAACCTTGAGCCTGGTGACATTTGAACTGCCAAATTGCAGTTAGCCGGCAGTCAGCAGAAGTAGCCTGCAGTACTGTACTCTGACCACTGCGCCACAATGGCTCAAATGACCATGGTGGCCTTACAAAATTAAAAAGAGTAATAAATATGAAATGAATTCAGCTGCTTGAAAAAAAATCTATCCTGTTTTCTCAGAATCTCTTCTTTAAGCTAAATGAATCCAAATCCAACCATTTGTCGTATTTTCTTTCTTATAGCTTCCTTATCATATTGTCTGCCCTCTTCTGCACAGGCAATTAGTTTGTAAATGTATTTCTAAAATATGGTGCCCAGAACTGGATGCGATATTGTAACTGTGGTCTGATTAATGAAGAGCAGAAAGAAGTAATATGCTCATGTTTTTTCTACACTACCCATTTCACCTAAGATGTTTACAACATAATAAAACCACCCAAGCACATGTCTAAAAGCACAGTTAAAAACAGAATTAAGAACAAAGTTAAATTTTATAGGTCAAAAAAGAAAATCAAAGTTTAAAAAATTCAGAAGATTAAAAAAATTAGGCAAGTTGGAAGGAGTGAACTTTATCACTAGCCATGCCAAGAGTTGCCTCATTAGACCCCCTCCCCTTGCTAATTGTCAGAGCCAGGAACACGCTTCCAGAAAATTAGAAGATTGGATTCACCTCACCTCTGGGGGTAAGTTACAAATGATAAAGAAGGCCCTCCTCCTAGATCCTGTCAGTTGAAATTCTTTGGCCAACAGGATTTGCTTTACTGAGTGGGACAGGTTGATGTATGTTCTCTTGATCTTTATACAAGGCCTACATATGAAGGTCTCTTTGATATGCAAGCATACCTTTCCTATCTAGATAAAGGGCTCTCTTAATCAGATATCAGTGGTAACTGGGAATAGTGGCACTTGGGAATTAGGATTAGGGTTTAGTAACCTTTGGTATAATGACAGAAGAAATTTCCCTACAGCTAAATTTCTAATTGTGGAAAAAATCTATACCCACCAAGCAGAATCCCATTTCATTTCCTCTCAATTAACAAGCGGAGGGCAACTTATCTTCCCAGAGATGTTGAGATGAAACCACTTTTTTGGGGCTACTTTTACAGACTAAAAATGAATTCATGAATAAAGGTGTCTATTATTGCAGAAGCGTAAACAGGCTAATTTATTCTATAATAGTTACAGTAAACAAGGTTTAGTTTTAATCACAGTTTGCAAATGAGGCAGAATCAAGTCTTTCAGAGGATTAATACCATTGTTTTGAGTAGTCAGTTCCAGTAAACAGTTGGCCAGTTGGCCAGTTCACCAACATTTATCTTATGTTATGGAGTTAATAGACTTTTCTATTAATTATATAATATTCATCTTTGTTTCTGAAGGGTTTCATTGCTATTTAATTTGGGGTTGGTCATTTAGGTATTTTTAAAATTTAAGTATGAATTTTTTATTTTATTTAAAATATATAAAAGTCCAGCCATCTCATTCTCAGACTTTTTGCCCCTTTTGGTATCATTAGATTTTCTTCAATTATTTTTGTGTTTTGGGTGGGTGGTTTTTTTTTTTTCTCCTATTTTTCAGATCTGTTTTGGAATAGATTTGGATAAAGCAATAAAATTGCTGCCAGGGCAAATGAAGACTTTAGGTGGAAAAAGCAAGAAAAAGTAGTTTAAATACAAGAATAGTATTTTTTGATTTGTACTTGTATAGTTTTGGAAAGAAGTCATGATCCAAAAATTAACAATGAATCATGATTTCAGATTGCAAAAAATAAAACACAGAATGATGCTTAAATAAGTTCATAGGTCCAAAGAAATGACAATTATATAAAACAAATTCTGTCTTTTGAAACAACCCATAAATTGGCTGGGAAAGAATGTTGTACAATCCAATTTAAAACAGAGAAGTGATATTCAGCTTTCAATAATGGAGAATTTGCTGGAAATTCCATTGAATATAGCAAGAGAAACTACATAGAAAACTCTTAAATTTCTAGGAAAGTTCAGTTGTAGAGTATAAAAGTTATAGTATATTTAAAAAAGATTTGCGTGGAATACTTTTTTGTCTTAACTAATGATTGCAATGAGAAACTTGGTTGTATCAATTTTTCTGTACATGACAGAAATCTCCTTGAACATTTTAAAGTAATTTGATTGCACATTATGCAGTACCTATATTGTAATGAATGTTATTGTAAACATTTAAGTGATGGACTTTTATGCTAACAAAGCTCAAGGAGAATCAATTTGTTATTTTGGGAATGGAACAAAAAGGAGATTTTACAGTATGCTAAAGTTTTGTAACTTTTAAGCCTAGTCAGGATGTTTTTACTTGAGTATCACAATTATATTCAAGCAGTCAAGTAATATGTTCTCTATGTTTGCTAGCAAAGAGATCATTTTTCTTTACCATTTAATAATGCATGAAGAAAGAGCAGTAATATAATTGTCCCCAAAATGCCATCGACATGAGTACCCATTTAACAAATCCCTCTTGAATTTCAGAGAATCACTCCAGCCTTGGCAGGTACAGCATATACCATCCAAAATCAGAGTCTATAATAACTGTGTTGACATAGGAATATATATTGTCTGCTTCTTAAAACCTGTTCAAGAGTTCTCCCTATTACTTGCCATTATACTTATGAGGAGTTGCCTAATTTAACCTTCCATTTGTATTTTCAATCTCACATTGATCAAAATGCCCATAAAATTGATCAAAATGCCCACAAAAGTTTAGGTAACATCAAAGCTCTAGCTCATTATCAAATAACAAAAAATACTGATTTTTTTTACTTTACTTGGCAAAAATCTGTCTAGCTGCTGATTTCAGGAGGGCGTCTTTGGAGAGACCCATGCAATTGAAGATAGAGTTTTTTGGTTTAACAGATTAACAGAGTTGGAAGGGACCTTATAGGTTATCTAGTCCAACCCCCAGCTCAAGCGGGAGACCCTACACCATTTCTGACAAATGGCAGTCCAATCTTTTCTTGAAAGTCTCAAGTGATGAAACTCCCACAACTTCCAAAGGCAAGCTGTTCCATTGGTTGATTGTTTTCACTGTCAGAAAGTTCCTCCTCATTTCTAGGTTGAATCTCTCCTTGGTCAGTTTTCATCCACTATTCCTTGTCTGACCTTCAGGTGCTTTGGAAAACAGCTTGACCCCCTCCTCTCAGTGGCAACCGCTCAAGTATTGGAAGACGGCTATCATTTCTCCCCTGGTCCTTCTCTTCACTAGACTAGCCATGCCCAGTTCATGTAACCATTCTTCATATGTTTTAGTCTCCAGTCCCCTAATCATCTTTGGGCTTTTTTGACTTCTCTTTCCAACTGAAGTCTCTTTTACTTCCCCAATATCTCCTTCTACAGGTTAGGAGAAAGTTTGGGGTGGCAAGGAGAGAAAGATGGGAGCTATATTTGGGAAAGGGATCAGTAGGAAAGCAATGTGAGCATACTGTCAAATGGGGCAAATAGCATCCTCTCTTTTCTTGTCAATTATTCTGAAATTTGTTTCTCTTTAGCATAATGGTATTTGTTTTTATATATATCTACACGATTTCAAAGTCATTTCTAAAAAAGATCAGAAAGTATGTATATAATAATTGGAGGAGGGGATGGACTGGTCAGTATTTCTATCACTACAAGATAGGACAGGCTGATGGATTATTATTCATTTTAAAGATAAACATGCTTCCATCACACTTTTGGTTTGTAAGAATTCTTAAACTTCTGCTTGAACTCATGAAAAACTACTGTAGGTCTGAGGACCTCTCTTTTCAAGACTTCTATTTTTTTCCTTAAGAACCAGATAAATATGCACAACTGGGAGACTAACATGCAGGTAAATATCAGGCTAGGCAAAAATGATTAAATTGGCTCCTTTTCCAAATTCAGCATCTTTATTAAGAATTTACAGTGAGAGGTCAGATCAATTAAAAAAAACAAAGCATGAATTTTCCCAATATATACCAAACCTGTTTGGAACAATTTATATTTAGAAGGCACCTTGATCTTTTGATATGTGATTAAGGGTGATTACTTTGGATTGCCAAGATAGGTTTGGCCTTGAGTTTCCGTCAGCCTATTGAAGAAAAATCTGGATCATTCAACATGGATTTCCAGAAGGAAAAAATAGCTTCTAAGCAGGGAAGCTCAAGCTGATCAATCTGTTCTATGAATGATTTAGGTATCTTTCAGGTGAGACCTGTGGTTCCTGCTTATTATAATCCTGGTTCTTGGAAAGCAACTTGCAGTGTGGGTTCTATTAAATTTTGACTACGCAGGAGTATGAAACGTGACCCGTGGGCCAGATGCGTCACATGCAGGCTGCGCCCACCCCAACTCCGCAAAGACAAAAAACATTGTGATATGTCATGAAATGTCACATGATGTGATAGAGTTTGACACATATGGACTACAGCATATCTAACATGTTCATTTCCAGGAATGATTAACACCGACTGGAGGATGCTGGAACTGCCAGACTATTACCAAGTCTTTCTAGCGCATCAATAATGATTTCCAAAGTGTCTCAACATTGCTTGATTGCTAGATTTGCTTAGTGATTTTCTGAATGTATGTAAGAGTGGTGTAATTCTTGCCCTTGTATAATAAAAGGAACATTCTCAAAGTACAGAAACATAATTTTGATTAAATTTTATTTCTTTCACATGGTGTTATGGTTTGAGTAGTAAAAAAGAAATTACATATAGAAATATTTTATTTAACATCACAAATAGCATTTGTGGGAAATGTATTTTCTGTGTGTTTTGGGAGGGGAGTCTGTAATTATATCATTGGGTGTACAGTCTGTTGTCATCTTTTATTTGTTAACCTCAGACTTCGTCTAGAAATTCTCAGTTGGCTGAGGATGTTTCTTCCTTCTTGCAACTTCTTGCTTGAGTAGTAGGAATAAGAATATTTGTGATAACGCTGGAAAGTTGTAGGATCTGGAGCCTGAAAAAGTTGGGCTGACTATGGAAGCATTGCTTCCTGATTTAGTCTCTGACTTGTTCTAGCCTGAACAGGTAGAACAGTGACTGTGTAAATAGATATAACTAGATACTCTGTATTGGGAATTGAACAGAGAAGGATCAATTTGAATATTAAGTGGCTATTTTCTCACAGCCTGTCATGTTACAGTAAGTGGTAGTCAGGTTTAATGCATAGCTTTTAAGTTTTCCAAATGATCTGAAGAGCTTTGGAAGTATAATACAGGAAAGAAATTGCATTCAATAAAGCTGCTGAAGCAAACTCCCAGGTATTATTCTATAATATATTGCATTAGGAGCAAGTATAGACAGCTGATACCCTATTTCAGGTCCTTGAGTTTTCTATAAATTGAATGGGATTTTTCCTAAACAACATTGTTTATACCCAGTGTCATCTCACACTTGTAGACAGCAACTTAAAGTATACTTTTTATAGAGGTTGATACTGTTATATGAGTGTCCTCCAATGTCTCATATATTTCTTGCTGTAACAAGACTTCATCTAAAGTTCACCCCTACAGTCAGAAGATTTTTCAAAGTTAATCCAAAGTAGTATTTTCCATGTGATTAAAGGTGCAAAATAAAATATTAATTAAATATCTGCAAGCTCTATACAAACTCAGCATTGATACCACTGAACCTGGGAGAGAAAAAAATGAATAATAATAATAATAATAATAATAATAATAATAATAATAATAATAATAATTTTATTTCTATACCGCCCTTCTCCCGAAGGACTCAGCCTATTTAAAAACACAAGACAAAACAACAATTAAAAATTTAAAATGATTAAATAAATTTGGCTCAATTTAAAACCCCAGAAATTTAAAATACCCCAATTTAAAATATTATGTTGATAGCCCGCCTGGCGGAACAACAGGGTCTTCAGTGCACAGCGAAACACCGGAGGTCGGAGATCTTACGTATTTCCGGGGGCAGTTCATTCCACAGAGCTGGGGCTCCCACAGAGAAGGCCCTCCCCCTGGGTGTCGCCAGCTGACATAACTTGGTCGATGGCACCCTGAGGAGACCCTCTTTGTGGGAGCAGACTGGCTGGTGGGAGGCTATTGGTGGCAGAAGACGGTCTCGAAGGTACCCGGGTCCTATGCCATGGAGCGCTTTAAAGGTGGTAACCAACACCTTGAATCGCACCCGGAAGACCACTGGGAGCCAGTGCAGCTCGCACAGGAGGGGTGTCACATGGGCACAACGAGTTGCGCCCATAACCACCCGCGCGGCCGCATTCTGGACCAGTTGGAGCCTCCGAGTGCTCTTCAAGGGGAGCCCCATGTAGAGAGCATTACAATAGTTCAACCGGGACGTAAGAAGGGCGTGAGTGACCGTGCGCAGGGCATCCCAGTCCAGGAAGGGCTGCAACTGGCGAATCAGGCGAACCTGATAAAAGGCCCCCTGTGTCTGTGTTGAGTTACTAAAAGATCTCTTTCAAATTCTTAACCTTTGCATATGACCTTAGAAGATGGCAATCCCATTTTACTTTGTGTTATAAAGTTATAGTGATAAAGTGCCAAACATCCTTCAGCAAAGTTTAGTAACTGGATTGTGAACATTGAGATTCTTGCATAGTTTCCATATTTCACTCTGCTGGTGCAATCCTTTCCAAACACCATTCTTATTTAGTTAAATCTTGGATCAGACAAATATTTGTGATACTACACTGTGTGGAATTAATCCTAAACATTGGATCTAGGAAGTTTCAATTTGTAAGATCATGTAAAAGATGCAGGAATTTAAGGTAAAACAATTCCATGTTATGGCTGATATTCCTATATTTGTTGTGACCCCGGCCCTGGAGGCTGATTTATCTTCGCATGCTGATTTGGAGGATGATATGGAGGAGGAGGAAGCAGTCACGAGCTATGTGCCGGAGGGGCCATCTTCACTGGTGAGTCAGCAAGAACTGAGAGTTGCTTACATGCCTATGGATCCCAGCCAAATTGAGGAGGAAACAGAGGCCGGTAACAATGAGGGGGAGCACCTATTGGATGCAAGAGAGAGACGGAGGAGACATCGTAGAGAACAGCTATTGCCACGTCCCAAGAGGTGTGGTCAGGAGACGTAGGGCCACACCCTACAAAGTATAAAAGGGGTGTGACTGGACTTGAAAGGCGTGATGAACAATTTGTTGGTGTTTTGGATGCAATGGAGTTACAACTGTTAGTTTGGAGTTTTTGACAAGAGTCGTCATTCCTGCATTAGCCTGCTGGCCATCTGCCAAGACCTTTGGAACATTGCCCGGTAACTATTAGACTGATATACGCTTTGGAAGAGAACTATTTATTAAAGGGCCAGCTTCAGTCTCTCTAGCCTGCGTTTGTTACTGCCGGGCTATTTGAGCCTCTGCAAGGCCACTCGTGGGAGGGGACAGAACAATATTCAATGACCATTGGCTAAAAACAATTGCTAGTAAATAAGTGCCAAATGAACTCAACAGACATGGTTAAGATTGTGTAAGTGTTCCCTTTCCCATCTTCCTCCTGAACAAATAACATTTTGTATATGAGAATTTATATTCAAACTGGCATGGGACAAATATAGCAAGCAGTGAAGCAAGCATGGGCAAAGCAAGCTCTTTTTCTGCTAAGGGATGAAACCATCTTGGTTTTACCAGCAGCCCTGAAGTTCTTTTTTTTTTTTTAAATGGGGACCCAAAGTTGATGTAGAAGATCTCATGAGGAGTATGTGGAGCCACCCTTACCTTTTCCTACAATATATCTGCTTCAATTCAAGGATGAAGTGAAAGAGATATTCTAACAGGTGATTCAGGAAACCCTAATCCCCTCTCTTTCTCCTCTAAATATGGAAGTTGTCTAGCACTTTGTAACTTTGTTTATACAAATATATTTTTCATGATATGGCCGACAATAGCAGTAAGTCTCAACTCTGAGAGCTTTGATTACAAGAATATATTTTATGCAACTTGAGGATACATTTTATATCTCAATTATAATAAGTAATTCTTTTCCTCTTGAGACCTTGTAAAAGATGCTGTCATTTTTATTTCAAGTTGGTTAATGCTTCTTTGAATTAAATTGAATTGAATTTATTAAATTTTTATACCGCACTTCTCCCAAAGGGACTCAGGGCGGTGAACAGCCAGAATTAAAATACATACAATATGAAAATTAAAATAATTTAAAACTTAATTAAACCCATTTGGCTTCCCAAATTTAAAACCGCTTGCCCATAAAACAATTAAAAATCTTAAACCAGCCCGGCTTGCTGAAAGAAGAAGGTCTTCAGAGCCCGGCGGAAAGTACGGAGGTCCGGGATCAATCGTATCCCTGGGGGTAGCTCGTTTCAGAGGGCGGGTGCCCCCATAAAGAAGGCTTTCCCCCTGGGGGTCACCAGTCGACATTGCTTGACCAACGGCACCCTGAGGAGACCCTCTCTGTGGGAGCGTATTGGTCGGTGGGAGGTTGTCGGTCGCAGAAGGTGGTCTCGTAGGTACCCAGGCCCTAAGCCATGGAGTGCTTTAAAGATGAGAACCAATACCTTGAAGCGCACCGGGAAGACCACCGGAAGCCAGTGCAGCTCGCGCAGGAGAGGTGTTACATGGGAGCGCCATGTTGCCCCCATAATCATCCCCACGGCTGCATTCTGGACCAGTTGGAGCCTCCGGGTGCTCCTCAAGGGGAGCCCCATGTAGAGAGCATTACAGTAGTCCAGGCGGGAAGTAATGCGGGTGTGAGTGACCGTGCATAAGGAGTCCTGATCCAGAAAAGGGTGCAACTGGCATATCAGGCGAACCTGATAAAAAGCCCCCCTGGCCACGGCCGTCATATGCTTTTCTAAAGACAGCTGTGCATCCAGGAGGATGCCCAAGTTATGAGCCCTCTCCATGGGGGACAATGACTTGTCCCCAATAGCCAGCGATGGCACCAGCTGGCTATAACGGGACGCCGGCAACCGCAACTCAGTCTTGGAGGGGTTGAGTCGGAGCCTGTTCTTTCCCATCCAGACCCGCACATCCTCCAGGTACCAGGACATCACTTCAAGGGCATCATTGGGGTGGTCTAGGGTGGAGATGTACAGCTGAGTATCGTCAGCGTACAGATGGCATTGCACCCCAAATCCATGGATGATCTCACCCAGCAGCTTCACATAAATGTTGAACAGGAGAGGTGAGAGGACCGACCCTTGCAGCACCCCACAAACAAGGTGTCTTGAGGTCGACCTCTGCCCCCCTGCCAACATGGACTGTGACTGGTCGGAGAGATAGGAGGAGAACCACCGTAACACAGTGCCTCCCACTCCCAACCCTTCCAGCCAGTGCAGCATGATACCATGGTCGATGGTATCAAAAGTGCTGAGAGATTTAATAGGACCAGGACAGAGATACAACCCCTGTCCCGAGCCCTCCAGAGATCATCAACCAATGCAATCAATGTCGTTTCCGTGCTGTACCCGGGCCTGAAGCCGGACTGGAACAGATCTAGATAGACAGTTTCATCCAGGTACTGCGGGATCTGTCACGCAACCACACTCTCCACAACCTTTGCCACAAAGCGAAGGTTGGAGACTGGGTGGTAGTTTGCCAAAACAGCCGGGTCCAGAGAGGGTTTCTTGAGGAGCGGCCTCGCCACCGCCTCTTTCAAGGCAGGAGGCAAGAAATCCTCACTCAGAGAAGTGTTTATAATCCTCTGGAGCTAGCCTTGTGTAACCTCCCGGGTAGCTAGCACCAGCCAGGAGGGGCATGGGTCCAATAAACATGTGGTTGCGTTCAACCTCCCCAGCATCCTGTCCAAGTCCTCAGGAGTCACAGGGTCAAACTCATCCCAGATAACATTCTCAAGACCCGCCTCGGACATCCCACCTGAACCCACCCAGTCAGAGTCCAAGCCTTCCCGGATTCGAACAATTTTATCGTGCAGATAATGTGCAAAATCCTCAGCTCGCCCTTGCAAGGGATCTTCCCGCACTCCCAGATGGAGAAGGGAATGGGTCACCCTAAACAGGATGGCTGGGCGATTATCTGCCAACGTGATAAGAGCGGAAAAGTAGTTATACTTTGCCGCTTTTATCGCCACTAAGTAGGTCTTGATATAAGACCTCACTAGTGTTCGGTCGGATTCGGAATGACTAGCCCTCCAACTACTCTCTAGGTATCTTTTCCGGTGCTTAGTCTCCCTCAGCTCTTCAGTGAACCAAGGAGTTGGGCAGGTTCGGTGCCGGGTCAGAGGCTGCAAAGGCATGACCCGATCTAAAGCACCAGCAGCTGCCCTATCCCAGGCGGCCATCAGGTCTTCCGTTGAGTCGTGAACCAGAGTCTCAGGGAATGGCCCAAGCTCCATTTGCAACCTGTCAGGATCCATCAGGCGCCTGGGGCGGAACCACCTAGTCGGTTCCGCTTCCCTGCGGTGGGGTGTAGCGGTTAGAAAGTCAAGCCTAAGGAGAGAATCATCTGACCATGACAAGGGTTCGATGGCTATATCCCCTATATCTATACCATTCAACCACTGACCAGAGACAAAAAACAAGTCCAGAGTGTGTCCTCCTGTGTGAGTAGGGCCATGAATTAACTGGGTCAGGTCCATGGCTGTCATGGAAGCCATGAACTCCTGAGCTACCTCAGATGTTTCACCGATGGACGGCAGGTTGAAATCCCCCATGACCAAAAGCCTGGGGGTATCAACCGCCACCCCGGCTATAACGTTGAGGAGCTCGGGCAGGGCCACTGCCATGCAGCAGGGAGCCAGGTATACAACCAGCATGCCCACCTGCATCCCATGGCCCCACTCCCCAAGGAGAGACTCACATCCGGCTATGGTACAGTGGCCTCCCTAGGATCAAGCCCTTCCCTTACAATAACTGCCACCCCCCCACCCCTACCCTGGACCCTTGGCTGATGAAATGCGCGGAAACCCGGTGGGCACGTCTCAACAAGGGGGACCCCCCTCCTGGCCCAACCAGGTCTCTGTAATACCCGCCAGGTCCGCTCCCCCCTCCTGAATCAACTCACAGATGAGGGGGTCTTTGTTGACCACGGACCTGGCATTGCACAATATCAGCCTAAGACCCCGGCTCTAAGGCTCTGGACAACCCAGGGAATGAGCAGAGCATTGAGGGCCGGAGCACTTCACCGCTTGGAGTCAGCGGGTGTGTGCCCCCACAACACGATATGGCCCCCTGCTCCCACCATATCTGCCCCTGTCACCCACAGTCCTGATGGAATTGCCCTCCTCCCTACCAACACTAACCCCCTCAACTCCCCCCTCTGCACCTCCCCTGACGTGACCCTGTGCTGGGCCTGGTCCCACCCTGACAGATCACCCTCCCTCTCCTTCACCAAACAACCCTCCCCCCAAAACCCCTTAAAAGATTGGCGAACAACAATTTTAAAAAAACCCTCAACCCCCTCTTCGCCACATGCCACCTCTCGGGGTTCCAAAACCCATCATCGAGGTAGGCCCTCGATAGAGTGGAGGGCCAATCCTCTGAGAGGGGGGAGTCTCGCAGGACAAGAAGCTCAGCTGCTGAGTACATCTTGCCACAAGAGGATAAGTGACCATGTCCCAAGGATCCAGATGGAGAATAAAAGATCCAGGGGAGAGCAAATAAGATGGGAGCATCCAAAATCCAAGGTCCAAGTCCACTGTGCCCTCACAACAGTGGGCAGGGTCTCTTGCCAAGTCGACACGGTTCAAGGGGGATACAATCCAACCACCCTCTCACAGTGATTGGTCTGATGGTCAGTCCCCTCTACTGGTGAGATGGAAGCAGTGAACAAATGTAAAATATCAAACACAGCCCAAGGGGTTAAAGTCCAAAGCCACTCTCTCACGGTGGTTGGTCTGATAGTCAGTCCCCTCTGCTGGCGAAATGCAAATAATGAGCTAATACCATATTGACTCAGCCCGAGGGGCTTGAAACCAAACCACCCTCTCACGGTGTTAGTCTGATGGTCAGTCCCCTCTGCTGGTGAGATGGAAGAAATACACCGGCTCCCATAGCATTCTTTGATGTTATAGTGGGTCTTAAAAAATAAAATAATAAACAACCCCTTGCCAAATTCAGCCTGCTGATTGTGAAATGTGATGATGGCTACCTTTTCAAGGACATACATAGGATTCTGCTCAAGCAGCTGCATGGAAAATTTGGTATTCAGACTACGATTTTTTTCTTCTTCACTGTAATGGCAAGCCCCATTCTACCAGGTATAAAGGAAAATACTTTGGTTTGTTAAATTCTATCAATACTAAAAATACTTCCTCTAGCTCAGGGCTGTCAAACTTGCGGCCTGAGGGCCAAATGCATCACACCCAGTTTAGCGAAGGGGGAAAAAGTCCCAATATGTCATGTGACACTGCTGTGACGACACGAGTTTCACACCCCTGCTTATGGAAACCTTTGCTTTAAACAAGATTTAATTTGGCCAGGATTTACAAAAAGGAGCAGAAATTACTCCCTGTCCCCACAGTTGCTCTGATTTTGACAAAGAACGTGGGACTTAAGACCTGAATAAACATTAAGGATTCAAATGAAAAGAACCAAAATACTTGTTTGACATTGGTAGAAGCAAAATGATATCTCTATCAGGTCTAGGACAACTCGCTGCAGTCAACTCGCAACGGCTGACTTGCCATGGGACAAGTGTTACACTAATATCAACGAAGTGGTGGAATAGAATCATTAAAGAAAGAATGCAAAAGGTATATAAAATAAAATGTGAATGATAAAAAATAAAATATTTTTAAAAATTATTTTAAACAATGAAATTGAATTGTTGAATTGTCCCATGGCGAGTGGGCCGTGATGAGTTGACAGCAATGAGTTGGCCACAGCAAATTGGCTGCAGCAGGTTGTCCCATTCTGAACTCTATCTCCCTCCTTTGTTTCCTCCTTCCTCTCCCTCCCTCCCTCCCTCCATCCCTTCCTCTTTCCCTCTCTCCCTCCCTCTCTCCCTCCCTCCCTCGCTCCCTCCCTGGTGAGATAGATAAAGGTAATCCTCATTGGAAATAGTATAGTGGGTAATTAGGATGGATACTCCTAAAAGGAGTGGCCTTCCAGTTTTAAATGTTATGTGGACAGCAGCAGAATAGAGATGGAAGGTAGACTTCAAATGATTCTTCCTTAATTCTGCTTCATTACAGAAACAATTTGATGATTGGGTGTCCAACACATATAGCATTTCACCAGCATTACCTGATGTATTCACCTCATTTCTGATTTCTAGTTTTAAAAAAATTCTTACTCAACCTCTTTAAAATGATTGTTGCTTAAATATTACAGGCAACGAGTCGCTGAAATTATAAATCAATTTATAATTACAAATGACTTTTTTTTGCATATATAATTTGTGCCTGGTCGTGGAAAGTAGCATGTGTTCTCCATTGCTTTATTTCTTCCTCATTGTCTTCTCTCGCTCTCTCATTGCTCCCTCAATATTTTTGTCAGGCCTAATTTTATAAGCCAGATGATTTGATAAAAGGATATAAGCTTTATTTTATTATTTATTTATTGCTTTGAATGTAAACCTCTGTGTGGCTTACAATAACAATCTCAACCAAAAAATAAATGGCAATATAAAAACATGTAAAAAACTTATAAAAAAACCCAAACAGTATAATAAGCAACCAAGATAAAAACAAAACGATTAACAGCACTCAAGCAGCTGTCAGCCTTCCTAGATATTCAAGATAAAAAACAGACCAAATGAGCTACTTCTACTTTTATTGTACAGCTACATTAATAGAATCTTGGAAGTCTGAAAATACAATCTCCTGCTGTTTCCTTTACAGACTGAGAAATTAGGGAGGGCCCTTCTGAGACTCTTTCTCTGTCTCTTATATAGCTTGGGCTTATTTTTTTATTTTAACTATTTGTCAAGCATATATAAGATAACAGATAAAAGTATAAACATGATTATGAATACATGAAATGGATATGAATAAAAAGGGACAGGGATGTTAGGCACGTTGGTGCGCTTATGCATACCCCTTACAGATCTCTTAGGAATGGGATGAGGTCCACAGTAGACAGTCTAAGGTTAAAGTTTTGGGGTCTGGGGAAGAAACCACAGAGATAGATAGTGACCACTCTGTTGCTGAAGTCGTATTTTTTGCAATCAAATTTTGAAGAGTTTACCTTAAGTTTGTATCTATTGTGTGCTCATGTATTGTTGTGGTTAAAGCTGAAGTAGTCATCGACAGATAGGACATTGTAGCAGATAATTTTGTGTACTATGTTTAGGTCAGACTGAAGACGGCATAGTTCTAAATTGTCTAAGTCCAAAATTTCAAGTCTGGTGGCATAAGGTATTCTATTGCGAGCAGAGGGGTGGAGGACTCTTCTCGTGAAATATCTCTGGACTCTCACAATTGTATTAATGTCTGGTATGCAGTGCGGGTTCCAGACAGATGAGCTGTATTTGAGAATTAGTCTAGCAAACGTTTTGTATGGTCTAGTTAGTAGTACAATATTACCAGAGAAGAAGCTACACAAGTTTAGGTTAACAACTATTTATTATATATTATAATTATCTGATAATTTCCTAGGCAGCATCTCTTTGCCTGTATCTCAAGGTTTTTCTCACATACCATTAGACCTCCAGACACTGAGACAGAACTTCTACAGCATCACTTTATTAGCTGGGGCAGAGATGTAAACCCTCTCATGCTGCTAGATGACCTTTCCCAAGGAATAGGAATCAGGAATAGGAAATGTACCAAACTCTGTGGAACCCTGCAAACCAAGGGCAGGATCTTTTGTTTCTGATCAACAATAACTGGAGCCAGACCCAGAGGAAGGAGGAGAACCAGCATAATTCAGCAGTGGTTCTCAACCTTTTCTTCACCATGGACCCTCTTTAAATACCTTTTGTGGCTATGGGCCATGGCCATGGCCTCCAAAGACTTAAGGTTTAAATCATAATATTTCTTCAAGCCTTTTTGGACTCCCTGTGATGACATCATGGCTCCCCAGGGTCTGCAGACCAGAGGTTGAGAGCCACTGCAATAGAGCACCAATCACTCCCAACTTCTGGAATCAATTCAGAAGGATACCATGGTTGATGGCATTGATAGCCTTAAAGAGGTCAAGGATGGATGTGTCACCTCCATCCCATTCATACCAGAGGTAATCAAGAAGTGTGATCAATGTCATTTTATTTCCAGACCCAGGTCTAAAATTAGACTGAAAGGGAACCAGATAAGATGTGGAGACTCTAGAAAGAGTGCAGAGAAGAGCAACAAAGATGATTAGGGGACTGGGACATAAAGAGCGGTTGCAGGAATTGGGTATGTCTAGTTTAATGAAAAGAGGGACTGGGGTGACATTATAGCAGTGTTCCAATATCTCAGGGGCTGCCACAAAGAACAGGGAGTCAAACTATTCTCCAAAGCACCTGAGGGTAGAACAAGAAGCAATGGGTGGAAACTAATCAAGGAGAGAAGGAACTTAGAACTAAGGAGAAATTTCCGGACAGTTAGAACAATTAATCAGTTGTGTCCAGAAGTTGTGAATGATCCAGAAGTTGCCTCCTGAAGTTGTGAATGCTTGGCTCCAGAAGTTGTAAATGCTCCAACACTGGAAGTTTTTAAAAAGATATTGGACAACCATTTGTCTGAAGTGGTGTAGGGTTTCCTGCCTAAGCAGGGGGTTGGACTAGAAGACCTCCAAGGTCCCTTCCAACTCTGTTTTTCTGTTCTGTTAACCCATTTCTTCCAAATCTGTTTTTTGACCATTTTCTCAACAACCTTCTCTAAAATGGAAAGGTGGGAGACTGAATGAAAACCATCCATTTAGTTTTAGCTGAGTCTAGTGATGGTTTCTTGAGGAGGGGCAAACCACCACCTCTTTGGGGACAGGGAGTAACCACGTCTCTCAAAGTAGAGTTCACCACACTGAGATCCAAGCACATGTCACTTCCTGGGAGGCCATAATCAACCTGGAGAAACGTGGGTCTAATATATGTGTGCCCAAACTCATAATCATATAGATATGTGTAGATTGTCTTATGCCATGAATAACAAATATTTCTATAGACAACCAAGTATTGTATTATGAAATGGCAAATGAACATCTAATTCTCTGAATTCTGATTCTTCTGCTGGGGAAAAAGTAATCATTTATAAACATTTTACATTTACAAGCATGGCCAACATTTCACTCACATTCCTGAACCTCCATTTAGTGGCGACTTTTCATTGCTGCCTCAAGAGGTGTCTGTTTGCAACCTGGATTTTAAAAATCAATGTTGTCTTTTTCCTAGCCATAAGGTTATATCTGTAAATCCAACACAAGTATGCTTGCTTTGGATGTGTGCTTGCAAGCTTTGTTCAATCAAATTATTCCAGTTTATTTGTTCCTTATCTTCACTCTCTCAGCCAATTTGCTGTCTCATCCCTATTAAATTTGCCTGCCAATGCTGAGGTCAGCCTTTGTGAGAGCAAACTCTTTAATATTCTTGTAATAAGAACTATAATCTCCAGACAGGGCAACATCTGACATCAATTTTCTTGTTACATTCTCTGGTGTCTAATTATAGTACTAATCAAATCCCTTGAAAAAGTGTAACATTTAGAATGGTCTGCTTATGTTAACAAGCAGCATTCTTAGGCAGCTGGGAAAGAAACAGATCTAGCCAATAGTTATAGCCTAGCCAGAAGAGAACTGACTCTGCTTCCTTTGAAGTCTCTACATGTAACAGCCAGAGTGCAGAGATACAGATGCAGAGATGTGGTTTTCAAAGACACTTGCACAAAGTCAGTGGGCCCCATTTCAGAAGGCAGGAGGATAATGGTCAAACTGGTCAGTCTGATGAAAGCAGCCTGCTCCTCCCCCCCCAAATAGGATCCCATGATGCAACGATACAGCATCGCTTTGAACATTGTGATGAAAGTGATCAGAGCAGTGAACATTCACGCCTCCACACTTTGATCTCACTCTCCTCACTTGCATTCTGTCATTGGTTCCAGTCCACACGACAGCTCAGGAGGAGAGCATCATGTGTTCATAATACTGTGCTATTTTTCATTTTGACTATTTTTTTTAGGACAGAAGATGAGGTAAGAACAGTAAGGAAGTGATCTAAGCCAGGAAGCTCCAAGAGATGCTCCTATTGCAGAGGATTAGGAGCAGAAATGCCCATCAAGATAACCTCTATTTTGCTTCTCATGTTGCTGAACTTTCCATTCA
Source organism: Pantherophis guttatus (assembly GCF_059756535.1). Taxonomy (NCBI): domain Eukaryota; kingdom Metazoa; phylum Chordata; class Lepidosauria; order Squamata; family Colubridae; genus Pantherophis; species Pantherophis guttatus. The sequence goes on from NC_142064.1 coordinate 51,185,980, forward strand.
ATACCAGAACATTTTTACTGAAGCTGGTCTTTATGAGTCTTGCAACTTAAGAACTTGCAACTTAAATTCCTTGTTTACATTGTACATTCCTATTTTCTTTTTTTTTATCATATTATGTGAAAATCTGATGGGGTCTAATGATGGTATAAAATATCTTTCCTCAAGGCTTCCGTACTGAAAGAGATTTCTGATTTTCTAACTTATTCTCATGGTGCTCAAAAATTTATTTCCATTTTTCTTAAGTTGTTTCTGAGTTTGTTTCATTGTTGGAGATGATGGAAAGTACCACCATTGCTTTTCTTTAATTTTCAGGGCACTCTGGCTGCCCAGGTCTCTTCTCAATGGGAGGAAATCCTGCATGATGTCATTTCTGAGGTTTGAACACGGCATGGCAACCCAAAGCATAGCAACCCAAAGAAGCTGAAGTTACAGGAGAGGAGAATTTATAAAGAAAGATGGAACCTAAACTCATACAACCTAATTTGCCACTTCATACATTCAAGTGCACCATACCCCATCCTGAAATTATCTTCATTTTTAAAAGACATTTTAAAAGCTGATGCATTTTCATCAAACTGAATGAGAACTGTTAAAAAAATGTATTGATCTTATATAAATTCTGGGAATCATATCAGCCACAGAAGTGGGTAAAAACCATTGAATTTCAATCCTGGGAGATTCAGAAAATCAAATTTTATCATCCTAGGAGATGCAGAAAATCAAACTTTAATGTTTATTTACAACATTATCATGATCTTTTAATAATTAAGATAGGGGCATCAGGGGTTGTGGGTTAAAACAGTCAAAATCTATATATAATTAATGTCTGCTCCTCCTTTTCACACATAACACATATACAAGCGGGTGAAACTTTAAGTGTTTAAAGCTACCATCTTTATTCCCACTGCAGATGACCCTGGCCTAAAAACAGCCTACAACATGCAAAGGAGTATATTTTAATGGATGAACTAAATCCTAGGAAAATAACATTCAAATGTGGACTCAAAAAGATAGGTTGCTGAGCAGAGCTGTTAAGACCTTTTGCATTCATTTTTAAGTTATTATTCCGTTTAAAATTTAACATTCTTAAGGTATCCTCTGAGATTCTTTCTCTCTTATATCATTTCCATAACAATCCTGTAAGTAATTTATGATGCAGGATAATGACCAAACCGAAGCTACTGGACTTTTTAATTGACAAGTTTTATTTAATTTATTTTAAAGAAAGGATGAATAACCAGTAAACAGAATTAAAGTAGAAATTAACAAAAGATAAGAGCAACTTATCTGAGTTAATGCAGCATTAACTCAATTTTACACAATGGGATTTACTTTTGACTAGACAGGTGTAGGATAAAGCCTACTGATATAAGCTAATATAGTCGTATTGTTTTGTCTGTGTTTTTGATTGTTTTATCTTGTATTATATTTTTAAGTACCCAGAGCTGCTGGAATGGGTGGCTATAGTAAATTTAGTAAAATCAGTAAAAAAAAAAAAAGAAAGAAAAAAAAAAAGAAATACGTCACAAAAGCTTAACACGGTACGAAGGCTCAGGTTTCTGTTGCAACAAGTCATTTTTAAAGCTAAAGCTCTTTTATTTGTGCTAGAAGGCAATGGTAAGTGTTATTGGGAAGTATGGGCTGAGACCGATTTTGTGTTAGAAGTAATATTAGCCAAAATATTTAATATTTGTGTTTTATAATTTTTAGGGATCCTTTCTTACAATGCGTATGATTCATAGAATTACAGTGCTATGTAGGCCTGCTAACATTTTAAATTGGATCTGGGCAAATACCATGTTTCCCTGAAAAGAAGACCCAGTCTAGGGCTTATTTTTGGGGTGTGTTGGGTTTTTTTTTTGCATGTATGAGAGGCCCATTTCTTTTGCTTGCTTGTGGTGGGGATGGAGTTGCCCCATGCATCCCGCACCAGCATGCCTCAGAGCCCCCGCAGCCAGGCCATCCACACCCTGACACCAGCCTTGTCTTGCAGCTGCAGCACCAGCATGCCACAAGTAAGCAGAAGTAGTGGGCTATGGGCCACATGGGTTCCTGCTGCACGTGGCTACTGGTGCTGCCACCATGAGGCAGTTGTTGAGGTGTGGACAGCTTGGCTTTGAGGGCCCTGTGGTAAACCGATGCGGGGCGTGTGGGGCAGCTACCCCCCACCTCATCTTCTGGCTATGGCACCATGAGCAAATAGATGGATGGGCATGTGGCTGGATGCGTAGGCTCTTAACTAGGGCTTATTTTGAGGGCTAGAGCTTATAACAACATGCCATGGTTTATTTTTGGGATAGGTCTTATTTTCAGGGAAACACGGTACTAAGGCTCAGGTTTCTGTTGCAACAAGTCATTTTTAAAGCTAAAGCTCTTTTATTTGTGCTAGAAGGCAACGGTAAGTGTTATTGGGAAGTATGGGCTGAGACCAATTTTGTGTTAGAAGTAATATTAGCCAAAATGTGTCTAGGTATTGCAGGACAACAAATGAAAATACAAACATAGGAAAGCTTCAACTATTCTAATCTACATGCTGCAATCACCAATGTATATTGTTGTAATAAGGATATGTCATTATTAAATTATTATATTTTTAATATTTCTCATTATACATTATACGAATATCCAATTGTTTAGCTTGCTTGTTTGTTCTGGGTTTTGAAGTAGTGTAACTATGCATATTAAAAATAAACAAGTTACTATTGATGGATAATTACCATCAAGGGAATATATTCCTCTCCTTGTATTCCTTCCTTCTCAATAACAATGAGCTTTGCTTACACAAATATTTATTCTCTTAAATTGCTACAATCATTCATCTCAGTCTGGTATCAATAGGTCTGTTGGGACTACAGCTCCAGAATTCTCATGTCCCAACACATCTAGAAGTCCTTACATTGGGAAAGCTGCAATATAAGATCTTTTTAAAGGATATCTGAGACATCAAAAGCTCTCCTAGAACTCTTAGCAGTCTGAGTCAGCATGGCCAGCATTTCACTCATATTCCTGTTTTAAAATCACAAATATCAATTTTCTGACTGGTTTTAGAATGTAGAACTCATAGTTAAAACTATATTACATACGTAACCGTAAACAACCAATTACATTTTAACTTAATCTAAAATCTTTCAGTTTACAACCATCCCACTAGAGAACAATTGATTTCTTTATAATTTTCAAAATCCAGGACCAACAATGAGATGCCTACCAGATAAAGGTAATTGTGCAAGATTAGTCTCTATAATCTTTATGACATTGTGACTGAGATCTTGTTATTGCAAGCAATTTTAAATATATTACTATGCCATTGGCACTGTATATAGTATGAATGCCACTTCAAGATCATGAATACTGCTTCAGAAATGATAATATATCAGTGCTTTATGTTTTAAAGCAAGGGTGGAGAACCTTTGCCCTTTTATGACTTGCGGACTTCAAATCCCAGAATTCCTGAGCACCTCCTAGCTCCTCAGATCCCATTGTAATAATGTGCTACGATGATTGAATAATACTGAACAATGAGAAAATGGTATCTTTATATTAAGACCAATGGACAGTTGCCATAAGGACAGTTACAGTAGCATGATGACATGTTATAATTTTATTACCCCCCTTGTCTTTGTATAAAGTGGAAAGACGTACATCTTGAGACCTGGACCTGAGGGACAAGATGAGGTACTGAGTTATGGCAGGCAGGTAAGCAAGCTGGTTGAAGGGTCTTTTGTATTCGCCTCTTGGCCAGAAAGGCTATTTATTGATCAGATAATGACTAGTAAATGAACTATAAGCATGGCACTGTTTATAGCATCCTAATGTCTGTAAACACAGAAAATGTGGAGCAAATCCTCATGTACCTGAAATTAAATGCAGAAGGATTTGGAGACCGAAAGGCCAGTTGTCTCAAAGTATCTGGATTAAAGAGATATACTGGTTCTCCGCCCCATCATCAAACATTAGATGTATCATAACAAATTACATGATAGATATATAGTATCAAATCACATTCTAAGTTTATGTCATAATAATTTTGTTAGTGTAGTTGCATATTGCCAAATTTTTGTTAGTTAGTGTAGTTGCATATTGCCAAACATCCCCTTAGTTGGCTTCAGTGATTTTCCAATCTCTAACTTTTGCAGTTAAAGAAATTATTAGATCAAGCAAGTATTTTTAGGCTGCAAATTAGTAATATTCACATTAAGTATAACTTTAATTTAACAATGTATAAATAAAAATACTAGACTGAAATCCTCATTATGCCAGCAACACATATTACATATAATATTGAACCCTTGACCTATTGAGAGTCACTTCCCTGTGTTCAGGGATCCTGATGGAGAAGCCAGATTGCAGGTACATCAGCTTCTAGAGAGTCTTTCAACTTCACTGTATATCACTATTATCTCAAGATATTTGGACTAAAGCATATGCAATTCTAACATTAAGTATTATATTTTGGTGTTTTTCTTTCAAAACTCTTAATTTTATTGAATGTCCTTCAGTTATATTGAGACCATCAGCATACCATTTACTGGTGTCTGGAGATATCTGTTGTCAATGGAAAGATTGATATAATTCTGAAAGTGATGTTGGTTTTCTTTTTTTTTTATGGAAACTGTTCTCAAGAGGTGCACATGAGCAGACTTAATGTGCCTTGAAAGTCATATTGAAATACTTGAAGTCTCTCTTCTTTATTTTTCCAAGGACAAGCAGCTTCTCCTGATTTGAACCAGATTTTGCAAAAAACAATATAATGTATTCATAGAGTTTACTGTAGCTAATATTATTAACTATTCATCTTAATGGTTCATATCCTCTATAGCATTCAGCCACCAGAAGATTTATAAAGAGGCAATTCAGGCAACTACAATGAATCTCAGTTTGAATAAGCTCAATGCAGCAGCACTTTCCGTGGCTACAAACAATAAATATAGTTAATACAATATGAATAAATGCAGAGCTTACCATGAAAATATATTCACCTCAATATGATGGGATAAATTAAGGCTAAAATCCTAATCAAAATTCAGAAATTAGTTATCGATAGATCATCAAAAATACTCTTTAGCTTTACTTGATAGAAAACCTATCTGCAGTGGAAGAAAAGCCATTCCATCTATGCCTGAAAAAAGAGACATAATCTGATTACCAGCATCATCCAATATTGATTCTGCATTTAGTTCACAACTTTAATCAGGGATGCCTTTGAACTCCAAAACTCATGGCTTACATTTCTGGCCTAACATTTGGGACCTAGATACCTCTTCTGAACTCCCTCTTTTGATGTGTACTGTATAGGTTTTCCAGAAAAAGTTCTGGATGACTCAGAAGATGGCATTATTTTGGTTGGTCCTTAGAGACTTGTCCTTAGAGACTTGTTACATTATTTGGGTTTTAGATTTTTTTCTCTATGGAACAGCATAGGTATGGTTGCTTGTTATTAAAATATAAAGGCATTCACCGAACCAAGGCTGAAATGAGCCTCTAGGCCACATTTATTCTAACCCTTCGTTTTAGTGCAGAAATCTCTGCTTGATGAGATAAATAAACTGGTTAAAAAACAAGTGGAATTTGTCCTTTGGGTTAATCAAATTCAGTTGCAATCCTATGATTTTTAACTAATCTCCACTCACCTCTCCACAAAGTTCTAGATACATCTATATATTCCAATATCCCAGTCAAAGTTATAAAGAATGTAACTCACTACATCTGGATAACATCGGTTTGGGAAAGCTGCAACATACAGTAATAGTATTCATGATAATGAACCTGATTCAGAATAGACAGGGAAAGAAAGCACTTGTTTCTATTGCACTTTGGTCTTTTTATTAGTTGTATGCATCTAATTATTAGTTGTATGCTTAATCTGCCTTTTACACATAAAGGAAGTTCAAGATTGCGCCCCTTTCTGGACCGGGACTCCCTACGCACGGTCACTCAAGCACTTGTCACCTCTCGTCTGGATTATTGTAATGCTCTCTACATGGGGCTCCCCTTGGGGTACACCCGGAGGCTCCAACTGGTGCAGAATGCGGCCGCGTGGGGGATTATGGGAGCGACGGGGCGCTCCCATGTGACTCCTCTCCTGCGCGAGCTGCATTGGCTTCCGGTGGACTTCCGGGTGCGCTTCAAGGTGTTGATGATCACCTTTAAAGCGCTCCATGGCTTGGGGCCGGGGTACTTACGGGACTGCCTTCTGCCACCAATAGCCTCCCACCGGCCGGTTCGCTCCCACAGAGAGGGCCTCCTCAGGGTGCCGTCGGCCAGACAATGCCGGCGGGCGACCCCCAGGAGGAGAGCCTTCTCTGTGGTGGCACATACCCTTTGGAACAATCTACCCCCAGAGATACGAGTGATCTCTGACCTCAGGACTTTTTGTCGGGCCCTAAAAACTTACTTTTTTCAGTTAGCCGGTCTGTCTTGATTTTAGGGTTGGTTTTTAAAATTTTGATACTGATTTTAAATTGACAAATTTTAAATTATGGGCCAAATTTATTAATTATTTTAAATCTGTTTTTAATTGTAATGTTATGTATAAATGTTTTTATTTTGGCTGTTCACCGCCCTGAGTCCGAAAGGAGAAGGGCGGTATAGAAGTTTGAATAATAATAATAATAATAATAATAATAATAATAATAATAATAATAATAATAACACCTGACATAACAATAGTTGAAAAGAAAAAAGTATGGTTCATTGACATTGCAATACCTGGTGATGCACGAATTGAAGATAAGCAGCAAGAAAAAATCACAAAGTACCGGGACTTACAAATTGAAGTTGAGCGACTGTGGAAAAAGAAATCGTGTGTTGTCCCGATTGTAATTGGAGCCCTCGGAGCAATACCCAAAGGGCTCCCCCGCTATTTAGAAATTCTAAATTTGCCGGACTTGAACATTTTGACTCTACAAAAAACCACCTTACTCGGAACAGCTTACATCCTCCGACGATACCTTAACAGTTCCTAGGTCCTTGGTTAGGACTCGAGCTGCTGAGCTATTAACCAGCCTCAAAGCTGTGAATCTCACTAAAGATTAACCAATAAATAATAATAATAATAATAATAATAATAATAATAATAATAATAATAATAAAAGATACTTCATGGAAGTAAACTGAAGTAATGCTATAATGAAAGATCAGCCATATAAAAGCAGTGCATTCATGTACATTTAAAAACAAAATATGACAGGTCCTTGCTGGAGAATACAAGAACATGATGCATGAAACTTTAGCAAAATAACACCTGTATGCTTTTATGTAAGAAAGGAGATAGATGTTATTTTGTGAGTGAGTGGTCTTAAAAATGGAAGGAATGGGTGAGTAGGTGAATAAATGTTTCTGAGTTGCTATTTTGGTCAGGAAACTCTCTGCAGCAAATGTTATGTTGTTTTTCCTACTTTCCTCTCATGAGACATCACCACAACTGCCTCCCACAATAGGTTCTGACTCGAAAGCTGTATTGCATCCAGGAGTTCAGTCTAAATTCTACTGTAATTTGATCTTTTTGACTTGCAGTAGTCAGAAATTGTAAATAATGTCCCAATTAAGTGGACCTTCTGAACTGGTTTCATGAGCTGAATTCATCAATGGAAATTTCTCTGTAGTGGAAAAATTGAACTGTTCTCCATTGTTCTACCAAATGTTTACCTATATACAGTAGTTTGGTGCAACCATTATGCCTAGTCAACCTGCTGAAAAATATTGCATATCCTATACACAAATGAATATCTACCTATATAATTTCAGCCCTCTAACAGTTGGCCTTATGGTCAGCTATGAGTTTATTAAATTGTCCTTTATCCCTTTCTTACTGCATTTTTCTAATTAACTTGATTTTCTAAGTCTAACTCAATAGACCAAAGAATAGGCCTGTTCCTTTAAGTTGTACAATTCATCATCACTATTCCTTCTCCTCATCCCCCTCCCCCTCCCCCTCCTCCTCACACTTTCAAAATATGACATGCATAATTGCTCCTTTTTTTACTTTTGTCATGTGCAGTTGATTTTTTTTTAAAATGTACAGCGAGCTCTTTTTACATCTGTGCAGTGTTTCCCATTTCCATTACTTATCATACACAGTGGGGCACACAAAGAAACAGAAAGCAGTGGATTCAATCTAAGTGCAATAGCTCACATGAAAATAATGTCATGAACAATCTTTCACTTGGTTCCATCAGGCAGTAAGAAAAGCAAACAGAATCTAGCTCAGGCGAAATTCAGTTGCATTGATTCCATTGTGCACTTCGCTAACATGCTCATGAAAGCAGTTAATATAAACTGATAGGCCTTTTGTTTGGAAAAAAAAAAAACCCTACACAATATTTGCTAATATTTCTTTAAAGACAGGGATTTGATTTGGTACACTTTTACAATTTCAAGGTAGGTAATCCAGAGCAAGTTCTTCCTAAACTGCCCACTGCTTATGTACCAAAAAAAATCAAGGGGAAAAAAAAGGATTTTCTGAGTGTGAAAAAGTGAGAGCCCTCTGCTCACAGAGGTCAGCTACAGAAATTCACAGAAGAGTGGGAATTTGTGGTGGACCTGTATAAAGGCAAAGAAATTTTGGATACAAATTCATATGTTGTTAGAAAAAATGACTAGACAACATATAGATTTTAAGCCATAATTATTCTTATAAGGCATTATATCAGATGGTTATGATAAAGGGACAATATACTTAATATTACACACCTTGACTGTAGCTAGAATTGTATATGCGCAGCAGTGGAAGAGTGAAAACATCCCTACAGAAGAGGAGACAATAAGGAAGATACTGGTCTGTGCAAAAATGGACAAATAAAAGATAGAGGGGATACAGAATACTATGTTATATGGAATAGATTCTATCAATGGTTGGAAGCACGAGGTGGAAGTTAGAATGCGAGATAATCAGGTTAGGTGGAAATAGAAAGAGATACTATATATGTATTAGAATATAGATATTACTCTGTTTCCTTGAAAATAAGACATCCCCTGATAATAAGCCCAATCGGGCTTTTGAGTGCATGAGCTAAAATAAGCCCTTCCCGAAAATAAGCCCTCCCCAAAAATATTTAAATGCATGCGCAGCGAGTCCCTGCCATTTCCTCAGGTTAGGGTTAGGGAGACAGAGCTGGAAATCAGGTAAGACTGCAAGAGGAGACCTGTCTTTCTCCTTGTGCCCCAAAATAATAAGACCTCCCTGAAAATAAGGCCAAGCACTTATTTTGGAGTTCAAAAAAATATAAGACAGGGTCTTATTTTCAGGAAAACACTGGTAGAATGAAAGATAAATTTGATACTCTAGAACAGTGATGGCTAACCTTTTTGCCATCGCATTCCAGGAGGGGGGACCAGGGGAGGTTCCCACACGCATGTGCCCACACCCATAATTCTATGTGCCCTACCCTGTGCATACACATGCAACCCCTCTCCCCACTCCTGGCACACGATGGCCAGGTAGACCCATTTTTCTTTCTCACCTGGCTTCAGATCCTCTCTATGCATCTGAGTAGGGCAAAAACAGCCTTCCCCACTCCCTCTGAGGCCCTCCGGAGGCCTGAAACGCCCCATTTCCCAACTCCCGGTGGGACAGGAAGTGACTGTTTTGCTCTCTCCAGCCTCCAGAGCCTCTCTAAGAGTCTCTAAGAGTCTCTAGGAGTCTCTCTAGGAGTCTCTGGGGGCTGGGGAAAGCAATAAATGTCACTTCCTGTCCCACTGGGAGTTGGGAAATGGGCTGTTTCAGGCCTCCGGAGGGCCTCTGAGGGGTGGGGAAGGTGGTTTTCATCCTCCACAAATGCATAGAGAGGATCTGGAGCCAGGTGACGAAAAAAAACCTGGGCCTTTTCCACCCCCACCAGGCCCTCCGGAGGCAGGAAACAGCCTGTTTCCCTACTTCTGGTAGGCCCAGAAGGCCCGAAAATCAGCTGGCCAGCACATGCTTGTGTGCCAGAGCTGAGCTGGCATGCCCACTGATATGGCTATGTGTGCCACCTGTGGCACGCGTGCCATAGGTTCGCCATCACGGCTCTAGAATATGATGGTCAGAAATAACTATACAGGACTAGAACTGTTTAAAATAGTATGTATGTTAGTTCGTTTTTACCTTTGCTTCATGGCAAGTGGAATGCCAGGACAATTGCACTGTATTCATTATTTTTATATTTAAATAATAAAAATATATTTTAAAAAATTTAAACTTGGATCCTGAACCTTCTCAAATAGCCTAATCATTGAGAGATGTATCCTTCTCTCTGATTAGACAGGGGCCAGCTGGAGCAGTAAGTCACCAAGAGACATAATGGGCAGCAGCCCCCTTTGAGGATGAGTAATTCTGAAGCTGCCTGCCTGCCTCAGGACCAAGCAATTCATCACAGCTGTGGCAGAGGCACAGCAGAGTTAATTGACCCTAGTGAAGACAGTCTGCTCCATCTCTACACAAATTGGTGTGGCCTGAAAAAAACAAACAGAAAACCAACAGCCCATCTATAGGGATAAAACAGGCACATCTTCCATGGCTTACTTGGTGCCTTGGGCCACAGCAACTTTTCAATGCTTTAATAACTTGATTTTACCAGCATGTTTGAGTCATTTGTTTCATGGCATGCCAACTTGGCCTTGGCCTTGAGAGAAGGGTGTCTTTTTCTTCCCCACTGTACATCATTGGAGCGCTCCTGGAGAGATGGAATTTGTGGTTACTAAATGCAGCTGTGATGATTCGTGAAGAGGCACAGCACGTTGAGGGTGGGTAAATGGGTATACATTAGGGATGTGCAGAGTTTGTAAATTTAGATGCACTGGAGGTTTTTAAGAAAAGACTGGACAGCCACCTGTCTGAGATGCTATAGGGCAGTGATGGCTAACCTTTTTGCTGCCATGTGCCAAAAGAGGGAGGAATGCGGGGTGGTCATGCATGTGCATGCCCACACCCATAATTCAATGCACCCCATACCCCGCACATGTGCGCATGACCCCACCTGCGTTCCCTCCACTTTTGACACATGATGGCATGGTAGGCCTGTTTTTCACCCTCCCCAGGCTCCAGAGGCTTTCTTGGAGCCTGGGGAGGGTGAAAACAGCCTTCTCCACCCCCACCCCCCGGAGGCTGGAAAAGGCCCGTTTTCTGGCTTCCAGTAGGACCGGAAGGCCCGAAAATCATCTGGCCAGTGCATGCATGCACGCTGGAGCTGAGGTAGGGCAACACTCGCATGCCCACCGATATGGCTCCGCGTGCCACCTGTGCCACACGTGCCATAGGTTCGCCATCACAGCTATAGGGTTTTCTGCTTGAGCAGGCAGTTGGATTAGAAGACCTCCATGGTCCCTTGCAACTCTATTTTGATTGAGTTTTGAAGGAGTGCTTCAAACTTTGGTGCAGCTTCTTCTTATGGAAACCAATTTGCAAATTGATGCAGGGAATTAAATCGGATGGCTTCAGAGCACTTCTTAACCTTTAAACTGCTTTGCAGTTTCCATGGTTTTTTCTTTCTTTCTTTTTTTCTTTCTTTCTGTTCTATTGAACAATCTGGGATTGTTCAATATTGTGGGTGGGGTGGGGTTCTCTGACATTGAATAGCCAGCAATTTAATTTCATTCAGCCTCTTGGAGTTATTTGAGTAGCAAAGCTAATGTTACTTTTACTCCATTCACTTTTCCAGCTCTTGAGTTCTTTATTGTGGCCAACCACAAGCTTTAACTTTGCTTGTTCTTGTGCTAATTGAAAGAGCTTGTCCAGCCAATAAAACTTGAATTTATTTCAGCTCTCAACATTCAAACTCTGGCCTTTATTTAAACATTCTGTACAATTGAGATAGATTGAAATCTCTTCCCAATGAGTGAATGGGTAGCAGGCCAGCATTTACAGACCTTGACCTAAACATTTACTGATTTTTTACAGCGGGAAAGTGGTTTTAAGGCTATTGCTTGTTCTGTGCCAGCTTTTTTTTTTCTTTGTCACTTGCCTACTTCTGTGACATTAACTATTACCAAACTGCTTGTAATGCCTCTGCAACAAAGTATAGGTAGTGCTTGACTTATCACATGGGTGTCAAACTCGTGGTGCCCCGTTGCCATCACGTGATGTTTTGTGATTTTTTTCCCTTCATGGAGCTGGGGTGGGTGTGGCCTGTGTGTGACACATCCGGCCCATGGGCCACCAGTTTGACACTCCTGACTTATCACCACAACTAAGCACATTTTATGACCTTTTTTGCCAGAGGTGTGAAATGAATCACTGCAGCTGTTAAGTGAACCATGCGGTTGTTAAGAAAATCTGGCTTCTGCCATTGACTTTGTTTCTTGCAAGCCGGCTGGGAAGGTTACAAGTGGTGATCATATGACCCCAGGATAGTGCAACTGTCATAAATACATGCCAGTTTCCAGTTGAATTTTGATCTCGTGATCATGGGAATGCTGCAATGGTTGTAAGTGTGAAAATAAGTCATTTTTCTCAGTGCCCTTGTAACTTCAAATGAAGTTGTACAACTAAATGAATAGTTGTAAGTCAAGGACTACCTGCATTGTCAGCAAGCCACAAACCCCCAAAATAAGATTAGCCAGTGACAAAGGGCCCGTTATAGGAGGATCCAGCTTGCCAAATAGCCATTTCCCCCTCCCCAATTGAATCTGGTTGCCTTTGAATTTTAAATTACAAACTTGAATCAAATTTGCCCTCTTTGAATCTTAAATCTTCACCTTGAATCAAATCAAGACTGATTTGAAGTGTAATATATGTGAAAATCCAGGTGCAAAAATCAGTAATCTCACTCCCTGGAAGATTCTCTACAAAACATACTTGCAAGTCTCCCTGAAGCTTCTGGTGGCCTCTGTAGAAAACAAGATGCTGGATTAAATTAACATTTTTTTCACTTGATATCTTTTATGGCCTCGAGTTGCTTTCCCAAATAGGACATGTTGAGAAAATGTTGAGGCAAGAATGAACTTCTTTTTGAGAGAGAGAAAAAAAATGAATGAATTCAATCTTTTAATTGTGTGTTAATAATCACAGATTGCACATTGTATTCCTTCTGCTCTGGGGACATCCCTATGATAAAAACAAGATTATTCCTGTGAGGAAGAACTAACAGAACGCTGCTGACAAGTGTTTTCTTGTATAACTTGATATAACCCAAGGCACGATTTAGTCTTTTTGCTTTTTCAACTCATCTTTCCTCCATGTTTTCTTCCTAACTTTATTTCAGGCCCTCTTTAAAATGAATATAATTCAGTACTCATGAATAAAGCTATATTTTTTTTCCTGAAATAACTATGGATATGGACTTGTAGGGAATATTTAGAATCTACTGATACAATAGAAACAAAAAGAATAAAGACAGGTAAGGGAAGAAAGGTAAACAAATAGATTTGCATGATTCTGTTACTATAGCCAATCTCAATAACATATACTTCTGGTTTCCTGTGGAGTCAGTTTCCTGATTTGGTCTACCTCTTGGTTGGGCTGACAATTTAGTTCAATTCCATTCCCATAATGCCTGAAGATAGTAGGCTAATTTAGGGAGTATAGGCTTAAAGCATCCATTTGGTTATGAAACAACGCTGGATCATCTTCTCTACAGACAGAATAGCAATAGCACTTAGACTTATACACCACTTCACAGTGCTTTACAGCCCTCTCTAAGCAGTTTACAGAATCAGTATATTTCCCCCAACAATCTGGGTCCTCATTTTACCCACCTCAGAAGGATGGAAGGTTTAGTCAACCTTGCGCCTGTGAGAACCAAACTGCCAAACTGCAGCCGGCAGTCAGCAGAAGTAGCCTGCAGTACTGCATACTAACTGTTGCACCACCATGGCTCAGAAGGGCCTAATTCAGTATCCAGTCTCCCCAGTTTACTAGCTTATTACTAGCAATTTTGGAAGACTACTGCCAGTCAGTATTAACAATGTGGATTAAAAGAATAATTCAGGATGTGTGGGGTTCCCTTCAACACCAAACACCAAATAAAGATTAGAACTCAGATTTTCCCATGTATAGTTCAGTCTCTTTAGTCATTAGATCACACTGGCTCATACTACATTAAATGCTAAATTCTTAAGAGTTTACTTACATCCCCTTGATTATATACATATCCAGAAAGAGCGATTTTTATTTTCAGGTATAGAAGCCAGAATATGTAGAAAATCCATATTTTGCCTGAATTATCAGTGATGTAAAAGCTCTATGCAGACTGCCATATAATAAAATGAATTGAACAATAAAATATTCAATCTTTCCACAACAGAAATAAAATGTACCGTAAAAATTGTGGATTCCATACCAGAAACAAATTTATAATGTACTGTGTGTTTGTTACATTAAAAAAAGTGAAATGGTACCACCAACCACACAAAAGAGGATAAATTGGGCAAGAGTGTTTTCTTCGTGTAATTCCCCAGAAAAAAAAAAGTAAAATAGCTGTAGGGCTTTTGTGTTTCAACATATGAGAATATAACACTATTCATCTTGGGGGGAAAACCATATTGTTATAAAAAATATATGTGTTATTATAAAAAACATTGTCTGCAATTTGTTATCTAGTTCAGTATGGGAACAATAATTTTTTAAAAAGTGTTATTTCACTCCTTTTGGTGAAGACTGATATGATTGAGACTTGCTTACAGCATCACAACTATCTCATACTTTCAAAAATATGATGTTGGCAACATGAATTTCCTAATGCAAATAAGTTCTATTTATCTACGAAACACATTCCAATAATTATCCACTGGGAACAACACTTTTGCCAAACCATAGTATCAAAGTGAGAGAGGAAAAACATTCTACTGTTATTTGCAAGAGGCCAATTCAGATAAATAACTGGCTTTTGTGGTCTCATCTCCACAGAGCGGGTTTTATTTGCTTCTCAGAATGCTGCAAAATTTACTTGACAGATCCTATAAATACATTTTAAAAGGTTGGGACAATTATATGGATTCTCTTCTGAGTGATTTCCTACACACATCAAGGTTAGAAGAAGCCACAGAAATTCCCAGCAGAAGCTTTCACAGAAGAATGCTGCCAAAAGACTAATTTGCTGAGCTGTTTCCTTTCTCCTCTTCCCTTCTATAACTATAAATTCTTTTCTCCTGTACCGTTTTTAAAGTATCAGGACAATTTTTCAACTAGTTTTCTGTTAACATAAAAAAACTCCCCAAAGCAACACCATGAGAATAATTAAAATGCTTGAGGAAAGTGTGCCTTTTAAAGAAATGGTGGAAGTTGGATACATGGATTTCCTGAAAGGTATAACACTGACAAATTGTATTTAAAGTTA
Source organism: Pantherophis guttatus (assembly GCF_059756535.1). Taxonomy (NCBI): domain Eukaryota; kingdom Metazoa; phylum Chordata; class Lepidosauria; order Squamata; family Colubridae; genus Pantherophis; species Pantherophis guttatus. The sequence continues at coordinate 51,201,231 of NC_142064.1, forward strand.
GGCTATCCCAAAATGTAATCGATCTCTGTTATATTTTTCGCTATTCTCAGAAAAATTATGCATTCAACTTCTTCAATATTTAAACACTTAAAAATAAACCAAAGTAAGTATAGAAAAACTGTAGAAGGTATTCAACATTTACTAAAACTCAGTGTTAAATCAAAAGTGAACATTCAGTATTATATTACTACTATTACTTAGAGCACAGGTGTCAAACTTGCTGCGTCACATTGCCGTCAGATGTTGTTTCACGATGTTTTCCCCCTTCGTGGAGGTGGAGTGGGTGTGGCCTGTGTGTGACACATCTGGCCCACAGGTGGCCAGTTTGACACCCCTGATTTAGAGAATGAACCTTCTGTGCATCACTGAGTGTTTATTCAGTATTTTAGGACAAGAGTTCCGAAACTGTGAATTTAGACCTCAACAGAAGTTCAGGCTAACTTTAGAAGGGTATCACTTTAAAAAATCTGATCATGGTTGTGTGGGTGATGTGGAAACATTATCAAAACTTGCCCTGGCAAGTCCATAATGGCAAGTCCACAATGCCTAATGTTGGATTGAATTGTCACTCTACCTACAAATCTGTATTGCAAGAATGGAAAAACCCAGTCCTTTTACCATACTAAGATAAAAAATAGATGTTAAGGAGTAATAATTAGCCACTTTTACATATATCCTTGAAATTGCCTGAACAGTTATTATTTTAAGGGTTCATAAACACTGGGTCAGTACAGTTTCTTTCTTTAGCTTATTTTTTCTTTCTTTTAGTTTAAATATATTTAATATTACTCATGCTGCTTATCCAACTGTGTTCCAAAGGACCAGTCCTAAAACAGATGGTCTGCCATTAGGCTTCTAACTTAGCTTCTAACTGAATGACTGTTTTAAACATGGAACAGATCACATGGAACAATTTTCACACATTTGAGAGGTATTCCCTAGAGAGGGTTCTCTCTGCTGTACACACAGGCAAATAACAAAGGATATCGAGTCTGAACGTAGCACTGAAACTATTAAAAGTATTGTGGTGCCATTTTACAAAATTACAAAACATCTATATTTATAACGCTGTCTCTATTTATAGTAATATGATGTCCCAAAGGATATTACAGAGCTTAAAAATTATGGAAAGTGACATCTAAAAATAAACCCTTCTTGATACTCCTTCCTATATTTGGGTCTTTGAGGACTAAACAGGTGGCTTGAAAGAGGTTTAAGAGGACACTGATACGGATCACGGTAATTTAGACAGAACAAAATGTTCACTTTTGCTGCTTTTAGGCCAATTGGGTTTTTTATAAAAAGGAAGGTTAAACAAGGATCAATATTTGCTATATGCAGGAGAAAAGTGAATATGCTGACTTGCTATATGAAATTTATAGTAGCTAATCTGACATTGAGGATATTAATTTACATTTGAGGTGCTTTCCCCCTTCCTTTACAGTGTACCACCATAAAACATACACAAAACCACACAATTTGATATTAAATTATTGTTTCTTTACTTTGGGGAGAAAATGCAATAACTATTGTTTTATCTACATTGTCTCAATTTTGATAAGGATATTGAGCAAGTGGAGGTTGACACACAAAAATAGACATTGAAAGTAATTTTCTTTCTAATACTTATTTGCAATGTCCCATACGTGTTACACATTTCACTATCAAGTTGACAGTTTTCATCTCCCAGTATTTATTTTCATTTGATGAAGATGCCTCAGATGTTTGTGAAAATGCACAACTGTGCCTTGCTTAAAGCTTTTACCTAATAAATCTAATATTTTAATAATGTAGGAGAGAATCCACATACTTGTCATCTAGTTCTAAGTGCTCTGTTGCTGGAAGAGAAGATACAGTATAGACATAAGCTAATACTAAAAATTTTTCTGGCATTCAAAAATGTATATCTAGTAACAAAAATGCATCCAAGTTTTCTACATTATATATATATATATATATATATATATATATATATATATATATATATATATGTTTATGTAAGTTTTCACGGGTATGTATGTGTGTATAGTTAATATTTCGGGTTTCTTCCCGTGTAATTGCGGATATATCCCTAAAAGGGTAGAAGCGACGTTTCGGCAGAATCCCATCTGCCATCATCAGGCTTATGCCAGTAGTCATTTTGCACTAACTGACGTTGGAATTTCAAATCTGGTGCTGGTATTCTGGGATGGACCAATCAAGCCAATAAACACATACTGGGACTCCCAACCAATCAGAATGAAAAGGTGGAGCCATCCCAGAATACCAGCACCAGATTTGAAATTCCAACGTCAGTTAGTGCAAAATGACTACTGGCATAAGCCTGATGATGGCAGATGGGATTCTGCCGAAACGTCGCTTCTACCCTTTTAGGGATATATCCACAATTACACGGGAAGAAACCCGAAATATTAACTATACATACGCACACACACACACACACACACACACACACACACACACACACACACATATATATATATATATATATATATATATATATATATATATTTCTTTTTATGTACACTGAGAGCATATGCACTAAGACAAATTCCTTGTATGTCCAATCACACTTGGCCAATAAAAAAATCTATTCTATTCTATTAAACTGATGTTACTTTTACACATATGATGAGGGTTTGCAAGAATATGCACTGAAAATACACAGGACAAAAATCAAATATCTGTGTTTCATGCAATACTTTCAGGGAATGGAAGGATCAACCTATCTGCAACCTATATGGCTTATGGTTCTGGTCTGTCCACCTCAGTATTAATATTCCAATTTTTAAAGTGAACACAAACTTTTCTAAATGTATCTGTATCCATTTCTTGAATGGCTGTGTGTATGCGTTTTTAAATGTATCCACTTCTGAACACATAAATTTTAAAATACATTTGTGAAGTGAGAACTATATTATGAAATTCAATGAAGTGCAAAATCCAGAAATGACTAGCTGCTCAGTTAATATCATAGTTAAAAAGTGTTGATGGTGAAGATACAGTTTCATAAGTACTTCTTTGGTGTTCTCCATTTTAAACTCTCCTTTGCCAAACCAACTTTTTGAATAAGCAATATTCAAAATATGAATGTGGTTCACTCCAAATCATTCCTTCTGTTAAATCCACACGAGTTTCCAATACTTTAACCTTACTTTTTCTTTTCCAAACCAAATATTTTGGATTAGAATCTTTACCAGTAATGTTTTAATCATTTTATTCCATGCTATATAAGAAAATACCATTGTATTTGTATGCATTTCTGACTTCCTAAACCCTTTTTATGATAATGAACTATATGAAGCTAACTCTTTGGAAAAAAACCCAACCCTTTATTATAAGGAGTATTCCCTTTCAGTATAATACTAAAGAATAAAGATGAAATTAAGAAGAAATATTTTCTTTGTTTTTTCTCCCTTAGAAGTCATATTTTAAATGTCAGAACTTTGCTTGCTGTGCTATATGTCATATATAGGGAAGGTGTTCTGCTTGAATTTAGTTGAACTTCTGCTGTGCACATATAAAGTCAATTGCTGCAAATTCTCTAATTTCAGACTTTGCTTCTTCATTATGGGCAAGGTTTCACTTTTCCAGGCAGTGGTGAAATTCAGCCTGTTCTATCCAGCTCGGGCGAACTGGTAGTATTGGGGGTGGGAGGCTCCGCCCACCACCTGGATGTCATCATGTCCCGTTTTTGACCCTCTGCGCATGTGCAGAAGGCTCTGCGCATGTGTGGAGGAGTGCACGCTCACATTTGCGAACTGGTAGCGAAGGTGAGTGGATTTCATCCCTGTTTCTAGGGCTGTGACATGTTAGCTTTTGCTACTGTCAATGTCAAGCACCAGGGAAATCAGGAGATTTGGGCAGTTCAAATAAGTGTATAAAGATTTATTGTGAACAAGCTCTGTACAAGAATCTGACCTACTAGCAGTCAAGGGAAATGAGTGGGAATAAGAAGGCATTCAGGGTGGACTGCTCTTAGATCTCTTGCAGCTGTGCAGGGACTCGTGACTTATGACGTGTTTGACTCCTCCCTCAGGCTCAGCCTATCATCTCCTACAGTCAATATGTATTTCAGTAAAGTATGGCACTTCTTGCTTATAGTCTCTGAAATTATTTTTGATAAAAATGTTTGTGCTTTCAATTCAAAATTTACTTTTACAATTTTTTGGGAGATTTTGATGTGTTTACTACTTTTTTTACATGATTATCACATACGTTCCTTCTTTATTATGATATTTTAAGCACTTTTTCTTGTATGATGTATACATCTTTAAAACAATTTGCACCAACTTCCCTCAATTTTTTCAATAATCTTCACATTGTTCCACTAGAATTACATTTTTGAAATTTTATATTAATTTTATCATACAATTTTAATTTGTCCTTTCTCCAAATCATATTTTGTTTCTTTGTGCCATAAATTCCTATAAAGTCTATTGTCTAAGGCAGCTCTTTCTATGACAAGTTTTCTAGAGAACTTTCTATTAGAAGTTTTTTTCCATTCTGTTATCTGTGATGAACAGCTTGCTCAATAATATAATTTAAAAGTCTACCTGTTCCTTTGAGACTTATAAAGTTTTGAATCTTGTTCTTTTATTTTTCCCTACTCTGTATGAATTTTCTAGTTGTCCTTTGCCAATCCTACAAGATTGTTACAGATTGGAATAGATGCTGTTTGAAGTAAAAAGTTCATCTTGGGTAGTATATTACATTGTTGTAATAAGTCCTAGCCAAGGGCGTTTTAAATGTTTCCACCTTTCAAGATTTTGTTTTATTTCTTTCCATAATTTGCTATACTTGTTTTGAAATATATCTTTGTTAGAACCTGTCAAGTAAAGTCCTCCATATTTCATACATCTTTTGATATCTCACAGACAGCTTCTTTTTTCACAAAGTCATCTTCTTCAGAAATTAAGGATCTTGTTATTATATTTCTTTTATTTTCATTGATTTAGGCATGAAAGCCAGCTGGGTGACTTTGGCCCGTCACTCTCTTTCAGCCTGACTCATCTCACAGAGTTGTCATTGTTGAGAAAGCAGTATTAGGTGTGTTTTCTGCCTTGAGTTATTTATAAAAAAATAATAAAGGCAGGATAAAAAAATGTAATAAAAAAGCAAAGTTGTTCCTCTAGCTTTGTGTAGTAAGGCTCAGTGCCTTTCCAATTTTGATTTTATTGCTTCTTTGATCTACTGAATTGTAATGGATTTGCTTAACATTTGCCTGTATTCTTGGGTGAATTCTTTTAATTCTGCCCCTAGATCCTTTTTCAATATTATATACACTCCCTATAGACTACTTACCCTAGTCCTAATTGGACTGTAAACTATTAGGGCAATAACTGGTAGATATTAAGTCTCTTATATGAAAGACATATTAATTTTGGTTCCGGCATGGAAATAGAATCATTTTCATATTTGGTATTAAAATGTCTATCATACACCCAGTGTTAATTGAACTTAATATTTCCAATTGTTAATAACTTTAGTTGCTATTAGATCATGATATCATTATGCTTCTTTTTAGTGATCATTCTTAAGAAAACTCCAAGAAGATCGAAAAACGTCTGTCAATAGCTATAACTTTTAGCAGCTATTTGATTTCTTTCTCGTGCTAGTAAGTATTAGCTGTTAGTTAATTGTCTCAGAATTGTAATGCAATTTTCTTGGAATTCTTTAATTCTTTTAGTGTAGTTATTGTATTATTGGTCTTTTTCTTCTGTACAATCTCAGACCATAAACAAATGTTAACATTGGTCGAGTTGTATCTATTTTGAAAAAATATTTTAGTTCTTCTTTATATTTTGTCTTCTTGGAATGAAGCAGTTCTTTTAACCATCATTTAAATAGAAATTTTTCTCCTGGATCTATAATACTGAGATTGAATTGTGATTTGTATATATCATTGGGAAAGTCAGGGAATTTATTTGCACAAATGAAAGAAAACAGAAAATTCTGGTTATATCATGTGCCATCATCCTATCCACACTGAACTCACGCCCCCAACCAACCAGAACACACCTCCACCCAATGAAAACACAGCCAAGCTCCCACCCAATCAGTTCACACCCCCACTGGCAGTTAAAAGGAAGAAACAGCTGCGATCACACATTGCTCCTAGAAGCACAAAGCTGAAAACACCAGCCTGAAGATGACCAATGAGACTTCGTCGAAATGTTGCCAAGACACTTCCAATTTTACGCGGGAGAAAACTCGAATAACCAAATACTGGATATATATATAATCTTACCTTTCACCTGTAACAATACCCAAGCAGTATGAAATAAAGGCATAGATACATGAATCAAAATTAATTTAACCTATTGCTATTCTTGTTTTATATTACTGAAATTTGCCTAACACCAAAACTAGGAATGGGGAATTGAGTAAATATGTCTTCCTGTGAAAATCAAAGATTTATTTTTGCATTAGTTTTCAACAGAATGATCTATATTTATAAATACATATAAAATACATTGCAGACAATCATTTTAGTGCAGTGGTTAAGGGATCAGGCTACGAAATGGGAGACTGTGAGTCTAGTCCCATCTTAGATTCAAAGCCAGCTGGGTGACCTTGAGCTAGTCACTTTCTCTCAGCCATAGGACGGAGGCAATGGCAAACCACTTCTGGAAAACCTTGCCAAGAAAATTACAGGGACTTGTCTAGGCAGTCTCTGAAAATAGGACATGATTGAAAAAACTATAGTTAGCCAAGTCTTTCTGTCCAGTCTATGACCTGCTATAAATAATAAACTGAATCTTTTTTTCCTGATTGACAGAAGACTTATTCTGATCTTGTTCATATAATCTGGCCAGAAGCACTGGTATTAAATTTACAAATGTTAAAACAATAATAAAAGATAAAATAGTAGAAAGTTCTTCTACATATTTTTAAGAGTTGTATAGAAGCTGAAAATAGTGGTGTTTTGCCAAATTTCCTCTTTAATAGAACAATTAAAAGTGATGAGATCTCTCCTTTTTTGTATTTTGCCATACTTGATTTGAAGGTCTGAGGTTTTGTTTCCACTTTTGATGTTAAGGAATCCTGGCATAACAAACAGATATAAGATTGCAAAATTGGAGAGAGGTAGCACAATATATTTTGAAATTTTTCAACTTTTTTTTTTAGCAAAGAGAAGAAAAATTGTATTAAGAATTATTACTGCTACTATATTATTACTATTGTTATTAGTTTGCATGTTAATATTTACTATTATGATAACTTTCCATTGGGTTTTTGTTACTTGTAAATGGTGTACTCTGACAATGCACTGTTTTTCAAAAATGTTTATGAATAAAAATTTATAATAATAATATAAATTGGAAAAGCAAAGCTCTGCATGGCCAATACTTGAAAAGTATTGAAGGCAAAGCTGACCAGAAACTAACTTGGAACTGGTTAAGATCAGGAGTACTGAAAAAAGAAACAGAAAGCTTTATTTTGGCAGCTCAAGTCTGGTAAATTCTAAATTTACTGGACTTGAACATTTTGACTCTACAAAAAACCACCTTACTTGGAACAGCTTACATCCTCCGATGATACCTTAACAGTTCCTAGGTCCTTGGTTAGGACTCGAGCTGCTGAGCTATTAACCAGCCTCAAAGGCTGTGAATCTCACTAAAGATTAACCAATAATAATAATAATTATTATTATTAGTGATTTGTGATACCAAATCCAGCATGGTTATCTTGTTTGCTGTGTATACTGTCATTTTTGTGTATATAATAATAATAATAATAATAATAATAATAATAATAATAATAATAATAATAATAATTGATGCAATACCTGGTGATGCACGAATTGAAGATAAGCAGCAAGAAAAAATCACAAAGTACCGGGACTTACAAATTGAAGTTGAGCGACTGTGGAAAAAGAAATCGTGTGTTGTCCCGATTGTAAGTGGAGCCCTTGGAGCAATACCCAAAGGGCTACCCCGCTATTTAGAAATCCTAAATTTGCCGGACTTGAACATTTTGACTCTACAAAAAACCACCTTACTCGGAACAGCTTACATCCTCCGACGATACCTTAACAGTTCCTAGGTCCTTGGTTAGGACTCGAGCTGCTGAGCTATTAACCAGCCTCAAAGGCTGTGAATCTCACTAAAGATTAACCAATAAATAATAATAATAATAATAATAATAATAATAATAATAATAATAATAATAATGAATTCTTATCACTCTTTATAGCTACAGAAAGATCTTACATTAAGTTTCCATAAAGATCCTAATGCACATATAGTATACAGACAAATAGATTGTATACTAATACACATTTTGCATTGCCACCCATTATAGGTTGTAAGATTAATTTATAAATGATCAAAAAGAATTGTGAGCATTGTGTATGAAATATCAATACACCTAGGAAAACATCTCAATTTTTGACTTTCAAATGAATAATAGACTCATAATAATATTATTTATAATACTTAAAAAGTTAACAATATTATTGTCCAAGGCAATCTGGTAGCTACTTGTACGATCAGGAATGTTTTTCATTTTCATTTTGCAGTTATTCAGGATATACGTTTTTTGTTAATCTATGATGTTTTCTTCTTGTTATTTTTGGACACACTTTGGATTTAGGGAATTTTTCTTGTAGCTACTTCTACCTGTAGGAAATATTTTATGCATAACGATTTAATATCACCATGCTTTTTTATATAATAGCACATTTATAACAACTTGATATTACATTAGAACTATACATGTTAAGGAATTAACAAGTATATTTCTAGCATACATTCTCAGCCCATTGCACTTCATGACATTGAAATAGAGGTGGAAACATTAAAAGAATATATGTTGCTTTGAACTGATTAAGAATAAAGGCAGAATAAAAATATAATAAATATTATGTCGGCATGCTTTAATTTCCTAGTTCTTATTTTATTGGCTAGTGTATCTTGTTTTGTGTATTTTCCTTAGTGAAATGAGAAATGAGTATCCAAACCATTTCCTCCAGCCATGTACTTCCATCTGTCTCTTCTTCCATGATTGACACCTTGGCAACAGATGGTGCAACAGCCCACCGTATTTCTTAAATTAGTATGAAAGCACTGCCAGGTTACTGGGTTCTTTGGTCATGAACTTTCCGGTTCTAAGGACTAGTTAGACAAAATGAAGGTTTCTGAAATTTACTGAAACTGAACCAGTTGGATTTGGATTTTGAGTGGTAAAGCATGACATTCTGGGAATTTTTGAGAATTTGAGATACCTATTAAATGTTATAAGCTATTTCTCCTGGATTTTTATGGCTTTTTTAAGTGGCTGAAGATGAACAGGTCAGTATCCCAAATAATATCCATAAAAAGTTTGAATGAAAAAGATAATTTAAGGATATGTTACCCCAAGTAAGTGGAAGATGAATTTGATTTTAAATCATCTAAATCAGTGGTTCTCAACCTTCCTAATGCTGCGACCCTTTAATACAGTTCCTCATGTTGTGGTGATCCCCAACCATAAAATTATTCCTAAAACCATTGAAAATATGTGTTTTCCAATGGTCTTAAGCGACCCCTGTGAAAGGGTCGTTCGACCCCCCAAAGGGGTCGTGACCCACAGGTTGAGAACCACTGATCTAAATTATCCCAAGTAAGCCATTTAAAGCACAGTACACGAATGACACTACCAGAGGCACTTAATTGATGTTTGGTACAATTGTGTCCTAAGTCCTGAAAGTGACAGTGAGAAGCCAGGTCTTCACTTTGAGGCACTTTGAGACAACCCTTTGAAATAGTTCTCATTAGAAGCACCAACTATGTCTTTACAGACTAAGAAACTAGGGAGGGTACATTCTGAGATGAATGTCATGCTCCCATTGCTTTTGTGGGCTATCTGACCATTGCCTAGTCTGGGGTTCTTCCTCCTTCTGTCTCTCAAGTACATTCTCACAGACTATTACAAATACAGACAATGTCAGAACCTTCTTGGCCTCTCGGGAAAAGAATTTCGTAACCCGGGGGACACAACAAAGAAGGTTTTCTCATGCACTCCATATAATGTGTTTTCCAACTATGAAACAGTAAAGATGTTCTCCCAATACTGATCTTAATATTCAGGCTAATGAATATTAAAAAGAGGTTGTCCCTTTATTATGAGAACCTTAAACTGTTATGAGCCTTAAATGTCACTATTTAAGTTGATCATATAGATAGCTAGTTCTTTTAGGACAAATGCTTATATGATCTCTGATGGGTGTGTTGGACAACATCCGTGCTACCCCCCTTTGCACTAGTTGCAATTTCTGAATTGCCTTTAAGAATAAAGCCATGTAGAGCACTTTGAAGTAGTTCAAATGGACCAGTGGATGGGTCTTCTCTTTCAGGAACATCCATAAATGTTGGATCAGGCACAGGTAACAAATTTGCATTCTGGTTCACTGATATCCCTAAATTTGAATGATAGGGATGAATCAAAGAGTTAACCATGACTGAGTAGGTCATGGTTTCAGAAGGAATGTAATGATGCATGTTTTCACATGGATATTCACTCCTCTAGCTCTGTTGAACTAAGCTCTTCCTACACTGTTACTGCTTGCTCCCATGCTCCTGGTGGAAGCCTATATACCACCACCCTCTTTACTTCAAGGAAAGAACCACCTTTCAATAGTTTTACTCATAGTAAAGTGCAGTGGTGGGTCGTTCCCATTTCTGTCCGGTTCTTGCGAACCAGTAATAAAAGCAGCAGGAGGCTCTGACCACCCGCCTGAACATCATAAGGTACGATCTGCACATGCGCAGAAGCTTCTGCGTGTGTGCACTGCCTTTGTGAACTGGTAGTAAAGGTAAGTAGAACCCACCCCTGGTAAAGTGGTACATCTTCTATCTTCTCTTAGTAATTTTCCAGAATAGACTATCCTATACGTTAAAGTCCTAAAATAAAAGTGCTGATTAAATTTTTAGAAAAACAATACTGAGCTTTCATACAAATGAAGCTTAAGAAACCACTGTACTGTAAGTGAAACCCAAAGGGAGAAAAAGATTTAAGGAATGTAACAATTAATTCTGCAGGGTTTATCTAAGTAGTTGCTTTTCCAACCAGAAATACATATGCACAATATAAACACAATCAGACATACAGAGAGAAATTCACATGTTTATCTGTGCATTTTTCTCTGTAGAAGCTAGAAGACCCAAAGTCAACTAAAGAGCCTGGCTCAAACAGTCTGTTACAATAACAATGCACAGATTACAATTATCCATGCCTAGAGAAATGACCTGGAATCAATCCATTAGGACATGTAGATTATAAAAAGGAACAAAGAACTTCAGATGGAAATGTTTTATATGGCTTGAATCTTACAGTTGTCACTTATTGGGTTTTTTTGTTCTAATTATGATTTTTCTACTGTCACTAATAAACTAAATTGATTGAAGAGTTGTACCTTTGAATCTCTGGCCTTTAAGATCAAGTAAAAATTTGGATGAGGTGAGTCACTGCTATTGATCTAATTATGATTTTTCCATGAAGAAATAAACAGCAGCTCCTTCAAGGTAGGCGACAATCTCCATTGGTTGAGGGAGACATTAAGAATTGATATAACAGCTCACTAAATATAACTTTCCTAGCCAGTATCATCTAGAGCCGTGATGCGAACCTATGGCACACGTGCCATGGGTGGCACACAGAGCCCTCTCTGCGGGCACGCCAGCTGTTTCCTTAGTCCAGCTCTGCCGCGCATGTGTGGTGCCTCCTGCCAGCCAGCTGATCTTCGGGTCTCTGCATGCGCGGGGGGTGGGTGCATGCACAGGGTGGGCAGGTTGGTGCAGGAGGCTTTCCAGGCCCAAAATGGGGCACAGGGGGGCTTCCTGCACCCTGTTTTGGACCTGGAAAGCCTCCTGCACCAACTTGGAAGCCAAAATGAGGCACGGAGGGTGGGGCACATGCATGGGGGGGTCAATCGCATTACATTTTGGGGATTTGGGCATGTGTGTGTGCATTTGCGCACACATGCGAGCGTTTTGGGCACTTGGCACCAAAAAGGTTACCCATCACTGTCCTAGAGGAAGCAGCTGGCTCAAGCCCCCCATTCACAAAGGGCTTGAGCTAGCGAAGAAAAAAGACATATAAACAGGATAAGCAAGTATACAAAACATGTTAGCAGAATATACAACATGCATGACTTATGACTCTTTTAATTAGTTATCAACTGCAAACAGTAACCTGACCTCTATTCAAAAGTTCTGAAATCAACTTGAGGTTGCGTTAGATTTTGAAGGTAAGTTGAGGTCTGTAGTTTAAATGCTGGCATAGCAATAGCCTATTTTAGAAGTGGGTTTCAGGAATACAAAAGAATTGAATAGATACCTTAAGTAGGCCAAGTGCAAACAAAAAGTCCAGAGTTTGGGCACTGCCCAGACTGGGGACCATAAAAGAAAGCCTACAGTTTGAATGCAATCTACCTCATCCCTCTTCTATTTTACACTATGCGACTGTATAGGGCACTCTGAGATGCCTCTCCAAAAGTTTGTCCTTCCAAAGATCTTCACAAAAGCCATTTCAAAACAAATTCTGTTTTCCCACCGTTTTCCTTTTAGCTAAGACTTAAGAAATAGAAAGCTACATATGACTGTTTTCTTCTTAATGTGGTCTCCCCCACTTCAAAATGTGTGTACTTGTAGTCTTATTTATTTGCTATAATGTCCCTAAATTTTACTATCTTGTTTTTCCCAGCTGTCAATGACCTGGCCTCTGTCTTTGTACTTAGGCATCTATAATCTATCTTCTTTTAAATATTCCATTTGTGCTGACTCTCATTCCTTAATTTCCCTTGTTCCTTTTCAAGGCTGAAAGTCTCTCACAGAAGTAAACATAAAAAGACCCTGATGAGTAAACTAAGCCTTTAGACCTTCAAATTCCATCCCTTATTTTAGTGAATGGTACAAAGAAGGCAGAAAGAATAAGTGATAGGGATGCAATTATACATACATTTTTTTTATCACATTCCCTCTTTTTGGGGTAGGGGGTTGGATTTTTCTATTTCCTTTTTTTAAATCAATAAGTCAAACAGACGTACTTGTTACAATAGGAAAAACTAAAATGAAGCAATGTAATGTATCATTGCATAAATTAGGGATCTCCCTCTCCTTCCTTTGTATTCAAAATTCTTAAATACTTACTTCAAATTTCTCTTTTCTTTGGAACTGGAACATGAAAGCATGAATTCCAGAGGTTCTTCTGCATAGCTAGATGGATTGTTCCCTTCCCAGCCTTTTGGCAACTCACAATCTTGGAATTCATTTCGTTCTCTATTTTCTGTGAAATGTATTGCTGCGATGGTTTTGAAATTCTCCTGGGTATTCTGCTGAGAGGACCCACCCTTTTATTTTAGTGCAAACATCAAGTGCCAGAATTAACCTTTCCAACAGTACAGCTGTTTCCAAGGGTTAATGACTTCTCTCCTTCACTAGCATTCTGTATATGATATGTGATAACCACAATATTAAAATAACTTATTAGAACACATAGTCTGAATTATTATACTGCCATGTCAAGAAAGCAATGTGCATTACTTTAGTATAACATACTCAGCAGTTTATAAAAATAGTCAGGAATCCAGTAACTATTTTAGGTGTGGCTGGAGGTTTGGCCCTTCCTATGGCATTTATTTCACTAGCAAGTTGCTTTTAATTAACTTTGTTCAGGGGCAAGTAGCTTGTGGTTCTTTGAATGTTGTCCAATGCAAATTTGATTTTTAACCTTTCATTCTATGCATATTGGTTTCTGTATAGCAAAAAAGAGTCAGAACTTGGCTGCATATTATTCCTCATGACTTTTGGTGAAGGAGATCAGGGTGATAATTAGTCCTATTAAAAATCAGTGTTTCACCATCTCTAAATAGCAGTTTCTTGGAGATAAATTGACCAACTGAATTTCTAGAGAAGAAAAAATTGCCTCTGTGCCACAGAAGCATATCCAATCAACAAGCAGTTTAGTCAAATATTTTTATTGAGAAATAAGTCCTGTGGAATTCTGTGTCATTTACAATATATGTCCATAGGAGTGTACTTGCTTTAATAGAGCAAGTACTGGATTTTTATGCCCCCCCTCCTCTATTAATCATATATCCTAAGGAAAAGATGCACTCACATAAAATGTATGGAAGCCCAAAATATGCTCACTCGGAGGGTTGCAAAACTGTAGCAGTACAGTATTACAGATCTTTATATTTATCTTTTTCAGATTACTGTATGAATGCTCTTTCATGTTTTGAATTCTACATAGGACAGATAGGATAAACTTGGTGCAAAAGAATTAATAGTCACAAGTCATCAGGACAAAACAAGGACAAAATAACTTTAGAGTTTTTTTTCTACTCTCAGAACACCCTGCCGCAGTCTTTAAAGATACCATTTTGGAAAAAATGAGATTTTAGCAGCACTGCTGAGCAAGAGATTGCTGAATTCACATACATCAAATGGTTCAGGCAATCTCAGAAGGTCTTTATATACATAAAATTTGTTGGTTGTCAAAGGTGCTACCTGAATTTTGGCTACCATCTCCTCCTGGTTGTCTCCAATTATCACATTTTCTCCTTTCTGAATTTAGTTTATTAAAAGATTTATTATTGTTGGTTAGTCCTTATTAAAAAGGGTTGGTGCAGCCCTTGAACATAGGTAGAATAAAATTGTGCCTGTTTGCCAGGAAAGAATAAACATTTTTTTAAAAAAAAAGATGGCAATCCTAATTCAATTCTACAGAGAAATTATTGAGTCTGTCATCTGCACTTTTATAACTGTCTGGTTTGGTTCTGCAACCCAACAAGACAGACACAGACTTCAGAGGATAATTAGAACTGCAGAAAAAACAATGACTACCAATCTGCCTTCCATTGAGGACCTGTATACTGCACGAGTCAAAAAGAGGGCTGTAAAAATATTTACAGACCCCTCGCATCCTGGACATAAACTATTTCAACCCCTACCCTCAAAAGGACGCTATAGAGCACTGCACACCAGAACAGCTAGACACAAGAACAGTTTTTTCCCGAACACCATCACTCTGCTAAACAAATAATTCCCCTTAACTCTGTCAACTATTTACTAAGTCTGCACTACTATTAATCTTCTCATCGTTCCTATCACCCATCCTCCCACTTATGACTGTATCAGGGGTGAATTCTACTTACCTTTACTACTGGTTTGCATCGGGATTGCATGCGCACGCACACTTTGCTCGCACACGCACCTTGCTTCTGCGCATGCGCAGATCACTTCTGATGACATCAGGGTCAGTGGGCAAAGCCTCCCACCGGTTTTACTACCGGTCCTATAGTTCGAACCAGGGGCAACCCACCACTGGACTGTATGACTGTAACCTTGTTGCTGGTATCCTTATGATTTATATTGACTGTTTTCTAATACGATTTGATTGCTTATTTGCTCCCTATGACTATCATTAAGTGTTGTACCTTATGATTCTTGATGAATGTATCTTTTCTTTTATGTACACTGAGAGTATATGCACCAAGACAAATTCCTTGTGTGTCCAATCACACTTGGCCAATAAAGAATTCTATTCTATTCTATTCTATTCTATTCTATTCTATTCTATTCTATTCTATTCTATTCTATTCTATTCTATTCTATTCTATTCTATTCTAAATACCACAAACATGACTGTTTGTGGGAATTTCAAGTGCACATTTTAAGAATTATTTAAATCTTTCTGATTAGAAGGTGATTCTAACACTTTTTATTTGTTAAATGATGAATAACTAAAAGGCATGACCATTAAATGCTAAAATATTGAACAGTCTTGCTATTTTTCTCAATTAATAATAAAGTCTCCAAGAATATATATTTTAGGTTGGTTAGAAATCTAACATTGGGAAAAACAGAAAAGAGGTGTTGCGTAGGGGGTGTGGTCAAAGTACTAGAAATCTGCTCAATTCAGAGTTTCCCAGCAGGGTCTATGATAACTTACCACGGCCAACTGACCAGAGGCAACTTGTCACAGCCAACTCTCTCCAGGACAAGAGTTACACTATTATCAAAGATATAGTGAAATAGAATCATTAAAGAAAGGATGCACAAAGGAGGGACAGAATGAAATATGAACTGCAAAAATTAAAATATTTTTAAATTTATTTTAAATAATTAAATAGCACTGTTAAATTGTCCCGCAGCACATTGTTCCACAGCAAGTTGGCCACAAAAACTTAACAAGTTGTGACAAGTTGTCCTATTCCACCCCTGTTCTGCCCCAGCTACAGACCCCAAAGAACACAGCATACACAAAGTCCGTTCAAACCTTAGTTTACTAAATAAACCAGTTTTTTACAATAAAGGCTGTTAATTAACTGCATTAACAGCCACCAAGAATTCAAAGAATAATACTGAAAGCTTACTGTGGTTGGCAGAATGCCCAGAAGCAATTTGCAGGAAGCTGATAAGATAAGCAAGACGAGACACAAAGGTAGGTGAACAAAGTTGTTCCCTGCAAATTGCTTCAGTCGGTGTTCCTCCTTAAATAGGCTAAGGGAGTGGCCAATTAGCCCAAAGCCTTACTCTCGAGGAGACCTCCTCCTGAGGAGCCACTCCTGCCTTTTGGCAGCTCTGCGCGCCCGTGCATCAAGAAGAGCCTCCTCTTCGTCCTCTTCACTTAAGGGAGCTTCTAGAGGTTCTGAAGGCCCTGGCTGAATCCCCGCCTCTGGCACCACATCTTCTCCAGCCTCCTCATTGTCTGACTCGAGTGCCAGCTGCACAGACTGCTGGCACAGCACCACACCAGCCTCCTCGCTGTCGGAATCAGCTACTAACTGCACAGGCCACAACAACCCCAGACAAACTCTTTCCATCCCCATTTCCACCTGGTTGTACTATCATTATTAGAATGTCCTCACAAAAGTATTAACTGTGGTTGCACTGATAATCAGTTACTTAGCTATTCTATAGCTCTAAAAATCTTTGGTTGAAAAGTTGTTTCATGGAATTTTAGTATTCTCCAATACTGGAATACCCACTGGAGCAAGTGATGCCCCACTGGAATAGAAGCTTCTGTATGAATAAGGTCTAATAGTTTCTATTTTGCAGATAGGAATGTACTAGAAATAAGTCTGTGTATTTACAGGCCACACCTATTTCTATTGCATTCACTACAAAGTAGATTCTGTTCCTAAGTCCATTTTCTCACAGAACACATTTGAAATATTAATCATGTACTGCATTAACTCTAAATCTTTACGACAACCATGACCTGGATGACTGATCTCCATAGACATTAACTCTAAATGTATTTTATCCTAAATATTTTTTTTACTGCTGTGTGGCCTGTGAATTACTTCTTTTTTCTTTACTGCCTAGTATCTTTTTTTCCATGGTAATATTATTTGCATTTTTTTTGAAAGGGAGAAAAAGAATTAATTTTTTTTTTAAAAAACATTGTCTTAAAAAGCAAAATAAACCAAAGACTAAGAAAGGCAAAATACCAATTTGGGGGGGGGGGGGAATTGTTGACAGTAAAAAAAAAATCCATCAAATCTGAATAATGTTTTCATTTATTGCCATTTCTTTTAAAGTTCTTTCATGTTGTGTTACTAATTTACCAGAGGATTTCTCAAATATTAATGCCGTTGGTCCAATATTGTTAATGAAAGGTTTTGTGGTAATAAATAACGCAATAGACAATGGAAATTAATTTATGTCCAAGGAAATATGGGTTCTTCAAGAGAAGCTGTCATGTTTGCTGTAAAAAGTTTATATAATGTTTTTGACCTAAGATCTTTTCTGCAAAAGTAGTAAAGCTTCCCTCATGCTGTACTGTGCTCCTCATAGTCATATCTATATCCATGTACTTTTCAGCATGAATTTGACATATGTCATGGCTATGTTTTTTTTTAAACAAAAAAACCTTCTAAATATAGCCTATAGCCGTGATGGCGAACCTATAGCACACGTGCCAGAGGTGGCATGCAGCGCCCTCTCTGATGGCATGCGAGCCGTCACCCCAGTTCAGCTCTGCTGCACATGTGCGTCTGCCTCCCGCCGGCCACCTGATATTCGGGTTTCTGCCACGCATGCATGGAGGCAGGGTGTGTGGGAGGGGTGCTTGCACATGTGGGGGACGGGTGTGTGTGTGAGGCAAGTGCGCATACATGGGGCATGTATGTGGGGGCCATGTGCACATGCATGGGGCAAGGCGCATGTGCGGGGCCAATGCACGCATTGCATTTGGGGGGCTCGAGCGCACACGCTTTGGGCACTCGGTCTGGAAAAGGTTAGCCATCACTGGCCTATAGCTCTGCAATTCCCAAATAGTATTCCATCTATGTACAAATCAGGGCCAAGCTTGCTTAGCTTTTTAGACTGACAAACCTGGTAATAACAAATATTGTGTTCTTCATTTTATTTATGTACGTATTTCTTCAAATTCATTATAGCCACCCAACTCTAATGGCCTCTGGGTACCAATATTATGTTCCATTAGTTGACTGATCTTTGCACATTCATATCCATATCTTAATTGCCCCGTGTTTGTGAACTGGAAGAGTGAGTTTAGCACCTAATAAATTTTATACCACTCTAAACGGTGAATTAATAGTTAAAAGCTTCGTTATCAAACATATTTGTGATCCAGGCACTTCATCTTTGTTAATACTTATCAATTTTATAAGCTGTGGTATCCAGTCCAAAGACCAGAAACCTAATTCTTTGTGCCAGTTGAATTCAGTGAGGTTTACTTCCAAGTGAATGTGTAAGGATTTTTTCTAAAAATGAATCTGATAAAATCTTATTGTTAAAAAAAATAGTATAGTGCAAACACATTATATTAAACATAAATAGCATGTTAAACATTAATAAACTAGTAATATATTGTAAAATGGCTGCTTCCCTTATAAGATTAATGCAGGTAGCCAGATATCATTTGTTTTGCTTAATATATTGATATGTATATTAGAGGAGTTGATTTACAAACTGGTGATGTTTTTGGCGCTTTGAAGGAATACATCTGCAGCTGAGGAAGAAAACAATGGCTTTAAAATGGCACTCAAGCCTGTCAGTCAGGAAAACACTGATTTAACCTTTCTCTTCCACTTCACCAAGGCCAGCATCCTTTTTTTCTGGCAGATTATACTTCTCTTTGGAAAAGCAGACATTTTCTCTAGTGCCTGAAAAATAACCGGCTCTAAATTAGACAATTTAATATTTTTTTGAGGGGTGAGAACTCTATTAGGGTTCCATTGTAACTCCTGGGTTTGGAAGTAAAGAGGCACTTTCATCTTAGTTGTGTAGATGGTTTGGCTTCGTTTAAAAGAAATTGTGGCAACAGATTCAGTTCCTCAACACAGACAAAACAGCTCCACTGAAGAAAATGTAAAGAAAATGAAAGAGAAAAGAATCTGTAGCTTTTGGAAAAACCCATTATAGAGTGAAGCCAAACTGAAAAATAAAAATAAAAACTGAAAATATCAAGCAACACTGAAATCTGAAGTAGGAGAACCAACAGGTAAGTGTCAAGAATCTTTTACTTCAAAAATGAAGTGTGGATAATATCAAATGACACTTCTTAACTGGAATATTTTTTAAAAGAGGGCTCAAGATCTGAAACATGTATATTATCTTTTTTATGAGAGTAGAGTGAGATCTTACTCTTTGTTCTTATTAAATCTGAAGATAATTTTAAACATTGTAACATGTTTTTATATGGTTATATATGTTTGTTTTAATTCTAGCTTTTCAAATGCATATAGGACTGCAGAGGTAATTTTTAAATTCTTACTGCAGTTTCATTTAAATGAATACAAGACAGGCAGGATGGGCTATATGTACTAAAAGAAAAGAACAGCTTCTTCTCCAGAACCCATTTTCAAAAGCTTAAGATAATTAAAAAATATCAAATAAAACTGCACACAGTCTAGATTTCTACCATTTGAAATAATAAATTATATTAATTATGAGCTAAACTTTCTAATTATTCTGTCATTACATTGTGTGAATGATGGATTTATAAAGTTTTGCTACTTTATTTATTACTGGGAGGGAAAAAAAATGAAAAGATATCAAGATTAAGAATCCATATGCTGAGGAGGAGAAAAAAAAGAAAACACCAAACAGTGTAAGCCACAATAGAGCTTAATTATATTTTCATTCATTCAAGATCAAAACACATAATATGATTCATTATAAGAGAAAGAGCAGAGGTTTCTTAGTTACTGTGTGGGTGGCAGATTCAAACTTTTTTTTATTACTGTTTATCTCAGATCTTTCTTGCTACAAGCATCTTTTTTCAATTTTTTTATGAATCAGGAATACTTTGCATTATACAGTATTACAGATTATATATGTTTCCTTAGATGCAACTATGCTTTCCCACTTAGACATTTAATTTTGGCAAGAAATGTTCTGTAAGACTAAAAATCACAAGAACAATCTTGTGCTAAACATTTCAAGATTTCCTAAGATCAAAAGCTTTTACAGGATATAATTACAATTTTAAGAATAAACCTTCAGTAACAACAGCCAAAGAATCTGTCTAGCCACATAAAACAAAACATTAATCATCGTGCTGTAATGGGATAAATATGAAGATGATAAATTGATATATAGAGAACAGTTAGATATGGGAAATATAATATTTCTATGAAACAAAGATTACCTTTCTCATTTTGTTAATCTTAAAAAGGAAAGTTTGTATCTTAAGCTATTATAAGGATGAGTCTAGAGATAGAGAAGTTCTAGCATTGCTCTATGAACTGCTGTGCAAGCACTAATGATACTGTACAGCACTTTCTATTAATATATATTTTGAGACAGTGCAAAACTGTAAGTCATCACGCAAATGAAAGTGTATGTCTGTATTCTGGTTCCATTAACAAAAGTAAAAATCTTGTGGAAAATTGCACATAACAAAGACCATATAGACAATTTAGGATCCAGCCTACATCTAAATGTCTATAAACATTGCTTACATATCTGAAATGGCACTTCCAAAGGTTTCATTTTTAATATGTTTGAAATTCCAAATAAAATATTGATCCAATATATTGAAAACATCTTGCCTTTACCAGTTATTTTTCTCCAACTCTAGTTTGCTGATTCTATAGCCAGATCTATTAATAAGCTAAATTAAATAAGCTGGCTGAAGTGTTTTTTTTAATGTTTATTTTGTGATTCTGAAATTTTCACAGTTGACTACAGACATGTGCCATGTGATAAAATAGAATATGTAATTCTACGCAGCCGACATAAAAGATAAACTATGAACATAAAACACATGAAAGCAAGACATAAAACAGTATAAACAGAGGCAAAACCCAATATGTTCAACAGGCCAAACTATTTGCTAGATGACCTTGCCCAACATCCTTGCCTAGTGCCCAGTGCCCAGAGGAATATCCAAATTTTTAAACTTTTACGAAATCAGGCACATCCAAATCTTGGGATATATGCTATTCAAAATGTAGGTGCCCAGAGAAAGAAGGCATGCCTCTAGGGATCCACTGGGTAACATTGTTTGATATAGGGAAACCAAAGCCTGCAACTTTGTCAGATCTCATGAGATGAGCAGACGCAATTAGAGTAGGGTGGTTCCATAAATAATCTGGTTCTTTATTACCATAAAGTGCTTTATAAATGATAATCAACTTATTGAATTGCATCTAGAAGCCTTTAGGAAACCTGACAAATAGTGTTGGGTATACCATCTTGCATTCATTGTTACCCACACACCTGCATTCTGGATCAGTTATAATTTCTGGAGCTGACCAAGGCATCCATGATTGTGAACAGGGCCTGCAATTACCACATAAGGAAGACTTGTTCACAGACCCCATTCAGCAAGAGATATTAAGCTTAGCAGCCCTCCAAATAGCATGCCAGTAAGAACAAGGAGAGTGAAACCTTATCCAGAATTAAATATGAAAAACTTCCAAACTCAAGGGCTCCTAAAACCTGCAATTCCTCAATTTTGCTTGGTTGAGTTGAAGCCTGATTATCTCCATCTGCCTCCAAAAGAATATTGATGTCATCAATTGATCAGTCTAGGGTAGTTATAACTAAGTATTGTCAATGTAGTGATGATACTTAACTGCGGACTCATGGGCTGAGTTGGCTGTTGTTTATGCCTGGTGTAAAGCATAAACCTTAACATTTATTAATATGTAACAACTTATCTATCTATCTATCTATCTATCTATCTATCTATCTATCTATCTATCTTTAAATTTGTATACCACCCTTCTCCCTGAGGACTCAGGGCGGTGAACAGCCAAGTAAAAGCATAAACTACAAACATTAAAATACAATTAAAAAGATATATATAAATTTGGCCCCATGATTAAAAACAATAACAAACAATTAAAAACATTTTAAAAAGTGTTAGGCCAGCCCAGCTTGCTGGAAAAAGAACGTTTTAAGGGCACGGCGGAAGGCACTGAGGTCTTGGATTCTCCTTATCTCTGGGGGCAGCTGATTCCAGAGGATAGGTGCCCCCACAGAGAAGGTCCTCTCCCTGGGGGTCACCAGCCTACATTGTTTGGCTGATGGCACCCCAAGGAGGGTGCCATCAGCCAAACAATGAATCAGCCAATCAATAAAATATATGAAATGTATTGTATTAAAAAGAAATAAAGTTAGCTTTGCAAAGAGGAATAAGTTTTGTTGTTGCTGTTGCTGTTGTAATGCTTTTGTTCCAACTCTGTTGAATGTGATTTCTTTCAGGAAAATAAAAATTCAATTTATTTGTGCTATTGTTCTTTAATGAAAGTCTTCTTTTCTAAGCATCATGGAGTCTATTGAAATGCTGTTGGTTTCTTCATGCATCTTGATTTCTGTAGGAAAGTAATTCTGGGAAATTGCTAGTGATACACTTTCTACTATTGGAAATAAGGAACTAGTATATTCTTTGGCAATATATTGTAGCACTGAAGGATATATTCAGAAGCATTGTACTATTGCTAATGGTTCATAATCCTATACTCTGTTCCATTTTGTACTTACTTTATGGACATTTATAAAATACTCAAAGAATGTAAAATTATCTAAGTCCTTTTAGCAAGACTATACCATGGATTTTTATGAAAGCAGAGTTTTTAAAATAAACTTTGATAAAGCAGGGATGTCAATACTGAATAGAGACTCTTTGTATCTATTTTCCTCTAGTCAAAAATCTGCACATAAGCCATTTATTTCCAAAGATGAATAAAATCCCCAAATATTTCTGAAAGTTTCGCTCAAAAAAGCATAGTTGGGAAGTTTTGTGATTTTTTTTAAAAAAAATATACATAGAGGTATAAGAAAGAAATTATGACAATGAAATTCACATTTTAAAATTCTAAGCGGGAGAATTTGCATTAGGACAGGATACCAAGACATTTGCCTAAAGAAGGCAGGGGTGAAATGCTCTGAAGTCTGCTACCAGTTTGCTTTGTGCGCATGTGCATCACAGGTGCTAAGAAGTCTTTTCTGAGTCTGCAAAGGTAAGTAGAACAGCAAGGGCGGGGAAATAGCTGTGCTGCACGATTGAGATTTGCTAGAAAGTAGGATTTCCTGCTTTCTAGAGACTATAAATCATGTGGCAAAGCTGATTGTCGCACAGCTGATTGTCGGAACTTTTTAAAAACCTTTTTAAAGCATTTTTTTTACTACCAGTTCTGGCAAACCGGTAGTAAAAAAAATGCTTAAAAAGTAAAAAAAAAAATATTTCACACTATCAGCTGTGTGACAATCAGCTGTGCTTTTTTTAAAGCATTTTTTTACTACTGGTTCCAGTGAACCGATAGCATTTTTTACTACCAGTTCGGGCAAACTGGCCCGAACCGATAGCATTTCACCCTTGAAAGAAGGTACATCATGGAAATTGGAGTGGAAAATCACACACATTGGAGAAGTTAGGATCATCAAAAGCATAAAATATTGAGGAAAATTGAAAATAATAAAATAGATTTAGATCTTTCTTTAAAATGAATTTATTTAAAATACAGATTGGATTTTCTAAAACAGCAGAATAGAATGTTTTCTAATTCAGACAATTTGATGTACAATGTACTTGATTTATAATCACTTCTATTGGTCCTCTTATCAGTGAAACTGAATAAGAATAATACATAGAATGTCCAATATCTTTTGCAGAACAAATATGCTTAGTTTTTTTTAAGCAAAATCATCTTAGGAGAATTTAGATTTACCACGTGCATTCACTGTTTACAGAGTATAAAGGATTTTAAAATAAATATGCATACAGCAGAATATACATTTCCCCTGGACCGATTGTTGCACCCAATTTATATTTTACAGAAATTTTAATGTAGCAACTTCAGGATAAACTATATATTCAAAATGATTGTTATATATTTAATGCATTAGTTGGCATTCCAATCTTGAGTTTATGAATAAGCCTTAATGCATATCTTTAGCTCAGTTTATATATTAACTAGTCTGCTGGAATCAAATAATATATCAGCTTCATTGAATTTGAGAAATATACTGTAGTGGATATTTGATGTCTTGGTTGGTATATCATTTGGATTTATGTAGCCAACTATGTTTTTAAAAATGAAGATATTAGATCTTAGAAATTTTGCATGTCAGAAGCAGCAAAAATCACCCATTTCCTTTAGAAACATTTCAATCTTTTTTTAAAAAAAATTCTTATAAATTATTTCTATTTACAGTATTTGCTTTAAAAATTGTTTTACAGCATGCACTCATTGTATGACTAGTATAATCACATACTATTTTTTTTAAAAAAAAATCTTAATGAATATTTATTTATTGTGCAATAGGAAAGGTAGGATTATCTTTTCCCAAAGGAAATTCAAGGTATCACAGCAAAATTTCTTCGTGTGAATCTTGCCTAATTTCCTGTATGTTGATCAAGGTCTGCATTCAGAGAGTTCTATAGATTAATATGATACACTATATATAATAAATAGACACAGATCACAACTATTTTATTCTTTGTATGGGCAATACTCTAAAACATAAATAGTATTTCAATAATGAAATTTACATTATGATGAAAGACATTTGATAAATCCTGTGTGAGCATTTATTTTGTACTAATAGTTGTGGGCATTTGTAACAGAAGTTATTTTGTAAGAATCACAAGTGTAATGCAGCAATTTTTAGATCAGATTCATAAAGAGAATGATGAACAAAAGATAATTATGTTATTCATTTAATTAATGCTGAAAATATCAATAGTCTAGAACAGTAGTTCTCAACCTTCCTAATGCCGTGACCCTTTAATACAGTTCCTCATGTTGTGGTGACCCCCAACTATAACATTATTCCTAAAACCATTGAAAATATGTGTTTTCCGATGGTCTGAGGAGACCCCTGTGAAAGGGTCGTTCGACCCCCAAAGGGATCGCGACCCACAGGTTGAGAACCACTGGTCTAGAACAAGGGTGTCAAACTCAAGGCCCGCGGGCCAGATCTGGCCCATGGGATGCTTAGATCTGGCCCGCAGGGCTGGCCTGGAAACAGCAAAGGACCAACCAGTGGTGCCTCTGTCAGTGAAAATGGAGCTCGTGTGTGTGTGTGTGCGCGGCCCCCCATGCCCCGTTTTTGGTGTGATGCTTTCCTGCAGCCCTCTGCCAGGAAAACAGAGCTTAGGCCTCCCCAAGCTCCATTTTTGCTGGCAGAGGGCTATCAAAACAAACTAAAAACAAAACAAAAGTGGAAATGTTTCCCTTTTTGCATTTGAGCATGCAAGAAGGGACAGGAAAGGAGAAAGTGAAAGAGGAAAGACAAAGAAAAAGAAGGGAAGATGGGAAGAGAGCAAGGAAAGAAAAATAAGGAAAGAGGGGAAGGAAGAAGGAGAATGAAGAGGGAAGAAAAAAGAAGGGAAGGAAGGAAGGAAGGAAGGAAGGAAGGAAGGAAGGAAGGAAGGAAGGAAGCGTCTCAGGGAAGTCCTGCCTTAGCACTTGACCACCACAGGTGCCCCCGACATGAGTCCCATGTCACACCCACCATGGCCACGCCCACCATGGCCACAGCCATGATGGCTACACACCCCAGCCTTCCAAGGTCAAACACAACTCTGATGCCACCCTCAATGAAATTGAGTTTGACACCCCTGATCTAGAACAATGAAGTTTAATACTAGAGACCTATATTTCTTAAATGATCTTGATAGAAACATTATCCATTATTTGGCCTTATTCATTGTCACATATTCTGATTAAAAAAAAAGTTGAACTATATTTTTCTCAAGGAATCCTTACCAAAAGAAATGGTGTTGAACAATTTTTTAAAAAAAGGACTGAAAACAGAACATCTATTTTCACTTAGTTGCCTTATGCAATGTGACTAATCTGATATATTTTAGAAGTTAATCAAATTTAAACTACTACAATCATTTGAAAACCACAGTATCTGCTGCTGTGGCAAATCATCAACCATTTCATCCATACCGACTAATAATCCACACATTACTATATAGATCAGTATAATAATCATAAACTTATTTGCTTATGAACAGCTTTGTTCTGTTGTTCATAATAAAGCAAACCAATGCCAGCAATTTACAATCTGAAAAGACACAAAAGTTGTTCACTGTGCAGGACCCAATTTATTTCATTAAAAAATAATCTTAAACATTAAATACCCGTGAGTGGAATTGAAAATACTTGCTTATATAACAACTGACTATTGTCTAAAAGACAGAGCCAAAGAGTCCTTCCTTCCTTCCTTCCTCCCCTTCCTTCTTTCCTTCCTTCCTCCCTCCCTCCCTCCCTCCCTCCTCTGTCTGTATTAAAAGAGGGATTTGCAGGACCATATAGTCAATAGAACTCTTATATTCCAAATGGACCCTGTTACAAATGAAATGTATTTGAATGAAGCAGAGGCAAACAGCCTTCTATGGACAACCCAATCAATCTTTCAAGATATACTCTCTGTGTCTCTTGCCTTCTTATTAATCTCCTAAACATAACTTTTAAAGAAAGATATCTCTTACATCTATTCAAACAGCCCAATTTATTCTGCTGAAGCCAAAGCATACACATTCTATATGTATTGCCCTATGATTAATCACAACAATCAGTAATAATATTCAGAGCAATTTATTCTATACGGAAAAGAATAGCTTGCTTCAATTTAGAAGTGAGCTTGCAAGTTTGTTTCTGCAGATTAGTCCCACTATATTTGAAGGATAGGGTTAGGGAATAGGATAGCAGTATTTGGTTATGAGCTGGATCATACTGAATACTTTTAAGGTTCAATTAAACTATTGGGCTTACTTTCCTCTTTAAAATAATTGGAATTAAATTAAAAGTGATTTAATTTTACCTAATCATTTCTTATGTAAAAACACCTTACACCTACATTGTGTAAATATACAATTTATATAAGTATAATCAGATATCAGATTATGTAAGTATAATCAGATATACATTTAATCACAATTAAACTGGTACAGAGATGATGATTGGAAATAATTCTAAATTGTTCCATGTTTCTTTCTTTGGATGTTCCTTCTAACATTTCCTACAGATGTCAACAGCATCTTCCACAAGTGCGGTATCCAGCTTTTTCTGAGCACTTCTTTTATATTTGCCCTTATCTTTGACTCAGTGGTAGGTTTCAATTTTTTTTACTACTGGTTCTGTGGGTGTGGCTTGGTGGGTGTGGCATGGCTTGGTGGGTGTGGCTTGGTGGGTGCGGCAGGGGAAGGTTACTACAAAATCCAATTTCCTCCCAATCAGCTGGGACTCGGGAGGCAGAGAATAGGCGGGGGCAGGGCCAGTCAGAGATGGTATTTACCGGTTCTCCAAACTATTCAATATTTCTGCTACCGGTTCTCCGGAATTGGTCAGAACCTGCTGAAACCCACCTCTGCTTTGACTGTTCTTTTGGTGTGTCTTCCTCATCACTTCATTATCCAGATTATACAGGAAATCATCGGGTTCTAATATCTGCTGCCTGTGGGCAATGAAAAAGTCACTGAGGTTGTCTTCATTGGTGTGAGATGTGGGCAAAAGGCATTTCTCAAGAGGCCTCAAACTGCTGCCATCATGAGAGATTAAGCTCTCATTCTTTAGAGTCTGCTCAGTGTCTGGTTATTGGTAGAAAATCTTTTGATTCTGAAGAATGTGAGCATGCCATTATTTTTTTCTTCCAAGCAGAATAGGAAAAAAGCTGGCCAGATGCCAAACCTTGCCCTTCTGCCTCTTCTCTAGCACTGAATTCTACAGTGATATATTGTAATTCTAATTCTAATGATAACTGAAGCTCTTCCAGCATATAGTCGGGCATTATAATTATAGCAGTGCTCCATTGGATTCTTATAATATTGTCCACCAAGGAGCCTTAGCACATCCTGTATCATTATGACTATGTTCCCCTCTGTCATCTGTGGCTGAGAAGTATGGAGTGGGCAGGGGCACCAGAGTTGATAGACTATTTGTCAAGTTTCTTTTCTAATAGCGATTTGACAAAGCTGAAAATAAATTAGGAGTCTCTCCTTCAAATCTAGCTTTCTTTTCTTAGTCCTCTATCTTTCTGCCTGTTCACTTCATTGGAGAAAATAATGCTTAGTTTTCAAAGTTATTGTAATGGTTACAGATAGATAACATACATAAAGCACTTAAGAGTACTTAAAATGACTAGAAAGCGATTTATTATTTATTTATGTAACCTACTGGCTCCTTATAGCTGAAAGCATTGCTACTATATGATTAATTTAAAGGGCATATCGGTTGCCAGAATTTTAAATACAGAAACTGATGTTTTTATCAATAAAAACTTCGTTGATTGATTTTAGAATTCTGTTGTTAGATTTGGTTGGAATGCCAAGGCAAATTATTTAAGTATAGGGGAAAGTGAACATTTCACAATAATTATTAATTCTCCATTGAATTGTAACAGACATTTAAAAAAAGCTTGTAAATTGAATTGTAAGTAAGAAAATAAATTGCAAATATTTGGGGTTAATTTTTACTAAGTATCATTTGGAGAGATTGTCATTTTCTGTAGTTTTGAAGGTACAGCTGCCAGTCGGGAAAATTAAAATATTTATTGAACATCATAATTTCCATCATGACCTTGATGACTTCATCCTATATCAGATACCACCTGTTTATTTTCCCAACTCCCCAAAAGAACTGAGTTATTTTTTTAATCCATTTTTTTTCTGTTAAAACTGGTAGCATATTACCATATCTTTTCTCCAAAATTCTGAATAAAGACCAGTTTAAATGTTGAGATGAACAAATCTCCCAAGTTTAAATTTATTTTGTTCAGGTTTGTGTTCAAGGGTTAACCAATATTTATTTTAATTTCTTTTGAATTTTTCAAGGTCATTTTTAGAAAAAGATATGTCCATAAGCTGTAATAATATTTTATCTTATCAGTATGAGATGAAAACAAATAGGATTTTTTAGTTTCAAGAATTTATTTTCTTCTACAATTTTTTTAAATACTCTCTTTTACGTTAATAGTAGGGATCAAAAAAGTGCAATACAGCAGTTTTCAAAATACTTTAGTGAAAAGCTCAAGCCATATGGAACCAATGAAGAAAATATAATATTTTAAACACTTAACATTTGTTACCTACTTCCTTCCTGGGGATGATATTGAAAAATAACCAGCGGCTTGAACATATGGCTTGATCATATGCTTCCTTTCACCATTGGGTTTCAGATTTGCTAGGAAGGTTGGCATAGCTGGTTGACAGGTTTGGCTCCTTCAGAAAAGATTGCTTTTACCACTGTCTTTGGTTGAATTTTAGGCACCACTCATCTTTTCTGGATAAGACTCTGAAGAATTATTATTGATTTACTTTTCTGGAATGACATAAAAAGCATGGCAAGTTAGCAAGTGTGGCCTATTTTGGGCAGGTTAAAAAAAAAATCAAAAATAATTTGCTATGCATAGTTATGTGCTGAAGACTACTATGTAAGAGTAATAATTAATCTGAACATTATTTTTAAGGAAAAAATCCATCTATGCTTCAAAAGTAATATAGAAGATTTAATACTTTGCTTACGCTAATGCAGCTTGTATTCACTAAGAGTTAAAAATATTTTTATATTATTCCAAATCACAGTTTGTTTAACTGTGGATTAATGAGTAAGCCAGAATGATATGATTCACACATCATAGTAAAACAAATTATAATTAAGAAATTACAACAACTGATCTGTACATTCTTTAAACCAAAAACAAATTAATCAGATTGATATTTAATGTGATCTCTGAATCAAGCCACAAAATGCCTTTCCCCACAACTATAGTGGAAATATGTAAAATTAGTTTATCTTTATTAAGCAATTCTTTTTGTACTATATACAAGGCTATACAAGCAATTAATAACAAGAAGAGCAAAATGGTGATGAATCAATTGAAGAAAGCAAGTCCTTGACCAATAAAGCTATTGAAGTCCCAACACTAGCCAATTAAAAGCATTTGAGTTTAAAATCAGCTTGTTTAAATAAGAAACTTTGTCCAAATAATTTAAAATACTATTCTGTTGGTAGAATTTTCTAACATTTGCATCAGTGATTAGGTAAAGGTAAAGGTTCCCCTTGCACATATGTGCTAGTCGTTCCTGACTCTAGGGGGCGGTGCTCATCTCCGTTTCAAAGCCAAAGAGCCAGCGCTGTCCGAAGATGTCTCCGTGGTCATGTGGCTGGCATGACTAAATGCCAAAAGCATATGGCACGCTGTTACCTTCCCACCAAAGCTTGTCCCTATTTTTCTACTTGCATTTTTTGCGTGCTTTCGAACTGCTAGGTTGGCAGAAGCTGGGACAAGAAATGGGAGCTCACCCCGTTACATGGCACTAGGGATTCGAACCGCTGAATCGCCGACCTTTCTATCGACAAGCTCAGTGTCTTAGCCACTGAGCCACTGCATCCCTTTAGTGATTATATAACATATAAAGATAAGATTTTGATGCCTGATTTTTGTGTTATTTGGGATTTTTAATCTGCAGGTTTTTTTGCATGTTTCAGAAAATTCATGTACAGTAGATTTTGCCCTATCATTTTTCTTATCCACTTGCTTTTAATGTTATTATATGACTGTGACATTTGATTATTTTATAATGAGAGAGTTATAATAATTTATAACATTGTAATTCTGAGCTCCTTAATAAGTACAATAATTTGCAAAATTAATAAACAGGATTGTCTATAATTATTTTAGTGGATTTTTCATAAACATGAGTACTATTATAGTCCATAATTTCAGATATTTAAAAGCATCTTCATAAGAGCACCATACAGCACTACCATATATGCATGACAGATACACAATTGTTTAATCTAAGGCTTACTCTCTGATATACAATTTATTTCAGAAAATGTTAAAATATTAAAATGCAGTAGCAATTAGTATAGGCCTATATGCTATATACTATATATGTATAATGTGTGTATATCATTTATATATTCAGTTGCCAGTAATGGTAACTGAATGTATAAATGGAAATATAAATAACCCATCCCAAAGAATACAGTATTGATATCAATAAAAGCAAATAACGTTTTCTCAATAAAAAATGAAAACTTCTAAAAAGTAAAAGGAAAGGGAAAGATGAGAAATAAGAATTAGAAAAAATTTCAGAACTCTTGAAAAGAGAAGTAGCAACTATTATCTATCTCAAAAACATTGATTTTATTCACCTGCTCTCGATGTATTTGTTTCCATCCAGTAGCCCTGTCATTCACAAAATTCTCAGTCTCACACTACAGTCACAGTCTACAAGGTTAGAAGCTCTTTCCAATTCATCTAATTAGTGGGAGCTGTGATTCTCTAGTATGGCTCCCTATCTGAGGTTTCAAGCCTCCAGGAGTTTTATTTATTGCTGTGACACTGAACCATTGTGATGATTGGCTCCACTGTTAGCTTTACAAAACTTTCATTTTATTGCATGTTATTTATTTCTAGATGCAATTACTATCCATTTTTCTATTTTTAAACTGCCATGTGTTAATGCCTTAATTGGCAACGTGTGGCATATAAATAAACAAAACCAACCAACCAATCCAGATGGAGAGAAAAGTTTTTTGTTGTCGCACATTGGACATCAACAAAGCAACGCTGATTGCATTCTCCCAATTTTAACAAGTTAACGAAAACTTCCCTCAGTACTGCACTTGTAATTTGCAGGTATAGTTTACAGTATCAGTAGCATAAGCCCCTCACCAATCAGATGCAAAGGTGATTGTTCTTTGTCTCTAGTGGTAAAGCGGGAATCCACAAGGACTCTATCAGAAACTGTGGCTTTGACCCAAGTATTCCGTTCACCTTGCCCAATCAAACCATCCAGTCCAGTTGGAACACAAGTGGTTTTACTGGTATGCTGTTTTTTTCCCCTGCCTAAATTCAATTAGCAGAAAAATTCAATCACAGCACCTAGTACAGTCCAGAAGACTTAAAACAATGCTGCTATAAATGGCAAGGGTTTTTTTACCTCTATATCATGAAATAAAAAACCAATGGGGTTTTTTTTTTTTGGGTGGGGGATTTCCAAGCATTCAATTGTAGGCTTTGATTGTTTTGAATCAAAATGTTTTATGTACAATTCATATTTGATGAATTTTGATCCTTATGCAAATATAGTCTTCTGGACTATGTTAATATTGACAATACTTTTGTATCACTATTTTTATTATTTTATACTAACCAGAACATACCGTATTTTTTGGAGTATAAGACGCACCTTAGTTTTTGGGGAGGAAAATAAGAAAAAAGCTGATTGGCAGGTGGGTCAGCCTCCTGGAATACCCCCAATCAGCTGTTCCCAGAGGTGAATTTTAGCAACAAGTTCCTTGGTGCCTTGCTTTTTTTTCTGCCTCTGAAACTTCTGAAACTCTGTTTCAGAAAAAACTTTTCTTCCTGCCTGTGAAAGCCTTGAAACAGAGCTTCAGAAAAAAAAAAAGCCTCTGAAGCTCTGTTTGTGGGCTTCTTTTCTGAAGCTCTGTTTGGAGGCTTTTTTTCTGGAGCTCTGTTTGGGGGCTTCTTTTCGGAAGCTTGGTTTCTGATGCTTTTTTCAGCCTCTGAAACCGTTTGAGAAGCTGGGCGGGGCTACATTTGGAGTATAAGAGTCATCCAGATTTTCACCCTCTTTTTGGAGGGAAAAGGTGTGTCTTATACTCTGAAAAATATGGTACTTGGATATAATCTGGAAATAAATTCTGTAAAAAGAAATATGTGAGATGTTTATGCTT
Organism: Pantherophis guttatus; assembly: GCF_059756535.1. Taxonomy (NCBI): domain Eukaryota; kingdom Metazoa; phylum Chordata; class Lepidosauria; order Squamata; family Colubridae; genus Pantherophis; species Pantherophis guttatus. The sequence goes on from NC_142064.1 coordinate 51,234,364, forward strand.
ATCTCCCTTCTGCATATAGAACCATACATGTACCCACGCAACAGTGCTACATGCATGATTTCCATTTATTTGATCTATAGATGCAGCAAGGGTGACATGTCTGGTTCAAGATAGAAGACAATGTGTGTGGTAACCAAACAGATCCTTGATAATCTCCAGAAGAATAAGGCAGTTATTTGAGTGTGAAACATGATGTTTTTTCCTCAGTTAGAATGTTATCAAATAGTTGTTCCAGAACACTGCTGTAAATCATAGTAGGAATGAGTATCTGCTGGTCAAAAGATGAAAATATTGGCAAAAAGATGTCAATTGTTTAAATATATAAATATATATTTTCAAGGTAAACTTTTTTCTTCACCACTAATACTCATTCCTCTTTTATTTTAACTGCAGTACTGTGTAAATAGTTGCTGAGGCCTTAGAATCAGATGACAATGCTGTTTCATTGTTTCCAATCTTTATAAAGTAGTATTTACAAGATTTATCAATCTATATTGACAGAATTGTTTTCCCTAAAGATTTCTTAAAGGAAAAATAGATACGCTTCAAGAATTTGAAATAAAATTGCTTCCACCACCTATATGTATTCTGCCAATAAAAACACGCTATCTTTTGTTTTAATGATCTGCCACTGAACAAAATATATTTCTGGCAAGATCAGTTTCTTTTTCTCTCAAGGGAACAGAATGGAACTGCTTGCAACGTGAATAATACTGACAAACATGCACAAAGGGAATATCGCACTGACTGTGCTTATTTCTCTTTAAAACTCTGTCCCTGATTGTATGGCATATTTATTTTAATTAATGGAACCCAGACCTTAAAAATGTCAAATATCCAAATGAACATAAGAATGGTTCTGCTGGATTAGGATAAGAGCCATCTAGACTGGCCTACTGGGTCATACAAGCCAACCAGAGACATCTCAGAAACTGTCAAGATAGGCTATAACAGTGATAGTTCTCCCACTGTTGCTCTACAACTGAAACATGCTGCTCATAATAATGGTCAATAATATCCTCTTAGTTTATAGGCAAATATGCTATATAGAGCTTCTTAGTTGTACAAATATAATTTCATTGACCTTGTACTGCAAAAATAAGATATTGCGTAAATCCATATTATATTTAAGTGAAACAAGTATTTGCTTGTTTGTTTGCATACAGTAAAGAAGGTTTTTATAAAAAATTTTTTAAAAAGCATTAACAAAATGGCATGGCATGGAGCTGAATTATTTGAAGGACTCTTTCTCTCTGATTGTGTCTACTCAATTCATCAGATCCGATGGGAAAGGCAATCTACAGGTCTTTCCCATTATGGTGTTTGTGGTCCCCCCCCCACACCTCCAGGATTAGATTAGCTGTAACTCTAATGGCTTTTCAGATGACTCTGAAGACCCAATTTGGATACTAGGCATGAGTTCAGAATATGCAACAAAACTTGTGGGAAGCTGAAGTTGCTCATGTTTGGGATTGTTTTTATCTTATTTGCTGATTTGTATTTACTATGATATTATGGTTATTTTATGTTTTTAATGACTGTTAGCAATCCTAATGTGAAATGGGTAACCATATAAATTGAAATAAATAAATACATAATGCTAACCTTAGTTTTATGACCAGAAAGAGAAAGAAGGATACCTGAAACAAAGTCTTCGGTATGCTACTCTGGACATTTCCTGCTTTTACCCTTTAATCAAACAATTGTGTTTATCTGACTCAGGTACAAAACTTCTACTTCTATTCTAAAAGGATTAAAACATTTTTATTTAACAAAAAAGAAGAGGTTTGGATGTAATCTTTCTATACACATTATGACAAGCCATTGATGGCAAGGTTTTAACAAAACTTGACTGTTCTAAGAAGAGCTTCCAGTTCAGGGTAAGCTTGATACCATTCTGATAATATACAATATTTTTAATTGATACAATTATTTTTAAAAAGGTAGTAACTAGTCCTGTTGATGTAGTCTGTATCAAGTTGCTAAAGGATATTTTGAGTTGTCTTTTTTTTGCCTGGAATGACGTGTTCTACTTAACCCACAAAACACATGTTATTATATACTGTATCAGGTGTAGTTTGGTTTAAATTAATAACCTTGTAATAACTTTCATTTAAATATGCCACTCTCTCATAAATAAATAAAAAACTTCCATTCTTAATATCATTAATTAAAATGTGAGTGTGATATAATGCTGTAGTCTACTCTATTCATTACTGTGTATGGTACATTGCTGCAAGTCATAGCTGATGCAAGTGAGTCACAATAATAATTTTGATATCAGGACTGGAGTTTTACATTGTGTGCTGATTCCTTTATATATCTTAGAATAAGGATTCTAAAAACATTCTCAAGCAGTATATTTCATTCTATCATTGATTCTGTCACAAATATATAAACATCTAGCCAACAGTTTAGTATTCATATAAAATGTATAGGCTACTGTTCTTCTCTGATGGGGTATCCTTCAAAATGCTCACTATGCAAATCATAATTAGATGCTGGGGAAAACAGATTTATCAGAGGAGGTTAAATGATGTGCATTGTGCTGTAAGGCAGGGGTCCCCAACTCCCAAGCCCCGGTTCATGGACCAAAACTGGACTGTGGCATGGCAGAAACTGGGCCATGCAAACAAGCAAAGCCCCATCCATGGGATGCAGGCAATGCATGAAACCATACCCCCTCCGGTCCGCGGAAAAACCTCTCTCCATGGAAATGGTCCCTGGTGCCCAAAAGGTTGGGGGCTGCTAGTGTAATCTATACCTATTTATACAGACATTGAAACATTATATACCTATATGAAAGAAACAGGATTTCTATAATATTTCCAAAATGTTCCTTCCATCATTTTAAATAAAGCATTGGTTCCTATGGATGATTTGACTCTCATGTATATTACTTTGGTTATCAGGTGGAATAAGGAACTATAACATTCATTGCCTCTTTTGTTTCCATTTAAAATCTATTATTGACCCCAGAGAAACTCTGGAAATTATTAGATCCTTCAGTGTTCGTGTATTGGATTCAACACTTGTTCTTAATGCTACAAGACTTAAATGGAAACTATTGGTTGACGATATAACTAAGATTATAATTGTAAAGTTTACATTGTGGGATAATCTGAGATTATAAAAATAGCCAATAAATCTATTTGGAGATAATTAGGACTTTTCAAAACATGGCTATTTTTAAAAGGGAGCATGATTTACATAACAGTACTTCTTGTACTTCTTGGCAGTTTATTCAGTTAAAGTTATTTGAAGCCTATTTATTTCCATGGTCATTAGTTCCTTTGTGCATATTGAACACCTCAGAGAATTAGTGAGTACTGAATACAACCAACTTGCTGTTGAAAACACAATTATAAGAGAATTTGGGTTTGTTCTATTATTGGAATAATTGGGCTAGATATCCATAGGACTGTAAACATGACTTTTGATCAAGAATTTCTCAAATTATACAGATAGGCAGTATATATTCTATTTATCTATATTTTTAGTATATGGATTTGTCAAAACGTTACGAACTATGGACTATTTGTAGAAGGGGTAGGGTCAAAATAATAATTATTGGGTGATGAATCTATATTTGACTTATAGCAATGAATTGCTGATTGCTGATATTTGTGATTTGTCAATATAATCAAGAAGAACATCTTTAACAATCTTGTTAAATTTTATGGTCTTTCCTTCCTTCCTTCCTTTCCATTAATTTCAATGTTTTTATTAATTCTTGTAATTGATCATTTTGTTTTTTGGTACTAAATACTTGGAGGCATTTTTTTTTTTAAATCTTCAATTAAAATCAGGAGATAGGCAGATCAAATTCCTTGTTGAATGCTATTTTGGGATATCAACAGTTTCCACAGAGACTTTAGGAAGCTTTGCAAAGTAACTCCCAAAATTACATGCCCATATAAATCTTACATTTGTCAGGCATTATAAATATATGCTTATTCCTTCTTTCAATGAACTGGCAATGCCTCAAAATTCTCAGACATACTGGCAGTGGAAACAAAGCCTGTTTTCTGAAAAGTTAGGCAAATTTGCTTAAAAGACCTATGGCTAAAGCCAGTTTTTATTTCCTAAAGTTACCTATGGGATCCATTACTGTAAATAACATTCATAATAAGGATGCAATATGCTGGAGGCTGGTCAGTTTCCCTTTTAATCTCATTTTAAGTAACAGAATCTAACAGAAATAAAACCATGGATATCCAGAATCTCATGGATATGACATTCTTTACTCTTGATATAAAAGTTGCAAATATTTATTTATTAAAAAGTTTAGGATATTTGGGGAGAGAAATCAAATTACAATTTGAAAAATGCATGCTTTTCCCCCACGCTCCTTAAACTTTAATATTGATACTTATTTTAAATAGACACATTTGGAATAATGCATTTCCTTCATCCCTTCTACTGTACAGCCTGATTTTCTTTAGCTCTGTACAGCATCTTCACGTGTCCTGCCTCTGAATAGAGAAGTTTGAGGCTAAAGGTGGGAATTATGGCTTCATAACAGCTATTACTTATTTATCCATGTTTAAATGTATTGTTGAATGTATCGAATTTATGCCAACTGAACATTTCACATTGTTAGTTCTGCAGCATTGCTCAAGGATAGACTAAAGTTTGATAGAAATGCCACACAAATACTGTTTTTATAGGCAGGCAAGTAATTTAATATTTAGAAATATATTCTGACATGCAATTGATGCCACGGTGAGAAGCCACGGTGAGAAGAATGAGCTGAACTACAATGTTCTGGTAAAGCAATTTTCAACCTCCCTTGTAAACCACAATGAAAGCTTCAAGAAATCATTAAAAGTCAGTATTATTATATAGTACTTTATATACAACAGTACACTCAGGCAAAATAACTTTTCCTTCTATTTTTCTTCAAAATACGTTATGGGGCCATTACCAAATGAAAAATACTGTTCTTGTGTCTGGTTAATGATTAGAGCAAAATACACAGTAAGCATGGAGACATATGAACTAAGGCTTAGTAAAGTAATCACAAGATGTTGATAACTTCAACTTCTGTTTCCCTCTTTAATGTTGTTTTTCTTTTAAAATCTATTTTTTTCTTGACTTAACTACTGCAACAAGATAATAGGGTTTGGATAATAGTTGAGATAATTAAGTTAAATATATATATCAGGGGTGGGTTCTACTTACCTTTACTACCGGTTTGCAACAGGATCGTATGCACAGATCGGGGCCTCCCACCGGTTTTACTAGCGGTTCTTGCAAACTGGTCAGAACCGGAGGCAACCGACCTCTGATATATATATAATATATATAATAAATATATATAATATATTTATTATATTATATTAGCAGATCACAATCAAGGTGAGCAAATGTTTTTAGAAATCAGAATAGCTTAAGAAAGTTTTGTCTAGATTCTCCATTGCTGTCTTTATATTTTACAGTAAAAGAGTTCTTTTTCCGAAGAGCAAAGAAAGATTCTTTCAGGCTATTTTCCTAATTAATATTAATAATTTATCAATCCTATATTGAACTCTTATCTTTTCCTTTTTGCCCAATATATTTTAAAACATATTATTTCTTCTGTTTGTAAGTGTTTTTGTAGGCATGACTGTGCATTTCCTAGACTGATATAAATAAGTTTATATTTGGCATACATATCTATTAATTAATACTCAATTTTCTCCTGAGATGATAAAAATCTCTCTGTGAACCTTTGATGATTTATCCAACTCTGGTAACTAGAACTCTGCTTTGGAGCAAAAACTATAGCCTATTTTTATGAGGTTAATAAAAAAAAATCTACACACACACACTATGAGATATGCATTTGGATTTACTTATTTTAGTAGATCATCTTTAATAAACTGGATTATATTAGCATTATATACACAAAAATGTAAAGTCACAACTGTCAGTTTTTTAGCTGGTGTTGGCCTTCATATGCACTGAATTTTTCCCATGAACCTAGGATGTTGTAATGTATTGCCATAGTACATGCCATAGTACATGTGGGAAGCCAAGCCAGGGGTGAAATCCAGCAGGTTCTGATAGGTTCTGGAGAACTGATAGCAGAAATTTTGAGCAGTTCGGAGAACCGGCAAATACCACCTCTGTCTGGCCCCAGAGTGGGGTGGGAATGGAGATTTTGCAGTATCCTTCCCCCAGGAGTGGGGAGGAATGAGGATTTTGCAGTATCCTTCCCTTGGAGTGGGGTGGGAATGAAGATTTTACAGTATCCTTCCCCTGCAATGCCCACCACACCACACCTATCAAGCCACGCTCACAGAACCGGTAGTAAAAAAAAAATGGATTTCACCACTGATCCAAGCATTAGTTAAATGTAAAAGGCCACACTGCTGGAGAATCTCCTTGGACTGGTCTACTATCAGCAAGGTAGAAAATTATAAAGAAATTGATGGACATTTCAAACTGCACCCAAAAACCTGATAACCATCACAGGTGGTTATCAAATAGATGGAATTTGATTAAAGTGACCGATGTCAATCTGTATGTGAGCTTCTTTATTTTGAACCAACTGTAATTTCTAAATGCTCTTCCAATGCAGCCCTTATATGGTGCACTGCAGAAGACTAATCTCATAATAAGAACACTGTAGTCATATCCTTCTACTCCAGGAAGGGTCACATATACCAGCTGAAGCTGGATAAAGGTCCTTTGGTTACTGTAGAGCTTTCGCATGCCCATTCAGTAATAGCCTTGAATCCAGGAGGACCCTCAAATTGCAGACATGGCACCCTCTTGAGAAACTTTGAAGTCTGCAGAGACCTGCAATGAATGGTAATTGTATCTTAATAGGATATGACTTCAGCCTGATTTGTCCCATCCAGATCCCATCCATCCACGCTTTGAATAGCAGGACAAGATTTCCAGATGGATCTAGTGTGGAAATATAAAGTTGAGGACTATTAGCATATTGATGGTGGTACCTCCTGGACTGCCAGATCTTTCCATATATATTAAAGATCAAAAAGTAGAAAACTAACAGCTCTACCACTCCAAGATCAAGGATAAGGCCTATCTGGGGTACTTTCTCAAATTAGTTTCTTGGAACAAATTCAAGTCCTGCTTATCTAACTGTTGCCTTGCTAGTGGCTCTTCATCCTGTCCTTCAAGGCCATCCCCATGCCCTCTACAAGGGACAACTTCTATGAAATTCCACAAGTAAGAAGCTACTAGCCTGTGGCATGTGTGCCGGAAGTGGTACGCAGGCACGGCAGCATCGCCCATTGCTCTTTTGGGTTCCAGTGTGCACATGCATGCCAGCCAGGTGGTCTTTGTGTGTGCGGGAGTGCCGGAAACTGGAAGAGCAGCTCCCCGGCGTGCACGTGTGTGCCAGGAAGCTGAGCTTCTGGTTTTTGGTGTACACTTGTGCGCCAGCCAGCTGGTCTTTGTGCGTGTATGTGCGCCAGAAACTGGAAGGCCAGGTGGCCGGTGTACATGTGTTTCCGGAGCTCCCACACATGTACATCAGAGAGCTGCTCTTCCGGTTTCTGGTGCTCCCATTTCGGCACTCGGTGCCAAAAAGGTTCGCCAACACTGTACTAGGCTGACCTCTCTCCCAACTACTACAGCATGGAGCTGCTGAACTGAAGTAGGAACAGTGTTCCCAATACAGTGTTTTAATTCCCAACCTTAATTGGGGTCCTGAAGATTATTGTGTATCAAATACATCCAGAAGGTCTAATAAGATCAAGAGCGTGCAGAACCCCATCAAGGTCCTAATAAGGACATCCACTAGAGTGGGGCTTCTCAACATTTTTGTGTCAATAAATAATGATAGTTAATAAATGTCAACTTTAATTACATTCATAAAAAAATAGTAAAGACAATATAATCAAATCACTATTTGAACAAAACAGACCATTGAGCTACAGTAAATAAAAAGTACTATAGTATTTCTTTTATCTTTTGAATGATTATTCTTCATATGAACTAGCTAGTTATTGGGGTTTTAAACAAATAGTTTTAAAAATATGTAGGTAAGGATAGTAGTTATTCTTGCTCTGAATAAATTTAGCTGAGCCTTAAATATATATGCACTTTTAAAAATGTCCTATTAAGTATAAACCTGTATTTATACTTCAAGCACTAAAATGTAACCTTTTAAATGCAGAAGTTCGTATTATGCCACAAATTATTAAAAATCTATTTCTCTTTGAATCATGCAAGATAGAACATATCAGAGCTAAAATGACTATGTTGAATTAGTAATGAGCCTGAGCAAATGCTAGAAACTACTTCTAAACTGACAATCATTTAACAGTGTCATCTCTTGAAGTTGACAGCTCTGACACTTACATAGAACACTGCAGGCTTTGTTCTTCTAAATAACATTATCATGAACTAATAGCCAAAAGACAGGATGAGACAAAATATATCAATTCATTATTTAATGGCATCATTTTCTTATACTGAAGTCGCCTTTGGTATATAAATAGAGTGCTACAGTTTAAATATGCTAGTCCTATAGCCAGTTTGGTTGTGAAGGTAAGGCTTTAGGCTGGAAATGGGGAGACCTTGAATTCTAGCTCCATCTTAGGCCCAAAGCCAGCTGGGTGATCTTGGGCTAGTCACTTTCTTTTACGTCTAGGAAGAAAACAATGGCAAATCACTTCTAAAAGGAGGTGTGGTGGCACAGTGGTTAGAATGCAGAACTGCAGGCTACTTTTGCTGACTGCCGGCTGCCAGAAGTTTGGCAATTCGAATCTCACCAGGCTCAAGGTTGATTTAGCCTTCCATCCTTCCAAGGTGGGTAAAATGAAGACCCAGATTGTTGGAGAAAATATGCTGACTCTGTAAACCGCTTAAAGAGGGCTGTAAAAGCACTGTGAAGCAGTATATAAGTCTAAGTTTTATTGCTATTGCTAAAAAAAAAAAAAACCTGCCAAGAAAACTGCAAACACTTGTCCAGGCAGCCTCCAAGAATCAGACACGATTAAATGGAAGGGGGGAAAAATGCATAGTCCTTTAATTATAACCACAATTGGGATCAAAATTTCAAGGTGGTTATTAAGTGATTCATGTATGATTTTGTGATTTTATATGCCTTTTTTCCCCAATGGTTATAAAGTGAATAACTTCAGTTAAATGAATCACATGGTTCTTAAGCGAATTCAGCTTTGTCCATTGACTTGGCTTGTTGGAATCCAGCTGAGAAAGTCGCAAATGGCATCACCTGACTGCAACAGTCATAAACAAATGCTGGTTGCCAAGCACCTGGATTTGGTCATGCGACCTTTGGGAAGTTGTGACAATCATAAGTGTGAGGCTCCGTTGTAAGTCACTTTTTTCAGTGCTACTGTAACTTAGAATGGTTGCTAAATGAATGATTGTAAACCAAGGACTACATTTACTGTCCTTAATCTCAACTACTGTATAATGTAGATAATGCATTCAAGGCTGTTTTCATATTCAAAGCATAATGTTATAAAGAATATATACAAACCCAGGAGCTGTGACAGGTTTACAACGTTAGAAGTTGCCCCTCCCAAATCTGTTAGCATACATAGATGCTGTTACTTAAGCGGGCCCAGGAATTAGACAAATTGCAAAGGAGCATACATTGAAAATAGGCATTTATTTTTATAAATCCTTTTATAACTCTAATGTATGTTTTTATAATGTCAGTTTCCAAATAAGAATCATAAATAGTATGCTGTATTTCAGTTTTATAGAACTAATACAAACAATGAAGGTATTGTAGGAGGAGAGATGTGCCAGTAGACCTTAGCCGAAAATCAGAAAAAGCTTGATGATGATACACTACTGCTATCTCAGAAGAAATAAGGCAGAAATAAATGCCAGTCAGATTTCTTATCATAAATCATTATATGAAGAGGTAGAAGTCTCACAAAATATCATTTATAACTAAGATATCCTCTTTAAATATTTGCACAGTTATAGAATATTTTAAATATTATTTCAACTGACACTCTTTCTAATATGCATTCCAAATCAGTCTCTAAAAATTCTGGTTAATATATTTAGTCTTATCTGTCTTCAGTTAAATACAAATGGCTCTGGAAATTGCAGGCTTGCTGTTGCTATAGCTTCAAACACAATTGATATTTCTTATTTTCTGCCTTTGCCTTGAAGAACCTTTTGTAATTTTAATCTTTTCAGCCAAGACTGGAAATATGCCAGAACTCTTGCTTCTAAGACTTCCATAATATGATAGTGATGTCTACAAATTTATGTGGTTTTTTTCTTGCTTCAGTACAAGTCTTGCACCAAAGAATTTGAATACTGTATTTTTCTAGTCCATGGAAGTATAATATAGTTTTACTTTTACTACTTTTGTTATTATTATTATTTTGTATTTTATTTATTGTTATGTTTGGTTGTACAGTTAGCCAGTTGTTTATACTTGATTTTGGCTTTTTATCCACAAACATAGTCCTTCCCCAAGGACGTGAAATTGGGTTGTTGTTTTATGGTATTAAAGATATAGAATTCTTACAGGCTCTAAGTTGCTCCAAGGAAAGCTGCCTTTTGCAATTGACTGATTTTGATTTTGTCAATACCAATGTTGTTTAACTGGTGCTCCAGATGTTTTGCATCCAAGACACCAATATTATTAGTCTTACCTTTGCTTTCTTTTGCCACAATTGTTCTATTTCCATTTCCAGGTCTTTGTATTTTGTGATTTTTCTTCATTTTTCTATTCTGCTTCATTTTCTATTCTCCAGGTATTGCTACATACACTATCCAGACTTTTTTGTCCTTCTTATCAACAATTGTAAAATCTGGGATGTTATGTGTTAGGTGCTTTACCTGTTTGAATTTTAAAGTCCCAAAGTAATTTAGCTTCTTCATTTGCTATTATTTTATAGTCCCACCAGTTCTTTCAATGCACCATTGTAGCTATTTTTCATGCTATTGTTTCTAGCCAGTCTGTACAATCTTCATGCGGAAGCTAACTAGGTGATCCATTGTTTTTTTCAGCTTTTTTGCAGACGTGTTTTTTTTCCTGTTGCTGCCTTCTCAATTCTGACTTTGTATGCATTTGTTCATAAGGCTTCGTCTTGTGCAGCCAGAAATACAGTAGCTCCTCTGTTTCTTTCTGCAACTTTCCTACTCTTAGCCATTGCCAAGACTTGTTATTATTTGCTTTGCTTGCTATTTTTTTTTTTAATGTTCTGGCCATGTAATACTTTGTCTTCTTATGTCTCTTTTCTGTCTTTCATTTGATCTTTCTTCTAGGCCACTTCAGTCTCTCCAGTATGCAATAAACCTTCATGGTATACTAGCTGCAGTGCATCTTCTTCACTGTCTTCCAATGCTCCTTTTTCTTCTTCAAATCTCTGGTGTACTGGCAACATTCTACACCCATCTATTTCCTTGATAAGTAGCGTCTGACAACATTGCTACATGGATTAAGGGCATGACCCATTATTATTTTCTGGTATTCTTCTCCAAGGCTTTTAGTTCAGATGTTAATTGTGAATATTTCCTTTTTTAAGTTTAAGTTTTAAGTCTTTTTAAGTCTCATAATGTATTCATTTCTAGCCTTATTCTTGACTTTAGTGTTCTTGATGTTGTCAGCATGATGGATGTCCAGGTATTTGTAGGGAACATCTTTACCCAGACTTTTGAGGTTATTTCAATAGGGCATCTTGATTCCTTCAGTTGTCACTATTTTATTTTTCCCCTGTGGCTCATTTATCCAGTCCAAACTCCACTGTAATATCTTGGTTGTATATATGGACAGTGTTTAGCAGTGTTTAGTATTTCAGATTCTATTTTCCATACAGTTTCAGATCATCCATGTAAAGATAATGGAGTAGGCTAGCAGATGTTTTTGATGTTTGATAGCCGTGGCCTGAATTATTCAGTATTATTAATAAAGGAATCTGTGCAATGACAAGCAGCAGTGGTGATATTCAGGTATTCAGTTATAACTACAGCTGTGCTGTACCTTAGCTGGTTTATTTCTTGCAGTGCTTAGATTTGATATTACACTATTGGCATATTTTAATGCTTGTGCTAGCTGTTTCTTTGGGTTAGGGTTAGGGCAAGGTCAGCAACCTGTGGCTCTGGAGCCGCATGTGGCTCTTTCACCCCTCTGCTGTGGCTCCCTGTCACTCAAAATATGTGTCACAACCGCCCACGTGCAACACTCCCCAGCACACGATTTATTAAGCTTTTCAACCCCTGGTAAACCAACCATGGATAAATCCAAGAAAAGAAAAGTTTAAGAAGAAAACAGAACGTTTAATTCAACTACATATGCTAGTTTTGTAGCCGCTTAAGAAATAGTCAGGCACGGGAAGGTTTTGTAGCTCCGGGTGTTTTCTTTTCTGTGGGAAACAGGTCCAAATGGCTCTTTGAGTGTTTAAGGTTGCAGTTAGGGTTAGGGTTAGGGTACCCTTGGATTAGGTACCTTAACCCTAATCCTAATCTTATTTTATGGTTTTCATGCTGTTCTAGATGCTCAGTTATTCTTTGTTTCAATTCTGCTACTTCTTTAGTTAAAGAGCTTTGTTCTTTCTGAGGCACAGGAGGGTGCCTGGCTGTGGAATGAAAACAATTCAATAGCTGTGCTGGCTTCCTCTACTGCCAATTCCCCCTGGTTTGCCTCTAAAGTCTGAGTTACTTCTGGCAAGGCTTTGATTTCTTTGCCCTGGATAGGCCTTGCAATTCTTTCAAGCCTGCTTCTGTGAATACTTTATTTCATAATACAAATCAACACTGATCTGCTCGCCTGTTTTGTTAATTCTGCTTTTGGATGTTCTTTTCAGAATTGGTGCATTCGTTTCAAACATCCTCTTCCTGTTGGCCTTGATATGTAATAATAGATCATTATTTCTTTGTTTTCTAGCTCTGTATATTTGTGACAGATAAACATCTTCGGCAGCTGCAGGCGCTGGTTGTTCAGCAAAGAAGTCCTGAACCTTGTAGCCCATTTTTCACCAGACATCTTGGAACTCCAACAATTAGTGCAGTCTTGTTGAACCGGATGATGACTGAGCACGTAGAGGTTTCTCAAATTTATATCTCACCATATTATTTATGGGAGAAACACTCTTTGACTCGGTGATAAGACCTGTTCAGTATGGCTGAACCTCCGGCATATCTTTCATCTTCCTCAGGGTACAGAAGCCCCACAACCCCATCACGATAGTGTCTTATTGGGGGTTATTATTATGGTTCATGGCACAGTCAGCCAGATGTTTCAGACTAGAAATTATTACTATTAAACACAGTTTGATATTATTACTGCAGTAGTTCCATTAGCTTGCTTCTTTGTTAAAAACAAGTAAATTTCATATACATTATTTATACTTGCTTAAGATTGCTTTCAAAAAACTATTTGATGCAATCAAATGTAGCATTTTATGTACTTACTTAATATTCATTAAATAAATATGTTTAGAAATGAATATGATTTTTTGCAATCCATGATTGGACTCAAGGCAATTTGGCAGTTTATTGTTGAACAAGGACTAACAATTCTGTCCCCTGCATGATGAGAGCCTACATTACTCAAAGCAGTGTTGCAAGGTGTCAGTCAACAATCTTGGTTTAATGGACTCCTTTTGCTTCTCAGGTGAAGTATGGAGGAAATATTTTATTTGGCCCTAAAGAAAATAGTTGACTAGATTAATCTCATCCAAGTTCTTCAAGGTTACATATTCATTTTATGCATAAAACTGCTACTAGATATTTAATCCACATGAGAGGCTATGTCGTTTTGTAGTATATACAAGATTAGGGCATGTAACTGGGAATATGCAGTGAAGTGGAAACATTCAGCAGGTTTTAAACTGAAGTGGACTAAATTGATTCTGACTCTCCTGAAACTTCAGACACATAACGTGTGCAGGTGTTGTAGTCCATTTCCCCCCAAGCTCTCCAGATAAAAGGGATGGGGAATGACTAAAATCATTTCCAATTACACTGGTTTGGAAAAGAGATGGTGCAGCATCAGATATGAGGCACAGGCATCTGCAAAATGGGGACAAAAGGCAAATGTACATTGTGTGATAGTGAACCAAAGGGCAGCTATTATGTACTTGCATTGTGACATTACATGCAAATTCATAAGGGGCTTTGCTTATGTTTTTCTCAGTGTTTTTATGTTTTGTTTTATTTTTAATTTTGTGTGCCACCCAGATTCCACTGGAGTTGGGCAGCTAATAAATTTCAATAAGTAAGTAAATAAATAAATAAGTTATTTTGTCACAACATGCCTCATTTTCATGGAACCTCTAGTTTATGTCAATGTCCATGAGAACACGAATCTTCCACCATTCAATTTTTTAAATTAAGCTTTTCTCATACAAGCAACAAAGTTAAAAGAATTGGTGAAGACTGTGGGGCTTGGGAAAGTATAGCTTTGAAGGCCCTGCTTTCAAAATGCTGAACAAGTGGATCATTCTCTCTCTTAGATCCATCATCCATTACTGTCTAGTTGACATTTTCTAGTGCCAATTGAGCAGGAATATACATATTCATTCTTCCTAAATCTCTGGAGCCTTTTAAGGGGTTGGAACATTTTTATGATTTATGTCAAACTGAAATAATTATGTGATGAAGATCATGGAAATAGCAATGCAAAACAAAAGGTTGAAAAAGGAAAACAAGCATTCTTTCTTTTTCTTCCAACAAGCTAAATTCAATTTTATTGCATCAAAGTTATCAGGCTCAGCTCAGTGGAGCTAGCCTGCAATTTTAAAAAAAGTATTGAATATCTACCTTCAGAGTTTAAACTCAAAATATGAGTTGAATCTCAACTCAACTTGGGAAGCCTTTGAAAGCTCTTTTCCAAGTTGATAAATTGGGATCTGGAAAAAGTGTGTATTTCTATGTGTATGTATGTAAAGGGAATGGGGCAGGAAAAAAAATAGGACAGTTGCTAAATAATGTTGCCTTTTTAAAAAAAAAGAAAGAAAGAAAGAAAAGAATAAAAATCAGATCAAGAGGCCTGGACATCAGGAATCTGGTTCCTGACAATTTTGCTGCCCTTTTTGCTCAAAACTATTCCTCTGCTTTATTCTACCAGATGACGAAGGGGTGGAACAAGCAGGCTGTAATGAAAAAATAGCTCTAGAGAACAATATTTAGTTATATTTTGCTTGTCTTTTGCACCTTAGTAGAACTGTCTTCATTAAATTACTTGTTGTAATTACTTGTTGTACTACCTACCAATGATCAGACCATTGGCTTTCTATCTAGGTGGCAGTATCTGGTCAATCTTCCTTGACTTGTTCATCTGCAAATATTAAACATTATTTTTCCTTAGGTTCTATTTTTATAGTCTAGAACAATTGGCAGTTATTCCATACAAACATAAAACATTTTCTCTTTAAGAATGCAACTGTAATATACTCTTCTACAACTTATACAATAAGTATCACTATGGATACTTTGTAATTATTTAAAACATTTTTTAACTGTTGTTGAAAACAATAAGTCAGACTACATAAAATCAATTTGGGAATATTGATATGGAACCCTCTTCATTCACCATAATATAATGAGCCCAAGTCATCCAGAAGTGAGTTTCTGTGGGTAGCTGAGAACAATTCCTACTCCAATGATTTTACACACACACACACACACACACACACACTCCTGTGGGGAAAAAGCAAAGGATTGCATCTATACTCCACTATAAGCTCCTGAAGAAAAAGTGGGATATAAATCTCAAATAATTCAGGATGTCCCAAATGCCTTACTGTAATTTTAAGTGTTAGTGGCTTAAAACTGCACTAAGTCTATTGGAATGCCATGTACTATATGTGTGATTGTAGGTATTGATTATATACATCACAAGGAATTGTAGTGTTAGTTTCTTGTTCAAAACCAATTGCTAGATAATTGCTAGATAATTAAAACAGCTCTTTAGTTAGAACTGAAAAAGCTTCTTGGGTGACAAGTGAACTGTCTTCAAGAAAAATCAAAATCCAGTTGCCTTTTGAAAAGCACCTTTTCAGATAACCATGACCTTGATGACTGAGAATCTCCACAGACATAATTAAAACAACTTAAATGATTTTAAATGTGCTGTTTAAAAAGTGCAGAAAATGAATGACTTTTGTGTTATATACTGGCCCATTTAGTCCTTGTTGTCTTGATGAGTTATCCTCAAATGCATATAATATTCCAGAAGTTAGCAACAAAATTATTTATGAAGGTTTGAAAGCATAGGATGTTAACAAATCACTAGAAGATTTACTAACTCTTATATTTGGTGTGAAATTAAAATGGAGGCTTCCTCAGAACCATCTGTTGAGTTTTGCTCTTATAAGTCATGTTAATGTAAAGCAATCATATACATGCTTACTTAATTACATATGGAAGTTATGGATATGGATTTCAATTTCTCCGAGGGAGTGAACTTAAAATATAATTGAAAGTAAAGCCAAAGACAATTGTTTGTTAAGCTTTATTTCAAAGAAAAAGTAGTAAGCAATAACAAAATCAAAAATTCATTAATCCTTTTTGAATCAGGAAATATTGATCCCATACATCAATGTAACAAATTGCTCCTTCAATGTAGAACTACATTGATTTGAAAGCATTATGACTTGAACTATACACAGATTACTTAAGAATTCAGAATAATAAGAAGTTTAGTTTTTTTCTTTTACTTTGTTTTGGTAATATAAAATACAGCACATTTTTTAAAAAAATACTGTCCATTGATTAAACAAGGCATCTGCTTCAATCAACTTGTATTTTACAATAATACAGCAGGAAATTGGATTCTAATTGCATCTATTTAGAATTAAATGTTAGTAGCTTAAATAAAAGTTAATTCCAAGGAAATATGCTGTGAGTTGCAGCTCTAAAGACATTACAAACCTGGATTATTGTACTATGAAACTACAGTTTCTTGGATTATAAAAATCTGTCCAAATAGCTGAACAACTACAAAAATACCTTTATTTTAATATTATTATAACATTGTTATATGCAATTATATTTTTAATCGATTCTGAACATAATGGTTTCAATTCAAGTTAAATATTTATTGCATAATGAGTTGAAATAGCTGCTGGACCTCATGTGAATGCTTTTGGATGAGTCTGAATAAAAGATGTGATTGCTTTATGAATCTGACTCTAAAGCAGCAGCATTTTTTTCAGGTTCATGAAAAAGCTTGAAAAAAATACGTTGTCTTTAACAAATAGCAGAGAGATGCTATGCTTGTACTCATGAAAGGTCCAAGCACTTCTTCTGAATCATATTTGAAAATGTACAATCTTAAGCAGATATAATAAATCATAATGTAAGTTTTTAAAAAAGAATTTATTTGAACAAAATATGTCACCAATATAATGTATTAGAGTATACTAGAAAACAAAACATTCCAGCTTGCAGCCTAATGGACCAAGTAAGATAACATTGAACAAGAGGTAGGGTGAAGTTCAAAGAAAGTATATATATAATGAAAATATTCTCAGTTGAATGTTTGATACAAAGAACTGAATAAAAACAAAAAACAAGCAGCAAATGTGCTTAGCATTATATTCTCTCTGGAATCTGTTAAAATGAATTATTTATGTGAACATGCTGGAAAAAAAAAGACAAAACTGTAGCAGATGATCAACTTTAGGGCTGTTGCAGAATAGAATTTCAGGAAACTGGATCCAAGTCAGAAATTCAATTACTTAACGAAAATGCTCTTGTTTCACTGTTTGGCTTCTCTTGACCCATTAGGAGTGCCCTTATCATGTGAATCTTTTGATCATTTGGTAGACTGTTGCAGTAGTTACAGAAGTGAAAAAATCTGCCATTAATTAATCTGTTCTATTCTGGGATTTTAATTTCCAAAGAAATATTAATAATTGAAATATATAGTGTCTGAATGTATATTTTATAAACCAGTACAATCAGAAATATGACAATAGGTCAAACCTTTAAAATGATATATCTGTATGTTAAACTTACTAAATGGTTCCAATATTATCGGCTCTAACGCGATTTTAAAAATCCTGAACCCAACTGTTGATTTTAACATGCTTTTTTAAGAGAAAAATGAGAAGAAAATGCTAATCAACAGTAATATATGACATTTTCGTTGGTCTATAGTCACATTGCAATTTTGGTCACTGATATTTAATTTGCATTCTTGCAACATATCACAGCCTTGATTAGCTTGCATGGATTACAGTAACTTTCATGAACTGGACTAATCACTTTTAAAAAAAATATCTTATCCCCCATTCCATCTTTCTTACTGTATCATGCTCTTTTCAATATCTTAAATGTCATTGCAATGTCATATCACACAACACAGTATAATACAAACATTTTGTGGAATATAAATTTTAGTTAAGACACCGCAAAAATTTCTCCCTTCCTAAAACCTACTCTTTGCTGATTCCCAGAATTCTGGGTCACAATCATTTGCAGGTCGGGGCAGAAATCTAATAGTGTAAATATATATATCAGGGAGGTACAGCTAGTGGAAGTCTGCAGGGGCTACACCAGCTATGTCAAACCTATGGCCTAAAAGTCACAGCCCTGCAGCCTAAGTCTGGGGGCATCCCCAAATCCCCCTTTGTCAGGTTTCCACCAAAGTATAATTTGGGCAAAAAGGAGAATTATTAAATATGTGTCATTTCTTTATATGAAAATTATTTTTTACTTTAATTTGAATCAATTTTTTGTTCTGCTCTCACACAATTTGGACAATGCAGTTTCCAGCACACTGCAGAAAGCCCATTGCTACACCTCCCCCCACCTTTTCCAAAAAGGAAAAGATTTTTGTCTTGCCCTAAACAATGAAGCATTCTCTAATTGAACAAGCATTAATATTTGTATCTCAGTGGCATTAAATCAAGGGTGTAAAATGCAGTATTTTTAAAGTGCATGCCACCGCTAGCTTAGCTAGTGATAAACCAAACCTAAGGGCCTGGCACAGACAGTTATGGACAGTATTATATCCAGGATCTTTTTTTATAATTTTATTTTGTCATCTGCCTCAGTGTCAGTGGCTGAAAGAAAGAGAGAGAGGGGGAGAGAGAGAGAGAGAGAGAGGGAGAAAGCAGATGATGTCATTTGCTTCAGTGTTAGCGACTGAAAAAGCATGACAATCGAATTTAAGAAAAAAAAAGCCTGGTCGCAACCTATCTAAATAAAGCGATTTTTCCACTGCGAGGTTTATAGTTATTGTTTCGAGCCAGAGTTAGAAAGGGCTTGAGGGGGAAAGAAAGGGGGAGGGGGGCGTCTCTAAGAGGACTGTACTTTGCTTACAACAAAAGGCTTGAAAGTCAGGACTGGCTGGGTCGGTTTCAACGACACAATCTGGCGCTCTTGTCAAAAGAAAACCTATTTGTTGCTCTTTCGCTCCCGTTCAGGGAGGGTTTTTTTTTTTTCCTTTCCCTCCCCAAGGCAGCGGAGCAACAGCGCCCGGGATAGCTCCCGCTGCATCCTCTGTATTTATATGCCTGTCTGTCTGCCCACCGTCCTGCAGAATCCCACCGGCGCCGGAAACTCAAGGGAACCCCGCACGGGAGACGCCAAGAGGCGGCGAGATCGTCCCGCAGGATTTACCCAAGGCTGAGCAGTTCGCCGCGGCCCCGAGCCAAGCCGGTCCCCAGGCCAGCCCGAACGGTGGAAGCGGAGCGCCGCTCGGCATGTTTCGGAAAAAGCGTAAATGTGCGCGAGGCGAGGCTCTCGCGGCGGCGCGCTCGCGCGGTCGGGGAAACCCTCCCTCCCTCCCCCAGCCGAGAAGGCTGCCGGCTCTCCCGCCCCGCCCTCTCACTGCACCGCCAGGGCTTCCCCGCGCCAATGCACAGCCTGGCGGGAGTTACTGCGGCTCGCCCGGCTCCCGCCCCAACTGGTGGTGTCGCCGCTTTCTAGCAAAGGTCGCTCGCACAAAATTCATCGCCTTCTCCTGGGAAGGGCTGGCTGGCTGGCTAGCCTGGAAGGGCTAAATAAGCTTCCCTCACTCCCTCCCTCCCTCCTCTCCCCCGCAGCCGAAAGAGCGTTTTCCCGTTTCGTCGCTTGGGAGGGAGGAGGAACGCGAGCACCGCCTTTCGCGCTGGCATTCCGGGATTTCCCTTTGTTTAGAGCTGGGAATCCTCCTTCCTCAGCGGTCTTTCCCTGCCGCAGTCCTCAGAGCTCTCCCTCCGGATCGCTCTTCTTCTAGTTGACAATATACTTAGGCTGGGACAAGCGGTTTGAGAATTGGAGTATTGCTTTACTATCTTCTCCTGCTTTTTTATGCTCGGGCATCCCTGGGCTTTCCCAGCAAAATTGCAGGGTAGAAGCTGTGAAACCTGCCAGGCGAAGATGCAAACGCCACACACGTCCTTTTTGTTTCCTCTGAGGGTAACCCCTCCCATCACAAAATAGGGAAGACCTATCCTCCTCTACCCCCCTCCCCCCCCCAAACGGTTTGTCCTTTCGCTTCCTCACCCAAAACGAGACCCCCCGATTCGGGAGCAATTTACAAACATTGTGGAATCCTTCCTTGAAAGTTTCTGCAAAGGTTTTTATACGGCATATAAATCCCTGCAGATCTCCCTCCTTTGTCCTTCACTCCCTCCCCCCCCCAAAGCGCCCCCCCACAATATTTAGCCTTTTCCGGGGTGGGGGTGGGGGGAGAAGAGCACAAATGGTGCGGGAGGTAGGATATCATAGCGAAATATAATAAACACCAAGCTATCATTTAAGGTCTGAATCCCCGGTTCAACAGGCTCTGGAGGAATCCAGATAGAGAGGAGGAGAGGGATCACCCTTACCTGTCTGAGCAGTTCTTGCATCAACAGCGGATGGTACTGGTGATAGCTCCCCTCCTCCCTCCCGGACTGTCACTGGGGTGGGGGGGTGTCTGGTGGCGGCAAGAGGAATTCCCCCCTGTAGGGGGCAAGCGAAGGGGGGGGAAAGAGAGAAGCAGCGCGCCCCCCACTTTGATAACTGTCACTAGCACCAGCAACAGCAAACGCCGCTCCTGGGATTTTCTTGGCTCCCCTCCCCGCGCGGTGTTCTTCTCACGCTGCAGTTTTTTCGCCCCTTCCAGGTGACGTGATGCCCGTTGTTTTGGTTCGCCCGACCAATCGGACTCGTCGCCTGGATTCTACGGGAGCCGGGATGGGCCCGTCGTGGCGGCAACAGGACTCCCCTCTGCCGACCATAACGCATTGCGCAGGGTGCACCGCCGCCTGGTCTTCCTGCAGCTTTAACAGCTCTGACATGGAAACCCCATTGCAGTTCCAGCCGAGCTTCTGCTCAGAGCAGCAGCAGCAGCAGCAGCAGCAGCAGCAGCGCCCACACCCGCATTACCACCACCAGCAGCACCAGCAGCAGCAGCAGCAGCACAGCGAAGAGAGGCAGCCAAAGCAGCAGTCCAGCCCGTGCTTCCAGTGCAACAGCTGCGTTTATTACGGGGCTGCGGCTGCCACGGGCGATAACCTGCCGCTGCTTCTTCGCACTTCGTCGCCTCTGTCGGTCGCCTTCCGGACTCGCTCCTCACCTCTCTCTTGCTCCGCAGCTTCTTCCCGCCAGGGCAGCCAGCTCAACGTGAGCGAGCTGACCCCTTCCAGCCATGCCAGTTCGTTCAGGCAGCCGCACCACTATTCCCAGCCCCACCAGCACCACCACTCCCACTCTCACCCGTGCCATAGCGTGCACCAGCAGCAGCCGCCGCCCCAACCGGCGGGCAGTCCCAACAGCAGCACCGGCAGCGGCAGCGGCAGCGGCAGCCACCACTACCAACTTCAGCAGCAGCAGCAGCGCCGCGAGAGCAACCCTTTCACGGAAATAGCCATGAGCAGCTGCAGGTACAACGGCGGCGTCATGCGTCCTCTCAGCAACCTGAGCTCGTCCCGTAGGAACCTCCACGAGCTGGACTCCGAAGCTCAGCCGCTGCAGCCCCAGCCCCAGCCCCAGCCGCCGCCGCCGCCGCACTCCAGCCCCACCGCCTCAGCTGCCGCCGCCGGCCCCGAGATCGTGGTCTCCAAGCCCGAGCACAACAACTCCAACAACTTAGCGCTCTACGGATCCGCCGGCGGCGGCAGCCAGACCAACAGCGGCGGCAAAACCAGCAAGAAGAAGAACCAGAACATCGGCTACAAGTTGGGACATCGCCGCGCGCTCTTTGAGAAGCGGAAGCGGCTGAGCGACTATGCGCTGATCTTCGGCATGTTCGGGATCGTAGTGATGGTGATCGAAACCGAACTGTCTTGGGGCGCTTACACCAAGGTAGAGAGACTCTCCGCCCCCCACGATCAACCGCCTTGTACCTTCTCGCCTTTCGTGTATTGTATTTCTTGTATCATATTTCTAAAAGCATCTTTCCCTCTTCCTTTTCCTTCCCTTCCTTCCCTTTCCCTTTTCTTTGTTTTGCTGCTTTTGGCATATCCCTAGCTATTTTATCCCTTCTCCTTCACTTGCTTTAAGTATTTCCCCATCCTTTACCCCCTCCCCCTTTTAGGTTCAGACTTTGATCCTGAACGCTTAACTGAGCCCCATGAAGATTGTTGACTATTAACAAACCCGTTCGGAGACGCATAATCACAGATTCTTAATAGCTATGGCTGTAAGAGTGATATTCTTGAGTCTGCATTCTAGGGAATCTGGAATGGGGTGCTTTCCAGCATAAGGAGCTCTCAATGATAGTGCTTCAGTTGCCAACTTTTCCTTATGGAAATCATCTTCAGGGCAACTTTTCTGGATTGCTTTGATGAGTGTCTGTTTTAAGTTTTCTTCCCCCTGCAGATAGGTAGAATGTCAACTCAGCCATGCTTTTTTTGTTTTTGAGCAAATGGTGTGATGCATTACACTGTTCAAAGAGTAACTTACTGATTTGTAGAACCAATAGACGTTACCTTTGGAATATTTTCTCTAATATCTGCTTTGCATCATTTTTCGTCTTCCATATGAATACTAGGGATGCTTTGCCACTAAGATTCCCTGCATTTGGCACACAGACATTAGCAGATTGTAGTTTCTCAACAGAGTAGCAACAGCTGAGTATTAAACATTCTTTCTTTTCTGCCAATGTTGCAAAGCTGGAAAAGGTATTGGCTAGTTCATTGATAACAGTAATAACCTTGAGAAAGTCAGTTCTTTAAATGAGTGGTTTTGAAGTCTTTACTTTTTTTATGGAGCTATAATTTGAGTAAAGCAAAGTGTCTTGAGTTGAATCAACTTCTTGGATATGTCCACACAGTTTTCTTGGCAACATTATGGAAGAGTTTTGTCACTGACTTCTGCAGTCTAATCTATAGCCATGTTTCCTGGTAATCTTCCCTTTGACTCTGAAATTCTTAGCCTTTTGCTAAGCCTTTTGCTAAGAATTGCCCAGCTTTGTAGCATATGAGAATCATTTCTTGAGGATGGAGGAAAGGGCAACTCTATTACTCCCCATTACTTTGTCATCCTTAAGTATTAATCTGTGGTCATGTAACTTTCTTTAATTTGAATCAATTTTTTGTTCTGCTGGTGAACTAAATCTTTTTTTAACTAGATAGCCACTATTTTTCTCTGAGATCTTCCAAACAAGGGACAAAAAAAATATCAACCTATAAAATATCTATTTTTTTCTTGCAGGAGTCGTTGTATTCATTAGCCCTCAAATGCCTTATTAGTCTCTCTACAATCATTCTGCTTGGTCTGATTATTGTATACCATGCAAGGGAAATTCAGGTATGTACCACATATGAATCTGTATTTTTCAAGGACATCTCATAGAAACTCAGCAGACTGCATTAATACATTTTTTCACTGCCTTGGAGATGGTGTCGTTACTTATAAGACCTGAATATAGAAATCTGCATGTTATAGCTGTATTTATCTGTCTTTGCAGTTAATTTATTAATGTAAAAGTGAGGGACATAATGTCTGTTATTTTGCAATAAGTGTATATTTGTTAATCAATTCTGGGTCACATGACTATGAAGTCTCCAGTCACCTCTAAATATTAAACCTTGGTGATGCTGTGTTAAACGTCTCATGTACAAAGGCTGAGTAGCTTTTAAAAATGAAAAGATTATAAAAACATAGAGCAAGAGATTCTAAATTCTATCCATAAATGTTGTAGGATTTGCAATAACCACAGTAGTCTTAGAATTTAAAGCACATTTTGGTTAAAAGATAGCTGATTTGATCTGATTTTGAAGAAAGATTGTCATCTGATTCATTTCAAGATTAAAAGGCATAGCCCTTTTTCTTCTTAAAGTAATTTCAGCCATGGTCATTACCTCCATAAAGGAAGAACATCATAAAAGGTGCAACCTTGTGCAACCTATACAACGTTGAACAAAATGATACCATTTTTTTCCATGAGCAGAAAATGTTTTCATTGGTGGAGGTAAATATTAGTATGTAGTGAACAGTCACTGTAAGCCTCCTAAGATATGCCCAAACTGAGCCATACATTATGAAGATGTCCAAGGTCATATGATCTGATGGACTTAATTTGGATTAAAATATTAATATAAAATGCATTTACAGATTACAAATTAACTAACCATCATACCTCTCTGATTATGTAGGAAAAAGCTACCAATTTTTAATAATTTTGAGATATTCCTTGCTGTCCCAAAAGAAATAAGTGATAAAGGCTTCTCTATTATTGCCTAGTAAACTTAATGAATAATAACTTGTAGTCTTACTCAAGAGAGTCTTTACTTTTATATATTTGAAGAGATATTAAATAAGCTATCACAACTTTTCCTTCATCAGCATTGGAATGTTGCCATTTCTACCTTTTTATTTGCAAATGGGATGTAATATAAATAAACATTTGAAAGTTTTGTAAACAGTCTTTTTAATATACGGTAGTTTCTTATGTAGTTTTTACTATTGTTAGCAGTTATTACTGCTATATATCTTTGGGCGATACTAAATTTTAAAATATGCACTTTCTTCTTCATTTTTTTCAACACATGTTTTAGCTAGGATTAGTCAGTCCTTGTGAAATCTCCACCATTTTCTAATTACCAAATTTCACTATTCACAGAAATATTAATGACAAAATTGATGCACCCAAACAAAGCCCGATGTAGCAATTTTCCAAAAGAAAGTTCACTCTCCTTAATAAGACAAATCTCAGGGACAAATGAGGTTTCTGCTTTGATTCACCTAAGTGCTATGATGGATGATGTTATTTTAATTCATATTTTATTTTAATTCATGTTTAGTTTTTCTCTAATGATTTAAATGCCCTTGAAGCAAGTTTAATTCACATGATACAATTTAGCAAAAGCAGGAAAAGCTTTTTCTAATTGTTCTACAAGGAATCATTCAATTATGAAGTTAGTAACATACATTGTATTCAGAAATGTCAGAGTACCAAATAACGACTGTCTTGGGAGTAACACTTAATTCAGAGGTTATTTTAGTTTCAAAAAGTGTCATATAAAATCATTCAGTGCAAACTGTTTCCTTGAGCTTTCCAGTAACATGGTCCCTAGAGATCTTAGTGATAGAAAGTTCAAACACTTGCATAGTGTTATTTTTTTTAAAGAATTGGCCTGGGCATTTTAAAATCAACCAGAAAAGTGTTTGCATAGCATATAAAACTACACCCCAAACAATCTCATCTTGATTTCATCTGTATTTTGGAAATACAATGAACAGTTTCTTTATCTCTGTCTCTTATACTAATGGTGAACTTTATTCTTTTTACTGTTATGTGGAACAATAGAAAGATTTTTTTAAAAACACACACACCCAATGCACCATAAAACAAGGGTTACTATACTAAACTTTACTCTACTGGAAAAAATAAATGATCCTGCATGAATTTAAATGAATGCCAATAGTTTTTTTAAAACTCAGTTTGTATTGAAAGATAACACACTCAGCAATCTACCTTGTTCAGCACTATGGACAGCTCTAAGTATCAGAAAAAGGTTTTTTGCACCAGTTTAAGGCATTTAAGTATCTGTTGTCTATCTATCTATCTATCTATCTATCTATCTATCTATCTATCTATCTATCTATCTATCTATCATCTGTTATTCACAGTGTTCTGGAAAACCTGAACTTTTATTTATGCTGAATGGTTTTATTTCTTACTGGTATATTTATATAGCATATATTTATATTTAATTGCTGTGTTTGTGTTCTGAATAAATGAGAGAAATATACTAGTGAAAAGAAAGAAAATATCCATTTCACCTTTCTATAGAAAGTATTCAAAGTTGAGGACATCTCACCTGGAAACTTTTTTTTTTTAGTTTAGAGGATTTCTCAAGCTAATAAAATTAGTATAATGTACATACTCTAAGTCTAACTTTTCTTTTCCAAAAAATAGGCATATATTTTTTTCATTTGGCAAAGGAATTTTTTTTAAAATAACATTTCCTTCAAAATGTTGATCAAAACTTTAAAGTTTTTGGAATGACAAATAATCACAGTTATAATATCTCATATGTTCATGTTTGAAAAAAAGATATAATTATTCCACTTCTTGGTGAAGAATAATGACCTTTTTATTTTAATGGTGGCATTATAAGACTGCCAACGGAGGGGAATATATATTTGCTTTCTGTAAAGCTTTTAAACTACACAGAAAATCTTAACATCTTATTGATGCTTTTTTAAAAATTGAAATTGCCAAAATCCGCCATTTTCAGAGTCCGTAATGTCAACTACAACTGCATGGAGTCATTTGATTCTCTGTTTGTTATATTACAGAATATGATCCATTAGTCTAAATCTCTTATATTTCAATTCCAAGAAAATGTAGACAGAGTAATGGGATGGAAATAATTATCTGGACCTAAACATATATAAATAGTGCCTCCCTGATGCAATGATGTTTTTCTTTCTTAATCTTCTTTAGCCTGGTATTCTCCAGATGCTTTGAAATTGTGTGGTATATAGGAGAGTATCTGATGGAGGTCTGCTGTAGTGTCTCTAAATTCTTGCTTTTAAAACAAATACATGTGAATGAAGGTTTTGAAATGTAAGAATTCAAGTATAAGATTAGTATCAGCTTGGTTTTAAGCACTGATGCTGACATGCATTCAACTTGTTTTATGGAAATGAACCATATGCATATATACAATAATAGTTCCTTACATAGTTTCAGGCTGGTCCGGTCTGTCATCAGTCCAGACTGTCCCTAAACAACCAAAAATTGACAGAAATATGTTATATGTATTATCCAGAAATATTGATTGAATCCCTGGTCCTATTAAATAGATTCTTCAATTTAATATGATAATAGAAATCATTGCAAATGATTAATCATTGGGTTTAACAATATTTGAGTCATTTTTCATTTTGGAATATAAATTTTAGACTTCTGAAACTAAGAAGCAGTTATTTCAGAGCTCAAATTTGTCTCTTTCATATGGGCTAGTTCAACAGCCCCCAACCTTTTGGGTACCAGGGACCAGTTCCGTGGAGAGAGGTTTTCCTGCGGACTGGAGGGGACATGCTTTCGTGTGCTCCTGCATCCCGTGGATGGAGCTTCACTTGTTTGTGTGGCCTTGTTTTTCCAGCCTGGTGCTAATCCATGGACCGGGGGTTGGGGATCCCTAGCCTCATTGATACATGAATATTCTCAAAATTTGTAATTTAGGATGCTACTAATAATTAAAATGATTTAGCTTTTATATATTTGGCCAGTGGCCAAAATAAATATTTATTCTTAGAAGAAATGTAGATGGTATTCTGTGTTAAGCAAATTAAATTTTAATTTAATTAAAATTAAATTTAAAGACATTTAGATGATATCTAATAGATGATCTGGATGGAAGAATGCACTTTTCTCATCTTCTCTTCAACTCTTTACATAGTTAATTATAGTATTGTTTAAGACTGCCTGCAGTAATTGGGTATTTGGGCCTGTTCTGCAGCACTACTTGTCTTTCTGCACTAGGCAATTCTAATCAGTTGTTATGGGCAAGGAGAGGCAATCCTTGTGGATACTCTGGGACCTGCTGCAGTGGGTAGTCCTTTTCTCTTACTGTTTAATATTTACATGAAGCTCCTGCAGAGAAGCCATTTGTATGAGCCCTTCAAGATAGGCCAAACTTGAACATAAAAGTTATGAATAGGAAAACTCTTTTATTATAGAGATACAGTAAAAGAATCTTGCAAATTGGAATGTGCCTCCCTGCCTTTATTGTAAAGAATACTATATATATATATATATGTTTATGTAAGTTTTCACGGGTATGTATGTGTGTATAGTTAATATTTCGGGTTTCTTCCCGTGTAATTGTGGATATATCCCTAAAAGGGTAGAAGCGACGTTTCGGCAGAATCCCATCTGCCATCATCAGGCTTATGCCAGTAGTCATTTTGCACTAACTGACGTTGGAATTTCAAATCTGGTGCTGGTATTCTGGGATGGACCAATCAAGCCAATAAACACATACTGGGACTCCCAACCAATCAGAATGAAAAGGTGGAGCCATCCCAGAATACCAGCACCAGATTTGAAATTCCAACGTCAGTTAGTGCAAAATGACTACTGGCATAAGCCTGATGATGGCAGATGGGATTCTGCCGAAACGTCGCTTCTACCCTTTTAGGGATATATCCACAATTACACGGGAAAAAACCCGAAATATTAACTATACACACACACACACACACACACACACACACACACACACACACACACACATATATATATATATATATATATATATATATATATATATATATATATATATATATATATATTTTACACAAACAAACACATAATACATCCTTCCATGTGGTATCTCAGTGTTTCTTCAATGACTTCCTCTTCTTTTTGTTACTCCTCCTATCTTCATTTCTTCCTTAAATATTTCCATTTCTCTGTTACAACATTTCCCCCAGAATACAATACATTTAATATAATATTCTCATATTTAATTCTTAATATCTTTATATTGCAAAGAAAACTTTACAAGTTTTGGAAAGTTCCCTTTACAAGGGAAGGACAAGATTGAGTTCCTCTCTCCAATTCCATTCTTGTTTTGGACTTAGATTTGTTTTATCTGACTATTACCTTGGTTGTGGTTCTTCCTCCTTTTCGTCAAGGTTATTCTCACAGGCCATTACGTCGAACAGTTTAGGTGTAGTATCAGCTACTCTGCCTGGACTGGAGATGCTGTGGAGGTCCTTTCCTAGTGTCTTGAGAGTATAAGGATATATATGAGAACAATAACACTGGAGATAAACTTAGTGTTAATGTTGATACATTGGTGTTCTCCTATTCATCAATTACTTTTTGATGGAAAAACAATATCTCTGAAAGGACTGGTCTTGACTTGAGGCCCTTTCTGAACTCTTACTAATCTAGCCATTGGACTCTGTGATCAGGGAGATCTGCCCAACTGACTGATGTGCCAGTTATAATCTTACTTGGAATGAGAGGATCAAGCTACAATGACTCATGCCCTGTCATTAAAAAAAAAGGATTACAGTGGTGCACTCTACATGGTGCGGCCTTTAAAGTCTTCTTGGAAACTACAAGATTGCAGTGGCCTAAGTTTTGACTGGCACTCACTATAAAACACTTGTTCTTCAAATCCTACACTGGCTCCCTATTGGTTTTTGGGTAGAATTTAAAGTGCTGGTTTTAACCTATAAAAGCCCTGCATACCTTGAAGCAACCACATTCTGCATCAAGATCATCTCAAGAGAAACTAATTTTCTGTTGCAGTGATGACCTTCTGGAATAATCTCCCCATTGATATCAGGCTTGCCTTTTCTCTGAGAACATTCAAGAAACAACTAAAGATGGAGCTCTGCCATATGGCATTTTCCGAGGGAATGGACATCCTGAGATTCTTTTGTTATTGTTTCACGTTATAAATGTTTTATTTTTAAATCTACCATGGGTGTGTTAATGCTGCATTTGTTTGACCTTTATGACCATGGATGTTTTATTGTTCCTTATTGCGGATGTTTATATTTTGCTCTAAACCATCTTGAGTCCGTTTACTGAAGTTGTTGATAGGAAACAAACAAGACAGAAAGACTCGGACACCTTTCTTTCAACTTATTTTGTACTGGATGATATAATCATCAAGGCACAAAGGATGTTTAATGTAATTATTAATAATCTTAAACAGGAATCAATTTTCATATGAAGCTACCTATAGTACGTGCTTTTATTAATTGGTTTATTCTAAATTAGTAAAATAAGTCAACTAAAAAGTCTGCTTTTTTTCATAATAAAAAAAATATTGCAGTAACAATAACACATGATTCATTGTGCAGATTTTTTTTATCATTGTCCCTTGTATTAAATTTCACAGGTTAAAAAAATATTCACATGCATAAAAATATAGTTTTAACTGTACTGATCCCTGAAATAAGCTTTATGTGTATGTGTATGTGTATGCGTGCATACATATATGCATACATGAAATTAGAATTGATTCTCTCTCCCTTTGCAATCTGCTAAACTCCTCCAAGCTACCTTGGACTCTTGGGGGTACTCAAGAGCAATGAGTGAAATGGAAATTAGAGGGTGAGCAAGAGTGTGGAAAAACTATTATCATTCTAGTGTAGCTTTCCAAACAATCCTTCTATTGTCTTGAAAAGAAAACCTAGCAATGGACTTTTATTCCTAGTCAACTAGAAGAAACATCTTTAGAACCATTTGGAACGATGTTGGAACATGCACACTTAGTAGTGGAGCAGCAGGCCATGACAAAACACACTGGTTTCAAAATGATGACACATGCATCTCAATGTCATTATGTAATAATTATAGAATTATGTAATGGGTGGAAACTAATCAAGGAAAGAAGCAACTTAGAACTAAGAAGAAATCCTGACAGTTAGAACAATTAATCAGTGGAACAACTTGCCTCCAGAAGTTGTGAATGCTCCAACACTGGAAGTTTTAAAAAAGATGTTGGATAACCGTTTGTCTGAAGTGGTGTAGGGTTTCCTGCCTAAGCAGGGGGTTCGACTAGAAGACCTCCAAGGTCCAATCCAACTCTGTTATTCTATATACATGGCTGGAAAAGATGATAAAGCAGCACATTGATTTAATGCTGTGATGTCGCATTACACATGTCATATTATTTGTATGCTGGTGCCCTTAATTTTTGCCTTTCTTGTGTTGCCACTGAATATATATGGTTGATGGGCCATTTTACTGAAGGAGTTGGAATTGGAGTGAGATATTGAATCTGTTTAGGATTATTACATAAGAAATGAATGAGGCAGCCAGGTTATTGGATGAAACATTATTGAAACAGAGAAAAGCAATAAAATAGGGAGAAAGCCTATCATAATTTAGCATTAATTTAATTGCTTTAAAAACATTTATATTTTAGATTATTTCTTCTTCATCCTATAAATGACAGATTTATTTTCATAAACATACACACGAAAACCAGAGTGAAAACAAAAACTATTTTCAATAGAATTTAATTTTGAGCAAATTGAATTGGTTAAATATAGTTAATAAGAGTATGCAAACTTTAAAAAATTTAGAAGAAAGTAGTTTGGATTTCATTGTGCTCAGTACTTTTCTTCTACTGATTAAAATCTTTTTCAGATCTGTCTGCTTTAAGAATTGATTTATTTAAGTCAATATGCCTCTTAAAACAGTTATAGCTTTATTTAGCCTTTCACAAAAAAAGATGTTTTAATAAAGAGCAAATAGCATATTGTCTTAAAATATAATACATTTATCGACAGTGGATTTAATCATTTCCATTCTTCCATGACAATACAATTTGCTACTAACTTTTGGAAAGGTTTAGGGAGACAAATCCAATCTTTTTAGAGTTTGTTGTTGACAATGGATCGCTAGTTATTCAGGGGTATTGTCCAGTTTCCTGCTTTCTTTCTGTAGTCAATTCATTGCACTGACCTTGCACTTCTCATGTTTCCTGATTTAGGATTGTGTGTGTGTGTGTGTGTGTGTTTGTATGTGTGTGTGTTTGTGTGTGTGTGTGTATACTTTAGGAGCTTTGGGATTAGATCTGTGACATACTGTGATATATGTGAATTAAAAAAAAATATGTATTGGTATTGACTGATTGATTTGATTTGATTTATACTTCAGCTGTCTGTTCTGGTGAACAACATAGGACTACAAATATAAATCATAATGAAAAAGCTCTGACATATTCTTGCCTTGATTTCAGTAAATATATGATTTCATATATTCATTGTACCAAAATTGGACCCAGTAAAACATAATGCAGAAAATGACTTATTTCATGATTTCCTTTAAAAGTGTAAATGGAAATACCCTTAATACCTGAATTTTTTGTTATCTGGAATTAACGGTGACATAACAGTGTAGACAATTTTATTGTAATTTCCTTTTTTATTTTCTGCTTTTCATTTTGTTTGTGGTAATAAGTTATTTCACCATTTTTATGTTATATAGGTATAAATATTGTTCATTAACAACTTGGGGTATTGAAAATTAAAGTTATGTGAATTGAGACTGTGAAAAGAGACTACATTTCTCTATGTTCTGCAAATAAGAATGAAATAACAGCTTATTTTTGTTTATAAACCTAGATGCATAAATTGAATTAATATTCTAATCTGAATAGATAGAACCACAAACATTAATAATTATATATTTTATCTTGATGGTGAATATTCAGAATTGTGCCACAGATTTGAATGTAAACTCTTTAGAGATATTGTATACTTTATCATCTCCATTACAGCTACAATTTGGGAAGAAAAAAGCTGTTTTGAGAAAATATACTTGGCCTTCATGCTTGTTATATCGAGATAGCAACAAACATATACTCATCTGTATATTACAATTAACTATTACAGTGCATTGTTATTACAATGATGTGTTGTATTTTAAAAAAGAAACTCTTGACTTAAAATTATGGTAGGAAATAAATAGTTAATCATATAATTCAGACCCATCATAAGGATTAATCCAGACATAATGCCAAATCTTAATATATCTGGATTGATTTTGGTTTCACACATTCTATAATCTCAGACAATATGTTTCTGTAAATGAAACCATGGTTTATCAGGATGCAAGAATGGTGAACAGAGCAGGGAACGAAGTTAGGAACAGAAGTAAAAAACGTGCTGATTTTAAACTAGGATTATGGTATTGATGCTGATATAGCATTGTTCTCAATAATCTACCTTTTAAATTATGCTGTGAAAAGATATATTGTTGCTGATAAAAAATAGAGGGGAAAAAACTAAAATATATCAAGAATAGAATTTCTAAAAGATCGCACAGTAAAGTACAATTGTTTAAATGTGTTTTTATAATTGAGATGTAAATACCTTTATTAGATCATGTTGATACGATTACAAAGGAATAACAGAATCATTCTGAACATCCTAGAATATTCATTGTAGACAGGACAAATCAGCAGATATGTGGAAGGGGTAAACATTTTTGTTACTTCTTCGTAAACTTTTGGATTAATGTGCAGTAATACATTTGTTTTCTGTTTCCCCAGTTAACTTCATAAATTAACATTTGTGGTGTTCTATTCGACTACATTGTTATTTTTCTGATCAGCAGAGTCTTATCTTGAATTATACTTGAATTGCTTGTTACCTAAATGTTTAATGAATTATTAGAATGAGATAGCATGAATGTTTATTTGCTATTTATATATACATAATATAATTAAAAGATATATTTAAACATATAGCCAAACAACTCCCATAACTCCTGAGCATGCTGATTATTTTTATTAAGAGTCGAAACAGATTGCCTTTCTCTATAATCTCTGTATAATCTATATAATCTGTATAAACTTCTAAATCCGTTCTAAATTGCCTGTGCCAATTTTTATTTTTTAAAGTTTCTTCTTACCCATATATTTTCAAATGAAAAATATTTTCTTATTCCGATAAAACGTAAAATATCCCTCTTTGCTAAGACAGAAATCTTTTTATCATAGAAGTTTATGTTGATAATAAAGAGCATCTAAATTTAAATGTGCCTATCCGATTTATCAAAATAATAGTTTATTTTCTAATAGAATATAAATGGCTATGCCATCATGATCCATATTTGATTTTGAGATTGTAATTATATGCCTTAAAAAGTTGTTCAAGTTGCTGACTGACGTTCAAATACCAAGTTCATATTTGTTTATGCTTTTTTCCTGCTGCACAGGAAAAATATGCTAGTTACATGCCTGAATAGGCCAACTAATATAAGTGTGGGATTGTTGTAATGATTTGTTTTCAATTGT
This sequence comes from Pantherophis guttatus, assembly GCF_059756535.1. Lineage (NCBI taxonomy): Eukaryota > Metazoa > Chordata > Lepidosauria > Squamata > Colubridae > Pantherophis > Pantherophis guttatus. The sequence goes on from NC_142064.1 coordinate 51,268,470, forward strand.
AACAAAATGGTAAAATAGTAAATGTGATAGTTTTACTGCTAGGGGCCTCCTCTGCTCCCAATTTAAATGCTGTTCTAGAGTTGATAACCTCACTCAATAATTGTAAACATCCTGTAGATGTTTATCAAATGAAATAGATTTATACTAAATACTTCAGCTTTTGGTAAAGGCAAACTTAAACACTGAAAGCACCTGATAATATGGCTACCAGGTTTTATTTATTTGTTTGTTTGTTTACTTATTTTTTTCTATCCCATCTTTATTATTTTTACAAATAACTCACAAAGGCAAACATATCCAACATCTTCCACCTCCTATTTTGCCCACAACAACCACCCTATGATAAAACAAAGTGTATGTAATTAATTTTTATAAGAAAATTTAAGTATTGTAATATATTGATAAGACTATTTCCACTGAAATCATTTGATTGTTCCTGAAATACACCTAACCTTATTGGGAGGATATCTTGGATGTGTTACTTGCATTACTTGTGCTACTTGCACAATGAGTAAAATTGTTGGGTTGTTGTTGTTTTTAAATATTTTTTATTGCTTGCCACATCACCAGTACAATAACAAATTTTTTTACCCATGTGAATAAATTAGAGAGCAATCATTACTTGACATTTTTGAAGTAAGGGTTTAAAATCTTTAGGAATGCCAAACTTAGTCACATATTGCTTTTAAAAATATGTTCTGCACTCCATTATATGTTTACCTGAGAGCCCTAATGAGTTAATGGGAATATTTATTTCTAGATAAGTTTAAGTATGCACTGATAATTCCTATTCTCATTCGCATAGAAAAAAGAGACATAAAAAGTTGCTTTTTAAAAACAGTTTGATTTTTCACTTCAGTCAAAATGAATTTGTAAAAAAGCAGATTATACCTTTAATAATCATGGATTGCTCTGGGTGCTTTAATTATCACCATTGAGAAAAAGAAGAAGCAAGAAAGCAGAATTATTTCTTAGACCTGGGGCTAACATACATATTAGTGACAAGCCTAATGGCAACAACAACAACAAATCAGGTAAATACAAATAGTTTTAACCTGGGTCATATATTCCATTTAAGATTTTCCTATTCCTTGGATCTTGCTGGAATATAAGAGTATTCATGCACAAAACAGTCCCAGTTTACCTCATTTGCTAAGATTGAAACACATTTAAATGACAAGATAGGCTGCCTTAAGTTATTTTTTAGAGCAGTGCTTGTCAACCTTGGCAACTTTAAGACATGTGGACTTCAACTCCCAGAATTTCCCAGTCAGCATATGGAATGGAGAATTCTGGGAATTGAAGCCCATACCACATGTCTTAAAATTGGCAAGGTTGAGAAACGCTTGAGAGAGGAAGTATTATTCAGAATACACTTTTTCATATTTGTTAAAGCGAATATTTCTCTAATACTGAGCGTCTGCATTTCTTTTCCAGTTATTTATGGTGGACAATGGAGCAGATGATTGGAGAATAGCCATGACTTATGAGCGCATTTTTTTCATCTGCTTGGAAATTTTGGTATGTGCTATTCATCCTATCCCTGGCAACTACACTTTTACATGGACAGCTCGTCTTGCCTTCTCCTATACCCCATCGACAGCAATAGCTGATGTGGATATAATTTTATCCATACCTATGTTCCTGAGACTTTATCTTATTGCCAGAGTTATGCTTTTGCATAGCAAACTTTTCACTGATGCCTCATCCAGAAGCATTGGAGCACTAAACAAGATCAACTTCAATACACGTTTTGTTATGAAAACCTTAATGACAATATGCCCGGGAACTGTACTCTTGGTTTTTAGTATCTCCTTATGGATAATTGCTGCATGGACTGTCAGAGCTTGTGAAAGGTAAGCTGCCATAAAGTATACTTTATGATTGGTTCAGTGATATTTTGTACACATTTTCTATCACCACTGCTTATTAATTTGAGCATTCCCTTCTAATGGATGTTAATTATTTTTTGGTTTATAACTTTTTGGTTCCTTCCTTACAGTTTTAATGTCTTATATTTAAGCATTTGAAAGAGAAGATTAAATTGTAATTTCCTCTTGCTATAGGGTCATTTACTGAATGTACAGTAATTTATTTCACTTCCAGTTGAACTAGTATTTAATTCTTCAGAATCTAGATACATTTTATTACAACTTAACCTGAGGGCAACATTATACAAGTGGAACTGGAATGCAGCTCAAACAGGGAGAGGTCCTTGAGTTGTTCTCTTCCTACTAGATTTAGGGTACATAAAGCATTGTGCTGAGAAAAGCAACCCTTTTCTCTGCACAATGCTTTAGGTCCCCCACAATGCTTTATGTCCCCTATATATATATTGACTGTGATCAACTTTCTTATTGTTATGACATTTATATTTATCAAGAATAAATAAAACATACTGGTATCATTAAAGAAAGATTTAGATGATTATCAGTAGTCTTAGTAGCCAAAATTGGACAGAAAAAGAAAACAAAATCAAACAAGGAACTATTTGCATAGTTATGACCATGGATCAGAATGCAATTACTGTATGTTCCCACTGACAGGGAATATAATAGCATTCTTTAAGTATTTGAAGGGTTGTCATAAAGAAGGCCAAAATCTATTCTCTACCAATCCAGTAAGAAGGACCAGGGATAATGGATTGTAGTTATGGGAAGATTCTGGTTGAATATTAAGCAAGAATGTGTAACAGAACAGTTGACAATAGAGAATTACCAAGGGAAGAGGCAAGGTCTTTTATAATGAATATGTTCAAGTACAGGTCAGATAGCAACCCACTGAGGATATCTTAATTTTCTTGCGCATGGGGTGGATGACTTATTGCTTCCCTTCAGTCCTGTGGTGTATATTGGTGATCCCAGTCGACAAATGAGTAGGAATCAGTTGGATTCTATGGAATTCTATGAGTTTTCTCCCTTGTTTATAGAATGAATATTGCTAGAATGAACGTTCCTAGCATTCATTTTTATAAAAAAGATCACTATGGCCCATTATATTTCTTCTGCTGATCTAAAAACTGCAAAAATGGTAATTTGCAAATTATGGTTGTTTTTTTAAAAAGTCGAAGCTTATTTTTTAGCATGATTCTAAGGGAATTTTATTTAACTTATTTCCTTTAATTATTTGGAGCTATATATTTCATGTCCTCCAAATCTTGCTGCAAATATTCTGCTAGAGTTGTTGGTTTCCAAAAATGCTATAGTGATTCACTGTCATCTGGTCTGGTTACAAGTTCTTAATTAACTTTTTTTAAAAAAATAACAATGCATAGTAAGGCAACATCATGAAAAATATATTTGACTAATCAGTTTCCACATATTTCTCGGGTCATTGACTTACACACATATATTTGAGAATACATTTCATTTATTCACTTTTGAAAGACTGTCTAAAACGGCACTCAGCAGTCAAATTATTTTTGTTCTATTTCTTCTCTTGGAAAGAGAAAACGATAACAAGCTCAGGCCTATGGAATTGTTATTAGTTAGTAACCAGCTCTTTAATTTAATCTATCTGATCCAGTAAGGACAATATTAATGGTCAATGCTGAAATTCAAAATAGCAATCCTAGTTTTATATCAGCACCTATCAAAGGATAAGGAAACAAAGTTTGGTGGTGGAAGTCCATAAATGGCATGCTTCTTGCATTCACATGCAGAAGATACAAAATGTTTTACTTTCTTATTTTATTTATGTAGGCGTATATATTATTTAAAGGGCCAGTTAGCTGTAGTAGTTAAGGCATCAGTCTAGAAACGGGGAGACATGAGTTCTAGTCCAGTCTTAAGCACAAAGCCAATTGGAAATCCAAATTCCATATAAACCATAACTTTATTGTAGGAAGGAATCCAATCATGTCAGTTGCCAGAAATCTTTTGGAATGGGGAAGTCTTGCTGATTTTTCTAAACCCCTAAGCAGGCCTGGCAAATTGGTGGCCCAGGGTCTGGATGCATCTTGTGTAGGTCATGTGCATCCTGGCTCTGCAAAGGAAAAAAATGTTGCGATATGTCATGATATATCATGTGATGCGATCGAGTTTGACACCCGTGCCCTATAGGATTGGTGACTATGTTATCTTAGGAAGATTGCTATTCCAAAGAAGGAAAGCAGACAGTGGTGTGCTGGCATTGGCTTGCTGCAGCTTGTGAGAATCGATTGTTAAATTTTCAGTTTGCAAGCTGATTGACAGCTGAGGTCAGCCTCAGCGCTTAATGGGCCAATCAGCTGTTCTGTAGCTAGCTGGATGGCACAACTATGGCAATGGAGCCAGGAGAATTGATTTTTAAACATTTAGGAGCATACTCTTCTTTCTTTTTCTTTCTAGGTCCTCTTTCTTTTTAGAAAGGTCATCCTCATTTTCTCTAATGATGACACTTTCTCAGAGTAGTCCTCCCTTCCGTATCTTATTGAAAATACAGAAAACAGGTTCTGGGTCATGTTAGGCTTTAAACATTTTATTGATTGATTGATTGATTGATTGGTTCGATTTATATGCCGCCCTTCTCCAGAGACTCAGGACGGCTTACAATGCGTTAAGCAATAGCCTTCATACTTTTGTATATACCTGCTTAGTAGGGCTTTCGCCACCCCCCCCCAAGCGGTATTCTTTTTTATACAAAGTCACCTTATTGCCCCCACAATCCGGGTCCTCATTTTACCTACCTCGGAAGGATGGAAGGCTGAGTCAACCTTGAGTCTGGTGAGATTTGAACTCGCAGTAATTGCAGGCAGCTGGCAGCTAAGTGCTACTTAACTTAACAGCACTTTAGTCTGCTGCGCCACCAAGGCTCTTATTTTTGAGTTGCACCCAGAATTCCATATTTAATTAGTGCAGGTCTCACTTTAGTAGTGTAATGTGGGCAAAAAAAAACCCTGTAACTAATTACACAACTACATTTTGGGCCAGTTGTTGCTTCTGGATATCTCCATTGGAAGCTATTGGAAACATGGAGTGGGTTTCAGTACTCAAACTGAAAGATAATCAAGTCATAATTGATAGGTCCATGGGCCTTCTGATCCAGGAAGAGATCACACTGTACCTGGCATATAAAATGGAAGCTAAAGGACTTTCTGGCAACAGCTGCCACTGTTCCCAGATTATTTACCAATTTGGCACAAGGAATTCCAACACCATTCCAAATGAAAAAAAAAAAAGGATTATCACTGGCCTATGTTGGTTTCTGAATCCACCTTTTGGGGACTGAACCTTAATTTCTTTATCATGCTTGCATTCATGGGATTTCTTCATGTAATCAATTCTTTTTCCCAACCAAAGAATATGCAGTCTTTCTCTGTATTGAAAGTACCAGTAGTTCTTGACTTATGACCACAATGGGGACCTGAATTTTGGTTCCTAAGTGGAGTAGTAAAGTGAGATGTCTTGTGACTATAATCCCGACAATCCCCTTTGCTGTCATGTTACCAGTCATTAGCTGAGGACCCACCTGCCAACCACAAGAAACCAAAATGACACCATGAGCTGATCAAGGTTACTTATTTATTGCTGCATGCCTATCTACAAGAAACTCACCAGACTAACTGCATTCTGCTTACCTTGGCCAGGTAAGAGTTTCAGGGATTCTGTGACACTTCCTGTTCTTCAAAGTCCCTAAACTCATCCCTTCTTCATATCTCTCCCCACACATGCCTATCCACCCCCCACATCTGTGTCCTTTTGCCTTTCCTGCACCCTGTACTGCATGGATCTGGGCTTGCTTGCTATGTCCTGAGAAGCTGTAGCCACCCCACCCCATTGCCCTTGCTACTCTGCACTCTGAGACCCCTGCTACCTTCACCATCTTCTTGTTCTTGCTGTTGCTGAGGCATGTCCACCCTGGCTGTTAGACCTTGCTGAGATTGACTTCACACTGTGAAGAAATAAAAAAATGAAAACAAAACTGGCACACCAAAATGTCCCCTTTGCAAAGAGCTCCTGGGCAGGTCTGGGGCTAGCTTTGCACTGTAAAGGGGAAAAATATTGCTTTTGGCTTTTCTCTACCTTTTCTCTCAATGCAAAGCCAACCCCAGCCCTGGGCAGCATCTGGGTGAGGCATGCCTCATTAGCAGCAGGAACAGGAAGGTGATTAATGTGAGTTGAGGTAGTGATATGTGGGGTGGCAGGAAGTGATGGGATTCAAATTTTTTTACTACCGGTTCTGTGGGCGTGGCTTGGTGGGCATGGCAGGGGAAGGATACTGTAAAATCTCCATTCCCTCCCCACTTCAGGGGAAGGTTACAGCAAAATCCCCATTTCTTCCCAATTAACTGGGGTTCAGGAGGCAGAAAATAGATGGGGACTGGGCCAGTGAGAGGTGGTATTTATCGGTTCCCTGAACTATTCAAAATTTCTGCTACCGGCTTTCCAGAACTGGTCGGAACCTCTGAATACCATCTCTGGTGACAGGGGATCAAAAGGGCATACATGGGGAGGACGATAGGTAGATAGGGGCAGGTTGTAGGGCCCCTGCCATTGTAAGGGTGGGCTGGCTGCAGAGTGCCCAATATTGATCACATGACCATGGGGCACTGCAATGGCTGTAACTTCAGGCAAGAGGTCATAAGTCCCTTCATTCAGTGTCTTGTAACTTCAGTTGCTGAATGAATGGTCATATATCAAGAATAACAGAGGTGGTATTCTGTCATGAATAAATGCCTTGCCTCTGATCCAGATCCAGAAACAGGGGGGCTGGGCAAGCCAACCCCCAAGATCCACCCTAACCCAATGACCCCTCCTTACCTTGGCCACGCCCCAGGGGTACTTAAGGATCAGCCACGCGGTCCTGCCTCAGTTCCAGACTTGTACCTGTAATGATAAGATGCTTAATCAATAAACAACATTTGATACATTAAGAATTTGTCTATGGAGTTATTGGGCACGATCCTCGAACATAACCTACAAAATGGTAGCAGAGGATGGTTGGATAGCCCAATCCTGATACTCCACGACATGCAAGGGACCACAACAGACAGGGTGAATACCAGAGCATTCACCAAGAAGATGGCAGGACGATCTGCCCAACCCGAAACCACGCAAGGAGAGGCACCCGAGACGAGCGGCCTACTCCACCACCCATCCACCCCGGCCAGGAGCAACGAGGAGTGGACGAAACACGAAACCTCAAAGGAAGAGATGCACGACCTAAAAGGAAAACTCCTCGAACTGATAGATTCGTCGCAAAGCAACAGCGGCCTCATCGCGGAACTCCGAAGCCTGATCAAAGGCTCCGAAGCAGCGAGTGAGGAAGATGAAGACGAATCCGACTACAGCGAAGGAGACCCGGTAAGGGAAGATTTCCCCCACCAAAAACCTACCGCAAAGGCCGAAGGAGACTTCGCGCCCTTTTCACGGCGGCCATCTTGGGAGACGGCGTCATCAAAGATGGCCGACCATCCACCAATAGACTCCCGGGATTTAAATCCTATGGCGGGAATCGGGGCCTACTCAAAAACTACCGACCAAAAATACTACGAAAAACACAAAGGCCCAAAAACAAAACCTACAAGCTCGCCAACCGAACCCGAAGTCAACAAGGCCATCGAACTAATCGCCGCGGCCCTAGGGGACAAGGTAAAACTACCGGCCGTACATCCCGGCGCCAGGCCGAAAAATAAAAGGGACCCCAACGCGACGAGGGCCGGCACCGGCACCCACCCTGGGAAGGATGCCACCATCGCGTGGACCCAGGACCACCCAGAGCCCCTAAGAGGTCCACCCACTAAAGCGGGACGCCAAGGGCGATGGGACTACTCACCAGACCGACGACCGGGACCAGATCCGTGGACCGCGAGGCCATCCGCAGGCAGAGGACGTCCATCGGCGGGCAGGGGGATCGGCCCGACACTCACAGGCGACATCCGCGCGAGACCGGGCCAACCGGGACCATTCGCGGCCCCAACGGGACTCCCAACGTCCACCGGCGATCCTCACCGCTTTCCGAGGCTCCAGGCGACGATCCGCGACGATCCCGAGCAGGCAAGGCCAACCGGAGAGGAGCTGAAGGCCCATCCGGAAGATTGGGGCCTTCATCCGGGAGCAGCATGGACGAGCTCCTCACTCCACGACGACTGGGGAGAAATGAACCTCACGCATGCGCAGCACGCCCCTGTAAGAAAAACGGAACAGGACATAGAGCTACACCGACGCAGACACATAGATACAAGTCAGTTCAGACTTGCCACAGTCGTTCCTCTGCCATATTGCGAGTATCCTTATGTGAGGAACCATGGACAGCGACATAATGTGAGTAATTTAACTTACAATTCAGGGACTTTACCCAGTGATTTTCCTAAACTGAGGCTAGATGGGGAGAATTTCCTGGACTGGAATCAGCAGCTCCAGGGCACCCTGCTTAAGGAAGACCTGCTATCCATGGTTACAGACCCCCCAGAAAAACCCTGGACTTTTGAATTGGATTGCATCCATCACAAAGCTTACTGTATTGTCATTGCCAGCATTACCCCCAGCATTTACCCCAGTATTGGCCACCACCTGACTGCATTAGAGGTAATACAGAGAATGCACAAACTGTTTTACTGCCAAAGCGTTGCCAGCACCACCAGGCTGTCTAGGGAGTTTTATGCCACTAAACTCAAGGCAGGGACACCCATGAGCGAGCATTTACTATCACTAAATAATACTAGGGCCCAGCTGACACAAAGGGGGGAGGTCATAAGCGAGAGGACCATGATAAGTATCATAGTAAATTCCCTAGATCCCAGTTGGGACACCTTTATTACACAGATAGACAATCTAGGGACAGGGAGGCTCTCACTTGAATTACTAACAAGTAAACTAATATCAGAGGATTGCATTAGAAAGGAACGCTCCCTAAGCCGCAGGGAGCAAAGACCCAGCAGAAAGATTGAGCCACAGGGCAGGAGCCAGAGCAACACAGAGTGCTATATATGTGGGTCAAGAAACCATTACAAGAGGGACTGCCCTAAAAATACAGGGGACAGGATGCATAGGAGAGATAGACCAGAACAAAGGACAAGACACACTAGCGGACGCTCGCCAGAGGTCAGGCACAGGCGTAGGGATTCACCTAGCCCTAGAGACAGGAGGGACCACAGGGACAGTTCCAGGGAGAGCCACACTGGATCACTGTACGGCATAGGGGATCAAACACAACACGTAGGCCAAGACAGGGAGGAAGGCACATGGCTGCTGGACTCAGGAGCCACAAACCACACCACACATGATCGCAACCTACTAACCTCTTTCACAGGAGAAAGTTTTGTAGTGAAAGTGGCTAACCAGAATAACGTACAAGTAACAGGCAAAGGTAATGCATACGTACCAGGAATAGGTATGGTACGAGGAGTACTCCTAGTGCCAAATATACCATATAATATCCTTGCCACCCTAAAACTAAGCAAGGATAACAATGTAGAGGTGACTTTCAAAGAAGGAAAGGCACAGGTGACCAGAGGGGGTAAAGGGATAGGGAAAGTAGTAATCAGTGGGGAACTACCATTCTTCCACCCAACCAAGAGCACACAGCCAGAAGTGAACAACCACCGAGGGGTCAACTCCAATGGCACAGGCAACGCAAGCAAGGAAGTAGAGGGGGTTGAGCACACACACACCACCGATGAGCCCAATGAACAGGGGACACCTAGGAAGGAGAAACCAATGATAGGGAAACCAATGCATGACAACTGTGCCCACCTATTACACAGGAAACTAGGACACATTAGTTTCCCCGTAGTACAGAAAATGTTGGAATGCTCTGAAGGTGTAAAAATAAAGGATTGTGAGAACTACCTCGAGTGTTCTATTTGTAAGGGCTCCAAATTAAAAACCAAACCAAGGCCCAAGAAGTCAGTACGCACAACTAATTCGATTTTCCAACTTGTACATATGGATCTAGTGGGGCCACTAAGGCCTTCCATCAAGTACAGGAAGAGGTACTTCCTGACCATAGTGGATGACTTCAGCCGCTATGGCTTCGTGTACACCCTAAAACACAAAAATGAAGTTTTTCAAAAATTTAAGGAATTCTATGCGAGGGTGGAGACACAACACAACACCAAAATCAGGCAAATAATGACAGACCGGGGGTCTGAATTCTTATCAAGCGACTTCTCGCGATGGTTAAAAGCACGCGGGATGGTCCAATACACGACTTCTCCGTTTTCCGCTTTTCAAAATGGCGTGGCGGAACGAAAAAACGGAACGCTACAGACCATGATGAGGTGCGCACTAGATGATGCCGGCCTAGGGCAGCATTTCTGGTCCGAAGCACTCATTTATTCGAATTATACTCTAAATAGACTGTGGTCCAGCGTACTAAATAAAACCCCATATGAATTAATGTACCAAAGGAAACCACAAGTGTCACACTTACACATATTCGGGGTCACGGCAGATGTGCACATACCCAAGCAACTCAGGCGTAAGGGGGACAGGGTATCCAGGAGGTTGAGGTTCATGGGCTATGAACCGGGAACAAAAGGATACAGGTTCATAGACAACAGCAACAATTTCGTGATATCACGAACAGCTGTTTTTCACGAAAACGCTAACTGGTCCAAAATACACCTCAACGAGGTGTCCCTTAACAAGGACGGACCAGGGGATGATCAAAAGGAAATGAAACACCAAGCAGAGAGGGACACCGAACACAGAAAGAACAAACCCAGGGGACAGGAAATACCAGTGAAGGGATGGAAGGAAAACCACCCGCTCATTAAAGTAGACGCACTCACCGAGAGAGAAGCTAGGTACATGCATGACACAGAGACACCTCCTGACAGACCAGTCAGGACAAACAGGGGCAAAAGGCCAGAAAGGTTAGGGGACTACATATTATCCCTACACAATAACCAACTAACCCCCAACACATATGAGGACGTACTGGGGTTACCAAATGAGGAGAGAGAGAAATGGGAGCAAGCCATGGAAAGGGAAATGGACAGCTTGAGGGAACTAAAAATATACACTCCCTCTAAAGTTCCAACAGGAAAGACAACCATAGGCACTAGGTGGGTCTACAAGATTAAGACTCTAGAGGGAAACAAGGTGCTCTACAAAGCAAGGTTGGTGGCCCAGGGATTCGCCCAGAAATACCCTGATGACTACACGGAAACGTACTCCCCCACAGTCAGGGCTGAGAGCGTGAAATGTGCACTGGTGGTCGCATCACTGCTGGGGCTGGAGGTGCACCAATTCGACGTGCAAACCGCTTACCTGCACGCTGAGCTCGACAAAGAGATATACGTGAGAGCGCCACCCAGCCAAAGCACCAAAAAGGGGGAAACCTGGATTTTAAACCGGAGCTTGTATGGACTCAAACAGTCAGGGAAACGTTGGTATGAGTGCCTATCCAAGACATTGAAGTCCATGGGGTTCTCAGCCACCTCAGCCGACAACTGCTTCTTCACCAAGAAGTCAGGCAACTCCCTCGAGTATGTTTTGATATACGTAGACGATATATTGTATATCGGTGATCAAGCCAGCAAATGTAATAACTTCGCCAATGAGCTGGGGAAACATTTTACACTAAAAATATTGGGCAAGGTAGACAAATACTTGGGGGTACAGATCACGAAAACAGGCAAAGGTTTTCAGCTGTCACAGAAGGATAAAATTTTAGAACTAATACACAAATGCAGCATGACAAACGCCAAGGGGTGTGAAACGCCAATGCAGCCAGACTTCTTGAAGGACATGTATAATGAGGCTGAGGCGTTCAAGGACAACACTTTATACAGATCCACCATAGGCTCCCTACTGTACATTGCGAACTGGACCAGGCCAGACATCGCATTGCCAGTCAATTTGCTGTCAAGACACGTGGGTAAGCCCACCGTGTACCACTGGGAGGCCATCAAAAGGGTATTAAGGTATTTAAAGCAAACTTCCGAGGCCTGCCTGTCATTAGAACCCGAGAACACCAAAACACCCACACTCACGTGCTATGCTGACGCTGACTGGGCTGGAGACGTGAAGTGCAGGAAAAGCACTTCGGGTTACATATTTTTCCTAAACAACAGCCCAGTTCACTGGTACACAGGCAAGCAAGACTTGGTAGCCACATCCACCACGGAGGCTGAATATATCTGTTTGTCTAAAGCCGCCAACAACCTGGTCTGGTTCGATGACCTGCTCGCTGACATATGGGCCGAGCCGAGCTACCCCATCATCATGCACGAGGACAATAAAGCCGCCATGGAAATATCTAAGGCTGAAGCAGTGGGTCAAAGGTCGAGGCATATCGACATAAAGTACAAGCATGTCAGGCAGTTCGTGAGTATAGGTTTTGTGAAGGTCATACATTGTGACACGGAAGAACAAACAGCAGACATCCTAACAAAGCCGTTACAAAATAAACAGCACACATATCTCACATCAAAATTAGGAGTCCTCTTGAAAAAAACAACTCAAGTACATAACACAGAAAAATATCTCGGCCAGGCATTTAGAGGGGGTTTTGTCATGAATAAATGCCTTGCCTCTGATCCAGATCCAGAAACAGGGGGGCTGGGCAAGCCAACCCCCAAGGTCCACCCTAACCCAATGACCCCTCCTTACCTTGGCCACGCCCCAGGGGTACTTAAGGATCAGCCACGCGGTCCTGCCTCAGTTCCAGACTTGTACCTGTAACGATAAGATGCTTAATCAATAAACAACATTTGATACATTAAGAATTTGTCTATGGAGTTATTGGGCACGATCCTCGAACATAACCTACATATTCAGCAGGTTCTGACCAGTTCTGGAGAACCAGTAGTGGAAATTATGAGTAGTTTGGAGAACCAGTAAATACCACCTTTGGCTGGCCCTGCCCCCATCTATTCTCTGCCTCCTTAGTCCCAGCTGATTGGGAGGAATTCGGGATTTTGCAGTAACCTTCCCCTGGAGTGGGGTGGGAATGGAGATTTTAGGGAATGGAGTATCCTTCCCCTGCCACGCCCACCAAGCCATGCCATGCCATGCCCAGCAAGCCACGCCCACAGAACCAGTAGTAAAAAAATTTGAATCCCACCACTGAAGAATAAGCTATAAAAAGATAGAGCTTTTTTCTTCTACAGCTGTAATTAAATTTGAAATTGAGTTTTCTATCAATGAAGAGTGATCAAGCTCTCTCCGTCTTTCTGTCTTTTTTTTTTTTCATTTTCAACATTGAAAGTCATGGTGGTGTTTAATTATTTTCCTGTTTTTCTTGCTGAAGTTTTGCTTTAAGTGTTAGTACTTCTGCCCTTTGATGTTTTTATTTGCTCTTTCATTGTTTCATTATACTTTCTCCTCTAGTGTAAAATGCTTTGATTATTATTTTAACAGAAAAAAATACAAAAATAAATTAAACTCTTAACTACTTTAAGAAGAAGAACAGAGCATAAATAAACTTCATATCATGAAACAAAAAGGAAAGTTATTTCTGTTCTGCTGCTACTTAGGCTAATATACAGTTTGTTGTTATTAGAACTCAGGAAAGCATAACATCAGAAAGACTTGTTTGATACAGGTCATCTTTAAGGTATTTTACACCATTTTTTTACATACCTACATTAGCTGTTTTCAATAATGGCTTATCATGCTGCTTTTTAAACTATAAAGATTTTATTTTAAAAATTACAACAATAAGATATAATCCCAATGCAGGTTTATGAGCTTCATATCAAGTTTACCAGTCCATTTTACCATGATGTCAGAATTTTTTTTGTTAGTTTCCTCCTTAACCACTGGATTTTCTGTTAAGAAATGTAACTATGTATTTGCTTGCAATTTTTTAAAATGACTCAAAAGAAGATGGTAATTAAAGATCAATGGGAACTTTTATACAAACCAAGAGAAAAAGAATGAAACATTAGGATTTACAGACTAGAAAGCACCAGAAAATATATTAAGCAAGAACAAAAAGAGTGAAGGGATAAATTTTTATAAATTCAAATAAACAAGATGTCATACCGTAGTTTTAAAAGAGAGAGATCTGTACGTAATGAACCAAAAAAAAGAAAGGATTGGGATAAGAGAAGATGAAATAGAACTGGTTGAGAACATAATTAGATTTTGATGAAAGAATGAACCTTATTGTCAATAAACAAAAGCAATAAAGTTAGAAGGCTAAAACTACAAAGAGATTGAAACCATTACGCAAAAGTTTTGAAACGGGTGAAATCGCCCGATCCAGTAGCGATGGCAGTGGGTGGTTCGGAGAATCGGTAGCAAAAATCCCTGCGCCCCACCCCCATGGCCAGCTGAGCCGCACAATCATCAGAGGCTTTTTTTTTTACTTTTAAAAACATTTTTTCTACAACCTTTTCGGCCGAAAAAATGCTTTTAAAAGTAAAAAAAAAGCCTCTGATGATCACGTGGCTCAGCTGGGATCATCAGAGGCTTCTAAAAGCAGTTTTTCTACAACCTCCTCGGCCGAAGAGGTTGTAGGGGAAAAAAATGCCTTTAAAAGCCTCTGGCGATCCCAGCTGAGTTGCTTGATAGTCAGAGGCTTCTAAAAGCATTTTTTTCTGCAACCTCTTCAGGCGAAGAGGTTGTAGGGAAAAAAATGCCTTTAAAAGCCTCTGGTGATCCCAGCTGAGTTGCCTGATTGTCAGAGGCTTCTAAAAGCATTTTTTTCCTGCAACCTCTTAAGGTAGAAAAAATGCTTTTAAAAGTTAAAAAAAAAAATTGGCCATGCCCACCCAGTCACATTACACACACACACACACACACACACACACACACACCAAGCCATGCCCACAGAACCGGTAGTAACAAATTTTAGATTTCACCCCTGGTCTGAAACTAATACAATACTGTAATGAAAAGCAAGATTTTTCTGAAGAAAAAGGCTGTCTGTCTTTTGTTCTTCTGTCTGTCCTGTTACTGCAATATTATTTGGAAGAACACTGCTCAGTAAACTTTCAGCTTGAGAGTTACTTTTCTTAAATTAGTCACTTGAGGACAAACATACAGTCAAACTTTAAATGATGCAGCCAGCCATGTGTGTTCTTCAGATGCCTTCACTCTAATAGAGGTAGTGGAGCTATTAATAAAGATGAACAAAGACAAGGTTAAGTCTACTACTCTTGCTCTTTTACTCTGTTGCTTTAGGCTGTTTTATGCTAACTTGTGCCATATTGTAAATGAGCTGAGCTTTGGAGAAAAGTGCTTGATATTGGATGGAGGATACATGCAGCCATCACCTGTACTCTTACTTTGATTCCAGACAAAGCCCACACATAGAAGTTATAAACCATTGTCCCATAACCTTATGAGCCAGAATATAATTAATTAATTTGTTGATAGATTATATTTTAAGTTCAGCTGATAACCATAGTTTGAAAGTCGAATTGCAAGCCCAAACACAAATTGTAAAACCAAGAAAAATGGTTTAGAACTATAAAGAAGTTCTATAATAAGTAGAAGTCTCGGCAGGACTAAATTGATAGTCAAACTAGTTTTGATAGTAAATAAATTTAAAATAGGGCTCACTGGATTTTGTGTAGCTTTATTTATAAATTGCAACTGAGGGATTGTGTTTGTTTTCTTTCTTTCTTTTTTTAATTTTCAAAAAACCTTTATTAAAATTTAAAATATTAAAATACTAATACAAGTACGTCTGTAACAAAAATACGTCCATGATAGTTGTACAGTTCAACGTCGTTCCAACAGTACACAAATCTTAACTCTATTCATATATTCTCAGATATTCTTTCTTGATCGAATATATGTAAACACAATTTATGTCTTATTTTGATCTATATATTTCCTATTTTTATTTTCTATCCATTGATACTAGTTTTCCCAAGTTGAGTAATATTCCTAGTCTTCCTTGTTATTTAATTCTATAGTAAGTTTGTCCATTTCTGCACACTCAAAGATTTTCCAGATTATTACACAATCTGTCGGTGTAGTGGACATTTTCCAGGCTTGTGCGAGTACAATTCTTGCTGCTGTAATAATATGTGTTTGTTTTCTTTCATTGATTTGTTGTTGTTGTTAGTTACGAAGTTGTGTCTGACCCATCGCGATCCTATGCACAACATTCCTCCAGGCCTTCCTATCCTTTATCATCCTCTGGAGTCCATTTAAGCTCACGCCTACTGCTTCAGTGATTCCATCCAGCTACCTCATTCTCTGTCGTCCCTTTCTTCTTTTGTCCTCAGTCTTTCCCAGATCTTCTCCAGTGAGTCCTTCCTTCTCATTAGGTGACCAAAGTATTTGAGTTTCATTTTCAGGATCTGGCCTTCTAAAGAGCAGTCAGGGTTGACCTTCTCTAGGACTGACCGGTTTGATCGCCTCGCAGGGGTCTTCTCCAGCACCATTGTTCAAAGGCCTCGGTTCTTTGGCGCTCAGCCTTCCTTATGGTCCAACTTTCACAGCCATACATTGCAACTGGGAAAACCATAGCCTTGACTATACGCACTTTTATTGGCAGGATAATGTCTCTGCTTTTTAGTATGCTGTTTAGATTTGCTATAGCTTTCCTCCCCAGGAGCAAGCGTCTTTTAATTTCTTGGCTGCAGTCCCCATCTGAGGTGATCTTGGAGCCCAGGATCACTTGGAGCTCTCATTGGTAGATAAGATTTATAAATAGCCTATTTTATATTATAGTAAATTATTCCTACCTATGTCTAGTCTAATGAAGCATTGACCATTTCCAGAACTGTGAAGCTCTTGGCTGAACTGGACAGCATGTATTCAAAGGGATGGCTGAATGTTTCTCTCAGCTTTCTTACCATTTGACTATCCTTTTGAATATTTAGCTGGTGAGCACTTTTTCCTCCTAAGCATTAAAAAAAAAAGGGTGGGGGAAACTCTGTTGGCTTTCCCATCAATTTATTTTCTGAATTTTGGAGTCATTGATGAGCAGATATAGAACTAATATCGTTATGGCTCATTTTGCTTATATCAGAGGTGGTATTCAGCAGGTTCTGACCAGTTCTGGAGAACAGGTAGCGGAAATTTTGAGTAGTTTGGAGAACTGGTAAATACCATCTCTGACTGGCCCTGCCCCCATCTATTCTCTGCCTCCTGAGTTCCAGCTGATCGGGAAGAAATGGGGATTTTGCAGTAACCTTCTCCTGGAGTGGAGTGGGAATGGAGATTTTACAGTATTCCTCCCCTGCCATGCTCACCAAGCCACACCCACCAAGCCATGCCATGTCACAACCACCAAGCCACGCCCACAGAACCAGTAGTAAAAAATTTTGAATCCCACCACTGGCTTAGATTACTACTTTTAATTCATGTAAGCATTTTTGTTTTTAGCAAATTTAACAAACTACAGATTGGGGAAAAAAATGGTAGCCCGAGTAAATTTGTTTTATTTTTTTACAATTCTTTCAAAACCTGGTTGTGCTTTCTGAAGAAGAAAAAAAACATGTCTGAATCACTCAGGCAAAAATGGTCTTTTATTACTTTTAAAGGCAGCATGTTTTACTCTTCATGATAAGAGAAGAAAGGAGATTCTGAAAGAGGCAACTTTCAGAGCCTTGTGAAGCACAAGGCACACATCTGAAAGCAAGGTTAATCAGAGCTGGGTAGCTAAAAAGCAGCTCAATGCTTTATACATGTATTTTGAGTATTCAAATTTCAGCTGATAAGATAAAAGAACCTACTATCTCTCTTCATTTAAAAAGATAAGAGGGGCTAAAAGATATACGTATTGCAAAAAGTAGCATTTTCTTTCCGATCAGTAGGAATAACAAAATATTTGGTTGATACTAAAAGTTTCTGGGATATTTTTAGAATTGAGTGATAGCTTTATCAAGTAATCATATTGCATAGTATTTTTCAGCTAGCTAAATACATTTTGTTAATGGCAATTATGTGCAAATAAACAATATAGTGATACTGCAGTTGTCAGTTGTCTTGTTTTGTTGTTATCATTTAAAACATTTCAAAATATGTGTTATAAAACACAGTTTATGAAAACTAAACCAGATATATATGAAATAAAGTATTGTTTTAAACTGCCTAAGGTTTTTAACCCTAATAATGAAACTTGAATCTCCTTAATTCACTTGTGCTTTGATCAAATCCTTCAATTAAAAAAAGAATGTCTTATACGTGTAATTTTGCCACAGATTACCTTATCATTTCTCAGGATAGTAGAATGTATTGTATTTCTAATTAATTGTAGACATTCAAACTATCACCTCCATCTAAGTTGGTATATGCAAGTTTTATGTAAAACCATGCTTTAGCTCCTTGCTATATTGCTTGCATATAAAATGTGTGTATTATCAATTCAAAACATGTTTCTTCAAATTATAGCTTATCACACCATTATTCAAAGACAAGAACTAGATAACATAATCTAATTCAACATTTTACAGGAAAGCATCTGAAAAGTGTGCTCAAAAGCGTTTGTATGCACATAATTAAAGCAAAATATTCTAAATTTTAAACTTCTAAATATAGCTCTTTTTCTGTTAACCTAACAGTTTTCTGTATCATAATTAACTTGTGATACTCCAGGATTTAGTGCCTAAACTAAACTCAAGATTGTATCTTGATTCACATTCTTGAGTTTTAAGCTATTTGAAGAGATAGCATGGTATTTCTATAGATTGGCAAGAATATTTCTGTGGAATTCATTTAGCCTAATAAAATGCACTTTGAATTGTTTTCAGAATTTTTTTTTAAAAAATAGCTTGTGCAATTAGTTTAGTTGTAGAATAAATAGATTTAGTAGAAAAAAAATCCTTACTTCTCTAGTTCGTATCAGAAATAATTCTATTGAAATACTTAGTTCTACACTAGCCTAAAGCCTTCATCTACAGTACATAGAGCATGGTTACTCAATGTTACCAGGGCATGAATGTGGCCAGGCCTCTACTATTCAAATGTACAGCTCCAATGTTTCCTTAAAAATAAACCTAAAATATTCCAATAAAGGATTACAACCATAGTTGATCATTGGATAACAGTGCTTAAAAAGAGCCTGTTATCCAATGCAACTGTTGAACAGCACAAGAATGATATAGAATAGAATACAGAATACCAGAGTTGGAAGGGATCTTAGCAGTCTTCTAGTCCAACCCTCTGCTCAGACAGGAAATCCTATACTATTTCAGACAAAGAGTTGTCCAAGCTCTCCTTAAAAACTTCCAGTTTTGGAGCATTCACAAGTTCTGGAGTCAAGCCATTCCACCGATCAATCATTCTAACTGTCAGGGAATTTCTCCTTAACTCTATGTTGCTTCTCCCCTTGATCATTTTCTACCCATTGCTTCTTCTCTTGCCTTCAGGTGCTCTGGAGAATAGGTTGACACTCCTTGATGGCAACCCCTTAGTTCTTAAGGTTTTGGATCCAGTGCCTTGGATCCCTACAGATAATGGATCTGTAGTTCCATTATCAAGACTATGAATGTTTTGTCTTAAGATATTTGAAAGCCATATCAGTCATAATGGTTAATACTAAGCAAAAATTGACAAATAGCTTGACTCAAAATTTGAGTGTCTCATATGTTGAAATGATTAACAGTTCTCTTGGGCATAAATGCCAACTACTATTTTGATTTCTGTTATAAATTGCCCAGATTTTGGATCTATCCTTTTTGAGAGAAGGTGATTCATTCAAATGATTATTTGTCACTGGATCACACAAAGCATGATTACTGTTTAGTCCTAAAGTTCCCTAGATAGCTTCAGGAAATCATCTCTCTATCTAACCTAGCTCAAGAATTTTCTGGGGATAAATAGATAGAAGATGAACTATAATACTCTGTGCACATTGAAAGGAATACAAGAAGAATGTCATATCATCTCTCCATATATTTGTCTCTTTCTTACTGAATTTTTCTTTTGTACTACATCCATCTTTTCCCCATGTATTCGTCTTTATTGAATTTTCCTTTGGCTCTGCATCCATATTTCATTGACAAATTTAGTATGTGAGTCAGTACAGTCAGAGGGGAACTAAATACTTGTTTATTTGTCACTAAGCACTGTGGCATTAATTTTTTTGTCTCATGCTCAAATATTGGATTCCTATTATAGGTAGCTATACTTAAAGCAAGGCAAATGTCTATCTCTGAATTAAATTTGCTTTCTAATAATGGCATCTGCTTCAAAACGTCTTTCCCTGCTTTCTCAGCTAGGTGCATTTATCTAGCAAGACTGGAGACTGCAGACCTACTGACATAATTAGTTTGCTTATTATAAATGGATTTTTAGCATAAATGCTTCTCTTTGCCCTTAGTATACAAAGAGGAAATAGTATATATGAATGTAGAAAAGCATTCATATTCCCATGCAGCTGATCAGGCCTGGTAAGAATATATTCTGTTGCAGTGAATAGTCTATACAAATCTGTTACTCTGTGAATAACCAGAATACCTTAGCAAAAGTAACTAATATTTTTCTTAACAATGAATAAACCAATTTACCACATTTAATTGTCACTTAAATATACATAATTCGAAGAAAAGTGCAGGAATATTCATTTACTTTGCCTCCCAATTTCCACTAAGATGGACTTTGTATGCAAATATCAGTAATATACACATCATAAACAACTTTTCTTAATGCACATACAATATGTTTAGAAAAATGGGAGTCTCAGAATATCTTATTGCCTTCACGTGAAACAGGCAAGGAGGCTAAGTACACAAAACCGATTGCTCCAAAGAAGTGAAAAAAAGCTGTGTGCTTTCTCCCTGTTTATTCAACCTACATGCTAAATAAAGGGAACATATGCTCTATAGGAATTAAGAGAAGCTTGTTTGGAATAAGATGACCATGGTTTTTAAAGTAGAGAAAGAAATACTAATAGGCTGTACTCTGCTGATGATACTTCTGTGATAGCCAAAAATGTGAAGGATTACAAGCTCTAGCAATAAAAGTCAAGGAGCACAGTAAAAAAAAAATGGGATTAAAATTAAAAATAAAGAAGACTAAGCTAATGATAGCAGGTACAACAATTAGCTTTAGAACTGACAATGATGATATAAGTCAGAGGTCTTCAAACTTGGCAGCTTGGCAGAATCTGGGAGTTGAAGTCCACAAGTCTTAAAGCTGCCAAGTTTGAAGACATCTGATATAAGTGGTGGATAGCTTCTGCTTTTGAGGATCAGCTGTCAACAGCAAAGGAACAAGCAGTCAAGAAATACACTACAGACTCAGTAGAGCAGTCAACTGACCAGCCTTAGTTTATCCTATTTCAGATTAATTATGTGAAGACCTGGTTATTGTGAGAAGGCTCTAATGCTGGAAAAGTAGAAGGAAAGAAGAGGATGACGAGCAGCAAGATGAATTGACTCAATTGCAGTGGTGATGAGTGCACCGTTGGACGGCCTAAAAGACCGGAAATTGCCCTGGGGAAAAAAATCTATTTATATAGTTGACACTGACTTGATGGCACATAATCAATCAATTGACTTTTTCCAGCTAAAGACTACATTACAAAATTAAAAGAAGTAAATAACCCAAAGACTGGAAAATATAAACAAGATTGGGTTGCATTAAAAAGCATGCCAAAACTTGCAAAAACTTTCCTATCCCTATTTTTTTAGCATTTGGAGGAAATATACATAGTAACACAAACTAAATTATAATATATCTATATTATACTATTTTTGCAATAGCATAATCTCAGTAATTTAACCAGCACCACTGTTGTATGTACTTTTATCCTGCTTTCACTGTTCACTTCCCTCTCCAGGAAGTTTCCTTTTCATCTCATCTGCTGAAGGTCCCTCTTATATCTTCCTTCTCTCATTAGCTTAATTCTTGGGATGCAGGAGTGGATTTTTCCATGGTAAGACTAGAAGCAGGGACCATCCTGCACTGATGTAGAGTCAGATAGGCAGCCTCAGGTCCACCTAAGTGATCCCTTTTAGTCACATACCAGCATCTCTGAAGTTGAAACCTCATCTTCAACCCATACGGCACTACACACACTGGCACAGAAGCTCCATAAGAGTCCTAAAATTGTTGTGCTCAGGCTGCTTACCAGAGCACAGTGCCTCAGTAACAAAACAAGGAACCATGGTTCCTTCTCTGAGCATTATACTGATTGAAGATGTGGGATTTGGGATTCTTACAAAAAATAAGAACATCCTGCTAGTTTGTTTTTATTATCCTGTTTTCAACAACTGTGGGGATAGGGCGATGAAAAGAAAGCTGTTGCTCTTTTCAATAATCTTAATGAGTTGTCAGAGGTTTTCCTATGCTGGACAGGAAAATAATTATCATTATTTTTTCTACGTATCTTTTATCATAATCTTTTCTACAGACAGCATAAATTGTTTCATTTGTAAATGTTTTAAATGTAATACTATTTTTCTACTAATGTGGTTGCTGCTGAGATCAATAGAATTGAAATTAATTAAAGCATGACTATTGAATTTGTAGTCAACTTTTGCCATTATGATATTTCAGTCAACTGATACTAAAACTACAAATTATATTTAGTATTCGGTGTAGGGGAGTCAAAAAGAACCCCTGTATTGGAAAAGTAAGACAGCTAAGATTAATTAGAAAGGAACATACATTTCATTGATGGCCAATATTACTTGTAATAGTTTTTGTTTGGGTTAAAATATTTGATATATCAGTATTCAGGGTAATATTGAGTGTATCGATTATATCAATAGCTTTATGATTACAACATGGAGATACTGATATATTGATTTTAGCAGTCTATGTAAACAAATATATAATTATTTTTTTAATTTGAAATATGAGAAAGTTAGGGAGATCACAAATTATAATGAAAATGAACTAAGTGTAGAATACCGCTGCAGATAGGGCCAAATATAAGAAGTGGATTGCATGATTGAATTACAGCTCTCTAAATAGGGAAAATATATGAAATGAAGTCACAGATAATGGAGGAGAATAGTCATTGTAATATTGTTGACTGATTTTTTAGAATAACTAACGGTGACTCAAAATAGACACAAGTCCTAAATTCTGCCACATCCCTGCAAAAAATTTCTATCAATGTAAAATCCTCCAGTGATCTACGTGGGCAAGGAGCTATAAACTTTAACTCAGTAGAGTTAAAAACAAAAATCAAAACAGGATGTTTCTGCTTAACTGAATGACATTAAATTACAGAATTGTATAGTCAGATTTGAATATAAAAATATTTAAGGGAAGGTTACCTGAATAGCTTTTGATTTGGCTGTATATAAAGGATCTGAGTCATTAATTAAGGTGAAAAGCCCCCCCAACAAATCATAATGTTAACTGTTGTAATGGATGAAAGAAAATGATAGAACAAATGACAAAGAAATATTAGAGGTACAGAGCTGGGATATACCAAATAAAGAACTTGGAAACTGAACTTCTACCTCAGAACCATCTTCATGAAGACTCCTCAGAGAACCAGCAATTCTTAGGCCAGAGATGGCCATTAAGCAACCATTTGGCTTCAAGACCACAAAACTCTGTGCCAAGTATCTATTAATTTGAAGGGGAGGGGGGATAAGAAATTGAAAAATTAAATGCCTGAGATTATAAACATCTTTTTTAGGTTTATATTAGCAGTGGGCTATCATCCATTCTTTATGGCTGGATTTCTATCTGCAGTAAAGATTCTGATCTAGCCAAGCTGTGTCTTGAGTCTTTTCAGCCAAGAATATTAAAATGAGCTGTAAAGTGCCACTGTAAAGTGACCTGCCGCTGAGCCCAGTTCCAAAAATCCGAAAAGGATGAACCTCCTGCTAGCCATGTCATTTCAGAATCATTTGAAAGTTTCTAGAAGTAAATTACCACAATGGAGAGCAAAATCCGGCTTCTTCTCTCCGCTGTAAGAGCGGCATCAGGATTCCGCCTTGGTATATTTGCGGCACAAGGCAGCCCTCATCTCCTGATGCTTGGGACTCGGAGCAGTAAATGGTGACTGGTCCAGGGAGCAGTCAGATTTTGCTCTCCATTGCGGATGCCAGATCGGCCCCCTGCAAGCTCTCGTCTCTGGAGGAGCCCGACCAAAGTTTCCAGTGCCACTTCAGGGAGTGCTCCTTGAAAGATGAGATCTTGCAGGGGGCTGATCTGGCGTCCGCAATGGAGAGCAAAATCCAGCTGCTCCCCGGACCAGTCACCATTTACCGCTCCGAGTCCCAAGCATCAGAAGATGAGGGCTGCCTTGTGCCGCAAATATACCAAGGCGGAATCCTGATGCCGCTCTTACAGCGGAGAGAAGAAGCCGGATTTTGCTCTCCATTGCAGACACCAGATCGTCCCCCTGCAAGCTCTCCTCTGTCAAGCAGCCCAACCAAAGTTTCCAGCCCTGCTTCAGGGAGCGCTCCTCGAAAGATGAAATCTTGCAGGGGGCTGATCTGGCGTCCGCAATGGAGAGCAAAATCCAGCTGCTCCCCGGACCAGTCACCATTTACCGCTCTGAGTCCCAAGCAGCAGGAAACGAAGGCTGCCTTGCGCCGCAAATATACCAAGGCAGAATCCTGATGCTGCACTTTCAGCAGAGAGATGAGGGCTGCCTTGGCCATCGGCTGGTGCAAATATACCAAGGCAAATGCTCATGCCGCACAAGTTCAAGTAGTGCTTCACTCCCACACTTCTTCCGGCCCTCAGTCTCTCAGGGAGATGCTTGACTTCCTCTCAGCCCCAAGACACTGGGTGGCCCATGAGATGAGAGAGAGAAAGAATGAGAGAGAAAGAGAGAGAATCAGAATGAGACACAGAGAGAAAGAGACAAAGAATGAAAGAGAGAATGAGAGAGAGAGAGAGAATCAGAATGAGACAGAGAGAGAAAGAGACAAAGAATGAAAGAGAGAGAAGGACAGAATGAAAGAGAATGAGAGAGAGAAAGAGACAGAGAATCAAAGAGAATCAAAGAATCAGAGAGAGAATGAGAGAGAGAGAGACAAAATGAAAGAGAATCAGAATGAGAGAATCAGAATGAGAGGGAGACAGTGGGGAGAGAGAGAGAAAGAGGGGGAGAGAGAAAGAGAATGAGAGAGAAAGAGTGGGAGAGACAGAAAGAGAAAGAGGGGGAGAGAGAAAGAGAGAAAGAGTGGGGAGAGAGAGAGAAAGGGGGACAGAGAGAAAGAGAGAATGAGAGAGAGGGGGGAAAGAGAAAGAGGGGGAGAGAAAGAGAGAGTGGGAGAAAGAGAGAGAAAGAGGGGGAGAAAGAGAATGAGAGAGAAAGAGTGGGAGAGAGAGAGAAAGAGAATGAGAAAGAGGGGGGAGAAAGAATGAGAGAGGGGGGGAGAAAAAGAGAAAGAGTGGGGGAAAGGAAGAATGAGAAAGGGGGAGAGAGAAAGAATGAGAGAGTGGGGGAGACAGGGGGGGAGATAGAAAGAGAGAATGAGAAAGAGTGGGAGAGAAAGAAAGAGAGGGAGAGAGAGAGAGAAAGCAAAAATGAGAGAGAGAGAAAGAGAGAATGAGAGAGAAAGAGTGGGAGACAGAGAGAGAGAGAGACAGAGAGGAGGGAGAGTGCCTGAAGGACCCCATCCCGTACTCGGAGTCCAGGTGCTTTGGCAAGCGGTGCACTGGATTCGTATTAGTGGTCCGCGAAATTTAAAATTATGAAGTTGGTGGTCCCTGAGGTCCAAAAGGTTGGGGACCCCTGGCCTACGACCATCGGAAAACACATATTTTTGATGGTTTTAGGAATAACTTTATCGTTGGGGGTCACCACAACATGAGGAACTGTATTAAAGGGTCGCGCATTAGGAAGATTGAGAACCACTGCCTTAGCTGCTTGCCTTGCTTCGCTTGCCTGAATCCATTCCATCAGCAAGCAACTCCCTGCCTGCACTCAAGCAGGCAGGGAGTTGTGGACTTCAACTCCCAGAATTCCTCAGCCAGCAAAACAAAGCTGGCTGAGGAATTCTGGGAGTTGAAGTCTACAAGTCTTAAAGTTGTCAAGGTTGGAGACCCCTGTTCTATTGGGTAAGTTTTTTCCCCCTTTGGGATCTTTAAAAAAAAATAGTTAATTGGGTGTTTTTTTAGTTGTTCTTTTTTAGACCTAGCCATTTAAAGTTTAGGAAGTTTTAAATTTAGCTTTCATATAAAAATAAAAATAAAATAAAATAAAATAATATTTGTGCAGCTTTCTGAGATTTAGTGTGTTTCTGTAGTGTTTCACTCTAACTACACAAACACACACTCAGTAGAGTTAAAAACAAAAATCAGAACAGGATGTTTCTGCTTAATTGAATGACATTAAATTACAGAGTTTTTTACTATTAGTTTTATCTTACTTAATTTTTCTTCCTTATTCAAGTACATAAAGTGTTATCTTTCCAAATATTCCACTTATAATCTTTTTTCCCCCACAAGAAATTCAAACTTTTACTATTCTAGGGGGGGAAAATGCAACCCTGAAAAAACAACAACCCTGGCTAAGGTCTATTATGCCTTTTCAAGATTCATGTACCCACCCCATGGGGGGGGGGTTTGTTAAGGAAATCAAGGACATATGAGGTCACTGTAAAATTTACCTCCTTCAGGATAGATTCTCTGTTCCACCAAAAGTAGCTTTCTGAAACTCCTTTAAGGTTGCCTTAGAATTCCTGACCATCTGACTCATAAATCTACTGAACCTTGCCTGAGGTTTTTCCATCAGTTTGTGTTTTGCGCATAGAAGTACTCCAGAAGGTTAGGAGTACTCCTATTAATCGGTCTTTGATCTTTGCACAAAGAGGAGGAAAATCCTTCAAGCTTTCACTTAGCTACTTTTTGTCTCAGCCAGCCTTCTAATACCTACCTTATGGTCATTTTTCAGACATCATGCAGAATCTTAATGGCTAATGCACAAGGCCATGTATTTTCGTCCAAAAATATTTAGTTAACAGTTTTTGGATCAAGAGTCATCCTGAAAAGTGGTTCCTATAATCTTAAGGTTTATGTCCATAAATGTTCATCAGACAACAAGACTTTGAAACTCTTAATTCTTTTTTACCCAGTAAGCTTCCTTTTCTAGCCTTTCGCATCAGTTTTTTTTAAAATAACAAAACACTAGTGGCATGACATGTCCAGAAATCTAAAGTTTGTTTGGGGCTGTCCTGGTATTAATCTAATATTATTGATTTCTTCCTGCTGAGGCAGACTATGCAGATAAGTTCATTGGAAGGTAAGGAGAACTTTTCAATCTTTTGTTTGTGGTTTTTAACTATGAAACTGATGACTTTCTAATCAAGCATGGATCAAGCATTATCTAATATCTTAATTAGAAATTACAAAAATCAACTTACGTTCAAAATTTTAATTTTAGTTCAAAAGATTAGGAACACAATGCTGATATTTATCTTAGTTTGATCTCTGCATACATCACATTTGTAAAGAATTTTGTTGCTTTTGTAGTTCAACTGCAGAAAAAATTGTCTAGATAGCTTCCCTAACAGAAATAGAGAGCCCTAAAGACTCTCTCCTGAACATTGTCTACCTGACAGTAATCCTCTGGGCAGCATTGAATCAAATAAACTGGTCTTCAGAAACAGAAATCTTAGCAGAACAGGCAAAGAATCTTTCACTTTTTAAGCCGATAGACCTGGCAAGAGTTTCAGGAACATAATCTATTCTAGTTTTCTCCAATCTAATATCTTCTAGGAGTGGTGAGGCTAAAAACAAAGCCCAAGGAGGATTACATTTGTGTATCTTTCTGATCAATCCAATGAAGGGCATTTCTACAATCCTTTTTTCAGACCATTTCTACCTTCCAATCCTTCACAAATAGGTTTAAGGATTCTCTTTGCTGGTCTGTTGGCCTTGGAATGCTGACTGACAGGAAAAACCCATGAAATAATTCATTCTGATCATCTGACCAGTAGACAGTTCAGAGCAGGGGTCTCCAACCTTGGCAACTTTAAACCTGGTGGACTTCAACTCCCAGAATTCCCCAGCCAGCTGATTGGGGAATTCTGGGAGTTGAAGTCTGCCAGGCTTAAAGTTGCCAAGGTTGAGACCCTTGGTTCAGAGGACACTCAGCTATCTCTGTTCATAGACTAGCAAAATGATCTGTGTCCCCCAAGGGTGCTTTCCAAAAAGCAACTGGACTTCCTTGATTTTTTTTCTTTGAAAATGTTTTGCTTCTCATCCAAGAAGCTTCTTCTGGAGAACTGAGGAAGCTTCTTGGATGAGAAACAAAATGTTTTCAAGGAAAAAACAAAACAAGAAAGTCCAGTTGCCTTTTGGAAAGCACCTTTGTCAGGGTGCTGATTAATCCCATTCTGCCTTTGGGGTAATCGCACCTTGATTACGAGGGGTGGATCGAGACTATTCCTTGCAAGCATACTTTAAGAAAATAAAACCCGAAGATATTTCTTCTAAGAAAACTCATTTATTTGTTATAAAGAAAATAAAACATCTAACTGATCTAATTGGTTACATTTTGAAAATAAAGTTCGTGCCAACTGCTTCTCAGCAGCCAGACCTTTCTTGGCAAGGGAACAAAAAGAAGGTGTGTGAAGGAATGTGGGTGGAGTACATGCGCAGTTTAGCTTACTGATAAGGATTCTTGGCAAGCTACGGAAAGTCTGATAATCCAGAAATAATGAGCTCAGCTGGTAAATACAAAAACGCAGTGACAACCTTTGGGACAATCATGACCCGGATGATTGAGAATGACCATAGACCTCCCTGTGTCTCCATTCACCACAGAATGAAAAGAGACTACTAGCTTCCCCCCCCACACACACTTTTTCAGTATACATTCAGTACACATTCGATGCATTTGAGCAGTTGCTATGCAGCAAAGCTGAGAGGGCTTTCTTTCCCTTTGTTTTAAGCTTCCCTGGCTGAAATACCAGAAAGATAGTATGGTGACATTTTTATAATCAATCACTTTTCACAATCACTCAACCCTGGGTTGTTGGTTGCAGCACGGAGCCTTTAAACTCTATTTATCTTTGAGAAAGAATAATAGCTAGTTTCAGCCTGGCGACAGAGTAAGGCAAGAATTTGATGTGTGCTGCTTTGTGATAATATCAAACCAGGCAGTTTTTAAAAACAAAACAAAACCTGATGTTGTGAACCTGATTAGAAACTGCTAGAATGGTTCACACTGAATTTTGCTCATCAACACTACTTATGATGTATCATTGACTTGAAAGGATGGTTTGTGCTCTCACTGGAAAGTATTTCCTTCCAACTCCTAGTTAGCCTGCTGGCATGTTTAGTTAAAAGGAGCCCAAATGCGGAGTTGGCACATAAAAAACATTAGGAGTTTGGAAGGGCAGAGAAGTTTGCTGCCATGACAATTATAAGGACATAAGGAAATTATAAGGACTTCCTAGCAATTTATTTTGTGGTTATTGTTATTGTTGTTGTTATTGTTGTTGTTTTTGTTTTAAGAGAGGACAAGTGTTTAAAATATGGCTCTGAGAGAGAGGTACTTAAGCATTTAGCTTATGGCTGACAAACAAGCATTGATTGCTATCAATTTTCTGTGCTCAGCTATTGACCAGAAAACACAAATATTGACTCACTTGAAATGATCAACTAGAAGTTTTCTATGAATTTTAAATGTGCAAATATGTAAATATGCCCAGCTCATATCATTGTAATGCCCCAATAAATTGGAAAATAGTTAGAACTGCTGGTTAAATTTCAGATGTATTTTAAATTGACATCAGAAAGTCAGAGATGGAGAGGTTCAACTCTTCTGTGTCAGAGTTCATCGTAAGAACATCAGTAATTCTCTTCCTTCCACTCTGAATTTACTAGCTAACAGCAGAAGCAGAGGTGGATTTCAGCAGGTTCTGACCAGTTCTGGAGAACCGGTAGTGGAAATTTTGAGTAGTTCGGAGAACCGGTAGTAAAAATTCTGACTGGCCCAGCTCCCATCTATTCTCTGCCTCCCAAGTCCCACCTGATTGGGAGGAAATGGGGATTTTACAGTATCCTTCCCCTGCCACGCCCACCAAGCCACGCCCACCAAGCCATGCCATGCCCACCAAGCCACATCCACAGAACCAGTAGTAAAAAAATTTGAAACCCACCACTGAGCAGAAGTATAGGTAGTCCTTGACTTACAACAGTTTATTTAATGACTGCAGCTACAATGACACTGAAAAAGTGACTTATGACTATTCACACTTATTCACACTTCACACACAATTGCAGCATCCCCATCGTCATGTAATCAAAATTCAAACATTGGACAACTGACTCATATTTATGATGGTTGCAGTATCCCAGAGTCATGTGATCACCTTTTACTACTTCTGACAAAGAAAGCGAATGTGGAAGCCAGATTCACTTAACAACCAGGTTACTAACTTAACAACTGCAGTGAATCAGTTAACAATTGAGTGGTAGCAAGAAAGGTCATAAAATGGGGCAAAACTCACTTAACAGCTGCCTCGCTAAGCAACAGAAATTTTGGGTTCAACTGGGACCATAAGTCGAGGATTACTCGTATTATATCCATGACATAACTAATAAGCTGTTGTATTGCAGGGAGGGCAGAAGTCATACATGCAGAATATTTGCCTGGGATAGAACCACAACCATTTTTTTGTATGTAAAAAGACATATGTCAGTCCTAGGGTCTAAATCAGCAGTGGGTTCTACTTACCTTTACCACCAGTTTGCAACGGGATCGTGCGCACGCACGAAGCGAGATCGCTGATGACGACATCCAGGGTGGTGGGTGAGGCCTCCCGCCGGTTTTACTACCGGTTCTTGCAAACCGGTCCGAACCGGGGGCAACCCACCACTGGTCTAAATCCAAGTACCTTTCTTCCTGACTTTTTGAATAAGTGGACTTTTGGTCATTCTTTTTCTGACTTAAGAAATTGTATTCATCTGTGACAATTTGTTACTAAGAATTGTCAGATCCTAGCTCTGGCTCTTTCACTCTCTCATTGAGCAAGAACTCTAGAGCAGCATTCGCCAGAAACTGGAATACTATTTTACATTGCAAATTTTAAATGGAGCAAAGTCATCCTATTATTTCACCCACTTTCCCAAACAGCCAGGAATTGTCTACTCTAGCATAATTGTATCACATTTGAAGAAATGTAAAATTGCAGTTTATAACTCACAACCCCCCAGCATGGTGGATTTAATATTGATGGAGCCTATTGGATCCTGGGATACAAAAGCTGCCTTTATCATAAGTTCCTCTGGAGATCAGTTTGTCATAAAGAGATTGAATAGAAAACCATCTTTGTATAGACAACAGGAGACCTTGAGTTGCTACTGTAATATAATAAACAGTGGAATGTAGGTACAACGAATGTATGTTGCCTTTATTTTGCTGATTTTGAATAGTGGGATTTTTTTTTACCAAGAGTAAAAAAAACCAAATGTGTTTGATTGTTTTCATCAAATCAACAGTAGTTTTTTCAATTTGCACTACCACATTTTTAAGATTCTTGGTTGCAACTATTGTTCAGTTCAGTGGTGGGTTTCAATTTTTTTTACTACCGGTTCTGGGGGCGTGGCAGGGGAAGGATACTGTAAAATCTCCATTCCCTCCCCAATCCAGGGGAAGGATACTGCAAAATCCCCATTTCCTCTCTTAGCATCTGGGACTTGGGAGGCAGAGAATAGATGGGGGCGGGGCCAGTCAGAATTTTTACTACCAGTTCTTCAAACTACTCAAAATTTCCACTACCGGTTCTCCAGAACTGGTCAGAACCTGCTGCAACCCACCTCTGGTTCAGTTCCACGTTTGTCTAGCCAACATTCAGCAACACTCCTCTGACTATTCTAATATTTTGCAGTATTAAAAATGGAAAAAAATAAACATTACTAAAACAAACAAAGAAATAACAAGTGGATGTTGTTCAGAATAGAGGGTGTTTATGCAACAAGCCAGATACAATTTCTTATAATATTCTTCTAAATAACCCCTTTTTAAAAAAAAGGCTTTAGTGCTTAACTGTAAAATGCAACTCATATAGCAGCAACAGCTTTCTGTGAGAAATGGATGTTATGCAGTTTCACTTCGAATGGATAAAAAAGCAATTGTCTCTGATTACAGTTCATGTTTAAAAGGCATTTAGGCACATTTTTCCAATAAAAATGGGTTTCTTCAGCAGCTGGTTTGATCAGTTTCAGAATGCAGTATTTTCATGACCAAAATGTTTTGCTCTCTCTGTTCTTTGCCATAAGTTTTTTGCTATTTGCTACTTTAGAATTGAGGGTCTAAACTGAGTTACTGCTGTGGCAATTACCATTACTAGGAGCTAAGTCTGACCTTGGTATTGGCACTTCCACCTGCTAATCTTCCGCACTGTGAAGACATTATTTGTGAATACTCTGGCTGTGCATAGGGGAAAATACATTTTTATTCATTCTGCATAACTTTTGAATAAACCATGCATGCATATTTAGAAATTATACTGAATGTGCCTAGAAGGATGGCAGCAGTGGGAACCATCCAGCTTTTCTCTTTATGTATTATTTCTATTTATCTGGTATAAAATTTGCACTTCTTTTGTGGGTTAAATCTGATTCCTGCTGAGCTTATCAAATAAGGATTCTTTTGCTGTGGATTAATAGACCACATAAACTTTCCTTATGTGTTTACCTGGCTGAATAATGAATTTTTATATTCTGGATTTTATATTTCCAGGAAGATGGATCACCTATGAAGGTTTAACTATCTTCCAATGGCAGTTGGATAGATGAAAGTAAAATAAAAACTTGGAAGACGGCAGGAGCAAATAATTAATTTCTATATTCCAGCCAAGGAAACTATATGTTTTTTTTAAAAAAATAAAGTTTCCAGAAATTGAGCTTGACAAAAAAAAATTTACCTTCAGAGGTAAAATTTAAATGTAACTCAGTGATCATTGATAACTGGTGATTCAGTCACTTGAACTAGTTTCTGGGCTTCTGTTGTTTTGAGCAAGATTATAAAAATATTACTTAAAACACATTACTTGAATTGATTAGCACTTACTCTAAACAGACATAGTCAATCCAGCCATTTTGTCTTTTTCATATACTGTATTTTTCGGAGTATAAGATGCACCTTTTCCCCCCTAAAAGAGGTGAAAATTTAGGTGCGTCTTATATTAGCCCCACCCACCCAGTGGCCCCCACACTTTGGCCTCTGCCTCGCAGCAGTTACCTCCTTGCAAGCAAACAGCAAGAAAAAACAGCTCCTTTCAGGTTCAGCACAGGCTAATTAGCACAAGTTGATTGGATCGGCCTCCCGACTCTCAGCTCTTTGCTCTCAGCTGTTTTGGGCAGGGGTCTGCTGCTTGCTGCAAAGAGGTAAATTGCTGGAGCAGATTTTTTTTCCCTTGTGCTAATCACGCTATGCTGAAAATGAAAATGAAAGTAAAGCAGGCTGTTTGCTGTTTGCTACAACGAGGCAAAATTGCTGGGAGGCAGAGGAAGATTTCTTTTTCTTCTTTTCCTCACCAAAAAAGATAGCTGCGTCTTAACTCTGGTGCATCTTATACTCCGAAAAATACGGTATATAACAATAATAGGATGGTGTTTATTTCTGTCTGTGCAAACTAAAGCAATTTATTAATGTTTCTTATGTTTTACTCAAGAAAAAAATCCAAAAATAGCATTTATATACAAGATTGGCTTAATTGGAAGTACAATTAAAAACCTAAACTAATAGATTAACTTGGTTTTTGTTTCTTTTTTGCCCACCAGTAGTATTAAAATCTGAAAGGTTTTGCCCATGATGGACATAGTTGATTAATGCAATATATCAGTTCTTATTACAGCATGCATACATAAATTTGCAGAGGAAACTGTCACCCAATCAATAAATCTAACCCATGTGGGTGGCAGAAAACATAGCAAGACAGATGAAATAATTGGATGTAATTGGTGTACGAAACTCACTGGCAGGCACAGGCAAAAAAGAAACCTATTTACTCATGCTAATTGAGAATACAAAAGAAGGTAGAAGTTACATTATTTATTATTCATTCCATTTTATTTATTTTACTCAATTTGGATGTCCTCCAACTCCAGCTGATTCTTGTAAGTCATATTTAGAAGTATCCACAATTGTCTTTTTCTTTCATTTTAGGATAAACGCTTAGGATAAACAGCACCAATTTGTCCAACTCACTGTATTCTTTGAACAGTTTTAGAGTATGTGTAGAGATATTAATGGAGAAACATTTTGACCCATTTCTCTGCCTATGTCCAATTTCTGGTTTGTACAAAGCATGTCTCAAAATGAGTACTGTACATTTACTGCAGTTCTGCAGTGTAATCTTAGCTGTCATTTGTTGTCCATTACATTTTAAAAAAATTATTAGAATGACAATGGATGGAAGAAATTGATAGTCATCAGTATGAATTCTTTATTTTTAATTATTTCTCAAAGGAAGCTTTGTATTATGTGCCAATCTATGGCTTACTAATACTGGCAGAGTAAAAGGAAAGAAAAATACTTTTTTGAACTATTGAAAAGTCTAACATGTTTTTATGTCACTGATGATGTTTTTAGTGAATGAGTTTCTATGTATTTGGAAATGTGTAAATATTGGTGAATAAATTTCACTTAGCCTAGCATGAGTCAGCAATAATTAGATGATATAATCTCATAAACTTCAAATACTATATGGGGCCCAGATGCCCCACATAGGCTGCCAATAATTAGATATTCACATTCTCTTTTTTTTTTCACAGTTGAGAGGTCGTGAAAGTCACAGGGACCAGTAATTAGTGATAAAAGATTTACTCACTTGAAAGGCAAACTGGTCTATGCACAGCATGTTATGGACCATATTCCAAATGGACAAGGTTACAACCTATGTAGCTATTTAAATTTTCATGTAATTATTTAACTATCCAAATAATTTATTTTTATTTTATGTTTTATTTCATTATTTGTGGGTTTGTTCAAAGTAGCATAATGCAAAAAAAATCTGACTTAAAAATGAAATAATAACTTTTTTAAAAATTCACATCCTAGTAAAAATATCTGCAGTTTAGGGAACAGGTAAGTGAGTGAAGGGGTCCAGGGCCGGATTTTCCTATAGGCTAACTAGGCTTCAGCCTAGGGCCTCAAGATCAAGAGGGGCCTACACAGTGGTGGGATTCTGGGGGTTCTAGGGGGTTCGGCCGAGCCCTTTGTTAAATTGCTGGCTCGCCCGCCCCTCGCCTCCCACCCGCGCGGCGCCAGCCTACCTTAGCCAGGGGTAGGCAATTGTGGCTCTTTTGCAACCTGTGGACTTCAACTTCCAGAATTCCTGAGACAGTTTGGCTGTCTCAGGAATTCTGGGAGTTGAAGGCCACAGGTTGTAAAAGAGCCACAATTGCCCATCCCTTCCCTAGCCTGAGTTCCGCTGCCTGGGATCCACGTGGGCTGCCACGTGCTTCCCCACCGGCTCCGGATGCAAGAGAGCAGGATGGAGAAAGCAGCTTCCACGCCTTCACTCACCCTCACTCTCTGCTCTGTTGGATCGCCGGCCGTTCACTTACCCCGCCCACTCCCCATCTATTGCTGCCTCCGATGGCTAGAGGAAAAAAAATGTCACTGCGTTATTTTATTTACCAGCTGAGCTTCATTATTTCTGGACTGTCAGACTCTCCGTAGCTTTGCCAACTTCTTATCAGTAAGCTACGTGTTTCCGTATCCACCCACATTCCTTCACACACTCTTTTCCTTTGTTCTCTTGCCAGAGGTCCGGCTCACATAGCCGGCAAGAATTATTTTCCAAAATGTAACAATTAACTTTTCTTAGTTAGTGAGGTGTTTTATTTTCTTTATAACAAATAAATGAGTTTTATTAGAAAACTTCCCTCGCGTTTCTTTTTGGAATATTGTAAACAAGGATAAGCCTCGATTCATCTCCTCTAAACCAGGGTAATTAGTCCCAGAGCCAAACATGGGATTAATAAATGCCCTGACAAAAAAACCTTCAAATTCTTGCTGCGGGGCTTCAAAGGGCCG
This sequence comes from Pantherophis guttatus, assembly GCF_059756535.1. Taxonomy (NCBI): domain Eukaryota; kingdom Metazoa; phylum Chordata; class Lepidosauria; order Squamata; family Colubridae; genus Pantherophis; species Pantherophis guttatus. Next base: position 51,304,224 of record NC_142064.1, read on the forward strand.
CCCTAGAGCTAGTGGTGCAGCCGAACCCTTTGTTAAATTGCTGGCTTGCCCCGCCCCTCCGCACCACTATTTATTGCCAATAAATAGTGGTGGGCGAGGGGCGGGGGAGCCAGCAATTTAACAAAGGGTTCGGTGTTTTTTTTGTAATTTTATTGGCCCACGGAGCTTCAGCAGAGGCTAATTGGCCTCCCGGCTCTCAGCTGATTTGTCTCAGCTGTTTTGCTCAGGGCTCTTCTGCTTCGGTGCAAAGAGTGCTGATTTTTTCCCCCCTACCTATGCTGAGAAACGAAACTGAAACTGCTTTGCTGTTGCTGCAAGGTTGGAAAATTAGGCAGGCAGAATTCTTTTCTTTTTCCTCACCAAAAAAGGTAAGTGCAAACAATGGGAAATTTAGGGGAAAAGAGGAGAGTTCAGGATTTTAAAACACAAAAGAAAAAAAGCTCTATTTAACTAGGGAATGGTAATAATTGAGATACTATTAATTGTATATTTCTGAAAGCAGAAATAGTTAAGTTGTGGTTTGGAGGAATATATGGGGGAAATTATTTGGTTTATTATTATTGGTAAATATAATTAATTGATTTGTAAGAAATTGGATTGCATGGAAATAATTGGAATATTCATGTTCATATTAATATACAAAAAAGGTAGTTTTTTTTTTTTTTTAATTTGATTTATATGCCGCCCTTCTCCGAAGACTCAGGGCGGCTTACAATGTGCTCAGCAATAGCCTTCATCCTTTTGTATATTTATACAAAGTCAGCTTATTGCCCCCACAAACTGGGTCCCCTATATTAGTTATATAACTAATTGATTTATATTAAAATGTTGAATTTATATTAAACAACTAATATTACATAATTAACCAATGTGAGGATGGATATAAAAATAGATGACAATGGGAAGGGGTATAATATAGAATAGAAGGGAAAAATTGAATTTGATTAAGATTAGAGATGAGGATGAAGGGTAATATTGGTTTTTTACAAAAATAGATGAGGAATAAATATGGCAAAAAGGAAATATAGAAATTGTACATTTAATTGAAATGATTAAACACTGTTTAAATTTGTGAACCGGCCAAATACTCTGTTCAAAGAAAATACATTGTATGTTTGTATGTGTGTTTCTAATTATTGTTATTTATTCATATTTGTTCTCTTTTATTCTTTAAAGTTTAACAATTCATTCTTTATCTTAATATCTTTATATTTGTTTGGGGTTGGCTTTCTTCCCTTTCATCTTTTTTATTGTACAGCAATCTTTCTCCTCAAACCTACCACCTCTCTCTTTTCTTTCCTTCTTACTTTCTCTTCCTCCCCCTCTTCTTCTCCTCCCTACTTCCTCTTCCTTTCTCCTTCTCCTCCTCTCTTCCTCCCTCTCTTACCCTCCCTCCTACTCTAATTTCCCTTCCCTTCCTTCATCCCTCTCTATTGCTGTATCCTTTTGTGCATATGGACTACTCAGAGGGCTGAAAAAGTTATTTTTTACTGGTTCTCGCACTTTTGACCAGTCCTCAAACTTACGACTGTCCTCACATTTTACGTTTTTGCCCTATCTTGTCACCATGGTGAAGAGAAGCAGTTGTGAAATGAGTAACACGGTTGTTAAGAATGCTACAATGGGCATAAATGATGACCAGTCATAAGTGCGAAGACTGGTCAAAAGTGCGAGGACCTGTCAGAAATCACTTTTTTTCAGCCCTCTGGGTAGTCCTTTTGTGCATATGGACTACTCAGAGGGCTGAAAAAGTTATTTTTGACTGGTCCTCGCACTTTTGACCAGTCCTCGAACTTACAACTGTCCTCACATTTTACGTTTTTGCCCTATCTTGTCACCATGGTGAAGAGAAGCAGTTGTGAAATGAGTGACATGGTTGTTAAGAAAGCTGCACGGGCATAAATGTGAGGATGGTCATAAGTGTGAGGACCAGTCAAAAGTGCGAGGCCCAGTCAGAAATGACTTTTTTCAGCCCTCTGAGTAGTCCCTATGCACATAGCCACGCCCACCCGGTCACATGACGAGCTACCCATGCCTACAGTCACATGATTGCCAAGCCACACCCCCAACTAAGCCAGGCCCACAGAACCTGTTGTTAAAAAAATTGAATCCCACCACTGGTGAAAGGGCCTCATAAGTGGAATAGCCTAGGGCCTCTTTTCATCTAAATCCGGCCCTGAAGGGGTCGATGGCCTGAGAAGTTTTGAGGAAGCTGTAGCAAGAGCAGATGAGGAGGTAGAAGGGGAATATTTGTCGATGGAAACATCATGAGTTGCCTGGGCATTTTCAAGCTATGGAAGCTGTTAGTTTTACAAAAAATACTTCATAAATCCTGATCAAAATGCAAAGGCACAGTGACATAAATTTTTTCTTTGGTCACCTATGTAGAGCACCTGTGTCCAATATAGTATTTGAAGCCTATGAGATTATATCTTCCTATTATCTTCCTATTATAGCTGACTCATGTTATGCTAGTGAAATTCATTCGCCAATATTTACACTTTTCCAAGTACATGGAAATTCATTTTCTAAACATTGTCAGTGACATAAAAACATATTAGACTTATGGCATCTCTTTTAGGTTCTCAAAAAAACAACAACCCCACCCTAGAATCTCAAGGAATACATTTCCTGCATTAGAAATCCAGATGGAAATCCTGTACCTGCAGTCCAGGGCTATATTTTTTGATGAGCCTGGAGTCTGTGTATTTCATTTGATATTAGATGTACAGAAGGCAAAGCAATGGCCGTCATCTATACAAAAACCACTTTGCCATTTAGTATGACAACCAGTCAAGAGACATTTTATAGTTTCACAGTCAGTAGAATTTTGTTCTGGCAATAATTAACATTAGTTATACTTTAATAATGGAATTGGGATTCTTTTTTCTTTCTTCTTCATCAGGAAAATCCATATGGAAAGATGAATGCATTGATGAAGAAGAAAAAAGAAAGGAGGAGCCCTTTTATACTACTTATTTTAAATGGTGATGAAAAGACAGAAGATTTAATATGTTAGGAGACAACTAATAGGTAGTTACTCCATTTAGTGTCAAAATGACAAGTTGCAGGTTTAGTCAGAGGCACAGTTTTTGCTATTATTAGTCTAAGTGTATAGTGTTTGACAGACTGTGGTTTGCTCAGATCAGTAATGTTTGAGAAGGCTTTTTAAAAAGAAGGCATAAAAATGTTTTTCTCACAGTCTTTCTGAATGTTATTCTTGCCAGTGTTGAGCAGGCTAAACTGAAAGAAGCAACCCTCTGTAAGAAATAGCAGATTCAACTGAGATATATAGTTTAATACCTTTTTTTTTAAAAAAAAAAATCATATTGGTATCAAGATGAATGTGAAACAGCTCTCAAGGCAAAACTATAGCAATTGTCTTCCTATAATGGACAGTGACTATTAAAGATGTCACCAAAGCTATTGGGAGCAAATATAATATTGTTAAGTATTTGAGTCCCATTCCATTATGCAAAGAGCTCTCCAATTGCAGTTGCTTCTATGAACCTAAAATCATTTGGATTATTCATTATTCCTAATGAAGAAATTCATTAGGACTTTTATGAGGGAACTCAATAACAAAACTTTGGGTTTAGGGTAGGAAGTAGCTGAAATCCAGTTTGTAGTTTAAGGCTTTTCATGTTTAAAATGAAATTTTAATCAGAATAGAGCTGGAAGAGACTTTGGAAACCTTCTAGTCCAATCCCCTGCTTTAGCAGGAGATTTTATTTAAGTTGCTCAAGGCTGTTTGTGCATAATTTCCCTTTCTTGAACAATATGGTGCTGAAAAAATTGCTTTTTTTCAAGTGTTTTGTTGTTTCCAAAACTTGAGTTTTTCTTACTGAGTTTTTATAGTTAAAATATGCTGTGATTGATAGGTGCTTGCTTTCAACCTCAGTATTAAGTGGATCACAAAATTTTAGTTGTTATATCATTTCAACACGTTTCTCTGTTAAGACTTTTAGTAATCTTATGCATTACAAAAGAGACCTGCAGTTAGTTTACACCAATTGAAATTAATTGAATCCAAACTTCCTATGAGCAAAATTCCTTTCATGGGATGCTTCCAATGGGAAAAAAGAGGAAGTCAAGTTTTGTTGGTTCTCCTTTATTCTAGCAATTTACTGTGTTCCCTCAATAACTGCTCTAGATAGTTGGAAATCTTCTGGAGCAGTGTCGGAGATGGTTCTGGAAACTGCCAAGGGAAAGGAGATGCTTCTTCTGGATGGTAGGATCATGTATGGATTGAAGATATCCTTCATAACATCCTCAAATTGTTCCATTTGCATAGATATGTTCATTTCTGATTATGTAATGTCAGCCCCACTAATAGACCAGATGAAGGAATCAACTCCAGAGAAAAGCTAAAACTACTTTTATTGAGATTGGCTATAATAAAAGAATCTTGAAAGCCTAATTTTGATATGCCTCTTCTTCATAGTTCAGTGAGCTAGAGAGGTATCTGCCTGAGCCATTTCTGAATGTTCTTTCAATCTGGACTTTAAATGTGCTTCATCTCCTTTGTTTTAGCAATAGATCCTGCATATCTCATTCAAGGTCATCTTTACTCTCTACATGCAATCCTGACGTATATAGAAATATTTTAGAGCACTGTGTTCTTCTGAAAAGTGGCATCCCACACAGTTGCCTAAGTAAGGTTAATTTATTACAGATTGTGTTGGAAAAACATTCATAGGATGGAGGCATGCAATAATTCTAATACAAAGGATATAACAATTGTGGAGTGACGTAACTACATCTGTGTGGGAGGGTGAAATTGGCAACTGGAATACTTATGTGGAATGGAAAGGAAGTAGACACCAAGGAGGCTGGAAGGACAAAGTATGGGTAACCAGTGACTGGGGAAAAAAGGAGACAGAATAAATTGCTAGGAAAAAGAAAGATGTTTCCCTGGATACGAAGAACATTTTTTGGAAAGAAAGAGTCTGAGATGAGGAAACATGATGGTTTGTTTTTCAAGGACTGGATACACCACAATGTAGCAGATATATATACAATTCTGTATTGCACAACATACCATCCACATCAACAACCTGTTGCTCTGTTAATATCTACTTTCTAGGCATACACATTGATGTTGCCACATAAATACATCTTTAATACTTGGTCCTTTATGTTCAGTCCTTTAACAATCAGGCAAAACAAAAGCCTCAATGTCTGTAAAGAGGTATACAATCTTTGGCTCCTTCCAAAAGTTCTTGCACTAGCTGGGATGAGGTGCTGCCTCAATGTGGTTGCTCTTTTTCTGATGCTTGTAAATAAGTGAGTGAGTGAGTGAATCCATCTCTCAGGTTGGGCTGTAAGCAATCTCTCTGGGGCTGTCAGCTTTTCCAGCCTTTTGAGGGAAAGCATAAACTGTGCTGAACCTTGGGGAAGAGGGCTGGGAAGGATTTCTGCTTGGCTACAGTTGTTTTTCCTAAGCGCAGACAACCATCTCAGCTTCACTTCCTCATAGGGAGAGGTATGATGTTAGTAAAATAAATGGATGTAAGCAAAACATAATAAAGGACAAAAAGAATATGTAGGGAATAATTAAAAGAAAAAAGAAAAGAAAAGAAAAAGTCCAAACACAAATGCTGAACCAGGATTTCATTCTCTGAGTGAGCACATGAGATGGTGAATGGAATCCCAATGTAGAGAACTTAGCTTCTTGTATTCTTCATTTACAAATATCCAGAAAATCCGTTGCTCTCAAAATTCCACATCTGTTAACTTTTCACAGATGAAAGTGCTTCTTGGATGATAATAGAGGAAAGATAGTTATTCAGTTATTTTTTCCTCCTGGAGCCAAAACAACCATGTACAGAAAATGGAACAGAAAGAGCTGGGTAAAGTATAGTGAAAAATGAGGAAATTGTTTGATTGTGAGCAAGGTTTGCTCTTTGCCCTTGTTGGTCAACAATGTTTGAAGACGAAGCAGTAAACATAATGCTATATCTTTTTTTTAATCAGAGAGGGAATAGAGCAGGAGAAAGCTTCATAATATATGTGAGAAAGTTAGGTGACTGTTTGGTTCAAAACATTCCTACTAAAAAGACCCAACAATGTCTTTTTGTTCAGTTCCTTCAAATGAATGTAATGTTTTATATTAAAGCAAACCTATAATATTGGACAACTCATCATAGGGGAAGCTATCAAAAGGTTAAAATTCTGTTAATCTTTCTTCTTTCTGTTTTAAGGGAAAAGGTACAAATTAACCTGCTGCTAGTGCTGTGACCTAATACCCAGACATTGTCTGGAAGAGATGGATGAACATGTCAATTTCAGTTTCTATCCGTGTTTTAATTCCCCCCGCCCCATATATTAAGATTTTTCCAGTCTGACCTAGTTTCTGATTTAGTCTTGGTTTCCATCAGAAAAAAAATTGCAATACAAGAATCGTATTGTTTTTACCTATCAAAACAGCTGACATTATTTGGAAACAAAGCCTGTTCTTTCTTTTACCTTACTATAAGACTGAGTAATTCATCTATTTCCCTTAAATAAAATTATCATTTGGTTTGGGGCTGAGCAAGAGTAAACCTAGGTAGTTTTGCTTACATGTTTAGTTGATTACATTTTTGTAATCAATTCACCTAATAGAATACACTATTATTATTTCCATAAAGATGAATATTCATGGGAAATCTACAACTATATTTCAAGCAAATAAACATATTGGAGGGCTGGTAGCTTTGGATCACTAATACAGGATTCACCTTGAATATGACTGAGTGGATTAGATTAATTGGTTTTTGCCATTCTCAAGGTAAAAATGGAATGGAAAAGCTACTATTTAAAAAAAAACATAGCCTAGCACACTATTTCATAACGCTCTCTTAGCTTAAAGCAGTCATCTGATCAAACATTCATCTATCTCTAACCATGACTAAACCAATGCAAAATTCTGGAAACAAATAAGTGGCTATTTTTTTAAAAAAATAGAATGTTAATGTATTTCATACTATGTCAAAACTTGTTTTTTAAAGGCTAGTTTATTTTAAAATTATTCATAAGCAGTCATTTTGTATTCTGTTTCTAACATAATGTAGTCTCAGAAAAAGAACTATTGGTTTGATATAGTGTTGTCAACTGCCAGGAGTTCTATTCTTACCCTGTTTCACCCAAAATAAGACATCCCCTGATAATAAGTCCAATCGGGCTTTTGAGCGCATGGCAATAAGCCAAGCACTTATTTCAGGAGTCAAAAAAATATAAGACAGGGTCTTATTTTCGGGGAAACATGGTACTATTCTTTAAATCCAATTAAAAATAAGATAAACTATGGGCTGTTTTATTAAAAGGTAAAGTTACTTTAGGCAATGTAACTATTGTATATTAATTTATTGTTTCTGAAGACATTGTTTTTAAGATAATTGCTACAAACTGAAAATATAATGCATTCACTATCCAAATGTTCAAGCATTGTGTTATTGGAAACGTTATTCATTATATATTTTATTTTGCAAATAGATAAAACATTTTATTCCTTCCTATTTCAGTTGTCATTTGACTTTTTATGCAATATATGCTGAAAATGTAAGGCTTTTTTATTTTCAAGTATGATATACATTATTTTCAATAATTTTGGTCACATGTAAATGAGATCTATAACATCTAAGCAATTAAATTTGGCTAATTCCTGATCACTTTTGTGTCTTGCTTCGGTTGAAATTATTTAGAGTCAAGGGCTATTTTTCATCTTGCTTTATTTCAAGTCTGAATACAGAACAGAAAATAGAAAAGATTTTACAATACTATTTAAAACATGTTTTCCAAGTCAAACTACCATTCTTGCAATTGACATTAACATTTATTTATATATATGTTCACATTTCTCCTAAAGCATGGAATGTATGCAAGTAATTTAGCCTAATTATATTTTTTGCATATAGTTTTCTTTAATATACTCATTTTTATGTTTTATTTTGGAAGAACTGTGTTATAAAGTTTAAGAATTGGCAAAATTATGACCTTCTAATTCACAATGAATTAATATTAAAAAGTGAGCCAAATTTGAATTTAAAAATGAATAAAAGTCTTATTTTTCCTGTTGTATATCTGAACTGATTAGTATGGGGCAATTATACATATTCGTGTACAGTTTGATAGACTCATACATGTATATACAGTTGTGCATTGTGTTTTTAAAGATCAGCAGAAGACATAAGAAGGCCTATCTCAAATCGTTTATAATGTTATGCTGATTATTGCTGATTTAGTTTAGGCAGCTTATTTTATCAGTGCATAAAATTATCAGCCCCTTCATGGATTACTGCCTCGTTGTGGCGAAAGGGCTTGCATAGCTCAATGAAGTCTTTGATGTGTGGATCACAACAAACTGTGGCAAGTTCTTAAAGACATTGGAGTACCAGACCATCTTATTTGTCTCTTGAGAAACCTATATGCGGGTCAAGAAGCAACAGTGAGAACTGGACATGGAACCACTGATTGGTTCAAAATTGGGAAAGGAGTCCGGCAAGGCTGTATACTGTCACCCTGCCTATTTAATTTATATGCAGAGCACATCATGGGAAAGGTAGGGTTAGATGAATCAAAAGTTGGAATTAAGATTGCCGGGAGAAATATCAAAAGCCTGAGGTATGCAGATGATACCACTCTAATGGCTGAAAGCAAAGAGGAACTAAAGAGCCTTTTGATGCTGGTGAAGGAGAGTGCAAAAGTTGGCTTGAAACTCAACATTAAGAAAATTAAGATCATGGCATCCGGCCTTCTCAATTCCTGGCAAATAGATGGGGAAGAAATGGAGGTAGTGACAGATTTTATTTTCCTGGACTCCAAGATCACCGCAAATGGGGACTGCAGCCAAGAAATTAAAAGACGCTTGCTCCTCGGGAGGAAAGCTATGGCAAATCTAGACGGCATACTAAAAAGCAGAGACATCATCCTACCAACAAAAGTGCGTATAGTCAAGGCTATGGTTTTCCCAGTTGCCATGTATGGCTGTGAAAGTTGGACCATAAGAAAGGCTGAGTGCCAAAGAATTGAGGCCTTTGAACTATGGTGTTGGACAAGACTCCTGCGAGTCCTTGGACTGCAAGGCGATCAAACTGGTCAGTCCTAGAGGAGATCAACCTTGACTGCTTTTTAGAAGGCCAGATCCTGAAGATGAAACTCAAATATTTTGGCCACCTAATGAGAAGGAAGGACTCACTGGAGAAGAGCCTAATGCTGAGAAAGATTGAGGGCAAAAGAAAGGGATGACAGAGAATGAGGTGGCTGGATGGAGTCACTGAAGCTGTAGGCATGAGCTTAAATGGACTCCAGAGGATGGTAGAGGACAGGAAGGCCTGAGGAACGTTGTCCATGGGGTTGCAATGGGTTGGACACGACTTCGCAACTAACAACAACAACAAAAGTTATCAGAAATGAACATTGATAGGTTTCCATACAAAGATGGGAGATCCTCCAAAATGACCATCTAAAAAGTGGCAGGTGGTGAGATCGATCATAGACTAGTGTCAAGAAAGAGATCATGGACATAACTACTAATGCTACTTTATTATATTTTGATATTTTGCCACATTAAAATAGTGTATAGACAATTTAACAAATGTCTAAAACTTATTGGGATCAGCTGAGTTGCATTCAAATTCTGTAAGGCAATGTTTCTGATTTCTTCTTTATGTCAACCATTATATCATCATTATGTGATATAAACGATACATTTTATGAACCAAATGTAAGCCACTGATAAGGAAAACAGCCCATGGGAGTATCATTGATTTGCCAGATGGTGTTTTCAAATACATTTTAAAACTGATAGAATAACTAGTTACATTATGGGGAGGCCTAACTCTCTGGCGAAGATTCTAAATGCTGAGAAAAGTGGAAGGAGAAAATAAGAGGATAACAATAGCAAGGTGGATGTACTCAGTTATAGAGGTGATGAGCACACCTTGGGAGAGCTGAAAAATCTGGTTAGGGGCAGATTGTCATGGAGAAAATCTATATATGTGGTAGTTAAGAGTTGACAATGATTTGATGGCATATAATTAATCAACTTTTGAATGACATTATAATCTTTGAAATCTCTTAAGAATCCTAGTAAACATATCTTGCAATATTTGGGCCATGTTTAATTTTTTAAAATTAATTTCTATTAATTTGCAGTATCTTCAGGGACATTTCCTTCACTACATTCTCTCAAATTCCCTATATTCTCTCACTAGATTGCTCAGGTATAACATTGGACAATATTGGACATATAACAAAAATCTTACATTTTTATGAAGATTGGCTACTATGAAACTCTGTCTTGTCTCTTTTGTTGTAACTGTCAGGCAATAATTGTTATGATAAACATTGTGATAAACCTGCAATACTTAAGCTGCACATGGGGAAGCTATTGCTGCATAAGTAGAAGCCAGGTTGTATACAATAATATCATGATTATATCAACAGATCTGTTGCAGAAATCCTTAGTGCATTTTTCCCTATGATAATCAGAAATTTCACTTGCAAGTCTGGTTTTGGAGCTGTTTATTATATAATTGTAATGCTTTACTTAATTCATAATGAATTATTTCTTGTATTGTTTTCCATTGTAACTTGAAAACTAAAATTTTATCAGGCCATAAAGTACTGTAGTATTAAATAGGGACACACATGGAAAAATCATCTGAAGAATACTAGTTCTTGTTTCAAGTAATGTTGAATGGAGACTTCAAAGGTTCTGCTATTAAAATGGGATATAATATCAACCAAATCGTTATTATGGTCATAGACAAGCATAGTGAGATGGGGTTTCCTTTTTAGATGAATCTGTGTATATATATGTATCTCTGTGTGTACTTGTTTCATATGAGTTGGATATCTTAACACCAATAAATGCTATGTGGAGATTGATGTTCTTCATTATCTCTTCTAGTCCATCTGCATTTGAAATTCTTCAAGGTTACTGAAAGGACACTTTTAATAATTAATATTAATATGCTACTTTTTTTTGACTGATTGCTACGTTACAAATAATACTTTGTAAATCAAGTCAACAAATCAATTGAAATCACACTTTACGATTACTGTTGTTAAAAATATTTTATTTTTTCCTCTTCTAACAAGAGATCATTATATTCAAAGCTGATGACAACAAACCATATACAGTATTATATTTGGCAAGCAGATCTGCATATAGAGCTGGAAGGACTAAGTTACTGCTCGGAGTATTTATTTGTTTATGCCACAACGTACATAATTTAGTTTTGTTTCACCTAACAATAATGCCTTTGATTCTGAATCCCAAAGTACTGCTAAATAAACTGTAGTAAAATCATATTTCTTTATTTAGGTATCACGATCAACAAGACGTTACTAGCAACTTCCTTGGAGCAATGTGGTTGATTTCAATAACTTTTCTCTCCATTGGGTATGGAGATATGGTACCTAATACTTACTGTGGGAAAGGAGTTTGCTTGCTTACTGGAATAATGGTGAGTGATTCCAGATTTAATTTCTATATGCTTTGTGAGTTTGAATCATTTTCAGAATATCTGCAATGACTTTAAAACAGAAATTATCAACAGAAAACTGGTTAAGCTTTCAAGTGATTCTAAGGTAAAAAAAGATCAAAGGTTACTTGCTAATATGTAACCTAAACTGATATTGTACTAGTTTTGATTACTTTGAGTTGCTAGGTATAAGATTGCTATAAAATATATAATGTTTTATAAATAAACAATATGATATATAAACTATGCTGCATCAAGCAACTAATTCTCTTTGAACTTTATTCTAAACTATGGGCTTATTTTCCTTCTTCCTTGTTTTCCTCTTACATAAATCTCTTAGAGAAAATGGCAAATTAAAACGTATTAGAATTAATATTCTAAGAGAGGTATTAAATGTAGATGTTATATTTTATCTAATTAAAGCAAGTGGCTTTTGATCCTGAAGAGTCTTCTGAGGTCAACATAGGGATTTAATTCCTATTTTTCAAAAAAAAAAATCAGGCCATTCAATTAGCTAGATTGATGGTCATTCTGTAAATCAAGATTCTCAGACATTACGTTTATTATATTAGCTATTACCACCTATGTTGCTTGCTATTGTGTCACTGGGAAATATGTATAACCAATTAATTTCCTTGTATTAATTCATCTGTTATTATTGGGCTTCAAATACTAATACAATACATAAATACTATGCACAGTAACAATGACAAAGGCAAATGCAACCAAGGGAAGGATATGTGGCTATGTGGATATGTGACTGTAATAATAGCATTACATATAATACTGGGCGATATTTCTGTGGCTTGAAACTGGACGTGAGGGGTGGGGAAAGGCAGCTTTAGATAGGACCTTTATTTTATATTCAATTTTTCCTCAGACTGGCATAACTCAAAATGACTTGAATTAAAGGTAGGAATGAAACCAAAAGCTTCACAGACAGAATAAAAACAATTAGAAAATGAAACATAGTTAAACTTCCTTCACAGCTGAAACAAAAATCATGTTGCAGAATGATATGTCATCACATGAGCTGTCAAATTGTCAGAAAATAATCTTTGGGTTGGTATCTACAATCTTCCAGACCAAGTTCAGATGTTGAATGCAACATCTTAATATGTCCTGGGTCAGTTAATTGAATCTGGAAACAAAAAATTGGAGCTGGTATTCAACCTTCTCTGAAGTCCTATTTCAGCTCATTAGGATTCTGTATCACTGCACTATCTGCTAACAGTCCTTGGCAGACAGATAATACGGATACAAAACGTGGACTACCCTTGATAAGCTTTGAGGAATCATCTTCTATTTTTTTTTCTTTGTTTCTTTCTTTGTTTTTCTTATATTCTAAGTCTGCAGGAACAATCTTAAAACAAAATCTTCTTATTTTGTTTAATAGTGCTTATGTAATGCTGCAGCTACAGTAGTAGTCTATATTTTTATTATAATATGCACTACAATATGAAATCATAGATGCCAGTTCTTTATCTGGTATTGGTCTTCATAAACATTGAGTTCTTCCCAAGCACCTAGGATATTGTAAAGATCCAAACACTGTTTTGGCTTTTTGTAAATGACAGATAGAAATTTTGTCAATGCACATATTTTCTAACTGCCATTCAAAATGTTTTGGTATGGCACAGCGTGCCAATAAACACTACTGGTTTCTGCCATTATTTTTCAATTTCAATTTTCAGATCTTGATACTTTATGATCTTCTCCAAATCTTTGTCTTCTATTCTACTATTGCTACATAAATTATCCACACTTTCTTCTTTTCAACCACAGTTATATCTGGTATATTATGAACCAAGACATCATCAGCCTATATTTGGAAATCCCACAATATTTTACTTGCTCCTTCTTTTCACCTCTTATGTTCCCCCAATTGTTTGTTATTGGCACATGATAATTTTTACAAATGTTCCAGTAAATAATTGTGTTATGTTGTTATTTATAATCAGTTTGTGCTATCTTCTTACATGAGCTGAGTGTTGAGAAGAAACAGTGATCTACTGTTTCTTCTGTTTCTTTGCACACTTTGCACTTTGAATCATATAATGATTTTTTTTCCAATTCTGGTCTTGAATGCAATAATTCAGATAGCTTGCTCTTGAACAGCCAAAATTAACCCCTTTTTAAAAAAATGGTCCATTTGTAAGCCATTGCCAGGTTTTCATCCACCCTCATACTTAAATGGAAATTAATCATGTAATGCTTTTCCTTGCGAGCATTTTATTCATGTTTTTATTACCTGATTTAGATACTCATGTTTTGCTTTCTGTATGTTCAGTAAGTTCCAATTTTTAACTTGCAATAATGCATGTTTTGGCTGACTTTTGCATAATCAGCCAATGCATACTGTACTTTTCTACTTTGATACCCTGTTTTCCCGAAAATAAGACATTCCCTGATAATAAGCCCAATCGGGCTTTTGAGCACATGCGCTAAAATAAGCCTCCCCCTGAAAACATTTAAACACAAAGCTGGAAATCAGGCAAGATGGCAAGAGGAGCACCATCTTGTTCCACATGCCCCAAAATAATAAGACCTCCCCGAAAATAAGGCCAAGCGCTTATTTCGGGATTCAAAAAAATATAAGAAAAACAGGGTCTTATTTTCGGGGAAACACAGTAGTTTGTTGGACTTGAAGTAAACCTTTTCATTCAGTTCTTTCAGGCAGGTATAATCAGTATCACTGATACTGATTATATGATATGCATAAGGAATATTCATTAGTGTTTTTTTTTTGTTTTTTTTTATGGTCCAAACACTCCAGTTTAGCTTATGTCCAGTTAATAATTACAGAAACATATCATATCACAGGTACGAGCCAGGTATTGAAGTTTTTGAGGGGTCATTGGCATTCTCTGAGCCTGCTTGTTTCCTTGCAGACATTTCATTACCCAAACTACTATAGGTAACATCATCAGTGCTAGTAAGTACTGGGCTTTGCTCTCAGTTTATATTCTAGCGGCTTGCCCTCTCAGTATTGATGGGAGTGGCTTGGAGGTTCTTTGGTTAGATTGTTTACTGTTAGCTTGTTTGGCAGTTCCTTGATTGGAGTATTGTTTACTTCTTGATTGTTGGTTTGATATTAATCTTGAAATTAATCAGTGCTCATAGATTGCTGGTTGGGAGATGTTTTGGTCTTTCTGTTCCCTTGTTGACTGTTTCTTTTGCACAGTATATAGATATTGGTTATGTCTATGTGTCTACTGATGGGTAATTTGTCAAAGTGGCAGACTTCTAGAAATTCTGAATTTGGCTTGGTCCAACCAAAAAAATTCAAAAATGTTCAAAAATGAATATTTGAAAGGAACGGACAAAGGGTTTGAGAATAAGTTAGAAAACTGCAATTTTGTCCCCAGGGAAACTGCAAAACAGTTCTGGCTCATTAAGTAGTTTTGAACTACTTAGCTCTGCCTAATTCATACACAGTGCAGTGGGTCAGGTCTGCTTTAGGAAGAGTGGTGTGTTCATAAAGGAAAACAAAATACTCCCTAGGACCGTGATGGCGAACCTATGGCACACGTGCCACAGGTGGCACACGGAGCCATATTGGTGAGCACACAAGCTCAGTTCCAGCATGCATGCGTGTGCCGGCCAGCTGATTTTCGGCCTTCTGGGCCCACTGGAAGTCAGCAAATGGGCTGAGGGCCCCCGGGGGTTGGGAAAGGCCGTTTTCACCCTCCCCAGACTCCTAGAAAGGCTCTGGAGCCTGGAGAGAGAAAAAACGGGCCTACCGGGCCCACTGGGCCATCGCGTGCCAAAAGCGGGGGAGTGTGGGGGGTTGTGCGCACATGCGCGAAGGGGCAGGGCGCATAGAATTATGGGTGGGCACATACACGCACAACCCCCCTTGCGCTCCACCTGCTTTTGGCACGCAATGGCAAAAAGGTAAGCCATCACTGCCCTAGGAGTATTCCTGATTCCTCTTAAAACAGAATTTTTAAATCAAAAACAGAATGGGATTAAGCAAGACAAGAATTTAACACCAAATCCCAAAATGCACTTTAAAAAAATAAGTAAAAACAGACAGATTCCTTGTGTGTCCAATCACACTTGGCCAATAAAGAATTTTCTAGTTTAATATCATTCAACTTTGTATAACAGCAGGAGAGGCTGAACTGGTGCCTGGGCATTTTGCTTGATGCACAGTTATCTGTCCAATGTGATCTCATGACAGCTTCTTAAATCAGTCATCTGAACCAGAGTCTTTCTGATTTAGATCCAGTCTATTACATCCCAGTTCTTATCAAGCTCTAATTTCACTGGAGCTCTATCACAATTGGATAAAAATGTATGCAGTAGGACATTTGGAATTGCCCAATGTCAATAAGAAAGGACATTTGTTTCATGAAGAAAGAACAGCTGTGTTAACATTGCAGTTAGTCCTGCCATAATGGAAAATGAAAGAGAGCAGAGTCTGTACAAAGCATTGGCAGAGTTACTGAAAAGAGACACGATTTGTTAAAAATATTTTTTTCTGCGTTATTCACAGTCTAGAGGAACTAAACAAATAGAAGAAACTTTTCTGGGCAGTGCAGATTTAGGTACCATTGGTTTGTTCATGGTTCAAATTTTATTTGGAAGTCATAAATGCAATACCTCCCTGCTATTTATTAAAGGAACCCAAACTTCTTTCAGGCTTCTACATGAACTTGAAGAAAGGTATTGCTGCTTTAAGGAATTAACTCATTAAAATGAACATTACTCTTAAAGCAGAGGCATCTTTTTTCCAGATTTACAGAAAAACCTGAAAAAGGGGGCTACTTTAATGAACAGCAGAGAGCTGCTGTGCTGATATGATGTCTGAAGCATTTCTTTTGAAGGATGTTCAAAGCATGTGTAGTCCTAATTGGAAAGAAGGATGGCTTCTAAAATATAATAGCCTTAAATAAATTTAACACGTTTCTATATAATTAAGTTATTAATAGTTTAAATGTCACGATAATACAAAATGTCATTTCCATATAATGAGACCCAATGTCTTTGATGATCAGATCCTAAATAGCTATTTCAAGTTTCTCTTGTTTGAGACTTTCCAAAATCCTACAGTTCACATTTAGGAATAGACTCATCCTGATCATTATTGTGCTCATAGAATAATTTAAAATAGAACGTACAAGACCAAATTATCCCTGGTAGACAAAAGTAACAATGCATGTGATTTGCATATTAAAGTTCATAGTAAGAATCTTTTCTCTTCTGATCATCTCAGCTAAGGCACTCACAGGAAAATACCCGGTGTGGAAATGTCCTGTGTCATGTTTGTGGTTATAGCATGTCTATTGATGTCCTTTGCTCAGGCTTTCTTAAAAGTAGCTGCAAAGTTAAAGAAGAAAAATTAACTCTATTCAAACAGGTCTGACATAAGAAGGTATGATTTATATTGCCAAAGAGTTTACTATTGTTTTCTTCATAGATATATATGATCACTTACTGCCCTATGAAGAATATCCATGGTTCCATACGAAACAAAAATAGCCAGAAGATTACTTTCAAATGTTGACTTGCAAAATACTGTAGCATGGAAAGTCTTAAAGTTTCTGAGGCATCCTAAGCTAGCTAAATGATTGTAAGTTGAAACCTAGGGCAGCATTTAAGTGATTTAAACCAAGATCTTCACTGTGGCAACACTAGGATTATATAGCTCTTCATTTCAAAGAGTGATGACATTTTAGACCTAAATAAGCAAGACTGGTACTAAAATATAATGAGTTTTTCCAAAAAAGAAGAAGAAATTGCTCATATTTCTTTAAAAGAGATATAAATCATATGAGAATCATTGCTATTAGAAAATCTTGAATAATTAAAGAAAATTTTAAAAGGATTAATGCAACTGCAATATTTTCTCACTCCTTGCCCCCCAATAAGAGTGACTAGGAAATTATCAACACAGGCCATGTTCCTTCCTATAATTAAATAAATGTATGAAATATGCTCATTACTTTTTTATAGACTGTACATGCCATTCGTATAATGACACAATCTTCTGATCCTGTGTTTCAAGGCAAGGTAGTGAAAAGATAAAACTTTGAAAATACATTATATAGTATATTCCCTTTATCTCTATTTTGGAAGAAACTTTACTTTTTTTAGCCATCTGCATGATCTACCTATAGTTAAATGAAAACTAATGATTGGTGTTTTTATTGAACAAATATTTTCTTTTAAAATTTTAGCTTTGTTTCCTATCATATAATTTTAAGCTTCTTGGAGCAAATGAATTATATACGCTTCAATAAATACATAAGATTTCATAAGCTTTTTTAATTTAGCTTTAAAGACACTGAAGATTGAACTGAAGTCGTCTTCTGAGCTTGGACGGTTAAGAATATTTTTTTAAAAAAAATTGATTTATATGCCGTCCTTCTCCGGAGACTCAGGGCGGCTTACAGTGAGTTAAGCAATAGCTTTCATACTTTTGTATATTTTATACAAAGTCAGCTTATTGCCCCCACAAACTGCGTCCTCAATTTACCTACCTTAGAAAGGATGGAAGGCTGAGTCAACCTTGAGCCTGGCAAGATTTGAATTTACTTTAATTGTAGATAGCTGGTGTTAAATTACAGTGCCTTATCTGCAGAGCTATCCAGGCTCTATTCCTATAACAGATACTGTCCATTTGTACAGACTGATTTTTAGGCATCATATAAGCTTCTATCTTGAGAATTTATTTCCTCCTGCAGTAGTCCTTATCTTTTACAGAACAAATTCCTCACATAGCTCAAAGAACCTCTAACATGCAGATATGTTATTGACAAAATGATTTAAGCTGACTTAAAGCTACTTAAAGCAGTGGAAACATCAAAAAAGGCAAACGTAACTGAACAGAAACAGGATAGGAAGATCAAAGCAACAGTGATAAAGGATCTCTCTGTGCTTGGTCCTCAGTTTCGATTTCAAAGGAGAAAAAGGCAGTTTATATGATTCAATTCTTTTTATTAAATGTATTACAGCTAGGTTGAAACCTCAGGGATGAGAATTCAGGGAGAGTCTTTTCTTTATTAGGTGAGAATATATCAGCAGCAGATGTCAAAAATACAATATTTTCTGTACCTTTCGATAACATCCTCCTCAAAGTTGAATTTTTCTTCAGTATTTCAATAACAGCTTCATATGGAGATTCTTATCTGAGATAAAACTCTTGCTTCTTATTATGAATTACCTGGTCAGTTGGCCATCCTCCTAGTGATCTTGAAACAAACGGAATACCTGTTCAAATTCTTATAGGCTTTCCATTTTATAGTATAAAAAGCAACAGGAAGACTGTTGTGCATTTTTGGTGACAACTAAATTTCCCATCACTGTCTGCAAAAAGGACCTACTTTCTGCCTCATTGGATCCCTAGGGCAATGAGCAAGAAATGGAGCAACTACATACAGCTCTAGCAAGATAAGTATCCCAGATACATAAATGAAGAAATGAAAATGATCTCTTATTTTGCTGTCCAGATAGATTTTGTTTGTTTGTTCCTTTTGCTTAATGTGAAGTAGAAGGCAATTGACAAATGTATATTTTTGATGTTAACCAATTTATCAATTTTTACTCACTACTTGTGAAAATATCAATGAAAGATAAGAATATCAGTTATAAAATTCAGAAGACCAGAGATCTAACAGTTGTTGCAAATCATTTACATTCTCAATCACACAATCAAATATCTAAAACAATATTAACAGTCATGGAATAGGTACTAATGTAACTATTACATTAACTAATTAGCTATTGTGTAACTTAGGGAAAGATGCAGTATGTAATTAAGCATCTTAATTAAATTAAATATGAATACTTTAAAATAAAACGATCATAATGAAACTAAAATCATTTAAATGACTTTCCATTGTGAAAACCCACACTGATTTCCATTGAAACTGTGGGGAATATATAACAGAGGAGACAGATTTATTCACCTACATATCTACATTCATTCACACACATACTCATACATGGACTTCAGAGCACCAAGCGAACTTCCCAAAATTTGGAGTTCTAGCATTTAGGGGCAGCCACTAGAAAGGCACTTTCTCTTTTCCCAAACAAGTAAATCTTTTCCCCTTTGAAAGAAAAGGGCTCTTTCCCAACATCTTAGATAACAGGAAGGCCAATATGGAAAGAGATAATACCTAAATGTGTTCTGCTGTCAAAGAAATTTTCAGAACTTGTCTCTTCTGCATATTTTAACTTATTTAATTATAGTTCACAATATGTAGGAGATGACCAAGCTGAGCCCAAGGGAGGGGTCAAGCTTGTCATCAGTCTCGAGTCCCTAGGAACCCACAAGAGATCTACAGTAAGTCCAGCCCTCTTTGAATTCCATTGACTCTTGTTTGCTGCCATTTACTTTGACTGTCAGTAGTTCAGGTACTTGTGGAACGTGTTAGCATGCAATAAACCTGTATTTGAACTGCCTTACCTCCTGATTTCTTACATTTGACACAATGTGGCATTTTTAAAAATTGATAAATAAAATGGTGCTATCATTTTTTTAAGATAATTGAATGAGATAAATTGTACAAATATATGTTACAGGTAACTAATATTATGTAGAAATGAAATTATAGTTATTTGGAATCACCAAATAAATGGGTTGAATAAATGTAGCAAACTTTCTGCACTGGAATTATATTTCATACATCTGTGAATATACCTAGACTGTCAGATTAACAAAATGGAAAAATCCAGATAAATTATAACTACTATATATGGTATATAGAAGGTTTATATAATTTTGTTTGTTTGTTTTTTTAAGTTTTTTATTTTTTATTTATTTTTTACACACATATCAAGGTTATATAATTTTGACAAACATGTAGAAATGTTTCAATCCATTAGAGCCTTGGTCGTGCAGCGGACTAAGTGCTGTTATGTAGCACTTAGCAGCCAGCTGCCTGCAATTAGTGCGAGTTCAAATCTCACCAGGCTCAAGGTTGACTCAGCCTTCCATCCTTCGAGGTAGGTAAATTGAGGACCCGGATTGTGGGGGCAATAAGCTGACTTTGTAGAAACACTGCTTATGGGGGGCCAAAAGCCCTAATAAGCAGTTTTTTTACAAAAAAATGAAGGCTATTGCTATAAGTGCATTGTAAGCCGCCCTGAGTCTTCAGAGAAGGGCGGCATATAAATTGAACTAATAAAATAATAAATAAAATAAATTAATTCCTGTGGATCTACAGGTATTACAAAGCTCACAGACAAATCAAATCAAATCAAAATGTTTTTTCCAATCCATTATCATTTTGACCATAAATGCTAAACAAATTTCTCTAGTTGAATGACAAGTGGTGTAATGTGTATAATGCCCCAGTCTCTGGGCATGCATGTATGTCTTTTTCACAAATCCAATTACAACTGTGGGAACAGCTTGTAATATTGCTGATCACATTTGTTTCCCTATGTGTTATTGTTTTCAGTATTCGTAAGTGTGTGTTATGTATTGTAAACTGGCACTCTATCTCAACTAGCTAGACAATAGATATGTCCATTTGGTATTGGAGATGTCAGGTATTGTCCTGCTTTTTGTTTCTCCAAATATTGTATAGATTTGTTCAAAATCTGAATGCATATAAATGCTAAATTTTTTTCTGAAAAGAGGCAGAAACCTGAAAGTAGTTGAATTAGTCTATGCTTTGCATAAATTTGGAAACTTCTAATGGGGATTAAAGGATACGGGAGACTTTAAAAGAATCCTTTCAAAGAAAATCTCATTCATACATTAGGAAGCCTTAGTCAAAGTTTGAGTTAGGGTTAGTTTGTTATAAGCCAAATGTAGGCATATAGGAAGAAGAAGGCTTTCATTTGATCTATTGGATTTATAATATTTGATCCACAATTGATTTAAAGTATGAAGTTTAGGCTTATCTAGATTCTCTAAATTCTCTTTATGTAAGATGCTGAGAACATCCTTGAGAAGAAAAATTTCACATTCACACTTTGCTAGTTGTCTAAAATTGTGGAAACCTTTTGGGAAAAGTATATTTTTGAGGTTTGATGGCTAATAACACCACATTTTTGGAGAGTTTCAGGATAATCATATTTCACTGCTGGAATGGCCTGGGAATAGCCCAGACCTTAACCCAATTGAAAATCTATGGCGCCGACTAAAGAACCTTGCTAGTCAGAAGCGATCCAGCACTAAACTCAGTTAATAGAAGCAATCATTCAATCTTGGTTTCGCATTATAACAGCTGCAGAAATAAAAAAAAACTTGGTTTACTCCATGGGAAGAAATTGTAAGGCCATAATTCATGCTAAAGGTTACCCAACTAAGTATTAACTGACATGATAATTTTTGTATATCTCGTTTTTTCTACGTGTTTCTACTTTTCTTCTTTATATTGTAACTGCTATTCTAATAGCAAATCCTTCATAAAAGTCATTGCATTACATTCTTGATTAAATTATGTTTCCATTGATATATAATTTTATGGTACTACTCCAAAAAAAAAAGTGGTGTTATTAACTAGTTTTAGAAAATACACTTTTCCCAAACGGGGTTCCACAATTTTGACCACTACTGAAGCTGGGAGGAGAGCGGGGGAAGGAGAAGTGACTGTAGCTACTTTTTAAATTTTCCTCTGACTTTCTCCATTGACAGACTAATAGTAAAGGAGACCAGAAGAAATTTATAAATGAGTGCATTTAGTACAAATGCATTTTTACTGTTATTAAAAATCACATAAATAAGAAATTATTTTATGGAGGCAGATATGCCAAATATTCATTAAAATATAAATTCCAGCCCCAAAACGATGTATGCTATCCCTGTAAATGATCATAAATTGAATGCCAGATTACTCTCATAGATCATACAAGGACAGATTGCAAAGTATTTCACATTACATGGGTTATTTAGATTTAAGTTAAGACTTGTATTAAAGTAAAAAGATAAAGTTTAAGCAAGCATTGCTTTTATTGCATTTGTTCCTAAAACGATTGCACTTATTCTGTTAAGACACAGTGATAATATATTATTGATTGTTTCAATTATATTCATTATTGGTGTAGTATAAATGCTAATGGTCTTTTGAACCTGAGAAGAACTTATTTTACCATCCATATCTATTTCATAAAGTGGCTAATGTTTAAAAAGGCATCAATTAGTTTTGTATGTTTTATCTCAAATGCCAAATCCATACACAAGTACCAAATTCTTCCAGAATCTTCATTCTCAGACTACATTTTTTTCTATGGGGCCTATTAAGTCCCAAGTTTCTTTCTACCTCAATAAAATATTTACAATTCCCAAGATTTAATTTGGAAATCTAGGCTGAAGGTAACTGAAGCCTTAGGAAGAAAGCAATAGTTTCCGTTCTTTGTTTTCTCATTTCCTCTTATTATGGCTAGGAAGAAAAGCATAAATATTTAACAATTCTCTGCTGTTCCATTCTCCACTGTGGAAAAACTCTGTGAAGAGGACAAAAGAACGGCTAAGGAAAAGTTATAATTACAAATCCAGACCATGACTTCTAGCACAGAAACCTGGTTAACATTATATAACTGAACTGAATTGACTGCATTATCCAAGTTAATAGCTGAACTGATCCCCTTCCTCTTTTTGGGGGGGGGAGGGGGTCAATTCTGTTTTTCTTAATTCTGTTTTCTTTTATTGCTGTTCCCAGGGTGCTGGTTGCACTGCACTAGTGGTAGCTGTGGTAGCAAGAAAACTAGAACTTACCAAAGCTGAAAAACATGTACATAATTTCATGATGGATACCCAGCTAACTAAAAGAGTAAGTTATAATATAAACAATTTTTGTATATTTTTATAACAACATCTTGTTTAATTCTGTTCTCTGATCAGGATACTTCTAAAAACTGGATTTGGAACGTTGAATATTCAGTTTCTAAATTTTGAAGCACCATATCAATTTTAAGTACAGGACCCAATGTCATGTGAGCAAAAACTGCACAAAGAGAAAACATTCTGTTCCTTTATTTTCCCATCTTCTTTCTCCTCCCCCCCTCCTCCCCACAGCTTTCTGGTGAAAATTACTACTGAATGCATTTTACAGTTTAAAAGAATGTTAAAGAAGAGCACATATTGGAAAATACGAATCACAAAATCATAAATGATAGTGTGCATAAGGAAAGGAATGGAAGACATTCCTAACTCCTTGCTCCATTCTGCTGATGTGAATCATTACAACTGCTCTGTGTATTTGGTCCAGTTTGGAAGTCTCGGAACATAATCCAAAGATAAGCATAAGATGTGTGTGTGTGCGCGCACGCACCAGCTAAAAAATAATTTAAATTGCAGTACATGTATTGAATCTATTTATATGTAGCAAGTACATAGTGTTATGTCTGAAATGTACTTTCTGTTTGCAGATAATATTAAATATACTTTTAAATGAAAGTGTTTGGAAACAGAAGTTACTGTTTTACTCTTCAACATTCCAACTTTTAATTATAATCAGTTCTCTAGAAATATATGTAAAGCATGTTCCAAACCTTTAACTTTGTTTCATCTTTTTTTTCCCCATGGAGAGAAAACACTCCATGGCAACACAAAATAAAAGAGAAATTCCTTCATATGGAGAATACGGCAGTAGGCCAACGTGTTCATCACACAGGGGAGTCTGCAGAGTATGGTTTTTAAAAAAGGCCACAATGGTGCAATTGAAGGTCCACTCATATTTGTATGTGTGGGACACATAAAAAAGAAGCATCATGGCCGCCATCTTGACTTTTCTTATCCTTACATCTTTGCATGTATCGAACAACAAGGTGATGGCAACAGGTATTTGTTCCTTGAAGAACCAATCAAAGGATAGTTGTTATCATCCCATGAGCTATCTAAAACACTTTTCCTCAGGAGCATTTTCTCCTGTAAATGTTTATGATAGAAAATATGTTCATATGTTCCTTGGAAGGGACATAATTTGAATTCAGACATCCTGATGTGTGTTTTATTTTGTTTTTGTTAAATAGGTGAAAAATGCAGCTGCCAATGTACTCAGGGAAACATGGTTAATTTATAAAAACACCAAGCTAGTAAAAAAGATAGACCACGCAAAAGTAAGAAAACATCAGCGCAAATTCTTGCAAGCTATTCACCAGTAAGTACTCTTTGATTTGTTTGTTTTGCCCTTGCGAGTCTGTTGTGATAATCCCATAGGTTTGGCTTCCAGACAACTGCCTCAAATTTGACTTTCTATTTATTCCATTTAATATTCCATAATGTTCCTTATATGGTACTGCATCAGATACTGAGCATATTTGCATATTTAATGGAGCTTCCTTCTATTTTCCTCCTGTTTCACTCCTTAATAGGCCCTAAATCTGCTCCAGAGGATCCTGTCCTTTGAAACAGATTTTGGGCCGGCTGGGTAGAATAGAAGAGAGAATGGGGAGGGGTGATAGGTTGGATGATACGTTGGCAGATTCCTTTTTCCAACAGAATGGCATGAATAAATATACTCTTTATCTCAGGAAGAAAGTTATTTCTTTCTGAATATGCATTTCTGTTGAAAGGAAACAAAAGCAAAAAGAAGCCTGCTCCAAAATTCTGCAGATGGATATGTATTCATATAAACAGCCAAATCTACACAAGAATTATGCCCATAGCTCTAAAACCAAAGATAACAAAGGCATGGCATGAATATTTGTGGTGGTGGGAGATGGGAAAATGAATAGAAATAAAAATGTTGCATGCAGCCATATCCATCCCCTTTACCTGAAACTTTTCAATATGAATTATTTTGATTGTTTAAAAGCAAATGCATTTCATATATATGACTGTTTAGAGTACAAACTGTGCTAGTACATTAGATGACAGATAAGAATTTCTGGACGATCATCTTATCATTTAATGGGTTAAATAGTGTTAAAATTGAATAAATAATATTGGTATTAACCTTTAGGATAATATGATCAAATCAAAATATTTTAATTACAGCCATTAAAGGTTTTGGCAAAATGCCAATTGCATTTTATGTGTTAAAGCTGTGATGATTTGGAATGGTAAACTTATTTAAAAAGTAATATTGCTAAAATAAGATTTATATTTGGTAAAAAAGAAAAAAGAAACTTGTTGGTTCCACTTTAACATAGAAAATGTAAGAACAAACCATGATTTTGAGGTGGAAACTTTGGGAACTGTATGCTCTTTGCAAATAAAATAAAAGCAATACATGTTCCACGTTATATTTCTGTCTTATGTACATTTTTGAGAAATAGTCCTTTGCTGTTTTCTCAGAAAAGGGAGTCACCAAAATCTTGGTAAGCAGAAAGTGCTGTGCTGTCATGTTTCTATGACAGTTACACAAAAAAAATGTTTTAAATAATCTTAAATACATCCATATCTGGATTTCGAATCCTAATGTTAACTATGATTTGCTGAAACAAGACATTATACAACTGTGATTTCAAAGTGACTCATCTCAATAGATCATATTAATATTATTAATAAATTGGGCGTCATTAAAAGTTGTTAAGCAAAAATGAAAGCAAAAGTTTCCAGTCTCTTCATCATGGCTGTGAAGACCATGAAGCTCACTGTAATATATAAAGTTAATTTACAGTTTAGCATAAGTTTAAATAATTCCAATAAACAGTAAACATTTGTTTTCTTCTTTTTTTTTCCTTTCACTGCATCTAGAGTAAAAAGGGAAATGGGACATCTGTACAATGAACATTTTGATCATGGCTCTCACTATGGCAGGGGTGAATTTAGTCACATATATTATATGCCAGAGTGAAGGAGAGATAGATTTTGTAAATGTCTTTTTTTTTCTTGTGCTATTGATTTGACCATATTAAATAGCTGTAATAGTATTTCCGTTTCAGCCTCAGTAGAGTAGAAGAGGCTGAATTAAATCAATGGCTATATAATATGTTCAAGCAAAATTCAATATCTACAAATATTTATGTGGTTTAGCAAACCTGAGGTTCAACAATGCTGTATATAGAAAAGGGCATGATAATATAAAATGAAATATGCTTTCAAAAATATGTTTATATGAAATTTTCATTCCTTTATTTTTTACTTTAAAAGTATAGTCTAGAAAAAATTAGAATTTGTTGCATTTTCTTCAGGTACTTTGGAAGGCAAGAACTGGATATGAGAATTGCAAAACATATCTGAGTTCAGATCACATTTCATAGTAGTGTTATATAGTCGTGCATGCTTGGAATTAAGTTGACCATATTTACAACTAGATGTAATCTCTAGAGAGAACTAGCAGATGATCAGTCTGTGTATCATTACATTTAATGCTAGTTGAATTCACAGCAATGATTTGACCCCTAAACAGAACAGGATGGCAATTAATTGCAACACATTTTTTCTACGAGAATGTAATTTTTAAAATTTATTTTTTAAACTTACCATGCTACTGCTAGTTCATATTTCAAGAAAGATGTTTGAGCCTCCCTCCTGAAATAAAACTATATTCTAAAAGCTTTGCTCCATTAATTTCAAAACTGCTGCATAAGGTTATGCTTCTTCTGCTATTGAGTAGGAAATAATTTAGAACCATTTTTATAATCTTCCTTTCTTATGCAGAGTTCTGCATTTCTTGGCCTTTCAATGATGCCTGTGTGGCATTACTAAATCCTACCACATGTTAGGAAATAATCTGCTTCTTCCTCTGAAGTTATCCCCTGCATTCTCATATTATTGGCCCTCTCTTTTGGACTTTGATGCAATTGTTTAAAAAAAAATATTTAATTTGATGATGACATATCCCAAACATACAACCTTCCCAATCTTTCAGCGAATGATGGGGAGGGGGTAGGAATCATTGCTCTGCATCTACTTTAGAAAAAACACACTTTAGCATCTCTTATGCCCTTTGTCTTTCATTTGAAGAGCTTAACTCCTTGCTATATCCCTGACTTTCATATCATGGTGGCAAACTGCAGAAAGTGAGACAAACCAACGGTGGGTGACTTGAGTTGTATGTATACTCTACTGCAGGGTTCTCTAACCTTGGCAACTTTACAACTTGTGGACTTCAACTCCCAGAATTCCTCAACCAGCATGCGCTGGCTGAGGAATTCTGGGAGTTGAAGTCTACAAGTCATAAAGTTGCCAAGTTGGAGAACCCTACTCTACTAGGAACCGCTTTTAATTGCTTTCCATATGCCCCTCTTCTGAAATATTCCACCAATTCTTCCATCTTTCTTTCCTACCAGGAAAATTCTGGTCAAGAAAACAAAGGCTGAATTTGCCGTCTTCTTTTGGTGGTAGCAAATGAAGTACCCTTTTGTTAGGAAAAGGAGGGAAGATCAAACTTCCATCACACAGATGTACAAAGCATATTGCTATTTTATGGTGATCTATTTTCCCATTGATAAAAGTCATGCTGGGAAGGGAAGTTAAGCTTTTATGTTACCCCTGTATTACTTTGTATATGTATAGCAAGGAATGTGAATAGATATCAATTAATTCAGTTGTGGTGAACTGGGGGTGTAGAGGGTGTAATGATTCAACAATGTTATCGTACATCTGAGTTGGGCACAGATTTCATTAGGCACGGACCCCCTGGCACCATAGGGAATATGTGAGAAGTACAAGCTATACAGATCCGATTGCATCCACTTGAACACCATCCCTTGTACTGATTTGTTTTAGAAAATGTTACAGTTTCTTTTCTTTGTTTTGTCTTTTATTTCAACAATGAAAATAGAGCTCGGAAGTAAGTTGTGTGAGCTGTTCCTTTAAAATTTGCAGAATTTACCTCTGTCTGCATGCAACAAATGGATACTTTATTTGTGAATTTCTATAGTCTGGTTGCTACTGTGGAACTGCAATCCAAAGTCATGAATTTTTTCTGTGATAAGTGAAGTTCAGAAGGGATGAATCAGAGTATCAATATTTCATAATTTACAGAGAAAGATCCGACTAGTTTCATTTTTAATCTGACTGTTGCAGCTAAGAAAATAATAGCGTAAAAAGGTTTTCCTCTCACAAGTTATGTAAGGCTAAGAACCTGAAAGATAGAAATACTCTCTTAGTAACACACATTTGTGAGGAAAAAAATTGGAACAGATTTTATACTTTTTCATACTTGTCCCATATGTCATATGAGGAAGGAAGGAGTATAAATTCTAAATTAATAACTGGCCTTTTTGTTTTCAAAAATAACTGGCAACCTAGTTTTAATATACTTCTGAATGGTTGTACAGACAAATCAACATGCCTAAAGATATATTCAAGTTGTGTTTATTTAACTGGCACTCTTGTTTTATTTCCTTTTTTGGTTTATGTTTACAACCACACAGGACCTTGTTAGATGTTTGTTCATAGATTCTTCCTCTTCCTGATATTATGAGGTTCAGCCTTTTCTTCTGACAGTAATGATGGGTTTGTGCAATTATAGCCATATTTTCATCTTCATTTCAAGCAGGCCTTTTAAAGGGAATTAGGAATCTTATGAATTCTGGGCATGTGAATTAGCCAGATTTCATTCTGAAGAAATAAAAGATGACCAAAAATTCCATAGGTATCTATCGGGAAAGGCTATATGATAAGATAAAGATTTAAGATAAATTGATTAAAATATGTAAATAAAAGCATTCCAAATTATGTAAAGAAGACAATTCTGGTGGAGTTGACGGAAATGACTTTGAAAAAAAGAACAGAGTAAAATTTCTATCCATCTGAGGTTACTGGTATTTCTTTAATGAGATATAGATTTACAGATATAAAAACATAGAGCACAGAACAGTGACAAATGAGAACTATATTATGGACTGAATAACTTCCTCATGCAGTTATCAGTAGTGGGCTATGTATTTAGACCAGTGAATTGTAGGTTTTTGCACAGATGCCTTTATTGCCAGTGCAACCCAGTGGTGATATATGGCCACCTAGAAAATAATCCTCTAAGCAATTCTTTGTGGCTATTGATTTCCAACATAAAGAATGTCCTTACCTGCAGGATTTCCATATTGGCTTTGGTATAGATAACAGTTCCTGGTGCACAAAAGAAACTACATATAAAACTGCTTCCACTGATTGAATTAAAGAATGCTGTGCGAATAAGGAAATTTGGGGGTAGGGGGAATTGCAGTAAAAAACAGTGTGGGTGGAGGAGGGAACCACAAAATAGTTATTTCTGTCTTCCCCCCTTTTGAATTATGAGGACAAAAGAGCTGCCAGTGTCTGTCAATCTCAAATCAGCCTCTTTGGGGCGTAAACTCTGAGCACAAACTTTTGTATTACAATGCAGCATAATATACCCTGTTTTTCCTTTCTTACCATGTTCAGTTAATTAGCATGAATGGAATGACTTAGGCATCAAGGGAAGGATATACCCAGGGGTCTCTTTTACAGTATACCCATCTGATCTGCCTAAATGTTCCAGCTCAATCACTGACAGATAAACAGGCTAACTAAACCAATTAAAAATTTTATCCGTGTAGATTTTTTCTAAAGTACTTAGGTCATCCACAGCAACAAGGACAATAATAACATATTAACATAATATGTTATTAATAATATAATAATGACTAACATATTAATCATTTAGCTGCTGGTCAGATAAAAGTTTTTACATATTGAAAAGGAACTCACTTATCACTGTGTTTTCATCAGGTTCAAACACCTCCTAACCAAATCCATTTCAGACTGAAGAGGGCTTTTACCTGTATCTAATCATGTAGGCATAAGGAAGAAGTATAATTACTTAAGGTAACAATGAGGAGATTACTCATTACTTCCTATGGCTACTTGCTAGGATACAGGAGCTTTAAGGAATGTTTTGGCTTTCTTTCATATACTATGGATAAATCCTTACTTCCCTCTTTGAATTCAGCGTTAACCATGGCAATTAGTAGTTTCGGGGACATCACATTTTCTTGCTCTCTCTTTCTTTTTTGCGGTGTTAAGGAAGCATGCTCTTCATTGTACCCAGACATATAACCAGTTATGACTGTACACAAAGTATTCAAGACATTGTCCATGCAGTTATTTGTTTAGATGCATGCCATATACAGGTTTTATGAGCTTTCAGACGAGAGATATCTGACTTGGATTTCTATCTTTTAGATTAAGAAGTGTTAAAATGGAACAAAGGAAACTGAATGATCAGGCAAACACTCTGGTGGACTTGGCGAAGGTTGGTACAATGTTATAAATGAACAGTATGTTTTCATACTTTTGTCGATCCACTTTAATTCATTTCTGAGCTTTGAGATTCAGTATAAATTGATTCAATATATAATTAGAAAACTTGAGAGACAGAGTGATATAGTGATTAAGGAGTTGAACTGGCATTGGGAAGACCCTGCTTCTAGTTCACTATCAGCTATGAAAACTGACCAGTCACTCTTTTTCAGCCCAATATAGTTCATAAGGTTGTGGTATGAAAAACTGAGAAGGGAGCACTACTGGACCTCCAGAATGACGCAGGGTATAAACTTAATATTTAAATAAGTGAATCTGGAATTAAACCTACATAGGCTTTGGTCTCTTTTTGATTTTTGTGTATATGTGTACCTTTGAGCCATTCTTGACTTTTGGTGAGTGCCCGGATAGCCACCAAGAAGTCATAAGAATCCCTAAGAAATTCATGATGTAACTGTTATACCAAGTTACCCAAAGCAATTTCTATACACCACTTGACTGAAAGTCTACTTGAAATTGCTGCACATAATTAGCATTCTCTGGATGTGTCTGAGGTTCACATATACAATACTATCTTTGGAAATAGTATGTTTGAAGTAGATCGTTTTCCAGCTCTTTATGTTTAACGGAAGGTTTCTTTAATAGTAGATTTATCATTACTTTTTTCTGACACAAAAAAATATAGCCATCCTCCAAAGAAGCCTTAATTATCTCTCTTAAGCATTGAGGCTGACTTTGCTATCAATTTAAGCAGCCGGGTGGATAGGGTTATAGCAGGAGGTAACCCTTATTTTTTTCAAATCTTCTATCAGTATCCTTCAAATCCTCAAAATGAATATAACTTAAAACTATACGACAAGGAGCTGCCAATTTACATCATAATCCTCTGTCCCAACTCTGAAGTTTAGGTCAAGTTGAATTCAAATTACTTTATATTGTAAACTGCAGATAATAAGCACTGTACTACTCTGGCTCCTTATTCCCACCCTCTTGAAGAAAGAGGAATCACACAGAAAGTCTGGCCTATTCTGTGCATTTTTCACTGCCTTCACTAACATGGAATACTGCTCCAGAAAAGGCTCTAGTTAGTACTTGATTCAGTTTATTTTGAGATGTCATCCTTATGTTTCATTCTGGTTCATTGCCGTCAACTCCCTATTTAAACAGTAACATAATTAGTATTAAGGCTATCATGCTGCTTGACTGCTTGACTCAGTATAAGGCAGGATGTAAATCAAACCAAAATGACTGATGTGGCTTTGTAAAAGAGATGTGGATTCTTTGAAGCAATAGTACCTGCTCCTGGGGTATTCTGTGTTCTTAAGAGGGAAGTAAATCTCCAGGTCTCTTAAGGATCCAACAAGTTCCTGGGATGACGTGTTTTAACCAGCTCACTATTCCACTCACTATTCCATGAAGGTTTATATCAGCAATCATCTCAAAACTGACCAGACTATAATCTGGCCACGGCAGCTGATTTATCCAGAGCCTCTGTCCTCTGTGATCATGAAATCCATCAAATTTAGAGTGAATCCTGCTGTTAGTGTAAGGCCAGTGAGTATGTAAAGGGTGCATGGGGGAATATGGACACAATATGTGTAAACTATAATGGTTATGTAAGGTGGAGGGTGGCAGACACTGAGGGAAGGTCAATCAGCTATTAGGACTCCATGTTGTTGGGTTTGTATGGTGGTGGTTGATAAAAGAAAAAGAGGAGAAGGCTCAACTCTGATTAATTGAAAGTGTTTTGTTTTGTTTTGTTTTGTTTTGTTTTGTTTTGTTTTGTTTTGTTTTCTTTTCTTTTCTTTTCTTTTCTTTTCTTTTCTTTTCTTTTCTTTTTTCTTTTCTTTTCTTTTCTTTTCTTTTCTTTTCTTTTCTTTTCTTTTCTTTTCTTTTCTTTTGTGCCAAGGGTTCCAAGTGAGAGAAAAGACTCTTATCAGGTAGTTGCATTAGGTTGTTACTTTGATTTGCACAAATGCCAGGACTTCATCAATTAATACCATATTTTTGCATTTTTATTGCACTGCCTTTTCTTGGACTAGACTAGACCTGTACCACATTGCCTGTAACACCTACCTATCTGATTATATTATACTCAGCATCTCTTTTCAATCAGAGGAGCATTTCCTGCTTTGCTCTAGGTTAGAGGAATCTTGCAATATTACAGAAGGTAGACTTTGTAAACCCCTTAGTTGGCTCCTGGTGGGAAGAAGTATTGGAGTACCACATAGCCAGAGTCAGAGTGGGGAATATGGGATAGAGTTTAAGGAATCATTTTGCACTATATAGAAAACAGGAAAACATACTATTGCATAATGTGCACTGAGACTTTTGGGAAAATAACATTTTTCTTCTGGTAATATTGAAGAAAAATGAAACAATTGATCTACTAAAATCTATTTCACAGGCAGAGAATCTTTACAGCTTCTGGGATAAATAGATTTCTAGACACGCATGATTCACGTTTGTGTATCTTTATTCTTCTGACGGATTTTTCATGCTTGACATGTGGAAGTGCTCCACCAAAAATTAATAGCCTCAGTTCAATGCAGAACATAGCATAAAAAAAATAAGTAAAATAGATTGGTTCCAGTTATGAATCTCTTTGTGTACATTCTCCTTGCCTATGAGTGAAACTTGAACGTTGGAAAATACTGCTTAAAAATCTTGTTGGCGTAATATATTTCACCTTTTCTTTCTCCTTTTAGACTCAAAACATCATGTATGATATGATTTCGGACTTGAATGAACGAAGTGAAGACTTTGAGAAGAGGATTGTTACTCTGGAAACAAAACTGGAAACTTTAATTGGTAGCATCCAAGCTCTCCCTGGACTGATTAGCCAGACAATTAGCCAGCAGCAAAGGGAATTTCTTGAAGCTCAGATGCAAAATTATGATAAGCATGTAACCTACAGTGCAGAACGATCAAGGTCTTTGTCTAGAAGACGAAGGTCTTCCTCTACAGCACCACCAACTTCATCAGAGAGTAGCTAGAAGAGAATAAGTTAACCACAAAATAAAGACTTTTTTGCCATCATATGGTCAATATTTTAGCTTTTATTGTAAAGCCTTATGGTTCTAATCAGTGTTATCTGGGTTCTGATGTCAGAATTCTGGAAACCTGAACACAAGTTTTAGGCCAAAATGAGTGAAAACTCTCTTTCTCTCTCTTTAATCTCTCTCTTTCTTTCTCTCTCTCTCTCTTTTCTTTTCAGATGCACAGTGAATGCACCTATTATTGCTATATAGATTGTTCCTCCTGTAATTTCACTAACTTTTTATTCATGCACTTCCAACAAACTTTATTACTACTACAGTATATAATATAATAAAAGGGTTACTTTCTGCACATAGTTGCTTGGTCACTTTGACTTTAACATTCCCAGCTCTGTTTTTTGTTTTTTTTTAACATGGAAATGTAGAAAAAATGCTTTAATTATGAGAAGACCGAGCTCATTTTGTGTTTCTTTTCAAACAAGTTTTTATTTGACATTCTATGCAGGAAAAGATTGCAGGGATGATGCATTAATTTAAATTTAATTTAAAAGATTGGATGGTCTTTATTTAAAATTTTGCTTTTTTTTTTTTTGCATTACATGCCAGCTTGTGGAGAAAAAAAGTGAACAAGTTGTTTTTATTTATGAAAGTTCATTGATGAGAGCCACTGCACCCATATTTCCTCCAGTATATTAGCAGCATGCTGTATGTTCTTATACTTTATTTATACAAATAATTGTTTACTAAAAATTTAGAAAAGGGCTGGCTCCAAACCATTTTAAACATTTTTAAATATGTTTATATGTGGTGTGCGAGACTATCGTATATTTATTTTCTTGTTAAGAGAAATTTTCCATCGATGAAAAATGTTGTGGCACCTCAATCTATTTGGTCTCTCTTGGCTAGTTTGCTACCCATTACACTTTGTTTCATTTTGGATAAATAAGCTGGATCTCTTCTAGATATGCCTGATCTTGATGCAATGAAAAACATGACCATGTTGCTAAATTTGTGTAGACAATTCCATTGCCATCAGCCTTTAATATATACCATATACATGCATTTCAAACCAGTTCTGAAATTGGACATAGTAGAGGAAAATTTGAAATGCCCTCTTTTTCTTTAGCTGTGCTGTTATAGAATGGGATGGGACAAAACCTATATTTCTGTATTGTTCCAAAATGAATTATAATACCTGCCATTACAGTACACTTATAGAAAGACCTAGTCTCTTACAACGAAGACATTCATCCAACTTTGGGTCATTCAGTTTTCTTTTCTAGCAATCACTTGTGATTTGGCTAAGTAATAATTCCTTGTTGAAGGCATAAAGGGAGGATATTGGGAGGGAAAAATCACCATATTCAATAACAACATTTTAAAAAGTCTATATTGACTTGTGATACATCTATTTTGAGATGGTAAACAAATATTTCTTGTTTCTTTATATTTTTTGTAATAGATTTTCTTTCTTCTTTTTCTCTTTCTGAGAAATAGTTGTCTTCTCTATAACCTATACTTTTCACATAGGAATCCCATCGTTAGTCAACAGATAACAATATTTTTTCTGAGTTTTGCAGCTGCAATAGTGAAAAGTAAGGACCTAGAATTAACCTTCTAAGTAACTGAAATAGTTGATAGTTGTTTTCTCATTTTATTTGCTAATCATGGGAACTCTTCACAAAAGATAAATTCTACGTATGTTTGCATGGTTAAACGTACCTTTGACTAAATATTATAACAAAACATCTAAATATTATAACAAATATTATAATATTTGTCTAAATATTATAACAAAACGACCCAATTTCAAAAGTAGTTTATTAATATGCAGGATGAACCAATTACTATTCAAGAATCACTAATAAAAAATGATTCTTGAATATGAACCACAAGGTTTATTATAAACATTTGGTCTTTTCCCAAACGCTGTCCAATTGGCTTCAGTTATTTACCTTAAGCGGGTTTTTTTTTCCTGGATATTCATTTAGAACACATTTCAGTTGAAATCAAGGGAACAATGAATCATAAGACTTTATGCTACACAAGCTAGAAACCATGAAGTTTATAGGTGGCAATAACATCTAAACCAGGAAAGAAAAAAAATGGACTACAGCCTCCCAACTATAATACATAATCCTTGCATGATGTAATGTTTCTGAATAAAGTCCTTTAGTACTATATATTGGATATTGTCACATTCTGCCACATAAGGTTTAGTGGATGAATTTGGCTTAGCTTTCAGAAATAATGAACATGTATACCCAAATCTGATTGGACAATCTTGAATCTATTCAGGGTATCTGAGGTGAAACCAGGAAATAATAAAACATCTTTCATGTTTCTTCTAAGGATTTCTTATTTACTGACTTTTTGATAATTCTTAATTTCTGCAGCCAAAAAAATGTTATTTTCATGAATTCAAAAACCATTTAAAAAATTTTATGTTATTCTCAATTGGTTCTGTCTAGAACATACATAATATTTTTTCTTTATTCCTCCAAATAAATTTAACTGGTTCCCAAACAAATTTCTGTTATTAATTCCTTCATAACAAAATGATATTTCTGTTTTCAGAACAGTTGGTCCAGTCACTTATTTTAGTCTTCTCATTATGAAGTAAGTAAAATATATGTCTGTGTTAATCTTGTTTTCAACAGCTAAGTCTCAGACGTCAAAATATTATCATCTTTTATTTTTACTTTATGCTAAACATGTTAAAAATTATAATTTACAAAGCAGTAAATTTTTCAGATGTCCTATGCTGAAATACTTTTCTTTCATTTGAACAAATTCTTTCATAAGAAAATGTATATTTTGGCTTTAAATTATTGTATTTCCTCCCTTAGTTATAGCCTTTTGGTTATCACTACTGAACAGGTAAAAATGAAAATTATTTCATTTGATTGCATGAAAATGTTGAGATTCAACTTTTTTAACAAATACAATAAATCTAGACCATTTTTAATAATCCTGTTTAATTTTAATATTTTCATTTGAATTGCTATGATGTGATTATTTTATATTTTACGTTTATATTCATTTTTTTAAAAAAAAATGCTTTGAAGTAAGGCTCATTACATATGATTCAGTAAAAAAAGCAGATGTAATCATTTTTTCAATTAATAGATTTTTATGCTAATTAGCATTTGGATTTATTCGTAATTTTGTAATAGGCATAAGAGATGCATTGTGTCATTTAAACAATATTATTTGCTTGCTTCCCTCCCCAAATGAATTAAATTCAGAGATATTTATGATGATGGACAAGAAATTAGGATTTGTTCACATTTGGATCGAGTCCTAATTCCTTGTCGATCATCATAATATCTCTGATGAAAAGGTCACTCAAATAACATGGGAGCATAAAACCAGCATATTTTCACCTTTTGCAGCTCAGCCCTAATAGGATTTAAGTGTTGTTTATATATTTTGCATTAATGCACAAATTTTCAGTCTATGTAAATCAATTTACAAGAATACTTTCCAACAGAAGCATATTTTCATGATATTAAAATATCTTTTCAATCATATAGCAATTCACGTGTTGTAATGGTTCCATTCACAAAACCAGTTCCAATTATACTGGCTTTAGGGCTGTACTATAGTACTATGCAGAGTATGTTGAAAGCAGCATCACAAAGGTTAGTGGGACCAGGGCATATTGGATTGAAGGGTTTTAACGGGTGAAATGGATGTGTCATGCTTCTGAAAATAATAAGGCATCTTTGTCACTTGGTATAAGGACACTCCCCAAATGCAACAAGGGCCATTATCTGGATTGTATTAAAATGAATGTTTTAGTCCATTCATTGTTCTCCAAATGGCAGGAAGAAGAAAAACTGACATGCTCTGACAAAGAAGAAACTTAAAAGCAATTAATGATGTCTGAATTTAAGACATCAGTTTTAAGACAGGTTTTTTTTCTTGCATGAAATAACAAAAATGATAGACAATGAAACTAGAACAATTGTCACATTACTTTTTAAATGTCTAATTGTTTAGCTTGTGACTAAACCATTATTTGAATGTACTGTATCTTTCTTTTCCTTTCAGAAAATTTAGAAATATGTGTGCAGATTTTGTGTGTGGATTGCCTGCTAGAAATTAGTGTACAGATGTTATTTTCCACTTATTTGGGATCCAATATCTGATACTGGAAGTGAAAATTGGTTCATTAGTATCTCAACCAAAAAAGATAAAAGGGGGAGGGCGATGACAGAATCCCAGAAATATCAGAGTGACTGAAGCAGAACTATTGGAGAATTTCTTATTATAAACTGTTTTTCTATTTTCCTTAAATCAGTAAGAATGCCTTTAAATGACAAACCCCAGAAGCGGATGATACTTTGATTTTATTGACTGATATAAAAGCCATTTTAGATTAATGTTTCTACCCTAACAGTTAGTATGAGAAAGTTTTAAAATATACCACATTTTGATTTTGCACATTATCAGTTTAGATAAGATTTTAATAGAAAATAATGTAAAAGCAAAAATAAATATGTACAAGAACTGCAAAATAAGATCTTGTAGCAGGAGGATAAACTAAGGTGAGAACAGATGAATCCATAATTGTTCTATATTACACTTCCTTTTTCCGGCTGAAACGAATAGAAAAAGTTGTAGGTGAGCTGTTTCAGTCTATCCAGCTATAACTAAACTTAATATCCTTGACTGAGAAATTGGGTTGGAGTAATCCCATAAATATCAATGTTTCTAATAGAAACTCAATATAAACCAGGAAACACCTTAGACTAAGTAGCTTTGTCTAACTCATTGTTCTCTAGATTTGCTTGACCTCAACTCCAATTATCACTAGGAGTGCATTTTTTTAGGGATATTGACTTGAAGTTAAAGATTCTTGTGGGCACCAGATTGGGAAGAGTATTCCATCATACATTCCAGGGATTAACATTAATGTAGTTTATAAATAAGGAAGTTGCTCTATTCTCCTTGGAGAAGTAGGAGAGAGTAGCTACTCAGGTGCTAATTTACAGTATATAGAAAACATTTTGTTCTAGAGAGTCAAGGAGTCAAGTTCATAGTCTGGATTTTGATTGCATCTTGACTCCTATAAACAGTTTTTCAGATTTTCAAATTGTTTCTGCTCTTGTGATAGTGATTGTTTTTAACTACATAAAGAATTGAAGTGGAACAAATAATATGTATGCAGAGATGGTGAATAATGCCTTTCTCAATATCATTTTGAAATTCCACTAAAATTCTAATTTGTAGTTACTGGTCACAACTTTTATTCATAGAACAGTAAGCTGCATAATATCTTTTTTTGCCAAACATGGGCTGTAATCTTTGTTTTGTTTAATTTTTAACAGTAGTTCTGATATACTGCAGTCTTACGACCCCCGTACATTCTTAAAAATGATAGAGGACCCCCAATTTATTTTTTATTTTTTGATATTTACTGTATTAGAAATTAAAACAGAAATTTTAAATATTTATTTGACTTTATGGACCTCCAGAAATGGTCTTGGTGACACTTTGAGAACCACTGTGCTAGAATGAGTTCTGACATTATCTTTAATTGCATCTTTGCACTAAATATATAATTCTTTTTTTAAAATGGAAATAAGAGCTGCTAGGAGCAGGGCTGATGAGCGTTTCAATCCCAGCAGAACTAACAGCTACAAAGGAGTGATTTTTGTTAAAAATGCAACTGAGGTAAAATAATTAAATCCCACCTGCTGTATTTTCAGCAATTATCATTCCCATTGGCTTTTATATTTAAAAAGACCTATTTGATGTTATATGTAATTTGACCCTTCATCTATATTAAATTAAAGAGCAATCATGCTAAGGGGTCAATTATGTAAATATGTAAATATATTATTCATTCATGCATCCTGAGAACTAAAACTGGTACATGATCCTTGAAAAAGATGAAGTTACTTGAAAGCCTTCAAGGGAGGTGCTATGTGGCCCTTAATTCTTAGTACTTGTGAAACATTTACATCTGAAGAATTTCTATTTCTATTTTCTTAACCCTTGTATTACACAAGAGGGGTAAAGCAACTCGTCTTCTTTTTAAAAGGGGGATATTTTCCTGTAAGATTTAGATCTTTAGAGTTTTTACTTTAAAAAATGGTTGAGGAAAAGCTGTATTTCCAACACTTTGATATTTATTTAGTGTCCTTGTGTACTAAACAGCAGAGATTGGTTTATAATGAAATAAGAATGGAAAGGATGTATGGCAAATATTTTTTGGGATATTTAACTGTTTAAATTACCACTTAAATTAATCCTATTATGCAATTAATATGTGATGCTAACACCAGCTCTATTGTTTTTACAGATCACAAAATTGACTCAAGAAATTCTCAAGACAGGCTATATTTATAAAAGTGAGTAAACTGCTTTAGATATTGCTGCCCCTTTTCTAAAAGACATTTGGGGGGTTAGGTTTTGTAAGGTCAAATTTGGGAAAGCTCACTGGAAACATTTCCACATCGCATAAAACTATATTCCAAGTTTTCTTTGGCAGACATCTTAAAAATTAGGACTCAAAGAACTAGTTTTTGCCTAGTCAGATTTAATCTATCTAGTTCAAACTCTCTGCTTTGATTAGCAGATTATGAGTACCCAGAGTAGTCCCGAGTTACTCCGAGTTAAGTACTCCAGTAATTAAAGCAATGTTAAGAGCTGTATACTTTAAATAAAAAACAATTGTGGGAAATAAGCAGATTGGGAACAATTGGTGTTTCTGTATTTCCATTTCTAATTCATGGACCTCTCCCAGAGTTCGGTCTTCTGAATGTCACAGTTTGGAAGGAAGAAAGAAGAACGATATTAATGTATGGAAATTGAATGGATCTAATCTAACAGAGGAAGGCAGATTAAGCAAGAAAATTATCTTTGCCTAAACCAATCCAAATATCTCTTTTGTATAACATTTTTAAGTACTCCTGAGACATTCCTCATCAAACGTTTACCTGTAACCTCAAATTAATTCCAGCTGATCAGGTTATGCGGACAAAGTATCTCATACAGATAAGCAAATAATAATAATTTTCTACCTATTGTTCATGAAATACTATAATATATCCAGAAAACCATGTATCAGATATGTATGATCATTATATTTCCTCCTTTTACTGTACTTGGAATATATTATGATTTTATTAATCAATTCATGTTAATAATTAATAGAGTTCCTTCTATATGTGCTGAGTGACACGGTGAAATTTTGGTTTATGAAAACTCAAAAACACCATGTCAGTTGAACATAAAAATCTACAGACCAACTGTTTCTAATAGCTAGTGAATATT
Source organism: Pantherophis guttatus (assembly GCF_059756535.1). Taxonomy (NCBI): domain Eukaryota; kingdom Metazoa; phylum Chordata; class Lepidosauria; order Squamata; family Colubridae; genus Pantherophis; species Pantherophis guttatus. Next base: position 51,345,059 of record NC_142064.1, read on the forward strand.
CAACCAAGTCATTTGGTATAGGAACCCAAGTAATAACATTTTTACACTATTGGCTATGCTCAGAACCCAGTTTGTGTTTCCAAATGTAGAAGTACTCTATTAATTCTAAACATGAACTGTTTAACTTTTTAAAAAAATCTGAATGTGTTTCAAGTAAAAGGAGGACTTTTGATGGTTTTTCTCCTTACAGGCAACTATGCATTCTTTCAGTGCATTCAGTGCATTTCTAAAAAAAAGGGTGTTTACTATTTAGCACCATAGAAACAGCAAATGAGATCTATATCAATATTAGTGAATATTACTACTGTATTACCTTGACACTTTTTTTTCCTCAAGGCTTCCAGATGATTCACAAATGCATAAAGTTATAGTTATGTGCATCATCATAGAAATGTAATCATAGAGAAAGATGCATTTATTATCTTTCTATCAATTATACTATCCTGAAGAACATACAAGTCTGAACAACAGCAAGAAAAAAGGAAACTTTTATTTGTAATTCTTTCTTTCAATGTTTACTCCGCAACTGATGTAGTACTGTAGAATAAAATCTGTGTCTGTTTCAATTGTGCTTCTTTTCTTATGGTTTCCAGATATTTAACTTTCCTCAACATGAGGCATTCAGTGGAAGTGATTAACATATTCCAGGATTTTTTGTTATATCACATTTGTACATCCTGCTCAAGGAGAATGGGAAGCCCTTAATAGTCCAGTTCTAATTATTTGCAGCCAGGCACCATAAATGATTAACAAAGACCAGCATAAGGAATCAGTCTGATAATTATGGGAGAAAGAAGCTTGTGTAATATGAATTATATCCTTGAACATCAAAGTGAGTCACATAAGAATGTCCTTTTTATATGCAAGTTACTCTATCAGGGAACTGTTTTCCGTCAAAGAAAGTAGCAAAGTTGTAAACTTGGTATTTGCTGTGTGCTAAATCTTATTTTTTACTGAACATTTTTTTTCATTAAACTACTGGAGTTCAATATAGTTGAACGCTATATACTGTAGTTGAGATCCCAATCAGTGCTATATCAGCCTTTGGAAAAAAGGATATCTGTCTTCAAATCCTAGAACTATGTAAATGTACACTGTAATATTATGGAAATTATGATGATTTGATCACATGCTTGATCTACCCATTGTATGGAATTTTAAGGGAGTAATATCTAACTTTACAGGCCTAACTTCATATTTAAGAGTACATTGCATGGTCTGTAATTGTACTGATTGTGAAGAGTCGCTGTTAAAGGGGAAAATTAACTGGTTCGGAACATGCATTATGAAATAAAGTACTTATATTCTGGTAGCAAACTATCAACATTTTGTTGATTGCCTCCTAAAATTCTATGCTGCTCACAGTCTCTGAAATAAATACTATTAAAAATCACAGAAACATTTTTATTGCATCGTTAATTGGAACATTTTTGCATAACTGATATTGATTTTCTTGAACATGTTAAATTGTAGATGGAAGATGCCTGATATTATTTTCTGCATAATAAAAGCCATATGCACCTGATAGGGACAATGTCACAGTGCTTAATGAAATGTTGCATGCTTTTGATGGAAGATGATGGAAGAATTGCTCATGACTATAAATATATACTAAGACCATTTGGCCCTACAGTTAACAAGAAGAAGCCATTATCCAGTTCCTTTACAAAGAGAATTGATTAATATGCTGTCCAACCAACATGCATACAGCTTGCATTATTTTACAGAGTCTCTAATCTAAGAGAATAAAACAAGATACATGTCCCTGGTTACATATGCAGATTGACAACAGATTGATCTTTCCATCCAAACAGATATACAAAAAGTTCATTGATCAGTTGGTTTCTCAAAGCGCTTATAAAAACATGTGCTTGCATTGTATATCTTCCATTTATTGAATGAAGCCTTACTTAAGTGTTAACTGTGGGATAATTTGTGGAAAGATTGATTCCAAAAAGAAAGCAATTCTCTAAGCAAAGATGAATACAAATAAGGTATTAGATTTGATTTCACTTTATATTTATAGTTCCTTTTATTATCCTATAGAGGTACTGTAAAATACTTTGCTGGGCCTATATGCTGATGTTCTAGTTCTTAAGTATTTTTCTGAGACATGTTTGTTGTTTGCAGTATGATTTTGACCAAGCAGAGTTTCCAGAGCAATATGGATTTGATTCTTAGGCCAGATATTTTTAAAGGTCCCCACAAACATAATTAGTTTATATTATGGCATATTTGGCATTTAGAGCTTGTTAATTAAGTCTGTGAAATAATGCAAGCTGTTTGCTTAATATTATCTTTGAGCTTTGGATCAGTATAGAACAGTTTCCTCCCACCCCCAAAGTATTTATTTATTGTGTTACTTTTATTTCTCATTTTTATATCACTTTTTGATCCACTGTTTCCAAAGTGCCTAATAACAGGAAACCTGGTAGGCTCCTTTGCATATTGTACTTATATAAAAATTTGGCTTATGGTCATCTGCAAAAATCTGGATTCACTCAGGAAATTTTTAAAAAAGTTTCAGGGATTAAATCATTAGCAAGTGTCATAATAGCATTATTACTTTTTGTATTATCTCTACTGAAGAAGAAGTATCCTGCAGAGTGCTTGGTTTTAAGCTGCAGAACATCCTGATCCAATGGTGGATATACCTGTTCCTACATCCTGTTCCACCATCCACTCTGAACATCTAAGTCATTGCATGTCTCCTAGGTGGTGTGTATGATCTAAAAAAGGGAAGAAAAAGGGCAATGGAATAAGCATAAAGCAAAGGATCAAAGCCCACTGAGGGTATATTTATTAAAATCCCAAGCTTGGAACTGGAGAATATATTTCAAGAAACATTTTTTGGTAAATATGTCAGTCATTCAAGGTGGGCAAGGATTTTGCCATCTTGACCTAAGCACCACCTGTTTTCTCTGTGAATCATGATATCACGTACAAAAGGATCAGAGCTTGTGTCAGTGCGTTCACATAGAGCTGCCCTCCTCCGGGTGCTGTTGGCCAAACAATGTCGGCTGGCGGCCCCCAGGTCGAGGGCGTTCTCTGTGGCCACACCGACCCTCTGGAATGGGTTACCCACCGAGCTCTGGACGGCTCCCGACCTTCGCACTTTCCGTGCTGACCTGAAGACATGACTCTTTCGGCAAATCCCCTGATCAGCTGTGTGATTTTAAATTGTGGGGATTTTAACTTGGTTTTTGGTTTTAGTATTTTATTGTATTCTTTTATTGTGTAAGCCGCCCCGAGTCCTACGGGAGAAGAGCGGCATATAAATTTTGATCAATGAATAAATAAATAATGATGAAGTGGGATTGTTTTCATCACTTTAATGAAAGGCTTTGATCTTCAGGATACCTCTGTAACATATTCATCATTGTAAGAAACCATACTCATCATAATGGATATTTTTAAATAATGATATGAACCATGTAAAGTACATTGCTAAATATTAAAAATACTACCAAGGAGTCAGCATTTTTTCTTCAATGACAGAGTAGCATTATTATGTGATGGGACAGAAATCACTTGTGTTGCTTATTTTGCAAATCACCATGTGTTTTGTGTATTCTTTTTGTATGCCCATTTCATTTTCATATCAGTCTCAGTCTTGTCAGGTAGAATCTGTTTCTCTTCCATAACATTGGAAGACTGGAACTGTTAGACACAGTTTATCTATAGTAAAGGTAAAGGTTCCCCTCGCATATATGTGCTAGTCATTCCTGACTCTAGGGGGCAGTGCTCATCTCCATTTCAAAGCCAAAGAGCCAATGTCAAAGGCTCATGGAATACTGTTACCTTCCCACCAAAGGCATTTTTTAAGTGTTTTCGAACTGCTAGGTTGGCAGAAGCTGGGACAAGTAACGGGAGCTCACCCCATTACGCGGCACTAGGAATTCGAACTGCTGAACCTTTCGATCGACAAGCTCAGTGTCTTAGCCACTGAGCCACCATGTCCCTCTATCTATAGAGGTATATATCTTTCAAGATGTCCAGTGTTAAAATATTTTGCTTCATTCTGTTGAGTTTGAGTTTTTTGAGGTTGAGTTTAAGAGGTTTTTCTTTTAATTGTAATCTTTAGTTCCTTCTAGTGCCCTCTTGTGTTCAGTTCTTAAACTCTTTGTTATTTTTAACCAAAACTAAAACACTTTACCACAGGAAGGATTCTTTATAATTAATTCCAAAATTTTATTTCAAATTTATCTGGACCTTTAGTCCATTTGTAGCTTTTGTAGTTTCGATTACCCTTTTAGTGCTTATATGAGAAAAAAAAATAAAAGTTCTTAATTTTATAGTTAAAACTTGTTTCACTAAGGAATAAAGGAAATTCACCCAGTGCTATCCGACCAATTCAAAGTTTCCTAACAGCTGAAAAGCAGTTAACAAGAATTTCTGAAAGTCATGAGTATGCAAACTTAGTTTCAAAGGTACTGACCGTGAACAACAAGTTTAAGAGCCTTCTTTCCCAGAGCTCTAAACCTGCCAAAGACTGTTATCTTGTTGTCTTCTCATAGGGTGTAGCTGTCAAGGGCACTTATGTATGATCTCAAGTCTTCTCCTTGTCCAGAGGGGAATTAGTAAAGAGTCAGACAACTTTTCAGTTCTTTATTTTGCTGCTGTTCTCAGTCCACTTTTCAGAGCTGTTTTGACTCTGCCATTTATTCTATGAAAGTCCATACATTCTGATGGTCCCTTCTAAGGAGATACAGCTGCAGAAAAGGAAGAAATAGTTATATGGCATCCTACATCTCATAAGGTGAAATTCCTGCTGCACCACATTATGGGTCAGATACGAGGACATGCAAAAGAGGGAGGGGGGAGCAACAGTCTTCCTCTTCTCCCAAAGACATGCATATCTCTACCAATTAGATTGACAGAAGCATTTCCTTTCACTATAAATTGATCACTAGAGATAAATTATTGGTTTAGCTTAGTTGGAGTCCATTAGAGTTGGGCAGCTAATAAATTTAAATAAATACATACATACCAAAACTTGATATTTACAGTAAGTTCCAATATATTGCAACTTATTATAATAAATCCCTGATCTATTGTGCCATTCAGGAAGAATGTAAGGCATGATATTGCTGTAGCATTACAATGGCCCCCGTTGACCAAACCAGAATCGGCTCTGGTGAAGTCAAATGAGTTGCTTCCAATCTTTGAACTTTGTAGAGCTATAAAGTAGAAAGACAACTTAAATTCACTGAGATAATTTGACAATTTAACAATGCAGAACAATGATACGTATAAATAAATAAGGAATAACTTGCCCAATAGGCACTGAAGTTTATGTTCGTTTTAGTTCTAAAGAAAAGTGTTGTGAGCTTTTTTTTTTTTTTTTTTGCAATTTGGTCATCTTTCCCTTCAATAATATTAGCTACTTGTAGTTCGATTGTAACAGAAGGATGACTGCTCAGGACATACCAGTAGGTTTGTATCTCATTGACTGGCTTTTCTTTATATGAACAAAACTAGGGGTAAAATGCTACCGGTTCACACCGGTTCAGGCGAACCGGTAGTAAAAAAAAAGCTACCGGTTCATCCGAACTGGTATTTCCGACGATCAGCTGTGCCGCGCAATTTATATTTGCTAGAAAGCAGGAAATCCTGCTTTCTAGCAAATCTAAATTGCGCGGCACAGCTGTTCCCCTCCTCGCTGTTCAACTTACCTTCTTAAGCCTCCTTTTTCTACACGAAGTGCACATTTGGTGCTCACTGCGCATGCGTGCACATGCAGTGTGCATTTGGTGCGCATTGTGCATGCGCGCACACAGCGTGCATTTGGTGTGCAATGTGTATGCGCATGCAGCGCACATTTGACGCACACCATGCATGCACGGGCAGCGAACCGTTGGCAAACTGCAGAGGACTTCACCACTGAACAGAACCAATGATGGGGGAAATAAGACCATTCTTTTTAAGTAACTAGTTAATATAATATAAATTAGCCTTACCAAATTTGTTTTCCTTAAGATGCATTGAGACTAATACTTCTAGAAGTTCCTGATTGGAAAAGGATGTTTTTAGCCCTAAAATAATAATGCCATAGAATCCATTTCCCCATTCTCCTTCTTGAACCTGCTTCCTAATCATAAATTAAAAACATGCGCCAGCATGTTTGATTTGTCTGTTTTCTTGCTTTCTATAAAGATAAGTTGCACTAGACCTAATATTGCCCCAAAGGCTTGTGAACAGCTTGTATTGTTTATCTTCAGACACCTGCCTACACAATCTATTTCTCAGAACTGTGCTACATTTGTGTCCTTGAAATTCCTCTGTAGTTGCTAATCAGTCAGCATTTGAATAGATCTCTGCTTGAGGACTATGCATTTGTTCAGGAGATAGATACTGTATATAATTCTTAAATGATTTTAAATAATGTTTTCATGAGCACACATTTCCAAATACACTTTTCCCCTTTAAGTATGTTTTCATATGACAAAAAGGCATTACAAATTAAGAAAAATGTGAATTTTGAGTAAGTTTCATTTCAGGCATTGCTTTAAAAACACAAGAGTGGATTCATTCACTTTAGGCATTATAATTAATTTGCCCCTTAACCCTAGCAGCAAGGGCAATACCTTAAATTACTTGGAAGATCTTTATTATCCTAATTTATTTTCCGTAAAATGAAGAGAAAAAGGCTTTGGGAATACTATAAATAATGTATTGGCTGATCAAAACAGCTTGATTCTGAACCTCTTCTTTTTTCCAGCATTGGTTTGACTCTGAATAACTTATCACCACCTTAAATTTCAATTGCCTTCTTTAGCAAGTTAGCAAAGGGTCTTTCTGAACACTGCAAAATGTTAAAGGAAAAAAAATAATTTTTAGGCATTAATGGTTTAACAGCAAAACCATTCAGTCTTAATGCTATCTTAAAATAGTTGATTAGTTACATCAAGAAGAACAATCCTTTTGAGCGAGGTGTATTTTGAGATTGGCAGTACCTATCACAGCAATCACAAAATCTCTATCACAGTAACACAAACAAGCCTGTATATTTCCAGAGAAAATGTGCAGATAAATATGATGTCAAGGCTAATACTTTGGTTTGTATCTTGGCAAATCCTATTTATTTCTGTTATTAAAAGAGCTTTTAAATAGGACAAAATTGCTGGGAGGCATTAGAGAGGTGTCTTGGGCCGCATTAGATCCTCTGGAGAAATTGCTTCTGATTATAATAATTCTGACTTACAAAATTATTGGCTTAAGATTGTTAAGTGAATCTAAGAAATAAAATATAAAGGGTGGATTTTCCACCATTTCATACATTCAGTGACAATATTCTTAAGTACCCCAAGTTTTGTAAAGTAGGATTTAAACAGCTTCTCCTATAATTACAGATCATTTGTCTGCATTACAATCTTACTCTTGTTTAGTGTAGTTCTTTCTCAAATAAACAGGTCTAGGAGTAAAGGCTTAATCTTGCTACAATTATTTTAAGCTCCAATGAACCACATTTTTCTATTTTCCATCTTTTCAGACTGGTATTTCACAGAACCAGAAAAAGAAGACAGCTTTTAAACTCTGCATAAATAGCTGTGTTACAAATTTTGATGAGTGATGAAATTGCTGTTACTACCCATTAGCAAATGTGTTATTTTTATGGATCTTCCTACTGTTATCTGCAAACTGTGAAAGAAGGTGGTACATTCTCTCTGACTCATTTTATGAATGGATCTGCAATGTCATCTGCTGAAATCTATGTATATAGTCTGAATCATTTTAAACGCAGTGCCCTCACAAATCATTTCAACTTATATGCCAAGAAATCTTGAACTGTAGGCTCAGAATAAATCACACAGGTGTACATTCTGTCATTCCCATCGAGAAGGAAAGACTTAGGTGATGAAGTAAAAGTAGTAGTAACTCTCAGGAATTTATGGAGTACCTGATTTCAAGGGAAACTAAAGCATAATCAGAGTCATTTAAAAGAGGATTCAAACCATTGGTAAGAAATATCTTGCACCAGGAATTAGAAAAGGTTCAAAATAAATAAGATTCCCTACAGAGTAAAAGCACAACTGCAGACAATTCTTAAGAAGAAGAAAAAAATGGAGGATAACATAAAAAGCCAATAAGGCTAGACAGAAAGCTTAGTGAAAAAAATAGAGAACTTGGAGAACAAAAAATGGAGAAAGAACTTAGTAACAAAGGAAAGATTCAGCCAGAACTGTAGAACTTCTGACAGGAAACTCAATACTTGAAATGAGCTGAGGTCAGCAAAGGATGGTAAGAGTAATAAAAAGAACTTCTTTAGATATGCTGAAAATAAAAGGGGAAAAAAAGCTTTAATATACCATCTGCTCAATGAAGACAGTAAAGTCATAATAGATAACACAGAAAAGGTGAAGCTACTCCACTACTATTTTGGTTTTTCTTTTGCAGTCTCAGTATGTAAATTCCACCATAAAACTCTTTGGTTTGGATAGATTTAAATCGCCAAGAGCAGATGAATTGCATCCTTGACTATGGAAGTAACTAAGCAAATCTGACCCAACCTTTATGTACAGTATTATCTTTGAAAACTCCTGAAGAAATGATGGACAGTCAAGTGGTTCCTATAGTATCTTGAGAGGGGAACAAAGGGAAGATACAACCAACTACTGACCAGTCAGTCAAACCAGTCAGTGAGAAGGTTTTAGAATGGGTCATAAAAAGATCAGTCTGTAAGTACTCTGAAAATAATGTAATAATCAAAAATTTGAATGGATTTGTCAAGAATAGATCCTGCTAGACTTGTGTTAACTCATTTTTTTTGAACAGATTAATGTGAATATAATAAGAACATTATGTAGATGTCATATATCTTTGTTTCATGATGGAACATAAAATGCATATCCCATCATATTCTGCTTAGCAAGTTACTTAAATATGGCTTTGTTGGCATGCTGATTAAGTGGATACATAACTAGCTTGAAAATCGTACTCAGAATGTGTTAATCAATGGTACTCATCAAAGCAGTGAAAGGTATCTAATTGGTTGCAACAAGAATCACTTTTGGGCACTATGTCCTTCAATATTTTCATTAATGAGCTGGATAAAGAGACAGAAGAAATGCTTATCAGTTGTGTAGATGACAACAAATTAACTAATGCACTAAAAAACAAGGGGAAACAAATCAAGGGGGGAAATCAAAATACTTTAATAGGTTAGGGAAAGTAACTCAATACCGTATTTTCCGGCATATAAGACGACTGGGCGTATAAGATGACCCTCGACTTTTCCTGTTAAAATATAGGGTTTGGGCTATAATCGCCGTATAAGACTACCCCTCTTCCAACGCACACCAAATAAAAATTAAAAAACATCAACTGGCTCACCCACAATGTAAAAGCAGCTGTGCTAGACCCAAAATGGCCCCTGCAACAAGCAAGAACCTCACACAGCCACAAAAAGTCCAAAAAAACAACTTTCACACTTTACACACACAAAATTCCACATACAGCTTTGTGAGATTTTGTGTGTTTGTGTAGTTAGAGTGAAACACTACAGAAACACACTAAATATCAGAAAGCTGCACAAATATTATTTTATTTTATTTTATTTTTAGTTTTATATGAAAACTAAATTTAAAACTTCCTAAACTTTAAATGGCTAGGTCTAAAAAAGAACAACTAAAAAAAATCCCAATTAACTATTTTTTTTAAAGCTCCCAAAGGGGAAAAAAACTTACCCAGTAGAACAGGGGTCTCCAACCTTGACAACTTTAAGACTTGTAGACTTCAACTCCCAGAATTCCTCAGCCAGCTTTGTTTTGCTGGCTGAGGAATTCTGGGAGTTGAAGTCCACAACTTCCTGCCTGCTTGATTGCAGGCAGGGAGTGGCTTGCTGCTGGAATGGATTCAGGCAAGCGAAGCAAGGCAAGCGTTGCGACTAGCAGCTAAAGTAAGCAAGCTGGAGGGGGAAAACTTTTTTCCTTTTACATGGCTCTGGCGATCCAACTCAGGCAACTGATTAGCAGGCAACTCAGCTGGGATCGTCAGAGCTTGGATCGCCAGAGCCATTTAAGGCTCATCAGAGCCTTTCGGGCTGGTCTGCCTGGTTACAGGAGAACGACACCCAGCGTATAAGTCGACCCCCGATTTTTGAGAAGATTTTCATGTGTTAAAAAGTCACCTTATACGCCAGAAAATATGGTAACAAAAACAAGTACAAAACATTTCACTTAGAAAATGCATAAGTCAAATGCATAAATACAGAACGATGGAACACCTAGGTGGGTAGCAATTCTTGTGAAAAAGGTCTTGGAATAGTAGTTGTTTTGCAAATTGAATGTAAAAAGAATTGTGTAATAATACAGCTGAAAATAGTGCATGCAATTTTGGACTACCTGTATTATAGTTTCCAGATCTTGAAAGACTCTATTTAGGTAAGACCCCATCCTAACCCCTTATCATGTCCAGTTCTGGTTCCTACACCTTAAGAAAGAATCAAAGACATTTGAATAAATAGAAGAAGGGCAGTGAGAGTGAAGTAGAGCTAGAAATAAAGTCGTATGGAGATAGATTGAACAAGCTACGTATGTTTAGCCTTCACAAGGATAGGACTGTATATAAAAGAAACCCTGATCACTAAAAAAAAACCCTAATTTGCTACTTGGACATGGAATGTTTGCAGGCTAAGGTTCATTTTAATATATTTAGTTTGGTTAGCTTCTGACTTTTAAAATGTTATTTGACTTTCAATTCAACATCCTTGGGTTGATGAACCACTTTTTTTCATCTGTCTTATTCTGAAGGCCAAAATAGTGGTCTACCTTAGTGATTGAATGGGAAGAAGAAATGTGATCTTAAATACCCCCTACTTACCCATAGAAGAAATTTCAGTGGTAATTTTCTACTAAAGAAAGAGGAAAGCAAAACATGGTAGTCATGAGTTGGGGGCTATTGTGAATTAGATTGGTGGTCTCAAGATATACTTTCCCTAAAACACCAAAAGAGTATTTAGATATGGAAATAGTATAGATTTTATTTGCTTGCCTACTTACCCTGTTTCCCCCAAAATAAGACATCCCCTGATAATAAGCCCAATCGGGCTTTTGCGTGCATGGCAATAAGGCCAAACACTTATTTCAGGGTTCAAAAAAATATAAGACAGGGTCTTATTTTTGGGAAAACACAGTATATGTTACCTTTCTATTCAGAATCAACCCTCCTTGTGGCTTACAATTTAAAACCTGACAAATAACATAGAATATGAAAAAATAAAAACAAATAAACTAAAGCATGGATATTAAATTCACTGACCTTCAGAATCCTGGCTAAACTGCTATGTCTTTGCAGATTTTCTGAAGGTTGAACTTCCACAAGGCCTTATTGCAATGTCTGGAGACTTTGAGAGTATGGCTTTTGATTGTGGGCCCACTTTGTCAGGGCTTTGTCATCTTTGATGGGGTTGCACTGCCCCAGATAGATCCTGTGATCAATCTGTGCATCCAAGACTTGCAAATTCTGTTCATTGAGCAGGTGGCAGTCATGACTAGAAGGGCCTTTGCACAGCTTTATCTTGTGCATCAGTTGCTCCCATTTCTGGATCGGCAGGCCCTACTTACAGTAAGCTCATGCTCTGGTCAGTTCTTGACTGGACTATTGCCCTTGTAAAGTAACTGGAAACTTCAGCTGGCACAAAATGCAATGGCACAAGCAATTATAGGCTCTCCTGGAACAGCACATGCTACACTTTTGGTCTGTGAGCTAAACTGGCTGCCAGTTTGCTTTTGAGTCCAATTCAAGATGTTGACTTTAACTTTTAAAGCTCTTCATAACATGGAACTGGATCATCTCATGGCCACCTCTCCCCAGTTACATAAACCCAGCACATTAGGTCTGTCAGACTAGGCATGTGAGTACCATTGGCAGGTCCCAGGACATGTTTCTTCTCTGCCATGGCAACAGCCCAATAGAATATTCTTCTTCCTGAAATGTAGATTATCTCCATATCTTTTGATATTCCAAAAAAATTCTCCAAACCTGGCCATATTGTCCAGCATGGAGATCCCAGGCAACCAGAGACTTGCTCAGATAGCTCCATAGTTGAGGTGGCTGGTTTTATCTCCCCTCTCCTATGGTTTGTACCTTTTGCTTTCATGGTATTTATTAATATAGATTTTTATATTTTATATATTTGTTTTTATCTGTATGACGCCCAGAATCACTTTCAGTGAGATGGGCAGCTATATAAATGTAACAAACAAACAAAAGCTCCTCTCTTAGGTTCAGAGGTGGGTTTTAGCAAGTTCTGACCAGTTCTGGAGAACCGGTAGCGGAAAGTTTGAGTAGTTTGGAGAACCGGTAGTAAAAATTCTGACTGGCCCCGCCCCCATCTATTCTCTGCTTTCCAAGCCCCAGCTGATTGGGAGGAAATGGAGATTTTGCAGTATCTTTCCCCCAGAGTGGGGAGGGAATGGAGATTTTGCAGTATCCTACCCCTGCCACACCCACTAAGCCACGCCCACCAAGCCATGCCATGTCACCAAGCCACAGTCACCAAACCAGTAATAAAATTTTTTGAAACCCACCGCTGCTTAGGTTGCCTAATAAACAGGGTTTTGAAAGCAGAAGCATATTCAGAAAGGCCTCTTGAGGACAACTTAGCATATCTGCTCTTTTCTAATTAGAAAGGAGCTCCATTGGACAACTAGCCTCTAAGCTGTTTAAGACCTTAAACATCAATGCCAATATTTTAAATTGTGCCAAGAAAGCAGATGACTGCAAATAGAGATCTTTCAATACAGGCATCGTGTAATAGTGATAAATTGTCCTGGTTAGTAGCCTAGTGGCTGCTCCATGCAAAAGTTACAGCTTTCAAACACTTTTCAAGTATAGACACATGTAAAACAATGTGCACAACTCATTTTCGCAGTAGTTTCACTTGGGAGAATCTGCTTTTTTCTCACTCCTTTCTACTCTTTCAGGAGAAATCTAAGAAGGCATTGAGTCTGTACCTTCAGTACAAAATTCCCCTATTGCAATAGATCAAATTGCTTTCAATTTAGCTTTTCCTACTTTTTGTCTGGCACCTATTCTTAAGAAAAGTGGGTGTCAAAACTGTTTTTAGCACGGTATGCAAGGTTTTGAGGCTCAGTCAAATGGTATAATAACATAAGAAAGATCCACAATAATGGGAATGAAGCAATGATAAAAGACGCCTGCTTGTCTTCTAGGAGGTGGGATTGAATGCACTGGTAAATGCAGAAAGACAGGTTGCTAAGCACTCACGTAAATAAAGCAGAAAATATCTAGGCTAGCCACCTATGCGGGCTCTTGAAAAGAAATGTATTCTTTATCTGCTGACAATGTTATGTATAAAAGAATGAATCAACTATCCCCAAGTCAGCCAATGTTTCCAAGACAAAAATGGATGATAGAAATGTAAAAGAAGCTTATGAGAGTCGGGGAAAAAGAGAAAGAACAGGCGGTTACAAGCTGACATCCCATCATGTTGTTTGTAATTCTTCTGCATCACAATAGACTAGAACAGTGATGGCTAACCTTTTTGTCATTGGGTACCAGGAGGTGGGGAGGGGGGAGTCGCACACATGCGTGCCCACACCTATAATTCTATGAGCCCCGCCTCTGCGCATACATGCGCGACCCCCCCACGCTCCTCCCACTCCTGGCATGCGATGGCCCGATAGGCCAGTTTTTCTCTCTCACCTGGCTCCAGAGCCTTTTTAGAAGTCTAGGGTGGGCAGAAGTTGGCAAATGGGCCATTTTTGGCCTCTGGAAGGCCTCCGGGTGGGTGGGGAAGGTAGTTTTTGCTCTCCCCAGACTGCTAAAGAGGCTCTGGAGCTGGGGACAGCAAAAAATGAGCCTTCCCCACCACCCCCGAGGCCCTCCAGAAGCAGGAAACAGTCTGTTTCTCTACTTCTGGTTGGCCCAGAAGCCCCAAAAATCAGCTGGCTGGCATGCGCATGCATGCCAGACCTGAGCTCATGTGCCCACTGATATGGCTACACATGCCACCTGTGGCACGCGTGCCATAGGTTCGCAATCACAGGACTAGAAAGATGGAAAATCTCATTCTTTGAAACAATCCTCCTGAATTAAGGGCAGGGGAACAACTATTTGTTATTTACAAGTGAGATATTAATTTTTCTGTCATTCAAGATGTTTCAAATTTCTGACACCTTTTCCGATTTCTTGGTGTCCAGAGGATCTTAAGCAAGGGAAGGAGGAACTTGCTTTCCATATACTTTCTCCTGGTTTGATATCATTCTACCAATTTTGATGTCACTATTTCTTGTCCACTCTGTTATATCATACAATTAGTAACTAACTAGCCTTTTCCACAATATATTGTCTTCCCCACATTCACAGCAATCATGACCAAATCCTGTTTATTTAAAGCATAACAGAACTGGATTATATTTGCCATGATAGTTAAGATCTTGGAAGCAGATGTATTTTGCCAAATATCAGTCTAACTGGGACAACTAACTTTAAAGTTTGAAGGTTATCTTCAAAGTTGTGCTTTCACCGGCTCAAGGTTGACTCAGCCTTCCATCCTTCTCAGATCAGTAAAATGAAGACTCAGATTGTTGGGAGAAATATGCTGACTCTATAAAGCGCTTGGAAAGGGCTGTAAAGCCCTGTGAAGTGGTACATAAGTGCTATTGCTATTGACATTGTCAGAATGTGACGGGTTGTTCTAAAATATAATTTTAAAAAAAATCTAACCTTTTCATTATTAGACATTGTTTAAATGTTCAAACTCTGAATATAAAAAAAAAAAATTCAAATCTTTATTGTCAGTGCACAACATATATACAATGAGGTTGAGCTCCCTCACTGCATCCCTCCCAACCCAATACAACTCACAGTGAAGACAGAAAATTCCTACCCCAATAAATCATATTAACAAAACACCCAGTCCTATTGCACCAGTGTGAACATGTTACACATTGTGCCCACCCTGCAGTCCATCATACTACGTAGTTATGATGTTATTTCTCATTCAAGAGTCTGACAGCCCACGGATAAAAACTGTTCTTCAGCCTGTTTGTGCAGCTGGCTATACTTCTATATCTCCTTCCCAATGGTAGGAGGGTAAAGAAGTGATGACCAGGATGAGAGTCGTCTCTGAGAATTTTCCTCACTCTTCTAAGGCAGAGCGCCCCAGCGATCTCATCTAGTGGTATCAGGGGACAGCCCACGATGTTTTGTGCTGTGCTCACCACCCTCTGTAGTGTTTTTCTATCCGCGGCTGTCAGACCAGCGTGCCATACCGTAATGCAATAAGTGAGGACGCTTTCTATTGTGGACTGGTAAAAGGAGGTCATCAGTTGTTGTTCCACCCTGTTTTTATGCAAGACCCTAAGGAAATGGATCATTATTCCCATTTTTCATAATAAAATCAAAATAAAACTGAAATTAATATCTTTCTTCAACTTTCTCATCCACAAATAATCTGTCACTTAAACTACAAAAAAAGTTCTTTGTTGTCATTCAATAGCCTAAAAATAATGTTGCCCTATTTTGGCTGCAAAGAACTGAATGACTATTAGACAGTAGCAAAGAGAGTTTTATGTTTCTCTTTCCTGCCATCTAGATATCAACTGGATATTTGTAATCCAAATATGTTGGTCCTAAGTAGTATGTCACCATATTGTAAAAGGAGGGAAGGGAATAGGATGGAGGAAATGGAGAGAAAAACCTTACTATAATAATTTCTTTATCTTCAATTTAAGTGCACATTATTCATTTTTGCTTGATCAATATGATTGCTTAATTAAAGCTATGTTGGAATGGTTTCAACTAACATTTTCAGTGTTTTGAAGATGGAATTGTCTTTGACCAACACTATCAAAATAATAAGAAAACAATCATTCTTCATGACAAGAAAATTGATTTACTTGGTATTTCCAAAACATATCTTAAAAACTCATAAACAAACTGTTCATTTGAAAGAATAAGATTTTAAATTGGGACACAAATAAATACAAGCAAACACCAGGATAACTATTTATAAAATGCAATTAATTTATACCATGTGCAAAATGTTGATCTGAGACTTATATGGATGTGTAGTTCTGCACAGAATTTCTTCCCTCTTACCAAAAATTTCAAGTGTATTGCCAACAAGATGAGGGAGAGAGAATCCACAGGCTTCTAAATCTAAAAGTTTGCAGCAGCTGCTTGCAGAAGCTTATTAAAATCACCATGAAACTTGAGCCAATATATTCAGCAGCTTGGGAAACAAAATCACCCAGAAGGAGCAGCTGAGAATATGGCTAATGTCAGTGGTTATACTTTAAGACTTATTAAAGAACATTCCATTCCATTCCATCCCCGGTCTGAGTCCTAGAACAATTGTTAAACAGACTCCTGATCGAGTTTATCTATCATATTGATATTTTTTTATATTTGTGTTGTTTCAACCTCCAGGCTTTGAGCGGGCTGCCCCGGGTCATGGAAAAAGGCTTGAATGGCAACATTAACGATGAGTGAGACAGCCCTTGACATTTTGAGAACAAAGATTAGTTTACAATGCAAGTGAGTCATGTAGTATCCATTGCTTCCCCTCTGTGGGCCACTGGGGAATCTTTCAAATATAAATATCAGAGGCGTAAATAGAAAGAAAATCGCTGCCAAGGTTTTACTTGTTTTATATGAACGGTTGCAACAAGTTTACTCTCTAGCCACAAGACAGCTTGCATCAAATTCTTTTCAGACAATGGTGTATAAATTAAAGACGTCCTTGCCAAATGGCAAGAAAAATGTAAATAAATGGAGTATTACTGTTATGCTAGAAGTTAGTAAGACAAAATCATGAATTTATAATCAGAGCTACTCTTTGTAGGACATTGTTGATTATCTCTATAGTTAGAGTATGTTTGGTTGCAGATGCAATCTTTTTGGGGTTCTTTGTCCCATTTAAGAAAATTTCTGGGTGCCGTTTCAAAACCACCATTAACAGGTGCTTGTTAAAAATGAGGTGTGTTTCATCCTAAATAATTTAATTTAAATTGAATTGCAAAGCCTCATCATTAAAATAAGATATTAAAATAAAAATATTTTAGAATAGAACTTTAACATAATCACATTCATCGCACTTTATGCATAGCAAATGTTTTCCTACACAAACAATAATAAGAGTAATGGTGAAGTATATTTAAACCTGTAAAAGAAATTGCTTCTCACGCAGTTATCAATTCGGGTACATTAATATCATTTATTTTCCCCAATCTACCTTTTTAAATAGGCATGTGTGTGCAGTATAAATCTTATTTGTGAAGATAAGTGTTATAAGACATAGGACATTTCCACAGTATTTTTGCAGCATTCCAGATTTCCACAATGTCCTCAGTGAAGTCTAGAGAAAAATAATATGAGAAAAACTGTATTTAATTTAAAATGTTGCGCACCTGGACAACTATAGGTGGTTCATTTTCCCATTGGCATTTTTTTTTTGCCTCAGATCATGGCACCTGGCCATATTGACTTTGTATGGAATATAGATCTCCCACTTCAGTCACTGTAATTAAAAAAAACAACCCAACTTTGAGGCATTAGAAAAAGAGTATAGAGGAAATCCTTGAATTACAACTGTTCGCTTAACAGTTGTTCAAAGTTCTGATGGACCTGCTAATAGGTACTTATGACCCAGTTCTAAAGTTCCAAAGGTTACCTCCCCATGGTCAAATGACCATATTTCTGGCACTCAGCAAATGGTTCTTATTTGCAGCATCACATAGTCATGTGACTATATTTTACAAAGATTTTGCTGAAAACTGACATTAGGTTTTCCATTTAATAGCCCTAGTGAACCACTGGTTTGTGTAACATTGTAGTGTTTGCTTAACAATTACTGCAAAAAAAGATAGTAAAATCAGGTCGGTCACATCAATGACCTGTTTTACAATTATCATGACTTATGACCATGATGGGTAGGATCCATTATGGTCATAAGTCGAGGACTAACTGTAATTGCAAAAATATTGATTTGTATCCTTTCATTAAAATGTACAAGAGTATTTTTAATGTAAACAGAAAAGAAAATTTGCAGCTAGAATAATTTTCAATCCTCCATCCATTACATAGATGTAGATGAAATGGATATATAGATAGATTATATAAAAACATATAATGTGAACAAAAGTTATTGGGACTGAGATAGGAGGGCAAACCAGCAATCTATTTTACTATCCTCTTTTGTAGAATTAGAATAAAGTTAAGGGAATTTTTGTTACATCAGGTACAAGTTGGATACTGACAGGATAATGACTGCATTTATAGTTGATATGGTGAAAGCACTGATCAACAAGAATGTCTTGGATGTTCTCAGCATTTTGAGACCAGCTGAGAACTTAGAAGGAATCTTTGTTGTTTTGAATTATTTTGAAGGAATGGGAATGGAAGCCATCTTTTGCATTGGGCCTTCAGGCCTGCCACATTTACTACTGTGGGAAACTGGGAGTGGAGATTCTATGGAGCATGGGTGATATATAGTCATAATAACATTCTTTTCTCAGAATCAAGGACATCTTGCCCTGCACCTGGAGGGTTGGAACTGGGAGGCATCTCCAGTTGGGACAGTGATTTGATTGGGTCATGTGATGGACTTGTGGGTGCTGGGCAAGGACTTGGACTTTCCTTTGGGTGGAGAAAACCTGGAAGCTTTCAGATTCAGGTTTTCCCAGATGTGCCAACATGACATCTCTAATAAAATGGAACTTTGAGGAACATCAAGCCTTCAAGTCCTCTTTCATTGGGGGTGTTATATAGAATCCTGACAAGGAAATTGAAAGACAGTGTAGAATTGAGCATAAACATTCAATCTCTGCTTTATTCTCAGATCTTCTATAACTTGTTATAAACATTGTTTCAGTTGAAAGCTATATTAATACTTTGTTCAATGGCCATAGCAAAATAAATAAAGAAGTCCAGAAATTGTAATTTCCCATTGATTTCAAGGCTAGGAACTTAAAAACCCATTTTTGCAGTCCTGGCAAGTTAATAAAGGGAGATTATTTAATTTTTCTTGGGTTACTATATATTCATGTAATCCAATTATTCATGGCCATTAGTAGGAGTAAGTTGCATTTCCTTGGAACAAAGCCACAGAAAGGATTCTAATATCAAACAATGGAACCCCACAAATCTCCAAATTTTATATCGCCTCTAAAGTGAATGATGAGTAAATGTAGAGGAATAGCAGCTTTCATGTTCCTCATGCATGATTCCTGGGCAGCTGTACAAATTAGAAGAAGAGATAAACAAATGGCCAACAATAACCACAAAGGCAAGCTTAGTGAGGACGTCTTATCTAAAATTATCCCCCCCTTCCCCTTTTTTATCTGCCATTGAGCTCAGTGGATCACAAGTTCTCTAAATGTGAAATAAGAAACTATGTGTGGAAGCTGAATGTACAGTTTAATCTGGACTTTCTAACTCCATGGGTATGCAATGACAATTCATTCTGAGAGTTGCACATTTTGAACACACCAGTTTAATGAGGGTTGATGCTGCTGAGCAAAATGTCCAGGAATTAAGGTAGCTATGTGTTAGGAAATGGTTATTTGTCTAACCATTTATATATTTATATAATTGGTTATTTGTATAACCATGGTATATTGGTCAGGCAATATATAAACTAACAATGTATGTTTGCTGTCAGAAAGGTATTATATTGCTTTAAGACTGTATTGCATCATCTTGTATCCTGATTGGCTAAGCTCTGTAGCCAATGTACTTAAGGGAAGTCAGGATCATTGCTTGTGTGGATACTACACCATTTTACCTGCTTATTTGCTTTAACTCTCTACCTGATCTCTCTGCATGATCACTGTTTGATCATAGCTACATGTTGCTTTCTACTATTTATTGAATGTTTTTGATATTGAACTTGTTCCTGTTTTGAAACTCAAGAAGAACTGTTTTATTGGTTATGACTATAACTGGTAAGAAGACTTTATACTTGTAATACTCCTGGATTGATCTTTTAACTCTCGTCTTATCTGTGTATGACTTGGATTGTTTTTGGATTTTGCTTTACTTTTTTCTAAAAGTAAAAGACTACAACAACTCAGTGTGTTTGTATGTTAACTGTGATTGTTCACAACCACTCCCAGTCGCTTTTCATGCGTTTACTCAAAGGGTACTCTGCTCAATAACCCACAACATCGGTTATGAACCAAGAATATCCTTAACGCCATGTTCTTTATTAATCAATATAAAACAGGAAGACTTATTTCCCAGCTTTGTTGCCTTCATAGACTTTATCTGCAGAGCTATCCTCAATATGCATCCATATCATCATCATTATTTTATCCATTGTCTATCCACTGCAGGATGAAGGCCTCTTCTGCATGTTTCCAATCAATATGGTCCTGAGCTTTCTTTTGCCAATTGGGCCTACAATACTTGCTGATGCTGTCGATCCATCTTGTTTTAGGTCTTTTTCATGGATGTTTTTTTTATCAAGTGGGATTCATTCTATGATTGCCTTGGTCTACCTGCCATCAGTTCTTCTTGCTACGTGACCAGCTCATTTCCATTTCAATGTATCCAGATATAACAACTTATTTAAGAAATCTACTAAAGCCAATAGTCTAGTGTATTCTGTGGCATTAACAGCATGAGCTTTCCTCTTTCTAAATTAAATTACGAGAGCCTATTTAGACAATCAATTTAAGTAACAGTAAACATGTGATAGACTTAACAGGTCCTGGCTCATCTCCCACACCAAGTTCAACTGTAACAATATCCATATGGTTTTATTTTTAACCCAGTGGATATTATTACAGGGACAACCTTTCCCATGGATACGAAGACTTGTAAATCTCAGAATGACCCTGAATATATCTATGGGATTTACAGGATTCCATAGTTGGCACGCTCTCTTTTAGCATAGTTTAAATTACTATATAACAATATAGAGAGAAGAAATTGATACAACTGCTACAAATGTCAGATCACAAAGTTGTTTAATCAGATAAAAGTCACTTTTCTGAAGCAAAATGATAATGGCTATGATAATTTACCTGGGACCACAGATACATTTGGTAGGTTGCGATGGTCCTTTTAATAGAATTCAGACGTGTTTTTATTCTTACCATGTCTGGATGTGAGTCATATAATGTTGCCAAAATAATTTGATGCTAACCTTGAGAATCAAAATACTATTTCTACACAGGAAGAAGCTTTTGTGGGCTGAAAATTAATGCTGACTTGATCAATATTATGGAGGCTTCTCATTAGGTTCATGAAAGTGCCAGGTTCTTGGAAGTGATGTTTGGATTGGGTGTGGCTACTGGAAAGATTCTGGCATCACTTCTAACGCACAAGGACTTCGGCTGGTGCTATATATGTATATTCTGTAGTTTCTCTTGGATGAAGTAAGTTGGGTAAAATGCAGGGGGTACTTCAATACCAGCTGGCATTATGTGGAGCAGTGGTGGGTTGCTACCAGTTCACCCGGTTCAGGCAAACAGGTAGTGGCGGCGGTGGGAGGCCATCCACCAAGACATCATCATAAAGGCTCTGCACATGCGCAGAACCTTCTATGCATGCACAAAAGCGCCATATGCTCGCAAAGCACCCACACGCTCCCAATAGTGAACCAGTAGTGCCGGGATTTGAAACCCACTACTGATGTGGAGGTTTTTCACTATCAAGGACTGAATCAGAGATTAGTAACTTATTATCAACTTTGAAAATTACATGGTGTTAATGCATCTTAACTCTTTTGTCCAGTAAGCAATGCAAAGCAATGCAAAGGTGGCAGACTACCATGAATAAGATAACCAAATAGGAAGGTACTAGAAGGCATTCAGACTCACAAAACTTAGCATGGTGCCAGAGCTGACCCAAATAATCTACTGTGCCTTCATTGTCTTTTAATGTTTTTTTAAAATTACAACTTTGCAAAGTAACTCATCTCCAAGGATAAAAATACATAGTAAGCTGCAATCTTAGCTCTTTCCAGGCTGAAACTCAACATAATGCAACCCTATCTTAAAGGAACTCATCTTAACTGTTCTCAAAACACACAACAGTATGATACAATGATGAGTATGGCTCTGTAACAAAGACTAAGGTAGTTGTGTCTTACAGGAAAAGTAGAGTCAACAATTGCACATTACAGATAAATGGAAAATATATTAATTTGTGTACCTTGGCTGAATTTTTACTGAAGATGGTAACTGGATGGAGAAATGTTAAGATATACAATGCTGTTAAAATAGTGGTTTGTTGTGAGGAATAAAAATTTGATCAAAGAAGTGAAAAACTACAGCGTATAAGAGCATGGTTCTCCTAACCATATTATCTTGTAATAAGAGTTGGATTGTCAAGTATATACCATATTTTTCAGAGTATAAGACACATCTTTTTTCCCACTAAAAGGGAGTGAAAATTTAGGTGCATCTTATACACTTAATGTAGCCCCGCCACTGGCCCCCACCCTTTGGCCTCTGCTTCCCAGCAGTTACCTCCTTGCAGCAAACAGCAAGAAAAAACAGCTCCTTTCAGCTTCAGCACAGCCTAATTAGCACAAGTTGATTGGATCGACCTCCCGACTCTCAGCTGATTTGCTCTCAGCTGTTTTGGGCAGGGCTCTGCTGCTTTCTGCAAGGAGGTAAATTGCAGATTTTTTTTTCCTTGTGCTAATCAAGCTATGCTGAAAACGAAAATGAAAGTAAAGCAGTCTGTTTGCTGTTTACTGCAACGAGGCAAAATTGCTGGGAAGCAGAGGAAGATTTCTTTTTCTTCTTTTCCTCACCAAAAAAGGTAGGTGTGTCTTATAGTCCAGTGCGTCTTATACTCTGAAAAATACAGTAATTAAACTGAATGCACTGGAAATGGAGTCCTTAAGCAGTCCATGTGATAACACAAGAAAGGCTCACAACTGAATGAGGATTTGTGCAAAGTGAGCAGGTCAAGAGAAAGGGGAAGACTGAAAAGTGCTCCAAAAAAAATGAGATGTATAAGTACAAAAGGTAATGTATGAGTAGTGTACATGTGCTAGAAGCAAAGATGGTTTCCAAGGATACAAAAATGTGGTAAGTTACTTTGAATGGTGTGGGTGGAAACTAGCTTTAGACATATTTTATTTTCTCTTATCGCAGTCAATTCATTTTCCACATGCAACACATAAGGTTGCTTACCTTGAAAGGGTGTATATACACATGCAATTTCACATTAAACAAGTGACCTAGGCCTCGCTAATTCATGCTATCATGTAATTTTGCAAATATGATTCTATTGCTGCTTTGATAAGCAAAATAATTCTTAGTTTCCCTAATTAAGTTTGTATCTCAAGGAACAAGCATCTCAGTACTTGGTTACCTTCCTTTTTTTTTTTTTTTAATTTGATTTATATGCCGCCCTTCTCCGGAGACTCAGGGCGGCTTACAATGCGTTAAGCAATAGCCTTCATACTTTTGTATATTTATACAAAGTCAGCTTATTGCCCCCATAATCTGGGTCCTCATTTTACCTAGCTTAGAAAGGATGGATGGCTTTCTAAGGTAGTTGGAAGTTGCATGTAAAAAAGAAATAGTAAAGCACTCGTATCCTTTCCCAAACCTCTGGAGAGCAATTCTTCTTCCATGATATTTTTAATTCAGTAGTTTAGCACTTGTCCACATGAAAGAGTGTTCGTCATTCTTGGTTGGCAATGGAGTCTTCCTGTTTTTAGTAGAACTGCCAAATGTTTCTGATGTCATCCTGGGGGGTCAGGATGAGAGAGGGATAAACTTAACTACCTGACAAAGAAGAAGTACATCCGGATGACAACAGCTATGAGGAATAGAGAATAGAAAATGGCAGCTTTCCAAGGCATGCTTAGCATAGGAAATGCAGCCATACCTATTAATGAGCTGGCTCAGTCAGAATTTGCTTCCTCAAAGAGATTTGCATCTCAAAAAAACTAAGCAGCATATTCTGGGCAGCTCTTAGTCAGTGGTGGGATTCAGCCAGTTCGCACCACTTCGGGAGAACCGGTTGTTAACTTTCTGAACAGTTTGGTAAACTGGTTGTTGGAAGAAATCATTAGGGCAGAGAACCGGTTGTTAAATTACTTGAATCCCACCACTGGTCTTAGTCCAATGTGAGGGCAGACAGCGAACAACAGATCGGGTAATATCTGATCAATATCGTGGCTGAAATGGCAAAGTCAATCAAAATAGCTAATCAATGCAATGTGGGAAACAATAGGCATTGTCATTAATAAATCCTTTTGCTCTTATTTATTTATTTATTTGTTTATTGGTTCAATTTATATGCCGTCCTTCTCCGGAGACTCAGGGCGGCTTACAATGTGTTAAGCAATAGCCTTCATACTTTTGTATATACCTGCTTAGTAGGGCTTTCAACCCCCCCCCCAAGCGGTGTTCTTGGTTTTTTTTTATATACAAAATCAGCTTATTGCCCCCACAAACCGGATCCTCATTTTACCTACCTCGAAAGGATGGAAGGCTGAGTCAACCTTGAGCCTGGTGAGATTTGAACTTGCAGTAATTGCAGGCAGCTGGTGTTACTTAACAGCACTTTAGTCTGCTGCGCCACCAAGGCTCATCACCTTAGCATCCTGTTGTATCCCAGCCCTCTTTTCTATGATTACTCCTACAGTATATTAGCATTCCAGTTCCACCAAGCAGTTTGGCATAGTCATTAAGGCACCTGGCTAGAAACTGAGGGACTATGAGTTCTAGACCCCCCTTAGGCATCAAACCAACTAGGTGACCTTAGGTCACTCTCTCTCAGCCCTCGGAAGGAGACAAATGGCAAACCACTTCCAAAATTTTACCAAGAAAAATATATAGACTAGTCCAGGCAGTCGCCAGGGATCAGCACTGACTTGAAAGCACCAAAAAAAAAAAAAAAAAACAAACCCTCAAAACAAACCAATCCCAAACCAAACAAACAGAAATAAAAAACAAACAAACCCACCAGCATAGTCACTTTTCTCTAGGCTGTTTTCTGTTTTCTTCTCTGGGATTTTATTTCCTCCTAAATGTTTTTTTTTTTTTTAAACTTTCTGCAAATCTTGGAGTTTCTCCCAACAGTTGATAACACCCTTTTCTGTATGGGTGAAAATATTCTGGTTGCAAACATGGTGGCATTCCTACCTTTCCATTACTGAGTGAACTGAACCCAGATCCAAAAGGTTTTAATAAGCAGAGTATCAATGTATATAATTCACTAATATATTTTTTAATTTTTTTTTAATTGTGCCTTTATTATTTTTATAAATATCTTAAGGCAGCGAACATCCTTAATGCTCTCTCCTCATTCTATTTACACCACAACAATAACCCTGTGAGATGCATTCAGTTCAAGAATGTGATATATGATTTGGATTTGAATAGATGATTGTACAGAAGTTGCTAAAAGCAGCATAATGCATATTTTACTGATGCATTTGAAGAACTTGGGTTAGCTATTGAACTGCAAGGTTATTATAATTGTATTATTGCAAGCTTCTTTAATATATTCCTAAAAAAACTGAATTATTTCTGGACTATGCAGGAATACTGATCATCTCAACACTACATCTTTACAACACGATTTGCAGATTGTTTTCAAGTATATTTCTGGAATTAAAATCTACTTCTCTATTATAATTCTTGGAAGAAAAGATGTGTGAGGTACAACATCCTAAAGTTTGCCCTGTCTGTTTTGAGTGAAAAGGTTGACAGTGAAGTTATAATTATACTTACCGGTAGTAGAAATTTGGGTGGGAACAGGTAGGAGGAATAATTGAATGACAAGCAAAACCAATACTTTAAATTACTGAGCACAAACTATAATCCAATGCTGAATATTGTTAGCTTCTCCTCAGCAATTTTTTCACTGTCTTTTAATCAAAAGAGTACTGAACTCTTTGCTAGATTCATCTGCAATCTATGAGAAGAGTGGGTAAGCTGCAGCCCTGGAAAACACCACCACCATCCTACCCTTACTGTTGAAATGTAAAGGTACAATTTCCCACCATCTTGATCATCAAATTGAATAATTAAAACTCGGATCACATGTTTTCTGAAGGTAAAGGTACATGAGCTTCCCTGCCCTTGGCCACACTTGCAACTTCTGTGGTGTTTTCCAGGGGGCCAACAAGAGTCAGTGTGCCAATGAAGATGCTCAGAAGAAGCCAAGGTCTGTGGACCATTTGATTTTTGAAACTTGAGAATCAGAATGAAAACCTGTGCTCTCCTAAGAAAGTTTTCGGTCAAAAGCATGACATGGAGCCCAAATGATGCTGAACTGTTTTCATTACAACCAATCAGGAACTCCTCCAAATATCACAGAAGACATTAGGTTTGAAGGTTCCTTTTCCGTTTATGAAAATATCTAAACCCACTAATCCATGGACTGCTTTTCCCTCTTATCCAAACACATGCATGCAATTTTCTTTTGACACACTCCAATATTAATGGCAGTTCACACTTAGTGAAAAACTTCAGTGAAAAGAGGTTGTATCCTTTCTTTAAAGAGAAAGTATACTACATTGTATAAGTGCTTAAAGGTTTCCTAAGAACTGGTTGGAAAAGTATAATGGGTCATTGTACATAATTATTGCTGTGTTACTAGGATGGGACAAGCAGAAACCTGTACTATAATGGAGTGCCAGTGAAAGCAGAAGACAGAAATCTAGAAGACAGTCAATGAATGTGGAAATCTTGTAAATTTAATATTTATTTATTTAATAAATTTATATGGCAGCCCAACACATATACAGGGACTCCAGATGGCTTACCTCTTTAAAATTTCACAATGTAATAATATCCCATAAACCGCCCAACTCCATCCTTGGCAGCAGCAACTACACAACCACACCAGTCATTTGATAAGCTCTGGGGTCCCCAAGCCTGCTGACAGAACTATGTCTTTATAGGATGCTTGGCTATCTCCCTTGGCAGCAATAGGTACACAGCCATCTCAATCTTATGGGGATGATGATGGTTGTTATAATATGCCAAGTGGAAAGCCTCTCCAGCAATGTACTTGAAGATGTCATTGATGAAGGAATTTGTGGTGCTCATGGCCTTTGATGAGATGTCATGTTGGGATGGAGCTGCTTCAACAGCTTGTAAACAGATAAGAGTAGCTGTCCTCACAGCTCTTATTGAGCTTCCTGTTGCCCTTCTCCTGTCTCTTGGTCACCACCTTCTTCAAACTCTACTTGGATACAAGGGCAGAATTGATTGTTTCAGGAATAATGAAATTGCTAGTGAAATAACAACCTAATGAAAAGTGAAGCCAATACAATGAACATCTTACAAAACCAAACCAAACCAAACCAAACCAAACCAAACCAAACCAAACCAAACCAAACCAAACCAGAAGTCTATTATTTCCTTAAAGGTCTTTAAAACATTCCATTCAATATGATGCTTGCACCCAACAATGTATATTTCATTGGCAAATTTATGAAAAAAATGCTATCATTGTCTAATCAAATTAAAGTGTTGGACCACTGCCCTGGAGTTTGCATGGATGCTATAAAAACAATAATCAGAAAGAGATTTGAATGAGCTTGAGTGAAGTTCACCCTCCCCCACCCCCCAAAAAAGGAAATATTGTGCAAACACATGACATTGCCATTTGACATGGCTGGAACTTTCAGAATATTTATATAAATGCAGGCAAACAATCTAGTATGTATGCATGTGTGTTTGTGGGTGTGTGCAGCAATTGAATATCTAATATGCATATAAAAGCTTTCTAGGTCAAGTCTTTGCTGGAATTGCTTAATAATTTCAGCCTCTGCCCTCTGATCGTCCCCTGAACATTATGTGAGTTCAGAACAAAACATCCCAAAGATTAAATATTAATGCCACAAGAGCATGCTAAGTAGGTAACTTAAGAATTTGACCCTGGAAAACGAAGCTATGTGCTATTTAGTTGCCCACTTAAAATCTCATATTCATACCATTAGTAATTGTATTTTTATATAATATACACCTATATTTAAAAACAGCAGAAGAGCTCATCAATCTTTTCTATCTTATGCCCTCCAGGTGTGTTGGACTTAAACACCCAGAATTCCAGTGGTATTGCTGGATAGGGATTCAGGAAATTAGTGTATTCCTCCAACACATGTGAAGAAAATAATATGACTCTGTGATAATGACTGAACTAAACTTTGAATAATGGAATTAGAAAACCTAGTATTTAAAATGCAACCTAGTTAATGTTGTTTACGATGGATTGAAGACTCCTTGTTGAGTATAGTTTTTGACATACATAGTACATGTTTGGCTCCTAAGTATCTTTAGGATCACTTCATCCATGTAGAACTAGTCAGCCTATTATGTGTATTTATCCTGGTTGAGAATGCTTTGTGTTCTCACATATGGGAAGTGAGAAGATGGCCCAGAACAGAGCTTTTCTGGAGTAGGCACCACCTCGTGGAACTACCACCTTCCAGAGACAAAAGTACACCTCTATGGCACTATTTTATAGTGCTACCAAATTTGAACTCCTTCAGAAGGGTTTTAAAGGTTACTAAATACTAACGCCTTGATTAGATGATGTGGGTGCCAGTGATGGCCTTATTTTATGGTTTTATATTTATATATAATAATAAATAGCAGATAATAAATATTACTAGTAAAGTAAAATTATCTAGTGCATTCAAAATAGAAGGATATTGTTTGCATACAATTTTCACCATGAAAGTTTGTGATATTTCCCCAGAAAGAAGCTGCAGCAGGTTTAACGACCTTACTCCCAGAGATCAAATTATAGTTGTAAAATATATTAAAAGAGCAGTAAGATTAACCAAATGTCATAATGCTTCATTGACCCATTATGCTATGTCATTGTTTCCTAGTCTTAGTTGTAATTCAGACTTGTGGTTTAATGTTGTCTGTGAAACTGATGACCATGGCTTGGTTAAAAGGTAAAAGTAAAGCTTTCCCCTATCCAGTCATGTCTGAGTCTAGGGGATGATGTTCATCTCTGTTTCCTGGCTGAGGGAACCAGCATTGTCTGAAAACATTTCCATGGTCATGTGGTCAGGATGACTATATGCCGAGGTGCACAGAATCCTGTTACCTTCCCACTGAAGTGGTGTGGTACCTATTTGTCTATTCACATTTTCATGCTTTAGAACTGCTAGGTGGGCAGTATGGCTTGGTTAACAAGCCATTATTAAACAAATCAGAGCTTGGTGCAAGTATAAGTATGTGATCTGATCTAAATCTTTTCTAGCACTTAGAGAGCAAATGTGCATCATTAAGGATAAAAGCTTGGAGAAACATGGCAAGAATTCAGGCATGTTTTATTTAGTTCCGCTTTCAGAAGAACTCCATTACCAGCTGCTGAGTATTCTTGTTCCCATTCTTGTGAGAAAATATGGCTGTTACATCCCCTATTACTGAACAATGAAATATTGTCATGCAGAAGTATTTTGTCCAGAATTGTATGCGTCATTGTTTTAAACAGTAGTAACGTTTCCTAAGAAAGCTTGGTATATTGTGTATCAATAGAGTGCTAGTACATATAGTATAGTGCCTTGATGATGAGCCTATGGCACGTGTGCCACAGGTGGCACGCGTAGCTATATCTTCGGGTACGCGAGCCTTTGCACTAGCTCAGCTCCAGTGCACATGCGCACACCAGCCAGCTGATTTTTGCCTGGCCCCTCCCAGGCCTCCCTTCCCAGGAGTCTCTACGCAGCCCATTTTGGATGCCAGGTAAGTACAGGGCTCGCGCAGAGGCTCTGGGAGGCCGTTTCCAGCCTCTGGAGGACCTCCGGGGGGTGGGGAAAGCCGTTTTCACCCTCCCTAGCCTCCAAGAAAGCTTCTTGAACCTGGGGAGGGTGAAAAATGGGCCTGCCGGGCCCACCGGAAATCGGGAAATGGGCCATTTTCAGCCTCCAGAGGGCCTCTGGGAGGATGGAGGAGACTGTTTTTGCCCTCCCCAGCCTCCAGGAAAGCTTCTGGAACCTGGGTAGGGTGAAAAATGGGCCTACCGGCCACACCGGAAGTCGGGAAATGGGCCATTTCCAGCTTTCGGAGGGCCTCAGGGGTGGAGAAGACCATTTTCGCCCTCTGGAGCCTTCAGGTAGGCCTGCTAGGCCCAAAACAGGGCGCAGGGTGCGTGTGCATTCACGGGAGTGTGGGGTGTGGGTGGCATTGAATTATGGGTGTGGGCACGTATGCACATGACCCCCTTGTGGCCCCCACCGCTTTTGGCATGCAACGGCAAAAAGGTTAGCCTTCTCTGGTATAGTGCATATCAATATCAATATACCTGTTCCATACATCAATATGATTCTAGAATATTCCATAAGATGACCCCATTCTAAAAGGCCATAACAGGGAGAAACCATCTTTATTTCCTAATAGAGTATATCTGATATTAGGACCAGCTGACATTTGACTAGCTGACTGACCAACTGACTAAAGGTAAAAAGGGGCTTCAACGCATGCAGGGATACTCACTTATAGTCTGTCTGTACTTCAGTATTTTTTTCCTAGGATTGCTTGACTGACTTCAGCAGCTTTTTTCCACAGAGAAAAGTTGCCTTTGGCTTAAGGAGTTGTAGACAGATGCTACTTCCATGCTCTCTCGCACTATCAAGCATATTTTGCCTTCCGCCTGCAATCCAAAGTTCTATGTAGCTCTGTAAAATGTGCCCCTTTTTGACATAATAGTTTAAGCTGTGGAAACAGGCCATCAGCTTTCTTCTTCACTTGTAGTGCATTAGTTGGTGAGTTTAGCCACAAGATAATGTTCCGATTTGATAACAAGATCTACAACAGCAGAAATGAGGCATATAACTGGATTATTTGAAACCATCTCCCTTAGGAGGTAAACTTGTTCTTCTGAAAAGAGAAGAAGAAACAGAAGAAAGGCCTCTTAAGATAAGAGGCCAATACAACATTAGTTAAAGTTTTTCTTAACAGCAATGGAGTCTGTATATGTATTGAACCCCAGGGTGCTATTTAAATGAGTAATGTATAGCTATCTCCGACAGACTGAGCTTTTACTGGCTGTATTTTGAATTCTGTACCTATTTTCTTTGCTGTTTGATAATTTTATTTTGTTTTAATAAACATGAATTCAATATCTATGGTGGCAGTTCTTTCTGGTTTCCTCTTTTCTCAGGCAAACTCTATCTTACAGGTAATGGTTTGACAGTATAATTTTGAAAAGAAATTTCTTATTAAAATCCAAGGCTGCATGGTTGCACAACATTCTCTTAGGCCGCAGGGGTGGGCAAATGTGGCTCTTTTACAACCTGTGGACTTCAACTCCCAGAATTCCTGAGACAGCCAAGCTATCTTAGGGGGTTTTTTGGGGTGGAGGGGAGCTCGCACATAAGTTATTAAATTCTGCATTGATAGGCTTTAGGCAAGAAGATCCAAGAGCTGGGCTAGTAGGAAAAGGTCCTTGGCAGGATGACTTAGAATTCTCCAGCTGAAAATATCAGGGTTTCCCATATCAAGATTGGAAATTGAAAAAGGGCTTTCTTATTAAGATATGGTTATCCTCTCCAAGATCAATACCAAATGAAAATTTCAAAATTTCAAAAACCCAGAGCTTTTGGGCTGGTACTACCCAGGGCTGGTACTGTCCTATAATGTTTGGAAAGGATAACATTGGTTGCACTTATAATAGATTTGGATATAAGACTTTCCGTATGCATTTCTCTTCAAATGTGTATTAAACACTTACGTTCAACTTAGATTGTAGAAAAATATCCACTTTCCCCCCCCAAAAGAAAAAGGGAAATAAAGAAGTTGTTTGTTTTCTTTTTAAATTTTAACAACTATCAAATCCATATGTCAAAATTTGATTTTTCTTCATCTCCTTGAAAAAGTCCACAAAGAGTTTCCAATTATATATTAATTTCTTCAGTGATTTTTTTCTCACGAGGGCCATTAACTTAGTCAACCTTTCCAGTTCTGTCATCTTTATGGTAATGTAACATTCCCTATAAAGGTTTTTTCTTCTTCCTCCTCCTCCTCCTCCTCCTCCTCCTCCTCCTCCTCCTCCTCCTCCTCCTCCTCCTCCTTCTCTGTCAAGACTGGTGAAAACTTAATAATTCAAATCCTAAGTAAGTAGTGTCTAAAATGTAGGCAGTTCCAAATAGGATTATTATTTTTTGTAATATTAGGATGTTTGGGTCCAATAAATTCAAAATTTCCAAATGATTAGTCTAACAATGGATTTCTTTTTCAATAAACATTCAACTTCGATTTGCAGGTCCTTGTATTTCCCAATTTTTTCACATAGCTCTTCCTCAATCCTAGCATCATCCAGTATAGCAACATGAATAATTTTAGTTATTCAGACATGATGCTGCTTATAGTCAATTTATGAAATTTGACTGCAGCTACTCTTGTTTTTGCTGTAATGGTTGTTATTAAAGCTTGCATGCCACCTGACTCTCAATGACTCTGGGCAGCTCACAACAATCAAAGAAAATGCAATGAAATCAATAAGCATAAAAGATAAGGATAAAAGATGGCAAGCACAATGATCTCACTCTCCCTCACCAAAGGCCAACTGAAGAGCCAGGTTTTCACAAATCTTCTAACAAGCAGCACAACGGGACCCATCCAGATCTTGGCTGGAATCTGGTTCTGGAATCTGGAATCTGGTTCTAGAAGTCAATATCTCTACAAAGGAGGTGCGCTTCCAGGATTTTAAAAAAAGTAAAAGATAAATAAAAAATATTGTTTAATTGAAGGAACCTGAGGCATGTCAATCCTTCAAGTTCAATTTGACCAGGTAGATCTATGGGTAATACTTAAACATTATGATTATGCTTAGGTGGCATGCTTATTATATTTTGCAAATGTAGCCAGTTATTATTTATTCCATAAATCAGCTTAAACCATGACTTGATGCAACACGTGAGTGAAGTTTGTATATTTCTTTTATGTATCTTATAGTATAACTATACATATAACACATGTACACCTACTTTGCATTGGTATATATCAATATCATGGAGATCATATTTCAACATGCGCATCAGGAGAATGCTAGAGAGACAAGATAATACCAGCAGATTGTTTCTCCTCCCTCCTTTCTTCTTTCTTATTCTGTGTTAGCAAAATGTTAATATCACATAGCAGGGGTGTGTGTGGGAGTCTTTTGAACAAAGTGCAGTGTATTTTAAAGCACAGGAGTGTGTGAACTATGTGATCAAAAGGTTGCCATGGTAAGCATACTGCATTTTTTTTAATAAAAAAAAATTAAGGACTTGAGTCTATGTAATTTATTTTTACATGAAATCCTGCAGCTCCATCTTCCTGTTCCCTGTTCAGTTGTTTTCTGGCAAACAACTTGTCTTCGTTCTTCTATTCAAAATAGGGAAGAAAGAGGGAAAAATAGGAAAATTTATGTTATATTATATATGATTCAAGTTTTTATTTTGAGATACAGTTGTTACCAAGAATGGTGAGTGCAGCACAGATTAGGTTGCTGATATTTGAAAATTGTTTTATATCTTATTAGCTGGACGCCTGTGCTTCGCTACAAAACAATGTGATTGGGGGTGATAAATTGACACTTAAAGCCTGAAACTTAATGTAGAATGTGTAACTCTGTAGTATCAGAGCATGTTAATATAAGGCAACTAGCAGTTGGAACAGGGGGGGAGTAGAATGTCCCAGCCCACAGACCAGATGAGTCACGCACTGGCCACACCCACACCTGGTTTAGTGAAGAGGTAGCATCAGAGCGTGTTAATATAAGGCAACTAGCAATTGGAACAGAGTTCTTTTCAGGTGGATAGGGAGAGTAGAATGTCTAGCTCCTTAGCATCAGAGTGTGTGAATATAAGGCAACTGGCAGTTGGGACAGAGTTCCTTTCAGTGGGGAGGGAGCATAGAATGTCCTTAGCATCAGAGTGTGTGAATATAATACTGTATATGAAATACTAATGATCTGATGATCATTTCTAAAAATCCTTTCTTAGCGAGCACCTAGAAGCCAAGAGGAACATACGTGCCAAATTTCAAGTTTGTAGACTTTACAGTTTTGTGATGAGTGAGTGGTATTTGGTTTTATATATATAGTTTTCTCCTAGAGCACCATTCATTTATAAATTTCTGGATTGTGGCCTTTCCTGTTTGAAACAGGAATGTGTTTATATTACTGCAGTTTTGAGCTGATAAAACAAATGTTATAAAAAAAATAACGTATCAGTCATTAGGTGGGCCTCTAAAGTTTTGGGCAAGATGTGTAATAATGTTCAAATACAGACTCTACATGATCAATGGAAAATTTTGATGATTGCTACATAAGCAAGTTGTAGAATAATAACAGTCTAAATATTTGGCTGACTGTGTGACAAGCCATAATAAGCAGGAAAGTTGAAGAAAGAGACAGAGGGGCTAATTCTGGTTGCACAAGACCAAGCCTTAAGAACAAATGCATATAAAGCTAGAATTGAGAAGGCAGCACAGAAAACAAATATTGTTGTTGCTGTGCAAGAAAGCTGAAAAAAAATGGACCACCTAGTTAGCAGTTGCAAAAAGTTTGCACAGTCTGACTAAAGGGCATGACAAAGAAGCAACAATGGTGCATTGGAATATCTGCAAGAAATACTATTTGCCTGCAAACAAAAAGGGGTTGGACAAAGTAATAGAAAATGAAGCTAAAGCATTGTGAGACTTTAGAATTAAAAAAGACAAACATCTGCTACCCAACACCCTAGGCCGGGGTGTCTAACTCATGTCATCACGGCAGCATCATGTGACGTATCGGAACTTTTTTCCCCCATCACGAAACTGGGCGTGGGTGTGGCCAACGCATAATGCATCCGGTCTGCGGGTGTTCTGCCCCAGCTACGGACCCCAAAGAACGCAGCACACACAAAGTCTGTACAAACCTTAGTTTACTAAATTAAATCAGTTTTTTTTTCAAACAAAGGCTGATAATTAACTTTCTTAGCAGCCTACAAGAATTCAAAGAATAAATAATCTTAATCTTACTATGGTTGGCAGAAAGCCCAGAAGCAATTTGCAGATAAGATCAAGGCACGAAGGAGAGTGAACGAAGTTGTTTCCTACAAATTGCTTCAGTCAGTGTTCCTCCTTAAATAGGCTAAGGGAGTGGCCAATTAGCCCCAAGCCTTACTCTCGAGGAGACCTCCTCCTGAGGAGCCACTCCTGCCTTTTGGCAGCTCTGCGCGCCCGTGCATCGAGAAGAGGCTTCTCCTCTTCGTCCTCTTCACTTAAGGGAGCTTCTGGAGGTTCTGAAGGCCCTGGCTGAATCCCTGCCTCTGGCACCACATCTTCTCCAGCCTCATTGTCCAACTCAAGTGCCAGCTGCACAGGCTGCTGGCGCAGCACCACACCAGCCTCCTCACTGTATGGGCGTATGGGCCACAACAGCGGGCCAGGAGTTTGACAGCCTTGCCATAGACTTAACAATTATTGATAAGAAAAACAAAAAAGGCTGGATAATGGATATTGCAATAACTGAAGATAGCATAATACAAAAGCATAAGAGATAGCATAAGAGAAAGAATTAGAGAAAATTATAAAACATAAGCACTTGCAAATAGAAGTAGAATGATTGTGGCAAAAGAAAGCAATTTTGAAATATCCGAAAAGCTACAATAGAGGCTTTAAATTTAAGAATGAATGAATAGGTAAAATTATGCGAGTATTTACTGTCATTCAACATAATTTATTAGCAATAGTTTAGAATATTTTAAAAAAAGGATTTCTTCACAAAGGATATGATTAAAAGGTGACTATTGTAGACACACAACATACAAACATCCACTTTCCAAAAAAGATTTTTAAAGCAATAATCATGTCAATTAATGGATTTGTAAATATCTGATAGTATGATAGGATTAAACAAGTGATTTGGTTTTAACAACATTACATTATAGAAAACCATGTCAGCTTCCTGAAACATGTATCTGGCCAGCATTAGAAACAAAGGACTGGATTAAATGCATTTCTTATATTTTCAAAGGCTACATTGCTGAAACTTTAATTAGCTAAAAAGCTCTTGACAATGGGCTCGAGGAATAATTAACATATATTCTGGCAAAATTTGCTAGGTGAAAGATACAAATGAGAAAGAAAAACCTGTATTTTCTTAATGGACCAATTTTTAAAAAAAATTAAACTAAAAATACCTTCTCATTGGAAAAGACAAACATCACGAAAGCAGCACCAGGGCTGACTTGGCAATCTCCAATATATTGTACAATCTCTACAATATATTGTATGCCGTGCAAAACAGTTGAGAATGAACCATTTATATCACAAAGAACTATATAGAATATAGTTACTTGGCCACTTTAAGCTAAATGGACTTCAACTCCCAGAATTCCCCAGAGAGATTTCCAGTAGTTACAGATCTTTCTTTCTTTCTTTCTTTCTTTCTTTCTTCCTTCCTTCCTTCCTTCCTTCCTTCCTTCCTTCCTTCCTTTCTTTCTTTCTTTCTTTCTTTCTTTCTTTCTTTCTTATACAGTGGCATATCACAAGGGGATGAGAGAGGTTAGGCTGCCCCAGGTGCTGATGAAAATGAGGATTCTAGCATCAGGTGTGAAGTCAGGTTGCTGAATTCTTTCTAATGCCTCTCTTTTCAAGTATTGAGCTGTCTTTTAGTTTTCTTTAGTTGTTTCTACACACTTTAACCAAAGTTATATGCTCATCCTTTAAACCTACTAAATATTTTTGCCATGCAGAGTCAGGTGGAGTTATGATGCCCCCCCCACCCACTCCATCTTGTTAAATGGCAATTGGTGCTAAAGAAACTATTATGCTTTATATCTGGGAAGAAGCTAATAAACTTTGAGTCCAACTTTTTAGATTGGTGGGCAGATGGTGAAAACTTAGTGGAAAGTCATACCAAATCTCCCATCACAATTTTGGTACCAGTTCAATCCACTTTTTTTTGCTGTTTAGAGACCCAGCATCTCAAGTGTTGATGTAATAATATATTCTCTTTCTAATGCACAACTAGTAGATTAGAATAACTGCTCTTTAATGTTTTAACAGAATAACAGTATTGGAAGGAATCTTGGAGGTCTTCTAATGCAATCTGCTACTCAAACAGGAGACTCTGTACCATTTCAGACAACTGATTGTCCAATCGCTTCTTAAAAATGTCCACTGTTGGAGCACCCTCAACTTCTGGAGGCAAGCTGTTCCATTGGTTAATTGTTCTCACTGCCAAAAAATTTCTCAGTAGTTCTAGATTGGTTCTCTTTGATTAGTTTCCATCTATTGCTTTTTGTCCTTACCTCAAGAGCTTTGAAGAATAGGTTGAGCTCCTCTTCCATGGGAAAGCTCCTCAAATATCTAAACACTGCTATCATGTCACCCCAGTTCTTCTTCTCAGTAGACTAGACTAGACTAGTTTTGATTGAAATCAGTGAAGAAAATGTGACAGTCAATTGAATGATTGATTAAATATTTTTCCTTCTCCCCACCCTGCCTTGTTCAGAGTAATTGCAAACTATAATAAAATCATATGTGAAGCAAAATGATGAATTCTATATTAAATTGCCACGAGAAAACTATCCTCTTTCCATAATCTAATAGCTCATCTAAAGTCCATGGAGAATCTCACAGAATTCCAAAATAAAATATTCCAAGTCTGCATTTTCATAAATGAACACATGCATTTGTTTATATTTGATTCACATATGCACAATATTTCTTAAAGAAAGCACAAGTAAATTATTTTTCAAACTTATGTACATGTATGTATATAAGGGAAGAATATTTATGGTCTTGGAGATATCATATTATCTAGGGTCCAAGAACTTGGATCCTGGCAACACATTCACTGAGAATCAGCATTTATCAGAATCCGATACATCCACACAGTACCCTGTCCAATTTGGCAAAGATTTTGAAGTTCTGGCATCAATTTTTGCTTCTGGCTTCTGTTATCATTAGCACACGGGGTCTTGGGCCAGGATAGTGTAGGGCCCCAGTTAGGAAATCAAGGCAAGCATAACAAGATGACTTATTTAATTTTGAAAGAGATGAGGAACTATATGTTACGAGTGCAGAAATCTTCCATCACAGGACAATAAAATCTAGAATTTTGCAATGGCTAGCTGCATCATCACTCATGAATAGACACTATGCTGTACATGAATAACAATTAAAAGGCGCATATTTGGGATAGAAGAATTGTCTGCTCAGCTTCCCTGGACAGGGAAAAACAAGCTATTTTTTTGTGGGGCAGAAAATTCTTTTTGCATTTATACATCCAGTTTTCAGTTCAGTTTAATGAAAGACTATGCTTTCAAAAAAGAAGATACATTGATGAAATTCTCGTGGGTGTAATGTGCTATTCCTGGTCTTAGTTAATTATGAGATGGCCAAGAGAATCAACTCTCCAATGGGCTACAGCCTTCCTTTCTCCTCATGTTTCATTTTAAATAATTTCTATTCCATCTCACTTGGGCATTTCCAAACAGGAAGTGAGGCATCCAAGGAGGCTTCAAAGTGATGGACATATCTATAAAAGAAAGCCATAGCTTCTTCCATAATATACACTAATAGAGGTCAAAAACAACACCAAAACAAATAGAGAGGAAATATTCAGGCATCAGAATAGTTTATACTCCAGGGTTATTTGGTGATGGTGGTGATTGGGATGGCTGTGGTGATGTTAGTAATGATGATGGGAGAACACAGATATAACCTGTAATTTGGATCATCTGAAAATTATTTAATTAAACAATACCTTGATTTTTACTTGAGTTCAGCATATATTTTATTCCTCCTCTACGAATGTGCTTTATAGGGAAAATTGTTGCCCTGCCCAGTTTCATATTGTCCACATTAACTGGTAGTTGATTTCCAAGTAGGGACATCTTTGGGTGAGGGAGTCAACATTGTTTTTAATCATACCCTCTTACAGACAGCCCTGTTTCTCAGTTTTCAGTAGGGTAGACTTCTAGATCATGTTTAAGTCTTCAGATCTGTGGTATGAATCATTTTGGTCTACATGGGCAGAGATAGGTTTGACTCGGTAGCTTGGTAATAAAACTGTACCCACCAACTAATGCAGTTATAAGACTCAAATCAGACTCTAATTTTCTATTGTGTGATAACTGCAAGCAGTTTTCATAATTACATTTCATCTCCTCCTCCTCTCCTCATCTCTGATTGCAAATTCTGGACTCAGGCAGTGCTAACAAATTGCTGAGGTTACTGACAGATCTTTGGAAGCAGAGCCAGCTCAAAATATATTGCAATTAAATGAAGCTCTGATGTAATTGCCAGTAATGCTCATGCAGCAGATCTTAAAATATTAACCACTGCAAGCTCCAAGAACAGAAATGAATGAAAAACTTTTTAGTGGCTTTTTAATTATAGGCAAAAATAATTGAAATAACACTCACATCATGTGTAACGGTATTAATAATATTTCTACACATTAAGATAAATGTGTGAAATAAAGCAATTTAATATATTTATATTATTTAATGTATATATTTATTATGAATGAAGGCAAATATACATGTCCCAGGATAAAGTTGCAAGATGCAATTTGGGTCGGTCACCAGGACCACAGGTTTAGTCTTCTGAGCTTTTGGACTGTGCTGGAGCCCATCCTCATATCTTATATATTTATTATTTTATTTGAAAAGCAGAAACAGAGATCATTGCCCAATTATAGATGTTACTTTATCCTTAATTTATTGTTTTTAACTCCCCTTATTTTTGACAGTATACTGATTTTCAGTATACTGAAGAGTGCTCACATCAGATACTTTCAACCACCTCCAAATTCACATAAATGGATTTTAGCTGATGAAATAGTTTTCTTCGGGATTTTCCTCCTTTCCCTTCTCTCTGCATGTCCCCAACCTTCAAAAGTGTTCTTGTGGGTAATCTTTGGTGAGAAAGATTCTAGATGGGTTTACAAGAGAGATGGAGAATGTATTCTAATAGTTCCTGCTCCAGAGGTGGATAGGTGACACTGGATGCAATCCAGCACTAAAATATAGAATAAAACATTTCTCAAATAGGGAACATGAACACTAAACTTTGAATAGCAATAGCAATAGCCCTTAGACTTATATATTGTTTCATAGTGCTTTACAGCACTCTCTAAGCCAAGGGTGTCAAACTTGCATTGCCACAGCAGTGTCACAAGATGTATCGGGAGTTTTTTCCCCTTTGCGAAACCAGGCACGGGCATGGCCAGCACACGATGTATCCAGCCCATGGGCCACAAGTTTGACACCCCTGCTCTAAGAGGTTCATAGAGTCAGCCTATTGCCCACAACAATCTGGGTCCTCATTTTACCAAGCTCAGAAGGATTGAAGGCTGAGTCAACCTTGAGTCGGTGAGAATTGAACTTTGGCAGTCAACAGAATTAGCCTGCAATACTGCATTCTAACCACTGTGGTATCACGGCTCTAGTTATTGATGTTGTTTTTTAAGACTGAAATAATTTATAAGTTACATTATTGTATAATAAGTTCCTGAGTATCCTTACAAAATGAAAGAGTTTTGCTTTTTTTTCTTTTAAAGAAGGCATTGATGATGATCCTCCTAAGGCCGTGATGGCGAACCTATGGCACGTGTGCCACAGGTGCATGCGGAGCCATATTGGTGGATACGCGAGCTTAGCTCCAGTGCACATGAGCGCGCCGGGCAGCTGATTTTCGGGTCTTCTGGACCCATCAGAAGTCAGGAAACAGGCCATTTCCAGCCTCCGGAGGGCCTCCGGCGGGTTAGGGAAGGCCATTTTTGCCCCCCTGACTCCTAGAAAGGCTATGGAGCCTGGGGACAGCAAAAAACGGGGCTACCGGGCCCACCAGGCCATCATGTGCCAAAAACAGGGAGAGTACAGGGGGGTGCACATGCATGTGTGGAGGGCACATAGAATTATGGGTGTGGGCATACATGTGCGCAACTCCCTGCGCTCCCTTCCCCCAAACTTTTGGCACGCGATGGCAAAAAAGTTAACCATCACTGTCCTAAGGGATGAAAAGTAGTGTTTGTAGGATTACATGGATGAGGGTGATATGTCAATGTTGGATCTTTCACTGTGCAATCACCCCTTCAGTGGGCTGCATAGCACCCTTATTTTACATATGTTTAGTTCAACCTCTGGGAAAAATCACAAGAGAACTTCTATCTTTTGGATTTTCAGACTGGGAAGATTAGCAAAGGAGTCTCTGGAGAGAGAGGAAGATGTGAACCATCATCAACTGTAATATATTTTGCTCCCTGCCTTCAGGAATAGTTAACACTTGTTACAGTTGTAGTCCAGCATACCTCCAAGAATGCAGAAACACTATGACAGAAGTCTAAAAGAAATGTGCATGCACCTAAAGTATAAGGTAGAAAATGTTTGGCTTCGCTACACATCAAAATACAGTGAAACTAAAGTAATAACAAATAAGTAGTCTTTACTTTGAATATAAACATCTTTGCTTTTATTTATTTATTTATTTATTGGTTCAATTTATATGCCGCCCTTCTCTGGAGACTCAGGGTTTAATGTACCTGATAGAGAAGGGACAAAATTGGTGGCACTTTTTCAGCCATTCTAACATTTTATTGAAAGGTCTTGAAAATGCAACTTTTTTCTAGGCGCATTTTTTTTTTTAATTTGATTTATATGCCGCCCTTCTCCGGAGACTCAGGGCAGCTTACAGTGCGCTAAGCAATAGCCTTCATACTTTTGTATATTTTATACAAAGTCAGCTTATTGCCCCCACAAACTGGGTCCTCATTTAACCTACCTTAGAAAGGATGGAAGGCTGAGTCAACCTTGAGCCTTGGAGAGATTCGAACCAACAGTAAATTGCAGGCAGCTGTGTTAATAACAGGGTGCTTTAAACCACTGTAGTACCAAGGCTCTTTTGGCATTTGGCATTGTTTTGGTTGTACAGCACCATCTTTTCACCACCATATTATATTAAATAATTTATTATTGTTGTTGTTATTGTTATATTATTTTCCCCCCATTGGTTTTAGGATTCTAAATCTCTGAGATTTGATTTATGCTGGCAACATTTAAAAAACAAGACACACAGAGAGAGAGAGTGCCACATGTAATGGGTGGTTATTTTAAAGAAAGAAAGACAAAGCCAGGTTCATAACTTCATCAAATACCAGTGGGAAAGGTGAGAGAGAGAAAAAAATCAACACCCTCCATGCCCATTTTGTTAATATTATTCCACACAATTTGCTTGGCTCTTGTTTATTGGATTAGTAGGTCTCAATTTGATTCAGTAAAGCAATTCCTAAGTGCTTAAGGCTCTGAAGTAATATTTCCTTATTCTTATTCTAACAATCTTGACATTTTTTCCTTGAAGTGTAGGAATTTAGGGCAGGGGTGGGCAAATGTGGCCCTTTTAGTTTTCACCTTACTCTGACTGACTCTATCTCTAAGATGGAGAAGATTGAAAGATATAGCAAGCCTAAGTATTATTATAAAAGTGCCTTCAACACATCCTTATTTTCAAAACTGCATTTCCCTTGTTTGTCCATGTTAAGTATCTATATGTTGCTTATTAGGGTCCAAATTCATAATACTTGATTGAATTACTCTTAATTGCTGATCTTTGATCTGATTTCTCTTCCAAGTCATATAAGGTGGACATTAAAAACATGTAAACATAATCAGATCTATCCTTAATTTTTATGTGTTCCCAACTTCTCTTCAACCTCCTCCTCCTCCTCCTCCTCCTCCCTCTCTCTCTCTCTCTCTCTCTCTCTCTCTCTCTCCCCCCTCCCTTTTTTTTGTAGGAGAGAATCCAGTTTTTACTTTATGTCTGTTTTCCTTTTTTCTTCTTCTTCAATAATGTCCTTGGCATTATTGCTTTACTTTAATCAGGACTTCCTTTTTCTAAAATACAATACAATATATCATCCTTTAACTAAATGGCCATTGTGAAAGGAAATTTTTCCGGAAAGGTTTACATAAGCTGCCACTGTTGCCAATCACTTTTCACTGATAAAGTGTTCTAATGAGCCAGAATTTACCAATACAAGAGTATGTTATTTTTACAGGTGTTGTACTATATAGTTTTCCCAGCTATTTTCAAATGCACATAAGAGGATTTTATAACCATTCAGAATAAGTGCTCTCGATCTGCACCTCAGTACGGTTTATGCTTTTTTGCATCAGATCCTTTTCAGAGAAGTTCAGTGAACAATTTATGACATCTTTCTTTCCCTAAATATACTCCTCAAGAGCACTGTGTTGCTAGCAATCTCTTTCTACATAGCTGGAGGCTTTAAAATATTATCAGGTTCTTATGAAGGTTGCTTTGAATCTCCTCTATGGAAAGAGAAGAATGAATGGGAAAGAATATTGCACTCTTGACAGTATTATCCATGACTGGCGCCTTTATGGAAACTTTGCCTTTCTTACATTTGTCTTAGTTTCTGGTGTGAACGAAATATTGGTTACATGAAGCACATTCAAATCAATATGGTGGCAATTCTCAACATATTTTCCGGTGGGTGACTGCAATTTTGAATGCTCCTCAGCAAATAAGTCTATGAATGCTTTGTTTTCTCCCTAATATGTTTAGCCTACATTTAGAGATTTTAGAATAGCTTCCAGAAATTTCAGTTAGTGGTCTATAGTATTTCCCCTTTCTTCACAATGCATTTCCTCCTTGCATACCTTTGGTCTATACCTCTGAGTTCTCACCTGAGTTGCCAATATGGGCAACAAAGATGTGTTGCTGAGAATTCTGTAACCTGTAGTACCAACATATGTAGGGGAGAAATCTCTTTGAGGTAGACTGAATTGCAGCATCATTGATAGAAATACAAAATAAGATATGATGGCAAGGACTATGGATCCCACATAACCCATATATGTTGCTTTCTAAGCCCAATATCTTAAAAGCCAGACTGAATAATTTTTGGCTGGCATGCCAATATTGAACTTCTGAAACAAAGTTTTTAGGATTCAAGCTATAGATACTGATCTTGGAGCCCTACCACCTAATGACTGATGTTGCCAGAAATCAAAATCAATAAATTCATAAGCTGATCTGTAATTATAAAATATACAAGAATCCTGATTTTAATGGTTTATTATTATACATTTCAGAATTACTGATTAACTATGATCCAAACAAAGACATATGGACAGGGAGAGGATAAATAAGTCAAGATGATTGTCTCACAGGGAAAACACCTCCATTGGGGGAGCCAAACAGATGCCCTGTAGTTTGCAAGGGACATTGCAGCCAAAAAGCAGATGAATGCAAGATCCAGACTGCCAATAATGCTCTCTGGATTAAAGAGAGAGCTTGATATCACCCTCATGTATTCCAGACAGCTTATATGAGTTGACAGCAAAAATTGATGTTTTTGCAACTGCTTGCAAGCAGCTGGGAATTGAGGGTTTCATCATGCTGTGAGCCATTAATGTAACTTTTATAAGGGCTCAAAATTTGACCTAACCTCATCGTTATAATTACCTTGGAGTTTCATTTTTCTTCTTATTACTTTTTCAAGATTGAAAAATCTTCAGAAGTGCAAGTTTTATATATGC
Organism: Pantherophis guttatus; assembly: GCF_059756535.1. Lineage (NCBI taxonomy): Eukaryota > Metazoa > Chordata > Lepidosauria > Squamata > Colubridae > Pantherophis > Pantherophis guttatus. Next base: position 51,389,508 of record NC_142064.1, read on the forward strand.
TGGTGAGTTCATCTTCAATGCATTTAAAAAGAAAGATGCAAAGTCCCAGCTTTGTAAGATTTTATTTTTTGTAATACCCTTTTTCCCCCAAAATAAGACATCCCCTGATAGTAAGCCCAATTGGGCTTTTGAGCGCATGGCAGTAAGGCCAAGCACTTATTTCAGCGTTCAAAAAAATATAAGACAGGGTCTTATTTTGGGGAAACATGATATATAGCAAAAGGATCACTACAGAGTTTTGAAAAAGTTTATAAATGTTACGAATTTGAATGAAATTGATTTAAAGATGTGGAAGTTAACTAAAAATATCCTCTCCTGTAAGAAAGAATTTCTGTGTTTATAAATTACTGATAAGAAGGCTTTGAAGGTTAACCACTAGAAAGGACCAGATGGCTGTGTTAAAGGAAATTTATGATCTGTGGACTCAAGAACTGTGGGAGTTACTTAAGCCTATATTGCAACCAAAAGGTTTGAAAAAAATCAAATTTCTTTGAATAAAGGTAAACTATAACCTATAAAAAAAGATGAAATATTGGATTTATACATGGAGTTGGAGCTTTTAAAAAGCGACATAGATATACAAATACTGTAAGATATTAAAAGAGATATGTGGATTGCTTTTTTTAAATTGCAATATAAGAAATTTATTGGGGAGGCTACACTGAAATTATAAAAGGGCTTTGCTAAAGATGTCAAAGACTTTGAAAGAAGAGACAAAGATAACAGAAGAAAACAGATACAAGAACTTTATGTATGGAACTTAAAGACTGCTGGAAAGAAGAAAAAAATGCAAAATTGATTTGTTTGATTATGTTTAAATAATAGATTGCTACTACTGGAGTTGTTCAGTAGTTATTTTGACTAGTTGGATGTAATGTTTTCTTCTGCAATATCTCTTTGTATGTGTGTGTGTGTATAACATAAACACATACACACATACATGTATGTACTGTATATATATATATATGTAATATATATATGTATATATGAAATTTCTTCAAAATCTGGTAATAGTAAATATGATAACCGTAATACCCTTTATATGGCCCTACTTTGGACTTACTTTGGAAATTTCAATTATCTAATGAATGAATGAATAAAACATCACAGACTTTTCTTCCACTTTTGTCATATTGGATTTCTAATTTCAACAAGCATTATGGAATATAGTAATGCATTATTTCTGACATCAAGCTTGGTTAGCTAAATTTACAAAATATATTTCTGATTCTAATTTATTAAACAATAGAAATAATTGTCTGTAATACTAAAGAGATTGATCTGATCATTTCTCTAAAATACTTTATAACTTTGTAGAATCATAAGAACAGTGATACTGTTCTCAACATTAGCTTTCTGCGATGAACTGAAAAAATAAGGGAGAAAAAAATTATGTTTCCTAAAAGTGCTAATTGTACACCTGCCCTAAACTGTTTATTACTTGTTCTTAATTGTGGCCATGTTCTAACTACAACTTTATATAAAGTATCAATGTCATTTGTTTTGAATTTTGAAATCCATTTTGTCTGCAACAAATAATTACTACAGTTTCCACAAAACTAGCCTCCAGCTATAGCATTTTTTATTAGCATAAAATATGATGAACTGAGGCAGCTACAGAATTTTGTAATTCTGTAGCTGCCTCAGTTGTAGGCAAAAAAAACGTGAATACAAAAAGTTGTATTCACAACTTTTATTCCATAAATGCTTCTAGCAACCAAGGAGAATAAAGAAAATCATAAATGCGACTAGAAGACTCATGGTAGACCATTTTCAAAGGAGTGGTTCTGTTCCTATGTTGCAAGAAAAGAACATCTTAAGACTCGTTCATTTATTGCAAATGTTTTCATGGAGTCCAGAGGGTTTCATCAGAGGTATTTTATCCTGAGTATAAGTGATCTGTGGGATGGAGGATTCTGAAAAAAGAAGCTAGTGAAAAGTACTGTGATAATTACATTCTTCACAGTGGACACTAGTTGTTGGCTGCCCACATACTGTAGCTATTGATTAATGTATGTAGGATTTTTCTAAAGCCCCCTTTTTCAAGCCAGAGAATAAAGAAAGAACTGTAGGAGCAATTTGCTCCAATCTTTCTTAAACATTTGTTTTTCTTTTAAAGTAGCCTATTTAGAGTTAACATCTTTAGAGTCTAAATTTCTTTTCCACATTTTTAATATAGTCTTTTCTGATATCAAGTCAATTTCACTTTACTAACTTGCCTGAAGATAGGGACAATCTGCCCACTTCCAGATATTTAACCCCAGCAGGTCAATCTAGCATGGCCAATTTATTTACTTATTTATTTATTAGTTCGATTTATATATGCCGCCCTTCTCCAGAGATTCAGGGCGGCTTACAATGCATTAAGCAATAGTCTTCATACTTTTGTATATACCTGCTTAGTAGGGCTTTTTGGGCCCCCCAAGCGGTGTTCTATTTTATACAAAGTCAGCTTATTGCCCCCACAAACCGGGTCCTCATTTTACCTACCTCGAAAGGATAGAAGGCTGAGTCAACCTTGAGCCTGGTGAGAATTGAACTCGCAGTAATTGCAGGCAGCTGGCAGCTAAGTACTACTTTAACAGCAGCAGTTTAGTCCACTGCACCACCAGGCTCTTTTTATGGTAAAGAACCATGAGAATTGTTCTCTGAAACCTTTGGAGAGTACTTATTCCTTATTCCTAGCCAGAGATTTGCAAATTGTTGCATGTATAAGTCTGGAAGAAAATCTGTAAAAGAAGAAATTTAGGTTAAGGAAGACTATCGGTCCTATAACGGCACTACAAACATACGTATGAGGACAATACACTACAACAGTTTGATCTAGACAGAGATAATATGTTTGCCACCTTCTTTTCTCACTATCATGCAATTATTTTGCATGATATATTTTCTATTCTCTAAAGCACCTGAGGGCAGGACTAGAAGTAATGGATGGAAGATAATTAAAAAGAGATCCAACCTAGAACTAAGGAGAAATTTTCTGACAGTGAGAACAATTCATCAGGAGAATGGCTAGGGGTGAGGTTTTCAAGACTAGGTTGGACAATCATTTGTTTGGAATGGTATAAGGTCTTCCACTCAAGCAGGGAATTGGATTAGAAGACCACCAAGATACCTTCCACCCTTTTATTCTATGTTATTCTGGGTTATTTTGAAGTTTGTTTTCTCCAAAATAGAAACAAATATTTGAATGATTTTTTTTTCCCTCTGAAGTTCAGGAAATACAGATATAGACAATTGCTTTCATCATCACGTATAATTAAATATCTCCAAAATAAATAAAAAAAAGCAATCAAATAGTTTGTTTCTGTCTGTTAGAATAAATTGCTTGTATTTTTCTAGTAATTATTGCATTATTTCACACTAGATTCAGATACACTATTGTAAACTCCCCCAGGATATTACCTGCTAATTCAGGTTGCATATTGCCAGTGTTTTCATCTTCTTTACTGCTCGTGACAACCCTTCTTGGCTGATATTTTAGAACTGTTGGAAGGAGATTTTCTTTCTTTTCTGTTTAGGACAAAAGGGCTTTTGCTTTGGCACATTCCAAATGAATTATGTCAACAAAAGCAACATGTAACTTAAATTCAGGTAAAGTCCTGTAGTTTGTGTGTCCTGCTATCAGAACTCTAAATCCCAATGATGCCATTTTTAAGCACATCACCTATTCTTACAGCCATATGTTCTCATAACTTTGTTAGGAGTTTTTTTTGGGGGGGTGCATACAATATATATTTATGTTCCACCAAGGCTCATATACTGTATGATGAGAACAGAAGGGATGATCTAATCTTTCCATGCTTGAGTTGCAGATCTCTCATAGTCATATGCAACTAAGAGAATTAATTCAGACCTCGTCTGATTTTGTAAAATGGGATAAAATTATTTCCTCTCTTTAAGTTTCAAATGGAAAATGGTTTTTATGAAATGCATGCCTTTGGGCTATAATATCAATACAGCAACTACTTCCACCCAGATGCCCTCAGGACGTATCAGAATTTGAATTGAACATGAACAGTGGACTGCTGGCTGAAATCCTGAGGTTGCCCTCTGAACAGAGCAGGAAAGTATAAGGGTGGTAAAAGCTAATGTACTCTTACTTAGCAAGCCCCTGATATCACACTATTGCTATAGGAAGGGAACGTACTTAGGAAATTCCCCATAAAATGCAAAGTTCCAATTGTCTGTTGAGAATTTTACCAGGTCAACAGTTATTGGAACTGTCTATTAATATTAATTCATGAAATCTCTCCATTATCCCCATTCATTTTCATGAATTTTTGGTCATTGATTTGTTTTCAGATCTTGTACATTATTACACAAGATGGAGACTTTTGTCCAATAACTTATTGGAATTCAAAATGATGGTATGACATTGGTATTATCCTCCTATTGAATGACCACATAATATATTAATTAACCAGCTGTATTCAGTTCATTTGGGCATGGAGGACAGTAAGGGGTTGAGAGGGTGGGAGTTTATGAGACCACAAAAATGGTGGCTTAGCAAATAATACACTGAGTGACATCATCCTTTATTACACGGATGATGCACTCCATGGGATGTCACCATTTCTGCTCTTCCAAGAAGGTTGCCTAGAGCTCTAAAGTTACTGGTTAAACTAATTGTGCGATGTAAACTAATAAGTACTACATTTTTATATAAAACAAAGCATTCTGAAGCTTAATCCATACCTATTTGTAATTCCAGATTCTGTGGCAAGAGATGGTTCAATAGGTTAGTTTGTCATAAAATTCACAATAATTGGGAGGAAGAAAGAATAGTAAATCTCTTTCCTAGTGTTTGCTGCAACAATAGAGGAATATATTAAGAGCCATTTACTTCCTATCTATGATGTGTGTAAAGACTAAAAATGTAGAAAGCCTATTACAGCTTTCCCTTGGGATGTTTAATACTATAACTATGTGTCTCTTTAATGCATTTGTTCAAATTAGTGCTTTAAACAACAGCCTTATTGCTAGAGGAACAAAGAAAAGCAAAAAGAAGAAGCCAAGATTATTAATATAATTACTCTTCCCCAGGGAAATATCTAACTGCCCCTTCAACCAATGCAAATTAAAAATGGTTGTTATTTAAAAATAATATTTGGTCCATTTTAAATAGGCCTGGGTCCCTTAATTATTTGCTCTCCAGATTTTATAAAGTGATAAAGTTCATTTGTAGAATACAGCTACATGAAACATCATTGTTTATGGAGTATTTTCCTCTTTAAATTTGCCTAAGCTCAAGTACTTACACATTCTTTTGTCTCCTTCATTGATTTTGGATTTATTTTCATGCATCAACAGTCAGGAATGCTTTCATTTAAAAAAAATCATTTGCCTGATTACACATTGTTTGAATTCAGCTAAAAGTAATTTTTACAATGTTCTTTGTAGAGTGTGATTAGAATTAAAATATATACTGGCATTTACTGCTGGAAGTTCACACTATTCAAGTCTAATATTCAGTATCAAAGTTAATAATGCATTCTGAATAAAAATGTTAAGAATATGAATTATTGATTGGTTTCATTTCAATTCATATGTCTTGCAAGTCACAGAACGTGTCTTCTAAAATTGGCTTAATCTCTGAATCCAAAGATTTGCTGTATTTCTATTCTGCACTCAATTATTTTAATACATTCAATGATATATGATATAATATGTATATGAAATGACAATAGAATGAATAATCTCAGTTTGAAATCTTTCTAACTGAAAATACAGCTCTAAGTGAAAAGTATAAAGCAGTACTTACTCATAAAGATTTTTAAAATAAAAAGTATACTGCAATCCCACTAGATTTTTCAGTCATTTAATTTTACTTTAATTTGTATAAGTTTTGATATGATTATGTGCCACCAAGTGGACACTGACTCTTAGCAACTACATGGATAGATAGAGATGTCTCCAACCTGATCCTTTATACATTTCAAGGTACGCATCCTTGGCCTGTGAAATTAAGTCCATCCTTCCTGCTGGTCATCGTCTTCTCTTTTCTTCCACCTTTTCCAGCATTATAGACTTCTCCAGAGAGCTAGATCTTCACATGTATGCAGAGTGGGATAATTTGAGTTTAGTCATTTGTATTTGGGTTTGATTTCTTTGATGATGTAAGATTTATTATTATCATTAAAAAAAACACCATTAAGTATGGATTTAGAATTAGGAACATAATGGTCCCCTTTGTTGTTGTGAAGCATATAGTATCTTCCATCATTGCTTAAATTATCTTTCTGACCTGGGCTGATGAATCATCAACATCCAGTAACATACCAATGAAAATAAGAAAACTTTTTTTTTTGAAAAAAGTTTTATTTTAGATTAAAATATATAAAAAAACAAATATCCAGGAGCCTGGATAGCTCTGCAGACCAAGCACTGTAATTTAACACCAGCTGTCTGCAATTAAAGTAAGTTCAAATCTTGCCAGGCTCAAGGTTGACTCAGCCTTCCATCCTTTCTAAGGTAGGTAAATTGAGGACCCAGTTTGTGGGGGCAATAAGATGACTTCGTATAAAATATACAAAAGTATGAAGGCTATTGCTTAATGCACTGTAAGTCGCCCTGAGTCTCCGGACAAGGGCGGCATATAAATCAAATAAAAAAAAAAAAACAAAAACATAAAAATATCATCCTTACAAACAATTATAGACAGCATCTCAATCGGTTAAAATCATTTCGTGCTTACAATTTTCCAGATCTCATCATATAACAATTATTCTTTACTTTTTTTCTTTACTAAGAAAACTTTTGTGAGAAACGTTTGCAAAAGAAGTTATATATGGGCAGGATAAGAAGGAAAATTGTGCTCAAAACTGCAAGTAAGCATATCCAAAATAAAAGCCATCTTTGTAATGAACATTTTCACTTAGTTGATTTTCACCCTTTCAATAAACTTCATCAAGTTTAACTCCGCAAAAACCATGGCTTGTCACAAGTGATCTCATTCCTGACCTATATAGGCAGACTTGGGTTTGGATTCAGATAAGATGCGTGATTATCTAAATATCGCTATCAAATTGCTTTTGCTTCCTGATCCAGATAGACTTGACTACCATCCACTACCTCCATGCAATAAACAGATCAATTAGAATGTTCCATCTGAAGCTTCTTATAGATCTGGATGGTTTATAAACAGATGCTTGGATTTATTTCTCATTGTCTTGTGAGCAATTTAGTTGAGTGTTTGGTAGTTTGCTGGAGACGATCAGACACATGACAAGATTATCCTTAAATACTCTGTTTCTACCTGCTAATCCCTGATGACACTTTGGTTTAATGAAGATTTCCAGGAGATGAAATGGCAGAAATAATACCTAAAGCACCTGTGCCAAAAGACATAAAGTAAAACCTGACTGAGCATAGGTACAAGTTCAGGTTTGAAACTACACCATGGTGACAAGAGGCAAAATGCTTTAGCCTGCTCTCTTATATTTGATTGTGTGGATTTTTTTTGTTTTGTTTTGTTCACATCTCAGTTTCACTATCCTTGTCATCTTTACTCCTCATTTTTCTCTCGTTATTTTTCTTGTTTTTAGTGTTGTATTTGTAACACATTCAGTGTTGCTGGGAAACATGTCTGGGGATTGAGACACAGACTGATAGTGGTTCCATGCCTTAATTGGCAGTTTCGTTCAATGGCTGCTAGAGCAAAGAAATCAACTATTTTTTTAATGAGGGATTCCAGTTTTCTTTCTTCACCTTTTTACACCTCTATGAAGATACTGAGGAAACCCTCCATCAATTTTAGATGTACCAAGATGTTGGTATTCAGCCGGTTCTACCTGGTTCGAGCAAACTGGTAGCAGTGGCAATGGGAGGCTCCGCCCACCCGCCCAGACATAATCACGTCCTTTTTTTGACGCTCGGTGCATGCAATCTGGTAGCAAAAGCTACCCCTGATGTTGTTGTTATACCCAGCTTCATATTGCTAACTGAGGCCAGGCCATTGGGATCTGTATGGGGAAAATTAGGCTGAATCTAAATTCCAGTTGCTGTTTAGATATTTAGATATTCTGACAGTGCCACTGCTGCCTCTTAAGGAGATTGCACTGCTGTTGAAAAAACAAATCTGCGACTTGCGGATCCTCAAAGACTCAAAACTATTTCATCATGGGAAATGAAAGCTCTGGCTAAGGGTCATGTCCATGTTCAGCTAGTGCACAAATTGCAGTCCTTCCCAGGATGGAAGTAATAGTACCCTTCCTTTCTTCTTTTCCACATAGCTGGCCTATGCAATGCATTCTACCAATGGTTGTCCTGGAATATTGCCAGAAGCTTCAGTCAGTCTAGAACAGGGATGTCAAACTGATGTTGTTATGGCGGTGTCACGTGACGTATTGGGACTTTTTCCCCCTTTACTAAACCAGGCGTGGGCATGGCCAGCACATGATGCATCCGGCCCATGGGCCGGGAGTTTGACAGCCCTGGTCTACAACAATGTTTCTAAGCCTTGGTAAACTGAAGATGTATGGATTTCAAGTCCCAGAAGTATTTTCCACCTTAAATAGTAGAGAGAGAAAATTAATGACTCAAATTTTCTTCACCTCTAGCCATTTTTTTCCCCAAAATAAGAAATCCCCTGATAATAAGCCCTCCCCGAAAATATTTAAACACAGAGCTGGAAATCAGGTAAGAGGGCAAGAAGAGCCTCATCTTGCTCCATGTGCCCCAAAATAATAAGTCCTCCCCGAAAATAAGGCCAAGCACTTATTTCAAGGTTAAAAAATATATAAGACAGGGTCTTATTTTCAGGGAAACACGGTATATATTGTATATTGTAAAATATGCTTGCTTTATTAGTGAAATCCAAAGGTATCTGGTTATATATATGTACGTTTTTAAAGGACAGTTGAGCAAAGAAGAAGAACCTATATGATAAATTGGTTTCATTTCAAACAGTGAGATGATTTTCCTGGAGAATATTATGACTAGCCTCTTACAAAAGAACAAAGAATAAATAAAGAAAAGGAGAAAGCCTCTTTCACATCACTTATCGAGCCCGAAGGAATAGACAAGTGAGATAAAGTAGATGCAACAGATTCCAGCTGTTTTCAACCACAGTCCAATAAAAGTCCTATATACCAAAATCAAATAAGTGGAATTAGCATATTAATGTACTATGTATAATTTATTTCTATGGGACATCTGTGAATAGTTTTCTCAATATTATGTACATAAAGTTATCATCTCAGTGAGATTTTGACACATTTTTGTGATATGATAAATTAAATTTAGAACATGCAGTGATGTTGAGACCACATTTATCCAAAACTTTTCTAAACAACTGAGTCTTTCCCCAGAATTCTCTGCTGGTGTTATATCATATGAACCTGGAAAAATGCACATAGTTTAAATAGTTGCAAAGTAATCCTATATATATGCTCTGTGAGTTTCAAAGCACCCTTTTCTTTTCAAATCTGATGTATACATAGCTCTATTAAACATCCCTGGCATACACCAATATAAATATAAAGATATAAACACATATACAAACTAGTGTGACAGACTTGTTCTAAGATTGTTTTATACTAAAACTCTCATGTCTGTTTGATTGTTGATGATGAAATGAGAAGGAAAGAGAAGGGGAAGAGAAAAAAGTGCAGGTCCGAGGCAAAAAGAAAAAAAGGCATTGACTTCTGACTTCTTAGAATAGCATAAAACCTCAACTTTTTACTTTTATACAATAATATATAGCAGGCATTTCTGTAACATCAAACCTATCTAATTAGCAAAATCCAAAGTCAAGGTTTCATTTTTTTTCCACCACAAGGACAAGTCCAAAAGCAGTTTCCAAATACAAACAATTAAATTAAATTAATTTAATTAAAGATTAAATTCTTTAATCATAGCAGTCCATTTGGCCATTTCCACTAACTCCATCAACTTTTGCGGCCATTTGTCTGTTGTGACAATCAAAGTAAACTTCCATTTTTGTGCATAAAGTATTCTTGCTGCTGTCAGCATATACAACATCAAAGTTCCAATTTTTTTTCAAGTTCTTTATCCATTAAACCTAAGAGAAAAGTCTCTGGTTTCATCTTTATATTCACTTTAAGAATCTTCTGTATTAGGATATGAATCCTGCTCCAATATTTCTTTGCTTTGTCACATTTCCACCATAAATGAAAAAAGTTCCTTCTTTACATTTATATTTCCAACATTCATTTGAAATACCTTTATACATTTTGATGATTTGTCCAGTTTTAGATACCAATAGTACATCCTCTTATAAAAAATTTACTTTAAATTATAATTTAATGTGAAATTTAGACTTTTCACCCACATATTTTCCCATTGTTCATTATGTTATATCCAAAGTTCTTTGCCCACTGAAGCATACAATGCTTTACATATTCATTCTCTTCATTTCACTAACAGTTTATAAACCTTAACAATAATATCTTCATCACTATCACACAATAGGATTTCATTTTTCACAAAATCAAATCCATAAATTTTTTAACCAAATTTAAATTTTTCTTTCAATTGTAAATATGTACTCAGTGGCTAAGATGCTGAGCTTGTCGATCGAAAGGTCGGCAGTTCAGCGGTTCGAATCCCTAGTGCCGTGTAACGGGGTGAGCTCCCGTTACTTGTCCCAGCTTCTGCCAACCTAGCAGTTTGAAAGTACATAAAAAATGCAAGTAGAAAAAAGGGACCATCTTTGGTGGGAAGGTAACAGCGTTCCATGTGCCTTTGGCGTTTAGTCATGCCGGTCACATGATCACAGAGACGTCTTCGGACAGCACTGGCTCTTTAGCTTTGAAATGGAGATGAGCACCGCCCCCTAGAGTCGGGAGAAACTAGTACATATGTGCGAGGGTAACCTTTACCTTTACCTTTAAACTAATGGCACACATGTCCTTCTGATTCCAACACCTATAGGGGAACAACTTTTGAACCAATATACCTCAAATGGAATAACTTACAGAATGTGTCCAAAATCTGGATTCCACAACTCCTGTGGGATTGAAATTTGGCAAAGTTGTGGCTGTTTCAGTGCTGTTATGCTGCGGCGGTCAGCTGTGATCATGTGATCATCATTTCCAATACTTACTACCAGCTTCCTACAACGAAAAATCAATGGGGAAGCCAGTAGGAAGTTGCTGCTTCTCCCACTGCTTTTTGCCCACCCATGGTTATTCTTTTCTGTATTTAAGTAAAGAAATATCTCTGAAAATATCACTCAATGGGACACTGATTGCCTAGTAATATATACTGTACTTAGTAATAGGGAAAAAAAACTAATAAAACATCATAGGCCAGGCTTTATAGTAAACTATGGTAGGGGTGGTAGGGGTAATAGGGCCTTAAGTTATATGCTTTGCTGGCTGGGGAATTCTGGGAGTTGAAGTCCACCAGGCTTAAAGTTGCCAGGCTTGGACACCCCTGGACTATAGGACCTGTGTGGCAAAAACAAGAGTTATGAAATATACAAGGAGGGTTATAATTCTTATAGAAGTCTTTTCCATGTTGGCTTTGACAAATTAACATCTTATAGGGTAGGACACTACAGTGCTTCTGATGATCCTTTCTGCCTTCCAAGTTACCATTGATTCGAAATACCCTCTGGCTGTTTCATTAACATTAATAAGAATGATCAACCTGAAGTTATCCTGACAGAAAACAAATTAGTTGACTGGGGTGCATTTATTATCGTAAATAAATGCAGTATTTATTAACGTATGCAAATGCAGTACACAGCATCAGATGAAGAAGTAAATTACAGGCAGATACAACAGATGATTTGATTATGTTTAGATTATGTTTAGAGCTGAGATTAAAAGGAACACCCACAGATAGATAATAGAAACAAGATTGCCTGCCAAATTTCAAAACATTCATTGTGAACAGAGGTTTATTTTTCCGTTCCAATCCATGCACACATGCTTCAGATTTGTTCTTATTGAAGGAGATGTGTGAAATACTAAAATATTTATTGTCTTAAGTAGGGGTGGGTTCTACTTACCTTTACTACCAGTTCGCAACGGGGCTGCAGAAACCCAATGACGTCGGGGTCGGTGGGCAGAGCCTCCCACCGGTTTTACTACCGGTTCTTGTGAACCGGTCCGAACTGGGGATAACTCACCACTGATCTTAAGGTTATATGTTTAAAAATTAGAACATTTTCCTTTTTTTTCATTTTCCAATATATATATATTTACTTTTACCATTCAGAAGTTCTTGTCAATGCTTATTGCTTTGTTTTGCTTGTAAAACTATTATTTTAGCTCTTACTTTTATAAATATCAATAGCACTTAATACATAGATCGCTTATTTGTGCTTTATAGCCCTCTCTAAACAGTTTACAGAGTCAACATATTGTCCCTGACAATCTGGGTTCTCATTTTACAGACCTCGGAAGGATGGATGAGTCAACCTTGAGCCAATCAGGATTGAACTCCTGGCTGTGGACAGAGTTAGCCTGAAATACTGCATTCTAACCATCACACCACCAGGGCTCTTGAGAAACAGAGAATGCTTCTCACAAGCTCATAACTGGAGCTCTGGGCTACAAACCTCTCAAATAGAAATGTTTCATTCTTCAATGGCAGCTCACTGCTAGCAGTTCTTGCCTGCAAAAATCTGGACAACTAGACAGCAACAAAAGTGTAGTGTTTTCTTTACATCTATCCTGCTATCTAGTGGTTATCCAAGTCAATGTGCACTAATGCTGGCTTCCTCATTTTCTACTTTCTGCTCTATTATGTGTCATTTTAGAGACACAAGCCTAAGCTTGTTTAAAGGTACACACAGCAACTACAGCAAACATGTATACAGATATAACATATGTAGTATTTGTATGTAGTTTACTAAAATACATGTAGTATATGCAATATAATGTAGTATAAGTAAAGCCTGAAGGTCTGTTTTGATGGACTTCAAGTCCTCTACCCCTGCCTTGACTATGTACAACACTGGTTACATACTGTGGGGTCCTTCATTGCCCAACCAGACAACAACATCTGGGCTAAAAGGCAGTGGGATTTGCTTACCAAATGCCTGACTACTCAACTGACTACAGCACAACCAACAGAAGCTATGAAAAGGATAACACTGCCATACATCAAAAACATCTCAGAAACCACCAGTGACTATTACAACTATGTGGCATCATGGCACAGACAAACCAACTAAAGCCCTTACAACATTCTAAGTAAACCAAAAGATCCAGCAGCCCCAGAAGAAAAATCAGGAGTCATCTGCAATTTATAGTATAAGGACTGTGCACTATATAGGACAAACAGGCAGACTAGCAGACTAGCAGAGCACATCCATGAAAACCAATTAGCAGTCAGAAGACATATTAAAACTCCTTAATTTTACAAGACATGAATAGACTTAACATAGTTTTGTCTGGGAAACTGTGAACATCCTAGCCCAAGCCAAGTCCCAAAACGCTAGAGAATTCCTGAAAACCTGGCACTCAGACAAATTAGACAAAACAGGCATAAAGAGATAAATATCATCTACGTTCCATTCAAAAGAGAAACAGTGAAAAACTGTTAGATAGGAAACAAAAACACCAAAACACTTCCTTACCAGGAATGAACATATAGATAAGCAAATATAAAGACTTGGATTAATACTAGACCAACAGTTAAGAAGTAAAAAGTCAACGAACTACCAACTCAGAAAAAACAAGCTAACAGTAAACAACAGCATAATCAAGGAACCACCAAGAATACTCCACCAACACTGACAGGGAGAGCCACCAGTATATAAAAAGAGAGCAAACCCCTCTCCCTTCTAGCACTGATAATGTTATTTAACAGGGTCATGAAATGTCTGCAAGAAAACAACCAAGTTCAGAGAGCATCAAGGCCCCCACAGGTCAACCCTGGCCTACAAACATTTTCTTTCCCTCGGTATTGGCTTCATAGTTTGTTTCTTCCAATTACCAAGATAGGAAGTAGCATAACATCACTCTATTGACATAATTACATCTTGGATGTGCAACCAACTACTTACAACTTTTAATATTTTGCAACCCTTCAAGTTGTAAGGGCATAGACTTTTCCCACTCACTGAATTTGAAATGGGTAATCTGTTTTCTGCTGCTGCCAATTATTTTTTGAAATTGTTGTGTCGCTGGCAAATTTAGAATTTGCAAGGACTAAAGTTGAAGGACATTAAAGGAGATTCCAGGACTGAGACAAACAGCACCATCTTCTTTTAAATTGTCTCCATCAATTACTTGCAGCAGCAGGGGCTCCTATTCCATTTGACGCAGTGAGCCTGAGTAGTGAGAATAGTCTGTGAAATTCAACTCACAGAGGGATTGCTTTCACTGGGCATGTTTTATAGCACTGCAACCTCTCTTTCCCCTTCCATCCCCAAGTTGCTTTTTTTAGGCATCAGCAAAGAAAGATGAGATATTAATGAAGATTAAGTGTCTAGCAAGCACTGACAAAAGAGAGAAATAATTATCTTATTGGGGTTATAGTTGGAAGTTTGTTATCTCACAGCTCACAAGAGTAAACAGGAAAAGCGAGCTTGACTTGTCTAAGCAGTCTCTCTTTCAGGTGTTAATTGAAAAATGCAGGTCAATCACAGGACAACAAGGAAACCAAGCAATCTGATCTCCTGAGCCATGTGAGCCATTGATCAGCTAACTGGCAAAATGAAATATTGCTGATTCCAAGAACTCAATAATTTGCTGTGGATTGCTGTGAAAGAAAGAAGTATGCTGAGGACTCCATATGTCAGTGGCCCCCAACTTTTTGGTAACCAGGGACCAGTTCCGAGGAGAGAAGTTTTTCCATGGACTAGAGGGAGTGTGGTTTCCTGTGCTGCCTGCATCCTGCAGATGGGGCTTCGCTTGTTTGACAGCCCAGTTTCTGCCATGTTGCGGCCCAATGCCAGTCCATGGACCGGGGGTTAGGGACCCTTGTTATATGTGATATATGAATGGATATATGTATGTGCTTCCCAGCATCATCCATCCATCAATTTATCAATCTTCATAGCTTCCAGAGCTGAAAACGTTGAATAACCATGATTAAAACTGATTGGAAATGGCTTTTCAGAATCTGAGATGAATTTTTCCCACTCTAATTCATGTAGATGTAGTTCCATTGAGGATCACACCTTGAATGCAGTTGGTCAGCCAGTTACAATTCTGTCTGATGCTGTCTACCCCACATTTTCTATCTTACCAAAAAGGAAGCTGTGGTCTACTTCATCAAATGGCTTACTGAAAACTAAGTAATTTACGTCCACACCATTTCGCTGATCCACTAATTCACCTCCTCAAAAAAGGCAATAAAGTTTGTCTGACATGATCTGTTTTTAACAAACTCATGTTGGCTTCTAATGATCGCTTTGCTCACTTCTAGGCACTTGCAAATCCACTGCTTTGTTATCTTTTCCAGCATTTTCTCAGTTATTGATGCCAGGCTGATTGGTTTGTAATTTCCTGGAACCCTTTTTGAAGATTGGAAGCACATCAGCTCTTTTCCACTCCTCTCTCAGTTTCCCCATACTCCATGAACTTTGAAAGATTTTATTCAGTGGTTCCAAGGTCACATTTGTCAGGTCCTTCAGAACCCTGGGACAAAATCCATCTGCTCCTGGTGATTTGAAGTCATCCAAATTGGATAAGTGTTCTCTTACCATTATTTTGCCTATTTTAACTCTTCTGTCTTCTACTGCTCTGCTTTTGATCAGTTGGACTATTTTTTTCCTTTTGCATTTTGAATTAAGCAGTTCTGTTTCCTTCCTGTTGCCCATCACCTCCTTGCCATCTCCTCCCATTAATGGAGAGATCATTTCCTTGACTTTTTTCTTGTTTCTTATATGTTCAAAGAAACTTTTTATTATTATTATTTTTGGTATTTGTTGTAAGTCTTAGTTCATTCTGAGCTTTAACTCTCTTGACTTCATCCTTGCAGATTCTGTTTTAGTTATGTGTCCCTCTTTCCATTATTTTTATACAGGTAGTCCTTGATTTACAACAATTTGTTTAGTGACCATTTAACATTACAACAGCACTGAAAAATGTGACTTATGACCATTTTTTTACACTTATGACCGTTTAAGTATCCCATGGATTTGTGATCAAAATTCAGACTCTTGGCAAGTTACTATTTATAAGTGTCCTGGGGTCATGTGATCACCTTTTGCAACCTTCTGACAAGCAAACTCAATGGGGAAGCCAAATTCACTTAACAACAATGGCAAGAAAGGTCATAAAATGGGGTAAAACTCACTTAACAAATGTTTCACTTCGCAACAAAAATTTTGGCCTCAATTGTGGTCGTAAATTGAAGGCTACCTGTACTTGTCCTTTTTGCTGTCTGTTTATCAGAGTGTTCTTTATGCAGCCATGCTGGTTTTTTTCTGGGCTCTCTTGTTTTTCTTTCTCTGTAGTATTGTGTTAGTGTGTGCTTTTATAATCTCATTTTTCAGAATTTCCTAAACATTTTGAGTTGTTTTCCCTTTTATGATTTCTATCCATGAAAACTCTTCCTAAATTGTTTCTAAGCTTGCTGAATCAGTTCTCTTAAAATCTAAGACAGTGGTTTGACTTTCTAATAAGCCACAAATACTTGGCTTATCCCCCCAATTAACTAATCCGTCAGAATCCGCATTTAGGTTCACAAAAGGTCAAGAGGTTTATTTTAATTAAATCCATCTTTTCAAATAATACAATACTTTCTGATCAGTTATATACTGATAAACAGTAATACTGTGTCTGTGTATTTATTTTATAAAAATCACTTCATATACATCAGTTAAGCTAAAAGAACACAGAATTTAACTAACTTCTGCAGACTTTAAAATGACGTTTCTGGTTTGTTTTCATTTAGAATGGGTTTCATGCAGTGGTGAAATCCTCCGAGGTCTGCTACCAGTTTGCTGCGCATCGCAGGCGCTACCACACAGTGCTGAAAAAGAAGGCTTAAGAAGCCTTTTCTAAGGTAAGTAGAACAGCAAGGGGGGGAAACAGCTGTGCCGCAAGATTTAGATTTGCTAGAAAGCAGGATTTCCTGCTTTTGTTTTTACTACTGGTTCGCCCAAACTGGTAGCTTTTATTACTACCAGTTTGCCCAAACCAGTCTGAACCGGTAGGATTTCACTTCTGGTTTCATGTCTATCATATTGCATTTCAAGGATTAGGTCCTCATTTTTTAATAAACCCAATCTCATGCCTTAGCACATCTAGGTTCATGTTTTCTTTGATACCGCAAAACATTGCATGCTGTGCAAAGTTTCAGAGAAAGGCATTACTTTCCTGAAAAGTTTTTGTTCTGCACTGGCCCTTTGAAAAATCAAATGGCTTTATTTTATGCTGCTTCAAAATGCACAACATTTTGAAGCAGCACCTTCTATAATTTCCATTATAGCTGTGGAAGTCCTGTAAGGTATTAAATGTGCGTGTTGAGGCTGAAAAACAACATGAAGGGCCTTGATGAGGCCAATTGTGTCACCCTTGCAGGGCAAATTACATATCTTCTGCAACACAAAATGTCTCCCGAAGGTAGGTAATTAGTGGTCACCTCAGAGACCCCTGACTCATAGGGTGACCATGTCCATTTTGCTCAGTAGAATTGGGATTGGACCTCTTATAGAGATGAAAGAGAAAGAAGAGGATACACAGCTTGAGCCTTCAATCATTTCTACTATAAATGGCCTGCTGTGCTGCTGGAGATAAGCCTCTAATTATCCCTCAGGCTGATCACGAGCTATAACTTGTGCTATGGTTTCCTTTCACCAAACAACTACAGAGAACACAAGGCTACAGATCAGATAATGACATATCCAGTCTGATGATAAATCACTTGTACTGAGATTATGAGGCAGAAATATACATCTCTGTGCCACTTTGTAGATCGCTAAAACAACGACAACAAAAATAACACTGATTGTCAGCAATTCTGTAAAAGCATTATTTTGTTTACCACAAAACACTCATCATACAGCTTGGTCTTAAATTATGGCATACTTTTGTTTCATTTTCCAGAATTTGTTTAGACTAACAAAGGTTATATATAACCCCCTAACCTATTGTTACAACCTGAACAAATCATACCATTGAATAGCAATGGGAAACTACTGAAAAATAATTTGCAAGCAGTGGCATATCGCTATGGAAGGATTTTCCATTTTTGATAATAAAATTATTAAAAATGGTATATAAAATTCCTTTTAAGCTTAGTCACTATCCCTACCAGGTACATGTATACAAAACAAAGAAAGGAACACTGATAATCCCCACCTTGCTGAAAAAAAGGAAACTTCCAGAAAGAGTGATGCTCGCTTTGATGATGTCATAACTTTGATTACTGCAATCCTCAATTGACTTCTTCTAAAGATGTGGGCTCCAGCCATTGAGTGGTTAATGCTTCTGATCTAGATCATATACTACTACTATTATTATTCTAATACATCTATTTTTAACATAGCTAAAGGTAAAGGTAAAATTTCCCCTCACACATATGTGCTAGTCGTTCCCGACTCTAGGGGGCGGTGCTCATTTTCTTTTCAAAGCTGAAGAGCCAGAGTTGTCTGAGGACATCTCTGTGGTCATGTGGCTGGCATGACTAAACGCCAAAGGCACACAAAAGACTGTTACCTTCCCACCCAAAGTGGTCCCTATTTTTCTACTTGCATTTTTTTATGTGCTTTTGAACTGCTAGGTTGGCAGAAGCTGGGACAAGTAATGTGAGTTCACCCCATAACGCGGCACTAAGGATAACATAGCTAGATAGTATCTTTTTGTGAATGAGTGCTTCTAGAGATCAGAAGATATAATTTGACTCACCTAAGCTCTCTTTGGGCGAGGTCACATTGCACAATAACCAGGCTCAGGACCTGGTTATCTACGGGACCGCCTGCTACCACCAATAGCCTCCCACCGACCAGTACGCTCCCATAGAGAGGGGCTCCTCCGGGTGCCGTCGGCCAAACAATGTCGACTGGCGGCCCCCAGGGGGAGAGCCTTCTCTGTGGGGGCACCTACTATCTGGAACGAGCTCCCCCCCGAGATACGGAGGATTCCGGATCTGCGTACCTTCCGTCGCACGCTGAAGACGTTCCTATTCCAGCAAGCCGGCCTGACCTAAACTTCTCTTTTAAATGGGAATTTTAAATTTGGTTTTAAATTATTGGGGTTTTAAATATGGTTCAGCCAAATTTATCTAACTTGTTTTATTTCTATTTTAAATTTTGTATTGATATGTTTTATTTCATGGCTGTTCACCGCCCTGAGTCCTTCAGGAGTAGGGCGGTATACAAATCTAATAAACTAAACTAAACTAAACTAACAATGTTAAACATGGATGCAGGGTAGAATTCCCATGAAAGAATAGAAAAATGTGGTAAGTAAATACAGCATAACAATCCAAAGAGTGTCCACAGGGACAGGTTCGAAAACTTAAGTTAGCAGCTAAAGCTACATATTCAAATTCCCACCCTTTATTACATGCACTATAACACAAAAAGGGGGACAACAGCTTCAGTGACCGTGTTGCAGTTGCCATCTTGATTTTTTTAAACCTCCCATGGGTATAGATTAGTCCCCAATCCTTACGTTTTGGTTGGCAGGAAGTTAATCATCAACATATTGTGACCATTCAAACTTCATAAAAGTAATAAACTTTTCCAACCCAAGTATAAATGAGAATGTACAGGTAGTGTTCAACTTACGACCACACTTGAGCTCCAAATTTCTGTTGTTAAGTGAATTTTGCTCCATTTTACAACCTTTCTTGCCACAGTTGTTAAATGAGGTGTTAAGTTACTAATGGGGTTGTTAAGTGAATCTGCCTTCTCCATTGACTTTGCTTGACAGAAGATTGCAAAAGGTGATCACATGTTCCTGCGACATTGCAACCATCATAAATATGAGTCAATTGCCAAGTGTCTGAATTTCGATCATGTGACTAATTGCTTCACTGGTCATAAATGTGAAAAATGGTCATAAGTAACTTTTTTCAGTGCCATTATAACTTCAAACGTTCACTAAAAGTGTGGTAAGTCGAGGACTACCTGTATTAAAAGACCATCTTTATTAAGAATCAGTAGTCTTAAAAGTGTAAGTAGAAGATATCTATTATCTGTTGTAGAGGATATACCCCCCCCTACACACACACACATCAAACTATCATTTCAACAAATAATCTTGTTCCCATGGAAGATTTTTGTCCACACTTGACATACATTGATATATTGTTTGCTTTTTTATCTTCTACAAACATTAGATGAAGGAAAGAAACCATAAGATTTATCCGTAGATAAATACCATAAAACATTTATAAAAGTTCACACAGTAATTAAGTGTTTATGCTTATGGATGTCACCTGCATTGCATTTGTTTGAAATGGAGTATCCAATTAGATTTATCTATCATAGATAAGGAAAGCTGTATCTGAAGTTTTCATTTCTGGAAATCACTGAAAACCCCAAGTAGGCTGTACTGAGCAGAATACAATGAAAAATATTCGTGAGTAGAAGTGTTTTCAACTAAAGCAGAATGTACTCCTCTCGGAGCCTATCCCAAAAGATTTTGCTGAATTGTAATTCAGAAGAAAGGAAAGAAATGAGCATATGGGAAGTAATCACACTAGCTCTATTTAGTTAACAAGTTACTTTAAATGAATCTTGAAATGAAACCAAAGTTCAAACTTAGTTTTTGGCCTGATTGCAATCAAAGAGCAAAAGAAACTACCGTATTTTTCGGAGTATAAGACACACCTACCTTTTTTGGTTGTTGTTTTTTTTAAGTTTTTAAAAAAATTTTAGACAAGCACACATACAAACATACAATGTATTTTCTTTGAACAGAGTATTTGGCTGGTTCACAAATTTAAACAGTGTTTAGTCATTTCAATTAAATTTACAATTTCTATATTTCCTTTTTGCCATATTTATTCCTCATTATTTTTTTAAAAAAACCAATATACCCTTCATTCTCATCTCTAATTTAATCAAATTCATTTTTTTCCTTCTATTCTATATTATACCCCTTCCCATTGTCATCTATTTTTATATCCATCCTCACATTGGTTAATTATTTAATATTACAATTTAATATTTACAGTTTAATAAAAATTCAACATTTTTATATAAATCAATTAGTTATAACTATCTTTTCTGTATATTATTTTATTTATTTATTTTATTTTATATTGGATTTCTATACTGCCCTTCTCCCTGAGGACCCAGGGCGGTGTACAGCCAGATTAAAAAAACATGCAGAACAAATATTAAAAACAATTAAAAGATATATAAATTTGGCCCAATTAAAACTCATTTACCAATTAAAAACGTTTAAAACATTTAAAAACAGTTAAAAATTTCATCTTAAGCCAGCCCGGCTTGTTTAAATAAATGGGTTTTAAGGGCGCGACGGAAGGCACTGAGGTCTTGGATTCTCCTTATCTCTGGGGGGAGCTGATTCCAGAGGGTAGGTGCCCCCACAGAGAAGGCTCTCCCCCTGGGGGTCACCAGCCTACATTGTCTGGCTGATGGCACCCCGAGGAGGCCCTCTCTGTGGGAGCGCACGGGTCGATGGGAGGTCGTTGGTAGCAGCAGGCGGTCTCGAAGATAGCTAGGCCCTATGCCATGGAGCGCTTTAAAGGTGATAACCAACACCTTGAAGCGCACCCGGAAGACAACTGGGAGCCAGTGCAGCTCGCGCAGGAGCGGTGTTACATGGGAGCGCCATGCTGCTCCCGTCACTACCCGCGCTGCTGCGTTCTGGACCAGCTGGAGCCTCCGGGTGCTCCTCAAGGGGAGCCCCATGTAGAGAGCGTTGCAATAGTCAAGGCGAGAGGTGACGAGGGCGTGAGTGACTGTGCACAGGGAATCCCGATCAAGAAAGGGCCGCAACTGGCGAATCAGGTGAACCTGACAAAAGGTCCCCCTGGTTACAGCCGTCAGATGTTCCTCCAAGGACAGCTGCATATCCAGGAGGACTCCCAGATTGCGAGCCCTCTCTGTGGGGGCCAATGACTCGCCCCCAATAGTCAGTGATGGAGTCAACTGACTATATCGGGATGCCGGGAGCCACAGCCACTCAGTCTTGGAAGGGTTGAGCTTGAGCCTGTTCCTCCCCATCCAGACCCGTACAGCCTCCAGGCACTGGGACATCACTTCAAGGGCATCGTTGGGGTGGCCTGGGGTGGAGATGTACAGCTGGGTGTCATCAGCGTACTGGTGGTATCTCACCCCAAAGCCACGGATGATCTCACCCAGCGGCTTCACATAAATGTTGAACAGAAGGGGCGAGAGGACCGATCCCTGCGGCATATTAATCAATATGAACATGAATATTCCAATTATTTCCATGCAATCCAATTTCTTACAAATCAATTAATTATATTTACCAATAATAATAAACCAAATATTATATTATATATTAATAATCCAATCAGGAGCCTGGTTTAGCTCAACAGACAGAAGCACTGTAATTTAACACCAGCTGTCTGCAATTAAAGTAAGATCGAATCTCGCCAGGCTCAAGGTTGACTCAGCCTTCCATCCTTTCTAAGGTAAGTAAATTGAGGACCCAGTTTGTGGGGGCAATAAGCTGACTTTGTATAAATATACAAAAGTATGAAGGCTATTGCTTAATGCACTGTAAGCCGCCCTGAGTCTCCGGAGAAGGGCGGCATATAAATCAAATTAAATAATAATAATAATAATAATAATAATAATAATAATAATAATAATAATTTCCCCCATATATTCCTCCAAACCATAACTTAACCATTTCTGCTTTCAACACAATATACAATTAATAGCATCTCAATTATTACAGTTCCCTAGTTAAATAGACCTTTTTTTCTTTTGTGTTTTAAAATCTTGAACTCTCCTCTTTTGCCCTAAATTTCCCATTGTTTGCACCTACCTTTTTTGGTGAGCAAAAAGAAAAAGAAATCTCTCTCCCTGCCTCATTTTGTCACATTGCAGCAGAGCCTGCTTTACTTTCAGTTTCATTTTAGCTAGGGAAAAAAAATCTGCTCCAGCACTCTTTGCAGCAAGCAAAGAGCTTGCAAAACAAGAGCTTGCAAAAGAGCCTGCACAAAACAGCTGAGAGCAAATCAGCTGAGAGTTGGGAGGCCAATCTAATCAACTTGTGCTAATTAGCCTATGCTGAAGCTGAATGGGACTGTTTTTTCTTGCTGTTTGCTTGCAAGGAGGTAACTGCTGGGAGGCAGAGGCCAAAGGGTGGGGACCAGTGGGTGGGCAGGGCTACATTCGGTGTATAAGATGCACCTAAATTTTCACCCCCTTTTTGGGGGTAAAAAGGTGCATCTTATACTCCGAAAAATACAGTAGTTTCTTCTCAAGACTGACTCTTTCAAGTAGATAATTATGCAAGTGACATTCCACTAAGTTATACAAACAGAGCTTTAATTTTCTCTGCTAGGGGCTTCGGCCTACAAAGGAAAATAGCAAAACTGTACTGTGATTTAACTGCTCTAAAATCCATACACTAGCTATCACTCTGCCACCAATAGAACGGCTTCTGCAAAAATGACATTAAAATATGATTGCTACTAAATTCCCAAAAGAATTAATCAAGGGCTTTACTACAAGTTATCTGGCATTCTGTTACGTCTAGCACAACTTTGATCTTTTTTTATTTCTTCAGTTCCTCTTCTCCCTCTGGAAATCTATTTGGATTAAATCAATCCCATGCTGCATCATTCTTTTCCTTGCATAGTTGACTCCACTTTAAGGATCACAGATGCCAAGAATTGATATTTTTTATTTTTTATTTATTTATTTGAAAAATTAAAGGCTGCCCAACTCACACACTCATACACAGGTGACTCTGGGCAACTTACAACATTAAAAATCACACATATGCCCTCTCTGTAGCTTAGAAGCAGTTCAAACAAGTCTGTATCCCAGAAAAAATGAATGACCTATGACACCAAGGGCAACTTCAAAGGATCCTGTGCTGCAGATCTGAACAGAAAGGGCATCATACAGATGGTTAAGAGTCAAGCTGTTTAAGGATTCAGAGTCCAGTATCAATGCCTTAAATTGTGTTTATCATCGCTATTTTCAGGGATGTGTTGCTTTTGTCAAAATCTACAAGATGGTAAATGGAGGTTCATTTTTAAGGTCATAGCAGGGGTGAAATACTCCCGGTTTGGACCGGATCGCCCGGTTCGGACTGGATCGCCCGATCCGGTAGCGATGGAGGCAGGGGGTTTGGAGAACCAGTAGCAAAAATCCCTGCCCTCCCCCCCATGCCCAGCTGAGCCGCGCGATTGTCAGAGGCTTTTGTTCTTTTAAATTGCTCTGACGATCCAACCTGAATTGCCTGATCGGCAGAGCCTTTCTAAAAAAGCCTCTGTCAATCAGGCAACTCAGCTTGAATCGTCAGAGGCATTTAAAAGAAAAAAAGCCTCTGATGATCAGACAACTCAGCTTGGATCATCAGAGGCATTTAAAAGAAAAAAAAGCCTCTGACGATCAGGCAACTCAGCTGGGATCGTCAGAACCGTTTGAAAGCATTTCTTTACAACCTCTTTGCCGAAGAGGTTTTAAAAGTTAAAAAATGGTTTTAAAAGTTAAAAAAAAATTGGCCACGCCCACCAAGTCACATTACACCCCCCCCCCAAGCCAGTAACAAATTTTAGATTTCACCTCTGGGTCATAGCCATTGTTTCATACACACACCAAGGTCTTGCTGCCCTATGCTGTGTATTAGTTAGCAGTCTACTTGCTCCAATTAGTACCTGTGTAATTTTCACATTACATTTCAAGACTAGCCTGTATAGAACATGTGCTAGTAATCAAGATGAGATACTACTAAAAGCATTGATAGCTCTCACCAAAACCAGTCAACTCTGAAAAGGTCTGTAACTGGAACATTAGGGCTCAATAGTGAAGATGCCCTTTAATACAAATATACACAATATTTTAAATATGGTAATTCAATACAATACACACATATACAGTGCATACACATATATGTATTTCAGAGTATTCTGTCCAAAGCAGTCTGGTGTTATGAACATCTAAGATACTGTGCAGAACCCTCAAACTCCCATACCTCTGGTTGAGGACCTGGGATTGAGTTTCTATGATATATGTATGTGGGTATACATGTGTCAATGTATGTATGTGTGTATTTTCAACATATTGGTTGGATAAATAAAGACACAATATACAGCTTTGTGTCATTACTTTACTAAGATTCATTCTGTTTTGCCATGTTTTTGTCCAGACTGTGGCTTCCTATCTTATGTGTATGTTTATCATGAGGACAGTTAGATATTCAGGGATTCTATTTTCCTAAGGACAGTCAACAACTTGATATGCTTGATGCAATCAATGGTCTTTCTATAATCAATGAAGCACATATTGATTTTTTTGTATTTTTCAATTATCTGATCAGCATCAACAGTAATGTGTTTCAACACTCTCTAAAACTAGTTTCTACATTTGGCATCTCCCTGTCAATGTAGGGTTTTAATCTGTGTCGGATGATTCTAACCAGTGGTGGGTTGCCCCCAGTTCACACCGGTTCTATAGAACTGGTAGTAAAACCAGCAGGAGGCTCCACCCACTGACCCTGATGTCATCAAAACACTTCTGCGCATGCACAGATGCTTCTGCGCTTGTGCAGAAGAGTGCACGAGCAAGTGAAGCGAGCATGCATGCGCGGCCCCATTGTGAACCGGTAGTAAAGGTAAGTAGAACCCACCCCTGATTTATTTTTATTTTATTTATTTATTATCAAATGTATATACCGCCCTTCTCCTGAAGGACTCAGGGCGGTGTACAGCCAAAGTAAGAAACATAGATACAAACATTAAAATACAGTTAAAAAGATATATATGCGTTTAGCCCCATAATTAAAAGAACAATAACAAACCTATTAAAAACATTTTAAAAAGTGTTAAGCCAGCCCGGCTTGCTGAAAAAGAAAGGTCTTCAGGGCACAGCGGAAGGCATCGAGGTCATGAATTCTTCGTATCTCTGGGGGCAGTTGATTCCAGATGGCAGGTGCCCACATAGAGAAGGCTCTCCCCCTGGGGGCCACCAGTCTACATTGCTTGGCCGATGGCACCCTGTGGAGGCCCTCTCTGTGGGAGCGCACAGGTCGGTGAGAGGCCATTGGTAGCAGCAGGCGGTCTCGAAGTTATCCAGATCCTATGCCATGGAGCACTTTAAAGGTGATAACTAACACCTTGAAGCGCACCCAGAAGACCACTGGGAGCCAGTGCAGCTCACGCAGGAGAGGTGTTATGTGGGAGCACTATGCAGCTCCCGTAACTACCTGCGCGGCTGGACCAGTTGGAGTCTCCGGGTGCTCTTCAAGGGGAGCCCCATGTAGAGAGCATTACCGTAGTCCAGGCGAGAGGTGACGAGGGCATGAGTCACTGTGCACAAGGAATCTCAATCTAGGAAGGGCTGCAACTGGTGGATCAGGCGAACCTGATAAAAGGTCCCCCTAGCTACAGCCATCAGATGTTCCTCCAAGAACAGCTGCGTATCCAGGAGGATTCCCAAATTGTGAGCCCTCTCCGTGGGGGCCAAGGACTCACCCCCAATAGTCAGTGATGGAGTCAACTGACTATATCGGGATGCCGGAAACCACAGCCACTCAGTCTTGGATGGGTTGAGCTTGAGACTGTTCCTCCCCATCCAGATCCGCACGGCCTCCAGGCACCGGGACATCACTTCAAGGGCATCATTGGGGTGGCCCGGGGTGGAGATGTACAGCTGGGCGTTGTCAGCGTACTGGTGGTACTTCACCCCAAAGCCACGGATGATCTCACCCAGCGGCTTCACATAGATGTTGAACAAAAGGGGCGAGAGAACTGACCCCTGAGGCACCCCACATATGAGGCGTCTCGAGGTCGACCTCTGCCCCCCTGCCAACACAAACTGCGACTGGTCTGAGAGAAAGGAGGAGAATCACCGTAACATGGTGCCCCCCATCCCCAACTCTTCCAACCGGCGCAGCATGATACCATGGTCGATGGTATCAAAAGCCGCTGAGAGGTCTAACAGGACCAGAACAGAGGAGCAACCCCTGTCCCGAGCCCTCCAGAGATCACCTACCAATGCGACCAATGCCGTTTCCGTGCTGTACCCGGGCCTGAAGCCCGACTGGAATGGGTCTAGATAAGACCTTTCCTATTGTGGAAACTGTCGTGTGACCACACTTTCAACAACCTTCGCCACAAAGCGAAGGTTGGAGACGGGACGGTAGTTGGCTAATATTGCCGGGTCCAGGGAAGACTTCTTGAGGAGAGGCCTCACCACCGCCTCTTTCAAGGCCGTGGGGAGGTAACCCTCAATCAGTGAAGTGTTGATAATTCCCTGGAGCCAGCCTCGTGTAACCTCCCGGGAAGCCAGTATTAACCAGGAGTGACACGGTCCAGCAAACATGTGGCCGCACTAAGTCTCCCCAAAATCCTGTCCATGTCATCAGGGGTCACAGAGTCAAACTCTTCCCAGATAATATTCTCAAGACTATTCCTCGTCACCCTGCCCGAATCTACCCAGTCAGAGTCCAAATCTCCCTGAATCTGTGCGATTTTGTCATACAGATATTGTCCGAATTCCTCGGCCCTGCCTTCCAGGGGGTCCTCCCGCACTCCCGGATGTAGCAGGGAGTGGGTCACCCTGAATAGGGCGGCCAGACAATTCTAAGTATTATATTGCTGCTGTATGAAATTAAGGCTATTGTATGATAGTTTGCTTGTTATCCTCATTTTCTGATACAGTTCCTTGTTTTAGCTGGTCGGCTAGGATGGTCTTCATGTCTTGGGTGACCCTGCTGGAAGTATATACTCTCGGCATACATTCTTGGCACTCTTTGTTTATCCTTCTCCTTCATCATTGAGGAAGAACAACAGGGCATGAGAGGGAACCTAATTGTAACAGACACTAAAATAGCTGTTTTACAATGGAAGACAAAGTTACTGGTTCCTGTTAAATCCAGTGAGGGAATGCTGCCAGTTTAACAACCGGTTCAGTGAGTATGCACGTGCCTAAGGCGCTTGCGCACAGCACTGAAAATGGACCATTTAGAAGCTCAGCTGCTTACTTTCCAAGTCAGCAACAATAAGTAGAACAGCAAGGGGGGGAAATCAGCTGTGCAGCGCGATTGAGATGAGCTACAAAGCAGGAAATAAAGGACAGTATAGAGTGGGAGCGAGTGGGCAGGGCCAACTGATCATTGGAGCTACCGGTTTGCCCGAACTAGTCTGAACTGGCTGAATACCACCTCTGGTTAGATCTGATCTCTTGGAGCACAATGGTTCCAGATATCCAAATGTCATTTCTTTGAACTACTAGAACTGTTAGTCAGCCAAGTACTGAAGATAAGTTACTAGGAAAGATTGCAAACTTTATGCTTTTGCATAAAGTCCTTAACTCAGTGGGGTTTGTTTCTGAATAGCCCATATAGGCTTCCAGTATAATTTTTTTCAGTTCAGGCAGATTTTGATTTGGGACGAATAGCACTTACTTTCCAAGCACATTATAAACAGGCAGACTTGATGTTGGACATCTTTCACTATAAATTATTAGATGTACCTGCAATGAAGCAACTTTTAGGCTTAGGCATATTAATCATGATAAAACTATAGCAGTTGACTGTGGAATTATATTTTGATGATCTGTCTAGTTCAAAATGAATAATGACTGTATTTAAATGTAATTAGCTTTACATTCTTGTGAAAAATAGTGAGATATCTTTCTCTATGGGCACAAGAATTAGAAAGGCAATCAAGGTCCAGCATACAAAATCTGCAGACTCTTCCAACTTCAAATGAGATTCAAGACACATTTCAGCACAGATAATCTGTCAATGCCCCTAAGCTTCATATCTGTTTTTCTTTAGAGTAAATGCCAGAGGCAATCAGAGCAAAAAAATACTGAAATGACTTCAATGTGAATCAGGAGCACCCTGGAATCAAATTTCTCCTAGGAGACCTGGGCTTGTGACTTCTCTAGTAGGACTTCACTGTGGCATTTAGAAGGTTTAATTTAAAACTGTTCTTTCTATTGTTCTTTGAGAATACATCTAGAGCAGTGGTTCTCAACTTTTCTAATGCTGCGACCCTTTAATACAGTTCCTCATGTTGTGGTGACCCCCAACAATAAAATTATTCCTAACACCATTGAAAATATGTGTTTTCCGATGGTCTTAGGCTATCCCTGTGAAAGGGTCATTCAACCCCCAAAGGGGTCCCGACCCACAGGCTGAGAACCACTGACTTCTAGAACTTCATGTTTTAAATCCATTAATGTGAAAAATATAAATTTCTGTTTGTTTAATTTTTGTAATATACTTTTAGTCAACCAATATGCCCTTTAGTCAACCAATGTGCCCTGGAATTATACAAATAAAAGTAATTTATTAAAAGCAGACCCTAATCAAACAAAAGGTTGACAAAAATGAACAAAGGCAAAACAAGTAATGTACCTGATAGACAGAAAATGTAACTGAAGGACCAGGCTTTCCTTTTAAGGTAAAACAAGCAGAAAAGACAATTAGACTCATTTTAGAGTTGTTAAAAAGACATGCACATTGCAGTGTTCCAAAATAGGCATTACGGTTGCTGCAAGTGATATCAGAATTTCCAAAATGAATGGAAACAACATATCTTTCATGGATTTCACAGGGAAAATAGCAAGTGCTACTTACTACAGATTTAAATGGTTAAAACAATAAGGAAAGACCATTAAAACCAGAATGAAAACAACAGTGGAGGACAATTTCAGGATCAAAAATGAAAGAAATTATGTGCTCATTTAGTTTCAAAAATAGTCATTATGGTTGCAGGTTTAATACTGTGACATGATTGTAGATCACAAAAGGCCTTTGTATGTTCCCTCATCATGAGCTGCTAAATGGAGGACATCAATTTAAACATCACACACTATTAAATTTAGTACAGTAGCATTTTTTCTATTTCCCCCCCTATTAATTCATTAGAAGTTTCTTAACAATTTTGCCATAGTTATGTTTTGCCCTTCTACCAGTTAGGTTAGAGATGGAGAAACATTTTGGTCAAGAATTCAAATACTTCTGAGGAAACTTATAGGGGAATTATGCCATAATACATTTGAAAACTGCTTCCCTAAGAGCTATTTGGATTTCTTCCCTCCTAGGTCTAAAATCAGAGAACAAGCATTTTTTAGCAGCACAAATTCCTTAGATAATCCTGCTTTAAAAAATAAATAAATAAACAGTTCTCAAGTAGAATGTACACTGAAAATGAAAGCAACAATTTAGCAAAAGGTTATAGAGTAAACTGTAGAATATAAAGTGGTATACAAAATATAGCAAGATTTGATCAAAATATTCTTTAAATGTGGAAAAGAAATATCATTTCTACACCTTGGCCTCCTTTCTTTAATTTACTCAAAATACAGGAATGTGAGGAATATCACAGCCAGAGTGCAGAGTACATAAATGTGTCATTCTGAGGGGGATTTTTTAGGTTTGTACATCACTCAGTGTTCAGTACGATTGGGCAACCAATAAATTTCAGCAGATAAATAAAACAAATAAACTAATTTCTGTAAAGTATTATGCTACCTTTACAATAAAATAAGTGGAGAAGTGATAAGCCATAAATGAAAGGCCTACTTTCTAACATTAGAAGTAATTTTAAATTAATCTCCATGGAACATCTAGAATCCATACAGACTGATCAGTTAGTATTGATAACTAATCCACAATGAACCAAGGCATTTGTCCCCTATGAGCAGATTACTTATAGACATAGACTTTGTTTTAGATAAATTTAAAATATGGGACTCATTTATATAAAATACAGAAGGTGAAAAAAAATCAATAGTTATATAAACGTACTAGAAATAAATATGTACTTGAATAATGATTGCATTAGATAACTAGACATAGAATTGCAATTATTTATTTTTAAAATGATGTATTATACTATTTTCTTTTTTCTTTTTCTCTTTTCTGTTAAACACACTTTCTTTCTCTATTCTTTGACAATCAATGTAGTGTAATCTTAGTTGGGGGGGTGTTTCCATTTCTTTTTGGTCATTATTTTAAAAGCAATAGAAGATTTTTTTAAAAAAATGAACGAAGACACTTTCATAGTTTCCCTATTTTTCAAGACAACAGTCTAAACTTGAAACTAGCTGATAAAGTAGGCTTAGCTTACTAAACGCAATATCAGAAACTTTTTGGGAAAATTCCTTTTTTAATGATAGAATTCTTGCTTTTAAGGGAAACTAAAACTGAGTGTGATCAAAGAAAGCTAGCATACAAGGATTTAAAAAACAAACACAAGTCTTGTTAACTAAACTAAATTAAGAAGAAGAACTTTGACCTGATTGCTTGAAAAAAAAATCCTCAACTAATTCAAACGTTGACAATCAACACCTATTAATAACCCATTATTGCAAATCAAAAGATTGCTCCTTCCAGGGTTATGTGATACAGTAATTCTTTTAATCAACTCCCATTGTTCTTGATGTCTTGATAGATTCCAAATAAGAGAACAAAGTTGTTATTTTTAAAAAATCTGTGCCTTTAACACAAATTGTTCCAAAGTCATATTAACACCTCACAAATTTGGTGGACAATTTTGAAAATTCATTTGTTCCAGGATATAGTAAAGATTAGATTCCTTCCCCTCTGATTTGCACCAACACAGGGCAATGGAACATCTGGAATGGAAATACCGATTTAAAATCCTATTCAATGATGATGTATAGAGTACATTTGTGTCCAATACAAACTTCAATGATGTTGTATATTTCTTGATATCTACATACAAATGTATGAGACAAATGTAATTTGCATGTGTTCTGACAATGTTATTTATGTGCTTATTAATGATTTCATTCAAAATTCCTTAAGGCTGGGTGAGTCATAAGAACAGCATTAAAACAAACAGACACTAAAAACAGCATTAAAAATTCCAAGTACCCTCAACATATATAATGCTCCATACAGCAACATTTACATTAATTGGGTTCCAGCCTCATACTAACCCAGCTCTTCAAGACTTTCCAGAAGAGGTTAGAGACTTGCTGGATCTCTAGAGGAAAGAATGTTCTAGAAGCCAGGGAAGTGCTTCAGTAAAGGAACACTTCCTAGGTCTCACCAGATGACAATTTCAATGTAAAGTACTTGGAGGATTTCCACTATATCTGATCTACGAAAATAGGCAGATCTAGGGTAATAGATTACTCTTATGGAGAAGTGGTCCTGCGCATAGCCTAGTCCTGAACCATTCAGAGCTTTAAAGGTCATAACCAACATTTTGAAGTGCACCCAGAAACAAACAGGAAACAAGGATGTAATATGGACAAGCTATGCGACATCCCGATCAGCATGTCAGTGGTGAAATCCTCTGTAGGTTGCCACCAGTTTTCTGCCCGCACATGTGCGGTGCACGCCAAATGCACACTTCACGTGGAAAAAGGAGTCGTTTGAAGGTAACTAGAACAGCAAGGGGGGGAACAGCTGTGCAGCATGATTTAGATTCTCTAGAAAGCGATTTCTGCTGATCGTCAGAAATACCAGTTTGCCTGAACTGGTAGCTTTTATTACTACTGGTTTGCCCGAACCGGTGCGAACCTGTAGGATTTTACCCCTGCATCATGTGCTACTGCATTCTGGATTAGTTGTAACTTCCAGATGGCTTTCAAGGGCAGATCCACGCAGAGCATGTTGCAGTAATCCAACTAGAAAAGCAGAGTCTGAGTGACTATGAGGCCTTCCAGTCCAGTGATGGATAACACTGGCATGAAGCTATGTAAAACTGCAATCTGCTTCTTAACTTCCATGTTGCCCACAAGCTGTCTGGAAAAGTGCAATCCCAGGAAGAGTCAAAGATAACATCTCACTAATTTCACAGGGATCCATAGCTACTCTGCTTGCTAGGTTTGAGTCAGAGTGAATTTCTCTCCAACCAAACTCTCACACATCCAGACCGTGAGTCAACATTTGCCAGCCAGGGTGGATATGTGCTATATAACCGGGTATTATAAGCATACTGAAGATATACCCAACACCATCAAATGACTTACCCCAGTAGTCTCATGTAGATGTTAAAAAGAAGGGGTGAGTTCTGAGGCACTTATTGCTGAGGCCTAGAGCTAAACCTCTCTTCCCCAATATCTGCTAGAACTGCTATTGAGGAAAGAGGAAAACTACCGCAAAGTGATATACATAATGTTATCTCCTCACTTCCCCATGGTCGATGGATAACCATGTACAGATTCGCCATCATCACTAGGACTTACCAAAGTTCTCACCGGGTTGCTAAGAGATGCAAATGACTCTTTGATCCTTTTGAAGACATAGCATGCATATTATACATGAACCAGCAATAAGTGCTACAAAGCCCAAATGAAATATTCACTCATCGTCTATGCATTGAGATTTTTGTTATGCAGATGAAATATGGAAAATCTATAGAGATTTCTGGATTGGACTCTAATCTATAATCCATAATGTGCTCTAACACCTATTTATACTTAAGCAGTCACCATGCCTCTGAGAACAACAATAATTACTTCAACATAGGAATAATACCATTACCATGTCCAAATTATACCCACTGAAATAAATGAGGAATCCCAAAAATATAAGAAAAATAAGATTTAATGGTTGTTGTTTTTTGTTATTTCTCATATATGTTTGGTCTTCTCTGTTTATTTTATTGGGTACAATTTGGATATGGATTCCAAATGTTTTTATTTGGAAATACCAAATGACTTTTTGGAGGCATAGTGAACAATAGTGCAAGCATACATCTGTATCCTAAATATTTTCAGAGAACACTGGATAAGAAGCCATGAATGTAATCCACTAAACTGTGAAAATACAGTAGCTTTTTTTCTTATCAAAATCCCCAGGTCTCCCCAGTTCTACTTAAAGTTTTATCCATTACTCCACACTAGCTGTCCAGCAAATATGCACATTTTTCCCGAATTCACTTCATAGCTTGATTCAAAATAAATTGCTTGGTTTCTGGGTTTTGGCAAATTATGAAATGGTGTGATGTTAAACTGTGACACCAATGCAATTAACTTTCAAAGGAGACAAAAGCATTTTATTTTTATCAAGGCGATAGGCATTGCAGAATTCTACATTGTTAACAGTGTTTTGCACCAAAGAGACACAGTACTGATAGCTTGCATTATGAGCAAATATGTAGTGCTGTATTGCACTTTGGGCATATTTTTTTAAAAAAAGGAGTCAGAACCAGCAATTCACAGGGCAAACTGAGAACTGAATCAATTGGAGGGAGGCAACTCTGCACAGATGCATTCTGACCTCTCAAATTAGGCTGATCTTTTCTGGGATCTGGAAAATAGGAAAGCAAAACAATTAGATAACTGAAAGGCTTTTTCATCCAAAGTTGTTCAATGGAACAGCCAGGATTCCTGTTGAGTAGTTGTGTTATTGTTATTATACAACCAGATTCATGTTCAGGTCTCTTCCCCTAAGGGGTTCAAATTCAGCCTTGTCTCTTAGAGAACTTGCAATATAAATAATTCCAAATGAAGAAATATAAGGCTCAGAGGAGCCTATTGCACCTAAATATTGGGGAGAGGGAATAACACTTTCCTTCATCCCATTACTTGGGACACTTAAAACTATTCCAGATAGCACTCCAGGAATGCTGCTACACAAACCCAGGCTTACCAGGAAAGACTGTGTCACTTATCTCTGTCGTAGCCACCCTCTCTCATGTTGTACACATATGTGGACATATATATATGGGCTTTGTGAATTATTCAAGGAGACACCCAGGCACTCCATCATCCATTCCCAAGTATCTACATCTAGGCAAACACACAACAGGAATAATGATACTTCTATGAGGCTAGAAGAAAGCCTCTTAATCAGAAGCTTAATTACCAATCCACTGCCCAGACCTCCCAAATTATAGAACACCTCAGCCTCCCCCTTTCTCCTGGACTTACAGTTCTCAGAGTCCAACCTTTCTGATTGGGGTTCCATTTCTCCCAGTTGATATCTGTATATAAGGTATCTTTCTCAGTGGAAGGAAACAACTGAATGCTAAAAGGAATAATGTTTTCTGACTTTCAGTGGGAAGTGTTTAGTCCATACCACCCCAAAACGTGTAAAAGGAATTAAACATCTCCTAGGTCTTGAAGCATCTGTATTAAGTTTGAAGCGTCTCTATTATGGCTATGAAATTGTTCAAAGAGGCAAGGTGGCGCAGTGGTTAGAGTGCAGTACTGCAGGCTACTTCAGCTGACTGCTAGCTGCAGTTCGGCAGTTCGAATCTCACCAGGCTCAAGGTTGACTCAGCCTTCCATCCTTCTGAGGTGGGTAAAATGAGGACCCAGATTGTTGGGGGAAATATGCTGACTCTGTAAACTGCTTAGAGAGGGCTGTAAAAGCACTATGAAGTGGTGTATAAGTCTAAGTGCTATTGCTGTTGCTACTCTAGAATGCATGAGAACACACTCTTAAGCACACATTTTTGAACTGTTGATGCAGATTATTCTTTCGAGGTTCACACAGCTGCTTCAAAAGCTGCTCTTGGGTGTCTCCAGGGACATCTACTGGATGATAGTAGTGGTGTATGTGTGTATAAAACCAGCCAAGATGATGGCCATGACCATGTCATTACAATACCTGTTAAGGATGGGTCTTTACAGCTGCCATCTAGACTATTTTTTCTTCAGTGGACACCCTTAGTTGTCTCCCTGTGTATGAGTGAAGCAACTCTTCAGCAACTTTCAAAATGAGGTACTTCATGAATGTTTCTGCACATGCCAAGGTTTGTGCACCCTATTGTCTATTTTAGTGCTGAGTTGCACTTTCATGTTCTTTCATGGTTGAAAACCTTTGACATGCATCCTATATTTGAACGTTTGCTTTTAGTTAGACTAGAAAAAGAAATGAAATAAGTAAAAAAGAAAAAAGAAAGAAAGAAAAAAAAGAAATCAAGGGCTTCTCATATATGTAACTTTTAAACAATAGATACTTTTAAACAAAGGATGAGCTTATTTCATTATTAAAATTTGATGAATAATCTATGTTGATAAGCCAATTATTCATAAATCACAAGTAACATCAGGGTTTTCAATCTGCTAAGTAATTATAGCCATAAATTTATGTTTCCAATTTTGAAGGACAATGTTTTTTTGCAATAAGAAGGATGTGGAAAATCTTCTTCCATTGTTCCAGCTACATAAGAATATGTAGTTTTTAAAAAATATGAATGTCTAAAAATATTAAACCTTATGAGCAATGACATCTTCCCATACTACAAGAAATGTATGATTCTGCAAAAACATGTTACTTTGAAGAATTATTCTGTCAGTGCCTCTTCAACAATGCAATAATTTACTAATCTTTTTTATGTACAAACACAATGCCATCCAATGAATCTAAAGTATTACTTAGTCATAGTCTAAAATCTATTTAAATTTTTGATAAGACATTAAGATAGTTTCATATTGTACATACAATAAGAATTTTTGTTATTTCCAATCCCTTGTTCTATTTGGTCTTTAAAATGTGGAAATCAAATGTATTTATAGTTAATAAGCATTTATAAAGTCTGATGAGGAGGGAGGTTGTCTCATAAGATTTAATGATCGTTTTTAAAAATGTAGGTGTCTCTGAAGCTGAGAACACCAAATCCTTTATTTCAATAAAAGTTGGCCATTTCAAAGGTAAATTTAGTGGTTTTATTCTTAGAGTGTTCTTGCTTGAGAAACATTCCATTCATTGGATGGTTCATTTGTCATCAAAGGTCTCTTCAAGGGAAGCTCCATTCTATTTCTAGAATGTTAATTTATCTAACTTAGAAAATATTGGTGATGATGAAGAAACCTGAGGCTTAACATTTCCTGGCATCCAAACGAACTTTTGTTCCAGTTGTTCTTATTCTGAGGAAAGTGCAAGGCTTATATTGTACTTGGCCTTTCACCAACAGTCAGACAATCCAACCATTCCCATTTTTACATGCAACCATCACTGATGTTGATCAACAGTTATTGGCACCTTTCAAAATTTATAATCTAGGCTCTACAAAGCTTATACAAAGTTTGGCTATACAAAGTGTAGACTTGTTCTTGTTTCCCTGTTGGACAAAACAACTTGTACTGCCATATACTGTAGCAATAAAACCATGTTCTCTGGTATTTTAGACAACTTGATATGCATCTTCTTCAAGGACAATTTTGGTGTACCTGATACCATATTCCATCTATTTCTTTCTTTTCAGCTCCCAAACAGACATTTTAATAAGTAATGGTGAAATCAAAATGATTACATGTATGTTATAGCATCACAAATCAACACAAGTATGTCTTTGTGAGTCATACCTATTCTAACACAAACTTAAACCTGTTTGACCATATCTGTCATGATGACATGTGTATTTATGTCATCCTTTGTCCCCCAATGCAGAAACTCATGTTGTCAAACTATTTGGTTAGCCAAGTGAAAGGAATAGGATGCTGAACTAGATGGATTTTTTTGTCTGTTCCAACAAGATTCTATTGTCTTCTCTCTTTCTGTTTGCTCTGTAGACATGTTTTCATTTATGATAATCATAAGAACAAATATATTAGAAAAGATCACCTGTGTAATCTGATTGGTTCACAATTTTCTTTTCCCTTTATTTTAATGATAAGATAATAAAATAATGCATAATAAAAATGCTTTAAATTCTTTTTGCATTATAGAATGTTTAAGAACCTTTTAGATAATTAGTCCTAGCAATGTATCTCTATGATTGTTCCTCAGATGGTATTAAAATATATTTATTCCAAAATCATAAATTATCTTTTATTAAATCAGTATTGTTTTCACACTCACATACTTATTTGACACTCGGTATCAAATAAGAGGCTCTCTGTACTTTTTCAAGTGTGTGTGAATTAAACATGCCAAGCCTCATTGAAACAAATATCAATAGAGGCATTTATACATATATAAATGCATCAGATTCTGTATTATATGGCATTATGTTTTGTTTTGCATTTACACGTCAGCAAACCATTACAAATCAAGTGTCATGTAAGTGATGTATTCAGGGGGTTACTGAACCAAGATGCTGGTTTAGATGGACATTTATGTCCATCTAAATTTTCCATTATTGTTTTAAATAATGGAATTGATTTTCCATTATTGTTTTAAATTTTTTACAATATAACTATAACATTTTGTCAATCTAGCCAGTTCATGCATTCAGTTGTGTGTCAGGATTGAATAAAAGAAATTTAAGTGGTATGTAAATATGCTGTGGAATTTTCAGAAATTGTTGAATTTTTAAAAGGAGAATGAAAGAATAAGGTTATCAAGATAAACGGGCCATCAGGGCTGTATGGAATGTCCAACCTAGGAAGAAAAATAGATACAGTCTGATAAAAATAAATGGTCTGATCAAACAGGACTCTTTTTATACTCTTAAATGTTAATGAGTGATATTGTATCAGTTGATCAATGACCATTTTCTGAACCATGACGTGAGATTCTCAGTTATCCAGGTCATAGTTGTATCCAAATCAGTTTTTGTTTTGAAAAGGCAACTGGACTGAGATTTTTGAGGAAAAACAAGACTTCCTATCCTTGAAGTTTCATTGGTTGTATTGGATGCTGTGGAAGATGGAAGGACAATTATTGACAGTTCAGATGGGAGGGAGAATGATAGGTGGTGGTGGGAATGGGTATGGTGGTGGTGAGGGAATGGAAAGATTGTGTTTTCTTTGCAGTTAACTGGTCTTAACACTGTCTGAGAGCCATTGTGGTTACTTTGGGTTTTATCTGTGACCTCAGGGTCACCTGAATCAGAGGTGTGAATTCTTCTTGGAGATTCTTCTGTTGTTCCATAACAGAGACAGTTTGATCTATGGTTAGGGCACCAGGCTAGAAACTGGGAAATCATGAGTTCTAGGTCCACTTTAGCTCTGAAAGCCAGCTGGGTGTCCTTGGTCCAATCATTCTCTTTCAGTCCAATTCACCTCACAGGGCTGTTTTTGTGGGGAAAATAGGAGGAGGACATTAGATATGTTCACTGTCTTGAGTCATTTGTAAATATCAATTATACAAATATAAACTGGACAAATATCTTGTTTAATTAAAAAAAAGTGACTATTTGTTCAGGACCTGCAATGTTAATCTTTAGAGACTTGTTAGCAACTTCCTCCATTAGATAGAAAAGTTTTATTTGCTGATTTTCATAGTCGTCATTTTATTTCTTTCACTGACATATACATCCAGTTGACTTCCAATCACTTTTCTTTTCAGCAAGAGTTTCCTCAATCCTCTAAAACTGATAGTAGGTCTTACCCTAGTGGTGAACTGTTCTCCATGTATATTACATAAGATAGGAAAATATACCATCATGAAATTTACTGTTCCCATTGCCAATTTCTATTCTACCTCTCTTGTTTCAGTTCTCAATCACTGCTGGGCATCTGACTTGCCATCAAAATAACTAATAACAAAGCCTAGCATATTTTACATGACTTGATGCTATCCTTAGAGAGTGTCGGAATAAGGCTGGAAATATTATAGTAACTCCAACACAAATACAGACAATTTACTCCTAAGGGCTGGAATGAGATGAAGATAATATATGGGGTTAAAGCAAGAAAAAAAAAATGTTACCAGGGCGTGTTTGGACTTATGATTAGAGGCAAACAGGCAAGTCTCTAGGAAGGTAAACAGGCAGTAGATGTTTTGCTAGCATATGCTCTTGCAGTATGTTTTGTGTGGGTGTGTAGTATAAATTAATAGTTTAATTTTAATTGTTTTGCAAATTTTCTTCTTTGTTTGATATTTATTAATACATTGCAAACCCTTTGGTTGAAAGGCTGGATAAAAATCTATTAAGAAAATAAAATTAGATACAAAATTAAAACAGTGTGAAGCAGCTTCCCAAGACAGCTTGTTTAGCTGTTACTTATCACAATTGCATATTTCACCAAAGAACACTATTGAGAGCCTTTCTTCATTAGTTATTTATGATGTCACCTAAATGGCCTGGCAACCCCAATTTTATGCTCTCTCCTCATAAAACAGGTCTAGTCTCATCCTTAGGCCATCATTTAATCAGCTTTGTCCTGCTGTTTTCCATACTGCAAAAATACTGACCTGTCACAAAACACAAAAGGAAGCAAAGAAAATCAGGATAATGTATCATTTTGCCAGCAGCTCTTTTCATCTGATGGTGTGGCATGAATTCTACTCAGGATTTCTAGTAAGGAAAGATTCCATGTATGACAACAGAATGCTGGACAGTGAGCCTGTCATCTCACTGGGGGAGGGCGCAAGGTTGTCAGCTCTACCACAATTTTGAAAGTTATTCTTGGCAAAAAGAGGCCACTTATTAACATGCAGAAGGTATCAAATACAGCCTCTGGCACATTTAGTGAGCAAAGAGATCAGATATCAGGTGATATGAAAAGCTTCTCTGTGCCTGAGACTTTAATAAGCTACCATGGACAAAGTAGACAATTCTAAGATGGATAGCAAGGACAAACTCATTCACATGGAAAGCAGAATATAGGCAAACTATTATGGGGAACATAGTCCACTTCATTGTTGGTCTTATGAGCTTACATGTGAGAAGCAAAGCAAATTATTTCAGCTTTGATACTGAGAGCTGAAGTAAAAAATTCATATACTTCTAGCAATATAAGAGATTCAAATCTGTCATTAAAAACTCTGCATGGTTGGCTCAAAATTGTGTTTTGGTATGTTTTCTTTTTTCTTTTTTCCTAGAAAATACAATACACATTTTCATGCTCCAGTTGATACAACTCAACCTGCTAATGATTTCATCTTCTCTTTGTAGAAGACAGCCTTGAAGTACTAGTTAATGGTAACTTCCTAAAGGATAAAATACAAATGGTCTCCATACTTTTCACACTAATATCACTGATTAGTATTCTTCTCCAGTTTATAAGCTGAAGCTAGCAACAGGGAACCCCCATTAACAGTTTTCACGCATGGAATAAAGTGCTTTTAGATTATAAAGATTTTTCTATGTCTCTCCAAATGGTACAAAATAATTATAGAATGCCTTTATTTCCTGTATAAAAAGTGTCATTTATGAAAATTGTCTGTCATGCTGAGCTGGTTTTTGTGTTCTTTTGAAGGCAATGGTTTACTTCTACTGCAAGAGTGTAGTAAAGTTGTTACAATAGTAAAATGGAGGTACTTTGTTTATAAGCAGAAGAAAACGGAGAACCTTTTTGGGTCAAAGAGAATTAACACTTTGTAAAAGGTATATAAATAATTTCATTGCAAGATTTTGAGGACATAAAAATGTATAATTTTGGAATGCCTAGATAGGTTTTGAGGTAACATAGAAACATAATGGAACTGGAACTGTTCTAGCAGTCATACAAAAAGGTGCATTTATTGGAAAATGAACATAATAAATACCACATGGTAAATAGCATTGGTCTTCAAGTGGAAATGATCTATATGAATATCCATATGGTCAGGCTCCATCCATTTCAGAAAAGGTGACCATCTCATCAAAGTTCATATGATGTATGATTCCAAATAAAGTTTTCCAAAAGTATTTTGTATTATCATCACCAAAAAACTTTACATATATAGCAATAGCAAAGCACTTAGACTTATGTATACTGCTTCACAGTGCTGTACAGCCCTCTTTCAGTGGTTTACAGAGTCAGCATATTTCCCCCAACAATCTGGGCCCCCATTTTACCAACCTCGGAAGGAGGGAAGGCTGAGTCAATCTTGAGCTGGTGAGAATTAGCTGCAATACTATTTTCTAAACACTGTGCCACCACGGCTCTTCTTTCAAAAAGATGCTGGAATACACAAGTACTATCATTTATGATTCTATATCTTGAGAGGAAGATTGGGTGCACCCTATGGAAGCTCTGAGATCTGAGCTGAGCAGTTTAATCCTGAGCCATTAGAACTGCAGTCCTAGGCATAAATAAATTGGTTTTACTTTATGTGGGTTGTTCCAGGGATAGAATTCAGCCGGTTCGGATGAACCATATGTTAATTTTAATCTGGTTTGCCGAACCGGTTGTTCCAAGGACTGCTGACTCTGCCCACCCTGCCCTTCCCTTCCCAGGAGCCTCCACACAGCCTGTTTTGGATGCCAGGTAAGTGCAGGACACACACTGAGGCTCTGGGAGGGCGAAAAATGGGCCTACCAGAAGTCCGGAAATGGGTCTGTTTCCAGCCTCCGGTGAGCCTCCGGTGCCCAGGGAGGCTCCAGGAAAGTCTCTAGAGCCTGGGAAGGGTGAAAAATGGGTCTACCAGAAGTACTGGAAGTCCAGAAATGGGCCCATTTCCAGCCTTCAGAGGGCCTCTGGAGCCCAGGGAAGGCCGTTTTCGCTTTCTTGGAGGCTCAAAGAAAGCCTCCAGGACCTGAAGAGGGCACCCTGCCATGGTGCAGGAGGCCAAGTAGGCCACGCCCCCATGGCCATGCCCACCCAGCAACTGGGCAGAGAACCAGTTGCTGGAATTTTTCAATCCCATCCCTGAATTGTTCCCATATGATGATGCAAGAAACAGAGAAGACATTTGTAAATAGTAGAGAAAAGTACTAAAACAAGCATTGCTAAACAGAATAATCTACAAGGTCAAAGATGAGAAGCAGCTAAAATGGACTTAAAAACATAATTAGAGCAATTTGACTTAGAACTGTTGATTAAAGGAAATCAATCAATTTGCATAACTTTGCATAACTTTGGGGAAAATGATAAAATCCTGCAGCTTGGGGGTTAAAAATATGCGGTACAGAAAAGATGCCTTGAAATTCAGCTAAAGGTTTATTCAGTCAGTATTTTAGCAACATATTCAGAGAGCTGCAGCACTTAGGTGCTTCCTTTCCAATAAAATTATTCTTTCACATATATAAGTATGGTGGGGTTAAAAAAAAGTAGCATGGTCTCTGAGACATTCTAATGCCATTAGTGATAACATCTCACCATCTTGTCTTCTGTCAGCTCCTTTTTCAACTGTCTTCTGTTTTTCGAAGCATCAGGGCCTTCTCTAATGACTTACCTTCAAATTATCTATATGCCCCAAATAAATTCTGTTAAGGTTCAGTTTCACCACTGTACTCCTCGTAGGTAATCTGGTTTTGCCTTACCTGAAGCAATGCATAATTTGGTCTTCTTATAGCCCAACTTTTCTTCAACAATATTCTTCTATAATAGGGTTCAAAGGCATTTTTTGTCCATCTTTTCTAATAATCCAGCTTCATAAGATATATATTAACAATGGGAAAATATGGCTTTGGTGACATGTG
The DNA here is from genome assembly GCF_059756535.1 of Pantherophis guttatus. Lineage (NCBI taxonomy): Eukaryota > Metazoa > Chordata > Lepidosauria > Squamata > Colubridae > Pantherophis > Pantherophis guttatus. Next base: position 51,432,744 of record NC_142064.1, read on the forward strand.
ACTTTGTTATCAATATAATGTTTTTGAGCCATTTGGTTTAATTTAGCAAGTCTTTCTCGCAAATTATGTGCACATTTTTATTTCATGGCTATTGTGTCTATCTATGTAAATCTTTGAGTTTAGGAAGCTAAAGGTTGTTATTACTATTTCCTTATTTGCACTGAGCTATCAATATCGAGCAACAGATCAATAGTTGCTTCATTTCTTCCACTCTCAATAGGAAATTCTTTAAGTCTTCCCCATTTCTAGACATCAATGGCATATCATCAGCTTGTCTGATGTAGTTTATATTTCCTTTCAACAATTTTCATTCCAATTTCTATTGTTTCCCTAAGTCAGCAATTCTCATGATATATCATACAAATGAATGATAATATACAACCTTAACAGACTTTCAAATTTAGATCTATTTGATTGCGTCACTTCCTATTCTAACTGTTGCATTCTGGTCGATGTACAATTTTTTTCAATAAGCAAATGAGGAGTCCAGCATATCCATATCTTTAAGGACTTTATTATGATAAACACACTTAAAAGACTTTCTTTAATTGGCAAAAACATATGCTCTTTGGAACTCTCTTGTCTTTTTCATTTCCATCAGATATCAGTAATGTGATCTCAAACGCCTCTGTCCCTTATGACTCCATTTAGCATTTCTTGTGTGCAAAATCATTAGCATTATCTTACTAGCATGTGAGGTAAACGTTATGGTTCGGTAGTTTCAGCATTCTTTAGAGGTATTCATTTTGGTACTGGAATATGAATTGCTTTCTATCAGTTTGCTGCTGTTTCTATACCTATTTACAAACAGCATGTAGTACCTTAACTCTATCACCATGTAAGATTTGAAACAGCTTTTCATTAACTCCAGGAAGCACTGATATTAGCAGTATGTTCTAGGATCCTTTTAACTTTATACTTCGGAGCAGACATATTCCCATTTACTGTTCAAGCTGCTCCTATCTTGTATTCATGAACGTCTGAATCTAAACCTAGTTAGTACTACTAGTAGTAGTAGTAGTAGTTAGTACTACTACTAACTAGAGCATACAAAACATTTGCTAGACCAATTCTCAAATACAGCTCATCTCTTTGGAACCCGCACTGCATATCGGACATAAATACAATTGAGAGAGTCCAGAGATATTTTACGAGAAGAGTCCTCCATTCCACTACCCGCAATAAAATACCTTATGCCACCAGACTTCAAATTTTGGGCTTAGACAACTTAGAACTATGCCGACTTGGGTCTGACCTAAGCATAGTACATAAAATTATCTGCTACAATGTCTTACCTGTCAATGACTACTTCAGCTTCAACCACAACGATACACGAACAAATAGTAGATACAAACTCAAGGTAAACCACTCCAAACTCAATTGCAGAAAATATGACTTCAGTAACAGAGTGGTCAATGCCTGGAATGCACTACCTGACTCTGTGGTTTCTTCCCCAAACCCCCAAAACTTTAACCTTAGACTGTCTACTGTCGACCTCACCCCATTCCTAAGAGGTCTGTAAGGGGCGTGCATAAGCGCACCAGCGTGCCTACCGTCCCTGTCCTAATATTCCTTTTTACTCTTACTCTTTTCATGTATTCAAATTATGTTTATAGTTTTACCTGTTATCTTATATATGCTTGACAAATAAATAAATAAAATAAATAAAAATAAACCAGCTTATGGAAATTCTCTCTTAACTAAGTTCATAGCAATAGCTTGCAAAATATTCAGTCTCCTGATCCTCCCAAAGGCAATTCTCCAGCCACTGTGCCCTCTCAGAAAAGCAATGGCAAATTACTTTTTTTCTGTGGACAGGTCTTCCTGGATATGCTTCTGGCTATTATCGAGGGACATGATGAATGCCAGTGCTATCTGTGCTTACTCTCATTCTTCCCCAGTAGGTTCTTCAATATCCCTCATCCTGGGGGCTCACCTTCCATAGCATGTGAACATTGTGGATTCCCTATGAGTATCCATTTAGTTTTCTCGGCAGCATCTTTGAGTGGGTTGCCTGTTCCTTCCCCAGTAAACAATATTGAATATGATTACACTACTATTCTGAAATATGTATCTATATGATGTATTTTATACCGATTACAGTTCTTCAGAAGAACTGCTAAAAGGAGCTATCTTCTTACTCTTCTTTTTTTGCAAGAAAAGAACTAACATGCATATATGTTGATGTGTTAATCTAAGTAAAATACTTTGCTTTTTATCCCAGAATAGAAATGCAATCTGATACCTGTCACAATCCTTATATGAGACAAACTCTAAAGTACACACCACACATGTACCACATCTAACTTAATATTTAGTTTTCTGCTTCTCTCCCATTCTCTGCATTTTCTCCTTCAAAAAGTTTTTGAGAACTTGTAAGCTTGCTCATTATTTGTAGCACTTGCTTACTCTTAGTAGTTTTTTTTTATCTTGATAAAGACATGTTACAATATATTATTATTGTATAGATCCTAATAAAAATATTTCACAACTATTTATTTTCTTTTTTCCAAAGACCTCAGCCAATTGGGTGAGGAAGGTTACCTTGATCCAACCAAGTGATTAACAAATATCTAGGCTGATCTTTCACTAGACTCTTCATCATAGTGCTTTATGAATTTAATAATGCATAAAAGAGAGAAAGCTGCTGTAGAAAACTGTTCGATAAACTTTAAACCTGTATACATCCAGTGAATTACAACTATCTTCTTCAATTAACACCCTTGTGACACTAAAATAGATTATCATCCCTTAGGGAGAATGCCACTTTTTTCCATTTCAAGTTCATGTTTTGAATCCTTTTTATTTCATTCAGTTAGTAAATAACATCTCAACATTTTTAGATGGATATCAGTCAATTCCTCTCTCTATATAATATATATATATATATTATAATATATATATTATATATATATATATATACACACACACACACACATACACACACATACACATATACATATACATCTATACTGTATTATCTTTACTGTCATGCATTTTGGGCAAGACAGCCTTTTATAAAATAGATAAATTAGTTGTTTTTCGTTTCTTTTCCTCCTCTCCTATGCTTCCACCTCCCTCTGTTTCTAACAATGTTGCCCATAATTGACCTTGGAGACTAATTAGTAGGTAACTGTGAAAGAAGGCATGAGCGTAGGAAAAACAAGCTATAGGCAAGAGGAAGGGAAAATATGAGTGTTGTTTGTGAAGTTTCATATCAAGAATTTCTGGGCTGGCATTTACTGCATACAGTATACTGCCTGGTTGATCAGGTACAAGTGAAAGTACCTTTTGCAACTCATCTCAAAGTAACAGATTCTAGTTTGCAACAGTGCATTTATAATTCTATAGCTGCACTTGTGACACACTGGCCAAAATGTGCCTTATTGCCCTGACCACTGTTGCCCTATTGTCCAGGATACTACGTTTATCATAGTTATGACTAAGCTGATAACCTAATCTATACTTTCTCTGTATTAATAAAAATGTAACGTGGCCAAAGTTATGATGAGTGGCTATATTTACGTATAGACCCATCTGGAGATGACAGTAGCATACAGAAGTAGGTAACTTGGAATGTAAAAGGAGGAAATGGTAAAGAGCATAAATTAATGAAGGAAATTTTTAAAAAAGAAGATAAGTATGTTATGTGTTTGTGAAGCTGAAGGAAAACGTGAGGAGGTCAGCTTCAAATAAAGATGGTCTAGTGTTGTAGAGAAAAGTTGATGCAGAAACATGAGCTATGAATGAATGAAGTGTTGAATTTTTGTTAAAAAATAGGAAATGGTATCATCTAGATTGTTGTAGGTGTATGAAATAGGAATTCATAGATTGGTGATAATTTCTTGTGACATTCCAGTGAATGATGCTAATGCAAGTGTACCAGAGGTGGTACTCAGCAGGTTCTGACCCGTTCTGGAGAACCGGTAGCGGAAATTTTGAGTAGTTCAGTGAACTGGTAAATACCATCTCTGACTGGCCCTGCACCATCTATTCTCTGCCTCCCGAGTCCCAGCTGAAAGGGAGGAAATGGAGAATTTACAGTATCTTTCCCCTGCCACACCCACCAAGCCATACCACGCCCACCAAGCCACACCCACAGAACTGGTAGTAAAAAAAAATTGAATCCCAACCCTGAAGTGTACCAGAACTGAGTTCTGGAAAAAATCGTGCACTATTCTGAATAATCATCATCTGAATTAAAAGTATTCAGTTAAACAATATGAAAGAATGGGTAATAATAAGATGAGAAATTACAGAAATGTTTGGGGTAATTTCAAAATGTAAGAATGAATGAAAATTGTGAGCAGTGACCATCTGGTTAGAAGAAGGTCTATTCTGAATATACATCTGAAGCATTGGTCTAGTCATGTGTATAATGAAAAAGGAATTTAATTGAAAACATAGCTGATTTAATTGTTTATGGTAAAAGACTAAGAAAATTAGTGAAACCTACAAAGGTCATGGGAAGTGTTGAATGTGGAATGAATTTGATACTGTCAAGAGAAAACTATTAGGAAAAAATGAAACAGGAAATAGTAAAAGAAATGAAAATACAATTATTGCAGTAAAAGATAGCATGAATCTTACATGAGAAAGTATTATGAATCTCTGAACAAAATGAATGAAAATTGGATGTAAAAAAAGAATATACTTTGAACATGGTGAATATAATTATATTAGAGAATACTCCAGAATGGAATGCTTACAGGAATGATGAAGTTGAAAGAGGTTATGGATGAGGAGGATGGATGCACATAACAGAGTATTTAGGTAATTTGGGGGATAGAGAATTCTGCGAATTCAATTCCACCCATCTTAAAGTTGCCAGGTTTGCAAAACTGCTGCAAAACAATGACAGAAAGATGTGATAACACACACACACAAAGAGAAAAGTATAGTTGTAAAGAATGTTTAAGAGAGCCAGAAACTGGAAACAATAAAAGAAGCAGAGAAAATGCAGAGTGATTTTGATGGAAATAAAATTGGTTTTTGAAATGGGGAAAAGTGGCTAAATAAGGACCCTACAGCAGAGTGAATGAAATTAAACACAAACTTGAGTAATTGATTCCAGATGAAAAGGAATATTTGAGAGATTTGTGTAGGAATGATAGTGGTATGTAAAAAATAGAAATGAAATGTTAGTGTCCAAGAAAGATTGAAAGTCATAAATTCTGTGAACACATTGAAAAATGGTAGGGATGCAAAGTGTGGTTTGATGGATGTGGTTTGTTTGTATAGCAGTGATTTCACTTGTTTAAGACTTCTTTCATGACTACATCTACATCTGATTACTGAAAGAACAATATTTTTGCTCCTTTATACAAAATGAATGAATGCAAAAACTAAGAGGGGAATCAGTTTGTTAAATGTGCTTGGGAAGGTGTTCTGTAGAATTCTGACTGAAAGTGTTATGAAAAGTGACAATCAACAAAATGTGGGAAGTATAGACTTCCGGTTTGCTGCTGGCCGCCGCTAGACGCTCCTTCGGGATCGTCAGCTTCCTTTGCCTGTTAGAGCTGCCTTCACAGCAGAATGGCGGCTCGAAAAAACTCCGTTTCCATGAGGAAACGGAGATAGAGCCGGCAGGGGTGGGTAGAACTCTCCGCAGAGCCCCAAAGGTTTTTTTTTTACTTTTGGGACGGAGCGGATGAGATGCCCCATATCCCCAGCCGCTGCTCCAGGCTTTGGGAGATCTCTGCCAATGCAGAGCCAGGCGTGAAGAGCAAGCCTGCGAAATTAACAGATTACTAAAAGAAAATGTGAGCTGGACCTGTAATATTGAAACGCAAGTATTTTACTTATCTTCTAAAAAAATTATTTAAGAGAAAAGAGGAAAGGAAAGGGGGAGAAAAAAAAGCCTTTTAAAATGGCGTCTGCCGCGGCTGGAGAAGAGGCTGAAAGGGAAAGTCCTTCCGTTTTCTATTAATACAATGTAGCGGAATAAACACCACTGGCTACATTTGTAGACAAAACTTCGCTCCTGTGTCTTTTTCTCTCTTTTTTTCCCCTGGAGACTTGATATTGTTATTGATTGGAAAGAAGTCTTTTTTCTTTTAACAAAGCTTGCCTGGGTGGAAATATGGCACTGAAACTTATAAAGCCAAACAAACAAGTAGTGGGGGGGGGATTCCCCCACTAATGACTTAAAAGAACAAGTTTTAACTCTTCAATCTCAGAAACCTGATTTTAATATAATAGAATTTCTTTTAGAGGAGATTGTAAGAAGGGATGAGATTGTGAATCAGCATCTTGAAAAATTTAAGCAGGAAATTAAAGAATTGGTGAAATCTAAGTTTGATTTTTTGGAGCAAAAAATTTTAAAAGTGGCTAATGGTTTGTCAGAATTTATGATACAGTTGGCTACAAATACTAATTTACTAGAGTCTAAAATGGAAGAAACTCAAGATAAATTGGACAATAGAACTCAAAAAATTGAAAATGATTTGATAAACACTCAGGATAATAGCTCAGAAGAAAAACCTAAAACGGAGGCTGATCAAAAGTCTGGTAATGTAGAAAATCTGCAACAGAGGATTGAAAGAGAGGTTTTAATGGTACAATATAATTTCATAGAATATGCGATAAGACTGAGAGGTTTGCAGGAAGATAACAGAGATGATTTAAGGAAAATATCTTCTGAATTTCTAGCTGGGATTTTAAAGGTTCAACCCGAGGAAGTGTTTTGTAGGATTGACAGAGTTTACAGAATAAATTCCTGGATTGCCAAGCAAAGGCAATTGCCTAGAGATGTAGTGATTTATTTTACAGACAAGAAATTAGGAATAATATTGTGCAAAATTCCTTCAATTCTAATCTGCAACTGCATGGAAGAAAGATTTGGATTTACAAAGAACTCCCACCTAAGATATTAATGGAAAGGAAGAAATTTGCTTTTCTGGTGACTGAGTTAAAAAAGAGAAATATCCTATTCAGGTGGGACGCTCCAGTTGGTATCATATTGAGATATCAAGGAGAAAGATACCAGTTAAATACTGTTGAAAGAGCGGAAGAATTTTATCAAAACAGATTGAAAATGAACTTAACGTCTTCAGGTATAATACAGGATAAGCAGAAGGAGTTGGAAATAAAGGGAAAATACCGAGCTACAGAGACTGTACCAGATAAACTGCCTTTGGATTTTTCGGATACCCCAGCTGGATTATTTACAAATCGGAGAGAAGTGGCATCTGACTTTAATGTGATGACCTATCAAGTCAAGGACAAGCACGGAAACCAATTAGGGGATATACAAGGGGCAAAAAAGAAAGATGAGACACAAAAACAAAACCAACAAGATCAATCTACAGAGCAGAATCAAAACCGACTAGTTGATACACAATCCGTAGAAAGGAAACCAGGATGGAAATCAAACCCGCAAAAAGAAAAGAAAAAAAGAAATAGGTTGCATAAAAATAGAAATTTCTAAATCAAGCAACAGTGAAGCCAGTGACTTTAAAAATGAATGAGTATATGAAAATATAGAGGAGGCGACGTATTGGTCAATATTATCCTGAGGATGGTGACAGGCCTCTGCATTGCTGTAATTTTGGGATGTGAAAAGAGCCTCAAACTGATGGATTTTAATTATCTACTTTGGAACTCCTTTTTGTGCTGATAACTATATTATAATTATCTTGAATTATAAGGCAAAAGAGTCATACTGGGGCATGCAGAAGATCTGGTTGTTACCCACTACGATGATGGGAATTAATAATCCTGATGAAAGCCACAATTATTACTACATGGAATATAAATATAATGTCACTCGGGTGGTTGTTTTTACTTTCATATATATAAGAGGATATTTACTACTGATGGGGGCAGATATGATTGAAGATTTTGAATATACTGTTGCATCAGCAAGCTATGTTACCCTATTATGGATGATGGTTTTAATAATCCAGTGGAAAGACTTTAAAGAAGATATCATATGGATTATAAATTTAAAGTTATTGTCTTTTCTTTTTTACTTAGATATAATGGAATATATATACATGTACTTTTAAGTAGAGTGGGCAATGAATTAAAGACATTAAGAATTGTTGTGTATGATAATTTTGCAGGACAGTGGGTGAATAAGCTAGTTTGCAGACTGATTAGTTTAAGAAAAGGGATTTTTAAGTGATACGTTTAGGGGAGTGGAGGGAATGGATAGAGTGGAATAAATGTTAAATTAGGTTTTACGGGGAGGGCCGCTTTGGAATGTTATAGTAATATATATAGATCAAATGTTAAAGTAGGATTTATTGTATAGTTTTAAAGTGGAAGGTGGTTTTGAATTGTTGTAATAATATACAGATACAAGCTTGGGAGAGGAGAAAAAGGGTAGATTATTGCCAAATTGGGAGCTATAATACTATTTTGCTAAATTAGAAGTTACTATACAATGTTATAGTATAATGTCTTTTTTTTTTTTATTCCTTTCTTGAAATGTATAGATAAAGGGGATGTTATAATATTAATAATACTTTTAGTAAGTAAAGGTCAGTATTTAGAGGAAGGGGTAAGTAATCTGTTATGAATTAAGTTTTTTGTTATGAAGAAGTCACAGGGGGGGACGGGTGGGGAGGGGGGGTTAGGGAGGGGGAGGGGGAAAAAAGGGGGGGAAATTTTGTATTTGAAAACTTTTTCAATAAAAAAAAAAACAAAATGTGGGAAGTATTGATTAATTTTATTCCAGGCAAGACACAACAAGGTAACAAACTGCATCACTGTTTTGGTTTGGTGGCAGTTGAGTGGTAAGGACGACTCAACGACATTTCATTTTAATGTATGCAGATTAATGTACAGTGATAATAAAGTTAGTCTAAGTATAAGATGTGCAGTTCAGATATTTTCTTTTAGAGCAGGTCACTGAGGCATGTTTGAAGGTGAGAAACAACATTTATAGAAAGTGCATGAGGAAGTGAATATCCTTTCGAAACACAGTGTTTTGCAGGAATATGGAATTGATGACTGGTTATCAAATGTCATAAATATTATAAAAGTAGCATATGATAGAAGTAAAACTCATAGAAGAATACAGTATATAGAATACTTAAATGGAAATAGACACATTCAGAATCCATTCTGCTCTGGGACGAAAGGGGCACCTAATTCTCTTTCAAAGTGAGCAAAATGTAATTAAACATCTTACAATGATTCACTAAATTTGTCTACCTTACTATGTACTATACCAGTGATGGCGAACCTTTTCAGCACCGAGTGCCGAAAAGGTCGCACGGACATGTTGTGCACGCATGTGCTTGTTGGGGCCGCACTCTGGAAAAGCTGAACTTCCTGGTTCTAGCACGCATGCACACCCCATGATTAGCTGGCTGGCGCGCATGAGCAGGCTGTTTTTTGGTACTGCCCCACACGTGAAGGGATTGTGCTCCAGAAAAGCTGAACTTCCGGGTTCTGGCACGCATGCGCACCTGACAATCAGCTGGCCAGTGCGCATGCACATACTGATTTTTGGCACTGCCGTGTGCTTGAAGGACAGCTGATCGTCACATGCACATGTGCACCAGAAACCCAGAAGACAAACAGGCAAGGCCGCACATGCCAGGCGACATTGCTTCACATCCCACTTTGGGCACGTGTGTCATAGGTTCACCATCATGGTACTATACCAAAGCAACAGCAAAACAGATGGAATCCATATGAATCACATTAACTCCCCTTTCCAAGCTATTGAACCTATTAAAGGTGAGAATTCAAATGCATAAAGCATAGAGAAATTTATATTTATACAAAACACATCAATTAGGGTATTACTTCTATAATGTACACATTATGGCTGCTTTTGAAGAAAAGACTGGCAGTAAAATATAATAATTCAGTAGAAAAAGATATGATTATAACATTTTTGAGCTACTGATAGAATACAGAATAATAGCAAACAATAGCATTTGACTAAGAAGCACCTGCATTAATGAATGGGACTAAGACAAAAAGTCATGTGAGGAAAAGTAGATGACTTGAATCTGTCAACAGATGAAATACAATCCACTCAAAGCTTGTTTCAGGTCATGCCAACTTCCTTAGGCTCCAATTCAATAAATTAGCATACCATAACAAATACAATCTCTAATCCTTTACTAAGTGACTGTCAAGTACAGAAAGTAGACAGGGCAAGCATATCCATCAAGACATCACTTTGGCATGCCAAGTTACAGATATCAGCCCAAAGCAAGTCATTTAAAAGAGAAAGGACAAAAGATTGAGAACTAAGAGACATCTAAAGACGAAGAGAATTAACAAAACATCCATGTGTATGGAAAAGCAAAAACCAATGTTAACTAGTTTTATTAATGCAAAAGTCACTTCAGGAGCTGCCTTTACTCTATCAACCAATCTAAATCTTAGATTGGTTTTTAAAGCCATACTTATTTATTGTCTATACAATGATGGGTTTAGCAGCTAAAAGTGAGAGTCTTTTGAATATTGGACTAATTTCTACCATAGTTCCAGTGGTATTACCACAGGCTTTATCTGTTGTGTACTAAAGATGTATTTGCATAAATAACAATTGCATTCTTTTGAACCAGGTTTTTACACTCTTGAAATTACATTCCAGGAAAATTAGTGTTTTTCAAACAGTAAAAAGTGTTTCATAAGCTTCAAGGGCATTGAAGATCTTTCTTCTTCAGCATATCTAGATCCAAATTTTAAACTGCCCTCAGTCATGGAAGTGCAATGGGCGATTTTGTACCTGCCTCTTCCCCCCCTCTACTCTCTCTGTCTTCTCCCTCCCCCCCCCATAAATCTAACCTACCTCTCACAGTTTTTATTGGGGGGAAATATTCTCTATACATGTCACCTTGCTTCTGAGTGATAGGCAGGATATAAATCTAATAAACGTGGTTACGATCTTCCCATAAAGTTATTTATTAGATTTTGACTAAATATCAAAATAGTCTGATTATTGTGCCTATTTGAAGACTTTTGTTAGCAAGACTCATTCCAGAGACTAATAAAATCATATACACAAGCTCATATATAATATCCCATTAAGATGTTTGATAAGACTATGCAATGCTCTGGGTTTGATTTAGAAGAGGTGCTTTAATCGCTTTTAAACTTTCTTACAAACACACCTTATTAAGAGTTTTGCCATTTTTTAAAAAAAAAATTAAACATTTTACTTTTATAATCCAGAAAGAATGTTGATTCTTGTGAGTCTTGTGTCCATAAAGATGCTTTAGAGCTGTGTGTTTGATGGTGATCAAGAATGAAATGGACAGTGTCACAATGACCAGCACAGTTCACATGGAATGAAATGGACGGTGTCATAGTGATCAACACAGTTCACATGAGAAAGGTCAATAAAGTGTTTAAGAATTTAAGGGCAAATGAATACCATATTTTCCGGCGTATAAGACGACTGGGCGTATAAGATGACCCCCGACTTTTGAGAAGATTTTCATGTGTTAAAAAGTTGTCTTATACGCTGGAAAATACGGTATGTTATTTATGTAAGTAAGCATAGAAATATTGAGACATGATAAAAAAAAAGAGGGGAAAAGATTTTGGCAAAAACTGTAATTGAGTAAAATGTACCGTATTTTCCGGTGTATAAGACGACTTTTTAACACATGAAAATCTTCTCAAAAGTCGGGGGTCGTCTTGTTGCAGGGGCCATTTTGGGTCTAGCACAGCTGCTTTTACATTGTGGGTGAGCCAGTTGTGTTGTGTGTGTGTGAAGCGTGAAAGTTGTTTTTTGGGGGGCTTTTTGTGGCTGTGTGAGGTTCCTGCTTGTTGCAGGGGCCATTTTGGGTCTAGCACAGCTGCTTTTACATTGTGGGTGAGCCAATTGATGTTTTTTAATTTTTATTTGGTGTGCATTGGAAGAGGGGTAGTCTTATACAGCGAGTATAGCCCAAACCCTATATTTTAACAGGAAAATTCGGGGGTCGTCTTATACGCCCAGTCATCTTATATGCTGGAAAATACGGTATTTGAATTTGATTAATTGTATAAGATAAGATATGGCCAATACTCTGTTCAAAATAGATGTGAGTGAATGTGTGTGGGAGGGGGGGCAATAAAACTTGTTTTAAAAAGGAAAGAAAGAAAGGATCCACTCTAATTTCTCAGACTATAAAAGGAAATTGTAGGAGATTTGTACTTTCAGACTTGCATGTTTCTGTTAATGTATCTTACAATAAAATAGAATTAGCTCACCTGGTCATGTTTTCTATCTGGTCTACCTGGGAAAGCTGAAAAATAATTTAATATTTTAGAACTTCAAACCCTGTATATGAATTGCACTCTTCAATTTATGTGTTTATTATGAATGTTCAATGACAAAAAGTAAAGCTGAAAGCCTCAGAACATTATCAAATGTAGCTTTTGAAACCCATAATATCCTCATTTCTATGCTTTGCTGGATTCTTGTTTGAGTTTGAAAGATGACACTTAGATATTCACAGCCAAGGTGGAGTATAATATATCCCTATACAAGCCTGTCAGCAATATGATTAAGCTTGTTAAAATATATCTTTTGATTCATTTTCCAATTTTGTCCAAGCTCAAGAGATTGTATTCATCTTGTACAGTGTAGGTTATTCATCATCAGTTATGATGAAAACAAGCCAGGTCTGGATTTTATGATAACACCTCAGCTGGTTAGAACTGTTATTGCCTAAGTAAACATTCTTAAAATACCTTGTAACTTATAAGCAGAACATTAGGATGCAACAGCAGTGTTTCAGATGCAAATATGAAAAGTTGCTTTGGAATGAATGGAGTGGAACTCATTTAAGCAGCTGCATGATCCTGAAAAAATACATAGCTCCTTTAAGATGTCTCTAGCAGATGCTGCCTTCATGGTCCTACATTCTCAGAAGCAATTTTGGGAGCTAAAATCTGGCAATTCACAGTCCTAATAAATGTTTGTATGAATGTGTATGCACCCCCAAAAAACTACCTTTATCTGACTCACTGTTCCAGAATAATAATGGAGGTAGTAAATTATTTAGAAGCAAATGGAGGATGATGAACTATTAACATTCAGAATTTATAATATGATAGCAATTAAAATCCTTTTTGACAAAGAAGAAGATTGTACACATTTTAAATACAGGATAAATAACTGTTTAAGTTTATTGCTTATTTGTTGTATTTATATCCAACTTGAACTATATGGCCTACAAGAAGGATATTGATATGTAATTTGAGGTGTATTCTAATACTATTAATTGTTATGATAACAGAATGCAATTCATTTAGCTTGCATTCAATACTTTGCTATTTTAGTGATTTAATTAGTGATTTCTTGATTGCTGTCATGGCATCCATAAACTCTGAGTGATTGGTAAATGCACTACCAGGTCCCATTAAATTTGACACAATTTCTTTTAAAACAGAAGAAAATTTCACCGAAATTCTTATGGATGGACTGCGTGACTTTGAAGATATTTATTTGGCTAAGAAGTCTGTATGGCATTTTGCCTTTGATTTGACAATCAGCTTGTGTTTTGCAGTCTAATTTCGTTCACCTCAATTAAATATCTAGGGAAAACATTATAAACTAACTCTTTCCCTGGAGCTTTTTCAGGTTGAGAAATATGAGCAGCAAAGCTGGAAAGCCTTCAGCGTGATGGAAAAACAGCATCAGTTGTAATATTCTCTGAAACCTCTTAACAGTAAATTCAGAAATATTGAATCTGAGTACAGTTCATTTTGATGAGGCTTTTCATACGTAGCGATGATTTGTTCCACTTGATTGTGACATGGGGAGATGGGTGAGGTGATCTACTTTTCTTTTGCTTGGCGCTTTGCTCACCATAGAGCACTACTTTCTTCAGCTGTGCCTATCCTACATTTGCACAGAAACCCTTGGCCTCTAGTGAAGTGGCATATAGCTACTTGATTCTGCTATGTAAAAGAGGGCAAGAATTTAGAAGATAGAAAAACAGAACTCTTTCAAAGCGGGAAAGGGAGGGAGGGAAGGGAAAATGCTGTCAGGAGTTTCAAGGTTCTGTTATTGTAGACTATATTATTAGAGTTCTAGTATCTTATTTATTTTTTATTTTATTTATTTGTCAAGCATATATAAGATAAAAAAAATATAAACATGATTATGAATACATGAAATGGATCTGTGGTGGGTTGTCCCCGGTTCGGACCGGTTTGCAAGAACCAGTAGGAAAACTGGTGGGAAGCCCCACCCACCGCCCGGATGTCAACATCAGTGATCTGCGCATGCACAGAAGCTTCTGCGCGAGCAAAGCGAGCACGTGTGCGTGATCCTGTTGCAAACCGGTAATAAAGATAAGTATTTGTCAAGCATATATAAGATAACATGTAAAACTATAAACATAATTTGAATACATGAAAAGAGTAAGAGTAAAAAGGAATATTAGGACAGGGACGGTAGGCACGCTGGTGCGCTTATGCACGCCCCTTACAGACCTCTTAGGAATGGGGTGAGGTCAACAGTAGACAGTTTAAGGTTAAAGTTGAAGGGGTTTGGGGACGAAACCACAGAGTCAGGTAGTGTATTCCAGGCATTGACCACTCTGTTGCTGAAGTCATATTTTCTGCAATCAAGTTTGGTGCGGTTTACCTTAAGTTTGTATCTATTGTGTGCTTGTGTATTGTTGTGGTTGAAGTTGAAGTAGTCATTGACAGGTAGGACATTGTGGCAGATAATTTTATGTGCTACGCTTAGGTCAGACCGAAGTCGGCATAGTTCTAAGCTATCTAAGCCCAAAATTTCAAGTCTGGGGGACTTGAAAATCTGGGGGAGTCTGTTTCACTATCTGGCCTCTCTTGACGAATTGACATCAACCTTAAAAAGCCTGGCAACATTTTCCCTTCCTTCATATAAAAAAAAAGTCAAAGGGAGTCCACTTAGCGGTTTTTCCTATTTCTTCTCTTCCCAAGGTTAATTCATGTTTTGCCAATGGTCTCTGCATATTTTTTTTCCAAGATAATGTCTATGATTCCTTACATCTTTTCCATCCCAGTTCTCTCCAGATGGATTAAAATACAGTTCCAATGTTCCACAGCAATAGTTGATCAAAATTAATGGGAATTTTAGTGGAGGGCATATGGAGAGCATCAAGTGAAGGGAAAATGTGCTAAGCATTTGGCAAGTAATATGTTCCCTCATCCCAGCTTTGTTGCTGCAGTATCCACAGTTTCAAAGTTTCTTAACAATGTAAAGAAACAATGTAAAATTCATCTCCACGTATTTCTGAACAGTGGTGGGTTGCTCCCTCTTCAGTCCCGTTCTTGTGAACCGGTAGTAATGGCGGTGGAAGGCTCTGCCCAGATGGAAGGCGGTGGAAGGCTCTGCCCACCTGCCCAGATGTCATCATTCTGCACACATGCTCCTGTTGCAAACTGGTAGCGGAGGTAAGTAGAACCCACTCCTGTTTCTGAGTATGCAATAAACTATATGCCTTAATTGCCCATTTGATATTTCCCAGGCAAGTGAAACATCATCAGTACAGATGATGGCACAGTTTACTCTCTTTTCCATTTAGCATCAAATGGTATGCTGTTACAATTATTTTAAAACAGAAATGGAAATTTATTTCTTAGCAATTGTGCATGTTTTACTTTGGGGAAGAATTTCTGTTTGTTTATTTTGCCAAATAGCAATTTAGCTGGGACCTCATCTTCAGTTCAGTTAACTGTTACCTACTGTGCCATAGACATAGTTCTCAAGGTGACACTATGAACATATATTCTAGGATAGGCATGTGTTGTCTTCTGCATAAAATCAATAATCATCAGAGATGCTGCTCCTTCAACCCAGTAACTTGCATGACATGGAGAGATGCTTTAAAACAATCTTCAACATTAGTGCAGTTATAAAGAAAATATTGTAAAGTTTTTTTATAGTAACATTAATAAAAATTAATTAAAATGAATACAAACAAAAAATGAAAAAAGAAAAACATTGCGCAAAAAAGAAAAAATAGAAAAAAATGAAAAATAAGAACATAGTAAAGAAAAAAAGATATATATAAGGAAATCATTTCCTTATCACAAATAGTACAAACAATGTTAGCAATTTACCACCTCTTAAAATACAATAAATTTATTTATTTATTTATTTATTGGTTCAATTTATATGCCGCCCTTCTCCGGAGACCCAGGGCGGCTTACAATGCGTTAAGCAATAGCCTTCATACTTTTGTATATACCTGCTTAGTAGGGCTTTCAGTCCCCCTCCCCCAAAGCAGTGTTCTTTTTTATACAAAGTCAGCTTATTGCCCCCACAAACCGGGTCCTCATTTTACCTACCTCAAAAGGATGGAAGGCTGAGTCGACCTTGAGCCTGGTGAGATTTGAACTTGCAGTAATTGCAGGCAGCTGGTGTTACTTAACAGCACTTTAGTCTGCTGCACCACCAAGGATCTATGATCTCTTCTTCCTGTATTTATTTATTTATTAAACACATTTATACATCACCCAACTTACACACAATGACCTCAATGAGTTTTGAAACCCACCCCTGATACAGAGAGTGAGAGACGGACATAGAACTAAGAAATTTAAATTAAGTATTTTCTTAACACAGGCCATTCTTTCTCTGCTTTGCTTTTTTACACCATTTGGCAGGAGTAGCTTGCACAAAGAGCTGTTTTGTGATTTATAAATTGGCCATATAAAAATATTGTCCAACTATGAGATCTGGAGTTTTTCTTATGGCTAATGTCGCTATTTTCGGATTTAATGTGACTTTGAACATACTGACTTTAGTCACTTAATAATGATATTCTGTCCTGAGGGAAGAGAATTTTATATCAGTTGAGGCTAGACCATATATTGAAGGATACATCTGTTATCCTATAAACCTAACCAATTTCATTTATATTGAGTTTTATTTACTACACGTTCTAAAATCCACTCAGGTTTTATTATCATAAAGGTGTTTCATTTCGCTCTACTTTTGTTTCTGTCTACAGTGGAATCTTCACATTTATACAAGGACTGAAACAACTGGGTTTTATATTATCAGGAATTATGAGAATCTTAATAATAAACTGGAATCTGAGATTTGATGGAGCCTATTGAAATTACTATTCCAATATGATCTGTGGAATCTTTCTCCCAAGTGTCTCAGTTCATAGTTCAACAATGTATGGATTGTTAAATGGATTATTTGCTTTATTATTGCTCTTAAACCCAGGACAAAGATTTCTACTCCGAATTCTCTAAAACTTATTTTTTTAAAATTTATCCCTTAAAGAAATGATTACAACTCAGAAATCCTTGAATCTTCAACTGTAATTCAAATATTATAATCTACTTAAAGTAATTCATTGTATTATAGTGACTAACTGACAAACTGTCAATTTGGAAAAAGAAATGGTGTATATAATGAAAAGTTACTAAGAATTATGATAGCATATTCAATATTTTTCAGAGCTTTTGGCTTAATTGCATAAGCATTCATTTCTATGAGCAATCTACCTCTACTTTACTATGAAGTTGTCAGTGGGGCATCCTTTGATGAGAAAATATGGAAAAATATGAGACTTTGATTGCAGGACTAAAACAAATGGGATAAATTGGTGACTAAATTGTCAACAGAATGACGTAGCTTCAATTAAGCCTATGTAAAGCTTAAAATGTAAACAAATTCTTCTCCACAGAAGGATGGAATTTTGTTTGTTGCCATGAAACTATTTAAGGCTGATTTATTGTCCCAGTTCTTATACAGAGCCCTGTTAAGTCATGCCCCAATTGCAGATAGTCCTTGACTTACAACAGTTCATTTAGTGACTGTTCAAAGTTTCAGCAGCACTGAAAAAAAGGTCTTATGGCCGTTTTTCGCACTTACGACTTTTCCAGCATACCCTATGATCAAAATTCAGATGCTTGGCAACTGGTTCATATTTATGACCATTGCTGTGTTCCAAGATCATGCTATCCCCTTTTGCAACCTTCTAACAAGCAAAGTCAATGGGAAACCAGATTCATTTAACAACTGGGTTACTAATTTATCATCTGCAGCGATTCATTGAACAACTGAGGCAAGAAATGTCGTAAAATGGAGCAAAATTCACTTAACTACATAAATTTTGGGCTTACCCTTGTAGTTGTAAGCTGAGGACAACCTGTACTTTGATCCAGAAACTATGCAGTCAAATGCTAAACAGATTCCCCGGTGCCTCCTTACCATTGTCTTGCAGCTACAGTCTGGATTACCCAAGATATGGAGACTTGGTGAGCTTTAAATTCTGGTTAACTTTTCATTTCCTTCCAATGGGCCCAGGTCTTATAATAATCTTTGATCAGTTTAATTCAGTCTCCAGTAAATGAACTGCTGGCTTAAAGGTTGCTTCTTAAACAGCAAGCCTTGGAGTTTGACTGGCAAAGCAAATTAAAAATAGTCCTTGCAATGTTAGCTCCCAGAAACTGAATGTGAGTCTGAAGTCTTATCATATTGGAAGTAACTATCATGAGACTTCTCAGGCACAGTTTAATGATGCTCTATTATTTGATCTACTAGAAGGCAGATTTACTAGGACGTTCTGCCTCTGGTTACTCAGGGACGGTAAAAACATTGAAATGCATGTTTCATTATACAGCAAATGTTATAGGAATATATACAATAATGTTATTGTGCCCATTTCACTAAACATTCCAGACCATCCCGGTAAATTTCTTCTCATTCGTTTAGCAGAAGGCAGGCAATCAGCCTTTTATTATCTATACAGCAGCAGTAACATTTTTCACAGCAGCATGTAGCCAGCGATAACAGGTAACAAGGAGACACCAGTTGACATGGTCATCCATTTCTCTCCAGATGTAGACTTAACCATTTTTTGCATTTAAATTATATGTTGCTTTATATGTTGCAATATTGTCTGGACATTTTGTTCTTATAGTCAGTTTGCCCAGTCTAATCCTTCCCTCACTAATTGAATTAAAAATTTGGATGGAGGGGAAAAAAATCGTTGTCATTTTTCATGACTTGAGTCCCTGCAAAATTAAGAATTCAAGAAGATTAGGTATCTAAATTACAGTGTGAGCATATATAAATAGGGCAGCCTGATGTCTACACCAAGCACAGGGATGGGAGCTATTATTCCAGGTGAACTTTCAGATAATAGGTAGAATTCACACCTTGTTTCTATTGTTAGTGTGTGATACATTT
The DNA here is from genome assembly GCF_059756535.1 of Pantherophis guttatus. NCBI lineage: Eukaryota > Metazoa > Chordata > Lepidosauria > Squamata > Colubridae > Pantherophis > Pantherophis guttatus. The sequence continues at coordinate 51,451,855 of NC_142064.1, forward strand.
GATATATTAAATAGGCCCTCTCCCCAGTCTTGCTAGTTTCAGGTGTTGATCATGGTCAATCACTTGTTTTTAATGGAACAATTTTGCACAGGTAGTCCTCTACTTACAACAGTTCATTTCAAAGTTACGACGGCACTGAAAAATGGGACTTATAGCCATTTTTCACACTTACGACTCTTGTGGCATCCCTGTAGTCATGTGATCAAAATTTAGATGCTTGGCATCTGACTCATATTTACGACCATTGCAGTGTCCAGGGGTCATGTGGTCCCCTTTTGCGACCTTTTGACAAGCAAAGTCAATGGGCAAGTCAGATTCACTTAACAACCATGTGACTAATGCAGAGGTCTTCAAACTTGGCAGCTTTAAGACTTGTGGACTTCAACTCCCAGAATTCTCCAGCCAGCATAGCATAGCTGGCTGGAGAATTCTGGGAGTTGAAGTCCACAAGTCTTAAAGCTGCCAAGTTTGAAGATCTCTGGACTAATGTAACAACTGCAGTGATTCATTTAACAACTGTAGCAAGAAAGATGGTAAAATGGGGCAGTCTCACTTAACAATAGAAATTTTGGCCTCAGTTGTGGTCATAAGTCGAGGACTCCCGGTATATATGTGTAAAGTAATGATAGTGGGAAAAGAGAATAAATGTAGCACAAAAGAAAAGGGAACAAAGGTTTGTATGTAAGATAAATATGTATATAAATATAATACAAGTAGTCCTCGACCAGAAATGAGCCCAAAATTTCTGGTGCTAAGTGAGAGCTTTGTCCCATTTTACAACTTTTCTTGCCACAGCTGTTAAGTGAATCACTGCAGATGTTAAGTTAGTAAATCTCGTTTCCCCATTGTCTTTGCTTGTGAGAAGTTTACAAAATTGTGATCACATGACCCCAGGACACTGAAACCATCATAAATATGAGTCAGTTGCCAAGTGACTGAATTTTGATCACCTGACGTACGGATACTACAAAGGTCATAAGTATGAAAAATGGTCATACATCATTTTATTCGGCGTCATTGTAACTTCGCTGTAACTTGTAACTAAACGAACTGTTGTAAATTGACTAGTACTTGTATAAATATGAGTGACTACTTTTCCATGTCCAGACTCTTGAATAGTCTGCAAAGTAAAAAAGCCTTTTAAAAACAAAGAAAAAAGTAAATGGGGCTGCAATTAAATAGTGAGTTCTGACAATATGCTTCAAATGACAATCATTATGGTTATAACAAGAACCTACATGTAACGATTAGAAGAATTCCAGAAGCACTATTCAAAATTACCCAATACAATTGTTTGCAAGTAATAGCATTATGACATCTTCTTTGTCAATTCTGAGAATACATTTTCAGAAAGATAGCTGAAGGAGATGGAGTTTTTTAACCTGACTGAACTGTGTAGATTATAATGAAGCCTTAGAGAGTTTTATGACTAGGAAAGCTGTAAAAAACGAGAGGCAATCCTTTCTCCTGAGATTCACGTCCGATGACTTTTTTAACAATTCAGGTTGCACATAATACTAAGATGGTGAAAGAAAACTGGCTCTTTAATGGAATTGAAAGTGAAATGGTATCTTAAAAACTGTGAAAGCTTTTTACAATAATCCTGTAAATACCACCAGAGTCTGAAATCACTTTATTTGTCACCATAAATCACAAAAAAGGGATGACAGTATGATGAAAAATGGTAATTATCTGTATCAAGCTTTCTATAAAGAATAGCCTCTATTTTATCAGGCAAGGCCTTGGCAGTAAACTGAAATCACATGTTGTTTAACATATAAAAAGATCAGAATTAGATCTGAGATACCTGCTATAGATTTCAACATTTAGAATTGATCTAACTATTTGGCATTTAGCATCTACACCATAAATCAATCTTCTCTCATTTGAAGCTCTCCAGATGGTTTGGAGAACAGTTCTAAGAACTGCCTATTAGTATGCCATAATCCAATACATATGGGAATATAAATTAGGGGAAAAACCAGACTTCTCTTGCAACATTTGATTCATGGTACAATATGTTTGAAGTTTAGCAAGCATTATTTCATATTAAAAAGTTGGCTGCAGATTCCTCTTTAACTTGAATTGCATTTCAACACTATTAGATGGACAATCCCATGACAAACATTTGTGCCATATGATCAGGTGTCTAAGGAGTATTTTATTATAATCTAAATATTCATTTTGCCACAGTAGCTGCACTACTGTAATAAAGAAGAAGTTAAATCTATGGTATTTTGGATGACAAGTGATAATTTCTTGTAAGCCAAAATGCTGGTAGAAAAAGACGTCATCATTTATTTATTTATTTATTTATTTATTGCAAGGTCAACTCCAATATAATTTAGGTTTTGAACAAAATGTCATTTCTCATGTTCTAAACTTCTTTAGCACCATATTCAACCAGATCTAGCTCAAATAATTTCTCTGTGCTCACTTTGGCCAACATTTTAGAGGAATTCTTTGACCAAAATTCCTCCATCTTTCCCTTCTTCTTTTCTCATGGTATTGCTCTGCTATCTATCGCTTAAAGAGAGCAAGCAATTTAAAACACCTCCTGAAACATTGTAAGTAAACTTTCAAATGCTAGAAGAGCAATTGTCATATTTCTTTTCATAGTGAACTCTGGCAGTTTTCTGCTTCCTTTTGTGTTGAGAACATTTGAACTGCTGATGATCCTTAGTATAGACCAGAGGTCTCCAACCTTGGCAACTTTAATCCTGGCGGACTTCAACTCCCAGCAAAGCTGGCTGAGGAATTCTGGGAGTTGAAGTCCTCCAGGCTTAAAGTTGCCAAGGTTGGAGACCCCTGGTATAGGCTACTTCATCCTCTGTTGCAAACTGAACAACTTCTGCTGCTCTAGAGCATAGATGTGTTTATTAACTTCAGCGTGGAGAAACTATTTTCTGTACAGGAAGCTGTTCCAGGAAATATTAGAAGTATGCACAGAGCAACAAAAGCATTTGGAAAGACAATGCCTGTGATCACATTATTATTTATTTTATTTTATTTTTTTGCTGCTTGGTTCCAGAGTGAGTCTGAGCACATATACTGTACATCTTTGAAATTTATTCTACTGAAATGTATCATAGAAGGAGCTCCGTTCATTACCCAAAACACTCAGATCAATACCACAAATATTACTATGCAACAACACTGTCCCTACTTCCCTGGATTGGTAGGTTAGTTGTTTTTCAAGTGATGGAGGAGAGCTTATCATATAATATGCCGTATATACGGCTGAGTTTCTAAAGTTGCATGAAATATACATTACCTGACTGAATTGCACAATATAGGACCAAATGAAAGAATTCAGTCTTGAATTGTGGTTTGGGTTTTTTATGGGATTATTTGAGGCCTTGTAATGACAATATCTTTTTATCTGATGTGTTCTTGAATGGATGAGAAAATAGCTTTTGTGTGAAGTTCCTCTGCCAAACTTTGTGCAATCTTCAGAATGCTTAAAAACCTGTCATCTGTAAGCCTAATAGGTACAACCTTGTTTTATCTAGTTATTTTATTGTTTCAGATATATCAGGACCAACACTTTGAAATTTCTAGCATTCAATATTTATTGTAAAGGGTATGTACAGTAATAAACACCAAGCAACACAGATATTTAAAGTTATGTATATTTGTGGGGATTCTATTTCACTCTGCCACTGTTCACCTATGGAAGTATCCTATCAAAGAATTGTCTTGCACAGTGTCAGCTAGGGCTTCAACTGTTTTTGTAATATTATTTTTATAAAGTTTTGATCTCTGCATGGCTGCATAACACTTAGTTGTTTCATAAGATGTCCTAGATGTTGCTTTAAGATTTGTCATTGATGAGTTAATGCACAGCAAAACATATCGATTTTTTTTAAAAAAATCGACATGCTACTAAAATCAGATGTTGGTATCAGATGTTACACAAATAAAAACTTCATGGAGAAAAATACCTTGAGGGGTTCAGTTCTCAAATCCATGACTATACTCTTGTTTATTCTTTTCATGTTGTTACCATTATTGAAGTAGCTCTGACCTCTCATGTTAGCTATTGCAATTCCCTTCTCTGCCAGTATTTTAAAAAGCACATTTGTGTCACATCAAGTACACATCAAGTTCATTTCAGGTATCAGATACTTAAAAAGTATCATTTATGTCAATAAATTCTAGAAATATTCTTTCACAGTAACACTGCAGGGATATTATCACTAGGTTCTACCAGTGGTGGGTTGCCCCTGGTTTGGACCGGTTCTATAGAATCGGTAGTAAAACCGTCGGGAGGCTCCGCCCACCGACCCCGACATCATCAGGAAGCTTCTGCACATGCGCAGAAGTGTGCGCGGCCCCATTGTGAACTGGTAGTAAAGGTAAGTAGAACCCACCCCTGGGTTCTACTGATGTTACAAAACTCACTACTAAAATAATTTCTTCCAAATCGTTATTATAAAGTGTGCCATCTGGAATAACAGACTAATTTGCTTTCTTTTATGTATACTGAGAGCATATGCACCAAGACAAATTCCTTGTGTATCCAATCACACTTGGACAATAAAAAATTCTATTCTGTTCTATTAAGATGTATTGCATTCTTTGGTTTGAATTGCATTGCCAGTAGCTAAACAATCTCATTTTGAATCAAGAAATGGGGAAGAAATGACAAACTGAAGATGGTTCTTTAGTGGAATGAAGAACCAGCAAGTTGACCAGGTCTTTGTAATTCCTCTCTGGACAAGGAGACAATTTGAGATTGCCCACAAATGCTCCAGATAGTTGTTCCTTGCAAGGAGATTGTCTTCAATACTCCTGGAATATTATATCATATCCGACAATAAGCTTTACAATTTTAAGGAAATTTCATACATGCAACTGATCTAAAGTGCTAGGTGACAAGTAGCAAGCATTGTTTTCAATAGCAAGAACGTTTTTGCCAGTCAAGTGATTCTAATGCAATCTTCTCTCAATACTGTTCACTTATAGTTACCAGTAAGTGTACTTTCATCTAAAACTCTTTTCATCTATATAGCGCTCGCTAACTTTTGCTGCTTCTCAAGGCATGCAAGATTGATAGCCAAATTTTTCAAGTCCTTTATTCCTGTAAAACTGGTGGCACTTTAGTCTGGAAAAGTTTGAAATAGAAAAGTATGCAACATCTGGGGACTTTTTAAAATATATGGACTGTGGCCACTTTATTTGTCACCATTGGGAATTTCATGGCAGAAATATGTTGTATAGAAAGGTTTTTACTTGTTCATGCACTACAAGGAAGTACATTTCTTGTGTCTTTACCACACTCTTCTGCAATCTACTTTAGCTTTTATTTTAGGAATTTATTTCAGGGATACAATGGATATAAATAGTCTACAACCCAAACCAATCTCCGTTAAAATGCCAGGGTTTTGAGATGTAAAAAAATCAGACCACTTCAGAATTTTTTCTGCTGTTGAAAGAAAAGATCCATCTGGTTCAGTTCCAAGCTGGGAGAAAGACACTGGAAACATGGAGGCTGATTGGAAAGATGGTTTATTGATGAAGCAGAGCCTCCAACCACATGTCATTCTGGGCAGCTGATAAAATGGAGTTAAGAGTGGGTGGGTTTTATACCTTCTTTGGGCTTTGTATTTGAGCCTTCTGTTCCTGTGCAGGAACATGTCCTTTAATATTCTATTGGCTGTTGTCAGATTTCTATGGGTCATGAAGGGGTTATTAGGGGTCATATAGCTGGCTCTATAGGCAAAAGAGGAAATGCAAATCCTAGGTGTTTGTCTGAGCTAATCTGGTCAACCTCTGGCTTATTGTTTATCTGAGCTCCCAGGTTTCTGTGACTTTGAAGTTTGGACTGTTCTGGGGGTCGTGCAATGAAGGGACTTGTGTTCTGAAAGGGTGTTGGGCAATTCCTATTGTGGCTAATGGCTTTTGTCCCATGTTGGATCTTGGGTGAAGGGCTGCTTCTAATCCTACCATTCTGCCAAGGAGTTTCAAAATATCCTGTCTTGAATGGATTTCTGCCTGCAGTATTTGCTTTGCTTATGAATAGAGCTATCTAGATACTTGTCTTCCTCTTTCAATAAGCTATCTCTTAAGTGCTGGCATCTGCTGTTGACTATTAAGAAAGACTTGGGGGCTGCTTTCTGTTTTTAAGAGCATGTATTTGCATTTCTCCTTTAGGGAAATATAATAGTCTGTGTTTTTAATATTTCCCAAAGTATTTCATTCTTCTAAGAGGGGAGGGCCTTCCCACACTACCTTTTTCTACCTTTAATATAACATATAAACTGGATGATTCAATTGAAAAACCAACTGAGATATTTTAGGGGGATTGACCCTTTACTGGAGTCAGAAAACATAGTGAACATTTTTATTTATATGACTGTCCAGCTTTTTTTTTAATTATCCCATCTTTTTTTCATATTCAGTTCATGGCAGCAAACACACACCTATACTCATTCCTCCTCTTGGGCTGAGAGAAAGTGATTGGCTCAAAGTCACCCAGAAGTTTTTCAGGCCTAAAATGGGACTAGAACTCATAGTCTCCTGGTTTCTATGCCAACACCTTAGCCACTGCACCAAACATGACCTTTGAAGTAAGCAAGATCAAGAAACAATCATTCCAGGAAAGCTCTTTATTATTACAGGACAGAATAACAGAACATCCATCAATTTCTCTTTGCCCTGTCTTACACTAAACAAAACTGAGACAGGGTTGTTGTGTGGGGAGTTTTCCTCATGTTTCAGAACAAACCGATACTCCATGTTAACACTATGTCCAAAATGAACAGAATTATCCTACATACCAAAAATGCCGCTGCTGTTTTTTTCGACTCATATTAAATATGAACTGAGATAGCCACTGATGTTCATTAAATTATTACAGGTAGTCCTCTACTTACAACTATTCGTTTCGTGACCGTTCGAATTTACAATGGCACTGAAAAAGTGATTTATGACCGTTTTTCACACTTACGACCATTGCAGCAGCCCCAAGGTTGTGTGATCAAAACTCAGATGCTTGGCAACTGGGTCATATTTATGACGGTTGTAGTGTCCCAAGGTCACGTGATCACCTTTTGCAACCTTCTGACGAGCAAAGTCAATGGGCAAGCCAGATTCACTTTATAACCATGTTACTAATTTGGCAACTGCAGAGATTCACTTAATAACTGTGGCAAGAAAGGTCATAAAAAGGAGTAAAGTTCACTTAATAACTTTCTTGCTTGGCAACAGAAATTCTGGCTCCATTGTGGTCATAAATCAAGGACTTTCCAGTTCCAAATGGTTAAAGATGAGTTTGTTCTACTAATATTTAGGGCACTTTCCTGTGAAGTCTCTGTGTTAGTGAGACTGTCCACCTCAGTGGTGGGTTTCAAAAATTTTTACTATTGGTTCTGTGGGTGTGGCTTGGTGGACGTGGCTTGGTGGGCGTGGCAGGAGAAGGATACTGCAAAATCCCCATTTCCTCCCGATCAGCTAGGACTTGGGAGGCAGAGAATAGATGGGGGTGGGGCCAGTCAGAATGTTTACTACCAGTTCTCCAAACTACTCAAAATTTCTCCTGCCAGTTCTCCAGAACTGGTCAGAACCTGCTGAAACCCACCTCTGGTCCACATGCCACCTGCATCAAGAGAGATTTAATGAATTCAGGACAATAGGATATGTTCCTCAAACAATCACTTTTTCACAGCACACAAATCACCATGGAATGACATTACAGCATCCAACCTCCATCATCCCCAGGAACATATCCAGCTGGGAAATTCAGGCTGCCAACCAGGTAAGTCAGGCCAACAGTGACCTTAACAATCCCCCAAAATTGAGGTCTATATCTTCTTATGCTGTTTGCATAGGTTGATCCTCTATCATGACAATGCTAAACAGGAAGACTCACAATGTTCTCAGTTAACAGTTTATCACACTTCTACTTCCCCCCTAACCTTTATCGCTAGAGGTTTTTCTGCATGACCCAGTTTCATTATGGTAACTGATGGATGGAATTTCTCTTGAGAAGGTAATCTACCTGCCTATCAGTGTTTGATTACACGTTGGACATCAATATTCTTCTGAGGTTTTTGGCAGGCCAGCTAATGTTGCTGCAGATCTAGCTCGAGAAAGCATTTGTACCATATTTTCATCTGCATTTCCTGCAGTTTTGCTCCGCTTTGTTGAGGCATCCCCTATGAATAATGCATCCTCTTCTAAGAGGTGACAGTTTCATTTAGAAATGGATGGCCAAGCTGTGAGGTATTTGCAGAGTACAGATTCCATTTCATAAGCAATAAAATATGACTGCAGCATTGATTTCCTTTTTTTTTCAAAAATGCTCAAATTTTGTAGGGGAAATATATATATATAAATCGATATAGAACAGCCCTATATACACAGAACATCCTACATTTCTATAGACAATACGATTACTTTCATTAACTTACCCAAATTTTTGGAAGCTGTATTTTACGGCTGAAAATGGAAAGAGATTGTTTAGGAAAAATCTAATTTCCTGTATATGTAGTTATGCATTTCATTGCTTTACATTTAAAAAAAAATACTTCAAAAGTTGTTATAGCATGCTGAAAATTAACCAGTCACACGGTTCAGGGGTAAAAAATTCCCACCATCTGATTTACTTTCTTTCTCTAGAGTCCTTTCATAGAAAGTCTGGTGCTGGGCTGCTGCCCAAGGCATCCTTTGTTAATTGAATATAAATAATTATGCTTCCTACTTTCAGATGCTGGAACAGTTTTCCTGTTCTTGTAACACAATATGTCTGAAAGCTCCAATTGTTGCCTCGTACATTTAATTCTTTCCTCGCCAACACATTTCATCCATGCTAAGGCAGCACTTTGCTGGGAAGTTGATAATCTTTAAATATAATACATGGTGATCAGCTAAATTAGCATTGGTAGGTAGCTAAAAGTATTCTGTTACTAAATACTTCTTCAACTAAAGGTCTAAGACTGGGAACATTCCACATTTTTCTTTCTGTCGTTAGCCATAAATACATTCATGAGGCAGTCAATTAGCATGTCATAGTGACCCAAGATTGACAAGCTGGTTGAAAACAAGGGAAGTAAAGGAAGATGACTTTCCCAGATCTCATATATCAGCTATTATGTGTCACCAGTGGGGAAAAAAAATCTTACTCTGCTTGGAAGATTGAGCAATGCAGTCAATGCAGCCTTGCTTTTTAGGTAATCGTTCACGTTGTGGGATAATTTTTAGCTCACTTTAACACTCCCTTGTTTAGTTAATAGGAAAGTTCTGTCGGCTGTCAATGCATATTCTAACAACTAATGAATTATCAGTATAAATGTGGGGTGAAATCAAGATGGCACCACTTTCAGCCCTGATTGGAACAACTCAAATTCTGCATGTCTATATATATGTATGTACATATATAAGACAAGCAAAAATGCAGTCCGTTGAGATAACAACCTAAGTAGAGGGGAATTGGCAAACTCTTTTCTTAGTCTGTGTCTTGTCAGCAAGTCTTCCTGGAATTCAGGGTCAACATTTTCTTGGTTTGATTATGGATATCCCTATCCTAAGAGACCCACTACCAGATCTTACCACATAGTCAGAAACAATGTGGAACAGGAGGTCCCTCACGTAGCCGGTCTCTCTGCCATGAAGGACTTTATAGATTAACAACTAGTACTTTGAATTGCACCTTCAAACTAATCAGCGTCTTTTGTAGCTTGCACAGCAAAGGTGTTGCATTATTGTACTGAAGTATGTCCATAAATACCAGTGATATGTATCAGGGGTGGGTTCTACTTACCTTTCCTACTGGTTTGTAGCGGGGCCACACACACGCTCTTCTGTGCATGCGCTGAACTTTCTGCGCATGCACAGAAGCATTTTGATAATGTTGGGGTCGGTGGGCGGGGCCTCCTGCCGGTTTTACTACCGGTTCTATAGAACCGGTGTGAACCGGGGGCAACCCACCACTGATATGTATTCTGTACCAACTGCAGCTTGCAAGTTGTCTTCAACACCAGCCTCATGTATGGCAATAGCCAAGACAAGGCATAAGTGAATGTGAGAAGCAGGGCAGAGGTGGGTTTCAGCAGGTTTTGACCAGTTCTGGAGAACCAGTAGCAGAAATTTTGAGTAGTTTGGAGAACCGGTAGTAAACATTCTGACTGGCCCCGCCCCCATCTATACTCTGCCTCCCGAGTTCCAGCTGATCAGGAGGAAATGGGGATTTTGCAATAACCTTCCCCTGGATTGGGGACAGAATGGAGATTTTACAGTATCCTTCCCTGCCATACCCACCAAGCCACGCCCACCAAGCCATGCCATGCCCACCCAGCCACACCCTCAGAACCGGTAGTAAAAAATTTTGAAAACCACCACTGAAGCAGGGTGCAAGGAAAGAGTGCAATAACTGCAATTGGCATACCAGATGGGTCAAGGTTCTTTTAGACACTTGTGACTTGAGCAAGAGTTGCAAGTCCAAGAAGACCTGATAGAGTGCAAGCTCCTCAGAACTAAGGAAATAAAATGTATGGTACCAGGACAACCAGGAACATCACAAGTACTTAGCCTTCTCAGGATTGCATTTAAATAATCAATTATTTGTGTTAAAGTAGTAAAAAAAAAACCATTTGATAATAATAAGGATACACTACCATTTTCACTCTCAGAATTTTGAAAGAAATTTTAGGAAGAACTAGGAGAAGCCATTACAAACAGCAGTAAGCAGAAGTATCAGTTGTGGGGCTTCTTTTTGAACCTCATTCTAAACACTTCTATTTTTAAAAAAATCTAATAATTATAGTTTACTAATTAATTATAGATCACTTCTTTTATATATTTGGTGTGGTTTCTAATGCTGGATATATTTACTCTGAATTTGGGATCCTGACAGCAATTAATCACAAGCCATTTTGGAAAACATAAATGCCAAATCTTTTTTTATAATTATTCTATGAAAGTCAAAAGGAAGTTTCTCACTCTGTCTTGGAAAAGTAGGCACACTCATGCATTACCGCACCATACAAATGAGTCGAAATCCAATGTTCATTATACTACATAAGATTCAATCTCACAAAGAGAAAGTGGAGATGTCTCTGAAAATATCATTAATTTAATTAGGTTAAGTATCCTTATAAAAGACTGTATTCCACAAGAGTTCCTTTTGATATAAGGAAGCCATTGTAGGCAATAATCACCATCTTGAAGCAAAGAAATGTGGCTATTGATAAAGAGGGCACACCCACACCCACACAAACACACACACACTTTTTCTTTTCCACAAAGCAAGAAAGGATGCGAGGCCGTACTTGTTCTTTGACTGGCAAACTGGAAAAACCAGAAATAGGCAGCATCAGGAGAAGATTGAAAGAATCTGAGTTGATTTCAATCACAACTTCATTAAACCCAATTAGTAATGAAGTAATTTACCACTGTCATCCTCCATAGTTTTTTACATTTTATATACTAGCTGTTGGGTCCAAGCAGAGGTGGAATTTACTTACTTTCCCTACCAGTTCTCAAATGTGAGCGCACGTGCCATCTCTGTGCAGGCACATGGCCTTCTGCGCATGCACAATAGTCGCACATTACATCCGGGTCGGTGGGCGCAGCCTCCCGCAGTCACCACTACCGGTTTGCACGATCCGAACAGAACCGGCTCAATCCCACCACTGGAACAAAGAACTAAACATGGAATTACTTCTGAGGCAAGGAGTGACTTCTTTATTGTTGTTCACCTATTGAAAGAATCTTGCTGGAGGACTATCTGACTCTTTTTTCTGTCTGCCAGAGATTCCAAACTCTGCTCCCTCTTTGCTCAGTGAGAAGAAAGCCCTCCACCCAGGGATTCCAGACTATCCATTCCAGCACGCTAGCCTTTGGCTTACAGTTTCTGGATGGACTAATCATTTGCTAGGTTCTATCCTGCTTAGCCTTTGGATCACCTTTTATTTTTTGGATCCGTCTTGCCCTTGGTTCTGCTCCTATGCTAGTGCCAGCACCAGGAGTGTTTATAGATGAAGAGGGGATGGGAACCATTGTGGAAGTATATGACAGAAAATTAGTTTAAATCTCTCCTATCTTATGAAAAGTTCTAATTTTTATTCTTTTCTGAGCCCTTATCTTAGTTAGCTTGATTGCATTATGTGTACATTATTTCTTTATTTGATTATAAGTGGAGCATATTTTATGCCTTTATATACACTGTATACATAATCCTTCACCAAATTGATGGTGTCCATGGAATCTGGGAATCAGTGGTGGGTTGCTACCGGTTCTCCCCTGTTCTTGCAAACCGGTAGTGGAAATTTTGAGTAGTTCAGAGAATCAGTAAATACCACCTCTGCCTGGCTCCACCCCCAATCTATTCGGTGCCTCCTGAGTCCCAGCTGATTGGCTAGAAGGAAAAAATCAGGGCTCACTTGACAAAGAAGGAAAAAACCAAGACACCTTAGCTTTAAATTGAGAAGCCAAGAAGCCTCCCAATTGATCGGCTAGAACCGATCCGCTCCTTGTAAACTGCTCGGTGTTGGTAGATTGGCAATTGAGGCCAAGCTGCCTGAAAGCGGTTTTTGATGCTCTCGGTGGTGGCAGAGTGGTAAAAAACTGTTTAAACTCTTGCCGTGGTGCTTCAAAGGGCCACCCTACAGCTGATCAATGGTAAAAGGCAGTGTGGTGGTAAACCAGTGCACTACAAAAACAAATAGGTACGGCTCTTCAAGAGTTAAAAGCCTGGTAGACCAGAATCTCTGCTAAATCCTAATGAATTGTTTGCCACATGGCCATCAAACCATGCCCACAAAATAAGCCATGACCACAGAACCGGTAGTAAAAAACTTTAGAACCCACCCCTGCTGGGAATGATGTGTTCTCCGACACATGAGCAAAATACTAGGTTGGAGGAGAATGATACAGCTGCTGATACACTATTTCTCCATTCTGAAAAAGCACCAGAAGCAAAATGGTATTGGATTGTTGTATTATACCAAGAACTAGTCATTGACCATGGTCATCTGAAAATATATGGGCTAGCTAGACTATTTTTCCTGACATGCCAGATTATTGGCCTCTCATATTGCAGTGGCTATTTCCTACACGTCAGTACCAAGAGATGAAAATAAAGGAGGAAAAAGCTTTTACAACAGCAATGTGATTGAAGTCTCTTGCAGAGACCTAATTTATGACATGTCTTTTATTTTTCTTTTATACCCACTTCAAAACATGTATTGACACTACATTTAACATTTGGGATCTAAAAGGATTCTAAGCATCCTTGAAAAAGTTCTAAATGGAAAGATCCAAACAGTAAATGACAGGAATAAAAGGAACTCACCAAGGTGTCTTGTTGAGTCTTTTTATTTTTATTATATGCTTTCTATTTCACACTCTTGGAGATTTATTTTATATCTTCACGGGGGAGGGGGTGAATTAAAAGAAACTTGAGTTTTGATAGCTTTGTTATTGTTTGGTTCATGTCAACCCTTAAGTGAGCACTGCAGGCTAAGTTCCTGGTCTCCTGCATTGCTCTCAGCTATTTCTGAAACTAACTTCAGAAATTCCAGTCAGATTTAATGGTAGTCACTTCAAACCATGGTCATCACAAGGCTCAATTCCCTTGCTTCTTGACCTTTACATCTGCATTGCCAAGGGCCTTAAGATGAAGAAGTCAAAAGATGTGACTACATTCCTCAAAACACAATAACATCACTACACATCCTGCCAGGGAAAGCCTACCAAAGTCTATCATTCTATGAAAGCCTGTTTTTTTTTTTGTCTTTTTGGAATCTTCCCCTCCTCACTAGTCTCTGTACCTTTCCTTTGCTTTCTACAATGTTTGCAGTCATGAATGTCTTTGCACCCACATCCCACATGTTAGGCTCTTTTTTTCCCCTGGTTTTCCCTTCTGTTTCCATCTTTGTTCTGATGCTACAATAATCAAGGCTGAGGAAAAGGTTATTTCACGCCTACGTTCCTCTGTAGATCCATGGAAACATTGCAGCAAGGAAAAACTAATACTTCATCTTCAGAGTTCCTATGTTACAATTTAAAGATGTTTTAAGAATAAGAAAAGTAAAGAAAAGTTTTAAGTACTGTGGACAGGTTGAGTAGCAAAGGGAAAATGCTTTACCCAGCTGGGTTTGAGGATTGAATGGCGCAAGGTATAGTTCATTGACTTGATTGGCTATTGTTGGATCAATTACATGATTACAAAAACGTATCAGGAACATAGCAGCCTAGTAACCTAGGATGAAATGAATGCCCGTGGCAATGACTGGCTGCTGGAAAAGGGCCATGCCAAACAGTGCAGCCAATCAGAGCCACCAGAATGGAAGGAAAAGTTGGAAATCATCTACTCTGAAGGATTTAAGATGGCTCTGGTGAAAAAAAAAAAACCAAAAAACCAAACAGCTTTTAATCAAAACTGGAAAACATGGGCACAGAGCACATTGAAATGACTGGGAGTGGGAGGAGATGATTCCATCCATTTCTATACTCAGCCTGTACTGGCAGTGGGCCAGGCAGATCTTGGATCTACCCTTAGAAAATGCTTCAGCTCAATTGTTACTGGAAATGAAGGGAGGCAGGTTTTAATAAGGAAGTGGGGTGGGACATTTTTTCCAGTCTATGAGGGTTTGTACCCAGGCAACTGATGCAAAAATACATCTGTGGAAATTATTATTACACCCTGATTCTCATTTCAACCTATTAAATTTCATGGATTTATCTGGTGCTACAAATGCATTTTCCTATTTGACCAACTTAGCTGAAATTAAATTGGGGCCTTCTATCTAGTTTTTTTAAAAAATATACTAGTGATATTAGATAGAAGCATTGATTAGTAGCATGACTGACAAGCTCCAGGAACAAAGATTTCTCTGCTGTTGACGTTATCCCCAGAGGTAAGGTGTGTCACAACTCTTATGGCCTTCAAAAAGAGTGTAAAGATTGGCTCTACCAATTGGTATGGGGGGAATGAACAGTGATATGTGACTCTGGGGATGGTGGTGTTATGAGGTGTTCTCTCTACCTTGTTAACTTTGAACTTTTAATATGGCAACCCTACCTTTTAAATCTTGTTCTTTTTATTTGTTCTTATTTATACTTGTATACTATGATATGATGTTTTTTTTTATTGTAAGCCATTCAGAGTCACTTAGGTGAAATGGATCATGTAGAAATATGATGACCAAATGAATGAAATCAATAAATGTTGCATACAGTCTAGAATGAATATCTGAACAGTAAAGCCTATTTACCACTCCTCAAAGGAAAGTCAAACATAGTCAGAAAAATGTACTTATGCATGTAGAAGATAATTATTTATATGCGTACTCTCTCCCAAGGTCTTTTTGTTTTCAGTTATTTTTGTCATTAGTATATTTCTGTTTCAAATTCAGCACTTTATTTATTCAATACTTAATTCACATCTTTTCAGTTTGTAATTCCTACTGGAGTCAGTCTATTTCCACCAGCAGAATGGTTTCCCCCTTATGCCATGTATATCTTAACTCAGCATAAAATACCTTTCTATGTTCTCAGTGACCTGGCTTTCTTGACACCTACCAACATGGCTTACCATAAGAAAGGCTGAGCGCCAAAGAATTGAGGCCTTTGAATTATGGTGCTGGAGAACACTCCTGCGAGAGTCCCTTGGACTGCAAGACGATCAAACTGGTCAGTCCTAGAGGACTGCTCTTGGAAGGCCAGATCCTGAAGATGAAACTCAAATACTTTGGCCACCTAATGTTCTGCCCCAGCTACGGACCCCAAAGAATGCAGCACACACAAAGTCCGTACAAATCTTAGTTTACTCATTAAAGACTACTATTGAGCTTTCTTAGCAGTTGTTCAAACACAAGTACAATAAATCAGTCTTTTCTGAAGACTGTTCAGGGCTGTTAATTTAACTTCAATAACAGCCGACAAGAATTCAAAGAATAATAACTCAGTTCTGAGGCACAGTATTTCAGATAACCATAATCTTACTGTGGTTGGCGGAATACCCAGAAGCAATTTGCAGGAAAACTGATAAGAGAGAAACAAGAGCCAAATCAAACGTTTTCTGTAATCAAGACGCAAAGGAAAGTGAATGAAGTTGTTTCCTGCAAATTGCATCAGTCGTCTTCCTTCCTTAAATAGATTAGGGGAGTGGCCAATTAGCCCCAAGCCTTACTCTCGAGGAGACCTCCTCCTGAGGAGCCACTCCTGCCTTTTCGCAGCTCTGCGTGCTCGTGCATCAAAAAGAGGCTCCTCCTCTTCTTCCTCTTCACTTATGGGAGCTTCTGGAGGTTCTGAAGGCCCTGGCTGAATCCCCGCCTCTGGCACCACATCTTCTCCAGCCTCCTCATTGTCCGACTCGAGTGCCAACTGCACAGGCTACTGGCGCAGCACCACACCAGCCTACATGCTGTCGGAATCAGCTACTAACTGCACAGGCCGCTGACAGGCCACAACACCTAATGAGAAGGAAGGACTCACTGGAGAAGAGCCTAATGCTGAGAAAACGATGAGGGCAAAACAAGAAGAGGACGGCAGAGAATGAGGTGGCTGGATGGAGTCACTGAATCAGTCGGCATGAGCCTAAATGGACTCCAGGGGATAGAGGATATGAAGGCCTGGAGGAACGTTGCCATGGGGTCACGATGGGTCTGACACGACTTTGCGACTAACAACAACAACAACAACATGGCTTAGATATGCCCCATTCAGTGGGATTTGCTTAATGTTCAATAAGTATATATTCAATTTATGTATACTGTATATAGTATTGCTTAATGTTCAATAAGTATATATTCAATTTATGTATACTGTATATAGTATATGATCTTACCTTCTGCTACAACAGACCTTATTTGCTGAACCCTACTCATGAATATTATATATATATAATATATTATATATATATATATATTCATTTTGTACACTTATGTGTATTTTTGTGTGTGCACGTGGTTAGGGCAGATGTCCTATATATTCAATCAATGAAATGAGTCATTAGACATATTGTTAACTGCCAAGCAAATGCCTTTTGGCTATTAGGGAAAGCAATCTTGTTTATACCTTTGAGCAAGGGAACCATAGGAAGGTTTGTGGTTTCCCTTGTGCTGGGTCCCTTATCCTCAATTCATTGATATACTTTCTCAGTTTTTCTTTTAAAAAAATGGAGGTAAAACAAGGCGGGGTTTCCAAAGTCCTTTTTCCATTCCGTTCACTTACTTGGTGCAGCAGTGAGGTGGCATAAAAGGGACTTTCTGCCACCAAGTTGAGATGTGTGTCCCATCAATGGAGAGTTTCCTGTGCCTTTTTCAAAATACAGTTGTTGTTGTTGTTGTTGTTGTTGTTATTGTTGATGTTGATGTTGTTGATGTTCAGTCCTCCTGAGCAACAGCCAAACCCAAAGCTAACAATTGGCTGAGGTCCCTGAAAAAGAGACCAGAAAGGGATCACAAGGAATAATATCAAAATGCAAGTTATCTCTTATCCCTACATGTCTTGCACTTTTTTTTCCAGTATTGATCCTGCCAAAGCAAACGGGATTTTAAAGAATAATATATTTTCTATTTGAAAAAACTATCCAAGGTTCTGGATTCTCTTCTTTTCCCTTCCCTTCCCTTCCCTTCCCTTCCTTTCCCTCTCCCTCTCTTCCTCCTCCCTCCCTCCCTCTCTCTCCCTCTCTTCCTCCTCCCTCCCTCTGTCTCTATGTGTGTGTGTGTGTGTGTGTGTGTGTGTGTGTGTGTAATTTCCCTCCACCCAGCTGAAAAAGGCCAGATTGTTTGCTTAATTCAAGGCAAATTGTGCTAATGACTAGTTTCCTTATTTATCTGCCAAGGACAGGTGGCAATCACTCAGCACTGCAGAATGCAAATTAATGGGAGGTTTGTGAACCACAGAGGACTTTCATTTAAAAAATTCTGAGCCCTCGGGAAATGAACAGAGGGTCGGGAATAAGTATTATTCTGCACAAAGGGAGCTCTAATGGAAGCAGTGGCTCCTACATATGTTAACCTAGGACTTAAGCTATTTTCCATTTCTATTTATCTCTTGTTCTGGGACTCTCTACTAAGGACCTGATTGTCTTTCTGTGAAAAATTACTTGTAGCTCAGCTCACTTTGAGTCCTCATGTACAAATTTGTACTCTGAAATAGCACTGAGTTCTGCTGATAGCCTTTGTCTCTTTCTTGTGTTGTACCCTCTGTTCCTCAGAGGGAGGGACACCTTTTCTAGTTTGTTGACGATAAGGGGGGGGGAGAGAATTTTTTTTGAAATCACGAGACTTCATTGTTACATTTTCTTCCTGTCCTACATGGAACAATGGTATAAAAGAAAAGCTGTCATGCTTGCATGGTGGTGAGATGCAAGCAGTTTTAAAGCTGACACAATGATTAGGGAAAGCCTTGGAAATCATTGACTTCAGCCTGAAAAGAACATAATTTTGCTCAGTTTGAAACATGACTGTTTTTCAGAATGCAGTAGGTTAGCTTATGTGACTTTAAAGGTCCAAAATGTCAAATAGATTATTCTGCTTTGTGCAATATCGAATAGCTCCACCATTACTGAACCTCCATTTCATTTTGATTTATTACATTCATTTCAGGAATAGATATGCTCGTTCAGATTCAAGGCATTGTAGTTATATCAGTGATGGTAGAAACTGAGAAATCTTTTAAAAGGACTCAAAGACCTAGTGTTAGATGAATTCCAGATTAAAATTCAAAATGAAATTTAATTAAACAGATTAAAAACATTTTAAGAATATTTTTTAGAGTTACTTTTAAAATATAATAACTATGGATTGTTAGCAAAGATATTTTTTGTTTAAAAACTATTGATATTGTAAACCTGGTGTGTTTGTGTGTGGGTATTAATTTAAAGAAAACAAAGAAAAATTTGTACTATTGTAAAAAACACAATTAATGCTTTGTTTCTTTGTGAATCATTGAACACTTATCTTCTGTCCCCAGATACTTATTATCTGTCATCAGTTTTGCCTGTGTCACATTGCTTTAAATAGATCTTTTAATGAAGTCACATAATGCCCTTGTTCTGAGGTACTTTACAAATTGGGTCATATAGCACAAAATTTCCATAAGTATTGTCTGTTCATTAAAGCAGCTGTTTTGATATGACGTTCTCCCTTAAGAGCATGAAATCTAAAGTCAGTAGTTATCTAACTACTAACTCTAAAGGTTAAAAGCTGAAACAAAATCTGGATGGAAAAAATGCCCTTGTAAGAATTCATTAAAGCTGAAGTATTTGTGATCTTTGTAGGCATAGATACATCCCAGCATCTGAATATTTTTCCAAGGCCTTCATGACTGCTCTGTGGCATGTTTCTTGACTGCTAGTTCCTTGAATATTGATACTTGAGCCCAAAAGATCTAATCTACCACTTCAATATCCTCATTGTACATTTTAAGGATGGTTGCTGAACTTATTACCATTACTTTGGTTTTCATCTTTTCTGATCTTTTTTTTTTTTTTACAGTCCTCTTTGACTTTCATTACTAATAGGAATACACTGTATAACCTATTAGGGACGTAAGTCAAAACTGTTATAAAATGATTTTGACTCATTATGACACTTTTTACCACACTTGTTAAACAAATCAATCAGGTCATTAAGTAAATGAAGATTGGGCTTGCTGTTTGCTTCAGTTTGTTAAATGATGTCTATGATTATTTAAGCGAACTAAGAGGTTTGAGCATGTACAGGGCAGTTCTAGCAAGGCAAGGCTGTGGCACCTCCAAGCAGGTGTCCAGACTTAAATTGAGGTGGAGGATGAATTTGCAGGGCTTCTCAGTGTTGAGGCTCCAGAGGAACACCTATCAGTTGTTGTACAAGCAATCTTCAGTAGTGCACACTAATCCTCAAAGCAAAAGCAAACAAACACACCAGAATAGAATGCAATGGAAACTTCTGCAGCAATCTGAAAGCAAAGGCAAACAAGCAGAGTAGAGTAGAATGCAAAGGAAATTTACAGTACTGAATCTGCTATCTACAGATGCTGAGTAGTACTTCTGCAAGCAATTCCAAGGCAAAAGCACAGTAGTTTGTAAAGTACTTTTGTAAAGTACTGATAATTAGAACTGCAGAAAAAACAATTGCTACCAACCTGCCTTCCATTGAGGACCTGTATACTGCATGAATCAAAAAGAGGCCTGTGAAAATATTTACAGATCCCTCACATCCTGAACATAAACTGTTTCAACTCCTACCCTCAAAACGACGCTATAGAGCACTGCACACCAGAACAACTAGACACAAGAACATTTTTTTCCTGAACGCCATTACTCTGCTAAACAAATAATTCCCTCAACACTGTCAAACTAGTTACTAAGTCTGCACTACTATTAATCTTCTCATCGCCCATCTCCTTCCACTTATGACTGTATATCTGTAACTTTGTTGCTTGTATCCTTATGATTTATATTGATATTGTTTCCTGATTGCTTATTTGTACCCTATGACTATCATTAAGTGTTGTACCTTATGATTCTTGATGAACGTATCTTTTCTTTTATGTACACTGAGAGCATATGCACCAAGACAAATTCCTTGTGTGCCCAATCACACTTGGTGAATAAAAAATTCTATTCTATTCTATTCTACTTACAAACAAGCATAGTACTATAATGAAGAAGAAAAAATTAAGGTACTTATAAAGTAAACTACAGTCTTGCAGTCATCAAGACAGCAGCAATGAGAGATTCACTCCTCTAGTCCTCCATCTGGCAGCAATGAGGAGGGAAAAAAATTGAGTGCTGGCTGCAAAGTCCCCTGATCTTGATCACGAGGGGGGGGTTCACACCAAATAAATGGGCCTCAGAAATTGCTGTCATAGCCATGGGTGATGAAGGCGTGTTACAGGATTAAAAAAAGAAACCACTGTCATACAGTGGTTACAATGCACTATTGCAGGCAAACTCTGCCCACAGTCTGGTGTTCAATTCTGACAAATTCAAGGTTGACTCAGCCTTCTATCTTTCCAAGGTTGGTAAAAAGAGGACCCAGATATGCTGAGACTGTAAACTGCTTTAAAGAACTATGGAACAGTATATAAGTCTAAGAGCTATTACTATTGCTAAAAATGGCCGCTGCTTCAGGAGTGATTAAACCCAGGTCACATGACTGCAGGGGCCTCTTATTGGTCCCAATTTTTAATCCCTGTTGTAAGTACATTTGGAGATGCATTCATAACTTTGAACAGTTGTTAAATAGCCGTTCATATGTACAGGTATACTACCTACATATACCCCATATACAGACAGCTAGAAATTTTTTAAATATATATGGAATAAGACCACAGATACCACATTGGGTATCACGATTGGTAGAAGAAATTCCCCATCATTGCTTCCTAAGCCCTATTTTCAGATAATAGAAAGTCATTTTCCAGAGTTTCAAGTTCCTTTTACTGAAAATCTAAATTCCAGAACTAGGTGGGAGCAATCTATATCCTTTTGAAAAACATCAATAATTTACTTCATAAAGTGATTTGGGTTCAATGCTGTATGTTCCTCTGTACAGTGCCCTCTATATCCCATCTGCTAAGAAACCTATATTTGAGGGAGGCACAGGGATATAAAGGAAGGAGTGGGTAAAAAAAATCACTAATTTAGATTTTCCCCAAACTGATGTTCTCTACATTTATTGGACTTCAGTTCCCATAATTACCTTATAAGTTGGTCCAACCTATTTGGCCCGTCTGGAGGGCACCAGGCAAAGTTTTCATGTAAGATTTATTTGCACTAGTTGGATGCTGTGTTCTAATTGGTATACTTGCATTAATAATGAATAAATTATCTTTATACAAAGACATGGAGGTGTTGTTATTTAAATGGATGTCAGTGAAAACTATGAGTTGCTATACTAATTAAAATCACCTAGTGTTGATTGATGTTATTTTCATGTCTAAAATATAATAGAGATCAAGAATAAATGTTTATAGCCTTGTCCTCATGTATCTCCAGTGCTTTGCATGATTATTTTTTCTGCCATTCATTTATATGTTTGAAAGCCTGTGCCAATTTCTCCAATAGTTTCTCAAGACCATCTCATTAAAATCAGCAATTATTAAACACCTGTTTCTGGAGAATTTAGCAAGACTTGCTGAGATCATAAAACTTAATTACTGTAACCATATATGCTTTTCCATTTTCTTGAACCAGTTTGATAGAACCTTATTTCCCATAACAGACATGAATCTTAATGGAGTTCCATAACACATGGAATTTTGGCTACCCATGTAGTAATTTGTTTCACTAATTGAGATGTCATTTTTAAATTAGCTGATGTCTGTTTAGTGCAGGGAAATTCTTAGAAACAAAGCAAAATGTTAATAGTGTGTTTTTATGTTCATATCCATTGAAGCTTCCATGTCTTCTTGCAGAGTCACAATTCTAGTAGTTTTAATGACATTTATTTTTGTTGAATTGATCAGCCATATCAGATGTTAATCCACCAGAAAACAATTTGTATTAATTTATGCCTGAATCTCTGAATGATTGAACCCGAGGTTGAAAAGGATATTTCTGCTACCTCCTCTCTCTAGCTATTTGGCTAGAAGGCTTGTTTTGAGAGAAGAGCTATCTGCTTGGCCCCATCCACCATCCATTTCACCAATTTAGGTAAATGCCTGAGGAGTGTAGGAACATGAACAAAGATTTGTCTATACAAATAATAAATGGTATCTTGATTGCTGTGCAGTGGTCTTCTAGTCCTTCATTTAATGACTTAATGGCTTTCATGTATGTGCAGATGTTCTAGGACATTTCTTTGAAGATGAATTCACTGGATGTGTTTGCAATCAAAAACCAGTTCCCCATTGGTAATACATAAATTTTACTGAAGTTTCAAAGCCCACAAGTTACTAACCAAAATAATATAGTAATCTATAAAAATATTTAGAGACTTAAAAATAATCTTAATGAGCAAATCACATCTCTGTGGGTCATTATTAGACTATGATAAAACAATGAATAGATGTAATGAAGTAATATGAGTAAATGAATTTAGAAGACTTTAATGAACTGAAAGAGCATACATGGGTACTCAATGTTCTGTTGAGTTTAATGAGGTATAATCCCTTGCAACTGGTACACTATTGCAAAGTTTAAATCCTATACTTTTACCTATTTAACTCATTGGGCTGATTTGTGAGTACAGTACATACATGTTGAGTTGCACTACACTATCAAACTAGTACATTTTTCGATGTTTCAGTTGTCTTCCCGATGATGGCATGCACCTGGTATTCATGCAAGGAAACACCTTGGTAATCTGATATCACATCTGGTGCCTTGAAATTATGTTCATAGTTCAAGGTATCCCAATGGTACAATATCCCTGAACTGAAAGTGTCATTTCAAGTCAGCAAACAATGCTTCAGAAATAGTGTTGTATTGCTGCCATGAGCTTCAAGGGGCAATCTGGGCTCTCCTAGGGAAAAAAAATATGAGCTGAAAAAAGATTTATGTGACAGGTAACTTCCTGAAATGAAAAGGGAGAGTCAAGTAATCAGTCTTACCAAAGTAGAGCACACCTTTTTTATTAATATTATCAAATCAAGCATATACTCTGGCTGAAAAAGATGGCAATGTACGATGTGTGTTTTTAATTAATGTTGCTTCCATGCCTCAATAGTGAAAATTAGAAGTATTGAAATAGAATGTGTCTTTGCACACTCACCAGGGGTGAAATGCTCCCAGTTCGGACCGGATCGCCCGATCTGGTAGCGATGGCGGCGGGTGGTTCGGAGAACCAGTAGCAAAAATCTCTGCCCCCCCTCCCATGCCCAGCTGAATCATGCGATCATCAGAGGCTTTTTTTTAATTTTTAAAAACATTTTTTTGACAACCTCTTTGGCTGAAAAAATGCTTTTAAAAGTAAAAAAAAAGCCTCTGATGTTCGCACGGCTCAGCTGGGATCGTCAGAGGCTTTTAAAAGCATTTTTTCTACAACCTCTTCGGCCGAAGAGGTTGTAGAAAAAATGCTTTTAAAAGCCTCTGACAATCCCAGCTGAGTTGCCTTTTTTTTCTTTTAAAAGCCTCTGATGATCCCAGCTGACTTGCCTAATCATCAGAGCCTTTTAAAAGCATTTTTTTACAATCTCTTCAGCCAAAGAGGTTGTAGAAAAAAATGGTTTTAAAAGTTAAAAAAAAAAAAGTTGGCCACGCCCACCCAGTCACATTACCCCACCACCAAGCCACGCCCACAGAACCGGTAGTAACAAATTTTAGATTTCACCACTGACACTCACCCATATTTTGTTGCACGAAAGGTAATATGTTGGGATATTGATTTAACACCTAAGGATCATGTGTTTCTTAATTGCCTCTCTCTCCTTTCTTATTTCTCATTCTAATAAATAAACAGGGTTGTTTTGCATTGTTGTTTCCTAGATGTTTTGATCAATTTATTGCTCTCAAGTAGAACAGTAAATAGTATTGTTAACTTAAGACAGAAACAGCTAATATACTTTTCCACATAACTTCTTCCTGTAATTTCATCCATAGTCATCACTGGTGAGGTAAGTCATCAGTTTCAATCTGATTTTTAAGCAACAATAACAAAAAGAAGTCAGGAAAATGAAAAGCAAGCATTGGAAATGAGAGCACATGAATCTATTAGATAAAATAAGCACATTCACGACATAAAAGCTTCAGCATTCTGTTTTTTAAAAACATTGAAACCATTTCTTCACATCTGTATTCATACATGTGCATACTCAATTGTCCTGACTACACACAAACACTCAAATTAAGTTCTAAGTATGTAGAGAAGAAGTATAAGATAGCAGGTTGAGATATAACTATAATGTCTGGAAAAAATAAGCTAGCAATGAATATATTGCAGCATTAAATATTCCTTTTTGTATTACATCCTTCTGACATTCTGCTAAATCTTAAATACTGTGTTTCCCCAAAAATAAGACCCTGTCTTATATTTTTTTGAACCCTGAAATAAGCATTATTGCCATGCGCTCAAAAGCCCAATTGGGCTTATTATCAGGGGATGTCTTATTTTGGGGAAAACAGGGTATATGAAACATGAGGAGAATGGTTCCAACACTCCCTTCATTTAAACAGGGGTAAAAGGGCCCTCCAGATCTTTCAGAACTACAGCTCCAGCAGAGCAATGGTTAGGGATGCAAAAATTGCAGTTTGCAACAGCTGGAAAGCTAACCTAAAGCTGACATAAAGCATCACAAATGATTCATAACAGACCAAGATGGAGAAGTTTCCTCAATTGGAAGATGATGCCAATCCATAGAATCCTACTCAAAGAATTTAGAGAAGATGATGATTTTTACATTATACCTTCAATTATCATTTGTAATCTGAGGATTCCGTAATATCAGGAAATAAGATTATTTTTATGAATGGTTATTCCATGGTTTACTTGAGCCTCATGCCAGATTGATCATATGAACTGCATCACCCCAAAGTCTCAATATAGCAATCAGATTGCTATAGCCCTACATGAATAGTGTTTTAATTTGGGCATGAAAGAAATAACCACCATTTACTTTCTTCACCTCCCATGCTGAAATAAAAGTGCATTGTGTGCTTTCATTTTCTTCTTTTGTAAAGTCAACTATAATCCTTTTGAGGAATTTCATTTGTAAACATTACCTCCCTAATTAAACTTTCTTATTTTAGCATCACACCCCCCACCAAAATGTCATATAATGGTGCCATCTTCCTAGAAGTCAGCTGCTAGTACCAACAAACTTTTTATTGAAGTTCATGTTGTAAATCTTGGGAAATTATTAATTGATTTAACTAGTCACTGAAAATTTACATCATTGTGATGGAATGTGCAGCTGGAAAAGGAGTGGAGGGGGGAAATCTTGGCAATAGCCTCACAGTTTCCCAAGGAGGAAAGAGCATATGCCAGAGGGCAGTGCAAAATAAGAGACTGCACAACCTTGAATTGGATGGCGGACGGAGGAAAAAGTTCAAGGTAGCCACATCCTAGTATCTCCCGTGGTATATCTATTAGGTTAGAAGTTTATAGCTTTAGTTTGGTGAGATTTTGTCTATTTGGTGTAAGCAAAGAAAGAACTGGACTCAATTGGATGTCATTTTTGGATTTGGCGCTAACAGAGGAAAATAGATGGAGATAGGTTGGATGTCTTTATTACAGAAACTCAATTATTTCTTCAAAGACATAAAATCAGCTTACTGTAATTAGTGGAATCTACTAACCAATAAAACTAATATGGAAGATTGCATCTGATGAAATCCAGTAGCCTATTACATGTCGGCTGGGAAATTCTGGGAATGGACGTCTATCCTGTTTCCCCAAAAATAAGACATCCCCTGATAATAAGCCCAATCGAGCTTTTGAGCACATGCGCTAAAATAAGCCTCCCCCAAAAATAAGCCCTCCCCGAAAATATTTAAACACAAAGCTAGAAATCAGGTAAAATGGCAAGAGGAGCCCCATCTTGCTCCACATGCCCCAAAATAATAAGACCTTCCCGAAAATAAGGCCAAGCGCTTATTTTGAAGTTCACAAAATATAAGACAGGGTCTTATTTTCGGGGAAACACGGTACAGATCTTAATGTTTTGGTGGTTGAGATAGTTTGGTTAAACTTTATAATGCCATGACCCTCGTTGTTGGTTTTGCTATAATACAAATTAATTCAGATAATTTTCTGAAAACCCTACTGGATTTAGTTTAGTTATTTAGATTTAAATTTTGAGATTTCTGCCATTTACAGACAGAAAGCTTTTTTTCTGTCTTTGGACAAATATACATGCTACTAGTAATAGCTTTCCAAATCTCCCATGGGGAATTTTCCATCAACATTCTTACTATTATCATAGATAGATGGCAGGGATTTTCTTTATGTCCAGCTTGTGTACTGCCCCTGACCCTCCTTTCAAATATTGAATGGTTAATAAGCAAAACAATCATGAAGATTTCTGTAATAAATAAGAAGGCACTCCACATAAACTTTTCAAATCTGTAATTTTAATTTTATTTGAAGAGTCAAATAAAATAAAGGAATTCAGTAGCACATTCAGATGATTTATACAAATCATTTATCCACCATTACCAACCACTCTAATGACTTCCTCTATCTGCCCCATTTTCACTTCAAAAATTGTTATGCAGATGGCTTATCTCTGTTCATAAAATTCCAAAGGGGGTTTCTTGATATGAAAGAGTTATAAAGAGTCACTTCCCACTTTTTTTGGATTCATACAATTTATGAAGTAATTTGCATGCTATCCCATTCTTGACAACCACAAAAAAGGGTTTTAAAATGTCATTATGATGAACACCCTAACAGTAGGTGGTCTGACAACAGGCATTTGAAAAGTGTGTGCTGTTTTGCAGTGTACAAATGGCTGCCAAGAGACGTGAATTATTATTCTCATAAGGCTTCAACATGGCAGTTAAGGGGGACCAGTAGGAAAAGGTATAGTACTGAACTTCTAATTTCTTCTATTTTATTATGCATGAACTTCTTTTTTTACATTATAGAAAGTAAGGGAGTATACCTGTGTAGAGGCTGAATGCTTAGCTATTATCTAGATTTTATTTGCCAAGATTTTGTGGAAAATTTATAAACCACAAAATTCCATTAGACTGAAGACTTCTCACCAATAGAAGAAGTATTTAGGACATTCTGTTCAGTATAACCCTTTTCTTCTTAATTATTTTTATTTTGATATCAAAGTAAACAGTATTGTTATTCAGTTTATTTATCTCTCACACAGAGACATATCTTTCAAGCCAGTATCAGGAAGATTTCATAATCTTTGAAAGTGAAAAAGAAGCAGTAGATGACTACTTCAATGACTACTTCAGCTTCAACCACAATACACGAGCACACAATAGATACAAACTTAAAGTGAACTGCTCAAAATTCAATTGCAGAAAATATGACTTCAGCAATAGAGTGGTCAATGCCTGGAATGCACTACCTGACTCTGTGGTTTCATCCCAAAACCCCCAAAATTTTAACCTAAGACTATCTATTGTTGACCTCACCTCATTCCTAAGAGGTCTGTAAGGGGTGTGCATAAGAGCACCAGCGTGCTACTGTCCCTGTCCTAATGTTTCCTCTATTTGTATCTATTTTATGTATCCAATCTATGTTTATACTTATTACCTAATACGTTCTTGACAAATAAATAAAATAAAAAATAAAATGTGCAGATTTGTCAACTGTATATATATCGTCCATCTGGAGACTGCTGATGATATGGTAATAACTTACCAAGAGGCAAGGACACAATTATATGTGCCTTGAATGCATCTTGCAGAGGGACGCTGAGGAGAATTAAAGATAAAACGTTATGTAAAAGTGTGGAGCTGGGACTAGAAGTTTAACACACCTATTTTATTCCTTTTTGTTACAAAATAGCCACACAGTTTAAAACCAGTGAATTGCAGTCAAATTTCAATGGGAAACTTTAATAGCTACAAGTATGGGGATTGCATATCTCTGAACTTGGGTAAATGAAATCAATCAAATCATTTAAGATGAACTGAACCCCCAGGGATTTCAGTGGATCTATTTCAAGCATGACTGCATTGGATCCAAACCAGACATACTTCTAATGCTCATTTAATTCCTCCTGAAAAAAGAAGCATCTATTGTCATGCATTAAACAGAAGTGAAATATGAGAAAAAGGAGTTAGAGGGAAGGGAAAATATTGGGAAGTTCAGGAATGCTAAAATAAGACAGAATTTGATTCATTTCCTCCCACTCTGCCTCCCCCACCCCCCAATGCAGGAAAGAAATTTTGGACCAGCTGTAGATAACCACAGCTTAATGTTTATTCATGTGCTTATTTATAAACACCTTTCAAATTGAAAGTTTCCCACTGTGTCTTTAAACATTCTGTGCCTTGGATTTACAAGTTAAAGAGACATAGGAAAAAAGAGAAGGGAGGAGGAGGAGGAGGAAGAAGCCTAGCCTGCCTAGTCATAATAACCAGAAAAAAAACCTTAAAAAATAAGTTAATCTATATGCTACTCAAACTCTTGTCATCACTATTAAGTGGATGACACCGTGCATCCATTTTGAAGGAATCTCAAATGCATTAATGTACAGAATGCATCCAAAATCCAGGACTCAGGATTCCTGGGGGGGGGGGATTGAGAAAGTGGTGACTACTTCAGGCTGCTGCTGTGGTCGGACAGTTGCTGCAGTCACATGATGCTCAGGGAAGGGAGGGAGGAAAGGAGGGACAATTTCTGATGCTTCCTGCCAGTTTCTCATGAGGAAATCAATGGGGAAGCTGGCAAACAGTCAGAAGTTGCTTCTGCTTCCACTGCTTTTTTGCCCACCATGGTCATTCTGTTTCTGTTGTTTAAGTAAGGAAATGTCTTTGAAATGACAACCCAGTGTTTCGAAACAGCATTAAT
The DNA here is from genome assembly GCF_059756535.1 of Pantherophis guttatus. Taxonomy (NCBI): domain Eukaryota; kingdom Metazoa; phylum Chordata; class Lepidosauria; order Squamata; family Colubridae; genus Pantherophis; species Pantherophis guttatus. The sequence goes on from NC_142064.1 coordinate 51,481,212, forward strand.
CATTTTCAAATCCAACTTACTGATTTTCTGACTACATTCTTTGCTATTCGTCACTTACTGTCATCCCATCAAAGAAGGTGAGGGTAAGAAACAGGCACAGCAGGGATTTCAAAAATCTGCCTATTTTTATAGGCAGAATAACAGAATCTAGAAAACCTGTCAAGTCTTTCTCTTGACACCATTTTATACCAAGGAAATAAAGATGAGATTATTTTGAGTTTCTTTCTTGTGCTTTCCTCTTTCTCAGGACTACATAATCTTTCTGAAAATTTTTTGGCATTCTTCTTTGGCTGGCTGAAACCAGCTTTAACTGGTTTCTCTCTCATTTTCGTGGCCAGGTCTACATTCTTTAAGACTTCCACCACAAAAAGTATGTCCTAGGTTCTTGGCTAAACGCATTGCCATTGATCTTGGCTCTAATGTTGATTTCTTTATAAGCCAACTGACTTAAATGTGTATATCAATAACATGACCTCTACAGGAAGCAATTTAGAAATTGCTTTTGAACTATTTTGTGATTAATGCTCCAAAATGCTTTCAATTAGCCTTTAGAAGTCCCCAGAGGTATAGATTACTCTGTGATGCCACTTTAAAAAGATAAGTGGCCCTCAGTTAATTAAACAGACCCCTGTGTGCAACTCACACCGGTTGCTTGGGGGGTTGCTTCACTGAATCAAAATGGAATAGCTTCATGTGACTCCATTCAGAGTATAAGTCACTTCCTTCGAAGGGCATGCAGTGCTAGCAATATTTGGATCAGAAATGCTTGGAACCCTGGGCATGTTTGCTAATAATATTGAAATATGGGGGGTGGGGATCAATTGGTGGGGATCTTGGAAGATTTGAGAATTGGTCCTCTTTGCTTTGTTTTGAATAGGATTGCTTATTTATTTATTTATTTATTTATTTATTTATTTATTTATTTATTTATTTATTGAATTTCTATACCACTCTTCTCCCGAAAGACTCAGGGCAGTGAACAGATTAAGATTTCATATACATATAATAATTTTGTTTTAATATATAAACAGTAAATAATAAATTGAGTCAACTTGGTGTATCTGCTAAGACCTTGGCATAGAATTTAGATGTTTATGCTAGCCCTGCTTGTTCAAACAGAAAGGTCTTCAGGGCACGTTGGAAAGTGCGAAGATCTGGGATTATTCGTATTCCAGAGGGTATTTTGTTCCAAAGAGTAGATGCCCCCACAGAGAAGGCTCTCTCCCTTGGAACTACTAGACGACATTGTTTTAATGATGGTACTATGAGTAGGCCTACTCTGTGAGAGAGTATTGGTTGGTAGGAGGTTATCAGTTGCAGCAGATGGTCTCGTAAGTACTCAGGTCCTAAGCCATGGAGCACTTTAAAGGTAAGAACCAACACCTTGAAGCGCACTCGGAAGGCCACCGGAAGCCAGTGTAGCTCGCGTAGAAGAGGTGTTACATGTGAGTGCCATGTTGCTCCCATAATTACTCGCGCGGCCGCATTCTGGACCAGTTGGAGCTTCCGGGTGCACTTCAAAGGGAGCCCCATGTAGAGAGCATTGCAGTAGTCAAGTCGGGAAATGACGAGGGCTTGAGTGACTGTGCATAATGAGTCCCAGTCTAGAAAGAGACGCAATTGGCAAATCAAGTGAACCTGATAGAAAGCTCCTCTGGCCACGGCTGTTATATGACCTTCTAAAGACAGTTGTGCATCCAGGAGGATGCCTAAATTGCTAGCTTTCTCTGCGGGGGTCAATGACTCGTCCCCAATAATTAGTGATGGGACTAACTGGCTGTACCGGGACGCCGGCAGCCACAGCCACTCAGTCTTGGAAGGGTTGAGTCGAAGCCTGTTTCTCCCCATCCAGACCCGTACAGCCTCAAGGCACCGGGACATCACTTCAAGGGCATCATTGGGGTGGTTTGTGGTGGAGATGTACAGCTGAGTGTCATCAGCGTACAGATGACATCGCACCCCAAAACCACGGATGATCTCCCCCAACGGCTTCACATAAATGTTGAACAGGAGAGGCGAGAGGACCAACCCCTGTGGCACCTCGCAAGTAAGGGGCCTCGAGGTCGATCTCTGTCCACCTGTTAACACTGACTGCAACCTGTCAGAGAGGTAGGACGAGAACCATCGTAATACGGTGCCTCCCACTCCCAGCCCCTCCAACCGGTGCAGCATGATACCATGATCAATGGTATCAAAAGCCGCTGAGAGATCTAATAGGACCAGGATAGAGGAACATCCCCTATCCCGAGCCCTCCAGAGATCATCAACCAACGTGACCAATGCTGTTTCTGTGCTGTATCCAGGCCTGAAGCCGGACTGGAACGAGTCTAGATAGACAGCTTCATCCAGGTACTGTGGGAGCTGTCATGCCACCACACTTTCAACAACCTTCGCTAAAAAGCGAAGGTTGGAGACTGGACAGTAGTTTGCTAAAACAGCCAGATCCAGAGAGGGCTTCTTAAGGAGGGGTCTCACCACCGCCTCTTTCAAGGCAGGAGGTAAGAATCCCTCACTCAGAGAAGTGTTAATAATTCTCTGGAGCCAGCTACGTGTAACCTCCCGGGTAGCCAGCACTAGCCAGGAAGGGCACGGGTCCAATAAACATGTGGTCGCATTCAGCTTCCCCAGTAACCTGTCCATGTCCTCAGGAATCACAGTATCAAACTCAGATAATGTCCTCAAGATCTGCCCTCGTCATTTCATCCGAATTAACCCAGTTAGAGTCCAAGCCTTCCCGAATCTGAGCAATTTTATCATGCAGATATTGTGCAAAATCCTCAGCTTGTCCTTGCAGAGGGTCTTCCCGGGCTCTCAGCTGGAGTAGAGAGCGAGTAACCCTAAACAAGGCGGCTGGGCGATTATCTGCCGGTGCAATAAGAGTGGAAAAATAGTTACATTTTTCCGTTTTTATGGCCACTAAGTAGGTCTTAATATAAGATCTCACTAGTGTTTGGTCGGATTCGGAACGGCTGGTCCTCGAACTGCTCTCTAGGCGTCTTTTCCGGCGTTTCATCCCCCTCAGCTCATCAGAGAACCACGGAGCTGGGTAGGTTCGACGCCGGGTCAGAGGCCGCAAAGGCACAACCTGGTCTAAAGCACCAGCGGCCATCCTATCCCAGGACGCCACTAGGTCTTCAGCCGAGTCATGAGCCAAGGTCTCAGGAAATGGCCCAAGCTCCATCCGGAACATATCAGGATCCATCAGGCGCCTGGGGCGGAACCATTTAATTGATTCCACCTCCCTGTGGTGGGTTGTAGTGGTCAGAAGGTCAAGCTTAAGGAGAGAATGGTCTGACCATGACAAGGGTTCGATGACTATATCCCCTATATCTAGACCATTCAGCCACTGGTCAGAGATAAAGATCAAATCCAGAGTGTATCCCCCCCGTGTGAGTAGGGCCATGAACTAATTGGGTCAGGTCCATGGCCGTCATGTAAGCCATAAACTCCCGAGCCCCTTCAGACGTTTCACCAATGGATGGCAGGTTGAAATCTCCCATAATCAGTAGCTTAAGAGTCTCAACTGCCACCTTGGCTATTACATTGAGGAGTTCAGGCAGGGCTGCTGATACATGGCAGGGAGCCAGGTACGCAATCAACAGGCCCATCTGTAACCCATAACCCCACTTCACGAGGAGGGACTCACATCCGGTTGTCTGAGAGACAGTGACTTCCCTAGGGTCAAGACCTTCCTTTATAATGACTGCCACACCTCCACCCCTGCCCCGAGTCCTTGGCTGATGGAATGCATGGAAACCTGGTGGGCACATTTCTACAAGGGGGACCCCCCTTCATTGCCCAACCAGGTCTCTGTAATACCTGCCAGGTCCACTTTCCCCTCCTGAATTAGGTCACAAATGAGGGGGGCTTTGTTAGCTGCGGACCTGGCGTTGCATAACATCAGCCTAAGACTCGGGCTCTGAGACCTTGAGCAACCCAAGGAACGAGAAGAGCTTTGGAGGTCGGAGCACGCCACTGCTTGAAGATAGTGGGTGCGTACCCCCCTGACATGATGTGGCCTCCTGCTCCCACCATATCAACACAATATCAACACCATATCAACATAATCATAGCAACACCATATGTTGCTGGCAGTGCAGTTTGCTGAATGTCACTGTGCCTTTTGCTTAAAAAAAGACCTGAATGGATATGAACAGTGATGATCTAAAGAAGGAAACAGCATTCAGGGTCATCTAAAGAGTTTGATTATTTTATTTATTTATTAAACCAGGTTCAAGTCCCATTCCAAATATGGAAGTTTACTAGGTAATTTTAGTTCAATCACTGATATTTTAAAATGAGATTTAAAGAAGGAGCATTGATCTATAAATAGTTGGCATTTCATGTAATGTTTATTGGTACCTATGTAATTCATCAACAGAAGTAAATGATACACATATTTTTGTAAACCTAAATAATCCAAAAAATATTAATTTTCTAGTCTTGTGTCACTAGACATTTGGACTGCCAATTTAAAGTGAATGGAAATGGGATGGAGAAAATAAGGTGCTGAAGAAATTATTCAATGGCAATTGCAAATGAAGGCTGCTCTCTCTTTTCTTATAGTGTTAGAAATTTTGTGGCTATTTGAGTTGTCACATGCTAGAATCTTCTTGAAGGAGCATTCGTCCTTAAATACATAAAGGCCTTGGTTGGTTGTTTTTCTGGTTCATGAGTTGGTCAGTCCATATTTTTGGGATTAGCCTACCTACTAGTCCTAAAAATGAGACCAGTTCTTGAAATCAGCACATGTTTAGGAACTCAGTACTGCCTTCAATAGGAAATGTTTATTTGCATACCATTTATTACTGTTTTTGCTTTTTCTTGCTATGTAGCTGATCTTTTTTGTAGGTTTTCCTTTACCACTAACCTTGCTAGTTTTGGCCTTATTATTAGACAATGATTAATCAAGGCATAATCAATATCATATTACTATCTTTTACTTCAAACTATCTCATAGGATTCTTGTGCTGGGAAATTGCTCTTAGAGCAAAGGCAAATAGAAATCTAATGAATAAACATTAGGGCTGTTTTTTATGATGCCTGTTGATTGCATTATTCCCACAAATATTTCCATGCAAGATCCCTTAGCCAGGGGTGGGTTCTACTTACTTCCGCTACCGGTTCGCAACAGGAGCGCATGTGCGCACGTCTGCATGCGTAGATTGTTCATGATGACATCCAGGCAGGTGGGCGGAGCCTCCCACCGCTGTTACTACTGGTTCACAAGAACAGGACCGGACCGGAAGCAACCCACCACTGCCCTTAGCCCATCTGAGTTTTGTTTTTGTTTTGTTTTGTTGTCTAAAATAGACAAATTAGAATCTGTCCTGGAAGATTAGATTAGCACTGATGATATTATCTATATTGGGGTAACGAAACATTTGCAAGAAAACAACCAAGCTTAGATAGTACCAAAGACCCTTAAATTAGAAGCTAGTATAATTCAAAAAAATATGTCAGCCCCTGATGTCATTGTTTCTAAAATGTTCTGTAGGCTCTAACTAGGCACCAATTACATGCATAGAATTTTTTTAAAGAAATAAAGAAAGACCATAGCATGCTTTAAAAGCTCCCGAGGGGCCCACCATAGATGTCCATTCTAACCATGTTAATGCCAAAAAAATAAACATACATCCTGATCTGACAAAATAAAAGTGCCCACATTTAGGGTTGCCAGGTGTCCACTATTTGAGCGGACAGTCCACTTTTTTCACATTATGTTCACTATTTTTTTTCACAAAATAGTGGACTTTTTTTTATTCAAAAGCTTTATGATGAAATGGTACATAATCTAAAGCTGTACAGTCTAAGAGAATAAGGATAGAATCGCGTTTTGTCTTTTTTTTCATAAGTTATAATGAGACAAAGATCAAATGCTCATTGCAATAATCACATTTTACACAACAGCACAAAAAATGCATTAAAGCAGTTATCTTTTGATATCGAAAATGTAGTGCTGAAGGTTTTTGCCGAATTTTCGAATTCTGCGAAGAAACGAGAAGAGTTGAAATCATTTTTTGAGTTTTGCGAGTCAGAATTCCATGAAGTTTTGCGCCATGTTCCAACACGTTGGTTAAGTTTGTTTAAAGCGGTCGAAAGACTTCTTTTAAACTGGATACCTCTAAAATCGTATTTTATTTCTCTTGGATCTGATGAGTGCCATAAGGTTATCTGGAACCTTATTTCGGATCAGGAAAATGAACTTGCAAAGGACGATGAACCAACAATTTCAGAATTGTATTTATATTTCACGCACTTCTTCATGTCAATAATGCAAGACACCCTACTGAAGCTGGAAAGCAAGAAAATTCTTGCATGTGATCTTCACATTATCACGTGTAAGCTGCGTAATTCTTTGCAAAAAAAATATGATGAGCAGTTTTTTGGAATGAAAGTTTTATTTGCCTTACGTAAAAAACATTTGCCTGAGAATGCCGTGCAAAAGTTCAAGAAAGAAGCCATCAACGTGTATCAAAGAGCCATTGCGTACCTAGTGTTACGATCTGATGAGCGGCCGCCCAGCAACGGAGGCTTCCTGATCGGCTGAGCTGATAGCTCGGCCGGCGGGAGGTGTGAATGTTTTAAAGTGTTTTATTGGCCGTGCGAGCCCAGCTGCAATATAAATAGCGGCTGCGCACGACCGATGTTAGGTTACATTTTAACCCTTGTGCTTGTTGCTGTGAATAAACCGTGTTGCTTATCTTGGTCTCTTATCCGCCGTTCTCAATTCAGAACACTGGCGACGAGGATGGGATGACTCCCACTGAGTACGGCCACGAGAGAAGAATTGTTTTGTTGTTGGCATTTCGGAAGGTAGCTACGTAAGGCAAACTTTTTTTTTCTCTCTTCTCTCTCGTTCCTTGTGGGCCTGCAACTCTTTCTAATGAGTAATTTGGCTATCTTTACGCCTTTTGTGCCCAGCGCAGAAACTTGGGATGCTTATATTGAGCGTTTTGAGTGTTTTTTGTAGGCAAATGACTATACTGACTTTTCCAATGACCGGAAGCGATCCCATTTTTTCAACGCGTGTGGGCCGCAGATTTTTGCAATGGCGCGGGCGCTTGTAGCACCCCAACAGCTGTCCACCGTTTCTTGGCCTACTTTGCTGGCTAAATTGAAGGGCCATTATGCACCCGCACCTTCTCGCATTTTTCGCCGTTTTATGTTTCGACAACGGGTGCAAAAGGAAGGGGAGTCCATTAATGACTATCTCGCCGCCCTTTGGACTGAGGCGATAAATTGTGAGTTTGAAAACCTTGATGACTCCCTCCTCGAGCAACTAGTTTGCGGCGTGTGCGATTTGCGGTTGCAGCGCCGCCTTTTGGCCAAATCTGTCATCAATTTGGAGACTGCTGTTGAGGAAGCGGCTATGTTTGAGATGTCTGACCGATCTGCGGCAGAAATTCGAATCTTCCCGCATATTCCACCGGCCTCTCGTTGTGCAGCTATACAGCTAGGGGAGTCTTACAAACACTCTGATACCGTTGCTGATAGTGAAGAGGAGGTGGACCGCCTCAAGGCGTCGGTCTTCAATCGACGCCCACCCTCCAAAGGACAGGCTCCAGCATTTTGTTTGGGTTGTGGGGATTCACATCCTCGTGCTTTTTGCCGTTTTTGAAATGCCGTTTGCCGCCACTGTGGAAAGAAAGGCCACCTGGCAAAGGTTTGCCATTCAAGACCCTCCGCGGGCGTCACGGGCGTACCATCTTCCATTAAATTAGGCCGGGAAGGGTTCAACAGTCCTCAGGACTCTTGTTTTGCTATTTCCCGCTGTGATCTTCTCTCGCCTGGCAACCATGCTGTCTCGGGTCACAAGAAGATCTTTCTGACTGTTCGTATTGAAGGAAAACCATGCAGGATGGAAGTGGATACTGGTTCATCTAAGTCCATCATCGCCTGGCAGACCCTTAAAGAGCTGGTGCCATCCTTCGCTTGTGACCGTTTGCAACTCTGTTCTACTCGTCTCCACGACTACCAAGGAAATGGCATTCCCATTTTGGGTTGCAGCCAGTTTATGGTGGAGTGGGGGGAATTTGCAGGTCCCCTCCCACTTTTGGTAGTCAAGGGCAGGCTCCCTAGCCTTTTGGGTTTAGACTGGTTCGGGGCGTTGGGGCTTTCCATTGCCGGCATCCATACCACGTCTAGTGATGATTTCAAAAACTTGACAACAGAGTTCGCTGAGGTTTTCGACGGCACCTTAGGTAAATATAAGGGTACCCCCATATCTCTTAATTTAGACCCCCAGGTGCCACCTATACGCCTTAAGCCCCGATGGGTCCCTTTTGCCCTTCGCCCTAAGGTGGATGTGGAGATAGATAAGTTGCTGGCTCAGGGTGTACTTGAGCCTACGGATCATTCTCGATGGGAGACCCCTATTGTTATCCCCACTAAGCCGGATGGTTCCATCCGTATTTGTGGTGACTTTAAGTGTACCCTTAATCGGGCCTTGCAGGCCCACCCATATCCGGTCCCGGTAGTTCAACACCTCTTACATTCTTTGGGTCAAGGGTCTATTTTTGCTAAATTGGATATGTCCCAGGTGTATCAACAGCTTCCTGTTGATGACGCCATGGCCGCTGCCCAAACAATTGTCATGCATCGGGGCGTTTTTAAGTGCTGCCGATTACAATTTGGGGTCTGCGTAGCTCCCGGCATTTTTCAGAGCCTTATGGAGCGGTTGCTCCAGGGAATCCCTGGCATCGTTCCTTATTTCGATGATGTTTTGATCTCGGCTACCACCAAACACGATCTCGTCGAACGTGTTCGCCAGGTGCTACGCAGATTTCAACAAAAGGGCCTGAAACTTAAAAAATCTAAGTGTAAGTTTGGCGTTCCCCAGGTCGAATTTTTAGGGTTCCTTGTTGATAAGTTTGGCATTCATCCTACACCTTCTAAGGTCGATGCCATAAAGAACGCTCCAACGCCATCATGTAGGGCTGAGCTTCAGGCTTTTCTGGGCCTGCTTAATTTCTATAGCATATTTTTGCCGCATAAGGCGTCTGTGGCGGAACCACTCCATCGGCTATTGGACAGAACGGCCCCCTGGAAGTGGGGGCAAGCCCAAGCTACTGCTTTCAGGGCTGTTAAAGATTTACTTACTTCTGATGCCATGCTGGTCCAGTATAGTGACCATATACCCCTCACCGTGGTTTGCGATGCCTCCCCATATGGCTGTGCTGAATCATGTTTTACCCAATGGGTCCGAAGCTCCAGTTGCCTATTATTCCAGAACTCTGTCGATGACAGAGAGGAATTATAGTCAACTGGATAAAGAAGCATTGGCACTCGTGGCCGCCGTAAAGCAGTTCCACGATTATATTTACGGCCGTTCCTTTCAATTAGTTACGGACCACAAGCCACTTTTGGGCTTGCTGGCCAGAGATAAGCCTACTCCCCAGATTATCTCCCCGCGTTTGGTGCGGTGGTCTGTTTTCTTGGCCGCCTATAACTATCAGTTAATTTATCGCCCCGGGAGCACCTTGGGAAATGCGGACGGCCTTAGCCGCTGCCCCCTTCCTTTGGCCGTAGAGGATCCCATTCCGGACCAGCTGGTTCTTTTGATAGATGATGTTCCTTCCCTTGTGACGGCTGCGGATGTAGCTAAACACTCCGCTAAGGACCCTACCCTTGTACAGGTCATGGATTGGGTGCGTAGGGGATGGCCGCGTGGGCCGTTACCCACGGAGGTTAAGCCATATTCCATCCGCCAACACGAGCTTTCTATTTCCCGGGAGTGCCTTTTGTGGGGCTGCCGAGTGGTGGTTCCCCCTGTATTGCGGCCAACTATTCTGAAACGGCTGCACGATAGCCATCCCGGTATCGAGAGAATGAAGGCTTTAGGCCGCAGTTATGTTTGGTGGCCTAAGCTTGATCAGGTCATCATAGATTGGGTAGCAAGGTGTCAAGTTTGTCAGTCATCCCGGCCAGGGCCCCCGGCTGCCACACCTAGGGAATGGGAGATACCCAGGAATCCGTGGTCCAGGCTGCATATAGATCTAGCAGGGCCAATTCAGGGCCAGACTTTTTTAATCGTGGTTGATGCGTATTCTAAATGGGTGGAGGTTGTTCGTATGGCATCAACCACATTGGACGCTGTGAGCAAGGCTCTCCGTAACATATTTGCCACACATGGACTTCCCGATGTAATTGTCTCGGACAATGGACCCCAATTTGTTTCGGCAGCGTTTCAGATGTTTTTGATGGGGTTGGGTAATTGTCACGCCTTAGTGGCACCATATCATCCGTCCAGTAACGGCCGGGCGGAGAGGACCGTCCGCTCGGCCAAGGACGCTTTGGCCCGTTTCGGCCCCGGTGATTGGCAAGAGAAGGTGGAGCGGTACCTTTTGGCGCAGCACTCAACCCCGTGCCCGGTATCCAATCGTAGCCCGGCCAAACTTCTTATGGGCCGGCGACTAAGGACTGTGTTAGATAGGCTACATCCGGACTATACACCTGAGGCACCCGTGGATTCCTCTAGCCAGCCCCGGGTGTTCGGGGTTGGTGATGGCGTTTATGCCAGGAATTATGGGGGTGATCCTTTGTGGCTTCCTGGACGTATTATTTTAGTCACGGGACCCCGTTCTTACAGGGTCGAACTTGAGGATGGCCAGACGTGGCGGCGCCATATAGACCAGCTAAGGAGTCACATTACGGCTTGGACCCGGGGTAACGAGGAGCCGGATATGTTTGGTGCACTTCTGACGGCTGATCCGGTGGACGATAGTACTCTAGAGGCTCCGTCGTTGGGGTCTTCACGTTCACCTGTTGTAATTACAGCTCCTTCATTGCCAGAGGTACCCGTAGATGTTCTTGTACGATCATCAAATATTCCACCGTCTTCAGACCAGCTACCTCCGTCTATGACATCTCAGGAAGTACCGGAGACGGCGTCACCCCCTGATCGCTTGGACGGCGATTTGCGCCCGGGTTATCTGGACGATTATTGTACTATCTAAAGGGGGAGGAGTGTTACGATCTGATGAGCGGCCGCCCAGCAACGGAGGCTTCCTGATCGGCTGAGCTGATAGCTCGGCCGGCGGGAGGTGTGAATGTTTTAAAGTGTTTTATTGGCCGTGCGAGCCCAGCTGCAATATAAATACCGGCTGCGCACGACCGATGTTAGGTTACATTTTAACCCTTGTGCTTGTTGCTGTGAATAAACCGTGTTGCTTATCTTGGTCTCTTATCCGCCGTTCTCAATTCAGAACACCTAGAAAAGTGGTATAATTTCACTGATTCAGTATATGAGACGCTAAGTTGTTTCAATCTAATTGATCGCAATAATCCTCCAACTTTAGAAGAAATGACGAATTATCACCATGGCGAGAAGAACTCCCACCCAACACTCTCTTCAATGAAATTTCTGCCTTAGAAGAAGTTTATGTTCATCTGCAGGGCGATTCATCCCTTGATAAGTGGACGTACTTTTTCAAGAAAGAGCCAGCTCCGAGTTTACTGAAACTGTTCCAGTATTGTGCATCAATTCCGGTATCATATGCAAACGTTGAACGAATTTTCAGCATCATGGGAAATTTGTGGACTGACAAATGTAACCGACTGCTTGTACCATCAGTTCGAAGAGAACTTTGTATATTTTTTAATATTTCTCAACGTTGTACTGAAATTAAAGAATTATTCCTTAAACACAAAGAATTGATCAAAGCTGCGCAGTCAAATAAAAAATACACACGACAGCAAAGTAAAATGTAATTTAATATTTTACATATTATTATAATATATTTGATGTTTTGAATTTTAAGTAAAGTTTTGAAGTGATTATTTTAATACGTGTTAAAATGTTTGTAAGAAAATATATAATTTAATTGTAATTTTTTTTTTTTACTACTTAACCCCCCTCCCCACCCCCCCGCTTGTCCGCTATTTTTTGGAAGCAGACCTGGCAACCCTACCCACATTTATTTACTTCATCATGACATTGCACATTGGGGCAGGGTTTACATGATGAAGTCATGATATACATTTTGTAACTTACCCTCTTTTCCCCTGGGTGGCCTTGGTACCCACCAGCCCAGTTTGGATATTTGCTAATAGTTTAAACAGAAGATCTCCTTTTGTTAGCTTATAAGCTTGGATTGTTATGCATAGGAGTAAATAGGAAAGGACATTATTTGAGGCCTGCAAGCAGACAGAGCTTTCCTGGAGTAGTATTTAGAGGTTTACCACTCTTGGACATCTTTCTCTGGATATACAACAAATGCAGATTATTTTGCAATTCTTCTTTGGCATATAGACATAGACAGACAGTGATGTATTTCGCATGTCCACTATACATTTATTTGTTACTTCTATTTTCTTTTGCTAACTGTGTTACTGTCATGACTAGAAACTGCCAAGTTGGGCTTATGCGCCTTGCTATTTCCCTGGCCTTGCTGGTCTTCAATTGTCGTTCTGCAAATAATGTCATACTTTTTACCTGTTTTGATTTTTTATCACATTTTCACACAAGCACCAATTAGAGACAGAGAAAAATCAAGGGAAAACCAAGTTTTCTCCAGTTGCAAGTGACACTGACGCTTAGGATAACTCTTCCAGTACATTAAACGATTTCCAGTTCCTGAAATTTATAGTTTCTTCTTACCATTTTGTCAACAGCTCCTCCCACTGGGAACATGCAAGAATGAGCAAGTGACCAAATAAGAAAGCATGAAAGACATAATGTCTGAGAGAGGGAGTGAATGAGAGAGTTCATGAGACAAATAGACTGAGTGAGAGTAGTCAAGAAAGCAGATTAAATCAGTGATAGTGTAAGAGGTGGAGTAAAAAAGAAGAAAGTGATAGTGAGCAATGGAAAAAGAGGAGAAAGTAGCGTGCAAGATAGAATTATCAAAGGATATGTATAGAGAATATAAAATAATATAAAAGGGACGTGGTGGCACAGTGGCTAAGAACTAAGCTTGTTGATCGAAAGGTTGGCAGTTCAGCACTCTGAATCCCTAGTGTCGCCTAACAGGGTGAGCTCCCGTTACTTGTCCCAGCTTCTGCCCACCTAGCAGTTCGAAAGCACATAAAAAATGCAAGTAGAAAAATAGGGACCACCTTTGGTGGGAAGGTAACAGCACTCCGTGTTCCTTTGGCGTTTAGTTATGCCGGCCACTTGACCACGGAGATGTCTTCAGACAGCGCTGGATCTTCGGCTTTGAAACGGAGATGAGCACTGTCCCCTAGAGTCAGGAACAACTAGCACAGATGTGCAAGGGGAACCTTTACCTTATGTATAGAGAGAAGTATAGATGTGTAGAATGAGAAAGACCAAATAAAAGAGAGAGGGGGAAAAACATAGCTCATATGGAGTGTGAGTGCAGTATGTACATCTGTGATACAAGTGGCAGCTTCCCAGTAAAACAGAAGCAGAAAATCCCCAGCCACCCCAGAAATCAGAATATGGATGGATGTTTTTCCAGCTAGTAGAGGATGGAGGAAACAAAGCCAGGGGAATCTACCAATCATATCCTTAACTTCAATTTGTCGGGGCAGCACCATTTGGAAACGTAATTACCAAAGCAAAAGAGAAATACGCTGACACAGGTTTACACTATGTCATAGACTAAAAGAAAACATATTAAACCTGCTGTATGGATGCCCTATAACTACTTTTATTGCCAGCCAAAGTGCTCTGGGGTTGAGGGTTATAGTCCAGCCTGAAATCATTTCCTCAAAGGTCTTTGTCCTATCTTTGTATTTGTCACTTGGCCATATTTTCTTTCACATGATGGTTTCTATCGTTGTTTACTTCTCTTCATCAGAAATTATTCATAGAAATTCCACTGTTTCATTTCTGCTCATTATGAATTTATGCTTTCCTCCTACACCTATGTTCTGCTCTCTGCCAAGCAAGTCTTCCCTTTACAAATTTCAATCTTCTTTTTCCTAAAAATCCATTTTCAGCTCTCTTCTGAGATCTTTGGGCATAGCAAAAATTGTGTGCTAGTTTATTTTATTGTTAAATGTGTTCTTACTTGCAGGTAGCTTTCTTTTTTAGTATTATTATTTCCTAATTTCCCCTATTTTATTCTTCTGTCAGTGGTGTTTGTTTTGCTTTTTCTTCAGTTGAATTTACCACTTTTCTCATTGATTTAATTTCCACTGTCATTTAAGTGTTGTTTTTTCTGTCCATAACATTTTTCTTCAGATTTTATGATCTGTTGCTTTAAAGATGAGATTATGTTCTGGGGATGGGAGGAGGGGGATGAATTCTCATTATTTATCCTTACTTCCTCAAAGCAAAGCCTTCAGATCACAAGAAAAGCTGTTGTGTTTGCCAGTAATGGTCATGCTCAGAACCCTTGTAAGATTTTAAGAAGCCTGATAGGAGGACATCCATTTTGAACAGTTCCTTTACTCTAATGCCTGTGTAGAGTTCAGATTACACCAGCACGAGATAGCACTTTAAGGTGCAGTATGGAAATGTCCTTCAGTTGTGCATTGGTGGCCAGAGGTATATACAATGATTATAATAATAAGGAACCAAAGAGATTCTTAGAACTTTTCACTGATTGGATAAAAGAGATGTAAATAACTTTATTAAGATGTTCACACTTAAAAATTACATGCTGAAAGAGAAGAGCAGTCCACTTTCCTTTTGAGATGCAAAACCACCATTCTTTGTAAAAAAAAAAAAAATTAGAATAGGAACACTGGCAGATATCAGAATGCAGGTATCTAAAGGTAAATCCTGCAATTTATAACGTGGCACACTATACAAACAATAAATACATCACTGTATTTATGTAGAATACAGTGTTGCTGTAGAATCTGAATTTTAATCAAGATCCTGTTGAGATCAACTAAACCTTATGGAATGCAGTAAAATTAACACCACTTGATGTATAGGTTTTTCTAATAAATTCTCTTTTTCCCCTGGAATTTTTGATATAAATACAGATTAAGAAAAAGACATTGGTGGGGTAAAATATGTTTCACCATTTTCTGTGTTAATAATTAAAAACGATTGGCTATCATTCTAAAAACTGTATAAACAACTGTGGCAAGAAAGGTCATAAAATGAAGCAAAATTCACTTAACAAATGTCTCATTTAACAACAGAAATTTGGGGCTCAATTGTGGTTGTAAGTGGTTTTGAATTACTTTTTGTTGTTGAAAGGAATGCTATACATTATTATTATTATTGAACAATTTTCTTTATTTCCTTTCTGTAGTATCTAACATAATAAAATATGATTCCCTTAATAACATGATAGTATCAAATTTACTACATGTATTTTTATAGACTGGGATTTCTGAGCAATCTTAAAAATGGTACAAAACCAATTGATTAGGAGTGTAAATAGGTATAAAAAGACATAAAATGCCTGGAAGTTTTGAGTTAGCCTTTCACACCCACTGAAAATTCTTTTTCTGCCAAATAAACACTTTCCTGTAAAATTTTTGCATATCTCTGGGATTTGCAGTAATAATGAGTCCAGTTAACAATTTTCTACTAAATTCATCACTTAACGTTCTTTATGCTTTGCTTTTGTAAGGTTTCCTAATTTCTGAAAATAAACAGAAATGCTGTGAACTCTATTTCTTAATGGGTATTGCCACTATGATTAAGATTAGGTTTAAAAGGTTAATGGATTGTATTTTTTCATATCTTGGCAATGAATGCAAAATTTACTTATCAACTTTGAAGATAAAAGCATCTATGTGAAAAGAATACATAACAAATATTGGCACTATGAACATGTTAACATGTTTTAAAGATAAAAACCACTGCATACATCTACTAGTTTTTATAGGGATAGATAGATAGATAGATAGACAGACAGACAGACAGACAGACAGACAGACAGACAGACAGATAGATAGATAGATATAGATGATATAGATATAGATATAAAATTTATATCTGCTGATAAAGAAATAAAGGGAGACTAGTATAGACCTATTTCAAGCTATTTAGCTCTCATCAGCTACCATACCCTTACTCGGATTCAGCTAGCTGATGAGAGCTAAATAGCTTGAAATAGATCTATACTAGTCTCCCTTTATTTCTTTATCAGCAAATATAAATTTGGTATAAAATGGTTTGTCGTGAATGCAACTGCTTAAGGGGTCCTGATTGGAGCTGAAAGATGAAAGGGAAGCAGCATGCTCCCTCCCATATTGGGGTAGACCAGGCGCTCCAACAGAAAAACACTTTATGTGTGTGTGTGTGTGTGTGTGTGTGTGTGTGTGTATACACACACACACACACACATATATACATATATATATATATATATATATACACACATACAAACACACATTATATTATGCGTACATATCATACATACATGCATACATACACATACACATACACATACACATACACATACACACACACACACACACACACACACCATGTTTCTCCAAAAAGAAAGCCGGGTCTTATTTTCTTTTGACTCCCGAAAAAATGGCTAGGCATTCTTTTTGGAGGCTTCTAATTATTGATTCACCTCGGGGTGGTGGCACCGACAGCCCTGCCCAGCAGGAGCCCAATGCTGGCCCACTTCTTCTGCGTCCGCTTGCCGCCACTCACATGGATCGCCCCGGCCTCTGTTTCACCTTTAGATGCCTGCCAGAAGGCATCTGCAGCCGATAACAGAGCTGTGGATCAATCTGGAGCTCTGTTATCGACTGCAGATGCCTTTCGGAAAGCCCTCTGCATCTGATAATAGAGGTCTGGATTGATCTGGAGCTCTGTTATCAGCTGCAGATGCCTTCTGGCAGGCATTTGAAGGCAAAATGGAGGCCAGGGCGATGCATGCGAGTGGTGGCAAAAGGTCGCAGAAAAAGGCGAGGCATGTGTTGGGGTGTGCGAGGCCTAGTAAGTAGGGCAGCTCCACCCTCCCATTTCCACCCTAGCTTATTTTTTACCTGTGTGCCTCGCCCTACTCCCTGCACCCTGGGTGGGCAGGGTCTTAAATAGGGCTAATTTTGTGGGTGGGACTTAATTTGATCACATGCGCTCAAAAACGTGATAGGGCTTCTTTTCAAGGTGGGTCGTCTTTTTGGAGAAATGTGGTGTGTGTGTGTGTGTGTGTGTGTGTGTGTATACATACATACATACATACACACACACGCACACAAACTACAGTTGGGACTTTAGGAACAGTATCATACAGAAAGTAATTAAACAATTAAACAAAAGCAAAGAAAAACAGTAAAAAAAAAATATTTTGATCCTAAGGATAACTATAAATGATAATAATAGTAATGAGCTCTAAAATAAAAAATAAAGTCAATCTATTTAAAGTTAAAAATACTTATATTTAATTTACTCATACCTGGAGGGGAGGAATCATATTTTTGCCTGACAAGGTTCCAGCTGGGTCATATTGGGGAAGTTATTTTATTAATGAAGAACTATCATTGAATATTTTTCACATCAGATGACATAGTGTCACCAGGAAAGAGAAAGAAAAATCCCTCAGTGATAATTTCTATGGAGAGATAACTGGTTATGGGAAGAAGCAATTTAACAAATGCTTTAAATATTTTCTTAATATATGATAGAGTCAGCAACTTTACCATTGTGATGTTACTGAAATCTCATGGACACGAAACCATTAGAATTACCAAAAATCTCATGAGATCTTATGTGAGAATACTGAAAGTTATCTTGTGATCTGGTCATATTTGAGATTTTTAAAAAATGAATCCCCACAGAAGCTATTTGGAGTTTCCTGTACCATAATGCTCATGAATATGGTATTACAAAACTCTGGGATATAATCATGATTAACTTTCAATTTTGTGTTATCTCAAAGACTATGGAGTTTTTTTGCTGAATTTTGCTTTGCAATAAATTTCTCCTACAATCCCCTTAAAGGACAGGGTTAACATAAAGGTGACACTCACATACATACATCTCCTATTACTTTTCCAAATTAAGAAACAAAAATGCCTTCCAGCTATGACTAAATGGGAGGTGGAAAAATTAAATGCATATCTTTTGCTCTATTTCTTCAGCATGAGTTACCTTACTTGTTAAAATATATACAAATAAGAATGATTACTTCCTTGTTCGTGATAATTCAATTAAAGAGATTAGTTACTCAAATAATGGTACTAGTACAGTAGATGTTTATTTTCTAAATCAATGTTGTACTTCAAAATGATGGGTACTTTCCCTTTACTCCATCAGTTTTAGTTACGATGTACAGAAAATGCTAAGGAATTCCTATAATGTCAGCAACATTAGAGACATATATAACCTACTTAGCTGAATAGATACATACATATGATCTGGATTTTGAAAATACATTTTGGACTGGAAATTGCAAACACTGAATAAATATGGTTTTGAAAGTATATCCAGTTGAAGATCCCACCTGTGTACATTCTAGTGTTGGAATGAGATGTCTGAATGGTACTGTATTTCATTGAATATTTGATCAGGATCCAATCTGGGTCAATCACTGGAACCAGAGGTTTAGTCTTTCAAGCTTTCAGAGTCAGGTCAGGGAACTTCTCTCTACCAGAATGAGTGCTTTGGACTATTCTATGCATTGTATTTATGTAGTGCCTGGTTGGGTGTGGCTTCTTATTGATTGATTGGGGAGTTTGGATATACATCAATATCATTATATGAACAGTGTGTTGTGGCCCGCCAGCTGCTAGCAGAGCTGGCGGCAGACTCGGACGAGGAAGAGTTTGGGGAGGAACTTGGGCCAGTGCTGGAGTCTGGGGAAGGCTCTGATGGATGCCCTGCATCGGACACAGAAATAGGGCCAGGGCCGTCCGACATTTCCCAGCCACCGGAGAGGCAGCTGCCTTTGGAGGCTGAGATAAGTGAGGAGGAAGAACAGCTGGGGCCTGTTCCACAATCACGTATGTGCAGAGCAATTAGGAGAGGAGAACAATGGACGACAAGTAGTTGACTCGGGAAGCAAAGCACATGTGGACACTGAATGGTCCCTCCCTGGCTGGGGAATAAATAGAAGGAAAGGGGAGTGGTTGTCGTAGGAGACAGCAGTTCATATTTCTGAAGATTTTGCTCATTGTGTTTCATGACAGAAAGACTGCTTGCCAGAACTTAATTTGCAGCCTTTCGGCTGGGAGCTCATGGCCTTGCAATTATCGCAAGGAACTGATAATGTCTGTACTGCAGTTAACTCCTTGAAGGACTAATGCCTAGACTTTTTGGTGGGTGAATGCAATTAATTCACAAGAGGAAAATAAAGAGGGTTTTTTTTGTGACAAGGAGTCTGTTTCTTTTTTCTGCTAAGGCTGGGCAGAACACAGTGAGGCATCTGGGTATCATTCATTTAAATACAAATAATAATAGTAATAATAATATTTGTTACATTAATCATACTTATGCAATTGTGGTGTTATTATACGTATTTGTATTAGAGTGTGTTCCTTCATTGTTTAGTTGTTCAGTGTTTTTGTGTGCCATTCTAATAACAATCACAATATTATTTAAACATATATAGTGATACCATCTTTCAACATTTAATCTTTACAACTAGCTATTACTTTTAGTATTTTATATAAAAAATGTATAATATTCCCCCTTGATCTTGTTTCTACCTCTATTCTAGCTCTCAATAAAGCCAATCTTATATTAAACAGCATTCCCTTTCTAACCATCATCTCTTGCCCGCTTTAGTATTTCAATTCTTATTTGTTTTTTGACTTACTTCCCAAGCTCCTCCCTTGAGTCTTTGTCTCTGTCTACATCTTTCCTATTTAATCCAAATATTTCTTCCATCTCTACTGTCTTTTGCAGCTGTATCTCCGGAGGATCTGCCCAAGTCCCTATCTTCTCTTCAAAAATATATTTCTTTTTATCCTATCCCATTTTTTAATCTCTTAATATATATTGTCTCTTATTTGATTCATAAGCCTTTGTTGTCTTCTTCTTCTGTTCTTGTTTTATTTGTTGATATATCTGTCCTGTCTTTTTCTCTGGTCTTTCTATTATCTCCTCTATTTCCTGTGTTTTATGATCTTTATTCATTGTCCCTTGTTGAACATTTTCTGATTTCCCCACAATTTCATGCATTAAGTTTTCAGTTTGACATAGCAGCAAAATTGGACATGAGGGGTGGTGCTCCATGAATTCACACCGAATCCTCATTGGAGAGCCCCCCAAGGGGCTAAAGTCACCCTGTAGGGGTGACGAAGAAAGGAGGGGCACCCTGCAGGTCACAGAGAGCGGCAGCTTTCCAGCTGGACCCAGGGATTCCCTCCCATCCAACAATGATGAGGAGAGGCAGCCATTATAGATGCTGTGAAGCTGGGGCAGCTGAAGAATCAAAGAATGTGCTGGAGCGGTGTAGATGAACAGTGATTGGAACTGGGTGAGGTGATTCTTTTTTTACCTAGAACCTAACCCCAAAGAAAATAAACCCTGGAAAAGAGACTCTTTGAAATGCTTGTCAAAACAGCAAATAATTACAGAGAGAAAAATTATAGACCCGAAAGAAAAGAAACTAAAGGGAGTGCACAAAATCTTTAAAATATATAAATATTTGATTTTTAAAAATTATTGGCAATATTTTGGTAAGGCATTTTAAAATGCTGGAATTATTTGTCTGAATATTGACTATTTGCAGAAAAATTGAAATAAATATTTGTCAAATTTTGTGCAATGTTGAAATTTAAACTGAAGGCGCCATCTACTGGTGAATGGAATATATACTAAATTCCTACAACCTTGGGAAGTACTGATAAGACACAGGGGGGAAAAGTGAAAATAAATAACACCTGGAGTACTGCTGTGCTATCTACTGTTCTATATCTGTGTACTTCATGGTTATTGGAGGTTTAACTGTGCGCTTATGGAAGACATCTAAAGAAAGTGACTTTTAAATGCCAGGATCTAGGATTGAATTTGCAGAGTGGACTTAAGGAGACATTTGGAAATCTTCCTGGATTACCTAAATGGAACTAATTGACTAACTGTGGGATACAAAGAACTATAACTATTGCATTCCCCTGAGGAGCAATGCTAGGGTTGAGCAAACTGTTTCTAAACTGACTTTCTGAGGTCATAGGCAATTGAGACTTTGGGGTGGTGACAGACTCCTGATGTTGCATCAGGGGGAGATGAGTGGATTTCAAAAAGAAATCGTGTTGTTGCTCCAAAGTACTTATGATATGTTTATCAACAAGAACCACAGGTTGATTGGTGTGTTGATGACCGACTATTAAACTGTTGGCTGCTGTTTCCTTGTGCTGCCAAGTCCTTGGCTCCTAAGTACCTGATAAACTGGTGGTAAATCAGCACTCCTGTTGACTGACAAGGGGTCAGAGGTGGTATTTAGCCAGTTCGGACTGGTTCACCCGAACCGGTAGAGGAAATTGAGGGTAGGCCTGCCCCCGCGCAGCTGCCCCGGCTCTATGCCATCCTATTTAGGCATGTTTTTGAGGCCGGGCGCATGTGTGGACATGCGCGCACTCACATTTGCGAACTGGTAGGGAAAGTAAGTGAATACCACCCCTACAAGGGGCTGATGTCATTTGTACATGCTCGGTCAACAATCTTAGTAGATGCAAAATTGAATATATGTCCTTGTTCATTGCAATATAAGGTTACCAATGAGTTTGTGTCTCCTTATTTGACCTTTCACTTGTGTTCTTACAAATTGGTGGTTAGCTACCCCCCCCCCACTTCTGTTCTATACAATATTTGATCACGTTCTAGCTGCTTCTTATGAGTTACAAGCTGACTCAAGATTCTACAATTTCTACAATTTCTAAAGCAGAGCACAGGGTGTCTCAGGTGGTAGTGGTGCCCTGGGCAGGCAGACCTGGTCCTGTGCTAGGCTTCCCTGTCTCTCCCCAACCCCTGAGACCACCATGTTTGCTTAATAACAAGCTGCATCAGAAAAAATAGGGGCTGGGTATCATTAAGCAAGACTATCTCACTTACTGGCTATGACCACTTCCAACCATAATCGGTAGGCTTCATTACAGCCATAGGTCAAGGACTATTTGTTATATACTTAATAAGCATGGGCATTTTAGAAATTGTAGAGAGTTTCCCTCTGTCTCCAATCAGGCAATGCCATTATAGCTCCCTCTGTTCCTCCCACTAAAATCGAGACAAGAATATACTACTGCTTCAACCCTTCCTTGCTGCAGCAAAGCCAAGTACAGCAGGCATTTCCCCATCTCTAACTATTCAAGTTTGTGGCAGAAATGAAATTCTGTACTTCTGGGATTCTGTACTTTAACATTACACCTATCTTAAGATGTTTTCTGGCTTGCAGCTATGTGTATGTGAATGCCTGCCACATGTTATGCCTTTTATATCTCAGAAAGGACGTTAGTCAAATTAAAGCTAAAGGATTGACAGGATGAGCACAAAGCCAGACCAGATATCTCACTCCTGTCTCTCAATCCTTATTTAGCTCTGAAAAAGTGGCTGATCTGGCTTGTTTCTGAAAAATGTATTTATGCACAACATACACAATTTCATGTGTGATATCTGTAAGAAGACCATCTTTGTCCTTGAACAAAGTGATTTTATTGATAACAAGAAGTCATTATTTTAACTTTTTAAAGCCAAATATGTTCAAAATGGGAATTGAATTTATTGGGCAATTTCTCTCTTGCCATTATATCAACCATAGACAAGGCAGTTTATGTCTTTATTGTTTTCTCTTGGGCGTAAGACAGATTCAGTGGTTAGGCAGATAAGAAAGCAATCTCTTTTTGAGACTTCTGAAAACTCACATCCAAACTTCAACTCCAAATCCAAAAAGGACCCTGGTTAATGGAGTATAATAAGAGCCACGATGGGAAACCACCTTAGATAATTGTAAATAAACAAACTGTGAAATGATCCTGCTTACCTACACTAAATAGTTGGGCGGGGGGGGGATATGTTGAAGCATCTAGAAAGTTGGTCAGAAAAGATGATGAAATAAATGGAGTGCCAAACTGCTTAAAATGGTAGCAAGAATTAAACTAGCATTTTCTATATCAATTTTTGTTGATTGGGAAAAGGGGCAGGAGTGATCCCCCTAATGTGTTTCACCAATTTTATGAAGAGCATACTTTGCAAGGAGATATTCCTTTCTTTTAGATCTAGGAAAGAGGTCAAATAATTGATTTCACTCACAGTTTTGGCTATTGTTTCCCTGATAAAATTGATACAAGAAAAGAACTAGTTTTGAAATTTTGAAAGTGTCCAAAACAGTGTGTGGTATTCCAAGTGGATTATAAATATCAGTTACCTTGATAAAAAAATTGAAATTGATACAATAAGTGTAGCCAAACCTTATTTAACTACTGTTTATTGAATACACCATAATTGGCTAGTTCACGTAGAATATTCAGCCATATACAAAGCATATTTTGTGTGTGAATGGGGAGGTAGCTCAGTATTCCAGCTCTAAAATATCTGCTTAACTCCTAAGTGTGTTTGAACCAGCAATTGATAATATCATCCAAGTACCATTGTGGCAATATCATTAATAAAGATATTTATTATTGCCATAATGATGGCTCAGTAACACAACAAAAATCTACAATGCTGCCTATCTCAACCCGGTGACCCTGCATAGCCAACAATACATAAACACATAAAAAAGGAAGGAAGGAAAGAAGAAGGAAGGAAGGAAGGAAGGAAGGAAGGAAGGAAGGAAGGAAGGAAGGAAGGAAGGAAGGAAGGACAATACAATACAATACAATACAATACAATACAATACAATACAATACAATACAATACAATACAATACAATACAATACAATACGAACAAGGCATGAAGCAAAGCTCACCATAAAGCAGGGATGGGGAACGATGGCCCTTTTATGACTTATGGACTTCAACTCCCAAAATTCTTGAACCAGACATGCTGGTTCACAAGTTGAAGTCCACAAGTCATAAAGAGACATCGTTCCCCATCTCTGCCACAAAGGATACCTAGTAGCTCAAGTATCTGGCCCCATAACCATCTCTTCAAGGCTTTTGCTTCCAGCTGCCATGAGTTCTGTCCTCACATAGTTTTTCATGACAAAGATGAGATATCTTAGACAAGATGCCAGAGTGATGACTACAAAACAAATGTCAAACAGCTATTAGTTAAAAACGCTATTTTATATAAGCCTACTAAAACCCACACACATATTAAGTTTAATAAGAACAAATGGAGGTAAGGTTGTAGCCTTTTGGTATGATGTATATGTTGAGCCTCCCACAAAATATGTAGGATGAAGTGATTTGCAATAATTTCAGCCTTCCATCATGTTCTTGTATTTATTCAATTTTGCTAAGAAAAGGTCTACATTTATTTAAAAAAAGAAACTCAAGATCTTCATGTAATATAGCATCATTCCGTAAAAACATATTCAATATAAATAATCTGCAATAGCTACAAAGGGAACCGTGTCAAATAATAGCTAAGATAAGATCATTAGTTAAAAGCCTTCTACCGTATGCATGTTTTGGCTACACCCTGGGAAAATAAATGTTTGTGGTTATTGTTTTAAAAATAACTGACCAAGGTCTGGCAAATTTCCTAACATACAGCATTTTTCATAGTGATGGACATCATCTAAAAGTATTTGTTTTTGGCAACTATCCAATCCTCTATATCTCTTTCAATGAAGATAACTGGAACAAGTCTTCGGATATTTATTAAATAAGTCAGGAAATAACATATAATGTCATATCAATGTCAGATGAAGTCATGTTTGTGTGTTTTTGAAAGATAAGAAAGCAAGGCTAAACTAACAATATAACTTTCCTGCAATGTAGGATAAATAGAATGTTGTTCTCCATTGCACTAAAGGGCAGTTGGTTAGTTTGAAGTTGTAAGATGGCAATTCTTTCTAATTTACGTAAGTTGAAAATACACTCCTTTGCTCCTTAACTAGCTCCTTTGCTAGTTAATTTTTCAGAATTTGTGGAGCCAATAGATTTTATTAGTCTTTTCTATTATTATGAGTTGTGGTGACACAGTGGTTAAAAAGCAATACTGTAGGATACTTCTGCTGACTTGCAAGTTCTGGCTACTTCTGGCTGCCTGCAATTTGGCAATTTGAATCTCTCCATGCTCAAGGTTGACTCAGCCTTCCATCCTGCCAAGGTGGGTAAAATGAGGACCCAGATTGTTGGGGGCAATATGCTGACTCTGTAAACCACTTAGAGAGGGCTGTAAAGCACTGTGAAGCGGTATATATGGTAAGTCTAAGTACTATTGCTAAGTGCTATTACCCACCAGTGCCTACATAAAATTAATTATGATATAGCAACATGAATACTTGTAATGATATTTTTTCCTGCACCCAGATACTTTAGACATTATCTCTCAATATCCATTTCAACATTTTATTTGGCTCATCCCATATCCCCAAAATCTTGCATGCTAAAGGAGTGAGAGGATCCCTTTAGTATTCAAGTGAGGTCACTTTTATCTTCTAGTCAACTTTGCTTCTAAGAATCATGATAGTTATTGAAGATGATTACCCTATGTACAATTCATGGATTGCATCTATCAATCGCCTATCTATCTATCTATCTATCTATCTATCTATCTATCTATCATCTTTGAACCTCTTACTGCAAATGAAGTTCAGGTCAGTAGCACTAAACCATACTTTATGTGACATCATTTATTCTTGCATGTTTCACCAAGCGAAAGTTTGCTTTGTGTTTATTAGGTTTAATAAGCTGCTCAGCTCCATTTCACTCTAAAAGCACAATAATTTTATAAATTAGGAAAAGGACAAATAGGGGCTACAGCAGTGGTAAAATCCAATTTTTTTACTACCAGTTCTGTGGGCGTGGCTTGATGGGCATGGTGTGGCTTGGTAGGCGTGGCTTGGTGAGCATGGCAGGGGAAGGATACTGCAAAATCTCCATTCCCACCCCACTCTGGGGCCAGCCAGAGGTGGTATTTGCTGGTTCTCTGAACTGCTCAAAATTTCCGCTACCGGTTCTCCAGAATTTGTCAGAACCTGCTGGATTTCACTCCTCGGCTACAGGAACATCAAACAGATCTTCCTTCTTATAAAGTGCTACTTTTGAGTTTTACTTTTTTTTCCTCCTGTTTCTTTAAATGTTCCCATTAAAAATTATCATACAGTATTCATAAATAAACTTGTGCCCCAACATCAGCATAGCTCCATGAATTATCTTTTTTACTTGGATGTCAATTGTTTCTTTTTGTTCCTCCAGCTAAAAAGCAAACTCAGAGTTCTTACAGAGTTAATGGACCAGACTGTGTTGATTTCAACATGGCACAAAGGAAGCTAATCGTGATCAGCAGCAATCTCCATCTACTTTGGAAAGAGCTGTAGTGAGATTGCTTTGTATTTCAGAGCTCCTTTTCAAGGACATTCTGAGGGCGTGAATTGCATATATGCACCAAGAATTGCTGTTCCACAGACAACCATGACTAATATTGCATTTACATAAATAACAACTTTGCAGCAGTTGAGCTCTCACATGTCAGAGCTACTTGAGAATAGTAGTGTAGTCCCATTAAGGCATTGTGGGGGAGGGGGGACAATTAAATCTTTCTGTAGCTGAAATCACAAACAATGTGATTTAGAATAACAGAGCTGGAAGGGCCCTTGGAGATCTTCTAGTCCAACCCCCTTCTCTGGCAAGAAACCCTATACCATTTCAGACAAATGGTGGTCCAATCTCGTCTTTAAAATTTCCAGGCTTGGAGCATTCACAACAGAAGTTGTGGCGAATTGTTCCATTGATTAATTGTTCTAATTGTCAGGAAATTTCTTCTTAGTACTAAGTTGCTTCTCTCCTTGATTAGTTTCTACCCATTGCTTCTTGTCCTACCCTCAGGTGCTTTGGAGAATAGCTTGACTCCCTCTTCTTTGTGGTGACCCCTGAGATATTGGAACACTGCTATCATGTCACCCCAGTCCTTCTTTTCACTAAACTAGACAAACCCAATTCCACCAACCGTTCTCTATATGTTTTAGCCTCCAGTTCCCTAATTATATTTGTTGCTCTTCTCTGGAATCCCTCTAGAGTCTCAACTTCTTTTTTACATCATGGCAATCAAAACTCGATGCAGTATTCCAAATGTGATCTTACCAAGGTGTTATAAAGTGGTATTAATACTTCATTTGATCTTGATTCTATCCCTCTGTTAATGCAGCCTAGAACTATGTTGGCTTTTTTGGCAGCCAGCACACTGCTGGCTCATATTTAAGTGATTGTTCACTAGGACTCCAAGATCCCTCTCACAGTTACTACTATTGAGCAAGGTACCACATATACTGTACCTGTGCATTTTGTTTTTCTTGCCTAAATGTAGAACCTTACTTTTTTCACCATTGAATTTCATCTTATTAGATAGTGCCCAATGTTCAAGTCTGTCAAGATCCTTCTGTATCTTGAGCCTATCTTCTGGAGTGTTGGCCTATTCCTGTCAGTTTGGTGTCGCTGCAAATTTGATGAGTTCCCCATCTATTTCCTCATCCAAATCATTGATGAAGATTTTGGGCCTAAAACAGAGTCTTGGGGTACCCCACTGCATACTTCCCTCCATATAAATGCAGTTCCATTGAGGATTACATGTTGAGTGCAGTTGGTTAGCCAGTTACGAATCCATCTGGTGATGATGATGCCACACTTTCTATTTTATCAAGTAGTAGGTTGTGGTCTACATTTATAACAATGCACTTATAAATAGTGTTATCTCATTTTAGATTAAAAGTGAACCTGTTCACTTATTTTCTCTTTGGAGTAACTCAATAATACTCTATGACTATTAGTGACAACTTTGCCCCAAATTTATTCAAGGGCAAATGACCAATAGGACAGTGATAGCGAACCTATGGCACACATGCCGGAAGTGGCATGCAGAGCCATCACTCCGGGCATGCCAGCCATCACCCGTTGTTCTTCCAGGTTCCGGCACATGCGCACATGTGTGCCTGCCAGCTGGTCTTCACGCAGGAGGGAATGCCGGAAACCAGAAGAGCAACGGGCAACGGCTGGCATGTCCAGAGATCTGAGCTTCCGGTTTCCAGCATGCACATGCGTGTGGGCCAGCTGGTCTTTGCACACGCATGTGCACCAGGAACTGGAAGACCAGCTGCTCTTCTGGTTTCCGGCGCTCCCACACATGCATGCTGCCCAACTGCTCTCCCAGTTTCTGGTGCTCCCCTGCTCATGCACGTACACTACCGTTTTGGCACTCGGTGTTGAAAAGGTTCACCAACACTGCCCTAGGACAAGTATAGAATTTGAGTGGAAGTTTTTGCCTGCAAGACCACTATAATAGTATGAACTTTTAGGATAATACATTTGGTGTAGTGTACTACAAACTAGAGACTAAGAGTTCCAGTTCTTGCTTAAGCATGGATGGTGGCTAAGTGACTTTGGGTTAATCACTCTCTTTCACTCCAACTGTGAAGTCCTGGAGCAAAGCTGTCACACACACCTTCAACAGTCTCTGGCTGCGAGTAGTCCAGTAAGCCAGGTTAGCCAAACAGTAATCAGGGCCAGCAATCCAGTAAGCCAGGTTAGCCAAACAGTAACCAGAGCAAGAAGTTCAGCAAAGAAGGCAAATCGGGCAAGCCCCACAAGACAGAGCACAGTAATCTCCAGGTGTCAGCAAGTGCACACAAGGCTCTACAGATTCAATGCTTGTTCCCAACAAATGCCCCTCCCACCAGCACCTCCTTACATCTCAGTCCCCAAGTGTGCCTTGTGAAGGGGGCGGGGCACTCTCCTCCCTCGTAGCCTGCTCAGTCTGTGTTGGTCTCTCCTTCTCTCGTGCTCTAGGATCAGGAGGGATGGTCCTTGCTCTTCACCTAAGCTCTGTTTCTCCTGCTCCTCCCTATCTGCAAGTCTTGTTCTGTCCCCGTACCATGCACACACCCCCACAGATGGCCCGGAGTTAATAAGCCACACGACAAAACTCTTCGATGATAAAGCTGGCAGCAACCCAGTGGCTAGCTGCCAATTCAGACTTTACTCACACAAAACAAAGATTAGACTGCAGCGTTCCGATAAAACAGGCAGAGTGTCAATAATACAAGGATTAGTCCCAATGCACTCCAATAAAGCAGGCAAAGTCCAGTAATGCAGAGATCATGGAGTATTTCCAGTTTTTGCTCATCACAAACTGAACCGGCCACCACACCCACATTTATACCTGTGGGGTGTGGTCCAGTGACTCAGCTAATCTCTGGCACACCTTCCCCTCTGCTGTGCATGCTTCTCCCTGCGCCTCTGTCGTGGGTCCAGCCAGCACTTATCTTCCTCGTTGCTGTCCACCTGTGGCTGCGGGGACGTGCTTGGCTCTGAGCCTATCGTTTGGCCTTTGGTGTCCTCCAGAGGCATTGCCAGAGAGGAGGGTCCTGGAGAGGGAGGCCTTGCCAACTCCTCCCCCTCACTCTCAGAGTCTGCATCTGTTGATAGCCCAGGCTCAGGCAACGGAGTCACAACACATCTTTCTAATCCTGAAAAGCCTTGCCTGGACTGACTCAGCCCTTCCCCAGTTTCCTCCAAGGCCAACCGAGCTACCCTCTTGGTCTCCATCGGCTCTTGTTCCAGCTCATCTTCCCCCACAGATTCAGATTCTGACACGGGCATGATACCAACCCATCTCATAAGGTTGTGGTAGTGGAGAAAATAGAAGGAATGGTTTCCTTGAATTGCACAAATTAGATAAGTTCTATCCTCAGTTAGTACTGCAAAGGGAAGCAGATAGGCAGTTTCTAAGAAATCCAACCCCACCTCACGGCTGGCAGACCTGGAAGAAGCTGCTGGACAAAAGCCACACACTAAAGCGAACGTCTAGATTTATATGATTATTATTGGCCTTGCATGTAATAAGACTAGCCATCACAGAGGCACCTGATCCTTCGAAATCCCCAGTGGAGTGGGAAAAGGCACATTCCTGAATGGGACACAAATAAGTATGTGCATTGTATGAACAGTTGAATGAAAAACTCCCAGATTGTGAAAAACTGCAGCTGCATGATATAGATTCATGAGATAGATGAAGAATTACCTAGTAAGGGTAATAGTTTTAATGATTGTGGTGCCCTTGGCCAAGTCCACAGAGATAATAAAAATAATTTTAAAGTATAGCCTCAAACCAAAACCACCCAGTTCCCTTGTCAGCAGAAATAGCAGGAAACCTGTAAATCACAGGTTGACATATTAGCAATATATAGCGGACAGAACCTAATTCTTGTTCCTTGTTTAGATTCATCTTCTGTGCATCAGAGCACTGGGGATTTCTTGTACTCCAAACTAAAATGGCGAGCAGGGGAGTGGGGTTCAGCAGGGTTTTGCTCAGTAACCAGAGAGGAGAGGAGGAACCCAAGGCAGCCTAAAGTGTTTGGGCAGGTTCCAATTTCTAATCTCAGCCAAATAGTCACTGAAAGGTGCCAGATTAAATCACTGGCAAAAGTTGCATCAAGAGAAGACGGAAAGTCCTAATTTAAAACCAGAACAGCTCCAGACAACTTTAACCTGTTTCATTTACAGTCTGGGGGGGGGGAGTGACATTATGAGGACAGGACAGCAAAAAAAGATTCATATTGTGATTAGAGGCAAGTGAGAAAGAACCATTTAGATATGTAGGATATAGAGGTAAATTTCTACTTAAGGTGAAATTCTCTACTCGAATTAACTAAGCTAAGGGAAGAGAAAGTATATCTGTCCTGAATCTTTGTAGAGAAATTATAATAAAGGCCTCAGCGGTGAAGTCCAGGTGTAATGTTTGAGAAAAAGTAGAAGGAGACAGATTTGGGTTACAGGTAGAAGATTGGCAGCAGAGAACAATAAGGGACCAAACAAGTGAATTTCATAAGGACATGAGTTTTGTGACCATGGAGACATCTTTGGACAGCACTGGCTCTTTGGCTTTGAAACGAAGATGAGCACCGCCCTTTAGAGTCAGGAATGACTAGCACTTTTCCCAGCCCAACACCCTTTGGGAGTTTGTGACTTTGCAAAAGATGCTTAGCCAGACCCCACTATTTTCCACATCCCCAGTTTTCCATGTATCCATTTTAAGGGTTACACTCTTCTTTTTTAATCTGGGTTTCTAAATATACACATTCATATGCCTATGGGAGCAATTGCCTCTCTTTTGATGGATGTTTTCTAGCAATTTCAATTTCCCTTAAATGTACTTTGAAATGTGCATATATTTAAATGGATCAGCAGATGAAGATAATGCTGTGCTTTGGTCCTGTTTTTTCAAGATTGGAGATAACTTTCTATATGAGAAAATAACTTGCACAGATAATATTAGCAGTTGCAGGACCATTCAGTAAATTAGTCACACTCCTGGTATTAATAGGCTTTTCATCTTTCTATTTGTTATCTCTAAACTGTTTAGCTTGGCTCCTTTCCAAAGATTATGATAAAGGACTTGATACATACACAGTTTTCAGAAACCATTAATTGAGACAGAAATAATATTTAATAAATGATTACAAGTGCCCCCTGGTGTGTCTTTGCTGACTTTAGGGAATAAGGAAGATGACCTTGATGGAGAAATATAGGCTCTGTTGCCTAGGCAAAAAAAGCTGGAGCATTTTTTACATCCAGAACAGTCAGATAATATTCAGAAGCAGCTCAGACAGATGCCTCTCTAAGTCACTAAACTATAAGGAGGAGGCAGAGCAAAATTCTGTTATTATAGCCAACCTCAATAAAAAGTCATTTTAGCCTTTAGGTGGAGTTGATTTCGTGATCTGGTCCATCTAATGGAGCTGACAGTGCTGGTCAGTTTGTTTGTAGGGGTCTTCAGTTTATATAGCAATTCTTTTCTGCAACAAAGGCTTGTGAAAGCTGAGATTTTTAATTTATTAGGATGTGCAGTACCCAACAATCCATGCTGAAGTTACTCTATGTGTAGAGCAGGTAGTTTTGGTGCTCCATGCCTGATGTGAAACAGATACATTTCAAATTTTTTGGTCTGTATCCAGAATGAATCAAGGCTGTTTTGTTCCAAATACAAACTAAGACGCAGATGCTCTGAGTAGACCTGATTGTAGAAGTGACAGGAAGAAGCCATGGATGAGGGTTTTCCTTGGTGATAATCAGTGTGGACATCAACAGCAACACCTATAGCTAAGTGGAGATAGAGGGAAGAGGGAAGGAAAGAAGCTGGAAAAATGGGGATGGAAGGGTTGCTTGCATAGCCATGTGGAGGATGAGGGGAGAGATGGGGCAATGTGCACAATCCGTGTCCTATCCAAAGCTTTCCAGGCTGGGTTTGGTTTTGGCCAAACTCCAGAGCAACTAAACCATTCTAGGTTTTGGTAAACCATAGTTGATCCAAAACTGTTTATTTAAGCCTCTGGAATTAGATGGTCTGCTCGAGTTTGAACAAAACTGCTTTTCTATTTTCATGTATATTTGTCTCAGGTTGTATTTATGAATTCCAGTCTTTCAAACCAGCACTTCAAAACTTTGGTGATAGATATAACTGTGTATTCATGGAAAACTAACATATTCAGAAATGTTAGTACCAGGGGAAAAATATTTACCTGGAGGAAGGGATGAGAAAGTTGAAATTTAGAGACAAAATGAATTCCTTGTGTGTTTTAAACACCATTTACAACACTAAATTCATTCATCGAAGAACATCAATAGTCTGTGTCTAAATTCACTGCTCTTGGAATCATCATCTGTTAAATTTAAAAAGTGTAGCTAAATAATAAATTTAGAAGTATGGTTGGGTGAATGACTTTTGACAAAACAAGGAAATATTTCATTATAGGTTAACTGATGTGTGAAAATATATTTATGTAGCTAAACTGGAGTTTTATATCAATAGACAACACTTCCTTTCACAGTATTTAAGACATTAGGAGTAGCCACTGAAAGACCAGGGAAAGTGAAACAATACAATCATCTTGCTTCAGTTTTAGAGAAAAAAATTGAATTTTGAAAGCGATGTCAGTTGAAACACCCCTTTGAAACTTTGTGCTGCTTACTTAGGTAACAATAAGAATCTGATTCTGGTCTCAGATCTTAAAAATGCTTTACCTTAATTAAGGAAGACTACAAATTGATTTTATCACATATTGTTAATCAATAATTCTCCAAAAAAAATGGCAGCTCAAATGGTGGCTCAGCAGACTGATAGCATTGTGATTAACACCAGCTGTCTGCAATTACTGTAAGTTCGACTCTCACCAGGCTCAAGGTTGACTCAGCCTTCCATCCTTTCTAAGGTAGGTAAATTAAGGACCCAGTTTGTGGGGGCAATAAGCTGACTTTGTATAAATATACAAAAGTATGAAGGCTATTGCTTAACGCATTGTAAGCCGCCCTGAGTTTCCGGAGAAGGGCAGCATATAAATCAATTTTTTAAAAAAGTGTTTGCAAATTAAATCACACAATTTATATAGGAGCTGCTTGTTTGTTAACACTGATATGGTCACCCCATCCCACCACAGTAATTTATGGTGATAAACAAAGTTAAAACCGAAAACACAATAAAAATTACCATTAGAGCCAATTTGGTCTAGTGACCAGATAGAGTAGATTTGGTTTAGCAGTAAAGAAACCAGGAAATTGTGAGTTCCAGTCCTGGCTAATGCATGAAAGCTGACTAGGTGATTTTGGGTTAGTCACTCTCTCTCAGCCCAACCCATATCTCAGGATTGTTGTGGTGGGGAAAGTACGAGGAAGAAGATGTATGTTTGCCACTTTGAGTTATTTAAGTTATTTAAGAAATTAATAAGGGTGAAATATAAAAATCAATAAATAACATGACTAGGTAGCAATATTTATTTGCAATGACATAACCGATTATTCTTGGAGTTTATTTGATAGGCAGTCCAAAGGCTGGGCAGAAGGTATGCTTAAACTGTGCATAATAATTAAACAGGAGCATGAATTAAAAAAAAATTCAGTAAACCCTTGGCTTTGGTAAAGATTGTTTTGTTTATTTTGATCATTCTGTGCAGGAAGTGTTTGATCTTTCAGTTATATAGAGATGTAAATTACCCAATAGTTTTTATGATGTATGAAGACTTCAGGTCAAAAGGTATAGTTCCATATAATCTTTTGAAAATAGTTCGCTACCGGCAGTTAATGCTCCTCATACAATTTTTAGCAAGAGATTTTATAAGATGCATCTGTCTTCTTCTTGGTTACCTAACATTAGATGCTGAGGTTTTATCTGGCTTCCCCCACAGGATTTAGTGTTCCTGTTTTATTTCTAATTCTGCAATGCAATATAATATCAAAAAAGGAAGCAGCAGCAAATCTATTGGGCAGAAGAGAAGGCTGGGAATGAAGATATTTCCTTTTGTCCAATGTTGTTCAGTCAACAGTCAATAGTCACCATCTACTGGCAAAACTGAATATCAGCAACAGCAAGTCAACCTTTAGAGTATGCAACGTGGAGAATATTGGAAGGTGGAAATCAAAGTATAAAAAGACATCAGATGGCTTTGGTTCCAAGGGCATTTGCTAAATATAACAATAATGATACATTGCAATTGTATCATCATTTTGAACTCATGAGCCAAATTCACCACCAGGATAAATGGAAAAAGGCAGATGAGGGGAAGGAACTTCTCATACTGTTGCTGAGTTCGTCTCTCACCTGCCCTATTTATTATTAGTTAAATCAGTATAAGTGATTGTTAAGATTTAGTGAGAGCTGGGCTGATCTCCTAACTTACATCTAAACCAACTTATATTATGAAGATTTGTATATGTTCTGTTACTTAAATACCTAAATAACAGGCATGGTCTATTTGAAATACATTATTTTGGATGATTAATTACAGGCTAATCTTGAGACAACATTACTCTGATTCTTCCTGGTAAGTCACAAGTTAAACTCAGATATCTCCCAGTCCAAATCTCACACCATCTCTTTCAAACAAGGTACAGTTTTTTATGCACTCGTCCAGTGGTCCCAGTGCAATGAACTCATATTGTATTTGTCAAAAGAGCATGCTTTGCAATTCAGGCATCTACAAACAACAACACTGATACACAAATATTTTGTGTTGTATGTAAGGTACACCCAATTGTGGACAGAAAACAACTGTCAAGAATTTTCCCTTGATAAATATCAGTCAAGATGAAAGCTGTCCCACCCATATTTATTCTTGGTCTCCCAAAGCTTTTTGGCACAAACCACTGACTTGTCCACCACCATTCTGTATGTGTCAGGAAGGCTGGAAGTTAAAGCGGCATCAGATGTCATCATTTTCAGGTCCTCCTTTTAAAAGAGCTAATCAATGGGCTTTCAAATTAATACATGCGTTGTAAAAAATATATGTAATATTAGCAACAGCAGGGTGAATATCACACAACAGTTCCTGAATTGTTGGCCCATCAGCAGTACCTTGAGATGGTATCCATTTTATTTATTCATTCATTCATTTATCAAATGTACCTAGGCACTCATCTCACAAGAATTCTAGGTGGCATACAATCTTATCCTGACTCTGCTTCTTTCACCTGAACAGACTGAAAAGCTTTATGAATTTAGGAGAATTTATTTCTAATCAGACAAAAATGAACTCGATCCTTGAGGAAGAGAAGAGGAAAAAAAGAATAAATTAGGAGGGTAAACACTTTTCCACTTATCCAAAAGTTAAAACATAAAGATACAAAGGGGAAATATACTCGTCTTAAAATTGACTGAAAAGTTTTGTAAAGCATTCGATTCATTCAAAATGTGTAATGAGACTTTTAATATAAGGCAATGTACTTATAAGAGAGTAAACTAATTCTGAAGACTTTAATAATTTAAAAGTAGTAATTTAAAAGTAAAATTTATATTTAAATATGCCATCAGATCCTAATACTTGGTATGTATTACTTACAGTATTTGTCTAAGAAATCTCAGTATTGACTACAAAATTTGTGTTCAATTTTCTTTCCACTCCAGATTGTAAAAACTAAAATACTTGTTTTAGCCCGAAAAAAACCAGCAGTATCAATCCCCTAATGTTGGGTAGGACTATATTTCTAGTTTGCTTACGCCAAGCTGAATTTTTTTACCCATGAAATTACATTCAGATATATGCTTACTTTGGTAAAAATTCCACCACAGTGGTTCTTCTGAATAAACACATACAATAGGTATATGCAGAACCCCTTGGAAGAGCCAGAGGAGTGAAATGATGTACTTATTTATTTACTTATTATTTGTATTTCTATGCCGCCAGTGCCCACTCTCCGAGGACTCTGGGCGGCTTACACCAAAGACAGTATACTAAATAGCATATGTGTAGATCCTGGACCAGTCACGGAACTCAGTGTGTGACTCTGGGCCTCTTTCTCTCAATCCAGCTTGCCTGATATGATGCATTTTATGGGAATAAAGAGAGGATCCCTTCCCCCAGCATATATGTTGCCTTAAATTCCTAGAGAAAAGCTAGACAGTAAGTGAGTGAATATTAATTTTAAAAATAATCTGCCAATGTCAGAATATGCCAATTAGTACAAATGTACAGCATATGATGAATAGATGACTCATTGCTGAAACAGCAAAATAAGGTTTAATAAAACAGTTATATATGTGTGTCTCCCTAATTCCTGCTCCAGACAGGTTCTATTAGTTTCACCCTTCTTTCCTTCTATTCTGGATTGAGCCCATTAAATGGCTGGTATGAGGATGTGTTGTTGGTGTGGTGGAGGGTGAGGATGGAGTGCAGGGGTGGGTTGTACTTACCTTTACTACCGGTTGGCAACGGGCCACCCACGCATGCACAGAAGCTTCCTGGTGGGTGGAGCCTCCCGCCGGTTTTATTACCGGTTCTTGTGAACCGGTCCGAACCGGGGGCAACCCACCACTGGTGGGGTGGGGGTTATTATTTTATTCTATATTTTTATTTCTTTCATATTGTGTTATTTCCTGTAAGCCGCCCTGAGTCGTTGTAAGCGAGTAGGTGGCAATATAAATTTTCCAAATAAATAAATAATATTCTGAAGAGCAGATATGAAGGACAGCAGGAAGAGGCTCTAATAGCGAAACATTCCTTTAGCAAACTAATAGCCATAGGATAATATTCAGAACTCTTTGAAGTTTGTTTCTTTTGCCTGTGGATTGGGTTGGCCATTAATCTATTTTAAGGAATTGCACTATTGTATGTAAAAAGTTTTGAATGACATCTGGATTATAGCTGTTGCAGTTATCAGTTCAACAACCAGTTTTGTAAAAGTAGAATTAGTAATGTGCACTGTGTTGTCTTTTGTGAAACTCATCAGTATGAGATTAGAAAAAAATTCAGCATAGAAGAACTGTATTGTATTGGACGTGTTTACGTAGGGTTGTTTTGTATTACACTAACATACTCCATTACAATAATTCAGCATAGTCAATTACTGCTTGATTAGTCCTTTGATGCAGAATATAAAGAAAATTCAAATTACACAGGTCATGCCTAAGAATTCACATTTATAGCTATCTTCTTAAGTGGTTACAATTTGGACAGCCATTTGAATTTCCTTCACTAATGTTTCCTATTTAAAAAATCTTACTTAATAAAGGCAGAGTTAGAGAACATAATTCATTCTGAACCCAGGGACTGCCCACATTCCCCATCCAACAAATATTTTCTCCAGTTGTTTTTAAGAGGGGACAAGCATTGTTTTACCTTCCATTTATCCTGTTTGCTAGTGTCAAAGTTTGTAAGAGCACTCCAAATTTAAAGCACTTTGCCTAACAATTTTGTGAACATTCTCCTTCCTGTTATGAATGCCATAAGTGCTAGGTGTTATCTATACAGCATAGTGATTCCAGCCACTTGTTAGCAGACTTGAGTATTACTTCAGTTATTAGTCGTATGGTAATTGACATGCTTTTGATGAATGCTGACCCAAAATATTAGTATATATAATGTACTTTTAATGTGAGAAAAGCAGATTTTAACTTTAAGGCTAGTAAATAGTGTTGCTATTCAACAACGAACCAACATGTATTGCCAGTTGATATTAAACACTACAGGTTAACAACTGTAGAAAAATTCTTAAACTAGCATACAGTATTGAACTTGAAACTATCATAATTGGCTTAGGTCCGGGATATTTGCAGGACCATCTCCTGCCCGCCTCCCACCGTCCTGTCCGCTCACACAGGGCTGCCCTCCTCAAGGTACCGTCGACCAGACAATATCGGCTGGCGACGTCCAGGGGTACAGCGTTCTCTGTGGGCACTCCTGCCTTCTGGAATGAGTTACCCACCGAGCTCCGGACAGCCCCTGATCTCCGCTCCTTCCATCAAGGCCTAAAGACTTGGCTGTTTCAACAAATGGGCTGATTCTGATTCTTGGGTTTTATTATTTATTTGTCCCTGTTTTAATTGCTTTTTAATTAGGATTTTCTTTTATTATTGTATGTTTTTAAACTTGTGTTCGCTGCCCTGAGTCCTTTGGGAGAAGGGCGCCATATAAATATTTGTAAATAAATAAATAAATAATTGCAACACAGCAATTATAACAACTGAAAGCCAATTGGAATGAGAGACAATGGGTTAAAGGCTTGCTTAGTAAGTTATATTATTCTAGCAGCAGATAGAAAGAAAACCAAAGGATATTATAGTAGGCATATCCTAAATAAGGGGGGGCATCATGGAGGCCACTATCATACAGCCCATTCATGGCAAGAGTGACTCAGAATATATGACAGAAGCTACCCTGAAATTTCAGTCATTATCTGCTCTATAAGGGTAAAGGGGCTTAGATACATCTAAGTAGAGGTGAAGAATTAAGGGCACGTAACAATAAACTATCACTGGTTTGGTGGTGCCTCAGATAGGTCCATAGAAAGAATGGTAAGGACAGCTGAGAATATAGGACGTTTACTTTCTGTTAGTCAGGATAGTGCTTATAAATGCTATGTGCTTAGAGCTTGAAGCATTGTTAGATATCCCACACACCCACTTCATGGTCTTTCTGTTGCTCCCCACTGGGAGGAGGTTTCAATGTATTTATAGCAGGACTACTAGATTCTATAAAAGCTTTGTTCCTTATGCCATCCGTCTCGTAAATTCGCAGGATTCTTTTTAGTGTACATTTAAAGTGACAATAAAGTTCTATTCTATTCCATTCTACTCTATAGTGTATAACTAAAAACTCCATGGCTTAGGGCCGGGGTACTTACGGGACCGCCTTCTGCCACCAATTGCCTCCCACCGGCCAGTTCGCTCCCACAGAGAGGGCCTCCTCAGGGTGCTGTCGGCCAGACAATGTCGGCTGGCAACTCCCAGGGGGAGAGCCTTCTCTGTGGTGGCACCTACCCTCTGGAACAATCTACCCCCCGAGATACGAGTGATCCCAGACCTCTGGACTTTTCGTCGGGCCCTTAAAACCTATTTTTTTCAGTTAGGCGGGCTGTCCTGATTTTATGGTTGGTTTTAAAATTTGATATTGATTTTAATTGAAATGTTTTAAATTATGGGCCAAACTTTATTTAATTATTTTAAATCTATTTTAACTTTTGTGTACGAATGTTTTATTTTGGCTGTTCACCGCCCTGAGTCCGAAAGGAGAAGGGCGGTATAGAAATCTGAAAAATAAAAAATAAAAATAAAAAAGCTAAACAATTTTTATTCATAAATAAAGTACTGAATCATTTACAATTAGTACTATATACACAGAAGACCTTACAGTATTGCATTATCAAGGATTTGCAAACAGAATTTGGGTTAAAATAATCCCAAACTTCATTAGAAAATTTTTACTAGCAGCTGCAAGTCCTTGATTTTTTCACTATTGATATTAATTGAAAAGATGGGACACAAATTATGGATGGCCAAACTTGCAGCATGCAACATGAATGTTTAATCATGTATGCAAGAATGTGTAAAGCCATAAAGCTGTAATGAATAAATATTTAATTTTACTATATACCAGTGCAAAACAAAACATAATTTAACCAAAACTTTAATTTTATAAAATGACCATAGTTTTGAACTGGATTCCTGCTTCACAACACATCAATTTTCTCATACCAGTAACATAGTAACCAGGTGGAAATATAAGAAGAAACAGACATTTTATTTGTTATTTTTATTAGAAAAAAAAAAACTGAGAAAATTTTCAGAAATGTTACATTTCCACTTCACAATATCTTCAAAACAAGGCCTTATGGGTTGTTATTAAAGCTTCAAAAATTATTTTGTAAAAAACAATTTCCATGATGTACCTTTGCCTAGAGTTCACTCATTACGGAGTGGTTACCAACTTTGTTAGTTATAGCAGCTATATTGTGAGTAATCCACGTAAGATTTAGCTTAGTCTGTATGTAAAGTGCAGAAAATAAAATGGTTTATTTTTCCTTCCCCCCTACCCCCATTTTTGTTCACCACGTGGCTAGGTATTTTCCTGGTCCCTTAAACTAAAGAAAAGCACCACTTTTTGCATTCAGGAGACCCTGAACATTCTATTTCCCGGCAGAAATTATTATTTTTAATTCAAAGAGTAGAGTGCGTAAAGGCAGAAAAAACGTTCAAATCCATTGGGTAGATTAAATTGATGGCATTAATTAAACTGACATTAAGCAGAATATCACTTCACTGTAAATAAATAATTATCACATTATAAATAAAAAAGCTTAAATTAATCTTTTGGGTTATTATTATTTGATTCAGAGTAACTAGTGCTTACCAGATCTTGTGTAACTACTGCATAGTTGATATTTTTTGAAACAGTATTTAATACATAAAGTGGACTACACACATCTACTTATATAAAACAAATTAAAAACCCTATGACCTGAAGTGCAGAGCTTCACAAACATGAAGCAATATTTTTTTTACACACTTAAGAAGATTATATGGAGCTTTAGACAATTTTGTATGGATTGCTTTTTAGCTAAGAAGTTTAGATTGATGATGATACCTTAAGGTGAAAGTGTTTCAAACTTAATTTATCAGTGCTTTTATTCTAAATGCACTGACCGCCTTAATTTTATGAAGAATTAAATGTGCCGAAACCTTTTCTTAAAGAAAAATATAAAATCCAAATTGTGTCTGCATTTTATCCCCCCACCCTCCACACAAGTCACATATGCAGAGGTTTTAACACCAAGGTTTGATGAAAAATTGCACTTATTTAAACATATATTAAATACAGCATATAGGAGATAACCTAAAATACTGAAAACACACATAAGAACCTGCTTTTAATCACTGTTGCAATTGCACCAGTTTTAAAAATCAATTATATGAATCACAATAAATCTGTGTGAGACACAGTAACTGTGATTCATTATCCATCTCCTAAATGCTACCAATTTGCTCATAGCTTGGATTCACAAAGCACTTTGCTCTGTTGCAAAGAGAGTTTCTGAGACACACTTGACCACTCAGGATAGTCAAAATTAGCTCCTTCTGAAGTAAATAAATCTATAATTACAAAAAAGAAGAGCCTACTTCCATTTGTTTAAAAATGGAATGTAAATGGAGGCAATATCAGAAATAAGGATTTAAACTTAAACAGACTGGCAGGTTTCCAGTTTATAAAAGGCAATGAGGGTGCTAATCTGAGTATCCAAGGTCTATAAGACAAAAAAAACAGTTCAAAGAGGTCTTCAGGTAGAGTTTTCTGGACACTAGACATTTAGTAGATGTTTTTTTTCTGCAATTAAAAAACAAAAGAAAAACAGACTCGAAAGCAGGGGGTGCAGCAGATGCACTTGGAGTTATGATGTAATTAAGACACAAAGCTAAAGGGTCCTTGGGTATTAAATGTCTTCATCCTGATATTGCAGGTATTTCGCTGCAATTGTTTCTTCTAGATGAATTCCTGAGCTCCCCATTAATGCAAAAGCTGGATACATTTTACCAGAGCATTCCACTGGGCGTTCATAAAGACA
Source organism: Pantherophis guttatus (assembly GCF_059756535.1). Classification (NCBI taxonomy): domain Eukaryota; kingdom Metazoa; phylum Chordata; class Lepidosauria; order Squamata; family Colubridae; genus Pantherophis; species Pantherophis guttatus. The sequence continues at coordinate 51,522,973 of NC_142064.1, forward strand.
CTTCATCCGATCTGCATCATAGAATCCAATGTTGCCTTTGTCACAGTCAAGGCAGATTCCAATGTTTGATGGCATGGGAAGAACTCTGTTCACACAATCTTTGGGAGCAGCTGAAGCAGATGATGCCTTAGGAATAAACATTTTTTTCATGCCTATGGTTATTAATGTGAAAGGCTGCAAGGACTCAGCAAAGATGTCTTCACTCCCACTGTCATGACCACTGTCTTGTTCGTATCTGAAAAAGACATACTAGTCATGCCACAATACTCAGGTTTTCAGTGAATTTTTCAGACTTCAGCACAATGTTCACACAATATGGTTTTGTCTTTAAAAATATTGTACTGTACAACATCACAATGTACTTGTAGGAGAGAATGATAAAGGTAAGTTGTGTGTGCTTTATTAAATATTAAACACCCTAGAAAGGATTCTAATTTATTAGAACATTTAACTGATCAAAATGCTCTTTCCAGATGAATTGCAATACAGTCATGTTGAGGATGCAATCTGGCTGCAACACTATTTCAGTGTAACCTCTTGGGGGGGGGGGGGTGGAATCCTGAAATAAGAAGCAATCCACCCCCATCCAATGCTCAACTCAACTACAGTGTGCCAGCAGGAATAAAAGCAGTCTGTATGGCACTTCAAATCCCCTAATCTACCCTGTCTAATACAAGTAACCCTCAATTTACAACAGTTCACTTAGTGACCATTTGAAGTTATAACAGCCCAGAAACTGTGAATTATGACAGCTTTCCACACTTACGACTCTTGTAATATCTCCATGGTCACGTGATCAAAATTCAGATGCTTGGCAACTGACTCATTTCATTTAATTGCCTCAACTGACTTCTTTCAGATCACGGTTCTCAATCTTTCTGGCTCCATGGACCAGTGGCAGTAGCGGGGGATGGAGGGAGGATGGTTTCGCACGGACAACCTAGGTCCAGTGCATGCACGAATAAGCTTTGTGCACTTATCTGCCATTTGCATGGCCCAATTTCCAACAGGCTGTGGACCGGTATTGGTCAGCAGCCCAGGGGTTGGGCACCCCTGGTTTAGATTATAAGAAAACATTAGTATGATGTGAGTTTCAGATTCTAATCTAATTTTTCACAAGATCAAAGTACACACTAAGATACTATATTTTTTGCACTATAAGAAGCACCTAGCTTTTGGGAAAGAAAACAAGAAAAAAAAATCTACCTCTGCCTCCCAGCAACTATCAGTATTCATCTGGCTAGCGTTCTTGCAGCAAACAGCCTGGTCAGCTTCAGCATGTTATCGCAGCCCAATTTAGCACAAGCAGCTGATTGGCAGTTGGATCGGCCTCCCAGAATACCGCCAATCAACTGTTCCAGGTTGCGGAGATCGCCACTGCCTATTGCCGCCTCCGCGCATCCCGTTTTCAGCCTTTGCGCATACCATTTTCAGCCTGTTCCAGGTAGCGGGGATTGCCGTCGCCTATCGCCGCTGCTGCCTATCGCTGGCGGCAAAGGTGATAGGCAGCAGCAACAATCCCCACCGCCTGGAACAGGCCAAAAACGGGCTGTGCAAAGGCTGAAAACGGGGTATCCCGAGGCCAAAAACTGGGCGCGCAGAGGCTGAAAACAACTAAAGTGTGTGGGCTGGCGGATAGGTGGGTCTTCAGCAACATTCGCTCTATAAGATGCACAGACATTTCCACCCACTTGGGGGGGGGGAGAGAAAGTGCATTTTATAGACCGAAAAATACAGTAATCTAAGCACAACTGGATGAACCTGTTGCCCAGGGAATACATAAAAGGAGAGGGTATCATGATTTTTCAAGAGTGGACAATTCTTACAAAGCCACATTTTTTTCTATCTTAGATTAGCTTGCTCTCAGATTGCCTTTTATATGACTTAAATTTCATGTCTCACTTCTAACATACAGCTTTAGAAGTGTTCTATTTACATTTCTTTCAGCTAGATCAGGGGTATCAAACTCAACTTCATTGAGGGCCGCATCAGGGTTGTGTTTGATCTTGAGGGGCCAGGATGGGCGTGGTCAGGGTGGGCATGGCCAGCTCAATGTCACTCGTGTCAGGGGCGCCTTTGGTGGCCCAAGTGCTCTGCCAGCAAAAACGGGCTTCCAAACTCTGTTTTTGGCTGTGATGGCCTCCTGCAACCCTCTGCCAGTGAAAATGGAGTTGACAGTGCCGTCCGCGGCCCTCAGGAGCTCTGTTTTTGGCTGCGACAGCCTCCTGCAACCCTCTGCCAACAAAAACGGAGTTCAGCCCTCCTGAGTTCCATTTTCACTGGCAGAGGCACTGCGGGCTGGTCCACCACTGTTTCCAGGGCAGCCCCCCGGGCCAGATCTAAGCACCCCGCAGGCCACATCCGGCCCTCAGGCCTTGAGTTTGACACCCCTGGGCTAGATGCATTCTTTTCTACATTCCATGAAGTATTCTAATTATTATTAATTATTAATAGATTATTAAACCCTATTAATAGAGTTGCCTCGAGATGGGCAGCAAACAAATTTAATAAGTAAGTAGGTAAATAAATAAATCCTAAGTAAACGCCATATTCCAATTGTCACATTTCTCAAAATCATGTCACAATGGATTTAACTTGTGCATACCCTATATAAAATTATAAATCTCTTAACTTGAGGAAAGTATCTACATATTTTGTTAATCGTATACTTAAGTATGTCTGTTTTAAGTATCTTAACATTATGATATGTAATGGCTAAGACCCTGGATGTACCACTCAAGGATTATTGTTGCTATTCTTGTTGTTATTCTTTTTATATATATATATGGCAGCCTTCTCCCATCAAAAGATCACGAAGCTGCTTTTGGAACTTTCAATTCAATGAAAGCATGTTGGAATCCATTTGACATACACAGACTAAAATTCCCTTGGGCATGAAAAAATGGTTCCGTATTTCTTAGATGCAGATCATTATCTAAATTATCTTCTTCCGTGTTAACATCCAATTAATGTATTTGACCTAATGGATAAATGCTAAACTATTAAATTACAACAGCAGAACTTAAAACAAAATCTATGAAAACAATAGAAAGTGATTACTTTACCTGGGGCTACTTTGTTCACGAGAATTGTGAAACCATTCTTGGATCTTAACATCAGATGCAACTCCTACTTTCACAAGATATGAATAGGGTTCCACATGGAAAGCCCAGAAATGCTTTCCTTTCACAACACCAGTGTCTCCAATAATGTAGTCCAGGGCAGTGTAACAGCCTTGTTGGATACGTTCAGCTTCCAAAAGCAGAGGAAACCCAGCTCTGCTTTCCACAACATTTCTTCTTGCATTTAGCAGAAGACGTTCACTATTGTAGCCACATTTGTCATCCAAAAGAAAACTGAAAACTAAAAATGAATAACCAGTCAGTAGAATTATAGCTTCAGAAAATATCCTAAAGAGGAGGATAATAAACATCTCTCTCCCAAAATTGCTAGGCTACCCAATTCCATGACTCTGGGAGGCTTAACATGTATAAACAATAAAATCAAAATAAAATCCAGAAAAATGTTAAGAGGGAACAACAAAAAGTTCTAAAGAATACAGATAAGTCTTGAGTTACAGCAATTCATTCAGTGTCCTTGGGAAGTTATGATAATGCTGAAGGGTCTTACAATTGGTCCTTAAAGTTCCGGCTGTTGCAGTGTCCCCATGGTCATATGAACAAAATTCCAATACCTGGCAACCAGTTCACACTTACAACTAGATCCAGCATCCCACAGTCACATGATTATCATGTGTGTCCTTCCCTGCTGGCTTCCCCCAAGCAAAGTCAGCAGAAAGTCACAAGTTGCTAGGGAAAGTCTCCCCTCCACCTTTCTTCATTTGCATGTACCACACCCTCCATTTGTACATATCTTCTGCTCTTTTTAGATGGCCTCCCCACACCTACATGCACCCCAAATCCTCTTTCTACAGCTTCCCTGAAATCACACACACTCTACACCCTCTTTCCATGGCCTCCCTGCTATGCACAGGCAATGCACACACATGTACTACCACACTCATTTCCCTTTTCCTTGATCTCCCTGCAATCGCACACATACCCCATGCTCTTTTTCTGGCCTCCCTGCACTCATACACATTTACATGTTCTCCACACTCTCTTTCCCTGATCTCCCTTGCACTTCCTACACAGGCACTTCATACCCTTTCTCCAGCCTCACTGAACTTGCACACATGCATCATCTTTTGCTGTCTGAATTCATGTCGCACCAAACGCCCCTCTCCCAAATCATTGCAACCTGCGTCAGTCCTTCCTCACCCCCTTGCAGCACCCCTGCATTCCTTACCTCCCGTGTTTCCTGCTTAACTATTTGTGCATCTTAACTACCTGGATTGCTATCACTAAGCAATGCAGTGATGTTACACTTTATGACTACATTGTTTCGTAATGGCAATCCTGGTCCAATTGTAGTTGTAATTCGAGGGCTAGATAGATAGATATAGTTAGATGATAGAGACAGACAGACAGACTATATACTTTGAATAGTATTTTAAAGTAACTGCTGTTGTTAAGGAATCTCAAGAATATGTTATAATTTTTGTCAACGTTTCTTCTGATGCATTATTAGAAAATGGACATTATACCACGTAGTCAAACTATTTAATTTCTGCTTTTATCCGAATTGCTATAGAATTCTTTTTTCTCTAAAAACAAGTATTACTTTATATTCAAAGATACTAAAAATGTCATATATCATGGCATCTTATACTTCATTATAGCAATTTAAAGACTGATGAGAATCTATGGATATCATCTAAATTCTGTTATGTAGACTTATTAAGTATGATTGTTTAAATTTATACCTAACACTCTTCAGTTTCACTAATTGCAACAAGAGAACGGGGACAAAAGTATCATGTGTATATTTTTTATTGTACCTGGAGCTGGTGGTGTATGTAAGATAAGTTCTCTGCTCCATGGGCTACAGATAGATCCTTTATATCCTCTGACCCTAAAGGCATAGGTACTGTTTGTGTCAAGGTCAGAAATTATTTCACTCTTACTGCAGACTTCAATTTCTTGCCATGCTGTATTAGCCTCTTCTTTATTAAGCTTGCGATATTCAAGTATGTAAGTATCAGCTGAACCTGTTTTCTGTGGATGATCCCAACAGATCAAAGCTTTGTTATACATTTTGCTCCGTTCCTCACTGATTTCTGGTATATCATTCCCTGTATTAAACATACAAGGTGTTAATATATAAAAATACTAGAGGAAAAATACATTTATATATAAAAATATTCATAACATTAAGGAGAGAAGAAGGGCAAAACATGTTTACATCATCTCAGTCAAATGTTGTTGTCTTCATCCAGCCTATCCAGCCAAATTTAGGTGTGTTCAATTCTCGAGTGAGCATCATTTTTGACAACCAAAAATGAACCAAGGGACCTTTTTACAGGTTACTTACCCACACATATTATCCTCACCAAACCATAGTGCTGCTCACAACATCTTCTCTCTTACAACGAACATTACACCAGGGGTAAACAAAAATTTGGCCTGCCTACATAGATGGCCAGAGAACACCTGCAATGGGTCCCCATCATCCCATTACCCAAGAGACATAACAAATAGGGGCAAGCATTTTCTGTAGGATTCTCTTCCAGTGGAATATTCTCTTCATTGACCTGAGGATCAACCTGCCCATTCTTCCAAAATACTGGAAAATATCTCTTCCAGATGGTCATTGTAGATTGATTGTGGCATAATCAATGTTAAAATTAGTGTTTTGGTACTATATTTTCTATTTTATTATCTTTGTATGGGTCCCAGTCAAGCCAGATGTTTAGACTGGATTTGTCATTTTAATATAGGCATTCTTATTTGATACTGTTGAAGGTATCATCATGGGATACAAGATGTTCCAAGTAAAACTGCAATTGACTGATGATAATTTTATCAATTCAAATGGTGTTCCAGATCTTTTGAGACTGTACCCACCAAGATGCCTATTACTATGGATACTAGCCTTGCTTACTTTTGCCAGTCATTCTACTTCTGTTTGCAGATCTTTGCATTTGAAATTTTCTCCATTCTTTCTCTTCTATGATAAATAAACACTGCAACATCCACTATCCAGACTTTTCTATCTTTCTTATCAACAATTGTTAAGTCTGTGGTACTATATGGCAGGTTCTTGTCTGTTTGAATTCTAAAACCCCAGAGCACATTAGCTTCCTCATTTTTTATTATTTTGTCTGTTTGGTGATCATTTGTTTCCTTGCAGATAAGTGGTATTTCTTGCAGATATTCCAATGAACCATTGTTTCTGCTTTGCCATGCCACTGTTTGTAGTCAGCCTGTACAATTTTCCTGCAGCAGCTAACTAGTTAGCCCTCCATTTCTTCAGTTTCTTTGGGGAGGCAGCAATTGCTCTCTGTTGCTGCTTCTCAATTCTGGTTTTGTATGCATTTTTCTTAAGATTTGGTGTTGTGCAGCCAGAATTAATCCCTCTGTCTCTTTCTTCAATTTTTCTGCTCTTATCCATTGCCACATTCTACTGTACACCCACTCAAATAATATATATGAACTCATACTTAGAGATGTTAGTAATATCTTGTTACTAAAGATATTGGCCAATTTCTCTTCCTATAAGGATTTTTAGTATACTAAGAAATTCCCATTTGAGGATGATCAAGTGTGTGTTCAACCAACTAATACTATATCAAGAGCAAACTGTTTACAAATACAGTTTCTCTTGCTCCTTTTCTGAGGTGGAAGAGGTTACATCAGTGGTGAAATCCAATTTTTTTTACTACCGGTTCTGTGGGCATGGCTTGGTGGGCGTGGTGTGGCTTGGTGGGCATGGCAGGGGAAGAATACTGCAAAATCCCCTTTCCCTCCCCACTCCTAGGGGAAAGATATTGCAAAATCTCCATTCCCACCCCACTCTGGGGCCAGCCAGAGGTGGTATTTGCCGGTTCTCCAAACTGCTCAAAATTTCCACTACCGGTTCTGCAGAACCTGTCAGAACCCTGGGTTAAATTTTTTTTCCTTTAAACTTACCATTTGAATGGAAACACATATTTTCAAGAGCTTCCTGTTGCTTTTCTATGTCAAGAACAAAGTCTTCAAAAGAAGCTTGAGCTGCAGGCCTGAAGCACTTTAAAGATTCAGTAGCTTTCTGAATTCTGTAGACAGAAAAAAATACCAATATTATGCACACACTAACAAATTGCCTTTAATACTTTAATATGAGAAAAAAATTGAATGGATACCATTCATAAACTATACTAAAATACATGATTCTTTACTTTTTACTTCTAACTGCAAATTAATAAAAAATAATTATTTCACTAAAGAAAATCCGTATATTATAATGAAATTAACACTAGCAGCTGAACTCATATAAATTGAATAAAATTTTCAAGATGGTAAAATGTAATCCAACAAAAATTCTCCTGTGCAAACTAATTAAAATAGATAGGAATGTAATGGATCTCATCTTGCATTATATCTTTGGGTCCAAAGCAGAACATGCATCAGCAGAACATACTCCTATAGGTATATATTATACACTATATAAGACAAGTTTCTAATTTTTGTACCTGTTACTCTTGCACTGCATGCATCTCAAACCAGTGGGTACTATTGGAGAAATGATTTGCAAAAGTACAACTAAAAGGACATTGGGAAATTGCGAAAGAGACACGCAGAGGATTACACACAATTCAAGCCACTCTGAAAAGAAATAAATTACATACCTATCATGAAGCTGCTTTGCTGTTTGAACAAAACAGGATGGGTCTGTTTCTTTGAGAACTTCTTGTGCATATCCCACTAGGCCGTTATTTTCTAGAAGTCCTTGATACTCTTCTATTTGAGAATGCAATTTGTCCATTCTTAAATTTTTGGATGCTTCAATAGCTCTAAGTGCAGTGTTTTTCCTTTCCTCCAAAACATGAAGCAGCTTATCGAAGTTATTAGAAGCTTCCTCCTTCGCTCTTTCACCATTGCACTGGATTTTTTTTTAAGTTAAAGCAGAATAATATATTAACTTTACGCATGTTTTTGATTAGTTTCAAGAACAATTTCAAGGAAAGAAGTGAGATTAATGTGATGTACAAAACAGAATTCTTTCTATAGCAGGTCTGTCAAAGTTGCGGCCTGCAGGCCAGATGCATCACACCCTGGCCACCCCCACCCCCAATTTAGCGAAGGGGAAAAAAGTTGCGATACGTCATGTGACGATGTGACGACATGAGTTTGACACCTCTGTTCTATAGGAACATAAGTTAAAGTATTTGATACACTGAAATAGCATTGTTCATCTTTATGATTCTGAAGTTTAGTTTACAATCCAACCCTTTACACATGTGGAACTAACCATGGCAAACCACAGTTGTAAACAAAGAATTGCTCTTAAAAATGTAGACACTAGAACATCTGTAACAATCAGGACAAATATATTAGGATGAAGGAACATTTCATCTAAATTACTTCTCTACATTAAATGTTAGGTTTCAAAGTCACAGTAGTACAAAACCGCTAGAAAAAATAGAAAAATACTATTTTTTAAAAGAACACGTTTATAATAGAAGCCTTTCAAAACTCTTTAAAAATTGAAATATTTTCACTGCATTTCAGAATAATAAATTATGGATATTTGCATCTCACAATCTCAAAGGCAATTTAAAACAAACTACCTTTTCGTAACAAGAGTTATTTCAGAAGGAAAGGGTGAGAGATGCCTGTTCAGTATGTAGGCATTTAGCAAATATTTTTCCAATCAGGGCCATTCATGGGGGCAAAGACCAAAGAGTAACAAAGAACAAGGAGTCTACAACACTTCCTTTTCTGGACAAGATAAAAAGTGAAGAGAGGGAGGGCAGTTAGGCTACTTAGTTTGTCCCAGAGAGAATGCTTTCTTGCCAAACAGGGTGAGGGAGACTCTCTACTTTCTCCATTCCTATAGTACTTTTTTCTAATTTGATCAAAATTGTAAAATGGGTTAGCACTGGCTTTGGTTGCTGCTTGATCGTGGCATAATTTTCTGAATATTTTATATAATTATCAAGCTGTAGAATATGATTAATCTAATTTTCAATAACAGATTTTCTAAAATTAAATGTTAGCTGCTCAGCAGCCAAATATTTTTTATTTGATGGTCATAATAGCTAGTAATACACTTATAGTCAACTGTCACAAGTACAGTAACTGAATGATCAGTAGTAGCACAATTTTCTAATACAACATAACCTATTTACAAAGCAGAATATGTAGCTCTTTGGGTTTTTTTAATGCAATATGCAAGAACTTGAAATAAATTAGTCAAATTATAATGCATAGAAATGTTTTAGTTTGAATAAAATTGTTTATGTAGAAATTCACATTAATACTAGTACTATTAAAGAGCCATAAAGTAGCCCTTTTTTTTTGCCCATGGCAAAAGTAAGTAGTTCTTACCTCAGCTTCTTTCACTAAAAGACCAAGCTCTGTAATTTGGTTTTTCACATGGCTCTCCTTACTAATGAGGTAGTGTATATCCTGTGAAAGGTTCTCCTATGAAAAATCATACTGCATGGTTAAAAATGATTGTAAAGTACTATTTTTGCATTTGTGAATACAAGGAACATTAATATTTTTTGTTTTGTGATTGACAGTTCGGTTCAATAAACTTCTATGTTCTATATTATCTATCAAAACTACAGCCCAGCAATTGTTTTAGAATTAACTAAAAGTGCACATACTTCAAGCATGATATGAGAATAAAGAAATGTGATGGGCCTTGGCATAAACTATGTAGGGAGCAATGTCAAATATTTGAAAGCTGCATTAAAAATGGTAACCATGTTCTTTTACTAATATGGAAACATTTGTTGTTTCACTAATTCTAATTGCTTCTTCATTTGCTTACAAATTTAAAAGGTTATTAAAAGAATATAGTATACAATAAGTCAATTAAAACCTGCAGTGAACCAAAACAATTTAAGCCAATATTACAATTATCAAATTATATGCTTTCTCTTTGTTCCAAGAGCTAATCTCAAATGTTACTTGTCCCATCAAATATTTATCTATTTGAACAGATGGCATGAGTCAATATAAGGTATTCAAGGATATTTTGCATGACCATGACCTTGTATTATAGATGGAAATACTCAAATGTGCCTAAATGTTAAAACATGATTAGGACCACAGATAATTAAGCAAAGTTAAAGACAATTTTATTTCTGAGGAAATTTCTAATATTCTACAGATATAACCACTTTGGAAGATGATAATTATTGAGCCAGCTGGTCACAAAATTGTGGCATAAGTCAGAATCAAAACAGACTGGATGCTCTTTAATTACCTAGGTTTTATAAAATGTCATGACACTGAACACAGGATCAGTTCAACAAAGCAGCTACTTTACACTTTGAAACACTAAGCAACACAAAACCAGCCAAGAAATAAAGAGGGGAGACACCTTAAGTGTTTTGTAGGCACTGCTCATGGTAGTCACTCGATGATTTGCATGTGTACCACCCAATTTGCAAAGGTGACAAACAGGTCTTCTGCATATTTCACAGTACATATTTACTTTTTCCATTTCATGTTCCGGACACATCAAAATCTAAAAATAAAATAATAGAATATAAAATATACTTCAAGAACTGTGTAATGATGAAGTAAAATCAGAAGTATTTTCATTTTTGTTTTTCATATACATTTTTTCATATACATCTTTATGAAGATATTAAAATTATTTTCTTCCTTTCTTATCAGATAGTATTTATATACAAATGAATGGATTTATACTCGGGCTACATTGTATCAAATTGTTTAAAAATGAATGCCACAAATCCATTGCAACTTTCCAAAGAAGGGTAAATTTTCTCCCAAAACTTTCTCTTGTTCAATATTGAACAATTTTATGTTGGAATCTGGGTTTCCAGCCAATAGATTCTCTTAATCTCGTCTGGAGATTTTAGGGACACACTGCAGAGGAAAAAGTTGCATGAGGAACTGTCTCTGTAACACTGGATGGAGACTTTTTAAATAGTATTAATCAGGGGTGAAATCTAAAATTTTTCTTACTGGTTCTGTGGGTGTGGCTTGGTGGGGGGGGGGTGTCCTGTGACTGAGTGGGCGTGGCCAACTCGATATCACTCACAGCCACACCCACTCAGTCACAAGACCCCTCCCATCAAGCCACTCCCACAGAACCCAGTAGGAAAACTTTAAATTTCTATTCTGCTGGCGTGTCCTTACCTTTCTCCCGCAGCTCCGCCCACCCGCCCCATTCCCCGGAGTCAGGGAATGCACCATTCCCTGACTCCATCCTTGCCGCAGAGCTGCTGCCTGCTCACCCTTCGCCACGCGGCTCCGCCCACCCGTCCCATTCTCCGGAGTCAGGGAATGCACCATTCCCCGACTCCTACTGCTCATCTTTCTCCTGCGACTGGCTGTCAGGGAAGGCATGCGGCCGAAAGTTACCGGAGTCACTCACTCTCCTTCTTGAATGAGCCGCTCTGGTCCACACGCTGGCTGTGCAAGCGCACACCCAACCTGCTGCTGATGAGTGAATTAAATAAACAGTGTGCGCTTGCGCAGCCGGCGCTTGGACCAGAGCGGCTCATTCAAGAAGGAGAGTGAGCGACTCCGGTAACTTTCGGCCGCTTGCGTTCCCTGACAGCCAGTCACGGGAGAAAGGTGAGCAGTAGGATACACCGCGTGGCGAAGGGTGAGTAGGTAGCGGCTCCGCGGCAAGGCCAGAGTCGGGGAATGGTGCATTCCCTGACTCTGGGGAATAGGGTGGGTGGGTGGAGCCTCCAGCTGCCATTGCTACTGGTTCTCCGAACCACCGGCCATCATCGCTACCTACTCGCCCAAGCTGGTCCAAACCAGGAACATTTCACCCCTGGTATTAATGTAACTATACAACTTCGATATTCATGACCTTATTGTACGAAATACTGTATATTTTGTTATTTTGGAAAATTTCAATCTCATTTGCTTCTACTTCCTTTTGAATAAATTTTGTCTTAAGAATAGATCATTGGACTTTTTCTTTCAGACCCAGAAGCCTAGTTACCTGCATTTTTTAACCTTTTAAAGTTAATGAAAACAAATTCCTTAACCATTTGTTTGCATCAAAGCTTTCTTTTTTTCCCCAGCTTAACTACATCAATTATACTGTACTATATTTTTCTAAATTTCAGAATTAATGGAAAATACGATAGTTTTGGCTAAAGTATCAAAGTAGCCTAAAGTTCACTTAAATAGGATTATAAAATTACATCTTACTGAAACTATTTAATTAAAATTGGAATTAGAGCAAGAATATCACCATCTTCCCTGAAATATTACATATGCGTTTATTCTTTAATAACTTTCCAAGGCAGTTTTTTACAATAATAAGTTTTTTTATATTAATGGAAGGCACCTCCACTTACAGGGATACTGCAATATTCATTAGGCTGAAGCTATAGTCCTCTGCTGCAGGACATGCCATAATATAAGTTTTTCCAATGTTGACAAAAGCATTTTGCAACAGGGAGGAAATTACTGAATTTATAATATGGTTGAGAAACCCAGGCACTGTTGAACTACAGTGATCAATTGGGGGAAAGAGTGCTCATTGCTCCGGGGGGTGGGGGTCTGTTAAATCACAAATTATTTCATTTGGGCAATTTAAGTCATTTGTATAACTACATAATTATGCAAAACATAGAAATTATGTCACTCCTGGTGATTTTCATCATTTGAATAATAAAGATGTAAATTGATGCAAATTACATAATTTGTGCATGATTTGTTAGAGATATTGTAAATAACAACAAAGATTATTTATATTAATCTCAATTTTACTGTTCATCTAAACTATTTTGGTCCATTATAGTTTGTTAAAAGGGGTTCTATTAAACTGAGCTTTCACTATATAACTAACCCTAATGGTGGGTATGTCAACTGTTTTTGCAACTCTACAATCTCTCCGATATTTAATTATTTGATTCAAGATACTATTTAGACTAATGAGAAAGATTTAATACTGGTGCAAGAGCTAGTGCAAATGGATGCAACTATGAACAAATTATAAACTAGAAACTAGGAGGGGAAAGATAACAATTTCGACAATGAAGACTTGGAATAATCCCTGAAAGCTAAACATCCTAATTTAATTTTCTAAACTGCACAATTTCATACATTATTTACAATAAATTTCAATATCAGGCTTCAATAGACAAATCTTAAGAATATAATCATCATCAGTCCAATTCATATTTTTTTTGCTTGAAGAATTAAAATATGTATTTAAAAAAAGAATCAGGAAGTAATCACCCAGACTCAGGATTATCTTCATTTACTTACAGTTATGAAACATGGAGATCATTTAAAATTGGCAAATAGATAAGTATTTTTGTAAGTAAAATAGTAGTCTTGAGGTAGCATTACAAAACAGAGATGTTGAGCAGAAAAGGAAATTTTCTGTTATATGCTACAGGGCATGCTCACTTGAGACTTGAAGCCAATTAACATCTGAATCCACAGCTATTCCACAAAATGTTATAATCTGATTCATGCTGAAGAACAATCTATTCACAACATACAATGAGGACAGAACTGACCTAAAAAACCCTACTATCAAGCAAAGGTTCCTCACTCTGAACAAGTTGCTGAACAGCAGAAAACTTCAACCATGATGTCAGAATTGCTACTGTGTGATGTGTAGCATAAACTGAGCTACAGCTAGAGGTCACAAGACCATTTTTATGAATTGGTTTTTGCAAAATAACAACTTTTCCCCAGTTCTGTGATCTTTGTCCCATTTAGCAGTGTTTAAGTGTGTTCTCAAAATTATAAGCATGGCTTTTACCACATTAGCAAAAAATAAACCTGATTCCTTCTTTCTAGCTATCTAATATAATCTATTTATGAAAGACTGAACAAAGTCTATTACAATTTCTCTGAAAAACAGTTTAAATCAACAGTAAATCAGGGATGGCAACATTTTGAGCATTTTTCTGCATAGGCACTACTTTTCCAGCAGTTTTACATGATTATTTTAAAAATATAGAAATAAGATATGGATCTAATAAGGCTGGACACATGGTATCTATGATATATTTATGTGTGAACAAATATTATCCAACTTCCTGTTCTACCTTTTTTTTAAAAAAAAACTAGAATTTTGTCAGGCACGGAGTTCAAATAAACTGATTTATTGCTAAAATCTATACACAGGAATCTTTTCAAGTAATGATCAATACCTTGCTAGAGTTAGATAAGAGCCAACTACACTCAAGGAGGGAGAGTTGTACTTAGTTCACTTGTGGCTATTTAACTATTCTAGCCTGATCCTCTCTTCACTCCGCCCCCAGGTTCTGCCATTCCTTCTCCTACATATTTGGCCAATAGCAAAACATAGCACATCTCATTTTCATTTCTAAGAATACCAAATATAGTTTCACTACATGTTCTTAGAAAAACAAATACTAAAGGGAGGCAATCATCTTTGGGGGGTGGGGGGGTGGGAAGGAAATGTGCTCATCCATCTACAAAATGGTGATTTACAATGGAAGAAAAAAATCCAATACAACTAGCAGTTAAGACCTCAAATTCCATTTTAGGAACATTAGGTTTCTTAACAAAATGTTTAAGATTTGGGGGGACATCTATAAATATAATACTCTTATCACCATAAGAGCTCAGCAATTGTTTCATACCAAAATTTAATGAACAGTTGGTTTTAAACAGATGCATATATGTTCAATTCTATGTGATTAAAAGCACACTGAAAGAAAATACCACTTACTTTAGGTCTGAAATTGGTGGTTGGTCCCACATATTCATGTTGGGCTTTTAAAGTTCCCCAGGGATGGTGTATTTTGAAGCATTCGTTGCAATAACTTGCACTACAATCCATGCAGCTCTTTGTGGATTCTTGTGCTGGAGGTTTACATAGATCACACATAATAGCTGTGGCTGCCCTCGCTGCCTGCCTGTACCGTTCTACAATAGTTTCCAAGGTGACATTTCGAAATAGGCCACTGATGCCACGTTCGCCAAGATCTACATCATGCCGGCATCCTGGGCAAGGGAAGGTAGTTGTCCTAGGAGTCAATGAATTGCGTTTCCAACCTGCATAGATGGTAGAATCTAATTACAATGCAATAAAACATGTTTTATCTTTTCAAGAGACAAAGAAATGCTAAAACACTGGATTGCATTTAAAAAGAAATAATGTACATCATAGGCAGATACTAAATTAGTGCCACAGAGTACTATTATTAAACAACTTTTCAAGTTGTTATTAAACATCTCAAATGAACTATGTAATCTTAACAACATGGAAAATTACATTAAATGCTTTATAAATGGACAGTCCATGAGTAAAATGTTAGAATGAATACATACATATAGAATATAGTAACAACCATAATTGAAAATAGTATAATTTAAATGAGAAAGATTGTATAATTGGAAGGATTTGTTCAGATCCTTCCTTATCTGGAAACTCACAATAGCCTTTTGCAGTTTATGGTCTCCCAACCCAAGCTGTTACAAATGTTTTTAATAAGGTATTTAACTGATCCCATTATTGTTGTGGAGCAGAAAGAGGGAAGGAAAGAAATCAGCTTGTGAAGCAAAGGAATAATACTATACTTCATTCTCAAACTGCAAGCAATTACTAACTAGTCATTAAAAATGCCTCATACAACCGAGTTTTTTCCCCATAAACATGCAAATATATGCATGTTTGCTTCAATATTAGTAATATTCTTTTGGAGCTACAAGATTAACAGCCCTTAAAATATAACTCATGAAATCCTATACAAATCCTAGACAAATTTCTATAGAAAGAAAAGCTGATTTTTCTCACCTTTGATGTCAAAAATAAAGTAAATCCCCCCTCTGAGTTTAAGTAAATCTAGACAACTTTCAAATATTACATATAGTCTTTTTCAGATCCACTTTCCCAAAATATCTGTATTGTTTTGGAAAACTATAATGCAAAGGTAAAATAAATTATAGCTTCTTTTCACAAAAAGAAATTTTTGAATTTCTAAAATATATGGAGAAGTGGTCATTCTTAATTACATTACAATGGCATTTATTAATTTCAATTAATAAATTAATTTACTAATTTCACATGATTATTTTAAAAAAATTGTTAGGACAGCAGGTTTAATCTAAAAAGGTCACACATGCTAATAGCATAATACACATGCATTTTTAAAATTAAAATACAGTATGCTCTAAACAAAATTTAACTCACAACACAAACCACTACTGATATACTGAGAAGTAAGTGCCATTGAGTTGATCGGAGTTATTTAAAAATAATTGATATAAGTCTTTAAAATGTAAACAGGAGGAGGATATACTCTATAGCATGCAACATGCAGTTAAGCAATGCTACAGAAGCAAACTTAGGCTGGCAAATTAAGCAGGGAAGTAACTTAAGGCATTATTATTCAATAATGAGATTAAACATATATGAAAAATAAAATGCAATTTTATGTATATGTAAAAATGTATAAATTAAAGTGTAGTGGTCAAGTATAGATAGTATGATTTGAAATGTTTAGATAGTAACATGCTTTTGAAATGCCCATAAGGGCCAATATTTTCACTGAAGCCAAAGCATAAATGCTTAGAACTGTTTCAAGTTTAATTACAAATAAAAGTAACAATAATGAAAACATGTGATGTGATGATGATAATGATTGTTATAAAGATACCTAAGATGTTCTATCCCTTTTTATATTCTCTATATTTGCTGAAACTAAGGTAGTATATGGCATTTTACCCTTATTTGCACAGATATCACAGATTTCAGGCATTATTAGTAGTAGTAGTAGCAAATCTTTATTTGTCTGGGCAAGATTTATTTACATTTGAATTTAAAAACAGTTTAAACCCTATCAGCACAGTTAATACAGACTGTCAGTATGCTATTTGTCTTTGTGTTTTCTATTATACTTTATATCCAGAGGATCAGAAAATTTCAGCTGGGCTGAACACAGTATGTCCCTCTCATATTCCAGTTAAGATACTGAGTTCAATTTTAAACTACTAAAGAACTTGGTACCTAGACTCTTAAGACATCTATGAATCTGCATTAAATTTAAGATTGTTCTAGATATCCTTCAATGAACATCATCTTTGCATAGCACCAGAAGCAGCTCAACGTTTAAGAATACACATACTCTTATATTTTCTTCTACCTATACAAATACAGAGCTGGCTAAGAAAAATTTCCAACTGCCTTTTTCTGCTTCTACATGATATTGCAAGACTATAACCTGTGGTTGCAAGGCAGAAAGTCCTTTTATCAATGCACTGAATGTATGTAACAGAGCTTCTACTACTCAGGGAGAGATAAATTATTTTATTCAATATTCTAACAGATTCACAAATAATTCACAATACCACACAAACAAGTAGAAAAGGGATAATACCCCCTTAATTTATTGTAGAGTTCTGAATCAACAGTATCACCAGCATATCACATGAAAAATAAGAAGAATCAGTTCATAGGCTGTATTTAAAAAATACTCTGCAAAATTAAGTCAACTGGATTCATATTTTGACACTAACAATGCTCTTCCTATAGCAACAACGGTCTTCCTATCTTTTGAAATAATATTTTAAGATTATTAGAGAAAGACAAAGATTGAACTGGGAACTAAAATTGGAAACTAAATCACAGTTTGGGAATAAGAATTTTTGAACAGAGATTATTAGGTCTAATTAGGATAATAATATCTAAAATCTATTACCCTCACTGGAAATTTTTTTGGTTACAGTCATACTTTTTGGGAATTGAATTCTAACAAAAATGAATTTTGAAAATGGGGCATAATCTCATAATATTCTTTCCAGAAAATAATGAAAATACAAACCTGATAGCTGTATCAAGTGTATGGAATACAGCATTTACTCTTTTACCATAATTTTTTTCCTTTACAAGAGAATGTGATTAAAATTCCTTTACTAGTGAATTTTGCAATTGACATCTATACTTTTTCAAAATTTATTTGTGTCAAAGGAGAATTCAGAATATAAAAGTTAACAAAATTTTTCACTTAGGACATCTTGGTAGCATCAGAATCACTATACCAAAATTCAAAATATCATTTATTATGTCTAAAGTTAATGTTTAATGCATGTTTAAGTCATCTAATGAAGGTGCAATATTGCCCATTTGAATCCAGCGAGCTCTATATGAATTAGCAAAATGAAAGTAATTTTTGTTTGCAATATTGCCAACTGATAATTTTGGACTTGACCACTGATACTTAAAATAATTATACTAAACCTAATATAATAAGATCCATGTTCTAACAAATATTATCTACAGCCATATAAAAGGAAACATTTCTACCTCTCAACCCATGAGGCCTCCTCTGTGAGGCTGTAAACAGTGAACAGAGAAGCATTTTTAGAAGCTGAAAAGGAAGGATTCTTGTTTACAGTGGTTTATATACCACTGGTTTACAGTGGTATGCTAGAGATAACATAGCATTTCATAACAGCAACTTGGTTAAGTTTAAGCCATGCACATTTATTTGAAAGTTCCATTGAGGAATAATGGGATTAACATTTTGAATAAGCAAGTATCAGAGGTAAGAAGAAAATTTATATCACCATTTATATCTGAAAGATATAATTATTATTAGAACATACTTTATTGATGCTTCTAACTATAGAATTGCTAAGGTTTCAAACATTTTTCTTAAAATGTGATTTATTAATAAATCTAATCAAACATACATCAACTTAACTGAGGAATCAAAATTCTTAACCTCACTTCTGTGCTTCTTTAACACCAATAATACAATCTCTCTAAATATTTAGACAAACAAAAATTACAGGTTAATTTGAAAACATTGGTTACAGCTAGTCCTTGACTGGCAGCCTCCCCATTATGTAAGTTATGATGATCATAAACCGGGTCACCACGTGACCAGACCTACTTTTATGACTTTTCTTAGGCAGCTGTTGAATGACTGTTGTGATCACTAAGTAACCACCATAGTAATTAAGCAATCACCGTGTTCGTTAATCCATTGTTTGCTATGGAACATTTTTGTTAAAAACCACAAGTAAATGCCAGCTTTCAGCAAAAATGTTAAAAATTGCAGACACATGACTGCGGGATACTGCAAATGGCCATAAATCATGGGCTCATTACCAAACATCAAAAATGTAATAATGTGAATGGAGGGAGAGCACAGCAATCATCAGAACTTCAGATTCAGGTCATAACTTTCCTTTAGGGGATCCAGCTAATTTCAAACAGTTGCTAAATGACCAGTTGTAAATCAGACTCTGTACTCAGTTAAGGCAATATGTACCTTACTGAATCTGTATTAACTAAATTTTCAATGTCTAAAACAATGAGGGAATCTGGTACTAGAGTTTATGAACTCTTGGTTGAAGGCAACCAGTTAATATCTGTATTTTACATGATTAGGAGGAGGCCATCCATGACTCATTAATTTTAATTTTCAATTCTAGTTACAATTGCTAAAACTATTGAGAATCAAAAAAATGTTGATAATCTATTGAAAATGATTCAAAGATCCATTAGTTGATAACAATCTATCATCTTTGACAATACCAGAAAGACTGCAGTAACATGAAAATGACCATAACTCAATCACCAATGCATATGTTTTATATACAGAAGATCATAGATTCATACTCTTGGTATCCACATTTAAAAGAAAAAGGAAATATGTGATACACATGACCTCTGCCCTAAGACTCTAGTCAGGAACTTCTAGTCAGAATTAACAGCTGTGAACTAGATAAATAGGTTGTCAAGTTGATGAAAACATTTCCCAATTTTGGCTATGTTTGTGAAGAATTCCATTGCAAATGAAATGTAATACAGTAGAGAAAGAAGTGGAGAAACCAACACCATGATCTCAGCCACTCTTCCTGGGATTGCATTAATTTAGTAACTTTATGCAGAATGCAAGCACCTGGAAGTTGAATCATTACAAAAATATGGCATATTCTTAGAAAAGTGAAGACACACATACTATGAAGAATCAAACATGGTATTCAAGTAAACAATTAAGCTTTGCTCTACTTTAAATGCTGGAGACCACTAATTTCATGATGCTACATGTATGTGCATAGATACATGAATGAAAAAGCTATAAAAGCTATTTATTGGAACATTAATACCCTAACTTCATCTTGACAATATAGCAAGAAAGCATTTTACATTTTTTGGACTCATTGGTTATCTAATAATACACTGTGCAATTCAGATGATACTAATCAAGAGATATCATTTCTAATGTTAGATCCAAACTTATCTATTGCTCAAGCATTTTGACTGTTTGACCTAACTGGATGTAGATATCATGACTTGTTTTTATTATTTATTTTGATGTGGTTCTATTAAGGTTATCGTTTTGTAAATTACCATGTTACTTTAAGAATAATTTTTAAAAACTTTTTTTTACATACCTGATCTATTAACCCTGTCAATTCTATCCAAGCTAGGGGAATTCATTCTACTGCGAGGGCTACTATGATTGGAAGTTTCTGAGGCAGCATCATTGAACGAATCTTCAAATGTTAAGTATAGAATTTCTTTTACACATTTGTGGCAGATACTATGTTGACAAGGGAGAATAAGTGGATGGGTAAATAACTCCTTGCATGCTGGGCAGATGAGTTCTCGTTCAATATTCTTAATGGTAACCTATAAACAAAAAGAAATGAGAAACTATAAGAAGTACCATGATGGCTACAGTCAGTTAAAAAAAATCATAACATTATTTCAGTCAGGTAATTTTAAAGAAATTAAAATATAAATACTGTATGCTGTACGTAGCTATTTTCACATTCAGCAATCCAGATAACCTATAATTTCCACTATAAACAGTTGTTCATACAATAACTAAAGACAGCAAGAGTAATAACTAAAGACAACCATTTTGAGAGCAGTCAAAAATGAAATACTAATTTAATACATTTTATAAGAACAAGAACATAAAAATGAAATGGGAAAGAATTTATAAAATATGACCAAAGAAGGTAGAGGATAGGGCTCCAACCAATATGGAAGTTTATTAACTGCCTTGGACGGAAGGCTGATTTCTTGAGTTTACAGATATTGTCGCAGGATATAAACTATTCCAAGTAAAGCCACCTCTTGCAATTGACTGATGGTGAATTCGTCAATGCTGATGGTTCAAACGGTGCTTCATTTTTGGGAGGATTACACCCAATAATTACTATTGGTATTACCTTTGCTTACTTTTCCCAGTCATTCTATTTCTATTTGCAGGTCTTTTTATTTTGTTATCCTCTCCATTTATTTCTCTTTATTCCGAGGACTCCAGATACTGCCATATCCACTATCCAGACTTTTTTGTCTTTCTTATTGACAACTGTTAAGGTCTGAGATGTTATGTGGTGATTGCCTGTCTGCTTGAATTCTAAAGTCCCAGAGCAATTTAGCTTCTTCATTTTCTATGATTTTATTTTATTGTCCCACGAGTTTTTGCTTGCAGGAAAATGATATTTCCTGCAGATCTTCCACTGCATAATTGTTGCTACTTTGTCATTTGTGTTGATAGGGAGTGAGTGGTCCAATTCACAGCTTCTCCTTTGTAGCATGCTATACGGCTCAGTATTCTCTCCATTCCTTTTTAACATATAAATGAAGCCATTAGGTGATATCATCTATCACCATGGGATGAGGTGCCATCAGTACCCTGATGATAGTCAACTTTACATCTCCATCCTTGGTGATTCAAATGAAGCTATTGCTGCCCTCTCACAGTGCCTGGAGGCTGTGAGGATTTGGATGGGGGACAAAAGACTTAGAATGAACCCTGGTAAGACCAAGTGGCTTTGGGTATGTGGAGCTTCAAGATCAAGGACTTTTAACATCTTTAGTTGTAGATGGGGATACAGTGCCTGAATGTGCAACTTGAGGATTCTCCTGGACTCGCAATTCCTGCTTAAAGAACCAGTGTCAGTCATGGCTAGAAGAGCCTTTGGACAGTTTTATGTTATGCATCATATATGCTCTTTCCTGAATCGGGAGCCCCTGCACTCAAGTCACTCAAGCCTTGTTCATCTCATGCTTGCACTACTGCAAACCACTCTATATGGGACTACCCTTGAGTATTCGGAACTCAAAATTCGAGCAAAATGCATTCATACAGACAATCCTTGGCGCCCTTAGGGTATCCCATGTTATACCACTATGAACTGCATTGGTTGTCAGTTTGCTTCTGGATCTAATTCAAGGTGTTCTCATCCTTAAAGTCCTTCATGGCATAGGTCCAGGTTATCTGAGGAACCATCTTACCCCAATGGGCTTGGCCTTCCCCACCTACACTAGCAGAAGGGGCATGAAGACCCTGTCGATCAAGCAATTCCAGCTGGTGGGGTTCAGGAGAAAAGTCTTTTTGTGCTGTGACTCCTGTCTTCTGGAATATTGTGCTCCTCCCCACCCGCAAGGTGAGATTAAGACCCCATCTTCTTTCTATGTGATTTTGCTCCCTTCCTTCTCAATTTGAAATTGTCAATCTTTGTCAATTTGAATTTGATTTTAGTGTTGTATTTATTGTTCTAATGTTTCATCTTGTTGTATTTATTGATTGTAAGTCACCAAGAGCTGCCCCTAGGCAAGCTGGGCAGCATAAAAGTTTAATAAACAAATTAAGGAGTTGAAAACAAACAAGGGATAAAGATAAAAATATGAATTATTTTTACTATATTACATGGTTTTTTTACCTCTTGTAGAAAAAAAGCAAATAAATATAACACTATAGAGAAAACAAATGCCAAGAACAATATAACAATGTTTGATTCTGAGAGTTGCACTTTCACATTGATACCATGGTATGGCAGTAAAAACCTTAAGAGTTTATCAAACCACTTAGACATGAGAATTAATGTCGTTTGTTTAAAATCTATTTTAGCCTAAATATTTAACAAAAGGATGTAAATCCTATCCAATTTATTATTGTATTTTCTAGTTCTAAAAATAGTATTACATATATTGAAGTGCCCGTGCTTTAAATACACATTTAGTAAGCATATGGCGATTTTCTTTGCTTCCTTTCCAAAAGGATTCTGAAGAAGAAGAAAGTACATGGATAGAAAAGATGCTTGTCTCAGTTACAGTTCAGTCAGAATAAGTTATAAACTGGTTGAATAAATCAGATGTATTCTGCAACATTCAGTACTTCACCTTTTGGGAATGTCAATTTGCAAACTCAGCAACCAAAGATTTCAAATAGTCATTATTCATTCTCCAGGGAAAAAAAAAAATCACTTTCCACTTATCCAGAGAAAAAAGGGAAATGAAATAGTATTCCATGTTACTCTGTAATATGTTGACTAGGGAGACAGTTCTTTTTCAGTTAAAATTGAAAATATGATGGATAGATGCATTTTTGTCACACTGTCATTTTCTCAAAGGAATTTTGAAGTACCACAATCTGCAATCTAATCTTTCAAAATATATTTGCTTTGACATAAGCAAAATATATAAACAAACCACCATCTCTTCATTTATTTACTCAAATTCACTCAATAAAAAATTGATAGTTATTTTCACTGTTTAAACATCATTTTCCACTGATAATTTAAACTGAAATGTCTTAAAGACCTATGGTACTGACTCTCCCTTTTACTTTCTATAGCTTGACAATATTGTTTGCAAAAGTTGTTTGCAAATTAAGACTTAACACTTATATCCTAATGATAAAAGCAAACAAAATGAGTTAAATGTTGGACTTTATAAAGTTTTCCTTGAACAATTAGTTATCTTTCACTTTGGAAGATACAATAATCTGCCTTTTAAAAATCTACTTCTGAACAACTAACATTCAAGGTCAAATGTATCATTTTATGTAAAGACAGATGACCAAGTGGTGATCTTCCATCTTCAGTTTTAGATTTGAATATGAAGCTATTTCATCTTTCTTTCAACTGAATTTTTGAAATCATACCCCAGAGTGAGAAAGGATATTGCAGACTAACAGGGAGATTTTTTTTTTTTTTACCCTGAATCATTCTGAGTCCACTGGGTGCAATATCCAATCTGGATCACTTCTCCAGAATGCTATTTGGAACATATATTACAGTGGAAAACTGTTCTCAGAAAAATTGTACTGGAATAAATTACACTGACTTTTGATATCTTTTGTTGTGGCCTTTACGGTGGTTCAAGACACTCTTATTTATGCTTTTCAAAATTTATAAAAACTTGCTCTGAGAAATTACTGGGAAGCTTGATCTAAGATACCATCAACAATCCAACCTCTTTTCCATCTATTAATCTCTGGAAAATTATTAGTTAGGGGTTTCAAGGAAGACCTACATAGGATGAAGATAAACTAAATGAAGCATAATCATTACAGACTGAGAAACTATTGTACAGAATAGTGTTTATACAAAAGCAATTTTGGAACAAAGAGTCCTGAAGGAGGTTGCAGTGAACAATTAGGTATTATCTTTGGGTTCACTAATTCGGGTGACTGTTTTTTCTCAACTTCAGTTTACCACATCCTGGTTTCATGCAGATTAGAGTGCAGTCCAATATTCTGATTTGCATTCGTTATCTTTGTTTGAGAAAACTGGATACAGCTGCAGTAATGCAAATAAAATTTGAGTAACAATGTGGAACCTGGTCTTCTTTTGCCTCAATTTCCCTCTCATTTTCCCAAGCGCCTTTGCATACATTCATCTACTTGGCTGCATGTACGCTTTAGAAAGCAAGGCTGAAATCGTCTTGTTTGCTTGTGCAAAGCAATTCATGACCGAATGACTAACCCTCTCCAGTCAATACTTACACACAAGTGAAAAGCTGGAAAATGGACTGCACCTACCCAGCCTAGATCAAGAGAATATGAAGGATGGACATACTCACTTGATCTCTTACACAAGCTCCAATAAAGTGTTCCTACCACATCTGCAACAATGCAGACATTCCTGAAAGATCTGAAAGAAGTCACGGTCAAAGACTGAAATAGATGGAAGCTCCTCCTTGGGATAGAGTCCATCAAACGCTCAATTACACACTATGAGTTTGCACAAAGCTTTGGGTGAGAGAACACCCGGGGCTCCAAAGCCTGTGTCTTACTTAAAGCAAACAAGGGGGTGGGTGGGAGAAGAGTCAGCCTTCAAGCGAAGGTCGGACGGGTGAGGCTATTTGGCAAGCCGGCTGCTGAAAAGGCAACCACAAGCTCTTCGGAGAAGGGAGCGGAAAAGGCTGCCACGGAGTTCTGCTTTTGCAGCCGAGCCGCGGGGAGAAACAGAAGGGAGGCAGCCTGCCGTGATCGGGCTCCCTTCCTCCCCACGGTCGGGAGGAAGACACGGTCAAGCCCCACAGGTCGGGAGGGGGGGGGGACCTCAGATCCTCCCCCTTCCCTCCCATATGACGACCCCCCCCCGCCCCGTCAAAGCCCCTCCCGTCTCCTCAGCCTGCAATTTCCCTCTCAGGAACACTCACGACGGGTTCCAGCCGGTCCCCTTCCATCCTGGAATCGTCACTACCACTGACGCCGCCTTCGGTCCCGGACGGTTGAGCCGAAGGTGCCCGGGGGGGCGCGTGTCTGGTTCTCTCGCCCTCTTCGCAGACTCTCGGAACCGGTCGAGTCCGCCCTTCCCCCTCCCGAGAGCGCGGCGCGAGGGAAGGGATCAAGAGAGCACGCGCGAAGCGGCTACGAGGCGCCCAGCAGCTGCCACTGCTGCCCCTAGGAAACTCCGGCACCGGGCGGGTGGGCGGGCGGGCGGGGGGGGGAAGGAGGTGGGGCAAAGGGAGAGGGGCGGGGCCTGCCTGGCAACAGCCTCCACGCCACAATGTGGGGGGCGGAGCGTCAGCGCCACCTGGCACCTTTGTTGAGCTGCCGCTAGGATGTTTTCTCCACCTTTCTTTCCAGGAAGGGAGCGGGGGAGGGAGGAACCTATAGAATGAGTTCCCTCCCTGACCCATCCCTGTGGGGGAACCACGAGGAGGAGGAGATTATAGTAACTCCTCTCGAGAAGCTCTCAGTCGGGCTCGAACCAAAATCGCTGCCACCCGTTTCCAGCCTAAGGGAGTCTCCGAGGAAGACCGCAAGGGCAGTTGCAACCAGGGCTGCTGCACGTAACTGGATTTCTATCTCGACAGACAAAAGGACTAGAGAGGGGAAGAAAGGAGGAAAAGAGCGCAGTCTTTACATTGTGTTCAAGGCAAAGTTTTGGGAGTTTTATTCTAGGAACGACAATTGCAGAAAGAATTAACGCGGTTTACAATTTTCGGATAGAGAGCACCGGTATAATTTTTCTTTGGGCAGAATCAGGAAGAGCACTAATCTTAATTCGCTGATGCTTTTGACTCTTTTCTAAAGCAAATTATGAGAATTGGAGCAGATTAGTTACCCTTTGCAGGCCTAGGGTTTTCGCAAGCCACTCTTTTCTTAGTCTTGGTTCCACTCCTTTATGAGGAGTATCAAAACCATTTCCCTAGCCTAGCCTAACATAAGAATTTAAGAATTACACTAAAATGGGGAAATTAACTCGGAAAATAAAATATCTGCTTTACTCATAATTTGATAACTAAAAATAGGTTTTGGACTGTGTTTAAATATACTTAAAGGCCAAATGCACATTGCACAAACTTGTTAATATTAAGAGTAACACTGCATGCAGTGAATGTGTTCCAGTTAGTTAGTTTGTGTTGCTAGGAACTGATATAGAGGGAAGTTGGAGGTAGACACCAGTTTCCATCTGACTAGATAAAACCTTTGGGAAAGTAAATATCTTCAGATTAATTCTCTTTATATCAAGTGTCTTTGATTCACTTTAAAAAAAAGTTTGATTAAAACAAAGAATCTGACCTAAAGCTTTGTTTAAAATCATTTTTCTTTTCCTGTATTCAACTTTCCCCCCCCTCCCCCCCAAATCTTAGGGCCATTCATTCATCACTATCAGGCTGATTTCCATCCCTAAGTCAGCAGAAACTATACCAATGTAAAAGATATCCTATCCATTGTTAATCCATACCCTGCTTCAAGTCATTGCAATCCTGACTTCTTTCCAAGATGGCAATACTTAAAAATATTTTATAGTTTTGAGATTGCCTTTCCACGCTTGTGACAAGAGAGAAAATATCCATCAAAGGAAAGCTATCTGACCTTGAACTAGAGACAGAATGAAGATAAATGATGTGTATAAACAAAAGCAAAAATCATGTTTAGCTACATTTATGCTGCAGTCAGATATCTTTAAGGGAAGACCTTTCATCACAAGCATAACCAAAAGTGATTCCACCATTGTTTAAATAAGAATAGTGAATTAAAAATAATTTAGCATCTAATAAGTGATAACATGTTTATTTTTATTAGCAGGCCAGAAATGCCAGCTGGATAATTTTGGACCAGTAACACACTCTCAGCCCACAATGCCAGGCTCAGATGACAAGCCAGATGGTCAATTCCTCATACAACCAATGAAACAAAACTCAGTTGAGCAACAACAAAAAGCAGACTCCCATAGTTGCAGGGAAACACTAGGAAAATATATGGATCAACACTTAAATATAAAATAGGCTCATCTTAAGTCTATGGAGATTCTCAATCATCCAGATCATGGTTGTCCCAAAGGTGCTTTTCCCAAAGCCCAAATGGACTTTTTTGTTGTTGTTTTTTCTTTGAAAATGTTTAGCTTCTCATCTCAAGAAGCTTCTTCAGTTCTGAATGAAAGAACCTTCTTGGATAAGAAGCGAAATATTGTCAAAGGAAAAAACAAGGAAGTCCAGTTGCATTTGGGAAAAGTACCTTGGGGGCTCATCATAAAACTTGAACATTCCTTGCAAATACGCACACACCAATAATGAGCTGCTGAGAGAATGCCTGAGGCAGCAGAAGATGTGGGAGAAAGATCAAGCAGAAGTAGTCATGGCAAGACAAGACCCTGCATGGCATGTAGAATGGACAGATACCTGAGGTAGCAGACATTGGGAAATCTTACCGGTGGCTGGAAAAGGATGGATTAAAAGACAGCACTGATCATAACAGCACAAGAACAGGCGCTAAGCAACAAATTAATAGGAATAGGGATCTACCACATTAGACAGGACCCAAGATGTTGGCTATGCAGAGAGGCCTCAGAGGCAGTCCAACACATCGAGGCAGGGTATAAGATGCATGCAGGAACCATATACACTGAACTGCACAATCAAGCAACTGGCATTGTGTACAGGAACATTGGTAGTATGGAGCTGCTGGGTGACTTTGGAACCTGGATCTGCTCCCTAGACCAGGTGCCATTCTTCACCCACTTTAACTCAAAGTTGGAAGGGCATTATGACAGTACAGTACACATTGCTATTATCTGAAACTATGCTGTCATTTTAATTAACAAATTAATCTTCTGAAACAATAGTTTCAATAACATGCCTATTTTCATTGAGAAACATGGTCTTCCTTGAATCTCAATTTTGGGGGATGCATTGCCTGAGTGGGACTACAGCTTGATGGAGGAATACATCCTACATCATACTCCCCCCCCCTTTTTTTTTTTTTTTCTGATTATTCCCTACTTACTTTCTCGCCTTCCCTATTCACCACCCAAATTACACAGTAGGCTGCCAGAAAAGGAGAGATCATTTTGGCTAGAGATCCAAACTGAATGGAATTAGAAACTCTAATGCTGTATAGAATATCTAACTGGATCAGAGAGTATATTTATTAGGAAATAGATATATACCATTCTTTGGAATAAATATACCAAAAATATACAATAATATTGCAGTATCTTTAACAAGCAGCCATAGTATTGACCAGCAAAATACAGCAAGGATATTAACACCAGACATCTAACTATAAAAGCAGCATTTTATTCATTCTTCACCTAATCTATATTGGAACAAAGTGGCTCTGACTCAGCAGAGCTCTTGAAGATATACACTAATTGACTTTGTTGAAATGAATGCATTACAGTAAGAGTATTTCTGTCTGTTAGCAAAGAAAAGAGACTAAGTGCTCTTCTGGCCTACCAAACACAGGAAACCACAGACTGTAACCATTTTCAGGGCAGATATGTGACTTCACTGTCTGTCATTAAGATGCATTTTATTGAATGGGGTTCATTCTCCAAGAATTGAATTAAATATGGCAAGGATTCGGTCCTATTCAATATCTTGGCGTAAACCCTGAGTATTTGTCAGAACATACTTCTGCTATAAAAATTGATAGGCCTCAGGAGAGTAGAATTATTCTCTTGCATAGAAACTAGCCTTTTCACAAAAAGACTGGACTAGATTCTTTATCTATCCATTATTATTCAAGTGTGCAAGTTATCAGAATGAACCCTTATTTGGAACCAATTACAATGGTTCTGTATGAAAATTGTGAGCCATCTTGAACATTTTTTACCATAGAAAAGCAGTATGTAAACAAACGAAAGATGAAATTAGGTTTCCTTTAGTGAGTCAACAGAAATTGCCCCCCTACACGCACACACACACAAATGCACTATATGTTCTGGAGCACTGTTTCTCAATCTTGACAATTTTAAGATATGTGAACTTCAAACTCCCAAGAATTCTCCAGCCAGCATAATGCACAATTGCACTCAGAAGTCAACTAATAACTAGTACAGCTTGTGTGGCATTGGAAATGCCAACAGGTTCCCTTTGCTGCTCACACCACTGCATTTTGAAACAGGTCTAGTTTCTGGGTGGTCTTCAAGGGCAGCTCCATGCAGGAGCATTGCAATAATCTAGTCACCGGATGATGAGGGTATGAATACCTCTGACTGAGGAAAGGGCACAACCTGTGCACAAGGTGAACCTGTGGAAAGGCTCTCTGGGCCATAAACCTATCTGATCTTCAAACAGTAACTATGATTCCAGAAAGACCCCAGGTAGTTTATGAGTCTTAAACAGAGAAATTCAGTTTGAGATATGAGGACAGATTAACATCAAGATCTTTCAAGATTAGATTTTTTAAAATGTTCTGGGTTATAAAAAATCCTATTTCATTTTTTTGCAGACTGACATGAAAACAGCAGGAATGGTAGATTATTGAAAAGAATAATCCTAACAAGTCATCAAAGGGACATGATGGCTTAGTGGTTCAAGATGCTGAGCTTGTCATCTGGAAAGCTGAGACCCCAGTTCAAGACCCCAGTGCCATGTGATGGGGTGAGCTGCCCCAGTTCCTGCAAACCTAGCAATTTAAAAGCATGCCAATGCAAATAGATAAATAGGTAGCACTTGGTGGGAAGGTAACA
The DNA here is from genome assembly GCF_059756535.1 of Pantherophis guttatus. NCBI lineage: Eukaryota > Metazoa > Chordata > Lepidosauria > Squamata > Colubridae > Pantherophis > Pantherophis guttatus. The sequence continues at coordinate 51,553,194 of NC_142064.1, forward strand.
GTGTTCCGTGTGCCTCAACATACAGTCATGATAGCCACATGACCACAGGAGTGTCTTCAGACAATGCTGGCTACCTCGGCTAAGAAACTGAGATGAGCACACACACCCCTAGAATGTGACATGACTAGACAGGGTAAACCTTTACTTTTAACAAGCATCAACTACTTACCTTCAAAGATTTCACAGATTGATTTGATTAAAGATTTGTCTAATTAAAGCAGTCTTTCAAGGATGATTTCAAACTTGGCATTTTTAAGATGTATGGACTCCAAGAATTCTTAAAGTACCCTGTTATTAACACAGCTGCCTGCAATTTACTGCTGGTTCGAATCTCTCCAAGGCTCAAGGTTGACTCAGCCTTCCATCCTTTCTAAGGTAGGTTAAATGAGGACCCAGTTTGTGGGGGCAATAAGCTGACTTTGTATAAATATACAAAAGTATGAAGGCTATTGCTTAACGCACTGTAAGCCGCCCTGAGTCTCCGGAGAAGGGCGGCATATAAATCAAATTAAAAAAAAAAAAAAAAAGTTGCCAACATCTTAAAGTTGCCAAGTTTGAAAATACTACTTTAAACAATCCAATTGTGCATTGCCTTGATAAAGGTTGATATTGAATAGTTCAAAAATAGACTCAATCAGTAAGAAGTGGGTAGTAATATCCCAAAGAAAGTGTTTGGGAATAATAGGAAGCCCAAATGGAAATGCTAATAAAGATGTCTCTAACTTATTAGGGATTTCAACAGCCTGTCCGTCCCCTCCCCCCCCCCCCCCATCTCACCCATGTAATATGCTGTTTGGAGATTGTGAAACTTCAATACCACAATGAGAAATAAAGTTTATTGCCACAATAAATAAAGTTATTCTAAAACGAATGCAAGTTTTCAGCCTTTCAAGAAGAACATAATTAGACAGAAACATTATTATAAATCCTGAATCATTTCCTGAAAGAAAACAGTTTTCCTATTATAGCCCTTATTATCATTGCAAAAGAAAGCATATTTAGCACTTAGTAACATGAAACTACTGCTTATGCATAGATGAGTCCTCCAAATGGTCATAATTAACTTCTAGTTCAGTATTTTTCATCTCCCATGATGGTTGGAGAATTCTGAGAGTTGAAGTCCACACATCTTAAAATTGCCAAGATGGAAAAACATTGTTAAGTACCAGACTCTTTGTTGTCCAGGTCCAGCATGTAAACAGGACAAAATGTTAACTAGCTAGAAAAAGTTTCTAAGTTGTATCGATTTCGTATCACTTGACCATTCTACTGAACTCTTTCTTCTGTTCTATCTTAAGCAAAGGTATTGAATCCTCCACATTTATTATTTTTTTGAAACTTGTATGCCTCTTTTCTCCCAGTGACTGGTGCTCCAGGGAATAACAAATGTATTGATTTACTTTACTGCCATATTTATAAGAGATTATAATAAAATCAAATTAATTATGTCCAACACATAGTTAAAGATAATTCTTAAAGCTTATATTAATATAAACTATATTAAAAATTAATATAATCAACTTAAATTATAATGAGCATGCAGTGGCAAATCTTAATTAAAAGTCTTTCTAAACAGGTCAGTTTTCAAAAGATAAAGAGAGAGGGGGGTTATCCAGATTTTTGTAAAAGGATGGTCCCTAGAAATGGTGCCTCTACTGAAAAACAAGATGTTCTTGCATTCCCTTGAATTTCACATGGGGGAAAAATTGGAATGTCCCAACCTGAAACATGTGCACTGGACAGATAATATCCATTGGAAAATCATTGTTTATGTGCCATTGAATTGTTTTCACCTCCTAACAACCATATAGATTTTCCCATGACGACCTATTTGTAACCTGTTCTTTCAATTCTCCCTGCAATCCACTCATCACTTCTGTAACTAAGTCCATCCATCTTACTGCTGGTCATCCTCTTCTCTTTTTTTATACCTTTTCTAGCATTACAGACTTTCCCAGAGCAACGAAGCCCAGGTGAACTAAATAATGGGAAGGGAACAAAAACTACAGTTACTATGTGAGATGGTTGGCTATACAATGTATTTAAATAATTACTTTAATTTTTTAGCATCATGAAGGTGAAATTTTTATATAATACAAATTATTTTTGATGAACCCAAGCTTGTGAGGAAGATCACAAAGTTCTGAACTCTGCTTGATCCTCACCCCAAAACTTTGAAATTGAAATCACCAAACACCATAAACTATAGAGATCATAAGATCAGACAAGATATATAGTCAAGGTGGTCAGGAATGGTCTTTTTGTCTCATAAAACAAAAAGCAGAAGCAGAACTCCCAATTTGTCCTTATAGCCCAACAATATAAGTATTCACAGTCCATCATCTCATGAACAGAGCCCCTGATTGCCACCAAACTTTCATTGATGAGAAAGTGAATTTCATTGTGAATTAACTTGATCTTATTACACAGGCATTTGGCATTTACAAGCAACAGCCTGAGACTGAAGATCTCATGGACTTCTAAATATACTTTTCCCTTGAACAATTTTTCTGGTGCTGTTTCCTGAATCTTCCCTATTCATTACTACCTCAATGTGCCCATCACCACTCATTATGTTATTGGATTGTCTAAATTTGTCTGATACTATTTCTAGGTGTTTCTCTGAAAATACCAATTCCCCATGTATTTTGCCACCACCTTTTGAGCTCAGCTTCATTTTGCACATCTAAAAAAATGATTTTTGATTTATACATTTACATTTTCTATACCTCAGCTTAAAACCTTATTGTTGATCCCTTCCCATTACAGCCGCCCGCTCATGAGGCTGATGTAGATAGGAATTCCCTTCCACTTCTGTCACTTTGGGGGAATTCTCTTCCTTAAGTTTAAGTATCCAGTCCTTCTGTTAGTCACTGCTCAATATATTTCCCTGTCATATTGGCTCATATATTAGAGAATCTTATTATTACTTCTTATTACATTATTATTATCAATTGTCATTCTCATATTTTTCTTCTCTCTGTCCCATTCCACTTCAATCAAATTGTTTTGATTTGTAATCAAATCTCCTTCTGTAGAAATGTGTTACACCAACTCCATATAATGTCCTCTATTCTGATATCCTAATCCAGCAGCCCCCAACCCTTTGGGCACCAGGGACCAATTCTGTGGAAAGGTTTTTCCACGAACCGGATGGGGCATGATTTCATGGGCTGCCTGCATCCCATGGATGGGATTTCGCTTTTTTACATAGCTTGGTTTCTCATATGCTGTAGACTAATGCCGGTCCATGGACTTGGGGTTGGGGACCCCTGCTTTAATCAACAGTGCTACCTTTCACTTTTTTGTGTTTTACATTATATTTCCCAGGGTTCACTCTTTGATGACTGACTGCCAGTTCTTTTGAAAGGATCCCAGCCTTAAAAATTCTCCTTTGTATTCAGATATATTGGGCTTATATTATAGGACCCAGAGACACACTATCTTTGCCTAGGCCCCAGTGTAGATAATTTCCCAAGATATCAAAAGCAGCATACATAACCATGGCTGAAAAATGGATCTAAATCAGGGGTGTGAAACTTGCAGCCCACAGGCCAGATGCGTCAGGCGCTGGCCATGGCTACCCCATTTTAGCGAAGGGGGGAAAAGTCACAATACATCACATGATGACAATGTGACGCCACAAGTTTGACACCCCTGATCCATTCATCTCCTTGAATTCAGAACTTTGCCCAGGAATAAAATATCTGAAACTGGACAAGAACTGAAAAAGAAATGAATAGCACGTCGATAAAAATGTATTTAGTACCACCCTTTGTCAGCTTAGCCAGAACTTATCTCAACTTTTATTAGCTAAAAAAAATAACAGTAAACACATGAAAAGGAGATTCTCCTTTTCAGAGAAACACTCTCTGAAAAATAATCTATTATAAATGGATAAGCCATAATTACAGCTATTGGATTTGTATCATATGTAACTGGCACAATTCCAAATCACTGAACTAAACTAAAAAGTTCCATAAGAACTGATTAGAGCAAGCTGCTGAATACTCCAAATTCTTTAAACACAGACAAGAATGCTGTGAGGTTTTCAATATGCTAGAATGATCCACTGGAGATTTCTGTAAGGCACAACCTTGTTATAGAGTAGTATTTCCTGCCCATCACCACACCCTGAAACTGATCTCCAAACAGGTTCTAATCTATACTGTTTTAGCTTTCTGCTAGTATCAATCTAGGCTTCTTTCATATTTCATTGCTGCTGACAATGAAAAGCTCTTTTGGCTTTCCTGAACAGGAGAAAACACTCAGGGGCAATTCATGCAATCATCCAAGTCATTTCTAGACGTGAGCTAGAGCTTTAACAGAAATGAACAAGGTAATGGAAAAATGTACAAGCCTGTCAGGAAATTTGGATAAATTAATAAATGTATCTTTTTGGAATAATCAGCTGTGGTAGTCAAACAAGGAACTCGGAATATTTTACAGCTGCAATTGAAGCTATACAGCTGCTTACCAAATTTCTTGGGTCAAGCATAAGCTTTAGCCACATTTCAAATCCTTTGTCATACCAAATTGTTGTAGTCTTCTTCAACATTTACATTACAGTGTAAATTAAACTCAGAAGATAGCAATCATACTACATAGTGCAGAATTCTGGGAGTTGAAGTCCACAAATCTTAAAGCTGCCAAGTTTGGGGACCCCTGCTCTAGATGGATGACTAGGATGAAGATCAGGTGCACAAGATTAGATGAAGATCGAAAATGTTTTTTTAACTATTGCTGCCCAATGACCCTAAAAGTGACATTGAGCTGTGCTGGATACTAGATGAAAAGAAAAGAGATTCTGCCTTACTAAAAATATTAAAACTATCCAGAACATAAGTCTGCATTATTTAGCATTTGCGCCCATTACTTTTAAAAAGCTAAATTTAATTTCTGCTTATAATCAAAACATGCATCAACTAGGGAGGTATAGTTAAATGACTTAAAATTCAGTCCTAAGAGCAGGATTTTTCAGATTGGATATTGCCTATTGATGAAGTAGCCAGATTCCAGTTTGGTGCCTAAGTGAAGTTCTGGTTCTGATCTGTTTTTATCTGCAGCTTTAAGTCACTGCCTTAGTACATAGCAGCTGAAACAACCACTAATGTTTTTGTTATAGACACAAATAAACATAGTGATATGGTCAAAGTTTGAGATGTGCCCAACTCCTAACATTTCAGACTGCTGTAGTTACATTCCCTGCTCTCTGACTGCTGGCCATTTTACATTAGGCTGCAGGACAGATTTCACAGCTATTTTCTGCAGAGGCATCTACCCACTTTCCAAGCCACTTTCAAGGTTTTACATGGTTTTACTAACCCTATTTTTAAACATGACTTTAGTGTTGTTCTTTTGAAGGAACACTAGGCTTCTGTTTTTTTAAAAAAGGCCAATGCTTACCTCAACTTGTTGCACAAAGAATGATTTAAACTAGACAACAGAACCAGGTTCTATCATCAAAAAGACACTGCATTACAATGTTTGTGTTAATTCTGTTGACAATGGTTTTGCACTTAATTTTTAATTGGGAGCAGGCAGAACCATTCTAGTTTATTCCCCAGCCTGCTTCTTGATGCTGATGTTCATAGCCACTTACAGCAGAATGCTATTTATTTGCAGAACCGAGGATGGACTTATTTCTTCACCTTTCACTCTTTGCTTGCTACTTACAATTCTATCTTTGGACATGAGTTTAGCACTCTTTAAGAAGAACACCATACTCATATTCAGAAATAGGCTGATTGATAGTTTTGGCATGTAACTCTTATGAGTTATAGGTTGAGCAACTTAACAAATGCATCATTCCACCTGCCATTAAGGAGAGTAATTTTCCCACTCACGGGTAATAATAAAAAGGAACAAAGCGAGGGGAAATCTATTTTCCTTAACTTATCCCATTTTAAAACAGCAAGGGCAACACTACTCACTGGTCTCATCACTGAGGCATAATAAGATCAGCAATGATAACAGCACAATTTGTACTTTCTTACTACTCAGGAAAGGGAAACATTTTGACATTCAAGATCCCTCTTAGTGATTTATATTATGTTCTAGCACACCCCCAGCCATTTCAGAAGCAATCACAAGTGATACTTATCACTAATGGGATCCTATCATAGTTTCCATGAGAAATACCAGAAGGTGTTAACATAAGTTATGCAGGCAAGATTCAGTCCAAGGAATCTATTACTTCCTTCTTCAAATTTATGCCCTTCATGTGTGTCAGATTACAGTGAAAGATTATGCTGAATAGGTAGAATGTGAGTTACTGCACAACACATTTGGAAGACAGCTCCACTGTAGAAGATATTGCATCCCTGTGCAAGATACATTTATCCCAAAGAACTTCTACTTCCTAAATCAGACAGTGTAAGACACATGGTCATCCAGAAATAGGTTTTACTACTATTCAATGTGTTGAATACTCCTAAATCTAATTTACACAATTTTAAAATCTTTGCTTTCAACAATTTTCCCAAGTGACATAGAAAAAAAAGATAGATTAAAAACAAAGATTAAAGCAACCTAGTTGCAATCAATAGAGATGCTTCAGGTGTAGAAACAGCTCAGCTGTAAAAACCTAGGATGGGGATGATGCAGCTAATTATCCACGTTACACTTTCAGCTATAGCTTTGCAGTAAGTTTCAATGGCCATCCTGTGGAATTGCTATAATTGAGAACATCACCATGGAGCACAAACTATACATTGATTTTCATTGTAATTTTTATTATTTTAATTCCCAGACCATGAAATTATCAATTATAGTAATGAGAAACTAATTTAGAACAAATTAATGACATCATTCATTAATCATACAAGCTCAACATCTTTTGTCTCTAGTTACTTGTTGAGTTCTGACTGGAATTGCTACCGTATTGAGTTCACCACATGCTTATCCAAAAACTGCACTGCATAAAATTATCTTGCTTGGTTTTAACATCATGGTTTAGTGTACCTTGTAAACCCAGCCAATTGTGATTCATTTAATACCTTGGCTTAACAACTTGCACAACTGTTAATATGAAGGAAGCTAATACGAGGAGACACTTATTTCAAACACCTAGTAGTTGCTTTAGCTAAAGCGTCATACTTACAAGTTATCTGAACTATGGTTTACTTTAACCCAGATTTCAGGCTTTATATGCCACATTCACTGAATCATGAACTACAAGTAGTCGTCCAAATGAACTACAACACTAAATGAACTTACAACAGTTCATTTAGTGACCATTCCACATTACCACGGCAACGAAAAAAAGTGACTTATGCTCATTTTTCACACGACCATTGCAGCATTCCCATGGTCGTGTGATAAAAATTCAGATGATTGGCAACCGACTCATATTTATGACGGTAGTTGTTGTCCCGGGCTCCTGCGATTCCCCTTTTATGACAAGCAAAGTCAATTGGAAAACCAGATTCGGTTAACAGCCATGTTACTAATTTAACAACTGCGGTGATTCACTTAACAACAGTGGCAAGAAAAGTCGCAAAATGGGGCAAAACTCCCTCAACAAACGTTTCACTCAGCAACATACATTTTGGGCTCGGTTGTGGTCGTAAATCGAGGACTCCCTGTACACGGCCGAGTTCGCCAAAACCCCTTAGGCTAAAGCGTGATTGGCTAGTTGGTGGCTTAACTACGTCGTGCGAAGAATAGCCAGGGAGCTACTCCTAAACGTAGAACCGCTGGAGGATTTGAAATCCAGCTCGGCCGTTGAGTCTGTTAAATAAACAAGAACCCGGCGTGCTCTAACTAGCCTACACTCCCGGAGTAGCGGCTTACCACTCAGACGCAACTCACGCTTCTTTATCCCGGAGGGCGGACAAAGCCGCCCGTCCAGTCGCTCTGGTTAAGCAGCTCCCCTCGCGGAAGCCCGCCTGCTTCTCCCTTCCGCCGCCTCGGAAACTCTTTTTCTCGCGGCTGGTCGGTTATTCCCGCAAGCCTGAGCCGAAGTTGCTTTGCACCTGCGAGCGCGGCAACCGGAGGGCTTACTTCGTATTGGACGCCGAATTACCGGCGACAAACGCGAGGGAGATTTGGGTTGTTGTTTTTTTGGGCGGGGAGGCGAGAGGGAATTCGCTTTTACCTTGCCTTTTGCTAATAGCTCCACTATGTAGCCGAACGCGCGCTCTTCCTTCGACTCGGACATCGTTTCAAAGGAAGCCCTGCGGAGGCAGACGCTTCCACCGCCACCCCCGCTTCGCTCCACGCCCACCCACCCGCCACGGGAGCGTCAGTCAAGCCCCGGTGTCGAAGCAGCGGAACTCCGAGGAGAGAGGAGGACCATCCTCGCCTTCCTCTTCGACTGCCCCCTCGGTCGGAGGTGGCCGTGCCAAGAAAACCTCCAAGGCCGCGGCCGCTGAGGAGGACCGCAGCGGCGGGCGGGACGGAAAGTGTGTGTGGGGTGTGTGTGTGTGTGGAGATGGAGACGGGCTGGCCTTAATGAATTCTGTCTGACAGCAGGTCAAGGAAAAGGGGCGTGCATAAGTGCACCAGCGTGCCTACCGTCCCTGTCCTAATATTCCTTTTTACTTACTCTCTTCATGTATTCAAATTAAGTCTGTACTTTTACCTGTTATCTTATATATGATTGACAAATAAACTTATGAAACTTATGAAAAGGTGAGCGAAGGAGAAAGGGAAAAAAAAAAAAACTGCCCGGATTTGAAACAATGAGTAGCTGGTTTCTGTCTCCGGACAAGTCGCATTCCTTCTAGAGGAGGCAGGGATTTTATTCTCACTCCCTCTCTGGCAAATAGCTCTGATCCACGGGGGTCAAATGAACCCAAAGCCAATATCCTAATGTCCCCATTTATTCATATGCATTTCATGTATTCATAATCATGTTTATACTTTGATATATGTAATCTTATATATGCTTGACAAATAAATAAAAATAAAATAAATAAAAAATCATTTCAGCAAGGGGGGGTGGGGGTGGAAGGCTCTGTTTACTCTGAGGACAGTTATAAGGCAAAGCCATGAAATCAAGAGGCTGATGGCACCTTTCCCACTTGACATATTACAGGTAGTCCTTGATTTACAACAGTTCATTTAGTGATGTTCAAAGCTTATAACAGCCTAGAAAAAGGTGACTTATGACCATTTTTCACACTTATGACCATGGCCCCATCTCCAAGGTCATGTGATTTCCATTCAGATGCTTGACAATTGACTCACAGTTATGACGCTTGCAATGTCCTGGAGTCGTGTGATCCCCTTTTGCCAGCCTGACAAGTGAAGTCAGTAGGGAAACTAGGTTCACTTCACAACTGTGTTACTAATTTAAGTACTGCAGTGATTCACTTAAAAATGTGAGAAAATTCGCAAAATGGAGCAAAACTTACTTAACAAATTTCTCACTTAACATAAATTTTGAGTTCAATTGTGATTGTAAGTTGAGGGCTATCTATATATAGCCTGGGAAGTAGAAATTCTCTTGTATTCATATTTTAAATCCTGATGTCAGACTAGTGCCATTAATTGTTCTTGTCCTGTTTTTCCTATATAGAATCCAGAGGGGTGTTGATGCTAGATGGTGGCATCTGCCCTACTGGAGAAGAGCATGTAAAAGTGTTGCTGATCTTGTGTATGTATTTTTTGGGGCCTGTGACAGCGTTCCTGATGTAGATGTGAGGGCAAAGAAGATATCTGATCTCACCATATCCATACCGACAGCACTATCACAAATCCTATTGATGTTGGGGCCCACTACAAAATAAGTGGTCATAGAATTGCATGTTTAGTAAGACTCTTCATGCTTCATGGTTAAGAATCAGATCAATTTTAATTAGCAGTAGATTCTTTAATACCATTTTTTTTCCTGGCATGAAAAGTGAAAAAAGTTAGGCTGCTTTAATGAACAACAGATAAGTGCTACTCTCTTGCAAGATTATTCTTACTAATGATTTCCTAGTTAAAGTTTTTGTATTTCTTGACTCCAGTATAGTATTTTACTAGATTTCTGCAGTCCTGGTGTATTATGCCTAGATAAGCAGCATTTTAAAGAATTCTCTCTTCTTCCTTTTTTTTCTTACCTATTCTGCACACTCTTTTTGGAAATTAACACAAGTGGGAGTTGGTTCATCATTCCACTGTTTTGCTATTTGAACTGAGCTAGGTATGCTGTTATGTCATTTTGATAGACTAGCAGCACAGCACTGCTGAATTGAAGTAATCAGGAATGCAAGCAACATCAAAATGGAGGCAGAGTGATGCTAACCATGGGTAGGAAGAAAAGGGTATGCCCTCATCAATCTGAGATGGCTACTAAGTGTTATTCTAATTCTGCATACAACAGATAAATCTGATTTTATCCCAGAATGGCTGTAACAGATTTTATATGTCTTAGGGCTTTTGTTTGATAGTGGCCACAAGAAGAAAAATACTACCCTAACTTTAATATAACTAGGTAAGGCTACCTTATGTGTCAAGATGAGATGGAGCTGTGTCGTGGGGACATGCCCCCCCCAAAAAATTGCTGGGGGTTGTTTGCATCATAGTTCAGTACAAGTGGAGAAGGGCCCATTACGACACATTTGCAGTATGTTCTTACAAACTGAAAGCCAAATTCTATTAATCTGATCTCAGTTAATTATGTAATCTCATTAACTCTATCCATAGAGCTTCTTGAGAGCTACTTTAGGAGAGTTGAATTGCTCTTTTCAGAGTGTTCAATGGTAATGGTTACTGTAGTGATATTATAGCTTTCTACAGTTTAACCTTGATACAAAATACTCTTCTCTTTAGAAAACTGAGCACAAAGCTAGGTATCAAGCTCCACTGTTACTGGATACTCTGCTTTTCACTCAATCATTCATTAGCTAAATAGCTTGCTATTCATTATGTCCTGTTTCAGCAAAGGCACAGGCTTTCTCTAGTGACTTACCTTTCCCCCCCCTTGTTCAGTACTGTCTTATAAAGTTTTGCAACTAAGCACCCAAATGAACTACATAACTTGATACAAAAAAAAGAGGAACAGTCATCAACCAATACAGAAAAGAATTCAAAGGAGAAGAGAAAGGTAGAAATGTTCTATTGCTGGTTTTGTTTGGGCCTTGATAACAAAACAAGTAATGTGTATCACCTTCAGTAGTTGATGAGGCCTTTCCTCTCAGTTCTTAGGTCCAGAGGCTGGGCCTATGATGCATTCTGTAGCCATCTTCTTTCTGAAGTAGCTACTGGAGGGCCTGTATTGTAGCTGAAATAGGACCTAGGAAAATTGGCTTGTTAGGCCAATTTGCCTGAGAAGGCAAAGTACATTCCAGCTAGCTACAGGGCTGAACCGCCTTCTGAACTATCCTTGCTTGACCTTCAGTTACTCCTTTTTTCCTATATTTTACATTTATTTCGTTCCCAAGAATCAACTTTTGTTGGATAAAAATTCTATTAGATTGAAGAGAAACACAACACCAACTGATCCCTTTCTCTGAATTAAAACTTAGTGGTGAAACAGGTAACATTGGAATCAACAGCCGTAACTGATATTAGGCTCCCAATTTTAAAAGACAAAGAGGGCAGAAAAAAGTTGATTTATATATTTGATAGCCAAAAATCATAGGAAGTCTCGTAGAACTTTTAATAAAAATCAAAGGCATAAGCTTTCTTGACCTGCCCCTCATTTCATCAGATGTAGTGAGTAGCTAAACTGGTGTAGAATATGAATTGTGGTGAGGCATAATGAGGGAGAGGACAGATTTGGTATGCAAATGTAAGTTACATATGAGACAGATTTTCAGTATCTTTTGCTATTAAAACCCATTTTGTTTCTTGAGAGCTTCTAAGATTATCTAAATCTTTTGTTGTTTGTGTGTTCATCAGTTCTTGCTCAATAGTGGAGTTAAGGACCTTTGAATTCAGCTGTAGAGTATCCTGGGAAAATGATTTGTTCTAATACTATTTTGCACTTGGACAAGAAAGAACTGGGCTGGATCTAATCAGTGTTGATCAACCACACCTACTGCTTTGCATTGTTATAATTTAGTGGAGAAATGTCCTTTGACTCCTGAATATCTAAGGATAAGATGCAGAACATAGCAAAGAAAGCAAACTAGGAGATTTCTTTTTGGAAAAATACATCACAGCAGTGAAAGAAATGTTTTGGACTATCTTAAAAGCTAACAACTGTACTTCCAACAGCTTGCATGGACCGAAGGTGAGTTCATTTGAGGGACATGAAGCATTATCCTAAGTTGGTAGATAGATTGTATTGGAGGCAAGAAATATTAAAGAGTAAAGTCAAAATATAAGAAGCAGGGATTCTACAGTCACAGTTCTTTGTCTTTTCTTCAGATCTCATTACTTTCAGCCTCATGTAGATAGGGCCTTTAAAGGATGTTCTATGCCAGAGGTGTCAAACTCAATTTCATTGAGGGCCGCATCAGGGTTGTGTTTAACCTTGGGGAGGCGTGGCCAGGGGGCATGGCCAGCTTGACAGCACTCATGTCAGGGGCGCCTATGGCAGTCCAAGCGCTCTGCCAGCGAAAACGGGCTCCTAAACTCCGTTTTTAACTATGATGGCCTCCTGCAACTCTCTGCCAGCAAAAACGGAGCCCTCCTGAGCTTGGTTTTCATTGGCAGAGGCACTGCAAGCCAGTCCTTCTCTGTTACCAGGGTGGCCCCACAGGCCAGATCTAAGCACCCTGCAGGCCAGATCTGGACCCCGGGCCTTGAGTTTGACACCCCTATTCTATGCCATAAGAAAAGTTTGAAGATGAGAGAAATGTTATCGCATAATTTTAGATTCCATTGCGTTGCTTGAAGATTCCTAAAGTCTAGAGTATTTTAACCCAGCAATAAGGTCTTGCTAGATTGAATAAGGCCTAGGACCGTGTTGGCGAACCTATGGCACATGTGCCGGAAGTGGCACGCAGAGCCATTTTTCCGGGTACACGAGCCGCCGCCAAGCTCACCTGAAACTGTGCATGCATGCACCTCTGGTGCACATGCGTGCAATTCAGGGGACCCAGATGGTCTTCAGAGCTCTCCTGCACATGCATGTGTTTGTGCATGCATGCGAAATTGCGTGCATGCGCAGACAGCATTAGTGCATGTGCATTGCACACACAAAAACTGCACATGCGCATATAATGAGATTGTGCACACAGCATGTGCTAGTGCGCATGTGCGAAAGCGATGCGCATGCGCAGATGGTGCGGTTGCGTGCACAGCACATGTGGACCATGGATGGGCGTGAAGCGCGTTCCTGTTCGGCACTCGGTAAGTAAAAAATTCGCCATCACTGACCTAGGATGCCTTGAAGGAGATGGGGAGGGGGGAGGGGCTTAAAAAAAAGCCTGAATTGTGGCTGCAATTGTGTGATTAAAGCCCCATGCCATCCCTTTCTACACGTGTGAAATCAGTGCATTATAAAAGAATGGGACTTCAATTACACAATTACATTTACTTCTTCTTTTTTTTTTAATTTGATTTATATGCTGCCCTTCTCCGGAGACTCAGGGCGGCTTACAATGCGTTAAGCAATAGCCTTCATACTTTTTGTATATTTATACAAAGTCAGCTTATTGCCCCCACAAACTGGGTCCTCAATTTACCTACCTTAGAAAGGATGGAAGGCTGAGTCAACCTTGAGCCTTGGCGAGATTCGAACCTGCAGTAATTGCAGGCAGCTGTTCTTAATAACAAGCTTAATAACAGAGTGCCTTAGACCACTGTACTACCAAGGCTCTACTACCAAGTTACTGTCTTAACTCCCCTCTCACTGAATAAAGTTTTAAGAATAAACAAGGCAGAATTACAGGGCAACTACATTTTCTTATGCCTAGTCATGCTTGTTAAAATCATTAACAGTGAGACTCATTTCAAACTTGTATTTAATTTTTATTCTGAAAGAGAAATCAGGCCTGCTTTTTTCCATGACTTCTGTATTAAGAGAAATATTTTATGCTGCATCATCTAAATAATGCACAACGTGACATCCATATTTTGTTACATAGCTAAGGTTACTGTATTGTTTTGATCATAAACAGAATTTCTTCACAGAAAAAGCTAGTGCACATATCACCAACGCTGCATAGGCAGATCCTTGTAGAATGAAGTGGCCCAGCTTTCTGAAGCTGTCCTTTGTGTTTTGTTAAGCCACCAAACACCTGCCGGGATAAATACAGTCTTGAATTGCTTGCTAAAGTTATCAAAGAGAAGCTGGATGGAATTTCAGCACTTTGAGCTCTTCAGTCTGCTCTGGTTTCCACAAGATGCTCAGCCGTAGTTTGATTTGTTCTTGATTGACATCTTCCTCTATGAATTCAGCCACTGCAATTTATAAACATACCATGCTTCTGGTTTGGTATGTTGTGTGATATTTTTACATTAAAGTGAGAGTGTGAAGTGTCTGTGCAGCCATCATTTGTCCTCCAGTTATGCATCCCACTTGAATTTGCTCCTCATATTAAGCTATAATTTACTTAAAAAGTGCTTACTAAAGAAATGTTGCAAATATGAACAGTTATGGTTTAACAGTGCCCAATTATTACAATTCTTGTAAACTGCCTTGAGCTGCCATGTGCAAATAGGCAGCAATATAAATTTCCAAATAAATAAATTCCTGTATCAGCAGGGGTGTCCACAAACGGAGGGGTCAAAAGAGATGACAGCCACAACCATAGAATTGAAACCCTGGCCCTTTTTATGTAGGCTGTGACATACTAAAAATAACTACAGTTTCAGCTGCATGGTTTTGATTGCTATCTTGTATTTTCTAATTCTTCACTGCAGACACTGCTATCTGTTAGACAACATTACTCATGTTTTACTATAAGCAAGAAAAACCAAATTCACACTTATAGCATAGGTGGTACCTGGCTCAACAGCAGGAACTGCAAGAGGGATCTTGGAGTCCAAGTGAACAAACACTTAAATATGAGCCAGCAGTGTGCTGCAGCTGCCAAAAAAGCCAACACAATCCTACAGTAGGTTGCGTTAATAGAGGGATAGAATCAAGACCATGTGAAGTGTTAATATCACTTTATAATGCCTTGGTAAGGCCACACTTGGAATATTACATCCAGTTTGGGTTGCTACGATATTTATTTATTTATTTATTTATTTATTTATTTATTTATTTATTTATTTAATGCAATTTATATGCCGCCATATCTCCGAGGACTCAGGGTGACTCACAACAGTAAAAATGCATAGTTCCTCATTAAAAGCGATATAAAATTAAAGTTCTGATTTAAAACAGTTTAAAATTCATTAACCAACCCCCACCTCCCCATCAGTCCAGGCTGTGGAACAACCAGGTCTTCAAATTGCGGCAGAACGAGCAAAGATCAGGAGCCATTCGGAGCTCCAAAGGAAGTTGGTTCCAGAAGGTGGGAGCGCCCACAGAGAAAGCTCTCCCCCTAGGGGTTGCCAGCCGACACTGTCTGGCCAACGGCACCCTGAGGAGGCCCTGTCTGTGGGAACGCACTAGGCAATTGGGGATATAAAAAAGACATTTACATAGTCTAGAAAGAGTGCAAAGAAGAGCAACAAAAATGATTAGGGGACTGAATGCTAAAATATATAAAGAACGGTTGCAGGAATTGGGTATGTCTAGTTTAATGAAAAGAAGGACCAGGAGTGATATGATAGCAGGGTTCCAATATCTAAGAGACTGCCCCAAAAAAGAGAGACTCAACCTATTCTCCAAAACACCTGAAGGCAAGGACAAGAAGCAATGGATGGAAACTAATCAAGGAGAGAACCAAACTGGAACTAAGGAGAAATTTCCTGGCAGAACAATTAATCAGTGGACTGACTTGCCTCCAGAAGTTGTAGGTGCTCCAACACTGGAGGTTTTTAAGAAAAGATTGGACAACCATTTGTCTGAAATGGTATAGGGTTTCCTGCTTTGAGCATGGGGTTGGACTAGAAGACCTTTAAGGTCCCTTCCAACTCTGTTATTCTGTTATCCCAATGCAGCTCCTATAAACAGGCATTTATATTAGGCTATTAAAATTCCAATTATAAAATTTTATAAACATTTGAAATAAAGAATATAGATACTGGAATGGTTGAAAGTGGATTTTGTCCAGGGCCATGCCAGTGCATACAACTGAAGTTCTATAAATAATACAAGGCTTTCATGTTTCTGACATATTTCTCATGAAGTTTGTTTCCTGAACTCCATGGAAAAGCCTTGCTCACTTAGCACAAGACTTTAAACATTACAATATTCAACTCTGAAATATGGGTTGTGTAGACCCCTATAAATATTTCATGTATAATGTTCTATTTGCCATTATGTACTTATAAGCAACAATCCCAAGTCAATGGAAAATCATATACCAATTGCCTTGATATTAAAAAAATGTTTCATTTGGAATACATATCCACATATCTATTGCAGAAACCTTGAATTAATCCTTGATCCTTGAATTAATTGCTACATTTTACCCTTCTTCTTTTTCTTGATTTAATAATTTAAATAAGTAGTCTTTTGGGTGAGTTGACATTTTTAACACAAGAGCATGTATAAAAGAGCAGACGTAATTAACCAATAGGGCAAGATATTTTTTTTTAAGTCAACAAAGAAGCCAGTACACTCAGGGTTAAAATATTAATTGGCTTTAAAGTGTCAAGTAAGTATTCTAATTATGCCAAAGTAATAAACAAGATATTAAAGATTTATGGAAGGAAAAAGGAAAAAGAGTGGTTGGGCAATTAATTGTAAACTCAGGAAATCTCAGAAGATCTTTCAACATAAATATATTTCAGAGAGCAAATAATCTATTTCTCCCCCAAACAGTTCTATAGAACAAAGAATGAACTGACAAAGCTTTAAGTTCTGCCTTTCATTTTCAATTTCTAATTCTTAACATACTCTTTCTCTATCCCATATGATTCCCTGACCTTGTAAAATTAAAGAAAGAGAATAATGAGAAAATGTAATTATATCGGTGTTCAAAGAAATTCATTAAGAAATCAAAAAGGATGGAGTAGAGAGAATAATCTAAACGGCACCTGAACTAGAAGTTGCAATGGAAATCTGAGGAGACCTATATACATTATAACATGTTTTTTTTTCCTCTGAGAACTCAGCATTAGGAATGATTTGTCTCTGGAGTTTCACAACTGCATAGATATTTAAACAAATGTTTCCTGCATCTAAACCAACTTTCTAAGCAATGATAATGATGGAGTTTTCACTAGAAATGTTTGTCTCGAAGGGAATCTCTAGTAAAAGTCAAAAGTCTTATATGATCTGAAGAAAAACTAAAGTATGGCTGTTTTTTAAATAGGTGAATAAAGCATTGCTTCCGCAATTGTGAGTGCACATTACAATGATGATAAATGTTTTAAAGGTTTAAACCCATGCATGTCTAAATATTTAAAATGTGCTGGGACTGAAATACCTACTGGGTGAGCATTGAGAGAGTGGAAAGTTTATGAATACTGTATAAAGCCATCTACCTTACAAGCACTTGTAGTTTGTCTGAAACTTACTGCACACAGCATGCAGTTCGCATATTGTAGTATTTTCTGTACATATGAAATATGCGTTAGAGCTAAGGGAGTTTTCATTTGCTTTTAGCCACAAAAATATTCCATTGATTAATGGTCATAAGGAGCTGTTGCAGCTGCTAAAAGAGGAGGAATAGGAAAGGCAAAGGAGTGAATGAGAGAATGAACCTAATCCAGATTTGGTATCAGATCAACAGCTGCAACAAAATTTTGTTTCCTTTTTTGGAAGGGA
Organism: Pantherophis guttatus; assembly: GCF_059756535.1. Classification (NCBI taxonomy): domain Eukaryota; kingdom Metazoa; phylum Chordata; class Lepidosauria; order Squamata; family Colubridae; genus Pantherophis; species Pantherophis guttatus. Next base: position 51,570,904 of record NC_142064.1, read on the forward strand.
AGTCGTGGGAACTCTTGATCTCCACACATTCCATAGTCTGCACATGCCTTTGAGATCAACATACAAGGGGCCCATGTTACATGTATTCAGATTCCACAGTGCCATTAAATATCAAAGTCCACAGAACCAAACTAAACTTACATGCATCTGTAAAGCTGCCTATTTTTAGGCTTTTGGAAGTGCTAGTACAGGGAATGTTTTGTAGCCCATTAAGGCAAGCAGTGGATAGGAGACAATTCTAGACACTTGCATCCTGTAAGATATGAAGAGTATTTATTTTCAGCAAGTAAATTCAAGGCTATTGAAAATATCTGCACCCATAAGGAATCATTATAAATAGCATGACCTCTATAAACATCTCATTTTATAGTGGTCATTTGAAGAATTTGTGATCAAATCTCAGAGGAGATGACCAACCTTTCAGTGGCAGTAATAGTACTTAATCATGTTTAGATAAATAAGGACACAATTGGCAATTGTTGATGCAAAGTGGACAGAAATATATCATGCATATTGGCTTTGCCAGAATTTTCTGATTTGTGGAGTCCTTACTGTTCAAAGTTCGTTTGCTTGCAGACCTTTTTTTAGGTAACATCGATGCAAGTGGTTTGCTCCCATATATAATAGGCTGCCCTTCAAGCATTGATGGAGGTATGTTTTTCTCCTTAATAGTTCTTTGATTATTGTTTTCTGCTTGATTGTCTAGTGTTAATCCTCCTTATCTAGATCTTGGCTGCTGGAGAGGATCTGTTCTTTTTTTTCCTTCTTAGCTTTTTAATTGTCTCTTTTGAATGGTGTGTAAATATGTCTGTGGAGATTCTCCACAGTCCAGTTGCCTTTTGAAAAGCACCTTTGGGAGCGCAAATATGGTTTATTTCTGTGTGTCTTAATAGCTGATTTGTCTGAATGCCAAACTTCCAAGAATTCCCTAGTTTTTTTTATTATTTAGCTTGGTCTAGGACAGGGGTGGGCAACTGTGGCCCTTTTACAACCTGTGGACTTCAACTCCCAGAATTCCTGAGACAGATTGGCTGTCTCAGGAATTCTGGGAGTTGAAGTCCACAGGTTGTAAAAGGGCCACAGTTGCCTACCCCTGGTCTAGGATGTTCAGATTCCCAGTTGAAACTATGGTTCAATTTTCAGACAGAAAGACACCAAAGTTAAGAATTACATTGTGGTTGTATTATATATTCATATACTGTAGAAGGTAGGACACATTCTGGTAGTCACATGAGAGTAATACCTGAAAGCCACAAAATAGTGTGGATACTTTTGATGTCTCAGAATCAATAATCAGAACAAAATGGGAAGAAAAGAAGAAACAAGATAGTGTAGCTTTTGAAACCTGACTGATAGCTACATTCCAGGTCTCATGACCAGGCAGGAGAAGGGAGGGGGCTTAGCATGAAGGAATCGGCAACATACTGGATTACTGACTCACTGAAATCTAGAAATCTCTTGTAGGGGGAATATTATTCTTTCTATCCTCTGGTTGGATGTGGTCCATTTTCAACTCAACTCCCTCACCGCTGCAAATCTGGTTTTCTTCCACTCTTCTTCAGATGATAGACAATGTCTCAAGATTTTTACACAAGGTTATTCCTACATTATTTTGAGTTAGAAAGGATTAAAAGCTGAGGGGAGGGGGTAAGAGAAGATGAGAGATACATTAATATTCAGAGCTAACAATCTGCATTTAGCAAGTCTTAAACGGGGATGCCAAAATAGGTTTTTGAGATTTAATTTAGGTTTGTACAGGTGCTGAGATGCCTTCAGGCTGATGGGAAGGAAAAGATCCCTTGTTCTTAAAAAACTCCAAAGTAAATTGCTACATTTATTCCTAAGGCAGTACATACATAGCATAAGTAAATATGGAAAACGTTAAATCTATAGAAGAAAAACTGAACATATGATTGGTAAAGCATCAATTCAAAAAAAGACGATCAGAAAAGACTTAGAATGCTCCCCCCCAATAAATAAAAATTAAAGCTCATCTTCCTATATATTCTGCTAAGTACATAATATGTGTTCTATAATATATATTTCAACATATCGCTGCATTGCAACTTGAACCTCAAGAAACACAGAACAGAATAATAGAGCTGGAAGGGATCTTGGAGGCCTTCTAGTCCAAACCCATGCTCAAGCAGGAAATTCTATCCCAATTCAGACAAATGGTTGTCCCATCTCTTCTTAAAAACCTCCAGTCGTTCCACTAATTGTTCCATCAGGAAATTTCTCCTTAGTTCTAGGTTGGTTCCCATCTTGATTAGTTTTCATCAACTGCTTCTTAACCTGCCTTATGGTGTTTGAAGAATAGGCTGATTCCCTATTTTATATGGCAACCCCGTAGATATTGGAACACTATCATGTCATGCCTAGCCCTTCTTTTCATTAAATTAGACATACCCAATTCCTACAACTATTCTTTGTATGTTTTAGCCTCCAGTCCCCAGTGAACCACAAAAAAATAAGGAAACCAGAAAGTTCATTTTAAAATGGCTTAACTAGTTTAACCTACGGTAGTTAAATACACTGCTCAAAAAAATAAAGGGAACACAAGCAGAAGACATCCGAGATCTGAATGAATGAAATAGCCTTATTAAATACTTTGTTCGTTACATGCAGTAGTTTTGTGTTCCCTTTAGTTGTTTGAGCACTGTATAAACTACTGTATGTAAAGAACAAAGTATTTAATAAGGCTATTTCATTCATTCAGATCTCGGATGTCTTCTGCTTGTGTTCCCTTTATTTTTTTGAGCAGTATATACTTCTGTTGAAAAATCAGTGAATTACAATAAAGTTGAAAGCACACTTCAGATCAAAGAAAATGGCTAAAGGATACAAGAATCCCCAATTTGCCATTTATCAGCCCCGAGAACAAAACAAAAAAAAAATATTTTTCTTCTCCTTCATGCTTGGAAGAAATTACATTTCTGATATCGAGGATCTCTTGATAGGAGCCAGAATTAACAGTTGTCCAGCTGCCACAGAACACTCTCTGGCTTTTCCTTTTCCCTTCTGTATTGTGTAAAATGTACATTTTCACCCAGATGTAACCTAACAAAGGTAACAACATTAATCACAACACTGGGGAAAAAAGCAAACAAACCTGTATCTACTATAAATGGTTGTGTGTTAAATTGGCATGTTCTGATTATAATAACTTGCCAGATTAGATCAAAACTATAATGATATAACTGTGATTTTTCAATTTTAATTTAAAGGTCTTAGTTCAGAACTGGTGGAAAATAAATTGGTCTGCAAATATTCACAATCACAACCATTCACAATGGACTTGCGAATTTCATTAACCCATGATTTGTTTTACAGTACAGTACATCATTAAATAGGCCATAGATCAATAAACCATAAACTATGATTTATCAATCACTCAATTTAGTTTTCATTTGTTACCACTGTAAAAATGGGATTCCCTAGAAGCAGCTTTTTGAGAAATACAGTCCAAATTTCCCCTATTCAGGCTTTCCACACAGTATCAGTCAGTTTGTGACCGTAGGGTACACTGTTTTATCAGTTTGGCATAGTGGTTAAGGATCTGGGATAGAAACCAGGAGATTTATGAATTCTAGTCCCATCTTAATCACGTAAAATGGCTGGATGATCTTGGGTCACTCTCTCAACTAACCAACCGTCTGGGTTGTTATACAGAAAATATGAGAAGAAAGAAATATTAGGTGTTTGCAGCCTTGAGTTATTTATAAAATATAAATAAAAGCTTAAAGTTTGCCAGGCAATCCAAGCAAATTGTGAATTGTATCTGTTGTTTAGATACTAATCAAGGTACAAAAGGTAAAAGAGGATGACTTTTCACCCAGTTGCTTTTAAGATAAGCTATCTGTTATTTTATATACCTCATCTTTTCCTTCAGGGACAGAAAAATAATGTGGTCTTCACTGTTGTACAATTATGAAGTATAAGTTTACAAAAGCAGGAAGTGGAATGCACTAAGTGAGAAACTGCTAAATGTAATGTAGGTTGCGCCATCTGTGCAACTATCTGGAGCAAGTCACAATATTTGGTGTATTAGAAGGATCCTGAGAATAACGGCATTTTATTTTTTTTTATCAGATTAGCACAACATACCTTAACTATTAAACCTTAATTAAAACTGTAGAACTCCTGTCATCTAAAATTCAACTTGTAAAAGCAAATGTATAAAGAATGAGGCCAAATATGAACTCACAATGGAGTTCAATGATATAGTTTATTGTAAAGGGAGAATCTTTAATGAATCTACCGTTTAAATCAAGGGATTGGTATGAGTGGTACCTTAAGAAGTGAAAATGAACTGAGAGGGCCTGTAAAGGACCTGCAACTGTTACTAATGTGTATGGCATGGTTGCTTCTCTGCCTGAAGATAGTTTAGAAGATTGTAGCAGAAACGTGAAGAAAAAGAGGATTAGAGTAGTGAGTGGACCCATTCTAGTTCATAAGAGATAATGGTTTATGAAATTAAAGAAACAGCAGGAGGAGCTGCCAGAGGAAGCACTATTCCAACAGGAAGAGAGTCAAGCAAAAAAGCAAGCTCAGCAGACAAGAGTGACAAGCAAAGACAAAATTCGTAAGTATAATTTGAACTGCTGAAATTAAACGAAGAACTTCATGGAAGAAACTAGCACTGAACACCTTGAGAATTACAGGATTAGAGACCTGGAATGAAAATAACAAGCACAGGTAGTCCTTGACTTACGTCCTTGACTTATGGAGCCCAAAATTTCCATTGTTAAATGAGACATTTGCTAAGTGAGTTTTACAAGCTTTTTTGCCAGTTAAGAGAATCACTGCAATTGATACATTAGTAAAGTGGTTGTTAAGTAAATCTCGTTTCTCCATGACTTTGCTTGTCAGAAGGTCATAAAAGGTGATCACTGAAGCAGCTGAATTTTGGTCACATGATTATGGGGATGCTGCAGTGGTTGTAACTGTGAAAAACAGTAATAAGTCACTTTTTTCAGTGCTGGTGTAACTTTGACCAATCACTAAATGAACTGTTGCAAGTCGAGGACTACTTGTAATTCAACAAAGACGAAGTGATACATTTGGGAAACAAAAATCAAACACATAAATACTGTCTAAGGAAGGGGAAACATGGATAGTTTAATTTAGGCTGCTGTACTTAATGTGTGACTGGAATTGAGAGCCCAAATAACCTCTTCAAACTGTATAATTCTAAATTAATATGATCCCCAAATAAATACAGTACATGATGAATAAAATAATTTTATTTTTTTTACAAAGATTATACAATTGTTGTCTACCTTAAAGAACACCTTTTAGCAATTAAGACTTAATTTATAAGATACCATATGAAGACCTTATTACATAAGTATCACTAATTTCAAGATATTTAGTATGAAAATATGTAAGGTCATTTTGAAGTTTCTTTATATCATAGTTTGCCATTGCACTGTTTAAAATAATAAAGTAGAATTCATTAACTCATCTCGCTTTGAAGATCTTTTTCTGAAACCAATCTTCTATCTTTGCATTTGTAAAGGCAAGCATTTTTTTTTAAAAAAGTCCAATCCAGAAGCTGTCAAGTTGATGCCAATATATGAATTTGATTCTATGATACCAGTACTTTAAAAGAGCACATCGGTTATACATGGCTTTGAATCTTGGGCTACAATTATGCTACCAAGCTCAAATGGAGTCTCAGTCATGTGGCACTGTGCATTTCCTCTGAAGACTGTTTAGAGTCCTGGGTTGCCCAGATCTGATGAAGGTGTTGAAGGCGTTCTGAAGTTCTTGTGCTTACATTCAGGGCAGGATGAACCTTTCGAATGCCAGACTCGCCCATTAAAGACAGGCCACAAATCCCAAAATAGGCATGAAGAGCATCTAGAAAGGCAAACCAGAAATGAGTGTGTATGTGTGAGAGATACATATACTATTCACATATAGGCACACACAGTACAATAACCTATTATTTTCTAAACTAAGATCTTTTCACTGAAAGTAAGTAACAAAGAAAACTTCATTCTGACACACAACTACATATTTTGAAAAAAAAAATTATTTAATAGGTCAAACTTAGAGAACATTGCATGAAGGCTTTTTTGTTTATATTCCACCTTTTGTTCAGCTCAAGATAGCATATATAGGATTCTCTCCTTCCATTTTTCTTATAAAAACCATAAGCATATGAGGTAGGTTGGGCTGATTGACAGTGATTGGCCCAAAATCACTCAGTGATTTTAGAAGAAAAGAGAACTCTAATAGGCTGAGAAATTCAATGCTAGGTATTATATCTCTCAAATGCCAACATGTAGATCCCATTATTAAAAGTTTGCAGAATGTCACAGAAAAATAGTTTGTTTGACTACTGTTTTGGCTTCACTACTGCAACATATGCTCTACTGCTCTTGAAGATACCTGGAAGGTTCAGTTGGTCAGAATGCACCTGCACAGGTAGTCATAGGTATGTCTCGGTATGCCTGTGTAGTATCTGCTTCATGAGCTGCACTGTTGCTGTCTTGCTTCCAGCTACAATTCAAGGTGTTTGTCATTCCTATAAAGCCCTACAAAGTACAGGGCCTAGTATTTGAGGGATAACCTGTCTCTCATAACATCTGTTGGGCCTATTTAATCTGTCAGAATTGGCTTGCTTTGGATTCCTTTGATTAAACAATGCCATCTATCAGGACCCAGGAAGTTCACCTTTTAAGTACTAGTAGTGTTGGTGAACCTTTTCGGCACTAAGTGCCGAAACAGGAGCGTGCGCACGCATGCCGGAAATTCAGCAGAGCAGCCACCTGGTGCACATTTGCGGGCCGGGAAAATGATCTTCCGGTTTCCGATGCACACATGCACACCGGCCACCTGGTCTCCTGGTTTCTGGCACGTATGAGCGAGCGAAGACCAGCTGGCCGGTGCGCATGCACGCACTGGAAACTGGAAAATCATCTTCCTGGTGTGTGCATGCGCACCGGGTGGCTGCTCTTCCAATTTCCAGTGCTCCTGAGCGTGTGAAGACTAGCTGGCTGGCGCACCGGAACCCGGAAGAGCAACAGGCGACAGCTCTGCATGCCACTTCCAGCACGCGTGCCATAGGTTCGCCATCACGGTACTAGCACCTGCCCTCCAGAATTAAGTTCCCTCTGAGATTCTGATAGTAGCCATGCTGGTGTTTGAAAGGGCCTTGAAGACCTGACTCTTCACCGAGGCTTCAGCAAGGATGAAAAATCAAGGTGAAATGTCTAATAATTGCAAGAAGCAAAGTTTATATTGATAATAAAAGCTGAATTCAGCATAATGAGTGCCAGCATATGAATCCAATTAGAAATCTTCATGAAAGGAACGTCTGATCTTCCTAGTAAGATCCCTGTACAACTTAAATATTTATTCATGCATCTACCAATGGTATGGTTAACTCACACAATCTTGCAGAAGAACTTGTAAATATACTTTCAAACTTTCTAAGAAATAAAAAAGCAGAGAGACAATTGTCCAAGATAGTCAACATTTAACATTCTAAGGTTGATTCTCAACTATATGGACAAATGTCAAACAATTTGATTTAAAGCCTCAAAACAATATTAAATCATCAAAAGGTTTAGCAAACATTTTAGCATGGTTTTTTTTCCAAATTCTGCTCATAGTTCCATAGTTTTTCTTCTAAGCCAGGATGCAAAATGACATGATTCCAAGCAAATTCTATATCTGTACAAATACACCATGTCTTCCAAGCCAACTTTGATTTCTGGTGACTTTTATGAATATATCCCTTTAGTTTTCTTGGCAACAATATAGAAGTGGTTTACCACTGCTTTCTTCTAGGATGTTAATTTTAACTTTCCAGTCTAGCCTAACTAGGTCCAACCCTGCTTAGCTTTCTAAGATTAGCCAATACATCACAGATCTTTACAGAGCCTTCAGTTAGTACTAGAAAACTGCTGAATGCTGGCATAGAGAATCAAAGAAGGTATGAGTTGGAAGGGATCTTGTAGACCTTTTCCTGTTTCCTGTGGAAAACTATTAACCTTTCCAGAATATTGGCCACAGAACTGCCATTTGAAAATTTCTAGCAAGACCAGACTTCTATTGCTTAACAGCCCTTATGGGAAATTTCTGTTAATATGTACTCTAAATTTCATTTATTTTAATTTAGTGAATTGATCTGTCATACTCTGAGTTTCAACACAAAATATCTCTGATGTTTCTTGCATGTGACAACCTTTAAGATGAAGGTAGTCCTTGATTTATGACGAGTTTAGTGCCCATTCAAAGTTACAACAGCATTGAAAAAAGTGACTTACAATTGGTTCTTGCAGTTAAAACTGTCATAGCATCCTCACAGTCACATAATCAAAATTTGGGTGCTTTGCAACTGGCATGTATTTATGATAGTTGAAGCTATCCCAGGGTCATTTGATTGCCATGTAACCCTCCCAGCCAAGCTTTTGACAAGCAAAGTCAATGGGGGAAGCTGGATTCGTGTAATGGCCTGCATGATTCACTTAACAATTGCAATGATTTGCTTAACAAATGTGGCAAAAAGGTCTTAAAATCAGATGTGACTCAGTTACTAACTGCCTTGCTTAGCAACAGAAACTCTGGTCCCAATTGTGGTCGTAAGTCGAAGATTGCCTATACCTGTAGACTGCGATCATATCTCCATTTCATTTTTTTTTCTGTTACAAGTTAAACATACCCAGCTCATTAAGATATTCCTTAGAGCAGTGGTCCCCAACCCCCGGTCCGCGGACCGGTGCCGGGCCGTGGAGTACCTGGCACCGGGCCGCACAGCGGCCGGGGGACATGAACGCTGCAGCGCAAAGGCTCCTGGGCCGTGCGCAATGGGCCGTGCGCAAAAGCTCCTGGGCCGTGCCCCCACCCCTGCGCGCGCTCAGCGGGCCGCGGTGATAAAAAGGTTGGGGACCACTGCCTTAGAGGCACTGGTTTCTGTAGCTCTTCCCTGAACCTGTTCCAGCTGCTCCATGTCCCTTTTGAAATGCATTGGACAAAATAGTTCAACTGCAGCTTGATCAGTGCAGATTAATCCTCCATTGCATGGGGGCCAGTTGTTACACTGCGGCCTCATTTTTAACTAGTAGGTGTACTAGTACTTCTACATCCTTCTTACATCCACTGCCATCACACAAAGTCTCTGCATTTCTATACTTATAAGCTGATTTATTTTTACCCTCAAGAGGAAAACTTTTTATTTGTCCCAACTGAACAGCTCCCCCCCAAAATCTCCAAAGAGGACACAACAACAAAAGCTCCATTTGTTATTTGATTCACAGGATGTAGAATTCAAAGCTTCAGTATCTTGGATTTCACAATATAAAAGCACTTTAAACTTTAAATTTTGGAAAGGTCATCCAATCTTTTTTCTTGCATCTTGTTCCAGATCAATGTTAACATTTGTTTGCACATTCATTTCTAATTAATCAGCCAGTACTGTATTGTAATCTCATCTGGGAAAAAGCTAACTTACTTTAAAATCTATTGAGAATGAAATTATAATATTACAATAGTTTTTTTCCCCCTGGATGAGATTTCAGATATTCAGAAGTTGAGAACAGAAGAAGTCTAAAAATTCAGGCTTTAAGGACCGCGTGAAACTCAGAAATATCTGAGTTTGTTATCAAACATTATTACCACAGGAGAAGCGGGAAATTATTGAATACGTGAGAATGTAATTCCCTATACTTAAATTTAATTAAATATAAATGGAATCATATCACATTTGATCTTTGTCCTAGCACTGTTTATTACAAGTAGTCCTTGAATTACAACAATTCATTTTGTAACTGTTCTAAATTTTATCAATGGCACTGATAAAAAGTGACTTTCTGTCACTCACTTGTCACCTCACGGTTAGATTATTGCAACACGCTCTACATGGGGCTACCCTTGAAAAGTGTTCGGAGACTACAGTTGGTCCAGAACGCGAGCTGTCGTGGGTGCACCTAAGTACACCCACATTACACCAATTCTCCGCAAGCTGCACTGGCTCCCTATTGGTCTCCGGTCACAATTCAAGGTGTTGGTTATTACCTTTAAAGCCCTATATGGCTCAGGGCCAAGTTATCTTCGAGACTGCCTTCTGCCACATAGCTCCCAGCGACCGGTAAGATCCCACAGAGTTGGTCTCCTCCGGGTCCCGTCAGCTAAACAATGTCGGCTGGCGGGCCCGCGGGGGAGGGCCTTCTCTGTAGCTGCCCCAGCTCTCTGGAACCAATACCTCCTGAGGTCCGGACCATCCCCACCCTATTGGCCTTCCGAAAAGCGGTGAAGACCTGGCTTTTCCGGCAGGCCTGGGGCCGTTGATCTTGCTCTTGTGATCTGGCGAGATCCGGCCATGAATGGTGTGAATGAGTTTTTAATGTTTTTAATGTTTTTTAATTTTTCAATGTCTTTTTATAATGATTTTTTAAATGTATTGTGAGCCGCCCTAAGTCTTCGGAGAGGGGCGGCATATAAATTAAATTAAATTAAATTAAATTAAATTAAATTAAATTAAATTAAATTAAATTAAATTAAATTAAATTAAATTAAATTAAATTAAATTAAATTAAATTAAATTAAATTAAATTAAATTAAATTAAATTAAACTTATGACCATTTTTCACACTTATGACTGTTGCAGCATCCCTATGCTCACGAGATTTACATTCAGATGCTTGACAACTGACCTACATTTATGACGGTTGCAGTACCAGAGTGTGACCTTCTGACAAGCAAAGTCAATAGGGAAGCCAGATTAACAACCGTGTTACTAATTTAACAACAGCAGTAATACACTTAACAAATGTGTTAAGAAAAGTTGTAAAATAGGGCAAACACACTTAACAAATTTCTCACTTAGCAACATAATTTTTGGGCTCAATTGTGGTCATAAGTTGAGGACTACCTGTAGTTTTAGAGTATGGTTCTTACTGTAGATAATTCAGGGTCTGGTAATACCAATATTGTAGAATGTTCTGATATTTTTGAGATGAAGTGATTAGATTGGAAAATCGTATGGTATTCTAAATGCTACCAGACAATAACAGGTTTTAAAACTTTAATAGTTCTATCTTTATTCTACTATCCAAAACCCCAAACAAGAACCTTGTGTTTTTTGGTACACTACAAAATGTCTTAAGCCTTAGCACAAATGTGTATCTTTCCTAAATAATACCTACCAGTGCATATTCTTTTCTTCTGCCACCATATACATCATTTTGCATTTTCTAAATTAACTCATTTGCTCTTTTATTCAATTTTCAAAGACTTTGAAAAAACAAAGTCCATTTGAGGACTTTTGAGTACTCCATTTGAGTTTCCTTAGTCATCTGGAACTGCTTCGTAATTTGACTATATCATTGATGATCCAATTCCAGATTATCCTGTATTGTACAAATACCTGAGACTTATTTCCTTCCATTTTGACAATTATTCATTTATTCTTACACTACTTTCCCTTTTATAATTGACTATTAATCCATATGATAAGCACTTATTCTATGAATACATATGCAGAATCTTGCCTGAGAGATTCTATAAAATATTTTATTAGATTACTTTTATCTGTAGATCTGTTTTATCTTTTGAAAAATTGGAGACAAAAATTTATTTCATTCCAGAAAACATTCCTATTTCCTTTTGTTTTGTTTTAAGACAATCTTTTCTTTGTCATAAATGATCACGTACGTAAGCAAAAAACTGAAAATACCTGGATGACTATCTGGCCACTTAGCAAATCCACCAACAAGGCGATCTTGGGTTGATAAAATGTAATTTCTATTTTTTTCATAGTTTGTGTACTGAAATATTTTCAGAAGCTGAAAGAAAAAATTATGATGTTCAAAACACCTCAGAAACATCACAATAAAGCAATTTCTCATGAGGAACATTCAAAGCTAGATGATGATGCAATGTTTATATTAAACGCTCAATTGACAGCCTCAAAGTAATATATATTACTCAAAAATCAACTACAAGTTTTCTCCTTTCTTCCTGCTCATTCATACATTTTAATCAGAAATTTTAGCCGTCCAGCTTGATGAAAAAGTCAGAAGCTTGTATGCTGTTGGCACAGTAAAACTACTAATATAGAATAAGCAGACTATAGATTCTAAAGTCTTATTTATACTTTCAAATTACCTTAAGGGTTGCTCCTACCCAAAATGAATAACAGGTATCTACAGGCTTGTTGGGTCTTCCTTGATAACCATTCTGTTGCCTCATGATACACCATCTCCTTATTCTCTTCAGTTCCTTTTCAGAGAAGACTTCCTCAAGTTTCCCCATCAGGCACAATGATGCAATACCACAAAAAGTAGAGCCACCTATAACATGGGGGACAGTCTCTTCAATATGTTTACAGTCTTTATGGAATTACTAATAAGATTTAATTTACATGAACTATCATCTACTATTAATGTTCTCAAGCAACTACTGACACCCATAGCTTTTTCCTCCATGAATTCATTTAATCTTTTAAAGTAACCTCCTACGTGGTGTACCTGTTAATAGCCTCCAGCTGAGTTTAATTGGTTCTAATTTATCCAACTTTGAAAACATACTGTAGTTGTTATTTCACAGTGCATGTGGGAGCAAAAACTGAACATAGTTGTAGCAAGCATGACACTTGAAGAAACAGCAATCCCAATAAGGGAGGAGCTAGCTTTTGTCAATAAAAAATTAGAGGATTTTTTCCCCTTTCTCACAAGAATTCTCAAAATAGAATTCACAGCGTTCACATTTTGCCAGCACTGGGGTAGAAGTGAAACTCAATCAGATTTCCACAACCATTTTTTAATAGTTAGACCAAAAAATTACCTTACCATGTGATTCAAGTTCTGCTCCTTGGGCAAGACCATTATCATAGGACTGAAAAACAAAAATAAATTGACAATGTAATATTTTTAACAGACAGATTTTTTTTAACGTTGCCTAAGGTGAATTGAACTTGGTCAGGACCATGATCAGTATGTTAGAAAGTAGAACGAAAAGTAGAACGAAAAACCAGAATCACCTTCCTCAATTGCATTCGTCTAACTGGAAATCAGAGCACCATTAAATGGTAGCACTTTTAATTCTAAATGAAAAACAAAGATCTAACTTTTCAATCACTAAAGGAGCAATAGAAATATTAACTTTCACAGATTGGATTTTGTTTTAAAATCTAGGAGTTAAAGTAACTCTTCTGCTTGGATTTAAATATCTGCAAGCATAACTCATAGAAAAATGCTTTCTCGCCCCATCTTCCCAATGTATTCATATAGTTATCTGAGGGTTCAGGATTCCTCCAATGGAATCCTCCACTCTGGCACAGGTACAGGAGCAGCAGTAGTAGCATACTAGTATGGGAGTGTATACTAGAATGCACTGAGTAAATGCAGAAACCTGAAGGAAAGTGATTCCACACAAGTAGAATCACACAATATATGACTTTCTTTTGTAAGTCAATAAAAATATTACCTTAAAATAACATTTGTCTGGTCAAAATAACAACTGATTTCCCAGCTCTATGAATTTCAGCAGCAGGCCAATTTGTATTGCCTACACAAGTTGATATTAAATACTAACAGCCTTATTCTTTTGCACAGTAACATAAGATATGGTAAAACAAACAAACATCTTTGTGTAGTAGTTCTCTAACAATGACATCTATTTTGCCTTGTATAAAGAGCCATTATTCAAATAAATAAAGAGTCAGTGTGGGTGGTTAAAGTGCCAGACTAGAAACCAGGAGATCATGAATACTAGTCCTCCCTTAGACAGCCTGCTCACTCTCAGCCAATACAAATCTCAGAGTTATTTTTGTGGAGAATAAGAGGAGGGGACATTATGTACATCAAATAAAGATGCAATATAAGTTTGATAAATACAGTATCCATAACCTAGAAATCAATATCAGTGATAGTAATTTGCATCAGTGATATATTTGGTTTACAATATAATAAATACATACAAACTATATGTTATATCTTATGCCTTTTTATACTGTATAAATCTTAAAATCCAAATTGAGATTCAAATAGAGCTTGTATGGAAAGACAAATATTTTAAATTCAAATTAAGATTAATATCTTCATTTAATAAGAACTTCATATTAAATTGAAGTAAATAATTTCAAGCATTTATTTCTGCCTATCAGTTAAAATGCTGCCTCCTTTATCCTGTGTCTTAATCTTAATTCAGAAAAAACAGAGAAATCCTACGGTATCAGATTTGTTCTTCAACATCATTATTTTGAAGCATACTTCATTTTCCAAGTACAAAATCAAATGTACAATTTTTTCATTCTCTGGGCTCAATCTACTAATATTTTAGTCATTCCAAGTTTTCCCCACATCAGATCAGAATTAAAAATAAGCAAGTAATCACTTTGTGAAGAATACATTATCTCTTTTCTTAAAGGAATTCATGAAAAAACTAGAGCTGGCAACTTGAGAAGTAAGGAGCCTGGGATCGAATCATTAGATAAACACAGTACCAATGCTATCAATTACCCCAATCTGAGAAAAAGACTGCATACAATCTATTACAACAAAAGGACAGAAAATAGAAGAAAAAGAATTTAAACTTGAAGTGACACATATACAGTGAGATTTTTGTAAACTCTGTATCTTCATTATTATAGCTATTTGTATCTGCAATAAATCTTACTTATGTATCAGAGTCCTGTCCTTCCGTGAAAGCTCCTGAGTGCAGACTGAAACATCTAGAGAGATTAATTACAATGATGTGGATATAAGACTGAACATTTGTGGCATTATTACAATCCAAGGGCTATTGAGCTTCTCTAAAAGCAGCCAGTCTGATGCAGTGGTTAAGGTATCAGGTAGAAATTGGGAGACATGAGTTCAAGTCCCATATTAAAGTCCCATATTAAAGAAAAAAACCCAGCTGGGTGACTTTGGGCCAGTCACAGTCTCTCAGCCCTAGGAAGGGGGCAATGGCAAATCACTTCTGAAAAACCTTGCCAAGAAAACTGCAAGGAACTGTCTAGTCAGTCTCTGAGAATCAGACATAACTGAATGGAAATAAAAAGGAAAAAAAAAACAGCTTAGAGAATGTCTAAGAAATGGCAAGTTGACATGCTTGGAATCATGCAATTTCAACTCTTGAAGGTTCCAGACTTTCATAGAAATTGAATATTTGCAGTAATCAGATAAAGAGGAGAAAGAAATTTATGTAATTCAGAATTTTGCTCATTTACCACCACCTCACTTTAGAAGCTTATAACAGGAAATTGTGTATTTTGTTCATACTGGAATTCTTTGTTTCTTAACAATGATTTAAGACAATGATATTAAGTGTAGACTAGACAATTATAACTTAAGGCAACACTCTGATTTTTAAATTAAAATTTAACCTACGTTTTTACATCTAATGCAGTTATACTGAAGTAAACAAAACATTCCTATTTTCACTGTATTAGGGAGTAGAATTTATCACTGTAATCACACTTAAATGGTATGCATTAGCTTAAATTTGAGCTGATAGTCTTGGTATTCCTTATTTTGTAAACCAGACATTTAAAAATATTACAACCTCAATTTCCACAAAAGCTAAACATCACAATCTTAGCATAGTACACAATAGTACACTTTATATCTATGCCATGAATATGGAATACACTACCCAAAACAGAATTTAAATTTTTGAATTTAAAAACCACTTCAGTTAATCAGACTTCAAATACCAGATGCTATTTTTAACATCTTTTTTCTAAAAACATTTTTCATCTTAAAAAATAAAAAAAATAAATATACAACTAAAAAGAAAAACTATCAGTAGTTATTAAAGATCAGATGCTAGTTTGTCCAACAGAAATTACTATAGTTTGAGATAAAAAGGATAGGAAGTCTGTATATTTAGCTAATACTCTAAGAACACACATTTTAGCATCCCTATGAATCCTATATCACCATATATAGTTGTTGGGTGATATATATATTATCATTATGGTTGGTCGCAAAGTCAACCAGATGTTTAGTCTTGGATTTGGCATTTTTGTCCACCTATTAAGTCCTTCTCAAAGATTTGGGATAGGCACATGTTGTTTAATAATATTAAAAGTATTGTTGCAGATTGTAAACTGCCTTTTGCAATTGACTGATAGTGATTTTGTCAATGCCAATGGTATTCAAGTGGTGCTCCAGGTGTTTTGGAATTGTACCCAAGACACTTTTAACTATTGGTAGTATCTGTGCTGTCTTTTGCTACAATCATTTTACTTCTATTTGCAGGTTTTATATTTTGTGATTTTTCTCCTTTTCTTTCTCTTCTATTTTGCTATCTTCAGATATTTTAATGTCCACATCCAGATTTTTTTGCCTTTCTTATCAACAATTATTAAGTGTGGGATGTTGTGTGGCAGTTGCTATCTTTGTTATTTATGGTTAAACTAAAGACTACTTATTCAACTCAAGAAATAGCTAAATATTATCTCTATGACATAACTTGTCAGCAAAGTTGGAAAAAAAGGCATTATCCCAATCTCATGAGCAGGAATGCTCATGAGAAGGAATATAATGGCTTTCTAAGTACACGAAACAAAAAACATTTTAATCAAGAGACACTTGGCAAAACTTACCATGCTTCTTCTAATATAGTCAATGGCTTTCTTTGTATCCATCCCTGACCAACTATTGAGCATGTAGCATATACAAGCAGCACAGTATATAAATCTCATGTCATTTTCACTTCCTTCAAGGACTGCACAAAAACTAGAAAAAACATTTCAGTTATGTAACAGTTATTACATTATTTAACTCTGTATTTTTGTTTCCAAGGTAAAACACAATGGTATGGTTTTCCTTCAATGATTAATAATACCAAGTATCTCTCCCTCCCTCCCTCCCTCCCTCTCTCTCTCTCTGTCTATCATCTTGAAATTTTCCTTGAGTCAAGGTCAATTATAAATCCAATTTAAGAAGATTAAGGTCTTCAGAAAATAAGAGAATATTTCCTGTTATGGAAATACAATAATTCAAGCACTCATTCAGAGATCCAAAGCTACACTTTTATTTTTTAGTATGTATGCCTACGTGACTACTTTTTGCTTTTGCTTTCACATCCTTATTTTTACAGCGTTCATGTGCAAGTTGATTCAGGAATACTGTATAAAGGAAGACATATCACTCTAAAGAGCTCAATTGCCAATTACAATAGCAAGAGAAATAATTGATATTAGAGATACACAATGCAGAGTTTCCAACCCTTCTCTACATGAAATATTGTGAAGCATCCCTTTTCAAGTGAGAACCAGGCATTTTAAAGACATGCTGGGCCACTCTGAATAGTTTCAAAGTGTTCCAAAAGTGTCAAAGGGTTCAAAGCATAGAGCACAGCACTTCCTGTTCTTGTTTTTCAAGGTTAAAGCGTTTCTAAAATGTTTGATGCAGCCACACAGCAGTTGCAGGCCCAAAATAAGATTTTTCCCCCACACATTCATATTTAATCATCGTATTGCAAAGCTGTAGAGTGGAATTGTTTCTGTAAGACACAGTTGTAATTAGACTGTGGGTCATAGAAGAAGATATAAGATATCACTCCTCCTATATACATCTACAAATATTTCAGTTTCTTGACTCAGCATTTTATATTCTATTTCTGTAAATGCAATTTTTGTTAGCCTAGATTGAGCATGTCCAATTTGTCATTCACCAGCTACTTGATTATCATTATCAAGTAAGGGAGGAAGGCCCTGAAACACCCTGCCAATTTTATCATTTAAAGGCAAGAGCATAGGTTTCCCGTTCCTGAGCTGTGCTTTGTAAAATGAGGAAGGGCCTAATAAAGACTATTCTAACCGGAAGGCCATGGTCTCCAGTTGCCTTGTCTAAAAAGATAACAATAAAGGCATGGAACAGGAAGATACTTTTTCTTTATATGCTTAGCTGCCCAATCAAGATTCAGCCTGACCAATTGCTATACTATAGTAGTGTGCATGATTTTGACATTTTTTTTTCCTTTTCTAAATATATTTTACTGTACCTCCCATCTTCCAGCTGTAGAGCTCTGAGTCCTGCCAAGCAGGCTTCTTTATTTACTCGACTTAAATCATCGCCAAGAATAATTAAGCAGCAAAGGCCAGTGTAAGTCATTGCTATGTGCCCACTATCATATGGATGAGAAATACCAGGCCCCTGAAACAAGAGAAAATGCAAGTTTGTTTACCAAACAGAATTATAATCACATAAATACAAGCATTTATTTTGCAGAAAATTGCCCTGAGCTTTTTATTGTAATTCAGGAGGGATCTAGTCAGGAATACTGCTTGAAAAGCTATATATAAATGTCCACCTCTACATGACCCACACATACTGTATCAGCAACTGTGTGAGCATAGGAAGAAGCTATTTTAAGGCTACATAGATTTATGATGCCAGAGAGTTTTTGCAGAGACTTTTTGTCAATTGGTGACCGTTTTTAATCTCAACTTACCTCTGTTAATACACATCTCCAACAATATACCATTTGATAACAAATAACATATTGACACTAGGAAAATACTATATTTATCATTTCAGGAAATCTTCCTAGCAAGTAGTTAAATAAGCAGAAATTCACTTTTCAAATAGAAGGTTATAAACATGGTACCAATAACGTCCGTTCTACAATCTTTGTTTATTAAATTATTCATAAATGAATTATTATTAGGATGAACCATGGCATGGCAAATCTATTCAAACAGGGAGGACAGCAATTAAACAGCAAATGTAACAAAGAGTTATAGTGAAAATGGAGAATTCTACTTCAAGAGATTCAGAAATTGAAAAGATTATTGCACAGTTGGCAAGTCTGTTAAGTCATGTGATAAATTAGGACAACCGAAGCCTAGGAAAGTTAACCATCAAAGAGGAGGGCTTTCCTCTCCTGTATTGGTTTTCAGAAAGGAGTATCCAGGCTGCCTTCATTTAAGCTCACAGAGCAGAGAGATGCAGGTATTATATTATGTCATATCCTCATGTATTCTATATGACTTCCAACCCTCTTGGTAGGAGGGGGGAGAGAAAATTTCTTTATTTGGAAATGTTATCAGTTTCTATTTGAGAAATGTTATCAGACCAGCATCTGATGATTTCCAGTAAAGATGAAAACAGTAATGGGGTGATTCTTAATACCGTGTTTTCCCGAAAATAAGATCCTGTTTTATATTTTTTTGAATCCTGAAATAAGCGCTTGGCCTTATTGCCATGCCCGATTGGGCTTATTATCAGGGGATGTCTTATTTTGGGGAAACAGGGTAGTTAATGTAACTGAAAAGTCCACCCAAATTGCATCTTGCAGTTTGTCTTTATCCAATAGCTAATAAAAAGAAAAACACTCTGAAAGTTTGGACTTCAGAGCAAGCACAACCCAGAATTTCTTTGAACTATGGTGTGCTTGCTAAATACCTAAAATGTACTAAATAACCATATCAGAAAGGAAAAGAAGTACATTCCAAAGGTGCTTTTTTTTTTTTTTAAGATGTTTCATTCCTCATCCAAGTAACTTCTTGGATGAGAAACAAAATATCTTCAACAGAAAAAATAAGAAAGTCCAGTTGCCTCCTGAAAAAGCACCTTTGGGATAACTATGACCCTAGATGACTGAGGATCTCCATAGACTTTTAGAGAAGTACATTCATTTTTCTGTACAGCCAAGGTATAATCTGAATCATTCTATGGTAGACTGGATAAGAATGGCTCATTATTTAAGATGTAAAAAATATCTGCATTAACTTAAAGCTTTTATAAAAATACCATATCTGTATTATTATTTATATCTATACCAATTTACTATATTTAATCATGTCTGTAAATAAAAATATTTTCCCTACATTTTCGGAAAACATTGCAGCATTTTTACAGCATTTAATATTTCTAATTTCTACCCATAAAGCACTATGTTTAGATTTTACACCTCATATCCATTTTAACTTCTAAAATGTCAGTTAAAATACATTATTCACTAACCTTAGATGGATTGAAAGGTATTCCTAGATATGAAGAACCACGGAAGCCACAGTGATGCATGTTTGTTCCTTGGGAGAAAAAAAAAAACTTGTTATTTTCCATACACATTAGAAAATAGGAGAGGTCTCTTAAAAACTGCTAGCACCTGGTAGTAAAAAAAACCCAGCTGAAATGTAAAGTTGTATGTAGCATATCACTATAGATACTTTTCAACTGATGATCACAATTGGAACCAGAATCTGGTGTTAAGTAAGATGGTTGTTAAGCGAGTTGTACCAATTATATGACCTTTTTTTTTTGCATGGTTGTTAAGTAAACTTTGAATGGTCACTAAATGATTGACTATAAGTTGAGGACTACCTCTAATATAATCATATATACTTATTCATTCATACATACATACACTTAGAAATTCCAGTAAATTCAAAATGTTTACTTTTGTAGGTATGTAGGTATGACCTGCCTGTCTTACAAATTCTAGACAACATATAAACAAAAAAAATACCCCAGAACTAAGCATCACTACAAAGTATTAAAAAAATACAAATGGTAGATAGTTGATAGTCCACAATGGGAGGCTGAACTGGCCTACCAAAATCTAAGAAAGATTAGATCTTGTTAATGCTTGAATGGGAGATCATTAAAAAAAAAAATCCAGGTTTGACTAGAAAACAAAAAAACCATTCTAGAAAAAGTCAGTGGCAAACTACTACTACATTGTTGGGGGGAAAAAATGTCTCCAGGGAGTCACTGGAACTAAATGCGAGAAAAATCTTCCCCTTTTTAATACAGTTAAGGTGAATACACAATCATCTGCTCATCAACATATTTTCACGGGATATAATGTATAAAACTAGACAATAAACATTCAGTGAAAAATCACCAAAAGCTTTAAACAAATATTTACATCAAAACATCAATTTCTAGATATTAAGCATTACTAAAGTTTATCAGAAACAATGGGAAAAACTCCTTCTGAAAAAATCCAAAGTTTAATTTTTCTTTCGTATTCCATACAGCTCTTCACAATTACTATTCTTTCCAATTTTGGGGGGGCATAGATATGCCCAGATTTGCAGCCTTCCAACAGAGGAACTGTTTTATGTTATAATACCAGCCAGCAATATTTTCAAGCACTATAGTTCTTTCAGTGCAGTGTAGTTATGCAGCCCTTGTGCAATTTTAATTTTTAATCACCTTTACATAAAATACAATGTGCCAATGATGATTTCTAACTATTGTGTTGAGACAATGTTCATGCCTGGACTAGTCTCTGCAGTCTTCTTGGCAAGTGGTTTGCCATTGCCTTCTTCGAAGGACTAAGAGAGCGTGAAACTGACCCAACTGTCTTTGAGCCTAAAGTGGGACTAGAATTCAGTCTTTTGGTTTCTAGTCTGCTGCCTTAACCACTATACCAAATTGGTGCTCTCATACAAGTTATAAACAATCTGAAAATGCAACATACATTTATTTACAATTTAAATAAAATGCTAGAATAATAAATATTAACATTGGTATAAATCAAACAGAATTGTAGAATGTCTTCAGAGAACTTCAAAAATATGCTATACTTTGTACAGATAGCCCTTGGTTAACAACAGCAATTGGGATTGCAATTGCCAACATTGGGGCAATTTTTTGAACAATGGATCCAAAATGTAATCTTAATAGTATCTGTCTGTGTATACAGACTCTGTCCAAATGATGTTATGGAAGAGGAACAAATTCTACCTTGAAAGTGGATTTTAAAATGACATAGAATGTCATAATTAAAAACGTTACATTGGACGTACAAAAGGAACTGGCTAATGTCTTAATTAAAAGGGATATGCTAACAACAAATTGAGAGAATGACCTGAATAATTTTCCTACATTTGATTTATAAAACCGTATTCTCAAAATTTTGTGATAATGGACAAAGAAAAATGAAAAGAAATAAAATTGTAGCATGTTATCTGAAGGGACTAAAGATCAAGTTAAAAGTAAAAGTAAAAATAAAAAATACCTCTGAGGAATTTTTGGAATATAAACACAACTCTAGGATTTTCATTTCATTATTTGCAGAGTTATTTTTAAAGGGAAGAAAGCTATTTGTGAATTTTAAACCAAGATACAAAGGTAAAAGCCCATAAGAACACCAACCACAAGCAAGTTTTCTGTTTGTTTGTTTGTTTGTTTTAAATTCTAGGACTGTGCAAATACTTACAAAAAGATGTTTTGATACATGCAGACACGTCTTTTTCCAACCTCGTGCAGTAGCACTGGAAGTGTTTCTGACTGCCTGGGCAGACCCAGCCAGGAGCACATTCCAAAGCAGCTGCACAAGCCTGGAGAAAGATGTATCTGCTTTAGCATTTCAAGGAGATGGGTCTCATATACTCCATTGTGTGTCCCAAAGTATTTTTTCTGAAGCACTTGCACAATCCTACAAAACACACTCACTGAACTTGTTGCTTTTAAATTATCTGTACACAATCAAACTTCCTATAAATCTTGGTTTCAATCTTCTTTAACCTGGTTCCATAACCACCATTGCAGCCAATGATGATGAGAAATGATTCAACACATTTCGAGGGCACCAATTTGGGAAAAGCTGGTATAATTTTTAAGTATTCTTGAAATTAATTACCAAAGGGGATACCACAATAAATGTATAAGAAATCACAATAAGAGTCATCCAGCAATTTGAAAATGAAACGAACTGTAGCCAAATGTGAGCTTTTATAATAAAGATTCCAGAAGACTGCCAAAGTCTAATGCTAAAGTTTGGCACTTTTTGAAATTATAAATGGAATATTTAAGTTTCACATTGCAGTATCAATGAGTGTTAGAATGTATAATTTTAGTTGCATAATTTAATATTACATTAATAACTAGATATAATTTGGTCAACTAGATTTAAAGGAAGTAGTCTGAAAAGATCAGACCAAAGTTACAATCAACAAAATTAAAATCTTGAGGTGCTTTAAAGACTACAACACATAATACTTAAATCTGTAATAGATTTGTTTCTCTAAGGCACTGCCATTGATCTTTCTTTTTATTTGAAACCAAATATAAAATCTCCCTTTTGAAATTATAATCTGAAAGTTTTCAATTAAATTAAATTATGGGAGTGTTCCTCACCAGTAGTATACATACGTGGAAGTAACTCCCTTTCTCAAATTTAAAATCTTATGCTCATAATTTACCATAATTGATACATACAGTATAATAACAAAATAGCTCTGTATATGTATGCGTATATATGTTTGTATATATCAAGTCATTGGTAAATCTTAAACTTTGAAATGTCAAAAACTCCTAGATTATAGTATGGTGCCATCTAGTGTTTACAAAAATTGTATTATTACTTCTTAAAAAAAATTAAAGCTTTTTTTAATATGCTGCTTCAAGATAAACTAGATTTTAAGTATTGTAATTTCCCGGTCTTTGGCCCTATTCATTAGAACATTATGCACTATGGGAAGGGTAAATCCCCAAATAAATTAGGATGGATTGAAAGCATTTGCAAAAGTATATAAAATATTCCATTTATTTAACTCCACAACTATTATGAAATTTACACTAAAATCTGATGACATCACACTGAAGTGTAATATAGCTTGTTTAGTTTGATGGCTTTCCTTTAGCAATTGGATAAACCCAGAAAAAGTATGGTTTAGGGAGCTGTTGTGGCGCAGTGGTTAGAATGCAGTATTTCAGGTTGATTCTGCTCACTGCCAAAAGTTTGTTTCTGACCAGCTCAAGGTTGATTTAGCCTTCCACCCTTCTGTAAAATGAGGACCCACATTGTTGGAGGCAATATGCTGACTCTGTAAACCATTTAGAGAGTGCTGTAAAGCAGGGGTCCCCAACCCCCCGGTCCGTGGCATGCCAGAAACTGGGCCGCTCAAACAAGTGAAGCTCCATCTGCGGGATGCAGGCAGCATGTGAAACTACATCCCCTCTGGTCTGTGGAAATATCTCTCTCCACAAAACCGGTCCCTGGTGCCAAAGGGTTGGGGAGCGTTGCTGTAAAGCACTATGAAGCAATAATATAAATCTAAGTGCTACTGCTGCTACTGCTCTTAAACACTTAAACTAAGGTTAAAAATCATAGCAGTGACAACCCAACTTTATAAAATTATTGTATCTGTCTTAAAAGTGCAATAAAACTGAGTTCTCCTTTTGCTATTGAGCCAATATTTCTCTGACATTAATGTAAGAATCTCTGAAAAAAAATCTTGGTTATTTTTGGTGGGAAAGGCTGTATTTAAAAAGATATTACTAGCCGCAATAAAAAGGATGCATGAAATACCTTCTAAATCACTCTGAGCTTCATATTTCAAGAACTCCTGAATACAGTTCATAATGAAGTTGATTATTGGTACATTTTACTCTCTGTGTTCAGTATTTGAAATGAATCCAATGTTTTCATCTCATATTTTAGACTTCTAGTTTAGAGAATAAAAGTGCCTTTGTAAATTTGCTAAAACTTTTTATGTATTCTTGCTATGGTTCCACAGAAGATGATAATAGTGAGATTTTATATTTGAGCCAATTTTCACTTCTATCTACAGCATTTTTACTTTAAACATACTTTAACCTCTACCACCAGAACATGAGGAGATACAATATCTGAAGGAAAACCTCTTCCAGCATCCCTTTGCTTAAATCATGATGAATTTTGCAGGCCCAGATTAAAACGCCCTCTCATGCTAAAGTTTGGCGAAACACTACAACTCTAGAATGCATTGTGAGTTTACCGGACAACCAACATTAGTGTCTTGTTAACAAACACATTTTATTACTGGGAAAGACTGGTTTTGAAGGGCAGCATTTAATTAAAAATGAAAATCAATCACCATTTGTCTACATTCACTGTATCAGAAAATCTACCTCAGACTTGGAGCAAACAGCACATAGAATGTAGGCCACTGATATCCAACAAGCAAATTGTATTCCAGGCATCCTGTTGGTTAACTTTCTAACAAGTAATGTGACTTCTTTCACTCTTTTTTCTTACAGCAG
Source organism: Pantherophis guttatus (assembly GCF_059756535.1). Taxonomy (NCBI): domain Eukaryota; kingdom Metazoa; phylum Chordata; class Lepidosauria; order Squamata; family Colubridae; genus Pantherophis; species Pantherophis guttatus. The sequence continues at coordinate 51,595,848 of NC_142064.1, forward strand.
TGAAAAATTAGCCTTACATTTATTAAAATAACTGCAGATTGGGAGAGTTACCAATCTGTACATTGGTTACAGTACATCGTTATTCATACCTAATAATTCTTTAAAGAAATTCTAGCAAATTAATGAAGAGAAAAAAATCTGATAGTTTGTCAGAATTTTTTTTTAATATCACAGCATGCAAAAACCATCTTTTTAAAGTTATCAGCAGGTGCTCATAGGAATCTCATTCAACTTTCATTCCTTACTTGCTTTGGCAAACGTTATTATCAGCAATGTACAGGCTTTTGCCAAGCTTCACTGCACTGTTCATTGACTTAGGTAAGAACAAAGATATTTTAGGACTGACAAGCTTTTTATGCAGTTCAAATAAAATAGTTTCCACAACTGATATTCAGATGAACAAGAGAATGGTCTCTTATTTTTAAAAGACAGACACTATTCATATGTAATGAAATGTTAATAAAAGAAAAGCTAAAAACTCACTCACTGTCTTCTGTGGGAAGGACTTGCAGAGAATAAATCCATTCTATTATATTCTCTTTGTTCACAACATCTAAGGAATCCAACATATCCAAACCAGAAAGTGCAAAAAAAGCAACTGTCAACCTGAAAGGGGGGAGGGGACAAAAATAGCAATTTACTATTTACCATTAATATTAAATTCCAACCCAGATGATAGTTATTTGCAAGGAGGATAACTGCAGAATTAACTGAAACAACATGGGTGTTATAACAAGAAAATAAACTTAATGAAACATACAGGACCACAAGCAAGTAGTTATTCCACCATCAAATATATTCATTGTAGTTTGATGAACGAGTAGATGCATTACCCTGACTCCAGCATTACACGGTCAATTTTCCCCTACGTTTCTGATATTTTCATTTCCCTGAATTTTCCCTTTCCCTTAACATTAAATCCTTTAAATTCTTTTGACATTTTAAAGAAGTTTTACTGGTATTAATTCACCTCTGCACCAAAAAACACTGCTGAGCACCTGCAAGTGTTGCTGCTCCTGCAAGCTGCACTGCTACTACTTCACTAGCTGATGAATATCTGATCGGTATAACAACTATTCCTTTGTGGTGAGAAAATATTTTTATTTATAAATGTGGCCTTTTCCTCTCTTCAAGCTGTGCAGGCTTGTTCTTATTCTTTTCTTACTCTTATGCAAATCACACATTTCCATGGTGTATCTGAGTTAATACCAGAAACATGATACTATTTCCAATGATTTTTCACTAAAACATGTTATTTACTTTATAAGCTATCAAGGGGGAGGGAGATACATGGGTCTCTACATTCAGATTCAGAAGTTCTGGAGACTTCTATTCCCCAAGGACTAGGGTTGGTCAAATAAATGAGCAGTTGATTGTTACAATCCATCTTTTTTATTGAAAAGCACATGACTATGTTAAAAAATATCAGTAACTATTCAAAGGTTTACTAGATTTGCATATATAATAAATACTTCAGGAAAAGTGGGTGAACATTTCAGAGAATGAGCAAAAAGAGCAATAGCCAAAACATGTTCTAGAAAACATTTATATATATCTGCTGGTGATGGAATAAATTATTGAGCAGTATTTTTCCAAGTCAGGGTTTTATATATTGAAACTTAAGAAATCTATAAGAATATATGTTATATGCACTTAAGTCATAAAAGTAAATAGCAAAATTGATTGTGTTACTGATTGTATTAAATCATAAGGCACACTATAAATACTTTAGCATTTACATAATGGAACAAAAGACAATTTCCACATTGATATAGAAGCCAAAAAAGCTTTATATAGTGCTGGAAATCAGTCAATCTGTACAAAAAACCTTCTGTTTGAGCAAATGTTAAGACTTTTGACACAATTATAGTTTTGCTTAAATAAAAACTGAAAATAATTTTAAGAAATAAATGCATATTTATTATTTTTAACAAAATAAACTCATGCATTTCATTGCTTATTTGGTTGTCCAAATTTAGGATGAAATAGGACTTCAGATTCTAGGGGAGTCTTACTAGCTATGTTCAAGTCTATGCAGGAAAGCCACAGGGAAGTTAATAATAAGCTATTTTCATGGCCTCAAAAACCAAACCCAGAAATTACAGATATAAGTTGCAGCTACCTACATTTCATTTAACTATTGGGAATCTTGCCAGGGAAAACATAGCATCAACTTTAGCTACAAAATGATAACTAAACACTAGCTCTAGGAAGAAGTGTAGAATGCTATTGAATTCTTACACCATAATTTTTTTGGAAAAATCTGAGATGCAGTGAATGCACATTGCAACAACATGCTTCTTATTCACTTTGGAGCATGCAACATTTAATTTTAGAATCAGTGGATGTTTTTGACAGAAAGATACAGTTTAACATATATCAAGGTTTCACAATGCAATAAACGAAACACCATCAAGCATATTCATACCTGCTACACCCACTTTTAATTGCAATGTGTGTTCAAATTTTAACATTTAGCTTCACTAATTGTATTTCTTGCATACTCGCCTTTAATAGAATAAGTTCTAAATAAGTATCCTAGATCACGCAGAGTACATTCAGAATAAATAATGCAGTACAAGTCCCAAGGCCAGAATTAAGATTCCAATCCAATGTGGGAAGCACAGAAAATAAAAACTCCTTTGCCTTTGATGTGTTTACCGAAACTGCAACACCTAGCTTAATAGTAGGATAATGTACAAAGGGCTAAAGTTAAAGCCTTTGCCTCTAATGGGCATACTTTTAAATTAGTGAAGACCCTTAGCTCTTTCTCCCCAAATGTAGACATATTAATCTGCAATTTAAATAAATTCATTCTATTTCAAGATAGTGAATTGAGAAAATTAGTTTCAAAATGAGGAAACTATTGATAAAGAAAATTTCATGAGAAAGAACATATTCTCTAGCTGCTTTTTTAGAAGCCCCACATCTTCTCTTTCTAAGGAGCTTGGTAAAGTCCACATAATACCCAAGTATCTTGATCTCAACTCCAAGCCTAAAAATATGATTTTGCCACTCATCTTGACGACAATCTTACAGGTGTCCACTTTGGACTAAGTTTGACTGAATTCAACGGGTCACACTGTAAGGTTTTTTAAAATATACTCTCTGCAATGTTTGTACTACTCACCAGCAGTTTACTCAACACAGATTTCTCAAAGAACAGAATAATCATGTTCTTTGTGGATTTATTCTGTTCTTTGAGAAATCTGTGTTGAGTAAACTGCTGGTGAGTAGTACAAACATTGCAGAGTATTTTCTATATTTTCCATTTCAAATTCTATACTTATTTACCTTTTATACTTTCGCTTTTTAATTCACATTTTCAGTCATGTGTGTCAAATTCTTTTGACAATCTTACAGTGAGGCCTTTCTGAATGCAAAGCAGGTAGCCTACCAACTAAACTGGGTAAGCATTACTACCGTCTGCTCTCAAACCTGTATCCATCTCAATCAGGGTTAGAGTAAGCATTCAAAAGTTTTGAAAATGGTACAAAACATCTGGATTCTGATCAAGGGTAAGCTGCAAAATGTTAACAGTTTAATGAAACGAAACAGAAAGTATCTTAACTGTTTTGAGTCTGCAATAATTGAAAACAAGTTCGATCTGTTCTCCTCAATTTGACCTAAAACGCACGAGGCAAACGGGGTCTTAATTTTGTTTTAGTACCAGTGAGATAGTCATTGTTAGATCAGCGCACCCCAACATTAAAGCTAACATTCGAAGTGTGTTAATAAGCGGGGATCTCTCTCAGCAAAACATCTGCTTTCAATTTCAAGCCGCCCCAAACAATCGTCAAGCAGGACTTTTGGCGCCCAGTCAAGTTTAAATAGGAATTAAGACTAACGCCATTCCACAAATATTGACTCCAGGGAAGCCTCCCGGAGCGCCACTCCGGCCCCCCGTCTCGACACCCCTGAGTGGCCAGAAGAGAACAAATCCTGGCGGGTTATTCCCGCTTTCCGAGAGGAACCCGCCCACCGCCCAGCTGTCCCAAGCACTTGGAGCGCAGGGGCTGCTTGTGGGGTGTCAACTCCTCGTTGACTTCCCCACCCGAAGCACCCCGAACGTCTCTCCCGCTTCCCCGAGGGTACCTGCTGGTCTCCAGGGACGAATAGCGTTCGGGCAAAATCTGAAGGCTGCGTTGGAAGAAGCGCACGTGGCGCTCCTTGAGGAAATCCAGCCTTTCCCCGTCCCCAAAGCCTCCCTCGTCTTCCACCAGCACCGTGCTCGCCATGTTGGTCTTCCGCTTCCTACTCTCGCACGCAGCTCCGTCACCGGCGGCACCGTCATGTGACGCAGCCACAACGCCGGGCCTTTTTTTTCCCTCTTCTTCTTTTAGCGGCCGCGACGGCAACAACCGGCAGCTGACAGGGCTTCGTTCCGCCTCTTGCGCCTGAAGAAGTGGGGTTAAGCGGCTTTGGCGCCAAGCGAGAGCAGCTTTAAAAATGGTCCGATCGTTCGTGCCTGACAGCCACCGCGGCATTGGGTAGCAATGGGCAACTTTTTGATTGATTGATAGATAGATAGATAGATAGATAGATAGATAGATAGATAGATAGATAGATAGATAGATAGATAGAAAGTTGCCCATTGCTATCCAGTGCTGAGGTGGCTGTCAGGCACGAACTATCGAAGCATTTTTAAAGCTGTTCTCGCTTGGTGCCAAAGCCAAGCTATATATATATATTTGTCATGGGATCAGGCATACAGTTCCCAATAAAGGAAAATATTTGTAGGTCACGGTTGAAATGAGGGTGCTCTCTGAACTTGCTTGTTTTCTTCCAGATGTTTCATTACCCTAACTAGGTAACATTATTAGTGCTAGTAAGGAGTATTGTTTGCTGTCAGTGTATAATCATAATAGTACTCACTAGCACTGATGATGTTACCTAGTTAGGGTAATGAAAGGTCTGCAAGAAAACAAGCAAGCTCAGCGAGCACTAAGGATCCCTCACACACACTTGCACAATTACAGATTATTCTATTTACATGGCTTGATCCAGAAAAAATAGATTTGACAACTTTGGTAGCTTCAGTGTGCAGAAATATAAGGAATGTAGTGTCTGTCCAAGAGCCTTCTGAAATTATGTATTTCTCATTGATAAAACATAATAATCCGAAGACCATATGCTACAAAGGCTGACATAGGTTATTAAAATTGAGGTATCGTGTGGCAAAACATGGATCTATACTATATTTTATGCAGGTCCTCTAGATTTTTACAGGGGAACTTCCAAAATTATCATAAATCCTAAAATATATCTGAGCTTGTACAATTAAAATAAACATTTTGTTCAGTAGCATTACAGTGACAGTGAAACAAGGAATTATGTTACAGTATTTTGTGTGCTGGACAATTTTTTACAGGGAGTTTCCATGCCACAATACTCATTCTTTACAGCATCAGCACTGCATTTAAGAGTGATGTGCAAGATCCCAAATCCAATCTTTTTTTGGAGCTCAGGGATAAACAACTGAAAAAAAAAAGTTATGGAACTTTGTTTTCATGTATGATAACTAGGGCAAGATTACAATGTGCTCCAAAGTTTGATAAAGCCACAATGGACAAATGGCTGGTGAAGGTGATGACATTTCCATAGATGGCTAAATTAACTTCTTCACTTAGAGTGAAAACAATATCTACACATATGGGTGACTGGAAACCCTTTATTAGACGTTGTATATAATGAAAACAATGCACTTACAATGTATGGTTTTGATAATTAGAAAAATAACTGGATAATAGAGTGAGATTTCTTTTGTCATAGAGTAAGAGATAATTTTGTAATTGTAGTGACAGTATATTTGCTGCAAAAGAAATCAGACGTTTCTATTTCTTTCTCTTTTGGCACGACTGACTTTTTCCCCTTTTCTTTCTCTTTTCTGCTTTTTCATTAGTCTGCCTTCGTTTTTATGTTTTTTTAACATTTTAAAATAAAGTTTAAGTTGTACAACTTAATCATAGAGCTTACCGTATTTTCCGGCGTATAAGACGACTTTTTAACACATGAAAATCTTCTCAAAAGTCGGGGGGTCGTCTTATACGCCGGGTGTAGTTCTCCTGTAACCAGGCAGACCAGCCCGAAAGGCTCTGACGAGCCTTAAATGGCTCTGGCGATCCCAGCTCTGGCGATCCCAGCTCTGACAATCCCAGCTGAGTTCCCTGCAACTCAGCTGGGATCGCCAGAAACCATGTAAAAGGGAAAAAGTTTTTTCCCTTTTACTCTGAGGATCCCAGCTCTGATGATCCCAGCTGAGTTCCCTGCAACTCAGTTGGGATCGCCAGAAACCACGTAAAAGGGAAAAAGTTTTCCCCCTCCAGCTTGCTTACCTCAGCTGCTAATCGCAACGCTTGCCTTGCTTTGCTTGCTTGAATCTATTCAGGCAAGCAAGCAACTCCCTGCCTGCAATCAAGCAAGGAGTTAGTTGTGGACTTCAACTCCCAGAATTCCTCAGCCAGCAAAGCAAAGCTGGCTGAGGAATTCTGGGAGTTGAAGTCTACAAGTCTTAAAGTTGCCAAGGTTGGAGACCCCTGTTCTATTGGGTAAGATTTTTCCCCTTTGGGAGCTTTAAAAAAAATAGTCAATTGGGGTTTTTTTAGTTGTTCTTTTTTAGACCTAGCCATTTAGGAAGCCCTTTAGGAAGTTTTAAATTTAGCTTTCATATAAAAATAAAAATAAAATAAAATAAAATTTGTGCAGCTTTCTGAGATTTAGTGTGTTTCTGTAGTGTTTCACTCCAACTACACAAACACACAAAATCTCACAAAGCTGTATGTGGAATTTTGTGTGTGTAAAGTGTGAAAGTTGGTTTTTTGGGCTTTTTGTGGCTGTGTGAGGTTCCTGCTTGTTGCAGGGGCCATTTTGGGTCTAGCACAGCTGCTTTTACATTGTGGGTGAGCCAGTTGTGTTGTGTTGTGTGTGTTTAGAGTGTGAAAGATTTTTTGGGGGGGGTTTTGTGGCTGTGTGAGGTTCCTGCTTGTTACAGGGGCCATTTTGGGTCTAGCACAGCTGCTTTTACATTGTAGGTGAGCCAGTTGATGTTTTTTAATTTTTATTTGGTGTGCATTGGAAGAGGGGCAGTCTTATATGGCGAGTATAGCCCAAACCCTATATTTTAACAGGAAAAGTTGGGGGTCGTCTTATATGCCCAGTCGTCTTATACGCCGGAAAATACGGTACTTTGAAACATTTTCAATTTTTTGGAAGACTGCAGAAAGAAAATAATACTCTGCCTCTTTCTAGGGTTTTTAAATCTGTAATTTTGTTTGTAAAAATTATTAGTTTTGAAGGATAGTGATTAAGAAATAACTCATTTCTCTGTAACAAGACTTATTATTTTCTGTCCCATTTTAGGAACATTGAAGATATCTGCTTACCCTCTTAAATTAATGTGAGGTACATTATGTAATCAATCTACTAAGTAAAGCAAAGAAAAAACACTTGTTAATTTTCTCTGTTTATTTCTGGGCTGAAAATAACCATGAAAGTATGTAGAAAGCAATGCATTCACTTTTTTCTGAGCTTTACAGAAAGAGGTCACTTGCTAAATCCAGGTTCTAGAGAAAAAAAATTCAAACCAAAAAAAAAAAAAGCTTTTGCAAGTACTTTACACAATGAAACAATATATACTTGACTTTTATTTAACATAACATTTATATGTATATGTACAACATTTCTCATATATAATACAAACTAACAACAATACATTATGTTGTTATATTATCTTCAAATAAATTATTTGCAGATGTCCAATTATAATCCCTGTCGCCAACTTGGGACAGCCCTATCAATGTAAAAATAGATTAGTATCTTGCAAATACACGAATCATATAAAAGTACATTAATCATATAAATATTTAAATGTAATTTAATTTAAGATGTACACTAATCATATAAAATATTTCAATTTTCTCACCTATGAGGAATGTACAACACTGGCCCTGTACCTATAGGTCCAATCTCTTTTGTTCGTTCTTCCCAAACTTTTGTAGGTCTGAATAACCTGCATGGATCCCGAGTTACATTAATGTGAACCTGTTAATAGTGAAAATACAGAAAAAGTAATTGAAGGAATTGCAAATACAAATTTTATTTATTTTTATTTATTTTATTTGATTTGATTTCTATACCGCCCTACTCCCGAAGGACTCAGGGTGGTACACAGCCAAACAATAAAATACATACATACAAAATTTAAAAGTGGAATTAAAATCAAATTAAATAGTTTTGGCCCAGACAAATTTAAAACCCCAATCAATTTAAAACCAATTTTAAAATTTGAGTATATAAAATACTAAAAAATATTAAAAATTAAAAATCTTTTATAAAAGAGGGAGAAAAATTAGGCCAGGCCCGCCTGGTGAAATAAAAAGGTCTTTAAAGCGCGGCGGAAGGTGCGCAGATCCGAGATCCTCCGTATCTCCGGGGGGAGCTCGTTCCAGATAGTAGGTGCCCCCACAGAGAAGGCTCTACCCCTGGGGGCCGCCAGTCGACATTGTTTGGCCGACGGCACCCGGAGGAGCCCCTCTATGGGAGCGTACCGGCCGGTGGGAGGCTATTGGTAGTAGGCGGTCCTGCAAGTACCCAGGTCCTGAGCCATGGAGAGCTTTAAAGGTGGTAACCAAAACCTTGAAGCGCACCCGGAAGACCACCGGGAGCCAGTGCAGTTCGCGCAGGAGGGGTGTTACATGGGAACGCCATGTCACTCCCATTACCACCCGCGCGGCCGCACTCTGCGCCAGTTGGAGCCTCCGGGTGCTCTTCAAGGGGAGCCCCATGTAGAGAGCGTTACAATAGTCCAGGCGGGAGGTGACGAGGGCATGAGTGACTGTGCGTAAGGAGTCCCAATCCAGAAAGGGACGCAACTGGCGGATCAGGCGAACCTGATGAAAAATCCTCCCAGTCACGGCCGTCAAGTGCTCTTCTAAAGACAGCCGTGAATCCAGGAGGACGCCCAAGTTGCGCGCCCTCTCCGTGGGGGCCAATGATTTGCCCCCAATAGTCAGTGATGGCACCAACTGACTATATCAGGACGTCGGAAACCACAGCCACTCAGTCTTGGATGGGTTGAGCCTGAGCCTATTCCTCCCCATCCAGATCCGCACGGCCTCCAGGCACCGGGACATCACTTCAAGGGCATCGTTGGTGTGGTCTGGGGTGGAGATGTACAGCTGGGTGTCGTCAGCATACTGGTGGTACTGAATCAAACAATAAAGAGTAAGAAGTAAACTTGCATAGCACTGTACTTTTATTATTGCAGAGCCCAAAATACTATTTGTTTGGATTACAGATCTAGCAATTTATTATGCATCTGATTCCTGCTGGATACTTAGAACAAAGATGCAAATCGAAAGAGTGGTGACTACTAACAGAAAAGAAGTCAAATGGGACCAGACAGTAATTGCAGAGTGGTACCAAACCGGATGGAACCAAGACGACTAGAAATGCAAAACTTAAATTTCAGTCCACCTTGATTATTACTCCCAACATTTCAGCCTATGAATCGTGATTAGATGCTATGTTTCCATTGCTATTACAAATAATTAAAATTTAATAAAAATAATATACATTTCACATATTGTTTAATATTTAAAGTTCAACTGAAAACAATTTTGCACAAAGTAGTTTTACTGAATTCCAAGGGGCTTACTAATTACTGTATTTTTCAGAGTATAAAACGCACCTTTTTTCCCCCTAAAAGGGGGTGAAAATTTAAGTACGTCTTATACATCGAATGTAGCCCCGCCCATCCACTGGCCCTACCCTTTGGCCTCTGTCTCACAGCAGTTACCTCCTTGCAAGCAAACAGCAAGAAAAAAACAGCTTTCAGCTTCAGCACAGTCTAATTAGCACAAGTTGATTGGATCGGCCTCCCGACTCTCAGCTGATTTGCTCTCAGCTGCTTTGTGCAGCGCTCTGCTGCTTGCTACAAAGAGGTAAATTGCTGGAGCAGTTTTTTTTCCCCCTTGTGTTAATCAAGCTATGCTGAAAACGAAAATGAAAGTAAAGAAGGCTGTTTGCTGCAAGGAGGCAAAATTGCTCAGAGGCAGAGGGAGATTTCCTTTTCTTCTCCTCGCCAAAAAAGGTAGGTGTGTCTTATACTTCGGTGCATCTTATACTCCAAAAAATACAGTATATACGAGGCATTAAACTAAAGTCTGGGTCAACAATCCTAAAACGCTTAGAAGAAACACCAAATAAATCCATTAGGAAGTACTGTTGATTCATCATCTCTACAGTTTTAATTTAAATTTAATTTCTAGAGAAGAGAAGGCAGTTAGATAAGATCCCATTTTATTTTTAAAATGACATGCAGTTTGCACACCTAATTGCATTACTCTCAACTCAATTTCTTTTCCATTTTCTTTCATTCTAACCTATTTACAACTTTTCCCCTTGCTTCCATATGGGCGACTAAATTCCAGTTTCAGGATATTATATAATGATATTTCAATAAGAGACTAATATGTGATAATTTTTAAATGCCAGAATTATTTGAAGTCAGTGGTACACTTCTGAGAAATGTACATGGGACTAAGATATATAACATATTCAATTCTTACCTTCTTTCTGGGACTGAGATATATAACATATTAAATTCTTACCTTCTTTCTCAGCTTAGACAATCTTTTTTCTTTTTCAATCTTTTCATCTTCCTTTGCCTGCTTTTCTAGAAACTTCAGCTCAAGTTTATGCAGATCCTGAATAAAATAAATGAAATATTGCTCCCTCTCTCTCTCTCTCTCTCTCTCTCTCTCTCTCACTCTTGTTTGAGATAGACTACCATATAAATTGAATAAATAAACAAATAAGAAAACTTATATATAAAAATAGTTTGTTGTTTTAACAGCTAAATGGTCACTAAACAGGACTACCTATGACTGCCCTGCATTCTCATAGAACACAGGGATACCCGAGCGTTGCAAAAACCTGCTTTGGAGACCTTTCTGCAGGCAGAGAGATATAAAGATCAAATATTGGTTAATGGGTTTTTAAATTGGATTTTTTTTCAAGTCCACATTAAACATGAACAATAACCTCATTATAGTCTATGCTAATGCTAATACTGGGATGTGATATTAGTGAACAGACTATAGCTAATCTCTTTTTAAAAGTACAAGTCAAACACGGTCAATGAATAAGAAATTTCAGATGTAGGCAAGGAAGAGGCATTTGATTAAAAACACAAGGAGGTCTAAATATGAAATTCAACTAGAAAGTGAAGCAAATAAAGGATTACATTTTTCATATAAGGACTTGAGAAACATGTTTCTAATCCCCTTGAAGATAATAAAACAAAGGTAATCGGTATGCCTTTGATATAGTTTGTTCCCTGAAGGAAGGTTCACTGCTCTCCTTATGGCCTTCTCAAGAAGAATGAAGAATTATTCTTTCAGAACACCTTTAGAAATTACTTGTATATTGTTCTCAGTAGCGAGATTATTAGTTTTTATTGTTATATCATCATGATATTATATATATGCTATTTTGTTATTCTGTGATATTTTGCATTTTACCCAGAGTACTTCAGAATTGGCAAAGACCATTCTTATGGATAAATAAACTGCAGTCTATTCTGACATTTTCAAACTTAATATAGTATATTCTTTGATAACATAGAAGATCCTTCTTTTGCTTTAAGGAAATACTGGGGAGACAACTGCTACATGCATTTGTTTTTCATAATTACTGTCTCATCACTTCAATTCTTGATTACCCCAATCAGATAATTATGTTAGGCCTAGATGAATAATTTCTTTTAGAAATAATTCTTAAGATTTGCCATTTTTAATGGAAACAATTGTATCCAGATGAGACAAAACAATTGAATTTCAATGTTCATCACAAAAAAGCTTCATACACTGATAAGAGAATTGTCCTTCTCATATGAAAACACAGGGAAACCAGAAATAAATATGGAAGAGATAAACAAGACTACTCACTCGTTCTTGGAATTTAACAATTTCTTCTGCTGCAGATCTTTTCTTCTCTTCCCTTTCAGCTTCCTCTCTTTTTTCTTTTTCAAGTCTCAGCAGCTCTTCTTGTTCCTTTTTCTCTCTACTATAATCTTCCAACAGTAACTTCATTTGAAGTTGCCGCTGACGTTCCCTCTGCTTTTTTTTCTCCTTCTCTTCTTCCTCTTTTAACTGAGCTTCCTGTTTTGCTGCAGTTGCAAGTGCTTTGTCTTTCTTCCATGCTTCAAGCTCTGCTAATCGTTTTTTCCTTTCCTCTTCAGTTTTCTGCTTCTGAGGTTCTTCACGCTCACGTTGAATATCAGAGGGCTCTTCCTCAGGATTCTCTTTCTGGACTAAGATTTTACCTTTTTCTTGTTTCTTCATCTTCCATTTTTGAATGGCCTAGAGGATTACGATAAAGTGAATAAAATAGTTCATAAATTTATCATGCCATTTCTAATCCTCTGAAAGAAAACAGGACCTAAGATGTACAATTAGGTCCATAGGTGACTTCATGCTTCTGAAGAGATATTAAAAATCTGTTTGACAACTGTGAGAAACAAATTACTATACTAGGATATACTAGGATAGTAATTTTGGGGTGATCTACCAGGGCTTTTCTGGTCTTATAACTATTAGTCATAAGTCGAGGACTACCTTGTTATGATTAGGAAATAACAACTAAACTTCTGTAATACTTTGTTAGACTATTGAATGCTTTCACTTTTCAATGGAACAGATTTCCATAGCCTTGTTAGATATGAGTCTTAAATGCAGAATTATACATTCTGATCAAAGTTGAATAAATTCCAGTCTGTATGACTATCACCAAACCCGGAGAATAGAGAAACAATGAACAACTAGGTGAATGTTTGTTGGTGGGGGAATTATAGGCTGTAAGAATTTTTTTTAAAAAGGGATATAGAATAATAAAAAGAGACAGACAGAGAACAAAGGGGTCCCATATATAACTCCCCCAAAAAACAATCTATAACAATCTATAGGTAGTCCTTGAGTTACAACCACAATTCAGCCCAAACTTTCTGTTGCTAAGTGAAACAATTGTTAAGTGACTTTTGCCCTATTTTATGACCATTCTTGCCACAGTTGTTTAGTAAATCATTGCAGTTTTTAAATTACTAATACAGTTGCTAAGTGAATCTGGCTTCCCCATTGACTTTGCTTGTCAGAAGGTCACAAAAGATGATCACATAATCCCAAAATACTGCAACCATCATAAATATGAACCAGTTGCCGAGCATTCAAAACTTGATCACGTGACCATGAGAGTGCTACAATGGTCATAAATGTGAAAAACAATCATATATTACTTTTTTCAGGCTGTTGTAACTTTGAAAAGTCACTAAACGAATTGCTGTAAATTGAGGACTACCTGTACAATATTCTTGGTTATCACAACAGTACTTCAACATGTTCTCATGTTCCAAAGCACTGAACATTATCACCTATATTTACTACATCATGTAAACATTCTTCCTAAATCCAATTCCTAGCATAACAATTGGAAGTATGGAATTTATCACTCTACCACATCTAGAGGGTACCAGGTAAGGAAGTATTGATGAAAATGGAAGACGTTTACATGCTAGCATAAATAAACAACTAGTGGTTAAGAAAAAAATAATTGCATAGATCAGTTCTAATATACACTCGCACTATTAAATTTATAGACAAATGAATTGGCAAAATTATCTCACCTCCTTTTTCTGTGACTCTAAAATTAGAAATTCTTTATGCCATTTCTCATGTGATTGAATGTCTTCCTTCGTTCTATCAGGAAGGTATTCTAGGGTTTCAGTGATGTACGATGGTTTCCCTTTATGTTTTCTCCAAATTTTTCGGAAGATTTGATGATCACATTCATCCCAACCTCCTTGCCTTCCTCCAGTTTGCTGAAGAAATCTTTCAAGCTCAAGGACCTCTTTAGGAAACTGATTTTGGACTTCCTTATGTAAAGGAAATACACATTGCTTGAAAATTCTTGCAGCTGAAGTTCCTACAGCCCACATCTCGATTTTTCTTTCTAAGGCACTGATCTCATTAGTAGCAGCATTCTCATCTCTTAGAAGTTCATCATAACTAAAAAAAAATAAAAAATATAAATAAATCATTTAACATAGAATAAAAACATGTGACTAATTCTGTGCCTAAGTTTCATCAACATACATCTTGTAAAAAGATGTATAAACTGAACAAATATACAAAAGCTGTGTGATGTGATATCATTTTGCTGCTCATACACTCATCATGGCACTCAGAAAATCCAAATGGGGTATTTAGAACAAATCTTTAAATCCTGACACTGGTAGTAAACCACAGAAATTTTCTTCAGAGAACTTTAAATCATAAAGATATAATAAAATGTAAGTGTTATTCTTACCAAGGCCAAATACTGTATTGTCTTAATTAAACACAAAGTAAAATACATATCTAAAATTAATTTGGATTAACTTTTAAATTCACAATTTTTTTATACAGTAGAAATATAAATCAAAGATAAAAATAAGATAGCACACTTCAGCACACATTAAAGGCTTTTCTTTTACATCCCTACACACACACACACAATTTGTATAGCAATAGCACAAATTGGTCAAAATTATTGTCCCTTCCTTATTATAGATAAGTATAGAAAAGAAAAGTAGTTTGGTCATGGCCGCCAGACAAGCTCATAACAAAAATAATTAATGTTAACCAAACATTTCTGGATGAACTGCTCAATCAGATAAAAAGCTGTTCATAACCCCATTTGAATGGTTTGAATAGTAGAGATGAGTTTGCCAATAAGGGGATCCTCTTTCCCAGGTGCTCAGCAATGACAGTTGTAAGGAAAGATCCATATGTGAATTGCAACTATAATTATGTGGCAAAGAGAATGCCTCCTACAGGCATTGTTAGCCTTGATTTCCCTCTTCCTACTTGGCTCGAGAATTTTCTTTCCAGAAATTAAAACAAAAAACGGAAGAGGAAGAAAAAAGAATATCATCTTCCAGTGCTCCCTATATCTGATGTGGACTTCTGGAAATAGCCAAGAAGATGCTGCTTTATTCTGCAATCCAGCCATACATTTTAATTTTATTCTTTAATTTATGTCCTGAATTTCAATTAAATGGAACACTTGTGAAAATTTACAATTTGAAACATTAAAAAAAACAACAGTGGCCAACAGGGAATTTAATCCTTAACTTCCATAAAGATGGTAAAAGAAGAGAATATTTCATATCTTTAAAATGCACTTTACTGTTTTATGGGTTATAATATATACAATATTACTAAATATATCTTTATTACATAAACAAATTTAGTTTTTGAGAATAAACTGAACATTTAAAGTATTTATATCAAATACCAAGAATGATGTCTGCAAACTTAGAATTTACTTTCTACATACCATTTGTAGTACTTACTTCTAAGTACTTTCTATAACACTATTAGAGGGCCTTTGAGTTATTTATGCAGAAATGCTAATTTACTGGAAAACTGTTTTAATAAAAGTTAGATTTGTATCTTTTTGTATTCTTTAATTTTTATTAACTTTTTAAATATTATATGAATGTTTCCTGGTTAACATTTTAAATTTTCCTATTAATTAACTTATGGTAAGAAAACCAATATATACATATTTTAATTTAAAAAAACATGAATACATTTGTCGCTGCTCTTCTTTAAAAGAACTTATTGCTGTTTCAGCTTCTTCCATCATTTCTCTAAGCTTGTCAACAACTACAAAAGAGAGAGAATGTTTGCATATCAAAACCGAGAAGTTCAAACATATCACAAAGTATAGAAAGGTAGTATATCTTAAATAATCCAGTTTAAAAGTAAAAATATAATAAAAAAGAAAGGAGATTTGATATATGCAAATATGCTATTCAGTTCCCAAAATGTCCATGTCAAGAACAGAAGGATAATCAGAAAATAAATTAACAAAATCAAGTTACAATTAAATTATCTTGATCTAGAATAATAAGATTTTAAAATTTAATAAACTTTTTGTATCTTCAACAGTGAGACAGAAAAGAGAACTTTATCAGCAGAAGCATCCCATAAAACCTTCCTTTGCAAAAATTATTCCCTCTTTTATGCAACAATTCAAGCTGAAGGAGTCTTGTTCCATTTTGTATGTAGTCACTTTGATTTGATCACAGGTAAAGGGATAATTGCAGCTATTCTGATATTAATATAAAGTCACAATACTCACTACAGAAATGTCTAAGGTGACAACAACATTCTTTAGAATTTTTTTCTAAGAGGTTCCTCGCATTTTATAAGTTTAAGAAAGCAAGTTTGGTGTGGTTAGGGTGCTGGCTTAGAAACCAGGAAACTAAGTTCTAAGTATCCCTTGGACATGAAAACTGGCTGAGTGACTTTGGGGCAGTTTCCCTCTCTCAGCCCAGTTCACCCCCATTTGGTTGTTGTGGAAAAAATAGGAGGCAAGAGATATGTCCACTGCCTTGAGTTGAGCAATTTAAAAAATAAATAAAAGTGAGATAAAAATAATACTTATGCATATGAAAGCCAATACCAATTAAAAAAACTGGCACATATGATTTTACATTGTTGTGTATACAAAGATGGATAAAAATGCCAAATCCAGTCTGAACATCTGGCTGACTATGTGATGAACTATAATAATGAAAATCAAAGTTGGAAGATTATGGCATAAACTAGCAATAATTGTCCCAGTAGTTATCGGCACACAGGGTGCCACACCAAAAAATCTTGGGCAGCATTTATAAAATCTGCATATTGCCAAAATTTCCATTAGTCAATTGCAAAAGGTCACACTGCTTGGATCCACACACATACTACACTGATACCTTACCATATCCTAAATTCTTGGGAAGCACTCAATGTGTGTGAAGACCAAAAAAGTGGCAGCTGTGACTTCACATTTTTGTGAACAGATAATAATAATTTCAACATGATCCTTAGCAAGTGAACAGAAAACTATTCAGTCTGAAAGTTACCTTGCAACTCTGTTCAATTTAGCCAAAATGTGAAATAAAAAAACTTTTCAACTTTATAATTAGGAAATTGCAAAGTACTATTGCTAAAATACAGATAATTTATAGCACAATTATTCAAACTATTTTTAGTGATTTTGCTTGTATAACTAAAACATTATTAGCTGCTTACATTCTGGAGTTGGTTTCACATCTTTTAGCTGTCGCTGAAGTCCCTTAACAGCACTATGGATTCTAGTCAGTTTTTGCTGTATTTTTGCTTCTATGAAAAAAACAAGCTCACATAGCATCTTATTAGTATTTTTCCACTAGAAAATTATGTTGCTTTAATATCTTGCCCTCTTATACCTTTAAATTCCTTCATGTTCAAGTATCATAAAAATGCACAAATGCCTAAAACACTGCTCTCTACAATTCTTAAAATAAACGTTAAGAAATGAAGCAAGAAATTTTGAGATATTAAGAATTTCTTAACAATTTTTGTAAGTCAGAACAGGAATGCATTATCTTACATACAGTGAGTCAACTTTTCTTTATTCAAATGTCACTCCAACAACCCCTGCCCCTGCTGTCTCTTTCTACACGAAGGTCCTTGATCTGGCAATGAATGAAAAAGTAAGATATCTTCTAAAACTGCTATTTTCTCTGCAGAGGCAATGGATAATCTGGCCATGGCAAAGTAAAACTCTTATTCCACTATTAGATAATTACTTTGAGATATTCTGGCTCTATTCGCTAATATTATATAACTCCGAACAGGAAATCCATTGTTTCAATCAATGACGGTTTCCTAATCTGAAATAATGAGATACTATTCTGAAAGTCCGTTAATCATCATATAAACTGTAGAGAAGCACACTATGAAAACCTCAAAACTGATGTTGTTTACATAACATAATGAATCAAGAAGATATTTTCAGTATTTTTCAAAATAGTTAATGAATAAATACAAATATATAAAATAACATTTTACTTTCTGTTTTCCGGTTTTTAGTCAATTTGTGTTCAAGTTCTTCCAGTATGCAATATTCCATCCTAAAATCACTCTTCTTATTGAAAAGAAGAACATTCTTATCCTTTTCAAGTTTCACAAGTCTAGGAAAAGGGATAAGATTTGTTGAAGTACATATATGACAAGGGACAGGATACATGCTACTATCAGATTGATTTGATGCCACAACTTGATCTTGTGAGCTGAGAGACTGATTGGCTCAAAATCACCCAACTGGCTTTCATGTCTGAGTGGAACGCCTGGGGAAAAAAATGAAAAAATTGGGGAAAAAGCAGTTTTCTGTTTTTTCCCAAAGCCATTTAGAAAAAAAGGGGGGCGGGGGCGGGGGACTGTTTTCCCCCCAATTTTTCCGGGTTTTTTTCCAGGCCTTCTAGCCTGGTGTCTTAACCATTAGACCACACCAGGCTCTCTTTCGAACAAAGCATTCGAACAAAGCACATTAAATAAGTATTTTAATGGTCAGTAAATCCAGTTTGTATATTAATAATATACTAGTAAGTAAATTTTAAAATAGTCTGCAACCACATCATTTTTATATGATATAAAACACCCCTTCATTTACAGGCAAATTTGATGTAAACAGGATTGGTCTCATAAAAAAAGTAATTGAAAGAAAACCTTTCATCCCCAAAGTACAGCACATAAAGAAGGTGCCTGTGACATAAGCATCATAAATCCAATAATCCACAGAATAATCCTAATAAAAATATTTGAGAATGTAATTTCAAAATAAATAAAATGTAAATTAAAACAGTCTTGTAAACAAGCAATAGCCATGAGGATATCATTTTCCAGAAAGGAGAGAATTATTCAAAATTAAATTTAGAATGAAAAATATTGTTCCTTAAAAGCAGTGGTGGGATTCTACCGGTTCGCACCAGTTTGGTAGAACCAGTTGTTAAGAAGTTAAACAATTCGGAGAACCGGTTGTTAGAAGAAATCTCCTTTTGTTTTTTTCCACTTTACAGGGTTAATCCTGTAAGGAATTGTTGTTTCCTAGCATAATGTTTATTGCCCTCCTTACAGAAACTGCCTCTCCATTAACCCTTATTACATTCTTGGCAGTACACCTAAGCTCCCGGAGCTTCTCAGAGGTGTTTTTTTTTTGCTTGACTTTCTTAAAGGGGAAGGGTTGTTTTAAGCTTTTTACACAGCTGTTGGGAGGAAATACTCCCCTGTTGGAGTTCTTCCAGACAGGGTGCAATGATCAGCACTTTGAAGAAATAATTGAATAATGAAGCAGAAACTTTTAATGACAAGGAACCAAGATGAGTGACATTCAGCAAGGCTTATTGGCTAACTAAAAAGATTGACATTCAAACGTGAGTTTACATACCCTTTCTGACATTTGGTCTAAAACTAGTTTTTGGTGATGTTTAATCCTGTGTTTAGTGATGAGATAATTTTCCCTATTCAGCTTTGTTTGGAAGGAAAAATGTTAATCTCTGTTCCTGAAAAGAAGCAGCTTCAGAAATCTGACTAGTTCCTGTGTCTGTTTGTTCTGGTAATTGGTTTAACAAGCAACAGATACTCTGTTTGTTCCTTTGCTTCATTCTGGAGAGCTTAAATGACCTCTCTGCTAACGGGTTTCACTTTATGAGCAAGAGTTGGCTGCTGATACTTATCATTGCATTTTAACTATTTTAATTCCTCAAGGTGCTCTGCCACCCTGCCTGATTTGTAACTCCAGTTTGCAGGTATTTCTAATCTAATGGTTGGTATTTAGGGCAGCTTTTTGCAAGCAAAGAAGCTTTTTGTATTTTTATACAGGTAATCCTTGACTTACAACAGTTACAATGGCATGCAAAAAGTGACTTACGACCATTTTTCACACTTACGACCATTGCAGCAAACTGTCATTAGGGCAAAGAAGCGATGCCACATGACCACCTGGCCACGCCCATCTGGTCACATAAAGCACCACAGTTGTGAAATGAGTGACATGGTTGTTAAGAATGCTGCAACGGGTATAAATAATGAGCGGTCATAAGTGCGAGGACCGGTCAAAAGTGCAAGGATCTGTCAGAAATCATTTTTTCCCGCCCTCTGGGTAGTCCCTATGTGCATATGTGCATAGAGACTACTCAGAGGGCTGAAAAAGTTATTTTTGACTGGTCCTTGCACTTTTGACTGGTCCTCGCACTTACGACTGTCCTCACATTTTACATTTTATGCCCTATCTTGTCACCATGGTGAAGAGAAGCAGTTGTGAAATGACTGTTGTTAAGAATGCTGCAATGGACATAAATGATGACTGGTCATAAGTGCGAGGACCTGTCAGAAATCACTGTTTTCAGCCCTTTGGGTAGCCCTATGCACATAGCCACGCCCACCCAGTCACATGATCACCAAGCCATGCCCCCAAATAAGCCACCCCCACAGAACCGGTTATTAAAAAAATTGAATCCCACCACTGCTTAAAAGTATAATTAATTATTAATTTATTATTGGATTTATCCCTGCCACAATCAAAGGCAGTTTACAAACATCTTTGAAAATGATAAAGTGTCCAAGGCTTCATAGATCAAACCAAAAATAAAATGAAATAAATTCAATCAACTCATACCTCTCCTCAAAACATACAGGCTGAAGACTTCCATACCCCAACAATTTGTTGCTATGAGATGGGTGGTCAAATACATTATTTAAATATATAAGCAAATTAGCAGTTTTTAATAGCATATAAAACTGATCACATTTCCAAGGGAAGACTATTTCAGTTCATAGGTACATCAATGGAAAACTCTGCATGTCTATACTCCACTCTCTTTGCAGATATATGGACTCTTTAGTAGATACCGTTCTCCTTATTCTCCACAAGAACAAATTACGAAAATAAATGTTTGTGAAACTATAGAAGCTACCTTAAAGGTTGCTATAGCGACTTTCATTGAATAAAAATATCAACAAAATTTCAAACATTTTCTCCTTCTTACAATACGTGACCATTTTAAAAATATTTTATTTTTGCTTTATTCCTATGTCTTGTTTTAGAGAAGTTATACATTACAGAATTTAAACTTACTGATTTTTTAGTTTATTGCCTGTTCTTATAAATTCAATTTTCTTCACTTGATCAGTTTTGATCTTCCAGCTCTGAAAATGTTGAAGAGCATCTGAAGCACTAAAACAGCTGCCATTCTATGCAAAACACAATTTTAAAAATCATTATAATCAAATACAGCAGTACATTTTCATTAAAGAGTGTTTAAAACATAAAGACGGGAAAGCTCAATTTAGATCTAAAACTACTTCAAACCTCATCTTAATGTTATTCATTTTAATAACATGGTAAATGCAATTCTGCAGGGAACTTCCAAAGCTAAATTCTTTTGCTATTTTACTACCTTAACAAGCTTCAAAATTCTATGGCAAAGGATATTGAATACTTGAATGTTGAATTTGACAATAAAGCAGCAGAAAATTGAGAAAACTTTTTTTCCAGAAACAGGGAATACGCTGGCAGGGAGTTCCACCCAGTTGCACAACAGGAAGATAGAAATAATATTTTTTCTACAATTAAACAGTACGAAGAGTTCCATGATTTATCTAAAAGACAGATACATCATACATCCAATTACTCTTCCCGTGTGTCTGGGTTTCCTTGGATATGCATTTTGCCTAGCTGGAGAGCAATATTTCCCAAAATGTCTGGAATTGGAGCAACAGCAAATGACAAAGGGAGCCCTGGCAGTTGAGAGCAGGAGGCAAATGCAGACTTCAGAAGAAAATCTGACACAGCATCCCAGTTTTACTGTCTGGAAAAAAAAAGTAGCTTCTGCCATCTGACTGTTGCAAGGGGGGGGGGAATCTATCACACACATAAAAATGAAATATAGACAAACACAAGCTACCAAAAGCATCTGATAATGCTGGACAGATCTTTAAATTTAATATTTAGAGGCAAAACTTTCAGCTTCAGATCACTGGTTGAAGGGATAACAAGAATAGAATAAAATAGAATAGAATAGAATAGAATAGAATAGAATAGAATAGAATAGAATAGAAGAGAAGAGAAGAGAAGAGAAGAGAAGAGAAGAGAAGAGAAGAGAAAAGAAGAGAAATTAGAATAGAATAGAATAGAATAGAATAGAATAGAATAGAATAGAATAGAATAGAATAGAATAGAATAGAATAGAATAGAATAGAATAGAATTCTTTATTGGCCAAGTGTGATTGGACACACAAGGAATTTGTCTTTGGTGTATATGCTCTCAGTGTATGTAAGGAGAATAAAATACATTCATCAAGAATAAAAAAAACACTTAGTGATAGTCAAGGTTACTAATAAGCTATCAAATCGTCCTAGGAAACAAAAACAATATAATTGAAAAATACAAGCAACATGGTTATAGTAATAAGTGGGAAGAGATGGATACTGGTAAGGAAGAGGAGGATAATAATAATACATATTTTCATAACAAACCATGGTTTTCATCACTGCAGAGATTTGTATAAAGATTTTTGATTCTGCAAGCTCGAATGCATGGGGCTTCTTCCGCTCCCTTTTCTCCTATACAGGACTTCAACTACTGATCCGATTCAGTTAGGAATCCTCCGCTCCCTTTAAAAGGACGAGGTTTCTTTGTCCATGCCATGCCGTGTCTCGGAAGAAATCGGCCATAGCCTGTGACACCGGACATTTCTGCTAACTGCCCAGGTGAATCAAACTATAGAGTTTCTAGCATAAGACTTCTCCTATCTGGAGCCTTCCAGAGGCGGCAAAAGGTAACTGCCAGCATTCCAGGAATTGTAGCTCAGCTAACGTCCAGGTCGCGTAATTTACTGGGAAGACGAGGTAGGGTGGAGAGTTTGATTTCAGCTCGATATATCCAGCCAAGTCACAATCCCCCGGCCTCCCGTTGTTCAACCGGGGAGGAAGGCTTTAGTACCGAAGCAGAGGTGGGCGAAATTACCTGTTGGTACCTGGTCCATTCCTCAAGCGCCGGCGTTGCTAGGGCGGCCATGTTCCAAGCCGAGAAATGAGGCGGGACGGCGCCGCGTCGCAGGGAGGTCCTTTCATTTCTATGGTTGACGTCATGCCAGTACGACTAAGAGCGGGGCGAGTGGGCAACGGTTCGAGGAGTAGCCGTTTTTATCTTTCTTATACGGTTTTTTTTATAGGAGCTGCTCCTGGGAATCAGTAGAGAAATTCAGATCATTAATCTAGCTGTAAAATTAACAACATTCTAAATTTCTTATACTTCATCTAAAAAAAAAAGTTTGTCCTGCTTCGTTTGTATTCTGTGTGGATGGGCGGGTGGGGGGGGGGAAGTATGTTTTTGAGTCAGATCAAACTTCATTAACCCCATTTATTAAAACTGGTCAAAACCCACTTCCCTAAAATGAAAGCAAATTGAAGGCAATAAAAGCAATTAAATAAGATTATTGTAATAAAAATAGGTGGATCAAAAATGCCAAATCTGAACTCTGGATTTCTTGGTGTTCTCTGAACTTGTTTAGAGATGTTCCATTACAAGTTGACTTTGAAGATGATGTGGCTTCAAAGACAGACAATTAGTGATAAAAAAAACATTTCATAAACTTTAGCTGCAGAACTACAAGTGGAACAATACAAAATGCTCAGAGATACCTTTGCTGAAAATACTTTATTGTTAAATTTAGTTTTTTAAAATATGCTGAATATGTCCTGGATTTCTTTCTTTTTCATTTTGCACAGCTTCAATTATGTTAGTGATTGTTCATGGTTTTTATTTTGAATTTAATTAATTAGTGGGAAGCAATTGAAAGTCTGGAAATAATCATCCAGGTACATTAAATAAATTTGTTCCTATTGATTCCTTTATGGGTTGGAATGAGAATCTCCTGTTTTATTCTCACACAACATTGCTCTTTAATCCTTAATTTCAATTTGGAGTGTTACAATAAAATGTTCAAATGCAAGTAGTCCTTGACTTAGTACCACATTTGAGCCCAAACTTTCTGTTTCTAAATGAGACATTTGTTAAGTGAATTTTGCCCCATTTCATGAACTTTTTTGAAAAGTTGTTAAGTAAATCACTGAAGTTACTAAGTTGCTAATACAGTTGTTAAGTGAATCTGGCTTCCCCATTGACTGCTTGTCGAAAGGTCGCAAAACAAGATCACATGACCCAAACAATTGCATTGAATATGAAGAAGATAAATATCATTGATAGACTCTTTGGAATAAGATAAACATTTTTAAATATATATAATTCCAGGATAGTTTTTATTTTTTTTATCTCTCTCCAGAAAATATTTTTGGGGTAACTGAAGAACTTCATCAGCATTTATAAACATTGTATTGTGTTTTTGAAAATATTTTTGGAAAAGATGTACTTGTCAGTTAAGGTGTGGGGGACAGGGAATCTTAAATTGAAGATTAGTATAATTGTGAGGGAGGAGATCAAAAAAGGGGTAGGATCAGAAATATTGCAATTTAAGGGGCTTCCGGTTTGGCTTCCATCGTCGCTAGACGGTCTTTTGGGACCGCCACCCCCGCCGCCCGTAAAGAGCTGCCTTTACAGCTGGGAGGCGGCTCAAAAAACTTCGTTTCCTTAAGTAAATGTGAGGAGAGCTGGCGAGAGCACCTAGAGCCCTCTGCGAAGTCCCCAGAGTTTTTTTTTTACTCTTGGGGAGGAAGCAGGATGAGGCTCCCTATCCAGCTCGCCGCTGCTCCAGGCTTCGGGAGAACTCTGCGCCTTGCAGAGCTAGACGATGTGACCAACCTAATCAGCGAAAACTAACAGATTGCTTAAATAAGCAGGATGAAATCCGGATTTGGGACTTTAAATCACAAGTATTTGTAACAACCCTATGATTGATTTTAAGAATGAAGAAAGAGTGAAAAGGGGGGGGGAAAGGTTTAAAATGGCGGCTGGCTGAGGCTTGAGAAGAAAGCTGAAAGCGAAAGTCTTTCCGTTTGAATGGCTTAATATGTTACAAAGTTTTTGAAGCAATAGTGCTGGCTACAAGAGAAGAGAAAAATTTCTGTTTCATGCTTCTTCCTTCTTAGAGACTTGATATTGATATTGTGTGGAGAGAAGACTTTTTCTTTAAAAAGAGACTATTTGCGTGGCAGGATGGCATTAAAACTGACAAAGCCAGACAACCAAGCTGTGGGCGGGGGGGAGCTCCCTCAATTATAAATCACAAGAGCAATTTTTGAGCTTGCAGATGCAGAAGAATGGTTTTAAAGATTTAAAGGAATTTGTTCTGGAGGAGTTGGTAAGACATGATGAGATTATGAACCAGAATCTTGAAAAATTTAGACAGGAAATTAAAGAGTTGGTTCAACAAAAGTATGATAACCTGAAGCGCTATATTGTAACAGCTTTGAAAAGTTTTTCAGAAGTAATTATAAAGATGGATAAAGATATCAATTTAGAAATAGAGTCTAAAATGAAGGAAGCTGATTATAATATTCATAATTTGGATACAATACAAAATACAAAGAATTGAAAATGATTTGACAATGATTCAAGAAAAAAGCTCAGAAGCAGAGTCTAAAATGTAGGAAGCTGATCACAAGATTTACAATGTAGATAATATAAAGCAAAGGATTGAAAATGAAGTTACAATGATGCAACTCAGATCCATGGAATTTGCGATCAGAATGAGAGGAATACAGGAAAATAACAGAGAGGACTTGAGAAAGATGTCTGCTGAAGTTCTGGCTGTGATTTTAAAGGTCAGCTCTGAAGAAATATTCTGTAAGATTGATAAGGTCTACAGAGTAAATTCTTGTGTGGCAAAGCAAAGACAATTGCCTAGAGACGTGGTGATTTATTTTACTGATAAAGGAATAAGAAATGATATTGTGCAAAAGTCTTTTAACTCCACTCTAGAAATGAATGGAATGAAGATTTCAATATATAAAGAGTTGCCGTCCAAGATGTTAAAAGATAGAAAGGACTTTGGATTTTTGGTGACTGAGCTAAAGAAACAAAACATCCCATTTAGGTGAGATGCTCCAGTTGGGATAATATTGAGATATCAAGGAGAAAGATATCAATTAAACACTGTTGAAAAAGCGGAAGAATTTTACTACAAGGTTTTTAAAATGGGCCCAACATCTCCACGTATGTCATCAGTGTCAGGAATACAGGAGGGGGATAAAGAAAAGCAAAATGAACAAGAGATTGAAACTCAGGCCAAGCAGATGGAGATGGAGGTAATGGAAAAACGACAAGTTATAGAGGGCTTTTTGGATAAGCCGCTTTTGGATTCTCCTTCAGAGGCTATAGTTGGATCACCTATAAATACAAGAGAGGCGGCTTTGGATCTCGATTTGATGACTCATCAAGTTAAAGGCCAGCATGTAATTCAATCAGCTGATATACAAGTCCTAGAAAGGCAACCAGGGTGGAGATCTAAACCACAACAAATTAAGAAAAGAAGAAGCAGGTTCTACAAAACCAAAAAATTTTAAACTACAATTCTTTTTTAGCCAACAGATTAATCCCAGTTATTTAAGAAACGATTAAATATAATAAGCGGGATTTATAGAAGGCTGATACATAAAAATATAGCTGAGGCAAATTATAGACTTATATTATTTTGAGAAGAATAACAGATCTCTGCAGTGCTGGTGTTTTTGGGATGTGGAAGATGGCCTGTGATTGAGCGGATTGGAACTTTCTATTTTGGACTCTCTGAAAAATGGATTACATATATGTTGAGCTATAAGGCTCAACTATGGAATTGGGGCATGCAGATGATCTGGCTGTTACCCTAACGTGATTGTTGGAATTAATAATCTAGACAAAAGACATTATAGAAGATACCATATGGAATATAAATATAAAGTCACTCGGGGTTTTTATATATATATACAGAAATACTTATTAATGATGGGGGCAGATGGTAATTGAAGACACTGAATATGCTGTTGGAAGCAGGACTTGATGTTACCCTAACACGGTCGATAGAATTAACAATCTAGTTGAAAGACATTACAGAAGATACTATATAGAATACAAATTTAAAGTCACTTGAGGGTTTTATATATATATGGAAATATCTCTTAGTGATACGGGCAGAAGAATAAAGATATTAAATATATTATGTATGGTAGACCTGTAGGAAAGTGGGTGAAACAAAATTGATATGGTACAAGGTGATAGGTAACGTTACTGATTGCTTAGTTTAGGAAAAGGGATGTTATGTTTAGATATTAATATACTTAAAAGATTTGAATTAAGAGATATATGTATGGGGGTGGAGGAAATGGGTAGATTATGAGTAGAATAAATGCCAAATTAGGATCTATTATATAGTTTTATAGCCGAATGCTGTTTTGAAATGTATAGTATACCGAGGACATAATAATAATCTTAGAAAGAAATGTTTAGCACATAGGGGGTGGTGTAAAAGGGTGGTAAAGTATTATATAATGTGATATTAATTTGGATTTCATCTTGCAGAAGCCATGGGGGGAGGGGAGGGGGAGGGGGGGTTAGGGAGGGGGGGAAGGGGGGAAAATTTGTATTTGAAAAACTTTTTCAATTAAAAAAAAAAAGAAATATTGCAACTTAAGTCCACACATCCGTCTTTTCCATATGCTTGGCTTTCCCTTCTTTTTTCCCTTCTTTTTTTCTCTGTCTCTGGTAATTTATTTTTACCTTTTGCTGTATCATTAGTGTATGTACTCCCACAAGTGCAGAAGTTAGAGTTATTTTTTAAAAAGTTCAGACTGATGCCAAGAATGAGAACTAGCTATAGGAGAAAAAAAAACCAGGCCTATATCTTCAAACTTGAAACTAAAACTTCACAACTTTTTGGGCCAGTGAGCATGTCTGAATTTATTATAGCGTTGTAAGATTGCTCACAGATGATGACTGCCATTTTGTACATGGCAGTCACAAAGCACTCACTTACTGGAAGGCAGACAGATGGGGATGCCACTTACTACACATCAGTTTACTTTTGGGGAGCAGTTCTGGTTCTAACTAAGTAAATACGGTAGACTGCAATTCCTCATTTTGGATTTCTTAGAATACCTATGGGGCAGAGATGAATCCCAGTTCATTATGTGGACATTGTTCCTTTTCTCTATAATTTGCTTCCCACTTAATGTATTAAACAGGAATTTTTAAAAAGCTAAATTGAGCAGGAACCCTAGCAATTCCAATGAAGGTTTGTAAATGCATGTTGATACCTCAGGGCAGTGGCCCCCAACCTTTTGGGCACCAGGGACTGGTTCTGTGGAAAGAGGTTTATCCACAGATCAGAGGGTACATGGTTTCATATGCTATCTGCATGCCGTGAATTTACTTGTTTGCATGGACCAATTTGTGGCATGCCATGGACAGGGACCAATCCACAAACTGGTGGAGTCAGAAACACCAGGCCAAGTCTTAATGTAACACTTTCTATAAACATTTGAAAGCTAAACTCACATACGTAACTATGTAAAGTTGCTAAAATTATCTTACATCTCTGTAACTAGTTTGGTATCTGTCCACACCAGCATAGATCAGGAAAGAGCCGTATATACTTGTTTGGATACTATCTACTGTTTCTGACTGTTTCTAAAACCAGTATAATTACACATATGCAGTATAATTTTAGCAATGTCACCATTCACCAGCTGGGTGACTTTGAGCCAGTCACTTTCTCTCAGTCCAATCTACCTCGCAGCATTATGGGGAAAATAGGAGGGGGTACTGTACATGTTCTCTGCCTTTACTTGCAAGGTAATAAAGGCAGGATAAAAATACAATAAATAAGTTCCTACATGATTGTGATCTTTAAATATTTGATTTTGGACAAGCCCAAGAAAAAGTGCTATGAGTTTGCTCTAATAATTTGGATTTAGTCCTATCTCTGTCACAAGATGAAAGGAAAGCTCCAGAAGATTTACATGTAAATGTCCCATTGTCAAATTGCCCAAATGCGGCAGGAGCAAGTGGCTCCTCTGTCATTTTTAATTGTGATTTGGGAACAGACCTTGTTCATATCATATCCAATTCGCATAGCTTTCCTTAAAATTCAAGAGAGAAAATAAGTTTCCTTTTATTTTAAGTAAGGAAACACCCACAATATACTTGATGCATTTATATGGAAGTAAGGTCTTCAAACCCACATTTTTAGATTAAAATTCCTGTGACCTGTTCATTGAACTGAAGCTGACGAGAAGGCTGCCTGGCCAGGGTACAAAACACAAAGCAGCAAAATAAACTTGGATAACTCCTAATAACAGATGATGAGCAAAAATGTCAAAACTTCATTTAGGATTATCATTATCAACTTTATTTTACACTAATCAGTGCATGAAGCATAACTATCATAATAGAAGAAACCGTAAAGGAGAACGGCAGTGAAATTTAGAAATAACAACTTTGATTTAGAGGAATGATAAGAAAAAAAATGTATTACAAAATTGCCTTCTCTGGCCAGCAGATGTCATTAAAAAAACAACATGGCAGATTCTACATGAAGATAATATTGTCTCTTAAATTGAATTGCTAGAGATAATGCCAGTGCGATGATACAAAGGAAAAGAGGGGTACTATTGCTCCTCTTGGACTAAGGTACCAATAAAAACCTCATCAGTTGTTACTTATCCAAAAGAGAAACTTCTTTTGTTGCCAGCATCTCATCAAAACATTTTGCAATCACTCAGCTCAGCAGTTTGTAACATCGATGAGAGATTTAGGACAGTTTCTCCTAGTAGTGTTAATGCACATTCCTTCTGTTGCTGAGTTGGCAGAAAAGTATGATGATATAAACTGCACAATCCCCACAGTGGTGCTGTACATACAAATTTAACTCAGGGTACTTTCAGGGCAGCAATTGGGAGCTTTCCTGTGTGACCCAACATTGCTTGTGTGGCAGGACGTGACAAGGGAACTCTGAACACCCCTTCCTCTTCATCCTTCCTCTTCCTCTTATGTCTCGTCTGTCACCAGGTTGCTTAGTTTTGGGGATATTACTTTCTGCAGTACATACCAATCAGCTCCTCAACTTTCTTAATATTAAAAATTATTTCTGCTTCCTTCTTTGTGTAGGAAAATGACAGGAAGTTTTATTTGTTTCTGAAAAGCTGCAAAGCAGATGGGTATATAATCTCCACAGCACTTGCACCCTTTATCTGTACTTCCAATTTACAATTACGCTGATCCTAGGTATATTTACTCTGAAGAAAGTCTTCTCATTGACACAAGGCAACTAGTCATGAGTAAGACTGTATCAGAGTTTGGGACTTTTCACAAATTAAATAAGCATTAATTTAAAAATAATTAAATATCATGTTTACACATTTTGGTGCTCCATTCTAAATTTTAGTAAGACTTGAAGAGATAACATCAAAATCTCACAAGATTTCCAGTTAGAATGCTAATACATTGTGTTTTTATTTTGTATAGCTAGACTCTCTATAATATCCTTAGAAACTACAGATTGGAAGTTTACACAGCATAGAGTTTTATGAATGTTGGCACAAAACATACACACTCCTTGAGAAACATCCCTTGCTGCAGATATAATTATCTTGTAGAGGGATAAAATTATTTTCTACTAGGACAAACAGACATAGGAGCACCTACTGCAGAGTGGGATGAGATGCCTAGATGGATGCCATATAGGTAACATAATGGCACTATTATTAGACTAAGACTAATCAGAGAGATGTTAAAATAATTGTATGGATGCCTTCACCTGGGAGATATATCCTAAATATAGGATACTAAATTTAACACATCTCCCTAGGAAAATTGTTTCTTAATCACACAGCAGGTCTTACAAAATATGTGCTTAATTCCATCTAGTCATTTCCTAAAATGTTCAAATAATACTGTCTTACCATCTGGAGTCTAATATCATTTTATGCCTGCAACCCATTGATTCCTCCATTGTAGTCCTTTTACTAGGAATCTAAATAGAATTTGAATGTTCAAAAATAAAAGAGAGTATTTTGAAAAACTTCCATTAGGCATAATGAACACTCTCTTTTTAAAAATGTGTACATTTTAAACCATCTGTTTTTAGCTTCTGAGAACAGAATACTTTAGAAAACATAAAACAAAGGCTGAAAAGAATCTTTCAAAGTTGTTACTCACTGAAGTAGTTTTTATTATACTGTGTGCAGTGAAACTGCATCCAGATGCTCAAATTGGCAGAAGAGCCATTTAGTCCTAGCATTGTTTCAATTGAATTTGGTCCATACAATTTGGAACTTGCATTTCCTGCTTATTATTGATGTGACCATATCTCTGAACATGGATCAGATATAGCAGGGGTGTCAAACCCGTGGCGTCACGTTTTTGTCACATGACGTATTGCAACTTTTTTCCCCTTTGCTAAACTGGGGGTGGGGGTGGCCAGCGCACAACACATCCGGCCTGCGGGCCACAAGTTTGACACCACTGAGATATAGCAAATGTGTCTCTGTGGAATAGTTGGGCTGCATTTGTTTGCATTGATTTTATAACTGTTGCATTTTAATTTGCACAATTTCAAATAGATTGCAGTCAAGCTGGTAAAAGTTTGCTTTCTCCCCTCTAAATTCTGGTAAGATTTATGGGGAGAATATTAAAATTGCACAAGATTTCCAGTTGGAATGCCAATACATCGTGTTTTTATTTTGCACAGTTAGGCTACCTATAGTACCATTGGAAAGCAAAAAGTGGCTCATAAAGGCCTACTAATAGCAGTGACAAATTGTATTCTTCATTCTTTTATATAATTATAGCACTTTCAAAAGAAGCCAAAAGAAGTTAATGTATAACAAGTTTTCGATAGATAGATAGATAGATAGATAGATAGATAGATAGATAGATAGATAGATAGATAGGAGGGAGGGGGAGGTAGGGAGGGAGGGAGGGAGGAAAGAAGAAAGAAAGAAAGAAAGAAAAGAAAGAAAGAAAGAAAGAAAGAAAGAAAGAAAGAAAGAAAGAAAGAAAGAAAGAAAAGAGAAAGCATCAGCTTGGTTTTCAGAGAAGAAAAAGTTACTTAAATATTGGGGAAACAATTCTATTTCCAAAAAAGGGAAGCAAGTAGAGATTGGCTTTGGCACCTAATAGCTATGCCAGAAATAATTTTAGCTGTCTTTTCAGGATTGCTCATGCTGGTCCTTTGAATCTGAATTTCAATTCACTTCTTTTTTCCTGTTTTTAAAAACTCCTACACTTTAAGTATTTTCAACAAAATGCTATTGCTAAGGTTTTTTTTTCCCTATAACTATGTCTAACATCTATTGAATACATCCTATAGAAAAACTGCTTCAATTTTATCTAGCTGCAAGTGAAGATTCCTTGATCACAGAATGTAAATGTTGGATGAGAGCAGGCAGGTGTAGCTATTCAAAAACTGATGGGAAAACTATCATTCTACAATAGGTCTTTTTTCATGCCTTGGTTGCAATGGGATAGAATAGGGATTGCAGATTATGCTAAAATAAACCTGGTGTCTTTGTCAATGATTACATGAATACACCATAGTTTGCTGATTCATGCAGCAAACTTCATAAAATATGTTTAAAAATCATATTATCTAGATTGCTACAACCAGGAAAGGAGTAGCCAAATAACTCTATTTTGATTTGATGGCTGTGTGATCTCTTAATACCTTCCTTTGAACCAAGGGATTTTTTTTTTTGAACTAACTTAATTTTCTGAGACTCATATGGTAGAAGGCTGGACGTCCCAAACCTTTTCTTCAGAACCCTTTACACTCTGGTCCTGCCTCCTTTGGGATAGAAACTTGAGAAATCTTGCTTCCACCACTTTTTCCCCAGGGATATTTCAGTTGCCCTTCATTATCCATACCGAATATACAAGAGCGCTTTGGTTTTCTTTCAGGCAATTAAAAAGCCACCATGCAAAAATTGAAATAATTTTTGGAGTACCATCTCCTGGCTATGTATCATAGAATAATGGTAACTCAACGGTGGTGGGTTGCCCCGGGTTCACACCGGTTCTATAGAACCAGGAGTAAAACCGGTGGGAGGCCCCTCCCACTGACCCTGGCGTCATGAAAATGCTTCTGCGCATTATTATTATTGGTTAATCTTTAGTGAGATTCACAGCCTTTGAGGCTGCTTAATAGCTCAGCAGCTCGAGTCCTAACCAAGGATTTAGGAACTGTTAAGGTATCGTCGGAGGATGTAAGCTGTTCTGAGTAAGGTGGTTTTTTGTAGAGTCAAAATGTTCAAGTCCAGTAAATTTAGAATTTCTAAATAGCGGTAGCCCTTTGGGTATTGCTCCAAGGGCTCCAATTACAATCGGGACAACACATGATTTCTTTTTTCATAGTCGTTCAACTTCAATTTGCAAGTCCCTGTACTTTGTGATTTTTTTCTTGCTGCTTATCTTCAATCCATGCATCACCAGGTTTTGCAATGTCGATGATGATGATGATCATGATAATGATGATGATGATGATTCATATTTCTATGCCGCCCACTCTTCTTGGACTCTGGGCATCTTACACCAAAGACAGTATACTAAATAGCATATTGCCCCCAACAATCAGGGTCCTCATTTTACCCACCTCGGAAGAATGGAAGGCTGGGTCAACCTTGAGCCAGTGAGTTTTGATCTGCTGATCTGCTGAACTAGCAGTCAGCTGAAGTAACTGAAGTACTGAACCTTAACCACTGTGCCACCTCGGCTCTTCTGCATGTGCAGAAAGTGCACACGTGCATGAGTGAAGCAAGTATGCGCGTGCGGCCCCATTGCGAACCGGTAGTAAAGGTAAGTAGAACCCATCCCTGTAACTAAAGGGTTCAGCCCTTCATTCCCCTCTTAAAATAAACCAATCTCTCGAGAAATAAACAGAATAAATTTTTATTTTAAAAAATTCAAATGTGAAAATCCTTTGTAATGTTAAATATTGAAATAGAAATAGTCAACATGAAAAAAAGGTAATTTCAGAGCTGCCAAGATGTGGCAGTAAACCAGCTTGCAAATCAGTTAAGAAAGAAAAATGCAAAAAGCCAGGGAAAGGATAGCTCTATTTCTTGACAGACTCCTTCCATGTTTTGTTTTAAAAAGACCAATTTATTTTTTACATCCAAGCTTGGCATACACTGTATAGGTCCAAGAATCATCTCCCACTTGTGGGATGTACATTTTTGATGCACATACATTCATAACAACTTGGTGTAATGAATCATAAATCAACCACCTAGTGTGCTAAAATTAGCACACTAATTTAATGTAATGATGCTTAGAAGGACAAACAAGTGCTTGAGTAATTGTATAGCCACTATTATTTTCTTCTCAACACTTTAATGCATTGTTGTCTTCTAAAAGCCTTACTTCCATACCACTAAAAGAACATTCTTATTTTTTTGTTCTTTAAAATAAAAAAGTGTTCTAGGATACTATCGTGTGCATTTTCTCTTTCCATATTACAATACAACCTCTGTAGTCTATCCTTATCCTTATACTCTGTAGTCTATCCTTATCCTTATAGGCACCCATAGGCATTTTCAGTAAATATCATCTCAATGTAATATGGTATTACAGAATGTTCACATAGTGTTTGAATTTATGCATTTGGCATTTAACATTTCTGATCTAATGCATTGGTTCAGTCACACCCTATTGTCTTCTAATACCAGTATATACAAAGGGAAACAAGTGAAAAAGTAAAAAAAAAAAATGAAATTACATATTTCTATTTAAAATGTCCTCATTGTTCATTCATCTTCAGCTGTACTGACTAAAAGACCTCCAAGGTCCCTTTTCAACTCTGTTATTCTGTTATCCTTCAGATAAGGGACTGTCTTTTGATTGCCTTTCAAACAGGCTCTCCTTTGTAAAGTAACTTAGCCAGACACAAGCAACTTAGCCTTAGTGGTCAAACTTCTTGAAAACTGTTTCTATACCAAGTAAGGCAAGTAAATTCTCTCCTCATTTGCATTCCAATTACAAGGAGGTAGATAAGTAGATTTATTGCAAAGAATTTGGAAGCCAGACATACAAAAACATTTTCTGTCTTACACCATCTATTGGAATTCTATCTAAGTATATGTTACTTCCTAAGTTTAAATTATGTTCCTCTTCCTCCCATGACTATTCATTTCCAGCTTTGAATACTTATGCCATCTGTCTCTTATGAGAATGAAAGATTCCTGCCTCATCAGCTTCTATCCTGATAGTTCCTAGATGCAGCTAGCTATAATATTACACTCTTGGAGACTTCCCCCCCTCCCAGACCTCTGACTCACCTGGGCCTCAGTGATCAATAAAACTGATTGCTTTAGAAGAATAGTTTTTAATATTATGAAAGCTATTCTTAAGCAATAGCAAGTAATGCCCATTGAAGAAGTAGAGTTGCATTTAGGACATCTACAGGAGAATTGTGAAAGTTGGACCATAAGAAAGGCCGAGTGTCAAAGAATTGAGGTCTTTGAACTATGGTGCTGGAGAAGACTCCTGCGAGTCCCTTGGACAGCTAGATGATCAAACCAGTCAGTCCTAGAGATCAACCCTGACTGCTCTTTAGAAGGCCAGATCCTGAAGATGAAACTAAAATACTTTGACTACTTAATGAGAAGGAAGGATTCATTGGAAAAGAGCCTAATGCTGGGAATGAGGGCAAAAGAAGAAAGGGATAGTAGAGAATGAGGTGGCGGGATAGAGTCACTGAAGCAGCCGGCGTGAGCTTAAATGGTCTCTGGGGGATGGTAGAGGACAGGAAGGCCTGGAGGAAAGTTGTCCATGGGGTTGCAATGGGTCGGACACAAACTGCAACTAACAACAACACAGGAGAATTAGGTGCAAGTAAAACAAAGTGAAAGGAATTAGTCACAAATACATGCCACAAAATACATATATATTTCAAAAACAACAATCATCTAATAAAAGAATAGGGCTGTACAATAGGGCTCTATTGTAGTCTGCCCATTTTTTAATTGTGCAGGACTGCAGGACTGCAGTTTGGACTTTGTGATTTTGAAGTGATTACAATCAGGAATACATGTGGATATGTGTCTATTGGTAGGAAAACAGACTAGGATAATTATTTGGGTATGTATGTTCAACTATTTCTAGGTCTATCAGACATTAGCTCAGGTTTTATTTATTATACATTATACTTCTCTCCTATCTGCTAATCGCATATTATAACTCATCCTTTTCCCCATTCATTTTCTGCTTAATGGGTCCCGAGGAACTCAGTGATATAGAGAAACCAGACTAAAAACAAGAACCACAAGGGGTGAACAACCTCCACTCTGGAACATATACTTGTTCATTTTTATTATAACATAAGAGCCCAGCTTAGGTGAGTTAGCACTGGGGGGAAAAACTACGCCAATTCTAGCAACTCAATGCTTGTTTATAGCTGTAACCTAAGAACACTGATAGATGGTACAATATTTTTAGAGTTCAAGTGATTGATTATGGCAACTCAAAAAGGAAAGCTGACCTATACACTTTTTTGTAATTTTATATAACATTTAGATGCTCTCTTCTTTTCATACCACCCCTAGAAATACATAACAAAGTATATTAATGATTACATTTTTTATCATTATACAAGGTTACTTCCTCATAAATTTAATTGTAAGAGGATTGTACAGATGTAATTTTGTAGGAATTAGAAGCAAAACAATATTGTGGATCACCTATTATGTTAACCGTAATCCAGAGCAGCTTCAGATGATGCATTCTGGGGGTTGGAGAAAACTGAAAT
The DNA here is from genome assembly GCF_059756535.1 of Pantherophis guttatus. NCBI lineage: Eukaryota > Metazoa > Chordata > Lepidosauria > Squamata > Colubridae > Pantherophis > Pantherophis guttatus. The sequence goes on from NC_142064.1 coordinate 51,632,435, forward strand.
TCCAACATATGTGGATGATACCAGGCTGTAGAAAGCTAGTCAATATTTCTCTGGCAAGGCACAGGAAGCAACAAGCAGTTAGAAAGCAGTATCAGAAAAATAATTAGCTGATGGCTTTGAAATAAAGGCACAGAAAAGGTCTTTCCTTGCTTTCTTTGCATAATGGCATAAATGTACTCTGAAAGCATTTTTTTCCTGTCCTTTTCCCCATGGTAATGTCTTCATCTCAACCCCAACCCATGAATAAGAGAGCCTTAACTCATGTACTGACATTAAAGTACTGTCTCCACCCTACTGCATTCCAACGTTGTCCAAGGGCAGCATCAAGACTTATACAATCCTTCGCCTTTGTTACCTGTTACCTTGGAAAGAAATCAGGGTATATATGCTATATGATCAATGGAAATTAAACAGTGCCTTGCAAATCAATATTATTCTATTATAAATAAAATAAAATCCTACTTGTAGAAATTTCAAACTCAGCTGTGGGAGATGGTTGAAAATAGTCCTTAATTAATTGATATTGAATTGTGTTACAGCAGACTGGTACACTTCCAAAGTATTAGAATTTAGTCCCCATAGTGCTCAGGCAACTTGACCAATCTAAAGGACATTAGTTTCAGGAACAATGTAGTTAGCATACAAATTCATACAATCATGTTCAAAACACTTGGAGAACTCTGTTGATGGAAGATAGATATGTTATAGATGATTAGATAGAAGATCCAAAAAAGATAGATTAAAAAGAGTGATTTAAGGGCTTGAGATGAAAATGCACTGACCTTAACTGAAAAGTTCCATAATAAAAGATTAACAACACTCTAATAGGTTATTTTATTATTATCACAATTTGGATCAAGTCTAGAGTCACTGTGAAATAAGCTCTTTCCAATTCATTTTTCAGGCATCACTACTAGAAGGAAGTTTGGCAAACTATCTAGCTCATTCTACTTAGCAAAGGAAGTTCTTGTATGTGTAACAATAAAGAATAAAATCAATATGACTTACTTAGCTGGAGCACTGAGAGATTCTAAGTCACTAATAGCCTGTGAAGGAAAAAGCAGATTCCTAGCATGCACAGGCATTTTTGATTGATTTTGCAAGAGTTCTTCAAATGCATTGCACAAACACTGTATTTTTTTAGCAAGCATAGTCTCAGACTCCTGGTTAGATTGCAATTACATAAAAACTTCAGCCTGTAATTTTAAAAAGGGTCAAGGTAAGAGGCACCTATTTTCTTGAATGTATCATTAATTTGTCAGTATATTCTCATTATTACCTCTAAACACGGACAGAACACCATACAACAGAATATTCACATCAGTAGTACACCAGATATCCATTCTCCATGCCAATTAATTTTTTCCTTGAAATGATCCTCTAGCAAGAATTCCATTTCCATGTGGCGATGCTGAAGCAACAGGTATTTCTTAATTTCTCTTCTCCCCATCCTGTTTGCACTTCTTTGGGTTGGAGCTCTAGAAGAGGTACAATACTACTACTGATTTAACAGTCTTTGAGTTGACGTTGCTAAAGATCTAGGGAATATTTCTGGATTTGTCATTCATAAGGAATATTAGTCAAGAACAGCAGTGGTCCAACTTATTTTGCAGCCTCACGTGAAAAGATAATTCACCATCTCATTATATAGGTAGAACTGGTTATTGAGTTGAGTTCAACACTGGTCACTGGTAATGTCTTCCATTGTGCCAGAAGGAAATTAATTACAGTAGTTTAGGGTATATAGGGCTAGCCATGCAGCCTACACAACTGCCTTTCAGTACTTTGCAGCCAGATGACTGTGGCTTTGTCAAACACTACCTGGATCTGCAGAGTTCAGAAAAATATGAAAAATGATTTTAAAGGAAAATATGAGTCACAAGTAATCCTCCCACTCCTTTGCTCAATTTAATGGAAGTTATCAAATTCTTTACAGAGAATTTTTGTCTGGATGTTTAATAATAATTTGATCTTCAATAAAGTGTGGGATTTAAAATGTCTTCATATACTCCATAAAGTAGGGCACATTCAATTACCCATACTCAATAGTAAAAACAATGTGCTAGTACTATGCAATAACAGAAGTATAGAAACTAATTATGATGCTATCTTTTTACAGATATGACAGAATTTCATCAAAATTATTTTCTTCTCTTTCTTTCTTTTTTATTTATGCTAATCTTCTTTCAGTCATGTATAAAGTCCAGACTATACTATGCAAAATTAAAACAAGATTTTGTGAAAAAAATGAAGTTTGGAAGACCCCAACTGATTTTGTGGTCAGTAGAAAAGCCTTGCTGTTTTCTACTAATGCTGTTACATATTGAGAACTCTGCAATACTAACATAGATTCTCTAGGGATAATTCAGTACAAGTTAAATTAAAATTATTACAAATCCAATGTTTACTAGGCTCATTCAGACCCTTTTTAAGGCTTAAGAGCCAAGGAGCAGAATATTCATTTGACATACAATATATGTGCTTCTTATTGCATTGTATGGCGATATACATTTTTCCCCATTACATTTTTGTCTTGTCAATAAATAGGAAATTGTGGAAAAATGGACTCATTCGTGCTGCTGTGGCCTGGCTCTATCTACAACACTGAGAAAGATGTTGCTCAAGCCAATTGGGTGTTGATTAACCTTCTGCCTACTTTGGACAATAGTGATGGCATTGACATGTCCCTTAAGAGAACAAATATCAGTTCCATAAAAGAAAGAAGATAAATTAGATCTGATGCATCAAGCAATCATCTGAAATTTAATTGTTTAGACATTCTCAGAGATGTCCAGCCAATTTTTTTAATCATTCCTCTTTCATAAGGCTAATATTTTAAGGCCTACTACTTGAGAACTCTTCTATATCTTTAAAGATGGAATATGTCCATAATTTTTCCCTGATACAATTCTGCTGAGGAAAAAAAATCAACTGGAACTTTCCTATCTGTGAAATCTTAGGGATAAAGTTATTTTGTTGAGAGCAGACACACTCAATATTCCGTTTTTAAAATACTCTAGTTCTAATTAGTTTGCCATTCTTCTACTGAAGGAATTGTATTTACTTTCCAGTGAAAAGCACAGAGTATCCTAGCAGCTGTTAATATTAATAAAGCTAGCTGAGTATTCTTTGTAGGAATTTGAGGTTTATTGGAGCGATGGCATTCAAAATGATCTCCTATTTATTTTCTACCTCTTACTAGATTCCAAATTCATGTCTTAAATACATTTTCATCTCAGAAGAACACAGGGATCCCTTCTTTTTCAATACAGCTTACTAGGTTCCCACTACTTTTGAAGATGTTCCTGCATGTCATGCCCCAAAATAAAACAGCCTTCATGTATCTATTTGTGAGACAGTCTAAAACTGGAAATGTCCCTAGAGCATGCTCTGGCATTTTGGATACAAAATACAGCCAGAGTCATACAGAAGGTTTTAAGCAAAATCATAGGCTGTTGTATAACAAAACTCCTTTGTATGCCCCATCCTCATATTGAGTCCAACAAAAATATGGAATCGTAATTTGATTCAGACCTTGGTGCTCTGTTGCAAGCTTCTTGGACTTTAACTATGTCTGTTTTCTGCACAGATCCAAATTCCGATACAATTCATCTGTGGTAATGCTGTTTGATTATAGAAAAGAAATAGCATGTTTTTAAAGCATAAGAGAGGTGAAGGAAGTCTTTTTCTAGTTTCTTTCCATACAGCTTCTGCCAGTCTTTTTTTTTCCATTTATCAAGCTCCAGTTGAATGGGAAGTGAGAAAAATAGTTGAGACAGTAGCTACAGAAAGTTATATGACATAATCACACAGAAAGTTCAATTTTCCGCACACATACAGAATGTATTTTTTCCTCTGCAAAACCTCCCTTTCAATGGAAGTGTGGTCAGTGAGACACTGAATCACAAAACAGTCCATTTTAGCATAGCTCTTATGGTAAATACATTGTTTTTTATATGATATGGGTTCAGGAAACTGGGTGAATTCTATAAATAATGTTGATTTAACCACAGGTAAACATGTGATATTTTACCTTCCCTGTATGGGCCACAGACTCAGATTTAAACAGATTTCTGCTGTCACATTAATTTGATAGCATCTTTTTTCAGATTTGAAATTTTGGTTGGTGCTTAAAGGTGGCAAAATTATCAACATACAAGTAGTCCTTGAATTACAACCATTCATTTAGTGACCATTTGAAATTACAACAGCACTGAAAATAGTGACTTATTTACAGCCATTGCAGTATCCCCATGGTTACATGATCAAAATTCGGGTGCTTGGCAACTGGCATGTTTTTATGACAATTGCATTGTCCCAGGGTCATGTAGTCACCATTTGTAACCTTCCCAGCTGGTATTAAGCAGGAAGGTATGTAAAAAGAAAAAGACAAGCAGGCATAGAAATGGAACAATGCTAAGCAGCACTTAACAGGATAACTTCTAGAGCAGATCAAGCAAGAATGTGATTGTCTTTCCAGGGAACACTTTGAGTTTAAGCATTTTTTAAAAATGTAATCATGTGTTAATCCAGTTTTTTTAAACAGTTGGTTTGGTCATTGGATACATGGGGGGTTGCATGTTTATTTATATGTGCTCATGTGTACATTTAAGGAGCAGTCACCGTAGTTGGGCAGCTTACAAAATATTGTTACCAAGCTTTAGGAGTATCAGTAGTGCAGGATTAGTGGTTAAATATGAACAATACAAAAATTATCCCTAGGCTCAGTGTGTACATTGAAATTTGAAAGCACATTGCATATAATAGTATTCCCTATGATAGAAAGCCAAATAATCATCATAGTTGTTAATATCATAATTACTGAACACTTTACATGTCAAATAGCTTTTTGATGCCATTTGTCTAAGATGGCCTTTCTCAGACTGGTATTTTACAGATGTTTGTACAACTCCCAAAATTCATGTCTGCTATGGTTTGCATAACCAATCACAAAACAGTTGTTTTATCAGAAGACAAACCAGTGAGTAAGGCCCATTTGGTCACTCAGGAAAAAAGATACAATATTTATAAAAATTAAGCAATTCTCCATTTGAGTAATTGTCTTTCACATTGCCTGCACACAATAATAGAAATATGTATACAGATATTTTTTCCTTCCTGCTTTAGTGAAAAAGATTGTATACCAATGTATGGGAAAGAAACAAGGAGAATTTGAAATCCTAACATAGACAGACCAATACAATGTCATGCACATCACTGAAACTTAATGGGATAACATATGGCTCAAAAATAGCCCTGGATGCTACAATTTATTCAAAAGGAATAGATTCATTAAAAAGGAGGGTGTTGCAGTGTATACAAAAGAAACACATGCCTAGACAAAAAATCATGAGTGATAGCATGGAAAACCTGATGAAAGGATTTGGATAAAAAGAAAATGAGATTGGAACTAAATGATATTGTCAGAAACATTTATTATAAAGTGGCAGGCAAAGATTTGGATGAGACTTTCTATATCAAATGACCATACTTTCAAGGAGCATGTGATATTATCAATGGGAAACTTCAGCTGTCTACCATCTGCTGAAAGTCTACTCTGTCAAGAATGAGAGATCCAAAAAATTCTTGTCAGACGAGGGAAGAAGCAACAAGGGACTCTGTTATTCTGGACTTAATCTTTACAACTGGTATTAGTTAAATACATTAGTTGAAGAAGTGAAAGTGATGGGAATCTTTGGAGAAAGTGACCAAGTTATTCTTATGATGTCAGTGGAAGGAGGACAATATTAATTCTTTATTTATACTAAATTTCAGAAGAGCAAATGTTAATGAACTTAGAGAGAAAAGTAAATCAGATCCTGTAGCTTGAAATCCTGAAAGAGAAGAGTGTCTGCACACAATCATAACAATTTCTGACAGAACGCGAAATGGGATAATCTTTAAGGAGACTAAAGAGGATACCACAGTGTTTTAAATTATTGCAAAGAAAAATGGACAGCTATAACAAAGGGAGAGGAGGTATATAAACAAGACAGTTGCCAGAAATTGCAGGAATTGTGTCATAAAGGCTAACATTCAAAACAACCGGGAAAAAATTGGGAAAATTTCCAGAAACAAAAAGCAAGGCAAAGAGGTTGTAGGTTGTTGATTGGAGAGGGAAATGCGGGTGAGAAGGCAAGTGCCTTAACTTGAATTTTAATCTGTCTTCTCTCATGAGGAAATGGAGCTCTAGCTAGTCATCATTGTTCCACTAGAGGCGATTGCAGAACTGCCAGATGTAATTGCTGAGAACTTCTAGAGAACTGGCATGATTGCCCAAGAGACTGGAGGAAAGCAAATCTTGTTATTATCGTCAAAAAAGGAAAGGCGGAGGACTCAGAAAATTAGCCCTTTCAGATTAATGTCTATGCAGGACAAAGTATTAAACAGCATGTGTGTGAGCATTTAAATAAGAATGCAACAATGAACAAGAACCTGGAGGAGAAGAATACTCTTGTGCGAATGCTGTTTGTTGATTTTAGTTCAGTGTTCAACATAATCATTCTTTAGCACTTGGTGAACAAACTGGACCTATTAGGTTTTAATACTCCTTTATGTTATTGGATAGTGGATTTCTTTATTGATAGGCCCCAATTTGTGCAAGTTGGAAGAAAAGTTTCCAACTCCATCTCCTTGAGTACAGGTTCCCCATAGGGCTATGTCTTGAGTCCGCTACTGTTCACCTTGATGACCCATGACTCCTGTGCCAAATCTGCTATGAATCATATTGTGAAGTATGCAGATGACACAGCAGTGGTAGGTCTTATCTGGGATGACAGTGATGATGCTTATAGGGAAGATGTGAAGGCTCTGGTGCACTGGTGCAATAAAAGTAACCTGGTTCTAAATGTTAATAAAACCTAGGAGATGATTTTAGAAAATGTTGGCATAGTCATACTCCACTCAGTATCAAGGATGCAGCTATAGAGGTGGTCAACAGTATTAAGTACCTGAGGGTACAGATAACTAACAATCTGAATTGGTCTCTCCACACATCATCATTAGTGAAACGTGCAAACCACTGCCTGCATTTTCTGTGTGGGATGAGGAGAGCACATCTTTCTCCTTCTGTCCTGGTCACTTTTTACAGAGGCACTGAGTTGAGAGTACTGCATCACTGATTTGGTGGCAGCAGTGCCTCAGATAGAAAGTCCATACAGAGAGTGGTAAAGACAGCCGAGAAGATTATAGGAAGCTTGCTTCCTGTCATTCAGGATATTGCTTATAAGCACTAGAGCTCAAAGCTCAAGTGTGAGTGTAGAGTGAGCCTGCCTCCATTGCATTTGAACTTCCCAGAGGCTGCTGGGAGGAGCTGCTGGCTGTAATTGGGGGAGACTGAGACGGAGTTCAGAGGACAAAGGTAGAGGACAGAGGACAAAGGTAGCAGCCTGTGTGCCTAATGGCGTGTGAATCATATAACTATAAACCAAAAATAGCAATAATACATTCAGGTGTAAGTGTGCCTGAGATTGCAATTTTATTTTATTTCAGAATGACCGGCTCAGTTCAGTGCAATACTTGATTTGCAGCTGTCTTTCTTAGTACTCTTTTCAAATTTGGATACTGTCCTCTTTGTAAACAAATTTCTAGTCTACATGGGTAGATTACCCATGTACCCTATCTAGAATCTCTAATTTGTGCTCTCCAAGAAGAAATTAGGTGTCCAATTCAGCCACTCCATTCTATTGAGCTGCTGCGCTATCAGCCCCCTCTGCCACAAAGATCCTGCAGGAGAAGGGCAGTATGGGCCACTGTGGAATCTGGCAGGGTGAGAGCTGTGAACCATAAACACAAAGCTTTTGCTGTGACCCATCATAACAGATACAGTGCCCTTGCTGACCTTAATAGGGACCACTAAAGTGACAGGTCAAGGTAGCTGTGATGACGATGATAACTCAAATGAGCAGGAGATCATGGTCCAAGATGAAGAACTTGTTTTGGATGGGGAAAGTGTGAATCAGGTATTATACATCATTCATGCAAGAAGAGCAAGATATCCAAAAAGAGAAGCCACCTTTTGGTTGGTGATTCAATTGTAAGGGATGTAAATTTAGGAAAGGATATGGAGGTTTTGAAAGAGGTCAGGAGTCTGCCAGGTGCTACTGCCAGCAGAGACAAGAGGTATATTTTTAAGATAGTCAAGAATGCCAGTAAGGTCAGTGATGTTGATGCTATTATACATCTTGCACAAATGATCTGTCCCAAAAAGATATACTTTCTGTGCAGAATGATTTCCAGAGCTTGGGGTATGAACTTAGTAGTATAGGTTGTAGGCTTATCTTTTCAGGGGTTTTACCAGTATATAAAGAAAAAAAGGGAAAGGCCAGCGTGTAGCAGAGTTTAATGTGTGGCTAAAGGAGTGGTGTAAAACGGAAGGCTTTGGTTTTATTAGTCATGATGTCTGCAGCTGGTCCAATGAAAAACTGTACAAAAGAGATGGTTTGCATCCATCAAAGAAAGGGACTGACTTACTTGGCATTAAATTCATAGATGTTCTGGATAAACATTTTAAACTAAACAGAGGGGACAGAGAATTAATTGATACAGAACATTTCTGTCCCCGGCAATCTAAAATTAATAGGGTTATCAGTGCATGTAACATAGATGCTTGTGCGAGTAAGATTATCAACCTTGCTGTCAACCAAAACCAAGCATTTAACAGTGAGTGCTATACCATGTGCACTAATCAAACAGGTGGCAAGAAAGCAGGGGCAGTCAGGCACAACACAGGTTAACAGACAATAAACACAGGGTTAAAATGGACTCAGATGTCTATACACCAATGCACAGAGTATGAGAAATAAATAGGGAGAATTAGAATTCTAGTAAATGAGGGCAGATATGATATTGTTGCTATTATGGAAACTTGGTGGGATGAAACCCACAAATAGAATATACAGTTAGAGGAATTTAAATTATTTAAATGAAATAGACCAAATAATAGAGGAGGTGGAATTACAATATATATAAGAAATAACTACATCTCTACAGAAATAGAGCACAACAATGATGAAAATTTTCTTGAATGCATTTGGGTCAATATTAAAGGGGAAAAATGACATTGCCATAGGTGTATACTATAGGCCACCAAACCAAACAGAGGAAATAGATGTACTTTTTGCTAGGCAGCTAACTAAGATATGTAGGAAGCTCATCACAATAGTAATTGGGGATTTTAACTACCCTGACATCAACTGGGAGACAATCTCTGCACCAAGTCGAAGATCCAACATGTTCCTAACCAGGGCCAGATTTTCCTATAGGCTAACTAGGCTTCAGCCTAGGGCCTCAAGATCAAGAGGGGCCTACATTCAAATTGTTAGCAAAATTAAAATTATACTTTCACTATAGGTGAAAGGGCCTCATAAGTGGAATAGCCTAGGGCCTCTTTTCATCTAAATCCGGCCCTGTTCCTAACAAACCTAACAGACAACTTTGAGAATGGAACAAGGGGATCAGCCATATTGGGTCCAGTACTCTTCAACATCTTCGTCAATGATTTGGACGAGGGGATAGATGGGGAATTCATCAAATTTGCAGATGATACCAAGCTAGCAGGAATAGCAGAAGATAGGTTTAAGATACAGAAGGATCCTGACAGACTTGAACATTGGGCGCTATCTAATAAGATGAAATTCAATGGTGAAAAAAGTAAGGTTCTACATTTAGGCAAGAAAAACAAAATGCACAGGTACAGTATATGTGGTACCTTGCTTAATAGTAGTAATTGTGAGAGGGATCTTGGAGTCCCAGTGGACAACCATTTAAATATAAGCCAGCAGTGTGCAGCAGCTGCCAAAAAAGCCAACACAGGTCTAGGCTGCATAAACAGAGGAATAGAATCAAGATTACATGAAGTGTTAATGCCTTGGTAAGGCCACACTTGGTATACTGCATCCAGTTTTGGTCACCACGATGTAAAAAAGATGTGGAGACTCTAGAAAGTGCAGAGAAGAGCAACAAAGATGATCAGGGGACATATGAAGAACAGCTGCAGGAACTGGGTATGTCTATTTTAATGAAAAGAAGGATTAGGGGTGTCATGATAGCAGTGTTCCAATATCTCAGGATCTGCCACAAAGAAGAGGGAGTCAAGCTATTCTCCAAAGCAGCTGAGGGCAAGACAAGAAGCAATGGGTGAAAACTAATCAAGGAAAGAAGCAACCTTCTTTCTCTAAGGAGAAATTTCCTGACAGAACAATTAATCAATGGAACAACTTGCCTCCAAAAGTTGTGAATGCTCCAGCACTGGAAGTTTTTAAGAGGATATTGGATAACAATTTATCTGAAGTGGTGTAGGGTTTCCTGCTTAAGCAGAGGGTTGGACTAGAAGACCTCCAAGGTCCCTTCCAACTCTGTTACTCTGTTTTCTATTTTTCATTGTTAGAGACTCTACACACCCACTTTATGGTCTGTTTCTGTTGCTCCCCTCTGGGAGGAGGTTTCAAAGTATTTCTAGTAGGACTACCTGATACTATAACAGCTTTGTTCCCTATGCCACCTGTCTGGTAAACTAGCAAGATTCGTTTTTCTCGCCATGTACATTGGAACTAGACTGTGTTGTTTCTCTGTGTCATGTAATATATGTGGGTAGATGCATAATTTTGTATGTATGTATGTATGTATGTATGTATGTATGTATGTATGTATGTAGTTAGTTAGTTAGTTAGTTAGTTAGTTAGTTAGTTAGTCAGTCATGTTTATGTAGTGTATATTGGAGGTGGGGACCATTTGAGAGCTGTATGCAATGAAATTTCATTTTAATGTATGCCGATTAGTGTACATTCAAAGTGACAATAAAGTTATTCTACCTATATCTAGCCACCTATGGATTAGTCACAAACAAGGCATGCTAGACTCTCCAGTAATTTCTAAAAACAATGTTTTATTTCCTTCAATATTGCTCAATTCTCTGTGTCTTCATCTTAATCAATACTTGATCAATACTTTAGGAAAGACCAATTGCAACAGCTTCTTCCTGGTTGCTAAGTACGTCCAGTTAGCATAGCATTTCACCAAAAAAACTTCTCCGATTCGCTTGAAATTTAACTCTGGTTGGGAAGTCTACAGTGGTGACTGGAACATTTTACCAGTTTTTTTTGTCTGAAAACTCCAAGGAAGTGGATAGGGTGCTTTTAAGTTGTCTTCTATTGCCTTTGGCATAGATCTTTAGCCCTCAGACTTTCTTTGTGTACAGGGAAAGGATCTGGATTGTCTGGATCTGGGATATTTTCATATACCATGCAACTGTTAGCAATCTATAGATTCCAACTTTCATATGCCCCCCACCATATCTAGATTATATTAATTTGTGGTTTGTGATTTACATTTTTACATTAACGTCCCTTGGGGCAATGATGAAGATTATTTATTTTATTTTATTTATTTGTCAAGCATATATAAGATAACAGGTAAAAGTATAAACATAATTTGAATACATTAAAAGAGTAAGAGTAAAAAGGAATATTAGGAGAGGGACAGTAGTATGCTGGTGCACTTATGCACACCCCTTACAGACCTCTTAGGAATGGGGTGAGGTCAACAGTAGACAGTTTAAGGTTAAAGTTATGGGGGTTTGGGGATGAAACCACCGAGTCAGGTGGTGCATTCCAGGCATTGACCACTCTGTTACTGAAGTCATATTTTCTGCAATTGAGTTTGGAGTGGTTTACCTTGAGTTTGTATCTACTATTTGCTCGTGTATTGTTGTGGTTGAAGCTGAAGTTGTCATTGACAGGTAGGACATTGTGGTAGATAATTTTATGTACTACACTTAGGTCAGACCGAAGGCGGCGTAGTTCTAAGCCAAAAATTTGGAGTCTGGTGGCATAAGGTATTTTATTGCGGGTAGAGGAATGGAGGACAAATGATCGAAACCACTGGAAAATACTCATTGCTCATGTGCTGTGCACATGACATAATGATGATGATGACTTGGGTTTTTGCTATTTCATTAATAATTAAAGCTACATCTTTACTTCACTGAATGTATTCATTGAGGCCACAAGATCAGATTGCCTTCATTCACAACTATTAACATTTTTTCCTCTTTTCTTAGTTTCACTGATACATAACTTTTTTTAAATTTTTACCATTTCTTCCTTTTACATCCAAGTAACAATCTAACATATGCTGTAACCTTCATCAAAAGGGCAAGCACTTCCCCACCACCCATCATTTCTTTCGTCAGTCAAGCCTTTCACGTAATAATTTAGCAAAATAGAAGTCTTTACCAGCCTTTAGTTACAACCATGCCAGATGAAATATTCTCTAATAATAAGGATAGTACTGACACATTTTTGCCAATAGTTCACAAATGCAATTAAAGCCCAATTTTAACCCAAGCATATGCATGCTGTTTCAGGCAAATAGAATTTCTGTCTAAAATCTGCCTTGAAAGCCAAGGTCTTTTGGCTTTCATCCCACCAGGAGAAAGAATATGCACTATATTGACACACACTCAGTATGCATTTACTGACTATAATTTTAAATCAGGAGATGCTGAGAAATTTATTGCACTGATAAAATATTTCTGATTCAGGACTCTGCCTAGTTAGCACACTCATTATTTAGAGATTTCTTTGGTATGAGCATATGGGGAGACTTCACTCCCTATAACAAAAATAGATTTAGTCCCAATCACCAATGTTTTATTTGGATCTATTCCTTTAGAAATTGATAGACAGAATAAAGAGAGGAAAGAGAGAAGAAATTAATGAACAAGGTCTCTTATGCTTCAGTATGCACAATGCCTTAAACAAATCACATCCATGTTTCTGTATGGGAGGAAGATATCCATCTGTTCCTGCACTCAAGAAGCAGTAAGTGGTCCATGCTGGCAATGGGCCAAGTAGAAAGTGCAGATCTACCCCAGAGAGAATTGATATATACAGGAATTCATCTACTGTTATATGTTGCCTTGGATAGGCCCACTGGTTTCTTGTCTGCAGAGATATTTGTTTCAGCTCCCATATCTACTTAATTGGTCTTGTCAGTCAAAGGCCCTGTATTATTAATCTCATTGTCGTTGTCAAACATTTGAGTGATCTCTTAGCTTCTGGCGCTCCTGCATTGAATTTGGCCTTAAAGACCAATTTGCATCCCACTGTTTTCCTTTATGTGGGCATCTTGACAAATTTCCATGTGTCATTCTGGTGAAAAGAATCAATTTCATTTTCTGCAGTTTCTGTTTTTCTGACTCTGAAATGGTTGAAATTCTCCCAGTTTTCTTTCCACCCACTTCTTCTTGTTGATGCAGGAAAACTCTGAAGTGCAATCTCTTGTTGCCTAGCTCTGAACCTGTCAGTTGTGGTGCCTCATCTTCCCCGTGCTAGCTTGCACTTCAGGTATAAACACATGGTAAAGATCCCCATTGAGGCCTGTGGTCTTGACTCATCGTTTATTTGAATATGGAGAACATGATCTCATCTTACACTACATGTAATAATAGTATGTGTGATGTGTTCTAAAAATTTTTATCCCTTGAAATATTGTATATATTTCAACCTGACATACTTATTCCTAAAATCTGCAATTCAGTCTGGCTCTTGAGTTGTTTTGGCACGTTGCCTAGCACTGCATTTGTGGCCTTGGTTGAGAGACTGTTGTGGAAGTAGGTGGCAATATTAATGCTTCCCCAACCTTTATGTGCTAGTTCTGCATCTTGCAGCAAGCGTCCAGTAGAAAATAATTTTCTACATGCTATTCTTTCTAGTGGTAAGGGGACTGTGGTCTGCATACAATCCTTTGTTCTTTTGGGTACTTTTCCATGTCTTCTCCCATATGTTCACCTGCAATGCCTCTTTGCTTTCCCACCAAATTATTGCTTACTAAAACCGCTTTTTTTTTTAACTTTGTGTAATATTGCCTTTCTTTTTGTTCAAGTAACAAAAAGTAAATCTTGAGTAATCAGCTATAGAACACAATATTAACCTGCTTCTTCCTTAAATAATTGCAGATATTGCTGTGAACCAACTCTAAGGACTTTTTTCTTTGAAAAAAAAGGTCTGAAAAGGAAGGACTTATGCCTTTGGGCTTTAAAGAGCAGGGGCATTTTGATTTATATATGTGCAGCTTTATTTTCAGTTCTTTTGCCAACTTGTCTAATTTGTGAACAGCATCTAGATTCCTGGGCCTCATTCTTTTGTGCCACACATTACATATATATTATGTCTGCAATTTATTGTTGCTCTAGCTTTATTATCTTCACAATTCACTTCAAAAAGTCCATTTTCTTGGAGTGTGCCTTTTATAAATAATTTTCCATTTTGAAACAAATCAATTGTCTTTAAAATTTACTTCATGCATTAGTGCATGACAATGCACTAAAATCTAAATGTAGAAGACATGTTTTATTGTTAATTTAGTACCCCTGTCTTTTATTTAACATGTCCGAATTTTTTACTGAACCTCTATCTACTGAGAAGACGGGAATTTTTTATCTATTAGATAAAAGTACTTGATTTGTATTCAGTAGCTGGATTCATAAGTATCTCCTTTTCCTTAAAAAGGTTGCTTGTTACCTTAGAATCAAAGCATAAGCTATTTTGTGATGGACAAGACAATCTTAGATGATTTTGCTGACTTTTTCCATGCATTTCATTTGAGAACATTCTATTTTCTGTCCTTTTTTTCTTTCTCCATGTTATGATTCAAAGTCTTTGAAACATTCCCGGACTGGTTTTTCTTGTTTCCTATGTCTAGGTCAATGGATTTGCAAATCTAGCACCACCTTTGCCTGTGCTTGGCTTTGCAAACTGATTCTTGAGTGAAATTTTGTTTTCTTTCTCAGAGTTATATAAATCAACGTTTTATAGATAGTTAAGGTTAAGATCCACTGTTTTTTTCTAGTGCTTACACTACAGTTTCAGTGCTTTCTAGAAACAATTTTAGGAGCAGGACAATCAGAATTTTTGGTTGTATTTTCCTCTGTCAAATTGCTGTCCTACATTTCATTCACATACAGATTCAGACAGCCTCCCTGTTGCAGCTGCCTGTTTTATAAGCTTATGAAATGATACACTTTAAAAATTGTGCATCTTTTACCATGCAAATCATAGAGACTTTTCCAAATATCTTTCACTTAATCTAACTCTACAGTTGTACAAGAACAGAATAAAAGTATTCATCTTTTGTGATTTGCTATATCCCATGGTCTTTATCTTGCTTTGCATCCATGGGATTATATTTATCACAATCCTTTGGAACTTCAGAAGCATTTTAATCTTGTAGAACAAATGTGAAAATGTTGGTCATTACAGTTTCTCCATTACCTAATGTTTACACTCCAAATCCGCGTCCCTATATGCTATATGAGAAATTTAACTTGAGCAAGGATTAGTGAAACAGGTTTTTAATTTAATGGAAGGGTGGGCTACAATACTTAAAATAAATTCATGACTTAGGCAGAAGTAAGTAAGTAAGCTTTCTATTTAGCTAACTATATCCTGGTTTTCCCAGTTGCAATGTATAGTTGTGAAAGTTGGACCATAAGGAAGGTCGAGCGTCAAAGAATTGAGGTCTTTGAACTATGGTGCTGGAGAAGACTCCTGCGAGTCCCTTGGACTGCAAGGCGATCAAACCAATCAGTCCTAGAAGAGATCAACCCTGCCTGCTCTTTAGAAGATCAGATCCTGAAGATGAAACTGAAATACTTTGGCCACTTAATGAGAAGGAAGGACTCACTGGAGAAGCGCGTAATGCTGGGAACGATTGAGGGCAAAAAAACAAGGGAACAGCAGAGAACGAGGTGGCTGGATGGAGTCACTGAAGCAGTTGGCGTGAGCTTAAATGGTCTCTGGGGGATGGTAGAGGACAGGAAGGCCTGGAGGAAAGTTGTCCATGGGGTTGCAATGGATCAGACATGATTTCACAACTAACAACTATAAAGTTATATCCTACCAAGAGAAGCATCACGGGAAAATACCCGGGTTAATGTTTGTCTAGGGCAGTGGTTCTCAACCTGTGGGTCGGGACCCCTTTGGGGGTCGAACAACCCTTTCACAGGGGTCACCTAATATCATCGGAAAACACATATTTTCAATGGTTTTAGGAATAATTTTATAGTTGGGGGTCACCACAACATGAGGATTAAAGGGTCGCGGCATTAGGAAGGTTGAGACCCACTGATCTAGGGAATGAAGGCAGAAAGTTAAACCTTCAGGGAAGCAATCTTAGAAACAAAGAGCAGACAGAGTAAGAGATAAAACACAGAGGGAACACATAAGGAACACTTATGATGAGCAGGTTGGGAAGTGCTGAGAAACAATATATGTGAGGCAGTGGTGGGTTTCAAAAATTTTTACTACCGGTTCTGTGGGTGTGGCTTGATGGGTGTGGCATGGCATGGCTTGGTGGACGTGGCTTGGTAGGCGTGGCAGGGGAAGGATACTGTAAAATCTCCATTCCCTCCCCAATCCAGGGGAAGGATACTGCAAAATCCCCATTTCCTCCCAATCAGCTGGGATTTGGGAGGCAGAGAATAGATGGGGGCTGGGCCACTCAGAATTTTTACTACCGGTTCTCCAAACTACTCAAAATTTACGCTACTGGTTCTCTAGAACTGGTCAGAACCTGCTGAAACCCACCTCTGATGTGAAGTAATATCTTCAACCTTACACATCTGTCTAAAACTCATACACTCCACATTCAGGTTGTTCTGCAATCGGTCTCTGACTCCATGCCTGTTACTACATTTGCCTTTATTGTTTTCCAGTCTCATCTAGCTTTCTGTGGATGTGAATAAAACTAAATCTTCATGACAGAGGTTGGAAGGCATGCCATTCTTCTCTTATCTGAGCATTTCCTATAACAGTGATGGCTAACTTTTTTGCCATCACGTGCCAGGAGAGGGGGGGCGGGGGAAGGTTGCGCACGCATGTGCCCACACGCATGCATGCGCAACCCCCTTCCTCCCCCGCTCCTGGCACAGGATGGCCTGGTAGGCCCGTTTTTCTTTTTTACCTGGTTCCAGATCCTCTCTGTGTATCTGGGAAGGGCAAAAACAGCCTTTCCCACTCCCTTGGAGGCCCTACAGAGGCTGAAAGTGCCCATTTCCCAACTCTCGGTGGGACAGGAAGTGACATTTTTTGCTGTCCCCAGCCTCCAGAACCTCTCTAGGAGTCTCTAGGAGCCTCTCTAGGAGTCTCTGGAGGCTGGGGACAGGAAAAAAGTCACTTCCTGTCCCACCGGGAGTTGGGAAATGGGCCCTTTCAGCCTCCGTAGGGCCTCCAAGGGAGTGGGAAAGGCTGTTTTCGCCCTTCCCAGATACACAGAGAGGATCTGGAGCCAGGTAAGAAAAAAAAAGGGCCTTCCCCACCGCCCCCCCAGGCCCTCCAGAGGCAGGAAACAGCCTGTTTTCCTACTTCTGGTGGGCCCAGAAGGCCCGAAAATCAGCTGGCCGGCGTGTGCATGCGCCCCAGAGCTGAGCTGGCGTGCCCACTAATATGGCTCCGCGTGCCACCTGTGGCACGCGTGCCATAGGTTCGCCATCACGGTCCTATAATATTCCAATCATTGAATTCTACCAGCTATGAAGAGAATATAGATACGGACTGGGTTACCAGATCTAGACTGCCATTGCTAGATTCCAAACAACCACTAAATCAGTGTTTATTAAACTTGGCAACTTTAAGACATGTGGGCTTCAGCTACAGAATTCCCCAGCCACCATGCATGAAGTCCACTGCATGAAAGAATAACCACAAATTAGGACTTTTTTTGGTATCTCTAGCTTGTACCTTTAGCCATGTAATGGTGATACAGAATTTTGCATCGCAGATTTAAGATAAATTCTTTTGTATCAAAGTTTGTTTGACTTCTTTACCAAATATTTATTTGCTTAAGTGTAGTTATCACTTAAGATGATGGTAATATCTCCTCATTAGGGCCATTAAGCATAATTGGTGAAGATCCCTCGCCAATTCATTCACAGCATTACAGAAAAAGAAAAATTAAAATGTTAATGCGTGTTGATGTATGCTCATTGAGAAATTACAAACTTTAATGGAATATATTTAGTTATCTACAATCTATCCATATGACGAAGAGCCAAAATAATATGCAGTGCCTTATCACTCCCTGTTTCCAGCCATTCATTC
Source organism: Pantherophis guttatus (assembly GCF_059756535.1). NCBI lineage: Eukaryota > Metazoa > Chordata > Lepidosauria > Squamata > Colubridae > Pantherophis > Pantherophis guttatus. The sequence continues at coordinate 51,650,533 of NC_142064.1, forward strand.
ATATATTTCTTGACTGAATCTTTCTCTTTGTTTTGATTCTATGGACTTATATTTTGCTTTAATATCCCAAAATTTTGGGGGGGCGGGCGGTTGTTTTTCATTAGTGTATTTTGTAAACCCAGCCATTAAGCATGGCAAACTATTATTTATATCTTTTTGCATGGGTCAAAATGTTACCGTTAATTCAATAAATTATGATCAAGTAAAGCTAGACTAAGTGATGCATGAAGCAGAGCTTAAAGAATGAGAAGCTCTGCCATATGTATTTTAATCCAAGACTTCTCTGAAATTGCTTCTGGATTTTGCACTTGCAATGGAAAAAAAATTAAACTGATCTTGTTTTTGTTAACTAGATAGGCTTATTGTTATAGAAATGGCTTGTTCATACTGTTGTGTAAAAGCAAAAAGTTGTGGTTGTGATGTTGTTATCTTCTACTATGCTAAAGAGAGTCGGAAGTCGGTGCCTTTTTCCTTCCTTCTCACTATATCTCTTTTCTTTTCCCTCCCCCTTTTCTTAGTTTTCCACTACTTTTTTTTTCTTCGTATTTTATACTTTGATAAACTAATAAAAAATATTCTCTGGCATACTTCAGAAATTATTTTATATGTGGGGAGCAGTAGCTGTCTAATTTATTTCTCACTTCTTAGTCAGTAGAATATGCTTTGGCCTTATCAGATGAATCATCAAATATGCTAGCTTCACCATACATTTAGAAACAGAGCAAAATACATATCTCAATTAAGAGTTCTATCAAAAGTTATTAACAATGCTATCTGAGCTAATGAATCCATATGAAATTTAACCTGTATTTTCTAAATTGATAGTTTGGTCTGCTATACTGATGTTTTCTCTTTTGGGGGAAAAAAAGTCAGCAGCATTCGTGATTCATATAAGCCTACGGTCATAATTATATGCTAATTGATTTTAACACCCACACATACAACAATTTGCTTTCTACCTTTTATTATATGTGTGATTTTACATCTCACCAAAGTTCTGGCATATTCCCAAGATTTTTTCTGAGGAGCAGTAACAGAATTTGCTTTGCTAAAAACCTGAGTTGTAAATGTATTTATTTTGTCTTTTACATTTGTCACTTTTCCAAGCTAAGCAATATGGAGTCAACTAAATCTGATAAGATGTTACAATGCTAAAGCCATATCTTTGCTTCTGCCATCCTCAAAATACTTACGGATAAAGAGCAAAAGATATAACTTAATCACTGGCCTAAAGATATAATTTAATCACAAATAGATGAGTTATATCTATTTGTTCTCTTTTTCACACATTAAAGCTTTTCAGGCAAATCTGTAAGTGTGATTTCCATGAAAATATTGAAAGTAGGCTTAAGTGACACTGTATAATAAGCAGGCAGGGAGGACAATATTTTTGAAAACTGGTTAAACATGGCTTTGTGGAAGAACTGGGGGGTATATTTGAAAACATACAGAAGTAGTTAGTGGGTAACTTAACAGGTTTTGTATTTTCTCTCTCTAGGGTTAGGGCTAGGGTTAGGCTTAGGGTTAAGTTTAGGGTAAAAAATAAAATATGTCTTTAAATAAAAGACATAAAAAATATGTCTTTAGTATCTTACTCAAAACCCAACCTTTGTCACCAATTTTCATCAAAGCAAGGGGTGTTTCTTCATTTGAGCCATTCAGTGACACTCTCTTCCAGAATACTCCATTTCATTTTTTCTGGTGGGTTAGGAAAATCAGAAATGAAATCCAGCATATTGGGAGAATACCAAGCTGCTGAACAGCTCTATTCAGCTCTACGGACAAGTAGGGCCTATCTATGATTCTGCAGTCCTGTGGTCAACTGTCAGGTTTCCAAGATTCTGATATTATCCCCAATATAACAATAAAGTAAAGTTCCAATGGTTCTTGTGGTCTCTTTTTCCTGACCTGGCCTACCTCAAAGGGCTGATGTCATGATACTTAAGTCTAAAATAAAATTTAAAAAATCTATTTGGAGTCAGTTTTGATCTAAGTTGCAGTTTACAATATCTTCCCATTAAGCAATTCCCCTGCTCTTTGTCCCCTTACATCTTTCTAGTGTAAGAAAGCAATGGCAAGTCTTATTACTTATTTATTTACTTTCTTACCTACTTACTTACACACAGACACATAGATGTATAAAGTTAAAGCATCAGCATCCACATATATGTAGGCCCAATACCGATTTTAAAATAAATCTTCCTTGCTTGCATTTTTTAAGCAATTCTTCAAAGGGGTCTTTTGGCTCCCTCTATTACAATGTCATTTTAAAAGTACAACAATTAAAAACCTTGCTTCATGTACAGAAAACCAACCAGTTCTCTTCTAAATTACTACATTTCTTGTCTTTTAGCGGAAATGACTAGACTGAAACAATAAAATGGTGCTCTCTAACAAACATAATAAACTATATCAGGGAAAAGTAAAGAGGTTGCAAAAAAACCAACAACAACCCAAAAATACTAAAATTAAAAGAAATGCTACCTTTCAAACCAGGGATGTTCCTCATGTGAAACAAACATGCTAACTGCTGAGCCAGTGAGATAACATTATAACCAGATTTTCTTGAAAAAACTGACCACCAAGTGAGGGGTTATTTCTTCCTCTGAGAAATAGCTAATGAACTGCTGGATTTAGCCTGAAGGAAAACACACCAACTGCTTAGTTTAAGAACGGGAAAGCAGTTCTTTAAAACCTTAGAAGGAAAATTATCCTAGAGGTCAAATTTGCAATAGGAGGAGAGTGAGTGAAGAAGGATGTCGTTCATTCCTACCTTCAAGAAAATGGTAGTTGACCCACTATGGCCAGGAATTCAAAGTACATTTTCCCCTTAAATTTCTTGGTTTTTGTCTGGTCAAAATCTCCCAACACTGAGTTTCATTTTCTTTCTCTGCCTCCTTTTCATTGGAGGATTCTAGATTGTAGTATAAACAGAAAAGCTTATTTATTAATCTCATTAAAGGGGATATGTGAAGAACTATTGCCTATGTCCTTGGCATACATGATACAAAGTCTTATTGGACTTCATTCCATTTTTAAAGGGGTATTTGTAAGAAGAAATCCTCTTGTGATACTGTGTTAGGTGCAAAAGACCAGAACTACATGTGATGTTCTAATTAAACTGATTTATTACTACTCATGTCTACACATAGGAATCTACTCAACTAACAGCACTATTTTGGAGCTAGATAAGAGTTAATGGAATTCAAGAAGAGTTGGACTTAATCTGTTTGTGGCTATATAGGGACACTAGGCTGATTCCTCTTTTGACTGCCTGCAGGTTCTGCCACTCTTTCTCCTACACAATCTTTTTACAAAGTATTTTGTTATATTTAAAAAGTGTTGTTTTTTTTTTAAGTCTGGTAGGATTTCCTGATTTTCTGAGGAACCTACAGCCCACAGAACTGTACTGCTACAATTATCAGCTGCAGAAAAAAAGACAGAGAGCACATATTAAATATGTTCACAAATTAAATATGTTTTTCCATCTAATATAACTGCGCCTTCCTCAAAATCTGTTCAAGTACAATTTGTCCAAATGAAACCCATAATCACACCACACAAAATCTGTAGGAACTCAAAATTAAAAGTCATTCGCTGATTCCTGGCAGAGTGAAAGGAAGCCCAAAATACAAACTTTAAAACAGAGAATGTTATTTGCCTTCCTCCCAAACATTCTGCCAAAGAATTAGAAATGCCATTTTAAGTTTTTGATACAGTGTGTTACAATTATCTTTGAGAACATTTTAGAAATTAAGCATAATGCAAAAGAAAATAAGCTATTATTGACATCAAAGAGGCATATGTGATCAATCAATTTTTTAACCTAATTAGTTGCCAGTTAATATTATTTGGAACACACCCCCACAACCCCACACACACTTGATATGTTATCTTGATAACATCCACACTTGATCCCACAGTAATCAATTCAAATACTATGGTTCATCTTTGGTTCTTTTAACTCTATGGCAGGGCTACCCCTACCATTAGCCATGATGGAATCAGTGCTTCAGACCAATGATTTCATGTGTCATAAAAGGCCAGCAAATTTTCTATTGTCATCACTACTAGTGCTAATAATGGTATTATAAAAACAAAGAAATACTTGTTGAATTTTCTGCCTTAGATATTATGAGTTGTGCACCTCAACCAAGTCATGCTTACTTATTGGCTAACTAATTAAATTATTTATTTAAATTTATTAGCTGTCCAACTCCAGTGGATTCTGCTGTCTGTACCATACTACTTTGGGTCAGATTTGGAGCAATTACAATTCTGTTTGCACAGCAGAGGTACCTAAATGAGTTGTGGTGGCGCAGTGGTTAGAGTGCAGCAGTGCAGGCTACTTCTGCTGCCTGCCGGCTGACTTCAATTTGAAAGTTCAAATCACACCAGGCTCAAGGTTGACTCAGCCTTCCGTTCTTCTGAGGTGGGTAAAATGAGGACCCAGATTGTTGGGGGAAATATGCTGACCCTGTAAAAACCACTTTACCACTGTAAAGCGGTATATAAGTGTAAGTGCTATTGCTATTGCTAAACTTATTCCAATTCTTAGAAGTCAAAGGAAATCAAGATCATGTATATTATATAGTCCAAAAGAAGAGCCATAACAAATACAAAAGATGTTTATGTTTAGCAAATATTTCAATAACTTTAAGACTATCTGGAGACTAAACAAATGGAAATTGGTATTATCCAGGCGCCATTTATGATTATAAAAAAAAAAGCAAGGCTTTTAGTAAAACGCTTATGTTGAATGTTCTTGGTAGTATAATAACAGCCGTCATATAAATACCACTTTGATGTAATAGATATTGCTAATACTGATTATAAAGTGCTAAAGTTTTATATATTCTATGCATAAATCAAAGTGAATGACATAGACCATCTGTATCAATAATCTAAATGAAACAAGAAAATAAAAGGGGGAAGAAAGGTAAAATATTGATGTTGGCAGAAAAATGTGCATTAGCACAGCAGTTATCTTCCACAAAAAGGTGCCATTCTTTCTGCATTTAACTCTTTGTTTCTCTAAAGGAACAGCTAACCGTTGATTGGTCCTCTACCAGGTTAGCAAAATATATGATTTCTCTGCTAGCACTGAAGTCTTGGGAGGGATGCGAAATCAATTTCAGTTTAATAAATATAGATCATCATGCCTAAGGTGCATAAACTAAATGTTAAGCCATGGCTTCTTCTCCCAATACATCAGCATCTGCTTCCAAGGGTGAGGAATTTCTCTTTTAACGCAACTGGTCTTTCTGAAATGTATAAGCCATAAAAATAAGCAAATAAGCAGCCTTGTTCTGCACACCAACTTAGCCCTTGCTGAAATGAGAGGAGACTTTTTCACTCTAGCCCGGGGGTCCCCAAACTTGCAGCTTTAAGACTTGTGGACTTCAACTTCCAGAATTCTCCAGCCAGCAGAGCTGGCTGGAGAATTCTGGGTCTTAACGTCCACAAGTCTTAAAGCTGCCAAGTTTGAAGACCTCTGCTCTAGTCTGTGCAGAAGGAAGGAGTTTTCAGCTACACTATTGTTAATTCATCCCAGTTCATTTCTTCCTTGCTTGCTTCTCTTGAGTTGTTGTGTGCTCAAGAAGAGTTCCCAAGGAAGGGAAGACAGAACAGATCTGTAAACAGTCAAAACTGCCCGGAACAGCCTCAAGTACACTTTATACTGGGATCAGAATATTTGGGAGATAGAGAAGATGGTCTTTGTATGCCTTAACTTAAAACTAGTACTAGACCAACATTGGATAGCATTATTTTCATCATCTTTACTCAAGTTAATGAAAGAGAAATAAACATTTTTCCCCTAAAACCAAAACCAAAATATTTCAGTGACAATGTGATGGTCAGATGGGGGATTTTAAGAGAACAGCTTGCTCAAATACAAGATAAACAAAATTATGGCAATCACGGTAGCTTATTGTTTGTAGGCTTTCAATGTTTTCCAAATTCAAGAACTGTTGCTGTAGTCTTAGATATGTGTACGCTGCCACAAAACCTTCTGTGTGATTAAATTTTTATTGCCCATTTTTCCTCATTATCATTTTTATCATACCATCCCAACACCAGACTGGCAATTGGCTCAAGTGCAAAAGACATATGTCCTATAGAAAAATATTTCCCTCTTTATTAATTGGTAGAATCTGTTTTTCAGGCCTTAAAGACTGATTAGTTTCATTGCAAAGGACCTCATGATGCATGATTTACTTTTCAAACCTCAATAGGTGGAAGATCTGCAGTTAATGTTAAGTATCAGTACTTGGCACTATATGAGTACTTTCCAAACGAATAGTTAGAAGCATAGTTGGTGGCTAAACTGTCCAGTTCCCCATTTCTGATTTGAATGAAATTTTTAGATCACTTGACTTATAAAAAGCAGATTACTGTCATAGGACATGCTTTTAAGTTAAACTAGTACCGCAAGTTAATTATACATAAACTAATAATCCAAAAATCTGTCCTCAGTTTTAGAAGCTGCATACTGGCACAGTCCTGCTTCTTTTTTATCAGGCTTATAACTAAAAAAACAAACAAACCCAAGGGTATGTCACACATATTTTTCCTTCTTCTATTTTGTAAATATCTTAAGCCACATTTATTTGTTGTTGCCTTGGCAACAGATCTTTCATCTCTCTGTCAAGGCCATCTTCTCTACTCTTTAACACCACTGAACAGAAGGCAGAAAATATATGAAAATGCTTACATATTGGACTACCATTAATGCTGAGAAAAGTTAGCATTCCTAATAGACTGGGTGTGGAAGTTTTTATGGAGGATGCTGTAGCTTAATGCCAAAATTAATCAAGTTGACTTCTCCTCAACTAAACAGTGGGTTAGTAGAATGGAAGTCTCAGAATCCCTCCTCGGAGAATTAGGAAGAGGCATTGCAAACAGCAGATCTTATGCTGCCATGTCAACAACAGTGCCAGATCAGCAACAAGTTTGCCGCCAGTTTGACACCTCTGCCCTAGAAGGATTAGTTAGAATCAGTTCCAGCAGAGTTCTTCCTATGTCCTTTTTGAAATCTGTATATGCAATAGAAACAGATTCTTCTATTACACAGCTCAACAGACTAGACCATTCTCTTATGGACACATAAGACTGGATATAAGACCATCCATTCATAACTTAGCATCTGCCAGATGTCCTGGGGCCATAATTCTCAGGCTTTTGAAGGCTGCTTCATTGGAACTGAATGATATACAAAATTAGTCCATATTGAATCATCCTACCTAATTAAGAGTTTTGTTTTATTGAAAGAATCTCATTCTCTCATTTCCCAGAGAGAAGTAAAAATATTAGTTACAAGAGTGGCAGATATGCTCTTTAAGAGAGTGTAACTCACTTCCATTGTTCCCATGATATTTTCTACCTTCCCTTTGTATCCCAATCTTCCTACGACTCACCAAAAAAAAAATGGGGTTTAATTGTAGGCAGCTGAGTGAAAAACACTACAAAGATTATGAGAAAATATCAGTGTAATAGCATTGCTGAAGTAAACCTTCTCCAATCCGGCATGCAACTTTTTAATCTTCCAGGGGGATTAACAATGATTTTGAACAAATAACTGTTAATGAAACCAAAGTTTAGTCATGCTGATGTCTTTTTCTAGAACTAAGTCTTGTAGTGCACCCAATCCTTTTATTCTTGCCAAAGCAGCCCACAATTGAAGATACAGGATAGAATTTGAATACAGGTTGAGAACAGCACAGTGCTGCCAGCAAACCTTTAGGAATGGCAAATCATGCTTACATGTTGCATAGCAGTTGTTGAAAATAGTGCACAATTCCACAAACTTCCCTTGATGGCATATTTTAATGTTTCCTGTTGTCTTCTTTAAAGAGACTTTTGCAATATGAGAAAATTCAAGTCTCATTTGCTAACTGCTCTACTGGCTGGAGAATTCTGTGAGTTAAAGTCCACGCATCTTATAGTTGCCAAGTTTGAAAAACACCAATGTACACTGCCCTGGTTTTTCTTTTCTTTTCTTAGGAAAGCATGGAAGTTCTCACTCAGGGGCAAGAATAAAATCTTGAATGTTTCTCATATATCTTTTAAAATCCCATTTTATGTCTTTCTAATTTTGTTTTTCATATTCTGCTTGGGACTATGGTTATCATAGCTGGGTGGCAAAGAAATACATTTAGTGGGTATCCAGATGTTTGCAGCCCAGTAATCATACCTGTGATAATCAACCACTCAAGGAACTGGAACGTATGCTTAAAAGGTACACCACTTCTTTGGTAAGATTCCTTCATGAATGATCTTCCTGACTGGAGCTTCTAATTCTGATATGTACTGTATTTTTCGGAGTATAAGATGCACCGGAGTATAAGACACACTTTAGTTTTTGGGGAGGAAAATAAGAAAAAAGCTGATTGGCAGGTGGATCAGCCTCCCTGAATACCCCCAATCAGCTGTTCCCAGAGGTGAATTTTAGCAACAGGTTCCTTGGTTGTGAGCTCTGTGCCTTGGCTTTTTTTTTTTTTTGGCTTTTTTTTCCCTGCCTCTGAAACTTCTGAAACTCCATTTCAGAAAAAACTTTTTCCTGCCTCTGAAAGCCTCTGAAACAGAGCTTCAGAAAAAAAAAAGCCTCTGAAGCTCTGTTTGGGGGTTTCTTTTCTGAAGCTTCGTTTCTGATGCTTTTTTCAGCCTCTGAAACCTCTGTTTGAGAAGCTAGGCGGGGCTACATTCAGAGTATAAGATGCACCCAGATTTTCACCCTCTTTTTTGGGGGGGAAAGGTGTGTTTTATACTCCAAAAAATATGGTATTTATATTTATGGCTGTAAAGATTCTCCCTCTTCTCCATGGAGGGGAAAGGAAGGTGATTCTCCCCTCTTCTCCAGGCCTACGTGCCATATTTTGAAATGTCATTTATATTCACCATATGTTTGACTAATGAAAAGAGGTCTATCTGCATATTCATGTATGCATAAAGAATTATTTCTGATCATCAGGAACACTGATTGACCCAGGGAGCCTGATTCCATGGAGAAATAAACACCTTTATGTAAAAGATATTTTCTTATTCATACCAAATATGTAAGATACCAGCAGTATGCATCTTGTAAACATTGGTATCATGCACTTGATCTACTAAGTTTTCAGTACTCAGTAAGCCTGTTGTAGATTGTTGTATTCTCCTTTCTGATAATATGTGAAGACCCAGCTTTCTAGAAAATCTGTAATACTGGGAAAGATAGAAAAAAAAAGATGACAGTCAACTCCATTTGATGGCACTCAATCAATATAGGAAGAAATTTTTTTAAAAACCTTACTTTAAAATGAGGTCTGAACATGAGCTACTCTCAATTTTGCCTTTGGGATTCTCCAGATCAGTGGTTACCAACCAGTGGTCCATGGACCACTGGTGGTCTATGAGAAAATGTTGGTGATCTGCAGAAAAATTATTTGCATTTTTTATATTGCACTAAATACTATTTATCTTTTTTAAAAATTCATATTGGTAATCTGCGGGATTTAAAATTATGAATTTAGTGGTCCCTGAGATCCGAAAGGTTGGTGACCCCTGCTCCAGATGACCTTCCTTGTCATCTCCCAGTCCTAAGGAAGCCAATTTTGATTCTATGAGTTTCAGCACCTAGGTATGTTTGTGAATCTAGCGCTTGCAGAAAACCATTTACCGTCTACCCTTTCTATTTAGTAATTAACCACAAAGAGCGATAAGCCGACCAATGCTCACTTGCCAATCAATCACTGAATGCTTTTGCAGCCGCTTCAACTCTATGCTTAAACACACATCATTGACCCCCTTCACAAAAGAGAATAAATTGTTGGCTTTTTCTGAAAGTTGTGTGTGGTCACCATTAACAAACTGAGCTACTTTTCAAGCTGACTATTGTGACTTTTTCTTCAATGTGATTTCTTCACCTAATCATCCTGGCTCCCTGCTATGATAGGACCCCAGGAGTTGGCAGATGACGTGAACCAAGGATCCTTTCCACTGAGAACACAAAATATCTGTTCACATTGAAGCCTGTGATTCATTTCCGTTTCCAACATTTGTTACCTTGAATGAAATGAATATTTCCAGCTCCTCAGATAGAATGCTGCTAAGTCAAAGATATAATGAAATTGCTTGAACTGCAGGCCCTTAGTTACAATGTTACTGTATGTGATCAGCAGGGGTTCACCTTTGCTCGCTATCAGAAATGTGTCTTCATCTAGATGACCTCTTGGTTATAGAACTATATATTTTTTTCTCCTTAATTGCAATTGCTCAACTCTTGAAAAGAGTGAGTGTATCTTGCCCTGATATCTGCATACATTCTAATTCACATTGCAGAATGGCTATATGTAATTTAAAAATTGTTCTGGATAACATTGCCAGGGCCTTGTTCAATAGTACAAAGGATGCCTCAATAAGCAAACAATTGAACGTTAACTGAGATCTGAATAGGAACATTGTTTAATATGGAAACTATTCTGCCCTAAATCTTCTCTTGTTGTAATAGGGAATTGTTTATTCTTAAAAACAGCATATATTAAAAATTCAGTCATTGCTAGCATCATGCGCTAAACCCCTTTAACCATTTGGCATCTAAATTCATTTCCACACTAATGACTTAAGCATCTTCATATCTACAATATAATTGAACTAATATAAGGCCTTATTCAGTGCTGTTATTTTGGCACAATAATGATTCCATGACTATAGAAGATGCCATAGTTTGCCGATTGGTAAATGTCCTCAGGATTGCATTGGATATTTGGGGAGTTAGTCTGAATAATGTTTCAAGGACTCCTTAGAGCAGGGTTATCAAACTCAAGGTCCGGGAGCCAGATCTGGCCCGCGGGGTGCTTAGATATGGCCCGTGGGTCTGCCCTCCTGAGCTCCGTTTTCCCTGGCAGAGGGTTGCAAGAGGCCATTGCAGCCGAAAATGGAGCTTGGGAGCCCATTTTCACTGGCAAGCACTTGGGCCACCACAGGTGCCCCCAACACTAATGACGTTGAGCTAGCCATAGCACCCTGGCCACACCCACCCTGCCCCCCCCCAAGGTCAAACACAACCCTGATGTGGCCCTCAATGAAATCGAGTTTGACACCCCTGCCTTAGAGCAAAATGTTGAAAGCCTATGTAGTGTTCTGAAGTTTACACCCATTTAAATTGACCATTTTCTACAAGAAAAAAAGAGTAGGTACAGCTTAGGGATATTGATATTACATCTCAGATGACAACACTCATTTGTTATATTAATTTCATAATTTAACATGGGGATTCTGTTTTACCTTTGGTAATTGAGGTGAAAGTTGAGGAAATTAGAATATTTTGCCTATGTTGATTTATTGACATGAATACAAATCAAAATTATTTAATGGGCTTTTCTTGATTACCAAGTAATCCCCATTGTTTCTTTCCAACAATTCTTAAATAGAATATTTGTTATTTATTGATTTGTTATACAGCTTAGTTGCTGTTTATTATATATTTAACAATAAACAATATTGAAAAAACCAAGCAACTGATATTGAACTACTTAATGCCTGGCACATCTGTTCTCAGTTTGCTTTACTAGCTAGATTTACTAAATGTGCTTGGTTTTTTTTTTCTCACTATTTACTTTTCCCTTCTTCTTCTTCTTCTTCTTCTTCTTCTTCTTCTTCTTCTTCTTCTTCTTCTTCTTCTTCTTCTTCTTCTTCTTCTTCTTCTTCTTCTTCTTCTTCTTCTTCTTTTTTGCAAACAAATGAACATCAAAGTCAGCATTGTCTATTATTTCAAAATATACATAAGGTAATAGGACTTTTCTAGTTTAAGCTGATTCTGGGTTGCCAAGACAATCCTTTTATTTAATGTAGCAATCTACATTAACACATCAAACATATGTTGTTATGGTAGAAAATAAACCATGAACTCTGAAGAACTTGAACAGGAAGTGATAGCCTGTGTAAAGAAAATAAAACTGTTACAAGTTAATTTAATGACAAGGATCTGAAGTAAGAATTTAATCAAGGAGAAACTGAAAAGGAAAAAAAATGACAATATTTATGATTGTATCATAAATATAGTACAGGAAAGAGAGAAATTATTCAGGAAATAAGATAACTGATGGAAGAGGGTGGAACAAAAGCAGTAACCAGAAAAATAAGAACCCTAATGAATAACAGAATAAGATGAGATGTCATGAAGAAAACAGAACTAAAAGACAACCAATTGGCCACCAGGGGTGCATTGAAACCACTTTTACATTTGTAAGAACCAGTCTAACCCTTGTGGGCAAAATAGATCGTTCACATGGGCAGGGGCTAAATTTGGGGAAGAATTTGAAGGGCTTTCTTGAGACATGCCACATGTAACTTGTTCGATTTGCAAACCATTTTCGATACATATTATACCCGTTATGCCTCTACCTTTTCCTTTACATCATGTTTACCCATTTTGTTTTCAAAATGTGTTGATTATGTCATCAGAGCAGGAGTGGGATTCAGCCTATTCAGCGAACCGGGAGCTTCGACGATCAACTGAGAGCAAACCAGTTTGTTCCAACGATCAGGTGGGTCCGCCTGCCCACCCCTGAGCATGCGCTCAGCAAACCGGTTGTTACACCTGTTGAATCCCACCACTGCATCACAGTCTTTGTCCTGACAATTACTTCTTGTCTTCAGGAGAAAAGTTGCAAACTTTGGATATTAGATTCTTTCTGAGGCCAGAAAGTCAGAATTTCTATCAAATTTTGCTCCATAAGAAGAAGAATGGGAACTGGGAGGAAAGGGATATAACAGGCAAATGTACTTTAGATATAGGCATAGCAAAAGAACTTGAACTATTTTCTTTTACATTGCATTCCTGCTAGATTGTAGCCGGCAATGGAGCTGACACACGTATCATGGAAGTTCTTTATCATATGAGTAAGGTTTATGTTAAACCAATATGGGGGTCTATAACTGTGAATCTATGCTACCAATTTTCAAGAATTTTATTTTAAATAGGGCTCAAGGAGTTGCAGTAGAAAGGCTCCAAGGGTTATATGCAGCTCTGGGCCTTGAGGTTGAACTCTTCTGATTTTGGCACACCATTTATAAGATCTAAAGATAGGAATGGCATGATTATTAAAACAGAAAACACATTGAACAGGCAAGCAAGTTCCAAGGGCTGAAAATTCCAAGCAGGAAACTCAAGACTGTGCTTCCAACACTTACAGCTCCTGTCACTAAAATAGTATGACCTGAGGTACCTGCAGATTGAGGTCCAAAAGCAAAATCAGCTATTATTAAAATTTTAAGTTAATTTAAGCCAATTCTTTGGCAGCAGTTATCTAATTTTTCAGATGCTGGAGCTGCTTAATTCCACGTCCAGATAAAATATTGAAGACTTTAGAACTATAACATGATGTGGGGCAAACGTAATTGAATCCAGAAGAAACTTACAATAGTGCTGTTGAAGAAATTCCAGCTTTAGCTCATATTAACAAGGTGATGATTTAAGGATCTTGCCAAGATAATATGTGGTTGACTTTCCCCCCCTAAAATTCCTTGTTTGCTTTTTCAATTTCCAAAATCAGAAACATGGCATTGGCATTGTACGAGGTCTCCATATTGGGTAGGACTAAATAACAAGAAAAATTATAGCATCAAAAAAAATCATTTTGACTCATTTTGTTACTAATGCTCCAAGATATTTTCTTTTAAACATTTAAGGAATTCAGTCTCTTAGCAACCCTCCTACAGACAAGAAAGAAAGAAAGGATAATATCAATTCTTTTTGCATGCTTAGCAAGGAGCCAAGTTTAAGAGAAGCATGTTGTTTAATAGAAATTAGAAAACATATATAAATTAAAGTCAAGCAGATGCCAACCTTGTTCTTTAAAAATCCCTTTTTAGACAGTCATATTAGTTCTTACTATTTTATTGTGAAAAATGTTACTTGACATATTTAAACTACTTCTGGGTAGTTTGGTATGGATTATATCAATATTAATAAGATGTCAGTTTGGCTAATTATTGGAAAAGCTCTTTTGAGAGCCAGCAGTCAGTACTTCTTCCAAAGATGCTGGGGTTAGCATTTCTGATTGTCAAGACAAAAATTCATTGTACATGGTATTGTCCATGCTCAGTTACTTCTATAAACAATGTGGAACAATAATTAGAAGGACAAATCAAAGGAAGGAAAGAATAAAGGTAAGTAAGAACATAAAGAAAGCTAAAAAACTGCCATCTTTGTTGAAGGACAAGATGATCCCTTGTCATATATATATAGTAACTCTATGGACTAGAAGTATAGGATGATGTAAGACATTGTCCACAATTGCACCCGAGAGAAGTAAGAAGAAGGCCAGGTACAGACATCTTTGCTGTTGAGCACCTTACCAACCCATCATTGTTGGCAGTTCAAGATAGTTGACTCTCTATACTTAAGAGAAACATACATTCTAGAAGTAGCATTGGAGGCAATAACAGATTGTTGGGGAAGCTAAGAATGCAGATTTTACATTGTACTAAGACTGAGCCCTTTAGACATACTGTAGAGTTTAATCTGGCTTCTGAGAAATTAATAAAACAAAGGTGTGATTTGGAAATTAATTTTGTTTTTCTTGCTGATCTATTAGAAAACAATCGACACATTGTCTAGTATTTTTCTATGCATTTTCAAGAAAATAGTTATTTTAAACAGTTACAGTTTTTTCCCTCTTAATCCACACCACTGAGCAACTGACTGAAATATAAATCCATTATCAATGGTCTATTCATAGGCCTTTCAATTATTGTGGAGTTCTTTGCAGCAACCTGCTTTAATGATTTTATGATTCAGGCAGTATGGAAGTTTGAATAATTGTTTTTGCTTTTTGCTCAATATCTGCCACTTGTACTGCTACAGTGGCTGTTTCCTGAGGTATACATCACAGCCTTTGGAGAGGCATGGAAGATGTAATTGCACTGAAGACAGAATAAAGTGATTGATAAATACATGAATGATTATTATTCAAAACCTTGTATATGAATGATAGAATTGGTCAATAAATATGAATGATTTGGAGGGTGCCCTGCTCCAAAATGATTATGAGCAGCTTTCATTTAAAAATAGAAAACAATAAAAAGAAAACTCCATGCATCTAGACAAAGACATTGCCTCAGACAAAATATATAACCAATACTTAACTTCAAGGCCAGGTAGATTTTAAAGACTTCAGGGACATCTTGAAGGTGGGAATTACATGGATCTGTGGGGAATATTGTTCCAGAAGGATTGTGCCATGACAGAGAAGATGTGTTTCTAGATTCCGAATAAATGGCCCAAATGTTTGATTAAAGGGACCCAAAGTGCAATTTCTCTGCTTATCCTACCAGATGGGCAGAACCATGGAAGATGGCAGTCTCATAGGAGATTGTAACCTGGCTCAGGAATTGATGCAGATATATTCTGTGTCAGCTTTCGCAGCCATCTGCCTCCCAAATCATGTTCCTTATACAGTTCAGGCTCTTGACAAGTTTGCAAAATCATTATACATGAAATATTTTGAAATCGTAACCATTTATCCATATAATGTCTATTTCTTTCCTTGGTTCCCTGAAGCACAAATAACATAGGTTTAAAACAATAGAAAAATAAAAAGAAATCTGGATTAAACTAAGATATTTGGGAAGTCCAAATACCCCCCCCCCCGAAATCATACAATCTTTTAAAAAATTACTCAGAAATACAATATTGCATTCATTCTTTATTTATTTATTTATTTAGTTTGTTTGTTTGTTTGTTTGTTCATTCATTCATTCATTTGTAACATTTATAGGCTGCCCATCTTACCTCAAGGTAACTTTTCCCTTTTTATTTAATTTGTTTTTTGTTCTTCACTTTTACATGACTGTCACTGGGTGTTTTGCCTTGTGATTCTTGATGAGTGTATCTTGTCTTTTTATGTACACTGAGAGCATATGCACCAAAGACAAATTCCTTGTGTGTCCAATCACACTTGGCCAATAAAGAATTCTATTCTATTCTATTATTCTATTCTATTCTATTCTATTCTATTCTATTCTATTCTATTCTATTCTATTCTATTCTATTCTATTCCATTCCATTCCATTCCATTCCATTCCACTCCACTCCACTCCACTCCACTCCACTCCACTCCACTCCACTCCACTCCATTCCATTCCATTCCATTCCATTCCATTCCATTCCATTCTATTCTATTCTATTCTATTCTATTCTATTCCATTCCATTCCATTCTACATATGGTTCTATTGTGTCATATTTTATGTTTTGTTCTGAATATTTTATTTTGTATGGTGATATGGTCTATGGGCTAATCAGTAATAATACCAATAAAGACACTACTGTACTCACTTCAGTTTACTCTAACATCTTCTACTTTCTACTGTTGTTTTGTATAAACATAAGCATACAGTTGCCACTGATAGATTATTGGCCAAAAAGAGACAGACAGAAAACTAAGTTCATACAATTGGTTCTAAATAAATATTTCTTTGTTACTGTTGTTCTGCTCACCAGGGTGGCAAGTCTTCAAACTATCTACCTATTTCCTTGTCTGTCTGTCTGACTAATCCATGCAATTATGACATATGTCATAGTGCCCTTGTTCTGGATTACTGTAGTTTAACTCTCTGAGGTCAAGTTCATCCCATTCCATTATCTTTTCAGAAAAGCAATTTTTCAAATAGCCTTCAGGCCAAGGCTGCCACTTGACTGAAAGCAGCTGCAGAAAAGGAGATTGCTTTGGGGTTTGAAATGATGTTACATTATTGTGTTTTACTTTGTATTTTGTTTTATTGACTGCATATCGCCTAGAATCTAGAATGTGTTGAATGACACATAGTTGTATCTAATAAATAAATAATACTAAATTTGGGGTTGTTTACTATTCAGGGTATCCAGGCACCACAAAGGGACATCAGGAACTGTGCGGTAAGATACATCGTGTTGACACAAAGGACTCCACACAACGCAAGAAGTAAAAGGCTTTGGCAATGATGTTCACTTTGAAAATGAGATCTCTGGTACAGCAGAAACTCTTAACTGGTATTATTCAAGCCTCATCTACAGTAACAAGTGTCTGGCATTAGTGCTGTTTACATTGGAAATGAAGAGCCATTTGGAATTATTTTGTTTACAATAAGGAGTTGCATACAGTGCTATTGTGAATCTTCATCATAATGATTTCAAGGAATTGTATTCATTGTCAACACTCTGGGCAAACCGCTGTTCCTCAAACCTTTTGAAATTGAGATTCCCTTTTTCTCACCTTGCATCATTTTTGTTTTATTTGTTTCTGTAGCTTGGAAAACATGACACATAACACAAATAAAAAACGCAATATCTAGGAGTGCTGTCACTGGTTATGACTAAGCTAGATCAGGATGTGCCTTCCTCCCAAAGACCACAACAACTATCTGTGTGCTACTCACTTATCAGTTGCTTGGTACTTGATATGTGTTTTGAACAGGGCACGAGAGAATCTACAGAATAACCCGTCATAAAAAGGGCTGCACTCTAAAGATTCCCCTCTTTCAGTGACACATAAAAAATAGGTTTATTCATTTATCTGATTTATAAGACTGTCTATGACAGCAATTCATAAACAATAAAAATAACACACAATCCATAAACAAAGCAGAAAAGAGACAAAATATGTCTAGGAGAGAGAACCAGTCAACTCATCAGAGAAAATCTTTTGAGAGATATAAGCTATTTGAGGAAGCTATACATTTTAGCCACAATAAAACACAGTATTTACAATGGATCAGGAATCGAGTGCTGTTTTTAGAGTCCAATTCACTCCCTGTTCAGGTCCTCACCAGCAGCTTGCGCGTCATGACAGAGCTGATCTAGTTTCCTGCCAAATCAAGCTCAATATCAAGTATGAACAAAAGAGAACCTTGCATACTAGAGATGGTGGCCCAAAGCATTCGCTGAGATGTTGGGAGTTGTAGTGCAATGCATTTGAAATTACCTAAGCTAGAAGGGAATATACAGATCCACAGAGCCCAGTATTATGTCTAGCGAGTGGCATTGACTCTCCACGGTTTCAGTTAAAAGTCTTTTAAATCCCTGTAGGGGCACCCCAGAGACGGACCCTAGAATTTTCTGCATGCAGAATTTGAACTCTGTGGCAACAGTGCAATGACCTTTTAATGCTAACCAACACGGTAGGAAAATCTTCTGAAATAAATACCTGCCATGTGATATGCTTACATCTGAAGGCATGAAATAATAGTGCCAAAGTTTTTATAGAGCAGTCTACAGCAAACAGGAGAGCCAAAACAGTTGGTTGGTGGATCTTTTGACTCTGTTACATAATGTATTCCCTGTTAATATGCATGTAGGCATGCATTTAAATGTAAGGAACATAGATATATCTTTATGTCTGAGGGGAAGGTACATACAGTATGAATAAAAGAAATAAGGTAGACTATATTTCCATTTGACAAAGAAATGCAGCTACATATAAACTGTGGCTGAGATTATACATTCAAGTACCAGAGCTACAATGATGGTAACTAAGCAACCAATAATCAAAACAAATGTGGTCACTTGATTATTTAGAGTGTATTTTTGCTCAAAGGATCTAGGTTTTTCAAGCACCTGTCATGAAGATGTCTGACATATTAGTCTCACTATGATACAAATATTATCCTCTAGTTATTGTTTTGGCTTCGCAGTAAATATAATAAACCATGTGAGTCCTGTCTGTCTCATACTAGCATTTTTAAAATTGTGTCCTAATGGGGTATTCACTGTAAATAAATTGCTCAATTTCGGATTTTTAATATTTCAGATGTGAAAATAGTCAGCTGCTTTCTTTTTATCAGGAATGTAGGTTTGTTAAGGCTTTGCCAACTTTGTACATGCTAGACTAGAACTAAGTCTTATACAGACTAAAAGAAAATTTCACACATAATTTAAAAATACTGACTGTTAATAAGGTAGACAAGAACTGAGAAAACAGCAAAAAGAATTTTGAGGAGGAAACAAATATCAAAAATTATGGGACACACAAGTGTTTGCTACACATATTAAACAGTAATATATTTTGCTATGTATATTAAACAGTGATCTTTTTTTGCAGAGTAGCCATCCTTGGGATTTACAGTTAAAAAGTCCAAGTCAGTTATCATATCCCCCAAGCAAACCACTACAGAAAGCTTTAGGTTTTTTTTAAAAAATGAGAATTTAGAAAGAACTTGGGGTCTAGGGGACAAAATGAGAGTAAAGAAACAATGTCAGGTTCTATTGGCAATTTGATCAATAACCACAGATTAAGGGCAACAGAAAAAGCATTACATTAATATCCGGAAGAAATAGGGCTAAACTAAAGAACAGGACAGTACTTAAGAGAGTGATTGGAATGGCTTAAATATCCAGAGAACTCCCTGAGATGTCCTTAAATGGACTGGAAACAAGTCCCAATCAAATGTCTGTTTTATGATAATACATTAAGCATCAAGGACAAGAGTGTTCTGAGCCAAGGGGCGTATACTGCAAGTACATCCATGCACAGAGATGTCAGTATAAGAACCGATTCTGAATTTTCACTCATTGTAAGATGATGCATATTCTGTAAATTGCTCATGATGTCTTTACCACCTCCAAGCAGGAAATCTGGACTAGTCAGAAGCAGAAGGAACAAGATTTAGAGACATGAAGTAATAGTACCATAGCAATAGTATTGGCGAGTGGGGGGTGGGGAGAAACCCAACATCCATATGTTGGCAATACACTTCGCAGGATCAATTAAAATAACACAAAAGTGTCTGCAAGCTTTCAAATTGACAAACTGCATCTTAAGGCTGAATCTGAACAACAAACGTATGGCTGCAATAAGAAGCCATATTTATTTTTAGCTTCTTTCTCATTCCCTGATTTTTTATTAACATTATGTCAGGTGAAGAATACTGAAGAATTCAGTTTCAAACTATTATGTCTAGTTGATTTTAGTTCAATTAAATCAATCCAGGTATAAAGTTGTGAAGTCAGAGCTAATTTGCACAATTCTGGTTTCTTTTGCCCCACATGAGGGAGGTTAAATCATTTTGGAGCAAAGGTCTAGTGTGAAATTCCATTCTATTATGGGATTGCTTTTATTTGACAAAAATTGGCTAGCAACCATGAAAATGTGGCAATAGTACCATGATTAAGTTTCTCTTTAGCTCAATTTTATCATGATCTAAATATCTCTTTCATTCTTATCTATCCAATTTAAAGTTTGGAAATCAACCATTCATCTACTTTGTGTCTCCCATTCTCAGTTTCCAGGAGTTAGGACTTAGGTTCTAAAACCCACATAATCCTTCATTATTTCTACCACTTTTCAACAGAAGCCAAATACAGCTGTAGTATTCCAAACTATACAATATCTCCACAAACAAGATCCTCCTCCAGCAAGATATCAGAATCAGAACTGCATCAAATATTAGAGCATCAGCTTGTTTTGGAATGGGGGGAGGTGGCTTGAAAACTGCCAGTATTTATTGGGCCCACCACTGAAGATCCTGATGGCACCTTTTCCATGAAGATTCCAGAACTTCTTGTTGCTTTTCAGATTTGTTGTTGGATTGAGGGTTGAATGGCTGCACCTAGGCAGCATGGCCACCTCCTCAGCCATAACGAGAGGGTACATCCCAGGGAGTGAACCTAGAGCCACTATAGGTTCCTACATCTGAGAGACATGAGGGCATCTTGTCAGCAAATTGAAGCAACTCAAGATGCTGGGGAGAGGTTGCTGCTGTAGAAGTCATCAGGGACCTTGGTTGCATTGGTTAGGGTCTGGGTTTTTTGCACTTCTCTTTGTCCAAATATGCCACATCACCAGCACTCTCATGGATCTGACTTCCTGTCTCAAACCCCCACTGATGTTGTGATTTTGGGTTCTCAGAGTGAGAGAACATTTGTTCCTGTCACATCCTGCTGCTAGATGACAATCCTCACCTCTATCATATGATTAAGAGTAATTGTTTTGAATTGACTTGAACATAACAGTTGCATACTTACAATATCTATATATCTACATAATTACAAAAGAAATTGTGTCTGATGGATAAGACTAAAGGGCCATTTAATCCAGGATTTTGTATCCCACAGATGCATTAAGGAAGCTTGCAAACATCATCAACTCACTCCTTTCATATGAATAGCTAGTATCACAAATCACGTACTACTATCTCACTTTTACGAAATGTTAGATAAATCATGGACAAATACATCATGACCACAGGACACATTTTTAAATATCACCCACTCCTCAGCAATAGGGCTTTCAAAAGAGGGAATAAAGGTACCAGAGAGACTGAGGTGGAACTTTTGCCAGCCTGATTGTTCCATTTTGGAGAGTTGGGGATATGGTTTATTAAAGTAGATGCATTAAAAGTAAAAGGTAAAGGTAAAGGTTCCTCTTGCATATATGTGCTAGTCATTCCCAACTTTAGGGGGTGGTGCTCTTCTCTGTTTCAAAGCCGAAGAGCCAGCACTGTCCTAAGACGTCTCCGTTGTCATGTGGCCGGCATGACTAAATACCAAAAGCGCACGGAATGCTGTTACCTTCCCATCAAAGGTGGTCCCAATTTTTCTACTTGCATTTTTTACATGCTTTCGAATTGCTAGGTTGGTAGAAGCTGGGACAAGTAACGGGAGCTCCCCCTGTTACGTGGCACTAGGGATTCGAACTGCTGAACTTTTGATCGACAAGCTCAGTGTCTTAGCCACTGCGCCACCGCATTCCTCTTAAATTAAAAGTACGCGTCCCTCACCACATTAAAAGTACTTATATGTTAATTTAAAACAAAAAATAATACCATTTAAATTAGTCATTGTGGGAATTTTCAGGGAATAATAAAGGGATTTAGAGACTGATTAAGGCTATTCACTACTATTTAGACCATTTCTTAATATTCTGTCTGCATAGCAACAGACTATAATTCAATATACACTAAATCAGAAAATGTTGGTCAGAAGACTTATAGTCTAAAATTTCATATTGGAATAAATGGCAAAATTGCATTATTTCAATCATCATGCTTGGTTTGGCTACAGCAGGTGTTGAAAAAAGTGATGTCCCAATACAAATGAGGGAAGGGAAATTGAATTTCAAAGCAACAGATATTACACAAGTTAGTCTAGGAAATTTTAATGGGCATAGCTCAAGTAGTCAGAGTTTGCTCCGTTCCTTAATAAAATGCTTTTTAAGACTCAACATTCTGAAGGAAAAAGAAAATGAACACATGGCATTTTTTTAAAAAAAAAGCAGAACAAAACATTCGGAAGGAGCGCTATACAGTTTTTACTACCTTTTAGTTTATTCAAATTAATAAGTAGCTTAATTCCATGAAAATCCACACATTAAGATTAAATATTGTTACATTAGAAGAAATGAGCTGAAAATTTGGGAAGGAAGCAAATGGAAGTTTAAAGAGATTTTGGTAAATGTGGGAGATGCCAATACCCTCATTAATTCAGAAATATAAGGATGACAAATTCTAGTTTGATGATTCATTCACTAAATCTTCAAATTAATTTGAGCAATGCTGTAGTTGTGTTGCCACTTTAATGTTGCACATAATTGAAGAATAATAGCTGTTCAGAACTCAGTTATAAGTAGATAATGTAGATAATAAGTAGACATAGCTAACACTTGGTGCTTAATTTGTGCTTTTGAAACATTCAGCTTTGGCCCTTCCACCATCAGAACTCATTTCTGAATAAGAACACTAGTTGTTAAAGTTATTTTTAGATGGCATTTTCTTGAATCACATTTCATATACTGTGTTCCACTAACAGCTTCATAAGCCAGACGATCCCATCTCTATTTAGTTTGAAATTGCTGTTGATTATTTGGAATAGAATGATATTTAAAAAGACAAAAATTATAAATATCT
The DNA here is from genome assembly GCF_059756535.1 of Pantherophis guttatus. NCBI lineage: Eukaryota > Metazoa > Chordata > Lepidosauria > Squamata > Colubridae > Pantherophis > Pantherophis guttatus. The sequence continues at coordinate 51,673,394 of NC_142064.1, forward strand.
GCTTATCCTTAAAAAAATACATATATTTGATGCAACATGACAGATTTATCAAGGACAAGGCCTGTGTCAACAGTGAAATCTCCCTTAGTAGACCAATGTTTGTAGTGTTGCAATATTTTCAGCCTACCTTAATCCTAAAAGCTTAAGCAATCTTAAGCATTTCTCAATGATCTTAGTAAATTATACAGGATTTTCTTCAATGCGCCACTTCTAAGCCTTATTGTAAACAATTCCAAGTGAGAATACATAAACACACACACACAGATAATAGGAATTCCTAGAACATGCCACTGCATGGCATCAGAAAAACATGAATGAATTTTCAATCAGCTGTGAAACTTAGTTTCATTCTTTCAATTCCTTTTATTTGAGATATTTCTACTTCCTTTTAAAAAAAAAAGCAATCCCACCCCACCCTATCCAAAAGTTTAAGCTGAAAGCAGTTTACAAAAGCCAATTTCTTATATTGCATTGCTGCATTCCCAAAACAATAAAAAAAATCTAAAACAACTATGTTATTCGTTTATTCAAGAAACAAGGACACTCAAAAGTTAAAAAAAAAAGTAGTAGGTAACTATGAATTTTGCTGGGGAAGACAAGATGTAGGCTAATAAATTATTAATGTGAGAAATTGATATGTCCTAGCAAGTACATTTTCTTCACTTATGGTATCAATTTCAGTTATTTCTTTTGGGTTGCTCTTATCCAGGGGTGTCAAACTCAAGGCCCGCAAGCCAGATCCGGCCCACAGGGTGCTTAGATCTGGTCCACGGGGCCGCCCTGGAAACAGCAAAGGACAGGCCCATGGTACTTCAGCCAATGAAAACAGAGCCCATGGTTAGGATTAGGGTTAGACAATTGCAGCCGAAAACGGAGCCTGGATTGGTCATGCACGGCCCTCACGAGATCAGTTTTCGTTGGCAGAGTGCTAGCAAAACAAACTACTAACAAAAGTGGCATTTGATCACGAATGACGTCAAGCTGGCCCCCCCGAGGTCAAGCACAACCCTGATGTGGCCCTCAATTAAATCAAGTTTGACACCCCTGCTCTAGTCAAAAGTAGGAGCCCCTTTCTATAGAGGTTAAGACATCAGGTTGGAAAACTGTGAGCTCTAGCCCTGCCTTGGGTACAAAGCCACCTGAGTGAGATTGGGCCAGGCATTTCTTTGGGCCTAGGAAGGAGGCAATGACTAACCACTGCTGAAAAACTTGCCAAGGAAGCTGCAGGAATTTGTCCAGGCAGTCACCAGAAGTCAACACTGACTTGAAGGCATGCACTGCTTGCATGTGTGCACACAGGGAACCAGTGAGTTCCTGCTTTATTACTACTGCTTTCAGCTTAGTAAGGGAATATTTAGAAATTCTCAGATGACTCACCAGCATTTACAGTAGAATCATTTGTAAGATGTTGGAATGCCCCTCATTAGAGGATAAGACATGTAAAATATAGGGTATTTTATATAATTATTTTATATAATTGTTTTACAATAGCTTGGAAAATCTCTAATACACACATAGTCTCTCATTCACTACTGACATCAACCCATTATGAATTTTCATAAGAACTAATATAATACTGGAAACACAATGCTATATATTGAGTCATTGAATTCAATAGGCCTTACCTCCAAAAATGGGTAGAAGTTGAAGCTTAAGAAAGCAGCAAATTGTCAAAATATTTTCACTGATAATGACAAAAGCATAACTCATCTTGCTTATGGCAATAGATCCCTATTGCTGTTTTACCATCAATTTTCAGGAAGTCTTGAATTAGAAATCTAACCCTAATGAAACTGTTAACAATTTCTATAGGAGCCCTTGTAGAATTTCTTACAACCAGACGTAAGATTGGCAGTTATTCTTATTGTTAAAAAAATTATTAAAAACTTGAATGTCAAAAGAGCCTTCAGGTGGTGGTGAGAATGATGAAATGTTGGCTGGCATGGTCAATAAAAAAGTGATTTGTCATGGCTGATGGATCAAATTGCTTAGAGATGATATAGGTATTTATTTAGTAAATTTATAGATGGCCCATCTCATATACAGTATGAGTCTATTTCTATTAAAATGAGTCTATCTCCATAAAATTAAAAATGACAAAAACTACTTAAAAACAACAAAAATAATATAAAAGTAGCAGCTGAGAAGTCTCTTAACAAACAAGTCATGACATGGGCTCACCCAAGCTATCAGTGTCAGGTTTCGAGGTCGTCTCAAATAAATTGCATTTCAAACAAAATCTTTGAAGAAAAATTCCCATTTATTAAGCACAACATTCTACCTCCGATTCATCGAAGCCAACACTGACTTCCAGACCCAAAACCCTCCCTTTCCGTTCCCCACTCTCCTGCACTCATTGGCCATCTTCCAAGTCATTCTACCCCTAATCTACTGCTCCAGCTCAAAGGAATTTCCCCCCTCCCATCCCATCTCCTAGGGGATATTATCTCCAGGGAAAATAAGTAGGTGAAAAGTCAAAGGTCCCTTTCCAGACGCCTCCACTTCTCCTTCTTATGTCAGCACTAGAGTAAATGCAGCTTGAAGTGCTGACAATCAGGGCCCCAGATTAAATGGCAAGGCCAGGTTTTCAGCCCCTTTGCAGAAGACCGGTAGGGTTGGGGCAAGACTAATTTTTGTGTGTGTAGGGTTAATGTTCTAGAACAGGGGTCTCCAAACTTGGGAACTTTTAAGACTTGTAGTCAACTCCCAGAGTTCACCAGCCAGCTGTGCTGAGCTTGGATACCCCTATTCTTAGAAGGCAGGGGTCATGGCAAAACAAACTTTTCTCTTGAGACCCAACACATTACACTCTTTTGTACTCAGCACCTGAAATATTCCTCTCAGTTGGTCTAACAGGAATTGATGGAATCTTTGATAGTAAAACGTCAAATTTTCTACATAAACATGGTTAGGATTGAAGCAGCATAAAACCATAAGGGTCCAATTTGGCTTGATTTACAGAGAGCCTACTTTATGAACAAAGTCATAAAGATTCATAAGGTATTATTTAGTTTACTGTGTGAATTTAGTCATAGTGGTTTATTGAACAAATAGTACTTGAGCAAACCAACTTTAGTATGATGCATACATCCAATGATTCTACTTTCCCATTACTCAGATCTCTTGTTGCCTATCACGACTTGGCAACTGACAATGCTAATTAATGGCAATTCTGCTTAAGGGAATGGAATTAGCAGGAATAGCTCTAGAAGCCATCCCAGGTGTGATTCACTAAAAACACAATTAGAGTAAAATTCCATAAAGCATATTGGCTGAGAATTCTGAAAATCCTTACTCAAATTAGACTGAGGATACCAGAATGAGAAAGTTTTAGAAGATGAAGGATATTTAAAACTTGAACACAGAAATCATACCAAAAACATCTGAGAGAAACAGCCTCAGATACCTAGCTAGCTAGGATACTGATCAAATGCTGGTTAGCTAGCTAGAATACTGATCAAATTGCACCTGGCCAGAATAGTATTTGAATACAATTAAAGTGACAGATGCTTTCTACAGAAATCTGCAGTCCATATATGGGACTTATTTGATTTGTATCCCACCTTTATTATTTTTACAAATAAGTCAGTGAACATATCCAACATACCTTCCTCCTCCGCACAAGAACCTTGAGAGGTGCGTTGGGCTGAGAGTAATTGGGCCAGTCATTAAGTTGGATTTTATGGCTAAAATGGGACTTGAATTCATAGTCTCCTGCTTTCTCCTTAACCAGTAGACCAATCTGGCTCTCTAATATACAATATACAACTAATGTTTAGATTTTTACAGCAGTTAGGAATTTTCCATTGTATAAACTGAAAAATGTAAAAAGGTGCCACTTCTTTTCTCTGAGGTACTTCAAAGAGGTGCTTTGATTGAATGATAGCCAAGGAAAGCACTCATTACAGCTTTATAGAGTCCTTTTTAAACTATTGTTAACAATATAACCAGATAAAATCCTGACAAACACCATATACTTTGCTTGATATTGACAAAGCATGCTCATGAATAGAACTGTGTTATTTTTCAAATCGGGCAAAAAATGTCTATAACAACTAACCTTAACATGCAAAGGTTATGCACCCTCATAAAGCGTTCAGTTCTGATGTACTGTATGTCTATACCACAATAAACTGAAAATAAGCTAAAGTAACTATTCATTGAACTGGTATTATTTCCTTTACTATCCTATTGTATGTCAAATTTCTATTTTCATTTTTTAAATAAATCACATTTTTATTATAATCATATTTTAGATAATTTATCTTATTAGATAAAAAATGATTAATAGTTTAAGCCTAGTGTATTAATTCCTCTTAACAATTTTTCCAAATGCAGGCAAAATATAAACCATGATTTATTTAAATTAAAATATATTCATCTTACTTCCCTAGGATACAAAACAGAATGAGAAGAAATGCAGGTTGAGATATTGCCTCTTTTGTTTTCATAAGGCTAATATCATACACAGTTACATATACTGTATTCTCTAATATTAATTTAAACATAGAAAAAAGACCTGTGGGATAATTTATATGAACAGCCACCCTGTGCATGTCACATTCAAATAAGTATTTTTTTTAAATCCTGCAACTGATTTATGTCAATGTTGATGCATCAAACTGATTCTGAATTTTTCCTAGATCATTTAAATATAGAGTAACTTATGTTGCATTTTTGAATTGAAAAGGCATTAGTAGTAGTATTATCATTAGATAGCAAATGAATAAAACACAAGACACCAGGTTAGATATAAAACAGGAATTCACATTATATTCCACTCAAGGAAAAGGAACATTTTATTTTCTTGAGAACCATTTTATTTAAGACAGTTGCAGGTCTAATATGCCATTATAAGTTTTATTATGAATCAACAATAAAGTGCTGAATTATATTAATTACCTGAATCTTAATCTCATTTGTAGTCTTTACTTATGGTTTCCTTATCAAGTCTAAAAAGCCCTTGCTGCTGTAATAGCTAAGCTGTTGTGCAAGTGTTAAAAAAATAGACAGCTTTCAGTGGAGGCTATGTAGGGCCTCTGATGTTTCCATAAATATGGCTAAGGTATTATAGAATAAAATGCATGCACATTATCCATAGGAGTTATTTTAAAATGAAGGGAGATTCTATAGAAGGCTTCTGTTTACAACCATATCATTAATTGTACTAACTGAAGGCTAGATCTGACAAGCATCATGCCAACATGCTTTAGTTTCTTTTGTGGTTAAGTGTCTTAAATTGTAATCTCAGACTGTCTGATCTAGTTATTCTTGCCAAATCTATAAAAAAAAATCAGATTAAATTTGAAATAAAATTTCTATGCCTAGTCGCATAGTCAGCCCCAGCAAAAACAATAGGGCAGAGGAGAAGATAGCAATATATTACTTCTCTCTGCTTGCAACAAGACTTATTAAAACAACTTTCACTCTTAATTTAAAGTGGGTTTGCCAACATGAGCACATTTTACTCCAAATTCAGCACAAAACTCTGTAAAAAAAACCAATAGAAAGCAACTGCAGAAACAGCTAGGGGGGGAAAAAAGTCAAATTAAAGTTTATACAGCTGACAAAAACTGTCAGGCTGTAAACGGCATATTCCCAAGAAAGTTCTAACAAACTGCAAGAACACAGTATCAGAGCTGGAACTAGCCAAGTGGTGCATAGAAATATGCCAACACAAAAACAGTCATATTGAAGCCAGTGCATAGAGAGGATAAAAGCACTTATGGTAATTGCAAATGTCAACAAGTCTTTACAACTTGTATAGTTCAGCAATGAACTCATTAGAAAAAAGTAGAAATGCTCAAGCAAGAACAAAAAAAATGATTTCCCAACTATAGAAGATTCACACACTAGTAAGAATAAGACAACATCACAAAATTATTCAATTCAGTCCTAAACAACCAACAGGCAAACTAAACCAGAATAGACAAGCCTTTGGCTGGCAATTTAAGTGAGTCCAAATAGTGTTACATTTCTAAATAATCCACAAAATATATTATATGATATGTTTCTTTTAAATACTGGGTAACCAATTCTGCAGATCCATTTCTAATGATTTAGTCAATTATCAAGATAGACCAAGCTGAATGAACAATGATGTGTCGCTGGCATATCATAACTATGTTGCTAACTCATGCTCCCACAGTTCCAAGAGTCTATTGTGAGGCTATCATCTATGTAGCAAAACGAATTTCTCAAGTTTTTCCGGGATGTGCCCTTGGTAATGTATGCAATGATTCACAATGACACGGGCAGCAAGACACTGCAATGTAGTATGGTTGATGGGCTGGATCAAGTTCTTTGCCATCTCTTTTTCATCCAGCAAGTCAATAGCAGTTTGTTTGTGTAAGTTTGTTGCATCAAAATGTGCACCTGACTTGATAAGAAGATTCATAATGTCAGGATGGTTGTTCAGTGCAGATATGTGCAAAGGGCTGTTGTCATCAGAGTCTCTAGCATTTACATCAGCACCACATTCCACTAATATAGCTGTGACTTGCAAAGAAGGAAATTTGCAAACTGGGTAGCGCCCCACACAAGTTGTGTTCTTATCAACAGCCAAGTGGAGCGGGCTAAAGTTATTCTTTCCCCTAGGATGCAACTTCAGAAATCGATATATTGTCTGTTTCTTAAAATGATCTTGTTCAGTACTACAAGGAACTTTTTCCAATAAGCAAATTAAATGCAAAATGATGGAAAGCGCTTTGTTGAGCTGTATTTGGTCAGGTGGACACTGAGTCTGTTTGATAGCACGTTCTATTTCAAGGACACTTTTGCACAGTATACCCATAAGATCATCAAAGGTAACTGTTGTGCCCAGTAGACCTTTTGCCCTGTCCTGTAACATGAATGAAAAGAGTTCAGCAAATGATAAAAGACTGCTAGCAGTCATAGGGCTCAGAGGGTCCAAATTACTCTGCTGCATGTCCAAAGCGTATTTCCAGAGATTGATACATCGTTTGAAGTTTCCAGAATCTGCATAGACAGCACCCCTGTACCGAATATAGTAGGATGTATCTGGGTGAGAAGGGCCAAGAATACGTTCTCTAATTAGCAATGCCTGCATTCTCATCTCATCAGGATCTGCAATTAGGTTCTCTAACTCTTCAGAATTGTTCACCTCCTTGGCATAATCATAGGCCATAATTAATGTCTGAGGTATAGGTTTGTTGAGAACATTAGTCCTATCGCTGTACCTCATATCCATAGCTCTTTTCCAGTACTTCAAAGCACCAAGCAAATCTCTCTTTTTGTCCACAAATGTGGCTCCTAAGAGTTCCAGGGCATTGATGCATTCTGTTTTGCTTGTCTCGACATGCTGAGTCAAAAAGTCAACTATGTTTGTGTGGCCTGTAACACTTGCAGAGAGAAGGGGAGTCATCCCGTAACCATCTTTTTCCATCTTTGCACAATACTTCAGAAGCATCTTCATGATTTCCAGGCTACCGGATTCTGCACAGTCATGCAATGCTGTATTTCCTATTAGAAAAGAGAAAGCAATGATAATGAATTTAACTATAATCTTCAGAGCAAGACTATATCTATTCCTAAGCATCTAATAAAGGAAAAATGCAGTTTAAATATCAAATACATTATCTAATTCTAACTGCTGAAATGGTATTTCATATCCTAAGTAGATATGCAAATAAACAAACATCCAAGAGTAGTATAATTATTTCAACAGCATATCAAAAAGACTATTTATCAGATCATAGAAAAATAGTCAGTATTACACAGAGAGAGAGGTGTGTGTGTGTGTGTGTCACATACTGTAACAACCGGTTTGCCCAGAACTGAAAATGTGAGCGCGTGGGCGCACAAGCTCACTTCTCTTGTGTGCGCGCTTTCCATGCATGCGCGCGGCATCAAAAAAACAGCGATTATATAGGACGTAATAGCACTAGGATGGGAGGGCAGGGCCAGCTGCTGGTCAGAACTACTGGTTTGCTTGAAACAGTCCGAACCAGCAGCAGCCCACCACTGTATATATCTTAAAATTTGCCAATTTTCCTGCAACTTTTCAGCAGACATTCTTACTGTATTCTGACTGTATAAAAGAAATCCCATTCTATATGTTTGTCCTTCTAACCAATATTCAGGCTTTTAGATAAGTGAATAAAAGAGAAGAGCACTTGAATAATGACAGGATCATTGAGGAAGGGCTTTCTCTGTCCCTCAACTCAGAATAGTAGTCAATAGTAGTCAAGCAGAATAGTAAAATATAGTATCCAAATAAAAAAAGAAAAACATAAACACTGGTATCTTTTTCTGTTATGTTTTAGAATTCCTAGTCTACAATTCATGTGACGTCAGTTTCAAGCTGACAGCCTAGATCAGATCAGGAAACAACTCCACAGAAAAACTAGAACTATACTTTATAGAGATAGGATAATGCAACAGAATGTTGCCTGTCTTTTCTATCCCTCTGGGCTTAACACATATTTCTGCACGTTATTGTCTTAATGGCTTCTGAATAGGTTCTCCAAGGTCATTTCTATGGCTCCTTCCATATGATGGACTAGGTCAGGGCTGTCAAACTCAAGGCCCGCGGGCCAGATCCAGCCTGTAGGGTGCTTAAATATGGCCTGCAGTGCCATCCTGGAAACAGTGAAGGACCGGCCCGTGGTGCCTCTGCCAGCGAAAACGGAGCTCCATTTTCACTTGCAGAGGGTTGCAGGAGGCCGTCACAGCTGAAAATGGGGCACGCCAAAAGGCCATCACACCGAAAACTCCCACCCTGGCCACACTCAAGATCAAACACAACCATGATCACAACCTCGATGAAGGCCAATCCTTTGACACCCCTGGACTAGGTTCTTCAAAAATCAGGGTAGCATATTGGATATAATATTGGGCTATAACTGGAAGTTTGCTGAATGATTTTGAGTTAACCACTCCACCAAGCCAACCTCACATGATTGTTGTGGGAAAAACAAATAACAAAATAAAACAAAACCACCACCTTATGCAGAGATGAAATCTTGGGAGAAAAAAAGACAGAACATAAATAAATAAAAATAAATTATTGACCAATGGTGCTCACCTTGTCAATTCAAAATGCTAAGATATTTCAGATCAAACATTCAGATCAAATCAGGTATCGAATCAGGTATTCAATACTAACAGCCAAATATAGTTTAATTATTTTTATTAAATGTATCTATTATTTTAAATAGTGCAGTTGAATTGCAATGTTAGCCTAAGGATATGATGTATCAAAGTATTATTTTGAATATCAAAATGGTATAAACAAATTGATTTCACAGGCAGCCTTACTTTGGGTACATGCTTGAAACAAACCAACTTGTAGCTATCTAAACTGCAAATTCTCACATACTATACACATGAAACAGTGGTTATTACTCTTAACTAACTTCCACTATTTCTTGCAGGAACATGCTGAATGTTAAATATATTTATTATTCCAAAACAAAGTGTGTACATATATTACATATGTAGTTTAATATAGGCAGAAGGCTGCAAGACAGAAAAGCTGATACAAAGTGTTGCTTTGCTCTCCTACTGCTTTACCACACAACTGTCTTGATAGATTCATTCTAAAATTATGCTGACATTCAAGTGTTCTATCCTAACAGTGAAGTGAGCTATTGTGATGTTTCAAAATGGACCAACAATATACTACTACTGGAAAGCTTTCTGCAAAAGTTTTTTTTTTAAACAGCCAAAGGAAAAATGACATGAATTAATTTACAAAATTATATACTTATTTGGGGAGGGAGGGAGGATCTTTGTAAGCTAGCAGGGAACGTTCACTGAGGAAAGAGTCATCAAGGCAGTTAAGGATATACTAATACAAGCAGAGCACCTTTAAAAATGGTATGGACATCTGAAGTTTGATATCAGTTAAGCCTGGAAATTTCCAAAACCATATTTTACCAACTTCTCTCCTCAGATCCCACAACAACATATAACAGAACTATGCAATCTGATGAAAGAATTTCCTACGGATATATGAGAATTTATCCACAGGGAAATCCCAGGAATTCTAACCAATCATCTTTAGCTATTTTCCAAACTACACAAACCAGGCAACCTCGGCGTTGTCTTAAGCACAGGACAGAATATCTGGTTTCACTGATTCTGTGCTCAGATTTTATGCCACCAACACTTCCAGCTTCATAGGAGACACCACAGACTTCCTAAGAAAATTGACCTCCATAAGCAACAAAACCATTTAAGCCACCAGGGATGTTGAAGTACTATACACTATAAACCCTCATAAACCTAGACTCCAAGCTATCAAAAATATCATCACTAAAGTCCAAACACACACCTTACTACCAGACTGTGATTTTGTATTTATCTATAACTATTTCACCTTTGGCATGTGCCTGCCGGTCAGTGGCAGACTATATGCACAGCTCTCAATATGACAACATTTTCATGGCTGATCTAGAACAATATTTTAACTTACTCCATAAATCCCGTCCTTTTAATTTTCATTATCTGAACTGATAGAAATTAATCTTTCTCAAAATTCTATTATGATTTCCACAACTTTCATGTCACCATCAACCTTGGCCTAAACCTATCCACAGAATAATCTATTTCTCCAATGTTAATTTAGTATCATTACCATAGTATCAATGGACACAAAAGCACATTAAAAAGGAAACCTACAGATTGCCATGTATATGCACTTGACAAAATAGTCAACTAATGGAATTAAACCAGCATTTAGGAGGTTGAACCACTTATCTAGTGAGTCAATAGACAAATCAACAAAGCCTGATCGATTTCCAAAGATGGCCTATTAAAAGAAACAACAAAAAAAAAGAAGAGACCATTGATCAACAGAACTACAAATCACAGCTCAAACCACTCAAGTACATTATTAACAAGCTACAGCCCCTACTAGACAATTACAATGCATTTTGTCAGACACTAGACAACAAGTCCAAACTTGCATACAGACAACCTGAAGCAGATTCTCACAAACAACAAGAAGCAAGATGTCAACGTGAGAACTAGCCCTTGCAACAATCCCAGATGTCTAATTTGCCCCTACTTCTGTGTCAATAGCACCATTACAAGTCCCAACAAATACATATTCAAGATTAGAAATATCTTCATATATTCTTCCTCTAATATAGTAAGATATATATTACAGCAATGCCCTCTGGATTCTATGCATGACAAATGGGAGAAACTTTGTGCAAAAGAACAAAATAACTTATATCAGAACTTAAAACAAGAACAAAGTAATATCCAAACATAATACAACTGACCAAGAAATTGCCAAACTAACATACATCAAAACATCTCAGGCAATCTCAGGCAATCTCAACAAACATAGTGGGTTTTTATACATTAAAATTATTAGTTGATAAACAATTTATAATCTTATCTCACATCTAATCTATATATCCAATCTAAATACACCTCTCCCGTATTTCATTTCACTTTAAATGTTACATCAATTTAGTCACTTTATGAATCTTTAGGAGTGAGTTGCAGCTCAAGGAAGTTTATAATGGATAAGACTAATATCACATATGTGGATGGGACTGGGTTAAAAAATAAAGATAATTTGTGTTTTTTTTAAAATCCAAATCTTATGCTTATTTTAGATTTGTACTACAGCTCATATATTTTCCTACTTTAAAACAGGGGAAAATGTAGTTATTTTTTTGTCAGTCACAACAATCCCAGAGTGAACTTTGAAGACTGCAAGACCCACTTTATAACATTAGGTCAGTTTGCCAGATTATTCTATTTGTTATAGCTGGATTCAGAGTCAAGAAATATGAAATATAAAAAAATATCCCTCTTGAAAGCATTTACTTATCCTTATACTTTACTTAGACCCAACAATAAAGAGCTTACTATTTATACATCCACAAAAGGATTAAAGAAGTACAATGTATAATGGCCTTCCTCATGATGAAAGAATACTTAATATATTTATACAAACAGTACATGATGAAACTACTTTTTATCTATTCAGCAAAAGAAATTGTTTTGAACTTTTTAAATTGATCTTCTACATTCCAATATTACCACCGGCTCCTAAAATTCACTGAAATATTTTTCTATTCTAACAATTCAAATAAATATATTTCAAATAGCTATATATTTACTTCAGCTTCTTTCTTAACTATGTCCTTAATTTACTATTTAAGCTAAAAACATAAGCTTAGTTGCTGAAAGTACTAGAATGCCATAGGATTTTATCATCAATAATTTCATCTTCAATTATACCGATATAGTATAATTATTATAGGTAGTCCTCAATTTACAACCACCAATGAGCCCAAAAATTCTGTTGCTAAGCGACTCAGTTGTTAAGTGAGATTTGCCCCATTTTACTATCTTTTTTGTCACAGTTACAGTAAGTGAATCACTGCAGTTGTTAAGTTAGTAACCCAGTTGTTAAGTGAATCTGGCTTCTCCATTGATGTTGCTTGTCAGGAAGTCACAAAAGGTAATCAAATAACCTGGGGGCATTGCACCCATCATGAGTCAGTTGCCAAGTGTCTGAATTTTCTGCAACCTTTTCTTTCATAAACAGACAAATTACATGCTGAGTTATCAAGAGCTTAGTAATTCTAAAAACTGAAATATTAAAAATGCACCCACCTAGCATTTTTAAAATACGATAGCTTTGTAGCAGTATATTACCCAGATTTATTTCCCCATACTGTTATCAGCAAGATTTTCAAAGCAAGAAGCATAGAAGCCTGACAGAAAATGATATTCTACTATTACTTCAACAGAAGATAAAATACCTGTGTATTCTGGGAAAAAAATATTATTTACAGATACCCATTTAGCAAAGCCTCCCTGACAATGAAACAGATGGTATTAGAAAAACTAACTGTCTTTATTAGATTTAATCAAAGTTTATAGATTTTTGCTATTTTCTGATGCAGATAGACTATCAACCCTATTTGCATCATATTGAATTTGATGGTACTTGTTCCCCTAAACTTAAAAAAACACAATATTTGAATTGATAGAAACATAAACACTTCTTTTAACACAATCAGACTATTATGTTCGCTAATGCTCGATTTGGTAGAATACACTCCATTGCTCCATAACTTGAGAAAAGTTTTAGATTAATAACTTATTATGACTTATTTGAAAAATGCTTTCAAAACATTGCTTTGAAAGATAAAATTACTATATTGTGATGTTCTCCAACACTATCTATATTTAAGTATTTTCCAAGCACCAATAACTTTTATTTCTATGTTGTTGCGTCTGTTAATAATTTCAGTAAATTACAGATTTTCAGAACTTGAATTATTTACACATTTTAAACTGAAAACTGATGTTATGAAGCCATCAAATTGTTTAGCTTCAAGTCCTGATTTAACTCAGTAAGTAGCTCAGTAAGTTAACTGGGTAGTCACCATCTTTCAGCCCAAACTACTAAACAGAATTTTTATTGTACTGAGAAAATGATACATATTCCATTTCTATTGCTTTAAGTGTAAATAATAGGGAAATGCAATTAATAAATAGTACATTGTTAAACAGAATAATGGACAAACTGACAATGTTTGGTAAAATTATTTGTATTACACCCATAAGTCAAGGATAGGTTGCAATCAATAAAAAAACAACTCACCTCCTGAAAGTCCCCTCTCATATAAACAATCAGGTCATACTTCAAAGATTGGAGGAAAACATTCATACAAGGGCCTATAAGATCCCATTTACCTAACTTCAAGTTAGCTATCAAGTTCTTTATTAATGAGAAAATTCTATTGAAAAGTCTTGGCCTACACATAACATTAAACAATGGCTTATTATGTTTACACATAAAGCAAAATGTATCCATTGAAAGCACTGCTAGTAAATACTCTCCGTCCTGTACCTTCTCTTCCTACAAAGAGGAATAAAACAAAATCTGTTCTGAGTTTAGCACAGTCTGACATTTTAAAATAAAATTACTATACTGTGACTAAAATATTAAACAAGCCACCTTCTATTCTGGATTATATCTGCAGATTGCTTAACAAATTAGTGTTTATTTTAAACCATAAAACCTAGTTTATAAGCAACTGTTACATTTTTTAAAAATGTTAAATTATTCTTTTCATTTATTTCTTTCCCTGGTCATGGAAAAATGAAATAATAATATATAAGAAATCTTGGCATAAAGTTCATATGATATGCAGGTTATGTATGAATCTGTCTTTACAAAAAATTAGAAAAATAACGTATTAAAATGAGGCTGAGAATTTAAGGAAAGGAGGTTAGGCTGTACTGGCAAGTTCAGTAACAGCAGTATTCTTCATGTTATAAAAATAGAATTCATCATACACTGCTCTAAGAGCAGAACTTATATTTCAATTATGACTCATTCAGTAACACAGTGAAAACTGACAGGACTAGAAGTTCACTAAGCAACAGAAAGAAGAGCACTGAATATTGTTTAGAAATTGTGTAGTGATTTTTAATAACTATGTTGTAATTCTGCATTAATCTGAGATAAACTAACATAATTACCATACTCTATATGAGAAGTTAATAGATTACTTTATGAATTTATAACTAAAATCACAATCACAGACATCCCTAAACAAGTCATTCATACTCAATTTATAAAAACCTTACTATCACACAATATTTAATTGCATGAGTATTATGAACAATTAAATATATTTCACCCCTGCCAAATTTTGGAAGAATGAAAGCTATGTGTAATGCCGGAGTTCTTGTAACATTTTTTTTTAAAATGGGAAGATAGAATCAAGTGTATCTGAGTCAGACAGGCTAGTTAAAATAAACAGTAGACTGAAAGAATGGTCATACCTACTAAATCAGGAACTATGTTAAAAATGAGGAAAAGGTGTTATGAAAATATAACCACATGTTCATAACTAGAACAAAAAGACAAGGCCGGGCAGCTGCCATCACAGTATAAATTAGAGGAACACTTTGAACATTGTTTCAGTAGCCTAGGGAGGACCATAAGAAGAACACAAAGGGATCTGTTGTGATCCTAATACCACATCCTTTGTTTATTCCACCATAGAATGACTAATTTCATTCAGTTCCTTATCATAAAAATTTCAGCAGGTGGCAGCACCTGGCTTACATCGGTCTGAGTTCTGAAGTTATGTAGAATTGGGCCTGATTAGAACCTGCAGGGTTGCTGATGACAAAATCCCACGAAAAGGCAATATATATGGATGTTTCCATGTAGGCATCAGGGACTGAGATTGATTCATAGGCAGCTTTCTTTTATCACAGGTTAATTAGCACTTTTAAATAAACAATATATCTATAAAAAACAACTT
Organism: Pantherophis guttatus; assembly: GCF_059756535.1. Classification (NCBI taxonomy): domain Eukaryota; kingdom Metazoa; phylum Chordata; class Lepidosauria; order Squamata; family Colubridae; genus Pantherophis; species Pantherophis guttatus. The sequence goes on from NC_142064.1 coordinate 51,688,672, forward strand.
TCTATTTCATTTCTCTATTTAGTATGTACTGATAAAATTCATGACCAAAAAAACCCCAAAAACAAATCCTAGGTTCCACACAATGCTTTTAGAAAAAATGTATCACACTATTCCAAAACATGCATGCATATAGTCTTAATTTTATATACAAAATATAATACTGGCAGAATTATAGGCAGAATATATCCTAAATAACATTTTTTAAAAAAACTATAATTAATATGATAAAGCTTATGAAAGCCTAGGTAAATACTGGAAAAACAAATCAAAATGTGATTTAGTCTGCTCACACTTTGAATCTTTGACATGAATATTCTGAAGAGAGATTTTTAGGAGTTGCCCTTTTGAAAATGGATACTGAACTCACCTTTGACACTTTTTCTATTTACATCTGCCCCTTTCTCAAGTAAATACTGAGCAATTTCTTTGTGTCCTTTGTAGCAAGATATCATAAGACATGTATGTCCGTGACGGTTAGACACTTCCAAGTCTGCTTTGTGTTCCACAAGGTACTTTACAATTTCTAGGTGACCATCAAAGCAGGCAGCTCTGAGAGGTGTTGAGTTTGTCAAAGTGGTATTGTTGACAGATGCTCCATGATTTAATAAAGACTGAACCACTTTCAAATGACCAGCTGCTGATGCTGCCCATAGCGGTGGCGCCCCTTCAATAGTTTCACCATCAAAATTCACAGAACCACCAATTTCTATAGAAGCACTGCAATGTTCCAGTAGGTGTTCCACCATGTCAAGATGCCCATATCGGGCTGCCATTAGGAGGGGGGTGGCACCATTTGTTTTTTCTGACATCAGCAAAGCCACCTCGTCTTTAGTTTTATTTGCCAGTAACTTGGTGAGGAGTCGCAACTTGCCATCACGAGCAGCATTGAATACGGCTGTCTTAAGATCCATTTAGTCTTTTCCTCTCAGTTGGATTTGTTCTTCAGAAGCAAGATGAATGCAAGACGCCTGTGCTCTGGGACCACAAATTTGGATATTGTTCTGAGAGTTATCCTTGGCAGATGTGTTACCGTTGTACACAACATCAACTTTCAACATGGGACTTTTCCAAAGCAAGCGCTATACTTTGCAGCCTAGAACAAAATACATATTTTAGATTGGTGAACTATAGAAGCAGCTACCCTATTTTTAATACCTGCTCTTTATCCAATATTTAAATTTCCCTTTTATACTTTTTATAATTTTAGGGCCTTTAATAATACTGTTTTGTAAATATTTGTTTCATGGCTTTGTTGACACTGCCTAGAGATGGGCAACCATATAAAATTTACGAATAAATAAGTGAACATATTGTTCAAATGATTTTTAATTTATTACCAAGTGAAACACTTGGAACAATGCCTGGGCCCATATTTACACTCTCTTTCCTCAGAAGTCCCCTCCAACAACAACAACAAACCCCAGCTGAAATCATCCATTTTCTCAGAATTACGTTGTAAATTATTACAGCAATCCCGAGAGTATCTTGCTCGACCAAGCCTGAAATCCATCCTGGGAACAACCCTTCCGACAATCTATATTGGCACATTTAGACTGCAATTACTCGGTCGGTCACCAAACAGTCAAGGATGTGAGTGCTGGGGGTTTAAGTTTGTCCTGAAAATATCACCGACCTCCCTCTCTCCACCACCCCAAGCACGAAGCGCGCCCTCAACCTCGAGGAGACCTGAAGTCTACCTTTCCGCCAGTTTTTCCTTTCTCTCTCAAAACGACTGAGCGACCACGAACACCTAACCTTATTGCTCCCCTTCTCGAAACTCGACTCCCGCATGCGAGGACCTCAACCTAGTATGTCGGGATGCCTCTTTCCCCCCCCACCTCCCGCCGCCGCAACTGCAAAATCGTTACGGGCACGACGCGACTCTGAACGCCCTTTGTCACGTCTCTTCCTTGGGGAGCGTCCGGTGGCGAAGGGCAGCAGAAGCGAGCAAGCCAGGCAGCCAGCCAGCCCCGGCCCCCTCGGCTTCCAAGGAAGTCCCTACCTCCGCTCGCAATCCCGGCTGGCGGCCGGTGCCCGTTTCACTTTCCCTTTACCCGCCCTTCAGGTTTCGTTGCTCCCGCCGCCTCTCAACCGCTTTTTTCACTCCCCTTTACTATCCCCGACAGTCAGGCGGCCGGACGGGCGTCTAGGAGAGCGAGGCCAGGGCGGAGACTATGGACGGGGCTCTCTCTTTCCTCCTCCCTACCCGTCTGAGCAAACGATCCCGGCCGGGCAAACGGAACTACCTTCCCGAGGCGCGTCGAAGGATCGCGTCGTCGACTCGGCTTCCCCGAAGCAGCTTCCGCGCCGCTTCTTTACACCGAAGCCTCCGCCACCGCCGCGCCTCGTTCCCAACGCAGCTCCTCCATGACAGGGCAGGCGCTCCCGACAGCAACGACCAAGCCTCCGCCCTCTCCTCCCCTCCCGGCTCCAGCGAATAAAACACACCCTACCTTACTACCGCCCGCCTCTCTCCAGCCCTCCCTTCAGATCAGGCCCAAATGGGGGAAAAGCGTAAGGCGCAGGAGGGAGGAGGAGGGGCCTCGGCGAAGAATCAAGTTAGGCTGAGAGCGCAGGAACGAAGACGGTTGAGAAGGCGAGGGCGGGTGCTAAACTGATGTGGGGCGGCGCGGTGAGGTGTGGGCGGCTGCTGACTTCTGGCCTGAGGGAAGTCGGAGAAGTCGAGTCGGGCAACGCTGAGCTAAATTAGCACATAATGGAGGCGAACGGGCGCCAAAGGAGCGTGGCCTATGAGCAAGCCGACTCCGTTGAGGCTTCCCCTGGCGCGCTGCCAGTCTGACTCAGTTTCCCGCCCGCTGCGTGCGGCCCGCCGAGGAAGCAATGGATAATTTCTTCGGGCGTGTGTCTGGGCTACAGAGAGGGGAGCGTGAGCCGCAAAGGGTTGATTACCGGCCGAATTTAATTCTGACAAGCTGACCAGCACGCTGCGGTTCAAAAAAACGAAGAAAAGATATTTTGGGGTTTTTTCTTGTGCTATCATCAGTACTTTGGTTTCTTGGAGTTACGTGTAAGCACTTTGGGGTGCTCCTAGGAACTTTGGAGGAAATCACTTCCCAGAAATAAATATTCTCCGTCTATTTTCAGAAACATTGAGGTGTTACTGTTTGTTTATTTACCTACCTATTTGTTTGTTTATTATCCTTTACATCTAGAAACTAGGTGTGAGCAGTACCTCTCCATAAGACCTCACTTCCATTATTTTCAGTGTGTCTATTCTAAATTGAATCTGGATCTAACACAACTTAGATCCAGATTCAGTTCAGACATGACTATTGTAAGCCTTCTACTTAAGGCAGGCAGCTATGTCATTCTTTTTCTTTATGAAATACCGTTTTTCTATGTGTTAAGAAAAAGCAATCCAAAAGCAGTGGTTTAAAATGGGACGATTACAAATGTATCTCTTAAAAATTTTGTGAAAAAAGTAAAAAACAAAAATCTTTAGAAAGGCCTCGTTTGGTCTTAGATGTCAGCTGGCATTGTATGCCATATGTGGAGTGTTTATGAAATTAAAACTAATCAGCTGACTTAAATTATATAGAATGAATAATCGGATTTTACTCAAGTGTGTGCTAATCAAAGAATAAAATTGTCTTCAGTGTGATAAGTTTGAATACAATAGCTAATATTACAGTTCCAAGTATCCTTAAGATCCAACCCTAAGAAAAGTCTTTTAACCCATCTCTTTTAATTGAAGATGCATTATTTGGATTACAATTCTACTTCTGCACATTTTGAGGGACACTTTAAGCTTCCAGCTTGTTTCTAAGGGTAACCTGAGCATGAAACAGTTTGCATAAAGTAATTATCTTTTCATTATCCTGTGAGTTCGTTCAGATTCTTGATAAGAGTTCTGCTCCATATTCTAATATCAGAATTATAGCTGATAGGCGTGTAGGATATGATTTCCTCAGTTATATCTTAGAATGTAGTATACCTTGTTCTGATATCCTGAATAACCCTTGAAAGCATTCAACTGCTTAGTAGAACAATTTAACATAAAGATAATGAACTATTTCACCTTTCCCTGCTCTGTTTTAATAATTTGTATAACATTACATTGTGTGTGTGTGTATACATACATATATATATATATATACATATATACATATACACACACACACACATATATACATATATATATATATAATATTTTTAGAGATATTATTGGCGTGAAAATCCTGAAATAGCTTCAATTACATTGCTGGATTGAAAAATGTGGGTTATATATATCATCCTATAAATATCATCATAAACTCATTCTGTTGGGTGCCTGTATTCATTTAGTTATAATATTATCTATAGTATCCCAAAGAAATCTGAAAACTTAAGGAACTATAAGGCTTAAAGAAGTTTAATTTTTCTTTAAGAAAAGAAATGCTACAGCAGAATATCAAAGACCAATGAGAAGTGAAAGCATTCACCATTCTAATTTTTGAGACAACAAAAATTAGAAAAAGAAGCAAGAGAATGAACTGTCCTGAGAAAGGTCATGATGCCTAGAACAATGAAAAGAGAACTCTGAACGCAATATATTTTGAGGGTTCATATTAAGCAATAACTTTAAAGTAACACCACTTAACCCAGACATGGAAAGTGCAATTCTAGTTAAAAACATCAAAGGAAGTAATCTATTTTACCTTAGGGTTCTTCTGGTATGGTTGTGTTAACATGTGTTTCTCCAGCCCTTGAGTCAACAGTAAAGTATGCCAGATAAATCCACCCAATAAAATGGAGCCCTAATCTGCATCAATTGCAAAAAGCATAAATGTGTACTTCTCAAGAATGGCTATAGCCAGCAACATCCAGAAGTAACCTGTGGAGTAGACCATGCCATAGGAACACCCACATACCCCACACACACATTATAAAACAAAAACCAGCACATAAAACCCTGCTTCAGAAAACCTGTGATATTCATGGATGGCAAAATCCAAGTCTCACTGTTTTAAATTCTCTGTGGTACAGATTTAATACTCTCCAAAAAGAGAACACTAACCCTGCCTTTAAATCTAAAGTATGGTAAATATAGCTAAATTGTGACTGAGCAGGTACAGATGTTCTTTCCTGAATGTTTTGTGGGTTTTTTTGCCTTTTTGCCTTTTAGGTAATTAATCTAAAGACATCTTCCAATAGGAACCAACAATATACATATAAACTTCTTGGTAGACAAAGCATAAAGCACAACAAATGTCTAATGACAGTAGTGTAATGAACTTTTATAATTTATTAGACTAATATGCTGCCTGACTCCCAACAAGTCTGGGCAACTCAGAACAATCAAATTATAATAAAATCAATAAAATATAATCTATGATAAATGTGACAGCTAGATGAAATGAAAGTAGGGGGTGGGAGTGGGGTCTTCACCACCCTTCTCCACAACAGCAAAACAATCTTGTGTTCTTGAATTGGCATTAGGAATCACACAAGCAGGTACTGAAAGACAAAGCTCCTTCTCTCCTTTTTATACTCATATTCCTTATGACCATTCAGTGACCATTCAAAATTACTATGGCACTGAACAAATGGTATTTAAAACAGGTCCTTTTAGTTCCAGCCTTGCCGCATACCAAGGTTGTGTGATCATGATTTCTCTGATGGCTTCCCAGTCAGCAAAATCAGCAAAAAGTCGGAAGTCACAGTTATGATTCTTGTGGCATCACTTAACAATGGCAACCGAGATTGCTAGAATTGTCATCGCTAAGTGATAGTCACTTTATATCACATTTTATGACTGCATTGCTTAGCGATGGCAGTTCCAGTCCCAATTGTTATTTTAACCTGAAGACTTCCTGTAAAACATTTTTCAGACAATTAACAGCTTCCACATCGACTGATTACAATGTGTTTCAAAGCTGAACTACTATTACCTTGAATTACAGGATGCTACTGGGGAAGGTGCATTCTATTTATATATAAACAGGAAAAGTTAAGCCTATCAGCTTGTGAAACTAGTTAGATCTTGAGTAGCTCAAATTCTCTGGCTGGTTGTGAAACAGACTGCAGAACAGGCAAATTGTTGGATACAATGAGAGGATGTCCCTGTTCTTTGCATCCCTAAAAGATTGATAGGTGAAAAAGATCCGCTTTCTTAAGAAAAAAATAAAAGTGAAGGAACAAACATTTGCTACCAAAAAAAAAAAGGTCTTGAAAATAGAAAGTGATAGCAACTGAAGCCTGTAAACTTAGTCCTGTTAGTTGCCAAAACATATGGCCTTTCTAGCACCTCCTACATCTCCCTCAGTTACGGGGTGTGCTTCTTGTACTGATGGAGCACTCTGCTGTTTGTTAAGTGTTCACTGAGCAGCAATTAAGACTTTCAAACATGTCTTGCTTCAAAGGCATATTTCAAGAAACTTCAGTATCAGTTTTGACTAAGCAACACCACAACAGACCAAATATCTTGCACAAGATACTATTAGTCTTTCTATACATCATCTAAATTCTAGCTCTTTGAAAATGTTTTGACAATAGCTTTTTTGTTTCTTTGTGCCTCAGTGGGATGAGTAATATTATTTTAGCTAGCAGTTTATTTTTGTTTGTTTATTTTATCTGAATAGTGACAGAGCTGTTGTGCAATGACTTTATCTAGGCTTCAAAAAGCTTAAGAGCAAATGTAGGTTAGACACGCCAAAAAGACCACTTTCCCGCTTGTCTGTTTTGCCCTCACTGGCTTTCTGACATGTCAATTCAAATTTCAATTCAACAACCAAGCAGTTGTGAGAAATTACAAAAGAAAAAAGAAAAAGAATGGCATGTGCAGCATCACTTCACTTTCATCTTTTTTGCATGCATACATATGAAAACCCCAAGTGAAGAACTGGGGGTGGGAGGTTAACAGCCGAGCTGAGAAAATGCTTCGTTTGTTTGTTTGTTTGTCTGTCTGTTTGTTTGTTTGTTTAAATTTATATGCCACCTCTCTCACCATCAAAATCATTCAGGGAAAGTGTACTGCCTTTGCTCAGATATCACTTTTCCATTCACGAGATAAATTTCATTACTTCATCAAAACAGTATCATTTAACACTTTTAGAATAACATAAAATTGCCTGTATAATAATGACTTTTACGAAAATGCCTGAGGACAGATGAATGAATATTGTCAGGGCAGATATATTGACACTGTACTTCTGAAGAACTGAAACATCATGTCCATGATATGTTAGTCACTTTAGATATTGCTCAAGACAGATGGACAAAGATTACTAGACATAACTTCAGGACGTATTATGGGCAGGGCACTGTTTTAATAAAACATGATAAAGACATCTTCAACAAGGAAAATCAAGTAAGAATGCATGTGAATACCCCTTTCATGAAACTAGTGAAACCGGGAAATAATGAATATATGCTTGGCAAACTGATAATGTTCAGGCCACAAAAGTTGTTATATTATTTGTGTGACAACTGTAAGAGTTAAAGCATTACTAACGGTTTGTACAGCTAGTGGGTTGGTAGCTACTGGAAAGCAGTCATTGAATACAAGACCTTGTGCTAGATGCAATGTGGTGTTTTTAGTCTGGCTTAGAGCAGGGCTGCAAAAAGTGGTGCCCCCCCCCAACATCCTTTTAATGCCAGCCACAGTGGGTGGAGCCAAAGTTTAGGCCACATATTATAGTTTTGGAAAGTTTAAATAAGGTTGTTAAGATAGGGCACCCAAATCTGGGTAGCAAAAGTTCAATGGCAGCATAGAAAATGTTTGTAGCCCTCATGTGATTGGTTGCACAAGTCAAAAAACAAAGTAGAATCCAGAATATTTATAAATGTTTAAGATAGTCCTTTCACTCTTGAAACTCTATCTCCAAATATGCTCACTGCTGAATTGCAGTTCTCAACATGCAATGCACAATCTGACCTGACCCTCAAACTTAGAGGTTTGCATCTCTGGCTTGGCATATTGTGAGAATCTTGAAAATTGTGTTGTTTGTTGGTTTGTTTAAGAAATTTATATGGCTGTGTACTTGTTCACAGTGACTCTTGGCAGCTTACAAGCAAAAAAATACAGTATAGAATAAAATAAAATAAAATAAAAATAAAATAAAATAATAAAAAATAAAATAAAATACAGTAACCCTACCCACCCACCCACTCTCGGTGACAACACACAGTCAAATGAGCCATTTGGTGAGCTGCATCCCACTCTGGGTTCCTCAGGCCTGCTGGCAAAATCAAGCCTTCAGGGCCTTATGAAAGAGTGTCAAGTGGGGGCCAGTATAATTTCTGAAGGGATGATATTTCAAAGGGAGGGATTTTTATAAATCATGATTCATTTGTCCATGGACTGAATTCATTAGTTCAAGACAAGAGGTGGTATTCAGCAGGTTCTGATCAGTTCTGGAGAACCGGTAGTGGAAATTTTGAGTAGTTCGGAGAACCGGTAAATACCACCTCTGAGTGGCCCCACCCCCATTTATTCTCTGCCTCCTGAGTCCCACCTGATTGGGAGGAAATGGGGATTTTGCAGTAACCTTCCCCTGGAGTGGGGAGGGAATGGAGATTTTACAGTATCCTTCCCTTGCCATGCCGACCAAGCCACACCACGCCCACCAAGCCATGCCCACAGAACCAGTAGTAATTTTTTTTGAATCCCACCACTGTTCAAGACTAACAACTACATTCTCAAAACATGCTAAACTTGATCGTTTTATCTTCTTGGTTGGGGGAGGAGATGACTTCTTGTGTAAGCTTTCTCTATTTAATTTCTAAATCAGTGCGTTGTATGAATGGTGGTTAATGGATTGTATGAGCGCAACCAGAATTTAGTGAATAAAGCACCTTAATTATGTTCATATAACATATTAAGTTGTAAAGCACATTACAATTCAATAAACAATTCAGTTCATACAACTCTAAGCCATGGGCAAAAATCTTATGCACTATCAAAATTAGCCAGATCAAATTTTTCTGCATTGAGTGAATCCAGCTGTTATATTTTATAATGTAGCACATCACGCATATCCCTTGACAGGTGAAAATCTACATATGCTACAACCTTTATAACAAGGATGTCCAACCTTTGTAACTTTAAGATTTGAGGACTTCAACTCCCAGAATTCCCCATATGCTTCTAGTATGTGAGAGATGCAGCTTTCCGTTTCTCCAAGCCTTGTTAATATTTTCCTGCTGCTTAAAATGTTGTGTTATGAATTACTGTGTCTGTATCCTATTTATAGTGTTTGTTCCCTTCCAGTGCAACAGGAAGCTTTTGTCTGCTCTGTTTAAAAGGTTAAATTCTGCCTGTCTTGAGAACAGTCAGCATAGGAAGATGTTTTTGACTGTGTTAGCTTCAGTCAGGACATAAAAGGCTTTCTACCAGGGCAAAATGGAATTTATCCTAGCGGACAACCTTAATGGTATGTCAGGCATTCATTGCTGCCTATTGGAACAAGAACAGCTTGTACTGCTGATTGTCTGCCAGCTAGCGTTGGCTACTATTAACTGCACTTTCTTCCCCTCAGCCAAGGTCTTTGGCACAATAACACTCACAACATAATGGAAAAGCAAACTGTTATGCTCAGGGTTTTTCCCCCTATAGCTTGTCTTTGTCTCCTGCGAATACCAGTAAAAAGGGTAAACCATTAGATAGGTACACGAAATACCAATAAAACAAGGTACCTAATCATAGTACCCTTGACCCTAAATAGGATTCCCAAAGGGTTGAAAATCCTTCATGGATAGTACTTTACAAAACTGGGCTTCTTTTTGAAATGTGCTTGCCATTGGAGTTAGTAATTGGCTTGGAGATAAAAGTTTCACTCCATCTTCCATAGGTTAGATAATATGCACTCAGGAGTGGAGATGTTTCAATATATTCTAAAGTTTTCAAACTTCTACTTTCATGGCAGCCTGTTGGACCAGTTTTTTTGAAGCTTTTGTAATATACTGGTAATCTTTAAAAATTGCTGGTTGAACATGTAGCACGCAATGTCTCAAAGACAACAGCAATGTCCCAAAGGTACTATCTGTGGCCCGTATACCAGTTGTACCTCCAGACTGATTTTTTTTAAACAAATCTGAATTATTTTAAGATATACCATTAGCCTTTTGTTTTAGAGAACATCAGATGCTTTTTAAAAAAATAAACACATTTGCTTTTAAAAATTATTCTGGCAAAGTACTGATAATTATGAAAAGAAAAAGGAATCAGACTGGGCAAGTTCATTTTACAGCTTTCTGCTAAGTCTAAGGAACCTTTACAAAGTCAGTCAAGATAAGGATTAGGTTCCTGGTTTTATTAAATTCCTGTTAATTTAATGTTTTTAATTTGTGCTTTTTATTGTATTGTCAGTCACCCAGTGTGACTTCGGAAAGTAAGATGGACAGTATATAAATTTAATTAACAGAGTCAGCAATAAATTTATAGGTTATGTTAAAATAATTATATGTAATGCTTTAACTTAGTACAAGGCAAATACTGTATAGGGGGGAGGGAAACTTTAGGAACTACAACATTAACCAAAAAAGCAAGATCCTTAATTCAGATAGCAACATTATCTACATAGATTGCCAGACTGTGCTGAGCCATAATGTGATTTGCTTTTGTCAGTGTAAACCCAGTAATTGTTGCTTATAATTTATGCCTGTGTGTTCTCTTTATCAATCATGGCCTATTCAACAAAACAATATTGCAGTACTTGTTACGTTATATCCTCCTTTTCCTCCAAAAATTCAAGGACGCATGTAGCTAGCTCTCCTTGCAGCATGTAATTATCACCTAATTTTATTCCATAATGACCTTTTGAAGTAGGTTGGGTTGAGAAAGAATGATTGATCTGAAGTCATCCATTGGCTCCCATGGTTGAGGGTGGATTTGAAATTGTTTCTCAATTGTAATCAACACAATACTTCTGGATATAATTTTTGAGTCAGCTATATATCCAGCTAATTGTCATGCCATCCAGCCAATGTCTAATCAGTATGACTGAAAATGAATACAGTATAAGTATCAATGCCCAATTTTATTGTGATGTATCAATAATTTAGAAACAGAGTTGCCAGTTTATTTGATATGAGTTACAATTCAACTCTGCTCAAATGCAATTTATTGCAGTTTACAATTACATCAAAACAACAAAAGAAATGAATAATCTTTGAACTTTTTAGTTATGAGAGGTCCTTAACCAGAAATATTTAATGAATGAAAACAAGAATTGCCAGCAAGCTTTAACTGACACCTAGGTTCTGCAGAACACAAGGATCTGTCCATATTGCAAAACTTCACAGAACAGACTTTATAATTCCATTGTGTTCCTTCAAAAATGCAGTTTGTATTTCAGCTATTCCAACAAAAAGTCTTGGAATTGCTAGGTGAGTTTGATCCAAATGGAAATATTATTATTACACGGAATAAAAGAGCAGCATAAAATGAACACTGTAATTCTCAACTGGGATCAGGGATCAGTTGATCCCAGTTGATCAACTGGGATCAACTGTGAGAGATTGTCCAGCCAAGCAGCATTTGAAGATGAAAGACGGATACTATATTTTAAAAGGATTAAAAATATAGTGACACACAGTAATTAGTTAGGTTTACATATCCTATTTAAGCCATAAATTATTTATATAAGACTGACTGGTTCATAACTTAAATCACATTATGGTTTAGTGCAAAATGTGTGGACTAGATAACAAAAATGTACATTTCTTTAATCCCTTTATGATGTCTGGTTAAATAGTATTTCCATATTCTGAAACAGTACTAAAATCCATAAAAATCTACCAAAGACAAAAATAGGATGAACATTCACACCACAAACAGTGATTACTCTTTAAATCTGATTTTAACTCTTAGAAAAGATCAGGTGAAACCATAATTTCATGTCTCATAGTAATTTCTCAAGAGTTCAGATGTTGTCTTTCTAACCCTTATCAACAGGAATCCTTGAAGTGAATATCCTACAAATAGAATGCTTACTCCATACATGGTCCTATGATCCCTCTCTTCAAGACTTTTAAAGCTTACAGTTAGAATGGTGGAAAATAAGATCTTTTTTGGTGGCGTTATTCCAAGAGGCTCATCTGAAGAGGACCTCCCAAACTCTTGTTTAAGTATTCAAAATAAAATCAACAATATGGAGATAGAATGGAGTATCACAGGATCTTTGAACAAATAAATTACTTATTTTTTAAAAAAATGCATTTGTAATATTTTTTGTAATATGTTTTTCCAGCTAACGTTTTCAGATGTGCTAGTCAATCATTGCAGTCAGTGTAATTATTGCTTATGTTGGTTGTGAACACTCTGTTGTAGCCCCTGCCTTTCTGAAAGGCAGCTGGTTAGGGAAAGCTGCTTTCTACATTTACCACTAAAGGATCTTGGAGGCCACTTCTTTCTTTCTTCCATACCGCCACATCTTTTCCTGCTGCCTATATTGAGCCTCTTGGAAAGTTTTCTTTACTTGAACAGAAAATCCAGGACTATCTTCTTGAAGAACATTAACACACTGTAGGATGAAAGGAGTCCTCTCCCATGAGAGTGGTCTATTTCGTGGCCGCATGGGTATCACACTGTTATGTTTGTGTGGGATGGTCAGTGCACCCAAAAGAGAAGTATATGATTGGAATTCACACCAAAGGTCTCTTAAGAAGTTTTCTGTCAGCAGTATAATTATCCAGGCGGAATCGTTAATGGCATCAGTTAAATTTTCCAGCAAATGCCTACCACTAGGCATTTCCGCAAAAATGATTCCTGGTTTGATACAATATTCATTTTGTAAGAGGTCTTGGACTCTAATGGCTTCTTCTATATCCTCTTCAGCATGAAGAATCACAAACCTGTAGAACCCATCTTCAGACTCCTCATCACTGCTGTCTACATCTTGGATGCTAGGATGGCAACAGTTTTCTAATATGGAGTTTTGGTTAAAGTGGTGTTCGTCTCGACTAGCGTACTTAGTCTTCATTCTGTTCTTCAGAAAAGAGGGATAAATTCTTCTGGAAATATTGTTTCCCATTGTGTCTAACTCTTAAAAGTAAAGAGTTAGTAACCTCATTCCTCCAGTCTGTAAAACAAATGGAAAATAAGGAAGTATATTATTATCAGAGTTAACCTGAAAAGAATGTAGGTCAAGGAATATGGGATGGAAGTTATTAAAGGATTGCAAAGGCAAGATTGGAGAAGAAAATATAGCATCAGGAAATAAAAAGAAGTCTTCTTATTTACAGGGAGAAATGAGTGCAGAGTTTTGAAATTTTGAATATTTCTTTAAGATATTCTATGGCAGGGCTGTCAAACTCCTGGCCCATGGGCCAGATGCGCTGGCCACTCCTACGCCTGATTTAATAAAGGGGAAAAAAGTCCCGATACGTCATATGACGCCGCCGTGATGACGTGAGTTTGACACTGCTGTTCTATGGAATTAAAAAAACCCCTTAATGCTATTTTACAAATTTCCTCAAAGGTACTTAAAGTTCTACCTTCTTTCTCAACATATCTTTGTCAAACATGCACTTTTACTGCACATTGCAAGCCACACTAAATAAAAAATAAGCTTTAATAAAACTTACTGCTGATACTGATGAAAGAAGCTGTTATTTGCAAGTCTGTAATGGTTAAGGAATAGGTTAGAAACTGGGAGACTGTGAGTTCTAGTCCTGCCTTGATATGAAACCAGTTGGGTGACCCTGGCCCAGTCCCTTTCACCCGGTCTCTTGGCTTCTAGCTGAAAACACTTGACCAAACTGGCTGTATCATTCAACCATAGGAACTATTAAGAAGATGTCATTTGCTCCTAGACAGTTTACCAATTTCCTGGCATCAGAGATGGCAGATTTTGTATTAGTCAAAGTGAAAGTTGACTTTTTTTCACTAATGCCTCATATCTTATAAATCTATGAGGTTAATGATTAAAAAGGAGAGAAGGAACAAAGATAATCTGCCCAATAATCAAAGCAGAAGGCTCAGTTCTTTGAAATGAAATCTGAACAGATTCTTATGCAAAACAGAAACACAACATTCATTTAATTAGCTAATGTATGAATTTAATTTGGAACTCTGTGTACTTTTATTTTTTAATAAAATCTTTTTTATTTCTAAAACCTTTTCAGTTAGAATTCAGATTTGGACATAGGACTGAAATGATACCACTTGGTTTTGTGGATAATCTATAGCTATGAGGAACTGAGCGGGAAAAAGTTCACCAGAATCCAGACTTATTCCAACTCTAGGTTGTTGTTGCTTTTCTCTGAGAATCCAAGAACATGTTATGGTCTTTCTAACTTTTAAGTCCCTGCTATGTATCTCATAAGCATTCTCCAATTTGTATTACAGTTAGTCCTTCAATTATGACAGCAATTGAGCTACATGTGGACACTTCTAAGCACCGATTGGTGTGGGCCATGGGCAAATGCTATGAAATGTGGAAAGGCTGGTGTGGCCACTATAGGGTACAGGCAGGCAGGGGTGCCAACAGAGTATGAGATTCTCTAGGATCTTGTACTCCATAGCAGAAGTCCTTGGGAGAAAAAAAATGATGGGAATGACCTACAGGACTGATTTGCAAGCTTCTTTCCCAGCTTCCCCATCAACTTTCCTTGTGGGAAGTCAGCAGGGAAGGTCACAAATGGCTATCACATGACTGCATAAGCACCCAGAGCATGATTATGCGACTGCAGCGATGTTGTGATAGCCACAACTTCACGGTCAGTGTTAAGTCTCCCTCATTCAGCACTATTTTAATTTTAAATAGTTACGGAACAAGTGGTCGTAACCTGAGGACTATTATTACTACAAATGTTGATTAATATAGGTGACATTATAGATGATATTGCTTAAATGATTATGAAAAAGAAACAAATATACTGCTCAAAAAAATAAAGGGAACACAAGCAGAAGACATCCGAGATCTGAATGAATGAAATAGCCTTATTAAATACTTTGTTCTTTACATACAGTAGTGTATGTTGAGTAGTGCTCAAACAACTAAAGGGAACACAAAACTACTGTATGTAACGAACAAAGTATTTAATAAGGCTATTTCATTCATTCAGATCTCGGATGTCTTCTACTTGGGTTCCCTTTATTTTTTTGAGCAGTGTACAATCAGACCTCATTTGTATTGGAGAAAAATTCCAGAACAAACCAAGGGCAAACCACTTCCACATTGTTGCAAAAATAGAATTTGGGGGAAGCAGTATATTTACATGATGAGTATGTCTGTAGGTTTCAATTTCACTCTAGAGCAGTGTTTAAGATCAGTGAACTTCCATTTCCAGAATTCCCCAGTGAGCATGCTGGGATGATGTTACCAGATAGAGCATCTTCAATAGATATTTACAAATAGTTACGACCATAATTGAGCCCAAAATTTATGCTGCTAAGTGAAAGATTTGTTAAGTAAATTTTGCCCCATTTTACGACTTTTCTTGCCACTGTTGTTGAATGAATCATGAATTTGTTAATTAAATCACATGGCTGTTAAGTGAATCTGGATTCCCCAGAGACTTTGCTTGTCAAAAGGTAGCAGAAGCTGATCACATGTCTCCAGGACACTGCAACCATCATAAATATGAACCAGTTGCCAAGCATCTGAATTTTGATTATGTGACCATGGGGATACTATAACAGTTGTAAGTGTGAAAAATGGTCATAATCACTTTTTTCAGTGCCTTTGTAACTTTGAACAGTCATTAAATGAACTGTTGTAAATCGAGGATTACCTGTGTTTGTTTGTTAAATTTATCTGCTGCCTTTTCATTTCTGAAGTGAAAAGAGTGTAAACAGAAAGAAGTAAGATAATTTACTTGTCATTTTGACATCTTACAATGTCATCTCTCCCACGGGAGTTGCATTGGCTGCCAATCTGCTTCCAGGTACAATTCAAGGTGCTGGTGGTCACTTTGAAAGCCTCACATCTACCCAACCCACCAAGGAGGTATATCTGGTGGGATTCAGAAGAAGGGCCTTCTCCGCAGTGGCTCCCTTCCATCCAGTGGTGGGATTCAGTCAGTTCGCACCACTTTGGGAGAACCAATTGTTAACTTTCTGAGCAGTTTGGCAAACTGGTTGTTGGAAGAAATCATTAGGGCAGAGAACCGGTTGTAAAATTACTTGAATCCCACCACTGCTCCCATCCCTGTGGAGATTAGATTGGTCCCCGGTCTGACAGTTTCACAAGGTCCTGAAGACCTGGTTTTGCCAATGGGCCTGGGGAACCCTGAGTGGGATGGAGCCCATCAAGTGGCTTGTTTGATTGAGTGTTTTCATAGGGGGATGAGAGGGTTATTGTTTTTTAATGTTAATCTATTGGGTTTTTATTTTTGTAAGCCGCCTAGAGTCATTGAGAGTGAGAGGACAGCCCTACAAATTTGCTTAAATAAATAACAGAGCAATAAAATAATGAAAAAGAATGATATTATGGCTCATGGCAAGAAAAATAACTCAGAAGAGCAAATCACAATTTTGCTATCTATATGTTTCATGAATTCCTGCATTTTAAACCTGAACACATCCTTCCTCTTTCCAAGCCATCAAACAATTGCCATAACTTGCTCAATCGGATGAATTGGACTTTCAACACCTCCCAGAAGTTTGCAAGGTAACCCAAACAAGACAAGGGGGGGGGAACAATTGTATTTCCTCAAAAGCCCACTGTGGTTTTCACAGCCCTCCCAAGCCAAAACCTTCGATTTGTTTCGGCTTTCAAGTGCCCTCATTCGTAGCCACTTTGGGAAAACTGAGCTCGAAATTAAAATGGTTCAGGAACTCAGGATCTTTGCGCGACTATTACGCTAACTCTCTCCTCCCTCCTCCCCCGTTGGTCGCGAAGTGACATTTACCAGCTTCATCGGGCGACGAAATTCCTCAAAGCCCAGCGCAAAATGTATCGTCGGAAACCAACCAACTCCTCGCAATTCGTCCGCCGGAATAAACCACACAGCGGAGTTTATCGGCTCTCGTCTCGACCAGGGGAAGGAAAAGAGAAGCTAAGGCGAGGCGGGGCGGAGCCGACTGACGCGGCGCGACCTCATTCGATGTTCCCGAGCTGAGTTCTCAGCTTTTTAAATTCATACGGGTCAGTTTTGTTGAAGTGTTACCCTAATTCGGGTTTCAGCCCTTCCGCTTGCGAAATCTAAGTTACTTATTATCCCTGGGGTGCTTCTATTCACACGGCACACTGAGTCACGCGTTAGCCGATCCTGTGGTGGGATGGAATCTGGTTCTTTTCTTCGTGAATGGCTCAGGAAGCTGAATACTCGAACTAAGTCTATGGCTTGCTAGTGGGTCGGGGTGCGGTTCACACGGCAGGTGTTTGGCTTAATTCAAGAAACTGTTATTATTAAGTTAACCGTATGTCCCTTGATGCCAGCCATTTAAGAGGCAAGCAATCAGCTAACCCAATAATTTCTGATACGCTACAGTTTATTAAAATTTTGAGATAGTCAGGAGGGAAAATTGAATTGTATTCCACATTTTCTATTTATGCTCTTCCAGTCCCACCCTGGATTTTAAATAGTACATTCTGTAGAGAACAGGATTATAAGAATTATAAGGCTAGTTACAGATGGCAGCAGATCCTTTTCACTAGATCTTTGTGGGGGAGAAAAAGTACTCTTATACACTGAATTTAAAACTTCTGTACGGTTGGTTTTCCATTGTCAAGTGTTCACATAAGCAATAAGCCACAGGCTAGCTTTCCATCTTCTGAAATCCCATTCTGTATAGTCTGTGGCCCTTTGTATTATGTAAGTCCAGAAGATGGGAAAAGGGTTGGCTATTTGTTATGAAATGTAAGGTCCGGCTATACGCTTAAGCTCTCAGTGAACCAAAAAGAAAGACTTAAACGGAGGCTTGAATAAGAATCAACATTTAATCTTTGATCAAAGACAAAAGGCTGGGTAAAACCATTCCAAACACATACAAAGAGATATGTATATGGGAGGGTTCACATCTTCAGAGAAGATGTAACCACGTTTTATACCTTTAAAGCATCAGTTAGATCCCCAATTCTGGCCCCTTAATTTATGTTTGTGTATTCTTTGTTGCCCTGCAAAGGAATCTAAACTTCCAATTAGTCTTATCTTTGTTTACTTAATTGGCCACTTAGCCCCTGGCTCCTGAAGACCAGATCTTATCCAGATCAGGCATAAATTAGGATTGAGATGTAAATTACCCCTTTGTTGATGGCTGGAGTTCCAACAGATACATACCATGTTTTTAGGTGGCACAGAAAGAGATTGATATGAGCAGGTCAAATGGCAGGGACATACGTTTGACAAATACCAGATACATTTCAGAGGCCTAATGACAATATGTTTGTAACAGGAGATACAAATAGAAAGGAATAATATATGTGATACAAAAGCACAATATATATGTTACAGGAACCTAATGATTACAGAATAACAAGCTTTTACTAAATCTAGTATATCAGTATTTTATATTCTATATTATTGTTTCCCTACATTTCACTCTTTTTATTTAAACGATGGAATGCTTTCCATCATGCTGTAAAAGAGGTACATATTTAGTAGGGATGGTTTTAAGGATCATGTGAGGTTCAGTTGGGGAAGAGTTTGGCTGCGGGTATAAAAGTCCCAAGGATCAAAAACATTGAGACAAGTTGTGGAACCAAAATAAAGATCAGAGCCATTGTCACCTTTTCCAAAGAATGTGCGGGGAAACCAGCAGCAACAGAGCAGAAAAACAGCAAAGACAACAAAAACAGCAAATCAAATATATTCAATGGGTGTCCAGTCTATCCAGTTCATCAGTGAACAGGTCAGCAGGCGATGCTGGGGAGCGGTGAAGTTTCAGCTTGAGTCCTTCCAGCTGTTGGACTTGCCACTGCTCAGGGGGCTCGGGGACGTGCTTGACTCTTGATGCGTGGACCCACGCTTTGACGCCGTCCACTTTTATAGCCGTGGGGGTGCTCAGAAGAACCTGACGGGGTGTAGACCACTTGGGCTGAGTGCAGGTGGGAGAGAGTTCTTTGATCCTTACCCACTGGCCCGGTTCAGCCAATGGTGGCACGTCAGCAGCTGGAGGTAAAGCGGACTGGACCTGTTTAGAGATAGAGGACAAAACCTGCGCCAGATTATGCAAATATGAGGTGATATTTCTTTCCCCTTCATTAGAATCTGGCAGGGCAGAAGCAACAAAGGGTCTCCCATACATCATTTCAAAGGGTGACAATCCTAATTTCCCTGAAGGCAGGGCTCTAATTCTTGCTAAGACTAGTGGTAGTACCTTAGGCCAGGGGAGTTGGGTTTCTTGGCATAATTTGGACAAGTGTGTTTTCAGGGTTCTGTTCAAACGTTCCACTTTCGATGAAGCCTGTGGTCTGTAAACAGAGTGGAGGTGCCAAGGGATGCCTAAAAACTTACTGACATCCTGAGTAACCTGTGAGGTGAAATGCCTGCCATTGTCAGACTCAAGACCCTTAGGGACCCCAAATCTTGGGATAATGTGATCAACTAAGGCATTCACCACCTCTCTGGCTTTTTGGGTGGAGGTAGGGATGGCTTCTGGCCATCCAGTGAATAAATCCACAAATACAAGAAGGTTAGATTTTGCTCCCCTTTTTGGGAGTTCAGTAAAGTCTACTTGCCAAGCCTCCCCTGGGTATTGGGCAGTTCGAAGACGACCAAGAGGAAGCGGACTGCCCCCTCGGGGGTTGTTCCTTTGGCAGATGTCACATTGAGAAACAACAGTCTTGCAAAGGCCACGCAAGTTTGGATTGCAATAGTGGGATGTGAGCCACTTCTGGAGTGGGCGAGGACTGCTGTGAGACATGCGATGAGCTCGTTGAACAAGTTTCCACACCATTTGTTGAGGGAGCTGGATTCTGTTCTGAACGACCCACCACCCATCACACCACTTGCCATCAGGGTGTAGCTGGTCCCTAGTATCATATAGGGCAGGAAGGTGTTGCGTGGGGTCACAGGGAAGCAAAGCTGAGAGATTCCTGGGATTGACAGCAGGGCCTGATTCAGCAGCTTGGTGGGCCCAATAGTCAGCAGCCTGGTTCCCACGAGAGATTTCACTGTGGTCTGTCTGGTGTCCTCGACAATGAATGATAGCTAGCTGGGATGGCTGTCTGACAGCTGTGACAAGTTTTTCTAGCAAGGGCTTCATCTTTAGGCTTTTCCCATCTGCACCAGTAAAGCCACGAGCCTTCCATAGAGCGGCATGAGTGTGTGCAGCCAAAAATGCATAACGACTGTCAGTATAGATATTAGTGCGCAGTCCAGCTGACAGATGGCATGCCTCGATCAGGGCTAAAAGCTCGGCTGCTTGAGCGGACCAGTGAGAGGGGAGTTGTCGTAGGAGGAGGGGGCCATCTCTGCAAACTACAGCCGGTCCTGTGTATCTTTTCCCATTTTTTACAAAAGAAGAGCCATCAGTCCAGAGTTGGGACTCAGGATTGTCAAAAGGTTCAGTCCTAAGATCTGCACGAATGCCTACCACGGATTCCAAGACGGCTAAACAGTCATGCTGTGGACCATCCTCGGGGGGGGGGGGAAGGCAAAAGGGTAGCTGGATTCAGCCTTTCACATCTATGAAGCTGAACAGAGTCTGATTCTAAAATCTGGCTTGCATACTTAGAAATCTGGCATGAGGTGGCCCATGCTGGGAGTTTCTGTTCGAGGAGAGCTTGAACTGAATGAGGCGTATAAACGTTAAGGGGAGCCCAGTTTTCAGAAAAAGTTCAATCTGTGCTTTAATGCCAAGCCGGGCTTCCCGTTTGATAGGGTATTGGCGAATAGAGATAGGTTGGGCACCTGGGAGGAGCTGAGCCATGTGGGGTGTAGCAAATTTTGCAAACCCAGGGATTCCTTGATACCAAACTTGGGGATTTATTTTATTTGAATCAGGTCCTCTAAGGATTGTTTCTTTCTCTAGGAAGCAAAGATAAGCTCTTTCTGGGGGAATTTCAAGGGAAACTCCCTGCTGGGAGCATTGTATAACTGCCCCCAATTTTCCTAGCAGATCCCTTCCCAAAAGATTGATAGGACATTGTGGCAATATTAGAAAGGAATGCTGGAGTGATGGTCCCTTGGTTGGTTCAACCACCATTGGGTGACTGATCAGGGCATTCTCTTCTATCCCGGTTGCTCCAACAATGGGGGTGGTTTTAGAAGAGAGGCAAGGGATGGATTTATCCTTCAGGACGCTAAAGGTAGCTCCTGTATCAATCAAAAAGGAGTAAGATTTGTTCCCCACTTTGAGCTCCATCAGAGGGTCTGGGGAAGCAATTGGCCCTCCAGAGCCCCTTCAGTAGGTTTCTGGATAAAACTCAGGAGCCTGAGCTGATATGAGGGGGGCTTGCAGGGGATCAGGTCTGTATCCTCCCCTTCCCCTCATTTGTCCACGTCCCCTATTGGGCCGTTGTGGTTCGTTGGGGCATTCTCTCCACCAATGGCCAGTTTGATGACACGGTGCACATTGATTTTTCGGGAGGGGTCTCCCCCTGCCTTTACTTTGGGGGCTCAAAGCTGCTGCTAAAAAAGTAGCTTGCTTTCTCATTTTCCTATCTTCTTTCTTTTCTTCCTCTTCCTCTCTTTGGGAATAGACAGTGAAAGCTGTCTGAATGAGGGCCTCTAAGTCCTTAGCAGTAGGGGTCTCTAGTTTTTGCAATTTCCTTCTTATATTGGGAGCACTTTGTCCCACAAAGGTCATTTTCAGCAAAACATCATTAGCTGGGCTATCAGGGTCGAGGTCAGTAAACCTCCAAAATCCATCTTTCAAACGGTTCAAAAAATCAGTGGGGGATTCCTTTGGATTTTGAAGGATCTGATGAACTCGGTGAAAGTTCACCGTTTTTGGAACACCGAGCCTCAGTCTTTGAAGGATAGCATCCCTGGCTCTCTGGAGGATGAGGGCACCCTGATCTGTGTTGGGATCAACCTCATAGCTGGGGCTAAAAAGAACCAGGGGTTCAGGCCATAAAGCTGGGGCATCGTTATTAGTTTGAATGCCATGTTCTCTAGCAGCTTTGTAGTGTGCTGTGGTGGCTTTAAGAACTTGTTGTTTTTCCTCAGTAGACAGGAGTGCTGATAAGAGAGTAAAAATATCAGGCACATTAGGTCTATGAGTGGCCATCACACGTTGAACGAGTTCAACATAACTTTGGGGGGATTCCCTGTAAGAGGGAAGTCCTGCTTTCCAATTGAAAAGATCATTGGTAGTAAAAGGTGTGTGAACAAACACCAATTCATCTTTCATAGGAACTTGTTGAAGGGGGGCTAGGACTGAGGGACCCGGTTGATCAGCAGGTGCGTAAGTCTGTCCCGTCCTAGTGTGAGGAGGACTTAAAGCCGTCAGATCTGGATACAGAGCTTGGGCTGCTTGGGATGTTGAACTTTGTGGATTAGCCTGGGATGGCTGTGATGTTGTTGGGAGCACCTGAGCTTGTGGATTAATCTGAGCGGCAGTTGGACGCACCTGATCCTGCACAGCGGATTGTGCTGCTGTCTGAGGTGCCTGAGCCATTAAAGGCACAGCGTTTACATCAGGGGAAGGGGGAGCAACATAATATGGTGGGGGAAACTCCTCTTCTTCTTCAGTCACTTTGGATAGCTTTTTCTTTTTTGCAAAAGTGACAATGGGGCAAATTTTAGAAGAGGGGGTTGGAGTGAGCCCACATGCTTTCTGGATGTCTGGGCGACAAAGGAGATTGGAGAAGAAGCTAATGTAAAGCTCCTCTTCAGTTCGTCCTATGGCAGCCAGAAATTCAGCAAATTTGTTGACAAAATCTAAATCAAGGCTGCCTTCTGGAGGCCAGGTTCCTATGTTAGGACCAATTAAGTAGGTTGGCCAGATGGATGTGCAGAGGGCTTTCAGCTTATTCTTTTTTAGAACAATCTTTTTTTCTGCAATAGGTTTTACTGTGTCCCAATGGGCTAACACGCAGTCCAGAGGGGAACACGGCTCTGTTTTTCTTACAAAGTTACTCATTCCGAATGGACTACCAGCATGGTTGCCCATTTTCCAGGGGATTCCTTTCTGTCAGCTCAAAGCCTGACTAGACTTTCTCTGTCACCTGAGGAGATTTCCCACACCTTTCCGTCGGTGCGAAGCCTAACCAAACCCTCTCTTTTTCCCTAAGATATTTCCCAGACCTCCCCTGAAGGTCCGAAGTTTGGTCAGAGCCCTCTCCTGCACTACAGATTCTTATTCCAACAGTCACACTCCTTTCAAAGCGATCGTCTCTGGCTGATCTCCTCTCGGATAATCAGAAACGCAGATTGGATCTCCGCACGTCGCTTCGAGGGCAAACCTCTGAGGAATTTCCCTCGTCTCATTCACACACTCACAAAGCAACACTCCTCTCCCCACCCAAAAGAAAAAGTCTCTACTCACCTAGCAGAGGACAATCTTCCCCAATACCCAATTCAAGCCTCAATTAGGGCGTTCAGGTCCGGCTGGAAACAGAATCTGCCAACAGCCGACCAGGTCGAAGTCACTGGTTTAAACTTGCCGGGAGCGCTCTTGACATCGTCTCTGGTCCTCGCCGGTTTCTTCCATACGCCGTTGGTGAAGGCCACCAAACCACAAGGGGGTTGGCTGTATGGGGGGGCCAAATGTGGCAACCTTGAAGGAAAACTTTGCCTTCAATCCCCACATTCGTTGGGCGCCAGAAATGTAAGGTCCGGCTATACGCTTAAGCTCTCAGTGAACCAAAAAGAAAGACTTAAACGGAGGCTTGAATAAGAATCAACATTTAATCTTTGATCAAAGACAAAAGGCTGGGTAAAACCATTCCAAACACATACAAAGAGACATGTATATGGGAGGGTTCACATCTTCAGAGAAGATGTAACCACGTTTTATACCTTTAAAGCATCAGTTAGATCCCCAATTCTGGCCCCTTAATTTATGTTTGTGTATTCTTTGTTGCCCTGCAAAGGAATCTAAACTTCCAATTAGTCTTAACTTTGTTTACTTAATTGGCCACTTAGCCCCTGGCTCCTGAAGACCAGATCTTATCCAGATCAGGCATAAATTAGGATTGAGATGTAAATTACCCCTTTGTTGATGGCTGGAGTTCCAACAGATACATACCATGTTTTTAGGTGGCACAGAAAGAGATTGATATGAGCAGGTCAAATGGCAGGGACATACGTTTGACAAATACCAGATACATTTCAGAGGCCTAATGACAATATGTTTGTAACAGGAGATACAAATAGAAAGGAATAATATATGTGATACAAAAGCACAATATATATGTTACAGGAACCTAATGATTACAGAATAACAAGCTTTTACTAAATCTAGTATATCAGTATTTTATATTCTATATTATTGTTTCCCTACAATAACAAATGTTATATAAGTAAAAATGGATGAGGCATTATTCAAAAGTCAAAACTCTTATTCAAAAGATAAGTTCTTGTCATACCTTTGCCACATTTTGCTTTGATATGCATACTTTCTTAATTGACATGTAGATTTGGGATCAGCAAAATAAAAAAAAACACTTAAGCCTACTGTTCAAATTTGGAGACAGTAAAAGCCTCAGATTTACAACCTAAAATTACAGATATATTTACTTTCGGTATGAGCTGGCTTCTTAGTGATGAAATGGAAATTCTGATCAATATTATTTCATTTACTTAAAGTTCAATTATTTGCTTAAAACCTATGCTGAATGTTTTCTTGTATGCAACATGTTTGTTTTCCTTTTTCCATATATGAAAGCATTGTTTTTCCAAAAAAAGGAAATAAAATCCCCCCCCACCCCATTTATAGCTAAGGTAACTATGGGTAAAATGGCATTGTAAACTACTAATGAATTTTTGGTTGGCTTTCAACAACCAAAAATTGTGGCTTATTACGGCATTCAATTGTGGCTGATATGGCAATTAGTGATTTTTAAAAATCAGAACTTTAGTTCTTAGAAGTTTACAAAGTGCAAAATGCACTTTGTAAACCAAAATGGTTTTTGGTTCTGGTACAGGATAAGTCACAAATTTTTTTTACACTGTAATGCATGAAAGATAAAATGGCAGCATGTATGTTTCTTAACTGAACCTTTTTGCTTAGTGTGTCATTTACATAGCCTTATAAATATGAATTTTCATTTAGAAAACTGAAATTAGACACGCTTCAAATTCCAGAGATCAAACATTACAATAAATTATGGTTTATGAATTATAAATGGCTCATTCACAGCCAGTTGAAATTTATGTTGAATCATAAACCATGATTTACAAACCACAGTTGTTAAATTCAAACATTTGCTGAAAGTAAATCAATCACTTTATGGATTAATGGAAGTTGGAAAGTAATTAATTGGTTTTAGAGTTCTTAGCATGCTCTTTAATCATAATACTCCAAACTGAGTTTGTAAAGTGTATGAATTTTTTTCATATATTAAAAGAGAGAACTCTTTTAATATAACTTGTACACAGCACGTAGGGATGGCAGGTAAAAACAGTGGGACACTGAATAGCATTTGGCAAAAATGCAAGAAAGTAAATGGGACATCATAACGCAGTGCATGATAGTAATTTCGATGTGTTCTTAAAATTCAGCATTTGATAATTAGTTTATCTGTATGAACATGAAAACTGAAAATTCTGCAGTTAGCCCCCCTCCCCCCATTAAATTGCTCTTTATTAAAACTTTTCCCATCAGATGTGTTGAAGTTTTGCAAAACTCTTAAACAGCACTTTTATCATTTCAACATACCTGAAAAGGCAAGGGAAGGCTGGATTAGAAACTAACACTACAGTTTGATAGGGATATTCTTTTCAAAGTTGCTCTTATGGTCTAGATGACCCAGTTAGCATACTAAGGACATTCATTTTCTGTATTCCTACTAACGGGTTTGTATTAGGCCTTTCACTGATTTCTTTTATTTACAAATGCTCTCCTTCCCCATAAGCTTTCCTCACAATTTCACAAAGTAGTTCTCAATTTATTTATTGTAACTATTTTCTCTCCCATCTTCCCCAAGTTTCTTCAGTTGTGTTAACACAGTACTTGATTCTCAAATTATTTTTGGAATATTTACCAAGTCATGTGATTTCCAGAAGAGGAAACAAAAAATTTCCACTGCATCATTTTTTTCTAGTAGTTTTTTTCCCTGTGTTTCTTCTTCCGCTTGCACTATCAAGTCTCTTCCCCTTTCCTTGCAGTGTTGTAATCTGAGATAATAAATCTGTAGTCAGAAACTCATTTTAGTCACCGGACTTCCAGTTGGTAATAATCACGAACTTCTCTAGTCTAGTGCCCTTTGTGATATGCTTGTGAATTGCAATTACCTTTCTAGTTCACTTAAACGTATGTGTGTATATGCACACACAGAAATATATGCTTGTATCCTGATTATGAAAAGAGGAAAAATTATTGTGGTCTTGAATTGAATGACAAATGATTATCTTAAGCTTCTTGCCACAAAGGAATCATTAGGATTGATTTGTAAAATTCTACAAGCAATTACAACAGGTGAAAAATAGGTGTAAAGGAAAAAAGTGAAGAACATTAGTCAGGTCTTAATATATTTGTGTCTGAGCATGTGTAATAAATGTATATCTTAAAACAAAATCTAAACATACCCAGAGAGTTGGATTGATCAATACCTTCAGTAAGTTCAAAGTATCCTGAGATTTGCAACTATCTGACAAATTATTAAAGGAGAAGGGAGGGTAACTGGATGTTGTGGGTATTGCTATCCAAGTTATGCTGAATGCTGGCTTATGAAAAAACAAGTGATTGACAATCAGTTATATTCATTTATCTATATTTATAATTAAATTATGTGGCAATCTCAGTTTATGGAAGTACGTTTTACAATAGTAATCTAAACCAGAAACCTTTTCTGAGAATTTGTAAAGACTGTGTTGTTCTTCAGCATTGCCTTTGATTCTAAAACTAAGAATAATTTTAAAGTCCAAATCTAAAGAAAAATGGCAACTTCTAAGAGAATTTTACAATTGTTGTCATAACACAAGTCTCTAAATAATAACCACTCAGCAGAATCTTATATTAATTTTATTATTTCATGTATAATTTCACAGGGCTGTTTTTTGTCTTACTGACACTAAACAAAGGTTTTTTTTAATCAAGAACTGGATACATCATATTATACATATATATGGACTTCAAGAAAATGAAATAAAAAAACCTGGAACCATGATATAGTTAAACTGTATTTTAATTATATATATGTGACAAAGACTTTGTCTGAATAATTGTTATGACCAAATTGTGTTTACAGACATTTTTAAACTTGCTTTGGAATTTGCTTTTGTTTATTAACCACTGCTAATAATGATGTATGTTAAAACCAATTGTGGCAAATTTCTGAAATATGAGAAAAGAACATTGAAAAAAATATAAACTGCAGAAAGATACAAGATAATTTAGACAGAACCCAAATACCAGTAGTTAAGTCACTGTCCCAAACCCTATCCTACAAAAAGAACGGTCAAAATATTATTATAAATTAAGAAATTAGATGCAAAATTTATACAATGTGCCTAAAATAAGTATGATTGGACTGAAATAATGCATGGCAAATACCTAGAACTTTGAAAAATAGTATTTATAGCCATATTGGCAAGTCATCAAATATGCATTTTTATCCTTGAATTACATCCTGTCAACTGTCTGTTACAAATTCAGAAATTAGGCCATGGTTATGAGCCTTTTCTCCATCATATATGTAACCAGCTTGATACAGATGGCCAAACTTTGGAATGAAAAAAAATAAAACTAAAGAAACTCTCAGTGACCTATTTACAAAAAAAAGTATACAACTTTAATCTGAACAGCTAGGCCCTTATGAGACTTTCTCAGATTTATGGCCAAATACCACTTCTGTCAATCTTTGTTTTACAGGATTTCTATGGGTCTCTCGTATATGAATCATTAAAAGGAATGGAAGGGTGAAGCACATCATCCTAAAACTGGTTTAATTACCCTGTTTTCACAAATGGCATGTAGGTGACCTTTACCAGAAACAACAAGTACGTTCAATAAATTTATTTTCTGCAAACTCAAGTGAAAGACCAAGCACATTCTACAGCAAGCTATTGCAGAATGTTAAAACAAATACAGCACTGGAATATTCCCCATCTCTAAACACATCAATGTTCTATTTTCTAAAAAGCCACATCCACAAACTAAGGCCTAAAAATATTAGGCATTTTTAGTATCGTCAGTTAGTCAGACTCCATAACAGAGCACCTCTCATCCTTTTACAGCACAGTAACGTAGCTCATACAGAAAAAAATGTAAAATGTGCTTACAGAATATCTACAAAGAAATGGGGGGAAATGGGTCAATTCTCTGCACAAAAGTACTATAAAATATCAAGCTTATTTTAGTGAGTGTTAACCCTTAAGCATAGTGGTATTCATATTTTTACAACCACTACAACTTCATCCTCTCAGACAAGCCTTGATATCCACTTAGAAGATGCAGTTTTACTATGAGATTTCTCTTTCCTTTAATGTGTATGGTTATGGTGGTAATGTTAATTTCTGTTGGGTATTCTGAAATAACAGTGTGCAATCTTAAAAACCCACAAAAGCATTTGGGATATTAGAAAGCAGGTATAATAGAACAAGCAATTATATAGCAAAATCCCTCATTCTCCCAAATCTTGTAAGCTACTTCAAAAAGTAACCTCTTAGCATAAAGCTGGTAGGATAGGGCAATACAGTACTGTAAGCACACACGAGAAACTGTCCCCATCAATATAGAATGTTTAATCAGCAAATTAAATCACATACATCCAGCATCTGCATACATTGCTTAATAAATCAATTATTTAGATCAAAATACTCAAGCCAGTTATGGCAATGCAATTCTTTATTTAACATGGTAGTCTCCAGATCTCTTGGATTGTAATTCCCATGTTACTGTCTTTAAAATTTATGGGAATTATAGTTACAAATATCTAAAGGGCATAGAGTTGAACAGCTCTGATTTAATATTAAAAAGACTACAAGGCTAAATTTTAGCTGCAAGATACTTAAACCAGTGCATTTTTGCTTAGTCCTATCAAGTGAAAGTGAAAACATCAGATTTCTAAAATTTAGATGGTTTGTGTCAAAGCAGCTGTTTTAGTTCTCAAGACAGCAACAACAGCAATCCTCAAAGACTCAGCTTCAAGAATTAGAAGGCATTTCCCCCATTATTTAATTTAAAAATCAAAATGCAAAAACGATAACCTTCTTTCAATGCACAGAAAATTGTTTTTTCCAGGACTCTAAAATCGGTACAGTAAAATAATATATATATATCTATATACACCCCAAAAAAATGATTCAAGACCCTAGAATTTCCAGACACTCAAAACAGTGCATTACAAGACTTTGAGACTACTGTTAATGTGTTTTTGTTTTCATTTCAATACTTCAACTTGCAAGGTCTGACTTTTTTTTCATTCATAAGGACAATCTTTTAATTAACTACTTAAAGGATTTTCTTAAAGAACTATGTACTTACAAACAAGTCTCATTTTTTTAAAAAAAATAGCAATTAGATTTCTCAGATGTGAAAGAAAATCCCAATATATAACAAATAAAAGGCTGTCTTTTTTTTTTTTTTTTTTCTGTGACAGCTTTTGGAAGTATGAATTTCATAACTTTGAAGTGAAAAGGCTAAAGGTATTTAAAAAGTTCCCTGTACTTAATTGTTCTTTAACTAGAAATCATTCAAATAATAATATATTTTTCAAACAATGGATTTAAAGCCTATTATGATCCAACACGAGTTGTAGTGGTTCTTTTGTCAGAGAAGAAGCTTTTGAGAAGAAATACCTGCCCAATGCTAACTACAAGTAGAATGATGGCTTCACCTATTGACCAATAAGCCACTCGCGTGTTTAAGTCTTCTGCTCTGCTACGGCCCTGTGCTTCCCTCAGTCGAAAATGTGTCTGATAATCAATGACGGACTTTAGAGCTTCATGAATTGAAACACACGCTGACTCCATCTAGAGACAGAAAAATAGAGTACTAATTAGTAAAACAGAATGGAATCTAATGACTATTAATAAAGTAGAAATAGAGTCTATGGAAAAACTTTAAACCATATTTTATCATAGCATGTTAAGTAGAGTTTTACAAAAATCAAAAGGATTATGTTCTTCAGAATCACATTATTGTAATATAGCATTAATCTAGTTGTACATTTGATCAGAATAAAAATAACAAATTCTAAAAATATTTCTTTAATGAGAGAGTAATCACCAAGTCTTTCTCTCCATACAGAAACTGTTGTCAGTTAGCAACAAGAATCTCAGAACTTGATGCAAATTATATATTGAAAGCTTTTCAATTTAAACTCTAATATTTAGAAATTTTATCACAGAGATCCAAAAATGAAACATGCATACGTATAATGAACTCTATAATCATATGAACTATTTGCTCTTTCCCCTGAATAACTGAGGAGATTCCTTCCAATCCTCTAAAATGTAGTTTGGAAATGGAATGATATGAGAAAGGATTGAGCCCATCTCTGTACTACTGACAAAAGCTGTTCCACTGATAGAAATACTTTACTTAAGCAGCAGTTTCAAAGTCCCTGATCAACATTGATGGATGCTTTAAGTTGCAGTTAACAATAACTGGATGTTTGCAGGTCTTCCTATTGGACAACAGTAAAAACCATATGCTTTAGGGAGTGTTTTGCACAATAATAGCCAAGGCTTTGGTTATTCACTTCTTTGTTCCTTCTCAGGGGACAGTTGGTACTAAAGTGCTCCATATTAGAAGCTGCAGAAATCTGATGTTTTCATCTGCCTTCTTATCCCACATTTCATTCAAGTTAGCACTTTCTATTTCACCTTTCATGTTTGCAAATTGGAAAAAAACCCAAATTGTTTATTGTAATGGAATTTAAAATTCAGAGGTCTTTACAAACTACTCAAGCAATATCAAGTTGCAATTTACAATATTAATACACAAACATTTACTTCTGTAAATGAAAAGATGACAAATGCCATATCAGGAGAATGTCACTTAATTAACTGGCCATATGGTCATGCTATTAGACAAAATAAAATTTCTGAAGTTCTATAAACTGGTTCTAGTATATTTTAGGATGAAGACAGCACATTACTGTGTATTCAGAATTCATCATACCTGAGTGAGTGCAGTGACTCTGTTTTCACTAGGAAAGAGAGGTGGGTCATCTCCAACTTGGAAGTCAAAGTATACTGTTTTGTGTGTGAAAGTTGAAAACTCATTGCTGAAACAAAACTTGTATGTTCCATTTCTAGATGCAGTAAAGGTAAAACTATCATACTGTTTCTTCATTTCTTTATATAGCACAATCCCATCTGGATCTTCTAAGCGACAGTCGACATCATAGTGTCCTCCAGTAATCACCTGTGGAATAAAGAAAACTGGTATTCGGAACACTGATATTATTCTTATCAGCTAAAGAAGTATCTTTACAAAGCAAATATACTAAACAGCACATTGTTAAAAACTTCAGCAAGGGAAATTAAATATACTGCAATCACAACTAAGTCAAAGGCAACTTAAAACATGTTGTTGCATTTCACATATTTTTGCACCTTGTAGTAACTGTTTGGACCAAATAATAATTGAAAAATAACCATAAAAGTTATCAAGTTAACATAAAAACACATCACTTAAGGATAACTCTCTTCCAATTGTGTAACAGTTATTAAAACCATTAAAGCCACATTTTTGAACTTCTTAGTACTATAAATAAAATCCTATGTAATATCCAAAACTAGATGTGTGTTTAGTAAAGACTGACAAAGGCTTTACATTTTAGCAAAAGAAAAAAGAAGAGGATGACCAGCAAGGTATAGTTTCCATTACAGCACCTGCTAGAAGACATGAAAGACCAAATGGGTGACAGATGATCCTGGAAAAATCCTATCTATGAAGTCACTAAGAATTGAAACTGACCTGACAGCATGTAATAAATGAAAAATACAAAAGAAAAGGTGAATGTTAAAACCTGCAGCACTCCTGAAAAAGTTCTTCATTCTCTAAATTGAGGAAGCTTGTTCATCTTGTACTTATACAAACACAATCTCTATGTATAATCAACAGACCTTACCAAAAGATAAACTTACATGAATAGAGGGTTCCTTTCCATTTTTGGAAAGCTTTTGGCTTAGTAAGGAGCTATTGTTATGAAAAAATAGGGCAACTTTTGCTATTTCACTAGAATTCATTAACCTTTAAAAATATGATACGAAAAGTCACTAGGCCTACGAAATAATTAAGAGTAAAGGGATCAGCAGCTGGAGGTAAAAACAGACAAGGTTATCTCCATATCAATTATGAGAAGATTTACTACAACTCCATGAACTAGAAACAAAATCCATGCCATTGTAGTTTGTAACAATACTCTGGTAACACTGAAGATTGAGATTAAAGTGTTGTGGAGTAATGTTTTATATCAAGTTCAAAATATATTGGACAAGGTTTTTAAAAAATAGATTATGTTCATTAAGTATTTTCTTCATCTTAAGTATACTTGGATGAATGAATACAATTCATTCTATTCTAAATAAGCTATTCACAAATAATCCATGCTGAAACCAAGAGAATCTATGTCAATATTCATTACCTACTGCTGAGAGCTGAACAAGTAGCACCAGTGTTACAAAGTCTGAAATTTAGACACCAGAAACAGTAGCTAGCATTTCTGGAAATCCTGCAAGTAAGAGTGCCTGTTAGATTACTGCAGTTTGGATTTCAGGATAGAGCTGTAGATACAAATTGCTCATAATCATGACGTTCCATTCTATTCACTCATTCTTGGTTTCATGGTCCTTCTCTGAAACAGTCAGTTGGTATTCCTTTCCTATTAAGAATGCTGTGTCTAATGAAGGTTATTTTTTCTTACCAAGTCCTAGCCAATTTATTTGCAACAGAATTTCTTCTTCCCTGTGGTACTCCCCTTCTCTGAGCTGCACTAAGATTCATATTCTAGGTAGATGGGCGCATGCAAGTCTTTTTCAGTAGCAGAATTACAAATATGAAACTTTCCAAATATGAAACTCTCCATGTTTCACTTTTTGAAGTAGTTAAATAGTCGTATACAGTTGAGATTGTAATTTTATATATTTGATGTTTTAATTTTAATAATGCCATTAAGTTTTATTTTATGGCAGACAGATAGGCGGAACATTTTTCTACTTACCTAGTTAAGAGAAAATGCACTTTAACATGCAATAAATGAATATAAACACCAACAAAGAAATATTATTCATGTATAAAAGCAAGGATAAACATTAGATCAATGAATCTCTGCCATAATAACATAGGAAACATTGTGGTCAGTATTTTGGGAAAGTAATAAAAGAAAATTAATTCTATTCTCAAAATCCTTATAAATCTCTTGTATCAGAATTTCAGATAAAATTTCCTAATAAGAAACTTAATATCAAGTAATAGCACAGTTCCCATAAAAAATAATGTAATGGCAAGAGGATCAATGTTAGGGAGGCTCCCAAAAAAAGGGATCATCCAATTTCAGATAGAAATATGGGAAGCACAGCCAGCATTATTGGTAAGCATTTTATTCCTAGTATTCTACTGGAGGAAATGTTGTTCTCTGCATAAAGAGTCAATTAACAATAAAATAAATGATATCTAGTCAAAATATTATCCTGAATTCCCACATGTAGGTATCACCAAGAATACCAGCCAACTGTCTACCCGAATACCATAATAGGTTGAGAAATGCAGGACTGAAAAGCACCTAGTCATAAGACACTAAGTCTTTTAACTAATTATAGTTAAAAACTTGTTTTTCAATATATACCTAGTAATTTTTATGGTAATATATTTGGTAAAATAATGAATGTACGCTTATATTCAGTTTATGTAGGAATAGAATAGAATAGAATAGAATAGAATAGAATAGAATAGAATAGAATAGAATAGAATAGAATAGAATAGAATAGAATAGAATTCTTTATTGGCCAAGTGTGATTGGACACACAAGGAATTTGTCTTAGGTGATGTTCAGTATCTTGAGTCCTAAAAATATGGTTTCCTGAGATTGCAGCTAATGCTATAGATAAAATTACAGTTTATTTTTATCATCACTCCTTTGTACCAAAATCTGTTAAACATCTTACTCCATGGAGTCGGTTTTCAAATATTTACTATTTCAATTTGTTTTCCTAAATCTTGTTAATATAAAACATTATCTGAAGTCATTCTGTTAAATGACAATAACTCTCATAATATTTGGTCTTGACACTAGGACTAAAAGATGGCAGCATAGTTGGGAATAGCATTCAACATCTCACTGAGTAGAAAATGAGGAAGTAGACAGCAAGATAAGATAATGTTGCTAAATCGGACGCTGTTATATAGTTTCTTAAGATCAGTGAAGCCAAACTGATTACATAAAAATAGTACTTCCTCTGTTTCTGTTGAACAATGAGATGAATCATCATTCAAGTTGTATAGCAAATAAATATATTCTTCATATTTTAGACAGCATATGGTCCATGCCTTTTAATCTCCATACAGCACAACTCCATTTCATATTCTAGAAAGATAATCATATAATACATTTGTCTACAGAGCTTATAATCTATTTTTTTTAAATAGGAATGTACACGGAACCTTGCTTTCAATGGAGATGTTAATTTGATCGCACACAAAAAGTGCTGTTGGCAGAACTGCCTTATTCATTTTCAGAATGAACTTGTTGCTGCTGATATATGCATCTTCTATGTACTGATGGTACATATTGTACATACAATGCAAATTTGAGCTTATACAGCCAATTTATTTTCATTTTCTCCTTTTAAGTGTAAACCATACAATTTCACTTTCACACATTGCACAAAACAGACATTTAACAACAGCCTATGCCTGGTGGTTTGAAAAAAAATAAACTAATGCCCATAATGCCAATTATGCCCATAAACCGGTCACCAGTTTCACCATACTGCTGCAAGCAATAGGTGGCAGCTCCACATACAACTACCAAGATAACACTAGCAAAACAGCAGGAATAGTTTTGTGTGTGTTTAAAACCACACCCAGTACAGGTATACAATAGCACTAGTAATTGCACTTAGACTTATTATTACAATATAATAATATATATTTTGCACATACCTTCCGCCGTAAGCTTAAGACCTGGCTGTTTAAACGCCCTAGTGAGGACTGATGGGGTCTACTGCTTTAAATTGGTTTTTAGTCTGTTTTAATTTGTATTTATTGGGATTGTTTCGTTTGATGTGAGGTGCCCTGAGTCCTTGGAGAGAGGGCGGCATATAAATCCAAATAATAATAATAATAATAATAATAATAATAATAATAATAATACTCAAAACTAAAAGGTCCATGACACATAGGACAGATCAGAAGCCTGGGGGGCAAGAAGACGAATATCTGTACTAAAAGGAAGGCCAGTTAGGTGAGAGTTATCAATGGGGCGTGTCTGAACGTGGCACTCGCAATCCTTAAGTGGGTCTTTGCAGTATTTTCTGCTACGGTTTCCAGACAATCCTCTTCTCCCGCCGCCTTTTCAGTCCTGTTTGGCCACACACACTATTAAAGGGGCCGCTTCCAACCCCATTTCCTGACCAACCAACTGAAACCGTGCAGAAGCGTAAGGAGGATTGTCCTGCGTGTGGAGGGGCGTCCACCTGCCTATGTGGCGCCGCGAAAGGGACGGTGATCTCCTTACCTGAAATTCCAGGGTACACTTGGTGCCCTGCACGATCTCCTCATAGAAGCACTGCTTGGCGTTATCGGGCAATTCGAAGGTGATCTCCGAGGCGCGCACCGACCCGCTGAGCTGCAGCAACAGCAACAGCCCCGCCGCCAACCAGCCTGCGGAGGCACCAGGGCCTTGCCAGCGCCGCAGCGACATCTCCGAGACCGGGGCTCGAACTACAAGCACGGAAGGCGAAGCTGAGGTGGAAGAAGAAATGAGCAAAATGAGCGCCGAGGCGAGAAGGGTCAGATCGCCAGCCCCGTCCACGCAATCGGGAAGGAAGGGGCTCCTTGAAGCGGGTGGAGGGGAAAACACCCTTACCTGCCAGGTAGCTCAAGACGCGCCGGCTTTCACCTGCGGCGTGGCCGTACGAGAAAGGGGAGGGCGAAAAACGGAAGAGGTGATCCGGAAGTGAACGGATTCTAGCTTAAAGACGAGAGCGAAGAACTTCCGGGAGGGATCATTTGTAGACGTGGTGTTCGCTGAGGAGAGTTAGGCGGTGTTGTAGAAAGGAATGGGCGGAAATGAGACAAAGGGGTGGGCGTGGCCTAAGGTACTATTGGTCCTGCGAGGAGGGATGGGCGGCGGGAGCGGGTGGGTGGAAACAAGTGTTGCTAGGTGACAGTGGTTACGAAGCAAGCCGGCTTTTCCTGTTCTCCGGTTAGCCGGAAGTACCAGCCGTTATAGAACCAGGGAATGGTGGGAATGGCTGCCCCCACCCCCCTCCAAGGTTCGGATGGCGCCAATTCCGTTGCCTTCCAGTCGCTCGCGCGCGCGCACAAACCCAAACGCGCGCGTGCGCTAACTAGGCCAGGGTGATAGATGAGTTTCGGGCTAAAGTTGAATTTTAGTATTGCCAGCCTCAATTAAGTGTTGATAGCACTAGCACTTAGACTTCTATACCGCTTCACAGTGCTTTTACAGCCCTCTCTAAGCGATTTACAGAGTCAGCATATTGCATCCAACTATCTGGGTTCTCATTTTACCGACCTTGGAAGGCTGAGTCAACCTTGAGCCAGTGAGACTCGAACTGCCAAATTGCAGGCAGCAGAAGTAGCTGCAGTACTGCATTCTAACCACTGTGCCACCACAGCTCTTAGATGCTGGTTTTGCACTCTCGTTTTGATCTCTTATGTATTTTGGTTATTTTGATATTTTCTGATTTTTATCATGCCAAGGCCAGAAGGATCAAAGAAAGAAATCCACTTGATGTTGTCAGGATTGAGCCTCTGTTCCAGAGATGAAATCCAGGAGGTTCTGACAGGTTCTGAAGAACTGGTAGCGGAAATTTTGAGTAGTTCGGAGAACCAGTAGCAGAAATGTTGAGTATTTTGGAGAACTGGCAAATACCACCTCTGGCTGGTCCCAGAATGTGGTGAGAATGGAGATTTTGCAGTATCCTTCCCCTGCCACACCCACCAAGCCACACCCATTAAGCCACGCTCACAGAACCGGTAGTAAAAAAAACTTTGAATTTCACCACTGCTCTGTTCCTCAGGCCTTCTGGCATTGCTGGGACTTTGATGGCTCACTTAGTCTTTCCCCGAGATTGCATCTTCTCACCCAATGGTTACATATAGATAGGAGAGAGAAAAGTGGAGAGAGAATCCAGCCCTGCAGCACCTTATTGTACAAGTGACCAGCTGCGGACATGACCTCTCTCCCCCTCTCAACGCTGATTGAAACCGACCACAAATAAAGAACTACACAAAACGGTATCTGCCATCCCAGTTCCTTAAGCCAGCCCAATCAAATTCTCTCTTTGATGGTATTGAAAGCTAAGGAGAGATCAAGGAACATACAGAGTTATAATCAAAAATTTGTTTTCAAGTTGAATTAAATTTTATGTCATGAATACTTTTAAATTCAAAGTTGTTGGACATCAAAGCACAGTGACAGAACTTTGACATTTTTCTGGAGAAAGAACTATACTTTCCAATAGGAAGTGTAAGATATCCTTGCACCTGTTACCATCTACAGAACTAATTCGATATACTTCGTGGGAATGTAAGATTTAGTAAAATAGTAGAAAAACAGATGGGAAATGAAATTAGATTTTTAAAATGCATTTCATTCTGTTAACTTATTTTCCAAAGTTGTTGAGCATTACACTTTTCCCACCAAATATGGAAAAACCTAGTCATTGCATTTCCAATAATTTTTAGAAAATCACAGCCCATTTTAGCAATCACCATGTTTGTTTATTCAATTTATGATCATAGACCAAGAAAAATGTACCTTCCAAGTGAAGCGTAATATAAAAAATAGAGAAAAATAACATAACTAAAATTCTTTTCCAGGAATAGTGTACTTATGTTGCTGGATAAAAATGACTTCTGATCTTGAAAGCAATGTAACAGAGTTTGGCCAGTGCCAAAGATTGAATCTTACTGATCCTGCAGCAATAGTTAAACATAGAAACAATCTGTGCCCCTGGAAAGTCTAATAAAAAGAGTATAATATGCCTATTTCTAATATCTTTATACAATATTTATTGTACAACATAACAACTTAAGACTTGAGGATTCCACTGTGTATGACCCACAAGGGTTTAATTGGTCTTTATAAAGGATTCTTTTATGTTTTCCTTTCAGGACATCACAGTATCAGAATGATCTGGAATAAAAAAAATATGAAATTAGACATATGTTTCAGAAAGCTCTGTGGTTTCATATTAAGAGCAGAGCTGCTTAAAAATGGTATTTGGATAAAGAAGCAAAATTGGTTTGACCTTCTATGTCCAATATACACGAATTTACATTTTGCCTACCTGACTATACCTTAGAATGTAGAGGGATTCTCAAGATACCTCTAATGAATGAAGTTGCTTTTCTAGCATCACTATCCAGTTTATGATGCATCACCCAATACAGGCAGTGGTGAAATCAAATTTTCTTACTACCGGTTCTGTGGGCGTGGCAAAATCTCCATTCCTGCCCCACTCTGGGGCCAGCCAGAGGTGGTATTTGCCGGTTCTCCGAACTACTCAAAATTTCTGATACTGGTTCTCCGAATTGCCCAAAATTTCTACTACCAGTTCTCCAGAACCTGTCAGAACCTACTGGATTTCACCCCTGAATACAAGGTACAGGGCACTTAATCCTATTGGATAGATATTTTTTTAAAGAAGTAGAAGGAAGATTCCACTAATAAGCTTTATTTTTAGGATTCCAGCTTCTCTTTTCAGACCTGTAATCTGAAATAAATTAGACTGAACTATTTCTAAAAAGACAAAATTGCAGTGCAATTCTATGTGAGTATAGCATTCTATATTGCAATTCTATACAATAAATGGGAGAATACTCTAGCCAAGTAAAATGTTATTGTTCTGGAATCTAAATTCAGCATTCATTAACTCAGAATACAGAATAATAGAATAATAGTGGAAAGGACCTTGGAGGTCTTCTAGTCCATGCTCAAGGAAGAGACCCTATATCCTTTCAGACAAGTGGCTGTCCATTTCTTCTTAAAAGCCTCCAGTGATGGAGCACCCACATCTTCTGAAGGCAAGCCAAATTTTTTAACCAATTAGGTTAAAAAGTCATAGTTTCTTTTAACTTACTTGGTTTCTGAGTCATAGTCTACCAGCAATGTATACATAAATAAGGCATGGTGAATGCTAGACTGAACCTATCACCTTGTTCTATGTTTGTCTTTTCCAAGTAAAATGACAGATCCTGACATACAGTAGCTAATTTTCCTAGTGTCTCAATTGGCAAGGTGAAAATAAAAGTTTACCAACTTAACATGAACTAACAGGATTAGGAGAATACATTATTCTGCCACTTTATTCCTTCCCAATTCCATTTAGGATTCTGTTGGAAACCACCATTTAAAAAACATTTATCAAGGGTTAGGGGTAATCTAGAAATATAGACTGATAGTAAAGTACAAATACAAGTCACAATTACATCATAATTCCCTAGAGGGCGCTCTTGAATAAGAATAGTTTTCCAAAGTAAATTCATTTTAATGTCGAAAGGTACATGCATTTATTTAGTTTTGGAGGAGCAAAATTTCTTAAAATTTAACTGTTAAAAATATCTAGTACAGACTGTCTGATCTAAATCCCTCCTATAGCTGATTTTAATAGGAAACGGAAACATGAAAGTTACAAGGTATTAATACATTTTCTGATTTGGGGGTGAGCTTTTGAAGAACCAGAATAAAAAGACCATTACTTTATAGTTTTAAAAATGGGGAAAAGTGGTACACTTGGTTGGAAAATAGAAAAGGGAAAAAGCCTAGGGAGTAATTGGAGTTATAGAAACAGAAACAGAAATCACTAACGCAGGCTAACAGTGAACTATAAAGATAGATATAAGAGAAAGACCAAACGAGGAGTCAAAAACACAAATAAGAACATATATTACAGTTGTGATAACTTTGACAAAATGTATATTAGAATTCTTTGTTTACATGTTTTGTATGTTTTGTTGTTACTCATTTTGTCTTGTATTTTTAAACAAATAAAAAAAATTATATAAAAAAATAAAAAATAAAAATGGGGAATTTTAATGTACTTAAAAGTATCTATTTCATTTCAAAGACCTGAAAGAAAAAAATGATTTGCAGCAAACTACCAAATTCTTATATAATTACTAAATTCCTTCTCCACTCCTTCCAAGTTCTTAGAATAAGGTTTTATTTTAAGCGATTAAGAAAATTCCTAGATTCACTCCAATTGGGGTAATTTTGATCCCACTATTTTGGGGTTGCTTTGGAGGTTTTTTGGAATTGTAAAAGGAATGCCAAATAATCATATTTTGACCACAGGTTGTTTATTACTATTTCCAGTATATTCATAAAGTAACAGCATGGATAGATAGAATATATAATTACAGGTTATCAAAGAAAAGGAAAAGTGGAGTTCTGTGCAAAAACTTGAAATACAAAGAATTGTATTGATACAATTGATAGTTGATCTGCTGTTGTGCAAATTAGCTGCTTCTTAGTTGTGAACCTTAATTTATCTCTGTAATATTCATCAAGACGTTTGGATATTATGTTTCTATTTATCCAGAGTGTTTTGATATATCCATCCAACCTAGTGCAATCTAAATTTTTATTACTAAATATCCTAATCCAATCTTCCCTAAACCAGTGTCTTGCATTTTTGCTGCATTATGCTTCTCATAATCTCCAGATATTACAGTATGACCTCAGGCCAGTGTATGTTGGATAACTACATCTAGAGAACACCAGAGTAAGCAACGTTAGTCAAAGGCAGGGTAGTATCTCAAGATAATTAAACCATTTTTATTTACTTAGCAAAAAGCAGGCTGGATTCACACATAAAAACACACTAAGTTAAAACCATATGAGCCACATTATAGCTGAGATTACATGGGAAGATACTCCTAAGTATTTTAGTTATTAGTTTACACAGACAATGAATTTCTTACATGTACAGTTGTTAATGATATATTTGCCAAACAAAATTGAAATATAAACATGTTCAGTGGATAAAAGTTACAGCGGGAGCTGAAGAGATTTAGCACAGTGATTGCTGTTGCAGCACTGACTGCAATACGCAGAACAATTTAAAAGCAATACCTGCTCCTCTATTAAAGGTTCAAAATCCCAGATTTGGGATTTGTATCTCGGGGCCGATCTTTAGATGCACCTAATCACAGGACGAATAGGAAACTTATTTTTCTGCAATGGCCCCATCTATGGAGGAAGTAAAAAAACAAAAAGGACACTACTGTATGGTGGCCATGACTTTGGGATGGGAACTCCACTCCTTTGGACATAGAAATCTTGATATATTTTTTTTTACTTCTCTTAACAGACACCCTTGCCTGTTGCTATAGTGTTACCAGGCCTTTTCAGAGGATACCCAAAGAAGATGAGAGTTTCCTAACTTTAAATTCATTGGGAAAGCTTCATATCCACTGAAGAGCAGTGAAGCAAGAAAGGAAGAGTACTTAATTGACCTCTCTGTTGAATAATTATCTAATTGATTTGTACTCAGAGGACCCAGTAGCTGTGGCCAAAAGGAATTGGCCCAAGTCCAAAATAAAGTTTGCTTTTCTTGTTATTACCTGTTGTTAAAGCTGAGAGATTTAAAATCTTTCCTTTTTGTGCTTAAAAGGCTATTCTCTGGAGTTTAGAAAGTGCTAAAAAAGGTCTTACTTATAAAGGAAGTTCTTCAACTTTTACAAATGTGCTTAAGGAACAAACAAGAGCCAGAAATCCATGGTTGCGGCTAATATTTCTTCACCTTTAGGAGTAGGAGAAAGACTATTTTGTTTTCTTATTTGAAAGAATTAATATTGAATTCTAGTTGTATGCAATTAGTAAGTTAAAATACTATCCAGAGATAAGTGATGGACAATTTGAACGGTTGCATTCTAACCTATATTCCCTTATTAACAACTAACTGTTCAAGTATTTCCATATCTTGTTAGCATGCCTACAGTATTCAGTTCCCTATCTAAATATTTTTCTTTAATTTCCCTAATTTCTAAAGTACATCAGGCCTCAATATAATCTGCATGTTAGAATAGCAAATTAAGCATCATTAGAGGCAGCTTTGGAAAACGCAGGTACTTGCTATTTAATTCAATAGTTATTGAATTAAATAGCAAGTACCTGCGTTTTCCAAAGGATGCTGCCTCCAATGATGCTTAATTTGCTATTCTAACATGCAGATTATATTGAGGCCTGATGTACTTTAGAAATTAGGGAAATTAAAGAAAAATATTTAGATAGGGAACTGAATACTGTAGGCATGCTTACAAGATATGGAAATACTTGAACAGTTAGTTGTTAATAAGGGAATATAGGTTAGAATGCAACCGTTCAAATTGTCCATCACTTATCCATCACAGTTTTTTCTTCTTTTTCACAAATTTATTACTGCTCTGTTGTTTTTCAAAGTTTAACTCAAGGGAGGTATTCACAAAAGTGCTTGCTTTCTCTTTCTGTCTTTTGTCCCTGAGCCACATTTTCATGTAATTAATGAAATTAACACTAATGTAATCTGATGTTTCAAATAGCTGCAACAGCATCTCTCGCTTTCAAACAGTAGGTTTGAACTATAGACATTTTGCTAAATTTATTTATTTATATCCCAGATTTATTATTGTTACAAATAACTCAAGGTGATGAACATATACAACACGCTTTCCTCTTCCTATTTTCCCCACAACAGTCCTGTGAGGTTAATGTGAATGATGCAGGATCAGCTATATGAACACTGAAGGGCCCTCCTTATTCACATTATTGTAAGAAAGAAATGTGCTGGTTTGGAAGAACAATACTTGTTTGGAAGATTACACTAAGTCAGCTAAATTACATGCTGGGTAATATATATATATATATATATATATCTTCTGAAGAACCTAGCTGTCAAGAATGTAAGGACATCCATATGGAACAAGAAGTTACTTATTATCAAAGGAAGCCATAAATCTATGCATCAGCGGATACAGAACTAAGGAGGATGTTTAACTAAAATTATCTCATGTACTATAAATTAGGGCAGGAATTTAGTAATTAGGAAATGTCAATTATCATGTAACAGATGTATGTTAACCATATATGGAAAACTGCTGTGCTAGCAAAATCCTTTGTCTTGGAAAAGTATAAAACAGGGGTATTAGATCTCTTTCCTTTGTTCAGATAGCAAGAACCAATCTGCCTCTGAACCTTGCGCAATAAAAACTGTCTCTGGCTGACCCAGGAATGTTGTTTGGTCTCTTCATTCTACAACATTTATGGCACCCTGGCAGATGGGACTAAGGAACAAAGACCTTTTGTTCTGCCTGACGGGCTGCCCCAGCGGGAACCGACGCCTCCCCAAGGAAAGTTCACTGGCCGGCCACAAAGACTCCATTGAAGTCTACGGAATCTTTCAGTGAGGGGTTGCTGTGAACCCGCTGGCGAGCAGACTAGTCAAGGATCCACAGGTCAGCCAGACACAGAGACCTCAACAAAAAGAAAGAAAAAAGTCCAAGAGGGAAGGAAAACGCCTGCAGGTAAGTATAAGCCAGGGAGTTCAAGTCTCTCTGTTAACAAATACCCACCAATTTAGTGGTGAAGAGGGGGCCTGATCACCCCCCTAGGAGACAAGGCATCG
Source organism: Pantherophis guttatus (assembly GCF_059756535.1). Taxonomy (NCBI): domain Eukaryota; kingdom Metazoa; phylum Chordata; class Lepidosauria; order Squamata; family Colubridae; genus Pantherophis; species Pantherophis guttatus. Next base: position 51,732,415 of record NC_142064.1, read on the forward strand.
TCCTCAAGTCTCCTGTTGAGAGTTCAAGTCTCTCTGTTGGGATTGTGTGGGTGGTTAAACCCTTGCGGTTCTCATTGACGACTGTCGGAACGTCCAGCGTCGTGAGCCAAGGGTAGTGTTGTTAGGATGGGTGGTAGTAGTATTGATCAGTGGAAGACTAAAAGAGAGACCCCCTTGATTAATCAAGTGTCAGGCAGAGTTTGCTAGGGTCTGTTTGATGAAATCTAAAGAGAGGGGAGAAAGAAAACCTTATGCAATAAAAGTTAAAAAAAATATGTGTGTGATCTTATGTGTGGTAAGAGAAAAGAACTAATTGCAGTGTTATAAACATTCTGATAAATTACCATTCTTAAAAAGCCAGAGAACTCTGAAAGAACTAAGAATAAAGAAGAAATTGTTTACTGTTCTTCCCACCCGGGGTTTAGCAGGTAGTAAAAAGGTAAAGCCTGTCTAAATGGGAAGACTCAGATAATTTGACTTGATCAATTTGGTGTGATTTCTGTTATATATATAAAAAAAAATTCCTGGATGTGCATCTATAATGATAGTGTGTAAAATTGAATGGGATGGAACTGATTGTGATATGTTTGGCCGGCAGCAAATTAAGTAAACTTGTGCTTGAAGCTGTGGGAAACAGGCAGTGGTTCGGGCCCAAAATCACATTTGTGATTAAAACTGCTCTCTGAGTTTTCCCACTCCTTTAAGAATAAGCTATAGGTTGCCCAAGGAAATAAAATTAAAAAAAAAAAAAACAACCTCCACAGGTCTGGAAATGTTTGATGATATGTGTGCATGTGTATGTATATAATAATTTCCAAACCTGCAGGGAAGATGAAATCCTCTAATAATAGTGGCTTGTGAAAAAGCTCCCTGAAATAATTTGGTTTGCATGGAGGAAGCATTAAATGAAATTTTTGTATGTGAAATTGGTTTATACAAAAAGTCTGATTGCAGTACAAATGTGAATGTGTGTGTGTGAGGTGTCCCGAAGCTCATAAGGAATGATAAAGTGAAGTGATCTTGAGCCCTGTGAATGCCTGTGTGTTGAGGATGTGGGAGACTAGAGAGAAATGCAGAAAGTGTTGCTTTGTTGAAAGAATGCTGAGTGAAGGGGGGAGTGAGGCTTGTCTGCTTGCTTTAAAACATTTTTTTTCCTCTTCCCTATATTCCGGACCCCCCCTTCCTTTGGAGGAGAGAAGCAGGAAAAGGGTGGGCTGCGGGCTTTTGTTCTTTTCACCTTTTTTTTTCCTCTCTGCTGAATCAGCCTGAGAAAGGAGGGGGACATGGGTGATCGGCTCATGCGGCTGTTTTGGTCTTAATTTGCATATAAAAGCTATACAGATATATTTTCTTTTCTGCTCTGGATACAATTTTGATTTTATTTTTTTCTGGAAATTTTTGAGGTTTAAAACACTTAATTAAACCTAAATAAAAGAAATGATTTTGTAAGATTTTTTTTTGAATCTGACTTGCATTTTACTAAAGGCAGAGAATTGATGCTAAAGTTTGATCCAAATATATTTCACATTTGTTTGTTTGCTTGTTTGTTTGTTTGTTAGCAGCATAAGTTGTTGCCCTTTTAGAAATTGGTACAAAGATGGGTTACAATAGTAGAAGGGAGAGAGGAAGTTTTAGTGGAAGCCAGAAAGTTGCCTTTAAATTGGTCTGCACAGACTTGTGCTGACTTGGAAGTCAGGATAGCAGTGGTAGGAGGAATTGAATGTTTTATAAGAAGAAGGAGTTAGAGAAAGTAGAATTGATGGAAGGGAGAAGATATGTGATTTGTTTTTGGAAGGTTATGGATGTTGTGGATTGCATAACCTTTGGACGGGGAAGGAAGAAAGGAATGTGAGGGTGGAACCAAGTGATAATGGGAAAAGGAAGTGGTGTTTTTAATTGACAGTGATCAGATTAAGTGGACAAAGCATTAGAATACACTTAATTAGTGAAGGGAATAGGAAAATCACTCCAGAGAGAATAGAAGGGGTGGCGTCTCAGCCTCTTATCTATAAACAAGCAAGAATTAAGGTAATTCTTAAGTTTGGTTGGATATTGCAGACTCTGGATTTATGGGTATGCTGATTTTACCAAACCCCTGTATGCAAAATTAATTGAATCTGGATCTTGGAGTTGAAATGGGAGGGACACGAAACACAGAAAATTGAATTGCACAAGGGGTGTTGGCTCAGAAAGTAGGAAATTGACCTATGGGGGAGCCCTTATTGTAAGCACCCCACATCAAGTCAGGACCATCCTTCAGCAAAAAGCGGGGCGGTGGTTAACTGATTCCAGAATTCTAAACAAAAATGAAACAATTTTAATGCAGCAGACAGACTTGATTTTAATTACAGATCACAATTTGAATCAAGCTTAGCCAACACCAGATCAATGGATCAGTTTGGATTAGGACATTATTGTGCTGAAGTAATTGATTGACAAACAAAAATAAGACCTGATTTGGACGAACACCCCCTGGAGAAAGGAGAAGCATTTTTTATAGATGGTTCCTCTAGGGTAGAGGAGAGAGTACGGAAAAACGGATATGCTATTATAAAAGGACACACTAAAGAGATCCTGGAAACAAGGGGTTTGCCTCGAAATTGGTCTGCTCAAACCTTTGAATTGTATGCACTAAATTAAGCTCTATGGATAGGGAGCCTGGATAGATCAGTAGACAAATGCATTGTAATTTAACTCCAGCTGTCTGTGATTAGTAAGTTCGAATCTCACCAGGCTCAAGGTTGACTCAGCTTTCCATCCTTTCTAAGGTAGGTAAATTGAGGACCCAGTTTGTGGGGGCAATAAGCTGACTTTGTAAAATATACAAAAGTATGAAGGCTATTGCTTAACGCATTGTAACCCTGAGTCTCTGGAGAAGGGCGGCATATAAATCAATTTTTTTAAAAAAAGTGGGGGTGCTCTATGCATCTTGAAAGGAAAGATAGGCAGATTCCAAGTATGCATTTGGGAGAGTGCAGACATTTGGCAAAATATGGTTGGAGTCATTGGGGAATTCAAGCTATTGTAGATGAACTTTTAAAATGCTATGGTTGTATTGGGATATATCCTTTAGCAAAATCAATTATAAACAAATGTTTGATTTGTAAAAAGGTGAATGAACAAGCTGTCAGGAAACAACAGATGGGTGGGAGACCACCAGCTTTAAGACCATTTCAATGTATTCAAGTGGATTTTACAGAATTACCAAAAGTGGGGAGAGTAAAATATTTATTGATCATAGTGGACCACCTCACAGGGTGGGTTGAAGCTTTTCCCTGCAGTAATGCTACAGCAACAGTGGTGTCAAGAAGTTTTATTAGACCCAACCTAGAAAGAATATCATCCTATGAACTGTTGTTTGGAGTAGTTTTCACTACAGGAAGTGTATGCATTGATTCCCTGGAAAACAGAGACAAAGTATTGAAACAATATGTGTATAAACTGTCCAGATATTTTGAAGTTCTTAGGAAACAAGGACTATTAGCCCAAACACCACCTTTGAAGTTTCCAGTCCACAAATTCAACCACGATGATTGGGTGTTGATCCGGAGCTGGAAGGAAGTTAAACCCCAAGTGAAAGGGCCCGTGCCAGCCCCAAAGGAGTGGAAGGTGGAATCTCACCAAGGAGATCCATTGAAGTTGACGATCCAAAGAACCCAATGGACTGGTGGGCAGTAACCAGTGGGAATAACGTTCTTCATCATCTGGACTATTTTTGTATTTTTCTTTCTTAGGACTGAGTGGTTGCCTATGCTGTTTCCCAACTGAAGAGGACTACAACTGTTCAGATTCCTTTGTGCGCTCTCCCAGATGTATTGGTTTTGTAATGGTGCTTTTAAGACCTTAGAAGGAAGATCCTGGATCCACTGGACGAGACTGAAGCCCGCAGACCAGAGTGATCCGGTCACATACCAGGTAACAAAAACTGACAGGCCATTGGTGCTGAAGTTCAAGAAGAATACACCCTGCTGAGTCCTTCCGGCAATGGACTCTCAATGCACGGTGGTGATCATCAGCCTAGCTGAACCACCCTGGAAGCTGGTTCCCTGCGCACGGCCGAAGCTTGGAACGGAGGAAGACAACATTCCATGATTGTAATTTGTAATGTAAAACTCATTAACTGTAATAGAATCCAGTGAGGAATTCTTAAAGACACTCATGTTTGAGGAAGATTGGGTGTGGGGACTCTGGGCAACAACTATTTTAGCCCTTCTGGTGGTATTGTTATATATATATAAGGATCGGCTCTGTGGGAGACCTAGGAATACAATTGATATTGCCCTACCCCAAGTTACGCATACCCCTAACCCTCTTCCTGATGTGGTGAATTCAGGGCCGGATTTTCCTATAGGCTAACTAGGCTTCAGCCTAGGGCCTCAAGATCAAGAGGGGCCTACACAGTGGTGGGATTCTGGCGGTTCTAGGGGGTTCGGCCAAACCCTTTGTTAAATTGCTGGCCCGCCCACCCCTCGCCTCCCACCCGTGCGGCGCCAGCCTACCGTAGCCAGGGGTAGGCAATTGTGGCTCTTTTACCACCTGTGGACTTCAACTTCCAGAATTCCTGATGCAGCTTGGCTGTCTCAGGAATTCTGGGAGTTGAAGGCCACAGGTTGTAAAAGAGCCACAATTGCCCACCCCTTCCCTAGCCTGAGTTCCGCTGCCTGGGATCCACGTGGGCTGCCACGTGGTCCCCCACCGGCTCCGGATGCAAAAGAACAGGATGGAGAAAGCCGCTTCCACGCCTTCACTCACCCTCACTCTCTGCTCTGTTGGATTGCCGGCCGTTCGCTTACCCCGCTCACTCCCCATCTATTGCTGCCTCCGATGGCTAGAGGAAAAAAAAACTTCAAATTCTTGCCGCGGGGCTTCAAAGGGCCGCCTGAGAGCCAGTGGTGCAGCCGAACCCTTTGTTAAATTGCTGGCTTGCCCCGCCCCTCCGCACCACTATTTATTGCCAATCAATAGTGGTGGGCGAGGGGCGGGGGAGCCAGCAATTTAACAAAGGGTTCGGTGTGTTTTTTGTAATTTTATTGGCCCCCGGAGGTTCAGCATAGGCTAATTGGCCTCCCGGCTCTCAGCTGATTTGTCTCAGCTGTTTTGCTCAGGGCTCTTCTGCTTCCTTGCAAAGAGTGCTGATTTTTTTCCCCTAGCTATACTGAGAAACGAAACTGAAACTGCTTTGCTGTTGCTGCAAGGTTGGAAAATTAGGCAGGCAGAATTCTTTTCTTTTTCCTCACCAAAAAAGGTAGGTGCAAACAATGGGAAATTTAGGGAAAAAGAGGAGAGTTCAGGATTTTAAAACACAAAAGAAAAAAAGCTCTATTTAACTAGGGAATTGTAATAATTGAGATACTATTAATTGTATATTTCTGAAAGCAGAAATGGTTAAGTTGTGGTTTGGAGGAATATATGGGGGAAATTATTTGGTTTATTATTATTGGTAAATATAATTAATTGATTTGTAAGAAATTGGATTGCATGGAAATAATTGGAATATTCATGTTCATATTGATTAATATACAAAAAAGGTAGTTATATAACTAATTGATTTATATTAAAATGTTGAATTTATATTAAACAACTAATATTACATAATTAACCAATGTGAGGATGGATATAAAAATAGATGACAATGGGAAGGGGTATAATATAGAATAGAAGGGAAAAATTGAATTTGATTAAGATTAGAGATGAGGATGAAGGGTAATATTGGTTTTTTACAAAAATAGATGAGGAATAAATATGGCAAAAAGGAAATATAGAAATTGTACATTTAATTGAAATGACTAAACACTGTTTAAATTTGTGAACCGGCCAAATACTCTGTTCAAAGAAAATACATTGTATGTTTGTATGTGTGTTTCTAATTATTGTTATTTATTCATATTTGTTCTCTTTTATTCTTTAAAGTTTAACAATTCATTATTTTATCTTAATATCTTTATATTTGTTTGGGGTTGGCTTTCTTCCCTTTCATCTTTTTTATGGTACAGCAATCTTTCTCCTCAAACCTACAACCTCTCTCTTTTCTTTCCTTCTTACTTTCTCTTCCTCCCCCTCTTCTTCTCCTCCCTACTTCCTCTTCCTTTCTCCTTCTCCTCTCTTCCTCCCTCTCTTACCCTCCCTCCTACTCTAATTTCCCTTCCCTTCCTTCATCCCTCTCTATTGCTGTATCCTTTTATGCATATGGACTACTCAGAGGGCTGAAAAAGTTATTTCTGACTGGTCCTTGCACTTTTGACCAGTCCTCGAACTTACGACTGTCCTCACATTTTACGTTTTTGCCCTATCTTGTCACCATGGTGAAGAGAAGCAGTTGTGAAATGAGTGACATGGTTGTTAAGAAAGCTGCACGGGCATAAATGTGAGGATGGTCATAAGTGTGAGGACCGGTCAAAAGTGTGAGGCCCAGTCAGAAATGACTTTTTTCAGCCCTCTGAAAAAAGTCTATGCACATAGCCACGCCTACCCGGTCACAAGACGAGCTACCCACACCTACACAGTCACATGACCAGCTAGCCATGCCCACCCAGTCACATGATTGCCAAGCCACAACTCCAACTAAGCCACGCCCACAGGACCTGTTGTTAAAAAAATTGAATCCCACCACTGGTGAAAGGGCCTCATAAGTGGAATAGCCTAGGGCCTCTTTTCATCTAAATCCGGCCCTGGGTGAATTTATAAACTACGGGTCTTGCGCTCTTAAGGCCTTGTGGGTGTAGGAATAAGGTCATTATGATTTATTTAGGGCTTTTGGTACTATTAGCCAAGGGACTAGTGAGTGATACTATCTTGAACAGTAGTTCCCAATGTTGTGTGGGTGTCCGAGAAATCCCCCTTGTCCATGAGGAAGGATCCATAACTATTGACAACCCCAAGGGACTGACGAGCATCAGGTCACTAAGTAGAGACACTTTAGGTCAAGTCCGCTCCCGCCAACGACGTATCATCAGTAGGTGGGATCATTACTTTAGACCTGAACCAACTCCCATACCTAATGTTAAACAATTGACAATCCCGGTAAAGGGGGGAATACAAGAACAAAGAGAGAATGGACCCCTGCAACAATTGAAAAAAGGGAATTACATGTCAAGGATACTGGAATTAGGTCAAAGCCTCGTTAATCAGCCTGATTCTACCAGGGGTCAAAACTGCTGGTTGTGTTTGTCTGCTAGTCCTTCATCTTAACATGCTGTCCCAGTTGAGCAAGATCTCTGGGAAAGGACAAAAGCTACCCTAGTCCTTAAAAAGGATATTAGATACAAAGCAGCAACATCAAACCTGCAAGGAGATTTTTATGAGGCATTCCAACGGCTGGGAAAAAGCCGCCTCCCTATTGCTGACCCAATAACCACAGGTGTGGAACTCATAGGGACACCTTCTCTGTGTGTAAAGAGACATCAGAAACCTGGTAGGCCTGTAGGATCCCTGACAAAAGAACAATGTCCATCAGAAGTGAACCCTGGGTCCTAGAATGAACTTTAGGGATGTAAAACTAACCAAAGATCTTTTTCCTTCTGCACACCACTCACTTTCTCATTACCACCAACTGCCATCATCACAAGATGGGGAGGATGGAAGGGGTCCTGGAATGTATCCAAGGAAAGGTGCCCCAGTCTATTCCAGTTCCCTCGCTTCACTATCTGGCTCTCCATTAGGTCCAGTACAGGTTTATGTGTCTTCTTTCCCCCTGGGAATACTAACTCCCGGTATCTTTTTGAAGGCCCAATCCTCAGAGATAAGCAAAAGGACCCTTCACTAGAAGTCCCATTACAGCTGCTTGCTGGAATGTTTGTGGCGGGGACTTTGGGGGTCTGGACTAATGAAAAGAACCATCGGACCCATGCTTTCTCCATGAACATAGGCGCATGTGTAAAGGAAAAAGGAGTTTTCTTCTTCTGCGGGAAGGATGCGTATTTATGTTTGCCAACAAACTGGACAGGAACATGCACACTAGTACACCTTTTTCCTAAAATAGGTGTTGTCAGTGGAGAACATACCACCCCTGTTCCTCTCATGGGGCATGTTCAGAAACGGGCACCAATCCTAGTCCCACTATTAGTGATCATGGGGATAGGAACTGCAGTTGGAACAGGTATAGGTGGAATGACACACTCCGTAATACAGTTTCGACAATTATCAGAAGAGCTTCAAGAGAGCTTGAACCAGATTGCTGGGACTCTGGTAAAAGTCCAAGACCAGATAGATACTTTGGCAGCAGTGGTCCTACAAAATTGACGTGTCATAGACCTCCTAACAGCAGAGAAACGTGGCTTGTGTGTATTTCTGGGAGAAGACTGTTGTTTCTATATGAATAAATCAGGTGTGGTCAGGGAAGTTGCCAAGGATTTGCAGGATAGGGCTTCTAAGATAAGTCAGAGGTTACAAACAACTGTCAGGTGGTTTTCTTGTTTGCCTGGATCCGGTTGGATAAAACAAATATTATTCTTGTTGATATGTGCTGTAGCAGGCCTAGCTTTTATTCCTTGTATAATTCCTCTGCTCAAACAGCTATCAAAGAGAGCAGTAAAGGAACTACAATCTGAAAATGAATTAGTTTTGATGGAGAGCCTCATTGATCATCAGGTTAGCCCCAATTCCCTTGATGAAGATAAAGATTCTGATGCAGACACATATGTAGATATTGAACCTGGGAAGGAATGGAGAGAGTACCTCCAAGGATTAGGGGAATGAAGATCAAGAAATACCTATCCCTTGCCTGAATTAATCATATTTTGCTAGATATTATATGTTTGCTTTGTTTAATTAGAAAGTATAGAATGTTATCTACTATGTAGGGAATGGTTGAAGTTTCTGCATGGAAAAACTTCAAAAGGGGGAAATAATGTGAATGACGCAGGATCAGCTATATGAACACCATCATCCTAAGGAACCCCAAAGACAAAATTGAGTTAGAAAATCAAGGAGTATATGAAATCCCATGCACCGCCTGCCTCACCACATACATCGAACAAACCAACAGACAAATAAGTGCACGCATAGAAGAACACAAGAACTCAGTCAGAAAAGAGGAACCAACTTCTTCCCTGGTCCAACACCTTAAAGCCACAGGACATGATATTGACTTTAAAAAGACCAGAACTATCGCCAAAACTGAACACTTTAACAACAGAATAATCAGAGAAGCCATCGAGATAGAAAAACGTCCACACAGCATGAACAAACGAGACAATATCTCCCACCTACCAGCCATTTGGAAACCCGCCCTTATTGACAAACGAGTCCCTAACACGACGAATGACACCAGACCCACACTCACGAGAGCCACACAGGATGTCACCACCACACATCCACGCAGAAAGCAGACTCAAAGCCACACTGATAATGAGCCACGACCAAGGACCAGAAGCCAGACCGCAGCTGCATCATTAGCCACTTTAAACCCCTCCAATCCATACATGAAGCAGACTGACACCCACCATGAAGAGCTCGCATGGCCACAAACACGAAGCCAAACAACAACAACGCAGCTCACCAGCTCAAATCCCCCTGCAACTCAGACTAAGCTGAGCACAACCAAGCCCCCACCCAAACAGAACACACCCCCAGCCAATCAGAGCACAACCAACCCCCCCATCCAATCAGAGCACAGCCAAGCCCCTAACCAATCAGAACACACCTCCACCCAATCAGAACACAGCCAAGTTCCCACCCAATCAGCTCACACCCCCACTAGCAGTTAAAAGGAAGAGACAGCTGCGATCTCACATTGCTCCTGGAAGCACGAAGCTGAGAACACCAGCCTGAAGATGACGAATGAGACTTCGTCGAAACGTCACCAAGACACTTCCAATTTTACGTGGGAGAAGACCCGAATAACCAAAGACCTACATATATATCTTCTGAAGAACCTAGCTGTCAAGAATGTAAGGACATCCATATGGAACAAGAAGTTACTTATTATCAAAGGAAGCCATAAATCTATGCATCAGCGGATACAGAATTAAGGAGGATGTTTAACTAAAATTATCTCATGTACTATAAATTAGGGCAGGAATTTAGTAATTAGGAAATGTCAATTATCATGTAACGGATGTATGTTAACCATATATGGAAAACTGCTGTGCTAGCAAAATCCTTTGTCTTGGAAAAGTATAAAACAGGGGTATTAGATCTCTTTCCTTTGTTCAGATAGCAAGAACCAATCTGCCTCTGAACCTTGCGCAATAAAAACTGTCTCTGGCTGACCCAGGAAAGTTGTTTGGTCTCTTCATTCTACAACAAGGTGGGTTGGGTTGAGAGAGAGTGACTGGTCACCCAGCTGGTTTTCATGGCTAAGGCAGGACTTGAAGAGCTGGCTTGCTATCTGTCCTGAAAAAAATTCACCTATCTGCTAGCTTTTTATTTTTCTTCTGTAAGATTCAATTCAATCCAAATTTTGACAGCTCTCATCTTAATTTTTAATTCTTCAACTGAAATGCAACAGAAAAAGAGTCAAAAATAAGCATTGTCCTGTATGTCTTTCATTGGTTTATTCATTTAGCAGAAGCCCTTGTTAGAGGACGCTCAGGGACATATGTAGAGTTCTGAAAGAACACCAAGTAACAGCAGGTTCCATTAAAAAACAAAAATGTTCATACTGTAATGTCGTCTTGAATTCAGAATTTATGGCAATGAAGACATTCATTGTATCTTAAGTAACAGATAGATATATTTAATAATATACATGTTAGGAAAGCCTATTTAATCTACATGTTGAAGAGAAAGTGAGAAGAAAGACAGATGAAGTGAAATTCCCTTTTTGTCTCTTGACACCAAGGTACATTTAAATAACAAAAGGCCAGTTGAATAATCAACACAGACTTGTGAAGACACTTCTTATCTCTCTATTCTGTTTGCGAATGGTCCCAGAGCCTCAGAGGTACAAAGAGATAATGTAACCTCCAACACCTTTGGGATTCTTGAGTATACAAGCCATTAATGAAAAGGAATTGAGGGAAAATAAGCCTTTAAACCAAGGGTGTCAAATTCAATTTCATTGAGGGCCACATCAGCATCATGACTGCCCTCAAAGTACCAGTTGCATATAAGACTATGACTACTCACAGCAGCCAGGTGGGCATGGTAAGCATAGTTGTGTAGTCACAACCAGGTCACCAAGAGTAGGTGGGCATGGCTGGGTCAACGCCACTCACTGGGCATGGCTGACTCAGGACAGATGGGTCAGGACAGAACAAATTACACGAGCTAAATTGTTAGGCAGGACTATTATTTAAATGAGATGCCACTAGGAAATATCAGTGATGTAATCTAAAATGAACAATTGCATTGTGGCAGATCACTTTTGTATCGTTGCCAATAACATGTCTATATATTCACCAGGAACCCAGGGGTGGGGAACGATGGCCGGCTTTATGACTTGTGGACTTCAACTCCCAGAATTCCTGAGCCAGCATCATTCCCCACCCCCTGCTTTATCCTTACATCCTTTAAAATTAATTCCCAACATGTTTTCATATCCTAGGCCATTAGCAAGGATAAATATTGCATAAAGACATACAGTAGTCCTCAATTTATGACTGATTACTTAGTGATTATTCAAAATTATGAAGGATCTCCCCAGAATTGCTTATGACCAGTTTGGAAGTTCTGACAGCTTCCCCATCACACAATCGCATTTTGGGTATTTGATAACCCAAATTGCAGAATCTCTCAGTCACATGGCTGCAATAGTTTTGGCACTTTTTGCTGGAAACTTGACTTTACCTCTGGTTTCCAACAAAAAAATGCCCATGGAGTATAATGGGTTTATTTAATAACCAATGTTTGTTTAACAACTGCAGCATTTGCTTAACAACTGCTAAAAAAAAGGTCATAAAATCAGTCAGGGCCACATGGTAACTTATTTAATGACCCCCATGACTTACAACCATAATTCTGGTTTCAAATATGGTTGTAAATCGAGGACTACCTGTATTTTAGGAGATTAAATAATATGAAAATATGAACACTTTCTAAGCTTCATAGAGCAACCCATCTGGGCTGTCAGTTCTGGAGAAAATCCACTTTCTTTACGCCTTCAAAACATGGGGATCTTAATTTTTCTAGGATTGCGTATAGACCTACAAGATCTTAACAGCAGATTTTAAATTGAGGCATGCAAGCAAGCATAGCAACTGCTAATATTCTACCCATGTGCAGAAATGATAGTTGACTCACTGGATTTTCTCAGTCTATTGCTGGAGATCAGTTGAATTTATCTTATACCAGGATGTGTGTCTTGTGGCAGGAATATTATGTTTAGTGGTATATGGGACTCTATTGTCAGGGATTATTTATTAAGCTGTTGTTGAACCGGAAACTGGCAGCTGAAGGCAAAGCCACCTTGCAGGGAAGTGAGAGGCTTGACAATGCTGGTGCCAGTGGGCAAAGGCAGTCGTGCAAGGGTGTGGTGGAGAAGCCTAGCCTGCTGCACAGGTGGAAGGAATCAAAAGCTCCAAGCACCGAGGGCCGCCTCTCCTGCTTCTCCCTGGACATTTCGGGTGCCAAGAAGTGGCACATCTACTTGGCACTGCATCCGCAGCTCCATCTCTTCAGCCTCAGCAGCAGAGGTCCTGCTGGGCGGGGCTGCTACTGCCAGTGCTGCCACTGCTGTGAGGCAAAATGGGGCAGGGCAGGGCCGAGCGCAGCTTATTGGATGCCATGGGCTCACATCCAGATGGCCGTCACTGCTGGCCAAAGAGTAGCCAAGGGGCCAATGAGCTGCAGCGGCTGCTGGGCATTGCCAGCCTCCCTGCGCTCACCGCCTCCTGTGCAGGGGAATGCCTGGCCAGGTTGGGGTGAGCCAGGGCTGAGGAGGCAGGGCTTGGCCCCTCACCATCTCCAGGGCGGCCCTGCGGGCCAGATCTAACCACATCGCCCGTGGGCCTTGAGTTTGACATGTCTGCTTTAAACAATTCATTCAGTTCTCAATTTACTCATGTTACCCCCTTTTACACACACACACACACACACACGTGTGTGTATATATGTTTGGCTTGTCTAATTCTGATTTTCAGTACTAATAGTATATTTGTATAACAGTATAACAGTATATTATGATTTGTAAAACATAGTTGATGAAAACAAAGCTAAATGTAGCCTATTTAATAAACCATGGATACACACGCCATATTTTAATATGATGCATGAACTAACTTGAAATATATGACAGAAATTTCTAGAACTCCAGGAGAAAATTTTATTATATTTCATTAGTAAATCCATTCCCACCCATTATAAATGAGCCAGCATCATTCCCCACCCCTGCTTTATCCTTACATCTTTTAAAATTAATTACCAACATGTTTTCATATTCATAGGCCATTACCAAGGGCAAATATTTAGCTGTACTGTTTTGCACTTCCAGTCCCATTGTGTCACTTTTCCAGGAACTCTTATCCTGCATATCGTGAGGAAAGCAACAATAGAGTTTAAGCAGAAATATTGGCAGAAAATAATTAGGACCCTCAATGCACAGATGCTGCATCTTCCTCAAGTATTCTGCAACCTATATATATACTCCAGGGGTGCTTTCGTTGCTAGTTGAATTCCAGCTTCTATCAATCCCAATCAAAGAGCCTTTGGTGGTGCAATGGATTAAGTGCTGTTAAAGTAGCACTTAGTTGCCAGCTGCCTGTAATTACTGCAAGTTCAAATCTCACCAGGCTCAAGGTTGACTCAACCTTCCATCCTTTCGAGTAGGTAAAATGAGGACCCGGATTGTGGAGGCAATAAGCTGACTTTGTATAAAAAAAAGAACACCGCTAAAGGGGGGGGGGGCGAAAGCCCTACTAAGCAGGTATATACAAAAGTATGAAGGCTATTGATTAATGCATTGTAAGCTGCCCCGAGTCTCCGGAGAAGGGCGGCATATAAATCGAATTAATAAATAACAGTGACAGGATGAGGGATACAGAAGTTACATTTTCCTACAACTGCTATCCTTACTCATATATCGGGCATGCATGCATCTGAGTAAATGAACACATTTTGTATCTCTGCTGCCAAATCACATTCTATCTTCTCCAGAATTAAAAGACAGTTAATCAAAGATACATAATAATTTTGCATTGAAACTAATTTTCTGTGATTTCCTTTTATGTTGACTTCAAATAGATTATCTTAGATCACTAAATTCAAATGAACACAGCCCACATAGTTCTGGAGGGGAAATTCCAACTGGTTTTGTTTTGTGTCCCAGATAGGAAAATCTACACGTATTGAAATGTCTCCCTACACCAGAGTACATATTAAATATTTGGGGGTGGGAGGTGGGAGGGCCATACCAAACTCAGAATTGATAGAACAATGTGTTAAGGAACTATACAGAACTTTGGCATAGATCTGGGACAGAAACCAAGGTGTGTTGTCTTACCTTTTTTCTTCCAATCCCCTGAGGCTTGCGGCAGATGTTGGAAGAGGCCCATCACTGCAAGTATTCACAAAAGCTCCTGTGACAATTCAACAAATACTTCTGTTTGCTATCCTATTATAAAACTGCACACCAAATTAATGTGTTGATATGACAAGTAGTACAAAATTGTTCGGTAAAAATTGTTCGGTAAATATAAAAAAAAACTTTCCATTTCTGAGACATCTGCCATGAGAGCTGCAAGTTTGTATACACCTATGAAGCTCCATTGAATGAAAGGCAATGCTGTATTATTTTTCGGCAGTGTTTTTAAGAGGTACATTGCATTTGAGTTGTCAAATGTTTTATTTCATTAAAAGGCAGATTTTAGAATAATTTTGAACATTAAAGACAGAAGCATGCCAACCAATGGAAAAGCAAGCATTTAAAATGTCAGCCAAGCATATTGCATGTTTTAACCTTGGAAAGGTTACACCCTGGCAGAACAAACAATTTTTTCTCAGGCTTGTGAGAAAAAATAATGTTAAAGAATGAGCAAACGAACAGAGTGTACATGCTCTATCTACGCTGTCCTGGATTAGGCTTTTAATTTTTTGTAGATGGGAGGGAGGGAAGGCCCACTCCTAGATTTCAGGCACTACACTATAAATTTCCAACTGTGCCAAGGACATAAGAAATTGGGATAAATGAGAATTTTTTTTCCATTCCAAATGTCACCTTTTTAATACAATAAACTCTTGTATAGTTTTACACTGGGTCGTTTTCAATTTCTGATGCCCAAAGATGTGGACATGCTGCTTGGAGTAGTAACATTTACACTTGTACTGTAGCTTCACAGTGTCTTATAATTCCTCTGCATGAGATTACCGTATCTGTAATGCCTTCATTAAATTTATAAATGTGAGATGGCAGGATGCTTTGTTTAAAGGAGAAAATTTTTAGACCTTAAGAATCCTCTTTAAGGATCTCTCAGGTAAAGGCAATTTTTAGCTACCTGTCATGTTGGGTAAATTGAATGAAATAGATGCCTTCTCAGCTGCTGGCAATCCTAAAGGAAGCAGGTAATCCTGATCCACTTCAAATTGGTTTCAAATAAAGATAAGCAACACTGCCTTAATCACTCTGATGGATGATTTCCGCCTGGAGATTGACAGAAGGCGCATGATTCTGTTATTTCTTTTTGACCTCTCAGGAGCTTTTGATATCATCATCCATGTTATCCTTCTTCCTTCCCCAAAAGATTTAGGAATAGGAGTTACAGCTTTGCAGGGAATAGATTTAAGATAATGTTGCTTGAAGACAGTTGCTATTCAAAATGGGAATTATGGTAAGGTATCCTCCAACATTTTTCAGTATTTACATGAATTTCTGGGTGGTTAATCTGGAGTGCTATGTGTATGCTAGTGACACCAGGTCTATTTTTTTTCCTAACATTTCCATAAAATAATATGGCTCCTGCAGTCATAAAAGGCTGAATGAGGAATAATAAATTGAAACTGAATCCAGACAAGATGGAAGAGCTCATTCTGAGAGGACAATGTTCCAAAAGGTGGTACAATTATAGAACAATAATCCCAGAAGGAGCAGGTACGTAGTTTGGAGATACTTCTAAATCCCTGTCATTCTTTGGTTTCCTAGAATAAGGAACTTATTAGGAGCACCATCTATCAGTTTCAATTGATAAACCAGCTGCACAATCCAGGAACTTTCAGGCTTAAACATCATAATGCTAGTAGGGCTTTTTGTGTTATGTCCAAGCATTTCTGTCAGTGCAAAACTTGGCAATCAGGTTGGTCTTGCAGAAAAATGCACAGAGGTCATATTAAATCTATGCTTAAAGCTCTATCATAACTGTCAGTGGCTTTCAGGGCAAAATGCAAGGACTGATCACTATCATGAAACTCCTGCACAGCTTAAATCCCATCTATATGACAGAATTCCAACTTCTCTATACCATAAATGTCCACCTTTACTGAGATCCTCTGAAAAGGTGGACCTAGAACTGGTACCTGCTGGTGTTAATTTTGGACTAAGCCTTCTCCCAGCTCTTGGAAAATTGCTCTTTAGGAATGTTAGCTAGGAATTTTGAAAAGGTCCTTAAACACATATTTGATAGGTCTCACAACTTTTTTCATTTTTAAAGGGTCCTTAAAGATATTTCTCTTGCATAGCATTGATGGACTTTAGTAGTCAGTGATGTATCAAATGAAATAAGTAAACTATAATAAATAAGTTTATTTGATTAATCATTCTGTAATTTCTGACTAAGCATAGAAATTCATTTCCTGCATATATATTATGATTGAGAAAATGGAAACAGAGTAAAGCAAAAAAGTGTCAGATGACACCAACATTAATTTATTAATTCAATTTATTATTTATTAATTCAATTTGTATGCCGCCCCTCTCCAAAGACTCAGGGCGGCTCACAATGCATTTAAAATCATTATAAAAAACATTTAAGAATTAAAAACATTAAAAACATTAAAACTCATTCACACGAGTTAATGAAACTATTGTTTCTCTGAAGTTCACCAACTGTGCCTAATGGAAAGTTAAGGTATTGGTTTCAATTACATTACATTTTTTTCCATTCAAACCTTCTAGTGGGCATTTATTGGTCAAAAAATTATACGTCAGGTGTCCTAGTCCTGAGGATGTCACTGTTATGGGAAGAATTATCATGCAGCATTCCTCATGTGAATAACTCTTGGTATATGTTGTTTAACCACTGGGATGATTTTTCAAAAATTCTAGCTAGCATTCCTAAATCTGTAGCACATGCCTGAAATATATTTCAGTCATTCTTGCAATAATTCTATATTTCCTACATACCTCATCTTGAAGGTGGCCATGGCAATTTGATAGGCTTTGCCAAGGAACAAAACTTTTTTCTTTTATAAATAACCAGGAAAAAAATCATATATTACAATTAAAATTATTATGCAATTAAACTGTATTACAGTTTAATTACAGGGTACTCTTTTAGATTACATATAGAAAGCAAGATGAATGTAAAGGCAGGAAAAGTAGGATTTTGGACCCTAACAACATTGCATTATGTTTCCTTAAAGGACTGACATTATTGAAAAGCAAAGTATGATAAATAAAATATTTCATGTGAGGTTTTTTTTTTAAACTTCTGACAAATGATCACAAATGCCCTTTGTTTCACACATGCAGCCAAATCTTTATCTACAACTTAATTTATTAAGATCACTTATGTCTCTATCGGAACGCTGCCCTTCTGGAGACAGGTGGGGTGGGGGAGAGGTACTGTGGGTGAAATGGTTTGCATACTTTTGCTTTGCTGTAACTGCTTGGGAATTGAGGGAGGAGAAATGGCCATCTGCACTGACTCCCTCTCTGCCGGTTCCAGACAGGTTTTCAAGATTCTTGGTGTCCCGAGGATGACCTCTTCTCACCGTCCAGCCTCAGAGATTCTCACAAAACCTTTGTGGCAGCTTATTGGTTACAGATAGATATGGGGCATCAGGGTGGGTGTTGAGGGGAAAATTGACCTTAACTTTTCCGGAAGATTTAAGCAGCAAACTACATTACCGTATTTTCCGGCGTATAAGACGACTGGGCGTATAAGACGACCCCCTACTTTTCCTGTTAAAATATAGGGTTTGGGCTATACTCGCCGTATAAGACTACCCCTCTTCCAACGCACACCAAATAAAAATTAAAAAACATCAGATTTGATTTCAATATGGTAATTTTAATTCAAATGCTTATGCCTTTCCAAGAATCTAGTACACCAGGATACAGTGGCCTTAAATCTGTTGCTGTGATCTGGGTTAGATTTGGCCCACTGAAGTGCAAACAAACGTATTTTATTTCGTGTCACTACATAACCGTTTTGGCGATGCTCATTCACCATGTCTGCTACATGTTTTTCGAGTTCTGGCCAATGTGGGGTGCCTCTTCTTAATGCACACTTACCCCTTGGCATACTCTTTAACACTTTTACATTTGCTTTCCAGTCCCGAACCATCTTTTCTGTTACTCCATATTGTCTTGCAGCAGCACAGTTATTATGTTCCATGGCAAAGTTTACAACTTTAAGTTTAAAACTGGCTTCATATTTCTTTCTTCTTGCTGGTGGAGCCATGATGGGGTCTTGACTGTTATATTTGTATACTATACTGTATGTACTGTTGCTGTACTGTATGTATTGTTGCTGTACTGTAGAGAAAGGTAATGGGCTACGCTATGTGTAGTGGCAAGAGGGCTATTTTGTACCAGGTTTTTTTCCTTCACCCATGCAGCCTTGTCGAGATCCGCACAGCTTCATGAATCTGAGTTACTGGCACTGACTGATGACATTGACAGAAAGCTGTGCCAATCTAGTCAAGGCTGCATGCTGCTGAATGCTGGAACCAGCTGGCTGCTGAGCGGAGCTTCTCCCAGGCATCTAGGGGGGTATTACCGACGCTCCAACTTCCCCAGCTGACCCCCACTGATGGCGAGGTCCACCGGTCTGGGGAAGTCAGAGCGTCGGTAATATCTCCCTGGATGCCTGGGGGAAGCTCCGCGCAGCAACCAGCTGGTTCCAGCATTCCAAGGAGGTCCATGGTGAAAGCGGCGCCACAGTTGACCTGGGCCAGCACCTTGCACACCTGGCTCTGCGTCTCCATTATGAGAAGCTCCATGCGACTTCGCATGTCTCCGCCCCAGTCGCGCAGCTCTCGCAATCCGCTCACCGGAGGAGCCATGAAGTGCTCGCACCGTCTTGCCAGATCTTCCTCATCCTCCTTTCCCCATGGCTTTTCCGGTTGTAATTGTTGCTGCTGCTGCTGCCGAAGCTGCTCCTTCATCTCCGCCCGCCGCACCAGACCCAGCCCGGCCAGCACCGCCGTGGCTCCCGCAGTCCAAGCGGATCGGCACCCGGGCTCGCAGGCGAAGGGTGGGAGTGCGCAGCGCACTTTCCTGGCTTGGCGCTGATCCGGACAGCTGCAGTAATGGTGAGAGCAGGCAACCTCGGGAGAGCCATTTCGGGACTCCGTTTTGCACGTGTAGCGGATCCCAGTTACCAAGAAACCCGGAGAAGAGGCACAAGAGGGGTTTATCAAAAAGGAGCTTTAAAAGAGGTCTCGATACAGAGGACGCGGCGAGCATGGACACCGTCCACACAAACAGGCACCAAAGTCTCATTGCGGCAACGTTAAGCCGTGACTTTACACGCCTCCTAGTTTTAGGCTGCTTGTTCCAATGCCTTCACGATAAGCCGGCAGAATTAAAACTCTTTTTTTCTTTCTTTCCCTCTCTCTCTCTCTCTCTCTCTCTCTCGGCAGCTTTGAACCCGTGGAATTGGGGGGAGAGAGGGGGAATGTTATCAGCAACAAACAACAACAAAAAGTGTGTGTTTGTGGAGAGGGGAGGTAGTGGTAAAGGTGGCAGACCGGTTTTTTTTCCCCAAGCCGATCTCTTTCGCGGCGTATCCAGCCCGACCCCATTCAGAAGAAAGGCTGCAGCCGGAAAGAAATGGGGGGGAAAGACATCTGCACCTTTTGTGACATACGCACACACGAAACCCACAGTTTTCTGGCCTCTCGCGCAGATCTGTTGTGGGGTGGGGTGGGTGGGAGCCACATAATTCCGGGAGGCGAAAAGGGGCGCAGGGATATTTCCAGAAATGAGCGAAATAATGCAATCCACGCAGAGACGGCCATATTCTCCCGTTCAGATTCTACCTCTGGCTGAGAGAAAACTGCCTTGAAAGTTTCTCTGCCCCCCCCTTTAAACCCAAGACCCTGCCTCGTTTGCAGACTAGAGCACTTCTTTCCCCCGCCCGATTAGCCCAGGTTAAAATCTTAAAAGCTCGGGCGCCCCTCAAGCCGCTTCTCCCGACATCGGGATGAACGAGAAAGCCGTTTTAGCCTCACCTATTCTTCCACACACACCCCTCCACCCCGGAAGGTAATTTAGCGCTGCTCCTCCTTTCCCCATGGCTTTTCTGGTTGTAATTGTTGCTGCTGCTGCCACCGAGGCTGCTCCTTCATCTCCGCCCGCCGCACCAGACCCAGCCCAGCCAGCACCGCTGTGGCTCCCACAGTCCAAGCGGATCGGCACCTGGGCTCACAGGCGAAGGGTGGGAGTGCACAGCGCACTTTCCTGGCTTGGCGCCGATCCGGACGGCTGCAGAAGGAACTGGGCACCGGCTGTCATGTCTTTTCTGCTGTGCGGGATTCGGCAGCTGGGCTCCCGGGGTTTAAGCCTCCGGGCCGGCCCGCGCTGCTCCAGGATGTTCGCTTCGGGCTCCTTGGAATCGCTGCCGGGCAGTTCTTCCCATTGGGGCGATGGTGGGTGGCTGCGAGCCTGGAAGAGGTGGTGAAATGCAGAGCAATACCTCGTGGGGAAGGAGTTCGCCGTGGCTCCCGCAGTCCAAGCGACGCCGATCACTGCCACCCACCATCGCCCCAACGGGAAGAACCGCCCTGCAGCGATTCCAAGGAGCCCAAAGCGAACATCCTGGAGCAGCGCGGGCCGGCCCAGAGGCTTAAACCCCGGGAGCCCAGGTGCCGAATCCCGCACAGCAGAAAAGACATGACAGCCGGTGCCCAGTTCCTTCTGCAGCCGTCCGGATCAGCGCCAAGCCAGGAAAGCGCACTGTGCACTCCCACCCTTCGCCTGCGAGCCCGGGTGCCGATCCGCTTGGACTGCGGGAGCCACAGCGGTGCTGGCCGGGCTGGGTCTGGTGCGGCGGGCGGAGATGAAGGAGCAGCCTCGGCGGCAGCAGCAGCAACAATTACAACCGGAAAAGCCATGGGGAAAGGAGGATGAGGAAGATCTGGCAAGGCGGTGCGAGCACTTCATGGCTCCTCCAGTGAGCGGATTGCGAGAGCTGCGCGACTGGGGCGGAGACATGCGAAGTCGCATGGAGCTTCCATAATGGAGACGCAGAGCCAGGTGTGCAAGGCGCTGGCCCAGGTCGACCGTGGCGCCGCTTTCACCGTGGACTGCTGGGAAAGAAAGGAAGGTGACCCGAATTCTGGGGTAGAGTGGGGACGTGTTCCTTTCTCGTGGGCCGCGCACTGCCTGGCACCTCTTGTAGGTTGGAACTAATTCGGAGTACAGCTTCCCCTCAATGTTGCCGGCGCTCCCAAAGTGTCATCGGTCAGCGCCAGCAACTCAGATTCGGGTACCCGGCGTATAAGACGACCCCCGACTTTTGAGATGATTTTCCTGGGTTAAAAAGTTGTCTTATACGCCGGAAAATACGGTACTTCTCTGGACTGTGAGGTGAAGAGAAAATGTATCCACAGACCTTGGCTAAGCCAATGTGTACCAGTTACTCAGATAGAGCCCTTGCTTATATGTTTGTTTGTTGAATCCCTAATTCATCTGATTAATTCCTCTAAAGGAATTAAGACTGTAGATGACATGGATATTTGGTCTCTTCTAGCAAAGCTCAGAAAAACCACAACATCAGATTCAGATCAAGATTTGACTGATTTAGTTTTCTGTTGCTGGATGAATATGCGAAGTCCGAAAAGACAAATATGATAATAAAAAATATGACAACAAAACAAGTAGAGAAATTAGTAAAAGATTCAGGATTACAGGCAGTTAAAAAAGTGAAATATCTGGGGATACAGTTGACGGCTAGAACCATAACAATAAAACAAGATAATTATGAACCTTTAGTTCAAAAAATAAAAGAGGACTTAGAGAAATGGGGGAAATTAAGACTATCTTTGTTGGGGAGGATAGCAGCAATAAAATCAAACATACTGCCAAGACTCCTTTATCTATTCCAAACAATTCCAATAAAATTGGACAAGAAATTTTTCGATAATTTGGATAAAATAACCACAAAATTTGTCTGGGAAGGGAAAAAATCAAGAATAAAATTAAATATACTACAAGATGATAAAACCAGAGGGGGATTTGGCGTTCTGGCATGGCAAAAATACTATAAGGCCGCAAGTCTACTTTGGATTAAGGAATGGATAACTTTGGATAACCAAAGGTTGTTAAATTTGGAGGGACACGACTTGATGAAAGGTTGGCATGCCTTTATTTGGAACACAGGGAATAAAATATATAAACACTTTAATAATCATACTATTAGAAAATCTTTAATTAATACATGGCAACAAATTCGGCACAAACACTACATGAAAATTCCTGGCTGGCTCTCAACGATAGAAGCAATAACCCATCCTAATATATTATCTAAATATAAAATACTAAGATACAGAGAAATACTAGATAGAAAGGGGAATCTGAAAACTAGAGAAGAATTAAAGGAACAAGGAATAGCAATAGACTGGTGGCCATACTCACAAATAAAGATAAGATATAGGAAGGATCAGGAGGAGGGATGAATAGAGACAAAACAAAATCAATTAGACAAATTATTAGAATCCAAAGAAGGGAAGCTAATTTCAAAAATTTACAAATATCTACTCGAATACGATTTGGCAGAAGAATTGGTTAAAGGGCAGATGATAGCCTGGGCGAGGAACATCGGTCACAGCATACCATTAGAAGAATGGGAAAGAGTGTGGGAAAATAACTATGCCATGACAAAATCGGTAGCCTACAAAGAAAATCATTATAAAATGTGGTATCGATGGTATCTGGCCCCCGCACGATTAGCAAAAATCTACCCAAACGTAAATCCGACTTGCTGGAAGTGTAAAAAAGCACAGGGAACTTTTTATCATGCTTGGTGGCTATGCTCAGAAATTAAAAAATATTGGAACAAGATTAAAATATGGATAGCAGAAATAACAGATTGTGAAATTGAATTAGAACCCGAAATCTTTCTATTAGGTATGATTAAAAAGAACATTAGGAATGATACAAAATACTTAATACTTCACATAATAATGGCGGCCAGACTAGCAGTAGCACAACTTTGGAAAAGAAATAGATTGCCAACTGATCAGGAGTTAATAAAAAAGATATACACATGTGTAGAAATGGACAAATTAACTTTAGAGTTACAAGATAAGGAGGACTCAAAATACTTTAGAATATGGAATAGATGGTACCAGTGGATAAATCAAAGGAGGCCAAATGGGTTGAGATGAAAATTAGATGAAATTATTATAAGTAAAATGCACTGTCAGATAGATAGAAAATGAAATATGTCACTGTAGGTTTGTATATCTGTATATATATAATTAGTTAGTAGTTGAAGTTGATTACTGTATATGTATATGCAAATTTGTTTCTTGATAAGTTAACTTTTAACTTAATCAAGTCTTTGTATGTTTTAAATGTTTTTCTTTTAAGAATGAATAAAGTTTTGCTTTTTAAAATTAAAAAAAAAAAGAATATGGGAAGTCCACAAGTTGGGCCTCTTGCTTATATTCTAACATGTGAAATTAAGGATACTGTACAATCGTTTGCACATCCTATCCTGTCTTTCCTTTGGATATGTGGAGCAACTTTCTCCAAACTGTTGGTCATTGTATTATTCTTCAGATTTGCTGACTTGAGTTTACTTACAACCTTTGCATATTCTTTTGTTGCTTGTGCTATTCTTTCAGTTATTCCATCAATTTCTTCTGACTTGGAATGACTAGAACAGTGATCTAACTTTGTGTTCTAGTACCAATGGTTCTTATATATAGGGAATAATTTCTATGATATCTTGTATGTTGATATCTCTATTGTACAGAATTGGCATTTGCTCATTCCATCTGTTCTGACTTCAGAATCAAAGAAGATTAAATATCTCTGTATTGTAGGTATTGTAGGAGTGACCCATATTAGTCCATCTTGGATATAGCTCACAAAAACCTATGTCTTTTAATAGCATTTGTTAGAATGCAGTACGGCAAGCTACTTCTGCTGACTGCCAGCTGCCCAGAAGTTTGGCAGTTCGAATCTCACTGGCTCAAGGTTGACTCAGCCTTCCATCCTTACAAAGTTGATAAAATTTGGATCCAGCTTGTTGGGGGCAATATGCTGACTCCGTAAACCACTTAGAGAGGGCTGTAAAGCACTGTGAAGTGGTATATAAGTGGTGAAGTGCTATTGCTACTACCAAATTCCTTCTGATTATCTGTCCACAGGCAATGTTTAACATACTAATTCAAGGTTGGAACCTGCTTCTCACTTAGGAAATCTGTTGGAAAATATTCCTTATTTTGCCATGTGTGTTTTTGCCATGTGTTTCCATATTCAGTGTCTTTATAGATGTCATTGTAACATTGTTTCTTGACTCTTCTAACAGTTCTCTGAAATTCTTTACCTTCCTTTTTGAGATCTTTGTCTTCTCTTCTTGCAGTTTTGAATCTTTGTTCTGCAATCCTACTTGTTTTTGTCTCTTAGTTTTTAGCAACCTCTTTTCACATTCATCCTTAACAGCTTCTCTGATCCCATTTCAGAATTCCTCTCATTCCCTATCAATGAGGTTTAGAACTTCAAAGTGATTCTTGATGTTCTTGAAAATAGTGGTATATAGAGGTCGGGTTTTTTCCTTCCGCTTTGGCTTAACTTGAAACTTGCACAGGAGCAGTTCATAATATGTTCCCCAGTTGGGCCCTGCCCATGTCTTTTCTATTATCAGAGCTCTTCTACCACCTTATACCTTGCAATTTACATCACTTTCTGTGGTGTCACTACTGTCAGCCTCCCAGGTAAACCAGGCAGGAAACATAACTAGATGAACTAATTCTACTTTATTGTAAGGTTACATGAACAGATTATTGCAAATCTGAAAGTATAAACTTGCCACCACCAGTTTTAACTGCTTGATCCATTAGGGTGGGTCCTTGCAAGTGGCTGTTGAGCCACTGAGAGCTCCTGCCTGTCATGTCTGATTGTTTACTAGACAGTATTTCTTCCTCTTGTCCCATAAACTCATGCACACATTCCATTTATTTATTTATTTTATTTTATTTTAATTTGATTTATATGCCGCCCTTCTCCGAAGACTCAGGGCGGCTTACAATGTGCTCAGCAATAGCCTTCATCCTTTTGTATATTTATACAAAGTCAGCTTATTGCCCCCACAAACTGGGTCCTCAATTTACCTACCTTAGAAAGGATGGAAGGCTGAGTCAACCTTGAGCCTGGTGAGATTTGAACTTGCAGTAATTGCAGGCAACTGGTCTTAATAACCAGCTTAATAACAGGGTGCCTTAAACCCCTGTACTACCAAGGTTCTTTATACTATTATTATACTATTATACTATTATATACTATTCATATTATACTATTATACTATTATATACTATTCATATTATACTATTATACTATTCATATTATACTATTATACTACAGTGATCATCTTCCTATATAGCTGCTAACCAGCTTAATAACAGGGTGCCTTAAACCCCTGTACTACCAAGGCTCTTTATACTATTATTATACTATTATACTATACTATTATACTATTAATATTATACTATTATACTACAGTGATCATCTTCCTATATAGCTGCTACTCAATATACTACCTACTTGTTTTAATTGGGCGGTTGGGATAAGATTCATGCTTTATATGACCCTGGTGGGATTATATACTCTTGGCATAGACTCCTGACTTTTCATCAGTCATCCCTCTCGGGAACACCTCCTCCTCACCTGAGAATGAGGCAGCCAGCTGTACGTGATAGAGTTACGACTTGCATCTACTTGTAAATTTACAGTAGATAAATTTACAGTACAGCTACACAATCTTTTGGAATATTGGATAAAGGTATAATTTAGCTCAATTTTAATTACATTTAAATTGCTGTGCTTGGTAGAAAAGCAAAAACCCTCAGCAGCTGACCTTAGGCTACCCAGCTTGTCCTTTAGATAGATTCCTCATCTGTTCTGACTGCTTTCAGTTGGCTGAAGCAATAGAAAATGAAGTCAAACCTATAAGTACTCTAATATAGATTCTCGTGTCATAAAACACTTTCCCCTTTGTTAAAAAAATCTATAGTAAGTCACTATTACAGGTCATCAATTGGTCTGGGTAAGGTATCATCAATATGTTGATTTTTCTCAATTTTACAATGATCTCCTGCCCAAATTAGAGATGGTATGGAAAGTGTTAAGTCAGGTGAATGAGGAGACAGAAGCTAGGTCTTCAGTAACAACAGCTCTTTAATTCACGGTGTGACTCCAGCAAAAGCTACAGTGGAACAGCTCCCTTTATAT
This sequence comes from Pantherophis guttatus, assembly GCF_059756535.1. Taxonomy (NCBI): domain Eukaryota; kingdom Metazoa; phylum Chordata; class Lepidosauria; order Squamata; family Colubridae; genus Pantherophis; species Pantherophis guttatus. The sequence goes on from NC_142064.1 coordinate 51,758,906, forward strand.
ACATATCCTGGCTAGGGAATTAGCCAATCACCAACGTGCAATTACCCTTTAAACTTCCCACCGAAACTTGATACATTACAGAAAGGTTTGGTTGCCTCTACTAGAGGCACCCTGGAAACAATGCATTAACTTGCGTATGGTCTCCTGTAGGTTGTACTGCATCAGGGGTGAAATCCAGCAGGTTCAAGTAGCGGAAATTTTGAGTAGTTCCGAGAACTGGTAGCAGAAATTTTGAGTAGTTCGGAGAAGTAGCAAATACCACCTCTGGCTGGTCCCAGAGTGGGGTGGGAATGGAAATTCTGCAATATCTTTCCCCCAGGAGTAGGGAGGGAATGGGGATTTTGCAGTATCCTTCTCCTGGAGTGGGGTGGAAATGGAGATTTTGCAGTATCCTTCCTCTGCCATGCCCACCAAGCCACGCCCACAGAACCGGTAGTAAAAAATTTTGAATTTCACCACTGATCTGCACCCTCTTTTTGTGCAAGTAGGACTCCATGCTTATGAGCTCCATATAGGAAATATCCAAGGGATGTGGACTCCTACACAATCCTTCTCTATACTGGCCTCCTTGTTATAGAAGTCTTTAACTCTAAAATGGGCATTAGGCTTTCACATTGTTTTCCATAAAATGGTTTGTTTCATGTAGGTATATGGTAATTGGTTTTTGTGTGTCAGTGTTTGCCTTTTGAGTCAGTTGCCTGGACTACTCAGTTTTCTTGGCAGCATTTTGGGAAGAGGATTATCTTTTTCCTTCTTCTTAAATCTGAGAGAGAAAGAGCCTTTGTGCCTAAGGCAGAAATCACAGGCTTCTGGTTTGTAACTTTGTGTCTTAACCGCTATACCAAACTCGTTCTTGATTGACTCTTACAATATTATTTTATGATTATATGGTGTTCGACCTGCCATACACACATGTATACATACACACTCATATTTAAAGGCTGGAGCCTTGAAAGATGGGTGTTATATAATTTATATAAATAATTAAATTTCAAATGTAGCTTCCATGATATTTAGTACAGCTATAACAATGAGGTGGTAAAATAAGAATCACTGTAAAATTTAGTAATTTTGGGCTTGAATTGTATTAGAACTAAACAAATGTCACTGAAGTGAACATAATTTTGGAAGAAAATGTCTCCAACTCTTGTTTTGCACCTTTACATAATATAAGCTCTACTAGTTCACTGAAGTGCATTCCCAAGTAATTGCTGTCAGATTCTGCACAAGTACACAGACTTTGTTATGTGAAAAAGAGTTCCAATTTTAATTAGTAAATCAGCCAAATCTGTTTGTCATAACAAAGAACTCTGTTGAAGAACAAAATGGAATACTTCCTTGGTGCCTTTTAAGTTCTAGTGCTAGATACAGTCTTTATAAGCATCCCAGATTCAGAAAATAAATAAATAAATAAAAATCAGTGTTCTTTCTCCCCTCGTCCTTAGTAATGGTTGGAACTAACAAAACTATTGATCAATTTCTGTGGACCAAATTCATCATTAACGCTATAGAGAAAAAAATCAATAGTACAAATGCATCTAAAAATCAGTTTTATTAAGGTAATTGGATAGGTTTTAACAATACCATCCAGCTGAAAAATTAACAGTTGAGCCCTTTTATCACCCTTAACTTAATCACAGACACTTTTTTTCTGAATAAAACATTGTACAGGATATTCCTTATTGCTCCTACTTAAAAAAAAAATAGTACTAGGGTGTTAGATTTTAAAATGCACAATTAAAATTCCAACAAATTACTATATGCATGATACAAAGAATTCTGTTTGCATCATAAAGTATACACTAGATAGGAATGTTAACACAGAGTAGAGTTTGACAAGTTATATACAACTAGTTTAAGTAATGCACATTCATTCTGAAGGCCTGCTAAATACAATGTCTCTGTGCATAGTCTCAGAAGTAGAATTAATCAGAGGCATTCTGCCCTTCCCCCCATGCTCTTATTTGTTGGTTGTCTGCAAGAATCTTCTATATTCTGCACTTTAGTGTTTTATGTATGAAAGAGAGAAAGAAATCATAGCTAAAAAGCTGCTTTTCATACAGGACAGCTATGTAGTCCTGCATAAAGATACAGCTTGATACTGGCATTAGCCACATAATTCTTCTGCTCTTGCCCAAACAATTTCTAACAAAATAAAAGAATATATAATTTGGTACATTTTGTGCTTCTCAGTTGTTTTCTTGAGAAACTGCTGAAGTCTAGAGAAAGAGATAAATGGAGAGTTTTCAGTTATTTTAAATAAAGCAGATGTCACTGTGGCAAGAAATTCTAAATAACTGTTATGATTGAAAAATGTAACATCAGATACTACCGGTATTATGTTTTCCAATAATTTTTCTGAGGTATCAAGGAGATTTGCCCATTTCATATAAGGGGAAAGAATGGAATTGATTTGTGAAATACCTAAAAATTAATATAATTACCATAATTTATTAGTGTTAAACTACTATCAATAATAATGGTTAATAATCAATAACTGATTTTATTGATTCTTTTTTAGCTGAGACACTTCTCAAAGGCTATCCTGCAGACCAGTGTTTTTAACACTGAAGGCAGAGAACTGCATAATTCAATTTTCTTCAAATGTCTGCGCTGAGAGAACCACAACATCAGAATAAAGACTTTAGCCTGCTCTGGTTCCCCAAGTCTCAATATTTTGTTCTTTTTTCCACGAGAACCCTCCCTCTTTTTAGTCTCCTTTAAAAAAAAATACAATATGAAATATTAAAATAAAGATGTGCCATCCTCAAGGTGTACAACATCTTGTATTTGGAGGTTATTTTTTTAGTAATGAAAATGTCAGGACCGAAACTTTTATAATAAACCTAGTGTGTATTGTTTTTCTCTTCAATAATCCTGAAGCTTTGTTCAGGCATAAAATTATCATGTTTTTAATATCCTTGTCTAAGCATCATTATGTAAGAGTCAAGCTCGTTTCCTGGGTGCTTCCTCATTGCTTCTATCAGCTCACCACAAATGTGTCAAGACACAAGTAGTTATACTTACATATGGAGTCCTTTCTCCAAACTGACTATAGAACGTCATTTTAACTTTTTGCTTGTGTCCAGTTCTTTGATCAAAGGTCTGGCAGATTTCAAAAGGTGGACTGTACAAGTGGAGACTAACAGCTGTTTCGGTATGGCTTGGGTTCTCCACACGATGCAAACCAATGGAGTCTACAAAGAATAACAAATCAATGCAGCGCATAGTTAGATTGGGCAGATCCAAGTTTTCAATCCCACCCCTCCATGAACTCTACTAGGTCAGCGGTCCCCAACCTTTTGGGCACCAGGGACTGGTCCTGTGGAGAGAGGTTTTTCCGTGGACTGGACGAGGTGTGGTTTCACCTGCTGCCGGCATCCCGCAGATGGGGCTTCGCTTGTTTGCGCAGCCTGGTTTCTGGCATGCTGCGGCCCGGTGCCAGTTCATGGACCAGGGGTTGGGGACCCCTGCACTAGATGAGTTTCACCAGCTGCTTTATTAACATGCTATATTTAAATGGTACTTTCAAAGGCCTAGCATGCATATCCAGGAACCCAGTTTATTTCTTAATCAGCATTGGACTCTCAGTAAAGTATTCTGGAGTAACTGAAGTTTATATTTCTGAATCATGCTGTGACATGCAAATCTAGAAAGACAGTGCTCCTTTTTGGCCACAGGCCATAGACCAACTCCACAAAAGGGTACTTTAAGACTGCATCCCGGTTTGTTAAAATTGAAGACAAAATGGTGAAAGAGCAATGAAGGGCTTCCTAAGCCTGTTTCCAATGATTTCAATCTTAAAAAGGATATTATGGGTTTTAAAGATTTTTCTAAAAACAAAAAACAAACCAGATAGACAGACAAAGAACCACACAAAGCACTGGGAGACGTGGTTGGATTACAAGCCAACATGGCTCCTCTGCATTTTATTGGGCAGCTGCCATTTTTATTTGTTGTCTGTTACTGGACTGTTTGGTAGATCATTTTTTCAGGAGCTGGAGATTTGCATTGAGAGAAAATTGTAGAAACAGAAGTTACTCTCATTATATAAAACTGCAATTTGAATGGGAAGAAATCCCAGAAAAGAAAAAACTATGTATTAAAGTCTTTTATAGCGCTCACATGCAACGTTTAACCAGGTCAACAGCAATCCCAGCTGGCTGTATGAATCAAGATATTCAGATTAGGAAGGAACCTGTTATAATCAACTTGTATTCAAATATACATATCGATTAGCTACTTACTGTCGCAGTGCAAACATGATAAAATGAATATCCAGAGTGAGCAAACACATACATAAAATAAAGTGCAATAAATATCCAATAAATATTTAGCATCTTTTTATAACTAAAAGTTATAAAAATATGCTAAAATTATCAGTTTTTTCAGGGGAAGGGAATGTGTATTTGTGGGTGGAGAATCTAAACTATTAGTGTTTGACTGAAGGTAGCAGCAGAGAACTTCACTATCTTTTTCAAGGTTTTCATAGACCTGTGCATCAGAAGAAATTACATTTTCTTTTCCTCTGACTGCCAGAATAGCAGCACGGGGACTATTTAATTTGGACACTAAACTATGTAGCACAATAATGCAAATATAGCTGTCTCAATGTCACCCAGCTGGCAGAAATATATTTGGTGCTGAACTGGAATGTGGTTATGGCTTCCTCCTTTAGACATTGCACATGGTGCTGGCATCTTCTAAATCACAATACCTATTATTTGTATGTAGTACTACCAGGATATACTTCCTGTTACCTACAGACTGATGAAGTGGAGGAGAGGAGAAGACCCGAGAAATTACAAAGCATGTCATGTCTAGCTTCATGGACTAACTGATATAAAGGAGTTTAAGCAATGATATATAGCTGAAATGCCAGATATTGAGAAGGTTTCATCAACCTGGGTTTCACTGGCATCTGGAGTTGGAAGAGAAGATTATCTACTCATTAAGCTTAACCTCTTCTTCTGAATTCCAACACAAAGCCAGGAAGATAAAATAGCCAGGAAAAACAGGATAGGTTAGGTTAGGCACCCATTTTTCCTCCACTTGGAGAAAAAGAAGATACTAAATGCTATTATATCTCTACAGATATGGAATCACACAATTTTCTTTTTGTTATTTCAAACAAACGGAGGGACAGGTACCCAGGAGGCATTAGCCACAAAGGTACCTAATACCAAAAATAGCTTCTAATTTAGTCAGGAATGGTTTGGGTTTCTTTATTATTCAAGGACATGGCCATATAGAACAAGCTTTTCTAAGCTTAAAAGCAGATAATGTGTATGTTCTAACATCTAAGTTTGTAATTTGGGTGATCATATAGCGGAAAGATGATATGAAGAGAAAAATCTTTTTTAAAAATGGGGCAGCAGCTAAGGAAGTTTTGATAGCCAGGCATAGATAAGATGACAACTTAGGAGAAAGGAAAAACACTGTGACAAACAATAAATAAACTGAAGACAATTCTCAGGAATGTAATGGAAAATTATGTGGTTTGAAGATAAGGAAATCTTAGCAGCAGCAATGTAAATGACAGCTTGTTAAAAATATTTGGGTAGTTATTATGAAACATGAAGATAATCTCTGGGATCAGACTACTGATTTTTTTAAAAGTATTTTTATCCCACCTTTATTATCTTTACAAATAATTCAAGGTGGCAAACATACCTAATACTTCTTCCTTACCCTATTTTTCCCACAACAACAATCCTGTGAGGTGAGTTGGGCTGAGAGAGAATGACTGGCCCAAAGTCACCCAGCCTGTTTTTCATGCCTAAGGTCAAATAAGAATTTACGGTCTTCTGCTTTCTAGCTGAAATCCCCGCTATCAAAATTATAGTATATAGAATCCCACATTTTAGTTATTATGTGTACAGTAAGTAAAAATAAAACAGATTAGAAAGAGAAATTTGATGGAAAAATTCCCTTGTGTTAGGAAAGGAAATTGAGTCAGTATTTTAAATTAAGGACTGATTGGTGTATGTTCAATCTTTGTTCTTCCTATCTATTCTCTCTACCTTGCCTTCAAGGTTAGAAAAATATTCAAGCATTGGTGTATCAACATGATCTGAACATATTTTCTTCTCTCTGTTTTGTTTTGTTGTCAATAAAGTTATTTTCTAAAAAACATTTCAATTTTGTCTCCAATGAAATCACCTTATCACCATATCCAGTAATATGCTATCCAGGGTAAAAACTGTAATTTTTGAGATTTCTTTTCCCCAGGTAAAATACTATGATAGCAAATTTTGCAAAATGAAGGGGGCTTTTTTAAAGGACAAAGTAGGAATTGACAGGGGATGCCTCTATCATAAAACTGTGACAATACTGGGATTCCTGCAATTTTCCCATTTTTAAAAAAATTATAACAGTGTGATTGGCAGCATATGGGAGGTTCAAGCAGTATCACCTGTTCTACTCCCCTGTCCTTGAGAATTAGAGAACAGAGCTGAATCATAATAAATACTTCTAGACAAATATGCCAATGGAAAAGAGAAGGTGAGATGAATGTGTGATAAATGAATGATGGGCACAAGGGCAACCAATGTTCCTTGCACCAAGCAATAGTTTTGATGGCAACTGGGATATCAATAAGATCTTTTTGAATTACAAAGTTACTAGTAGATGCCCAGCCATGTCAAAGTCTAAGATTGGTCCCTGTTGGATGTAAACTGCCTAAATTGTAAGGGGAAAATTAAATAAGCTTCCCAGAATCTATTGAAGGATATGGAATAAAAATCATGCTTGCATCTATCTATGTATATATAAATAAATAAACAAGCAAGCAAAACAAACAAACAAGTCTTTTACTGAAGCAGGAAAATAAGGCCACTTCCCCAAAATCATAAAAGGACCTTTTCATGACTTTTAACATACCATAAAAAATTAAACTTTTATGGTAATCATTATTGGGGAAAGAATTGTTAAATTTAAAGACACCAGAGCAAAATGACTTACCATTAATGTAGGCACACTGATTTCTTTTTAACACTCTTTCTGATTTTTTAAGCATCTCTCCAATCCCTTTTTTGCCAGGCCATTCAAACAAAGTTTCCTTTAGGTTTCCTTGAAGTAGCTTCATAAAACAATGTGAATCTGTGTGATCATGGATACTGCTACAAAAGCAATTTCAAAAAATGCATAAAGTCAGAAAGGTTGATGCCTGTAAGGTATATAATATACATATGTACTAGATCAGCTTTCCATAACTTGGCATCTTCCAAAGAGTTAAAATGCAACTTCCAGAATTCCCAGACAGCATATTGGTAATAAACAAAAATGATTAATTGCTATTTTGCACGGCACAACATGCCCTACAAATTCAATTATCATGAATATAATGTCCTATTCCAGTTAGGTAACAGCAATAAACCACCATCTTTGGCTGATCTGGAAAAGGTAAGCAAGGGTTGGACCTGCTTAGTATTTGGATTGTTGATTGTCAGGAAATTCCACAACTGTAAGTTTGATTGAAAAGTTTGGGGTGGAGTGGGGGGAGTACCTTGGAGGAAGGCAAATGGTAAATCAGTTCTACATTGTTGGCAAGGTAGAACAAATACAAATACAGACACATCCCTGAAGTAACTAGGGGTTGAGTTCTGTGTGAAAGAGTCTACTCTTTACAATGCTCTAAGGGAGCCAATTTTAAATATCCAGGTGTTGCTCTTAATCCCAGCGTCTGAGTTAAATGATCCATGGTGAAGGTATGGGGAATTGTAGTTCAGCAAAAGTGGACAGTTCAGGTACACATATTTTGCACTTTTTTGTACAAACATTTACCTGGACTGAATCAAAGTAAGTATTGTAGCCAGCAATTCTACCCATGCATTAAGAAGGAGAACTTTAAAGGAAAGATTAGCCCGGCTAGCCCAAAACTAGAAATAACACAATCTTTACTTTTTTTTTCTTGAAACTGTATACTGATCTTTCAATTGTAATCTCAGTCTGCAATTATTTCTTACACACAGGCAAACTTCCTAACGTGCTTTAAAATCCACCATTATTAATGCTATATTTCTCGGTGTTTGACTTCAGGATTCAAGTTGTTAACAAACATATCAACCAAGTTTATTGCAGATGCTCAATATGGAAAATAGTACTTATAAAATATGTTTGCACATCTTTTTTATTAAAAACCAATTTGGCACTATTTGTTTTTTCTGTCTCTGTTTTGCAGTAGAAAATAAATGCACGTTGTTATATTGAGCAACACATTTAGAGAAAAAAAAGTAAAGTATCTAGGTTATAAAACACACATATTTCAAAGAGTCTGGAAATGTTAATTAGGAAAGAAATAGAACTAAGACAGGCAATATTTAGGTTTGGAAACAGTGTTAAACTATGTAGAAACAACTCTTAACCATAGATATACTATTACAGACCTTATTGCCCTACTACTTAAATGCTTTTGACTACAAGCAGAACTGCAAATTTACTAGACACTACTGCAGCTTCCCGGCAGAGCTTCATGCTAATTAATCGTTCTAAGTGCCCAAATACTTGTAATCCCTCAATTTTGGTCATGAATGTGATAGGTAAAATTGTGAATATGGTTATACTTGCTGTGTACATTATCCATATCAGGGATGGTATTCACTTAACTTCGCTACCAGTTCGCAAATGTGAGTGTGCGCGCTCGCAACGCTCGCACACGCCTACTCCATGCATGCGCAGAGCCTTCTGTGCATGTGCAGAGGGTCAAAATAGGACGTGATGATGTCCAGGCGGGTGGGCGGAGCCTCCCGCTGTCGGCGCTACCAGATCGCACAATCTGGATAGAACCGGCTGAATTTCATCACTGATCCATATCCATGAAATAGTTTCCTTCACATCCAGAATAGAAGAGGAATCACCTGGTGTCCTACTTTTCATCTCTGGAATAGAAATAAAGCTACAATAGCCTAAGGCCACTTAGGTTGAGACTTTTCCATGCTAATTCCCCAGAATACTGTTTGCAGTAGAAAGTTCTATGCCTTTTGATAAACTGTAGAGACAAAGTAAATTTTGCTTGTGGTTTGTGTCTCCCTCCCTATTTTGCCAGCTTTTATTACAGTCTTGCTAGTTTACTGTTTCAATGTTTGCTGAACTGAGTGATGTGTGTGCTTGCTTTGATCTAATGTAATACAGGAATTAACAGGAATGTGCTGGGTACAAACTAAACTGCAAATGAACCACAATAATTTTCCAATATTAATAGCACACATTCCAGAAAAACAAAACAAACAAACAAAACAAAACAAACCAGAAGCAATATTATTCTGTTCCCTATTAACTAAGGAATGAGCTACAAAATGAAGCAGGTTCTTTTCTGTCTTACAAAGCTCATATCTCTCCATGTCATGGAAACTGGCTTTGCTCTAGAGCAGAGATGGGCATCTATGGCAACTTTACAACCTGTGGACTTCAACTCCCAGAATTCCTGAGCCAGCATAGTTGCCCACCCTTGCCTTAAGAGGCAATTTGAGGGCTGAAGACAACTGTCGTTTCAGACCTTAGGGTTCCAAGCCATTCTTGCATATAAAAGGGATATGTTATCCTTTGCCACATTGCCAACGACATTTTAGAGCGATATTGGCAGACTCTCTTGATCAGATTGAAAAAAAGAAGAATGAAAAGACTGGGGTGGGGTGAGGACTAAGAGGAGCATTCGACTTCTGGTTTTAAGCAGCCATTACAGCACAATGCTCTTTCAGTCAAACCCTGGAGCCATCTTACAGAGGCTGGTCAGAGCAATGAAAACCCTGCTACCATTGTAATAAAGCACAAAGAAGGAAGTCACCAAGTGGCGCTAAAGCAGCTGGTTCTGACAAAAGCAATCACGATAGCAACCTGCAAAAATCAAAAACAAAATAGTTCTTTTCAAGAACTATTTCTGGCTAAGCTATAAAACCCACTTATACCGTATGTTTGTATGCCAAAAGGACAATGCTCACCCAATTTGTTTTCATCTGTAGCTGGCACTGGAAACCTGTCGCTGATTGCAGGGATAGGATGAACATTTATGAAGGAATCGAGATGTCTACCAGCATTTGTTATGTACCGTAATTTGGTGATATTCTGATGTGTATAATTTTTAGTGGTGAACCCATGTGGAAATCATTGCACTTTAGGCAATCATGTAGCCACATTCTATGGACTGAGTTCTGGAGAAGCAGATTCTTCAAGCTCCCAGAGGGTCTTGTACACCGGAATGGGAGAACATGCCACAGTCAACTCTCTGTGGCCAACTTGTTGTGGCCAACTCGCTGCGGGACAATTTAACAATTCTATTTAATTATTTAAAATAAATAAAAAAATATTTTATTTTTTGCAATTCACATTTCATTCTGTCCCTTCTTTTGTATCATTTCCTTACTCTATTTTAATATTTCTATTAATTATTCTATTCTACTACTTCTTTGATATTAGTGTAATTCTTATCCTGCAGCAAGCTGGCTGTGGCAAATTGTCGTAGACCCCTTGTACACAGCTCACTGGTTGTGTCAGTGTCAGTGTCAAATGTGATGCTGGGCCTCTTGTTGTTCTTATTGCTCTGCTCTTAAAATGCTGGAATTGGGTGGTTTTAAATTTCTTTAATACCCACAATTTGGGACTGTTATGTTTAGTATAAAAATTTAGTATATAAATGAATTCCTCCCCATTCTTCAACATATATATGGACAGGAATGATAGACTAGTTCTTGGGTCATTGTGACATTATACCCAAATAATATTAAAGCTTAATACAAAATAAAAATGCTTAAAAATTAAATATTAAAAATATTTGAAGATTCAAGCATGCAGGGGAGGGATTTGCCCTTCTAGGAACAGAGGTTCTGTAACTGATGCTTATTTCTTTTTTTTAAAGTTCTGTCTGATCTCAGTTAAGTTTAAAAGGATCAGGTGTGATTGATCTTTGCATGGGAAAGCATGAGAGATTGAGAGCTGGAAGTAGAAAAACTTCCAGAAAGTGGCAGTGGAAAACTCTTTATCTACTGTTGGCAAGAAAACTCATGAATGAGTATGCAAAATTTTGGCAAAGTTGCCAAAAAAAAAAAAAAAAAAGTGTTTGGTGCGTATGAGGAGACTGAATTTTGGAGCTACCTTTTTGGTAATCATTCCCTTATGAGAAGTTGTGTTAAGAGTCTCAGTTCTGGATATGGGGATTTAAAATAGCAGCAATTATAAAACATGGTTTTCTTTTGGACTAATCCTGTGGTTGTTGAATGCAGGCAGAGAATAAATGAAGAACACATCTTCATAAGGTACATTTGAATAGAATAGAATAGAATAGAATAGAATAGAATAGCAGAGTTGGAAGGGACCTTGGACGTCTTCTAGTCCAACCCCCTGCCCAGGCAGGAAACCCTACACCACTTCAGACAAATGGTTATCCAACATCTTCTTAAAAATTTCCAGTGTCGGAGCATTCACAACTTCTGCAGGTAATTGTCCACTTACTAATTGTTCTAATTGACAGGAAATTTCTCCTTAGTTCTAAATTGCTTCTCTCCTTGATTAGTTTCCACCCATTGCTTCTTGTTCTGCCCTCAGGTGCTTTGGAGAATAGTTTGACTCCCTCTTCTTGGTGGAAACCCCTGAGATATTGGAACACTGCTATCATGTCTCCCCAGTCCTTCTCTTCATTAAACTAGACATACCCAGTTCCTGCAACCGTTCCTCCTATGTTTTAGCCTCCAGTCCTCTAATCATCTTTGTTGCTCTTCTCTGCACTCTTTCTAGAGTCTCAACATCTTTTTTACATCGTGGTGACCAAAACTGAATGCAATATTCCAAGTGTGGCCTTACCAAGGCATTATAAAGTGGTATTAACACTTCACGTGATCTTGATTCTATCCCTCTGTTTATGCAGCCCAGAAGTGTGTTGGCTTTTTTGGCAGCTGCTGCACACTGCTGGCTCATATCTAAATGGTTGTCCACTAGGACTCCAAAATCCCTCGCACAGTTACTACTATTGAGCAAGGTACCACATATTGCTTTCTGAAATTAAAGCAAGTTCTATCTTTTATGGCTAGCTTTTGCAGGCCAAACAGGGTCCCCACACATTATACTCTTTCGGAAAGACAAAATCTTCTTCAAGAGAAATCAGCAAGCACTAATGAAGCCTCACCAGATGACCAGTGATCATGAGAAGTAATCCAGTATACAAAAACGTGGCCATTGACAACTGTTGCACATTTGGTTTTTGATCTGTGAATTTAAAAGATATCAATCTGTTGGAAAGATGGACTTTAACCATCTATTACCAAGTTACAACATAAACAACATTCTTTTCAGGGTACATTCAAGTGTATTCACATTGTATAATCGCGTCCATAGATTTTTGAAAATCTTCTTAATTACAAACCTGCCATGGCCTTCTCCCCAGCATAAGATCATCAGATTGAATTTTCCATTTCCTTTATCTACAAGATTTCTTGTGTATCTGAAATGATAAAACATCAGGGAGCCTTTGTAAGTTTTACCCTCGAGAAGCAGAAACAATTTTTAAGAAGACATGAAATGGCACAGGCAGGCTGCCATTCTGTTCCAAAAGCACTTTGTGTTAAAGATTATTGAGATATTAAACCTTTTATTCACTAGTTTTGCCTCCTTTTGAATACTGAATTACCTTACAGGCAGATGCTGGACAAGAATCACATTTCAAATGATTTAAACAGTAGGACATAAACTAAAGCATACATTTATTTATTTAGGGGTTTTTAAAATCCCACCTTTATTATTTTTTATAAATAACTCAAAGTGGTGAACGTACCTCATACTCCTTTCTCTTCCTATTTTCTTGCCAACACCAACCTGTAAGGTGGGTTGGGCTGAGGGAGAGTTCCTGGCTCACAGTCACCCAGCCTGCTTTCATGCCTAAAACAGGACTAGAACTCATGGTTTCCTGGTTTCTAGCCTGGTCTCTTCACCATTAGACTATGTGATAAATAGTGGACATCAGCTTTCAAGATTTTTCCCGTCTTCTTTTGAAAACACTACCTTAAGGGTTAGTGAGCTCCAATGAATATGCGAGTCTACTTGTGGAATTTTTCCCTAAGGTGTGTGTGTATGTGGGGGGGACTTTCCTCTTCGGTTCCCCATGCCTGACACTTCACCCTATGCAGATGGATACTTCTGGAACACTGGAGGAACAAAGATAATTATTTTCCACCAGCAGCATTACATTACATGCATTTTTCTCCGCCTCTTTATACTATACTAATATTTTCCAAGATCCCTCTCTCATCTAAAAGGAAGTCCAGAGGGACTAAACAGCATCAAATCATTAAAAAAAAACCATTTATATAGTGCTATAGAATTCAAAACAAACTTAAAAGCTAATTCGCAACCCAATTAATAATGTAACCCAAATACTTCTCAGATTAGATAATTTGCAAATGTTCATAGTCATATTAAGGAAAGTTACTTTTCTGTGTGAGGTATATACCCCAAAGGAAAAGTTATGTAACAAAATATAATGTGTACATACATGCCTGGACACGTATGCATGAAGGCAACCAAAGAGAAAGGAAGAGATCTTCCTGATAAAATACCAATTTTATATATAACAAGAGATTATGACAAACAAGATAAGAAGTGTCAAGGGCAGGAGTTACTCAAGAGTCTCTGATTAGGAAGTTCTTTAGTTAGATTCAAGATAACAGAATAGAGCTCGCAGAACAGAAGAAAAAAACTGAACAGAAATTCTCCAAAACATTTGAATTAAGGCTGGTTTTTAAAAAGCTGCAAATAAGGACAGTTTCCTAATGCATTTTCACTAGAAAATACCTCTTTTAAGTATTCACAATTCACATTTATCTATTTTAAATTTATTTATTTATTTATTTAATTTACAAATATTTATATGCCACCCTTCTCCCTAAGAACTCAGGGCGGTGAACACGGTTAAAAAACATACAATAATAAAAAAAGCCCAATTAAAATCAAATTAAAACAGAGACAAATAAATAATAAAACCCAGGAATCAGAAACAACCCATTTGTTGAAACAGCCAAGTCTTTAGGCCTCGACAAAAGGAGCGAAGGTCAAGTGCCGTCCGAAGCTTGGTGGATAATTCCAGAGGGCAGGAGCGCCCACAGAGAACGCTCTACCCCTAGACGTCGCCAGCCGACATTGTCTGGTCAACGGTATCCTGAGGAGGGCAGCCCTGTGAGAGCGGACAGGACGGTGGAAGGCGGGTAGGAGATGGTCCTGCAAATACCCCGGACCAGCACCTTGAAGCGGATCCGGAGGACCACTGGTAACCAGTGCAGCTCGCATAGGAGGGGTGTTACACGGGAGTAACGGGGAGCTCCTGTAACAACCCGCGCGGCCGCATTCTGGACCAGCTGGAGCCTCCGGGTCCATCTCAAGGGCAGCCCCATGTAGAGGGAGTTGCAGTAATCCAAGCGCGAAGTAACCAGGGCATGAGTGACCATGCGAAGGGCATCTTGGTCTAGGAAAATATTATCAGCTGAATGGACATAGTTTTAGTTCAGAGCACTATCCAAACATGGAGCACTTTAGAAAGTATTTGGAGAGAGACTTTTTCCAAAATGAAAAAATTGAAAGAATTGAACTGCAGGAAACTCACTTATGTACAGGCAATGTGTTATCAAAAATACTGCAACCAATATATGATATACAACATAACAAGATGACCCAGCCCTAGAAAATAAAATATGGCTTAACGCTTTTATTACATGACATTGTATTTCACTTATGTAATTAATAATAACATTATAAAACGCAAGTCAATACTTGGGTAATGAGGGGGACTTTTGGTGAGTGGGAATTGGACAGAAGGCAGCATTTATGACCGAAATAGTGGTTGGATGCTATATCTGAATTTGCAAAATCTCTTCAGGGAAAGGAAAGATTGTGAGATAACTCACATGCACTCCAGATGGCTGGTCTTGTTGAGTAGATTGCAGGAACCATGGTTTTGCAGACAGTTTATGAGTTGTTGAGTGGTTGGGAGTCAAAGTAACAGTTAACAGTATAACAGAGTTGGAAGAGACCTTGGAGGTTTTCTAATCCAACCCCCTGCTTAAGCAAGAGATCCTATACCATTCTGGAAAAATGGATGTCTAATCTCTTCTTTAAAATCTCTGAAGGGAAGCTGTTGCATTAGTTAATTGTTCTCACTTTCAGGAAATTTTTCTTTAGTTCTAGGTCAGATCTTTCTTTGATAAATTTCCATCTGTTGCTTCTTGTCCTGCCCTCAGGTGATCTGGAAAATAGGTTGACCCCCTATAAGCAGTCCCACAAACATTGGAAGACTGGTATCACGTCAACCCTAGTCCTTCTCTTTGTTAGACTAGACATATCCATCGTGATTCGTGACATGGTCTTTTAAGGACAAAAAGCTTGGCCAAACCTCATTTCTTAACCTTTTTATTCTTTTGGGAAATATTAAGACTCTTTAGGTCAGCATGTTTCTACTGTATTCACTGGGTAAGGTTCCTTCTCCTTAGTAAAAGAAGTTTTAAATAAAATTCTAAGCACTTGGAAAAATATTATTTTTTGGAATACAGGAAATAATGTTTTGAGTGTTTTTAGAAAGTTAAAGAATAAAGAATTTTTTGGAATAAAAATTGGAAATAAATTATAAAATCCTTTCTGTGGGAAACTAGATGTTTACATTCTTTGGGAGGAAAAAAAGTTGGGTTTTTGAAGTCTGGATCCTAGAAGGCATTAGAAGCAAATGATATAATAGATACATCCAGAAGTAAATGTAAAAAGTGATTCAAAAGATATGCTTAAAGATTTCTGGCATTAATAAAAATCTAAACGGTGCTATAGAAGCACCATAGGTTCTGGACAAGAACAAAATTGATTTAAATGTGAAAATGAAAATGATAGGCTATAAGACAGATATGGAACAAGATGCTGAACAAAACCTGTTGATATTAATTAAGGAGGCTGTGCAGAAAACAGACCATAAGAGTGGCATATACAATCTTTATTAAAGAGTACAATACACAAATACATATATAACCTTTTTACATTGGATTTACAACAGAGACTTGTTAATACTTAAAGAGTTGGGTTTTTTTGAGAAAAGACAAAAAAAAAACATGCGTCGGGGGTATTATGGGTATTTGTAGGGACTTAAGATCAAGTTTTTTGGGAGTAAGGGGAAGCAATATAGGGTGGGTTATTTGGCCAAAGTTAAACAGGTAGGTTGTTAATTCTGATGATTTTTAATGATTTTTTTCTGATTAGGACTGCAACATGGTGCTTTAAAGTTTTGCTTTATTCATAAGAAGAAGCATGTTATGGATTTTGTTGGTCAAGGAATTTCAGCTGGCAGGATCCAGGAGAAGAGCCTTTTCTGCTGTGGGAACACTGTGCCTCTCCAGGTGAAATCCTCACACTTACTTGGCCTTCCAAAAGGTCTTGACAACTTGGCTCTGCCAACTGGCCTGGAGCATCAATCTTGGAGATGGTTAATGAGTTAGACCAGGAGTCGGCAACCTTAAACACTCAAAGAGCCATTTGGACCCCTTTCCCACAGAAAAGAAAACATCGGGAGCCACAAAACCCTTCCTGTGCCTGATTATTTCTTGAGCGGCCACAAAACTAGCATATGTAGTTGAATTAAACTTTCTGTTTTCTTCTGAAACTTTTCTTTTCTTGGATTTATCCATGGTTGGCGTATCAGGGTTGAAAAGCTCAATAAATCGTATGCCAACAGATGTCCCACATTGGTGGTTGTGATGCATATTTTGAGTGACAGGGAGTCACAGCAGAGGGGTAAAAGAGCCACATGCGGCCTCAGAGCCGCAAGTTGCTGACCCCCAAGTTAGACAGACCCCATCTCCTCCCTGTGTGTACTGTGCTCCCTCCCCCTCCATCTTGGTCAATTGAATTATAAGAATTTGAAATGTATGGTCTTTATTGTTTTAATGTTTCATATGGTATTTTTATTGAATGTCGGAGCTGTCTAGGCAAGATAGGCAGCATAGAAGTTTAAGAAACAAACAAATAAATAAAATAAGACTTCTATTTTTGACATTTTTTTTCTGATTATATTAATATGATATTTTAGGGTTTTGTGTTAATAATAAACAGTTATGTGGATGAAAGGTTATTTGTTATAACCTTTTGTTATTGGTTATATGTTTTAAATTTTTTTGATTAAATTTAAAATGATTATGTTAACTTTTCTGGTAGCCTTTATTGGTTGTTTACCAAGTATGTTTGAGGGATAAGGTTTTAGAGATTTGTTGAAGAATAGAACAGGACATATGAATGAAAAGAAGGAAATTAAGTGGGTTTATTTGGTTAAGTTTATAATAGGTGGCCATTTCTGGTAACTCTTAATAGACTTTTTGCTGATTAAGGCAGACAACAAGGAGTTTTAGATATGTTTATAGAGAATGAGGTGAGATATGGGATTAAGAGATTGTTGGATTTGAAAAGCTGATGGTAAATTGTTAAAGTTGTTTGCTACTTGCTGGGAAGAAGGGAGATATTCCTTTTTATCTTCTTTTTTCTTTTTCTTTTTTTTTCTGTTTTGCTCTTTTGTAGTTTGCATTACCTTTACCTAAGGAGTACCTTTATATTGTACTCCTTAGTAAAAAATTTTTTTTTTATTAAAATTAAAAAATATTTTGGGAGACGAGCATCAAGCATCTTAAGTCAGTTTTTTTTTTTACTGATAGGCCCAGTTCACAATGTAAATACGAAGTAGGGATGTATGTACTAGATATGGCTATTTCATGATACTATGATACACTATGACTCAAAAATAGATTTTTGTTTACCCAAAGTGACCAGTCCAGTGGTGAAATCCAAATTTTTTAACTACTGGTTCTGTGGGCGTGGCTTGGTGGCGTGGCAGGGGAAGGATACTGTAAAATCTCCATTCCCAACCCACTCCAGGGGAAGTATACTGCAAAATCCTCATTCCCTCCCCACTCCTGGGGGAAGGATATTGCAAAATCTCCATTCCCACCCCAATCTGGGGCTAGCCAGAGGTGGTATTTGCTGGTTCTCCAAACTACTCAAAATTTCTGCTACCAGTTCTCCAAACTGCTCAAAGTTTCCACTACTGGTTCTCCAGAACCTGCAGGATTTCACCCCTGGACCAGTGGCATCTTCAGGGTGTATATGTGTCAAAGGCCATCCACCTTCCTTGTCCCTTCGTATGTGTGTGTGTAACATCAATCTCTTAGTTCTGCAACTGCCATTTTGCCAGTTTTGAACATACACATACACACACACTACTGATACCATTGAAAATGACACAGATGGATTGGAAACTATTCCATTCCAATCTGATCACTGATAAAACTAAATTCCTTATCGGTTTATACAGAGCTGTGGTGTGTTGCATGGGTAACAGTATTTTTGTGATCAGAGGGCCTTTTTGTAAAGCTCTCTGCAGGATAGTTTATGAACAAGAGGAATAATCAGACTTGGGATTGTGGTATCTACTTTGAATTTTACCAGAGTCTTGAGGACCATCAGCTGGAGTAGAGGCTACAAAAGGATTCAAGAAGAAGAAAACAAGGATTCTTACTTACTTCAAGGAATGCTTTAGGAAAACAAATGTTGCTCAAGATTGAGTCATGATCAACCAATTATTCAGCAAGATTATAGACTCTGAATAAACATAACCAATGAAGGAGAACCTCCCTGGATAATTGGTTCCATTGTCAAAGTGCACAGTTAGAAAGGTTTTTCCCTCACTTCATAATCTGCCTTTTGTAATTTAAACCCAGTATCCAAACTGTTGTCTTCTGGAATGAAAGAAAACAGGTCCTGCCCCATTTTATGTGACCTTCTCTCAGGTATTTGAAGTGTGTTATCATTTTATCTTACCCCTCAATTTTTTTCTCAAGGCTAAACATATCTCATTCCTTCAAACTCTCTTCATAGGGACTTAGAGAGGAAAGTACATTAACTACAAAACTGTGACTTTTGTTAGCAGGACCTTGTAGCATTTTAAATATGAGTTAATTCCTGAGAATTATTACTCTATAACCAAGTTGTCTATTCTGAGGAACTAATCATAGCTCTTTATTGTACAAACATATGCTGCTTACTTTTTAAAGACTTCCTACATTTAATAACTTGCTTTATTGTGGCTTGCTTTATTACTTGTTATCCTGATAATATTCATGCTTGCATTGATATAATACAATATCAGGAAATTTCATCATACCACCTAGTATGGTAATAATGCCATTAAGGGAGTGTATCAAGCCAACCAAAATGCTTGAGTCTACAAATGGCTTTAAACCTAAATTTCCATTGCCATCCAAAACTAGTGCTTATGAATCAGAAAATGTAGAGTTTGCATCTCAGAGGCCTTGCTATTATTTCTTTTTAATTGTCAGTATGATGGGTGATATAAATGATCCAATACTCAATTTGCAGAGTTGATCACTAGCAACTCCCTTAGCTTTTTGGTCACTCCAGTCTTGCCATTCCAATCTCCTGAGCCTCAAATAAGCAATTTCCTTTAAATTTATGGAATATATTTACTTTAGGGAAAGGCGACAACCAATGAAATGCCAAGCAACCATTAGCTCATAATTAAATCATGATTAAATCTTCTTTCCCTATATATCTGTAGTAGGGAACTCCTGGCCTTCCAGATGTATTCATATATATTCCATAAATCTATCACTCCCCACACTTTGTGTCATAGATGGTTCTGTTTGCGACAAAGGGCAGGTATGGAGAGCCTGTGGTTTTAGCAATGCCTCAAGGATAGTAACATCCAGAAGCCTACATCCCTGTTCAGACTAACTAGGGTTGAAGGCAGATGAATACATCTGGAAGGCCAGGAGTTCCCTACTACAGATATATAGGGAAAGAAGATTTAATCATGATTTAATTATGAGCTAATGGTTGCTTGGCATTTCATTGGTTGTCGCCTTTCCCTAAAGTAAATATATGATAGTAACATTCCATTTCATTTCCAAATTAAAATTTGTAAATCCTAATAATCCAATTATTTACTTCATTAACTAATTTTTAACAGAGTATACAACAAAAGTAATGAGGATGCCCAGAAAGATGTGAAAGTTAACAGAAATTTTGATTTCTGTAGATCAAGATAAGTTACTTTACAAAAGTATTTAGGATTCTTTATTCAATGATATTTGGAACATTTTTCACAGGTAAACTTGAAGGACAGGAGAAAGATAATTTTGCAAGATACCCTGCGCAACTAAGATGGCCTTGACTGACAGTTGCACATTTACTAACCAATGAGTGAAGATCACATACGCTCTTTAGGAGCTTACAGAGAAAAGTAATCAATGCCATTGTTTACTTTGGAAGGTGAAAACTGATAAGGAGTCACGCCAGCTATATCAGCCACTGAGGTCATCTATATAGCAGTTGTCACTCTCCAAAACTTTGGGAAGTGTCTTTGGTATTTTGCCAAACATGACCAGGTCATAAAATAATATTCAACTTGTGCCAATCCTTAACTTATGTAACAACCATATTGATTTGGATGTACCTTAAGAACTCACTTTTTGACCTTTCTCTATTACATAAAGGAAGGATAATTAATGGTTAGGGCAGCATTTCTGACCTCGTGCTTTCTCTTGGCTGTGATTGCCAGCATTTCCAAGCATTACAACCAATACCAGGTATAAGAAGGCTATGCAAGGATAAACAACAATTGATTCACTCAAATCGGTAGTGGGAATATGCTACTGCTTGAAAGATACAGCATAAGCTTTAGAGAATTACTTCACAAACCCCTACAAGCTAGGAGAGTTGGATCTGCATGTACTTACCTACTTTCTGTATTTCAGAAACCGATATATGTGATATATGTTGCTCTACTCAACATCACTGGATGCAGCTTATTTTTTCTTTAATATTTCTTATCATCTTTCAAAGAAATATGCCTGTTGGACTGTTGTGACATAGACCACAAAGAGTCTCACAATGCTTAAATAACAACATTTGCTAGACTAAAACTATACACATGAAGTTTCTGTTGAGGCAGAAATATGTTTGGAGATATGACTGTAGATATGGGAGATGGTAGGTGATAACCATAAGGTTCAAGGGAAACGAATTGCGCAATAACTATTTTATTATAGTGGCTATTCACAAATGTGCATGGTCATTCAGATATTTCAACTGTGCCACTTAGCTTTCGGTTACTCAAGGTCAGAGGAACAAAGTTCTTTTTTGTTAAAAATCAACCTGCAAGTGTCAAATAGCTCTACTGAGTGAGGATGTCTAATCCTATGATTTCATTCCCACATGGAAAGAGAATCCAATACCTGTTGCAGTCATACAGGACCCCATCAACATGACAGTAACTACTGACAGAAAACACAAATCGGGTCAATTGCAACCGGACAGCTGTGTTCATATGAAGTTTCTGGATGTAAAAGACATACAGCTAGAAACTAACCATACAGGCTGGGTTCATACAACATGCAATTTTGTTAGGAAGTTTGTGAATACAATTTATAAGTACATCCTATGGATTATGAATCAAACCAGCATCCAAATCAAGTATGATGACTTTGCAGCATTACATGGGAACTACAAGCTGGTACTGTAGTTTGCCATTCTGTGTGATGTGATTTTCAATTGCATTTGGCAGCATCACTCTACATCTTTACTAGACAGCTGAAGATTCTTTTAAATTATATTCACACTTTTGCAACAGACATGTTATATTGCTCCAAATTCCCTTTCAGATGCATTCCTCAAGTTATAATATGTATAAATGAAGAAAATCTTGGAAAATCTTGAAAAATGAAAACCAGGCGATCAACATAATTTCACACCTAATAATCAGATGCACAAACTGGTAGAAAAATTGTAGCAGGTAAGGCAGATCCTAACAGATCAGCTGCAAAGGCAGCACAAAACTAGCATCACCTCCTTTGACACAAAGGTTGGTTAGTCTAGGTGCCACTTTGATTCCCCTAAGGGGAGGGCACTTCGAATGGGAACCAAGGAGATCCTGCAGCATAAAAAGGATCACATTGCAAGTAGAGGTCTGGAGCTAGACAGCCTGGGAGTGTTGCCAATGCAGCTCTCCCCAGCTGTTTCTAAGATACCCCATTCATTTCTAAATTACCAACCAGCGCTGGATTGCGTGGCACTCGATCCAAGTTCTTTTTCTTTTTTAAACCAAAATTGCACTTAAATCTCATTTGCAGCCAAGGGAATCAGGTTGCTAACAAAACATGATCCATCAGGGATGATAAATGAAAGCTGCAAATTAGATACGTGTAACGTGATTCTCGTGAACAGAATTTGGCACACCTTAAATCGGGAGGGGGCAACGGAAGAGAGCGAGTTTGCATCTAAAGGCTGCGCACCAAACGTATTTCTTTCTCTGCCTTCAGGAGCAACTGAAGCCTCCGAGGTTATAATTCGGCGTAGCAGGCATTCATTTCCTCTCTCCCTGTGGTACACCCCCCACCCCACCCCACCCCAATCCCCAATTACCTGAATTGGTCAAACTGGGCATATTTGGTCCAGTCCTCTGGGTTGCTCTCGTAAGATTCCATTAAAGTTTGCACTTCTGCCACATTGACTTTATCGCTCGCAAACAAGTGATGCAGGATCTCGATCAGCTCCTTCAAGGTCTGCGCTTTCCACGCTTCTCCCTGCATCGGGTAGTCCATAGCTCTGGGCCGCCGCTCCGTTGCAAGAAAGTCTTCCCGCTAGATGGACAATGAAAGCTCGGCTCTCCACCCCGCACCGCAACGCCAAAGCAACGCTCGCACTGAAGCCGCCGGCTCCGCTCGCCTCTCTCTCTCTCTCTCTCTCTCTCTTTCTGGCGCTCAGAGGAGGAACGTACCAAATATCTAAGGAGAGCAGAGGGAGGTACCAACTCGGCCCTTTCAGCCAGCTATAGGTCCCTGGGCAGGCTAAAATAAAAGACACCCCCAGCGTCGCCGCCAAAGAGTCCAGGGGCTGCTCTTTTGAGAGCCCTCCGCTTTTCCAAAACTGAACGTCCGCCTCCCTTATTGCCTCCCGGCCCCATTTCACACAAGATAAGGTCCTAAGCGATACGGCGCTCAGACTCTGCAGAGCAAACGGAATTGTGGGGCGAATGCACAACGCGAGGCCTCATCAATGGAAGAAGGGAGGAGGTCTCGGCCCCCAAAGATTCTCATATGTAACCGATTATTGCTCATCTTGACAACTACAATAGAAGGCGAAGCCTCCCGGTTCGATCGGATTATCCAGCAAATCTTAAAGAGAGATGCCACGTCCGTTCGTTCTCTTCACCCCCACCGGCCCCCACTTCGTTTTAGGCGACAGTGGAGCTTTAAATTTCCACTTTTCGTGGGGCAATCGTCAATGAGACCCGGAGAACGCAAAACGATTATGCTCGAATAATAGAAATGCGCTCGATGCTGCAGGTTGCTTACTAGTTCTCTCCCATATCCTTCAACTGGCTGGCTTAAAAGTGCCAAAGTAATAATTTGGGGAAGTGGGGGGAGGTAATTGTCCTCCTTCTATCACAGTAGGCACAGTAACGCCGTTTTGAAACTGGAATTAAGATTTAGCAAGGCTTCGTGCAAGCATCGGGGTGTGTGCTCCAAGGTGAAATGATGCAGTTAGGGGTCAGCTACATCCAGAGATCGCTAAACTTGGCTAAAAATAATATTGCAGCAGGAGAAAACAGGTGCAAAATCCCAAAGCAAACATAAAAACTGTTTGAAGTTCTTCTGTCAAAATGCACTAAGTCAATCATTAGCTCGAAAGATAAGCTCCCACTTACATCATTCATACTTCTGGCATGGCAACCAAGAGAGGGCAGTAGCATCATCAGCTGAAATTTCAGCATAAAGTCCATGTAGTAAAATTGTGTATCATCTATTCTGAACTGGAATAAAAAGATTCTGACCCGTTGGTAACAACAGACTATATCAACACACATATGTGCATACTTTTTGCACAACTATTAAATCCTTTTGTGGTGTATTATATGTAACCATTACTGCTAATCTTTACATTTATAAGGTAATGTTAGCTAAATTCTTTGCGTTGTGTTAAGCTATACTAAGAACCCATCTGAAAAACTTAACATTGCAGTTATTATTTGCAGCTGGGGTACTGAAAGCACAAAATAATCCTTCCATTTAGAACCCCTCAAATATACATACTTTATTTCAGTGAAATCTGACAGTCCTAATCACCTTGTTTAATGCTTTTTTCTGCATTTAAACATGCTGAGTTTATAAATTTAGTTATTTTCACAACTGGAGAGTTGGTCAGGCATAACTTTTTAATGCTCCTATTTAAAAGCTGACCATGCTGATTTTACCAGTCTTTACCAGTGCATCCTGCTGCCTGTATGAAATAAAACATTCTGTTATTTGGTGCAGAATAGAGGACCTAAAGAGGAAAGGCTGATGGGATTTCTGAATAGTAATGGTCCAACTGAATTTATTTCCAAAATCAAATTGCTAGGCAACATTTTGAATTAGCATTTTGAATATTTTAAATATTTATATACTTTAAATTTTATATTTCTTCTAGTACTCAAAATCTTGAAATCCAATTTTATGTGAACTATCTAGAAATGACATAAATTTTTAGCGGAAACATACATGTGGCTTTCAAAAAGGTTGCACAAATCAACTAAATACAGAATGTTAGTACATGCTAAATGCTAAAAAGATCCACAAAATTGATACTAATTATTAAAGGTTCAAGAAGAAATATTGCTGGTTGGTCCTTCAAAAACTTAACAGTCAGCGTGTAAAAATGTTGTGATTCAAAAGCAGTATTAATTTCTTTGGAATTTGTTTTCCAATGGACTGGTACATCTGTTTGCATTTTTGTCTGAATTAAACACACATATTGATGTTTGATTTCCTTATTAATAGCATTCTTTCCATACTTGAGCCATTAAATGAAGCAACCTGGACAGGTGCCTCCGATCAAGAAAGGCTGACGTATGTATGGTTGCATATTTTGACATTTTGGCCTCAATACAGGAGGTCATGATTTTGTTCCAGGAGGTTAGCATTTAGTTTGGTAGCGAGAAACTTATAGCCTGTCAGATACTGCCCAATTCTAACATGCAAGCCTGCAAAGCCAAGGAAGAATATTAAGAGCTATTTTGAAATGGAAAATCGTAGGTCATCCATGGGCTGGATTTAGCATCCACCTAAATTAAAGAAGTAAAGCGCTCTTTCTGCGGAATACCATTCCACCAAATGAAGAACCATATCCTTGCTTCTAGTGTGCAAGAAACTTTTAAAAACACAATGCTTTAATGTGTATTTGGAGATTGAGGCGAGGATGAGATAGGATCTGGCTGATTCATGTTGTCATGATTTTATATTAGTATTACTCTGCTTTTGAATTTGAAGTGCTCATAATTGACTCCCAAAAGTGAAGCGGCAAAGAACCATTTACAAGGGCAGATGAGAATATGAGAGGGAATAAGGAAAACCATTAAATAACTTCAATATATCATAGACAATTCTCAGAAGCCTTCTGGAGTAGCCACAGTGAGACAGGTAGCGAATAAATTTAACACATAAATAATTTCTGCAATCTTGGCTTGAAAAATACTAAAAAAATAACCTTACCAAAACAAATAGAAAACGAAGATCTAACATGATTGACCTTCTTCACAGCAATTATGCTTGAAACAATTTTCCTGCTTTTAACATGGTTCCTTTCTCGCCCCCATATTCAATCTTTATTTGGTAAATTGTGCTTTATCAATTTTGATTAAAGAATAGTTTAGACAGTTTAAAAGAGGAACAAGTTAGTGCAGACCATAGCTAAAAAGCAAGATACTATTAATTTCACTTTTGACTGAATATTATGATTAAATATTAAAATACTACTGATATAGTTCTTATTCACTCTCTAAAATAGAGAAAATCTGATCAATGATATCTCTTAAAGGTCATTATTTGATAGTTATTTCCTTAAATAATGTAACAAGATTCTGTAGGCTCCACTTGAAGCAACCTGTTGAAAGATATAAATATGAAATATAAAGGTTGACAGACTTCAATGAGGAAGGTGGCTTTGCACATAACATTTGGATTAATATATAAATGGAAAGAAGTAACAAAGGTCACACATTAGAAAAAATATTTATACCTTGGATAGGAAAAAATGCAGAATGTGGTTTGCTTTTGAAGTGGTTCTGAAATTTAATGTGTGAAGATTATATCTGAGCTTAATTAGAAGAATGTGATTATTTTCCACTTATAGACTTTAAAAAAGAATGCAAAAATTACAGGGAAATTTGTTTGTGTGTGCTTAGGAAGGTAATATTTGGTTTAAAACCAAAAAAGAAAAAAAAAGTTGAAATGAAGTTTTATGATAATAGTGTTTGCTCATCAGCACCTACTGAGAAATACATGGTGAGAACGTTTACTGCATGTTTGATTTAGAGAGTGTGATAAATTGCATTTAAAATAAAGAATCACAGACAAGACCAAATAGAAAATGTGTCCATTTATCTCAGATGTAGATGCTTTAAGCTTTCCATGTATAATAAAGCTCCTTCAAAGAGCGAGACTGTAAACTCCACACAGCTTGGTGAAATGTACTCTCCATGTCAGGCATGAACCTGTTTCCCAGGAACAGACGTGTCAAATTTTGGAACAATAAATGCTAAATTCAGCTGTAAAGATTGCAGATTAATTTCTGCAAGAAAATTATCAAAGAAATTGTACTATAAACATTCCTCAGTATACGTTTCTGTGCTTTTCTCCTATGCTGATGCAGAGAAGAGAGAAGAAGAAAAAAAAGAACTAGTGCAGATATTTCTTCCATTTGTCCATGGGGAATGTCTCTGAAGATTATTTTAGCCAATCTACTATCTAATAGTCTTAAGCAACTTTAGTTATTAATTCATCCCCAGGCCTGAGTTTTACAATAATGCAATACAAGTTTGCCATCGCTTCCAAAACACTGTAAGAAAACAAGAAAAAAAAGTTTAACAAGCAGTGAAGCAACAAATGTTAATATTTAATTAAAATTTATATTAGCAAATTCTATTGTAGTTAGTTAAGTCAGTTATACAATGGTTTTCTTGTGAAATGCTGCCATCTATTGACAATAAATTTTAAAAAGTTTTGATTACACTGTTATTTGTGTGATACATCTTAAAAACATGAGAGGACTCTGGTACCCTTAAACCATATCCTTAAATGTGGTGCTTCCAAATTTAAAAAAAAAACATTTTGTAGAAGTCTTTACCAAATTTCCTAAACATTTAGTGCCTTTAAAAGAGGCATTGCAAGATTTTAGAATTAAGTCTGTTGGTTAATTTGGTTAAAAGTTGGTATCCACCTCCCCCCCCCAATACTAAATTCTCTAGCACCAAATGACCTTTTAATTCCTACCATAAGAAGCAGGAATAATTTTGTAAACCAGTAGTCACCTCATATAGTGTTCCAACCTCCTGATCTGGTGAAGGAGCAAAGGACTGATTCACGTAAATAAACTGCATGAGAAAGAAATACCACATTGGTAACTTTTTATCAACTCCAAACACAAGAATGTTGCTCAACAATATTATGACCATTATTTCCTTTAATATTTAACATATTTTCTATCTGTGGAATCCTTATGCCCTCTGGGCTTGGTTGTTTGCTTGCAGACGTTTCATTACACAACATCATCATCAGTGCTCCTATTTTTTTATCTTCAAAATGTTGCATAACAATCCAAGTATTTTATACTTATTCAGAAAGACTAATTCAGTAGACATACTGATGATAATTTTGTATTGCAATTATCAGGTTAAAGGGAAGAACAACATCCCCAAATACAAGACAGAGGATATACTGCTACTGAACTCCTTCCTCCACCCCAAAAAGTGTTGCAGTTATTGAAATTAGAAAAACAGCCTACTGCTGATCCAAGAAACTGGGCTGCTAAATTGGTACTTCCTGCTTCACATCATATTCAGTAGCATCATTAAACAATAGGTGATTGAAAAGAATAAATTGGGCTCAGTGGAAAATTTGTAACCTCCAACAAATAGGAATTTTGAATCTATCCTAATATTTGGAATAGTGTTTTCTTTCAACCCCACCCCCTTTTTTTGGCTTGTGTTATTAACAGTTATAATTTTTGTTAATAATGAAAAACACAGACAAAATCTTTTGGGCCCTTTATACAAGCCATTGTGTAGAATTCAACTCATTTAAATTTATGATCACTGACCAATACATAGCAATATAAACAGCTATATAAAAGAATAAAAACCACTGTTTTCACAAAATATGTTATGGCATCTTCAGCAAATTCTACCAATGTAGGAACTGAATAAAATGTATTTATGTTACACATAGCATTGACCAAGAATCAAATGGTAAATGGGTAAATACATAGTTCATCTTCTTTTCCCTCAAAGTTTCCAAAACAGCAGAAATGTAATCCTGCCCTCAGATTTTTGTAAATGTGACTACATACATGAATAATATTGTCTACTGTTCTTACGTCACAGGGATAATGATGTAATCTTTCACATGGTATTTTTTTTGAAGCTGTGTTCTATTACAGTAGGCTAGAATAAATTAGCTCAGATGTTTAGATCTTCATAGGGAACAGCAATAATCTAATGAATTTGTGAAAAATTTTAGGTGGCAGTATTTAGCGCTGCTTCAACTGTACATCTTTTATGTACAGTTTAGCAGAATTATAACCCATGTGCTCCACTGAGATTTTATGGCTCTCTGGTAGAATCAATGTTAAGATTTTTCAGGGGAAAATGATTATAATTTGGATTGAGATCCATACTCAACTCTCCACTTTTAAAACTCCAATGTCCAGGTTGTAGTGGAAATACTTCTGGGTAGCTTTGAAATTTAGACTGCATTATTTCTGAAGAATTTATAGCTGTGTAGAAATCCAAATCGGGTAAGTTGTAGTGTATATTTGGCTTAAGTTAATTTCAGGTTGTATCATGTGTGGAAGTTCCTTGACCTTCTTGGCAAATACCATTGCCTTGATTTTATGGAAGTTAATTTGTAAACTTTCTACTTCACAACACTGGACAAATGTTTTTCAATTTGTCTTTTCAATCCCACTTCCGTTCCCAAAAGAATGACCCTATTAACATAGGGAAGGCGTGGGGCAGGCCATTAAGCAAGCTTAGGTAGGTGAAACATTAATGTGCAAGTTAATTATAAGCAGAACCAAAGCATATCCCTGTTTCAACCTAATGACTCTCTAACCAGGCCAGTTAAATAGCAATAGCAATAGCACTTAGACTTATATACCACTTCACAGAGCTTTACAGCCCTCTCTAAGCAGTTTGCAGAATCAGCATATTGCCCCCAACAAACCGGGCCCTCTTTTTACCAACCCCAGAAGGATGGAAGGCTAGTCGACCTTGAGCCGGTCAGGGTCAAACTCCAGGCTGTGGACAGAGTTAGCTTGTAATACTGCATTCCAACCACTGTGCCACTATGGCTCCTTGCATTCTAAATGGCATTCTAACCAATGGCTTACTTAGAATTGGAATAAAAATAATAGTAAAAATAATAAACAGTTAAAAATTGTAATCAGATTTTTCCCATAATTACTCTCAAGACTAACACTTAAGAGTACATATAATAGGATGCTCAGACCATATACAAACATTACAAGATGATGTAAAGTTACCACTTGCTCAATGAAGGAATCCCTCAGTCTAAATCTTGTTTGTTCCTCTCCTACCAATCTTGATCTTGTATCCAGTTAAGTAGCATTACACAAAGATGTTTAACATGTAATTTGCTAATCATTTTTAATAAATGATTTGGGCAATAATTGTCAGGATCTTTTCTCTATCTTGATTCTTGGAACTGAGCCAAAGTGCCAATCAAGGTGCCCATCAATCAACATAAAATTAAATCTAATTATTAAAACCAAAGAACTTAGTTTTATGGGACAAAATCAGAAAATGGGGCCAATTAACTTTCAATCATTCAACAAGTTGTGTGACATCATGGACTAGTATGGCAAACAAGTCCAACATAATATCTATCTTTATTCCCATATCTGATAGTGCATAGTTTTATTGTCCTGCAGCATATGAACTTCAAGCCAGTCACATGGGCTTATTTTAGGGAACCTTTTGCAGCCACAATTAATTTTGATGCCATGAGGAAACTGACTTTATGAATGTTTATCTATATAATAGTTTCAAATGGGATGGCACTATACAGTATACAACAATAACAATAGCACTTAGACTTATATACCGCCCTCTCCAAGAGGTTTACAGAGTCAACATATTGCCCCCAACAATCTGGGTTCTCATATTACCAACCTCAGAAGGATGGAAGGCTAAGTCAACCTTGAGCCTGGTGAGTTTTGAACTGCCAAACTGCAGGCAGCCAGCACTCAGCAGAAATAGCCTGCAGTACTGCACTCTAACCCCTGCGCCACCATATACTGCCAATTTTGGCACTCATATTCAGATTTTTGTTTTAAAAAAAGTTATGCATTCCTTCAGTTTCTTATTTAAGCATGAGAACATAATTACATACCAGCTGTTCAGATGCCAAAAGTTTGAGAAATTTTTTGATGAAGTCAATTAGGCTTTGTATTGTTCGAGTTTTTTCTACAGTCCATTTCTTGGTCTTCATTATAGGAGTATCTCCAACAGCTTTGAGCAACACATCAACTAGAAAACAAAATATGTTGTAAATGAAAAACTGAAAAATCAAACATAATATGTGCTAAAGTATACTGAATCAAGTCTCAAAAATACAGAATGGGCTTTAGAGATAAAAGCAAACACCCTCATCTGTAATTTTTTCTTCCACTCAATCACATCAGATTCTCAGAGACTTTCTGGACAAGCCCCTGTAGCTTTCTCTGCAAGGTTTTTTAGAAATAGTTTGCCATTATCTCCTTCCTAAAGCAGAGAAAAAATGACAAGCCCAAGGTTGCCCAATTGGCTTTATGCCTGAGACAGAATTTGACATCCTAGTCTCCAGGTTTCTAGCCTGATGTCTGAACCACTACACCAAACTACTTCCCAATGGCTTATTATGCCAATTTGCATTGCTCTATTTAAAATATATATATTTAGAAGATAAAACCAAGATAAATCTCATGACCACAATAAATAGGAAATGATTAATCAAATAGTTATAAAAGAAATATCCAGCTCAGCTACCATACATACAGAATTTCTGCTAAAAACTGTAAAATAAAATGTAGTTGCAGAGGCTAAAATGTTTACTAACAACCTGTAATAATATAACATAATGGATTTGTGATAGCGATAAATTCCAAACCAGTGGTGAAATCCAAATTTTTTTATTACCGGTTCTGTGGGTGTGGTTTGGTGGGCGTGGCAGGATACTGCAAAATCTCCATTCCCACCCCACTCCAGGGGAAGGATACTACAAAATCTCCATTTCCTCCCCACTTCTGGGGGAAGGATATTGCAAAATCTCCATTCCCACCCCACTCTGGGGCCAGCCAGAGGTGGTATTTGCTGGTCTCCGAACTACTCAAAATTTCTGCTGCTGGTTAGAACCAAAATTATGTTTTGAAGATGATGAAGGTAGGATTTTGATGGTGGAAATAAAAATGAACTTAAAACAAATATTACTTATTGCAGTATATGGACCAGATGAAAAACGAGAAGAATTTTATCGAAGATTACACAAAAAATATTAGAACTGGATTATGAATATATATGTATAATGGGTGATTTTAATGCCATAGTAGAGGTGGACTTGGACTATAAAACAACGAAGACTAATAAAAAGTCTAGAAGAATATTGCCGAGATCTTTTTTTACAGTGATGGCAGAATTGAGTATTCAAGATATATGGAGACAAAAGCATTTGAAAGAAAAGCAATATACTTTTTATTCAAATAGACACTTACCATGGGCGAGGTTAGATATGATATGGATGTCAACAGAATTTATGGATAATATTCAAGCAGCAAATATTGACTCAAATATTTGGGCGGATCATAACCCAATGGTCAAAAGAAAAAGACAAGATGGACTTTAAATGCAATAATATTAAATGAAAAAAATTTTCAACAGCTTATGGAAAAAGAATTAGAGTTTTTCTTTAAAGTAAATAAAAAAGAGGACATATCACTTCAGATTGTATGGGACACTATGAAAGCTTATATTAGAGGTCTGGCAATAACTTATTTGGGAAAAAAGTATATAAAGAAAAGACAAAAACAGATAAGACTGGAAGAGGAGTATAAGAAATTAGAAAAAGAACTCCAAAAAGATATACAAAATAAAAAAATTAAGAAGTTGATGGAAGTGAAAAAATATGAAATAAATTTAAATGAGCAGGAACAATTAGCAAATAAATTAAGAGCAACTAAACAGAACTTTTTTTGAAAATGCAGATAAACCAGGAAGATGTTTAGCATATAAATTGAAAAAAGAGAAGGAGAAAAAGGTGATAAAATATTTACAAGATGAAGAGGGGACAATATGTTACAGAAATGAGGAAAAGAAGATGATAATTCAAAAATACTATAAAAAACTTTTCTCTCAAGAAAAAATTTCACCCCTGTTCCAAACGCAAGAGGGTAATACAACCCTGTCCCCATCATTGCCTTTCTTATTCTTGCCCAGCTTATCCTTCAACTGCAAGTAAAAGAAGATGGTCCCTTTTGCCGATTTAAAATAGAGATGAGCTGAAATGGGATTAAGGTCACAATGAAGTATATGGCATTCTTTATGATTTTAAAATGGACCTTGCACATTCCAAGATATAGGTAATTCTAAAATCTAATAAAAATGTCACATGCACAGTATCAGAAAGAGAAAGGACTGCCACCGGAAGAGCATGTAATTAGAAAAATATTAAAAAGAGAACTCGGAATATTACATGGTGTGGGAAATGTGGTATAAGTGGATGGAAGATAAAAGTAAAAGGTAGAATAAGGGAGGGTAAATTAGGGAACACCATGTATATAATTTGTATATATTCATGAACACCGCTAAACCGAAAACTGTTGAATTGTATTATCATGTAATTCAATAAAAATTATATTAAAAGAAAAGTCACATATTGCCATGCATCTAACAGCTTCTCTTCATTGGAAAGATGCAAATCAGCAACTTTTCAAAGGGCTCCGGACACTACTCCATGATGATGGCTAAAGGTACTTTGCATGTGGCCCTAAGCTTGTACATTGTACTTTTAACTATATACTTTTTTAAAAAATAATAATTGACTTAACAGCTAGAAAAGAATTTAAGAGGAACCTGGCATCTATGAATAGTTTCAGTCAAACCAGTAAAGTTCTACTATTAATTTTCTCTGTCCCTAAATAAGCAAACTGTGAATTTATTATAATGATATAATCGCTCCAAACTCAATAGCAGAAAATATGACTTCAGCAACAGAGTGGCCAATGTCTGGAATGCACTACCTGACTCTGTGGTTTCACCCCAAAACCCAGTGGTGGGTTTCAAATTTTTTTTACTACCGGTTCTGTGGGTGTGGCTTGGTGGCCGTGGCATGGCTTGGTGGGCATAGCATGGAAAGGATACTGTAAAATCTCCATTCCCACTCCACTCCAGGGGAAGGATACTGCAAACTCCCCATTTCCTCCCGATCTGCTGGGACTCAGGAGGGAGAGAATAAATGGGGGCAGGGCCAACCAGAATTTTTACTACCGGTTTGCCAAACTACTCAAAATTGGGGCCACCGGTTCTCCAGAACTGGTCAGAACCTGCTGAAACCCACCTCTGCCAAAAAAACCCAAATTTTAACCTTAGACTGTCTACTGTAGACCTCACCCCATTCCTAAGAGGTCTGTAAAGGGCGTGCATAGCATGCCTGTCCTAATGTTCACCAGAGTGCCTAGCGTGCCTGTCCTAATGCTCCCTTTATTTGTATTCATTTTATGTATTCAATCCATGCTTATATACATTACCTAATACAGATGTCTTCAAACTTGGCAGCTTTAAGACTTGTGGACTTCAACTCCCAGAATTCTCCAGCCAACATAGCTAGCATAGCCACAGCTATGCTGGCTGGAGAATTCTGGGAGTTGAAGTCCACAAGTCTTAAAGCTGCCAAGTTTGAAGATCTCTGACCTAATACGTACTTGACAAATAAATAAAAATAAATAAAGAATAAAATTTAAAAAATGAGGCCTAGATCGGGGGAGGGGGAGCACTTTCACGCAGACTCCGGGAATCACAAAGCGGAGAGGGGAACAATCAACAGGAAACTGGGAAGGTGAAAAAAGGCTGCTATATCTACGACGCCCAGTTTCCCGGGGCCGCCCCCCCCTCCCGCCCTGCCCGACAGGTGATCTTTCCTCCTCCCGCCGGTTTACTTTTCTTCTTCGTGTCTCCCGTAGGTTCTTCGGCCACCGGGGAAAGAGCCGAGGGGGGAGTCGCGTCGAGGGCCCCTACCGCGACGGCTCCTCCTCCTCCATTTTCCGAGGTTTCTTCTTCCCCACCTTCCCCTCGGCCCCCCTCCTCGGGAGAACAGCCAGGAGCCGCAGCAACCGGCAGTGTCTCCGGCTTCTCGCTGGTCTCCGACATAGTGATGGCGAAAGCGGAAGTGGCGCCCCTCCCCCGTCCCTTTCTCAACGTCTGACATTAGGAGCACGTGACGGTGAGTTCAGCCTTCGAGGGTTTGTTTGGGGTTTTTTTTGGTCCCCTCCCGGCCGCCGTTATCCCGAGTTAGTCAAGTGACGTTCTCCTTCGGCCTCCAGCCCGTAGAACGGTTCTGCCTCTTGACTCCGCCTTCGCTCGCTCGAGGCTTAGAGAGGGAGGGGACGGAGCGGAGGAGGGGAGGGGCTTTGCCGTGTCGCGCGCCGCAGAGTGGGGTACGCGAGCCCCCCTCCTCGCGCCTCAGTGGGGGGGATCTTCAACCGCCGCCCTCACCATGATTAAAGCGATCCTCATTTTCAACAACCATGGGAAGCCGCGCCTTTCCAAATTCTACCAGCGCTATGTGAGTGTCGGGAGGGGAGAGGCCGGCCTTGGGTAGCTGAGGGGAAGGGGGCTCCGTTCGCACGACACACACGGAAAACCATAAATTAGCCAGCTTTTAGTCTCCGGGGCGGGCGAGCCATGGGCTTAGCATTCGTAACGAGGCCAGGAAACGGGTTGAATGGGCGCCGTCCAAGCCGCCTGAAGGCACGGGTTGGGCTGGGAATGATTCGACGCCGTGACGAGGAAGTCAATGCGGGGCGGGCTGAAAAGTCTCCCCTCAGAATCCTTCGTTTTGCGGCGAGCGCCAGATTAAGGAACCCGATTCGGCTCTAGGAGGAGGAAAAGACGGAAGGGAGGCTGTTGGCTAAATGTTTACGTGTACAATAGCGCCTCTTCCCCCGGGTCGTTATTCTTCAGGGTTTCTTATCCAGCGGCTTCTGCGCGAGAGGCGGAGAAGATAACGGCGGATCTCAGGTTGCACAGACGGCAGGCAACCTTCTGAGTTAGAGCAGTTGTTTCCAATACATCCAAGTGCCCATATTAATTCTCATAGGAAATATAAAGGACACACCTGAATAGGAGAAAATCTGAAGGAGGTTCAAGGAGGGTAAAACATTGGTTTATGTTTATAACTTTGCTTTACAAAGGAAAATTCAGGGGCGAAGTCAAAAGTAAAAAAAAAAAAAAAAAAAGAAATCTAAATTTTTATAAAATATATTATGACCGCTGTAGCAATCTGGTGTTTTCAAAACGTTTAGGGATTGCAGCTCTTGTTGTTCCCAGCCCGGTTGCTATGCAACTTTGCTCACCTGGAGCTTCCAACGTCTCACCATTGGCCAAATGGGCTGGGAATGATACAGGTAATCTGATTTTGAAGCTTTTTTTTTTTTTTTAAAGATAAGGTAGGAAACAGGAGAGCCTGCTTGGATGCAATGAACTTCTCATGTTGCCTGAGAACTAAAGCTTTTTTCACATCAATGATATACGATGCTTAGCCAGCATTGAGATAACATAAGTTTATCCTGTGCACTGTTATTTATTTATTTATTTAATTTATTTATTTATTTTTAAATTTATAGACCGCCCTTCTCCCGAAGGACTCAGGGCCGTGTACAGCCAAAGTAAAAAACATAAATACAAACATTAAAAGCAATTTAAAAAGATATATATAAATTTGGCCCCAATGTTAAAAAACAATAACAAAACATATTAAAAACATTTAAAAAGCATTAAGCCAGCCCAGCTTGCTGAAAAAGGAAGGTCTTCAGGGCACGGCGGAAGGCACTGAGGTCTTGAATTCTTTGTATCTCTTTATAAATTAAAAAGTTGAGTGTTTAGCTTGCTGCTATTAGGTACCTGATGGGAGAGAGAAAACAACAGCAAATATATGTTTATCGAAGAGAAATGCAAAACTTAAGAGTTGCTTATTTTCTGTTAAAATTGGTATAATGTGGCTTTGCTGATATATAGAAAAATGTGTTTTTTCTACATGTAACCAACTGTGTATGATGGTATGTATGAATGTTTTGTTATGTAAATATGACAGTTCTGATTAGCACCATAGATATGCAATAAATCATGAATGTTTGTATGCTAGCTTCCTAAAGGAGTGGCTACATGTGAAAATATGTTTTTTTGGGAATTAAGCAGGACCATGGAGACAGCAAGGTTTTTCATAGTAGATGTTTATTTTATATGTTAAACTTATACACTGTCCATTTTATCCAAGAGACTCTGGACTGTTTACAAAAAAACATTTTTATTACAACATCTTTACTTATGCTGGTTAAAGTGCTACCAAATGCAACCAAAAGTGGCTTTGTGGCCAGAAAGTAAAAGATATGAAAAATATTTGTTATGGGTATTTGATAGGGAGTATTAAATAGAGTGATCAAGAACTTGGCATATCAGCCAAATTCCAAAGAATTTAGCCAACATTGGAACAAATTTGGATATTGAAGGGAACATCTGATTCACTAGGGTTATAAGATATAATTTTATATAGTGTAAAAACAAACTCTTACATGTATACACTCCAAATGCTCAATACAGCATACATTTTCACCTGGAGCAGCATTCCAAGGTATTTAAAGTCCCACAATGAATCTGAACTTTTTGAGGGTTTTAACATAAGTTTGTTTGGGTCTGACATTAACTGTGAGAACACAACAGCTTTTCAGTTGCTATTTAAGCTCTTCCCAAGGCCTTTTGCAAGCGTAAATAACACCCCCTTGTATTGAGTGTGCTTGATTCTTTTTCATTCCTGTCTGATTCTTGTCATCTTTTATTTTTGTCTCTTTCCTTTTGAAAGAAAATATTTTTACTTTTCAATCACCTAGAGTCACTGGGAAATGGATGGCTTACATTTTTAATAAATAATGTGGTTTTGTTATAAAAGTTGTGCTATATATGATAATAGAGGAATGCTTGTATTTGGAAACATCAGTATGTTTCCTTTCTTTTCAGAGTGAAGATATACAACAACAGATTATCAGAGAAACATTCCACTTAGTATCAAAACGTGATGAAAATGTTTGTAATTTCTTAGAAGGAGGCTTGTAAGTATGATCAAACTAGAAGCTAGACTCTCAAAGATTGAAAGAGAGAAATATGGAACCTATATAACTGGAAACATGGCATTTGGGTTCTTTCACACTTTTCTGATACCATTAGCTAGAAGCAGAATTTGAACCTTAAATCACAGGGATTGACATAGTTGAACTCCTTCATTGAAAAGCATGTAAATGTTTGGTTAGACCATTATTTATTGTGTGATCTTAAATCCTCATTAGCACTCAGTTTGCAGATTCTTTCTCTTAGTCATTCTAGATCTTGCTAAGAACTTTCTAATTTTTTCATTTTTTATTGTGTGAACACGATATGTTTATAAAGGGGAGACTATGGTAAAATTTATCCTCACAGTGTTTCTATATCTACTATTGTGGAACATTTCTTATATATCAAAATAACAATAGTGTAAATATATATATTGAGATTATCATTAATTTTTTTATTAAATAAAATTTATGCAGTCTTCCAGAACTGAAAATCTTTATCACCTTTTAAATAATACCCTTGTTGAATAGCTGCCTTGTGCACAACAACTTTTGAATATCATTGTTGATCGATTCTACATATATTTGCATCTTTTTATTCAACGGGATGGAAAGCTATAACCTGCATGTGGTCTGCTATTCCAGCTCTCAGTCTTAGGCCTCTGACATTTAACAGCAAATAGTGCCAGCACCACCTTTTTCTGATTTAAAAAAAAGGAACCCAACATTTAAGTTTAAGCTAAGGCATATTGCTTCTGTTTTACTTAAACTACCCCCACCAAAGGTATAGTAACCGTTTCTCCCATGTGTTTAAAATAATGTATTTCTAAAAAACCTGCAGTCCCTGGCTGCAAAAAGATCGTCAATCCCATTGTAAAACATAAATCAGAGCATATATCTACTAGTATATTTAAATGCTTTGAATGTTAATGGTTTGCCTTTGACATCATTATTTTTTTTGCCACAATTATGCATCATGTTTTTCTCTCTTAGCTACCAACCAAGACCATTGGAATGTTGTTAATTGCTCTTTGATGCTGTATTCTGCTTTAGATTAATAGGTGGATCTGACAACAAATTGATATATCGCCATTATGCTACATTGTACTTTGTTTTCTGCGTTGATTCTTCAGAAAGTGAACTTGGGATTCTAGATCTAATACAAGTAAGTCATCTACGAGAGGGTCACAATATTGTATTCTGTCCTTGTTCTTTGGTTTTTTTTTTACTTGATAATGAAGATTAGAAATTCTGAGAAGTACTATTTTGCTAAAATAATACAGTAATTGGATGACAATTAAACTGATCTCTTATTCATTGACCTTACATTTTCAAATTTCTCAGTATTTTTATTTGAATATTTTCTCAGTGTTAAGTATTAATACAAGTATCAGGAAATAACTACAGTTGTAACATCCTAATGCAAAGGTTAAAGAGTTGATGTACGCTCCAAAACATCCTTTGGAATGTAAAAAAATCTTGGTCATATTTGTGATTGGAAAATGATATAATAAAATGAATATAAGATAGATAATTTTAAGTTTGTAAAAGATTACAGGTAGTCCTCGATTTACAATTACAACTGAACCCAAAATTTTTGTTGCTAAGCAAGACAGTTAAGTGAATTTTGCCCCATTTTATGATCTTTCTTGCCACAGTTCTTAAGTGAATTACTACAGTTGTTAACTTAATAACATGGTTGTTAAGTGAATCTGGCTTCCCAGTTGACTTTGCTTGTCAAAAGGTCACAAAAGGTGGTCATGTGACTCTGGGACACTGCAACCCTTATAAATACATGCCATTTTCCAAGCATCTAAATCCCGTGAAGTATTAGTACCGCTTTATAAATCCTTAGTAAGATCACATCTGGAATACTGCATCCAGCTTTGATCACCATGTTAAAAAAAGATGTTGGAAAAGGTGCAAAAAAAAGCAACTAAGATGATTAAGGGCTTGGAGATAAAAACATGGAGAAAGGTTGCAGGAATTGGGATTACTAGTCTAGAGAAAAAAAGAACTAGGGGTGATATGATAGTATTCCCGTATTTGAGGGGCTGCCATAAAGAAGAGGGGGTCAACTTATTTTCCGAAGCACCCGAAGACAAGATAAGAAACAATGAAGGGAAACTAATCAAGGAGAGTAACAACCTAGAATTAAGGAGAAACTTTCTAACAGTGAGGACAATTGCCCAGTGGAACAGTTTGCCTTCAGAAGTTGTTGGTGCTTCATCAGTGGAGGTTTTTAAGAAAAGACTGGATAAGACATCTGAAATGATATACGGTCTCTTGCTTGAGCAGGGGGTTGTATTAGAAGACCGCCAATGTCCCTTCCAGCTCTATTCTGATTGATCACATGACTATGGGGATGCTGCAACAGTCCTAAGTATGAAAAACCATCATAACTCATTTTTTTCAGTGCCATTGTAACTTGGGTCAGTAAAAGAATGATTGTATGTTGACTATATGTAGTTCTCCATGATTTCAAAATATAATATATAATCATATTCTTTTGCTGTTGCAAAACAAAATTTGCATTTTGTTTATTTCACTTGCTTGCAAGTTTCCTATTCTCACATTGATATATTACCCAATAAAGGAGTAAGTATCTGGAGGAATGTAATTAAGGACAAAGCTGGAATTTTTGAAATCTGATGTTGCAACTGAGACTTATTTGGAAATTGTACTGCTTTTTAAAATTGTTTTAATTCAAGTTTAGGGATCGTGAGTTTCTTGGGATAGCATAAGTAGGATATGGTTTCTGTTATGGTATTATGAACAAGCTCATCCATAACTGGTCAAAACCACTTCTGGGCTGCCTACGTATAGAGATAGTCCTGTTCTTTTATTTATTTTGTGGCCACTAAGCTCATTAAGTGCATTTTTGGGTGGTTAACGTAAAAATAGAAAAAGTTAATGAAAATTAAAGAACAGCAATATAAACCAGTATAAGCAGAGCACAAAACGTTTTCAAAACCTAGAACGTCATTCCAGGTAGACTTACTCCACATCCTACACCAGTTCTTTAGGATGAAACCAACTGTTTAAAGTTTTATGGAAGCCTAGCATGATTGGGGCCTTTTGAATATCATGGAATATGCTGTAGTAAAGGGCAGGTGCCAGGACAGTGAAAGCAAAATTTGTGAGTCTCATTAGATCACATTGTTTCATTGGGGACACCAAGGCATGCTCATTCTGTCAGATCTAATGGGATGGAGAGAGAAAGTCAGAGATAAGTAGTCCTGCAAATCATGCTTTGAAGGGTTTTATTGGTATAAGCAACACTTGAATGCTTTCAGAAGCCTACAGGGAACCTTTGCAGTTTGCAGAGTAGCAGTTATTTATACCACTTCATTTTGAGCCAGTTGTATCTTCCAGGTGGTTTTCAAGGGAAGGCTTGCATAGATTGAATTGCATCTCTAGGCATCTTTTCTGCTGTCTCATCTCCTGTAGCATATTTGAACGAGAGGAAACTTTCTGGGATCCACAAGCAGAGAAAAATCCACATAGGTATAATCTATTTGAAGGTCATTGCCGCCTTGCTCCAGCTAGCAGTTGTAAGGCCCTGTGTCATGCCCCTGTCGGAGTCTGACTCTGAGATGGAAGAGGAACAGCTGACAGAGAGCAAGAGAGTGGCTCCATTGGCTGTGGAGGAAACTGGTGAAGGGCAAAGTCAGGCTGGGCAGAGCAGGGGAGAGTTAGAACAAGGGAGAGGGGGGTTTGATGAAGACCAAAGCCCATCCCCTCCTCATCCTAGGGCATGCAGGAAAGAACGGAGAAGAGAGCAACATGGGTTGCATGACTTATGAAGGAGGAAAGGGCCCTGATCCCCTTCACAAGATACACCTGGAGTTGGAATTTAAAAGGAGAGGCAAATGGAAGGGATGGTTGTCAGGAACAAAAGCTGAGTTCATGTTCGTGTTGACTGCTTTATCTGGGTTCCTGGCATCCTCCCAACTGGTTTAATTTATGGCTGTGCTACTTCAATTCTGGAATTCCTTATCTTGCTTGCCCTCCTGGATTAATTACCTGATCTTGCCCTGTTGGATTTATGGTTGGAAGTTTTGTCTGCTTACAGGTTTGTGGAAGGGTTT
Organism: Pantherophis guttatus; assembly: GCF_059756535.1. NCBI lineage: Eukaryota > Metazoa > Chordata > Lepidosauria > Squamata > Colubridae > Pantherophis > Pantherophis guttatus. The sequence goes on from NC_142064.1 coordinate 51,800,419, forward strand.
TTCACCAGACCGGAGAGTAAAGAGACATTGGGGGCAAAGTTTGGAGCTAATAAAGGGACTTATACTTATTTTCTGGCTATGTTGCCTTTGTGCTACACCACGGGTCATCACACCCTGTAAAACCATCTATCAGAGTTTCAGAAATGACAGTTTGTAATCCAACAGAGTCCATCAAGTATGTGTGGTAGATTGATTGAATAGGTACTTCCTGGGGGGGGGGCTCCCACTTAGGCTTCTGTGAGTAATGCCTCTAATTATACTGTAATTATATTCTATATATAAGTGGGGTCATATGCTACCCCAGATAGCTTTGAATAAAATGTGAAGTTTTATACAATTTTTTTCTATTGCTTACATAAAGAAGATATCTCATACATTTTTCTCTGACTATACTTGGGCCTCCTAACTTCTGTGAATTAAATAATTGTTTTTTTATATATATAATAGGAATGTGCATACTTCTAAAATAATTTTGAAGTGTTTTGAATTCTGTGTGAGCAAGCATCTTTTTATTCCTTAAAATAACCCAACTTTTTTCAAGCTTTTATGCATACCTTTAAGAGTCTCACTAATTTGGTAACTGTTTCCTTAAAGCATGTACATTTTTTAGACTTTAAGTAAACATAAAAAGTAAAGGTCCGATTATTTTAATTCATAAAATAGCAGTGTGACAGCTATATGTGAGAGCTAATGCTCTTTTTAAAAAACATGTACTACCCTAATATATAAACTTGTTAACTGTTGGTTTCAGAATAAAGCAGTAGAGGGAGCTAGGTGCTAACCTACCATTAGAGTCTAATTTTACTTACTTTTCTGATTGCGGGGATTTGAAAATGAATGTCCCTTTATTCACTGACAAACAACAAAGTATGTTTTTAGTGGCTTCCATTCATCTGTGCAGTTGAAAGCATACGTTTGCAGCTATGTAACTTTAATTTCTATAATCTCGCTGGCTTAATTTTCCATCAGTCTTTTTGTGTGCACTGTTTTAGTTTTTAAAATGCTGCCTACATACTACGTTGTGAATTGTAGAATTAAGAATTGTTAACATCACTACCAGAAAATGCTTAGTTGTGCACACACTTGAATGCTCTTATTTTATCCTATTTCAATAATACTTTTAGATGGATAATTTCTCTTAGTGTAACTTTTCTCTTTAGCTAAAAGCTATTTTGACATTAGGCTTAGAATATTTGTAATATAACCACATCATTATAATTTGATGTGTTTTATTCCATCTCCTTGCACCAGAAAGCAACAACTCAAATCCACAACACTGGGAGAATTAATTCTTACATAGTCAGGATTTTTTAAAATTAGATCTGTTTGTTATCATAACAAGAGCCAAGTGGAATGGCTCCTGCCTCAAAGAGCTCATGTAATTCATTGCATAAGGTGGATAGGAGACAGAGGTACAAACAACAGAGGTCCACAATATACAAAACTTGCTGTCAATATACAGCAGCTAAAGTAATTATTTCATATTACTTCATAGCTTTTTCTACAGTGAAGATATTTATAAGAAATTACTGGAGTCTTTTGTGGCATTTCCATTCAATCCTGTTGGGGAAAACTTGACATACACAGCTGTTCTAAGGCTATCACAAAATACATATTCCCAGAAATGTCTTTTGCAAATGCACAGAGATACTCAAAAGATCTCAGGAGGACATTAAAACAACTGCATTGAACCTTCAAATATCTGCTGCATAGCTTCAAGCAGCAGATCCAGAGCAAAATATTTCCTCAAATGATTTTCATTGTTCTAAATTTTTGGGAAAACAGACCAGAGAAGCAATTTTGTTGCTGCTATTTGAGTTTAACAAGCAACAGAAAGCAGGATATTATTACAGCAAAATTAGAGATTTATGCCAGTGTGATACTTACCGTACATTTCTCAGATTTCTAATTAAAAAACCTACCATACACTAAAATTAAAGTTTAATATGTTGTGTAGATTGCAAATAGGATACTTTTTTCTAGTACTTAACAAACAGGTGTCTTTACAAATAGTGGAAATCTGACTGTACAGTTTGATAAAGTTCATATATGAAGACATAAATAATAAACATAAGTAATCAAAAATCCACATGGGGGATTAAGTCCAGCAAACAAAAATGAGAGATGATATAAGTGAATAATCTTGAGGTGAGTGAAGGAAATAGGCACTGGAAACAGGAACATAATGCTACAGATAAAGTTAATTCTCAGCAACTATGCATTTGTTAAGGGCTTATATGCAGAAATACTATTCTAAACTCAGTAGGGGTTCTACATATTCCATTAAAAGAAATGTCTACCGCCATTGGACTTTTTAGCCTTTTTTTTTTCCAATTCTGAATTAGCTTTCCTGTCTGGCAAAAATATTTGTCTCATTAAGGGATTGAGGATTGAGAAGTGTCAATCAGGGTCAAGGTGTCAGTTACAAACCCAAAATTCCAGGCCAAGTCTGAAGTCTGACAAAGAGCTGCCCTTGACATTGTACTTCTCATTCTCTGACAAGGATTCATTTGAAGAAATCATGACAACAGACAATGAACATTATAAGCTGGTTTTTAAAATATTGATTGATGAATAGGCTGTTATATCATGAAAATGAGGTAAAGTTAACATTTTTCCAATCTTCTAGTACTACAAAAAAGAATTTGCAAACCATTTCTGTTTTAGAATGCGTAAAAAAGCTGTGGCTATACTTAAAGCTATAGTTAAACTGAACAAGCCCAAACTGTCTAGCATATACCATATTTTTCGGACTATAAGACGTTTCGAAGTATAAGATGCACCTAGCTTTTGGGAAGGAAAACAAGAAAAAAAAAATTGTCTTTGCCTCCCAGCAATTTGCCTCCTTGCAGCAAACAGCATGATTTTGCACGAGCCTGATTTAGCATGAGTAGCTGATTGGTGTTTGGATCTGCCTCCCAGAATACCTATTAGCTGTTCCAGGCTGCAGGGATCGCCACTGCCCATCACCGCTACCACCTATTGCCGCCTCCACGCACCCCATTTTCCGCCTCCGCGCATTCTGTTTTCACCCTCTGCATGCCCCATTTTCGGGGACAAGTAGTAGACTAAAAATGATATTTTCAACAATAATTTAGCTCTTCTGCATTGTCAAAATAGGAGTTATTCTATTACACTTACATTTCTATGTAAGTGCTAGATCATTATGTTAATGAAATTTGATCTCTACCGGTACCCTTGCTTAATGACCATTCATACAGCAACTGTTTGAAGTTAAGACAGTGCTGAACAGGAGGGCTTATGACGAATCCTTGAAGTTGTGGCCATCACAGCATCCGCTGTCATGTGATCGCAATTCAGGCACTTGGCAACTCATGTACAATTATGACAGTCACAGTGTCTCACAGTTACATGATTGCTGTTTACAAGCTTTACCACAGGCTTCTGACAAGCAAAGTCAATGGGAAAGCCAGCAGGGAGTTGCAAGTGATGATCACATGATGTCATGCTTAACCGCTACCAGGACTATCATTATAAATTGGTGAGGTTGTGATTTTTTTCTGTATACAACCATGTCACTTAGGAACAAAACTGCCAGTCTGAATTGCAGTTATTAAGCAAGGACTACCTGTAATGTTTCTGAGATCTTCCAAGAGTCAAAGCATATAGATATATTTGACTTCCTGAATTCTTTATAGTAAAAAGTACTTGGTTTCCATGTTTGTTCATAATGTCGAGGTTGAGTTGCTATACCTTTGACCCTTTGTTTTTTTCATCTACAGGTTTTTGTAGAAACTTTAGACAAGTGTTTTGAGAATGTCTGTGAACTGGATTTAATTTTCCATGTGGATAAGGTACTGTGGTGAGATGCTGTAACATAAAGTCATGATATTCTGATAAGAAACATTTGTTTCTGCCAGATGTTTCTGCTTCTATTAGATACCTTTTTTTCAAATTTCAATTATAGATATGGTAGTAATTTTTAGTTTACCAAAACATTAAATAACATATGTGGCATTCTAAAGCTTATCTGTAGAATTTCTTTGTAAAGAAGTGTAAAATGATTACCTGCAGTACATTCTAATTATTAAGAATGGAATCCTTTCATGCTTTATTTGAAATCAGCCTCTTGAATATTGTGTTAAAGATTCAGAAAACTATGCTGTAAATAAACTAAAAACAATGATTGTTCTTCCACATACAGTATTCTATTTGGAATAGTATGTTACTATCTCTTTTTTCAACTAATTAGAATGTTGTGGTAAAGGCAGGAGTGAAGAATACCTAATTTTCTTTTTATATTGAAATTTCTATAGTCAGCTATAATTTAACTGTCCAAGTGGGTTATACAATTTAGATAAGTAAAACTCTGTACCTATCCTGCAGACCTTTTCTGTTAACTCAGCACAGGCTTTCATAACCTTTGTACTCTCCCAATATGTGGATTTTAATCCCAAGAATTTTTAGCAGTGCTTTGATTGGGGAGTTGGAGAATTATGAGAAGTCCTCACATCAAAAAATCACCCAGATTGGGACAGATTGGTTTAGTCATCTAACGGAAAATAGTGGTATTCTGCTGTCAGCTTGTACCTGCTTGTGAGAGCCGATCGTTAAATTTTCAGGAATTTTGTGAATTGCTTGAGAGTAGAGCTGAGTTGTGACATCTAGTGTACCTATCAGCTGCTTGGTGACAGCATGGCAGTGACAGTGGAGCTGGCAGAGCCATTTGTTACACATTTATCATTATACTCCTAGGTGTCATCCCTGCCTTCTTTCATGAGTAACTTTTATCAAGACAAACATATTTTCAGTATTATATTAATAAAATGAAATCATACCTGAGACAATACATTATCCATAAGAAGAAAACTTTAAAAGCAAGTGAAGTCAAAATAAAGTGATAAATTGGTCATACAATATATCAAGACAGTGGTTTCTAACTATATGGTTTTTATGTATCATATACAAATGTTCTTTGAATTGCATAAATTATTTTAAAAAGTTAGTTTCAGTATCCCTGATTTTATTTTGCCTGTAGTGATCAATTGTCTGACACATGGTGTGAAAAGTTGATAAATTTTAATATCATTTTTTAAAAAAATCTCTCTTAGTTGATGTAGCAATCAGAACAATAAAATTCTTTTCATTAGATTTATATTCCACTTTTCTTCTAGGAATTCAAAGAGGTATGTATAATAGTCCTGTTCCCCCTACCACTCACATCAGCAATCAACGAGGTAGGTTAGGTTGATTTCAAGTGGCTGTCCCAAAGTCACCCAATGATTTTTCATAGCAGAGTTTGGACATGAATCTGAATATTTTTGGTGATACACTGCACTTGTACTTCACATGAAAGAAACATATTTGATTTATTACAAATGTTGTATTAGAAAAGTTGATTTATGTTAAGATAAGTATACTTTAGAAAAGCATAATAAAATATAACTGATGGATTGATATAATCTGTGCAACCATTTTTTATTGGGTGTTCTTTTTAGGTTCATAATATCCTGGCTGAAATGGTGATGGGTGGAATGGTTTTGGAGACCAACATGAATGAAATAGTCACCCAAATTGATGCTCAAAATAAACTGGAAAAATCTGAGGTAAGAATAAAAGGTAGTAAAGCCAGTTGGAGCATGATCATACAGTTGCATGATCCAAAATAATTATCTACTTGTTAATACTTGGCTATTTTGATTGCTACAAATTAGCATTTAGAATGTGGCATGATAAAGCCTTTGTTGAGTGCTTAAATAGCTGAACATTTCATTTTTCTTCTATCAGATTCCCATTTGCATTTATCTATAGAAATATTTCTGAGCTTCCTTCAGTCAAGGCTTCTGACTCTCAAAGCTTGTTTAAAATGGCGATAATCATAATTTACGTACTAGTGTACTTGTGGATACATTTTTTGTTGTGTACTACATTTTTGTTGTGCTGTACACAATTTGATATTAATGTTTTTAGATACATTTAATTAAAAGAATAAATGAGAAGCTAGCATGTTATAAAATATCAACCATTTTCTTTGTTTGGAAGTATCTTTTGTTTAATCTTCAGAAGCTAGAAAGTGTGGCAAAGAGCAGCCTAAAATATTTTAACTTCTGCTAAATTTTGTGTTAGAATAGTTCAGACCAGTGTTTTTCAAATTTGGCAACTTTAAGTTCTGTGGACTTTCCACAATTACCCAGCTAGAATTCTGGGAGTTGAAGTCTACATCTTAAGCCAAGTCTGAAAAAGCTTTGACAGGTCATTTTTGAAAGTGCCCATAATACAGTCAGGTCCAGAAATATTGGGACATCGACACAATTCTAACATCTTTGGCTCTATACACCACCACAATGGAGTTGGAATGAAACAAATACAATGTGCGTTAACTGCAGACTGTCAGCTTTAATTTGAGGGTATGTACATCCAACTCAGGTGAACGGTGTAGGACTTACAGCAGTTTGCATATGTGCCTCCCACTTGTTAAGGGACCAAAAGTAATGGGACAGAATAATAATCATAAATCAAACTTTCCCTTTTTAATACTTTGTTGCAAATCCTTTGCAGTCAATCACAGCCTGAAGTCTGGAACGCATAGACATCACCAGACGCTGGGTTTCATCCCTGGTGATGCTCTGCCAGGCCTCTACTGCAACTGTCTTTAGTTCCTGCTTGTTCTTAGGGCATTTTCCCTTCAGTTTTGTCTTCAGCAAGTGAAATGCATGCTCAATGGGATTCAGGTCAGGTGATTGACTTGGCCATTGCATAACATTCCACTTCTGCCCCTTCAAAAACTCTTTGGTTGCTTTTGCAGTATGCTTTGGGTCATTGTCCATCTGCACTGTGAAGCGCTGTCCAATGAGTTCTGCAGCATTTGGCTGAATGTGAGCAGATAATATTGCCCGAAACACTTCAGAATTCATCCTGTCAGCAGTCACATCATCAATAAATACAAGAGAACCAGTTCCATTGGCAGCCATACATGCCCACGCGATGACACTACCACCACCATGCTTCACTAATGAGGTGGTATGCTTAGGATCATGAACAGTTCCTTTCCTTCTCCATACTCTTCTCTTCCCATCACTCTGGTACAAGTTGATCTTGGTCTCATCTGTCCATAGAATCTTGTTCCAGAACTATGAAGGCTTTGTTATATGTTATTTGGCAAACTCTAATCTGGCCTTCCTGTTTTTGAGGCTCACCAATGGTTTACATCTTGTGGTGAACGCTCTGTATTCACTCTGGTGAAGTCTTCTGGAGAGTGTTCTTGATCTGGCCAACTGTTGTGAAGGGTGTTTTCTTCACCAAGGAAAGAATTCTTCGGTCATCCACCACACTTGTTTTCTGTGGTCTCCCAGGTCTTTTGGTGTTGCTGAGCTCACCGGTGCATTCCTTCTTTTTGAGAATGTTTCAAACAGTTGTTTTGGCCACGTCTAATGTTCTTGCTATCTCTCTGATGGGTTTGTTTTGTTTCTTCAGCCTAATGATGGCTTGCTTCACTGATAGTGTCAGCTCTTTGGATCTCATCTTGAGAGTTGACAGCAACAGATTCCAAATGCAAATAGCGCACTTGAAATGAACTCTGGGCCTTTTATCTGCACATTGTAATTGGGGTAATGAGGGAATATCACACACCTGGCCATGGAACAGCTGAGAAGCCAATTGTCCCATTACTTTTGGTCCCTTAACAAGTGGGAGGCACATATGCAAACTGCTGTAAGTCCTACACCGTTCACCTGAGTTGGATGTACATACCCTCAAATTAAAGCTGACAGTCTGCAGTTAACGCACATTGTGTTTGTTTCATTCCAACTCCATTGTGGTGGTGTATAGAGCCAAAGATGTTAGAATTGTGTCGATGTCCCAATATTTCTGGACCTGACTGTATGTTCCCAGCATTCCAGATAAGCCTTCAGAGCAAAAAAAAAATTGAGGAAACCCTAAGAACCTTAGTTAATCCTAAAATACGATGTGTTATCATAGCATTACTTTTTCTTTTTTAAAAAAAGAGTAGTTTAATATATCTGGAGTTAAGTAAAAATGTTTGTTAAAGAATCAACAAAACTACTGATTTTCTTTCCACAAAATGGGGGTATAAAAAGAACTATAAATAACATCATGAATTCCATATACCAAATTAAATGAAACATTAAATAAATTTTCTATTCTTTTGCCTCTCAGTAACTTTATTTACTCTTTAGCAGCCCTGTGGAGAGAAGCTTTCTTCCTACCCCAGAACTACGTTCCTCTTCCTGCCCTCTCATGGCTATTTGCTTGCAAAAGAAAACCTGTCAAGATTGCAGCTATCTTAGTTTCAGTGACAAAAAACACCTTTGGTCAAGTCTTTAAATTCTAATTTGACCTAGTTATATACCATATTTACCCAAAAGGAAGAAACTGTAGGCAGCAATCTGCAAATAATCCAAGGGAATTGCTAGAACAGAAACAGGAGATTGACAAAAGCTGGTATCTACTGCTTTTGTCTCTCTTCAGAAAAATGCAGAGTCCATGAACATTTTCCATCTGCAATGTCAGCTACTTACTGTTGTCAAGGTCAGCTTTAAGCAAGCTACTTTCTAATTGTGGACTTGGGACATTTTTATCCTCTCATGATTCTTGGTAAGGCAGGCATAATGGATGGTTTGAATTCTTCTTTTCTTTTATCTTGCTACAGCAACTCATCTCTAGTGGAGGGCAACAAAAGGTTGGGACAGCTAGCATATTTTCCCATGACTTGTGCAAAAATATGGGTGGCTGGGAGGAAGAGATAAATGACAAAATGAACATGATGGCATCATCATGCAAATGTTGCAACTTATGTACATGCACAGACATCAAGGATGATTGCACCATTTATCTGATGTCACCGTGTGTAAATCATGATTGTGTCATTATCACAGTTTGCTATGGAGGCTACTAAAAAGAAATAGAGTGTTACTGGATTTCATACTGATTTTAAAAAGTCCTAAGTTTTCCTATTTGAGAGTAAATGTTATTGGTTAGAGTTTCACTCCCTGCAGAATAAGCACACACAAGATTTGTGCTTGCTGAGCACAGTGCAAAATATCAGTTGAGTTTTCTGCCATTTATATTTTTCTTTCTTTCCTTGGTTCAGCTACTTTCCATTGCTTCCTCTACATTCTGTTTTGTCTTGCAATTTCATTTGCGTTTCTGCTACTTTATTTGCTATTTCTGCTAGAAAGAAAGAAGAGCATGTGTTGTGTGTGTGAGAGAGAAAACATATACATATGTGTGCATATGCAGGTAATTATCAATTTTATATACTGAAGAGGGGAGAGAGAGAGAGAAGCACATGCAAATATATGTGTTATATGTAAATATTTAATGGACCAGTAGAGAGGTAGACAATCTCCAGAATTAATTTCAATTAGATTGACTAAGGGTTATCTTCCTTTTGGGTAAATTTGTGATATAGAAACAGGTACATAAATATTGTGATATATAAATAGGTATTTGTACAGTATTTTTTATCTTTTTATAATTAATATATATATATAATACATGCTACATATAAAAAAGGTATCCCAATGATAAACTATTTTCAAGTAAATTACTTTGAAAATTCATAAAATCTCTATTCAACATTTGGTTGCATTTTTATCTTTTTTATTTAAGCTATTTTCTAGCTAAAGAGCTGTGCAGCACTGACTGAGAAGCACAGAAATTTGCATACCTATGCTACGAGGTTATATGCTGGGGCAAAAACTTAATAAAAGTATAATAAAATTGGAATCAGACTTGTCTAAATATATAGTAATTTCTTTGTGTGGTTCAAGAGATAAATGAGCTCTTTATTCTTTTTTGAAGTGCAGTTTTAGCAAACTATAAATATGTTCCTATTTATTAAATTATGTTTTAAGGGATTAACCTGTTCTGGAATTTTAAATAATGAAGTATTTCAGTGTAGTGGTCAGGTTAATCTTAATTTCTGTTGCCTCACTGAATGATTGTTTTCTGTGTATGCAAATTAAACTTGACAGATATTTAACAAAGTACTAATGGAACAGTACTTCACTACTTTTACTTTCTATCAGCGCTTATTACAGAGCAAAATAAATCAATAATGAAGAAAAGGCAATATAATCTCTGAATGAACTAACGAAACCCTTTAAAACCTCCTTGGTATTTACTTTGGAGAAGATACTGTTGTTTTCATGCCATTTCCTAATCCTAATCTTTGGCGTTTGATCCAAAATACCCCTTCTGCTTGCACACTATGTGTGTATGTTACTGATTCCTTCCCCATCCCACAACTGCACTGTATACTATCCTGAAGTGTAAGTGGAATGACTTTTTGGGATCGTGTTGGGCCCTGATGCATGCACAAAATACTGCATGTGGGTCTTTGAAACTACGTCATGACCCTATTATTTCCAGTTGATACTCAAATACCATTTTTTCAAATACATTCAATAGCAGTGTCAGCTTTGCTGCACTTTTAGGCAGCTGGGCTTCACTTCATAATCTAGCTAATAATCCTGGATAATTTTGTTCAAAGGGAGTGGCCTTGCTTTAAAATAAATGGGTAGACAACTTTACAAAGAACCGAAGGTCCTGCTTCCCCAACATATATCAACTGAAGTGGTAAAGCAGAAGTATCTTTTGCTTCTTTTAACAAGACAAAAGCAAATTTACTTGTCCATTTTTGATACCCTTTCTGCAAAAGAAAAATAAGCCAAATTAATAAAGCTTTAGGCTTTGGTAAAAGGGAAAATTTGGGTTGAGTGTCAGGCACTATCAGTGACATGGAAGGTGTTCCCTGGAAGAATTGGTATTCTTGTGTTTTTTCTGTAGTCTTCAGCTGGGTGTGAATTTGGTCGTTTTAAGTCAGTCCTCATTTTTTCAAACCACCTGATCTTTTCTAGTTCTTTCCATTCTTCTCTTTACAGACCTTTATCTTTCAGTCTCCCAGACAGGACAGGTAGATACAGGTATTGCTAATTTTCAGAAAAAAATGTGCTGCTTTAAAATAAGGGAAAGCAAAATGATGTCAAAGGCAATTGATAAATTAGGCCAGACTCAAAAATTATGTGTTGATAAACCCATATTAGTCTTCGTAGCCCACTTTTTGTGCTGGTTTCCTTCATCTTTTATTGCTGTAGTGTATTTAATAGATTGTCATTAACTTCATATATTTTTACTTTTGTTTTCTCCTTTCATTAGTGTTCAGCTTTGGAATTTCTATCTTTAAAATGTAATTTTATCATTTGTATGCCCACATCATTAACAAATCTAATTTATTTGATATAGATATGTTGTTCCCAATTGTTTGGTTATAATCAGCTAGTCAGAAATCAGAATGATATCATGTCCACTCTATTCTCCCATGCCTTTTGTTTCTTTCTAGAGTAAGCAAGCATCTGTCTTAACCATAATTATACATTATGTCCATAATTAGATTAATATCTATTAGATTCTATTTTTTTATTAAAAAAATGAAGATGTGAAAATAAGATTTTAAACTGATTTCAAATCCTTTTGAAAGCTTTTGCTATCCTGTACTATAATTAATACCTTCGATATAACAATTTCTCCCTACTGGAGCATGCATTTTCAAAGGCCAGCCATTGAAAATGCATGCTTCAGTAGGGAGAAATTGTGGAAGTTCATCAAATGTTAGTCACCATCGATTCTTTAATATTTATTTAGAACTGTTGCCATTTCTAATCCTTACTGACAATGCAGTAGTACAAACTCTGCACGTTAGGTTTTATATTGTAAGATTAATCAGTTGTTAGACATAAATATTTTTGAAGAGTTGAATATAATAGACCCCTTGTTCAAATGAAAGACACCTAAATTCATTCTATGAATGAACATCTTTTTTCCCTGTTTGTCCTATCCCTACCACCATCACCCCTTTTTCAGGGGCTCCCCCTAACAGGAGCAATTTTGCATTGGATTATAGTAAAAAAAGATGTGGAGAATCAGAATTTTTTAAAGCTAAAATCCTCAGTTTTCACAGGATGTTCTATGTTAAGGTTGTTGGTAATTTTTTCTCCCAATTTTTAAAACTACACAAGAATGCTAGGGAGTTTATAGCAGGTAAAGGCTTTGAAGTGAATTTTGTATTTTTAAGCTGTTACCAGTAGTGTGACAAAATGTCTGCTCCTATGTAACGCTTCTATGCTGTGTTACAAGTGTACACAATTAAATAGTTCCAGTAATAATTATGTGTATCTAAGTAGACAGCCATAGTAGCAACTGTGGTTTAAAGACTTTTTTATGTACCGTAAGCTCTTTTTTTCTCTGAGAACTTTTGTTAGTTAGAAAAATATAAATACTATTTAACAATGAATATTTTAAATTAGATATCCATTTTGAAAATCAAAATCTGGAGAAATTAAATACAAGAATATTTAGAAAAGAAAAACATTTTAGGGCTTTGAGAAATTATTGGCAATAAGTTTTGATTGGGCTAAGATTTACTATGGCTAGTTAATGTTCCTGAGGAAGTTTTATCACATTTGCTAGCAAATGATAGAATACTGAAATAAGAAAGCATTTAAAGCTCAGTCTATGCTACATGTCAGGTATAATCTTAATCAATAGCATGTAAAATCCTAAAACAGCATATTTGTTTGTATCACTCTTTGTAGGAAAACGTTATACATCATTTAATAGCTAAACATTTCTGTAGTATTTTCTCTTATAATCATAAAAAATCATGTAACTAGGTATCTATTTCCAGTTAAAGTTTGTATGCTTCACAATATCCCATGTTTGTGCTAAAAGCGGCCAAAATTAAGATACAGTTTTAGATCCTCCCGATAAATAAAGTCTAGTTAAGAGCATTACAAACAGTCCATTTTTTATTCTATAAATATATTCTTCAAGATAAGGGTTCTTTCTTTATTTTTATGTAATATTGCTCTTTTATTTTCTGCTTATATGCATTCTGTTTTTATTTTTGGGTCTGGCAACTTAAAAGGAGATAAATCAAATTTTTAAAAAAATTCATGTCCATCCATTACTATCGCTGTGATCCAAGTGCTTGAAATTTCTAAGAGTATGTGTAAGTCTTCTATCTGTTTGGCATTTTGATATACTTGCAGACTTCATTTTGTTTTTTCCTCTAATTCTGTTCATTTATTTAACCTCATGAGAAGAGAACATGATCATACTTTTATATTCTGTACTGCATCCTTCCATCTTATTCATAACCCTGCTGCTTTGAATCATACTTGTTCTGGGAAGAAGGGCTGATAGAAAACACAAACAGTTGTCATATCTACTATAAAATATGTTGGAGGAATGAATTCAAAAAATCGTGCATATAAAAGGATCTGCCTTTTATAACAAGCACAAATACTTGGGAGGTTGATCTATCCATTTATCTTGTAAAAAAAAGCTTGGAATAGAGTTGTTACAATGTCATTTGGAGGATAATTATGATTTAAGCAAACAATAAAGCTAAGCACTTATGTGTCAATGTAATGTGCTGTATAAAAAAGGAATACAATATACAACTTCCATATTACTAAATAGTGTCCTGAAAAGAATCTAAAATATGCTTTGCATTGCTAAATGTCAATTTTTGTAATTAGAAAGACTATGACTTTCCCACTTGTGTTAGCTGGGTTAAATGTATGATCATCTCTGCCTTTTTAACATGTTAGAGTGCTCAGTCTGTAATTTGTGATTACAAGCATCACTGAAGGCAACCTGTTATAGGTTTGATTCAGACAAATGTCAGTGAAAGTCAGAGAGACAAGAGGTGACTTTCTCAGCCATCCTTTCATAAGCAACTCTTCAAGCTCTGAAAAGACACTCTTTTGAAGGCTGGGGGAATCTTGCTGTTTGATTGGGTTAGAGATCATGCTGATGATTGATTAGCTTAAAAAATGGAAGGATCTTGCCAAAACTAAGAGGCTACCATCTGTGAATGTTTTCAAAGAACACGAAAGGAAATCAGTCACCCCTTGTCCATGCCCTGACTGGGGATATTGTTATGGAATCAACCCTGTGTCTTTCAGTGACTATTGAATTTTGAAGTACATATCAAACTTATATGGTTATTTAAATTGAGATTACAAAGCAGCTGGGCAAATGTTGTTTGATTAGTTGTAATTTTAGCTGTATATAAATTCACACTGTATTTCTAATACCATGTGGGCATACTGGAACATTTGTGCTCATTATGATATCATGAGCAATACCTTATGTTTAAGATTCAGCTTGGTTTTTACTTATTGGGTAATTAGAACCACACAAATGTGCCTATCAGCAACTTGTTTATGATGTAATTTATGGGATATTTTATAACTTTTCTAATACATGTAAGAAAATGACTAATCGATGCATTCAAGAACTGCTAAGATGAGGAATGTTGCATCCCTTTGTCAATTGCTGTAACTTTTTGTCTTTCTTTCCAGCTCTCAAAATAGAAGTTAGCTAGAAAGGGAGTCAGTAATCATGAGCTGGGTGAGGGAAGAAAATTGGATTTTTTAAATGTTATATTCCTCATCTCTTTTACTTCTTTCCATATTAATTGGATGGGCCCATGAAAAGAAATGCATGTGTGGCACAATTGCCTATAGCTATGCATCATTAGTAGATTTTTTGTTTACCGTAATTATAACTCCAGAACAATTCACTATGTCTTAGAAGTATAGTGTGATTTTTAGTTTGTACTTTAAATTGTGGTGGTGGATGAAAGGCAGCTGTCAGTTCAGTGAACTACAATTGAAGTGGGTTGCCCCGTTTATAGTAATACATAGATACATCTACTGAATTCTTGCCATGGAAATGCTATTAAACTTGTCTATCAATATCTTTAATAGCTGACAGGAATCCTAGTTCATACAAAATATTTCTAAATATGCTTTATTTAAGTAGATGTAGTTGCACATGTAGATTATTTTCCTTGCTTAAAGAAAGTATGTGCCAGAAAGAGTGTAAACCAATTTTCTTTAAAAATAAAAATAAAACAGTTCTCTGGTATTTGGAATTCCACCAAGAGAAACAAAATGTTTAACGAATCATTATAAAACAATGTTATTTTGCACTGTCAAGGAATATCAAATTGTTTTAGGTCTACTAAAACTATAAAAAATGGGATGGATATTAAAGGGAAATATTTGTATGCTTGACACTGGTGTGCTTTTCTCTTGCTTGCAAAAATACAAGATTGGGGCTTGGAAGTTCCAGCTGTTGAAAAAGCAGAGATTGCATTTTCTTGGGGAAAAAAGGCAATTATGTTTTCTACACAAGAATGTGTTAACCTCTATTTAAACATATTACTCAATAATCCTTTTATGAATTTTGCAAATATTGTTATGATTAAATGTTCTTGACCAAATTGAACTTTTGGGAGGAAAAATTAATGGCAGCTAATGAACAATTCTGAATTAATGGCCCAAATCCTAGGAATATTTATGTGAAATATAAATATTTATTATATTTATGTATGTTCACGCAGACATGGTTAACGTTATGATCAGTTAACATTTCATTTTTTTCTTTATGAAAAGATGAATAGGATCTAAAATAAATTTAGATTACTTATATTTAAAGAAAATGAATGCTATGAAATAAAATAATCAGATACATAGAACGAAGTCACATGCAAGTGTGATATACAGAATTTTAAATTAAAATTTTTCTCAGGGAGCATTTTTTTAAAAAATGGTACTGAAATATATTAACAAGTGTTAATCCCAGACAAAAAACAGTAGTGCTTTCTTCTAGAAAGCCCTAACTAAAGCTGCTTTTGGGGTCTAAGAAAGATTTTCTGTGTCTGAATGTCAAAGTTCCAGGCAAATATAGAAAGGCTTAATGTTGTAGAAGACATGAATTGTGAGTACTTTACTATTCATATAAGTTAGTCCAGGGAATGTAATGTCTCAATATTAAAAATTTCTTCTAATTATCTCAATATTGTAAAAATATATGCAAGTATAGTCAGATGGTATTTCAAATTGTTACATCATCTTTGGAAAGCTTCATTTATTATTTTGTTTTAGTAGGTATTCAATTTTGAAGTGTTCTCTTGCAAATACAAAACATTTGAAGAACTCTGATAACAGTATGCAAAACAGCTTTATACATTGTCCACTCCATTATTATTTTTATATTACCACTTATAGTAAAACAATGGCTTAAAGCTTAAGTATTAGGTGAAATAATAAAATAAATTTGCATTGAAACAGCATCCTTCAAAATTAATTGTACTGTATGTAGAGAATAATTCTAATTTTTTTCCTACATGGGAAAAAAATGACCTGAATTTTGATTGTGGTTCTAGCAAGTTTTTGTTCAGGAATAATTTGCTGTACATATCTGCAGTTTGGAAAGGACAGTACCATGTGTGGGGAAGGGAATTTATTAGATCATGGTTTAGCATTCATATTTCTAAACATATAATTAGAACAGATTTAGATCAAACTAGTGGTTTTTTTTAACCTTGAAGCTAAACACCTAACAGGTTAAAATCATGTGAAAAGTTTATTTTTGTATAATGTTGAGAATTTGATTAAAATCTAATGTTGTAAGAAAACTGTTTGAAAGGAAACAGATCCTGTAAGAACTGAGTAATTATCAATTTACTATTGTATAGTAAATGCCAATTGTCAATATTGTAGTAATTGTCAACTTTACCATTTGCAAGGATCGGAAAACTGGCCCGAGCTATTTACTGTATATGGTGCAATACCTAGAAACAGTAAAAATCAAAGCTAGCATGAGCTTTAATGTTAATTAACCTCAAACTGATTATTTTACAGACAACATGTTAATTTTTCATTGTTGCCATTGCACATATTAACCATATTTTAGATTTTGTGTGAAGTGCATCCACTTCCCCTTTCCAGATAAATATTTTAGAATTTTCCATTTCATTCCAATCCAAAATATCACCTGGTTTTTCTAATATTTAATATTCATGTCTTTATGATTTATTGTATGCTTCACTGTAAATTGTAATGAATGCCATCTTAGTGGTATTTTTTTCTTCTGTATACAGGCTGGTTTAGCAGGAGCCCCAGCCCGGGCTGTGTCAGCTGTAAAGAATATGAATCTTCCTGAGATCCCAAGAAATATTAATATTGGTGACATCAGTATAAAAGTGCCAAACTTGCCCTCTTTTAAATAATTTGTGCACTCCAGGTAAAAAATGAAAAATTACAAGCTGCTCACAAATGTTTACCAAACCAATGTTTTGTTAATTGAATAAAAGATCAGCATACTCCATAGAAATCTTCTGCAGTAAAACTGTGAAATTGTGTTTTGCTTAGTAAATTTAAAAGAAGTGGTTCTTTTGTGAATTCTAAATAATATTTCAATGTCCTTTTAAAGTATATCAAATGTAAAATATATAATTTTCTGGAAAAGAATTCCGAATATTTATTTACTTTGTATAACCTCTTTTTGTATAGAGTTTAGTCTTAAACTCTATACTGTAACTAGTACAACAATCCTAATCATATTTCTTCGTCTGATGTGTTGCATGACAACATTCAACTGTTGTATTTTCTTTTGCTTTTTGAATAAATTATCATGAATTGTATTGGAAATATTTGTTTAAAATCTGACAATTATTAATAGGATAATTTTTGTCTTAACTAAAATGAAATTATATTTTTTTGCAAAGTACAAGTTTTATTTAAGATTAACCAGCATTCTCCAATGGGGACAGGCAGAATTGCAGCTTTTTCAACATAAATGTGTGCATTTCATATAACATTTTGCTTTGGATATGGAAAGCAGCAAAGAACTATACAAGACTGGAGGGTCTTGGTAGTTATTATTATGCTTGTGTCTTCACTGTTTTCATTTTACACATGTAGCTTAATTCTCTTCCTATTCATGATCTAATGTTTTCTGAATAAGAAGTTGATATAATTTAGATTAATTTTCAAATATCTATTTTTCTTTTCTACATCCATATTCTCTCCAAAATGATTCTTCTCTTTTACTCTGTCTCTTCAGATTCTTCATACGCTCCCTCTCCTCTGGCTTCTACAATTTTGTTTATGTCAGGATTCATCCACAAACATACTCCTTTTGAACATACATTATGCTGCCCTTTATATTCATACTTCTCTTGCTGGTAGACATCTCAGTTGTATTCTTGGCTTCTTTTATAATTGAATCTCAACATGTTGTTTACCACTCTTTATATTTGCTCAAGAGTTTTAAAAAGTTGAATATCCTTAGTGATGAAATTATGTCTGTTTTAATAAATTAAACTGAAGGATCAGATCAGGATTAATTTTAGTCAGTTATAGTGTGATAAAAAAATTCTGCAACTACAAATGTGCAAGATAGAACATCCTTCAAGGTAGTTTTTTTTTCTCTTGAGGATTCTCATAATGTCCAGGAGAGACTGCAGAGGATAGTGAGACTCAATTCTTTCCTTCATATTCCATCAAAAATGTAACTTTAATTACTGGTTTGATTTGTATTCTACTTTTCTGTTCTAATGAGTACTCAATTTACCCAACAAAATATTTTTAAAAAATTGCCTCCCAAGCTGGCGAGCAACCATTTCTGTTGGTACAGCCACTGTATTGTATTTCAGAGGCCTCTAAAAATCCTAATTTATCATTCAGTGGACTGGGATCTGAGTGTCTCTCTGTTGATGCTAGGAGATCTTCCCAGATTACACTTTGTCTGGGTATGTAATTGCCTTATCACCTAGAAAGGAGGGGGGGATTGGGTATGGCTAGAACCTTGGAAGAGGCTGGGAGGCTACAGTTTGGGGGTATAAATGTTTTGTGTTTGTGTGACAGATGATGATTAGGAAAGGATATCAGTGTTCTGATCTGAATGCAGGAACTGGGGTTGGGAATTGGTAAGGAAAGAGCAGGCAGGTTGTGATAGGTAGGAGTAGCTATGGTGAGAAACAAGGTAGGCCATTCTCAGAGATGGTGGGAACACTGTTTGAGAGTGATATCAACATCCAGCCATCAATACTTACCACTGGTATCAGGTGACCAAGTCCTTGGTGGTGTTAGGCTCTAGTTACTGCTTGTGAATGCCAAGTCATTTTGCAATCTGCCCTCATTCTGGGGTGCACCTTGGTTTTCTGATTGTCTATGGAGATTCTCAATCATCCAGATCATGGTTATCCCAAAGGTGCTTTTTGAAAAGGCAGCGACCTTCCCAGCACTGTTAACTTCCTGTCCATTCTCCGCAGCTATCCCTCTTTTCCTATCACCGTGTGTTGAGTACCAAACAAACAATGAGTCCTGGACAACATTTTTGCATCAAAATGCACTGAATACCAAATTTGATGAGTTTTGAAGCAGTCACATACTGACGTACCATTTTAATCTGATAGGGTCAGGTGATGAGAACTAGGGATGCTGTGCTATGATAGTTAGACCACAACTTTTTACTGGTTACTAAAAGATAAAGGGAAACATTATGAAAAAAAGCATATCTATGTAAGGGGGTTGGAGTTTAAACCATCTGGAAGGATTTAATCATGCCTCCTCCAAGGGATTCCTGTCTATTTTTTGTAAAACTCGTGAGGCAAAAAGAAAAAAATATCCTTAGTAATGCATATTTTGTAATATACAAATTCCTTCTGCATTACTATTCGGGTGTACAGAAGAGGACACTGGATTTGGCACATGCTACTTTTCAGCCATTACAATTGTTTTAAAATAGTTCCAAATCTATTATTCAGAAATTGATTGTCCTGTGAAACACTGATAATAAACAATCTCAGTTGCAAATTAATAGGTTCATATAACATTTTCAACTGCCTTTTAAACTTGAAGGAAAAAAAAAGTATACAAGTTACCGAATAGTTTTTCTAGCAGCTGGAACTTTCTATGTACTGAACAGGAAATACGTCTTAAATTTCTTCAATTTCATAGCCGGAATCTGTTTCAAATAAAGATTCCTTGCTGAAATTTTCTGCATAATACAGCTTCAGAATAACTTTTATTTTCCTTTTCATGTCTTTATGAAATATAGGCATTCTTCTCAGTACCAGAAAACGGTCTAGTTCAGAGTTATTGAGCAATGTGCATTAAATATTTGGCAGCATGTGAGGCATCATTTTCCATTGGAGTTTCCATCCCCAAGGCTACAATTTAAAATAAGATGACATATTTTTATTTTTACTCTTGCATCACTAACTACACCAGGAATAATCATCAATGAGGAATCAGGGTGGACTAGGTTTTAAATAATGAATATCTCTGAATGCATTTAGTTTGTGTATTTAAAAACTGTTCTTGTTTCTGTGAAACCAGCATTGTGTAATGTTCCAGTATTAAGTCAGTTCCGGGGAATCTGAGATTCCAATCCAGAATCAATTATAGAAGCTAACTAAGGTGGATTTGGGCCCCTCTTCTTCTTCCAATCTATTTTTCAGGGGAGGGGTGTAGAGATGAAATTGGGGCAATACATACTTTCCTTGAGATTGTTTAGAGGTATGAATCCAGTCTTACTTTAATAAAATAATCTCAAATAAGCATTGTTTAATGTGAGGGAATGTGGGCATCAGAAGGGAAGGAGTTGTTGGCCAGTTCAGAGCCTGTGTTTGTGATTTTCATTTAGGCAAAAGATACAGGGAAACAGTTACTGAAGCAATATCATTTAAAAGGGCTAACCTACAGAATGCTGGGACACATGACTCCCATGGGAATGAAATTTGGGGAAGTTGCGGGTCTTCACTTCCAGAAACCTGAGGGTTGGGTGGCACAAGGGAAAATAGAGTTGTATCCCTATCTTCTTTCCTGCCTCCCTCTGGCTGCACACCGAATCAGCTGACTGCATGGCTTGACAGATGAGCAACAATTGGCTGCATTGGAACCGAAGGCTGAAATTTGACCTCTTTAAAGGTGAGGTAAAGCAAGGCTGAGGGAGCGACTTGGATGATTGTGAGGTAGAGGCTGGGGAAGAGGGCATGGCAATCAACAGGTGAGATTCACTATATCCTTAGAAGAAATTTAATGTTAGTCCAAAGAAGCAGAAGCCACCAATACTATCTCAAAGAGCTGCCATCAGTCTTGCGATTCTGAAAGCATTTCTCCCCTCCTTTACTTTTACTTCCCAGAAAATGAGAGAATTCCAAGACTTCCCAAGCTCTTTTCCTCCTATGAGTTTAGTTACCATTTTGCATGATGGCTGCCTAAACTGCAGTTCTTCCTCATGCCTCTGAAAGTTATTTCCGCATAGCATGACAATTTGGAGTTCCATGAGAGATTTGGGGCAAATAATAAAAATAATTTTTAAAAAGTTCAACCCCAAATGCAGCCAGGGGCATTGGAAGCAGTTTTTCTAAGGTATAGCAGAAAGGGCAAAAAAAATGACGGCAACGGCCTTATCTAGGGCAATAGTTCTCAAACATTTTTCTCTCAAGTCCTCTTTACATTCTTAAAAAATGATCAAGGATCCCAAAGATGTCTGTTTTATGTAGGTTATGTGCCAATAGGTCACTGTGTAGATCATTGTCAATATCAGAAATTTTAACTGAGCAATTTAAAAAAAATTTTTTTACTTCATGGACCCCCTGAAGGGTTCTCACTAAACCTAACCTCAAGGATCCCCAGACCATATTTTGAGATCAGCTGATCTAGGAAAACATTGTCTATGTGAGTTAATCTTGCCAAAAAAAAAACCCCACACAGCCATTACTTATGCATGCCTGATCTGCCTTTTGCAAAGCCATCCTGTCCCTCCCTTTCTCCTTCCTCTGGGGAAGGTCAACTGAAGGTTTGTGTGGGCAAGGCAGATGTTCTGGCAGCAATTTCTCATCGTCTTTTTTTTTTTTTTTGTTACGGACAGGCAGCAGTTAGTGGCAATTAGCTCAAGTTTTGTTTATTGGCAATTTTCAGTCACTAGAGTTTTGCCTTTTGATGAGGGAGGGGCAGAATTTTTTATTTTTGAGCTAGCTTGTTTCCATGGCCTGAACAAGTTTAAAAACTGTTCTAATTCACTTTAGTTTGCTAACATACTACATCAAGCCAAAACATGATTTACCTAGAAAACATTAAACTGAGCAAATAGCTGTTAGTAACAGACTCCTTGAGCTTTTGGTAAATGACAGTTGTGAATAACCTTCAAAAGGTTATTCTGCCCTGCAAAAGTGCAGTGCTCAACATTCAGACTTTTTGGCTGTAAACTTCTGGCAGCAAACTGGTTTTCAAATAAATGTGTTTGCCAAAAAGATTTATAACAAATATTGCAGGACCTGTAAGAAAAAAAAAGGCAACTGCTGGAAAGGAGTATGGAACAAAAATTGAAAGGAGCAGTCCCATCACCAACAAAACAGGGCAGCTAATATTAATGTTAAATTTTAAAATTTGAGAGAGTATTAATCCCAGTGAGATGGAATAGGCTGCTTTGAAGAAAGTATTATGTGGATTCTGTAGCAATGATTATTATGGGCTTATATTTAGGAAGCAAGTAACAGCTTCTGCCATCCATTTCTTTTTAAGAATTCACGTTTATATTTCAAGTGAAGACTTGAATGGTTTAACAGCTTAATTATACAGAAGGGTAATTTCCCTTTGGTCATGTGTATTGGTGATTTCCCAGGCACATTTGTGGTTTTTGGGGAGTGGCTTGAGCATTTTAGCCAACCCCAACAGCCATTAGGATTCTGTGGTCCTGTATTTTAATCAAATCATACTGTTATATTACCTGCACAGGCCCTTCCAAACTTGAGATAGTTACATTGATGGCTTTGGGAACAAGGTAAAAGATAAAGGTCCCTTCCAGTTGAGTTTAAATTCTGATGGCTACATCCGATGGCTGTATCCATATCATTTGTTTAGCAACAATATAGAAGCATTTTGCTGTTGCCTTTTTCCAGATGTGTTTGTTCCTTTCCTGTCTAGGCTGAACTTTCCTGGTGGTCCCCCATCTGCCTAGTACTAGTTTTGACACTGCTTAACTTTTTCAAGATCAGCCAAAGAAATCTAGTTACTAATGGTAGCATTTAATAATTGAAAACATTTGTGCATTTTTTCATTTAAATAATATAAAGGCAAAGTGTATACAGTTTCAGCCATGATAAGTGAAGAAAAGAGAATAGATGTAAAAATTGTTTATGGAAGGAGGTTCTGTACCAGGATTAACTTTTTAGGATGAAACTTCTGCCAGTATGAAACAGGAACTCTTCTGCCAAAGATAGTTTATATGTGAGATTTGTGTGGCCAACTATGTCTCACAGCTTTTAATGCTAGCTATTAAAGTGTGGGAAATGAGGGAAAAGGGGGAGAGAAGGGATAAAAAAATCCTTGCAATGCACATTTCTACAATCATTTCCCATTTCCTAGCCATTTACTATGGGCTGTTAATTTGAGGGGTTTAGTTTCCATTTTATTTATTTATTTTATCAAATTTATATGCCACCCTTCTCCCATAGGACTCGGGGCGGCTCACAGAATAGAAACAACATAACAATAAAATAGTACTAAAACAAGCCAATTTAAAATTCCCAGAAAATTAAAACCACGCGGCAGATCAGGGAATTTGCTGAAAAAGCCATGTCTTCAGGTGGGCGCGGAAAGTGTGGAGGTTGGGGGCCGTCCGGAGCCCGGTGGGTAACCCATTCCAGAGGATTGGTGCGACCACAGAGAACGCTCTCATCCTGGGGGCCGCCAGCCGACATTGTCTGGCCGATGGCACCCGGAGGATGGCAGTCCTATGTGAGCAGACTGGGCAGTGGGAGGCTGGTAGGAGGTGGTCTTGCAAGTACCCTGGGCCCATGCCATGAAGGGCTTTATAGGTAAGTACCAGCACCTTGAAGCGGATCCGAAGGGCCACCGGCAGCCAGTGCAGCTCGCGCAGGAGAGGTGTTACATAGGAGTAACAGGAAGCTCCCGTAACAACCCTTGCGGCCGCATTCTGGACCAGCTGGATCCTCCGGGTGCACCCCAAGGGCAGCCCCATGTAGAGGGCATTGCAGTAATCCAATCCATTTTCCATTTTCTGCCTTCCTGTTCCATTTCATTATTTGTCCTCTGTCTATGTCACATCTTAATGTCCCAATCTTTACCATGGTATTTCCTGAGTCACCCCAGTTGCTTACAAACATTTGAAACGGCTTAGCCCAAGCTATCAGTCATCTATTTATTACAGTTTTGGAGAGCTATTAAAAAAACCATGCCTCTTAGAAAAGTTGTTTAGGGGGTGACTCTACTCATTCTATGTGGATGGTGATGTATAAGACTAATTGGTTTTCAGTGTATTAATATAAGTTTTTTAAATTTTTGATATTAATACTCTACTTCATTCAGAGTCTGCAGAAATGGAAAAGCTATAACAATATACAACTCTAAGGAAACTCCAACTGAAAGATGTTCATAAAAAGGAAAATCATTGGATTTTAATGAAGCTTGAATTGGTTATATTAAATTGAGTTAGATTGGTAGTATTTCCCCTGTCCTCCCAACAGTGGTCCATCTAATAATCAAAGCTGCTTGAGTGCAAAGCAGAATGAAAAGCTGTAATTTCTGACAACACATTACCTGTGACTTCAAGATGGAATAATTGTAACCCATCCCTTAAAGTCAAACCAGATGTGCACTGGATATTTTCACAGCTTGAGTTATACTGATGACAGCTATGAATTTTGGCATCCAGAAATCAAATGCCCTCTCTAGCAGACACACACATACAGGGTAAAACCTTTATTTGCCTTTTGGTCTTTGGCCCTGGATGATCTAGATAAATTTTGTATTTTTCTTTAGTTCTCTTAGCATAAATCATCTTTTCCTTTGCCTAGCCTATTGTCATTTTAGTTGGATTATTTCGTTTTATGAAATAAGGGGTAGTAATATTTTTAAAAAGTTTGGAGGACTTCTATTTCTGTTTGGTTACTAATTAGTCATTGCTCCTCTCAATTAACAAATGAAGATGTTGTTTTTGAATTTGAATAACTATGGAAGTAGTCAAAGTTGTAACAAATATAAGTTTCTGAATGTTTGCAATTGCTCTAGATAACTGGCTCTTTCTAGATAAGCCTAAACTGCAGTACATATAGATGAAGTTTGCATATCAGACTACATCACATTTTGGTTTAACTAAAGTTTGTTAAATAAATCACAGTGACTGGTTTCTGGCAAATACCCTAAAGCAAACAAATTGCATCAGGGCTCAACATGTTGTACAAACCCAGTCAAGATGTTTTTCTAATTTCTCTTATTTTTGCCCCATTTGAGCCCCCATTCTAAAATACAGCCAGCCATTTTCTGAAGTTAAATTATATTTCAGTGAAATACTTCTTGATCCATCCCACATTTTTACTCTTAGTTTTTTTCATGAATTCTACCACTTAGTGGGTGGTCAAAAAATACAAACATGACCTAAACAATTTCATTTGTCAAACAGAAACACAACACCCACTTTCTATGGTTTCCTTTTTCTATTTACAGAATGATTACAATTGCTTTTCTCTTTAAAACTAAACTTTTGAGCATGTCCCTGCCACCCATATTTAGCAAAGAAATATATACACACACACATACTAAAATTCTACAAGCATATTTGAACCCCTTATTTTAATACTTCCTAATTATTAAAAGTGTTTATTTTCTTTTTTAAATGCAAGCTAGGAAGTTACGATAGCTTGTGTTTATTGGACTGGAGCCAACTACCAGACCTGGAATGTAGGAGATGCCTGGATTTATAGATGCTCTGAGACTCTTAAATGCTGTTATTTTTTTAGTTCATCTTTGACCTAATTCAAATATTATGTATGTTTAATCATTTCAGTGTGTCCAAATGTAGAAGTACTTTTACATGCAATCCAAATGTGTATTTGCAGGTGCCAATTTCATTTAATAATGTTATGCATGTAGGATTTCCTGACCTTCCATTATGGACTACTTTTTGGTGTCTGAGTTATGTTCCAGGACTTCTAGCTTGTGGGGGGGTGGGGGGGAGACATATGTTTCCATTTCTAAAAGAGAACAATCTTGTATTGTCCGTTAACTAGCATCCTTTTCCAGAAACTGCTGGTTTTCTACAGCTTAATATTTAACGTAGTAAATGTTTGCAAACAGTAATTCAAAATTGCAGGATCCAATTTTGGGAAGAGCCGTGGTGGCGCAGTGGTTAGAATGCAGTATTGCAGGCTAATTCTGCTGACTGACAGCAGTTTGATTCTCACCGGCTCAAAGTCGCCTCAGCCTTCCATTCTTCCAAGGTTGGTAAAATGAGGACTCAATTTTTGGGGGGCAATATACTGACTGTATATATCACATAGAGAGGGCTATAAAGCACTATGAAGTGGTATATACAGGTGAAACTCAAAAAATTAGAATATCGTGCAAAAGTTCATTTATTTCAGTAATGCAACTTAAAAGGTGAAACTAATATATGAGATAGAGTCATTACATGCAAAGCGAGATAATTCAAGCCTTGATATGTCATAATTTTGATGATTATGGCTTACAGCTCATGAAAACCCCACATTCACAATCTCAGAAAATTAGAATATTACATGAAATCAATAAAACAAGGATTGTACATAGAACAATATGGGACCTCTGAAAAGTATAAGCGTGCATATGTACTCAGGGTGCTGACCTGGCAGGGATTACGGAGACCTGGTTAGGCCAGGAGGGAGGAGTTCCCCTTGTGGAAATGTGCCCGCCAGGTTTCCGTGCATTCCATCAGCCAAGGACTCAGGGAAGGGGTGGGGGAGTGGCAGCAATCATTAGAGAAAGTCTTTGCCCGAGGGAGGCCACTGTTCCTCAGATAGCCGGATGTGAGTCCCTCCTTGTGAAGTGGGGTCAGGGGATTCAGATGGGCCTACTGATTGCGTACCTGGCTCCCTGCCACGTAACAGCGGTCCTGCCTGAGCTGCTCGACATTATAGCCGGGGTGGCGGTGGAAACCCCCAGACTTATTGTTATGGGGGATTTTAACCTGCCATCTGCTGGTGAGATGTCGGAGACGGCTCAGGAGTTCATGGCTTCCATGACGGCCATGGGCCTGACCCAGGTAGTTCAAGGCCCCACCCACTTGGGGAATCACACTCTGGACTTGATTTTTGTCTCTGATCAGTGGCTGAATGATCTAAGAATAGGGGATATAGACATCAAGCCCTTGTCATGGTCTGATCATTCTCTCCTTCACATGGACTTTCAAGTCACTTCCACCCACCGCAGGGAGACGGAACCAACCAAATGGTTCCGTCCCAGGCGCCTGATGGACCCCGAAAGGTTCCTGATGGAGCTTGGGCCATTTCCTGAGACTCTGGCTCACGACTCGACTGAGGACCTGGTGGTCGCCTGGGACAGGGCGGCTACTGGGGCCTTGGACCGCGTCGTGCCTTTGCGGCCTCTGACCCGATGCTGATCTCGTCTAGCTCCTTGGTTTTCCGAGGAGCTGAGAGAGATGAAGCGTCGGAAAAGACGCCTGGAGAGTGATTGGAGGACAAGCCGATCTGAATCTGACCGAACACAGGTGAGATCTTATATTAAGACCTACCTAGTGGCGATAAGAGTGGCGAAGTCTAGCTACTTCTCCACTCTTATTGCATCTGCAGAGAACCGCCCAGCTGCGCTGTTTAGAGTGACCCGCTCCCTACTTCAGGTGGGGGTACGGGAAGATCCCTTAAAGGGTCGAGCTGAGGATTTTGTACAATTCCTGCATGATAAAGTCGCTCAGATTCGGGAAGGCCTGGACTCCGATTGGGTAGATCCAGGGGGGAGACGGGGGCAGGTCTTGAGAGCGTTATCTGGGAAGAGTTTGACTCTGTGGCTCCTGAGGACGTGGACAGGATTCTGGGCAAGCTTAACGCTGCCACATGTTTATTGGACCCGTGTCCCTCCTGGTTGGTACTGGCCTCCCGGGAGGTTACACGAGGCTGGCTCCAGGGGATTATAAATGCTTCTCTGAGTGAGGGTGTCTTTCCTGCTGCCTTGAAAGAGGCGGTTGTAAAGCCCCTCCTCAAGAAGCCTTCCCTGGACCCGGCTATATTATCAAATTATCGTCCAGTCTCCAATCTTCGCTTTGTTGCGAAGGTTGTTGAGAGTGTGGTGGCGCGACAACTACCCCGATACCTGGATGAAGTTGTCTATCTGGATCCGTTCCAGTCGGGCTTCAGGTCACGATACAGCACAGAAACGGCATTGGTCGCATTGGTGGATGATCTCTGGAGGGCTCGGGACAGAGGTTGCTCCTCTATCCTGGTCCTATTAGATCTCTCAGCGGCTTTTGATACCATCGACCATGGTATCTTACTGCACCGGCTGGAGGGGTTAGGAATAGGGGGCACTGTGCTTCGGTGGTTCTCCTCCTTCCTCTCTGACTGTTTGCAGTTTGTGTTGGCAGGGGGGCAGAGGTCGACCTCGAGGCACCTTATTTGTGGGGTGCCGCAAGGGTCAGTCCTCTCACCTCTTCTGTTCAACATTTATGTAAAACCGCTAGGTGAGATCATCCGTGGTTTTGGGGTGAGTGTTCATCAGTATGCTGATGACACACAGTTATACATCTCCACCCCAGACCACCCCAATGATGCCCTTGCTGTGATGTCCCGTTGCCTGGAGGCCGTGCGGATCTGGATGGGGAGAAACAAGCTCAGACTCAACCCCTCCAAGACCGAGTGGCTGTGGCTTCCAGCGTCCCGGTATAGTCAGCTGGTACCATCACTGACAATAGGGGATGAGATCTTGCTCCCCACAGAGAGGGCCTGCAACTTGGGTGTCCTCCTGGATTCACGGTTATCTTTAGAAGATCATTTGACAGCCGTGGCCAGGGGTGCCTTTTATCAGGTTCGCCTGATCCGCCAGTTGCGTCCCTTTCTGGATCGGGGCGCCTTGCGCACAGTCACTCATGCCCTAGTTACCTCCCGTATGGACTACTGTAATGCTCTCTACATGGGGCTCCCCTTGAAAAGCACCCGGAGGCTCCAGCTGGTCCAGAACGTAGCCGCGCGGGTGATTATGGGCGCAGCTCGTTACGCCCATGTAACACCTCTCCTACGCGAGCTGCACTGGCTCCCGGTGGTCTTCCGGGTGCGATTCAAGGTGTTAGTTATCACCTTTAAAGCGCTCCATGGCTTAGGACCTGGGTACCTACGAGACCGTCTTTTGCCACCAATAGCCTCCCACCGACCAGTTCGTTCTCACAGGGAGGGACTACTCAGGGTACCGTCAGCCAAATTATGTCGACTGGCGACTCCCAGGGGGAGGGCCTTCTCTGTGGGGGCTCCAACCCTTTGGAATGAACTGCCCCCGGAGATACGGAATATCCCTGATCTCCGTGCTTTCCGCCGTGCCCTCAAGACCCTGATGTTCCAACAGGCAGGGCTAAACATACAAACATGCGAATGATTTTTTAAATGTTATCTAATTCTGGGTTTTATTTAATTGACCAAACTAAGTGGCAATTTTAATTAGCAATTTTGTGGTGTTTGTGTGTCTGTGTTTTTCTTGACTGTACACCGCCTTGAGTCCTACGGGAGAAAGGCGGTATAGAAATATAATAAATAAATAAATAAATAAATAAATAAATAAATAAATAAATAAATAAATAAATAAATATTTGGTTTGGGGCCCTTTTGCATCAATTACTGCCTCAATGCGGCGTGGCATGGATGCTATCAGCCTGTGGCACTGCTGAGGTGTTATGGAAGACCAGGATGCTTCAATAGCGGCCTTCAGCTCTTCTGCATTGTTCAGTCTCATGTCTCTCATCTTTCTCTTGGCAATGCCCCATAGATTCTCTATGGGGTTCAGGTCAGGCGAGTTTGCTGGCCAATCAAGCACAGTAATCCCATGGTCATTGAACCAGATTTTGGTACTTTTGGCAGTGTGGCCAGGTGCCAAGTCCTGCTGGAAAATGAAGTCAGCATCCCCATAAAGCTCGTCTGCGGAAGGAAGCATGAAGTGCTCCAAAAACTCCTGGTAGACGGCTGCGTTGACCCTGGACTTAATGAAGCACAATGGACCAACACCAGCAGATGACATGGCTCCCCAAATCAACACAGACTGTGGAAACTTCACACTGGACTTCAAGCATCTTGCAGTGTGTGCCTCTCCATTCTTCCTCCAGACTTGGTTTCCAAGTCCAAGGACTTGGGTCCTTGGTTTCCAAATGAGATGCAAAAATTGCTCTCATCCAGAAAAGGGGACTTTGGACCACTGAGCAACAGACTAGTTCTTTTTTTCTTTAGCCCAGGTAAGACGCTTCTGATGTTGTTTGTTGTTCAGGAGCGGCTTGACAAGGGGAATATGACATTTGAAGCCCATGTCCAGGATCCATCTGTGTGTGGTGGCTCTTGATGCACTGACTCCAGCCTCAGTCCATTCCTTGTGAAAGTCCCCAACACTTTTGAATGGCCTTTTCCTGACAATCCTCTCCAGGCTGTGGCCATCCCTGCTGCTTGTGCACCTTTTTCTTCCACACTTTTCTCTTCCACATAACTTTCTATTAATGTGCTTTGATACAGCACTTTGGGAACATCCAATTTCTTTTGCAATTACCTTTTGAGACTTTCCCTCCTTATGGAGGGTGTCAATGATGGTTTTCTGCACAACTGTCAGGTCAGCAGTCTTTCCCATAATTGTGATTCCTACTGAACCAGACTGAGAGACCATTTAAAGGCTCAGGAACCCTTTGCAGGTGTTATGGCTTACTTAGCTGATTAGAGTGGGACACTTTGAGTCTAGAATATTGAACCTTTTCACAATATTCTAATTTTCTGAGATTGTGAATTTGGGGTTTTCATGAGCTGTAAGCCATAATCATCAAAATTATGACAAATCAAGGCCTGAACTATCTCGCTTTGCATGTAATGAATCTATCTCATATTAGTTTCACCTTTTAAGTTGCATTACTGAAATAAATGAACTTTTGCACGATATTCTAATTTTTCGAGTTTCACCTGTAAGTCTAAGTGCTATTGGAATTGCTATCCTTTACCACACATTCTAGTAGAGATGTTCCCTGAGGATAGGCTCCAGCATGAGTCCAAAAGCTCAAAAGACTAAACCTCTGGTCCTGATGAGCCACCAAGATCAGATCCTGCAACATTATCCTGGGACCCGTATATTTGCCTTCATTCGTGAGTTCAAAATTACCTGCAAATCAGTATTGGCTCTCCCTTGAAAAAAGTAATGGACCAGCTGAACCAACTTTCTCCATGTTGTTCTCTGGACGACCCTGCCTGTTGCTAAGCAGAAAAAGTAGATGATAAGCAGATCTGATGCATAATTAGACTAGCAGAAACCTTAACTGCAAGTGCTTTAGAGTGTAACAATGGAGCATTTCAGAAGCTAATAGATAAGACTGGATAAGTCTTAGATGTATGCAGCACAAGCAGGTTTGTTATCTTTCAAACCTCTGTACCTCCAGATGCTGAAACAACATAAAAGCATTATGGGAATATAATAATTGGCTAGTGATTTCAGAATTTATGGCTTTGTTTTGCTGTTGAGGTATAATTAGTTAACTATCCAAGCATTCCTGCTTCCTGAATATCCCAGTGTAGCATGACATTTAGCTGGACTGTAATTAGATATTTAGAAACTTGTGATTTTGTTTGCCTAATATAGTGGGGTATAAAAAAAAATAGCTCATCGAAGGACAGTGCATGCTACTTTGGTGATTAGTCCCTGCATCCTTCTTTGCACGTAAATAAAGCTTTACAAATGTTTCCACCTCTGGTATGTTTTGATTGGGCTCGGCACCCCTCCAGTGCTCCTGGGATAACAAAAGGAGATATTTTTCTTGGCACTAACCTGCATAATACTTAACCAGCTTCTAGAGGGCCACAAAAATGTTGCACTCCTCATCTCACTAAAATCCTGAGCATTATGATCGCTACGACCAAGGAAGCCAATTTAACCTGGTTGCTCTTTTTTGTATCTTTTCCAATTCTGCAGTGTATTCTTCAAGAAGAAGCAGTCACAGCTGTACACAGTACTACAAATTAGTTGTTTAGGAAATATGAATATTAACTGTGTATTTATTTACATAATCATTTCCATATCTGCTGTCAAATTTCTAGTTTGTTTACAATGATAAAACATAGTATGTTAAACCACAATTAAACTCTCAGGACTGCATTCCACCTAACGGGGGGGGGGGGTTTGTTTATCTAAAAAACACTGCAGAATAGCAGTGTTTTACAGTCTTTTAAAATGTTAATATTATAAAGACATTCTAACATCAGAAAGCAAGCTGGCCTCTGGTCTATCTCCTTCCAGCCCAGTTGCTTGGCTGATTGGTAACTATAGTCCTCTAACGTAGATGGTATATACTGGGTAGGCAGATTTCACAACTAGTGAGGACCCAAGCCGTAAGGGACATTATAAGTAATTGTAGAGAGTAAAGAAGGTGACCTGGATGGAGATATGCAGGAGCTTAGACCAACTTTACATTTAAAAATGGTTTATTTAAGCTACTGATGTTGAATAAGGATAGAATGAAAGAGCTTTGAATTCACCCTATGCATGCCTGCCTGATGGATTTCATTAAAACAGTTGATGTTTACAGTGGGACTGAAATTAACGCAAACAAATGAGGTAAAAGTATAGAGTACATTTCCTCAAAATCACAGTTCATCTTGCTCTTTGTTATCAGAACTGGAGGCATAAGGCTTTTATAATCAGACACAAATTCACAAAATGAATTAAAATAAGTATGTTCTCAATCTAAATCCAAATATTACCTTTAAATTATGTTCATAAAACGGATGATTAGGAGACATGGTACATTTTACAATTTATGCACATCTTGTTGAAATATCCTTACTGCACACATTCTAAAATTTAATATTTAAGTTGAATCATATTATTTACAAGGAATATTTAATAAATACAACTGACTAATATTGCAAATGAATTTTTCCTCAAAAAAACCTGACCCCCCTTTGCTGAGTGCAGATGTTTGCTTAGTTCTCATTTACCCAACTCATTTTACTCTATTTTGCCCTATGTCAGAAATAATGCCTACTTTTCCAAACATAGGTTTGTAAACAGTATTTCTGAAACTCTTATTGTTACATTAAATCTTATTTAGAAATGTTTAGTGTACAGGTAATTGGTGGAATTAATCACCCTTCTTAAAAAAAATGGAACTCCTGTTGATTACCCTCATCTTTATGTATCAGTAAGGATTGACTGATAAGGTTAAATAAGAAAGTTAGAACAGGAATCTACTACTCTAGAGAGTTTTAGCGTTCCAATCGGTGGTATTCAGCCGGTTCTATCCAGTTTGGGTGAACTGGTAGCGACGGCTGCGGGAGGCTCCACCCACCCGCCTGGACGTAATCACATCCCATTTATCCACATTTTTGATGCTCTGTACATGCGCGGAAAGAACACACTCACATTTGCGAACCGGTAGCAAAGGTAAGTGAATACCGTCCCTGGTTCCACTGGAACTAGATTGCCAACTGCTTTAGTGCTTTTCAGTTCTGCCATGAATGGGGCCAGTGATGGGGCCAGTCAGCGAGAGACTTTGAAGTTATGGACAGGTTCTGTATCACTAGAAATGATGCTCCATAAGCTGTAAACATGTTTGTACCATTCTTGAATGAGACCAAGTTTCCTCCTGCCCAGAATCACTTTATGGAGCTGAGTTGGCAACAAGATGCCAAAACCCAGCATTTTTCTTTTTCTCATTTGTTACCAAAGTCTTCCAATTGGTCTTCTGCACCTTGAGCTTCTTTTTCAATAGAGTCTACCAGTTGCCTGGCAGTTCCTGTCTAAGCCTCCAAGAAAAAGAAGATGAATAACCGGAAAAGCATTACACAAATCACGATCCATATCTGGCAGCACAAAAATATCCCTCCTAAACACCTCTTGATTCTGTAGCCCAGCCATGTCTACTTCTACTTACCCTGTTTCTCCTAAAATAAGACATTCCCCTGATAATAAGCTCACTTTTGAGTGCATGCACTAAAATAAGCCCTCCCGGAAAATTTTTAAACACATGTGCAGCCGGTCCCTGCCATTTCCTCTGGTTTCTTCCAAGCACCCCAAAATAATAAGACCTCTCCGAAAATAAGGCCAAGAGCTTATTTTGGTGTTCAAAAAAATATAAGACGGGATCTTATTTTCGGGGAAACACGGTACCTGCCCAATGGATTAGAAGCTAATGATACACTGATTATCCAGTGTTCTCCTAATAAAGTAGCTCATGGAATACCACACAATTCCTGGAGAAAAGGGGGTGCAGGTTTTGTTTTCCCCAAATGGTTGGATTCATTATTCATGTCCACCAAATTGGTTTTGTTTATTTGTATGTTTTTATGGCACAGAAGCAAGGAGACTCACCCTGTGTTCTATTTTTCATCTCTATACTGTTGTCATTAAGGGCATAATCCCAGACTGGAAGACCATTTCCTTTGGGATTGCCATGCTAATTACCCACAGCATTGCTTCTAGTGGCTCTGGAAAGTTCTTGCCTTTTGATATATAGTTATAGTGTAAATTGTTCCCTACTGTTCTTATCTTTACTTTCCCCTGCCTTTCATCATATTTTCCAGTTAACTGTTCTATTCTTGATGTTTAACACATGTCAAGCAATATTGCCAGCTGAACTGAGTGGTGTGTAAGATTATTTAGATTGAGATATGGGTATTGACTTAGAATTGCAACTGATTGCAAATTAAAGTGGCAATTGCTGCCAATGAAAGGAAAGAGCAACAGAAAGTGGATAGATTTGGCAATGGTGGTAATGGATTCACCATTGGTGAACCTGAAGGGCCACATCAGGGGCAGATTAATCTGGAAAAGGTCTCTATATATGTTCACTGAGAATTGTCATGAATTCTTGGCATAGAGGTTTTTCAAAATTCAACGTCTTCCTTAGTGATGGTGCTATAACATATTCCTGTAAATTCTAACAACTGTTCTAGTCCATATGATTATAATTATGTAATAGAAGAATCCCAATAAACAATAGGAGAACCATCATTCCTAAAAGGAATAGTGTTCTGTATTATTCATTATATTGTTTATAATATCTCTTCCATCACTCTTTCACACCAACAATTATATTCCTGTTAGACATATACAGGCAAAGCCTATATAAACTGATTTCAATAATAACTGGTTCACCCATTTCTAAATTCTGCCGTAGTTTACCTTTAAAAATTGTTTTTCATTTTAAAGTGATAATTTTGAGATCAATTTTTGTCATTTTTAAAAGAGAAATTTACAAATGAATCCTTAATGTTTTTCACTTTGGAGCTCTGGAACAAAAATAGCAAATGAGAGACTGAAAAAATATAAAAGTATTATTATCATGCAATGAAATAACAGTGCTGTATAGTGTGTAGTGTTATTGCATTTCTGTAAACAAACAGCTTTAGAGTTTTTGGAAGAATTTATTGAAAGTCCTTTTCTTTGACCCAGATGACTTCGTGTTACTTCTGCTGTGTCTTTTCTTTAATCAGTCAAATGATGATAGTCAGGAGTAGACATTTTGTTGCAGTGAACTCTAGAGCAGGATGTCCAACTTTGGTAAATTTTTAAGACTTGTGAACTTCAACTTCCAGAATTCCCAGCCAGCCAAGTCTTGAAAGTCTTGAAAGATGCCAAGCTTGGATACCCCTGCTTTAGAGAGTTTGCAAGAATTACAAATAGAGGCAGCCCCAGTTAACCATACAGACTTGCTTAAACAATAATAACAATAGCTCTTTATCTGTATTAATTCTGAATAGTTGGAGCCGTATGTACCGTATATCTTTCCAATACTGAACAATAAGTCTTTTGGCTGTAAGTAAAGTACAGAAATAGCCTTTTTGGTGTCAACTCCCATGTGATAAAGATAAGCTTCAAAAGGATTCAAACATCCAAAAATATTAAACGTCAAGTTAAGTTAATGCATTCAATAACTTCTTTTCCAAACTGAATGATACATTTAAATAAAACTGTTGATTGCAATGAATTGATTCCACTGTATTTCCAACCTCATAAATGCAATGAAGTTATTCCTAAAATGTATTTTGTTAAAAAAAAGATGTAATCTAAGAATCTATTGAAATTTTTATTTTTAAATACCTCTTATTATTGATTAAGTAAAACATGCAAATAAATGGAAAAGGGATAGGTTGGTTGGTTGGTTGGTAGGTAGATAGGTAGATAGATAGATGGATGGATAGATAGAGAGACTTTGAGAAAAATTTAAAAGGAGAATAAGAAAGAATTAGAACAAATTTCTTTTTCTTTCTGCCCCCTTCCTTGCTACTTTAATATTTTTATACTTTACTGTGGACATTATTACTCATTCCTAATTGGATTGCTTGAATTATTTTAATTTTTTTTCCCCCAAAACCATATTCTAAATATGTGTTGTCTTGCTGAATGCGAACCAATTCTTTTCATTAGATTCACAATTTTTGCCACTATCTTAATAAATTATTATATGTTTTATGTACCTTGGTGGTTTCATATGCAAATGAAATTAAAAATAATCACAAATAGAAATATTTGATGTTTCTGACCTTTACTGGCAACTATGGATAAACCATTGGCTACGAGTCTGCTTTGGGGGTAGGTGTTACTCGTGGTTAACATTGGAATTACAGCTAAGTCTCCAACCATATCAGTCACGACTACCTTGTGTACCTCTGTTCTTTTCAGCTGGTCTGTGTGTCATCCCCAAATGCTAT
The DNA here is from genome assembly GCF_059756535.1 of Pantherophis guttatus. Lineage (NCBI taxonomy): Eukaryota > Metazoa > Chordata > Lepidosauria > Squamata > Colubridae > Pantherophis > Pantherophis guttatus. The sequence continues at coordinate 51,836,936 of NC_142064.1, forward strand.
CATGAGCAATCGCTATAAAAGTTTGAGTTCCTTCTTTGTTTTGATTGTTCACTTACACTCTAGCTTTTGTTAGTATAGTTAGTCTAGTACAGAAGTGTCAGGTTTCTGTATGAGAAGTTCTGAGTTATTTCTGCTACAATATTTGTCCTATATGCCTCTCAAAGTATGTTGGATCTAAGAAGCAGCCTAAGAACAACATTTCTTACCTTTTATTTGCTCTTGTACTGTATGTATTATATTGCAATATTAAGTAGAAAAAATTCAATTTTTTGAATCAGTGTTATATTTTCCATAGAAAGTAGTCACAAAGCATTCTTAAAACTTTGAACAAACTTTGAATCTTTCCGCTAATCCATTTGTAGCAAGGTGCTACAGCACTGATGTTCTATGTTTGATTCCATTTCTTTCCAGAAATGCCTGAAACTATTCCACTATAAATTGTCACTGCTATGAAACACTGTTCTCACAAAGAGTTTTAGTAACACATCTGCTGTATGCATATTGAGATCATTGGAAATATCTCTGATCTGTTTGAACTTACATCCACCACAACTAAAAATGATGTGCCATAAATGATCCTTCAAAGTCTATATGAATTATTTGCTACACCATTTGCATAGGTAAAGTGCTATTTTTTCCATCTTCAGGCAATATACTGTAAATAGTCTAAACAACTCATTGCAAATGTTTAATTGAGTGGTCTATGCATGGTCGTCAAGCAAAATTGCAAGTGGTGTCTTCAGCTTTACTACTTCAAGATGTTGGCTCTCCAACGCTTCAGCTCCCACATAATGCTGCCACTGTCAAAGGTAAGTTCCCTATGTCATTTATAGATAAAGATTTCTCCTGTCTGGTCTGTCTGACTCTAGGCAGCAGTGCTCATCTCAGTTTCTTAGTTGACGGACCCAGCATTATCCAAAGACATTTCCATGGTGATGTGGCCAGCATGATTATGTGCCAAAGGCACATGAAATGCTGTTACTTTCCCATCGAAGTGGCACCTATTTAGCTATTTGTCTTTGCATGCTTTCAAACTGCTAGGTAGGCAGGAGCTGTGGTAAGGACTGGAGCTCACCCCATTGCATGGTATTTTGGTCTCAAACCACTTGATACCACTCCATAAACTGAGATTTTTACTGGGTATTTAAGCTCTTTGGATTGATGTGTTGACTTTAGTCTTAGATCTCTCCTAGTTTCTTTAAATCATCCCAGTTGGAATGTGAAGACTCTTTGAAAACATCAAAGGAATCCCAATATGATATGGATTTCTCATAATGTTTAAAAATACAGCTAAAGCACAATATTAGGCATTGTAGTTATAGCTTCCAAATCCTTCAATCCTGACCAATCAGAGCTTTCATAGACTACAAGTGGGAACAGAATAGGAATTAGAGAATAGGAATGAATGATTTTCAATGAAAAGATGTTGAGAATGAAGTTCCCAGGATTCATGTTGGGACCAATATTTTTAAAATTATTCATAAATGTTAGGGGTAGTAAAGATGGGTAAAGTGAAAGCTCTAATAGTATCTCTCCACATTGGTTGAATTAATCTTAAAATAGGGAATGCTGTTCAATATAAGCAAATGGGAAAGTTGAAGATTAAACAGACACAAAAAGAAATGCAAATTACATATACATATTTAGTAGCCAAGGACTGATCGGGAAAGGATTTCAGAAGTGTGATGTTGCTGCTGCTGTTACAAACAAGAAAAAGTTGAATAATCTGGAATATAATAATTCTGTGATGACTGGTACATAGTGTACAGTTCCAGTTATTACACCATAGACCAAAAAAAAGTCAGCATTAGAAAATAAAAACACCTCAAATAATCACCTTTCTATATAAACTTATGACCTTCTTGATACATATGAATGGCCCTTTACAACGTTAAATGCTGGACTAGACTATCCTTTAGCCTAGAGAGGCAGGGCCCATTAATCTCAAGCAATTAGAAATGACTAAAGTTGAATGTTCTGCCAGAAAATGGCCCTGGAATGCAGACAATAGAGTAGTTGCCAGTTTGACAAACAGCCATACTTTGGGGTGAAGCACAAAATATTTGGACATTAATGTATTTTTAACTCTTTTTCTTCTAAGAAACTTCTTCAAAAAATTCACCAGACAGGATACTTGCTAGACCTTGTGGTAAAAGCAAAGAGAGATTATTTTTGAGCACAATATCCAATTGGATGGATTTTTTTTTTTTAAAAAAATGGAGTTCAACTAGAATGAGCCACTAGAAAAATTGTGTAGTTATATAGCGCCACTTCACTGATAGAATGGTTTGCTAAACATAAGGCGTTTCATTTCTGTCAAATCAATGTTTACAGTTTGATTATGTCTGAGTACAAAGAAAAATAGTGATAGAACGTTAACTAGTATAAGTTTTCCTTCATTTTATTTATTAAATATAAGGCAAATAAAATCAGATGTAACTAATTGAGAAAAAAAGACACACAAAAAAAGAAGCCTCCAATTAAAAATTCCCTGGAAATCCCATAGCACTTTTCCCTTTATTTCTCATATGACCCCCTAGGAAACTATGTGATATGGAAGAGTTCTGAAGGTTTAAATTAAAAATCTTTTAAGATGTGGAATGTATAAACAGTCCAATGTAGGTGAAGCATGTATGGCACAATGAAGTAAAACAAGGACCCTGCTCTGGAGAAAGTTTGAAAAAAGGAAGATCCAAGTAATCTTTGTTTGCTTTTCAGGAACATAATTCTCTCACCAGGCTTCAGAGGCCCTGCCTGCTCCATAATATACGAATAGTAATCCACCAGGCATTCAGTTGGAGAAAGCTATTATAGAGATCATTGTTCTCATGGTCTTTATCATATCTTTATCATATCTTATGCGGAAATGCGTAAGATCTCCGACCTCAGGGTATTTCGCTGTGCCCTTAAGACCCTGCTGTTCCGCCAGGCCGGGCTATCAATGTAATGATTTTAAATTGGATGTTTTAAATTTGGGGGGGTTTTAATATTGGGCCGAAATTATTTAATAATTTTAAATAATTTTAATTGTTTGTCTTTGGGCTTTTAATAGGCTGTACACCGCCCTGAGTCCTTCGGGAGAAGGGCGGTATAGAAATAAAATTATTATTATTATTATTATTATTATTATTATTATTATTATTATTATTATTTAATCTTTAATGAGATTCACAGCCTTTGAGGCTGGTTAATAGCTCAGCAGCTCAAGTCCTAACCAAGGACCTAGGAACTGTTAAGGTATCGTCGGAGGATGTAAGCTGTTCCGAGTAAGGTGGTTTTTTGTAGAGTCAAAATGTTCAAGTCCGGCAAATTTAGAATTTCTAAATAGCGGGGCAGCCCTTTGGGTATTGCTCCAAGGGCTCCAATTACAATCGGCACAACACACAATTTCTTTTTCCACAGTCGCTCAACTTCAATTTGCAAGTCCCGGTACTTTGTGATTTTTTCTTGCTACTTATCTTCAATCCGTGCATCACCAGGTATTGCAATGTCAATGAACCATACTTTTTTCTTTTCAACTATTGTTATGTCAGGTGTGTTGTGGACCAAGTGCCTGTCAGTCTGAATCCTAAAGTCCCACAAGATCTTGAGTTTCTCATTCTCTAAAACTTTCTCAACCTGATGTTCCCAGTGGTTTTTGCTGTACTCAGATCCAAACTTCTGGCACAATTTCCAGTGAATGATCTTAGCAACACGGTCATGGCGTTGTAGGTAGTCAGTTTGTGAAATTTTGCTGCACCCACTGATCAGGTGGTCGACTGTCTCATCTTTCTCATTACAGAGGCGGCATTTGCTGTTGGTGGTAATATGTTGAATTTTGCCTTCATGCAGTTTGTGGCTAGGGCTTGTTCTTGAGCTGCCAAAATAAAGCTTTCTGTTTCTTTTTTTCAGTACTCCTGATCTTAACCAGTTCCAAGTTAGTTTCTGGTCAGCTTTGCCTTCAATACTTTTCAAGTATTGGCCATGCAGAGCTTTGTGTTTCCAATTTTCAGCTCGCTGCTCAATTACTTCTTTCTTAGATTCTGCTTTTGTTTTAGTTGTCTTTAAAAGGCCTCCTTTATTTACTTCCTTAATCATTGGTTCTTCACTTTTCTGGATGTAATTATTCAAGCTGCATTTTTCTTTACTTGTAGGAGTCCTTGACCACCCTCTGCTCTTGGTAAATATAATTGGTCAACATCACTTTTAGGGTGCAAGGCATGATTTATTGTCATAAGCTTTATTATTATTATTATTATTATTATTATTATTATTATTATTATTATTATTATTTTATTATTATTATTATTGGTTAATCTTTAGTGAGATTCACAGCCTTTGAGGCTGGTTAATAGCTCAGCAGCTCGAGTCCTAACCAAGGACCTAGGAACTGTTAAGGTATCGTCTGAGGATATAAGCTGTTCTGAGTAAGGTGGTTTTTTGTAGAGTCAAAATGTTCAAGTCTGGCAAATTTAGAATTTCTAAATAGCGGGGTAGCCCTTTGGGTATTGCAATAATAATAATAATAATAATAATAATAATAATAATAATAATAATAATAATAATAATAATAATAATAATAATAATAATATCACATCCTCAATTTCGCTAGCAGTTATGAAGCATTTTTTGGAAAATATTTCACCTCTTCTTGATAAACTTTCTTTACCCAAATTTATTGGATTTTTTTTTTTTTACCGGTGCTACCCCCCCCCCCCATAAAGCAGAAGTTCTCAAATATTCGGGTTACAGTTTGGCAGAAGCTGTTTTATATGCTGTTTTTTAGACCTTCGCGGACCAAAACTTCTCCAGCATCCCTTTCCGTGAAGAATGCCAGCTGACACGTTTAAGTACATTCTCTATTCACCGTCCGCCCATTTCGCCCTCCATCCAGATTAGGACGCCTGCCACCAAGGAAAGGAAGGATGGCGGACGAGAAGCCTCCCCCGCCGCTGCTGGGTCTCACAAGCCGAGGAAAGCCACCCCCCAAAGGCTTCCTCGGTCTTCCGGAGAAATAGGATAGCCGGGGAGCCCGGGAGGTGTGTGTGTGTGTGTGTGTGTTGCTACATTGGGATGGGACTCTGGGTGCGGCAGGACTTGCGCTTAGCCAAAGACCGCCTTACTTCGAGAGGCTCTCGGTCTGGAAGCTGCGGGATGCAGCCTTTCGGCTGGCCATTTCGAGAGCCCGGTTTTGCCTCGAACTGCACGGAACGGAATACTTTCTGGGCCAAGTGCGGTTGCCGATGCCTTCGCTCCTGAGTTTCTAAAGAGGCCCCGAGGCCTCCCCCCACCGTTTCTCGGCTGTTTGGCGAAAGAGGCGCCCCACCTCTACCCCTCCTCCCTCCCTCCCCTCCCCTCCCGCTTTTATTTCGCCCCCCGCGTCTTCAGGCGCAGCTCTTCGCCTTTCTCTTTCTCTCTTTCTTTCTCTCTCTCTTTTTCCTCCTTTCACCCGCGGAGAAGGAAGCCGGGCGTCGTCATGAGCGCCAAACTGCGCTCGGGCTTCTACCTGGGAAAGAAATCCGCGCTGCTGCTGGCGCTGCTCCCGGTTGCCTTGCTGGGGGCGCTCCTAGTGCTGGCGATCCTCTACGGGCGTTGCGCGCTGGGACCGAAAGAACCCGAGCAGCTGAGGCCGGGCGTTCCGACGACGCCCTGGGCCAACGCTAGCGCGGAGCCCACGGCGCGGCCCCCGGGACCCTGGGACCAGCAGCGCTTGCCCCGGCACGTCACGCCGATCCACTACTCGCTCCTGCTCTGGCCTCACCTGGCGCCCGGCCTCCCCAAACCCCGCACGCACTCGGGACAGGTGAACATCACGGTGCGGTGCCGCCAAGCCACCTCCGCGGTTCTCCTGCACAGCGCCGAGCTGACTTACCAGGGCGCTTCGGTGTGGGGTCCGCTGGAAGAGGCGCCCGCCAACTCCACCCGCAGCATCCCGTTGGGGGAGGTGTGGACGGCCCCTGGGAACCAGTACCTGGTGCTCGAACTGCTGGAGAGCCTGAGAGCGGGCAGCCTCTACGAGCTGCGGTTCGCCTTTCAGGGGAAGATTCAGCCGGGGCCGGACTACTTCGGGCTCTTCCTGAACACCTACAAGGACGAAGGCGAGAGGAGGTAAGGTCTTGTTCCCAAGGATGCCGCTTGAAGGCTTATAACAGGGCTGGTGAGAACTCGCTACTTCGAATCCTATCCGGGAAAGAGGCAGAACGCACATCTAGGGAGTTATTCTAAGGCCACCGTACCAGGGTTCTGGAGAACCGGTAGCGGAAATTTTGAGTAGTTCAGAGAACCGGCAAATACCACCTCTGGCTGGCTCCAGAATGTGGTGGGAATGGAGATTTTGCAATATCCTTCCCCCCAGGAGGGGAGGAAATGGAGATTTTGCAGTATCCTTCCCCTGGAGAGGGCTGGGAATGGAGATTTTGCAATATCCTTCCCCTGCCACGCCCGCCACGCCAGGCCCACAGGACCGGTAGGGAAAAAAAATTGGATTTCACCCCTGCACCGTACCATTATCATCATGCAGATAAATAAATATAAGAAAAAGGATGCCCTGTCTCCAAAATAGAATGAAATGAATTTCGGTGACAATGCATCCATCTGGTTGACTGTTTTAAAATTGTAAAGGGTATTAAGTAACACTTCTCTGATCAGCTGATACTCCCTGGAGTTGCTCAAGACCTTTTATAACTGCTGCACTGTTGGCTACTTCTTGTTCCTTCCTGGGAGAAAAAGATAGATGATGGGACAATGGTACAGCTTGATCATACAGGCCCTGAATTTAATGTATGTGTGGTCCAGCCAGCTGTATTGATTCTGCTGTGAAGCACCCAATTTAGAACATAGAGAACATAGAATAATAGAGTTGGAAGGGAACTCAGAGGTCTTCTAGTCCAATTTCCTTGAGCAGGAGACTCTCTATCATTTCAGACAAATAGTTGTCCCATCTCTTTTTGAAAGCCTTTAATGATGGAGCACCCACAACGTCTGAAGGCAAGCTATTCCATTGGCTCTCACCATTAGGAAATTTCTCCTTAGTCCTAGGTTGCTTCTCTCTTTGGTTAGTGTCCATTCACTGTTTCTTGTTCTCACCATTAGGAAATTTCTCCTTAGTCCTAGGTTGCTTCTCTCTTTGGTTAGTTTCCATTCACTGTTTCTTGTTGTGCCTTTTGGTGCTTTCGCAAATAGATTGACCCTCTCATTTTTGTAGGAGTATTTTATTGTAGTAAAAACAAGTATTTTTTGTAAGTGGTGAGCGCTATTTTATTGTCAGTTGGGTAGGTGCTTGGCAAAATTGATTAAACAGAAAAATTGGCATATTTGAATTGGCTTTTTAAATCCTATCATCACTTCTCTAGATAAAAAGTGAAAGATTGTCAAAAAGGTCACCAGTATTGTAAAACTGGGGCAATATTTGCACTATCAGTTTGAAACTACCGTATTAAGACACACCTTTTTCCCCCTAAAAGGGGGTGAAAATTTAGATGCGTCTTATACACCTAATGTAGCCTCAGCCACCCACTGGCCCCACCCTTTGGCCTCTGCCTCGCAGCAATTACCTCCTTGCAAGCAAACAGCAAGAAAAAACAGCTCCTTTCAGCTTCAGCACAGGCTAATTAGCACAAGTTGATTGGATCGGCCTCCTAACTCTCAGGTGAGATTTGCTCTCAGCTGTTTTGCGCAGGGCTCTGCTGCTTGTTGCAAAGAGGTAAATTGCTGGAACAGATTTTTTTCCTTGTGCTAATCAAGCTATGCTGAAAATGAAAAAGAAAGTAAAGCAGGCTGTTTGCTGTTTGCTGCAATGAGGCAAAATTGCTCAGAGGCAGAGGGAGATTTCTTTTTCTTTTCCTCACCAAAAAAGATAGGCGTGTCTTATACTCTGGTGAGTCTTATACTCCAAAAAATACAGTATCTCAAAATTTCTAATGGAAAGAGCACATCAAAGGAGTGTTGGAAGAAATCTGGGTTCAGTTCCAAGTGAGGAGAAAGGCACTGGAAACATGGAGGCTGTTTGGAAAGATGGTTTAATGGTGGACAGGACTACATGGTTTGAGATCCTGGGCAATCAAGCACATGGGTAAGAGAGGGAGAGAGATGTATACCATCTCTTGGGCTTTGAACTTGCTTCCTGTTTCTGTGGCAAGAAATGTATCCTGATTGATTGTCAGACTCCCATGGGACCATGCAGGGGTAACTTTGTAGGTTGTCTTGAGTCTCAGGCTTGGTTGAATCTTGCTGGGTGATGTAATGAAAGGGCTTTGGGCAATTCCTATTATGGCTTAATGGTTTGGATCTTGAGTGAGGGTTAATCCTATCACCCTGGAGCTGAAGGTCTTTTGTCTTGTAGATAAGATGGCACCAAAATATCTGCTGGGGCTGAGTTTCTGTGTCCCTTAAGATTTCTATTTTTCTTTTAGGGGAAATATACTGCCTTTTTAATATTTCCTAGAATATTTCATTCTTCTAGGAGTGGGGTGAGTGCTAACTTTCTACAGACATGGATGACTTTCCTATCTTTCTGTAGTTGACTAGGTTGTACCAGTAGGATGAAAGGTGGATGTCTCAGCTCTCTTTTCTGCTATTTGCACCCTGGTGCCCCCACTTTTCTGTCCTAATGTAGCTGCTTAGTGATATCTGCAGCCATTGCCCGTCAATCACATAGATAGATTTGCCTGATGTTTTCCCACATAACCCTGGCATATGAGACAGGTAAGAATTTTACAGGCTCTGCCATTGTTGAAGAATAAACCAAAAAGTACGAAAAATAAAGTGGATAAAAACGAAATAAATTCAGTAGTGTAAGGCATGTGACAAGGCAGTCAGCACCCCTTCTCCTTTAGAAGGACATCATTTTCACAAATGATTTATTTATTTTGTTAGATTTTTATCCTGTCTTCATTACTTTATAAGGAACTCAAGGTGGAAAACATATCTAATATTCCTTCCTCCTCTTAGTTTCCCGACAACAACAACCTAAGAAGTGGTTTGAGCTGAGACAGAGGGACTGGTCACTCAGCCACTTTTTCAAGCGTGAAATGGGACTAGAACTCAGAGTCTCTTGGTTTCTAGACCCGCACCTTAACACTACTTTGTTTAAAAAGGAGGAAGGAATGTCAAAATAACTTGTAAGAATTGCATGCAAAAACAGGGCTGGAGGAAACAAACTTGTAAAGCTGCAAACATCGCAGATAACATTTCAGAATAATCTCCCATAGAATGTTACAAAAGGCAAGAGCAGTTGTAGCAAATTACAATCTGGAATGGACCTGGTAGTAGGAAAGGAGGCCAGAATGAGCAGTGACACATTGCAAGATGCACCAAACCTGAAGTCAAGATGTTATTTATTTGCACAAGGCGAGCATTCTTTTTATTTGAAAACTTGTTGAAATTAAAATAAACCGGCTTTCTTTTTCTGTAATGCCCTTGACAATCCATGTTATTTTATCTTCTGAGCAAGTGAGACATAAGGTCAACTCCTGTCCTCATTTAGCAGTATGTTTGCTGTCCAAAAGCAGTGTGTTTTGAAACATGCTAATAACTAATCCACTCTTTCCTATCCTGGCATTCTCTCTGACTTGTGTGGTTATTCTTTCCTGGAATTGTCATCTGACACATCTGGAAAACACAAGGTTGGACCAGGCTCACCCTTTACTTCCTTGAACAAATAGAAACTGTGAAGTATTATAGGTGGGGCTCATATATTCTGCTACGTACTGGTCATTGAGCATGGTGTGTTGACTAATCTGCAGTTGACCAGATTCCTATGTAGTGCTAATACATAAAATAGAACTAGATAACTTTTTTGCAATCAAAAGTAATACAGGTACTCCCTATTTAACAACTTTCCTGTTCGATAACTGTTTGTGATCCTGCTGAAAAAGTTACAGTTGTTGCAGCATCCCTACAGTCATGTGATTGAGCTTTGAATGCTTCACAATTGGCAGGCATTTAGCACCATTGCAGCATCTTGCAGTTACATGATTGCCGTTTGCGACCTTCACAGCTTCTCAGAAGGAAAATCAATGAGGAAGCTGGCAGTAAAATTGCAAGTTATGTTCATCCGATGTTTCACTTAATAACCATGTCACCAAACAACGGACTTGCTGGTCCCAAATGTGGCAGTTAAGGGAGGACTACCTGCACTAACATTTTTTCCCCCTGAAACTGAGAACCACAATGTAGATCAAATCATACTGCATACAGTATGTGGAAAGGGAGTTGGTGTTTTGAAGGAACTTTTGGAAATTCCTAAGAGAGAGAGAAAGAAGGAAGAGGGAGAGAAAGAAGGAGAAGGAGGGAGGGAGGGAGGGAGAGAGAGAGGGAGAGGGAGAGGAAATGAATGAGCCGGTCTACACCACAGTTTGATAATAATAATAACTTTATTGTCATTGTATGTTATACACAGTATTACCCATACAACGAAATTCACTTAACACCCAAAGACCAACAAACAAAACAATCCCCAAACACACTCCCACCCAGTAGTGGGTTTCAAAATTTTTTACTACCGGTTCTGTGGTGTGGCTTGGTGGGTATGGCAGGGGAAGGATACTGCAAAATCCCCATTTCCTCCTGATCAGCTGGGACTTGGAAGGCAGAGAATAGATGGGGTGGGGCCAGTCAGAATTTTTACCCCGGGTCTCCAAACTACTCAAAATTTTTGCTACTGGTTCTCCAGAACTGGTCAGAAGTTGCTGAAACCCACCTCTGCCCCCACCCACCACAAATTCCCCACCACCTAAACCACCCAAACATCCACACAACAGACCAAGTAATGCTGTCCAACAGCTCACTGATGGTGGCCCTTTAGTTCATTGTTGAGTGCAATTATAGCTAATTATAGGATAAAAACTATTCAGAAAATATGTGGTCCGAGTTTTAATTATTCAATTTGATGATCAAGATGGTGGGAAATTGTACCTTTACTTTTCAACAGTAAGGGTAGGATGGTGGTGGTGTTTTCCAGGGCTGCATCTTACCCACTCTTCTCATAAATCATGATTTACAAATGACACTTTCTGGGTTTATACAATGTTACACTAAAATCAAACACAGCATGGGAGTTTCCTGCGTGGGGACATTAAGCATAATATTTATAGTATAATACTTATATACTTAAAGCTGCTCTGAAAAGAACTTAACCATGTAAAACATAATCGCCATGGTGTGTGGCATGTAAAACATGATTTATAGTTCACCGACCTGTCTTTCCTACTGTAATTTAATCAGTGAAACTGCCATGCGTTACTATGCAAAGCTTCAGAACTCCAGATGAATACAAGTAACTTTCTCTCTATGAAATTGTCAGGCAGCCCATTAAGGTACATTTAAAACTGGGTAAGTTTTAACTATAACACGAACCATAAGGCATATGGAATATATTGTAATGGAAAAATAATGACTTGAAGCTACAAATTCCCTCCCCCTCACCCCTGGCTCTCCCACTTGCACAGATAAAATAAGATCAGCTTGAGTGCTGCAAGAACAGTGAAGTTTCTGCTGCCCCCAAAGCCCTTTTAATGCTGTTGCAGCAGAAACCCTGAGGAAGCCCTAATCTCTTCACATACAGATTGGTGTGGGTGTGAGTGGGGGGGGGGGGAAGCCTCAAGGAGGAAACTTTGCTAATAAACTGAGAAACCACAGGCATTCCATCCTAATCCAGCACTTGAGTTGCCTGCTTATCTTCATGTTCCATCCTCCTCTTTAACAATGGAACCCTCAGCTGGTCTGTTGCAAAGGTGTGGCTTTGGTTTTACAATAGCAAAATAACTTTTTTTTTTTTTTACTTTGACACGCTTCCCTAAATCTTGTTCATGAATTAGGTCTCTTAGATTTCCCACCTCTCAACCCCAAAGAATCTTTTTTATTGGTCGGTGTGTGTGTGTGTGTGTGTCCTGTTTCTTGGAAAGCATAAAGAGTTGCAATTGGTGTACTCCTTTCTTTGGCAAATTTCCATGACATCTTTATCCATAAAGCTGTTTGTGTGTGTATATATATTTGTGTGTGTGTGTGTGTGTGTGTGCGCGTGTGTGTATGTAATTTATGACTAAAGAGAAAGTAAAAATAAGAATGAAAAATGGGGGCATATTTAAAAGACACTGCATGTATTTTTTTTAAAAACCTTTGTTGTTGATTACATTTTCCCATTTTTGTATTGGAATTAAGACTGAAAAGTGAGGGTTTTGACCTAAACAAAACAAGTAGGTATATTTAGCCTGAGTCCATATGCTTTAAAGCACCTCCGCTTTCCATTCACCTAAAGGGAAGTAGCATTTCTGAAACCAACAAGGACTCTTCATTTCTTTAGAAGAATTTTTAATTAAGCTAAGGGTTAATAAATATGCTTTGAGAAATAGCATTCATAATGCCAAATACAATGGCATGTGCATTGTATGATACAGTGTTTCAGCAGCCTGGATGGTAACTCCCCTGGGACTTTATTTCTATAATGTTTCATGCCATCTGCCGTTAGAGTCTTCAAAATAATGGAGCATGAAACTTTTGTATGAACATGTTCATTTCTTTTGGTGGTAAATTAGACTTGAAGTGGCAAGTCGGGGGAGACAGGTGCATTCCCATCTCCAACTTGAGACAGAACAGGCTGAAGCTGAAGTGTGCCAAGTTAGATGCACTGTTTGTCCACCAATGTTCTCCATCAATTCCTATGAGATTTCCTACCTCTAGATAGGCAGGAAGGGAAGCAGGAAGGCACCACCCTGAAGGAATAGGATTATGATTTGAGGGTCCTTGTGGATCCATGGTTTCTGATACAACAGGTAAAAGCCTATATAAAAGGGCCTTTGGTTGGTATAATATTTAAACTTTACCTGGTTCCCATCATTGAAATATATTGTACCTATACTATTGCCCTGTGTTTATAGTTATTTATAGTTTTGACCAATAAACTATACTTACATGACTACCTGCTCCATCAAGAATTACTGCAACCTCTGGATCATATATGAAAAAATATTTCTAGTGGCCACTATTCATCAATCAATGCAATCCCTGAGGAAGATACAGATAATGGAGCTGATCCAAAGAAATTTTAACCTGCTCAGGACAATGTTGTTTTATTTATTTTTTCTTATTTCACTGTTATAAAGTTTTGTTTTATGTTCTTAAGTTTATCATGGCTCTTTTAAATTTTCTACTTTGTAAGCCTCTGAGAGAGGTGTTATTTGTAGCAGTGAACAAATGCATTCCATAATTATTAGAATAATTTAATATTCCTTTCTTTTATACCTCAAAAGATGTTAAGTATGTGTGTATTTTATTTTGGGGGATTGTAGGAAAAGAGCTATATTAATCTATTATGGCAAAAATTTGGAATTCCAGTAGCATCATTTCTGACTAATGCTTTCTATTAAAAAGGCATAAGTTTTCATGACCTGCTGTTCACTTCATCAGATGCACAGAATAGCTAGATTAGGATTCATTTGAGGTGAAGTGGGGAATTGGGGGAACAGAAGAGAAAATAGGTTGGTTATGCAGATGCAGGGTACATGCGAGACAGATTACAAATACCTTATCAATTAATAATTGTGTAAAAAATATCCATTGTGTTTGTTGAGACCTTCTGAGATATCCTGAACTCCCATATCTTTTGAATTTCTTTCCTAACAATATTGTTAAAGCCTTTGAGATCTGCTATGGAGTATCCTGGACGGTTGAAATACTCCAATTTTGCTTTGCCCTTGCTTTGAGTTGTGTTCATTAGATCTTTTCTGCAAAATCTGGTCTATTTGTCTTATGTTGAATCCAGAGGAGCATTGCTGGCAGATGATAGCATGTATCACGTTGGAGGAAGAACATGTGAAGGCACCTCTAACCTTGTGTATATGGTTGCTGGGGCTGTGATTATGCTGTTGGTGTAGATGTAGGGGCAAAGTAGATATCTGGGTTTCTTACAGTCTTTGGTTCCCAACTTGGCATCATTCTCCTGTTCCTTGTTGCTTCTGAGGATCTGCTTCAAGCATAGTCCTGCCACCCATTGCCTAAAAAAGCTTTCAGTATTGCCTGGAGCTTTATCATCCATGTGAATGCCTTGAGTTGTGATAGGTGATAATCAGTGGTATTTTGCTGCTCTGTTTCTATGATCTGCTTTTTAATATCAAGGTTGACTCAACCTTCCATCCTTCCAAGATCGGTAAAATGGGGACAATATGCTGACTCTGTAAAAGCCATTTAGAGAGGGCTGTAAAGCACTATGAATTAGTATATAAGTCTAAGGCTATTGCTATCTCCTCCCTGGGAATAATCTGGCATGACTGTTTTGTCTATTGAACTTGATGGTGGGTGACTCAGTCTACTGAATGCCTGATTTAATTTTATCATTGATCATCTGGGTTAAGTGAGTCAGAACAAATGTAGTTGTAGTGTAAAGGCTGATTATAGATAGTAAATTAGGAGATTTGTGCTGAACGGAAGATGGACGCAAGAAGGTATGGATGGCAATCTGGAAGTTTCTTGCATATTGGGATGTTAATGTCCCATGTATCATTTTATGATGACATCAAGGATTTAAGGGTATGTGTGCATAACTTCACTGGCTATTGGGTTGGATTAGAGGAGCACCACCTTGAAGGTATCTATGCAAATATCTGGTTTTGCTTGCATGCCTGTTTTAAAATGATTCAACTGATTTCTATTTGTATTCTAATTAGGTGGATGATTGTTTCACAGCTACAACCCACAGCTGCAAGACATGTTTACCCATGTTTTGATGAACCTGCAATGAAAGCTACTTTTAATATCAGCATTGTTCACCATCCCAGCTATGTTGCACTTTCCAATATGCTAGCTTTAGGTAAGTAAAGATTTAATATAAATAAAGTTTTATTTGAAGCTGAGCACAGCTCATGCTGGTTTCATGAACATACAATTTTGTAGCTTTCTTAGTAGCAATAGGGAAGTGTTAACACCGTACAGTAATTCTTCTGTAATGTTTTTTCCACTTCCAAGTTTGGACTATAGTTATGGAAAATCTTGATCATGTCCCGTCCAAGTACTAATCAAGCCCATCTATGTTTAGCTTCTGACGCCGAACTAGATGGCAATATTATGTTACCCAGGTTGTAGCAACAATAGTACCATAGCTGAACAGTAAGATGCTCTGGTTATGTAAATTCTGAATGCCAGCACATTGAAAACTGAACTATTTGCTCAGCTTTGATTTTTTTCCCCTTTATTTTCATTTGTTTTGCTTGTGCAGTGATTCACAGCAATCCCATCTGGAACAAATTCTAGTTCAGCTACAAATGAGTTCAGCTACAAATACCAAAGAAACTGTGTGGCTTGATAATCAAGTAGCACCAGATTAGAAAATTAAATATCCTTCCAACTTGATGTTGCTTATAACAAGTGTTTCCTGATGCTATACTAGAAATATAAATCGATAAGTGCAATAATATTCATTCGCTTTTGGTGGAAAATAGAAGCTAGATTTACACACTATCTACAACACAGGAAGCACTTTCATATATGATTCTGAATTCACTCGCATCTTTTGCAGATGCTTCAAATTGGCTGTGTATTTCAGAAAACTTTGAGGTTTTTTCCCCTTAAGAAGATGAAGGTTGCTTTCATGAGACATGGAGATAAGGGAGTCTGCTTTCATATTCTCACCACATTAGTGGTGAAATTCAAAATTTTTAATTACCGGTTCTGTGGGGGTGGCTTGGTGGGCGTGGTGTGGCTTGGTGGGCATGGCAGGGGAAGGATACTGCAAAATCTCCATTCCCTCCCCACTCCAGGGAAAGGATACTGCAAAATCCCCATTCCTTCCCCACTCTGGGGGAGCCAGAGGCGGTATTTGCCGGTTTTCCGAACTACTCAAAATTTCTGCTACTGGTTCTCCAGAACCTGTCAGAAACTGCTGAATTTCATCTCTGCACCATATCTACCTTGAGGTTGGCCATGATGAGAAGAGTGATTGATTCAGAATCACCTAGTAAAGTTCCATGGCTGACGGCGGATTGGAATGTTACTATCTATGTAACCTTTATATCACAGTGGCTGTCTTGGAGAAATGTGTTTATGAAGGAGGTTATGAATTTCATTGCAGAGTTTGAAGAGACTATGAATTATCCTAAGGAGTGGATTTCAATTTTAAATCTTTTCTGCTCTGAAAAAAAAAAAAGAGTATTGGTGTATTATTGGTAGAAGCAAATATATTGCACCTATCTTTCCCATCAGTATGCAGTATGATAGAAGCAAGCCACTTTCTTTGTAGCTGCATTACTGGACTTTTGAAATTTTAAGGTATTTTAGGCATAGCCCATTACCTTTGACTGACTTTATTTTTAAAAGATGATGTTTTACCTCATCTTGATAACTTGATATCTTGATAATACCTTGATAACTATAATTTTGGGATTGTTGGAAGTGGAGACCTGACATGGGCTATGGATTCCTCAATTCTGCAATGCAATATGAAGTATATGGAAAATAATAAACGACACCATTTATTTTTGAAATACAGTATTTTATGTATGTAGCTAACATAAGAATCACTTTGGCGTAGAGATTAAAGCATCAGATTAGAAACTAAAAGACAAATTCTAGATGTACAATCAGCTGGGCAACTTTGGGCAAGTCACTTTTTCTCAACCCTGAGAAGGCGGCAATGGTAAACCACTTCTGAAAAAACCTTGCAAAATAGTTGGGGACTTATGCAGGCAGGCAGTCACCAGAAGCCAAAAAGTGACTGGAAGGTACCAAAAATAATAATAATAATAAAAAAAAATAGCTAACATATATTTGGGTTGCTTCTTTATTTTTAAATAGATGTATCTGAGTATAAAGATGTGAACGACAGTGCACTGACTGCTTTGATGAATGAAACTACACCAATTAACTGGACTATCACAACATTTGAAAGAACCCTGAAAATGTCTACGTATATCACTGCTTTTGTGGTCTGTAATTTTGATTATGTCACCACAACTGAAAGAGGCAATCAGGTAAATAAAGCTCTTGAGATTACATTATACTATCAGTATGTATTTGCATTTGTGTTTAAGTTTTGTGTTACAGCAGATATTCTTAAATTTAATTGATTCAATAATACACACACACATACATACATACATACATACATACATACATACATACATACAGTATATAGATCAATGAAAAGACACAATGCAACTGTGTGCACAAAAGTATTCCTGAGATTTCCCCTTTATACAAAACATTATAATAAATAAATAGGCAGATAACATGTTGTAAAGCAAAGCACCAGCCTCTAAAACGGGTGGGCAACTATGGCAACTTCATGACCTGTGGACTTCAACTCCCAGAATTCCTGAACCAGCCAGAAGTCCGCAGATCGTAAAATTGCCATAGTTGCCCATCCCTGCTCTAAGTTCATCTTTATTTGCAGCAATTACAAAAGTCTCACTTGTGTGATAGAATTCTGAATAGTTTACCTGTGATAAACATGTTTGCATGTTTGCTTTGGGCTCAGATTAAGACCAGATGATGCCCTAACCCTGGCTCACAAATGTTGCCCCACTCTCAAGCCAAGAGATGGAAACAAATGTATTATCAGACAACACCTTCAAAACAAATGTTTAAACTTTTTTTTACTCCCTGTGTGAAAAAAATATTTTATAACAATGCAGATTAAAGTTGAACACAGCAAATAAGGACGATTACTGGTACATTTTTTTTTACTCAGCTTGAGTGTGGCAGTGAAAGAGTTAATAGTATCATAGACAGAGGAAAAACTGTAATGCCTTCCCTTCCCTTGGTGCTCTGAACAAGTGCTTATTTTTCATAATGATTAATTCAGGGTTGTCTTGCCAGTTTAAATATGATTGGATGCAAACTTGATTTTTACCCATGCTTAAGCTGGAATCATACTTTTGTGTTAAACTAACATTTAGTTTGATACAATTGCCCTATCTCCAGATCATATTTTTACAGTTTTATAAATATCATAAGGGTGAAGCCATGCAAATCTCTGGGGAGGATATTGTTCTGGAGATCTGGCACTTCAAGAGAAAAAGCACACTTCTTGTGTCCTGTAAAATGGCTCAGTTTAATCAGTGGGACTTGCAGTTTACCTATCCCACTTGATTGTACCACATGGGAAAAACAGTTGATGTAAACAGTCCTTCAGGCCTTACACCATGACGAACTGTTATTGTATCTCAACCCTTTGTAAAAGGTCTTTATGGTTCAGAGAGTTGGCTGAACCCACCTTCTTATAGTTCATTCAGTAAATAGAATTACTTATGCCTTAGTCACAATTCAGTTGGGCTACTGCAATTTGCTGTACTTGAGATTGTGCTTGAAGAATCTGCTGGAAGCTGCAGTTGGTTCAAATGGAACCAACTGTTTCAAATTAGAAACCTTTCTTGATTTCACTGAATGAAGCCATCATCACATTGGTCGTCATTTGGTTTCCAGTGCAATTCAAGCAGCATCAGAGCTTATCTTAAAAGCCCTACATTGTTTGAGACCTATATACTTGCAAGACTGCTGTCTCCTAGGGGTTTCTTTCTATGCAATAAAGTCTAGTGGAAAGAACACTTTCTGAACCCCATTCATGTGGGGTTGCCATCACCAAGGACCATGAGGTCATACCTTTTCTATTGCTGTCCTCTTTTTTGGAAAAGTGAAGGTAAGCTCCAACCTAATTAGCATTCAGGAAAACCACTAAGGCCTGATTGTTCCAGAAAGCTTTGGCGTTTGATAGTGTAGTAAGTCTTTTCTGTGTAGAAGGCAATAATAGTTGTTACTGATTTGGGGATATTTTTTTTAAAAAAATGTCCTTGTTATTCTTTTTGTATTACTTGTGAGCCACTCAGAACTTTTTTGCAATTGAGCAACATAAAATCACAGTAAACATAGTCAGTCATGTGTTGTTCTAAGCTAAAATGTGAGTATCCTAATTTTAAATTAAATACTGCACAAGTCAGCCATTGTGGTTTGCAAACCTTAATATATAGCTTACTATGTTATGTGAAACCAATCAACGGTTGTCTTTATTCATTTACATTTATATATTATCAAATTTGCATGCTTTCTGACTCCCAACAACTCTGGGTACCTCACAATAGTTAAGAAAAGTGCAATGCTAACCAAATAACAATAATAGGAGGATAAAAATGCTAAATCCAGTCTAAACATATGGCTGACTGTATGATAAAACTAAAAGGTATTAGAAGATATGTGTACAGTATAAAACAGACATATACTAAGGGAAAAGATAAGCTAATTATGGGCTTGATTCTTACTATCTGAAATAATACTTCTTTCTAATAGATACGTATTTGGGCTCGGAAGGGTGCAGTTAAAAAAGGATTTGCTAATTATGCTCTAAATATCATAGGGCCAGTGTTTTCATATCTGGAAGACTTACTAAACATCAGTTATCCTCTTTCAAAAACAGGTATGCTAGCATGTTAACTTTTAAAAATGTTTAAAAAACTATTGTGACTTGCAAACATAGTAGCTTCAAAAATACTGTTGTATCTTATTTCTGGCCTTAATTTAGTAATTTGTAATGTAACTATGAAAAAGCCTGCATTACTATTGTTCAGAAAGTCATTGGTTCTTTGACATACCACATTTTATTATATTGTATTTGGAATATTTATTACCTTGCTTCTCTGTTTAAAAATGGTTAGAATGACTTACAATAGATCATACAAAGGTTTTTCAGACAGACAGTACACAATTGCCTATGGAGGGATCCCCAACCCGTGGTCTGTGGCTCAGTTCCAGGCCGCAGCCTGTTGAAAATTGGGCTGTGGAAGTGGTGGGCTAGTCGCACACGTTAAGCTGCATTTGTGAAAGCGGTGTATGCACAAAACCATCCCCTCTCCCTTCCCTGCCTCTACCAGTCCACCAAACCAGAAAAGTTGGAGGTTGCTGGCCTATAGAGTATCACCACACTTGTGGGAGTTTGATATTTCTGGATTACCAGAATGTTTAAAAAATGGCCAGATAGGGCAGCAACTACAGTTCTGCTCATCAAGAAAGGCTCTGTTGAAAGATGGGGGTGAAATACCAGGCCTTCCTATAATAGTCTCCATTTTATGGGGTACTGCACTCTTATCCAGGGGTTCCCAATCTTGGCAATTTTAAGATGCATGGACTTTTAACTCCCAGAATTTCCCAGCCAGCCTCCATGGAGCTCCCATCTTGTTACAATTACTGTTACATTTCAATGTCTTTTAGTTCCAGCCGACTGAATGTGAATAACTTTCATTTGGGGATTTTTAAAATACTGCTCTGGATTTAGCTGTTTATTATTAAGGGAATGTTTTGTTTTGTTTTTGTTTGATGTTGTAAGCTGCCCAGAATCCTTTGGGGTTGGGTTATAAATACTAGAAAACACACAGACAAACAAACAAACTGCCCAGTTTTCTGGGATTCATGTTGTCAATGTCTTTAGGGGACTATGGAAACTCATGATAATATGTATCAAATTATTACATGAAGCTTCTTGTAGATGCTAAATATTGTTTATAATGTCATCCCTTCGAGATAGGCTGTCAAGAAAAATACACAACAGGATTCCAGGAATCTAGTAAGGTAGAATAATAGAAGTTTGGAAGCCTCCCCAAGTTTGTCCCATCTTATACAAAACAAAATCAAGGCATTATTTTTAGTGTCTTTCTCATGCTTTCCCCTTTCTCAGAGCTGTAAACTTTTTTGAAAGTTTTCTTAAAGGCTTGCTAATTAGCATTTAGCAACAGCAATAGCACTTAGACTTATATATTGCTCCATGGTGCTTTAAAGCACTCTCTGAGCAGTTTAAAATGTCAGCATATTGCCCCCAACAATTTGACTCCTTGTTTTACTGACCTTGGAAGGATGGAAAGCTGAGTCAACCTTGAGCCGGTCAGGATCGAACTCCTGCAATGGGCAGAGTTAGCCTGCATTCTTACTACTGCACCACCACAGCTCTTCTCCTTTCCTATCCAAAAGGTCAGCTCTGTATTTCTTCCCATAGATTTACTGCCTGGATTTGTACAGAAAGATTCTGAATTTGGAATTCCCTGTGTTCATTCAACAGGGGTCATTTTAGGTTGTTATAAATGAATAACGCCCTATTATCAGATGTAGAGTACATACTTCGTGTGTATAAATTTCAATCCCAGATTGAATCTTTGGCATCCCTGAAAAGGCTTGGGGAGGTTTTGGGTTGAAACACTGTTGAGAGAATCAGTAATTTCAGACTCTTGTGTGAATGCATGTAAGACATTCTTCTAAGTTCCTGTGTAAATATTAATGTGAGTGACTATGTGTGGACTTAGCATTGTGGTTTATAAATCTTGCTTTGTGGTTTATCACTATGTGTGATGAGCCCTCTAGACATTGTTGAACAACTCACTCATACTCACTTAGCATAATATGTGAATCTTGCCAGAGAAAATAAAATAAACATATTTGAAATAGAAATTGGCTAAATTACATGAAAGTAGCATTTGTAGATTTAAGTGAATGATACTATTAATCTTGAGTATCTTCTGATATGTAAAGAGGATTTACAGTATGTAATATGTTAAGTGTCAGCATGTCAAGATGCATTTATCCTAGTGCTGACATAAGAAGGAGAATGCAAGTGTCTGCAACGGGACGGTTGCCTTTCACCTACTTATTTTAGCTGGAGATAATGTCCCCTAGGAGATGGATGGGAGGGGGGAAATTCTTTGAACTGGAGCAGTAGATTAGGGGTAAATGATTGGGAAGATGGCCAATGAATGCAGAGGAGTGGGGGAAGGAAGAGGAGGAATTTTGGGTCAGCACGTCAGTGCTGGCTGCATGAAGTCAGTGTAAAAGTTGCTGTGCTAAATAAAATGGAAGTTTGTTTCAAAAAAGACTTTGTTTGAGACGCAATTTATTTGAAGACGGCCTGAAAACCTGACATTAAGAATTAAAATGTTAAAGTGATTCTTTTTATTCAAATTCTATTAGATTTTGTTGCAGTACCTCTTATGAATCACGGTGCAATGGAAAACTGGGGACTAATGATTTTCCATGAAACGTCCTTATTGAATGATCCAGAGGATAAATACGTAGTAAATAAAATGCAGATTTGCCGAATTGTTGCTCATGAGGTAGCACACCAGGTATGCAGTAAAATATCCTGTACAGTATTTCCATTGATCATTACAATCCAAATGTTACAGTGGGTGGGTTGCTACCGGTTCGCCCCGGTTTGGGCGATCCAGTAGCAGCGGTGGGAGGCTCCGCCCACCTGCCCGAACGCAATCAAATACGATCTGTGCATGCGCAGAAGTGGTGCATGCACGAACCAGTAGCAAAGGTAAGCGAAACCCACCCCTGAAATGTTACTTCCTAATTACAGACAGGCCTTGATTTACAACTATTCATTTAGTGACTGTTTGAAGTTACAACAGCTGTTTCAATTACAACTGAAAAAAGTGACTTATGACCGTTTCCCCCCCCACATTTTTCCCCCACATTTATCATTGTTGCAGCATCCCCATGGTCACATGATCAAAACTTGGGTGCTTGGCAACTGGCATGTATTTATGACAATTATACTGGCCTGGGGTCATGTGATCACCGTATGTAACATTCCCAGAGGGCTTCTGACAAGCAAAGTCAGTGGGGGAAGTTTAACGACCAACTGATAACATGTAACTGTTAAATGATTTGCTTAACAACTGTAGGGGGAAAAATCGTAAAATGAAGCGCAACTCATTTAACTGCTGTGTTCCTTAGCAACAGAAATTTTGGGCTCAACTGATCTGGAGAGTAACAAATTGGGAATGTTGATCAAGCACTGTAAACTAGTGTTTCTCAGCTTCAGCAATTTTTCGATGTTTGGACGCCCAGATTTTCTAGTATGTTGGGGAATCCTGGGAGTTGAAGTCCACACGTCTTAAAAGCTGCTCACATTAAGAAACACATATTAATCAGGAAAAAAAAAACATTATGCTGGAAGGAGAGAAGGATTCTGCAAGAATGAAAGAAGCAGTTTCAAAGCTAGTTTTAAAAATATTTGCTTGTATTAACAGCCTCATAATAAATAGCATTACGTATTATGTATCCTAACATACAACTAAGGTTCAAAGTACGTATATTAAATGAGAGGCCAAAACAGAAAGAAATATAATATTAACAGTCAAAATAATAATATAAAACTAAAATAAAAGCAATAAAAATATCTGGTTGTCAATAAATAATTGAAAAGCACCTCCACAGGATTATTATTGCATAGAATTAATGAAACTACTAACAATGTATTGTCTTGATACAGATACACCAAATGAAATAGTCTGGTATTTTCAGTGAGATAATTTTGACATTCTTTACTGTACCCTGGAAAAGGATCATTGATATCTGGTAGATTACAATAAATCAAAAAACATTTTGCTCTCTGTGAAGCACAGACAGTATAGCACGTAGGCAACAATCATTGGAAAAGTGGAAGGACTGTTTACATTAAGAGAGGGAGTCTTTGTTTCTTTTGTGACTTCTTCATCCCAAGCTCATTAAGAAGCTGTAGCAAGTACAGGCTACTAAAACGGATCTGATTTTTTAAAAACTATATAATTGCAAGAATGAATGATATATGAAATAGATCAGGACTGTTTTTGTAGGACCAAAAGAATAAAACATTACCATATGGAAATTAAGTCTTAAATCTTAAGAAATTAGTGTCTTTCATGAAGACACTAAAGAATCATTAATATATAAATTCTAATCCTGCTATTTGATAAAAAAAACTAAAACCGAAATGATTTCCAGTTCCTTCAGATTAAGCAAAGAAGATCTTGGATAAAATTAGATACAGGATTAATTCCTTGGGTGCTGTTAACTTCCCTGTGTTATATACATGTATATACATACATACGTGTGTGTGTGGGTGTGTGTGAGTGTGTGCCAATGAATTTCAAAAAAAATTACTACCAGTTCTGTGGGTGTGGCTTGGTGGGCAAGGCATAGCTTGGTGGGTGTGGTAGGGGAAGGATACTGTAAAATCTCCATTCCCTCCCCACTCCAGGAGAAGGTTACTGCAAAATCTCCATTTCCTCCTGATCAGCTGGGACTCGGGAGGCAGAGAATAGATGAGGGCGGGGCCAGTCAGAATTTTTACTACCGGTTCTCCAGAACTGGTCAGAGCCTGCTAAAACTCACCTCTAGTGCACGCGCATGTGTGCATACACACACACACACAGAGCACCTGGAGTAGCATTTGAAGAGATTTATGTAGGAATATAGAAACAGCAACTTGAGTGGTGTGGTACCCTAGTGGTGAAGTCACTCACCTTCTACTCAGAAGGTTGACAGCTCAATCCTAGGTAGTGGCAGATGTTTTTCTTCTAGGATGCAAAGAAAAAAAATATATGCTGGGAGCTCCATGTGATGTCAGGAAGGGCATCCAATCAGTAAATGTTCAACTCCATCTGGTCACCCTGGCTCTACCCTGAATTAACGGATTACAGGGCTCTAAAAAGGGATACTTGGAATAGCAGCTTGAGGAGGAGAGGGAAGCAATTTTTGCCCTGACTAATTAAATTTATCTTGTCAGTCATGGTTTAGAAACTGATAATTACATTACAAAAAGTGAGTACATTCATTGACACCCTAGTTTTGCATTTATGGGACCCTTTCAGATAGTTGCACTGGATTATGTAAGAAAAGCCTAGATTTCTTTTTCTTTAATTCCCTATTTTAATCCTTGTGGCATCTTTATTGTATTTTCTAAATCTCCTATCAACCTATAGATATTGCACCACTCCTTTGTGACAAGTTGTGCCCATTAAGTAAAACCTTGAACTGCTCTCTTGCCAGATGAATGAGAACAGCAGTTGAAAGAATGCATTTAAAGACTCTTCCTCCCCTCCCTTCCTATTTTAAGTGGTTTGGAAACCTAGTTACCATGGATTGGTGGAACGACATATGGCTTAATGAGGGATTTGCAACTTACTTTGAACATCTAGGTCTAGACTACATTGAAAATATCATGCCACTGGTAGGTGTGAATTAAACCAACCTTTCCTGTGTATCTTTCATTCAAACTCTGCATTTACCTTTAAGTGCTTTTAAGTTAATGAAAACTATGTAATAGAGGCTCTACGCTCGGAGAGACCTCTGTATTCAGGCTACTTTATTTACTATGATATTAAATGGTGAATTCTTCCTCATTCTACCAAGAGCCTTGGTAGTACAGTGGTCTAAGGCACCCTGTTATTAAGCTGGTTATTAAGACCAGCTGCCTGCAATTACTGCAGGTTCAAATCTCGCCAAGGCTCAAGGTTGACTCAGCCTTCCATCCTTTCTAAGGTAGGTAAATTGAGGACCCAGTTTGTGGGGGCAATAAACTGACTGTGTATAAATATACAAAAGAATGAAGGCTATTGCTTAGCACATTGTAAGCCGCCCTGAGTCTCCGGAGAAGGGCGGCATATAAATCAAAAATTAAAATAAAAAAAAATGAGAGGTTTTCAAACAGCAGCTGAATGTTCTTCTGTTACGGTAGCAATATTGTATTTGAATCTATATTGAGCAGGGAATTGGATTAGCTTCCTTCCAACTTTATAATTCTATAAGTATGAGCTTTGTCATAACTTTCTCCCTGCTTCTGTCACTGCTGAGTTGCTAGTGGTATGCGAGTCCTTATCTGCAGCCTGATACAATGCAAATATAAGCTTGCTATGCCTAACTTAGTTTTGTAAACTTTACCAATTTGCACATGCATTTTTGCATCAAGTACCATAACTGATTGCTTAACAAGTAATTTATAGCCATGGTGTACTAGTACTACTCCTTGTCTTAAATCACATATATTCTGTCTGTATACACTGCTATTTAAAGTGTATACAGCACTTGTAAAGCAGCACTTAATAGATTAGAACTAATTTATGCTTCAGAGGTGAACGTGAAGGCTTTACTAGATGGTATAATAGGTTCAGTGAATAAGTGGATTGATTGAGATTGATAGAATTAACATTTATGCTTCCTTTCTGTATAGATTTCAGTTTAAGCAAGTTTTTTTAAGTTTGATATGAACAAGATTAATGATATTAGAAAGGAATGCAGAGAGAACTAAATACATTTACGAATGTTACCATAGAATTCTAAATTTGGGTTTGCATGAGCAAAATTAACATTTTATGGTTATTTGCAGGATAAACTTTTTAGCAAGCAGCTTACACTACCTATGTTGGATAAAGATAATTGGGAATTAAATCAGTCTATATCAGATTCAGACACCCATCAAACAGATTCATTATTTGAAGTGTTCAATGCAGTCACTTACCATAAGGTAAATCATATATTATTGTAAATTTCATTTATGATTCAGAAGAATCTTTTTACAGTGCATGAGAAAAGTAAATTATT
Source organism: Pantherophis guttatus (assembly GCF_059756535.1). NCBI lineage: Eukaryota > Metazoa > Chordata > Lepidosauria > Squamata > Colubridae > Pantherophis > Pantherophis guttatus. The sequence continues at coordinate 51,863,246 of NC_142064.1, forward strand.
CTCTTGATGTTATAAGACAGAGTTCCCCAACCTTTCTGGGTTGGCGGCCTGGAATGGGGGGAGGGGAAAAAGAGGGGATGATTTTGTGGGAGGGGCAAATGCATGTACACACACGTGAAAGTGCTCATGACGTTCATGGTGATGTGAGCACAAGTGGGGCTGCAAGTGTTCATGATGAGACTTGCACAAGTGGGGCCGTGAGCGCCCGCAATGAGACTTGTGAGAGTGGGGCCAGCGTCGCCCATGACAAAGCTCATGTGAATGGGGCTGTGGACACCCATGACGATGCTCGCATGAGTGGGATTGTGCACGCATGCAATGGCATATGCACCAGCCAGCCACTCACATGGCCCAGTGGCAATTAGCTCATGGCCAACTAGTGGGCTGTGGCCCACAGGTTGGGGACCCTTCTTATCAGATATCATAATCTGCATGAAAGTGAAACAATTTTAAATTTAGTGCGTACCATTTTCATTCAGTGTAGGTATTTAAAACACTTTGAATGTATGTAAGTAAACATCTTCCTAAGTTTATTAATGTGTCTATTTTAGGGGGCTGTTATCATCCGGATGCTTTCCAACTTTATGACTGAAGGATTATTTATCAAAGCAGTGAATGTAAGTTTAGAAAATATTATAAATTTCTTATAATACATTGCATTATATTGAAACTTTACAAACTAACCAATAATCATATTCTTGTTTTACTACAGTCATATCTGAGTGCATTTTCCTTTTCCAATGCTGTCCAAGATGATCTGTGGACTCACATTCAAAAGGTGGTTAAATTTACAATGCATTTGCTAGACTTTTGATTTTAATGAATTGGGAATTGTTGGCTGTAAGTAAAAGGAATTTAAACTTCAGTCATGACCATTGGATGCTCTATTCTCTGAAGTTAGCATCACCAACTGTTGCTGACAATTCTCCTTGAATCCTTAGTTTTCAGTTTTGGCCTATGTCTGGACAGTTGTTGTTTGTGGTCTTTTTAATGTGGCAATTAATGTATAGCTAACTTAAAACAAGTTTGTCAGTATTTGTATATGTCCACACATTTATTTCTCTTCGGAATAATCCTCATCTTCTGCAGGCAGCCAGGTACTCCATCTAGGAAGCAAAAGTACATTATAAAAAATGTTTGAAGTACATATCAATCCTATGGCAGATTTCTGCTATAACTTAAGATATAGGACAGTGATGGCGAACCTTTTAGACACCGAGTGCTAGAACTGCGCACAAGCGCATGTCCAAACAGAAAGGTGTGCACAGGCATGAAGGTGTGCATGCGGCAACACGTGCGTGGACGGGCATGCATGTGCATGTGTGGACATGCACCAGTGCAGACATGCACACAGGTGCAGCGGAGACCCGAAGACCAGTTGGCCGGCAGGCGGCGGGGCATCCCACCAGCAGTGTGGCAAAAGGTAACATCTTTTTCTTTTGTGAGCTTCTGTTTTATTGTTTGCAGGGAAACAGAAGCTCATGAAAGAAACGCCACGGAGATCTGACCTGGGGTGATGGCGTGTGTGCCGGCAGAGAGAGATTTGTATGCCACCTCTGGCACGCCTGCCATAGGTTCGCCATCACAGATATAGGAGATAAAATACCTATAGGAAGAAAAATGCTCATTTGCACCAGATATTAATTGCTATGCCCATGTGACTGAAAATAGGTAGATAAGTTTTGCTACCTAACATGCATAGGAAAAAAAATGGTATTAGATAAAATTAGAACTGCCTTAATAATATCTGGGGAAGTTAATTCTGCCCGGATATAATGAGGAGTTTAGTTCCACAGAGGAAACTGAATCTAAGAGCCAACATTGGCTCATTGACAATCCCATTATCCAGACCCCCCCAAAAAAATAATGATAATGAGGGGAGGGGGAGATTATAGTTGATTTTAGTAGGGCTTTGTAGAAAGCAAAAGTTTCTGGATTTCCTTCTTAGCCATTTCTTCATCTTCTAAGTCCCAGCTGAATTTTCAAAAAATGTTCCTTCAAGCTTAATTTTTTCTGGCTTTTATATATGCCTCTCAGATTGTATTAATTCTAGTTTTTATTTAGCCTCTTGTTAAAATTGTTCCTTTTGTAAGAGTAAGGAACACATGTCTGTCATGTGGCAGTAAGATTTATGTTCCTCTGATAATATCTCCTTATTTATTATTTATTTATTTATTAGTTTGATTTATATGCCGCCCTTCTACGGAGACTCAGGGCGGCTTACAATGCGTTAAGCAATAGCCTTCATACTTTTGTATATACCTGCTTAGTAGGGCTTTCGCTCCCCACCAAGCGGTGTTCTATTTTATACAAAGTCAGCTTATTGCCCCCACAAACCAGGTCCTCATTTTACCCACCTCGGAAGGATGGAAGGCTGAGTCAACCTTGAGCCTGGTGAGAATTGAACTTGCAGTAATTGCAGGCAGCTGGTAGCTAAATACTACTTTAACAGTAGTTTAGTCCACTGCTCCTTATGATGGGCAGTGCCATGTATTCATTGTTGTGTTAGTGTGGGGACTGGAGCAACTATACTGACTTTACCCATGTTTTGCTCTCCCAGTCTTAATATTGCACACATATTAGTACTTGGAGTGTTTCTATTGTATTGGATGTGAATAATAGCATGGAAGCCTGTTTTTAAGCTTTGAGACTCATGAAGATCCTCAATTATTTTTCTAGGATTTCTTCTGTGGGTGTACTAATAAAGGAGAATATTTGTAGTTTGGGGTTAAAATGAGGGATTGCTTGGTACTCTCCGAGTTTGGTTGTTTTCTTGCAGACATTTCATTACTCAAACTAGGTAACATTATCAGTGCATCATCACAAGAAAACAATCAAGCTCAGAGAGCACCAAGGACCCCTCATTTTGTGGGTGTAACAGATAGGGAAATGCACACAGTTTATAAAGCTGTGTAATATTGTATATGGAAGCGTTAAAATACTTAATAGAGCATAAATATACCTTTGACCTGCACAACAATGACTGAAAATTTATAGAGCTTAGATAGTGTCTGAGAGTGGTTTGTCATTGGATTAATCCTTGTTTCTGATTAGTGGTTAGTAATTATAATTGTGTTTTTGTATAGTGACTACTAGGTGGAACAATTTTAATCTGAAATACAGGTTAAACATAGTAACTTTAAACTGACTTACAGAAATATTCCATTAGCTTATTCATGTTTAGCTGATTTGTATCCTGCTTTTCGAAGTGTCAGAATCCTTTTCCAAATATCTGTCCTAACAACATCAACCTTATGTTGTAGCTTGGGTAGAGAGACGCTGCTACATCACCCAATGAGTTTCTGCAACTAAGTATAGAACTTAACCTCACATTTTGAAGCAATACAGTCATACTGAAGCATATAATTTGCCTGCATCACATTGGTCCTTAAATATACCTTTTTGTGCCACTAATAAATCAGTACCAGTTCATTTGATTGGTACCAATGAAGAATATGCCCTTGTAACTATGCATTACAATTAACACAGAGCTTGGCTCTTTATTAAGCAAGATAGAAGTCTGAGTCATAATGAAATTTCAGAACCTTGGATAGTTCCAATAATCAACTATCCTCTGATAATATATTGAGCTGATTTAGATTACCATATCAAGATTATGTTCCTTTTTTGAAGATCAAAGTGTTGATCTTCTAATTTGGAGATTAGCCTTTTATCAATTTTCCATCAGTATCTTGTGTGATGTTGCAGTTCTGCAGAAAGTCTGAATCTCTGCCAGTACCTAAGGAGATTCTTGCTTAAGGGTGCTTTCTTTGACCAAAGTCTAACTCACAGCCATTGATTCAGCATCTAATTCAGCACTTTCACTGCTTTCATATTGCAAGAGACACGATTGATGAAAATTGATCTGCAACATGGACTTGATCTCAAAACTGCTGGGATCTGAATGATTCATGTTTCTTGAAAGTTTCTATATATATGTATTTAACATAAAAACTGTATTTTAATCCTAAACATTTTTTGGAAGGTAATAGATGAGCAAAATGACTTCCAGTTGCCAACTTCAGTAAAAATAATAATGGATTCTTGGACCTGCCAGAAAGGCTATCCACTCCTGACAGTAGATTTCTCAACTGGCAATATTAGCCAGGAACCATTTTTTGCTGAAAAAGGAGAACACAACTCAGAGTACGTGTTTTTTTAAGTAATAATAAGAAAAATGTAAAGACTTTAAATAGAGATTGAGTGAATGTGTAAAAATAGGGTGCAAATACTAGTTGATGTATTTGGTGCCATTCCAAAAGATTTGGAAAAGTATTTGAACACAATAGGAATGGATAGAATCTCAGTTCTCATCAATTAAAGAGGTTGCATTACTTGTAACAGTGTGTGCAGGTTTGTGTGTGTGTGTGTGTGTGTGTGTGTGTGTGTGCGTAGACAGACAGGCAGACAAAAAGACATATATATTAACTTTCCTAGATCCTTAGGAAAGATCCAATAATCAAAATTACTAAATCAGTCCGAATTGTGTGGTAAACCATATGTAAATACAGATAATGGTAATAAGTTTTGTGTGAATTTTTAAAATATATGATCTGCAGGTTTTCAACGATAGAAATAAGTTGAGTTGGCACACTTTTCCAGTACAAACTATCTTTTTCTTTGAACACAATTTATTATTTTCTGCAGCTCTCAAATCTGCAAACTATGATTTGACCTTACCCTCTGAAACAAAGTTTGAAATTTGTTTCTCAGACATTACTTATAAATGCCAAAATGAATCTTATATTACATCTGAGCAGGAATATGGGATACTTGGCTATTCAGCTGATTTTTTTTATTGTACAAACCATAAATTGGAGAATCACCCAAACTGAGTTGATTCATTATGCTTTAATCTGTATTAAGTTATTAGAGGGAATGTGAATTAGAAATAAAGTAAACAATGGAGTTTAGAGCCAGGACTTAATCTGAGGCTAATATTATCTATAATACCATTTATTTTTTAAAGAAAATATAAGCATAAATATCCTTCAGCTGTCATGTTCTGGAATGTTTATTACTATCACAGTCCTTATTTTCAGCAGCTTGCATTGAATGTGTAAAAATTTATATGAGAATATAATCAAATATCAGTCACTGACTATGCTGGATGGCCTTAAGGAAGTTACAAAAGAGGTTTTCTAATATTCTAGCTGAAAATATAGCATTTTTAAACAAGCAGCTTATGTAGTTGGGTTGAAACCTGGAAAAAGCTGGCATTAATAGATTTGTCTCAGCTATGTCATTGGAATGCAGCATGTACTCAGCTGAACAAGAGTTAAAATTACATAGTAGAGCTTTCTAATCTTTGCAATGTGCAAATGTGCAATGAGAACAGGTTTTGTTGAATCAGTACTATTTATTTCCATACAAGGAGCATGACTTAGAAAAGAAACTTTTGAAAAGAGAAATCCATGAGCATAATTGTGCATTCCATTGTCAGGTATAAAAAGTAGAGGTTTCTTATACACTTATAGATATTACTCTACTAGAAGTAAGAAAGCCCCATGCATATTTGCATTATATTAGCCTTAAATGTAGATGAAATCCATTGAATTCAAGTACACACAAAAGTTCCAGTTCACAGTTGCACAGTGGAGTATAAGTTATGCAGCTTTTAGGTATAAACAGAAATTGCATTGCACATTTGAACTATAAAAATTTCCCCCCCAAAAAGAGAGTTTTTTTCTCAGAACTTTTTTTTCTTAATTTATGTAATAGCATTTGAATGGTGTTTTACTTTGGCTGATGGATTAATTATCAATTGTTATTTTTATTAAGTAGCACGTGGATTATTCCTATTTCTTGGATAAGAAATGGAACATTACAACCTTTAGTATGGCTTGATAAACGTAGTAGTAAGTATGTTTTCCTAAATTTAAGAAAGTCTTTACTGTCTGGAATATATGATTCTGAACTTTTGAAAGATGCAAATTATAGCCAAAATATCGATGATGAGTTATTGTAATTTCCTTTGCTTTCCATATAGGTTCTTTAACAGAAGAATTGGGGAGGTGGGGGTGGGGAACAGATATAATGAACAATATGGGCATGTTAGAGAATGGCAACAAGAGTTTGATTAAAAACCATTTGAGACTCCTAGTAGAAAAGAAAGTGGAAGGCAGCTGAGAAGAGAATTAAATTGGTGATTAGAAAAGCACTTTAAGAGAGTAAAGCTTAGTTTAGGACAGATATAGTGAATCTCTGTTCTATTGTGTTAGTACAACCAAGGAACTGTGGCAGGTCCTTTTCTTACCAAAAGCCAATTCTACCATCTTTGGCTAGGAAAAGGAAAAATGGATGCTGTAATCAGGAATCCATTTATTATACTTTTACATCTTTCAAAAGATGGAAAAAGAATTTCAGTACTCTAAACAGATCCAAATATTTTAGCGTGATATGATTATGAAAAAAAATTGTATCAATGACTTTCATAAATGTTATGGTTTTGAGAACTATACAGTATATGTGTGGGCAATGTGATAAGCTACACTTGGTTTATTTGCTTCTTTTTCTTACTTTAGAAACTATGCAACATGTTATCATGAGCATACGTAGATTTTCAGAAGGGCAGTATTTTAAAAAAATGTGCTAAGTTTTCTTCCTTTTATGTGCTTACAGAAATATTTCCTGAAATGAAAATATCAGATTCAGCACAAGATTGGATTGTTTTAAATGTGAATATTAGTGGTTACTATAGAATCAACTATGATCAAAACTATTGGAGAAGATTAGCCAAAGTGCTTGAAGATGATCCAAAGGTATGATAGTTTTTAATCATGAGAATGTAGATGATTATTATATGAATGAATATGTTATTCTGCAGTACAGCATTTTCTCAAGGCACATTGGATCATGATTTTCCTTCATGGTGTTCCATCACTGGAGGTTTTAAAGAAGAGATTGGACAACCACTTGTCTGAAATAGAATAGGGTCTCCTGCCTGAGCAGGGGGTTGGACTAGAAGACCTGCAAGGTCCTTTCCAATTCTGGTATTCTGTTATTTAGCTAATTCTGGTCATAGAGAGAGCCATATTCCTAAAGTAGATGAGCCTAGGGATAATTCTTGGAATGTCTGGGAATTTTAGGAGTCAAAGAGCACAAGCATTTGCAAGGTTTAAGGTATCCATTTTACTCTTAGTCTCCATTCCTATACAAAAATGTCAATGTTTGGTATGTATTAAATCCATATTCTAAAAGGCAATGAAGAATATAATCTCTTCCAAAATGTCTTAAGTGAAAGGAAAGTTCAGAAGGATATAGTCCTGATAAGGATCACTGAATATAATTTAGGTATTGAGGACATGAATTAAACTAGTATATTGTTTTATACAACCATGGATTTGGCTTCCTACATGTCTATGGGAGGAAGGAAAAAAATGAATCAGGAAAAAAAAGATACAAATATACTGATGGCTTTTATACACCCATTTTAATTATATTGTTCCAGCTGGCATGTCAAGGTCTCAGCAGTCTGGCACATTTATCTTACTGGAATGAGGAAATGGGTAGCCTATATTCTTTGTGCATGTATGTAATTTAGAGATTCCATCGATTGGTAAAGTTTAGGAGATATTTGTGAATGATTAGCAATATTACTAGTTCAAATTGGAACCTGTCATATATGTATATTTAAAATTCATATTGAATTGCAGATCAATATAATAAATGTTTTTAGGAATCTGAAGTAGTACTGCAGATACTTTGAACTACTACTGTATAAAGACTTGAAAATAACAGTTTTAAATAAACTGTAATACATGGGTATCTTTGCAGGCTATTCCTTCTGTCAGCAGATTACAGTTAATGGCAGATGCCTCTCATTTGGTTTGGTAAGTTATGCACCATAGTTGTTTTTTCTACATTTATAATTGAGTTCTGAATTCATTCTGCATCTGATCTCCTTTAAAAAAATCTGATATTTTTTCCTCTACACTTTCTTCTTGCACCATCTTGAGTTTGAAGCGCAGGTAGCACAATGTACCACATTCCATGGATCCTTTGATCAGCTGGATTAATCAACAAGAGTTGAGGAAAGAAATAGGGCTTTGAAATACCTTTCCTAACCTTGGTGACTAGAGAACTCAGCACTATGAAAGGCTCCCTTAATCCATGCCCTTTCCCTTAATTTAGGCCCTGAACCAGTGTGAATCCACAAATAGAAGGGATACATGGGAATGTGAACCAACTTCTGTAGCCACATGCAATTTCTTCTTACCACTTTACTTAGGAGATTGCACCTGTGCACAGGAAAGGTTCACATTATTTGCAGGCTGGCAACCCCTACAGAAATTTTTGCAAACCACACAAGTGCAAGATGATGTATAGGGCTACTGTACAAGCATTTATTCAGAAAAAAACATTTTTGTACAAATATTATGAATGCATAGGAGAAAGGAAAAAGAAATCTTTAACAAGGTTGCTGGGAACAAGGAAAGTTTATTATTATGTCTTTACCCACTTTTCTGCTACATTGTAGTTTTTTCACTATAAAGGGGTAGCAACAGCCTGTAGTTGAAAACAGGTCACCAGCACTGGGGGAAAGGACAGAATTGCTACAGTTCCTTGGGCAGCAGAAAGAGTGACAAAGAGTAATGGGTTAGCCAGTTATCTTCACCTTTACATTGAATGGCCTCTTGCCTGATCACACCCAATATACATGTTTACAATATATTCCAGGTTGTTTATTGTAGGAACAGATCCCTCATAATTCAGTCGGTTTACTGTTCAGCCTGTGTGGAGCTGATGCTATGTAATGCAGTCCTAAATATTTATACTCTGATGTAAATCTCATTTAGGACTTCCTACTAAAAGTATTTAAGGCTGCAGCCTTGGCCGTGCACATGCCTCTCCTGCCAACCATTCTTACTGGCATTTTTGAATCTGCAGTCCAAATGTGTACTTTCTATCCTGTCTCTATCCTGTTTCTTGCTCCTGCCCTTTTTCTGCTCCAGCTCTGACCCCAGACCACCTGCCTTCTCTGCCCTCCGCCTGCTTCCTGATCCAACTCAAGTCCTCGCCATTCATAAGCTTTTGAACTGTGAGTATATCTTGAATTCTGCCAGTGTTTTCTTCTACCTGGCTACTGACTCAGAAGCAATTAAAGATGAAGTTAAGAGATATTTCCAGATGGACAACTCCTGAACTAATGAAATATATTGTGTTCTTGTCCTATCTTTTCGTCACTATGGCTTTTATGCTGAATGTCTCAACTTGGGAAAGGTTGTGATAGATAATGATACCTGGACATCTCTAAATTCTGTGAATGGGACAGGGAAACTGCCTAATACATTTTATCTCTGCAAAGACCTCTAGTGTCATTACGGTTTTGAAGGCAATTTTCAGATGCAATGCATGTATGAAGTGGTGCTCTGTGTAGCATTCTGAGGTTGACTACAATCAAATAAATTGGGAAGGTGTTTTGCAGAATTTCTTACATGATTTTATTTACAAAAGGTTATTGTATCAGTAGTAAGGTTATCAACCAGGGGTGAAATCCAGCAGGTTCTAACAGGTTCTGGAGAACCATAGCGGAAATTTTGAGTAGTTTGGAGAACTGGCAAATACCACCTCTGGCTGGCCCCAGAGTGGGGTGGGAATGGAGATTTTGCAAAACCCTTACCCTGCCACGCCCACCAAGCCATGCCCACAGAACCGGTAGGGAAAAAATTTGAATTTCACCCCTGTTATAAACTACAAGCAGTTGTTTTATTTCTGCAATCCCTATATTTTTCATTTGTGCTTTTGTTTTCCTTGTTCCCAATGCTGTTGCTGCTTTCCCCCAGGTCTTCATCAAAATATTTGTATATATCTTAGTGTTTACAGATCAATAATCCCATTCGTCCCAAAAGTTTTCTAATGTAGCAAGCACTGAAAAAATATGTAGAACAGGACAAAATTGATTCCAAAAGTTGTCAGGCCTCTTTGTTTTACAACTCCTTTCCTTTTAAAAGACAGTTCTCTGGTATAGGTTTTGATGGCTTTTAAAGTCATGCCCCGGTGAAATCATATTGTCTAAAAGGAATATTCATTTCAGCTCATTTCAGTTAACATGACATGGAAAGTTAGCTTTGTATATGTTCATGTGTTTTAAAGCCTTTTTTTCCCAAATGCCATTTGTTGATTATAATATCGTTGAAGCTAATTATAAATGCACTCTTTTTCAGGATTTAAAAACTCTCCTAAACTATGGTAGGACTAGCAATCTCTGCTAATTACTAAAATTTCAGAAAGTACAAATGTTGATACCTTCCAAAGTGAACTATATATATGTTACTCCTACCAAACAGCATTTTTTATGTCACTGCTCTTATTTATATGTTCTTGTGTATACGTGTATGGATTCTGTTTTACAAACTTTATAAGCCCATGTAATACTTGTTCATGGTTAATATATATAGAAGGCTTGTCTGTAGGATTCTAACAATGCTATTCATCTAAAAGAATATTAATGAGATTTATTGAAAAGTAGTTGAGAACCACACAATTAAATATGACTTCTTTTAAATAGGTCCAATCACACTGGATATGAAACTCCACTGTATTTAACTAAATACCTTAAAAAAGAAGATGATTCAGCAGTCTGGACAAGAGCATTGCATGCACTGGGCATTTTCAAGAGCGATTTTCTTTTGCGAGATCCTGAATTATTTCCAATTTTAAAGGTAACTAAAATGGATGCTGAAATCGACTATATTCATTGTAAATATTCTCAATATCCTAAGGGAAGAAAAAAACTAAGTAGCGATCTCTTCTGTTCTGGTCATTTTGCAAAATATTATAAACTAACATTGAGATTTTGATAAAAATTATACAATCAGAAGCTATGTGTGTGTATGTGTTCTTCTTTTTTTTATAAAAAAATGACCCTGTAGTCCCTTAGTTGGGGCGACTGAGTGGAGATGAGCATTTACTGGTTGGATGCCCTTCCTGATGCCTATGTGGAGATTGCAGCAGATATTTTTTCTTTGTACCCTAAATGAGAGAAACATCTGCCACTACCTAGGATTGAACTCTCAACCTTCTGAGTGGGACATGAGCATCTTCACCACTAGGCTACTCCCCCAACACACATATATTCTCCTAAATTCAAGTACGGGGAAATGGAGGCACATTTGGAGAATATATTGGAGGTGGTGACCCTTTGAGAGCTGTATGCAATGAAATTTCATTTTTAATGTATGCCAATTAGTGTACATTCAAAGTGACAATCAAATTATTCTATTCTATTCTATTCTATTCTATTCTAGTCTAGTCTAGTCTAGTCTAGTCTAGTCTAGTCTAGTCTAGTCTAGTCAAGTCTAGTCTAGTCTAGTCTAGTCTAGTCTAGTCAATCTATAGAAATAATTTTTCCTTGAGAGAAATAAAATAGGAAAGTAACATTATAAGAAGAAATATCAAACCTATAGTTAAGGAATAAGTTTAATAGGGCTGACCATAATTCCTCAAAAAATGTGTTCTTTATATATTTTGAGCATTTGATTTGCTGCTAGTCAAGGATCAGTGTCTCTTCCTAATTATAAAATAATGATGTCTTTTTCTTTTCTTTAAAGCAATATTTATTACCACGAATAACACCAATATATCATCACTATGCAAATCTTCTTCGTGAGAACTCTGAAGCATTGGATAGGAACCCATTCACCAAGTAAGGTGTTAAATATGATTAAAATGTCCAAGACCTTGTTTAATACAAAGTAATAATGAGTTTCACTGACATCAGTGAAATTCCTTTCCAATTAATATGTCCAAATAAATGTAATTTATATACTTCATATTATGTAATATCTACACTCTGTTCTCTTATTATTATTTTTTTAGAAAATAGCCACATAGTGTTGTCATCAAATTGTCTTCAAACGTGTTTTTATTTCATGGGAAATCTTGCTTAGATCAGGGATTAACATTTCTTTTATTTACTTATATTTTAGTGCTTTTAAAATAACAATAGAAAAAGAAAAGGAATAAAACACAAAAATAATTATAATGTAGATACAGACATTCTCAAAAAAGAAACAGTGCTTTTTAAAAAAATACTTTTTTAAAAAATGAAAGAAAAAATACAACAGAAAAAAACCTGACGTATAATATGTCATTATAACAGTTACAATTCTATATATTCTTATCTAATGTAGGCATTATTCAAGTACATGTATATTTATTTCTAAAAAATTAGTATAAACTATCATTTGTGTTTAAACTATTGCGCTTGTATAAATGAGTTCCAGATTTCATTACATAAATAAAGTTCTTCATACATCTATAGGCAATCCATTCAGAGATGGCAAGTGTAATCTGGTCTTCAGTCCACTGCATAAATGGGGCCATACATTTATCATTCAAATGCTGCAATATCTGGCTTTTGACCATAGTAAGGCACTGAGAATCCACTTACCTTATACAGTTGTCCAATTCCACATAATATGCAAGAGCCTTGGTGGCGCAGCAGACTAAAGTCTGTTAAGTAGCACCAGCTGCCTGCAATTACTGCAAATTCAAATCTCACCAGGCTCAAGGTTGACTCAGCCTTCCATCCTTTCGAGGTAGCTAAAATGAGGACCTGGATTGTGGGGGCAATAAGCTGACTTTGTATAAAAAAGAACACCGCTTGGGGGGGCCGAAAGCCCTACTAAGCAGGTATATACAAAAGTATGAAGGCTACTGCTTAACGCATTGTAAGCCACCCTGAGTCTCTGGAGAAGGGCGGCATATAAATCGAACCAATAAATAAATAAATAAATAAATAAATAAATAAATAAATAAATAAATAAATAAATAAATGTAATTGAAGAGAATATTGTCTTCTGAAAAATTTAACTTTTGTCACAGTCACATTGATATAATCCACTACTTTCTCCCAAATTTAGTAAGTGTAGAACATTGCAAAAACATGTGTTTTAGAAAAAAACATTGCCCATATAACATTTCCAACAAAACCTGTCTATCCAAGTGTAATGGGGTTAATAGGTTTTTGATGGACAGAGAGTCTGACAATTTTTTTTAAAAAAAAAATCAGAATTGTACATTGGTGGAATCAGAAATTTATTTATTATTTTTTAAAAAATTTTTTTATTGAAAATTATTAAAAAATACAAAAAAAAAGTATAACGATATGGTTAGAATTGCAGAGAGTAATATAATATATAGAGAGTTTTAAAGTATCAATTTTTACCTAGAGAAAGTACAGACCTCCATTAAACCAACTCATCAAAAGAAAGAAAAGTTTATCCAGAAGAAAAAATTTTCAACTGCCATGCATTGCTCCTGTAAATATTTACCCACGTTCACATTAAGGTTAATATTTCCATTCTTCTTAAGATTTCTTTTTTTGCAGCCAAGCATACCATCTGTCCCAGCTCCTATATAACCCCGATTGAATCAGAAATTTATAGATTCTCTCCCCCCGCTTCCAGGTTTTTGGTGTGTACCTTTTTAATTTTGCAGGGTTAGAGGTATCCTTGGTTTTTTTTAACCAATCATATCTTTTCCTTGTGTTAAAATGGCAGGAAATTATATTTGCCAGTAATGGTTGGAGAGAGGTTCAGGGAGAGCAAAGAGTATTTAGCCCTTGGACCACCCACTGTTTATATCTTACAGCTGTGTGTATATGTGTGTTGACAGTGTGTAATAGCGTACTACGATGTTGCAGGGATTGAATCTTTTTAGTCTCTTTCCTTATTAAGTGCTCTTTTATTGTAGTTGTGGTCCTTGTTTGTATAGATATATGATTAGTCATGTAAATAAACAGTGTGTATCATTATATTTGTTTAATTCAAGTTACATGCTACCTGAATCCAAACTGACTCAGGGTGGCTTACAATAAAGTAAGTAATAAAAACACACTACAAAACAAAGCGGAGCTGATCATACCAGAAAGTGAAATGTTTTATTTATTTGGTATTGCTTTTAAAATGACAAAAAAAATAAAATAAATAAAAACAAAACACAAAGATAACTATGATAAAAACATTTCTTTACTTTTTTAAAAAAAGCACTTTCTCTGTATTTTTCCTTTCCTTTGACACTGTCTCTATTTTGTCATAACAAAAAATAAAAAGTTAATGAAGGAGGAAAAATCTATAAAGTTCATCTTCATGATGAAAGGCAGAAATATTAACTCACCAATTTTCCAAATCATTTATTCAATCAAGACCAGAGGAGATGGGCTACAAATATGACCTTGCAAAAAAGCCCTGGTGCTAGAAATATGCATTAAATAGAATTGGTTCTTTGATGTAATGCACTGCATTTAATATATTTCTCTTTGTTTCTCACTTTTGTTTTTCTTTGGAGACATGATGTAGACGAAATTCTTAGAACAGCATGCTGGTTTGGGCTTCGCGACTGTTTAGACCTAGCTTCTGAATTCTTCAACAAGTGGATGAACAATTCCAAACATGAGTAAATACAATTTATCCCCTCATCCTTATTATAAAATGTGCTCTTTTCCCATAAAACATGTTCTAAAGCTGTGTAAATACTAGACAATTATTGTAAAAATAAGCACAAATTGTACAGAGAAGAAAAACAAAAACAAAGCATTGGGACAGAACAGAAGTAATAAATGCTAAATAAAATCCTAATAAACCATATTAATGGAAGCTGAAAAACAACACTGTGTGCTTTAGGGATTCTATCATTTTCACCAGACAGGGACAGAAAATGCAACTTATAATGCATAGCCATGTAAATTTATTTTGTGCAAGAAGGGTCTAATTGGGTATGGTAGATGACTACTATTGGATTAACTGAAAATACGTATTTGTGAAAACATAGAATGCTCTCTACTTAGGACTGTATTGATCACAATGATTAATTTCATCTCTTTATATTAACAGGTTGTTTTATTTATAATTGCAGGGTTCCTGTTTGTTTTAGCTCAGCTATTTGTTGCTATGGTGTTTGGTTGGGGAATGAAGAAGAATGGGAATTTATATGGAAAATTTTTAAAAAGAATGAGACCGAAAATGCATACAAAGCCAATATATTCTTTGCCTTGAGTTGCACTCGCAATCCATGGTTACTTCAAAGGTGATTTAATTAATGTTTGCACTGACTGAAAAAATAATGCACGATTTCACAAGACAAAGGCAATAACAATGTTACAAATTCATTCACTTTTTGCTAGATATGGACTTAGTGATTCCTTAAGTTCATGATTGTATAATTATTTTTTTAAAACAAAAAAATAGTTGTAAACATGACTGTTTGCTTAATAGTTACAGGCTGTCTATGTTAACATTCTTTCTCTTGATAAAACATAAAACCACAAAAAATGATGCATGAGTTCCATTTTTCAAATTTCTTTGTTCTTTTCTTTGATAGTAACATCACTTTTCTGAATAAAGTTTCATTATACATACCTAGAAATTCTCACTTTGGCACATTCTTCAAAAATTTATTTTCAGATGATTAAATTGGCAAAACCAAAACATTTTTAAAATCATGTCTCCAAGATAAATGTAACAAATGTAACAAACATGAAAAAATTCATGTAACGAATCTCACAATTGGTCTTATCTACATCCTCCTGTGCATTTTTTTTATTGTCTTTCTTACAGAAAACTTAATGTTACTATTTGACTGAAAATAGAAATCTGACTATAGCAGTATTTTTCAACCTTGGGAGCTTTAAGGATGCTGACTGGAGGATTCTGGGAATTGAAGTCCATACATCTTAAAATTGCCAAGGCTGAGAAACACTAGAGTATAATTTTAAAAGTTCTAAAATAAGGATCCTTGTCTATCTCCTCAGTTGTCTGTTTTTTTACAAGAAACTATCTACAGCGCTGTTCCATAATTGGAGGTGGCGGTAGTGGTTCATATGCTTTTAAATGAAAAACATTTTTAGTGACTTCATGAATGTATCAAAGCTTTGGTGGGTCTTGCATTCAGTTGTTCAAGACATAATACAAACTTTCTCCGAAGTTTCCAAATGTAACATTACAAAATGCATCTGTAATTCCTATAACAATGGTAATTTTGTAGATTTCCTTCCCATTCTTTCCATTATTTTTAACTGAGCCTAATTATAATTGTAATTTTAGGAGCATTTTAGAAATTAATTTTCTTCTTACAAATGTTTATTGTAAATAAACCTCTGTGCAGATACTTGAATTATATCCACAATGATGAGACAAATCCACCAGTTATTACAATCGAAGCAGTTCAGAATGTGGTCAAGAATGAGATTGGATATTGGACAGCATGGACATTTGTATCAGAAAATTGGTCATATCTGCCCATTAGGTAATGACACTGAAGTTCCATGTCTTTGGGATTGGGGGAGAACATTTGTCCTGAAATATTTTATTCCATTATGGAATAAATTAGACATCAACATGTGCAGAATTAGACATCAACATTTTAGCAACAAAAAACCTGTTTGTTTGTTTATTAAAATATAAAGAGTTACACCCTAGTTAGGCAGCAACACTCTGGTATGAATCCAGAAAAAATATTCTATATATCCATTTATACTGGGACTGTAAACTCACAGAAAGCTGGGAAGTAATTTTTATTAATCTCTTTTCTATGCAACCTGAGCCAGTACTAAACTGAGAGTGTTATTCTTCTCTTCTCCTATTAGCATTCTAAAATCTAGATGTGCTTAGGCTTGCTAGATTTACTCAAAGCTACATGGGCTGAGAAAGAATCAGATCAAGTGCAGTGTGAACTTTCCTTACAGATGTTTATTTAGAAAACTCATATAGCTGCCCATCTTAAATACATAACCCTAAATCAGCCTGTTTTAACACTTCAGGTTTATTCTTTCAGAGTAAGTTTGAGTAAAAATTGAAAGGTGAAAATATTACAGCATAAATTTAGCATCTTTTCAAAATACTTTTCCTTTATAAAAAGTAACAATGCTCTTGGTTATAGGTTTACACTGAATGCTCTCATGACCACTGTCACTACTGACATTCAAATGCAAATGGTAAGTGGAATAAAAAAATATAGTGCAATGAGATAACAAAAAGGATTTGCCCTGTAATGGAAGAGTTGAATTATTTTTATGCCAAATGCTGCACTTAGCATTTGAATGGCATGCTGGGGCTATATTACCCTAAAACAGGGGTCTCCAACCTTGGCAACTTTAAGACTTGTGGACTTCAACAAGCCTTAAATTTGCAAGGGTGGAGACCCCTGCCCTAAGATACAAACCAGTTTGGTTTAGTGATTAAGCTGCTGATGTAGAAACCCGGAGATAGTGAATTCTAGATCTCCCTTAGATATGAAAGCCAATTGGGTGACTTCGGATCACACACTATCTCTCAGCCCAAAGCCACCTTACAGGGTTGTTATTATGTGGAAAATAGGAAGGACTATTACTGTATGTTTGCTGACACAAAACAAAAGTAGGATAAAGATCTTATGATCAATAAATAAAACACAACAATAACAGCTTAGAGATTGAAAGGTTCTTGAAAGGAAGCCGACTATGCAACGCCATGCTCAGGGCAGGATTTGCTAAAGCATTTGAAATGGAAATAGAATAACAGAGATGGAAGGGACCTTGGAGGTCTTCTAGTCCAACCCCCTCTTAGGCAGGAAACCCTATACCATTTCAGAGAAATGGTTGTCCAAGCTCTTCTTAAAGACTTCGAGTGTTGGAGCATTTACAACTTCTAGAGCCAAGTTGTTCCACTGATTAATTGTTCTAACTGTCAGGAAATTTCTCCTTAGTTCTAGGTTGGTTCTCTCCTTGATTAGTTTCCACCCTTTGCTTCTTGTCCTGCCCTCAGGTTTTTGGAGAATAGCTTGACTCCCTCTTCTTTGTGGCAACCCCTGAGATATTGGAACACTGCTATCATGTCACCCCTAGTCCTTCTTTTAATCAAACTAGACATACCCAATTCCAGCAACCATTCTTTATATGTTTTAGCGTCCAGTACACTAATCATCTTTGTTGCTCTTCTCTGCACTCTTTCTAGACTCTAGAGTCTCAACATCTTTTTTACATTGTGGCGACCAAAACTGAATGCAGTATTCCAAGTGTGGCCTTACCAAGGCATTATAAAGTGGTATTAACACATCATGTAATCTTGATTCTACCCCTCTGTTTATGCAGCCTAGAACTGTGTTGTCTTTTTTGGCAGCTACAGTACACTGGCTCATATTTAAATGATTGTCCACTAGCACTCCAAGATTCCTCTCACAGTTACTACTATTTATTGGATAGGTGGCTACCACACTTCAGTTGGAAGACCTCCACTGAAAGTAAACATACCACTTTGTAAGGCAAGCTATTTCAATGGCTGATTCTTAATGTCAAGAAATTCTATCTGTGATCTTAAATGAATCTACTTTCCAGTAGCTTTAGCCCATTGGTTGTGGTCCTGATATTTGGACTAAGATATAAGTCAGTTACCTCTCTGTATCTGAAGACTATCATTATCTGCCCCAGCTTCTTGCAGTTGTGTTAATTGGTCATCATTGTTTCCAGCCTCATTATCTTGGGAGTCCTCCTTTGAACTTATTCCAATTTTCTGGTGTTAGTTTCAGTCTGCAGTGTCCAGAACAGTAATCAATATTTCATGTGGGAATTGACCAGGGCAGAATAAAATGGGTCAATTACTTTCTGAGATCTGGATTCTACTCCCAATATATCCAGGTGGTTTTTCACGCCTAAGGAAGCATCCCAAATTCTAGCCTGGTGCCTTAACCACTAGCCCAACACCTGGTGTATAAATCTGGGATGTCTGAACTTCCACCTAATACTTAAAGGAGTTGCTTTCTGTGGTCAACTTTTATTTTTATAAGCTATCCCCATTTGAATTTCTCTCTAACTTACTATATGAAATCCCATTCCCTTATACTTTGTGTGGCATTTAGAAGCAGTTTTGGGCTGCTCAGGAAGGAGAAGATGGAAAGCAACCTTGTTAGATTTTTCACCAGTGAAAAGTTTTACCTCTACTTTTGTTCCCAAAATTACTAAGAACAAGAGTTAAGCCATTTCCATTTATATATTTATTTGACTTGTATAATCACTTGTCTCACAAGAAATGGCTTTGAGTGGGATGATGATGATGATAATCTTATCCATTGAGTCATGTCTGACTCTTGGTGATTCTATGGGCCAGGTCTCTCCACATCTTCCAACCTTGGACTACTTCTTTGAGTTTTTCCAGCCAAAGCATAGAAAACAATACAATAATCAAATAAAAACAATTATGGAAAACAATTATAAAATATAAATCAATCATTATTATAAATTAAAGGATATTAAAAAGATATACAAACCAGGAGCACAGAGAAAATGAATAGTTGATCTATCTTAAGATATTGTTGGTTTCCTGGGACCCAAGCTTGGTGATATAACCAAGTCTGGAAGGACTTTTGGAACAATGACAAGGATGGCAGTAACTTGACTTTCCATTTATCTGTGTACACTGTAAAGTATTACGTGTATCTGATATACATTATATTATGTTAAATTATGTCATAAAATATACTGTTTAGATTAACACTTGCCTTTATTAATCTTTGTCTGCTTTATTTTAGATACAAGTTTTTGTTAATAATACCCTTGAACCTGAAGAAAAGATAATGGCTACAGACATAATGCTGACAGAAAAATCTGTAAATGAAAAAAGAAAAAAATCAATTACTAAAATGATCATGTGGTTAAAGGAAAATATGGACAATTGACAGCTGAGACATTTCTTTTTTAAAAAGATATCTTCATAGCAATTAAAATTTCCCGAAAATTTGAAAGATGTTATTTTGGGTATACACACAATTGTTTTACTGTGCAAGCAATAAAATACCATTCAGTGCAAAGCAAACTACTGGTATTAAATGAATTGTTTTCTCCCAGGACAATGTCTATACAACTATTTGTATACTTTGTGAAATTCTTCCTCTGTAAAAATGCACTTCTAAAAGCTATGTAAAAGGAATTTCAAAGAATATTATATATTAAAGAAATTGAACAAAGGAAACTTTTATGTTTGAAATGAACCGGAAGCTAGAAGACTCTGTTGTTCTCTGATGTGCCTTGGAAATGGGACTCAAATATTTTTGAGCTATAGCTTTTTTATTTTTTAAATGAAAATGATGACAATAAAATATAAGAATTTCATTATAAGAATATATCACCTGAAAATGTGTTTCTCTGTAGTGAGGTAAAAAAGGTATATGTTTTATAGTAATATAATATATTATAATATAATTTATATATATATAAATATATATTAAGTGTTTTTCTATCGAGACACCTGGTCTACCCCAGCATGTGGGAGGGAGCTCATTGTATCCCTTTCACCTTTCAGCTCCAATCCAGGAGCCCTCAAGCAGTCGCATTCACAACAAACCATGATATACTAAATTTATATTTCGCTGATAAAGAAATAAATTTCTTTATTTCTTTATCAGCAAAATATAAATTATATATATATGTGTGTGTGTGTGTGTGTAAACATTGTTTTTGCAAATTTTCTAAAAATTTTAGTTTTGGATCTTAACCTTTGCTTAATTTAGTAAAAGAGTCAAAGAACAAAGGAAGGACTCTAATGAAGTAAGCAATACGATGTTTGAATAAAGGCAGTAATAACTTCCACATTGCATAAACCGCAGCATTTTCTTTTCCCAAATTCTCTTGTTACTAGAGTCTAGTCTAGTGGCACTAAGGGCAGGACATCCTGTATATTCACAGTGAAAAACTGAATGGAAGGGATAAAAATGGAAAGAGAGTGGCCTTCAAGAGTCTGGATGGCTCTGTTAATATGAGGGGTCCACATTTACTTATTTGCTGTTGTGACCTTAAATACTATTGCTGTACTACTGACCTAATCCAGGGAGAAAGTGAGCAAGCTGGAGATCAGAAAAGATACCTTGAGCATTGATTTTGCTATTCATTCTTTTAGTTACAGCAGCTGTCTAATTGGGACAGTTGTTCTCTCTCCTCCTCTCTCCCTCCCTCTCTCTCCCTCCCTCCCCCCTCTCTCTCCCTCCCTCTCAGAAAGATCTGTCAGAAATAATCAATCAGCATCAACAGAACATTGGAATGTATGTCATGTTGCCCAGAGGAAATTTACTTTGTGCTTAATTCTGAGTTTTCAGATCATAAAATATTTGGATGGTATTTTGTACCAACTTCTTTTTAAGCATTGCCTGTTTTAAGTGTCTTTAAAAAAAAAATGGGCCAATTTATATATAATGGCAATTATAGATTAAATGGATTTGAAATGTTTTGGAACTATGGAGGTATTTTTAGTACTGATTACGGTGCTGTGTGAATGCTCCAACACTGGAGCCTTTTAAGAAGGGACTGGATAACAATTTATTCAAAATGGTTATAGGCAGTGGTGGGATTCAGCCAGTTCGCACCACTTCGGGAGAATCGGTTGTTAACTAAGTGGTTTGGCAAACTGGTTGTTGGAAGAAATCATTAGGGCAGAGAACCGGTTGTTAAATTACTTGAATCCCACCACTGGTTATAGGGTCTCCCGCTTGAGCAGGAGCTTGGACTAGAAGACCTCCAAAGTCTCTTCCAACTCGGTTATATTGTTTAGGGCTCCTTCTTCCTTAACAAATGTACTTTCAGAAATCCTTTACAGCTTAGGCAGGAACATTTTGTCCTTAAAATCCCAAGGAAAGCCAGACTACATGTGCCAAGAAAAACTGTGTGAGTTTAACACTCCTCATCCAAGTCTCTTCATGGTTAGACATAAATACCATTGCATTCAGTGAGCTTTTTTCCCAAATAAGCAGGCACAACCTGCAAATCTAAATATGTGTATGTGATAATATACCCAATTTAATTGGTTTGTTATTTTAAATGGGGGCCAAATTAATATATATATATATATTTAATTGTTTTTAATGTTTGTATTGTATGTTTTTTATCAGGCTGTACACTGCCCTCAGTCCCTCGGGAGAAGGTGCGGTATATAAATTCAAAATAAAATAAAATAAATAAAATAAATAAATTATATTCTTTGGGTATGATTTACTTTGAAGCAGGTAGGTCTAGGAGTATAGGGTACATAGTGTGTGTTTTTATTCTCTGAAGACTTACGTGAGAAACTCCTTAATCTACTGAAATTCCACTAGATAGAAGGTGGGAACCTGAAATTTTGAACTGAAGCTTAGTTTCTAGGAAGTTCTGGTTGCCTGGCCAGTATTTAGGGATACTGAGAGTTATAGTTCTACAGCAGCTGGAAGAAAAAGCTGGATGAAAACAAATTTCAATTGCTTGCCTTTAGTGAAGAGAATAACCTAATTAAATTATTTATTTATTTATTTTTAAAAATTATTTTGATTGTACTAGATTTTTAAAATCAAACAGATAGGTGACCATTATGCTCCTTTTCTTTTCTGCCACCACTGAAATATCCATTAAAAATGTGCCAATTAGAATTAGTTAATGGCTGGCATCAGCCATTTCAGCCAAAGTGCAAAATGTGAAGCTATTTGGTTTTTTTAATGCTTTTTAAAGAATCTTGAACTTGGGACATCACTGTTTAGGAAATTTGTTTATAAATATGGACTTACTTTACAAGTAAATAAATAAAAAGCCAAGCACTTCACTAGAAGATAGCCAAGTTACAAAAGCCTATTTTATAATGAGTCTGAAGGTTGAATCATGGCAACTGAACCAAATTTTGTTAATCTGAAATGTTTCGTTGTTCATCCAAGCAACTTCATCAATCAGAGCAAACATAGTTAGGCAGAAGGCCAGAGAGCTGTTTGGAATGTACCAATTCTTTCTACCCAAAATGCATTGCAATACATCAATACAGATTCAATCTTCATTTTCAGCAGTTTTTCAATCATATACAAAACTCTCCACTGTTATAGAATATCTTGAAATTGTGATGAAGGTAAAGCTAACCATATCCATGTTGTTGTTGTTTTACCTCCTGTGAGTTTAAATGTTTAATTCATTTGATGGCTTTGACTGCGTTGTGCTTCACCTGCCAAGGTAAATCAGAAAAAAACTCGTCTGGATCAGAAAATCAAATTAAAAATTTAAATCCTAGTGCTAAAAGTCTTATATTCATCTTCTGTATGCATGTATGGTAATTATAAAAACTTGAACATTGTAAAACTGCAATTCTTGATTTTAAAGGTTTTTTTTTTCTAATGAAGCGATGCTGTTCTTCTCATGTTACCTGCAGAATCCCTGGTTAAATGTGACTCAGGTGCAGTAGAAGGTGCACTAATTAGCGCAGTCACATTGCCCATTGTGCCCAATTACATTTGTGAGCAAACAAGTAGCATTGCTACTGAGAGACAATTAGCAGGATTTCAGACCGTGTACCAGTACTAACAGTTGAATTTATGCGGTGTCTACCTCTAGCAGAAATTCGCTGTCAGATTGTTTATTGCATTTTAACAATCTTGTTAGGTAAGTTTTGAAAAAAGAATCTAGACATAATAAGAATTGCTAACTTGATCAATAATTACCTGAAAGTGAACATTCAAGTGATGTTTCATTTGTTGTATTTTTTTTTGTTGAAAATGTGAACCAGCATCTTGATTCTTAATTTTACACTTCAAATAGAGACCTTTAAGATGATGCTAATTTTAGTAATAGTCATTTACTATCTGTCATTGAATTCATGGAATTCAACATTTATTTCATGCTTATTTATATTAACTATTGTGTATTTTCTTTTGTAGAGCAGGCAAACAGAAAATAATTAGCTGAAAAAGAGTAAACGCCGTAGGTTATGCATAAGAAAGATTTTTAATTCTAACATTGGTATAGTTTTAATACATTCTTTGTCCAAAACTATTATGCAATAGAATATTCATTGTGGAATATGTGAAAAAAATTAATTTAAAAATCAATGTTTATTTTTTTTAGCAATGTTGAAAAGACGATATAAGAAGCACCTCCGTCTTCTATACATTACATGGAAGTCCAATTTTATGTTTTAATTTTTACAGTAAACCACATCATACAAAATTCTAACAATTTAAAGATGGATTGACTCACTGTCCAAAAGATTTTATTGTACATATTTGAAACTATTTGCTGCAATCTTCTTTTGAAACATTAGTGGATATTTCATGTGAAAATGATTCTGATCTGCATACTTGCATATGTTATAAAATATGGAAAGAAATTACAGTAAAACTAGATTTATTTATCTAGCGTTGCTAGAAGCCTGATGCTTTAGGGACATTGTCTCTGGTTTCAGTCTTTGGGGAATAGGAGATGAAATGTTACCAAATCACTCCAACCACAGAAATTGTATTTCCTGACTTCAATCACAATGGAGAGTTTTATTTTTCCAATAAGCAGCTTATCATAAAGTATGTCATTAAAGTCATGTAAAGTAAAGTGCAGCTGAATCCTTTAGTTCTGAAATAAAGAATAGTAACAAAGCATCTAAGGATAAATATAAATACAGCTGCTGCATATATCTGTAATACTGAAAGTCACATCTGCAATATTTTAAATGCAAATATAACAATAACATATAATGAACAGGGTAATTTCAAAGAATAATAGGTTAAGCTAATGAAATAATAAATAATAGTTATCCCATTTTGCAATGAATATCTTTATATGGTTCAAGGTGGAGAGATCACAAAAAGCAAAATGATGTCTGTGACCATGTAATTGAAATTGCAATCTTGATCTTTTAAAATTTTATTTGTCACACATACATACTGACATTTCAGTATCCATGTCTTGCATGCCAAGCTTGTTGCTAGCCAAAACCTTGGAATTATGGTGAATGTTTGTTTTTGAGTCTTAATGGATTTTTGGAAACAGAATAATTTATATTATTATAAGAAAATAGCTGTATACAGCTACGAGTTTGCTTTAAGTCAGTGTTTCTTAATGTGCTCTCCAAATATGTTTATTTATTTATTTATTTATTTATTAGATTTTTATACCGCCCCCTCTCCCGAAGGACTCGGGGCGGTGCACAGCCAAAGTTAAAAACATACAATATAAACAATTAAAATACGTTTAAAACAGAATTAAATCTAAGATGGCTCCCCAATTTAAAATGCCTTACCCATACCCCTATAAAAAGACAAATTTAAAATTTAAAAATTTAAAATTTCCACATTTAAAAAGGGGGAAGATTTAGGCCAGGCCAGCTTGATAAAATAGAAAAGTCTTAAGTGCGCGGCGGAAGGTGCGCAGATCCGGGATCCTACGTATCTCCGGGGGGAGCTCGTTCCAAATCGTAGGTGCCCCCACAGAGAAGGCTCTCCCCCTAGGGGCCGACAGCCGACATTGTTTGGCCGACGGCACCCGGAGGAGCCCCTCTCTATGGGAGCGTACTGGCCGGTGGGAGGCTATTGGTGGTAGCAGGCGGTCCCGTAAATAACCAGGTCCTAAGCCATGGAGCGCTTTAAAGGTGATAACCAGAACCTTGAAGCGCACTCGGAAGACCACCGGGAGCCAGTGCAGCTCGCGCAGGAGAGGTGTCACATGGGAACTCCATGTCGCTCCCATCACCACCCGCGCGGCCGCACTCTGCGCCAGTTGGAGCCTCCGAGTGCACCTCAAGGGGAGCCCCATGTAGAGAGCATTGCAGTAATCCAGACGAGAAGTAACGAGGGCATGAGTGACTGTGTGTAGGGAGTCCCGATCTAGATAGGGACGCAACTGGCGGATCAGGCGAACCTGATGAAAAATCCTCCCGGACACGGCCGTCACATGCTCTTCTAACGACAGCCGTGAATCCAGGAGGACGCCCAAGTTGCGAGCCCTATCCGTGGGGGCCAATGATTCGCCCCCAATAGTCAGCGATGGCATTAGCTGACTATATCGGGACGTCGGAAACCACAGCCACTCGGTCTTGGATGGGTTGAGCCTGAGCCTGTTCCTCCCCATCCAGATCCGTACGGCCTCCAGGCACTGGGACATCACTTCAAGGGCATCGTTGGGGTGATCCGGGGTGGAGATGTACAGCTGGGTGTCGTCAGCGTACTGATGGTACTCCACCCCAAAACCACGGATGATCTCGCCCAGCGGCTTTACATAAATGTTGAACAAAAGGGGCGAGAGGACCAATCCCTGCGGCACCCCACATATGAGGGGCCTCGGGGTCGACCTCTGCCCCCCTGTCAACACAGACTGCGACCGGTCGGAGAGAAAGGAGGAGAACCACCTTAGTACGGTGCCTCCCACCCCCAACTCTTCCAACCGGTGCAGCATGATACCATGGTCGATGGTATCAAAAGCCGCTGAGAGATCTAACAGGACCAGGACAGAGGAACAACCCCTGTCCCGAGCCCTCCAGAGATCATCAACCAACGCGACCAATGCCGTTTCCGTGCTGTAACCAGGCCTGAAACCCGACTGGAACGGATCCAGATACGACGCTTCATCCAGGTACTGGGGAAGCTGTCCCGCAACCACACTCTCAACAACCTTCGCCACAAAACGAAGGTTGGAGACTGGACGATAATTAGCCAATATTGCCGGGTCCAGGGAAGGCTTCTTGAGGAGGGGCCTCACCACCGCCTCCTTAAGGGCGGCGGGGAAGACACCCTCACCCAATGAAGCATTTATAATCCCCTGGAGCCAGCCTCGCGTCACCTCCCGGGAAGCCAGCACTAACCAGGAGGGACACGGGTCCAACAAACATGTGGTCGCGTTCAATCTACCCAGAATCCTGTCCACGTCATCTGGGGTCACAGGATCAAACTCATCCCAGATAACAGTCTCAAGACCTGCCTCCGTCACTCTCGCTGGATCTACCCAGTCAGAGTCCAGACCTTCTCGAATCTGAGTGATTTTGTCATACAGATACTGAACAAAGTCCTCGGCTCTTCCCTCCAAGGGGTCCTCCCGCGCTTCCTGGTGGAGCAGGGAGCGGGTCACCCTAAACAGGGCGGCCGGGCGATTATCTGATGACGCAATAAGAGCAGCAAAATGCGTACATTTTGCTGCTTTTATCGCCACTAGGTAAGTCCTAATATGGGATCTAACCAGTGTCCGGTCCGATTCAGAAAGACTAGCTCTTTCTGTTGGGTTACAGCTCTAAAAATTTGTAGCCAGTGTGACTGTCTGCTTTTCACATTTTGGGAAGGCAACTGTCTGGGCAGATTGCTTTAAATTCATTAATCCATGTTGGGAAGAAATTGTTTTGATGCATCGTCAATCAATATGATTATCTGTATTGGAAGCAAGTTAACTGAATTCATCAAATCTTGGACATCATAACTAAGGGTTAGTAAGGAACTTAAAGCTGGAACTGCGGACCTCCTAACTAAAAACATGCAACCAATTTCTATGTAGCTGAAATGTAAAGCAGGACAGCAAGCGATCCTCTTCTACAATGTAAATGGAACAACTCTGTGGATGAGGATGATATATTCAACAAACAAGTCAGGGGATTCTCCTGACAGTAATACAAAAGTGATTTGCTGTTACTTTCTTCTGGGATATTTTGTCTGAAGTCCTACTCTAATATACAAATCTGGGATTATCTGGTGGTTTCAAATCCCTCCAAGTGCTAGACTAACGGGAACCCAATCATTTAGTCCATGCAAAATGAAACATATAAAAGAATGGTAAAATTGTTCAACTACATAGAACAACACTGACACCTAACGGTAGATTGCGTTTACTATTTGCTGCATTTGCAATTGAAAATGCTGAATGTTTTTTCCCACCGCAGAACTAATGTGAGGCTTTTTTATTTGTTTATGTTTGTGAAATTCCTTTTGGTGATAGTTGATGAAATGTGTATGGAAATACAACACATTCCAGGCGGTATTTCCTTACATGTGTAGTGCTGCCGAAGAAATATGGCTCCATTTTTTTTTTAAAGGGAGAAAAGTCAAAACAAGATCCACAAAATTGGGAGTGGTTCCTGAAGGTTAGTCCTGCTGATAGAAAGGAAAAGCCTGCTTTCACTTAACAGATTTTGGAGCACTGTTAAAAGGTACTAAATTGCTATTTCAAAAATATTCCTGAGCTTTTTTTTTCAAGGTAGGACCTTTGTCCACAACGATTTGCAGAGAAACAACTCATTCCACTAAAGCCTGAGCTTTTGTGTTTGTGTGTATTTTTGTTACAATTAGTAAGTGGCTACCTGCATATGGTACAGACATAATTTGGTTTTCTATCACTTAAAAATAAAACACTGGCCTTGGAGTGCTATAGGGAGAGTGGAGTTTGCTGTTCTTTAAGTGGATATATAAAACTTAGGCTCGAAATCATCACCTACAATTAATAGCAATAGCATTTAGACTTATATACCGCTTCATAGTGCTTTACAGCCCTCTCTAAGCTGTTTACAGAGTCAGCATATTGCCCCCAACAATCTGGATCCTTATTTTACTGACTTCAGAAGAATGGAAGCCCAAGTCATCTTTGAGCTGGTCAGAATCAAACTCCTGGCAGCGAACAGTGAGTTAGCCTGCAATACTGCATTTTACCACAAAAAGGGGAGAGAGAGGGAATCAGAGATTTACATGTGTGCATATATGTATACACACATGTGTGTGCATGCACGCGCGCACACACACACATTCTCCCTCTGCTGGTTGGTTGAGTGAGAAATAAAACCCAGCCCCATAAATCCATGCTCTTGGTTTTAACCTTTATTTAATGTTAATTTTATTTATTTATCTTACTTTTAATGCTTTTAATGTTTTTATATTTATGATTTTATACCATTGTAAGACAAAGGTCGGCAGTTCAGCGGTTCGAATCCCTAGTGGCAAGCGAGCTCCTGTTACTTGTCCCAGCTTCTGCCAACCTAGCAGATTGAAAGCATGTAAAAAATGCAAGTAGAAAAATAGGAACCACCTTTGGTGGGAAGGTAACAGCATTCCATGCGCCTTTAGCATTTAGTCATGCCAGCCACATAACTGCAGAGACGTCTTTGGACAGTGCTGGCTCTTTGGCTTTGAAATGGAACGACTAGCACATATGGAGGGGAACCTTTACCTTTACTTTAAGCCTCCCAGAGTCACTTTGCTAGTGAGACAAGCAGCATATAAAATAAATAATTATCAGTTGATACATGTACACTGTCTATATATTACTATAGTATATTTGAAAGCAGGATAGGACAGATCAAAATAACAAAATAATTGAACTAATAACTATGGAGCAATATTTGTTGCCTGTAAAGTAAGGCATTCTATTTATAAAATTAACCAATGTAATTATAAGGTAGAGGAGAGAAGGGAGTCAACCTGACCCATTTGTTAACATAAATAAGCAAATCAAAGATTGAGGCTGTAACCGGAATGAAGCATCTGAGCAAGATCTTATGGTTGCCATAGTTATTTTGACTCTTTGACACCTGTCCCCTGACTGTGAATTTCTTGGCCTTTAATTTATATGCAAATTTCAGTATTTGACACCTGTCTTTTTTAAAATCAAGCCTCAGTTGCACATGTCAGAGGATGGTGTTTGAGTTCAGGACTGGTAGCTTCCCTGTCTTTCTATAAATAAGTTCAGCGCAATGCAATTTTCCCCTTTAATATAGGATTGTTCAAAAAATATTTGATATTACTGGTAGTAGATTAACCAGTTCCAAAACTGTTTAACCCTTTTCCAACTTTAATTGTGGTTGCTGTTTTTTATAATTCTTGATGAAGTATCTTTTTTTTTTTATGTACACTGAGAGCATATGCACCAAGACAAATTCCTTGTGTGTCCAATCACACTTGGCCAATAAAAAATTCTATTCTATTCTATTCTATTCTATTCTATTCTATTCTATTCTATTCTATTCTATTCTATTCTATTCTATTCTATTCTATTCTATTCTGGCAGAATTCTTTTTGTATAATAGTGTAGGCTTGTGTTTCTCAACCTTGCCAATTTGGAGATGTGTGAACTTCAACTCCCAGAATTGCCCAGCCAGCATAGCTTGAAGCTGAAGTCCACACATCTTCAAACTGCGAAGGCTGAGCAACACTGGCGTAGATTAACATCAGGGCTAATAATGCATTTGCACGTATAGTTGAAAATAAATATCTTTAGCTTTGGGCTTACTCTCCTTAGTATCTGTTTGCTGCTGTCTCAGTGGGACAATTGTCAGGATATTTTTAAACGTATAAATATATTTAAAACATATGGATTAATTACCAAATTGTTCTGTAGGAAGTTTTATAATGTAAATACAGCACTTGTTAATATGACCAATTAAACTTCTATTTTATGGGATAATCCATTTAAAGCTAATTGTGTGTAAATGTAATTATGTGGCATTTTATTCTGCTGTATAATTTCTTCATTTGTTTCTTTCCAAATCAATGTACGTATACATATTCCCAGTCATGTTTTACATTCAAAGAGCCTGAATGGTATACAGAATAATGACAGCAAAAGACCCTGTGATATAAAGTATTTAGCTATACAACAATTAAAAAAAAAATCCTAACAAATGCCAGTGATCAAAACTGAATTTCATAATGTTTTGTTCCTGGGATTATTGATGTGCAAAGCTGTTGGTGAACAGCTTTGTGTTGCTGTCTAAAATAGAAAGCTCAGGAACCTTTTTAAAATGGATAAAGGCAGCAGATTCCATTAAAGAAAGGGGCGAGGAACTATTGGTATACAGGTAGTCCTCAACTTACAACAGTTTGTTTAATGACTGTTCAAAGTTACAACAGCACTGAAAAAAGTGACTTATGATCGTTTTTCACACTTACAACTGTTGCAGCATCCCTGCGATCACAAGATCAAAATTTGGACACTTGGCAACTGAGCTCATATTTATGACAGTTGCAATGTCCCGGGGTCATGTAAATCATCTTTTGCGACCTTCTGATAATCAAAGTCAATGGGGAAGCCAAATTCATTGATCAACTGTGTTACTAATTTAACAGCTGCAGTGATTCACTCAGCAACTGTAGCAAGAAAGGTTATAAAATGGGGGGGGGGAATCACATAACAAATAGTTCGCTTAGCAACAGAAATTTTGCTCTCAGTTGTAATAGTAAATCTAGGACTACCTGTACCATTATAACTGTAATAATACCAGTTATTATTAGACTACAATTCAAGTCATCCCAGCTACTGGCCACACTGTAGCAGAACCTATATGCTTTAGAATGTAACAACTTAACCTAAGGTCAGAGAGTCCCACGTCTGCCTTAAAACCAAGCTGAAGTTCGGGGACTGAAACTGGATGAGTGCTTCACCTATGGATATTATCATGGTGTTTAATTCAACAGTCCAAAATTCTGGCATTTTCCCTGACAAAGTTCTACGTCCATGATTTGTGGATTTCTCATTGCAGATTTTTTGCATACCTTTAAAAATGGGTGATTGTTCGGAAGGCCTCTGTCCTTCGGGGGGCCCGTCTGCAGAAGGGGAATTGGCAGGAGGGAGCAGCGTATGCACTAAGGAGATGACCTTGGAGCAAAAACAACAGGTACAACCAGAATTTGCCGAAGTATTTATAACTTTCAGAAAGTGTTTTATAATTCACTTTTAAAGATAAAAAAAAATTAGGCCTTGCTTTTGACTCATATGTTATTCTTTTCTGTTATGAATCTCTAGACCAGCTATGCTGGCTGGAGAATTCTGGGAGTTGAAGTCCACAAGTCTTAAAGCTGCCAAGTTTGAAGACCTCTGCTCTAGACATTCCTTTTCCTGGAATTTGGTATTGATATAAATATATTGGATGCCTAAAGTAACCCTAAAGTTAGAAATGTACCTGATTCAAACCAAAGATTTATTTGATAAATCAGAGGACTTGAATGAGAACAAAGAATATAATCTAGGAATCTGTTTAAATGTTGTGGGTTCTTGTTATGGATCCCTTTCTGCAGAAGGGAAGCTCATGTTGATAGATACTGCCTGTATTCTGTCTAAAGCTAAGTCCTAAAGTGGTTTCTTTTTCACTTAGTGTAATATTTGAACCCAACCACTACAGATTTACAAGCCTTTGCTTATGGTTTAATGTTTTACGTGCTTCTAGCCACTGTATTCAGCAATCCATCATTTAAAGCAACTATGCAGTGAATTACACTTACTACATTTACACATTATTCTAAACTATGAACTTGACCATAATTTATTTGATAAATCACAGTTGGCTTATTAGCTCAGTCATCCACAGGAATATATTCAAAAAATCTGAAGGCAGATTTCAAATATTTTATTTAAACCAGGATGCAAAGCAAAAGTTACAATCAGAGGCAAAAAAAAAAAAATGGTACAGAAACTGAGGTAGATATTTTCAAATATTAAAATTTTATCAGAGATGTGGGATCCAAGGACACTCCCCCCCCCCCCAAAAAAAGTGTAAGAGCAGGTTACAAGTAGCAACAGGAGGTGTTATGGAAGAAGGAATTAAAGAAACATCCCTTCAGGGCAGACAGAATCAATTTATTTATTTATTTATTTATTGCAATAAAGGATCAGACCGGTATCATTACCAAAAAGTCTGAACCAAGCATGAAACGAAGATCTCAGTCTTTATACATTGTCAGACAAAGGATTCTGTGAAGTCAGCACTTCTTATCACTACAGACATTAGTTACACAAAATGACATACCTTAATTACTGAGTTTGTTACTATCTTTGCAAAACAGTTATAATTCTTTTTAGAAATTACTGAAGCATAGATTCAAATTATCTTCTTGTTGAAACAATAATATAGTCATCTCTGTCTCTCTGACCTTCAAAGTGTAAATCACCCAAAATGCTTGTATCTCTGACAACTGAGGGGCCTCTCCTCACTGGTTCTACATCAAAGAAGGAATGTGTCTGCCTTTTATTTCAACTGGATACATTTGCAAGCACAATTTCTCTTCTACAATACTATGAACAAAGAGGGCCCTTCAATGATCATCTAGCTGGACCCGCTTTTCCCTTTCCTACTTTAGAGGAAGAAACCCAGAAACTGTAATGGTTGAATCTCCCATAACTGCGTTGCACATAGACATTTTAATACCTAATTATGATACATAATTCAGCCAAATTCTGCAAGGGCACCTTTTAGAAGTTTTCCAAGTTAAGCTTAGTAATTGAATGATTAATCTTTTCAGCCCACCTGGGAAGAAATGTACATAATGCTGCTGGTTTCAGTCTGATAAGGCCTTTTGCCCCACTTTCAAGAGCTCCTGGAAACTTTTCACTTGGGTTCCCTTCTCTGATCTATTTGCTCTTTTCAGGTTTATAATTTGTGTTCAGTCTATTCTTTAGTTGGGTAAATTCACCTGTGCTAACAATTGCCTAAACAAGTTCTACAATCTTGGCCTATCTATCTTCAGGTCTCACTAAACTTGAACCAATGTTGATAATCTGCCACATTCCTCATATTCAACTATCCAAATATCCCTGCCTTCCCTCTAGTATGCACCCAGGAGAAATTTTAGATTAGATTAGATTAACAGAGTTGGAAGGGATTTTGTAGGTCATCTAGTCTAACCAGAGGTGGGTTTCAGCACGTTCTGACCAGTTCTGGAGAACCGGTAGCGGGAATTTTGAGTAGTTCAGAGAACCGGTAGTAAAAATTCTGACTGGCCCCGCCACCATCTACTCTTTGCCTCCCAAGTCCCAGCTGATTGGGAGGAAATGGGGATTTTGCAGTATCCTTCCCCCAGAGTGGGGTGGGAATGGAGATTTTACAGTATCCTTCCTGTGCCACACCCACCATGCCATGCCCCCAAGCCATGCCATGCCCACCAAGCCATGCCATGCCCACCAAGCCACACCCATAGAACCGGTAGTAAAAAATTTTGAAACCCACGACTGAGTCCAACCCCCTTCCCAAGCATGAGACACTACACCATTTCTGACAAATGGCAGTCTAATCTCTTCCTGAAAGGCTCCAGTGATGAAACTCCCACAACTTCCGAAGACAAGCTGTTCCATTGGTTGATTGTTCTCACTGTCAGAAAATTTCTCCTTATTTCTAGGTTGAATCTCTCCTTGGCCAGTTTCCATCCATTATTCTTTGTCTGGCCTTCAGGTGCCTTGGAAAATACCTTGACCCCTTCCTCTCTGTAGCAGCCCCTCAAATATTGGAACAATGCTATCATGTCTCCCCTGGTCCTTCTCTTCACTAGACTAGCCATGCCCAGTTCCTGTAACCGTTCTTCATATGTTTTAGTCTCCAGTCCCCTAATCATCCTGGTTGCTCTTCTCTTTGAATAGTTCTGGGGCATTGGCTGCATAATTTCATAGAAAGTGCTTCCATTGCCCAGCCCACAAATAATTTACCCAAATTCTTAGAGCTAATGCTTGTTTATTCAGATAAGATTGTACCAGAGCCTATGCTTCATTTCAGACTTTCTTCATGTGTGCATCCATCATGGTGTCCAGATGATTCTGCAATTATTGGTGCAAGAAAACAAAGAGAATGCCCAAATGTTCACAAGCTGGGCTAAAGCTGTGGTGTATAAATCATTTATGATGCTAACCTTTTAGCTCCATTTATATAACCTACAATACTGAGTCACTATTACCAATTTCAGATAATAGAATAGAATAGAATAGAATAGAATAGAATAGAATAGAATAGAATAGAATAGAATAGAATTCTTTATTGGCCAAGTGTGATTGGAAACACAAGGAATTTGTCTTTGGTGTACATAAAAAGACAAGATACACTCATCAAGAATCACAAGACACAACACCC
The DNA here is from genome assembly GCF_059756535.1 of Pantherophis guttatus. Classification (NCBI taxonomy): domain Eukaryota; kingdom Metazoa; phylum Chordata; class Lepidosauria; order Squamata; family Colubridae; genus Pantherophis; species Pantherophis guttatus. The sequence continues at coordinate 51,897,784 of NC_142064.1, forward strand.
AGTGACAGTCATATGGTACAATAAGCAATCAAATCATACTAGGAAACAATCAATATCAATATAAATCGCAAGGATATAAGGAACAAGTTACAGTCATGCAGTCACAAGTGGGAGGAGATGGGTGACAAGAACGATGAGAAGACCGATAGTAATAGTAATGCAGCCTTAGTGAATAGTTTTGACAGTTTGAGGAAATTATTTGTTTAGCAGAGTGATGGTGTTCGGGAAAAAAATGTTCTTGTATCTAGTTGTCTTGATGTACAGTGCTCTATAGTGTCGTTTTGAGGGAAGGAGTTCAAACAATTTATGTCCAGGATGTGAGAGATCTGTAAATATTTTCACAGCCCTCTTTATTACTTGTGCAGTATAGAGGTCCTCAATGGAAGGCAGGTTGGTAGCAATTGTTTTTTCTGCAGTTCTAATTATTCTCTGAAGTCTGTGTCTGTCTTGTGTCTGTCTTATAACTGTCTATAACCAGATGACAGACTCAATAGTTCCTCTGTAGAGCTGTATCAGCAGCTCCTTGGGCAGTTTGAGCTTCCTGAGTTGGCGCAGAAAGAACATTCTTTGTTGTGCTTTTTTGATGATGTTTTTGATGTTAGGTGTCCATTTTAGGTCTTGAGATACGATATAACCTAGAAATTTGAAGGTCTCTACTGTTGATACTGTGTTGTCTAGTATTGTAAAAGGTGGAAGTATGGGAGGGTTTCTCCTAAAGTCTACCACCATTTCTACGGTTTTGAGTGTGTTCAGTTCCAGATTGTTCTGGTCGCACCACAAGGTTAGTTGTTCAACCTCCCATCTGTATGCGGATTCATCATTGTCTTGAATGAGACCAATCACTGATGTATCATCTGCAACTTCAATAGTTTAACAGATGGATTGTTTGAGATGTAGTCATTGGTATATAGAGAGAAGTGGAGAGAGCACACAGCCTTGGTAGGGGGCCTGTGCTAATTGTACAGGTATTGAAAGGCACCCTTTTGCTGTAGATATCTCATATTGATGTGAGATAAGTTAATACAATTCTCTCTGCATACACCTTGATTCAGTGCCGTCCGTGGAATGACATAAATTTCTTTTTGTCCTTCTGGTCTATTGGCTGACTATAGCGCAAGACAAAGACAAATAGTATTTCTTTTTCTTTTGTCCACTCCCCCCCTCCACTCCAGGATGTCTTAGAATGATCCAAATAATCTCATTCTTATCTTGTTCTCCATTCAAGGCCCATGTAATTATTTTTTCCAGCCTATAACATTCATAAACTATGGGTGCTTTAATTTATAGGAGTATTTTGCGACTGAAGACCTTTGAGTGTGAAGCTACTGTTTGCACCATTCCAAATGTGATGCAAATAAATCAAGAAAAAAAGCAGCTTCTGTGGATTCCAGGTCCGGGGGTTTTGTGACTGATCCTGTTCAGATTATTTTTGTTTTAGCTTTTCTTTTCCCCGATGCTCAGCCTTCTGTTCTGCTTTCTCTTTACTAGCCTTTCCCCTGCAGGTAAAATCAAGCTGGGCAACACTTTAAACTGGTGTAGCATAAAACCATTTGAGCAAATGGCAGGACGAGGTATCCCAAGCTAGACAGGCAGGCAGGCAGGCAGGCAGGCAGACAAACAGACAGTTCAATATTGGTATGTGCCCAATCAATTCCCAGAGAGCCAAAGTCACAGCCACCTTTGGTCCAACAGTACTTACTGAGATGTTTACATACCCAGGGAATGGCCTGGGTACCACATATACCGCCTAACAGGGCTGATACTACCTTGCCTCCAAACCATGCACTTTTTCCTATGCCACTTCCAAAATCTGATTAAAACAATGTTCATGAACTTTGGCAACTAAGATATGTGGTTGAGAAACACTGGGTTAAAGCATTCTATGGCATCCCCTCTATTACCGCCCTTACTTTAGCATCTATTAGCTCCTAATATGCTTATGGTGACCACCTAAATAATCGATTGCTCTCGAGTCTCCCTTTCATTTCTCTAAAACCATTGACAGTTGACAAACCTTCAGACAGCATTTCTTTCCCCACAAAGTATCATCTAATGCCCCCATATCTCCAAATGGTACCTCCTGTTCAGAAAGCTGGACAGAATGGGCTTGATGTTCTCCTGGCACCTGCACAATTTCCTTGAAACAGCCATAATATCCCTGTAAGTTAGATTTACACAGATGACTGAATCTGTAAAAGCTGTAACTTCTAAAGCAAGTTACCTTGCAAATTGAATAATTAATAAAAGGCATTAATATATTTATACTTCAAATGAACATGGTCTGAGGAAAACATAGAGAGTGTAGTATACACATTTATTCAGTCTCACTATTTAACACAGACAAGTTGCCTCTATTTTTCTAAGATATCCCACCTAATGTTGAATAAATGCACAATTTACTTATGGGTTGCAGGATTCCACTATCCCAATGATTTATTAGCAAGGTAGGCAACATGACAAGATAACTAGGATCAAAATATCAGTCCTAGGAAAGCTATGCCCATGTTTACAAGCTGTCTTTGTCTGGAATACAACTAACAGAGAATTAGCAAGAGTTGCTTAAGAGCCACAGACAGAACATAACATTCCAAACAAAATACAGAGGTAGGAAAAATTCCCTCTGTTTGTTATCTATATCAATCCATAGCAAACTCCACTAGTTTTTCCCAGCTTTAAAATTTGTTGGTTAACTACTATTCCATACAGTACACTTTGAAGAGATCTCATGTCATGCCACTCAATTGTAATAATTGAGTTCTGTCACCAAATTAAACCCCACACAATTCATATTACTGTCAGCTTTCCCAGGTAGGCCAGACAAGAAACACAAACGGATGAACTAATTCCATTGTAAAGGTACATTAACAGAGTCTTGCAAGCCTGCTAAATACAAATCTCCCACTGTTTCTTCTATAGCCTGAGAGGTTCCTTTCTGAGTTTCCTTCTCTGGCCATTATGCAGCTGCAGGCTATGTCCTCTGTTATCTGATTATTTCTTAGGCAGCATCTCTTCACACCCCTTTTCCCAAGGTCATTTCCACATACCGTTACAATTATGGATTAGCACACCATGTGAAGTACTACCTGTAAAGTTTCTGAAATGTCTATCCTGTATAAATTCCAAGGGCAGGGCATTCAGCCCTTACCTGGTAGGCAGAATAATAATTTCTCTAGTCAGACTTCATTTTTACCAGGAGACAATAAGCACTCTAAGTTTGAGTAATGCTATATATTAGACTAATATGTGAGCATAGAAAGACTTCTGCCGGAATGCTTTGATGTTTATTGCTGCTGGGTGCATAAATTGCCTGAGGCACGCTTCATTTTATTTCTGGTTTATTTTTGAAGTCTCAAACACGTACAGGTAAATGTGTCCCAAGACCTGAATAACTGTGATGCAGTTTGATCTCCCACATGCTGTATAAACCTGCTCAGGTATCAGACCATGGAGATTTTCTCCAAGTAATTAGATAGCAAATATTTAGCCACAGCAGGACAACAAGACATGCCTGATAGAGAAGCAGGCCTCCTCTCCTGTGGTGTCTGCCTTCTAGAACAAAATCCCCACCGCCCCTACCCTGACCTTCTTTAAATGAGTCAATAATATCTGGTTCTTCCTACAGGCCTTGGGCTAGAGTGGATGGCAGATCCCTTGTGCCAGGGCTGTCAAACTCACAGCCTGCAGGCCGGATGCGTCACGCGCTGGCCACACCCATGCCCGGTTTAGCGAAGGAGGGAAAAGTCACAATACATCACGTGACAATGCTGTGACTACACAAGTTTGACACCCCTGCCTTGTGCCATCACTGGTTTGCTAGAAACTGTGATGTTTTTCTCCACAATTGGCTCCACAATTGATAGGGCTTTCGGTTAGGACAGGTAAAGGAAAAAGGACGCCGCGCTAGGAGGAGACTCTATGGTGGGGGAACTGACTTCCAGTTGGCAGAGGAAAAAGGGGGAGACTCTATGATGGGGGAACTGGACTTTCAGTTGTCTCCAGAATTGAACGGGGGCTTCTGGTTAGGACCTTTGTGACTCTTTGAGTGTTTAAGGTTGCTGACCCCTGGTCTATCTTACATAAATTCCAAGGACAGGTGTTGATCTTGAGACCCTTTGCACAACAAAGATAAAGAGCCTAACCATTTCTAAGGGTCATATAATTGTAACATTGCTTGCTTCATGTCCAGTTTGCTGCAAGTTGTTTTTGGTTGTTCTGCGGTTGAAGTGATGTTTTCTCTTTTCTCCCAACACAAGTCTTGTAGTAAGGATCATCTACAGGCTCTCAGAAATGAGCCTGGCAACTAAATGGTCAGTGGGAGGGCTCTGTCCAACTGCTGAAGTCTGTTGTGAACTCTTTTTAGCCTGTCATTGGATGCTGATTCCTATGGTCACTCAGGCTTGGTTTGTAATACAGATCAAACATCTGCTCTGCGAAGCCTTTTATTGGTCTGCTTTTTAACACAGAAATGATCCATCTCCCAGAAGACATTTGGACTTTTTAAAGAAACATAGGAAGGAGACTGATAGTCCCATAAAGGTAAAGGTTCCCCTCGCACATATGTGTTAGTCGTTCCTGATTCTAGGGGGCGGTGCTCATCTGTTTCAAAACTGAAGAACCAGTGCTGCCCGAAGACATCTCCATAGTCATGTGGCCAGCATGACTTAACGCCAAAGGTGCACGAACCCTGTTATCTTCCCACCAAAGGTGGTCCCTATTTTTCTACTTGCATTTCTTACGTGCTTTCAAACTGGGACAAGTAATGGGAGCTCACCCCATTATGCGGCACTAGGGATAGTCCCATAGGACTATTTATTTCCACTAGGAAATAAATACAGTACTTTCAAAATTTGGCCAACAGGAAAGAGTGTCCACAGTTTTTAGCCCTATCTTACCATACAGTATTGAGAACAATTGGAGATGGTTTTTTTTTTTTTATTGATGAAAATGAAACTGGTGAACCCATCAGTCTTTACCTTGCATTTGTAAGGGCAGCAACACTTCCTACCTTGCTACTGAGTCACAGTAAGCTTGACTATAGAGGCAACTCAACTTAAATAAATCCTTCCCCTTTGTTCTCTTCTTCTCCTGTCACCCAAGGATTGGGAAGTGAAATGGGAAAATGTGTTGTGAGAAATGGGTGTTTGCTTGGCACTGTTGTGGAACTTTGCCAAAATAAGGAGTACAACACTGAGAAGAACCATAGTTTTGCAATGATCACTGAATGCATCTTTTAGAAAAAAAAAAGTGTCCATGACCAATGGAAAAGCAGTTTTTAATAGAAGTGGAGGGCTACAAGGCAGGAAATCCTAGGGATCTAAGTGTCTGGTCAGTTTGGGCAAGCTTGGCAGGTCTTTGTCCCTGTTCCTGTAGTGAATTCTATCATCAGGCAGAGTGGGACTTTTAGGAAGGCAGCAGAGCTGGAGATGTTCATTTTGAAAGAGATGAAACATTGAGGTCATCAGCTGATAAAATCACAACTAGGTCACAACTTCCTGTTGCTCTTGTGCTATACTGTGAGTGGGTGAGGATGCTTCTATTCTTTGGTCTTGATGGAAGAGGGGGGGAGAGAATTTGCCAAGGCCAGGGTGAGTCAATTCAACTCTGATAGATTACGCAAAAAGAGGAAGTGGGTTTTACCTTGATCATATCCAAAAGGCAAGGTGGGGTCTGGGAGTGGGTAAAGTCTTTATTTTGCTAGTTAGGTTCATTTTTTCTACTACAGGCACAGTAGAAGAATCCTGCTAATCAATGGCAGAACCACAGGGGGACATGCTAGCAGCAGCCTCAGCTAGCTACTAGAATCCCTAACCTTACTTCAATGTGATATAATTCAGATGGACTAAATCGGGGGTCCTGACCTGCCCCGGACCATGGCCCTCTACTGAGCCATGGCCTATTTGCAAGTATGCCTCAGAGTGGCAAGCTCGTATGCACATGCAGCAAAACTTGCTCACTCGCATGGCTCGGTTCCTCTTCCCCCCACTGAGGTTGTGGATCGCTGGACTAAACAGATACAGTAGCTTATGCTGAAAATGCTATTTTGCAAATGAAATAATAAGAGTTAAGTTCTTTCTGCCTTTTTAACAGGTCAGGTAAATTGACTCTGACATAATTTGTCTATTCCTCTAAATTCATCTAATGAAGTATCTGCAATTCATGCTGAATAAATTATCTAGAATCCAAAAGTAGGTCTTCTGATTTGAGGTAGACTGGGTAGTGATGGTTTCATCAAGATAGATTCACCAAGATAGATCACATACAATTCAAAACTACAGACCGGATACAATTTTATGTTTTTTATCTTTAAAAGGGAATTTGATTCTATGTTTTAACAGGAATTACTGTGAAAAAGATTGCTGATTTACAATTTAAAGTTGTTTTAAAGTTTCTGTTTTCATTTAATACTGAATTCCTAAATGTAACTGTGAACATTTTATCATAACCACTAGTGTGTTTGTTGACAGCAACAAATTGAACGACAGCTAAAATGCTTGGCATTTCAAAATCCAGGACCTCTGCTGGCAGATTTCAATCCAGAAACTCGGGAACAACAAAAGAAAGTCTGTATGTCAATGATAAACCAGGATTGTTTTAATACGACAAAGAAGTAAGATGATGTATTCAAGTTCTTCCTATATTTTAAATTAGCTTTGGAAATAGAAATTTACAGGGTTGTTTAATCACCATCAGATGCTTAAGGTTCCAGACTAATGCATGGCTTCTTGAAAGTTCTACTCCAGTTAGCAGGGAAAAAAAATCTATTCAAAATTACCATGATTGCTGCAATCATGGCTATTGTTCCTTAAAATTCTCTTTTTTAAGTATTTAAGACAATAAATCTGCTCAGAATTAAATTATAGGTCTTTTGGAAGATTAAGGATGTACAATTGGTTTTGGGCTGAAGGCTGCATTTGGTCACAGAGAGTAGTGTGTATCATACTACAAGAGGGTGAAGCCAAGACAAATACAAATATTGGTTTAAATTTAGTGTGTTATGCATGCACATACACACATGCACAGAATATTAATGAAATGAAATACAATTAACGTTAATGGTGAGCAAAGTTTTCTGGATTTGAAATTTCAAGGCTGAAATGCTGTTTCATATTCAGAATGTCTCTTCTAAATTCCAGAGGATTTTTTTCCCTCAAAGGTGATTTAAGGGGCAAGAGTAAATTAGGAGTATTATTTCGAGTGCTACATATAGTACTTTTTTCTAGTCCTCGTGCATTTTATTTAGCGTTTTTAAGAAACCACAGAAAGAACATCCAGCAGTGTAGAAGTGATCTTCAGTATGTTGATTGATAGTTCTATGTAGTTTTGCATCTAAACGGGAATCTTAAAAGGTTTTGGAACCCTAATAAGTGGATGAAGAAAAAAAAAATCAAAATAGGAATTATATTATTTTGACAGAGAAGCAATAGCCTATATTTTTTTCACATGCACACATATGCATTTGTGTTTGTGTATACACATACTCGCGTGCGCATGCACACAGACTGATACACATACTGTACATTACATATATATAATAGTCCTTGATTTATGATAGCAATTGGGACCAGATTTTTGGCTGTAAATCATTATGGTCATAAGCAGAGGTGGGATTAATTTACCTTCACTACTGGTTCGCAAATGTGAGCGCAAGCACAGTAGTCACGTATTATGTCCAGGCGGGTGGGTGGAGCCTCCCGCAGTCGCCGCTACCTGTTTGCACGATCCGGACAGAACCGGCTGAATCCCACCACTGGTCATAAATCAAGACACCGATGTGACTGAACCTGAATTTACAACATTTTGTTGCAGTGGTTGTTAAATGAAACTGTGTTCGTTAAGTAAATGCCACGCTTGTAAATGAGAAGCCATTCTTCTGAATGGTGGTTTTTGCCAGAAACCAGCAAAAAGGATACAAATCATGGCCAAGTGATCACAGGTCTCTGCAAGCTAGTTCCCAAGTGTCCAAAATGTGGTCATGTGATATAGGGTGGGAGGGGAGGAGGTGGAATGACATTTTATGATGGCCAGAAGTGCTTTACTGGCTGGCACCCATTCTAGGCCTGTCATACGTTTGAATGGTTGTTAAAGGACCAGTCATAATTCAAGAACTACCTGTATATATATATATGCAGTCTCCAAGAAATATAGCCACATGTCAGTTTTTATCTCTAGTTAGTTTGGATGGGTATTAAAGTCGCTACCCAGTCTATGTGGCTGGCTGTTTTCCACATTAGCAATCTGGCAATCCTCTGCTTAATTGGAATTTAATTTGCTGCTCTGCATGCCCTGCTTTTAAGACTTATGTAGCTGATCAGAATCCTAATATTTCTCTTTTCCACTGGGGATATTGCTTTCATATATATAAAAAAAGTGCATATCCTAACATGACACAATCTGGCATACCATTTATGCTGCCATTTATAGTTTACCTGAGTTAAAAAAAAAATCCCATGCTAAGCAGTCCTGAGGAACCATCTGTCAAAGCAATTTTATTCCTCCTCTTTTAAATAGGTCTTTGGTAATGCTACATTCCATTTCTGAGGTAAAGATAAAAGTGTTCTTTATTTGTACATTAAAATAGTATCAGAGGGGAATTCTGGAGATCTCTCTCTCTCTCTCTCTTTTTTTTTGCTTTACAGTGCATTTTTCATTTTTTCTTTTACTTCATATTCTAACAATCTAACAAGGTTCCTCTGTCTGCTATTTTTATAGGACTGTGAAGAAATATGACAAACACGGCCATCTGATTTCCAATAAAACAGATTTGTGTGATTGCCTAGAGAAGAACTGCCTGGGCTGCTTTTACCCTTGTCCTAAGTGTAATTCAACCAAGTGTGGGGCAGAATGTCGCTGCAACCGGAAATGGGTCTATGAGCAAATTCAGGTGGAGGCTGGCCAAGTCATCCGATTTCCATTTCGAAACAATTAAATCACATTACGTTTCCTGATATTATTTTTCTCCCCTTTGTAAAGAAAAACAAAGGGTTTTTTTTTTTTAACAAATAAAGGCAGGGTTGTTGTTGTGGATCAGTCACTAAGTCTTTAACAGTAACAGAGTTGGAAGGGACCTTGGAGGTCATCTAGTCCAACCCCCTGCTCATGCAGGAGACCTATACTAGGGATTCGAACTGCCAATCTTTCTGATCGACAAGCTTAGCATCTTAGCCACTGAGCCTCCTAGCCAGTCCTGACCACAGCATGCTACTCTCTTCCACTGTTTCCAGGAGTTTGTCCAAAGTCATGTTCATTGTGTTGATGGCACTATCTAACCATCTCGTCCTCTGCTGTCCCTTTCTCATTTTGCCTTCCACTTTTCCTAGCATCAGGATCTTTTCCAACGAGCCCTCTTTTCTCATTAGCTGCCAAAGTATTTGAGCTTCAGCTTCAGTGTCTGCCTTTCAAAGAAAAGTTGTGGCTCTTTTTCTTTAGGAAACTGCAGGGTTGCCATACTATTTTATGGAAGGAAAATAAATAGCTTAAATAATACAAGGAAACTTGGAAAAGTATATGTCTAGCATAACAGAACCATGATTGCAGGGGAGGGGAAAAGAAAGTTTGATAACGAAAGCATCAGGAGAATTCTGGACAGAATTGGAGAAAAGGTTGTTCACATTTGTCTAGTGTCAGCTCCGGCGTGCCGGCCGGCCTGGACCTGCCATTCGGGGCAAGGAGAGCAACTACCCAGCTTACGAGAAGCCAAGGAGGATGCACACTATGGCACTGCGCTGCCTGGTACCTGTGGGAGCAACAGCAGGGCTCCAAACTGTTTCCAGAGGTCTGGGGGAGTCGCGCGGCCGCCAAACAGCTAAGAGGCACAGCGATGATGTCAGCAAGGAGACTGGCAAAAGCAGAAGGAAACACCTCCAATCTCCCTGCATCTTACTCAGACTCTCCTGGCAGCAATTCTAAGTCTGCATCTTCCCTTGACTGTCATAGACTGATGACCAGCACAGCAGCTGGCTCCCTTTCCCAGTGCTGCCTATTGAATATTGTAAATACTTCCAGATCACATGGGAAGGGATTGCGCGTGTGATTGGGTGATGGGTGGACGGTGACTAAAGTATAAAAGGCAGTGGGAAGCACGGGCTGATAAGCCCTAACAATAGTTTCTTTTGGATTGTGAGTGCCAGAAATAAAAAGGCAACAACAGACCAGGTTTGTTTGTGTCCTTTATCCTCCTTAGCCTGGAATCTGACATCTAGCTCCATTACAAATCAGTGGCTCCCCCATGTGCTTTATATAGCACATTTGAAGTGCATAAAGTGGATGGTTTGCTAATTTTGAAGATCTTGGAACACATGTGATTAAGAGAAGTTTTGCACGGTAGGGATCAGTGGTGGTATTTAGCCAGTTCTATCTGGTTCGAGCGAACCGGTAGCGGCGTCTGCGGGAGGCTCCGCCCACCTGCCCGGATGCCATTATGTCCCATTTTTGATCCCCTGCGCATGCGCAGAGCCTCTATGCATGCCCGGAGGTGGTGCTTGCGAGCGAAGCACACACTCACATTTGAGAACCAGTAGCGAAGGTAAGTGAATACCACCCCTGGTAGGGATGGAAGGAGATTATAGGTAAAAGAAAAAAAAATGAAGAATTTTTCAAATATTATTTTTCCCCCTCCTCCTCTGAGCCAAAGCTGCTGTGATCCTCAGCAAATGGGTATTAGAATTTCATCTTAGGTTATTGGAATGTAGTGAGCAGCTGCCTGTGAGTGTCTTTAGTTAGAAAATGTTAGCATTAAGCCTTCTTCACTTTGGTAGCTTCCAGATGTGCTGGGAAGACTGTAATTTCAGAGACTAAACTGGCTGGGGAATCCTAGAAGTTACAGCTGTAAAATATTTGAAGAGCCTCCAGGCTTATCTAGGCTCTAGGGAATTGACTGAATATTCCTCCACCGCTAGGGTTAAGTAGAAGGGCATGTGCGGTTAAAACCCTTTTTGTTCAGTAGAATCAGCCAAGGATAAAGAATGTAAAATCAGCTGAGTAAATTGAAAAAACCAACCTCAATTGCTCATTATTTCTTGAATTTGTCTATGCATGCATTATACAATCATTCCTTGGTGCTGCTCAGAAAAAAGAAAAAAAGTTATGCTTATGAAATGGTCACTAAATGAACTATTGTAAGTCGAGGACTACCTGTAACAGGAAAGGGACGACTGAGCCCTATGGTATCCCACATTGGGGCACCATGTGCTCAATTCCATAAATGTGTACATTTATGTGTACATTGTGATGGTTAGGGTTATGCCACAATGAATATGTGCCAATATCACAGTATTTCAGGACATTCAACGTGTCACAGAGACCTTATAAGTAATAAAAATAATACAAATTAAGTAATTTGTCTTGGATTAGCTCAAAAGTTTCTCCACAGCAATGATTCCAACCATGGTTCATATAAGTATTTCTCTTAGAAAATGTCAACCAGATTTCGACTAGTAAGCCATTCTTCTAGGTTTCAGTGACAGATTCTGATTTTCCTGGACAGAATGCCAAATGATCCCACTTCATTATTTATCGGGAAATAAGTCTAGCCTGCCCTACTGTTTACAACACTTACCCATTAACAATTGAGAAGGAAAAGCTCTTTATATTTTATATTCATCACTCTCTGCTTGCACAATTATGTTAGAAAATGCATAGGTCATATCCTTTGAAGACTTTCAAAAAATAAAAAATTGGGAAAAAATGGTAAATTAAATATAAGCTATATCTCCAAATGAAACTAGAGATTTGATTAAGAATTCCTGTCTGAAAAATCAGGTGAAATTGGAATTGTGCCATGACAAATATTTAAAGATATAGTCCAGATACATTTTTGAGTCTGGATAAGTTTGTAACAAAGAGAATGCTTAAATTTGTAGTTCTCAAATGAGCACATTCTGTATTCCCAATTCTATCTACATTGTAGGAATTGGGAATCAAAGAACTTTCAGAAAATGAGCTGGCTATCTTTTTTTCTTTTTAAACAGATGCTATGTGTTTAATGTTAAGTCGACTGATATTCCCAAACAGTCTTGAGAAATGACAGTCTATTCATAACATATACCTTTTAAAGATACTTCACCATTTTTATTTTTCTGAAAGTGCCATTGTTTCTTGTTCTCAATATTGTAGGATGAATTTAAAATATATAAAATGTTATTTACTAGTTGTTTAGTTCAGTCTTTTGGGGTTGAACACAAAACATCTTCCGACTTTTTTTTTTACATATACAGTATAAGATAAAGAAGATCGTGCTTCTATAAAACACTTTTGAGAATTTAGAAGGCTTTAATAAAATACAACCTTAAATTTTTAACAGAATGTTAGTACAGTAGAATATAAGAGTTAAGAATTCTTTTCCTCTTTTTATACAGGATTTTAATAACTTTTTAAAAAAAATATAAAAATGAGATGGCTTCCATAATGGGCACATTAATAGGATGATATTGTGCAAAATAACCAACATATTTGATATTATCCAAAAAGCTGACATGTCTTGAACTTTTATTCAGCAGCCTGAGGGCAACTAAGGTTATAAAAGAAACAGGCTTTGCATATGCATTTTCTGTTTGATCAGATCTTATACTATTTAGGAATTCAATCCAGAGGTTTCATAGTCATTTGTCATGATCCTCTTCTGCAAATCCTGGGGAAAATGTGTACTTTAGTAGACATTCTTTTTTTGAAAATTTGCTCAGAAAAGAGGGTGTTCTTGAAAATATTGACCCTATAAAACAACGGGCATCTCAAATCTAGTAGATATGAAGGTTTTTCCATGTGATTAATGGAGAATAGTTTACCCTGCTGAAGTTTAGAGTCCCAGGAAAAAAAAGATTTATAGTATAAGCAAAGTTTTATTCAGGGATTATTCAATAAAAGAGCAATTACTGCAAAAGTTATCCTGCTAACCTGAGAAGGATGGCCAAGCAAATCATAGTGGTAGATGCTCAGCTTTGTTTCCTCACTCATGGTTTGATTCTTTGTTTTCAATGAAAAATACCAAAGCAATTATCCTAAAACGCTTTTCTTAGCCTGGAAAACTCAAGATTTCATAAGCCCCAAAGCCAGCATGACTAAAGGCTGTTGGTAACAGAACATGAAGATAATGGGAGCACATATGGAATGCCCAATATTGCAGAGAGCTGTCCTAAATGATCAGATGAAGAATTGCTCCCTCTAGGAGGAACTGGGCTTTCCTATGATAGTATTTACTCAAAAATCATTTTCATTTATTGAATAAATTTTATTTTATGTTAGTTCTATTGCCACTTGCTAGTGTTATTTTATTGCACTTTGTGCATTCTCATTTTAACATATTTTAGAGATGGATATAAAAACACACTTTAAACAATTTCGCAAGAGGAACATATCCAACAAATACCATCTTCTATGACAGGATTGAGGAACTAATGACCCCCAAATGTTTCCAAGCTACAACACCCAGGATCCCTAATCACTGGTCATGCTAGTTACTGTTGCTTCAAGTCAGAGCAGAGTTCAGCTGGAGATCTGATCCTTCCCTGATCCTAGGGAATTTAATTGTAGTAAGATCACTGCAGATGGGGAGCCAAGAAATTAAAAGACGCTTGCTCCTGGGGAGGAAAACTATGGCAAATCTAGACAACATACTAAAAAGCAGAAACATCACCCTGCCAACAAAAGTGCATATAGTCAAGGCTATGGTTTTCTCAGTTGCAATGTATGGCTGTGAAAGTTGAACCATAAGGAAGGCTGAGCACCAAAGAATTGAGGCCTTTGAACTATGGTGCTAGAGAAGACTCCTGCGAGTCCCTTGGACTGCAAGGCGATCAAAGTGGTCAGTCCTAGAGGAGATCAACCCTGACTGCTCTTTAGAAGGCCAGATCCTGAAGATGAAACTCAAATACTTTGGCCACTTAATGAGAAGGAAGGACTTTCTGGAGAAGAGCCTAATGCTGGGAAAGATTGAGGGCAAAAGAATAACAGGATGACAGAGAATGAGGTGGCTGGATGGAGTCACTGAAGTAGAAGGTATGAACTTAAATGGACTTCAGAGGATGATAGAGGACAGGAAGGCCTGGAGGAACATTGTCCATGGGGTCACGATGGGTCGGACACGACTTCACAACTAATAACACAAAATAGTCTTCAATAAGAACACACAAAATAATTTGAGTCAGTGTTCTCTGCTTTAAAAAGAAACAGGATTGGAACTTGTTTTCTTCACTTGTTTCTCTATAACCCACAGCGTCACCCTGGAAACACTAAAACTGCTAGAAATTAGAGTCAACAACATCTGGAGAACCTCAGATCACCTTTGATCTAGGGCGATTTTACATTCCTAAACAAATCTACTTAGATAGAACTCCATTAAGATAAATTGGGGTTACAGTTAGATATACATGTTCAAGATTGAAGCACTTCCACACTGACCTGGCATTTTATCTGAAATTATCAGATAAATTTTATCCGGAATTATTTATTACTGAATAGCCACATATAGAGTGGCAGTCGGAGTTAAATGCTTTTCTTGGGCAGATGTAATTTTCCTTCCATTCAGCTAAATAGTGGAAGCAAAGGAAAAAAAAGAAAAAGAGATTGCCCAAGGCTTACACTATTAAAGACATAGAACTCAAGAGAAAGAGATGGGCAGAGAAAAGAGAACAAACAATTTGAACTGTTTTGACCCTAGTTTATAATCATAAAGTCACTTTGAAAAATTGGTGCAAGAACTATTGCTTTCCTCTTTCTCTGCCCATCTCTTTCTCTTATGTCTTTGAAGCTGTAAGGCTTGAGCAATCACTTTTTCATGATTAATATTTGTGAATTGTACAGAGTTATACAAACTGAATATCAAAACTTGCTCTGTTTGCACAAGTGTTTTCCCATGTTCAAAGGGAGACTGATTACAAGCTGAGTTAGGATGCTTATGTATATGGTTTCAGCCATATTCTGGAACAGCTGTAGCCTTGTGTCCAATACCTTTTAAATACACCTTTACAAAACACTTGCATTTGTCAAACTCATAATGAGTTCGACAGCTAGCTAAATCTGCTTCTCCCCATTGTGCAAAGAACTCTATATTAAGGAGAGTGATTAGTGGATGTTTCCTGCCAGCTAATGATACTTGGATTGGGGAGAGAAAAAGAAGGCTGGAGAATTGAGAATTCCCTTCCTTAAGTGCTCTGCAAATTTATATTAGCATCATTTACAACTTCATGTCTGGAAATCCCATAGAAACCTGTGGTAACAAAAAAAAAAAAAATGCTATGCTGGCATAGTTTTCTATAGACTCAAAGATATAGCACAGCACTTTAACTCAGTCAAGGACAGCTTTGTTCTTAGAGAAAAGGCCAGTGCTTGGCAGTCTGGAAAAAAGAAAGAGGCAGGATGGGGGCAAAAATGGAGATGACATATTTTATGCCAATGTGCAGGGTATTGGACTACAGTTCATTATTAAGTCAGTGAATAAAACTTGATTCACAATCAGTGCTGATTCAAAGGTTTATGGTGCCTCTAGGCCAATCTGATGGCATCACTTCTTGCCAATGTGAACATTTCATTTTTTGGAATTCTTCGTTTTTTGAAGGAGGGTGGCATGGACACCTAGGACAGTGCTTGCTGTGCCTTAGCCCAAAACTGCAAAACCTTGTTTCACAGCACACACGCATACAAGATAAAAGCCATTTTAATCATTCCTTTTTGGCAAAGAAAATGCCCAGTGACAAGATGCAACCAATCTTCTTGTTAGCAATTGGTAATTACCAAAAAAGGATCTTTTTTTTTTTTGCAAGAAGCAAGAATCAAAGTATCTTTTACAGTTTCTAACCTGCTCCAGCAACTGAAGATAGGCACCTAAAAAGAGAATCTGCACAGTGGCATTGCTGCAGGGCATGTCCAAATTTGTCCTGCTTTGCTGTGAATATTCCTCCCCAAAAGTGTCATTTTCTGTATGACACTAAAGTATGGGTGAACAGTCACGTACCTCGGAAATGGCTAAACACTAATCTTAACCCATGATTATGATACTCAGCCAATGGAACGATAGAGAAGCTTGAAAGAGGCACCGCTTCTACGCGCATGCGCCGCCGCGTACTACTCGTCGGCAGCAGCAGCTTCAAGCTACACGCTCTTTCCTGGCGCCTCCTGCCGATAAATACCCGGAGAAGGTTTAGAAAGCGAAAGGCGGAGCTTGCCTGACTCGCGCCGCTGGGATTAGCTTTTCCGGGACCAAGCTTTTTGAGCCGCTGATTGGCTTTCCAGGGGAAGGGGATGGTATGATTGACGGCGCTCAAAATGGCGGCGCCCATGGTTATTCCGGATACCGAAAGGTAAGGACGAGACGGTTCTGGTGTTTCCCCTCTTGCATAAAAGGCGCTGCGGGTTAATACCATCTCGGCTGCGTTTGGATAGGAGATGCCTTTTAAAAATAATGCAAATAAGTGACGCAGGCTAAAAATGTAGACGCTTGGGGTGGGGGGGTAGCTTTTCTTTCGATGTTAACGCTTGGACCAAGGAGCAGAGAGAAAATGCAGTGGCGGAGGCTGCAAAGGGGGAATAAAGGAGCCAAGGGCTACCCACGCAAAATCATTCCTGACTTTCTAAGAAGGGGCTTCCTGGCCTTGTCATATTTTCTGAGCGCATTATTTTTCAGCTTCAGCAACTTCGAAACGGGCGGACTTTAAACCCCAGAATTGTGGGACTCGAAGTCTGCAGAGCTTCAGACTTGCTAAGGTTTAAATGTCTATGGAGATTCTCAGTCGTGGTTGTCCCAAAGGTCCTTCCCCCCCCCCAAGAGGCAACTGGACTTTCTGTTTTTTCTTTGAAGACGTTTCACTTCTCGTCCAAGAAGCTTCTTCAGCTCTGACTGGATGGTGGAGAATGGAAGGATTTATACTTCTTGCAGACAGCTGGTCATTTGCATTCTTTTAGCGAGTTGTTCAGGCCACCTGGAGGTTTATCTGTGTCCTCAGGGTCACCTGAGTAGCGCAAATGGAGGAGCCTTGGAACTATTGAAAGGACTGTGTTGTAAACTGGAGATAGATGATGATATATCCCTCCCCCACTACTGAGATAGGGCTGTTCAATTTTGACATAGATGGCCTCTTTACCAGCTGTTGCTAAGGTTGAGAAACACTGATTTAGCAGTTGGCTCTTCTGGCTTCATCAGACTTACTTCTGAAGAGACTTGTTTTAAAATAAAATAAGTTGTTGCCCTTGTTTTTTCTTTGCAAGACCAATAAGAAAAGTTGGAATCACTTGACTTCTGTTTTCAGATTGCCTTAAAATTCAGTCAATTTACTTCATTTAATATTAAACTGCTATCTGACAACTTGGTAAAAGCTGAGGAGTTAAATAAAAAAAAATTGTTATTTTAGATATCTATCTGAAAAATGTCACTTGCTTTTTAAATTTCATTCCTTTTTCTTTTAAGAGTTCAAAAAGCTGTGACCTTGATCAATGCTCTGGATACAGGCAGATTCTCCCGCCTTCTCTCCCGCATTCTTCAGAAGCTTCACATAAAGGTTGGTATAGAAAGTGAAAACGACCCCAAATCCTTCAATATTATCTGGGCAGCTTCCAAATATATGAACTTCAATTGCCAGAATGCTACAAGTAGCCATGCTGACCAATAAATTCTGGGCATAGTATACATCTTTGGAAGATTCTCTGATAAGGAATGAGGTTGTAAAATAATGATAACAATGAATTCTGTTTCAGAGAAGATTGATATTCTTTTAATCTATTTTTCATTAAAATAGGATAAAAGTAAAAATAATCTTGTTCAAACATCAAATCAACTTCTCATTAAATGATAATTGAGTCAATAGGGAGACTAATAATTTAACTATATCCTTCCTGATTTTCAGTGACTCTGGACAGTTTATAAACTGTTTAACATATTAAAAGTAAGAAAAACAAAAAGAAAGGTAAAGATGGTAGAATGACAAGATCAGATGGGAACAAAGGAAAACAATTAAAGGAAGCCTTTGGCCATCCTTCTCTAAGGCCTTGGTGAAGAGTCAGGTCTTCCAGGTCATTCAAAACTCAGCAGGATGGAGGCTATTGGGAATCTCATTCTAGGGGATAGGTGCTGCTACAGAAAAGATACTGTATGTTTCCAGGGTCAAGATAGGTGGCATTGTTTAATTGATGGTTCCCATGAGTGCACTAACCCCTCAGATTGAATTGGCTGGGCATATACTGTGGGAGATAGGAGACAGGTATTTCTTCAACCCATGCCATTCCAAGTTGTATTGTATGGTACAATAGTTCTAAAACTAAAAATGATAGCTGTAATCTATCTGGAGACAATTAAACTGAAGGAGGTCCTCCTTTTGGGGTGCCCAAGAGCTGCATTATTTTTTATTATTATTATTATTATTATTATTATTATTATTATTATTACTAATAAAATTTTTATACCGCCCTTCTCCCGAAGGACTCAGGGCGGTGTACAGCCAAGATAAAAAAACCAACAATATAAAAGTTAAAAACAATTTAAAATTAATATCCCTTGTAAAGCTTTTTAAAGCCTTATCTAAATCGTCATAATATTAACAATTGTTAGTTTACATTGCAAAAAACCCTATTGTATTCAGATAATAGTTGTATTCCTGACGTATCATTTGTATCTCCTAATGTAATAAAACAATTGTTTGAAAAAAAATGAAAAGGCAGATTTTTTTTAGTGGCAGCAGTAAGTTTTGTTTATATTGCAGTTTTTGGTT
The DNA here is from genome assembly GCF_059756535.1 of Pantherophis guttatus. Taxonomy (NCBI): domain Eukaryota; kingdom Metazoa; phylum Chordata; class Lepidosauria; order Squamata; family Colubridae; genus Pantherophis; species Pantherophis guttatus. Next base: position 51,916,473 of record NC_142064.1, read on the forward strand.
TTCTGAATGGTAATTTTAGCAGTGTTTATCACCATAAGTGGCTCAGAGGGCTGCAGAAAACACATTTATATAAAGAATACAATATAGACGGCAATATTTTAGTCAAGGAAATTAGACATTATAGAAGGTAAATTGGGAGGCTTCCTTATCTACAAAGAGTCAAATCAACACAAATGAAATTCTTGTGAAGCATTCTGTTCTCCTTGGGTCTCGCTATTTACAGTAGAGAACAGACTCCCCCCCCCCCCCCAGTGACTTCAAAAGAAAAATTGCTAGCTAAGGAAATTTATTTATATTTTCAGGTAAACTCGTTGCCTTTGTATTTAAGTTCGCATTTGATTGTTTTTTTTCTTCTTTTCAAATTTATCTTGAGCAGCAGGTAGGGAATGGGTAAGGTGCAATCATTTAAATAATTTCCTTATTTTAAAAATTAAACGAGAGTTTTTACAAATTTCAGACAGAGAGTACTTTCACAGAAGAAGAGGAAGAAAAACTTCAAGCTGCATTCTCAATAGAAAAACAAGACCTTCATCTTGTACTTGAAACCATAACATTTGTTTTGGAACAGGTATTCACTTTTTAATGTTATAATTTTGATATGTTTGTAAATATTGAACTTGATATAGAGAAAAAGATTTTTCAAAGTTTGACATTAAAAGATAGTGCTCCAAATGGCTAGTTGCTGTTGTTTTTTTTAAATGGATGTCTTGATGCCTTGAAAAAAAGTAGAGAGCGTTACTATGCATTAAACAATTATTGCTACAGTCCTAAAGTTTATTATATAAAGAAGTGTATTGCTCACAATTGAACTTCTGAGAAAATATGATTTGGATTGAACTGTACATATTAAGATGATATATGGTTGAAATACATAGCTTTGCAAGAACGCAAGCTTCTTGTTTCTTAGATTGCTGATATAATTTTGTATGTGTCAGGTTTACCATGATTAGCTGAATTCCTGAAACATGATAAGGCAGAAACAGGGAATGGTCATTAGATGTGTGAATCCATCCACTGTTTTTTCAACTATTTTTTAAGGTTTTAAGATATAAAACAAACATATAACTGCGGTGTCTTAAAGCATGGCTTCACATAGATCATTGCCATAGTGCAGCACATGAGATTCAAGCAAATAAAAATCAAAGAAAAATAATAGCATTGGAATCTCTCTTTGAATTACTTGAAGAGATGTACAAGTCACATTTCTGGTTTTACATGTTTAGTAATAATTTTCAGACTGCTATATATATAGCAGTAGCATTTAGACTTATATATCACTTCACAGTGCTTTACAGCCCTCTCTAAGCGGTTTACAGAATCAGCTTATTGCCCCCAATAATCTGGGTCCTCATTTACCCACCTCAGAAGAATGGAAGGCTGAGTCAACCTTGAGCCTGGTGAGATTCGAACTGCCAAATTGCAGCCAGCTGGCAGTCAGCAGAAGTAGCCTGCAGTACTGCATTCTAACCACTGCGCCACCTGTGGTTATATAAGCTATACAAATCATTTTTTCCTCATGGAATCAATTTTCTTTTTTTTTAGAACTAGCTTTTCTGTTTCAGAGATATTTTATGGTCATTTTATTAATGAACAATTTCCATTTTTCAATCCTATCCTTCTTTTGTTATTGGAAATCCTAGATCACATTTGCACAGCGGATAACACGTGTTCAGTATTCCCTGGGTTCTTCATAATTGTCATTTAAAATAACATTTATAAAAGTATGTACAATACATTGGATTTTTTTTTTTACAGGCCATATATCACAACTTGAAACACACTATTTTGCAACAGCAGCTGCAGCATTCTAACTTGAGTCATGATAAAATAGAAGTATTTGTTACCACATGGGCAGTTGCAGGTCCAGAAATTGTGGAAAAGTTTAGACAAAGAATTTTGTCACCACATAAGGTAATTATGATTGAAATGTGTGCAATACATTAAATAATCATGAAAATAGATAGTAGTTTTTTTCTAAGCACAGGCAAGATTGGGCAGAATTGTAGCAAATGAGTATCATTTCCACCAATAACTATATCTGTGATATTTGAGAGGTTCCCATTATTTTATTTATAGGAGATTTTTCTATTGAATAATGATTTAAATAATAAATCATTATTTAGCTTAGTTTCTCCATTGGCATGACATGCATGATCATAGCTTAAGGCAAACTGACTTGAAACTGGGTTTAAAAGTTTCCCAGAATTTGTTCAAATCAAAGTTTGGACCATATATAATAGGGGTGTCAAACTGGCGGCCTGTGGGCTGGCTGTGTCATGTGCAGGCCACGCCCACCCCAGCTCTGTGAAGGGGAAAAACATCACAATATGTCACGTGACAGCAATGTGACGCAGAGAGTTTGTTACCTGTGATACAGGGGTGGGTTTTACTTACCTTTACTACCGGTTCGCAAAAGGGCTGCGCGCGCTCGCTTCGCTCGCATGCATGCTCTTCTGCACATGCACAGAAGCATTTTGGTGATGTCCGGGTCGGTGGGCGGGGCCTCCTGCTGGTTTTACTACCGGTTCTATAGAACCGGTGTGAACCGGGGGCAACCCACCACTGCCGTGATATATAATTAAAAAATCAGCTTTCCTGATACAAAAAAGTAAACTATTTGAATGCACCCTGATGAACCATTATTTGCTTTAAAAGTAGAAGTGAGATATACAATTAGAGTGAGGCATGCTGTGCAGTGTGAACTGGTGAATGGTTTCTCTTTTGTTGCTGAGGTCCTTATTCTCCATTGTGCCTTGTCTTATTTTAATTGGTTGTCACTGTTTGAAGGTTTACAGTGTTTTTTTTATGTGTAATTAAAAAGTATGCACATGAGAAGAATACATTAAAGAGGTGGCAGAAATTAGAATGTACTCAGTTAAAAAACTTACATTCTAAAAAAAGAAAGTCTGCTGCAGTTAAAGTGTAATTAAGATGGTAAATGAGCTGAGTTGGGAAGGTGGGAGCAAAATGAAAGGTACTTAATCACTGTCTTTCTATGTAATGCATACTTATATACTGTACCCTTTTGTATTTTGGTGTTCCCTGTATTTGTTGGACCTGAGCTTCCATGAGGCTCACACTGGCTAAGGTTTTTTGGAAGTGGAAGTATCTAAAATATGTACAGCAGTATTTTTCAAACTTGGCAACTTTAAGATGTATGGACTCCCACATAGTTGCTGGGGAATTCTGGGAATTGAAATCCACACATCTTGAAATTGCCAGGTTTGAAAAACATTGATCAAAAGGATATATGCTCAGTAACTGGCAGGTGAAGGCATGAAGCATGAAGTGTGAAGAAGTAATAAAGGCATCCCACCAAAGTCATGGCTGGAAACCTAGGTGTAGAAAATTGTGTGGAAAGAATGCTACAAGGAAAAACAATTACTTGCATAGCTTCTGCCCATATCTTTTTCTAGATTGGAAGTTACTGGGAGTGCATCCATCATACAATATTAAGGATCTTGGAGCTTTGCTTTTTCTTACTTGGTAACCTGAGCACTGAGCACTCTTGCAGTTTGTATCTTTGAAGTGGGTGGGGTGGGATGGATAGTGGTGTTCTGTTAGTAATTGACATCAAATGTTTGTGGCTGAAATATATAACATTTTTAATATTTCTGTCAAGCAGAAAGAATTTTGGAAGTCATGTTAATAGTTGCCTTGAAATTAATTGGAAGAAATCCAGGGCATTAATCTTCATATTAACACCTTAATTAGAGCACTGTTAATGTCAGGAGCGTCAGAACTACTAGAAATAGCTCCTGATATAAACCAAGATCTAACAAGTAAAGGTATTTTTTTAACCATTTTATTTAAGTGCAGGAGTGACATCACGTGGGACAAGAATGGGCTGACTCATAGTGTATTATGAGATACTGTAATTCAAGAAACTTTTATTATTATGCCATCAACAACTTTTGCTGGTGGTTGTTTCACTTCAGTGATGTAAAGTACTGCATTAGGAAGCCCTTTTCCAAAACAAATTATTTATTTGTTGTAAAAGATAGATTTAATTTATAATTTCCTTCTTTCTTACTGGCAAGAATCTTCTCATCACACTAAATAAAAATCTCCACAGTAAATATGTAATATTTTGAATTCTGTTGATTAAAAAGATCTTAATAGGACATGTTTTCCCCCTCTCCCTTGCTGGATTTATATTTATAAGCAACCAGAACTAACTTCATAGGAGTTACAGTTAATTCTTGCTTACCAAGTGCCTACTTTAGTGATTGTTCAAAGTAACAAGGTTAAAGTATCCCAGCTTTGTGACCAAAGTAAAATTGCAAGTCTCAGTCATGACCTGTCTGTCGCTTAATGACCAAATAGGAAGTGCTATAAGACTTGCAATACATGGTTTTCGCTTTATGATAGCATTGCCAGTTCCAGTTGTGGTCGTGAAGTGAGCTATAGATATACTGTATGGTCCAATAGCTGGAATAATTTCATTTTTTTGACACCACCAATTCTGACTGAAAAAAAGTTGTGCTTGCTCAGATAAAATGCAGAACTTTTTAGTGCTAGCATAAAATATATGACTGATATATGATTTCACCTTCCAAATATATGAGGCTGAATTTATTGAACTGCTTTCTGCTTAACATAGTAAAAGTTTTAAATATTGTGTCATAAACCATCCTATCTTGATTCTTCTGGGAAATATAAAACAGAAAAGAACTGAAGAAGCTTCTTGGATGGGAAGTGAAAAGGTTTTCAAGGAAAAAAAACAAAGTCCAGTTGCCTTTTGAAAAGCACCTTTGGGACAACCATGACCAGGATGATTGAGAATCTCTCATAGACATAAAAAAGAAAAGCATAGATAAATAGTAAACTTACCAGAGAAATCATTATTATCTGAGAGTGAATCTTTCACCAAAAAAGAAAATGCCAGTAGGTTTGTTTCTGTGCAAGTGACAGTGGTGGATTCCTCCCGGTTCCGCCGAGACATTAGCAGTGACGATTTGACGTCACTGAAACGGTTCTGCCCCCCGCCCTCTCCCCCGCGTTATTCTTACCTTTTATTTGGTCCCACCCCCAATCTATTGCTGCCTCCTGAGTCCCAGCTGATGGCTAGAGGGAAAAAAACTGTTTAAACTCTTGCCATGGGGCTTCAAAGGGCCGCCCTACAACTGATCAGTGTTAAAAGAAAACAAATGGGTAGACCAGTGCCTGCAAAAATAAATGGGTAGACCAGTGCCTGCAAAAATAAATGGGTAGACCAGTGCCTGCAAAAATAAATGGCTAGATCGGTACAGCTCTGCAAGCAGTTAAAAGCCTGGTAGACCAGTACCTCTGCTAAATCCTAAATAATTGTCACATGACCATCAAGCAACGCCCACAAAATAAGCCACGCCTACAGAACCGGCAGTAAAAAATTTTAGAACCCATCCCTGGCAAGTGAGTATAACAATAAATAGTGCTCAGTACATTAATTTGTTAATTTAGGGACATAAAGAGTTATTCATATTTATTGAAAATGTAAGGCCCATTCTTAATAAACTTAAGTATTTTATATTTTTCAGAAATTATACAGATAAAATGTAACATTATTCCTTTTGGGAAGCATCTTTTTCTTGAGAAGGCAGGGCATTTACTGGAGTCAGAACATTACTTGTCTAACTTTTCGTTCTCCCCCCATTCTTCCCTGGCAATGTGATCTTTCAGGAGCCTCCAGCCTTAAATAGATATTCATGCTGAATATCTCATAATATTATAATATCTCATAATATTTCATGGTGACTATCTTTTAGAGATTTATGGAGCTTCAGAGGAATAATTGGATCAAAGTGTTCCCTTAAACTGATTTGAGATATCAACTGTAATCATGCTGCTTTGAGTTGGAGCAATTTGTAGATGATTTCAAGCTTTGAAGACTTTCAGTACTTCTATTTTATAGAGTCCCTCAGATTACTGTCCTATGTTCAGCGACTGTTTGAAACTATGATGGGGCTAAATGACTACCAAGACCGGTTTTTGATGTTCTGGCCAATGCAGCATCCCATAGTCATGTGATTTAGTTGCTTTTTGACCAGACCTCATTATTCATCACCAGTCACAGTGTGCCACAACTATGTTCTCCTGCCCTGTGCAAACTGCCTCTACTTAAAACTCCCCCTGCCCACCTATCTTTCCCCCACCTCTGCCTTTTGGCACCCTGTACTCTACTACCTTCTTCTGCCATGGCAGCCACCAGCTAATCTTTGCTGTCTTCTTCCTTCTCCTATGGGCTTGTGTTCTGGGCATTGGCTGAAGATGCAACTCAAGGACGTGCTTGGTGAATTTGGTAAGAGGTGGGGAGGTGGAACCTTGTCTGCTAAAAACAGTTTGCCAGGCCTGGCCAGAAATGATACCCTTGAGGCCATGGAGAGCACAATGGGATGTTGAGGTGCAGCATGCTCATCATGCTGTTTGGTGTTCTCCGAGAAGCTGAATTCTGCTCCAAGAGCAGAATTGGACAAAGTGGAAGGACAAGGGTTTCCTGGAGGTGCAGTGTGTGCTCTGTGGTTTATTTTAGAAGTGCTCCTGGAGAATTGGCCTGGGGTGGGCGTGGGGGCTGTCCAGCAAAGGATAGAGAGCCAACGGAGGCTATCCAGAGCAAAGGCTATCCAGAGCAAAGAGGGTTCAGCAAAGTATAGAGAGGCAGCGGAGGCTATCCAGAGGCTATCTGTTGACTTGACCCAGCCATTCTCCTACAAAGCCTTCACCTGTTCAGCAGTTAAGTCTCTGTTGTACTTGCCACACATATTGCAGGGCTGGTCCATTGATCATTACCTGAATCCTGAGCAAGCAGTGGAAGGAAGAAGATGACTTTCAGTGGGGGGCTGTGGTGGGGGGCAGCAGGGTTAGGTGGTGGAATACTGCGAAAACAGAAATGCAAGATAGGCACGTGGGGGAAGTTGAAGCAGAGGCAATTCATGCAGGGCAGTTTATGCAGGGCAGGAAAAACATGGGTCCCTAACTTAATGACCATGTGGTCCTGGCCTAAGAACTGCAATCTGAATTGCTGGGACTGCCATCACTAAGCATTATGGTCACATAATGTTTTCTTTAACCACTGCTTGCTTAAAATTCTAATTCCAATTACGGTCATACTCCAAGGAATACCTACCGTATCTAGGCCAAGCTAAGAAAAGTATAAGGCTTGAATAGTAAGATTGGCTAATTTAAAGTAATTGCTTGATGAATTTTATCAGCACCATAGATCTTGGAGAATGGTTTGTTCTTCTGGTGGGTTTTTGGTTTTGTTTTGCTTTTTTGTATGTGAGCCTCTGCCTTACATATTTTTTTATCCTTATTCTTGCCACAATTATTTTTAATATTTTCTGATCTCTATCTGCATTTGTCTTCATTTAGTTCTGAATTTTCTTCAAGGCATGAATTGGTACGAGAAGTGTACCTGCTGTTAGACTAATGCAGATTATTTATTTCCATTATGGCATATTTAATAAACAATAGTGATGCTACGTATGCTGCTCAGTTTTTTTTAGTTGCACATTTAGTTGCACAAGCAGCATGTAATGTATTATTTCCAAAAGTGGCTAATCTTGCCAATAAATCACACCATTATATCATTTGGCCCAGAAAAATAAGTAGTCAGAAAACATAGATTCTACAGCTTTAATAAAATATTACTTTTTAAAACAGTTTTTAAAGCTGATCTTTACTATTTTAAAATTGGAATTGGATATGATCTGCATATTCTATAAGATGATCCTGAAAGGAGCTTAGTAGTTTGCTTAAAGCCTTATAGAAAGTTTTTCAGAGAGACAAGATTTGAACTTCCTGAGACATAGCTCATCCTGCTGTACTAAATTGCTTAATTTTTTTTGGTAGAGGAAAGTCATTCTTTGCTAAATATAAGAAAATACTAGAGCAATTAAAATGTTAGGGCTTGGAAGAAGTGATGTTTGTTTTGTTATCATTTATTTTTATGACTATGCACAAGTTTATTTATAAGTGACAATGTGTTTCATAATCCCTCAGATACTAAGGTTCTATGCTACGTTCTCATTTATTTCTTGTGTTCATGCATGCATACATACATACATACATACATACATACATACATACATGCATACTTTCAAAGGATTCTGGATCAAATACACTTTCTGATCTAATACTTTATGCATTAGCACACCACTTAGATTTTAAGAAAACGAATAACTAAACAATAAAGACATTTTAAGTGTACACATATTACTATTTTTATCCAGTGGTGCAGTATGCAGATTCTTTAAAGGAGGAAAAACATATGCTTCTTAAAGTTAAACTCTGCCTACTTCACTCTTCCATTCTATATGATTAAGTACTCATTTCTGGAAAGCAATTCATATTTTGTAATTATACTTAAAAGGGGAAATAATACATTTCTAAAAAAAATTAGCTTTCAAACTTGATTCTGATAAGTAGTAACTACATGTGTCACTATATGATTGTTATCTAAGAAAACACTTCTTATTTGGAAGGCTTAATTCTTTGCATGTTTTTCTACTTCTATCCCTTGTCCAATTTTACTGTGGCCATATATCATGTACCTTAAGTGGTCTGAATTGGTCTATTATATTCAATTTTCCCTTCGGTAAAATAAATAGATAACCCATTCTACAACCTCAGGCTGCATAGAGTTCATTAATCAAGGATTCTGAAAGCATAGCTTAGTTCCAGAATCCGGGTGCGGGAGGTTGGGGTGGGTGGGAAGCAAGCATTAAAAAGTAAGAGTATTAAATTTATGAAAAGGTTTCCTGCCTTTCCTTTGACTAGTTAATCAGTTATGTAATTGTTCCAGTACTTTTGCAGTTCAGTATGAATTAAATATAAATGTATTTTATTTGTGTTCTTAGCTAAAAGAAGTGATGAAATAATCCATCATAAAGAATATTCAGCTGTTAGGGAAATATTTCTTAATAGCGAACTATTTCAGCATGACACAGATTAAGCAGATAGCTTGGAAAGTTATTTTCCAGGATGGTTATAAGCAAATTAATGTATTTTAGCTTGTACAAATTATATACTGTCTGCCATCAGTATCTATTTAGCTATAGATTAAAATGAAGGAACAGATTATATGTATATCTATGACATTTGGTTTTCATGATGAAGTGATAAAGTTGAATGTTTGCATCTAGGGCAGGGATGTCAAACTTGTGGCCCATGGGCTGGATGCATAACGTGCTGGCCACGCCCATCCGTTTTAGCAAAGGGGCGAAAAGTCACAACACGTCTTGTGCTGACAACGTGATCGTGTTTGATACACCTGTCCTAGGGTCAAAAATTAAGTACTCTATCTCTAGATAAGATTGAGAAATACCCACTTTTACTTTCTATCGTTGAGTATTGTATAAATACCATACTTTTCTGTGTATAAGACGCCCCCATTATAAGACGCCCCCATGTTTCATGTAGTTGCTTGTAATAAGCACATTACAAGCCATCACTGTGCAGAAGCCATCTTGTTGGAGTGAGTAATACAAGAACAGGAAATGCATCACAGGAACAATAGAGATGAAACCTAGAGTGGCAATGTGATACGAGAAACAACTACAGTAGAGAGGAATGATAGAGCTGCATATAAGATAGAGGTTCATCCGGCATGTGTGACCTTCTCCTCTCTGCTTCCTGTGTATAAGACGCCCGTTACATTTTCAAGTAAATATTTTAAGAAAAGTAGCATCTTATACACAGAAAAATACGGTACTTCCAAACTGAATGAAATAGAATTCTGGTTAGTTTCACCACTGTCTATATTTCCACTCATTTAATTTTTCTGCAGGAATGCCTATGTAAGTTAAGCATTGAATTAACATATATTTGTTGTAGTATTGAAGGAATTCAGATATTCTATACAGGTAGTCCTCTACTTACAACCACTCTGGGTCCAGAATTTCCGTTGCTAAACAAGATGGTTGCTAAGTGAGTCATGCCTGACTTTATGATCATTTTACCATGGTTTTTAAGTGTGAATCACTGCAGTTGTTAAGTGAATCACATGGTTGCTATGTGAAGATGGTTTTCCTTTGCCTTGTCGGAGGTCTGCCATAAAGGTCACAGAGAGCAATCACATAACTCTGGGATACTGCAATTGTCATAAATACGTTCCAGTTGCCAAGTGCCCAAACTTTGATCACATGACCATTGGGATGCTGTGATAGTTGTGTGAAGACCGATTGTAAATCACTTTTTTCAGTACTGTTGTAACTTCAAGCTGTCGCTAAATGAATGGTTGTAAGTCAAGGAGTACTTGTTCTGCATGTTTTATTGGTGACTATCTATATACGGTAACATGCAGTCCTTCCTTAAATATTTAGAACTATGAGGAAAAAATAATTCCAAGATGATCTTACTTTCCTATATACCTTTGTCCACAAATAAACATTCCATCCATATACCGGTACTTTTTATTTAAGGCAGTTATAAATGAGCATTTTTATGCTTGTTGAATTATAGAAGAACTTTATTCTTCTATATATTTTATATCAACAGGTATAAGACTGCATTAGTAATTCACTGAGAAATGAAATGTAAATGCAGCATTAGAAATATGTTTTTTATTTCCCCCCAAATTTCTAAAAATAATTCTGTTTGTAGCTTTACATATTTTAATATATTGTGTTTAAATTAAAACAACATATATTATTCTGTGTTTGTTGTATATCTAAATAAATGATATATAAATGTATATTTATATATGAACAAAATATAAATAAATTGCTTTTCAATATTGCATAAAATTAAGATACTTTAAAAAAAAAAAAACTGATGCTGGATTTCCTGATTATGAAAATTATGTGTGCAAAAGCTGATAAAGTTTTTAAAAATATTTATAAAAATATTTCAATATGATCTGCATAATACGGTCAAACTCAGTTTTAGGGCTAAGAAATTAGGGTCTTTTCTATTTATTTAATACTGTCACAAATCAGTAAGGAACAGGAGCACTGTTAAAGAACAAAATCTACTGATTTAATCTTTCTTTATTCAGCAATAGTTTCACTCTAGTCACATTTTAAGGCTTTGGGAGTTAATATCTGTGATAATTGGGATTTTAAGAAATATTTGTGTGTTTTAATAACAATTATAATTGTAATTTACTTCATTCTGGGGTTGTTAACACAACCATAAGTATTATTTGTTCTTTAACATGATTGTAAAACTAAGCCTGGCAGACGGTATAGAGAAGCGAAGAAAGATGGTAGAATTCTTTTCCTTTCTGTCTCTGTGCCTCACATTGGCTGACAATTGTTCCTAAGCAGTGTTGAAAAACAAAATACTGCCATACCTTATTTACCACGTTAATAACCAAAATGATATGTGTTTTGTAGCTTGAGACAGTTGGATGGCAACTTAACCTTCAGATGGCTCAGTCCATGCAGGCAAAACAAAAATCTCCTCAAGCTGTATTAGAACTTGGAGTCAGCAGCGAAGATTCAAAGGTAAGAGCTCTTTGTCACATTTTTTTTCCAGTTGTGTTCTAGCAGCTTTGCAGATAATGAATGAATTAAGGATCGAGCACTGCACCTGAGGGAACATATGAGTTGTTCGTAGACAGTTGCATAGTTATTGTATTCATAGGTCTGTGAATTTTAACATTCTGGCCAGGGGGCACTCTCTGCACAAGGTGCAGTTGGGATTTGGGAGGTGTTTGCATCAGCCTGTCTGTGGCCATCTGTGACCTATGCTTACCCATCAACCCTTTCGCAGCATAGGTGTGCACCAACGGCTAGACGCAGTTGTGGACAACACTGAGTCAGCCTTTATACTTCAGGTATTAGAAACAAGATGTAAATTTAAATGGGGTATTTAATAATATTTTATTTATATTTATATACCGCCCTCCTCCCAAAGGACTCGGGGCGGTGTACAGCCAAAATAAAACATAAATATACAATATCATAGTTAAAATTAATTAAAATTTTATTGAATTATAGATAGCCGAGGATACTTTTAAACAAAAGATTTACACTATTTTGGTCTAATCTTATAATGTTGGTTCATTTTGTGAAGCTAAGATGATTTATTTCTGGTTCGTTGGAAATTATATCAAAGGTAGTGTTTTCTTTTGAAGTGTTTCTTTGCACAATTTTGTGTGATCTTTTTTCTCATTGGAAGAACTCTCTCCTCATTTTGTCTCTATGGCCCTGGACTTAAGCTATTTATTTGGTCCCCTCTTTTAAGTACTCACCACACTGAAATTCAGTGTCTTGTTCCTGAAACTGGTCTGTTATCCATTGTTCTGCCACCTTAGCAGCATGCAACATTGTATTGAGGAATTTATACCCATGCTCATCTGGGATGCCACCATATGGTGTTACAACTTTGATTATATTTGCTGACATGCTGGTTTTTTTCTTTCTTTCATAAACTTTGGAGTTTTAAATACAATGGAGTCATGACTGGACAATTTTAAAACTTTCCTTTTCCCTCTGCTAACTCCCCCCCCCCCCAACCTATTAGACAAATATATAATGGAAACCATATATACTGCTAGGAATTGATTTGCCTCTTGTGTAGAGTAGAGATGAAGACATTTTTGTTACTCCAGGATTGTGGGTAGAATAACATTTATTTGCAGTCACTTATTAGCATGTGAGTGTTGATAAGCTCATCATATTCTCTTTTGTGTTTTGGGTGATATGATGTCAGCAAAACTGAGGATGATTGTGGATCAGCTTCAGATTTTATGATAGATTGGAGAGGGAAACAGTGATGTATGAAAGTGCCCACAATTAATCTTGTAATTGTAAAGATGGATTTCATTGTACAATTTCTCCCAATTTCCCCTCTTCTTTTTTAAGAGCAGGCAACAACTGTTCAGAATATTAGCAAAATTATATAAAATAACAAAGATTATTTTGTACTGTTCCACCCTATTGAGTGTTGAGTTGAGAATTCAGTGCTTTAGGAAAGTAATTTGATTTAAACTTTGATGTTTATGCAAAAAAAGATCTGCAGATGTAGCAATAAGCAATGGCATTTAGACTTATATACTATGTTTCTCTGAAAATAAAACAGGGTCTTATTTTCTTTTGACCCCCCAAATAAGGGCTTGGCCTTATTATTAAGGGGTCTTATTATTTTGGGGGTGCAGGAGGTGGTGAGCGTTGGACTGGGTGTCCTGTCACCTCCCCTCCCTATTCTTTGCGCCAGCCGAGTGGCCCAACACGTCCCACCCCACCCCAATGGCAACAGCTGCTTCCCTTCCCCGCCGTCTTTTTATCGAGAGGGGTGGCAGGTGGGGCAGGGGAGAAGTGAGATGCTGTAAAAGAAAACCTTCTCGCGAGTTCAATCAAACTTCTTGAACTCGCAAGGTTTTCTTTTACAGCGTGTTTGCTGGACACAATGGTGAGCAAAACAATGGAACTTGAAAGGTAAGATACACGTCTCGTGGCCCAACATGTCCCACCCCACCGAATGGCATCAGCAACCTGGCTGCTTCCCTTCCCCACCATCTCTTTATCAAGAGGGGTAAAAAAAACTTTGAGAGTTCAATCAAACTTCTCGAACTTGCGAGGTTTTCTTTTACAGCGTGTTTCTCTGGACACTAACGGCGAGGAACACGATGGAGCTTGAAAGGTAAGACCTGTGTCCTGCTTCTCACCTGCCCCACCTGCCACCCCCAAATTGCATCCCTAAAGGGGGCGGATGACTAAGTGAGGGGCAGGAGCCCTGTCATGCCCAGTGAGGGGGGGGGAGAAGAGACGGCATGTCTCAGTCCACACATCTTTCTTCTCCTCTGCCCCACCTGCCACCCCTCTCGATAAAGAGATGGTGGGGAATGGAAGCAGCCAGGCTGCTGTTGCCATTGGGAATGGGGTGGGACATGTTGGGTCGCTTGGCCGGCGCGAAGAGGAGGGAGGGGAGGGCATGTCCCCCTTTCCCCAGCCTCCAGCCTCTTCAACTCATTTTGGTTGTATGGCAAGCAACCAGACGAAATGGTGGGACCGGCTGCGCGTGCGTGTAAGTAGTTGGGGGGGGGCTTATTTTGCAGGAGTGGCTTATATTATCGCTTGGGCTTGTTATCCGGACATGTCTTATTTTCGGGGAAACACGTTATCACTTCATAGTGCTTTACAGCCCTGTAAGCGGTTTATAGAGTCAGCATATTGCCCCCAACAATCTGAGTCCTCATTTTACTGACCTCAGAAGGATGAGTCAACTTTGCGCTGGTCAAAATCTAATTCCTGGCAGTTGGCAGAATTAGCTGATGTGGAGGAATCAGCAAGAACACCTGCTCCATATTTACCTATTTGAACTTGGCATGCAGCTAAATCGAGAATCTTACTATTATAATAATGGTATGCCTGTAGTTGATCTTAAAGGTAATGCAAGAATTTAGAAGTGACTCAGTATCAAAGTGTTACATGTAGTCCAAATTTTTAAAAGCTTTGTAAATGAAAGCATTTTAGATTATGCTTGTGGCAGACAGAAACTTGTGCCAATAGTAGATCGATGGTGTAATGGTTCCTATACCGTTTAGCTATTTGAAGAAATGAACAATTGTGTTATGAAGCTTATTGGAAGTTACAAAGAACAGCTCTACATGTGCCTTCTTATTGCATTGTAGCCTCAAGGGTTTTTCCTCATAGGTTGGAAGAAATTGCACTTATGTGGGGCTACCATTGTAACTTGAACACCATCTGTGGATTCAAAAACATCTGTGGACTAAGAATCTGATAACCAATGGAATGATGCAACCATGTAGGTACTAAAGATTAATGGCACATACAGAAAGAAATCAAACACAGCAACAGCTGTTAGTGCACATCCTAAACTCCTGACTGAAGGTCTAATAGTGAAGATGGATAGCTTTATTTGTTATTGTGATTGATTAAATAAATAATTTGATTTTGGGATTGCTTGTTGAGATTTATTTATACTTCTAGAATCAAGAAGCTGAAGTACTAGGTGGCTCAGTGGCTAAGGCACTGAGCTTGTTGATCAGAAAGGTTGGCAGTTCGGTGGTTTGAATCCCTAATACAGGTCTCCTGCGTGAGCAGGGGTTGGACTAGATGACCTCCAAGGTCCCTTCCAACTCTGTTACTGTGCGAAGTGGTAGAGAAATTGTGCAAATGAAGACATTGTATTCAGGGGAATTTTTTTTTTTTTTACTAACTTGTACTATGGGGATATCTTCAGTCAAAATCTTAAGATAAATGGAGAGTGGTAGCAATTTTGGTCTCCAAAGAAGAAAAAACCGTAAAGCAGATTTCTTCATTATGCATCCTTGGACCAAAAGATGGTCTTTATATTATAGGCTGTGGCTTTGCTTATTTCATCTATGCCTTATTGACACAGATGCTGATGATAAGCAAAGGAAAGTGCTTCATTTTGTACTCACATATTGGCTACTTTAAAGGAGCACTGCAAATACCAATTTTTAGAAATAATGAGCTACTTTGTATTGAAAAGTATAATTTGTATTGAAAAGTATAAACATCCTAAATAAGTGGATTTATCAGCATTGGCGAATCTTCTCTTCCTTTAAGGGTGTCACTTACTGCAAGCATTTTGTTTGCAAATGTTAATAGCACTGCGTGTTAATTTGCATCTTAAATTACAAGAAGGCGTACTGGAACAAAATTGTACAGTGGAAAGCTTTTTGTAAAAGTATGTTGCTTTTTGGAATAAAGAGATGATTCCCTTTGGAAATAAATTCATTCTTTGATTTAATTCTTTCTTTTATGGACCATACACAACTTGTTTTCATATGTTCTTAAATACCTTTCTGTAATTAAGATTAATTCTAGCCAAGGATACCGTATATTATGAATTCTAAAATGCATGGATTTACTAATAGTAACTTTTGTTTCAATACTCCTTGACCTAAATTCATTGCATTTGCTCACTAGAGGGCGATAGAGCTCTTTAAAGTTTCTTTGATGTTGTGGGTGTGTTCCCCCTCCCAATAATATTGATTCAGTTGTGGATTTAAGTAGCTGAGGGAAACTGTGTTTACTTTTCTAATCTGCATACAATAGGACAGTTGATAGTATTCAGATCTAATGTCTTTAGCTGACATGAAATTAAAATAGTAAATATTGGTTCAGTTTTTATTTGTATTTCAAATATAATAAATACTTCAAGAGATATTTATAATTAATGTCTGAAAGGCAAAAGCATTATAGTGTGTGAATTATATTTGTAAAAGGAATTAACTCTCTTAACTGAAGAAATATCAAGAGATTGCAAATCTACAAATGTTTTTATTAGCTCAGATTTCTTTTTAAAAAAATCTGTCATAGTTAATAAAACCTAATAAACCCATTTTAGATTATTATTGCTGGAGGGGAATGAAAGGAAGAATCATTCGCCTGCATCAGGCAAAGACAGCGAGCAATCTTTGTACTATGCCTTTTTGGTTTCCAGATTAGGAGGGATAAACTATTGCTCATCCTAAAATACTTCCATCCTTTGAAAATAAATGTTTTTGCAAATGTTTGTGAGCAACATTTTGTTAAATCCCATCAATGGAGCAGCATTTTTGGGATGTGATGGTTTCAGCTCACAGTATTTATATATGATTGAGCCGTGGTGGCGCAGTGATTAGAATGCAATACTGCAAGCTACTTCTGCTGATCACCGGCTGCCAGCAGTTTGGCAGATCGAATCTCACCAGGCTCAAGGTTGACTCAGCCTTCCATCCTTCCGAGATCTGTAAAATGAGGACCCAGATTGTTGGGGGGCAATATGTTAACTCTGTAAACCATTTAAAGAGGGCTATAAAGCACTGTGAAGTGGCATATAAGTTGAAGTGCTATTGCTATTGCTGTTTGTTTTGGTATCTTTTCTATTCCATTAGTGGGCTGCTACTAAAATGAAGTGTCTGATATCAGAGATTTCTCCTCAGATGTATAATAATAATAATTTTAAAATCCAGCATTGTCCCTTCATGGGCCCCCTGTCAATAATCTCCCTATTTAAGAAACATGAATTTGAAGAGTTGTGTGATAATCTATCATGACTCTATTGGTAATAATTATTAATGGGGATCCAAATGAGGAAACTAACTTCATGGTAGCTTGTGGTGTTCCACTTCACAGTTCGACCACAAAAGCAGAAACTAACTATGGGGATATTGATTCCCTTTGCTTTTTTTTTTTGTGTGTGTGTGTGTGGGACTTTAGGTCAGTGTTGACCCTGGGTGACTGCCTGCAGTTTTCTTGGCAAGATTTTGGAAGTGCTTTACCATTTCCTGCTTCTTAGAGGTGAGAGAGTGATTGCCCTAGGACTAGGTCATCCTGCTGGCTTTGTATCTAAGGCAGGACTAGGACACATAGTTTCCTCAGTTTCTAGTTTGATGTTTTCACCATTACACCAAACTGGCCCATACCGGTAGTTAAACTCTTAAAATTGGCCTTTTTATTTAAAATGGGATTTGTTGAAAATAGAAATAATAACCCTTACCGTGATATGGGAATTTTGCTATTTTTTGATATACTCCATTAGTGGAAAATAATAATCAAGTTTTAAATTTTTTAATTTAAAAAAAACACCATACAAATTGACTGAGATGCAGTTATGAAAGAACTGAACTCTGTGGATTAGTTGATTGACACTAATACAATCAGATATATTGGACTGTAGTTCTTGCCAACATGCTCTCTCCAGGAGTTTATTCCCATTTATCTGGAGCTTCATACTGTCAGTATTATTATATTTGTATCACAGGGCCAGAATCCATGTAAAAATTAACTGTAAAACTAGCACCGGTGAAATGATGAATAGCAATTTTGATAAATTCAGATCTAATACCTTCTGGTAGAAATAAATGTGATAAAATGCTCTGTTTTGTATTTAATTTACCTTTCCCCAAGATGCTTCCATGAAATCATCTTAATGACAAAATATAATTTAGTTTTCTGAAAATTATATTAAATAGTGATATTACAGGAGTCAATATTTGTGGGAAGAATTTTAAACAGAAGACAAACTAGGTTACTGTAAGGTTTTCCAGAACAGAAAGCCAGGATGTAGAGCAAATAAATAAAAGAATAAATAATCAGTTTTCTGTGTTCCAAATTATTGTTTTCATCTGCATAGTTTCTAGTTTTTTTATATTTCTTTATTTTTAATGTAAAGGTATTGCTGTTAATTTCCAGTTCAATTATAGTTATGTTTACTTGGAATCTCTCTGTGTCAAATTTAAAGTAAATGACTTTATTAACATATTTTAATGTTATGAAACAAAATTCTATTTTAGCCAATTTTCGAATAATTTGGTAATAGACATGTGCAAACAATTTATATACATTTCGAATTACAGAACACTGTTTTTTAGTTTGAAACGAAATTTTGAGAGTGAGACAGTTTGTCCTATTTCTATTATTTTGGAAATGTTTGAAGGTCAAAAGAGTTTCAAGATAACTGAAACAACCTGTTTCACAATTGTTGGACCATGCTGTAATGCTACAGTGATAGTGGATGTCTAACAGTGATGTTATTCCTTCATTGATTCTAAAGCCCTAACATCATGGTATTTTTGTATTTCAACCATACTGAACAATGAAAACATGCTTTTAAATATAAATCATGACCAAATTAAATGTATCATTGAAGTACAGTTTTCTTTTGCCTTAACCTCATTTCTGTTCTGATGTGTTCTTTTGATGTTTCATTATTCAACTAGGTAATGTCAGTATATAGCAATTACTATGTCTAATTGGTAATAAAATGTCTGCAAGCAAACATTCAAGCTCAGAGAGCACCAAGATCTCCACAATTCATTTCTGAGCTACAGATAATCTCTTCTATTGAGATCACTTCAGTTCTTCAGAAAATGTGAAAAGCAGTAAATATCTGCCACGAAAGAGATGTATTCCAGTTATGGCTGCCCATCTCTTAACTCTGGGTGTTAAGTAACTCTGGATGGTTAGTTGAAGTTAAAAAGTCAACTTTCAGTCAAAAATTTAAAAGGCCTGTATAGCTTCATTCGATACATTCACTGGTTTATAATTATGAATAAAATTTGAAAATCGGCAGTTTATTTATTCCATTGAAGTGTTATATATTTCATTTTTCATTTCTAATAATTGAATCATTATATATTTCTTTTGTTTTAAACAATTAGCTAAAAATCTTACCAGGTCTTTTGCTTTTCTCTCAATATCTCTTGTCGTAAGCATGTTGGCATAACTTTTGTGTGCGGAGATATTAGTTAATTGTAATCAATACTGACACTGGGTGGTAGTCAAAATGAAAAACTCAAGAAAAGAATAATAATGAATACACATGCAGAGGCAGCTGAAGACAACAAGAGTCACAACACTAGCACCATCTCATGGATCCCATTGATTTGGCTGCCTTTATTTGTACTTGATAATATGTGCCAGAAGGTTAAATCCATTATGCTAAGTAACTTGATTTATTTCAGTGGAATTAGTACAGGATTCCCTTATCTGAATGATAGAGTAACAATATGTTACTAGATAGAGCATTGCAAGGCAGAATGAACAACTCATTAAAAATCAGCTAATTATGTTATATAGTCTTCTTGATGGTTTTGATTAAAGTAAAATCAAATAAAATCAGATAATATTACAGTGTAAATAAAAGAAGCAATATGTTTGATCGGTTCTGTTTTTTAAGTTACTGCCTGATAAAATCTAAATAATCATACTTACCAGATATGAAAATTTATATTTTGCTCCAATAGCTTATCTTTAAAACACATTTGTAATCAATGAGAATATGGTAACAGGACCTCCTTTTGGTGGGAGATTACGTAACTTTATTGTCTTTTTCTCTACTGTTAAATATTTCATTTTAAATAGTGAAAAAACTATTTGAAATATAGTAGTCATAATTAAGAAGATTGAACACTAGTTGAAGTTGATAAGAAACATGCCAATGATATTTTAAATGAATATTATGTTTTCCTAAGTTTGTTCCTAAGTTCCTCATTGACAGGTAGAACTTTCCAGATTCCTATTATCTGGCAGTATTATGGAAAGCAGTGCACATACCTTTTAATTGATATGTAACTGAAGAATAGAGAGAAAGAATACTCTCATCTGAGAATCGGCATTCAGATAGGACCAATGCCCATTTTAAACTTGCATGTCTACAATTTGGTCAGAAGGTCAAGAGCCCTCTTAAGCAAGTACTATCTTTACCATAGTTTCCTTCTCAAACCACCTGCTGAAATTGGGAATTGGAGGCACCAGTTTGTAGTTCTTCCATTCCTACTATACTGATGGTTTATGTTAGTAGTGATGGGGAATGAGTGGTGAAGTTTAGCAATTTTCCCTTTTCTCCTAAATATCTAAATGAAACCCCCAAGGAGGTTTGGGATAAAGTTTCATCAATACATTACTGGAACTCAGTTCTACACTGTCATCTCAGGCCAAACCAGAGATTCTGTGGTAGCTTTTAACACCTGAAGGCTTAGAAATTGGAATAGATAGAAGCAAACTAAAACCCAGCAAGACTGAGTTCTGGTTTGTCCAGAAATGTATTTGCTTAAAGATGTTACCAGTAGTAAGCCAGGAAACAATAAACCATATCCTTATCACTGCACATTTAAATTGTAGGCTTTCAAGTTTTCATTCAAAATACTAATTTTGACCTAGAAAGCCTTGTGTGGCTTAGGTTCAGGATACTATGGAGACACCTCCTCAAGTTGAATCCTCCTGGCTTGTGTTGTGAATACAAAAGGGCAGGCTTATGGTGCCAATGAGAAATAAAAGAGATATACGCCCAAAGGCAATTTTTCTCAACGAGGGTGCCTATGATATGGAACGCCTGACAACATCTTCTTTATTGATCTTTATGTAAGACAGTAAAGATACTGTTTTATTTTTAGTTGCTTTACTTTTAAAAGTAGTTACAGTACTTTGGAAAGGCTGAGGTTCTGATTGGATGGCCATATTTATTTATTTAAATATTTAGATAATATTTATAAGGGTCTATTTTTTATAATAATTTTTCTTCAGGTTTAAAAATACAAAGGTATAAAATTAATCTAAAATGAGAAATATATAAAACTAAGGCAAAGTATAAGAACCGAGGGGGCGCAGTGGTTAGGGTGCAGTACTGCAGCTACTTCAGCTGATTGCTAGTTCAGCAGATCAGCGGATCAAATCTCACCGGCTCAAGGTTGACTCAGCCTTCCATCCTTCTGAGGTGGGTAAAATGAGGACCCAGATTGTTGGGGGCAATATGCTATTTAGTATACTGTCTTTAGTGTAAGCCGCCCAGAGTCCTCGGAGAGTGGGCGGCATAGAAATATGAATAATAAATAAGTAAGTAAGTAAGTAAGTAAGTAAGTAAGTAAGTAAAAATACAGAGAGAAAAAGAAAAAGGGAAAGAGGGAAAATATATTAAAGAAAAATATAGAAAGAAATGACTTCCCTTTCCATCAAGACAAGTACAAACATTTTCAGTAACTTAACACCTGCTTTAATATTTCAGCCAGAAATCTTTTCATTCCATATCTCATCTTTTATCTATTAGCAAATAAGAGAGACTCATCATTCAGTGTTATTCAGCAAAAATCCATTAAGAGTTATCAGAAAGTATATATTAACTTCAAATAAGTAAAATAATTACATATTTCTTTCCATTACAGTTTCTTGTCACTTTTGCAAAGATACAAAGAACATTTCCCCCCATGTCTTATATCTTAAAATATTTTAAAACATTCATAAGGCTTTAGATGAAAGTGCTATAGAAATATATAGTAGCAATCATCAGAACTTATACCGTGTTTCTCTGAAAATAAAACCTATCCCAAAAATAAGACATAGTTAAGAGCCCGCCCACTCTCCCACTGTCTGTTTTTGTTTGCCTGCGGCCACAGCCATCATGAGGCAGACGGCCACGCGGCACATCCGGCAGGCTGGATCGCGTGCCTTCCTCCCCCGTGCCAGATTGCTTCATCTTTAGAAGGGGAAAGCTGGCATGGCCACGGCTGGAAAACCGGGGAGAGACGCGGGATGCGAGGTGGGAGCCAGCAGGTCAGCTCCCCACTAGGTTGCAACAAGAGATAGAGGGAGGCAGGTGCCCAAAGGGCATTGCCCTTTGCACCTCAGATAAACTGCAGCATGCTGTGGAGAGCAAGGATGATGCAGGATGAATGGGTGACAGGTATGCACACAGGCTACGCTGTGGCTGTGGTGGCGCTTTGGTGCCTGGCCAGCCAGGATGGCTCTGCTACTCCTGCAGCAGAAAAGAGGCAAGAAACCCACTTGAGACTCCAAAGCTCTGTCCGTTTCTGGGCCAAAATGCCAACTCAAGGAGAGGGGATTGATTTTTCTGCAGATGGTTTCAGAAGGATGAACTGAATCCATTTAGGACAGCAAATTGCTGCAGCATTGCCACTGTACAATCAGGCGAGGCATGGGGCAGGGGCATGCATTCCTTGCCTGATCCTTCAGTGGCAGCGCTTCAGCAATTTGTTGTCCTGCATGGATTCAGTGCATCCCCCTGAAACAAGCAGAAAAATGAATCCCCTGTCCTTGATTTGGCATTTTGGCGCAGCAATGGACAGAGACTTAGAGGCTCAAGTGAGTTTCTTGCCTCTATCCCGCTGCAGGAACGAATAAGCATGGATGGGCAAAGCTAGAGGAGTTCTGGAAGACGACGTAGGACAGTGAGGGTGCAGCGCGCACTGGCAGCGGCATGGCTGTATCCCCACCCTGCCGCCTCCTTCATCCTGTGGTGACGGCACTGGCTTGTCAGATGCTGTGCACAGCTGCCTGTGTGAAAAAAGACCCCCCCCAAAATATTATTTTGGGGCCCAAAAGAAAATAAGACCAGGTCTTATTTTTGGGGAACATGGTAGTTGATTTCTGAGTAATGAAAAAAAGTAAAGTATAAAACCAGAGTAATGAAAACAACAGTATAATAGTTCGATAAAATGGGCCAATCCCATATTGCAGCAAGCTGCTATTAACTTTGGTGGAGAAAATTATAAATTTGGAACAAACAAAATATTTGGTTTTTTGTCCTGGAATATGCAGCTCTCAGAATAGTATCTGTGCATCCATTCTGCTTTTCTCCCATTGCTGTTACATGATCGTTGTGAGCTTGATATGGATAACCGTAAACCACCAAATGATTTGTTTATGCTCAGCTTGGCATTATATCTGAATCCACCCCAAGAAAGAAACGGGATTCATACATCACATTAAATTTAAAAAGTACACAAACACGTATGTACTATGTTACGGCCCTGTTTAGAATATTTCATTCTTTTTGTTTCAAATAGTTTATTTTTCTGTTCAATTGAAAGTCTTATTCCAGATAAATTAACAGATTTTTCTTATTAACATTATCATCCTAGTTTGATAACTAAAATTTAAAAATAACAGACATCTAGCATGGGTTTATTTTCAAATGAAATCCTATAATCCATGCAAAAGAATTCATTGTCTCACAAGCAAGCATATAATTACTGGCATTTGTAGGCATTTTCTTTGAAATATTTTTTTTTTCAAAAATATACAAAAATGTGTATAATAGGAGAATGTTGTAAGAAAAAGATATATATATTCAGAATTTTAAGAGTTGTTTAATGGTTCAATATATGTGATATTCACGACGAGAAGAAAACCTCATTAACTGGAACAGTGAGCATTGATTTCTGCAGAAATATGTGTAAAATGTTCTATTAATCTTATGTTTCTAATGAAAACAATTTGGTGTTTTAATTATTCAGATATTCAATCTGGATATCATCAAAGTGCTATATCAATACACGGTAACTATTCCTTGTTCCTCTACCAAAACACACACATAAACAATACACACAAACAAACATAAATACACACAATTTGGGTGCATCAAAGATTATTCATTTCAGGCCAACATTTATCATAATTTCTTCTCAAAGAACAAAGAAATGCAGGCACTTCTCATGGTAGATTTAATATGTATATTTTCTTTTCAAGCTCTGATTCTTAATAATGCAATCTCAAATCCTCAACAATTTATATGGCATTGTGATTTATAGTGATAAAATAAACAACAAAATGATTTCTTAGTAGTTGCTAGAGCAGTTTGAGAATTTCTGATCCAAATATCAAATCTTAAAATGGTTGCTGGAGTATCAGGTAAAACACTTTGCAATCTGAATAAAGTCCACATACATGAAGAATATACTTCTTGTATTCTAGAATTCATACATCTCTAGAAACCCTCTTATTTCTTGTACCATTTCAAAACTTTTCTATTTCACTTACCAGCTAACTAACTTAGCTTTTTCTTTAGGTGGCTGTTCTGGCTTCAAGACTCATGATGACAGGTCGTACATGAATATATTATACTCATGTCAGCAGTGATAAATTTTTTCCAATCTGCAGCAGATAGCATTTACATGAACTTCTGTTTTCTTTTTTCAAACTGATTAATATGGACTAATATATCCTCATGCATGACCACATTTTCTACAGCAGCAATTTCTTGCATTTTTCATCAACAGGGCAGGTAATCTAAACAGCATGATGTTTAACTTGGGAAATAAGAAAATAAAATACCAACTTAGAGTGAGAAACTATAATGTGTGTCACATAATAGTTTAAACAGAGAAGGTTAAAACTTCACTATCAGGGCATTTTCTTTTGATTTAGGTCATATGTGAGTGGCACGAAAATTAAAGTTGATCTTGTTTAAAACATTCTGAAGAATAGTATTCTTGTAGAAATAGGAAAAAAACATGTTAAAGTATAAGAAGAATATGGGCAATCCAACTCAATTCAGTCTAATGAATTCAGAGGATAATGAATTCAGAGGAATTCAGAGGATAGTAAAGGACATGGAAAATAATTTATTAAGGTAGGTTGAGGTTTTGCAACAGATTTCTGTGGGAAAAAGTATACATTTTGTAAGCACATGGTAGGCCAGAAAGCATGGTGAATACTCTGTGAGGTTATATATGAGTTTTTCTGCATAGCCTCCCAAAACTGTGCAGAGAAATCCCAATTCGAAAAGCAAAATTTAGCATTCTTCAAACTCTGCTCTGGGTGTGGCTACTTTCAGTGAAATGACTACTTCCATTAAAGTTGATCTTGAAATTGTGAATTGTGCTTGATGGCTTTAACCCATGGATGTCAAACTCACTGCATCACGTTGATGTCATGTGATGTATTATGATGTTTTTTGCCTTTGAGGAGCTGGGGTGGGCATGGCCTATGTGTGAGGTATCTGGTCTGCGGGCTGCCAGTTTGACACCTCTGCTTTAACCCATGAAAGACAAGCTGAAACATTTTAAAACAATCAGGCTTAACAGTGCCATCCACAGATGAATCTTAGAAAAGTGGGGGCAACTTTTTTCTTTCTTTCTTTTTTTTTTTTTTTAAATACTTTATTGAATTTTCCAATTTTTTAAAAAGACAATGTACAATCACAATCTTGATCCGAGGTGCAATGTTTACACATTTCATAGATCAAACATTAAGTGAATTTCATCCATAGCTATACAATATACAGTTCTATACAATTCTCTACATTTCTATACAATTAAGTCCATTTCGGGTGTCTAACAAATCGTAGCCTATTATCATATTTTTATCCTATTCTTTAACCAGTTATACCAAATTCCCCATATTTCATAGTACTTGAAGTTCTCTTCATTTTTTAGCTCGCTCGTCAATTTAGCCATCTCTGCGCACTCTAGAATTTTATTTATTAATGCTTCTTCAGAGGGGGTAGAGTTGGATTTCCAGAGTTTCGCAAAGGCTAATCTAGCCGCAGTAATAATTTGAATTGCCAATTGGGTTTTATTGTTGTCGAGACCATCTTCAATCATACCTAGGAGGAAGGATTCCGGGGCCAGGGCTATCTCTTGTCCCATTATTTCCGAGAGCCAGAGTCGGATCTTTAACCAAAACTTTTTGGTCTCAGGGCAAGTCCACCACAGATGGTAAAAGGTGCCGACCGTCTTTTTTCTTTCTTTCTTTCTCTATGAAGCTAGCTGCCAGCGCCATTGCAGCTGCTTGGAAATGGTGCCTATTCTGGGATAAAACTCAGGAGCTCACATACATTGAGAGGTGGAGTGGCACAATTAGTGGTAGAGGTGGGGTGGTGAACAGGAATAAGACCTGTGGGGCGGGGTCTTGAGGGGAGAGTGGAGGGAATGGCCCTGCAGTGTCCCCGTCTTTGGTCATAAAGATGAATGATCATGAAGAGGTTGCAGCTGGTGTAAGTTTGAAATAGGGTTGTGTGTAGCTTTTGGAGGATGGGGTCTATCATAACTTTGAATAGATGTTAAGTGGCTGGTTATGCACCTTTCTCCCCCCCCAAAAAAGGGTAAAAATCTGGGTGAGTCTTATACTCCGAATGTAGCTCCACCCAGCTTCTCAAACAGAGGTTTCAGAGGCTGAAAAAAGCATCAGAAACGAAGCTTAAGAAAAGAAGCCCCCAAACAGAGCTTCAGAAAAGAAGCCCCCAAATGGAGCTTTCAGAGGCAGAAAATCAAGTTTTTTTCTGAAACAGAAGTTTCAGAGGCAGAAAAAAAAAGCACACACACGAACAAAAAAGCAAGGCACAGAGCTCACAACCAAGGAACCTGTTGCTAAAATTCAGTCTGGGAAGAGCTGATTGGGAGTATTCCTGGAGCCGATCCACATGCCAATCAGCTTTTTTCTTATTTTCCTCTCTCAAAACTAAGGTGCATCTTATACTCTGGTGTGTCTTATACTCCGAAAAATACAGTATTTTGAAATATATTGGGTCTGATGGAGGGAGGAAGGGAGAGAGAGAGAGAAAGAGAAAGAGAGAGAGATTGGGTTTCATCATTTTGCTCTATGGGATTATTGATGGGATTATGAATAAATGAACAAACATGCGGTGTCTGAGTGTTTCAAAATCATTTTCTGTGATAATTAGGCCAGCGGCAATTTCCTTTCTCAGTTGTGTCTAAAATAGTATAATCTGAAATCATGATCATCTAGAGGGAAGACCTTGGATGCCAGCCTATTCATACAAAATTTCAACTGAAAAGTCATTTACGAGTGATAATCCTGGCAGGAAATATCTATGATTATAACTACATTATGATCGCAACATTTATTACAGTATTGGACATAAAATTGCTATGTAAACAAAGCAGAATTATGTTGAATTATGTGCTCAGATGAAGTTTGTATCCTGTTGGAATAGTGGGCCATTGTAGCAATGTTTATTTTTTTGAGGCAGTTTTTCCTCCCTAAACATTTCCTTGCCATTCACATTCATGGGAACTTGTTCTGCACTGCTTGAAGTAAATAAGGCCCTTTTGTAAAGCATTTAAGTGATGACATAATGACCACCCAGGTAAAAAATGTACTAAGAGGATAAATTCCATCAGGGGGCTTATTAAAATGTAAAGAGTAGTTTTAATTAAGTTTGATTGTAAGCTAAACATGTTTTTTTTTTAAGGAAACAAGATACCTTTGTATTTCTTTATCTTTTTCTCTTAATTGTGATTTCAGATTCTAATTCAAAAGGAATTTTAAAAAAAGCTATCCCCAAGATATGATTTTGAAATTTTAAGAAGGCATATTTAAGCATTTTTTTAGCATTATACATTGTAAACACAGGACTCTTATTAGATCACTACTTGGCTTCTTAATTAAACTTCCCATTTAAAACAATTGATCTTGTCCTTATCAGCTGTGACTTTTCAGACTGAAAACCGGTAATGAATTGAATTGTATCTGTGAAAATCTGAGATAGATTACAAATTGAGGACTATGTGGCTGATCTCTGAGTAGAAAGTTATACCCAGTGATGTTTTAGTTCCCCTAAATCCCAATCTCATAAAATAATTGTTTTGTCTCCAATGTTTAATTATGTACTGATTTGTTCATCCAAGGACAGGTTCAACTTGGTGCTTTATGATAGGAGTAATGGCCAGTTGTGTCTGAAGTATTTGGTAAAAGAAGTCAAGATGCTGGCTGTAGTGCTGCAATTAATAATCTAGTTCAGTTTTTCACTTTTAAAAAAAACATTGTCAGCTTTTCTAATATTGTTCTCTTTTATTAATTATTCATTAGGTATGTATATCAACTCCCCCCCCCCCCAGGAACGTAAATAAATTAGCACAAGTAAAATCTTTTTCCTTGAAGCATTAAAGCAGCTGCATTCTTTGATTTTTTTCTGTGGCTCCTTCTAAGCCCGTTGTTGGTTGTTGGTGCACGCATACCTAACCACTTCCATTTCTGACAAGCCCAACATGTTGTGATGTTAATACAAAGACAGCTAGGGATAGGCTTGAAGCAGTCACCCAAGCTTTCCAAAAGATACAGTTGCTTTAATGTCTCTGGATTAATTTGTGCTAACAATCTTTGTGAAGCACCTTTTTGGATTCTTTTCATGGTCCTATTACATAGCGTTCAAATAGCGTTTCTCTAGTACTTTTCACAACAATAACTTACAAATGTAGGTTAGGTTAGGAGATAGTGACTGGCCAATTTTACCCAGTGATCTTCCATGAATGAAATTGGAATCCAGTCTGCATCTTTCCAATCATACGCTAACATCTTAAGAACAGCTCCATGTATTTAATCAATCATTGACAATTTGTTTTAATACTTCTGTTTTTCAGTCCATATTATTTTAGGAGCAACTATGTTGTGATCAATATTTTTTTTATTAATGTTAATCATTAATATTTAATAGTACTGCAAGTTGGATCATATGCAACTTGATCTTCATGATCTGTGGGCGAACTCATTTCCAGAAAGAAGGATGACAGAGAGACTTCATGTAAAAAACAGATGGCTTGTTTACATGACCTGAACATTTGCTTTACATGTTCAGCTTTAAATCTTGAACTGGAAAAGATGATGATGATGCTGGGTCAACTCTATTAAAAAAAAAACCAATTTGTACTTCAATTCCATGATTAGAAAGGGAATTATATTTCAGTAATTATTATTACATTCCTAAACTAAGTTTCTTTCTATTTAAAGAATTTGTTAAGATGCACAATTTTGTTGAAAACATTCAGATTCTTGAGAGATGCAATGATGTTATATAATTCTTCAGAAACATTAACCATCAGGACAGGATTCCAACTGTGTCCTCTAGCACTTAACACCTATTGCTTTTTTAGAGAATACATGTTGCTATATTATTAAATTGACACATTTGTAAAAATTATTCTTTCATTTCAGTTAATATAAAACTCCGCCTATAGATTTCAATGTTAATAGCCTAGAAAAGAGCCATTTTCAATTCTATACTATGTCAAGAGGAGCTTTAAATGCCTTTGTCAATTATCCTGCATTGGACATGATACAAGGCAATTGTCATGAGAAAATGCTTAAATAAAGAGCCTTGATAGTACAGGGGTTTAGTGCACCCTGTTATTAACACAGCTGCCTGCAATTTCTGCTGGTTCGAATCTCTCCAAGGCTCAAGGTTGACTCAGCCTTCCATCCTTTCTAAGGTAGGTGAAATGAGGACCCAGTTTGTGGGGGCAATAAGCTGACTCTGTATAAAAATATACAAAAGAATGAAGGCTATTGCTTAAAGCATTGTAAGCCGCCCTGAGTCTCCGGAGAAGGGCGGCATATAAATCAAATTAAATATATATATATATATGCATTGTATCATGAGAATGTGCTTAGAAATGAATCATAGTCATTTATTAACAGAGTTGTATGATTGTGGCTTTATGTTAATTACCTTGATAATACAAGTATAAATAGTATAAAAATTACTATTTAAAAGAAGGGTTCAGTTTTCTAACTAGACTTGTTAGTACTATTACTTTGCCCTTCTTACTTTAAAATTGGACAACATCAACGTTCCCCTCTTTTTTCTGGAATTGTCTTTGAAGACTACTTAAAATCTTTAATTGGTGCAAATTCAGCTCTGTATTTTGGCAGGCAAGAGCTATTAAAGCAAGTGCTGCAGCAGTGCTACATCAATATTATGGGTATTTCATTGATTGCCACGTTTGGGTAAAATTAAAAGTGTTGGTTTTTACCTATAAAACCTTATTCTCTGCTCCATTGAGTGATTGTCTATCAAATCATTGTTGACTCTTAGGAACCATGTAGATAATCTCCATGATGTTTATTGAATTCCTGTACTGTGTTGCATTAAATTTGTATTGCTTTATAACAGAGTGAAGGAAATGATTGCAAAAATAAAGGAATTGTGCCTCATTTGAAAAAAAGAGTAAAATTAAAAACACATGCAATTGTGCATATTATTTAGATAACAAGCACTGTGAAAAACATCATTATAAGGATGTGTGGAACTCTTTGTAAATTAGAGCCACAGTTAGAGTTTGTGTAGTGATTAGAGGAATTCTCCAAAAGTTTTTCCCGCCTTCAAATATGTGGATTCTGGCGATTTGTGGGTTCCAGAATTCTTCAGAAACAAATAGGTCATTCTGGTACAAAGTCTACATATCTGCAGGGCATGCAGATGGGGAAAGCTCAGTTATTAGGATGTTGAAATAGAGAAGGAAAGATGCAAATTAATTTTTTTAACTTGGCCAGGAAGCCACTGACCTCTATTTCTCAGCTTCAACTATCTCAAACAGAAAGGAGAAAGAGAGTGCCATCCATGTATACAACCTTGAACTTTCGAAGGAAAGTTAAAAAATACGTATAAGCTAAAGCTTTTCTTCAATATCAAATGGGTTAGCATGTTAAGTCAGTATCATATTGGTCATTATGTAAGGATATATTTCAGTGTCTGATTTGTAATGGTAGAGATTTTACAACTTTGGCTTTTTAGTTTTGTTTTAAAATGTCCTTCTGAACCTTTTCTAATTGAATTGCTCATCAGTGCCAATTTCTGAGAGTCATGTTGGAATAACTAACCTTCTCCAACCAGGGACATCAGTACTTGCATATTGTTCAAATAAGACATTATGTCTGGTCAACATTATTTATAATACTGAAGATAGTTTTTCACTCTAATAATTTCAGCCAAAGTAGGGCATTCAATAAATGTCAGTAAGGCAGAAAAATAAAGTTAAATGTCACTTGAAAGAGCCATCTATGCATAAATTTGTGAGGTACTCTAAAAGCTTTTATAGGTAACATGGCTAAAAATCTTTTTATTCCATTGGTTTTTAATGATGGATGAATGAATGATTGCATTAAATAATCTAGAGGTTTATTTTGTTGCCTACTTGCTTGTATTCAGAAACTTAATAATTATGAATACTGGAAGAAAAGGGGTGTTTGTCTTTTTAAAAAGGTAACTAAATTTGCAAAAGTCTCCAGGTAGGTTATCATAATTCTTACTGGTTTATTAAATGCAACGTAATATAAATTGCTGAGGGTTTTGTTTTTGTTTTTGAATTCTTTCTGTATAAAGTCTAAAGACAGTTTCACACTGTCATCTCTGAATTTGTGCCATGTTTATCCTTGTCATAATGTAAAAAAGTTTGGCTTTATTTCAATATGTGCATATTTAATCAAATCTTGGGTATAGGTTTTATAAACAAACACTTGATACTTGAACTCCATCTCTCCTTTATACATATTTATTTGGAAAAAATAACAAAGTATTTCTAGTAAAGAAAAATGTTGCTTTTTAGAAAATACATTGCTGTAAGTAGAAAATGTATGATTCAGATTGGCATTAATTTCATTTGCAGATATCCTTTACTTACTAGCTTGCATGAGGAGAGCTGAAAGGGAATTATGTTTGTTATGAATCCAAGGTCCCTCTTTCAGATCCTTTGATTGAATGCATGAAAGTTGGCAAGAATAAGGATCAGAAAGAGGAAAGTACCAGAGAAAGGCTGCCATCAAATTAATAGATGTCTATAGTTTTCTATGCATAGACTATGGTTTTTTATTTAGAATCTAGGACTAGGTCCATAATTTGGCATTTTAGATAGTATTTTAGCGTTCACTAGTATTAAAAACGTGTGCTGTTCAGGTTTTTGGTAAACATTTTAATCAGCTTTTAGGTATCTAAACACAGAATCTAGGAATTGTTCAAACAAAACTACTCCTTTTCCATTGCTGTACCATATTTCGCCTTAGTTATAGGTAACAAAATTTGAAATCCAAGATTTGAAGTTTGTAATATTTGCAGAGCACCTTATTTGATTAAGATGCAATAATTCAATGTATAGAAAGTGATAGGGAGAGGAATTATTGCCAACACATTTGTTTTGGGAGGATGAGAGCATGTTTTTTATTTATTTGATTTCTTCCCCTGCCACTTTGTTACTTTATAAGTTAAGCGTTATTTTATTTTTTAATTAATAATTATAACATAAATATTAAATACTTTATGTTTATATTTTATGTATATATTTATGAAATAAAATTTTATTTATAAAATACGTTATAAATTATAAAATAAATAATTAAATATTTATTACCTATCTATATTTTATATTTAAAATATAAAAATTATTGTATAAGTTAAACGTTGTAAATGTTAGGAGAATCCCACTGTTACTGCCACCAGTTTGTTGAGGGAAGCCATCCATTCCTATTTCTGACCTCTTGCCTCTTTAAGTCTTTGTTGGCACCATTTTCTCTTTATTGGGTGGGGGGGGCAAAATAATTAAGAAATGTACTTATTTATCCTGGATAGTATGTTACTGAATGTGGGAATAAGATTTTCTCAATTACAAACATTTTTTAAACGATTCAGGACAAAAAAATTATAACAGAACACAGACCAATGACGTTTGAATAAGTTTGATTATTACCCCTTTTCTCTTTCTAACTTGGTATTCAGGCCTGTTCGTTCATAGTAGAGTCTTGTAGCTCCCAGACGTCTTGATTAGATGCTTATGAAGACAAAGATTCTTTTAGCAGAAACTCAAGCAAAAATAGCGTGTTCCACCAGAGATGCTGTGTAACAGATTGGGTACCGTATAGCGCAAGATATATATGGCTATGTATTTTGTTAATGTTTATGCAAAATAACCTATTACCGATCGAAGGCTTAATGTATTTCTATATTAAGGAGCCATTACAATGTAAAACAAGTTTCTTGAGAACAGCTTTCTAAATATGCCTGATTGGAATAAATGCATGAGAGATGCAAAAGTGTTACATCTGTGTTCTTGGATTGTTTCCACTTTTAATTAGTCTCCTTTAAAAATCTCTACTTACCCATAATTTAGAATGGAGTGCCTATCAAGCGATTAGTTTGGCTAGGTTCACACATCACAAGCCATGATTTATTTTAAATGTGGTTTGCTGAACAAGTCATAGTTGCATGGTTTGCATAAAATTAAGCTATAATTTAACTTCAAATTATAACAGCAAGGCTGGATTCGTATATCATACTAAGGCAAAAAAAAATAAAGAATTTTGCCTCCTAATGTTTTAAAATTCATACTTTAGAAAAGTTATCTTTTCAGCAACAGGTGCAGAAGATAGATAATGGTGGTATATTTTATAATTTTGGATAACTTAAATATTTTAAGCATTTCCACATTTTTTATACTTTGCTGAATTCACAGATAAACATGCATGTTTTTTAAATAATTGCTACTTTCTATTGACTGTCATGTAGTAAAGTAAGCACATAGCTGTTGGAATAATGATGGCTGTACAACAGTACATACAAAGCATTATTTAAATGTTGCTTTGGGCACAGTTGCAAAGAAACATTTTAGTCTAGCACAAGGACATACCTTCATCCAGTGGGATTTCAAAATCGATCCTCCCTGCCCCAATAGTTTTGTTTTCATTTCAAGCATTTTTTTTTTTTTTTGCTGATTGAAATGAGGGACAACTGTTTACTAAACAGTTTTGGGCGCATGGAAGTATTTGGATAGATAATTAGATCTTTGCTACCCTGTTTCCCTGAAAATAAGACATCCCCTGATAATAAGCCCAATCGGGCTTTTGAGTGCATGCGCTAAAATAAGCCTCCCCCTGAAAATAAGCCCCCCCCAAAATATTTAAACACAGAGCTGGAAATCAGGTAAGACAGCAAGAGGAGCCCCATCTTGCTCCACGCACCCCAAAAAGCGCCAAGCACTTATTTCGGGGTTCAAAAAAATATAAGACAGGTTCTTATTGTTGGGGAAACACGGTGTTATGTAGAATAAAATAGAGCTTATTTTGTCTTAAAAGAATTGTTGATCTTTGCTGTCAAATAATTACATTTCTAACTCTTTCTTAAAGAAAACAAAGAAGGAAAATGTTTGAAACCAAAGAATTGGTTTCAGTTGAAATAAATTCATGATGCCATATGTTGGTATGTGTGGTGCCTATAATATTTTGAAACTTGAAAGCCAAGAAGATACAGTATAATAGCTATGCACAGGAGCCCAAGCAAGCTGCAATAAGATAAAGACGCTGTTGAATTGAGCTTGAGTCATGATGATTACCTCCATGCAGGTTTTTGACAACCTGTCAGAAATGGTTGTTATTCCCGTTGGTGATTTTTTTTGTGGGTTTTTTAGTTCAACCAATTACCTTAGCACTCACATTCAAATCCTAACCTGAGCTGACTCTGCTTGGCTCAGAGATCCACCAAAATTAGCTGGGTGCTGCCCTTTGTTGAAGTGAAAGCCATTGAGGCTAAGTAAATGGTTAATAAAAATAAAAGTTATAATTCAAAATTATTAGCCCCTAGCATTTCTAACTTAACATATTGCAATTTGAGCTTCAGTGTGAAATATTAGGCTTAAGGAAAATCAAAACATGTTATTTCTTTTTAGACTGAGGTCCTAAATGGATTTATTTGAAAATAAATCTTACTATATCTGTGTGCTATACTGTTAAATTCTTAGGCTAGGAACTAGGAAATTCATTCTCTATCGTTAGGTTAGCTACTGTTAACTCACTGAGGTTTATCTAAATTATTACAAATAAAAACATGTAAGCACAGTGGTTTATGCTCCTGGAACAAAGTTGGAAAATGTGTCTTTGTGTGTGTGTGTGTATATATATCTGATATATCCATATATATATCCATATATCCATATATATATCCATATATCCATATATCCATATATCCATATATCCATATATCCATATATCCATATATCCATATATCCATATATATATATATATATATATATATATATACTTTTCTTTTCGTAGGTCTTTATGTGTATTTCTCTTTAGCCAGGTTCTTCCTACGTAAACCAAGATTTTTATGCAGCCCTAGTTCAGTGGATTGGGATTTCACTGAACTAGGCTGCATAAAAATCTTGGTTTACGTAGGAAGAACCTGGCTAAAGAGAAATACATATATATATATATGTATTTCCCATTGGGAGACTAAGGAGATTTCCTGGGCAGCAGGGAGCTTGCTGGCTGCTGGAGAAAAAAAGCCTAGAAACTAGTGGATTGGGATTTCACTGAACTAGGGCTGCATAAAAATCTTGGTTTACGTAGGAAGAACCTGGCTAAAGAGAAATACACATAAAGACCTACGAAAAGAAAAGAAATATATATACATGTATATGTATATGTATATGTATATGTATATGTGTATGTGTATGTAATGTGTATGTGTATGTATATGTATATGTAATGTATATGTGTATGTGATGTGTATGTGTATGTGTATGTACATGTACATATACATATACATATACATATACATATACATATACATATACATATACATATACATATACATATATATATATTCATATTCATGCATATATATATATTCATATTCGTGTGTATATCCATATGTGTGTATGTATTTATATAATGTTTGTGTGTGCGTGCGCACACACACACACAATGTGAATCTAGGTTAACCTTTTTGCTATCGCGTGCCAAAAGCAGGGGTAGTGGGGGGGGATTTCATGCGCACGTGCCCACACCCATAATTCAATGCGCCCCGTCCCCCCACGCATGCATGCCTGAACCTCCCGCTCTCCCCCAGCTTTTGGCACGCGATGGCACGGTGGGCCCGATAGGCCCATTTTTTGCCCTCCCCAGGCTCCAGAGCTTTTCTAGGAGCTGGGGAAGGCGAAAACAGCCTCCCTCCCCCCCCGGAGGCCCTCCGGAGGCCTGGAAACAGCCCGTTTCCTGATTTCCAGTGGGCCCAGAAGACCCGAAAATCAGCTGGCCAGAGGTAGGGCAACGCTTGCATGCCCACAGATATGGCTCCATATGCCACCTGTGGCACCCGTGCCATAGGTTCGCCATCACGGATCTAGGCTATATCAGATGCTCTTGCTAAAATCAATCATGCATCTATCTAGTCCAGTCATTGCTAAATGCAGTTTTAATTATTCCTAATCAACTGGCATTATGAAAAAAATAACAAATAGATTAAAATAACCTTTCCACATATTTTAAAATGCTATGCTATCAGGAACATAACTTTAAAAGAGGAGATAATCTTTGTAGGATAGTGACATTGAGATTGATCCATTCCCATTTCTCCATTTGCTGCAAGTGGGCCAGGGCTGGGGATGGCTCCTACTGGCTAGAGGAGAGTCTGCATGGAGCCTGCGAGGCGGAAATGAGTGCAGCAGGGTTGGGATGGTTGTTGCAGTGTGGGGAAGGCTGCAAGTGACTTATCAAAGTGACTTGCAATTTTCCCTGTCAGCTTCCCCACTGAGTTTGCTTGTGGGAAACTGGCAGGAAAGGTTGCAAATGGTGATCATGTAAGCACGGGATGCTGCATTCATTATAAGTGCAACCTGATTGCCAAGACCCTGATCACAATCACATGACTAGGGAGATGCTGGGATGGCCAGAACTTTGAGAAATGGTCATAAGTACCACATGTTCAGCACCTTCCTAACTTTTGAACAGTTGCTGAATGAGTGGCTGTTGAACAAGGACTATCTGTACCACCATCCTGCTCCTGTCAAAGATAATCTAAAAGTGTGACCAATGTTATTTCAGTCCCATACCCAGTCCTGAAAAGGGCCAGATAATCTATTTCAATCAGTATCATCTGAAACTGTTGTACAATCATCTTCTCCACAAACGTTCCTAAACGGGAATGTTGGATACTGTATAAAAATTGTCCAGTATGATTGAGTCTTGTGGTTGGTCTAATAATGGCTTCTTGAGAACAGGGCTGACCAACACTTCTTTAAGGGACAATGGGACAAGTCCCTCTCTTTAAGAAGAATTTACCATTGCCAAAAACCAACCACACAGGAAGTCTTCATCAGCCAGGAGGGGCATGGATTTAAGCAGGTGGCCAAGCTCACAGTCATAAGCTCCAAGTCCACTTCCTCAGGTCCAAAGAGTTCAAATTCATTTTTTTAACATATATCTGTTTATCCCCAAATAACCTTAGAGGAAATTATGCCACACTGGCAAAGGAAAGAACTGATAAATCTGTAATAAAACAGTAATAAATACAAAATTTCCCCCCATGTGTGTTTCATAATAGATTCACATGTAAGTAAAAATGTTTTTACAAATATTCTTCAATATCTCTTAACCATTAAGGGATCTGCAATGGGAAGTTTAAAAATGCTGCATCCTGCTGAGCAGCTAGCGATTACTATACTTTGTACTTATTTCTTGGTTGGGTGACTTCTAATTGACAAATCTATGAAAACAGGAAAAGCATGTCTTTAAGCTATACAGCAACTTGGCATACATTTTTAAATCTCCTTTTTTCAGGATGTGCTTCCTAGGTCCTAGAGAAAGAGAGAGAAGATGACCTGATTTGATGAGAGCCAGTTTGGTCTTGGCGTTAAGGCACCAGGCTGGGAAGCAGGAGCCATGAGAATCAGTTAAGTGACTTTGGTCCAGTCACACTCTCTCAGCCCAACTCCCCTTCATAAGATTATTGTTGTGGGAAAATAGGGGATGTGTTGAATACGTTCTCTGCCTTGAGTTAATAAAAGCAGAATACAAAATAAATGTTTTGGTCACCCTGAGATTCTAATAATGACAAGCACATTGATAATACGATGATGAGCCCAGTATCACTTGGTTTTGAATAATGTTAGACATCATAGACTTATTAAATTACAGTTGGTATGGAATCTAGCTTTATGCTAGATTTGTTTGGTCCTATTCTCCCTTGCGCTGCTAAGAGAGTCCATTGAATGGGCTTATCCTCTTGTCATTGGCCAAAGACTGAGTTAAAATTTGCATAACACACCTCCCCTTCCGGTTAGGCTCCAGTTCATTAACTCAGTCTGGCCTGGCTGCACTTTTGTTCCATTTGGCTCCTTCAATGGACTCTCTCTTTGGATAATTTCTATTTAATTATTGCTGTTCCTGGCTATTCTGCTATTTTTCTGGGTTTGCTATTGTCTGGACCGACAGTTGGTATGGAATCTAGCTTTATGCTAGATTTGTTTGGTCCTATTTTATGCAACTTTTTTTTTTTTTTTTGAAGAACCAATGGCACTCTGTTCCTTTTGAAGTTAGTAGTAGTTCAAAAGGGGCATTGCGTTAAAGATATGTACATAAAACATTTCAATGTGTGTAACGGCTTATTTAATATTCTGATTAAATCAATTAAATCAGATCAGCTAAACTTACTAATATTGGTACCTTGAAATATCTCACTAAATAGTATAAAAATTGAAAAGAAAGATAACATTTGCTTAAGGAACTGAGGGAGAAATGTCATAACTCTTGTCAATATTATTTTGTAAAAACAAATATTATATTGCTTCCATTTTGTACTTTCCTGAAGGCATAGGTAGAAGGGTTTTACATGTGGAGTATTAAATGTTTAATGTCTATGTTTTTTAAAAAAATACCTTTTGAGAGAAAGGCTGATAACAGTCCACAACTATGCCTGTGAGCAGAAGGCATATTTGTACTACTTATACAAGTAGTCCTTAATTTACAGCCATTCATTTAACAACAGTTCCAAATTATAGTGGTCTTGGAAAAAGTGATTTATGACCCATCCTCATTATGATCATTGCACCATACCTGTGGTCACGTGGTCACATTTTAAGCATTTGGAAACCAGCTCGTATGTTATGCCTCATTGGCCCAGTTCCGAGGAGGAGGAGAAGTTGAAACTAGAACCATCCGACAGGGATGGCATATCTCCCTTGGAATGTTTGGAGAGACCAGAGGATGAGGAAGATGCTGTCCCGGGCCTCTCAGGCATTCATTGGGTGAGGCAGTCAACCAGACAGAGAAATACCTGCCTTCACAGACACGGGGGAGGATCGGCTGCAGACAAGCAGTGGTGCTGATAGATAGCACATCCCCTCCACCTCTTGATCCAAGGGCACGGAGAGCAGAATGGAGGCAAGCTCAAAGGAGGGCTGCAAGGAGAAGGTCACCCCGCCCCTCCTCCCAAAGAAGACCTGGTGTGCATTGATTTAAGGAGAAGCTGGGAGTGGGGGAGTTTGCCTTTGTCAAGAACAATTTTTTGGCTTAGACTCCCCTGGCTTTGACTTGTGCTCCTGCCTGTGGCCTTGCCTTTATCTTGCGGATTGCCTTTTGCCTCATGGACTTGCTTTGCCATGTGGACTTGCCTTACCCTGTGGACTTGCCTTGCCCTTTGCTCTTGACTTTGGACCTTGCCCTGTGAACTTGCCCCTTCTGTTTGGACTTTCTTTATGGCTTACTGACTTTTGTTTGGGGGACTGGGGGTGGCTGCCTTCAGGGTAGTGTGGAGTGGAGCCTTACCAGCCTTTGTAGAGCCATTTGTTGTGCCCTTTAATCAGAGCTGTAAAGGACACTTATCAATGCCTGCCTCTACTTAGGTGACCTGGGTCATAATGGCGCATTTCTGATAGTTGCTGCATCTTGTGGTCATGTGATCATGATTTGTGACCTTCCCAGATGTATTCCGACAAGGAACGTCAATTAGGGAAG
Source organism: Pantherophis guttatus (assembly GCF_059756535.1). NCBI lineage: Eukaryota > Metazoa > Chordata > Lepidosauria > Squamata > Colubridae > Pantherophis > Pantherophis guttatus. The sequence goes on from NC_142064.1 coordinate 51,956,123, forward strand.
CTGGATTCACTTAACAATGGCAGTAAAAATGGTCATAAAATCAGATGCACTTGCTTTATGACCACATCAACTTGGTAAATTCCAGTCCCAGTTGTGCCAGTAAATCGAGAACTACCTGTATTGAACTATTAGTGCCATTCCCTCACAAACAAGCAAGCAAGCAAACAAACAAAGGAACTTTCTTATAATAGTGGTCTGTTTGTTAGAAAAGATAGCATCCAGTTCCACAAGCAGATGGGATTCCCCCCTCCCCCCCAAAAAAAACTATGAAAGTGGTCAAAATAAACTAACTTTTCAAGGACACTTCCAGCAGACTTCTGTGCCATCTGCAATTGTTTATTGAACACATATTTACTCTGCTTTTCAGCTTAGAGTGTCTCATGTTAGAATATTTCTTGCCAGAAGATTTAATATGTGAATTATCAAATCAAAAGATAACCAGAACAGATGAAGAAAGAAGCTTTAGGCATAACTTCTTAAAATTACAGTGATTCGCTGAGATGGAAACTTTGAGAGGAAGCAAAGTCCAATATTTTCAGCTCCTAAAAGCTTTTGAAATTTGAGTTTAATACATATTTTATCTTTTTCTGTCGTCCCACCCCTCTGCCCCATTTTTTGTGGCTTTTTTGTGCCTTTAAGTCTTGTTGACTCTTGGGTGACTGCTTGTCAAGTCCCTGAAACTTTTTCCGCAAAGTTATAGAAGTGTTTTTGCTATTGACTGGCCCAAAATCATTTAGCTGGCTTTATACCCAAGGCAGGATTAGAACTCATAGTCTCCAGGTTTCCAAACTAGTGCATTGACCACTATACCAAACTGGGTGCCTTTCTGTTTTTGTTACAAATACTTTAATTTGAATGTTGCTTGTGAAAAGGAAACTTTGTCTTATTGGTTTCAATGGTTTTTATGAGTCTACAAATATAATAAGCAAAGGTATAGCACAACATAAAAACATTATTCTGAAATGTGTGAATAGGAAAACCAAAGATTTCTAACTGACCTTGGTTAACCTGAAAAAGATAACAAGGTCCCCATTAGTACCCATTTGCTAGACAACCAAGAACTTCCAAAGCTCTAGGGAAGTTTTAAAAAATCACTGTGGAAGAAGACGCAAACCAGTTCTAGTTTATTGCAACCCCCACCCCAAAAAAAACCCCACCCCACACTGTTGGCACATGTCCATACAGAAACTAAGAACCATTCTTAACGGAATAATATTTTTTTAAAAAAAATGTTCATTTGGACATTTGACCTCAATTCAGTTCCCAGTGATAAAGTTTCTCATGAATACTGTAAAACATAAACTAAAGTTACATTGTTGCACATTATTTTTAAAGGTAAATTATTAAATATCAAGCAAGTTATTTCAAATAGTTCTCTTCCTTGCTTTTACTATTTGAAATATACCCTTTTTAAAATTGTTCCCAAAGATCTGTGAACTGAGGTTCATGAATTAGAGCGTCTTTGCCTCCTTTTCTCAGCAGCTGCCTCATGAAAATAGGACAGGGGATTGTGGAAGATGATATAAGTGGACTGTCTGTGTCCCCAATTCATACACAGGGCCATGTGCAGCTCTCCAACCTTCTTTATGACTTCCAAGGTCTTCTCTGTAGATGTTAAAAATCTGCAGCAGAATTTGTTTCTTTTCCCCATGCTTCCTAATTCCTCAAAACAGTATATTATTTTCTTGAAGGCCATTTCTTTATAATAGCAGATGGGAGATTGGTATGGAGCTTCCCTGGAGAAGTATGACATTGGAGGTTATGCTATTGATTTCCAACAGCAGCTTGTCTGTATGTAAAACCGCCCCTTGTTTGACTCAGAGTTGTTGGGGTTTTTTTTTTTTTTTTGTGTGTGTCTTCTGCTTGACAAGTGGGAGTTACTTGAGTTTGATCTCAGGCTTTTATAGGCAAAGTTAGCCCGATTTATTTTAAAGCTGCTATTCCAAGTTATTAATTCCAGTTCTTACATTTTATAAACCTACCAGCAGAAACCTCAATATTAGAGCAGTAGGTAATTATTATTTGGCTGATTTGAAATCTATTCAAGAGTTCATGCAGCTTCAAACTGTAGTCATATATTCATAATGATGGAGTCCTGTGTGGAAAATAAAAGAACTTAACTGTAGGAGTCCTTCCTAAGACATATTAGTGAATGCAAGCTCTTGCTGTGAGAATGAATTTCTAGGTATGTTCCTTTGTGCCATTAACTTATGTATCCAAACTAAATAATTAGTTCATCTTTTATACTTTTATCTTTTTTATTCTAAGACATGAATTATAATGATTTAAAAGCATTATTAAAACTTTTTAAACATTCTTTCCACCTGTTCAACTGGGAATTTTTTAAAAAGAAAATCCTTCAATATGCTATAAAAGTACAACAGAGGAAGACTTAAATTATTAGGAGATTTTTAACTGTACTGTTCCGCATATTGTTAATCTCAGCTGATGTGTTAAAATATAATGTGCATTTGTCCAGTTCTCTGTATGAGATCTTGAAGATGTGACACAGGTAACCTACTTAAAAGCACTACTGCTTATATTATAGCACTTTTTCTTCTCAGCCCACAGTAGGCTATTACCAGAGGGTTTTTAACTCTGTGTGGTTCCCTCTAGAAATCTAAGTTAATGTATGGGTGTAATTTTAATGGTATGGAGTTGTTTTAGCAACTGAAAAGTCTAGAAGATGCTGAAAGGAGGGTCTTTATATGAAATACTTCACAGGGAGGCATGACTATTATGCTGGCAATGATAGTAGAATAATATAACAAAGGTAGATGATACACTATTTAGCCAAGGTCAGGTTTTGTATTGTTCCTTTTTGGTCATGCTTAATGCTAAATTTAAATCAAAGCCATTTCCAAAGGCAAAATCAGTACAGGTAGTCCTTGATTTACAACAGCTCATTTAGTGACCGTTTGAAGTTTCAACAGCATTGAAAAAAGTGATTTTTGACCGTTTTTCACACTTAAACCATTGCAGCATCCCCATGATCACATGAACAAAATTCAGATGCTTGGCAATTGACTTGTATTTATGATGGTTCCAGTATTCAGGGGTCATGTGATCCCTTTTTGTGACCTTCTGACGAGCAAAGTCAATGGGGAAAACCAGTAATACAGTTTTTCTTTTTCTTTTCTGGTTTGTCACTCCAGGCTTATCTACACATACACTATAATGAGTTGATATGAATCTTAAGATGAAATATTTGGTTGCAGTCATGTAGAATTACTGTGGATGAAGCTGGCTGGAAATGATGGAAGTTGTTTTTCAGAACAACTAGGCACTTTATTTTTAAATGCTTCTAACCATAAAACAAACCAGGGAAGAAATCTTGATTGGAATTGAAACACACATGCATAATGACTGCATGCTTCCTGTGTGTTTGGGGACGTGAATACACACACGCTTTTGTGTGTAGATGATGATACTTGTTGGCTAAGAGGGCCAATAATTTGTTAATAATAATTCAAACTTCGTTTTTCTTCTTCTACTGTTTGATGGATTTGCAATAGTCTTCTGCCTCCTATTTTTCTTGGCAGGTACAACCTGTCGATGTCACTTCATGGATGTAAAGCGTGGTACATATTCCAAAGTTTGCGCGTTTTCCGGTCCAAGTTTTTCAGTTCAGCCAACATCCAGTTGATGATTCCAGCTGAGTAGCGTATCACTGGAACTGCCCATGTATTAATGGCTTTAATTATGTTTCCAGCATTCAGCTTTGATTTTAATATTTTGCGGACCCTCCTGATGTATTCCTTTGGCATTGACTCTTTGACTTTTCCATTCAAGATGTTATCTGCTTCCAATATGCCTAGGTATTTGTAACCATCATCCTTTGCTAATGCTTTTACTATGTTTCCATTTCCCAGTTCTATTCCTTCTATTTTTTTTTTCATTTTTCCTTGCTGCATGGATAATATAGCACATTTTTCAAGTCCAAAGTTCATTTTGATGTCGCTGCTGAACAGTTGAACTGTGTTGAGTAGTGATTTAAGTTCAGTGGGGCTTTTTGCATACATTTTTAAGTCATCCATATATAGTAGATGGTTTATCTTGCCATGTTGGCTTGAGATTTGGTATCCCACTTTTGTTTTTCATAGGATTATTGTCAGTGGAATTAATGTAATGTTGAACAGTAGTGGTGAAAGTGAGTCCCCCTGGAAGATTCCTCATCTGATGTTGACTTCACCAATGTTCTCCCCATTTGCTGTTAGAACTGTTTTCTATTTTGGGATATTTGCTTACAAAAATGTACAAATATTTTTGCTGATTCCAAAGTTTTCCAAACAGGTGTTAATCCAGCTGTGGGGTAATGAGTCAAATGCCTTCTTGTAATCAATCCATGCCATATTTAAATTCATTTTTCTTCATTTTGCATTTTTTAGTACCATTTTGTCAATGAGCAGCTGATCTTTTGTTCCTTTTGATTTTTTATAATTTCCTTTTTGTTCTACTGGATACAAACTGTTTTCCATCAGATGATTGAATACTGAATTTGCCAGTATTCTTGTAAAAAGTTTGAACGTTGTTGGCAGACAAGTAATTGGGCGATAGTTGCTTGGCTCTGTGCCCTTTTCTGGATCTATCATTATCAAGTATGTTCGACCAGCTGTTAACCATTCTTCGCTTGTTGCATTTTGAAACATTTGATCCAACTGAGTGGCCATGCGATGATGAAAGCTGATCAGGTGTTTTAGCCAGTATCCATGCAGTTCATCCAGGCCAGGTGCACTCCAGTTCTTGACCTTCTTTGCTTGTTTTGCAACCTTGCCAGTTGTTATTACAATATTTTCCATTTTGTTTCATGTTGTTTGTTGTTGAATATCTTTGATCCAGGAGGCAGTTATAACAACAACAACAACAGCAACAACAATAACAACGATAATGATAATTTGCAGGAATGGCTCCATGAAACCACTTCAGAAAATAAAAGTGGAAAGCCTAGATTGGCTGCAAGTGGTGTTGTTGTCTTGAAAGTTTATTCACCTGCCAAGAAAAGAGGCAAAGATAAAGCTGGGGGTGATAAGAAGCATCCCACAGACTAGAAGAGGAGAATGAAAACAACAGTTCACTTTCTGGTAAATGGCAGTTTGGGGCCTGGCTTTATAGCAACCATTTTGTGAGAGTCTGTGACATGATCTTATGAGTCCACATAGTGGACTCCAAAACATACAGTGACTCCAAAACATACAGACTACAATTATAGTATGTCATTTAAAGAATGCTCTCCTTTCCTTTTTTAATGATGTATAGTTACTTTTTTTCAGTATTTTCTTAGTAATACAGCAACAAACTCTTGGGTTTTTATTTATGAAAAATAAACATAATTTATCTGTGGATAAAGGTTGGTCTTTAATCAGTATGCATTATACTAGACGGGGGTATTTTGTTAGGAGGCACTCCTCCAAAGATTTATTTTTTAAAAAGAATTCTATTATCTCTGGGAGAAGTTCTTGTTATAAAACCTAATACTGTAGACCTGTGAAAGGCTTTCAAGGATGTTTAGAAGAAAAAAAATGGCTTGAGCAATTACTCACATTTTACCTGACCTTTTTAAAATGCATTTGCATTTCTGTTGGTTCAGGAGTTTGGTATCACTATTCTTATCACAAATCCTAATAGGATGAAATAGTCACAAGTAAAGAATAAACACCATTCTTATCAACAAACAAAACACATTGTAAGCCGCTTTGAGTCTCTGGAGAAGGGCGGTATATAAATTAAAGCAAACAAACAAAACAAAACAAAACAAAACAAAACAAAACAACCAGTGTGTATTATTTTTATAGTTACTTGTGTGGCAATATTTTGATTATAGGACTAAACTGCTGTTGTTTTCACAGTACAGTACAATACAGTGTACAGTGGGGAGAAGGAGGCAGATGTAAGAGTAAACTTTGTGGCAAAGCCAGATGCATTTCATTAAATGCACATTAGACATTAGAGAAATCAAGCCGGCAAACATTTCATAGAATTTTTGGTCATCAAAAAAACAATACTCAGTTGGAAGATGTAGTTCATTGCACTATTATGCTGGATACATTTTTACTGTATCAGTTTAGACTTATAGTCTGAAATTGCCTTATTAGAGATAAATCTTAGTTAAGATTAAGCATATTGTAAAGTTCAATCAAATAACAATCAAAACCAGAAGCGATCTCAGGGCTGCAACTGAAAACAAGAGAATATGCAGAGAAGCCTGTGAAATACTCTGGTTCATTTCTTGTCATGATATATTATGATTTATTGGGCTATCTGAAGTACTTGTATGTCTCCTCAGATGTGGAAGCCAATTATGTATTTTGAGTACCAAGTGATTTATCACATATTCAAAGGGAAGTTCATTTTATCCTACTTTTCTGTTTTGTATGTGTTAAAGGAGTAAGGGCTGAATAATAAATGCATGCACTTTGTATAGTTGACTATTGGCATAGATTTAATGCTTGGATGTCTGTATAAATATTTGTATAAGAGATTGCCCTTTAAAGAGGAGCATGAAGCTAAATTCCTTCACTAAATCAACCTCAAAGGAAAGTTTTTTAACCTCTTGAGTTCAGTCATGGAAGGGGAGGGGTCAGAATGTCTTGCCTGAATTCAAAATCGTGTTAAACATGATATAGTCTTTTCTGAGATCTTCTATTTTTCCTCATTTCTTTAATGTATTTTATGTTTATTTTGTTTAGAGATTTCCATTTTACCCTTTGGCTGTGAATGCCCTTTAGGAAGTTTGGAATGTTTAAAAACAGTGTTTACCGAAGGGAGAATTAAAATTGTCTCCATATTAAAACCATCAGGACAGCAGAGAAAAGAAATATTGTTATAAAAATCTGAATTCCTGGAAAAAGAACATCTTTACTATTCTTCCAAAGGCAAAAAAGGCCTAAAGGAGGAACTTTTGCAATTCTGACATAAATGATTGGTTTCTGTTTTTCATTCCCACTAGTTGTGCATGTGAAGGGCAGTAGAATACAGAACACAGTCTCTGAAGAACAAAATAAAGTGTATTGGTAACTTCTTGTGTAGGAAAAGACAATTCATAAAAGTTTGGCATCAATCTGTCTAGAGCACTTTCAAACTTGGCCACTTCAACTCCCAGAATCCCCCATCATATTGACTGGGGAATTCTGGAAGTTGAAGTACACACATTTTAAAATGGCAAGTTTGAAAAACATTGGTCCAGGATTTTATAGGTAGCACAACTAATGATCTCTTGAAATAAAGTAGAAATGCACTTAGTCAGTCTTGAAAACCAAACAGGGCTATAGATACAGGTAATTATCACTTAACAATGGTAACAATTGGGACTGGAAGTTCCGACACTAAATGACATGACCGTAAAGTGTGACAAACATGACCATGCTGCTTGATGACACCAGTTCCAGCACTTCTTGTTGCTCTCATTAAGTTAATCATGCACATTAAGCATGATGTCATGTGGTCATCACCTGTGACCCCTCCCAGCTTTCCTATTGATTTTGCCAGTAGAAAGTGGTGATCATATAACTGAGAGATACTGCAACCTCTAATTGCCAACTGGTTACTTAGCACCCAAATTGCAATCATGTGGATGTAGGAACATTGCAACAGCTGCAACTTGAATACTGGTTGTAAATACCACTTAAGAGAAGACATTAGCAAACCATTTTTGTATGGCTACTAAGGAAGCTATACAGATAGATCCGTGAAGTCACTGAAAAATAAATTTGACTTAAAAGATGTTACTTTAGCACTAAACACTCAAAAGGCTCTAGAATCTTTCTTGTATTTTTTTAACAAGATATGTCATTACTACTTGTTGAAATCTAAAGTGCTATTGAGAAAGAAAAATGTTAATGACATCCAACCCATTTGAGATAGGCACCTTTTTCAAGAGCATATTGCAGAGTGATTGCTCTGAAACCATTAAGTCATTCTGCTTAACACAGGTTTTCCCACTGGCTTTTGGGATGTCTTTCCTTCTCCCTTTTGTTCTTTGGTCATTAATGCTTGCTTTCCTTTTCTTTGAAGACTAATGAATTGATACTTGGTCACTGAAATTCACTTTCTTAGAATGGACAGATGGGTTTGCTGATTTACTCCATTTCTGAAAGGGAAAGAAAAAAAATTCAAATAAGACTGTAGATTCTGCTTTAAAAATACTTTGAATTTTGCATTTACTAGATAAAATATTCTGTGAGCGTTCATCGGGCATTAAATTTTGTGTCACATGTACTTTTTAAAATGTGTTTTATACTTGGTGTTCCATACTGATAAAACAGGAAAACAGATTTAATAATTTTTCTCCTGAAACGTAATCATTACTTGAACTGTAAAAAAAACAAGCCGTTTGATGATTAGGGATAACACTTATTTTGTCTTTGGTTTTTAACAGCATTTTGTTTTTTATTTATTTTAGGACACAACAAAATAACACATGCATACCAAACTGTCATAGCATTTGTTCCAGTATCAGGTGTTATTAACACTTGTAGCATTAGGCTAGCTGTATCACATTAGCATGATGTCAAAATAATGATCAATGTAATTAAGAAAAGTTATTTGCTCACTCTTTATTTATAATAAAATTACAGTACTCCCCCCCTCTTTCTATAAACCTTATTGTGATTGTTTCAGCAAAAATAAACAGCTATGTTGAGGTTCAATATTGGCTTAGACTAAATATTTTTAATGTGTAAAAAAATCCATGTACCACATTTACCATAAATTCTACCCAGCCTATCTATTCCGTCCAAGTACTAGCCAGAGCTACATAATTCTGGCTTGTTTTTAAAGAACGTTTTACTTTGGCTTTTAATCTGTGATTGTACTATTGTTTTAATTTTAGATCTATACTTCTTTAAAAGACTTGGTAGACAGTGATGTATTTTATGAATGTTTAAAATAAATAATATTTAACAGATGGATTTTCTAATTTTTTGTAGATACAAACATCCTTTGCAACTTTTTCCATTTTTTGTTGTGAACATTGCAGCTAAGTATCATTCCAGTGATTCTGGATTCCATTTGCAGACTTCATGGCACACCTGCTCATTAGCTTTGCACTTAAGACTTTCAAGGATTCCATTAGTTCCCTAACCTAAGATGTATGTCATCTTCCATGATTTACTAGAAATGACTCCGGAGACACAGTTGCTGTTGCCAGAGTTCAGTTTATAATCTATGTTTTCTTCTTTGAACCTTTTCATTTCTGTTTTTTCATGTCAACTCCCACTTAACTTCATAGATCTTGCTGCAACCAGTACTTAAGACTTCATCAATTCACATTTATTAGTCTTTCAATAGAGAAGATAAGCTACTGCCCTTAAAAAAATGATGCAGTTATTCCGAACCTGTAAATGAAATGAAATATTCAGTTTCTTTGAATAAATGCTGTGTTTTTTGAGTAGATAACTCTGTAACACTGAGTAGATGAAACATTAGTTTATGCCAACTTGATAGCAGCCACTGCACAAAAATGGTATTAATGCAATAACATGTGCATCGCATCCCTGTTTCCACATTTCATCTATTTTTAACAAAGCTGTTGTAGAACAATGGAGCAGATGCCAGAGACTGTGGGAATTGCTTCCTCTTCTTCCTACAAAAAAGGAAACTTAGATTGCTCAAAGGCTTTGCACTGCCAGAGCTGACAATCAACATGGGTCAGTGGTTTGACGTTGCTCCTGCAATATGGGAAGATAAGGAAGAATCTGGAACCAGAACCAGATGTGAAAAACTGGTTAGCAAGGGCTTCTTTCAACCATGTCCTTTAGTCCCTGCCTGACTTGTCCAGACTTCTAGTGATGGGTCACATGGGACTTCCCATTGACACTATCCCACTACCTGAAAGAAAAGAAATGCCCAATGGGCATTGCCCATGGTCAGACTTTTGGGTTGCTTACAGTCTGACCAAATTATTCACCAGTAAATTGGGAATTCATTTGTGAATCATTATGATGATAACAACAACAACAACAATAATAATAATGAATGCTATCACTTCCTGAGTCCGGTAAATTTGAGGCATTTGGCCAGTGAATAAAAGACTTGTGTCCTTTTAAAAAGATGAAACAGAAATAGTAATCTTGTAATTAAAAAATTATAAGATTGTATAAAAATTATACAGTTGAATGAAATACTATATTTAGCATTATATGTCATAACAATCTCTTCAAAGATCAGTCTTCACAGAAGGTTATGGAAAAATTATGCACAGACCCACATGGAAAAGATTTGAGGTTCAAATAGCTTTGGTGCAACAAAGCATATAAGAATGAAGTTAGCACAAAGACAATAAACTCACGATACAAAGGTCAGAGACATTAAGAATAACAGAATCCATGAATTGAACTAGCATACCTTAAAACAAAGAATCATCATAGCTTGCCTACTACTTTTTTTGTTTTTAACTTCAGAGGGGAGTTCACTTCTCCAGCAATGCTTGACTTGATATACCTGATGGTCATATTCTCCCACCTTCAATCAAAGTTTTGGAAGCATTTCCTCTTAGTTTTTGGCTCTCTAGATATTTCTAGGTCGTAAATTGACATTTATTGGTCCCAAAGGTTTGCCTTTATCACAGTTTCCAGAGGAGTCTCCTCTGTTTATGTAGAGGTTTTGCTCTCCCGCTTGAGCACTGTTTTGCCCTATGCTTTTCCTGGAAATTAAACTTTAGCTTCTTTTATTATTGCAGACTTTTTGAGTATCATTATCATTGGCTACTTCCTAAAATTCCTGTTTGCGTCTAGCAGTCTTGACTGCTGCTGTTTGAAAGAGTTTTGATCACTGGGAACTGCTCTTGTCTTCTGGAGCTGAAATAATATAAATTGAGTAAATAAATAGAACTGCATATTTGGTCTCAGTGAATACTTCTTTCACTCATTTTCAACTAATTTACAATCTTGTCATAACATTTTGAATTTTAATTCATGGGAGGCTTGTTGCCATATGATACATTTATTATATTGTTTCATTTGTTAGACTCATACCTTTCATCAAAGAATCTGCTCCCACAGCAGTTTTGATTTCTTTTCAAATAATTTTAATAAAGAATTACAAATAAAAACTAATCCAAGGTACCAAAAACACAAAAAGAAAAATACAAAAGAAAAAAAAGAAAGAAAAGAAAGTTCCCTCTTCATTCTAGCAAGTAAAAATGATTTAAATAGCTTATTTCCATCTCTAAATACAACATAAACTCTCTTCTCACCATAACTCTCATAACTAAAAAATAAAGTCCTCATCCATTATTCTTTATCAGCCAGGGGCCAGTAAGGGAAAACAGATGTACTTAATTGTATTCCTTCCCTGAATTTTTAAGAATCTTATTTCTTAACCCTTTGAAAGATAACAATAATTTTGTGAGATGGCGTGGACTAAGAGAACATGACTGCCCCAAAAGCACCAATGTTCTTCTGTGATTGAGGGTAGAGTCCCAGTCCAGCACCTTAATCAGTCCAGCCCATTGAAAAGACACAACAGTGAAGAACCTACTAGATATGTCTCTTAAATATGATGAAATAACATGGGAAGCTTCTGATTCTACAGATCAAATCCAGTATCATCTAGTAACTGTGCAATACCTTTCCTGGCAGTTCCAAAAAGAGGTGAGCTGATGAATCTATTTTAGTCCAAATTTCACATCAATTTCTGTTAGTGCATTGGCAAATACTGTATTTTAAAGCTGAGTCACATACTTTCAATTGATTTTGACCTACACTTATTTTATGCCCTGCTTTAGAAATAGGATATGCATTGATTTTTTTTTTGCCTAATTGACATCATCTTAGAATGTTCATGACTATTCGAAAGCAAGCTAACCTTGGACCCCTAGTTGTACTTTAGGGAGGCAGTATATTTATAGTCAGTTTTCAGAATATCACTTGAATATTGAGGAGCATTTACAACATGATGGACAAAAATATTAGAACTGATAAATATTATTGATGTGGGCAACCTACAACTCACAGCTCCCAAATGAAAATCTCTGGAATACACTGTTATAATTTCATGCCAGTTAGAAATGAAAGGAATGCGATGTGGCCCAAGCTGAAAACTAAACTAAACTAAACTAAACTAAACTAAACTAAACTAAACTAAACTAAACTAAACTAAACTAAACTCTATAATAGTATATATAGTTTAGTTTAGTTTACTATATATACCATGTTTCCCCAAAAATAACACCCTGTCTTATATTTTTTTGAACCCCAAAATAAGGGCTTGGCCTTATTTTTGAGGAGGTCTTATTTTGGGGCGTGTGGAGCAAGACAGGGCTCTTCTTGCCGTCTTACCTGATTTCCAGCTCTGTCTCCCTAACCCTAACCAGAGGAAATGGCGGGGACCAGCTACGCATGTGTTTAAATATTTTCAAGGAGGGCTTATTTTTGGGGAGGGCTTATTTTTTGGAGGAGGCTTATTTTAGCGCATGCACTCAAAAGCCCGATTGGGCTTAATTGGGGATGATTGGCCTGATTGGGGATGTCTTATTTTCGGGGAAACAGAGTAATGACAACATTGTTGAAAAGCATTATCTTGCCTTTTTCTATACATTCCTTCATTACTCTGGAGTTTAAGCAGTAATGTCCTTTAAAAGATGAAGTGGTACCTTAATTCATTCCTCTAATTAAAATATTACTGTTCCAGACAAATAGAACATTGCTGAAGTAGGCAGTTTGCTGTTTTGATTCCTTTCTCTCTCTCAGATTTCTAGGTAATGTAATTAAGTTTCCATGCTTTTATAGTTGATACAAGATGCTTGGAGAGAGAAAAAAGACAGTCCATTAAAAAGTTCAGTTTTTAACTGTAACATATCATTGGAGAAAATGAATGCTGATACAAGCATACTTGAATCACTGTTGTTTTTTTACTTTGTTGAAAGAATCAGTATTACAGAACAATGACAAACCTTAATGAGTTTCAGAAGCAGTTCTAATCCATATATTTCACGGGATACCCACAGCTAAACTTTTTTCTAGTGATTTTTAAAATGATATTGTTATATTTTGCCACTAATGAGTCTTTTATTCAAATGCAAATAAAGTAAGTAGTAACCTGATTTGTTCTTTGTGTTCTAAGAATATGAAAAAGAAAGAAAGAAAAATGATGCCATTTGAAGGGCCTGGTTAAAAAAGAGAGTAAATTGGCTCATAGTTTTGCTTTTGTTGAAAATATCTGTAAAATGTTCATGAATTCTGTTCACAGTGAAAGATCCCATCTAGTAGTAATATAATCTTATAAACACAATAATATTTATTTACTTAAACCTTAAGTATTTATTTACTTAAATCTTTGTATAGTTTCCCATAAAATCTCTTGTAGCAATTTACAATCATATTTGAAAACAATAAAGCAGTTGCTCTCAGACTTTGCATTAAAAGAAAACAGGAAAAGATTTATTTCTAGCCTTCACACAAAAAGGCCTGGATGAAAAGAATGATTTAATTGTATGCATGTCTTGACTATTAGGATTGAGGATTTCAAAGTGAAGTAGTCACCATTTGGAAACCCCATCTGTAAGTGACTGCATGATGATATTCACAATTTATGACACTCATAGCAAGACCTTTCTGCACAATGTTCATGCCCTTTATAACAGAGAAGGCACTCTACTAGGCATCCCAATCTTATACATCTCCATATCAGATTATGATTTCTTTGATATATGACACATTCAGTGGAGTCATAGAACAACCTGCGTGATTTGCAGTAGTGGAGAATATCTGTAGCTTGGCTGTAGGTTCTCTGAACCTTCATCCTCAACCTGTGTGATGCACAAAGGAGTTTAACTCAGATATCTATGATCACATGGACTACAATTGGGAAAAAGTGCAATGTGTTCTTTAACAATTTGAAATAACTAATTGATCCCTGTGTTCCTTCTGAATTTGAACAGTAGACAGCTCTTCTCCTTCTCCTTCTTCTCCTTCTCCTTCTCCTTCTCCTTCTCCTTCTCCTTCTTCTCCTCCTCCTCCTCCTCTAATTGTAGAGATTATGATAGAGATCTATTCCAAGTTAACAATAATAATTTGAATTGTTGTTTATCTTCAAAGTATGCTATGGATGAAATGGAAAAAACAGATGGCACTAATTGTAGAAGTAGTGTAGATAAGAAGGTTTCACAAAATGCTAAATTAAAAAAAAATAGATCTACATGTTGCCCAGATTCCTATGACGAAATGGATGTCTAAGAGATGCTGAAGTCGTCAGCTTCATAGCTGAGTTGGGATTTCAGCCAAGATTTTCCTCCTTCAAGTCTGGCACCTATTCTACAAAATCAGCCTTCCCAGCCGAGTGCACTTTAAAATAACATCAATCAATCAATCATACAGAAAACTGAGTGTACAGTATGAATGAGTAATATGCAGATGAGAAATCATTGAACTAATTATTGCTAGATGAAACCTAGCTACGCAGGTTATCTGAAGGAGTACCTTCTCCTGTATGTATGTATCTACCTAGACCTTAAGGTTATCTAATGAGGCTCTCCCCCACGTCCCCCACCAAAGGAGACAAGGTAAGGCTGTACAAGGGGGAGAGCCTTTCTAACTGTTTAGGGCTTTAAAGGTCAAACCAGCATTTTGAATTGGATCTGGAAATGGGCTATCAGCCACTGTAAATGGCAAAATAAGGAAGAAGATCTTGATTTTTCCATAATTAAAGTGATGATGTCTGAAGTATAACTAAGGGCACAATAGACAGATCATATTCAGAAAAGGCTTAGACACTTTCCTATTTCACAGGAGTATAAGAAAGATAAAGAGGTGCAGCACAATCAGCACAATTTAATATTCTGTTATTACAGCAACCCCAAACAGAGAACTGTTCCTTTAGAACATGGGTGTCAAACTCACTGCATCATCTATCGTGACATTTTTTCCCTTCGCGGAGCTGGAATGGGAATGGTCACATCTGGCCTGCGCATGCGCGTGTGCCTTCCGCCAGCCAGCTAGTCTGCAGGTCTCTGCCATGCATGTGCGGAGAGTGGAGCACACCAGTGGGCGCATGCGTGGAGGGGTGCGGGGGTTGCGCGCATATATTGCATTGCATTTTGGGGGTTTGGGCACTCGGTACGGAAAAGTGGCAGAACTGAATCCATAGAATCCATTTTACTTTCTTTCCATGAACAAAATGCCAACTACAGGAATTGTTTTAGTTTCATCCTTCAGTCTTTCGTATCTACACAATGGACTTGATATTTTAGTATTCTCAATTTATGACCTTTCATTTACTGACTATTCTAAGTTACGATGCTGCTGAAAAAAGTGATTTACCACTGGGCCTTCATTAACAACTGTTGCAGCATTCCTGCAGTCACTTGAGCATAATTTGGGTGCTTGGCAACCAGCATGTATTTATGACGGTTGCAGCATCCCTCACATGATCATCATTTGTGACTTCCAGCTGCTTCCAAAAAGCAAAGTCAATGAAGGTAGATAGATTTAATTAACAACCCTGGAAAAAAAGGTTGTAAAATTCGATGCAAGTTTCTTAACAACCATCTTGGCTTAACAACAAAAGTTCTTCTCCCAATTTTGCTCATAATTTGAGGTTTACGTGTAGTTCTAAATTCCTAATCTTTATACAAAAGGGGTGAAGGTTGCGTGAATAGATATTTTAGGCCGATTGAATGGAGTGACCCTTAATATGCTCAAACTTCAAAGTAAAATCAAAATCCATAAGATCTTACAATTAAAATGAAAAGTAAACATCTTTAAGGAAATCTAAACTGAAAATAAAATGGAAAAAGTTGAAGTAATATCAGAAGTATAAGATTAACAGATGTCCAAAATGTTACTTGACCAGGAAAACATGATTAGCAAAAAATCTGTTAGGAATAGAAGACCTAACATTATATAAAGTTAGAGTGTTGAATCTGAGTGAGAGGACATACTGTACAATTCCAGGTAAATTACTATCTAAATTTACTAGGTTTACTGATGGAGTTGTTGAGATACTAAGATAGGAGTGCTTTAGATGTTCCTGAGCAGTTATGATGAAGAATATTATATAGTTAGTACAGAATTCCTGTATTTATAGAAAAATTAACACTTTTGAAACATTCTTCTTTATCTCAAGTGAAATATGACATAGGCAAAGGATATAGAAAATAAAATAAATTCAAGTTTAGAAATGCAAAACACAGTGTTTGCGTAGCCATTATCCAGCAAATCGGGGGAGATTTATTGGTGCAGAAAGTTATTATCTACCATCTGCCTCATGTTTCCCATCATGAACGGTTTTGTCTATAATATTTAAAAATTGTTTTAAAGCACTTTTTTTGTGTTAAACTTTGGGTTGGAGGTCTGGGTAAATGTCTATAGAGAGTTCAGCGTGATAAGATACTAACAGTTAAATTAATGTGAAATGTTAAGTCAATGCTTGCATACCACCATAATGAATCAGTGAGTTCAGTCACATGCACAGCCTCTAATGTCTTGTTACAATGACATTTACTGATTGTCAGATGACATCTGGCAGAGATGGAAGTATAATTTTTTTTAGATGTTCCTCAAAAAAGATAATAAAATTATTTTTTTTCCTAGCCATTTATTTTGTTATGACTTAGAGAATAATTTACAAAGAAACAGGTAAAAATGGAAATGAGTCCTGTTTTTTTTGTAATCATGTATATATATATAGTATGAAAAAATGTTGCTATTTTTACATGTTCTATGAAGATTAAATTAACCCTTAAAGGAAATTACAGAATTATAGTAACGATATGCCATAGGCTGAAGGTACAGACAGCACTATATTGTGTGGACTAATTTATTGCCTATCTTTTTATCTTTCACAGAATGTGGAGAAAATATTTGTGGAATTCAATCATAAAGAACTGTTTGAGTTCTATAACAAGGTCTGTATTGGTGTTTTAATATATTTTTCGAGCCTTTGAAAACATTTCCTTTGCTTTAGTAAGACTTTATTTAATCAACTCAATAGTTCTGAGTTGTTCTTGATTGTAAACACATAATGCTTTCCTCCCCCAAAGCAAAGCTCTTCTAAATTATATCTTGTATATACAGGGTTTACATTTGCTGTTTCAAATGGCTTTGAACAAAGTGGTGTTTGCTATAACTTGAACCAGCAAGTTCTAACAAGAACCAAAAGGGCAAGAAATTTTGAAAAGCTTAAAACTGTAAAACATACTTATTTACATTATACAGGTGATGAATTCACCCAGTCATATCCATGGGTTTCCAAATCACAAACATATATCAATAAAACATATTTATTTACATTATGCAATTGATGAATTTACCCATAGGTTTCCAAATTGCAAACATATATCTATCTATACATTATAAATGGTCACTGGACAATTTTTTAAAAAGTCAACTTTAATAATGGAAAAATGGGGTTTTTTTGCTTTATTAATGAATTATCTCATCTATGTGATTGATGAGTATACCCAACTGTACATCTCCACCCCGGACCAACCTAGGGATGCCCTTTCCGTGATGTCTAAGTGCCTGGAGGCGGTGCGGGTCCGGATGGGTAGGAACAGGCTCAGGCTCAACCCCTCCAAGACAGAGTGGCTGTGGATACCGGCATCCCATGATCTAGCTCCCCCATCACTATTGATGGGAGGGGAGTGTCTTGCTCCCTCATAATCTTGTGTCCTCCTTGATTCACGGCTGTCTTTAGTGGACCATCTAACGGCCGTGACAAGGGGGGCATTCGCATAGGTTCGCCTGGTGCGCCAGTTACGACCCTTTCTAGACAGGGACACCCTCCGTACGGTCACTTTACCGTCACTTATGCTCTCATCATCTCTCGGTTGGATTACTGCAATGCCGTCTACATGGGACTATCGTTGGGGTGTACCCGGAGGCTCCAACTGGTCCAGAATGTGGCTGCGCAAGTAGTTACGGGTGCGTCCCGCTACTCCCACATGACACTGCTATTGCGCGAGCTGCACTGGTTGTCGGTGGTCCTCCGGATCCGCTTCAAGGTTCTAGTACTCACCTATAAAGCCCTTTTTGGCATGGGCCCGGGGTATCTACAGGATCACCTCCTACTGGCCTCCCACCACCGAGTGCGCTCATATAGGGCTGCCCTCCTCTGGGTCCCCCAGCTAGACAGTGTCGGCTGCCAGTCCCCAGGATGAAGACTCTGTGGTCGCACCGACCCTCTGGAATGGGTTGCCCACCGAGTTCTGGACGGCCCCCGACCTCCGCACCTTCCGCGCCGACCTAAAGACATGGCTTTTTCACCAACTTCCCTGATCTGTTGTGGATTTTAACTTGGGGATTTTAAATTGGTTTTAATATTTTTAACTCTTATTTATTGTTGGGTTGTTTTATTGTTGTGAGCCACCCCGAGTCCTGCGGGAGAAGGGCGGCATATAAATCTGACAAAATAAATAAATAAAAAATGTGTGGTTATATTTAATTCACATATTTTTAAATTACTTCTCTTCCATTTTTATGTTCCTAAATACCTTTTTTGTTTTATTTTGATCTAATAGTTGGAAACAATACAAATGCAGCTGGATTCGCTGACGTGATACTATGTGAAGACTAATTTCTCCATCACCTTCCAACTGTTTTAATACTGAAGATATAAGGGCTGAATATATTTGCTGAAATATTCAATGGATTGCTATCAATAAATGATTTAAGTTTCTTTGATCATTCACATTAGATAAATGAAATCATTGTTAAGAAAATTTTGGTTACACTTGACTATATGGTATTCAACTTTTAAGTGAAGCAATGTACTATATTATTGTGCAGACTTTTGAATTATGAAGTCTTCAGTTTTTGTTTTGCATTTGCATTGTGGATGGCAGTTTATATAATACTGTAGCATAATAAACTGCATGTTATCATTATCCAAAGTATGCTTAAACAGTAGAAAAAGATAATGAAATTGCTAAAACATTGGCTCCAATACTAATATCTTACCCATAAAAACAACAGTGCAAATACTCTAACTTTGGACTATTTTAGTTTATTACTTAATGCTTTTGTATTTGCTGCCAGATTTTCCAACTATGACAAATAGCAAGGTCTGCTTGTTTTTGAATGCTTCAGTGATTGCTAAAACGCTTTAAAGGACAATTGCCCTCTCACGCATCAAAAAAAGAATAATGAGAATTTCTTAACAAATTCAGTTGTTTACTTGATGAACATTTTACCACCAAGATTTGATTTTATAGATTCCCAGCTTGAAAGAAATTAAAATTAAATTAAAATTAAAAAAAACAAGGCCCTTTTTAGTAAATCCAAGGCAGCGGGAACAAGGTCCAGTGCTACAATGACGGCGGAAACTATTGTCGATGCAGATTGTTGATGTGCTTTTTAGGGTGCCTTAATGGTAAGAAGCCGATGAGTTATAATGCACACATTACATTACTAATTGGAAAAGGTAACTAATTATGGGTAATCTTTTGCATTTCCTAGCTTTCCCTAGGTTTCTTCTTTTCATTCAAAAAGTAGCTGCTGGGTGCACAAATAAATGCATTTAACAATGCCAATTAAAAGTCCTGGCAGAAGGTTAAAATTCTCTGCCAAGTGTCCTTGGTGTAATAACTAATTGCCATTGCTACAGCTGGGATATTATACTTAGAATAGGATTGAGCAAGTTTCAGAAATTATATGGAAATGTATTGGGCCTCAGGTAAACCCAGCAGCACCTTTCTGGTATTCATTTAGGGGGGACCCCACTTTTTTCTAAGAATTCATGCATCCCTTAACTGGACCAGTAAAAGGAAAATGCTTTTTTAAATTTGTTTTACCCACAAACTCAAGTAGTTTATTATGGTTGTGCAGTTGACTTGGAGAGATGCTTAATTGGACAATGCCAGAAACAAAATGCCATTCCAGTATAAAGTGGCTCAACAGAATGATTAACTTCACCTCTTTGATACAAGATAGGAGTTTTGCCATCATGTGGAGGAAACAGTCTCCAGATCAGTGACAGAGTGATGTGAACAAATGCAGAATGCTTTGTGCTAGGAATTGAAGGCTCTCCCTGTGAACAAGGAGCTTTGGCACACACACAAGTGGACAATCAAAGCCAGTGGAGAAGCTTCCCAGCTGCAGTTTCTAGGATCAGGCTTCTAGCACAAGGACAAGGTGTCATAAAAGTTAAGAAGTATTTTTTTCTCTTCAGAGCAGTGAGCAATTTTCTTTCTGTCCTGTCACAGTTATGCCATCACAGTTAGATGGCAGAGCCCAGTGGAGAGATAGTAGCAACACAGAGAAACCACATAGATTTCGTAGAGACACATCTTTGTTTTAAAGTTTGCAATCATTACGGTAGTGAAAGATAAGCAAGTTGAGGGAGCAGATGTTTTAATTATATCTTCGGGCAGGAGTCCTTCCTCTCTTGACAAAGGATTCAGAAGGGTCTGATGCCAAGGCTTGAAATATTTCTGATCCTACATCCAAGTGGCCTTCCGGACAAATACTAACTGATGGACTAAGGTGAATGATTTCTGCAACAGAAATCTTCCAGCTGTATCTAACCCTGCAAGGAGATTATAAGTGGTCATATAAGTGAATCTCCTGCTTCCTGTTATTGATATGGTGAATGGAGAATTATGGATCATGGACTTGAATCTTGTCTGAAGAAGGAGCCTAACAGCGTGGACACAAAGGAAGATGAGATCTCCAGCTCTAAGAAAATGAAGTAGCAACCTCTTCACCACCAGTGTCTTAGGTGTGTGTATACACAAACACATGATATGGAAAGATCATAAAAGAGGCTGCACAAAACTCGGCACAAGTGGCTGTATTGATACTTGAGTGAGCAGTACATCCCTAATTGCTTTGCCATGACTCACATCGCCTGTGGATGATTTAGCCATTCATACAAAACTGGAAAGGATTTTGAGACATAAATGTCTTTGGTCCTATTAATGGATAGGAGTGCAATTGAATTAACCCCAAAGTTTTATTTTTCTTTGCAAGTTTATTCTATAAATGAACATAATGTAGGTCAGTATAAAGCAATGTATGGTAACTGAAATATGTTTACATTCTAAAACTTTTAAAGGCTGTATTTATAGGGGGAAAATGCAATATCAGATTATTGTCACTTAGAAATTATGCTTCAGGGAGAATGTTTGCAATGTTCAAGTCAAGCCATTATTGATTGGCACATTAACACTTCTGCAACTTTCTGCAAGATACTGCATTAATATTTCTGCAACTTTCCTATTTTGATTGAAAAATACCCACACACGCATTGCAGAAGGACTTTTTTCTTACATTAAAACCAGTCGAAATAATTATTTGTGCAAACTCTTAAACTCACTTTAAATTCACCCGAGTCAATTAGGAGTAACCTTCAGTTTTGCTCTACCTATTTCGTAGACAATATGGATATCAGTAAGCAAAATTAATTTTGAGGCACAGTTGGAAACAAGCATAAAACATGCTGTTGATTCATCTAGTTTCATTTAGTTTGGAGATTATGATAAACTGATAAATTTATCAGATTATGAAAGCTATACAATTCTCTACTTTTCCAAATTGTCCACATATATAATTTCCAAGCAGTCAGCATTAAAGTTTTTCAGTTCATGTACATTTAGGCTAATGTACTTTTTAAGAGTATTGCAACTCAACATACTAAATTCTGTTAACATGGTTGATAATTAAGAAAAAACAAACAATGGATGTATAGATGGAAGTCTTCAAATACCTTATATTGTAGATGTTTTAGATGGTGAGGATTGGGAAAAATAAATACTTCCATATTGCATGCTTTAGCAGTCTGTGCAGCATTGACTAATGTTACTGAGGAATAAGGGGGTAAACAATTTCAGATTTCCAGAGGCTGTTGAAGTGTTTATACTGCTTCAATGTTAAAATAAAACAAGTCAATACAAGATTTTATTGCACAATTATCTTTACTGATCTGATTTGTTTGTTTGTTTATTGTTCCTTGCCTTTATTATTTTTTATAAATAACTCAAAGCAAGCATACTTAATATTCCTTCCTCCTATTTTCCCTACAATAGCAACCTTGTGAGGTGGGTTGGGCTGAGAGAGTGACTGGCCCATGGCCACCCAGCTGGCTTTCATGCCTAAGGCAGGCCTGCAATTCAAAGTCTCTTGGTTTACAGCCTGGTGTCTTAACTACTGGATCAGTGGTTCTCAACCTTTTCTACACTATGGATCCCCCCCCTTTAAATACCTTGTATGGCCACTGACCATGGCCATGGATCCCCAAGACATAACTCAAGATTTAAATCATAACATTTCTAGCTTTTATGGACCCACTGTGATAACATCCTTGCCCCCAGGGGTCTGCGAACCACAGGTGAGAACCACTGCACTAGACTAAACTAGTAAAAAACAAAACAAAAACAATAGACATGATTTTCATGCAGAACACACTGTCTTCACTTCCAGTAGCTAGCAAACAAGGTCCACTTAACAAAAGGATGTTGAAGATCTGGAAATATGGCACTTTCTGCTTTTCATCTTTTTATTAATTTTCCAGGTTGTTTTATGTTGCTTATTAACAAATTAAATTCGGTTTGTTGGTTGGTCTGAAACCTTGGAGAGCTGCTGCCAGGGTAAGAAAAACTGGATTTGTTGGCCAAGAATTTGCTCATGTTCTTTATCAAGTCATAAGTTCCCAGTCTCTGCAAGCCAAATGAAACAACATAATTCTGTACAGAAATGCTAATGGTAAAAGCACAGCTATAATTTTAAGGAGGTAAATGCCACTTTTGTTTAAGCAAGACTAAAATGGAATAAATACAACAGATAATTGTATTCTATAGTTATGTAGAATTTATGAAATGACTAAAGCAAAACTATTGCCCAGCTTAAAAATATGAATTATTTCCAGAATTTGTGATAATTTATGCTGAAAGATGTCAAAAAAGCAGTGGAAGCATTTTTGCATTAAGCAGACCTGAACATAAAATCTTAAGACACTGGATACTTTATTTTTTTTATTTTTGCTAAGCTAGATAGATATAATTTATCATCAAAACTAAAATGGTATATTTTGTACTCATTGAACACATTACAGGATTCTTCTTCATGATGCTAAATATGTGTTCCCGAGAACTGAAGAAATTATGTTATTTTGAGCATTTGGAATTTATCTGAAATATTCCCTAAAAGTGTTTTGTCATTACGCCACTATTAACGTGGTAAGTCTGAGCAAAGAAACAATACATTTTTCAGGAGTCTTATTTAAGCAGACCTCTAAAAGCACAAGAAATTGACTTTTAAACAGATGACTAGGCATAAATGTTTTTAGCATGAGCGGATTCTGAAAAGAAGAATTTTCTATCTGCTGGAAGGCCACGTTAGACCTAGACCTACACTTTTACAGAGATCACTTAATTATTGCTCTTATTACTATCAGCTTGACTGGGGCAAACCTGGAGGATACTTGATTCACTCAGCAATTATTATATGGCTTTTTAAAAGCCTGCTTTTGATCCTTTGTTGTGATTAGAGCCTTTTTACCTCACCTTTTTTGCCTTCTTTTTTTTGGTATTGTGTGCTTCATCTTGTTATCCACTTGGAATCCATTAGAATTGAGGCAAGCTATAAACACTTGAAAATAAAAATAAAAAGTAAACGCTAATTGTGTGACCTGCAAAGGGGAAGGCAGGCTTTGATTGTTTTGACAGTCATAGTCCAGTTTCACTGACGTGCATATCCACTTGCTAACTTCTGGAAAAGAAGATTCTGTTCATGCATATGGAAATTTTTCTGAAGCAGATCAAATTGGAAGGATTCTCTCAGTATAGTAGCAGGAGACAAGAAATTATAGATTCATGCCCCATTATACATAAATTGGGACCCCTTGCTTATTGTGCTTCAATTGGGTTCTGTTTCTGTAAATTATGCTCTATCTAGTTTGGCCACAGTATACCATTTGTCAGTGAAATCTCTAGAATTTGTTGACATTCACAATTATCTGGGTGACATGCCAGCAGTATCTTCCAAATGAAGCAAGGAAATGTACATTGTGTAAGAACGCTGCATTCATTCAATTAAAAGGTTTAGCATCATTTTTATTACTTTGTATTTTCTGGCTATAAGTTCTGTCTATAATTAGATTAGTAAGGAAGCAATCGGCACAACCAGAGCTGTCAGAAAGCAGGTATCTCTGTTGCGTAGTTATTTAGACAAGTAACTAGTTACTGTAATTAATTTTGCAAAATGAAACTTTTTCAGTGTTTTTTATTAAATTGTTACTTGATAACAGCGTACTTTCTTCAGACTTGAATTGTAACTCTTAAGAAGCAATGCATAAAAAACTCAAAAAGGGATTGAGTTTTTCCCCAGGTGCACTCACCTATGTGAAGCCTAACAATTCAAAATACATATTTATATTTAAATAGGTTTCAGGGCCAATTTTAAAACGAATTAGGTTTCCCCCTTTTTTGGACATTCCCCTGCCCCCTGCCCCCGCCCAATTGTTTGTGTTGTTACATATTCTAATTTTCAGGTTCAACTAAATAGGCCTTTTTCTCCAGCAGCGAAACATTTAAATCTTTTTATTGGATTATAGCCACTGGTGGCACTTAGCTTTTTGCTCTGTTTATTTCTCTGTATTGTTATCTCCAATAATGCGTAGCTGCAGATGTTTATTATCTGAAGAACATTGTTTGTGCTTAAATTCTTCTCAACCAAGAAACTAACATAAAAGCCTTGAGCAAAACTGCATCACTTTCAGCCTAATTTATTTAAGAGGAGAGTGGTATGAATAAAACAGTAGGTCCCCATATATGTCACACTGAGTTCCTTTGGGAAAATGCAAGATATGGGAATGGCAGGTAAAGAACACATGCAGCTATATGATGCTTCAGTAGAGGATTCAGTAATGAAAGAACAGAAACCCATCATTTTGGAATAAGATTTCGTGTTTTGATGATCATGAGAACCAAGAGGAAACAGTTTAGGATAATGAAGCATGAAATGCTGGCATATTGTATTTTGGGCCTCATAGGCTACTTTGCTTGCAGTTCTTTATCTCTGATCTGCTGCCTATGGAATTGAAACTTAGCGTGAATGAGAATTTTGCCCATTGGGTGTTGAGATCTGTGATTTATTAAATTCTGCTTAATGTGGAATAAAACTTCATGGAGAGAAGTTTATTGGAGTGTTGAGAAATATAATCAGGAGGAAGAAAAAAAGTCCTAGTGAGCAAATCAATCAATCAAACAAACAAACAAAAAAGTTTGCATCCATTGTAAGTTTTATTAATGCATTAAAATTGTGGCCTCTATTGGTTTTAAAACTTATTTTGCTCTCCCTCTTTCTCCCTCTGTCTCCCTCTCCCCCTCCTTCCATCCTTCCATCCTTTCTCTCTGAAGTTCCAGCAGGCAGGAAATTGATTTAAAATGCTACTATTAACAATAACAATCCAAACATTTTGTGGGGGAAATGTCATAAACTGATATGACAAGTTATAGAATATGTTGAATTCAGTGAAATTGTTTCTGAAAAATCTAAATCAAACTATATCAAATATTACTCTTAAGGTAGATCTATAAGTTGAAAGGTAAACATGAAAAACAGATTTCCTATTTCAATTTGTTGAATCATAAACAATTTACAGATTTCTGTCTAGGCTACCTTAAAGTTTCTTCCATGGAGGTTGAATTTTAATATGAGACCTGTTATAACATTAAAATTAATTGAATTAAGCAAACTGTTTAATAGTTATGTAAATGTTTTAACACATTTTATACTCAATTTTATGTTAAAAATTGAGTAGATACTTGATAGATCCTATCGATGTGTGCCTTATTTCTAGTTGGCATAGTTATGGGTCTTTGGATTGATGAGACAAGACTTAGCACTGCAAAGACTTTCTTTGAACCAGGTTGTGTTTTTCTATCTTGATTTATTACAGATAATTGTAGTTATGAGATTGAGTATTTCAACTAGATAGTTTGGCAGGTAGCATTCAACAAGTGTATATAAATAGAGCTTCAGTTCTCCGTCCCTCTTCTGGCTTCTGGCTTCAATTGATTTATGGTATAATTGCTCTACAATTCTGTAATTAACTATTTCCCTGACTCAAGTAATATTGCTTCTTAACATCTAGCAATTATTAAACTTCTCAGAGAGTTAATAAAGGACTTCAGTTAAAACTTAGCTGTCATTTTATGGAAGTTGATGTAGCCTTATTTTTGATGTCTTCAGTTCCTTTAGATCCCTATGCAAATCCAGGATAGACAGATCCCATTCAAAAGGGTTTTCCTTCTCTTTGGTGATCTTGAATAATCTCAGAACCTCTTTAGCAGTCTGAAATTATCTACTTTCATCTTTGTTTGCTAGCTTTTTTCTTCTGTTTCTCTTGAATTGTAATGGTCTAATGCCCAGGTTATTGTGTTGGGGGTTAGACTCACCTCCAACCAGGGGTGGTATTCACTTACTTTCCCTACCGGTTCGCAAATGTAAACGTGCTCGCTCACTTCGTTCACACACATCCTGTCCGTGCGTGCACCCGGCCTCAAAAACGTGACTAAATAGCATGACTTGGAGCTGGGGCTGGTGGGCGGCTGGGTGGGTCCACCCACGATTTCCGCTACTGGTTTGGGTGAATCGGTCCGAACCGGCTGAATACCACCTCTGCCTCCAACACTTTTAACTTCCAGGGCCGTCACCCGTTTCAATTCTCTCTCATAAGATATTGCATGTATATGAAAAACCTTATTGCATATGTTGTTTTCTCAGCTATTTTCTCAGCTTATGTTTTTACTGTAACTACAGCTTTTCTGGAAAGTCACACGGCAATATGGTCAATATTGTGCACTTTTTCCATTTTGCTATAGACATCTTTTTCAAATGGTTTATCTTTTTTTGGACATTGCCAATTTACATATATGATCTTTTTAAGTAGTTATATTCAAATACTAATGAGATTTTTGGGGAGAATATAGAGTCAAAAAAGGGGAAAAGTTTCATGATCCATCCATATTAATCTGAGGTAAAGATTCATTATGCTGAAGGCAATTTAGTCCTTCATAGGTACACAAAAGATTGTAGACTGAGGTGTGTACAAATTGTGGGAAATACAAGTTTATTCAGTTCATGTTTTTTAACAAATTAATCTTACAGTACTTTACAACAAAGTATTAGTTTTTCAAAAATTTTGTAGATGAAACAGAAGCATGCATAATGGTTATGTTTTTTACAAATGATTTTTAGTGTGCACACTGGAACCATAGTTATTTTATTATTTATTTATTTGTTTGTTTGTTTTAATTTGTATACTGCCCTTCTCCAGCAGGACTCAGGGCGGTGAACAGCCAGAATAAAACAGAACATACAAAATTTAAAAATAGTTTAAAAATAATTAAATATTTTTGGCCGTAATTTAAAACAACCCAATTAAAATCAATTAAATTTAACCAAAACAGTGGGATCAAGCCAATATGCATATTTTAATATGCATACTGAGAATTAAATACATGTTCCTATCGATTTCTTCACAAACAGGAAACTATTTACTGAAAACTATCCAGTGAGCAAAGCTCTAGATAGTACAGTTTTGTCTCAGTTTCGAATATTAGATGATACTTATTTCTACACAAGCACATTATTCCTTCATATTATTAAATTCCAAAACAAGACATCCCCTGATAATAAGCCCAATTGGGCTTTTGAGCGCATGGCAATAAGGTCAAGAGCTTATTTCAGGGTTCAAAAAAATAAAAGACAGGGTCTTATTTTTGGGAAAACATGGTATATATTTGCATGAAAGCAAAACTGAAAATAGATGCTGTGCCTTATTACACCCAGTTAAATAATTTTGAGCTTTAAACATTTGAGATGTGTTAATTTCTCATCCTGAGAGAGATGAAATTTTCTACTGATGTTTCTCCTGTCATCAGTAGTTCTGTCACCAAAACCATGACCGCCTTATGTACTTCTCTCACTAAGGGATGCTGCCTTTAATGCACCTGAAACAACTGTACCACAAGATTAAATTTTTCCGCTTTCATGTAAAGTTTTCAAAAGTCTGTAAAACATGAAAAAGCAACGAAGGTTTGGGGATGTTGTCATCAAGACTCAGCTGTCATAAGTGAAGTGCTGGTTCAAATACCTTAATCATCTATGAATTTTAATGGATTCAAGGGGGAAAACATATTATTTCTGAGTGAAATCTTCCGCACAAGATTGCCATTTACAGAGCTTCTTGGGAAAAGGGCAGGCAGAGCGATAATACCACTCTAATAATAAGCTGCTGAATAATATCCTTCAGTAGTGGAACTGATCATGTCCCCACTTTCCTGGATTTCTGAAAACAATTTGCTCTGCCTATAATATAGTGGATGAAATGCACTGAACATTTTTCATCACCCATCTTTTGAACTGAATGGGCCTTTCAGAAGAACAGCATTAATTTTGCTCGGTTGCATGAGAAAATTGCTCAGTGGATTCAGCTCCATATTAATCTCTTATTTATCTCCTGAGATCCCAGCTTAAAGGACTTGCCTGTTTTCTTAAGCACTCCCCTCCCACTTTTAGTGGGCTAGTTTGTTTAGCACTTCTTGAACTGACAAAGTGTTTCATTTTCTTTCTAACACTTCACTTCAATAGTCTGTAAAATGCATCTGGGAAAAGAGCCTTGTCTTATCCATCAGCGTTATTTCAAATAAGTTTTTTTAAAAAATCAAATATCAATACTGTTTAAAGGAAAGATGCAAGGGGGAAATGGTCAGATTATACACACATATTCGCTGAATGTGTTGCTGGGAGGTGAAGAGTCATGTGGTTAATAACAGAACAGAACAAAACAAACAAACAAAAGAAAAACCCAAATCCAAAATTGCTGAGCTCTGGGTATAGCACATAGGATACAAGTGGCAATGTATTCTGCTTTCCAAGCATCCATATAAAGAACGAGAGTCGTGTGTTATCTTTTTTTCACGCTTTATCTGAACAGCAATTCAACACATAAGGACCTTGTTTCTTACTTCATTTGATGCTATAGATCCTTGTTTTCAAAATGCACAATCTAACAAATTATGTATGTGGTTTTTTAAAACAGATCTATATTTTCATCCTGCAAAAAGCCTTATTCATTTGACTTCCCAAGTTGCCCTACATTTTCCTGTTTCAGGATAGCTGACAGCAGGAAGTAGCTGTTCCATGTGGAAAATTCTAAGGAAGGATGGGCTCTTTAAATTTAGGAATAATGCATCGTTCTTCACAACATAGGCATTAGTTAATCAAATTCAATATGTTTAAGTGATAGAACTCTCAAAAAAAATCATACAACAATTTTCTCCCCCCTGCTGTAAGTTAATTCTTCCGCCTATTTTCAAGCTAGAGATGCTGCCATCTTTTCCCCCTCATTATGTGGCTTCTTGGGCAGAGTTGGAGCTAACTTCAGATTTATTGTGCTATCTGGATCAGGGGCTATTGAAATTGTTTTACTTGTTGATTGGGACCCACTCAGAGTTTGATATTAGATGGCTGCCTATATAAATGTTCTAAAACAAAAACAAACAAACAAACAATGCTATAAGCTTCAAAATCTAGTTTTTGGAAATACAAAATGGTGACCATTTGTGATTCAAATGATATCGCAGACCCAAGATAAGCTTCCAGTTGTAGCTCATGATCGTGTCATTTGTATGTCCTGGTCTGCAAATTATTTAAGCTAGAGATGCTGCCATCTTTTCCTCCTTTTTATGTGGCTTCTTAGGCAGAATTGGTGCTAACTTCAGGTTTATTGTGCCATCTGGATCAGGAGCAGCTGCCATTTGGAATTTGTGGAATCCAGAACTTGAAACATATAGATTTCATGGGTTGAAAGCAGGGGTGAAATCCAGCAGATTCTGACAGGTTCTGGAGAACCAGTAGCGGAAATTTTGAGTAGTTCGGAGAACTGGCAAATACCACCTCTGGCTGGTCCCAAAGTGGGGAGAGAATGGGGATTTTAAAGTACCTTTCCCCTGGAGTGGGGTGGAAATAGAGATTTTGCAGTATCCTTCCCCTGCCATGCCCACCAAGCCACGCCCACAGAACCGGTAGTAAAAAAATTTGAATTTTACCACTGGTCGAAAGGCTATAGGCTACTATGGGGGGTAGGGGAGGAGTACTGTTACTTCACAAAGACTCTTTCACATTGAAAAAAGAGGTGTCATTTGGAGCCATAAATGCTTTTGCGGCCTTTTAAAGGTCAATGTATAATATGTTTCTTACGAGGGTTTGTGCAGCTTTTGGGGATGACTTTATCAAATGCAGCCAAACCTGGATGTGGGTGTGAAACAGGACTTGAATAAACTGCAGGAATAAACTGGTTGACTATGAATTTATACTTTTTTTTCTAGGGTTCTGGGGCTTAAAATACTGCACAGGACTAAGTTATCTATGGGCCTGCTTCTCCCTAAGGACAGCTATCTGTTTTACCAGACCAGATAAGGTGGGCATGCTCCTAGTCCTTTCCCTTAAGATTCGCCATCTTGTGGAATCTAGGAAGTCTGCTTTTTCCTTTGGCAGCTGCAGTCCTATGGAACTCCTTTCCCCTTGAAATTTGGCAGATCTCTACCCTCCTAGCCTTCTAAAATGAGCTGGATTTTCCTCAGATAGACATATGATAGAGTGAAGTGGATGAGATAATTCAACAAAGAACTGCATGTTGGTGCTAGGTTTTTAATGTGTATGATTTTAATAAATATATATCATTTTCTTTTATTATTGAAGTTGTTTTATTTGTTGATTGGGAGCCACCCAGAGTTTTATATAAGATGAGCGGCTATATAAATGTTCTAAAACAAACAAACAAACAAACAGACAGACAGACAGACAAACAAACAAATGCTATAAACTTCAAAATCCAGTTTTTGAAAATACAAAATGGTGACCATTTGGGATTCAAATGATATAACAGACCCAAGATAAGCTTCCAGTTGTAGCTCACGATCTTTGTGTAATGAGGTCAGATGGCCTGAGTATATCTAGCTAGTAATGGCTGTTAAGTGACAGGAAGAGAATGGTTAGATTTGTGTATACAAATAATTTTAAATCCAGAGGAAGAAGGCTTTAACCTTAATATCAAACACTGTTTTACAATAATATTTCTCCATTTAAAATATTTCTCTAAGACTATAATGCAGACTTAACAGCTACCAAAGCTGCAGGTGCCTTTAGCTTCTGGCAGAACATTCCTTGGTAATTAAGCAAAATGGCTGATTTATGCTGGTGACCTCTCAAGGCCCTGTGGAGAAAGAAAAGGATTATACCTCTTCAAGATTAATTACATCATTTATTTTCTGTGTTTAATATTAAAAAAAAAAAGAGAAAAGTCCAATAGCAAAGGCAAAAAATTATATGAATTGAAGAGAGATCAGATTGGGAAAATGCTTAAGATAATATAAGGATACTTTAGAAATTTATTTTTAAAAAGTCAGAAAGAAAAAAAGATGTTGAATGTGACACAGTCTGTAAGAGGTGCTGAATTTGTTTTGGTTAGTTGGATGTCAGATATTGGTTTCTTGCTGACTTTTATCTTGTTTGTCAATGGCATAGTTTATAAAATGGATCAGGTAGAGAACCTGAATGATAATGAAGTTAAAACCAATAACATTTTTACTGATTACAGTTAAACAATGGTATTACTAAAAAGTCTGGATCCAATTAAAAGGCAACGAGTAGCATCTTTCCAATCCATCTCCTGGTATACTGTTGGCATAGCTGCTGGCATTGCATTTTGGAAAATGGCAAATTCATCTTCTTCTTATGCATTCTAGAAACTCGCTATCTGCTGTTCTATTGCTAAAGAGATTTAATCTGGTTTTTCACTGCAGAATCTGTACCAACATCAAACAGGGGAACCTTATTCCTGTATTCTGTTCTGAAAGGTGAATCTATTTAGGCTTAAATGGTTCATTCTTTTTACAGTATAAGCCTGCCATCAGGATGACAATTTGAAGTACTCCAGATTTTTGTTGATATACTTCCCTTTTAATATCAGGCTTGCTTGTGACCTTCTAATATTATAAATAAAAAAATATCAACATTTTAGAAGATTCTTAAAGTGAATATAACAATTAAACCAGGCTTAATGGATAAATAACTTAGAGAAAAAGGTGAAACTTTGCTGTTGTTGACAATAGCAAGAATTCTTTATGTACAAAAATACAAAGATACTCATTCATCGAATGACTGAATGCTAGAAAAACTGATCGAACTAGCAGAGACGGCAGAGAAAAGAATACCTCCAATGTTGTTTCTACTTGGAAAGAAGTCTTGCTTTTGCTGCTTGAGATGGGGAAAAAATGAAACTTTGGCATTCAATTTTTCTGATAAAATAAGTTTGTCATTATAGAAATGGCTAGTACAAATTAAGTATGTAAAACTAAAAATCAATGTAATGATTTTATTCTATTGTGCTAAAAGGAATCAGAAGTTAATGCTTTTCTTTCTTTTTTCCTCTTTACTCTAAACTTCTTTTCCCGCCCTTTCTCTTTCCAATTTACACACCTATTTTATAGCTTGATAAGTTTAATAAAATTATTAAGACACAAAAGCTTTAACCAGATTAAAAAAATAACAACATTTTAGAAGAATGATATCCATTGAGAGCTTGTATCAGCCCTAAATATAATTATATATTTCACTGCATCAGTAGGGCCCAGTCTAAACCAATCTTCATGTTTTTTCTAAGCCTTGGAACTGAAGGCTCTTTTAAATTATAAAAAAGAAAGAAAGAATATATATTAATTTTTTTAAAAAAGCAGAAGGGCCTTTTCCCCCAGGCACACATGGACCTTGAAAAGTCAGACTGTTTTAACGAACAACAGAGAGGTCCTGTGTTTTCTTGCACATCAGCTCTCAAAAACATATTTGAGATCATTTTCAGAGGGAGCACAGCCATATCCTGTGTTGCCAGAATTTCTGTGCTAATATCTTTCAGTCACATTTAAGATTCTGGAGGTTTAATGTTGATTTAAACGGTACCATTTTAAGCCTCAGTATATGCTGCTTCAATAACCTATTAAATAACTGGCGATAAAGAAAAGGAAGAACATTCAGTGTTATGTCCTTAATTATTTGTGTTTAGTAAGAGTACCAGTCTATTTAAAAATCAAAGTCAGTAACAGCAGCAGTTCTGACTGAAGAAAAAAACAAGGAGGCTGTTATATAAGGAGGTGCTATCTCTTGTTTTCTCAGAGCAGAGATGTACTTTAATTCCTGACATCCAGTAAAAATTATTTTATACATACTCCCCCCCCTTATAATAGCTGCTCTTTCAAACTCTGAAGATTACCTGGGACAGAATTCTAAATGAATTTGTACAGTATGTAAGAGAAGGGAAGAGATTAGCATTTGGATATAAATCTGCTTCTTAATAAGGACTCTGTTCAGATGATATCCTTACTTGTAAGACTTAGCATGTGAGCAGCCCTTTTCTTTTCTAAGTCACACAGTGATGCCATTGACTTACTGGCCATTCACAGAGATAGTGTGATTGTACGCAACAGAGAGTAGACAATAATTAACCCAGTATGAGCATTAGCTTTTAACTGTTTTTAGAGCTTTACTGAATATTTGTAGGAAACTTGTTGGAGGATTTAAAAACTCATAACATACTTGAGACCTCCTTAGTCTGCTGCCTTCCAGATGATCTTTGAATACATTGGTTAGAAATTCTCATAATTACAGTTCTACAGCATTTCTAGGGTGCTGCTGTTGTAACAATAATGCCAAGACATCTTTATTTTAAATTTGTGAATGCTTGTGCATGTTTGTAGTGTTTATATCCTTTAATAGAAAATAAAAAGTATAACCTAATTATGTAGAAACTTCATGAATTCAAAGAGAGAGACAAAGAAATTATTCATTCTGAAGAAAACTTTCATATTTATTTGAGAGTATACATAGATTATATTCTCATTTTTGGTACAGGAGATCTATATCATACTGATTTATATCAGATAATATCATAAATTAACCTTTAAGCCCAATGTGAGTTTGCTTGCTATTACAGTAAATTAATTTAACTTGCTTTTCCCTCAAATATTGTATTGATACCTTCAGTTGGATAGAGATTGTCTGACCTCATGCAACAATCTAAAAATTTGAAACTGAAAACAAATACCTGAATATATATTAGTTGAACATACAAAGAAATGTTTAATTTCTAAATCTGTCTGCATTCAGCTGACATCAATACCATAGAGTCAATTATAGTGAAACTAACAATTTAGCATTAATTGGGATTTCCAGCATGCATCCATCAGAAGATGGTACAAAAGGTACAAAATTCTATTCCTTCCCTAGCAAATGTTGGTTTCTGCACATGAGGTCTTATAATCGAAACTGAAGTTTTATTTTATTTTAATCTATGAAATAATCATGAGGAACAATTGGGAATAAACTCAAGGACTATTTCCTTTGGAATAAGGAAATATATGGGGAAAATACTCAGTCATGTAGCTTTAAATTAACACTTTAGCTCTATCAACGTCAAAGGCAACAAAAATAATCAGACACAATATTTATCTTGCTTAATTAGTGCTTAATCTTTTTGCATACAGTATGTGTCTGTATTTTGATATAATTAACTGTTTAAACAGAAACAGAAAAGTCAGACTTTATAATGGTTCATTGGGTTAAGATCCTCAATGCTCTGTTCTTCATCCAGAAATAGAAACTGAGGTAAATTTACCACTTATGACCACAGAGCAGCATGATATCTCTTCATTCCAAACTTCAAGCTGCCGATCCACACAGCAGGAGAGAGATTCATTTTAAATTAAATTCCACATGCCAAGAACCAGACTTCAAAAGCAACGAAGCAAAATTGTTGCTTTGACACTGCAGGTTCTAGAAAAGTCTGCACTAAGGGTTTTTGGTCCCCTCTATTTGCTATGAAAATTATTTTTTCTTCTTAGAGAAATTAATTTTTAAAAAAGAGGTATGGAAGATCTTTGAAAAGGGCTCTGTTAAAAACCAATGATGGTTATCTTTCTACTATTCAATAGAAGACAAAATAAGGGATATATGGAGCTTAGAGATATAAGGGCTATATAAAGCTTAGCAAAACAACCCAGTTTTAAAAAAATAAGCAGCTGTTATGCAGGGTCTAACTACCTTAGTGTGTGGGACACTGTGGATTATACTATGGAATGAAGGACATATGATCTGCCTCAACATGCCTCCATTAGCTGTAATTAATTTTGTTGCTATAGAATTGCCTACTCCTCCTGCCGCCTCTATGCTTATAATTAGATGAGGAACACTCATTTTTCAAGAGTTTACAAGGAAAAGCTATTAGCTTCATGCAGGCAATTGGCTGATACTGTCTATGCTTCTCAAGCTTTTCGTAGAAGCTGGAGGGGGAGGGCAGGGAGACTAAGGGCAAATTACTCCTGAAGCTATTATAGAAAAAATAGAATCACAAATAAACAGCAATAACAAAAATATGGCCCTTGCATTTGGACACGTGTTTCTAAGAGCCAAAGTATTGTATGCTTTAGAGAGGGCTGCAATTTCCATTTGGTTATTTCAGATGTTTACAATGAAACCCAAATCAACGTGGAAAAATGAGGGATAATCATACCACATCTTTATATTATAAAATCATATAAGTACCATTCATGTATTCATTCATTCATATCATATGGTTCGCCCAGAGGACATTCAAAGCAGTGTACACTTAAAAAGAGCATAATTAAAATCTGATCAAGCTTGAGCTCCATAATATTCCATTATATTCATTAATCTGTGTTTTAGTGGTTTTAATCTGTGTCTGAAATTAAATTTGTGCTGCTTTTCACCTACTGCATATCTGTTCTCCTGTAAATATCCCTTAAGAATATGATGAACATATGCACTCTACTTTCTTGATGTGCACATACGCCTAATTATGTCCATGTCCTCCAGTTATTGTTTGAAAGAAATAAGTACCATTAATGTGAGCATACCGAAAATAAGTAATTCTGAGTTGGATTTCTTAATTTTTAGCCCAGTAATGGCACAGAAAGTATTGTGCTCGCAAGCATATTACATTTGAGAATACCAGCAGTTAGAAAATGTTATTTCCCTTAAGTTGTTGTGAAGGAGTATAAGGATAAAAATGAAGCTGTAATTCCATCATGGAAGGTACTAAATGTAAATAGTATGCATAAATAATGATTCTTCCTCAATAATATAATATATGGATCTCAGAAGGCAGATGAAAACAGCTATATAAAAGTTAGTGACGGAAGAAAGGGAGGCTCCTGAATATTCATTTGGGATCATATGAAAGATAATTGATTCCAATGTTGGATTAACCTTTACTAAGTGAACTGCAAAATATATATAGCTTCATAAATAGGAATATGAATAAGACAGAGAAGAAGAAACAGATGGCAGATCTTCTTAGAATAGAGAGGGCTATTTTCTTAATATGCCCTTTCAGTTTATTCTGTAACAGATTCTGCAGGGCAAACCCAATCTCTTAGATGGATTTGATACCATAAAGCCACATTTAGGAATTTTAGGCATTGGTAGTAGCACATTAATATTCTGTATCATCATTAAATACAATCACTGATTTTTTTTTTAAAAAAAAATTCTGATATCCCACTTGCATCCCATAATGCAAGTCATGACTAAGATGGGTGGCCAATGGAAATTGAACAAACAAACAAATAATGCAGGGCTGTATTGTATTGTGTAACAGTATAATAATAGAATGTATAGCATTTTATACTGTATTATAACTTTCCAAAATGTAATGAAATACACAAATCAGTCAGTATACAAATGTTCTGACAGACTTTCTTCAACCATTCCACATGAATTTAAAATATATTTAAAAGTCTGGTGTAATATAAAGCTTTTACACTGAAAACTGTCCAAATCACTGTCAATACTTGATTTTTGGTCCAAGAAAAAGCATAGATTGATGCAATTGTTTGATTCTTGTATATTATAAAATACGTACAATTGACAACTGGTGGACATGATTGTACAGGAAGTCAATAGGCACTGTATCATGAGTGAGTAATTCCTTCAACTTTAATCCTGTATATCTACAATCAAATTACATATACTTTATTCTGTGTAAATCTTTGCAAAAATGCCTTATCAACTCTTTCTTCTTGGGTCTCTGGTTGCCTAGTTGTGATTTGATTACATCTAACATTGACAAATGCTTGTGATACATTCCTGCAGAAAAGAAACATGAAGCAGTTTGCCTGTCTTTTAAACAAATGTGCTATAATCCTTCTGATTCAAAAAGCTCAAAATTTATGTTACTCTACTTTGGCTACATTCTACTTCCTTTCATCTGGCCCACCGGGAGAAATGAAGGGATTTAATCTGGTCTGCACTCTTGATTTAGTTCTGTATGCCCTTTTAAAAGGCAACAAGACTCCCTATTGGGCAATGTTGGACTTCAAACTTTCAGATTTCCTGGCATCTTCAGAGGCCAAGTAGCCTGCTTTCTGATGGGTACAGGTTGGTGATGGCTGGTTCCTATACCAATTGTAAATCAACTCAGTTTAAGACCAATCAGTAATCAGACCATTTATCTGCCTATAAAGACAGGAGCCCAGGTATCCCTCTCAGTTGCTTGTTGCCCATATAGCAGACCCTCTTACCTCTAAAGATGCCAGCCAGGATGGTTAACAACACATCAAAAAATTGGTTGTCAATGCAGCCCAACAGATACCAGTTGTGAAAACCTATACCAGACTCTCTGTTATTTCCTTCAGTAAATTATATTGGCTTTAATTGAGAATGTATGACCCACCCTGATAATCTTCTTTGTTTAGCTCAACCTTTTAAACTACTTTTTTTTGGTCTTAAATTATAAATGCTCATTTTCAATTTGGAAAAACACTTCCCTGCAGTTTTTCTTAAATCTCTCTGCTGAAATTGCGAACTTTTGCTGCCATCATGCAGGAAAACACAATTCTTTTAAAAAGGGGTCAAGGTGTTTTTGCTTTTGCTTTTTATCGAGCACATTGTTGAACTGTCTGAAACATTTAACACCAAGAGGTGTACTATTCCAAGAACCATTAATCTCTGCCAGGGATAAATGCTGTATTAACAGGAGGCTATAGAATGTGGTCTTGCACTGGGTTACCCATTAATTTTGACAAATGTATCTGATTTCTATATCTGTTCATATCAAAACACTTTCCATTGAATTCTAGTTTCCAAATTATAGGAAATAATTATGTGGCCTTATCCCACCTTGTGAAATCAATGCTTCTCTGGGCACCACAGTTTATAAAGGATTCAGACAAATTGTGAAAAGTTCAGAGCAGGGCAGCAATATGATCAAAGGAAAAGAAAAAGTCCTATGAAGAGAAACCGAAATAGTTGGGAATATTTAGCTTTGAGAAGACAGAGACAATGTGATAATATAATAACACTCTTAAAACATTAAAAGGATGTAACACTTGAAGAAGGTCAAGCAGGACATGAAATAATGAATTTAAGTTGGAGGAAGGCAGATTCCAGTTGAATGCTAAGAAAAATGTCAAAATAGTAAGAGCAAAGGAGCCGATAAATTTTTATGGGCTGGTGTCAAGTTACTTGAAGACTACATCTCACTACTGAAGATAACCCAACTACTTCAGTCATGCCAGGGTAAGCAATTGGTTTCCCCAATTGCTGGGAAGTTTGGAAGGTCAAAACCCAGAAGGTTTTTGATTTTTTTGACAATGGGGTCAGTCCTCTAGAATGGCTTCCCATTGGAGGTTTGTCTATCTTTAATATTGTCTGCTTCTGGAAGAAATTGACAACAACTTTTCTGGAGGGTTTTTGAGACTTGATGCATATATTGTATTTGAATTTTAATTGTCTTATTTTAGAATGCTTCTCCTTGGTAATTGGGTTATATAGAGCTTGCTGTGGAACATCCTCTGGTTACTTCTGCCAGGTTTGCTCCTAATTTAAAAGTCCCCTCGGCTGATACCTTTCCAGTTTCTAGGCCATCCCCTTTGCCTTCCCCATGGGTTCTTGATTATATTGCTGGTCAGTGGGTTGTATCAGGAATCATTCAAGTTGCCTCAGTTCAATGACTTCCATATTTGCATTGGATTGGCTCTATTATGTTTACCCCAGATAGTCTATATGCCCTTTTCATCTTGTGACAAAGGTCTGATAGAAATCAGGCAAGTATTCTTCAAGAATACTTCTATCTTCTATTCCCTCCTCTTAGTCAATTATGAAGATGTTCAAGAGTATTGGGCCCAGGATATAATCCTGAAGTACCTCACTGCATCTGTCCCTCTGTGTGGGTGTAAACGCTCAGCTTCTGTTTTAAAAATTATTGGTCCAAACTGACCAAAAAGGTTGATCTGCTCAAACTTCACTTTTTCAGGTTCCTTCTCCTATTTATACAGATGAAAAATGAAACATCTGAAAATAAATCTGTTACATTTTATACTACTCTTTTCTACAAAAATAATTTCTTTCCAGAAAAACAATTAAAGCAAGTAATAGACTGCCAATCAATTGCATCATCCATTACAATTTCACATGTTTTCCCAGGGGCCATCTCAGGACAATTTACTGCATGAAGCAGACCAGTAAATGGCATTCTTCTTGCCCTGTCCTTCTCTGCCCACATTAGTACATAGGACAGACACCAACTGATGTATTTTGGTACCTGAGGCATAAATTCTCATAAGCACCTCTTCTCACCTTCCAGCAGAAAAGGTTCAGTTGGTTGGACTGGTTAAGTAGCAGGGCTTATGTAAATTGCCACCAAAGTTGGCCTACTTTAACTATAATAAATTCATAATCAACAATTTGCTGCCTTTTCATGACACCCAAAGTCA
Organism: Pantherophis guttatus; assembly: GCF_059756535.1. Taxonomy (NCBI): domain Eukaryota; kingdom Metazoa; phylum Chordata; class Lepidosauria; order Squamata; family Colubridae; genus Pantherophis; species Pantherophis guttatus. The sequence continues at coordinate 51,995,844 of NC_142064.1, forward strand.
ATGGCCTGAGGCAGTTGCCTCAGTCTGTCTAATGGCTGGGTCGGGCTTGACATTTCCTCATTAATCCCCTTTTCACCTTCCTTCCCCAGCCACAGGGCCTCCTGGCCTTTCATGTTGCTGTTTTCTCTGTAAAAAAAAAGACTCTAAGCCACAATTCTCTGTCTCCTTCAAAAGCTTCATTTTCCTAACAGTTGCACTTTCAGAACTTGCTGTTGCCTGTGTGCTGAAGGGAATAAATGTTCAACTTCTCCTAATTCATTGCCAGCGTATTTATGGCCTAGTGACGCCACTGCAGTTTGTGTCATTCTTGATCACAGTTAGCTCCTGACATTGCATTAGCTTTTGTGCAGGGAGTCAAGGTAATTTAATTGAATTGGGAAATAGAAGCAAGAAGAACATCACTCGACCCTATTCTCTCTCTCCTTCTTCCTTCCTGCTCTCAGCCTCATGAGGAAACCTTAGAGAATGCAAAGCTTTAGGCAGGAGCCTGCTTTAAATATGTTACTAATTGGAAATTAGTAAACAATGAAATAAAAACTGGGTGATTGCAGTGTTCCTCTTCAGTAAACAATTTTGTCATCTTTCTGCCCCCTGTCTGCTATTATGTATGTATGCATATAAGAGATATAAGACCAGTGAGACTTGTGCCATGTTGCAGCTGTTGTATTATGCCACAGGGATTTTCTTCAGCTCAAGACATTATCCTAAACCAGGAATCACTAGTGGACCAGAAAGCTTTTCAGCTGGAATTTGAATAAATTAGCACTAGATCACTCATTCAATGTGATAAATTAGCATTCAAATTAGCAATGATCCAAATTCATTGGATCAGCCACTCAGTCACCAGAAGAAAAGATAACTAAGAAGTATCTTCCATGAATCTACTTATCTGATCTATGTTTCCTATGTAGGATTTACAACATCCAGTTTCTTAAAGCAATCCAGCCAATGACTACTAGTCTAGTTACAAAAGAGAAACTTACTTTGTCTTTATAAATTGTTCCTACCACTAAGTATCACATATGTTCCTTCAGCAATTTGCATAAGCTCTATTTTTTTCATAATTGCAATTCCACTTATTTATTTATTTATTTATTTATTTATTTATTTATTTATTTATTTATTGGTTCAACTTATATGCCGCCCTTCTCCAGAGACTCAGGGCGGCTTACAATGCGTTAAGCAATAGCCTTCATACTTTTGTATATACCTGCTTAGTAGGGCTTTTGCCCCCCACCCCCAAGTGGTGTTCTTTTTATACAAAGTCAGCTTATTGCCCTCACAATCCGGGTCCTCATTTTACCTACCTCGAAAGGATGGAAGGCTGAGTCAACCTTGAGCCTGGTGAGATTTGAACTTGCAGTAATTGCAGGCAGCTTGTGTTACTTAACAGCACTTTAGTCTGCTGCGCCACCCAGGCTCTTATCAGGACCTCTGTATCATTACCCATTCAGCTAATCCACTTGATCTGTACAAAACCTGAAATCAGATTGTAAATTCTTATCTAAATTCTGGCTTCCATCTTTTTCCTGTAACTGTCGGACCAAGAGATGGGATCTAGAATCCTGATTGTGCTTAGGAATGCTGGGTGGAGCTGTGTTGTATTGGGTCATGGGTGTCAAACCTGCAGCATCATGTTGCTGTCACGTTGCTGTCACGTTTTGTGATGGTTTTTTCCCCTTCTCAGAGCTGGGCGAACATGGCCTGTGCGTGACGCATCTGACCTGCGGGCTGCCAGTTTGACACCCCGATACTAGGTTATATGTGAATAGAAATGAGCTCTCCAGAAGCACCACTGATAGTCTTGCATAGAGGAGCCCTGATGGTGCAGTGGTTAGAATGCAGTACTGCAGGCTAACTCTGCCCAAAGCCTGGAGTTTGACCCTGACTGGCTCAAGGTTGACTCAGCTTTCCATCTTTTGGAGGTCAGTAAAATGAGGACCCAGATTGTTGGGGACAGGATGCTGATTCTGTAAATTGTTTAGAGAGTGCTGTAAAGCACTATAAGGTGGTATATAAGTCTAAGTGCTATTGCTATTGCTGTAGCATGGGTGGCAAACAAAATTTCTTAAGAACCACTTTCATTCTTAAAGCAACTGTCTCTACCAGTTCTAATGAATCTTTTGCAAGCTCAAATAGCAGCTTATTCAGCATGTGCCATTATTATACTTCATTCCTGACCTGAAAAGAAATAAGCAGACCATTAAAAAGCACTAACTGAATCCAAAGGATATGATTAAGTGGTGATTTCAAATGTTCTAGAAAATGCTGTGCAATAGTTTGTCCTCAGCTCATTTCTATTCACATATAACCTAGTATCAGGGTGTCAAACTGGCAGCCCGCAGGTCAGATGCGTCACGCACAGGCCATGTTCGCCTAGCTCTGAGAAGGGGAAAAAAACATCACAAAACGTGACAGCAACGTGACAGCAACATGATGCCACAGGTTTGACACCCATGACCCAATACAACACAGCTCCACCCAGCATTCCTAAGCACAATCAGGATTCTAGATCCCATCTCTTGGTCCGACAGTTACAGGAAAAAGATGGAAGCCAGAATTTAGATAAGAATTTACAATCTGATTTCAGGTTTTGTACAGATCAAGTGGATTAGCTGAATGGGTAATGATACAGAGGTCCTGATAAGAGCCTTCGTGGCACAGCAGACTAAAGTGCTGTTAAGTAACACCAGCTGCCTGCAATTACTGCAAGTTCAAATCTCACCAGGCTCAAGGTTGACTCAGCCTTCCATCCTTTCGAGGTAGGTAAAATAAGGACCTGGATTGTGGGGGCAATAAGATGACTTTGTATAAAAAGAACACCGCTTGGGGGGGGGGCCAAAAGCCCTTCTAAGCAGGTATATACAAAAGTATGAAGGCTATTGCTTAACGCATTGTAAGCCGCCCTGAGTCTCCGGAGAAGGGCGGCATATAAATCGAACCAATAAATAAATAAATAAATAAGTGGAATTACAATTATGAAAAAAATAGAGCTTATGCAAATTGCTGAAGGAACATATGTGATACTTAGTGGTAGGAACAATTTATAAAGACAAAGTAAATTTCTCTTTTGTAACTAGACTAGTAGTCATTGGCTGGATTATGACCTGGATGACTGAGAATCTCCACAGACATCGAGTCCTTAAAGCACGGTGTCAAACTCACCATGTCACATTGCCGTCACATGACATTTCATGACGTTTTTTACATTCGCGGAGCTCGGGTGGGTGTGGCCTGCGCGTGACGCTCCGGCCTGCGGGCCCAAGTTTGACACCCCTGCCTTAAAGGCTACACTGTGGCTATGAACTTAGATTATATGTATAATTCTTTTAATTGATTTTAAATTTTGTATTGGTATGTTTTTTATCCTTGGCTGTGCATCCCCCTGAGTCCAAAGAGGAGAAGGGCGGTATATAAATTGAATAAATAAATAATAATAATAATAATTTAAGGTAGTCCTTGACTTACAAAACAATTCATTTAGTGACCGTCCAAAGTTACAGCGGCACTGAAAAAAGGAACTTAGAACCATTTTTCACACTTACAACCTTTGCAGTATCCTTATAATCATGTGATCAAAATTCAGATGCCTGGCAATTGGTTTTTACTTATGACCGTTGCTATGTCCCAGGTCATGTGATCATCTTTTGAGACCTTTTGACAAGCAAAATCAATGGGGAAGCTCAATTCACTTAACAACCAGTTTATTAATTTATCAATTGAAGTGGTTCACTTAACAACTATGGCAAGAAAGGTTGTAAAATGGGACAAAACTCACTTAACAAATATCTACCTTAACAATTGAAATTTGGGGCTCAATTGTGGTCATAAGTCGAGGACTACCTGTAATTCCTTGATTTCCAGCTGCTCAACTCATTAGTTGACTGCAAAAATTTTGCTCCTGCAGTTTACTCATGAGGGGCAGCTGTCCAGAGAGTGTCTCATAATCCTTTTTCCTGAGAAATTTCATGGGTCTGAATACTGTATCCGGCTGCTGATTTCAGCCATAATGTCATCCCTTTATTTTCAGGGACAACGTCATTTTGCCATGTCCCTGGGTGGGTTGAAGTTATTGTTGTGCTGTTGTTGAGGACAAGTATCCTGCAGAAGCACAGTAAATTCATCATAGGTTAGGTCTTAATATCATAATGGCTTTCAGATGACATGATTACATTTTGATATATTTTGAAGTTATAGGATACACACTCCATATATATGTAACGAAAAAGAATTATAGCCATCTTTTTAGGACAAGATATACCGCAGCTGCTTTTAAAGTCAGCAGCAACCATGTTATAAATAGCAAGTTCTCAGAATGCTTCACTTTCAATTTCTGAGCATTACACAACTTTGACTAAAGCTGCAGATCTCGGACTTTCTGGCATCTAGTCATTGTTTTTGCAGCCCAGGTCTGATATTTTGTCCTTGATAACTTGATAGCTGATTGAGTTCCTATATAGAACTAAATAATTTGTGAGATCAGTCTTAAGCCACAAATTCTCTTTAATGAGTATCCATGATTTTTTTCTTATACACATGGGGGGAAATGCTAAAAGCTCATTAACCAATTGCTAACTTTCCAGCTGAATATAGAGTATCTGAGGAAATTAGTGTGAATTTTAGCAGTATGCTTTCTGTGATGATAAGCAATTGTCCATAATAGTATCTCACTCTAATTCAGTGTAATCCCTCTCTGCAGAATTATTCCTTTGATTACTTTAGGTTTTGTTCAAGGCAGTTATGCACATTTTCAAACAACAACAGCAAATCATTGTATCCCATTCACCTGTCATACTTGGCAGGACACATTTGGAAGCCAGATATGTTTTTATGGGGGGGGAAAAGGTGATATTGCCATTTTGTTTTGTTCTATTGCTTCCCCTCATTCTTAATATTTTAAAAATTATCAGTGAAACTTGAGAAGACTTCAATATACCAAGGAAATTGTCTCTGGGTACACTGAGATTCTTGATTGACCAGTTGGGAATTTTATAATTATAAAATACAAATTGATAATTCTGTACCAATCAGATTATTGGAAGTTTATCTGAAAGAGACTAAGGCTTGAATAATTGCTCAAAGTTGCTGCAAATTTCATCAAGTATAACATATACTAATACTTCTAGATATGGGGTTTAATCTCTTTAAATGCCGTGGAATATGTTCTTCATACAATTTACTTAGCTATACTTTTTTAACCAAATCCACAGTGGCTGAATTTACACACATTCAGCCAAAACCTAACAAACCACATCTGTGAATTAGTGTAATATGCAAACCTCTAAAACAGAGGTCTTCAGCTTTAAGACTTGTGGACTTCAATTCCCAGAATTCTCTAGCCAGCTATGTTGGGAGTTGAGTCCACAAGTCTTAAAGCTGCCAAGTTTGAAGACCTCTGCTCTAAAACATTTTTTTTTCAGATTCTTTTAATTAAAAAATAAATAAAAGGGAAGTTAGAATGTTACAATTAAAACATTCCCCTCCCACCTAACCTAGCTTTCCAGCAATGTCACTGGGGTCCAATAGCTATTTCAGAGACATTCTTATATGGTGAAGGAAGTGTAGTACAGTGCTTTGTTTGCCTTATGTTGTGTGGATATTTTGTGATTGGCCACATTTACCATGGTAACCATTTGTGAGAGCCCATCATCTGCCTGCAAACTTCTGAATGTGCCCATTGGCCCAAAAAGCTTGGGAACTTGTCCTGGGAAATGTATCAGATGATTGCAGTTTTAACAAAACTCTAAGTTTGTCCTGTATCATGGAACTCATGGACTCAAAAGAATATTTATATATCTTCTTTATAAATAAAGACAATGAAGCACAGGATTTCCTGCAAGAAGTTACTTTCAATCTTTTCTGATGTGGTGCCAAATGTTTAGATAAATAGTAAAAAGGGTGGCAATTCATTATTTTAGTTATTCATTCTAACTCACTCTGCCATAAGAGCTGAGAGCCAGTCATAACAATCAAGAAAAATTCAAACCAAAATCCCCTTTGTATGTTTAGATTCCTGCTATTAAAGCCCAGCTGAAGCAAAAAATGTTACTGCCATTAGAAAGATGGTAGAAATGCAAGTAATAAATAAATTAAAAAATCTTATTGCAAAGAAAAGTCCTGGGAAATGTTCTGAATTCATTAATCCACTTTTGTGGCTATGTCAGCCACATCTTATAAAAGTTCTCACCTTATTACTAGCTACTATGACAAGCATAAGACACCCTTAAATGCTATCGCATCACATACTTCTCCTTTTCTGAACCAGGACTTTTTTTTTTTTGAGCTTGTACAGGATTATCTTGAATTGGAAACATTTTTTGGGAGGTTGAATTGTCATATGTATTATATAGTGGTTAATATATTTTTCCTATTTGTTTATTACAGATACATCCAAATTATCCTCCAAGAAATCAAATTTTCTTTGAATTTTTTTTATTCACTTTAACAATTACATCCTTATAAGTGTCCTTTATACAATGTCCTGTGTGCATATAACCTAAAGCTTTGTTGGTTTCTATTGTGCCTAAAATGCCTCCAATCTTTGCTTTCATGCTTGTGCATTTCTAATAGGTTAGGAGATGTTTTGCTAATTTTATTAAAGCATGAAAACAAAAAATAGCATCCTCAGCTAAACTGGATCTAGAACTCAAATTTAGCATGAACTAAAGCATCCAGTTTTACTGTAGATGCAATTTTGCAAATTAATGCAGTGCCAGTGAATCAGGTTCTGTTATTTTGTCTTTCTCTTTCTTTTCCATCATCTTCACTATTATATTCAACATAATCATTGCTGCAAAAATAGAGAATCCATAAAGAGTGAATTATGATCCCTTTGGAAATGAAACAAGGTAGGAACCTAAGACAACTGGGCCAATGAGTTTGACACAACGTATTGTGTCAAATCCCAAGGTGCTTCAGCTTCTTGGATGAGAAGCAAAACATCTTCAAAGAAAAATCAGAAAGTTCAGTTGCCTCTGCACAGTGGAACCACCATGACCTGGATAACTGAGAATCTCCATAGACATATTGTGTCAAATATGTCTCATAGGTGTAATGGCTATTAATTCCTGTCTTGCTTTACATGGCTGGTAATAAATTTCTGGACAATTCTTAACCTTAAGATGTCAAAGTAAAGATACCCTTGTCCACGGGTTCTGCCTGAGCACACCTGGACCCAATAAAACCAAGGATTCTTACAAATGCTACAGTATAATTATCCAGAAAGAATCTAATGGTACTGTATTTTTGTGTAGACATATATCACACTGTTCATTTTTCTTGGGTAGTGTGTATCTACTATATAGGAAATAGCAGATACATGCATTATCATGCTTTTTTGTTAAGGTAGGTTTAGTGGATTGTCAGGATGAATTCAAAAATAACAGTGGCAACTCTTCAGGATGCAGGACTATTATTTTGTGAGAAGAAAGAAAGAAAATATAGGAGACTTCTGTAACAACTGCTATGTAAAATTCATATATTTTCTTTTGTAATCTGCATTTTTAAAATTGCTGTTTGATTGTTCTGTTTGACTCAATAAGAAAACAGTAAAACATAATAAAGTAACAAAAAATATAAATTAGCAAGAACAAACACTTCTTTTAGGTTTGAGCTTAAAAATAATGAAGGGAAGGGAAGGAAAGAGAGAGAAAGAGAAAGAGAAAGAGAAAGAGAAAGAGAAAGGAAGAAGGCTGACCTGGAGGAAAGCTGATTTTTGTAATATTATCATAACACAGGTAAAGGGAAATTCAGTATTTTTGTTCTCCAAAAAGTCCTGTGTGAAATTGACTCTCTTTATTAATGGGAAAAGGAAAGTGATTAGTGATATTTATTTATTTATTTTATTTTATTGGATTTCTATACCGCCCTACTCCCGAAGGACTCAGGGCGGTGAACAGCCACAAAATAAAACACATAAATACAAAAATTTAAAATAGAATAAAAACGAATTAAATAATTGGCTGAAACAAATTTAAAATACCCCATAATTTAAAAACAAATTAAAATTTACATTTAAAAAGGGGAGAAGATTTAGGCCAGGCCAGCTTGATGAAATAAAAAAGTCTTAAGCGCGCGACGGAAGGTGCGCAGATCCGGATTGAGATGAGTTTTTGTGGCAGTGATAAATTTTATCATGATTGCAGTCATCCATTCCTTTATCCCATTCCTACCTCAGATAGTCTTCTGCCCAGTCCCATCCTGGGCAATCTGTTTGCCTATCTTTCTAAATTTGATTGCTGATTAAATGGGTTATGATTACTTACTTACTTACTTACTTACTTACTTACTTACTTACTTACTTACTTACTTACTCACTCATTCATTCAACTTGTATATCCATCCATCTCAGAGGCCTGACTAATAAGGCAAAAAGAATGAACTACATGTATACATAAGTCAGTCCCACTAATTTACAGAATACAGAAGGAACAATTTTTGATTTTATAGTGAAGCTGGATTCCTAGAAGCAATTTTAAGTTTTGTATTGTTTGGGTGATAGGAAATTAAAATTTTCAGTTGGTTTATCTTATAAGCCTTGACAATTTTACCATCCCAGAATGTAAATTATTTATTAAATGAAAATAATTTTGACATTTTATCTAGTTCTTTAGATATGTCCTGACAATGTGTCCCAAATATTCAGAGTTTGATAGTTACAGAAAGAAATATGTTACCCAGCTTTCAATTTTCTTTTCTAAACTATATAGAAACTGGAAAGTTGATTTTGTGCAGTATATTTGACTTAAACATTAGTAATTGCTTGATAAGTGTTGTAATCACAAACCTAATAGATTTTTGATACTTGCTGGGGAATATCATTCTTCATTGTCTTGTATGAAAGAGAGAAAGAGAACAGAAGTTTTTCTTTATTTTCCATGGGCTAAAAGTTATTCGTTATTTCATACAATGCCTTAAAAGTATAAAAGAAACCACAGATTTTCAAATCTCAAATATATAAATATATGATCCAGCTTTCTGAAATGTTTGACATTTGTTGGAAGGACAAAATGAAAGATGCAATACAGTGTACACATGCATACATACATACTTCTCCCTGATTCTTTAAAAGTAGCTAAATTCTAGCTCTCGACATTATTGGGAAATGTTAACTATGTTGTTCTTCTATCTATCATCTCTCTCTGTCTCTGTCTCTGTCTCTGTTTCTGTCTCTGTCTCTCTCTGTCTCTCTCTCATGGGGGAAGAATAAAAGAAATAGAAGCTTCCAATTTTCTATGCAGAAAATATAAATACAATTGCAAAATTATCTCTTAATTTGGTATTATAAAACCCTATCTGATCAGGAAAATCTAGATATGTGGAAACAATATTAAGATGTGATCTTCCTCTTGGAATGAATTGTGATGGAATGACATGGGTTGCAAAGGCTATTGGGAAAATAAAATAATTGCATGGATTTTCTATACCTCACTAGTATACATTAAAATGGGATTTTTAAAAAAATGCTATAATTGGGAAACAAAAATTTATTAACTGTGCTCCTTTCTTTGGTAGTGGCAGGATAAATTAAAACCACATTGATTTTCATTAGTATAACTTATGTGGATTGTAGAATTTTACTACAAGGTGTGCCCAATTGTGGTTATTTGCATATATTTATCATCACTAAGTACTATTTTTAAAGAATGCCTCCCTCAGTTTGGCTCAGGAAGATTCATTATGTTGAGAATGTTTCTTCATTTTGCTGCATTAATCTTGGCATCTTTTATTACAAGGGAACCTTAATATATATCTGTAGAAATCCCAAATAAGGAGATTTCCTACATTAAAGATATATGGATAATAATTATTTTTTAAAATAGAAATGGTGGTTCCAGAATAAAAAAAATATTTTTCCTGGAAGCCTATATTGTTTTCATATTTTGGTTGGTTCCAGAAGAAAATGCATTTTCCTTTTTATGCAAAAAGTCTCTAAGCTATTGATATAAGTCAGTGGTTCTTAACCTTTCTTCACCATGGATCCCCTTTAAATACCTTTTGTGTCCATGGAACATGGCCATGGATCATCAAGACTTAACTCAAGATTTAAATCATAACATTTCTTAAAGCCTTCGTTGATTCCTTGTGATGACATCGTGGGCCCCCCAGAGATCCATAAACCAAATGTTAAGAACCACTGATATAGATCAATACAGTCCCTTCCTATACCAGAATGGTTAACCCGTGAGTAATAAATATAATTCCTGTACCTTCTAGGTAAGGAGACTTCCAGTTGAAATTTTATGGAGTAGACATTGCTGCAAGCATTTCTATACCATGGTAAAAATTGAAAAGGAGAGACCAAGAAATTGCCTATCTACTTGCTCTGGATAGCTGCTCTTCACAAGAATTTAGTCTACTTATACTATAAACACTGATGCGAGTTCATTTTGTTTGTTCCCAAAAATTAGATTAGTTTAGGGTGGGAAATCTGAAATTCCAAGGTTGAGCCCAAGAACAGCCCCTCTATCGGTGGTGTGATCTCCCCTCCCACCACACATTTTAGGTGCAAATAATTGGATAATATAATGGATAATAAAATATGACAACTTTATACATTGGGTGAGTATGTGCGTAAAACTTTCAACTCCTGCTTACCAAATAGGAGATATATTTTGTTCCTGCTCCTACTATTGCCATCGTAGTATTAATCCTTGTAGACTGAAATAATTTAACACCCAAGTATGATTTTCAGTCCTGTCCCTGATCTAGCCTGTGGAATTGTAATCACTGTCCTATTGTTTTTTCTAGGAAATGTTGTCTTATTGTTTTCCTAAGACACTTTGGAACCCTTTAAAGCCAATAAAAGGTAAAGGTTGAAAATGTACTTGTTTTAAACTCAAATCCATCCTGTTCATGCATGACATGAAGACAAAAATCCATTATTTAAAGTAAGTAAAGTAAGATTTATTTGGTGTATCTGGACTGCACAAAAATGTGTTCCACCCATGTATTCTCCACATATTCTTTTCTTCGTTAAACTCCACCATCAGAAATTAAGCTGACTAAGACCTAAAAATCCATAAAAGACATTCATATGCACTAGTTTTGTTCTAAAAATGGTCAGACCCAGATTTCAGCAAACATGTTTACTGTCATCATCTTTTATCTGATACCTAAAGTAGTTCATTCACTGGAGAGATGGTACATGAAATAAGAACAAGCATGAATTCCTCTAGGTATTATCAAATGAGCTCTCTGGTTTTTGTAGCAAGGGTACTGCTAACTTTAGATTATCATTGTTCCTTCTGCTCCCAAAATAAGCTTAGCCTTCTTCTTGAATTTGAACTCTCTTATTGTTTCTAGTCAGTCTGTCTTTCTTTACCACACCAGGGATTTTGCCCCATTTGCTTCACTAACTGATGGTCAAGTGAATAGGTCAACAAGCACCACCAACAATGAAGAGAAATAACACACGCCAGATGTTTCCAGAATTGTCATAGAGATATCTAAGCCTAAGCAGCTACCCAAGAATCCCTACTGCTGTGGATTTTTTTATTCAGAGACTTTTATTATGGGAGCACAGTAGGTTGCCTTATACCAGGGCAAATCATTTGTCCATGTAGCCCAATATTGATTATTCTCTTCAATGGCAAGTTTCCAGAATTAGCCAAAGCTTGGATAGAACACATTTGAAAAGGTGAACAAAAAAATAAAAATTAAGTTGAACAATGATATGGTGAGTTGACAGCACATACAGGGCTTTTGAGTAAGAGGGATCATTTTTTGGCTCACAACCAAGATGGTATTTGGAGGAGTTGCCAACTTCTTTTGTATTTGTATTTGTATTTGCATTTGCATGTTTGGGCTTTCTACTATTTTTTCTTCTTCTCTAGTAACAGCTGCATCTTGGCAAAAGTATCCAGAGGAATGAGAAATCTGGAGAGAGAGAGGAGAAAGTAAAGAAAGGAGCTGTATTATCCAATGATAAAGGAGTCAATGAAGCATATAAACAAATGTTGTAAATCCTTATAAAGAACCCCTTGCCCAGGTGGGTAATCCTAAATTACTAGAATTTCTCCTTTCTGAAAGGAAGAAATTGGAGCCCTCAGGTTCTTCTGGACTTTGGCCAGCCTGTGAATGATGACTCATAAGTGCACCATTTTAATTTTCTTTATTTGATTGCATGCCAAATATATTTATTCTGAAACCCAGGCTGCAAGGAAGAAGAACTGGAAAATACAGAGTTGAAGATCCATCTTTTTGGCTTAAATGTGCATCTTTGTTGGAGACTCTAAGCACTCCATATGCTTTGTTTATAAAAATGGAGAAAGAATAGATCACTTAGCTAATGGCTGTAGAACATTTGTGGTTGAGTTGAGAAAAGATAAATGTTCAAGTTGTTGGATCCATCCTTTAACTCTGAATAATCTTGTTGCTTTTTTTTTAAACCTGTGATCTCCTGATCTTCCCTTTGACCAGGGAAGCCTGTTACTTAACATTTGTTTTCTTCGGAAGACCATATTTTATTTTATTTTATGTTAACAAAACACTAGGAAAAATAATTAATAAGAACAGAAAGTCTATTTATGTAATTTTTTTAGTTTTTTTATTAAATCTAATCTTCAGTTGTTTGTTTCTTGTGGCATGGAAGAGAAGGAATTATGAAAAAAAACAAAGTTTTTATATCAGGCTGAGCACCTTTGTGTTCATTAAGAAAACGAATAAGCTCCTTAAAAAATCCATTTCAGTGACCTAATCGATGATGATAATGATAGGGAGAGAGGGAGGGAGGAAAGGAAGGAAGGACACAGTATAAAAACCCAACAAGAATAACTTATTTGACAGGTGTTCTTTGGAAATTCCAACTCTAGCCATTTAGGAATTATCCAGATAATGTCTGGTGGTGATGATGATGATGATGATGATGTCTCTACTACTTATCAACTTAGATTCCTTTAGAGATGGGTGATGGGAGTCCTGGTTATTTGACTGTAAAGAAGGAAATATCTTAATTTTTTTTTGGAACTTGAATACATTGCTATTTCAAAGTGTTTTGGCTCAGTTGTTGACTGAAACTAGACCCCATGCCCCTTTTTGCTTGAATTCTTGCAAGCACAACTGCAGCAGTCAGAAACATCCTTCTCAGTTCTGCCAACACAGTGATTGTCTTCCCAATACTATATTAAAACCATCCCTCAGGCATAAGGAATGTTCATTAGCACCCAGGATTTTCCTCTGATAGACTGATGTTCTAAAAGTGAATTCGAAGACAATAGCATTGGGACATAGCCTTCATTATATGTTGAGTTTCTTTTATGTTGTTTTTGATCCAGGTTATCTGTTTTTTTGTTTCTCATTCTGAAACAAATCAAACAAAGTAAAAAAAATCTTTCTTTGCTGAATGTGAAAGCTTTTCTTAGAGTAGATTTCATTTCATTTAATCATCTAAAGTAGTTGTTCTAACCAGGATTTGGCGTCAATCTTTGTGCTGTCTTAGAAGCTCTGAGGCTTTGTCCATTTCAGAAAAGTGTAATTATAATGTTCTATAGAAAGAGGGATAAGTTGAAAGCACTCTGGAACAGTATATTTGTCCAGTAGCATAATATATTGTCCTAATGTTTACGACAAATAGCAACCTCAATCTTCATGAAGTATGTGAAATTATATGTATCTCAGTCTGTTTCCCTGCTTTGTTTCTTCTACTGGATATTTAAAGAAAATAGGAATTAATTTTGTTTTCTTATGTGATACTACATTTACTTATATTTAAGTAAAATGGCAGTAGGAAATAATGTTACAAATTCTCCAGCACTTCAAAAGCCATGACAGCTTCCTATCCTGAGTAGGATGGGAAGAGTGCAGAGAAAAGCGATAAAGGCAAAATTCGCTATATTAAGCAACAATAAGAGCATACAAGTAAACCAGTTGCAGTAGTACTATTACCTACATTTTGTTACACACCCCCTAAGCATTTTGTATTTGTTTTTGCAGTCTCCCTTGCTAAAGAACCAGTCATTCAAAATGTAGCAGGAATTATGAAAGAGAGAAATGCTTGTGTGAGCTAATTTGCTTTGTGGGATTGCGCACGATATGTAATGACATCAGCGATTACAATAGGTCCCCCCCCAGGAGTCTTATTTGGATCCATTCAGAAACTCCAGCCACTGTCATAGTTCATTCTGGGAGTAAAAAAGAGTCCCTGTCAATTTTACTCCACTAGTTGTTGCTGACTCTAGGGGAGGTGCTGATTTCCATTTTAAGGACATTGAGCCAGCATTGTTTGAAGACATTTCTGCGGTTATGTGGCTGTCATGACATCACAGAGTGCTGTTACTTCCCCCCCCCAAAGTGGTACCTATTTATCTATTTGCATTCTCATGCTTTTGAATTGCTAGGTTGGGAAGAGTTGCTCCTTAGATCCATCCGTATTTCTTTGGTTTCAAAATTTTGAACCAGGAGACACTTAAAATGACGATGCAAGACATAAAATTAGACTTAACACATTTTTGAAAATGAAGAAAACCTTTATTGCACCAAAGGGAAAATGTAAACCTCAAGTAGCCCATATACATAATGAGGTTTGACCTTTTTTTGCCACATTAACCCTTCCCACCTTATGCCAAATCTTAACAGCAGCTCCTGGTCTCTAAAGTATTGCTTACTCCTGATCAACAAGAAGTTCCACAGATATAGTCTAAGCTATTACTGTCTCTTGTCTTCTTTTTCAATTATTCCCACTGAAGCAAGTTTTGTAGTTAATATCAACACCAAGACAAGCTTATATGAGCATTCCTATGCCCACATCAGCACCAACAGTTTGAACTGAGCTTGGAAGAGAACAGAGCCAATACAGCAGATACAGAATTGATGTATTATGACCTGAGCACTTTGTCCCTACTAGCAGTAGGATTGCAACATTTTACAGTCATGGAAGTTAAAGGCTGCCCCGCATGACAATTTTCTTGTCTGGATTTGACACAGTAATTACAGTAGAGATTGAAGCAAGGTTTCTCATTGTCCTGATAGGATACCAATCTGTACATTAAAAAGTGTACAGGCAGTTTCTGGATTAAGAATGCATTCCATTCCTAAATCTGTCTTTAATTCAATTTGTATGTAAGTCAGAACTCATACTTACAAACAGAATGTTGATTACTAAAATGGTGGATGGTGTTTCAATGAACCTTTTTCAATGAACCACTGAAGCTGCACAGTTTTTATAAACTGTTGAAAACAGGCTGTATATTAAAACCGTGCAGCTTCAGCAGTTCATGAAAAAATTGCACGGCTTCAGAATTCATTGGCTCAAATAAGAAGAACACTATCCACCATTTTCAGTAATAGGCAGCTCATTTATAAGCATGAGCTGTCCGTAAGTTGGACTTTCTTAACTGGGGACTGCCTGTATTAATATTTAAACAAAATATATAAATATAATAGCAACTTGCTGGGAATTTAAATCTGTGAATCTTACTTTTTTAAAGATTTTGTTGTACTATTAATGCTGCCTTCCAGCTTCCTTCTGGTGAAGTATAACAGAATACAATATCGATATACAAATTTCTACCCACTTTACAGATAAATGCAGCACTATTTCTAAAAACTTAGAAATAGATGAAGTTCACTGCAAGTATATTTGGAGGGAGAAAAAGGAGCAGTAGTTTTTTGTTTTTTTTAACATTGTTCCTAATTCTTTCTATTTTTAAATATATACTATTCATAAATCCAGGTTTAGCATTCAACGGATGTTTTGCTTGAACTGCTCCAATGATAAAACCATCCTTTTCTGGCTATTTCTTTTGTACTGTGAACATCCAAGTATCCTCCTAAAGACTGGTTGTTTAAAAAGTTTGTAAACTACAATGGAAAATCATAGCTGATTTAATGCAGAATCCCTGTCACATATCCACCTAAGCTGTCGCTTCCAAACGCCTGTGTTTATAATTGCCATATATGCCTCATGATGGGGATTAAATACTGTTTGAAGAGTCTCTGGCTTTGTAGAGCTTCAGATCATAAAGTGCCATACCTATCATGCCATCTTTGGCTAGAGTTCTATATCAATGAATTAATATATTTCCTAGTCAGATCTGCATATATTTGAATCAGTTTGACATATTAGTATGAACTCTTCCTACCTAATAGTCACAAATAATCATGAAAAAGTACCCGATAAACAATGGCTGTGAATTCTTAAATCACCTTGTGCTTTGCGCTTCAAAGGTAATAAGTTGCATTTATTCTCATCATTCTGTGATAGATCTTTTCATCTCAACGAAGTTCATAACCAGCCCTTCATCTTGTAGCAGTTTGAAAAATCCCACTAACAAATAACCATTCTTTTTTAGACCTACAATATCAAAGTTGAAAATGCCATTCAGAATTTTGTCTGTCGTTTTGTTTTTCAAAGAAGTATCATTTTTATATATACTTAGCTGGAGGTTTATTGCATGATTATATAGGAATGAGAAAGCTAGATGGTGTGGTGGTGAAGGCATCAGGATAGAAATGGGAGACTGTGAGTTTTAGTCTCACAGAAATGGGTGACTGTGAGTTCTAGTCTTGCCTTAGGTATAAAGCCAGCTGGGTAGCCTTGGGCCAGTCACTTTCTCTCAGCATTAGGAAGATAACAATGGCACACCATTTCTGAAATACCTTGCCAAGAAAACTACAGGAACTTGTCTAGGCAGTCCCTAAGAGTCAGACATGATTTAACAGGAAAAAAAAAACATAGACATGTAGGAAACAACTTTATGCCTTGTCAACTATTTGTGTCAGCAGTTGATGGGAAGCAGCCACACAGAATTTCATGCAGGAGTCTTTTGTAGCACTTGCAATAGCCCGGAGATAAGTCTGCTTCTTTAGCCCCCTCATTCACTGATGAACACCAGAGTGTGAGTCTCAATATACATTTAAGATGACTGAAGCAGGGCTAGAGATCACATTCAGGGAGGTAGCACAATCCCTTCTTTTTTTTGTTAGAGGAAAGATACATTTTTAAAAAAAAAAACAGCAGAAGTCAAAAGCCAGCTCTGAAAAGAAATATGGGATTCATACCAGCTTCTCAGCATCCTCAGAATTAACCGGGTGAAATTTCCAAAGATCTGGAGAGCAAGTACCTATTTTCTAGGTACAAGAAAAAGGGACGTAAGTAAGGTTCACAGAAAGCATGTCCTTGATTGTCTTCAGAGAAAATGTCTTTGTACAAAGTCCCACTTTGTCCATTACCTGCTTTGTCCATTACCTGCTTTGAAATATTTTTTTTTAAACACAAAGCAAAATTTGGACTTCAGTTAAGGTATTGATACAAGAAGTTGTATGTGTGTGATACTTTTAAATTTTATGTTATAAATATTAAGTAGGAGTTTTAAATTAAAACATTCAGCATCAACTCTGGTTTGACTGAGAAAAACCAGACTTCCACAAGTATCATACTTGTGGAAGTATGATATACCAATAACAAAGAATACTATGTAAACTTAAGGTGAATCTCCAGACATCTTATTTCACAAAAACCTATTTTAGTTTCCCAATCATAAAACAGGCAGCCAGTTAGTAAAGTTGAGAGCACTTACTGCAAGAAGATTGAGAAGGAAGGCTGTTATTATTTAAATCCTGATGATGGTCTTCAGAAACGGTGACTATCATTAACTTGGATTAGAAACAAAATCTGGAGTAGCAGAAGAATATAAAGAAGGAAGAAGCCAAGCCAAAATCACATTACTTTTTTTCCAATAAATCTGTCACCTAACTCACCTTTTGAAAATGACTCAATTGCCCCAAAAGAAAGCCTTATAAAATCATCTCACAACTGATCATTAGGGCCCTACTGTATATTATAATGAAGCTGATTGGAACAAGAAAATCTAGCCAAAGAATTTGTTCTCATGGATCAACAATCTAATATCTTGACAATAAATAATTCCCATAGAGACGAACTGAAGTGCACTGTTAAATGAGGATACTGAGGATAAAACTGACCTTCTGACTCCAAGCTTAACAACTGGGAATTCTAATGAATTGTTAGCCTAGTCTAAAAGTAAGGTTAATACGTTAATCTTAAAGATGGAGGCCCACAAAACCAGAAACACAAGGCTGAAATAGAACCCCATTTGAAAAGTAAACAAACAAAAATCAAAGAACCTAGAATGTTAGAATTCTTTTAGAATTGAGTTTTGGGGATGCAGATGTTCATTACCCTACTAATAAACATTGTCAACAATGCTACTTGCTGTGAGCTACATATCCATTATTATTTCAAAGTCAGATAATTTCCTGGCTCAGTTTTAATTGATTGCTGTCTGTGACCTCAATAGGATTGAGCTTATTCAAATGATCTGTCCCAGATACTAAGGATTGTCAGAGACTTTAGGATTTTCCTGACAATGTGATGGGTGAATTTGCTTAGGACCTGACTTGCCACTAGCAAGGAGTGACTTCAGCCCTTGAAGAAACCATTCCTGACCAGCCTCTAACTATACCTCAATTCTAGGCAGCTCTCTGCTTTCCCAAGAGTCTCCAGGAGATGAAGTAGCAGGCATAATGCCAATAGTAAAGGCAGAGGAAAGCAAAAATTTCCTGACACAACAAAAATGTCCTTATGGAACATATCCCTCTGGAGAAAAGATTGGCTGCCACCTTGCTGGTGTTTTGATTCTGTGCCTGGGCCCCTGAATGTGTGAAAGAACCCATCTTCTGACTATGTTAATGATTTTTGTGCTTTTTCTTGGTTCCTATGTATTTTAATTTTTGTATTTATGATAGAGATTATTTTTAAAAGTTCAAAAATTGCTGCCCACTTGGTGAGATGGGTGGCTATACAAATTGATTGATTAATTGATTGATTGATTGAATGAATGAATGAATGAATGAATGAATGAAAAGTAAAAATTACTGAGCATGGGTTATGCCTAAATTTGGGCTTCTTCTCTCATATGACCTCAGTAAGCTGTCATGCAGCAGACATTTTCAGGGTTGCCAATTCATTTTTGGGAAGCAGCTAATTTTGAGAGCTTCCCCTGGTAACTTGGCATAGCAAGTTGTTAAGATTTTGACCAGGGGTGAAATTCAGCAGGTTCTGACAGGTTCTGGAGAACTGGTAGCAGAAATTTTGAGTAGTTTGGAGAACCAGCAAATACCACTTCTGGCTGGCCCCAGAGTGGGTTGGAAATGGAGATTTTGCAGTATCCTTCCCTTGGAGTGGGGTGGGAATGGGGATTTTGCAGTACCCTTTCCCCACCACGCCCACCAAGCCACACTACACCCACCAAGCCACGCCCACAGAACAGGTAGTAAATTTTTGAATTCTACCAGTAGTTTTGACTCTACTTGGGCTGGATCTTGAATGGTGCTAACACAGTTTCTTAGCCTCTGCCATTTGTGGTCTGTAACCTTTCCCCATATGGCTTCTTTGTATTGGCTGCAGGACATTATCAATTCTTTTTTGGAGCAGGAGCTTAAACAAGACTCAGGTGCACCTATTCCTCAAGAGGCCTTGCCTAAATCCAAACATGTTTAATCACAATCGCTCCAAATTTCCCATTTTGAGAAAGGTTATTGAATGGTAGTAAATGACAAACTACAGAATGTTCTGGATAAAATGGAATATCTAGATCCTTGTCAGTCAGGATTCAGACCTGAATATAGGACAGAAATAGCCTTGATTGCACAAATGAATTACTTTTGTTTGGATTTGTGTGATTGTAGTTTGTCTCTTCTGATATTTTTAGATCTCTTAGCAGCTTTCAATATCCATTGACTATGGTATCCTTCTGGATCAATTTTTGTGTTGAGTTATTGCAAGCAGTGTTTTATCGTGGTTCTATTTCTTTCCCGGTGGGCATGATAGTGGTAAGAGAAGTTAGGTTGCCTCAGTAGCTGCTCCCTAGTGGAGTGCATGGGATCAGTCTTCTGCCGTGACTGTTTCATGTGAAATTGCTGG
This sequence comes from Pantherophis guttatus, assembly GCF_059756535.1. Lineage (NCBI taxonomy): Eukaryota > Metazoa > Chordata > Lepidosauria > Squamata > Colubridae > Pantherophis > Pantherophis guttatus. The sequence continues at coordinate 52,015,726 of NC_142064.1, forward strand.
ATGAGATAATTTCTTACCTAGGGGCCAGTGTTATGAATATGCTGATGATATCCCACTTTATCCCTTTACTCTGGTGACACATTTGAGTTCCTGTCTGAGTATCTAAAGGCAGTGAGGTTCTGGATGGGAAAGAATAGGCCCAAACGGAACCCTAGCAGATAGAGTTACTGTTTGTTAAGAGGTACTTGATAAATTGTAACTCTTCATGGGAAAGCACTAACTTGAAGGAACAGGCCTGCAATTTGGGAGTCGTCTTGGACTTTTGGCTCCTGGTGGATTAGCCAGTGGAAGCCATGATCAGGAGGGGCGTTGTCCAGTTTTGACTAGTACAGTTGTGCCTTTCATAGTCAGACTGATAATATGCCAGTAATGAGATCTTTTTTTTCATTGAAGAAAGAAATACATTTCAACTAACCATTTCAACCATAGAAGAAGCTAGGTCCCTGCAGATACAAATTATTCTTATCATTTGTAATCCATGCTTTCGTGGAGTTCTATAGCAGCAGCAAATGCAGTCTGCCTAATGACACAATCATATAACGGTCATAAAATATATACTTTGCATCAGGCCTCCTGACACAGGAACATAATCACAGCGTTTGCACATTATGTCATCACACAAATGTTTTGATTTGGCACCACTGCAATTTGTTACAGATGCTGCTGCTTATTCACTTTTTGATGAAGTGATAGACATTCAAGGTCAAGAAAATTTAATCAGTTGTTTGATTGGACTGTTAGATTATTATTTCTCTATAATTAGCTTATTTACTTTGGTAACATAGACAATTGTCTCCTCTTCTGTAATGGTCCCAAGGGAAAATAATAAGGGTTTTTTTTTGCTCTGGATTTATGATTGACTGCAGATGTGTTATGAAAGTTTTCTCCCATGTGGGGCAAGTTTCAAATATGAACTGATCTCCATATGACTTGTATAATTATATAAAAGAAAGATCACTTGATAAACAATTATTTGTATTCTGTCTCTTTCCAGAACAGCCTTTGCTAATCTGTTTCCCTTCACATGTGTTAGACTGCAGTTCTCAAAATTCCCAAGCGAGTTGGCCTGGAGGACATCAGAAGTCTGATCCTGAATATTATCAAAGCCTTGTTAAAAATAGTGTTTAAATATAGATGTTGAAATGGATTTTTTATACAGAGTCTTTTCCATTTGGACTTTTTTTAAAAAAGTACTATTTTATTCTGGTGTTACTTAAAATCAAAAAGTACAAAGCATTGCCTGTTGGGCAATCTTGCATCATTACAATTCCTTACATTTCTAGAACATTTAGTTTGCTAGTTCCCAGATAGATGAAGATCCTTTTGAACTGGTTAACTGAGGGCAAGCAGAGGACACTTGGGAATAAAGTACTTTCTATTTTCTTTTCAGAATATCCTCAAAATTCCTCTGCATGTTGGATGGTAATTGACCAGCACATTACAAAATAAGCAAGAATCAAGCATCACCAATAAATTGTACAAGCTTAAATTGTGCTAAATTGCAATTTAATACAGAATGATTTATGCCAAGCTGCAGGCTTGGCAGATATAAATGAACAAAAGTTTATTTTTTTGGTCTCCATACTATGGTCAGGTCTCAACCTTGACCAGTGAGAGAAACACACTTACCTTCAATCTGCAGACTTCATTGTCCTTGGCACAAGGAGACATGGGGCTGACAGTGCATTTAAGCTGAGTGCTGTACATGATAGCAATATAGGAGAAGAACATTAATTAGCTCAAGTGCTGGCAGAAACAGCTCACGGAATGATGTAACATTTTCATTTTGGCTTCAGTTTATGTAACAGTGTGAAATAATACAAAACAAAAGGTTCTTTATGCATGTGACCTTCTTCTTGAGTATTTTTTCCCTCAGGTTCCTCCAGAGGCGAGATTTTACAGTAATACAAACCACTTTTATAATCACAATAGGATTGTGAGAAACATTCAGCTAAGAGACAGCTTGGTCATCTCAGTCTGAGTGCCTGAGAAAGCATTCTGGCCATGTACATCTACTCTAAATATTATCCCTGGTAATATTATCTCCTGTGGTTTGATGGTGTAAGCCTTCCAATAAAAGGCAATGGTGTTTACAGAGGGAGAAAGAATAATAAAAAAAGTCAGTTATGATGATGTGCAAGCTGCATCTCTTTTTATAAGCATCATTCGTGTGTTGCATAAACAAGGGCTTCCATAGCATCATGACCACTTTCTTAGATTTTATTGACCTTCCTTGGTTATTCTCTTCAGACTAACATGTTTTAAAACATGTAGCCCAATGAGGTATGATGGAAGTTGTAGTCTAGCAACATATATATAGTTGACATGGCCAACAACTAGAGGAAGAAATGCTCATATGTATAGGTGTGTGGGGTTTTCTTACTAAACAAATGGGCTGAGTCAGCGGTGAAATCCAGCGGTGAAATCCAGAACGTGTAGTGGAAATTTTGAGCAGTTCGGAGAACCGGTAGTGGAAATTTTGAGTAGTTCAGAGAACCGGCAAATGCCACCTCTGTCTGGCCCCAGAGTGGGGTGCGAAAGGAGATTTTGCAATATCCTTCCCTCAGGAGTGGGGAGGGAATGGGGATTTTGCAGTATCCTTCCCCTGCCATGTCCACCAAGCCATGCCCACCAAGCCACACCACGCCCACCGAGCCATGTCCACAGAACCGGTAGTAAAAAAATTTGGATTTCACTATTGGGCCAAGTGAATGTCATCTTTTTCTGTCATGTGAATGTGAACTTATAACTTTTATAATGACATTTGGCTGTATCTAACAGTGGTTAGAATGCAGTATTGCAGGCTAATTCTGCCGACTGCCAGCAGTTTGATCCTGACTGGCTCAAGGTTGACTCATCCTTCCGTCCTTCTGAGGTCGGTAAAATGAGGACCCAGATTGTTGGGGAAAATATGCTGACTCTGTAAACCACTTAGAGAAGGCTGTAAAGCACTGTGAAGCTGATATAAATCTAAGGTCAGTTTGGAGTTTGAATCATAGCAACTGGACTTCTTGTTGGTTTGAAACATTTCACTGCTTATTCACATAGTTTCTTCAGTCTGAGCAAGTTTCTTAGGAGAACACCATATATATCCTCCAGAGAGGTTTTATTTCTCATCTAATCTTGACAGGATTTGGTTGTTGGGTGAGTAAGAGGAGAATCATTGGGATGTAAATGTTTCAACACCTAAATCTTTACCCAAGATGTGTCATTAAGTGTGGCCTCCCTGGTGAACCTGTGAAGTGGTCTTAATCTTCTGGGGGGACGGATGAAAGAGCAGCATAAAAATGGGGGACAGGTTCCCTCTATTTAGGGAAGGATTTTCCACTTTGGCCAATATTTCTATAGAATAACTGAAATTCTTTGAGGGAGACTGTCCTCCTCCCCACCACTTCAAAGCCTTCTTTCTTAATGCTGCCCTTGTTTGTGACCTTGGTTCATCATGGCCAATCTGAGCCTCTTTAACTCATTTATGTGCCCATACAAAAAATGTTCAGTTCATGGGGAAGAAAAAGCTTTCACAAGAGTATTGGAATTTTTGATGCGAAAGAGAAGAATTTGTCAATACTCGACAACTGTGAGTGAAAGAAAAACAGCCTCCAGTTGTAACCACTTGTGACTTGCCATCCCCTGGAACGCTGCTCTAATCTTTGATATTCTTCGAGACCAAGGTCAAGCAATCTTTTTCTTAATAAAATAAAATCCTGGATTTTTTTTCTGGATTGTTTTATGATGCTATCTTAGACTTGGGTTCCAGAATTTACCAGAAATCAATGATTATAATAGACCAATTAATTTATCATTATGATTCTAGACTAAGGCATCATCATCTTTATGTATACTTACTAATTAATCCCCAAAATGACTCTTTTGTCACCAGGAACTGTTTTGTGAATAGCTACTTGTTTGATTATGATTTGCACAATAAATCCAAAGGTATTTTTTGGTAATACGTTTATTAGATTTTTAAACAAATTAGATTTAAAAACAACAAGATTTGAAACAAGATAAAAATGAACAGAAAGTAATAGTTAAGATAAAGAAGTGAATTCAAAGGAACTTCAAAGGCCCAGTACATCTGAATTCATAAAGCTCAGGACAATATTTTATAGCTGTGTTGAATGGTATAGAAGACATGGAAGCTTGTGACAAAATGTGATAAATTTCTTAACTGTACAGCTATGATTGATTGCATGCTAATATAGCTACTTAAATGGGCAATTTTATTAGACTGTTATGGTTTAATTTAAGGAAATCTTAGTTTCTGGTGGTCTTGAGAAATCGAAGGATTAAAATACCATACATGAAATACATCAGTGATTATTGATTACAATGATTAGCTCTAATTATTAATTGAACAGCAGATATGGTTCTTTCTCAGCTAACAAATCTACCCTAACTTAGCCTGGAAACTGACCAATCTTTTGAGGCGAGCATGATGTACTTCCAGCTGCAAGGCTCAATGAAGATTTCCATATTCATGATTTATAACCTCATCCAGCCACTGCTGTAGTGATATATCCCTGATGCTGACAGGCTTCATACTGTGGCAGCAATGGCCAGGAAATGTTATAAATTGCTAGTATGGAAATTCTTGGTGTTTTAACTGCCAGATCAGAATAAATTGAAGTACCCATTTTGCCTTTTTATGGCAACTCCCTACAAATGTAGGCAATACTAAAGTAAGTTGGCTGATATATGCAAGCTATGAAGATCATTCTTTTTTTTTTTTTAAAGAAAAAAAGTACCGGTAAATCAGCTGAAAAAAGAAACTGAATGTAACAGCCAAATCTAAAAATCAAGCAATAGTGCTGATCCCAGGATACCTGATCTTTTGTGGAAAAGTATGAACAGGCAGTTTTCTTCACCACCAATGACTATGTTTTTGGGATGAAGTTTTACTTCTTCACTTTCATCCAGCCTACTGCTAATTTCAAGCACCCATAATTTATATGTATCGATACTGTTTTTAAAATTTAAAATATGTTATTTATTTATTTTTATTTAATTTATATCTTGCCTTATTTTTTTTCTAAATAGGTCAAGATGACAAATACATACAATACTCCTTCCTCCTCCTATTTTCCCCACAACAACAATCCTATGAGTTGAGTTGAGCTGAGAGAAAAATGATTGGTTCGAAGTCGCCCACCCAGCTTTCCTGCCTACAGTGGAACTAGAACTCACAGTCTCTTGGTTTTCCAGCCTGGTGTCTTAACTACCAATCAAACTGGCTGTACACAGAAAGCAGCATTTCACTGATCTTTACTTAAGTATATTCGTGTAATATTTTTCTTTTAAAAATATTTTTGTGCTAAAATATTTTGAATACTTAACTCATTTTTAATCAAAACCCAAACCAAAATAATCTATGATCTTTAAGGTCCACGTTGTGCAGAATCTGTGCAAGAGTCTGAGAAGCATAACTCATGAAACACGATTCTGCCAATAATATTTCTGTCTCTGCTTCTTTTCCCCTTAGATACACCAAACTTTGTGAGTGACAGCAAGTAGTTACAAAAGATGAGATAAGTAAATTGGAGCAAGGGGGTGAAATGGATTGAGGGTGCAGTTCTGCTTAATATATTGATAAAGACTTATTAATTGGGCAGATGTAGGATGTTGAGGACATCCAAAATAGTACATTTACAGTGGTGGGTTTTTCCTGGTTATCACCGGTTCGGGAAAACCGGTAGCAATAATTTGGCCTTGGTCACCGAACCGTTAGTGACAGCTGGCTGGCCATGCCCCCGAACCGGTTGCCACTCACTTGTTCTGCCTGCCTGCCTGATGCTCACACGGCGCACGTTCAATGCTCACTCATTCACTTGAAGCTCATCCCACCCATCTGAGTCCTATATATAAGCTTCTTCACCATGTGGCCCACTACTCACCTCGTGACTCAGTGGTGACTTCCCCGGCAGGATTTGCTTGCACCTCTGCATTCTGCTCTGCTGAATTTGCTTGCACCCCAACAGAGCTGCCTCCTTCTGCCTACAGATAAGCACTAGCCGGCCCAATCCCCGGATTTCCATAGCCAGACAGAGCTCTCTTGGAGCCCTGCTGGCCAGGAGGCCCAATCCCCGGCCTCTATTAGCCAGCTGGAACTCTTCTGGAGCCCTGCTAGGCTGCAGACCGAATCCCCAGCCCCTATTAGCCAGCCGGAGCTTTCTTGGAATCCTTCTGGCCAGCAGGCTGAATCCCCAGCCTTTATTAACCAGCCAGAGCTTGCTTGGAGTCCAGCAGGTCAGATCCCTGGCCTCCAGTAGGCTTCACTACCGCCTCGGGTCCATCCCAGGTGATCTAATGTTTCCACCATCCCTCCAGCCTGCCTTACCTGCCTGCCTTGTACAGCCTCCAGCCCCCAGGAACCGAATCCCAAGTGGCTGGCAGGTAGACCTGCCTGGCTTGAAGTGGAAGGCATCCATCTCATTGACAAGCAACTGAATCTGCCTGCCTCCCTTGTACCTTCAATTGGGTAAATGGCTGGGTTTTTTTTCTTTATGCTTTAAAAAAATTATTTTTAGGATATGTTATTGTTTTTAGGAAATGTATTTTTTTTTGGAAATGTTATTGTTTTTAGGAAATGTATTTTTTTTGAGGAAATAGAATCACATAAAATTTAGGAAATTTTAGCTGCTTTTATATGTTCAGATTTGTGCAAGCTTTGTGAGATTCTGTGTGTTTGTGTGGTGATTCACACTCACCACAGAAACACAAAATCTCACAAATAAGCTGCACATATAAAAGCAAGCTATTGAGTCACGTGGAACATGGTTGCATTTTATGTGGCTCAATAGCTAGCATATTCAGCTTAGTGCAGCTTTGTGAGATTCTGTATATTTGTGTGGTGATTCACACTCACCACAGAAACAATCTCACAAAGCCACATGACCACGAAACCCCGCCCAGTTACATGACCATCAAGCCACACCCACCGTCACATGACTGTCATGCCACACCCTGAGAACTGGTAGTAAAAATTTTTGGAGCCCACCCCAATACCTTTATATTTACAATTATTAATCAGTGAATTAAAAATAAATCTAACATACTGTATCAATACAATGAATAATTGAGCAAGGAAGGAAGGCTGAGAAATGATGGCCTTTACAAACAAAAGTAGAACATTAGATTGTATAATGAAAGCAAGAGAGGAAGGAACGGAAGAAAGAATGGGAAAAATGGACCAGAGAATTAAAATGTAACATAAACTAACTCAAAGAAGGTACCTGAGAATGGGAATAATGAATTGAAAAAAGTTAAGACAGATTGTTTGCCTTTCAGCAGAAAGAATGCCATCAAATCAGAAAGCCAATAACAATGAGCTGGGATTGTAATGACAGTGAATATATAGACATCTCTGAAACCTTCCATATTGCAATCCTTTTGGGAGCACATGCTTTCCCCAGTGGAGAGTAAAGCCAGACTGCTGATTGTCTCTGCCACTCTTTGTAATCTGTTTACCGGCAGATGAGGCTGCAGTGGAAAATCAGTTTTCCAATGACAAAACAAAGGGCAAAAGATTAACAGCTATCAGAGCATCCCTCCTGATGAAAAGGTGCACAGAGGGAAAGAAACTCACGTTTAGTCTGTTTCTAACGTGCTTCAGTGGATTTCAGGTGGGATGTGTGTGAGAACAGTGAGCTGTTTCCAGCGGTTTATCCTGACTGCACTTCAGTGAGCAAGAAGACAGACCTGCTGAAGTCTGAGTATTATTCTTTCTTCTTTCTGCTTCTCCTCCCGCAAAGATATTTGCAAACAATCCATCAAAAGTACGGTTGCTAATTTAAACACCCTTCTTTTCCTCCTTCTCCTTCAGCATCTAGCATCACCCTTTTCAACACCCTGAGTTCACAAAATAAATACAAAAGATTGATCTTGAGAGAGGATTTTTGACTAAGAGAGACGGGGCAATTTAGGAACCTCCACCCAACTCTGGATCCTGCTATTCAGGGTGGGAGACAAACTTGGCACTTAACTGTAGCACAACCCTAAATGAAGCTATCTTAAATTGTTACATATTCTTGTTCATTAACTAATGTGAGCCTTTAAACAATTCACATGTTGGAATGACATAAAAGAAAATCAGATCAAAAAATCCAGTAATCATAATAGTGCTGGAAGGGGACATTTAGGTAATCAAGTCCAGACCTCTGCCCTGTGCAGGAATCCAGATGTAAGCATTCCATATAAATGTTTCTCTAGCCTTTGCTCTAACATATTTAGCAGAAAGGGGATCTCTCTTCTCTGGGGAACTGGTCCTACTATCAAACTATTATGTTAAGAACTTTCTACTAATAATCATTTTGGAGTCTACCATTCTCTAATTCAAATTTTTTATTCTATAGCTCTGAAATGAGAGAGAATAGGCCTAGAGCCATGATGGCAAACCTATGGCACACGTGCCACGGGTGGCACATGGAGCCATATCTGTGGACATGCGAGTGTTGCCCTAGCTCAGCTCCAGTGTGCATGCGCATGCTGGCCAACTGACTTTTGGGCCTTCCAGGCCCACCGGAAGTTGGAAACAGGCCATTTCCGGCCTCCGAAGGGCCTCGGGTGGGGGGAGGCCATTTTCACCCTTCCCAGGCTCCAAGAAAGCCTCTGGAGCCTGGGGAGGGTGAAACACGGGCCTACCGGGCCATCATGTGTCAAAAGCGAGGGGTCATGCACTGAATTATGGGTATGGGCACGCATGCGCATGACACCCCCGCGTTCCCCCCACTTTTGGCACGCAACGGCAAAAAGGTTAGCCATCATTGGCCTAGAGCTTCTTCTATTTTGATATCTTTCCAGGTACTTCAAGAGTGGCATGACATCTCCCTTCAGTTTCAAATATCTCCATAGTTTCTAGTCCCTCACATCTTTGCTGTTCTTCTTGAACTTCTTCCAGATAGGTGGAACCTATTTTATTCTGCTGCTCAATCTCCTTTTAAATACCTTGATGGAAACCCAGTTACTACTGAATAGTTTGTAAAAGGATTAGTCACAAGTCACAAATGAACCAGGCTGAATGGGGTTTATTTTACATATCTAGAGCTTATTGATCAGGGGAATTAACAGCAAGATTCCAATATTGCACATTGCATGCTGCTTTAGGCCATAAAAATAATTTCATTAATTATTTTGGCAGATTTTCTTTGGAGGCAACACCCAGTTCATCACTTATTTTTACTGACACTTTATAAAAATGTTGGAGAAATCATTTAGCAATCTTTCACGAGAACCTAGTTACCAGTTCAGGACCATATTTCCTGATGCATATAACATTGATGATTGATGATAATTATGTGCCATCAAGTCAATTTTAACTATTAGTGATCACATGATAGATTTTCTTCAAACGATTAAACTGGTCCTTCAGATCTTCCAATGATGCACTGCTATAATTGAGTCTATTCATCCTGATGTTGACGTCTTCTTTTTCCTTTCTTTTCACTTATGCTCAGATTATAGATTATCATAATTTGAGCCATCGTAATTTTTGTCTTGAGTCAAAAACCTGCACTGAATTGTTTTATTTGTTCTCTTAGCAATCCATGATATTCCCAAGAATCTTCTCCAATACCAAAGATAAGCAACCAAGCTCAGAGAACACCATGAAATGCACATACTGAGAAAGCCTCCATTTGGTGACTCTTAATGATGGATTGATTTCAGTTATAGGTAGTCCTTGATTTACTAGCACAATTGGGACTGGGATTTCCATGATAAATCTGCAAGGTTCGAACAGACATGAGTCTACAACTATTTTTACTATGGTTTAAAGTGAATCACTGTGATTGTTAAGTAAATCATGTTAAGCACATCACATAATTGTTAAATGAATACAGCTTCCCCAATGGGCTTTTTTGGGGTCATAAACTGGCAAAAAAAAAAAAAAAGGTTGCAAATCATGATTGAAAGGTAGCAGTATGCTACAACCAGTCATAAATGATTCAATTGCCAAGCACCCAAATTGTGATTATGTGACTGCTGGGGTGGTACAATGGCCGTAAGTGCAAATACAGGTTGAAAAGTACTTTTTCTGAGGCTCTCCATCAGTTACAACCATTGTCTGGTGCATATTATACCAAGCCTACAGTCTCCTCTTAACCTTGAAAGCCAACTGGGTGGCTTTGGGCCAGTCACTTTCTCTCAGTCCAACTCACTCACATGGTTATTGTTGTGAGAAAAATAGGAGGAAAAAGGAGTATTATGTACGTCCACTGCTTTGAGTTATTTACAAAAGTAATAAAGCTGGGATAAAAAGAAATACATTAGAATATATGAATTTCAGAAATGGTAATGTCTATTTGTGGCATTTTGATTCATCTTGGAAACTTTATCTAGTTGCCAGAGACAAACGTATCATTCCATTACTTAATGAAGTGGCCTTTCATATTTGAAATGAAAGGTTAAGACAAGAACTATCCAGGATGTTGATTGTAGAGGAGAATCCTGCAATTCACTTAGCAGGCTGAGACTGATGGTTTAGATGTTCCTCGAGAAAAAGGAAAACAACGACAACAGCAGCAGCAACAACAACAGAGTAAATGATATTTCCTTTTGGTAGCTAGAATTTGGAAATGAAGGGAAGGTCAAGGACAAAATACTTCTGGTTGATTCCACTTAAGTAAATGACAGAAAGGATTAAATTAGATAGTTATTGAAGTCTTTTTTTATCCTATTTTGAAGTATGAAACATTTTTCTTTGACATTTGAAAATTATTACCAAAAATATAATTTACTGAAATGGATGCTTGTATCTTTGTATGTGTCTAAAAATAAAATTGACAATGATATCTGTAATGTTGTATTACAAAATTTGTTTTGTCCTTATGTGCTCCAAATAGGCAATTAGACAGAAATATGCTATATCACAAGACAGCTAGAGAGATCCTTGAACTCTTTCTAAAACATCTTGTTTTCTTCTTCTTTTTTCTGTTGCCAAGGGAACCAGTTTAATGTAAAATGAATTCTTTGTCTCCTGCTCTTTGCAAAATTGTTTGAACCATCCCATCTTATAGAACCTGGCTTCCAAGCTGATTCCCAGCACATAAAACCTGTGCTTCTCTTTCTCCCTGCCTGGAGTAAAGGAAGAATGTAATCTCCAATTTGATGCCTGAATGAATAAAATGCCATTTATCAGAACCTTGAACATTTCACACACACACACACATACACATACATACATACATACATACATACATACATACATACATATATATATATATATATATATATATATATATATATATATACTAATTTTTGAAGCATATATGAAATAAAGTTTCTTATATTCATTTTTTAAAAAATGCCCAAACTGATGTGAATAGAGTGGGGGAAATCATTTAAATTTCGTGTAAAGGACTTTACAAGATTTTTAATACCAGAAAAATGAATTCCTGTTTAGTTCTTCCTGTCTATCAAAATCAAATGGAGCAAGTGAGTAGAGGCATTGAATTTTATTCAATGTTTTACAAATATTTAAGTTATCCGTGTAACTTCTCACCTGTGACAATAAATCTAGCAAGACAAAACTAAATGGAATTGAAGATATGAATGATTTTTATCTTGATTTCCCAATGTTATCTGCTGGTAAAAAATGCTCAATGAATCCATCAAGTCTATACTGTATACAGATAGCCCTCGACTTACAACAGTTCACTTAGTGACCATTTGAAATTACAACGGCCCTGAAAAAGGTGACTTATGACCATTTTTCACACTTATGACTGTTGCAGCATCCTCATGGTCAGGTGATTTACATTCAGATGCTTGATAACTGATTCATATTTACAAAGGTTGCAGTGTCCCGGGGTCATATGATCACCTTTTGGGACCTTCTGACAAGCAGAGTCAATGGGGAAACAAGATTCTTTTTAATAACAGTGTTACTAATTTAACAACTCCAGTGATTCACTTAACAAATGTGTCAAGAAAAGTCATACAATGGGGCAAACTCACTTAACAAATGTTTCATTAGGCAACATAAATTTTAGCGGTTCAGTGGTCTAGAGGTGAAGATGCTCACCTCTCTCTTGGAAGGCTGAGAGTTCAATCCTAGCAATGATGAAATCCACTTTTTTTTACTACCAATTCTGTAGGCATGGCTTGGTGGGTGTGGTGTGGTTTGGTTTGGTGGGTGTGGCAGGGGAAGGATACTGCAAAATCCCCATTCCCTTCCCATTCCTGGGAAAAGGATATTGCAAAATCTCCATTCCCACCCCACTCTGGGGCCAGCCAGAGGTGGTATTTGCCGGTTCTCTGAACTACTCAAAATTTCTGCTATCAGTTCTCCAGAACCTGTCAGAACCTGCTGGATTTCACCCCTGAATCCTAGGCAGCAACAGATGTTTCTTTATCAGGATGCAAAAAGAAAATATCTGCTGCAAACTTCAGGAAGGGCATCTGGTCAGTAAAAGCTCATCTCCATTCAGTCGCCCCCAATTCCATCCCGATAAAAGAGATTACAGGGTTGTAAAAAAAAAAAAAGATATACTATCAACAGTATATCCCTAGTTACAGATACCTTCTTATAAAATGAACTTCTTAGTCTAATGGATAAAATATGCTAGAGATGACTAACTCAAAGTTTGCATATCAGTGATGAACTTGCCTAATTAAGAAAGATGCAGATGGTTGTGCTACCTAGCAATTTTCACCTCACTTACTCCACTCCAATTATAGCCCTTCCCTGCAGACTTACACTGTATAAATTATGAAGTCAGAAGGTACATGACGATGCACCTGTTTCTATTCATAAAGAAGTCTAACACATTCTTCTTCTTTGCAAAACGTGTGATTGTTGCTTCAATATCTTTCTGGAAAGAGCATAAATTCATTTTTAAAATCTAAGAAAAGAAAGAGATTAACAAAACTCAGCAGCTAAACCCAGTAGCATAAGGTTTGGCGTTCACCCTCCTACAGAGCTCTTTTGATCTGCTGGAAATGCTGGGATGTTGTAATCATAAATACATATTTTTGCATAACTCAGAATTGTGGGGACCCATATTTATAGCAACTGTACTGTTTTAGTCAGGTAAAATCTTCACCAGGACTGTCCAACAGTCCACCAGGAAATTTCAAGACTTGTGGACTTCAATTCCTAGAATACCCCAGCGAGCTATGGCGTATTCTGGGAGTTGAAATCCATAAGTCTTTTTTTTTCTTTTAATGAAAAGAAGGACTAGGGGTGATTTGATAGCACCTGAAGGCAGGGCAAGAAGCAATGGATAGAAAATAAGCAAGGAGAGAAGCAATCTAGAACTATTTGTATTGAGCTCTCCTCCATGCTGTGATGAACATGTTTCAGCTGGATTCTATGCATGTATGGTGTCTTGTCTTTAAATTAATCAAAGTAATTATTTTGTGAAATTTTGATACGAACAAGTATATTTGCAGCACATGGACTTTCATGAATTACAGCCCACTATATTGATGTAACACGGTATTCTCTGTTGGTTGATGCATACAGAGAACATTGTGGGTAATGAGATCCAAATAATATATATATGAGAAGTTAATTATGTTAAGTCATACATTTGTAATATTCTTCTTAGATTTATCCTGCAGGAATTTCATCCTAATAATTAAAAAAAGAGAATAAAATCTCATGTTGATAATATCTCTTGCTGACAATATTTTAATTCTAGAATTTCTCTTTGAAGTTCTTCAAATAGTATATTGCTGAGATATAATGTAATTTGATGCTTCTGTTGAAATGGCCGTGTGAGTTGAAAGAAAGCCCTAAGTTGCTCTGTTGTTTTACTGCAATAGCTTCTGTCAGAATGTTCATGACTGGGAAGACATGGTAACAAAGTCAGCCAATGAATAGGCATAGCAACTAAGTCAGCCAATTGGGAGCTGAGACAGGTTGGAGCCAGGGCGTGTCTTAGTCTGCAGCTTCTGAGTCTGTAAAGAGAAACTGAAACCAGTGTGTGTGTGAACTTGTCTGCTGATCTGATCTGAAATGAAACTGTGAATCTGCTATTGGTATTGTAAACTTACTTCATGTATTATTGTGTATATAAATAAGTTAATGAATCTTGCTGTATCACTTTATCTGTGTGTGCTTCTGGATTTGTTTTTTGCAATAAACTCTGACAGCTCCAATATGGATTTCCTTTGAGAAAAAGCTACTTTTTCTATTTTCTATTGTTTTAATGCTCTTCTTGTGTGCTGTCTTCAAGAACAGTGAGGTCATCAGAAATAACTACTTGATCTATGATGGAAATTCAACTGCAAAATGGATATTTTTTATCATCTTTGGTGGATTTGTGAGGAAGCAAAGACATACTGGGGCCAGGTTTTTACTTTAATTCAGAAGTTTCTTTAAAAAAACCCCGTAAATTTGAAACAGAGGTTTTCCCTTTAGGTTTGATGGACAAAGAACTTGAAAGAATATTTGGAATTTTGTAATTATATATGTTGACAGCGGCGAGAATCTTATATGCACAAAGACGGAAAGACACACTAATTCCCACAATGGAGGAGTGGGTGGTGAAGGTGATGGAGTTGATGGAGATGGTAAAATTGTTTTAATTAAAGAGAATATATCTAGTTTTGTTTCTCTATGGAAACTGTTTCTGCACTTTTTGCTCGAAACTGAAAAGAAATGAAACCTTGGTTTGACTTCATATTTAAAGTTATATATAAAAAATAACTTGTTGATCCTTGCATATGTTGATGTTGCTGCTGTTATTCTCTAAATAAGAACCCATCCAGCACTGCAAAAGGAGTCTTTCTACTTCTGCTCAAAATCTCTTCCTTGTAAACCTCTGCATTCCCTTTCAATCTATCCCAGATTCTCTCCCAATTTTATGGGCCAAATTTTTGGCAGAGTGGACAGGAGAAATAATCGGTTTCACATAAGATGCCCCTTCCTCTGGCAGATGCACAGAAGTGAATAAAACCCACTGAACTGTGATTACTTAATAGTAGCTTTAGTGTCTTAATGCTATTATGAAGATATACACAGGTTTGCACTGAGCATCCATATTTTACAATGGTATTCTAAATGTGACTGTCTTAACGATGGCCATTAATACAGTAAATATTTTGCTGTTGCATTGATTAAAAAGCCGATAATCCTACTGCTTTTATCCTATCTGCTTTGCCCCACCTGATAAATTGATCCAATTTAGAACTGTTGAATAATTCATTCTTTGCTGTGATGTCCCTTTAGCTTTCAATAAAGAAAATGGCTCATATTTTATTATGTTTTCTTGGTTCTCATTGATTTTCAGACTTAACTGGGTAGTCTTGTGATAATTTGCAGGTTAAATGAAGTTACTAAGGAAGTGGTAATGTTTTCTGGTATCCAATCAGAATGAAAGGCTGATTATGATGAGGAAGCTGGATTTTTCTCTTAGCATACAGCTTAAACTTGACTTTCAAATGTGCACATCACACATTTTTATTTCTACTCCCAAGGTTATCTCCTACCCATGTGTGTCTTGAACAAATAGGTCTTTAATGGGGAACACTTGGAATGACCTCCCACCAGAAGAAGTCCTCAAGTTTAGTTAGCAGCTGCTAATTCTTCTTTCATACTGTTTGTCAAGGAAGAGACAGTGACAAACATACAAGAAAAAGATCCAAATACTTGATAAGAAAGACCCAGGGCAAGACTCAGCTGGTGGCATTTCAATGGAACCACAGTGTTTGATCTATGGTGCCACTTATTGAATCCGTATTCAGAGGACCTTGAAATGATGACACAGGGAACTTTGTTGGTTTACCTATTTCTGCACCAAATACTTTTGAGAAACTTGGATAGAAAAAGCCTTGGGGGTGAGGACAATGATACAAACAAAACCAGAAATTAATTTGTGTCATCATCTATTGGCATAACATTGAGATAAAATCATTTCCTCACATTGGTTAGCTTTTTGAATTGCCTCCATCTGTACTTCTAGAACTTTGCCCCTACCAACAGGTCAGGAAATAGGAAAGCCTTCTTTAATGTCTCAACTCACATATTTTAGGTGCTATATTTATTTCAAGTATTCAATAGGTATCCACAATACAGTGTAAGGCAATTGTATTTTTGTTTATATGTGAACTCTGTGCTTGATGGGTAACATGACATTGTTGTGAAACAGTTCTTAGTATCATTGTTCTGCTAATACATTGATGGATTTTGTTATTATCAATATTAATTTTTCATAATATCCTGAACAATGAGGGAAAACTTCCTTCCTTCCTCTCTCCCTCCCTTGCTCCTTTCCACAGTAACTTTGTCATTTGTTTCCAAGCAAAAGCTATTGCCTCCACACTCAAAGAGCCCAGAAATGTGTTGTGATAGCAAATATTTGGCTAACTTTTTCATCTAATCTAGAGGGGACAAAATGTTTGGTAAACACATATGATTTGAAATTTGTGCTAGTTCTAAAATAGTATAAATTCCAAGTTTTTAAATTGACAACAGATGTTGAATTAAGTGTGTTTAGTCAGTATAAAGCAGCCAACATGAAATGGATAAAGTGATAATTAGAATACTGAATAATGAACAGAGAAAAACAAAACCACTCAGGTATGCAATGCAGTTCATTGGTTTCCCATGAGCAAACCAAATATTAAAAAAACCTACCTTAAAATAACTGTTAGGATAATAAAGGAAAGATGATTTTATGATGTACTACATTTGGAGTTTCTTGGAGAAATGCAAACGATAACCCAATACACAGAAGTATACAAAGATTGTGGTGTTGAGTTTGCTCTTAAAAAGACATTCTGTAAAAAAAACTATGTCAGATACTCTTACCTTAAGCAGGATCACAATTATAGTTTCCCCTTGTGGAGGTAGATGCTAATGGCTTCCATCACCATTACATGGAGTTCTCAAAGAGATCATTGAAGAACTTTCCAGCTGAGCATTTATGAGCCTATTGTTTTCCTGTAAATGATATACTCACAGATTGCTGGACAATGTCTTCTAAAACAAGCAAATTAAAAATATTATGACACATGAGAGGTGTCATGTAAATAAATCACAGATACTATTTCCTGTGCATGTGCCTGCTCATACTCTTTCTACCTGATATTGTAAAAATTTTGAAGATTTAAGAATAATTTCTATGTACAGATATCAATGTGGTATTTAGACTGTTATGAAATACGCTTATTTTTCTAACTTAACCAAATTCCCAATGGAAATAGATAAGCATACTCTCTTTTTTCTATGGCTGAATACACTGGAAGTGTAAATTGGTGTTTATGTGGGATTTCAGCAAAAGAAGTATTTTGAAAAAAAAATCCCATACCTAGGTAGAGATATCATTTTGGACTTTGTTGGTTTGGTGTTCAGTGCTTCAAAAAGTTGTACCATAGATCACAGTATGGGAATTTTATATGTGAAGCTACTGTTCATTTCATTGACAGTTATCAATCAATTAATCTGTAGGTAATTTTGCATGTCACCAATCTAGCCAATGAAATAAGTTTGTAGCTCTAAATCAAGGTGACCGTAAGTAGCTGCACCTTATGTACTTCATTCATGCATTATTCATGCATTATGAACTTGAATATATGAGGCATCAAGAGGAAAACTTTCATATACAACTGTGGGGAAAAAACCTGAGATGGGTACTTTGTGATTTTGCCCTTGAAAATAGAAATCTATATCCTCTCATTTTCAGTTCTCCCTCTTATTAGATAAGGATTTATCAAGGAATAATGTTGATGCTTCTAGAGATATTTTCTCAATGACATGCATAGGTGAGCATGCTCACCTATACACATCACTGAGGAAGTGATGTCTGGAGACAACAACATTAATAGGGCTAATCAATTAATTTTGTATTTGTACATTGCACTATTTTGTATTTGTACATTGTGCTATCATGAAACACATTCATTTAGTTGAATTTTTAAACCTATTCCATGAAGAGCATTTATGTTTAGCAACATTGTCAGTGAGCAAATATGTGGAGGCTTTGTAGGTCTCGTTAAATATTACATTGATGCTGTGGACTGTGCAAACATTTAAACTTTCAGGTATTTTTCTTCAAGTCATATGACTAAGCATCTACAGGAAGAACTAGGGTAACAAGAAAGAGGACTGTCTAACCCTCTTGTCTGAGTGTTAAAGGGGTAAGGATGCAAGGTGGGCCTTAGAGAAACCTCACAGAGCTTCTATTTGTTGACAAGAAACAAGGAAATAATTGTTGGTTTCCAAATGTTTGGAAGTACAAAATACAGCTGTTAAAATAAACTTTTCTGAGAGATACAGCTTCCTTATTTGGGGAGGGGGCATGGACAAAATCAATTGAGCAGATTTTATCTCAACAGAACTAGGAGATAATTTAGCATGTTGTACAAGACAAAACAAATAAAGCAACAGATAATAAACCAGATAGAATTACCAACTTAGGAAGTGTAGTAGTTCCTCTTCCTATATAGAGCCTTTGTGCTGAATGGTGAATGTGGTAATTAAACAACATCTGATGTTTGCTCCTATGGAGCTTTCTTTTGCAGTGTCCCTTCTCTGACAATTTTTTTTCTGGTGACTATGGAAATCTATTTGAGAACCATGGTCTGTGGTGGTTACAAATTCTTCCAGAAATATTTTCATCCTTTTGTGATATAGTGGCCCAATGCACATTTTGCCCCGATTAGGGTTTGCTTATGCACAATTTATTGAATAAATCACTATTTGCTGGGTTGACACATAATGCTAATCAGCAAATCATGGCACGGAATGCACATCTGACACATTAGGCCAAAACCAACAAACCAAGTTGTGTCTTCGTTCTATGTGAATCCATGCAGTGAACTTTCTGTTTTGATGTTAGGCTGGGAAGCCTTGTATTTGCATATATATTGCACTACAGTAAACATTACCCCAGCATGCTAGCTAGGGAATTCTGGGAGATGAAGTCCACAAATCTTAAAGTTGCTAAGGTTAAGAAACACTGATTCAATGACATCATTCGTTATCCCTGCTAAGCCTCCCTAGGGCACTGCTGCCCCCCACCAGGGCAAATTATAAGCACTTAAAATAGGAGGATTGGAATTTTATGTCCTTTTGACTAAGACTTCCACTGTAAGCTTTCTTTGCTTTAAAAAGTATTTTTATCAGTATTATTATTTCAGCCTGATTTTATTTTTTTTTAATTCTGCAGGGTACGTTAATTTATGTCTTTTTTAAATAAGTAAATAAGAGCCAGGAGACCAAACATAAAGTAGAACAGTCTGGTTTTATTATTTTGTCATAAAGAGTCATTTTCTCCCTTCCCTTGCCATTTTAATTCTTTTGTAAAACACTTTAACTCTTTCCCCCCCTTTCTTCTTTTTCTTCTTCATTTTGTTTACAACATACATTAAACTGTGAATCTGATGATGTTAGGAATTTGTGGAGATGTAGGGAAACTGGTGACAACACAGTATTTTTTTTTACAAGTTTACAACAAAAGAGAGTGTCTGACTTGGCTGCATCTACTGGGGTATACGAAAGGTGGAAAGAAAAGGCACACGTAGGTCCAAGAACCTTTACACACAAAGGGGTAAAAATGGGACAAGGAGCAGGAGGAAAGACATAGAAGAGTCTAAACAGAAAACAAAACATAGAGTAAAAAAATGGGCATCTCAAGGTGAACCCCATCACTGGTGTGATGTATATTAAAAAGGCAGATCCCTGAACAAGACTGCAATAATTCTTCATTTCTCCATTATGACAGACTGCTTGGCTAAGATGTAGCAGGGGGTACCATGCCCTTCAGAGTTCAGAGTTCAGTTTAGGGGCTGAGCTTCAAGGAGGAAAAACAAAAAGTCTGCTTAACTTTTCATGTGAATCCCTCATAGCTTAAAAAAAGACTGGGCATGGTGATTAAGGGGGAAAAAAAACAAAACCCCAGAAAGAAGCTTGCTTTGACTTTAACCAGCCCGCCAAGAGTGAACAAGAAGGCAGGGACAAAAGGAGAGCAGAGGCAGGCCCCTTTGGTTACAATCATCCTGATTTCCCTAACGACCATCTATATGTTGCTCCCAGCCTGAAGATTTTCCTCTCCAGGGAAACCATTTGCGAATGCTCTTTCTTCAGAGGCAACGAAACCAGCTCCACTGGAGTATAGAGACATCTTCTCTTCCAAAACCTTGTTCCTCCTTCTCAAATGTTCTGTCCAGACAATATCAAACATGCACATCCATTTCTCTCTCTTTCTTTTTGCCATAGTAGGCTGACATAGGTGTAATGACAGTTTAAAGGAAAATCTAAACACAAGCAACCAAGACTTTGTCAAACTATACGTTCCTGCACACGCTCTGCCCGTTTCCCCCACCCACCCATACAAATGAAAGCTGGATTTCTCTCTTATAACAAAAAGTAGGTTGTAAGAATTATCTGGGTTTGCTTTCCCACTGAGAACCAGCAGGAACCAGCCTGCTTTACGTTTATTTCCATTTTATTCCATAGGCTATACAGCCTTAGGCCTGGATTGTTTTGCACCAGAATGTCAACAGTACATAGTGCTTGACTTTGATGATACATCACACTACTGGCAATGAGAAAGTACACATTTCCACACTGAAGTGATACCAAAATATCCAGGAAGATGGATATGCTGTCACCAAACAGTATCTAAACTGCCAGGATAGCACAAAAGTAATGCGAAGGCCAAAATAAGCATGATTAGGATTCACATCCAAGCAACATATATTGCTGCCCCTTGCCTTCTTGTGATCAGAGGGCTGTTAATTCTGCAAACTGAAACATAAAACTGTGCATCTTCCAGTTCTTTAGGGCAGGGCTCTCCATTCTTGGCAACTTTAAGACTTACGGACTTCAACTCCCAGCATGGCTAGCTAAGGAATTCTGGGAGTTGAAGTCCAAGTCTTAAAGTTGCCAAGTTTGGAGATCCTTATTCTAGGTGAATAAGAAAGGGGAGAGATAAATAAATATCTGATTTATTCTAAGGAAAGGGGAACGATTGTACATACTACAGCTTACAAATATACACAACTGAGGGTGTAAGGCACAAATTTACATGTGGGAAAAAAATCAGATGTATTCTCATCAAAACAAACTCTGTGTGGTAAAATTGAAAACTATGCTGGGAGAAACCAGTGTGCAGATGAATTTGCACTGTGCATTTTTGTTTGTCGGTTTGTCATCTCACATGCAAGGATGAAATGAGATGGCAGAAATCGAGTGGGTGCTTTCATCGAAAGGATCAACTATTGACAAAAACTGTGTTCATGGCAATGGGGCATGGAAGTAGAGTGTTCATAGAATTTATTTTGTAAGACATTAGTACTTTAGGAAGAAAGGAACTTTAGGGAAAAATGGTGTAGTGAGAGGTTTCTTCCTTGGTTTGCAACCTGACCTTAAAAGCTGGAAGCCAGCCTGCAGAATGGACCGACACTGAAGTAAGCATTTCCCTCTAGTTTGTCTTCCAGAAAGAGATCAGAGAGTTCAAACACAAAAGTTCGGAATTCCATCTCCAACTTATTTAACTCAGTGAATTTATTGGAAAAATAAAAAGAGTTTTAATTACTCTAGTTAATGGGGTTTCACGTTAAATAGGCATAATTTTCAATGTATTTTGTTTTTCCTTCTGGAAAGAGTTGCTCATATGATGGTAGGCATAAGTAATTTCCTTAGGATTTTAAAAAAGACAAAAAAGATGAACAATAAATAATCATAGTTACTTGCGTTAACAGTCACATGTTATTCATTAAGAGAGAAGAGTAGCAATAACCTATGACAGAGTTGTTCTTGCCCAACATGGCAAATCTGCTATAATCAAAAGGCTGTAACACTGATGGGCTTTCACAGTACCTGCATATAGTAAGAGTCTGTCACGGTTCAGTAAGAGTTAGCTTAAACAATAGGTTCCTTTTGTCTTTTTGTGAGTTGTTCCTTTCTCAGGGCATTTTTGCTTTCAAAGCACTCATTTCCCAGTTCTAGGATGTTCTGTGCAGTTAAAAGTGAAGGATCACAGTCATCTTTCGTGTGTGTGCTTTTGGCTCAATGTTTGCAGTTAGTCTTTTGAGTGAAGAGCTGTTGTATTGTGGGGGTGGGTCCTACAGTTGCAAACCATAGACTGTATGGCCCAATTCCTTAAAAATATCCCACTTTTCCCCAGAGCAGAATGTCCTTCAGCTTTGCAGTTTCTTGGTCAGTTGAAACTAGCATTGCCGTTGCTGAATCCTGGTTTTTAAGGATATTCCATGATTCACAGCTGTCCCCACCCCCACCCCACGGTGATTATGTACATGCATCATTAGGCTTCATGGATGCTGAAAGAGGGGAAAAAGAGGGCTTGGGGGGTACATCTGGTTTTAACGATGGTGTGCGTTTCAACCCTGATCTTGTCAGCGAGTTGTATGTGGTGAGACTGGGCTGCCTAGAAACAGTCACAGTCTGACCCTGAGCAGCATGGACTTGTATGGAGTCCACTCTTTGTGGGGCAGGAGGAGGATTGTCTCCCCTGCCAAAACTCTGATTTCTTGAAAGGTGGGAGGAATTAGAAGAATTAGTGTTATTTCTTTTGAGTGTTGATGTTTGGTGATTTCTCGTAAGCGAGTTCGTAGGGTAGTTTCTCTTGTAGTCCACGTTATAAGCAGAAGAATGCATCTCCAATCGCTTCCCTAGACTGCTCTGAGCAAGAGAGGACCCAGGGGGACCAAGAGAAGCTTCTCTCTGGGGGACTTTTGGTGGCATGCTATCCAGGTTTTCCACGAGATTCACCCCATGATTTGGACTTTTGCCACTGAGATGCTCTTTTATGGTTTTGTATTCAAGAGTAGCATTTTGGTCCTCCATGGCCATCTGTGCCACATCACTCATTTTAGGCTGATCAACATATTCATGCTGATAGCTTTGCTGAGAAATAGGCAGGACTACAACACTTGGGATATGACTGGGAGAAGCCCTGAGAGGAAGGTCTGTGGGAATCACAGGTGACGCCATGGGGGGAATATCTTTTGTACAGGCATTGATGAGATTCTGGTTTCTCTCCCAGTCTCTGCTGCCACGGCTTGGCTTCCTCTTCTGCTGAAGTGTCGGGGTGGACTCTGGAGTAGGTAGAGCAGCCAAGTCCAGATGATGTTGGTCAGCTTTGATGAGCATCTTGGCTGTGCTTCCTGGAGTAGCAAGCTTACCGTTGTGCATGAGAGGGGTGAGAATGGCTTCAGGCTTTGGCTCTTTGGATTGACTGTCTCCAAAGAGACCACTGAGCTTAGTGACACTGTTCATTGAACCTCGACGAGATTGGACCAGCTCCTTCTCCTTCCTCTGCACAATGGTCGCATCTCGACGCCGATGGTCACAGATGCAGTACACTATGATCCCCGAGAAGACGGCTCCCATGACAAAGGCAAGAATGACTGCTATAGCCAGGAGGGTGACAGGCACCAACTGATCATGCCCCTTGAGATAACTCTCACGGATCACTCCTGCAACAAATATCACAAAATGGTAAGCAGAAAAGTACATGCTCACATAAAATGTTTCACTTTAACAACATACACTAGATGCCTCGCTGGTGCTCTGATAAAATAATTGATTTGGGCTATATCACGTTTGGTAGAAAATTCCTCAAATGGTGCTTTGATGTCTGTAGTGACTCTGGATTTTGCCAGTAGGGTGTTGCTCCTCTACTTTCTACCAATTGGCCAGAAACCAACCATGAGCTCTTCTGGATATGATGGAAAGTCATGTATCTAAAATGTTTTAGTAGATTGTACTGAACAGAGAGTTAAGACTAGATGTTCTGTGAGGTCAATTTCATCTCCGTGATACTAGAACTATATCATGATGAACATTTGCTTAAAATGTCATCATATTTTGCAGATCATTTGACTATATGTAGTAATAATCTACACTGCTATAATTAAAAGTAAAAAAAAATGCAGCAGGGCAACAATGAAGCTGATTATCTTGGATGACAAGGCTTTACAGAAAGCCTACATTTTTGCATAATTAATTAGAATAATATTTTAATGAAGCTGGTGTCTCATTACTCACTATGCAATTGAACTGCTGTTCCTTTATACTAGTGTCATGAAAGATGCATGGTATATCTACATACATTGTAAATTTTATGATTTTAGAAGCTGAAATGTTTTTTTTTTAAAAAAAGATCAATTTTAAAATTAGCTCTCTGTGGAAATTATTATGCTGCAATTAGAAATGTGCTATTTCATATAAGGAGTAATCAGCTAAGAATAAACTTCTCTAACTTTCTCACAATCAGGTATCATTGCTGAGTGCCCATGTTCTTTTTCTTAAATGTATATCCTATATTTTTACTCAACAAAGTTAAAAACAAAACCAACAAATACACAAAATGTAAAACACAACAGTAAAATGAATACATTTAAAATCTAATTCAGAATCAGCATCAGTGCAATAATCAAGTCAAAAGTTTAGTGAAAGAAATATGTTTTTGCCATTTTCCTAAATCTGAGGCCAATGGGACCAAAGATGTCTCCTTGAGGAGAGTTCTTCCAAGCCTGTGAGTCATACCTACCAGAAAGCTTTGTCAGAGACAAACCAGCTCTTATGGGGAAATAACAGACACCCCTGTTTTTATGAATGGGTTTAATCCTCATTTAAATTCATCACCAATCTCATATACTGCAATAAGTCTCATCATAAGCATGCATGTGGTGAAAAAAGATCTTTGTCTTGTTTCTTCGTGGTCGGGAAAAATATTTCTATCAGCTTCCAATGCACAAATTAACATATTTTAATATAACCACCACCACCACCTAAAGTTACAATATTGTATTGAGGGATCCAAGGAGGCAGTTCTGCAATATTGTTTTAGACTTTTAATACAATGGGATTCTCTTCAGTGTATTACTTTTATAACTATAAAACATGATGAACTCATTATTAATGGTCTGTTTATTCATTTTTACCAAGTAGGGCCAGGGCCAGAGACTCTAAGACTATCATTACAAGTGAATCTGAAAGAAAATGGGGCGCAGAATTCTATGTGCTCCATTCTGTTCCCTGTCCCTTCCAATTTTTTAAATGTCCGCAACTGCATTGGTTGCGTTCTCAAGTCAATGCTATACAAACATATGTCTGCAATATCTTAATTTGGATTTCAGGACTGGACAAGGAGTTTGAATTGGTGGCCTGCAAAATCTACAGTTTTAAGTTGGAAATCTCCACCCCCCCATACCTTAGATAAATCTCATAGGTAAAACAGCTGTATCCCAGAATCACTTTCTAAATATGACCCAATAAGGAAGGCTGGATCCAATGAAAAAAATAATGCGCCAAGATCCAATTCAACCAGGCAATTCTGAAGGGCTGTATAGCTGATGAAAAGTCACCCAAGTAATCTTGAAGTAATGATCCCAAGGAAACAACTGGCATCATGTACAAATCAACTATATGATCTAACTGAATTTTATAGCATGATTTTGTTCACTTTATAAAATATCACTAGCTTCGCTGTGTTCAAAAATATTAAATATGTCATGGTGGTTGACATTTCTCACTGGTGAAGTTATTAAGTTATTAAAGTAGTCGAAGCAAAAAGAGCTTTACAATGTCTACAGGCTTTACAGAAAAGGATCTTAAAAAAAGCAGACAGCAATCAGAGGCAAGCGCTGTTTAAATTCATTAGACTTGTTTCTGAAATCACAAATAGAAATGGCAAGATGCCAATAAAACCCTTGATGTCTAGGTTTTCTAAAAACAGATTTTAGAGAAGGGTAGATGATAGTAGAAAAGAGGCCAATTTAGGGTCAGGCACTGGTGAATGAAAATACAAACAAGCTTGTCATTGTCATATTATTGGACAGCTGACCAATATAAATGGGGTAATTCTTGCAGTGCCATTTTTGTGGTGCTAACTGCCCTCCAAATGTATCCAACTTAAACTCCTATAATTCCCAACCGAGGCAACCAAAACACATCTGGGTAAAGGCATTGGATTAGAAAAAGTTGCCATTTGCATCATGATGGTGAAACTCTACTTATCTCTACAAACCTGGGTTAGTGTTTTGCCAAAGAGTTTTCTTGTCTTTTTTCTTTTGGCCCCTTCAACTGTTGAGTCTTAGTGACTATGTGGACTATTCCCTGCAGTTTTCTTAGCAAGATTTTGGAAGTGGTTTTCTCTTGCCAGCATCCTATGGCTAAGATAGAGTGACTGGCTCAAGGTTATGCAGCTGGCTTTGTTCTTAAGTCTCCTGGTTTCTAGCTTGATGCCTTAAGCACTACAACAAATTATGTCTCTTGCTATGGCTTAGTGAGAGAAAAATATAAAATGGGCACACCTACAGCATAAACAACTGTTACTATCAGTAATGCTTGATTCTCTTTGCTTTAGTCTATACAAAATATTTTTATTACCTTATATTCACTGTTACATACATGTCAACAAAATGGTACCAGACCTGCCTATTTTTTTTGGTGATCACATCATTTACCAAGGGTAGCCTTTTGTTTTTACAGTTGCATCAATCCAACAACAACCACACAGGGATGACAGATCCCTGCTTGTGGAAACCCACACTTTGGCCACTTTATCCAATGGCCAAAGTCTGGTTTTCCACAAGCAGGGATCTGTCATCTTCTCCTTGTGGTTAAATTTAATATGGAGAAGATCACAAGACAGTTATCTTTCTTCTAATCCTTCCAAATGCTGGCACCCTTAGAAATGAGAGCACGGTTTGGTAAGTGAAATACAATAGGATTTTTGGAAGGGCTGATGAGAAAGCCACCAATGAAATGTATAACATTTCAGTGATTACAAGTTCTGTGGTGAAGATGCTGACCATAAACTCTACATGAAAAGAGCATGGCAGCTATTTTTAGCTTCCCAATTTGGAATGATGCCTGCTGTGGTTGGTTGGGAAGCATCTCTCATCCACTTCCCTTACAGCTCCAAACCTGGCAGAGAATCTCTTACGCTGTTGGTCAGTTCTGCAGCAGAGTGACTGTATACATCGCTCCTTTTGTTTATAATGGAGAAAATAAAATCCATTCATAAAGTGACAGCTTTATTGTGTTAGAAACATATCCCTGTAGGCACTGTAATTTCATTTCTGAAATACACTCAATGAAGGTTTTAGCGTTCCACTGATAACACTCCAATCACACTGTTTGCCTGCAATTATTTTGTGTCAGGGAAATGGCATATTAATAGGGAATTTTTCACACTTCCATTCCCTATCCAGGGTTTTCTATACTGTAAATTTAAAACATATTTAAGTCTTATTATGGACAAACAGGAAACGAAATTGAGGATTTTAGTTAAACTGAAAAATATGTAATATGATATGGCTGAGATGAAATAAAACATGGTCAGCTGTTTCTTTTGGGAGAGCTGAAGGCATCTGTTTATTTTGGGAGAGCTCAAAGCAGCTGGTATTTATTAGATTTAGATTTGAATATGCGAATATGGTTCATTGCAGATTACTAGATAATTGTAGTTCATCCCAGTTTCATTAGTTCTTTTCAGAGTATAGCATTCCTCCAAGGGTATAAAAGTAAGACAGTGCCCTTGTAACTTTTCTGTGCAAATCTCAGTGCTTTAAGATATGGCTAAAAACAACCTCTAGAAAACAAAATATTTTTGTAAATTTCTTTGTCATCTAGTGATCCACATGCCATTCAGTTCTGGTAGCTTTAGCAAATATAAAAAATATAGTTTCTGAATGCTGGATTTCTGCATACAGTTCTAGGAAAAATTATTTACCCTCTTTCACTTTGCCTGAGTTTTTTTGCATATCTTAAGAATTACTTTCTGTGGGCCCTACTAATTATAAAGGAAAACTGAGTGAACAGATAATACTAAGGGTAAAGGTCCTGTTATCATTTCCTGTACTTTGTAAACAATGTAAACAAATCCAGCACAGGATATGCCTAAGTGAAAAAAAAAAGATTTATTTTTTTAGATTTAGTTAACTTGTAAGAGCAACCACTATAAGCAAGATTTCTCCACATCTGTGATTAGTCTCTCATGTAACTGCATAGGAATACTCATCTTTTCCTCCATGGTGAAGTGCTCAGTAATGTTTGAGGCTTTCTAGTATGATCCACTTGTTTCAGGTCCTGCCACAACCTTAGTTGGGCTTTAGATCTGAATGTTGACTTGACTAGTCCAAAAACCTGTCTTTGTCCTTATTCTCTTATAGATGTGTTTGTATGGGTTGAGATCTTTTTCTTGCTATATAATCCATTTTTGCTTCAGCTTCAGGCCAAGTGATATTTCCCTGTACAATTCTCTGATACAAAACAGAATTCATGCTTCTTTCAATGGTTTCAGGTCATTCAAGTCCTGAGGCAGCAAAGCAACCTCAAGTCATGTCATGCCACTTCCATGTTTGACAGCTGGTATGAGAACCTTACAATACAGTGTCTGTTTTTCATTAAACATTATGACAGTCATGTGGCTGGAAAAAAATCTTTGGTCTATCCTAGAATGCTCATTAAAAATCTGGAGTGTCATCCTGGTGCTTTTCTGACAAACTTTAAGATGAACATCAGTGTTCTTTGGGAGAATAGATCTGCTTAGCTTCTATTTAAGGTATCTCATTTTTACTCTCTCATGTACACAGACTTTAGCCAAAGTAAGGGAGTGGTACATATTCTGGAAGTTCTTCTGGACTCTTTTATTATTTCCTGGATGATTTTGTACTGAGTTCTGGTCTTTTTATTATAATTCTTTTTTAGCACAGCTGCTCTTGAGAAGGTTCACATTGCCCAAATATTCTCTCTTTTATTTTCTTTGGAGCAGTGCATGAAACACCTCAAGAAATCTGTAAAGGTGAGAATTTATTTGTTATGACAGGAGCTAAAGTTTGTGAGAATTATGTAAAACAAGTCTCACTCAAATCAGCTGTACTGAATGATGTGGTGACACAACTGGCCTTGTTTTCCATTTAAATGAATTGTTTGAACTGAGATGAAGAATAACTTTTTCACATGGGCTCAGAATGTGTTGTATGACCAGTGTTATTTGTCCACTCAGACTCCCTGGATAGATCAGTAAGACCCATAGATTTCTGATAATGTTCAGTGTCAAGAAATGCAAACATTCAGAAAATTCCCGAAGGGTGAATATTATTTCATAGTATTAGAAAAATTATGAAAAAAATTGTTGTAGAAGCTATTAATTTCATTTTAAGAGGCACCAGGTTGAATAGGCAGGTGATAATTTCTTCTTTTTCCTTGTCCCAGGTATGAAAAAAGATAGAAAAGAAGGTTGAGGTAGTATGCATTGGGATGGTACTAGCCAGTTCATTGCAATTCTGCAAAATGCTTGCTAACTTTTCACTATACACCTCAGCAGTACTGGACTGAGGCCAGCAATTCCCCGTCAGCCAAACAGAGGGTGGAAGAACTGCCTGCCACTTTGACCCAACCAGCTCCATCTTTCTTCTCACTCTCTTTGCCACATTGGCATGCAACCAGAGCAGTGGTAAAATTGCCACCTGAAGTTTCAAGCCCTCAAGCAGTGTTGATTCTGAAAGAGCCTTTACTGCTATTGGCTCCTGCTTAGGGAAGAGTTTGCCTCCAGAGGGGAGGTTGACTCCCATACATCTGGCTTTCCAAAAGTGCATCAAGATCTGGCTTTGTCAACTAATACAGGGATCCAATAGTGGTAAGCAGTCCTGGGGGGGTGCTTGGTGGTTTTGTGGATGCTTTCTCTGACTTTTTAACTTGTGTATATCTATATTGTATATTTATATATACTCCTCCCTCCCTCCCCTCTCCTTCTCCCTATTTAATGATTTTTATAGTCTTTTTATTTATAAGATGCCCAGAGTCACACATATAGTGAGATAGTGGCATATAAATTTGATCAACAAATAAATTGCAAATATACACAAGATTAAGAGACAAACAGGCACTCCTGAGAAAGCTTTCCAAAGCAAAACAAGGTAATGGATTAAGCAATGTTATGAACAAAACACATGCTTAGAACTGCCACTTTTAGGAACAAATAATACATTTGAAAAATACATTGTTTACAAAGTGTGCTTCAGGAACACACTTAACTTTTTAAAAGAATGCTTATATTGAGCATTTTATTTAAAGGAAATACTACCCACATAGTTACTACTCTTAGAAGTCCAGAAGAAGCAACTAATAGTGGGGGTTGCATAGAAAAATATCTTCCATTCTTTTTCCTTGCAATGGGTTGAATTATAGCTGAAAAAAAACCTTTCCTGCCAAACAGGAATACTCCTGTTGTGCTTAATAACTTCCAGGATGCACAATAGGAATGGGATGATAGTAAGGTATTATATAACTTAGTCTATCTATAGGGCCTTTGAACTATGGTGCCGGAGAAGACTCCTGTAAGTCCCTTGGACTGCAAGGTGATTAAACCAGTCAGTCCTAGAGGAGATCAACCTTGGCTGCTCTTTAGAAGGCCAGATCCTGAAGATGAAACTGAAATACTTTGGACACTTAATGAGAAGGAAGGACTCACTGGAGAAGAGCCTAATGCTGGGAACGACTGAGGAAAGATTCACACACAATCGCTTTAGATAACCAAGAAATCCGAGGCAGTGGGGATAATTTAATGTAATCTAAACAAATTGAATGCTTCCAAGACCAAGATGATTAGGGAACTGGAGGCTATAACATATAAAGAGCAATTGCTGGAACTGGGTATGTCTAGTTTAATGAAAAGAAGGATTGGGGGGGAGACATTATAGCATCTTCCAATATCTCAGGGGCTGCCACAAAGAAGAGGGGGTCAAGTTATTCTCCAAAGCACCTGAGGGCAGGACAAGAAGCAATGGATGGAAATTAATCAAGCAGAGAAGCAACCTAGAACTAAGGAGAAATTTCCTGACAGTGAGAATAATTAACCAGTGGAACTCCTTGCCTCCAGAGGTTATGGTTGCTTCATCACTGCAGATTTTTAAGCAGAGACTGGATAGCCATTTGTCTGAAATGATATAGGATTTCATGAACCGGGGGTTGGACTAGAAGCGGTTTGAATCCCTAGAATAGGTCTCCTGTGTGAACAGGGGGTTGAACTAGATGACCTCCAAGGTCCCTTCCAACTCTGTTACTGTTATTGAGGGCAAAAGAAGAAAGGGACGGCAGAGACTGAGGTGGCTGGATGAAGTCACTGAAGTAGTCGGTGTGAGCTTAAATGGTCTCCGGGGGATAGTAAAGGACAGGAAGGCCTGGAGGAAAGTTGTCCATGGGGATGCGATGGGTCAGACACGACTTCACAACTAATAACAACAAAAATCTAAGGGCTAATGTGATAAAATAGCACTGACAAATTCATACATTTAATACTAACATAATACATTACTACAATGAGGCGTGTCTCTAAACAGTATTTTATTTCTGTGGTTCTTGTTTACCAGGTGACACATAACCATAGGAAGATGAATCCATGTTATCCATTGCCAAATATGGCCACCAAAAAAAAAAATCCTACCATAGATACCTTCAAAATATCTTTATCTTGTCATCATTATCATACTGAGCCATATAGAATGAGATTATATTGAACTAGATATCTAACTTTGATTAAATATCTGATAATTATTTAATCAATCTGGACACTTGTTATTTTTAGAAAAATAGCAATATATTCTCAAGAAAAAAAACTGAAGGATAGATCCTTGCTGGTGGAATTAACTCTCTGTTTCAAAATATGTGATTCATCATCAATAATGAGTGATTTATGCTGTCTAAGAGTGACAGACCAAATGCATACAACATGCTATTGAAGATATCTGTTGGGTATTTGCATACAGATAGTAAGCAGGGTTGCTGAGAGATTAATCTACTTTTCAGGCATCATTAGGATAAAAAGACAAACTTTTTTTATTGGATATACAAGTAAATCTGTGGGAAAGTCAGAAATCAATCCAAAAGTTTGCATTACTGTGCAGAAGAATATTAAAGGACTATCATTTGATTTTTTTTTCTTTATTGTTCTCTAAAACATTATCATGACTTGCATTGATCGAATTTACAATAATTTAAGCTGAGAACAATACACACTGAAATGATAATTAAAAATGTAAGAAGCTGTTTTCTAAAGAAATAGCTTGTGTGCTATTAACACTAACTGGTAGTGGTTCTCTGAGGCTTTAAAGAGAGATTTCACTCGACTCTTTTTGTTGGGATATGAAACTATCATCCATCCATCCATCCATCCATCCATCCATCCATCCATCCATCCATCCATCCATCTATCTATCTATCTATCTATCTATCTATCTATCTATCTATCTATCTATCTATCTATCTATCATCTCCATCTACCCTTCCGTCCGTCAGTCTCTGAGTCATAGCTTTTGAAGTGTAGAAGCAATAGCAATATGCAGGGCTTAAGCATTTATCCTGAGATACTAAGTCTTGTACACAACAGACAACCACAGAATCAACATGCTGATCAAATACAAACAGATGCAAAGGGGCTGGCTCTTAGCTAAAATTGCTACTCTGTGTCTCTGGAAATCAATGAAAAGCATATGCTTTGCATACAAAAGTCCTAAGTTCATTGTCCAGATCCATTCTCTTTAACTAAGGTATTGGAACTCTGGCCAACTACTATTATAACTGTAGACCAATCTTCCCTAACCTAATATCCTCAGGAGACATTGACATTGCCAGTCTGGCTTCTAATTTGGGATGTTAGTTCAAGGCATGTTAATTCAAGGCATGTGGACATAAACATATTGAAGCTAGATAATATTGAACCATACAAGTTGAAGATCAGCATATATCTCTTTTTTAAAGAACCTTTAAAAATGAGATAAGGTGGGCTGGAAGCCTGGAAGGTACTAAACAGGGGTGAAATGTAAAATTTGTTACTACCAGTTCTGTGGGCGTGGCTCAGTGTGTGTGTGTGGGGTAATGTGACTGGGTGGGCGTGGCCAATTTTTTTTTTTTAACTTTTCAAAGCATTTTTTCTAGTGCTTTGAAAAGCCTCTGCCGATCAGGCCACTCAGCTGGGATCGTCAGAGACTTTTCAAAGCATTTTTTTTTACTACCTCTTTGGCCAAGAAGTTGCAGAAAAAAATGCTTTGAAAAGCCTCTGACGATCCCAGCTGATCTGCGTGATCCTCAGAGGCTTTTTTTTTTTTTTTACTTTTAAAAGCATTTTTTCATTGGAAGAAGTTGTAGAAAAAATGCTTTTAAAAGTAAAAAAAAAAGCCTCTGAGGATCCTGCGGCTCAGCTGGGCATGGTGTGGGGGGGCGCAGGGATTTTTGCTACCGGTTCTCTGAACCACCCGCCGCCATCGCTACCGGATTGGGCGATCCGGTCCGAACTGGGAGCATTTCACCCCTGGTACTAAGGTAGTTAGTCTCCACAGATATGAGGCTACTCAAAGGCAACACGCTGTCTAACTATTCTGAACTCAGATTAGTACATCTGAGAAGAGTTAAAGTTCAAAAACCTGGAAGAGGACGGAACTGTTTCACGCTTCTCTGAAAGAAAGCCAGAAAACTGTGGAGTTGTATCTACAAGATAAAGCCAGAAATTAAATTTCTGCTGCTTTGCTAGCAGATGCCTCAAATGCCTTTCTTGCATCTAGTGTCAGTCAATAACTGGGCTGTTGACTTGCTTAGAGAGTTGTTTGTGTTTGGCAAATAGTTTGAACGGAAGCCATCTTTTGAACAAAGGCCTATTGGTTGGTATAAATGAGTTGGAGTAGGGCTGGAAGAACAACATTTGCCAAGGCTTTTGTTATCACTGCGTTTTTGGATTAGCTAATGACATTGATACTTTAAGCTATTTTATTTTAGGTATTTATTCCTTTTCTCTCTCTCTTTTTGAAAGCACTCTCCTGTGTTCAAAGAAAAAAAATAAACAAATGATACTGGAATCCTGGAAACTATTCCAGACATTGAGTTTTAAATAGCTCAGAGAAAAACATAAGTCAGAAATTCACTAGTGCATTAGCTTCTGGATCCCTTTTTATGATGAACACCATTATCGTTGTTTACAGAGTAAGACTGCATATGTGCTGAATATGTAAAGGCAAGATGAGACTAAAGGCTCAACTCCTATCCCCCAATTCCTCAATCACCCAGATCTTACATTGTAAGGCGTTCTATCATCAATAAGCATAACTAGATGTCTATGCATGTGGATTCTGCATATTTAGAAGTTTTACAATCTCTGACCATATATAACCTATTCATTGATAAAATTGAATTTTATGTAGTGTCTGCTTGCTACCAAAATCTAGTTAAAATATTTCCCTGCCCTATGTATAAGGGTTCAATGCAGGGGTGGGGTTTCAAATTTTTTTACTACCGGTTCTGTGGGTGTGGCTTTGTGGGCATGGCATGGCTTTGTTGGTGTGGCTTTGTGGGCATGGCAGGGGAAGGTTATTGTAAAATCTCCATTCCCTTCCCACTCCAGGGGAAGATTACTAAAAAATCCTCATTTCTTCTGGATCAGTTGGGACTCAGGAGGCAGAGAATAGATGGGGGAGGAGCCAATCAGAATTTTTATTACTGGTTTTCTGAACTACTCAAAATTTCCACTATCTGTTCTCCAGAACTGGTCAGAACCTGCTGAAACCCACCTCTGGTTCAGTGGCATGCACCTCCTTGTCATGGAAAGAGGTTGGGCAAGCTTTCCTGAGACAAGCCCAAGGCTTTCTCCCAGTTATTGAAGGGAAGGAATGATTTCATTCTGCCCCAGTCTTGAACATAGATGAAAGCTGGAGATTCCATTGA
Source organism: Pantherophis guttatus (assembly GCF_059756535.1). Lineage (NCBI taxonomy): Eukaryota > Metazoa > Chordata > Lepidosauria > Squamata > Colubridae > Pantherophis > Pantherophis guttatus. The sequence continues at coordinate 52,050,356 of NC_142064.1, forward strand.
CTTGTATGTGTTTCCTACATACAAGTAACAAAGCAACATCAAGCACAATTTATCCTGTTGTGAGAACAATAGAAATATAATCAGGAATCTATGTCCCTGTTGGCACATTAGAAATGTGGAGAGATTTGGCATTACCCACAATGGAAGAATGGTTGCTGAAGATGCTGAAACTTGCTGAGATGGCTAACTTGATTTCTTTGATCAGAGAAGGGATAGTATCTACATTCATTGCTGCCTGGAAACCTTTTATTGCCTTTTTGTATAATATACAAGAAATGAACTTATGATTTACGGTTTGTAGGATAGATTATAGAAAGAAGAGAGGTTACGCTGTAACCATATAAAAATAGGTAAATTTTATAATTGCTGTAAAGGAGATGAGAAGCAACATCTTTGCACAGATGGAGTTAACTGGGACATGGTCCTCCTTGATTGCCCCAAAAGGGTTTCAATCTGCTAGTACTGATAAAATGGGCAGTGTCGTCAGGAATGGTCATCTGTATTTTAGATCCATAAAGGAAAATGTCTCTCTTGGCTGTCAAGGCCTCTCAGGAGACAACATATGGATGGATACATGTGGTGGTGATTCTTTGAGGGAGTTGGTAATTCTGCCAGGTCTTCCCCCCAAGAAGATTCCTACAGATTCCATCCATTCTCCAATGTTCCCATTTAAAAAAAAAAAAAATTAACAGCAACTTCTGTTATTTTCACATATGTAATACATGCCTTGCTCACATTCATTCATAGTCTGGGGAAACAATCTCTTTTTTAAGTAAATAAGGATATTCAACAAATAGGATTTGGGATTTATTTTCTCTTTATGAATATTTTTTTAAAAATAATAATAATAGAAGAAATACTCTTGAATACTCTTGAACCAGATAAATTTTGGGAATTTTAAGTCCTTTGATAATAATTACCAATTATTACATCTCCTTTAGACTATAGAAATTCAATAAAATAAAATAAAATAAAATAAATAAATAAATAAATAAATGCAATAAATATGATTTTAATTAATCAAATTAATCATAACATTATAAACCCATCTTAATCACTGAGAAACACAAACTGCAAAAACGATAATATAAAAATAAAAACAGATTTAAATATCTTCATGAATATGAATTGGATCTGGAAATAAGCAATTTAAATCCTTTTTCAAAATAAATCTGGGAGCTATGATTCAGAAGAAAAAACTGGATAGTCCTAATAGCCTAAGAAATAGATGTATTATTGTTTGTGTGACTATAGCCAGCATGTAATTCAGTTAACATTAAGCATATTTAGAACTCTTTTATTTATGCACTTTCAGCTCCTTTTCCTAAGTGGAACTAAATCATTTGCTTTTTTATTAATTGGAAATCACATGCAATGCTTTGGAGAGTAGAAAGTTGCTCTGGCAGGACATGTTTGCCTTTTATTTCTATATTTTTTTCTGAGATATAAATTGTCTGGTTGAAGCTGTTACTGTGTAGTGGGGAGTTGGGAAGTGGGGGAGAGGCAAGTATAAAAATTGTTATTATGTGTGCAGCAGACATAATTGTTGCTTTTGGAGGAAGGGAATAAAAGATAGTTAAACTACTTTTTCTTCCTCAACTCAACTTTGCCATTACTTTTCTAAAGAATTTTCATGACTTACGGTTTTGTTCAAAATAATTTTTCCAGTGTTGCTGGAGGCATAAATATTTGGAAACAAGATCACATCTTATGATTCTTTAACAATTTTAAGCATCTAAAGGCTGTAGATGGTGCATTCTCTTGTGGAAAACCTTGACTCTGGATATCTAAAGGGCATATTCTAGGTTTTTTTGAGGGCTTCTTTAGATCATTTGAATGTTGATGAGCGTAGACTTGCTTTGGTACAAGGGTTTATTTTGTTTTGTTGAAATGAGATTGCCTTAGGGTTTTTTTAATGGATTTTACATGTTTGTAAGTTGCTGGAGATCTGTATGACACTGACACACTCAGTCACACACACACACACACACACACACACACACACGGGAATAATAAATAGAGAATAATAAAAGAATAGGGAATAATAAAAGAAGCAGTTCTGTATAGTGACTCACAATCTTAAATTAGAAAAGTTTATAGCTCATTTTATCTCAAATAATAGATATATCTATAGAGTGGGACTCAGGACACCAGAGTTTATATCTCTGCCTATATTCTTATGAAGAAGAACTACTTTAGATTTGGAACAATATTATTCTATACTATTCGGCTGTCAAAATGATCTGCAATTGCCAGAGGCTAGTATTTGAGTTTCGCTAGACTACTGTGATATGCCTTCTAAAAATGAATGGAAGCTTAAAAAGGCTATGTGAAACTAATCTATATATGTAAGACCTGTTTTTTGCTTACTATAGTTCTGAATCCAGATATCAATGTAAGTCTGATAACTAAGTAAGAATAAATATATAGGGATATAATATAATTTAGCCTTTAAGATGTATAACGGGCAGCCATTCTTTATCACGATGGTACTAAATGACAAAATATGCATTATGATATCATGATGGTCTTTCATATTAAATTGCAATGACACAAGCAAATACCTAATAGATGGAGTTGGCACACATTTTATCACTTGTTTTCTTCTGCTTTGTAGACTCTTATGTGTTGGGTTAGATCTGAGGAGATCCAAATTTTAGATTTCAACCAAACACCTAGTTGTATCAATTTGGGAGTCACCCTCTTACTGATGGAATACATACATACATACATACATATAATGTATGCATGCATATGTTTATCTACTAATCCTAAATAAGATGACATATACATTCGTTTGTCCAATTTGAATATGGACTGCTGGTTGATGGAATGCTCTGTAATTGTGTAGCCTGTGATAGTGTTATCTTGTAGTCTTTGTATAGATTTTCATCTTCATAATAAATTGGTATGGGTGTATTTCTGTTCTCACAGTAAAACCATACTATATATACAGTTGTAGAATACTGCTTTTAGGCAAGATTTATGTCAGTTTTCCATATTGTCAAATATAGCTGCTTTTCTATTGTCTCATATAAATGTTTTGCTTTAAATATATTTTTCCACTTTGGCTTAAATCTCCTACTTAAAAATAAACCTTTTATGACATACATGAAAGATGTTTACAAGAATTGTACAGTTATTAATCAAAGGATATACCGAGGAAAAAGGATACTATAGGGTGTTATTTAATTTAAACAAACTTCTGCTTCACTATAAACAGTAAAGACATTTATGTCTTGATCTGAAAGAGGATGTAATACGTTAAATGTAAGGCAGTTCATGCAATTCAATAAAAAGCAAATATGTATAAGTTATTACTTGGATTCTATTTATAGATTCCTGCCAGATGTTGAAGAAACGGTGGAAATAGTCAGACTAATTCTGCTCTGTTAGGCTACTTGGAAACCCCACCACCTCAAGCGTGAGAAACTCACTGCTGTAAAATCCACACAACAAAGAAGAAAATTTGCCTTCTTCTTTAATGTCACATACTCAAGGGTTTGCTTTTGATGTTGGTTGTCAAAATGGTTTACTAAAAATAAGAATGACTCCAGCCACATGCATCTTAAAAATTAGTCGTGGTTCCTTGGCCTTCAAAGATGGAATTGATTATAAAGTTGCCATTTGGCCTGACAGATTTTATTTGGTTCTTTTATCAATTTTACATATCCTAAATGGCCTGCAAAGTATTCAGATGACCTTGGAAATGTAATTTCCAACACCCTTTTAACTGAAATCTATAAGTGACTTTAAAACCATAAAAATAAAGATATTAAAACATGACTTGGTTAGCAGTCATTAACAGATAATATGCAGACATTTTTAATATCCTTAAATACAATAATGAAAGTGAAATTTACTAGCACAAAAACCCAAGCACAAGAAACCCAAGAAAAGGAGTAAGAAATACCTTTTTCCTCTTTTCAGATATACAGCTGCTTGGAAGATTTGGCTATCATCTTTTTCTGATCCTTCGTTAAAAACACTTTCACTTTATTAGTTCAGCTTCCTTGGCACTATTACATTTTCCATGCAGCTTTAAGAGAGGAAGTAGAGTACCACGGAATATGGTACTCACTGTGCAAATATAAGTTTGAACACCTCATATTTTTTTTTTAAAGTTGTCCTGTTCTCATCATACACACAAAACGCACACATTGAGGAGATTGCGTTTCCTCTTGTAAGTTACAGGAATTTGATTTTAAGCTGCTTTTTATGTGTACTTTGTCATTATTATGAGAATCAATTAGGTCCAGTGATTAAGGCACTGGGCTATAAAGCAGGAGACTGTGAGTTCTAGTTCCGTTTTAGCTTTAAAAACCAGCTGGGTGACCTTGGCCAGTCACTCTCTCTCAGCCCACCTCCCCTCACAGGGTTGTTGTTGAGGGAAAAATAAGAGGGGAAAAGTGTGTTGGATATGTTCACCACTTTGAATTATTTGTAAAAATAATAAAGGCAGGATATAAACAAATATATAATTTTTTTAATATTGAAAAAATGGGAAAAAGTTTGAACAAGCTTTTTGAATGTGACACAAACTTCATAATATGTATTACTGTTATGTTTATACTCAATTTCTCAGACTTTAAATGTCCATGGGACTTCAAAATGACTGTAAATAATTTTGACTTAGCTATGAATTTACTTCAAATTTACCTTTTGTAAAATAATGGATTTATTTTAATTGATTGCTTCTTTTAGGTCAAATGTGACTGGAGCCTCAAAATAACTCTTGAGTCTAAATCTCTTATTTGAAGAGTAAATTGTAAAAATGAGCTAACAGAGCCAAATGTGAGAAACACTGTGATTAGACTGTTTAACCTCATGCTTTGAAAGAAATTGTCAGGATTACTTTGACCAAAGATAACTTTCCTTTAATCAATTTCAGAATTGATTTTTTCAAAAGCCTGTAGAAAAGCCCAAATTGTTCCATTGTTTGCATGATGGGATCAGTACAACTTTAGAAAAAATATATAACAAAGTTGGACCTGTATCTATGCTTGAGTTTCTGGCTTTAAAAGAAAAGCTTGAGAGATCTACACCACAAACAACAACCGGAGAACACAATATATATCAGGGATTTCTAATGAAGAAAAAGGAGTAACAGACAAGTGACAGTAGGCAACAAAACAGTAATGACTTGTTATTGCTAGAGAATATTATTCTACTTTCTTCTTTTACATTCTTCCAGTTAGTAGGATATTTAAACACAGCAGTTAAATACTACTTCATTCTAAATAGAGTTGAGCCTTGGAAATTCCACAAGAAGGATTTTCTGTTATGGAAGCAGGCAGGGGGAAAGACTATGTACAATGGTAGCAGGAGGGAAGGTTAGTAGAGTGCTATGTGAGAAATACAAGCTTTAATAAAAATGAGGACAGACAGAAATAAAAGAACACTGCAAATAACGTAAAAAGCAAAAGAAAACCGAATCAAAACAACGAACAAAAAGCATACTCCGGAAAAGTATGTGATAGCAGAAGTTGTAAATTTTTGCCAATTCAAATGAGCAGCATTGTTGCATAATGGGAGAGATTTTTCAGTGGTCAAAATTCAAACCAGAAAGAAGAAAGGCAACACAGAGTTTATATGGTACATATTGCACTCTTTGTTTTTCATCTTGCCAAGAATTGTGAGGCCTTCTCTCAACAGCACTTCTGGAGTATATTTAGCGACTAAAGCTGCAGTGTGCACAAATGTCACATTCCCATGAGTAAAACCCATTTAATTAGCCCCTCCTTCTCAAGATATTCCCATGAGATATTTGCGTAGAATTGAAAAGCTGAACATATGGATGTGACATCATCAAGGCATCAGTGGCATTGGAAACAAAGCAGCAAGTGACTGAAGAATTAGTACAATTAAAGGCAAGTCATTTTTGAAGTGTGTGAAACAAAGTAAAGAAAAGCACCTTTCACAAGAATAACAAAACAAAACAAATCACCAAAAGCATTTTGCAAAACAAAAATTCAAGGCACAAAAAAAGATATTTGCAAGAAAATAAATCCACAACCAAACTGAACACACAGAAGATTAAGCATAACACTCTCTTTAGAAAGTGTTTAATGTCTCTTTCCTTTGCCCTTGAACAAGGAATAAGCTGCAAGTAGGTTTGGGCTGTGCAACATATTGTTGGTTTGTTTTGCTGCAAGTGGAACTGAGGTGGGCAAAGGAAGGAAGAAGAGCACAAAGATATGTGATAATGGTAAACAACCATGCAGACACCTCTGCCACCATTGTTTGCTTGCTTTAACGTGTACAGACTGCTTCCAGCTTTGTTAATATTCCTAATTAGACCCCAAAGATTCCATGATATTTAAATAAGCTAGTTAAGTTCTGACAAATTCCCTCTGGTAATTTCATTCAGAGAATTTCAAGTCAAAATAATTATGATCCAATCAGCTTTCCACTTATGATAAATTCACCAAAGATTTGAAATTTGAAGTGAAAAAGTAGATAGCCTGTCCATTAAGACAACTGCCGTAAAATATTTTTAAAAAACCACATAAAACAAAATACCTTTATCAATTTTGTAATTCTCATCTTTTAAATGTAGAGACTGGTTGGTTAGAGATTGGTTAAAGCTACCTGTTGAGAAGCATTACTGAACTGGTGAGGCTGGACTGATATTTTCATGATCTGAGCATTTATGATCACAATCATTCCATTTGAAAATTAGCAGATTCTTTTCCGTAAGAGTAAGGTTGGAGTTAGCAGTAACTGATGCATCTCAAAGCCCCTTTTCTCTATATATTAAATATGTGCTCTTTCATGGCTTGGTAGTAGCCCATTCTAACTTTTAATGAAAAATATTAATCACATATAAAGATATACTGCTGCTTTAGATTACCTACCTGAAAAGGAATATGCTAATTTAGCTGATAATTCTCTTAATGGAGAATTTAAAGAGCTTAAAAACTTAATATAACTCTGAAACTGAAATTTAAAAAGCCAACATAGAAATGAACCCCCTCCACTAAATTATTTCTTTTTTAACCAGAGATAAAGAAAAGCCCAACCAAAGTGGCATTTTACTGTGGCCATTCATCAGCAACTCTGTTTTTAATTCCTTCAAGCATAATCTGCTCAGAAAATTTCTTTCAAAATGAATGGAGCTACTTCAAGCTGAATATCGTTTCAGTTGAATTTGAATTGTAGAATCTCTTGTAGAGTATACCTTTAATATCAAATGATTATTTTTTTAATGTTAATTCATGGTTGAACTTGCTGCTTAAATTAATTAAAAACAAAAAGTACTTTTATGCACTCTACTCCACTGGAAGTGCAAGTAGGGATTAATGTAAAGCCAAGTCTTATATTTTAGTATCATCATTGTTATCATAGCAATTATCATCTGAGCTGAATTAAACCTTCCAATCTTGTATCAAAACACGCTCAAACATATAGTCTTGCATTTGTTGTGTGTGGTTTTTCATTGCCACTGAATGGCTAGAATAAAATTTTATTTATTTATTTTTTTAAATGCTTCATTTTGGTGTGTTTATATATGTGTGAGATACACTTTTAATAGCAGAATAAGGACTTTTATTTCATGGTACCATGCAGTAGCTGGAAGCAGTTACACTAAAGTCAGTCCCCCGCCCTTGCCCCCACAGGAAGAATGATTTCCAAGGCCTTACCCTTTTTCTCTTGGTGATTATGGGACGAGACAGCCACATATGGATTGATATTCTCAGATGAGCCAATGTGATCCTTCCAATTTAATATGTGCCCTCCGGCATCATAACCCTGTTGGCCTGGAGAGTCTGAAGTAGACATGCTGGGAAGTAGCGAACTGGAGTGTCCTGTTTGCACCATAAATACAGTTAAGGACAGTAAGAACAAGCAGTTTAGTAGCAAGTAACATTTCCAAAGGTGTTTCTATGTCTAGATCAAGGAAGGAATCTGAGCTCTTATAAATCAAAACTCTGCTGACATCTGGAACACACAGGACAACATTGGACAGAAAGATAGGATAATCTGTGAGTTACATGAATTACCCGTAAATTGATTTATGTACAAATAAAATGTGTATGTGTAACTCCTAATTATTTGTGTAATAATCCTACAATTATGCAAAACAAAATGGTGGCTGAAACCAGTAGAACATTCTGAAATGTGAGGAGAGCTCATGGATATGAGCAGAATCAAACAAAACAAAATAACATGGACTCTTATAGACTTTAATATAATTAAAAACTGATTTAGGAGTCTAAGGAAAAAAACATTTTTTCCCAAAGCTACAGGCCCACACCAATGGGTGGGGCCAGAAACCAAAATGTGAAGCAAACTTGTTCCCTCTCCAACTCTTCTTTGTCTTTCTGCCATCTCATATCCCAAGCCATACCTGACTATAATCTGGGCCATCATCTTTTGCAGACGGTTTTTCAACTTAAGCAAAGGGCTACAAAGAATTAGCCCTTTTTGTTCCATTGTTCCTTATTGTTTATATCCCGTCTTTCCACGCTATCAGATGATTGCATATTTTTGGGGTTATTATACGAAGTAGAATTATTTATAAATATATAAATAGTACGATGAAGAAAGTGACTGAGTCCAAACAATTCTGGATGGCTTACCATTTTAAAATCAGTAAAAATAAAATAAAGAATGCAAGGAAACTATATGTAGCAGACAATAAATCCAACAGTGGCTCACTAGTCACTGGGAGAGCAGCCAAGGGAGGAGCCATGTTCTGTTGTGTTCTGTTGCACAGATTTAAGTAAAAAAATAAATAAATAGTGTGAGCTGTATCCTTAAAACAAAAGAGGCCTTATATGGTTCTTTCTAAAAAGTGGGTACTAGAGCTGTTGCAGCCCATCATAAAAAATGCTTTCAAATGAAATGTGGAAGAGAATTAAGCCAAAGAATCTCATGAAATACAAGTTGAGAATAAAGATCCAATCAATGTTGGTCAACTCTACTTAAAAATGACTTATTCTCAGAAAACAACAAGTAGCCACCACAAGGTCTTATGCATGGGGGACACCTATCTCCTTTTGCTACCTATCCTCCAGCCACTGGAAGCCAAATGCTGCAGCAGGTAACAAAATCGATACAAAACAAAAATTTCAAAGTTAGCTTATTATCGTGAGAGGATTACATTAACTGGAATAAAAAGTTACAATGGAAGGTAGACAATGAGCTTCTATTTTGCAGATCAGACATCCAGTGCAAAACCTTTCATTTACCTAATGTGCATTTTTGGTCTTGCTTCAAAAGATAACATTAACCTCACTAACACAAAGTGATGTGGCTTTCTTTTGGATGATCAGGCCCTACAGCAGTTTTGGAAAATCCAGTGGACTAAATAATACAGAGTAGAGAGAAGGACGAAAGCTGTAGGTAGCTAAAGGGCAAAGGGGAAGGATGTGAGACAAACCAGCAGGATTTGTAAAGTATCAGTCAGGTTTCCTGGGGTCTTTATTGTTTTCAAAAATCTTCAGGCTAAAGCTTGTACTAACTGAAGCCCAAAACATCTGCCCAGATTGCTTATCTCTGCTCAGCATCAGAATTTAGGGAATTAATATTAATGCTTCTCATACAATTTATATAGGATTTTTTTTCTACAATTAAAGAACTCTTGCCATTCCTGGCATACTAACTAGATACAGGAAATCAAGTCAGATTCAAAGAGTTTCATTTTGGCTGGAATTATCAGGAACAAAACCTAATCCCTGATATAATGGATTGTTCTTAAGCCTGGAACTCACACTGACAAGAGCACTTGTCAGTGTGAGCACTAAACTATATTATTTTTTTTTATTATCGTAAGTCTAAATTCATTAGGTCCCATTAACACTGAAGACTCAGAACTAATAATCAGACTTTACAGAATATTATAATATTAAACTATTATATAACTATCAAAATTATAATTCCTTAAATATAAAAATGGGGAGCTAAAGAAAATAAACTTCCTGTTATTTATCTACAAGTTATTTGGAAACATAATTCAAAGATGATTGCAAAGCAGGAACTGAATCTTGGCTTCAGGCCTTAGTTACTATTTTAAAAAAATGGAAAACGTGACTTCTATGTAAGTGGGATTACTGCAACTAATATCCCTAAAATTGAATCTCACAGAGATCCTTGGGGAATGGGGGGAATATAGGTTGCATGCAAATACAGAAGGAATGTTGTTTTGATATCATACTGATAAGGAATCATCCTTATGCTGAATACCATGTTTCATGTTCATCTTTACCCATAGTTTTAAGAACACAATTACCAGAAAAAAAAATGTTTCGTGAGTTTTTCACCCAGCCTTCTCTCAAGTAATTCTGTACAGTCCTAACATTTACATCTTATTTATCTTTAAATGGGATGTGGCTCTCAGCACAAGAAAGCAATTGTTTCCAAAAGAATTAGAAGTGTACGTGACTATTGACAAACAGCACTTATATTTTATATCTGGATTTGAAATGCATTTTGCTCCACATCCAATACAGACATCTTAGCTGAGTTCTATAGGTGATTTTATGTTTAATCTGTTCATATCAGTAAAACCTTTTTTCTTAATGTGATAATCTAGAGGAAATATTTACCCAAGGGACAAACCATATGCTTCAACTATATGCAGAACTCAGTGATAATGGAAAGCTATAGCTATAAAAAAAAAAATTAATGGGTACCAGGTGGTAGCAGAACTAGAAAGAGCTTTACACAAATGTGGAAATTCAGGCTTTTCTCTCTGTTACTAATACATTAGGGCCTATTTGGAAAGTAAGTGTGTAACACCTCAGAAATTTTGGCAAATGCTAGGGTCGAAGTACACTAAACAAGGATCTTTATTTCCAATCTGAGAAGCTGCCAGGAAGATTTGGTTATTAATAGGTATGTGATTACAGTTTGATCCTGAATTACACAAGAAACAGACAGTGTGAAATAATATTGGAGATAGTGTGGAATGTTTTACTGGAATGCTTGGGCTAGATAAAGGATCAACACTTTAGATCAGTTGATTTCTAATGGTTGCTTTAAACTTTGAGAGACTGCATGTTGAATATGACTTACCTATAATATTCTCTTGTCATATAATATATATGGGTATATGCATAATTTTGTATTTATTTATTTATTTAGTCATGTTTATGTAGTGTATTAGAGGTGGAGACCCTTTGAGAGTTTTATACAACGAAATTTCATTTTCATGTATGCCAATTAGTATACATTCGAAGTGACAATAACATTATTCTATTCTATTCTATTCTATTCTATTCTATTCTATTCTATTCTATTCTATTCTATTCTATTCTATTCTATTCTATTCGCCATAGATGCAAATTGTAAACATTTTGATTAACTGGTATGGCCTGGATGGTTTAAGAGACTTTAAGCTACCTGAAGTTTTAGGATGCTTAAGACAAGCAGAGCTTGAATGGTAATTAATAATTTATAAATTTATAAAGAATTAAAAAAGTAAAATGAAAGTTAATATTAGTTATATATCTCAGTTGTGGAATGAAAAATTGAAATATCCTGTTTTGGGTGCAGGTGTGAAAAAAATATGAGATACCCTTCTTATGATTTAAAAATAAAAGTAATTTATCAGGAAATATTTCGTATTTACTGGAGGACCTCAAAGAATATTTGAAAAGGTATGGACATTAGATTTTGTAAATGTTCATTTTATATGTAATAAATTTGAAGGTACTTTAACGTATGATCAGATCTTGTTCAAGAACAGCCTTATTTTGGTTTCAAATACTGCATACGTCAGTACAAGTTTGGGACTGCAAATTATAGTCAAGGATCTTTATGTGATGCTGAACAATATTTTTAAAATGTGGAATTTGTCATTTCATGAAGAATGTTGGTTCTAATGAGTGTAGTGATATATTTTCAATTTTACATATGCTTTCTGATTTTAAGCAATGGACCCAGAATATGAACATCTATTTCTGAAAATGGCCTAGATTTATTGATCAACATAAGGAGTGAATCCAAAACTCCCCTTTGGCAGTTTTCTAACTGGCCGCTTTTGATCTGGCTTTGCATTAGCAAGCTAGTTCTTTTGGCTCATCCTTGGAATATTGGGTTAACACAAAACTGTGATATTCATTATTTATATGCATTTCTATGCAGCACATAAGAAATTACTTATTGCCAAGTCAGATCACAGTTCATTGAGCAAAATGCTGATAACATAAACAGCTTTTTAGGATTTTAAACAAAGTTATTGGCTAAAAGTGCTGCCTGAGTTCTTCTTAATGGTTTAACAGATGTTTGGCTAGTGATTTATACTTTTACATCTTTTATGATGCAGTTACATTGCATACATTTCGGACTATAAAATATACCGGTAGTTCTCGACTTATGACCACAATTGAACCCAAAATTCCTGTGCTAAGCGAGACATTTGTTAAGTGAGTTTTGCCCCACTTTACAACTTTTCTTGCCACAGTTGTTAAATGAATCATTGCAGTTGTTAAGTTAGCAACCCGGTTGTTAATTGAATCTGGCTTTCCCATTGACTGCTTATCAGAAGGTTAAAAAAGACATTCACATGACCCCAGTATACCTGCAACTGTCATAAATATGAGCCAATTGTCAATCGTCTGAATTTTGATCACGTGACCTTGGGGATACTTCAATGGTCATAAGTGTGAAAAATGGTCATAAGTCATTCTTTTCACTGCCGTTGTAACTTTGGTCACTAAATGAACTGCTGTATATCGAGGACCACCTGTAATCAGGGGTGGGTTCTAAAATTTTTTACTACCGGTTTTGTGGGCGTGGCTTATTTTGTGGTTGTGGCTTGGGGGGGGTAATGTGACTGGGTGGGCATGGTCAACTTTTTTTGTTTTTACTTTTAAAAGCATTTTTTCTACAACCTTAAGAGGTTGCAGAAAATAGGTTTTTAGGAGCCTCTGACGATCAGGCAACTCAGCTAGAATAGCCAGAGGCTTTTAAAGGCATTTTTTTTCTCTACAACCTCTTCGGCTGAAAAGGTTGTAGAAAAAAAAATGCCTTTAAAAGCCTCTGGCGATCTCAGCTGAGCTGCGCGATCATCAGAGCCTTTTTTTTTAACTTTTAAAAGCATTTTTTTGGCCGAAGAGGTTGTAGAAAAAATGCTTTTAAAAGTAAAAAAAAAAAAAAAAGCCTCTGATGAGGTGGGCAGGGTAAGTGAACGGCGACCGGGCCGGGGACCGGTTAGGGGGCGTGGCCAGCCAATGTTATTACCAGTTCTCCGAACTACTACAAATTTTTACTACCAGTTCTTGCGAACCAGTGCGAACCGGTAGCAACCCACCACTGCCTGTAATCCCTCTATAGTATTGAATTATTACTTGCAACTTTCAAAATTATAGCTTTAAAGGTGTCTAAGAAGTCCTTTTTATTGTTTGTTAGTTATCCGTGGAATACAGCAATTGAAATGCACACACAATCATATTTGTATTAAGCAGCTGAAACTTTCCTCAATTTGAAACTTATATGGATTTAAATGCAATTTTCCTACATACATACATATAAATACATACATACATACATACATACATACATATACTCTGTTTTCCCCAAAATAAGACATCCCCTGATAATAAGCCCAATCGGGTTTTGAGTGCATGGCAATAAGGCCAAGCGCTTATTTCAGGGTTCAAAAAAATATAAGACAGGGTCTTATTTTTGGGGAAACATGGTATATACATACATACATACATACATACATACAGACAGACAGACAGACAGACATATATATATATGAATTGTTAGTAATGAGTATCAATATTATTTCTGAAACATAACTGTTCTGTCAATTTTTAAAAATACACTCTTTATGGGCTTTTCATCAACCTGATTTAGAGGTTTGCATCATATATTTTATAGCAACAATACAATTTATATAGTTCAGTAATAGAGTAGTACAGAAAAGAGAAATTAGATTTTGTTAGAGCACTGAAAGGTAAGGATTTGGAAAATTTATCATAAAGTAGTTAGTTATATGTTGCAAGATGGCAGGTATTCAAATGCCCAATGCATTATTTTGTTAAGTGACTTCAGCAACTAAAGGAACTAAGAAAGTTAAATTATCAGTGCAGAGAGAGGGAGGATGCAAATGTACTATGAAGGCTTGGTTCACTAAAATTGATGAAGATAAGAACAAAGTCTTACAGGAAGATAGCCTGTTGTATCCATCCTTCAGTTCATATGCACATGCAGTTGGCTTCTTGACCGAACAGGTTGCTCAGCTAGCATGGTTAGTTTGGAGGTGGGAAATCACCATGCAGAAAAAGTCAAATGTGCAGCCTTTTGTACTTGTAGCAGAGTTTCATAAAAAAAAACTACTGGAGTTTGATCTTCCAGTGGAGAGGCCAAAAATGAGACTAAATAACCAGGGAAATGACTACTGTCAGTAAAAACATCTATGCCTGGCATTTGGAAATATGCTATGGCATGTCCTTCTATCACTGTACTTGGTTCCCCAGGATATAAGCCAAAAGACCTACATGAATGTTTACTCAAACAGACATAATTTCTTAATTATTTAAATAATTTTCTACTTTTACATGGTTGAAATAGAAAAAAGTATTTACAAATAAAACAATTGCATGTTAGATGTCATAAATAGATTTATCTTAAGAAGGGTTATACCAACTGATGGGAAATAAACTAGTTGAATTTAGTGATATTTACTTCTTCTAGCTGTAGGATTACACTATAGGATGACTGCCACTACTGTGATATTTAGCTTTAATATTATACAAGAAAAGAGCTTGAAAAATAAAAAAATATTTTATTTTTACTTTAAAATAATTCTGAACAAATGCTATATAATAGATGGTAAAAAGTTGTTTTAAGGGTTGAGATCAATTCAACTCATTAAAGCATCCATACCTTTTTTCAGGTTTATATTGAAGCCGGAAAAAAAATCCAGCTGCTTTGATTAAAGGTGCTGATCTTAAGTGACAAAGCAATTTTTCCAAATTGGTTTTGAAATGTGTACAACTGTAATCATTTTAAATTTGGCAAGTGATCAAAGTGGCGGTTGAAATTTCATCTTCTGCCAACAGTTCAATGGCCAAAATTTAAAAACCACAATGTCTTTCTTGATTGAGGTGCTTCTCTCTTGTTTTGGAAACATACTTACATTTTTGCTTTTATGCAATCATCCGCTAAGAATTATATGATACCATATCTATTCAGTTAGCCTTGGGGAAGTTGCAATGCCATGTGAGAATAGCTCTGTTGCCTGCTTCTCCTTAAAATTAATTGCTTAAGTTATGTATTGTTTCAGAATTTAGAAAAAAATTGACAAAATACTTTTTTTAGTAGAAATCTGTTTAAAAAATCCCACACATTATAGAAGAAGATGTTGGATTCAACTGTATACATATTATGAATTTTGTGCTAATAAACTACAGACAGCAAGTCCAAGTGATATGAATTTGTTATTTGGGAAGAAATATTTAAATGTTTACTAAAATATCAATTATCATGCATAATATGTTATCTAGGAAGTACACTTCTTAAGGGAAAGTTGCAGATTAAAAGACTATGATGATTAGAATCCAGGGTGAGCAAGCAAATGCTACTCAGATAAGAATTACCCTTATTTCTCTCCCCTTCATTTCCCATATTTTTGTCCTAAACATCTGTTTTTACGGTCTCGGAGAATACTAGACCGTACTGGATGAATACTAATTTTTTGTAGATTGTTCCCTTCCAAAGCTGGGAGTGCTAATTAATTCTGTTGAAAAAAAATGAATAATGTAATTGCATGTTGTGTTGTCTATATCCTCCAAATAATCCTTTTATTTGAGTTACATGGAACTTAATTTGGTTCCATCCACCTAGTTCTATCATTTTTGCTGCTTGTAGGTGGGTCACCCAGATGTTTACAACCTGGATGTTGTAGCATGTCTCTCCACTTTTGGGTGACTTTGAGTCAGTGTTGACTCCTGGTGACCACATGGACTAGATCCTGCAATTTTCTTGCCAACATTTTTGGAATAGTTTGCCATTGCCTTCTTCCCAGAGTTGAGAGAAAGTGAATAGCCCAAGGTTACCCAGATAGCTTTGTTCCTAAGGCAGGACTAAAACTCAAGTCTCCTGGTTTCTAGCCTGGTGCCTCAACTTCTACACCAAACTGGCTGTCATTGTAGACCTAGTACTACTCAAACAAACAGCTTTCATAAATAGCTACCTTATTTGTGTATCAATGACAAGTTTATTTACAAGAACATTATAAACCTTTTGGGTACAAGCAGTTTAAAAGCAAAATGGTATAGCTGAACTGCTATTTATCCAAACTATACCAGACTCACAAAGTCAAACTGTTCTTCTTTTCAACATTCAGTTTTCTCATAATGCTGCTGTTCATTTGAGCATACAATGTAAAAAAATATCTTCTTAATAATACATTGACCAACCAATACCCATTTGACCCCCCTCCTGCGCGAGCTGCACTGGCTTCCGGTGGTCTTCCGGGTGCGCTTCAAGGTTTTGGTTACCACCTTTAGAGCGCTCCATGGCTTAGGACCAGGGTATCTACGAAACTGCCTTCTGCCACCAGTAGCCTCTCACCGACCAGTACGCTCTCATAGAGAGGGGCTCCTCAGGGTGCCGTCGGCCAAACAATGTCGACTGGTGGCCCCAGGGGGAGAGCCTTCTCTGTGGGGGCACCCGCCATCTGGAACAAGCTCCCCCCGGAGATACGGAGGATCCCGGACCTGCGCACTTCCATGTGATTGTGCACCTGCTCAGATGGCTCCATTGTTGAGGTGGCTTTTTAAAAAACTTTCCCTCTCCTATTTTTTCACTTTTCTGATATTTATTAATAAAGTTCTTTAATTTTTTTTGTTTTATATATTGTTCTTATTGTTTTTATTTACCACCCCAAGATGCCCCTTGCTGAAATAAACAGCTCTAGTAATTTGATTAATAAATAAAATAAATAAATAAATATATGTCATGTATTTTAATACCCCTCCCATATATACAAATCCCTCTTTCTATCCCCTTTTCAATCACGTACAAAGGATTCTGGACCAACATCACAAAATGTTTTTATTTGGTCCCATAAATTGTAGTGCTGTTAATTGTAATGTATCAAATTATGAATTTTGATACAGTTTGAACACTGAAATATACTGTATTTATAGCCCTTAGATCTTGCTCTGGAGAATAAAGCTGCCACTCTCTTAGAGATTTTATTAAAAAAATTTTTTGTGGGGTCCAAACATTTCTAAGCTACATGACTTGAATTTACAGTAAGTTCAGTGGAAGATTTCCCATAGGGAAATGACTGAAATAATTTTAATAATTCGGGGTTTAATGGAATTTTGTATCAGTTTAGGTGAACTAGGCCACAAAATGGAAATGACACTATCAGCTGTAGGATTGAAACTAACATAATGACATGGAACAAAGATTATTTGAAAAATCCATAAACTGACCATACACTGTAGTGTAAGACATTTCATGATCTGATGATGGAGCTGAAATGTCTATGAAAAAAATTGCACAATATTAAAAACAATGAAAATATGGAAATATTTGACAAGTTTGTAAACATTGATTCATTTGAAACTGATCTGCACAGACAGGTATTCATACAAAATTATTAGGGAATTTCCTTACCATTCAGTGCTACGAACGAATCTGAAAAAAGAAAAAGGAGAGGAAGGAAAAGAAAAAGGAGGGAAAGGGAAAGAATTATTTCTAATATCATTAAATTCTCTTTCACAGGTACTAATTTACATACATCGTTGCTACTGTTTGATGATATTTTGACAACATTGAG
This sequence comes from Pantherophis guttatus, assembly GCF_059756535.1. Taxonomy (NCBI): domain Eukaryota; kingdom Metazoa; phylum Chordata; class Lepidosauria; order Squamata; family Colubridae; genus Pantherophis; species Pantherophis guttatus. Next base: position 52,068,105 of record NC_142064.1, read on the forward strand.
TCTTGAGATCAGCCTATCAGAATGGATTTTCTCATAACATTTTGGAATATTTTTACTGAACTTAAAAAAAAGCTGGAGGGGAGATTGTTTTTAAAGAAAAACATAAGGATCTTGAATTAAGCAATGAATCCTGCATTTGAGGGGGACCTTCTGTTTGACTCCAGGCAGTGGGAAAATCAGTACTACTTAATCTCAGATAGAAACTCTTTAGGAAGACTAGAATCAGTGCCTTATATATGTTATACACATCTTCTTGGATCAGAAGAAACCTAAAAGCTTTCTTCCATTATGTATCTTCTTATTTTATACAGAGACCATTAAAATGTTAGCTTCAATGGATTCTGAGCTGAGGATTGTCACTCTTAACACTACACATTTCTGTGTTAAACTATTTATTTCATATTAAAATATTGAAATTATCAATCTGACTCATTTTACCACAATTGCTGTAACCACAACATTATCTTGGCATGATCAAAGTTCAATTTAAGAGAAACAGCACCTGAGATGTAGCAGATCATCTAAATATAAAGGAATGCTTGTACAGGCATCTTGGGTAACATTGGGTGGGCCATTTAGGCCTTCCAAACAAACACATGCATCTCATAATTAGTCCTAACTACTGTAAATCATACAGTGTAATTCTCTAGTACAGTGATGGCAAACCTTTTCAGCACCAAGTGCCGAAATGGGAGCACATCGCGCGTGCATGCGTGCTCGTCAGGGCTGCAACCAGGAAGAGGAGCTGCCCATGGGACATGCGCACACCTGATAAGGTAGTCCCTGTTTCCGGCACATGCATGCGCGCAGGTCAGCAAGTCTTCTGGTTACTTCCATGCATGCGCACATGCTGATCAGCTGGCCGCCATGCATGCTCACGCCAGAAAATGGAAGACCAACTCTTCAGGCAACATGGCTCCACGTGCCACTTTGGGCACGCGTGCCATAGGTTCGCCATCATGGCTCTAGTATCTAAAACTGAGATATCCCTCATCCCCAGCAAAAAGAATTCTGTTCTGAGATACTCCTTTTGTCTTGTGAACTTTCGAAGTGCTGATGTTCTAAGAACATACACTCTCCAATCAAGATAGAAATACACACCCGACTGAGTTCCAATAAAGGAGAAATTGGAAAAAATAAAAGATAGGCAGGATAGAAAAATAATATATGCTGTAGTGATCTTTCTTCTTCAATGTATTAATGTTCCGAGCTTAAAAAGCTTTAAGTGTATTAAGGCCTTGAAAACCAGAACTAATTCTGAACCACAAGCAGCATTTTCCATTGAGTAAGCTGTGTTAAATACTCTAATATCTGTAAAAGGCTAACTTCTTCCAAGGAACATTAAAAAATAGGAGCCTATAGTGTTACAGGAAAATATATCTCTTCAGATTAGCTATGTTCCTTATTGTATATGGCTAAATATCAAGCACTTCAAACAATCATATTTATTTTGACAGAATGTAGGTTTGGAATTTAAAATCCATTTAAGCTTCTATGCAAAGAAAGAGAGGTATGTAATGAAAAATCTTTGTTTCCAATTCCATTATAAGCAACACTGAATCCAAGAAAATTAATCAGTTTTCATTTTAAAGTACTAGATAAACTTTACATAGGGGTAGAAAGACTAGGATTATACAGATAGTCCTTGATTTACACCCTTTTGCTTAATGACAATTCACATTAATGCTGGCCTTGGAAAGAGTGTTTGAATGTTTTGCTTAACAACTGCTTTATTCCAGTCTCAACAGTGGTCTTAAGTTGAGGACTATCTTATACAAGAACAGTCCAATTACAGCTATCTAATGGGACTATCCTAGTGTAAAGAACCTTATTTAGTATTCATAAATCATTATTTTGCAAAATGCGAAATAGCTTCCAGATTCCTTGTCCTGGAGATAGGTGAGAAGAGAGATAGGCTCACTCTTTAAAATCAAATTGTAATAATTATTTATAAGATACTATATAATATGAGTGCTAGTGTTACCATATCTAAAAAGTGACATTGGCTGTGAGTCACTGTCTATTAAGCATCTAAGTTTTATTTATCAAATTATACAAACGGCTTTTATAAAACATACATAAATCCTGACAATATGTATTATAGTTCATATAATAATTTTCGAGCCTCTGTGTGATTATTTGAATAGGAATTATTTTACTACTTGAACAAATCAAGTAGTGAAAATATATTTAAAGATGACAAACCCGAGCAGTGATGATAGTGAGAAAATCAAGATGGCAGCTGTAACCATGGTACCATCCTTTTTATGTGTTTTGTGATGTAAATAAAAAAGCGATGAGGTTTGCACAGATGTGGCTATTATTTTGATATTTTTGATGCAACCTGAAGACATTATGGAACTCAAGCCATATTTAAAGACCTTTCATGGATTTCAGAATCAATTTAGTCTATTTGTGGATTAATATGCTTAGGATTTGAATGAAAGGTTTGAGTCTCTATGTAAATTTCTCAAAATCTTCATATATTGGATGCTTGTTTAGGTCAGACTAGATATATGTCAAATATATAATGAATCATTTTTTTCTTTGTAAAATCACACATTGTATAACTTTCTTTCCATTTTAATTAATTAAAATAATTAATGTTATGAAGAAAAATATTTAAAATGTTATCACAATGTACCTTGAGTTATCCTTAATTGTTGTCAAAGGAATTAAGAATTGGCTGGTTTGTGAGAAGTCTTGGCACAGAAGCTATAATTTAAAAGACTTTTGGCATATACACCTCTAAATGTTTCTTTTGAGGTTAATGCCAATAGGCCAATTTTAAGGAGTTAATGAGTTTATGAGTTTTGAATGTTAAATGTTACTCTTCTTTTTTAAAAAAATCTCAAGGATATTTTATAATTAGTTTATGTTATCTGCATTTTCTTATTCTGCAACAAGATTACTGTGATCTTTTAGATTAAAGATAGCAGAATAAAGGAAAAAAATAATATTTAGAATCCTGTAAAACTGGAATAGTGAAAAGCCAGAAAGGGAAACTGCCAACTGCAAATCTCAGTTTAACTCTTAACATTCAACAGACTTTTTAACTTTGTAGTGCTATCCAGATGGTTTCAACTATAACTAGTATAACATTGATCATACTGAGTTGGATTTCTGGTTGGGATTTCTTGAATTCCTTCTATGGAAAACGCTAAGGTGGAGAAGTGTATGATTTTTTAAAAGCATTTAATTACTCTCAGAGAATGCTTATGATTAGTTACAGTTGTGCTTTTTTTTTTTTTTTGCAATAGTTTAATTTCATTTTTTTATAAATAAGACATCTGACCTTCTCAGACATGCACACTGGAAAACATCAACTATATATGCTCTAATCTTGCTATAATGTCTACCTATATATGTATTAGAGTAAATTTCATACTTCAACTCAAGGCAGCTGTTCTGATCCAATAAGAAGCAATCTCATACTCTGCCAGTCTGACTGGAATTGTCTGACCTTGAATTGTTTTCATCCCATTTTAAGGTAAAAGCAAGCAAGCAAGCAAGCAAGCAAACAAGAAACAAATAACTTTGGCTTATATAGAGGTTGGTATATTTTCCTTAAAATTGAAACAGCGCTGTAACACTTCTAGTAAAGTTTGACTATCTTATTTAGAAGGGCTGCATTTAAAATGCTTTGTAAATTTCTAAATATTGAACTTTCAACTGTTTCAAAGATGTTCTTAAGAGAAATGAATCACATAAATTGAACTCACTTTGGAACCCAATTCTCAGTTTTCCATCCTTTGTACTCTAAATGTATTCTTTCAGATGAAGATCACTGTTCTACCATTAATGTTATCTTAAGCAGTCAACAGATTTACTTAATATAGTTGCTATTTTTGTGCCCATTTTCTTTTTACCTATATTTAACCCTATTCACTTAAAATAAACCTTGGCTCACCCTCCAATTCATTCTTCCCATTCACGAAGCCTAACTGGTATGCTATTTTTCTGTTGCTGTGAATGCAAAAATGAATGTAACCACAAACACAGAAAAAGCATTGAAATCTCAAAATATTAAAATGACAATATAAGATAAATAGAGCTAATGTAAAACTGTAGCATAAGGAAAACGGCAAACTAAAAGTTTCCAAGAACAAATATAATCCAAGTCAAAATAAATCACTTATTTGTTTAAAGTAGCATTAAACAAATGTACATTTGCATTAAACATCTGTAGCTGGAATTCAACTATGAATATATGTTTATTTCACCTTCACAGGGCTGATGATTAGAAGTGAACAATTCTGGCAGGAAAGGAGAGTTTTTAGAAGATCCAAAAAAACCTCCCCCCCCCCAGACATTTCAAGTTTTTTGTTCTGCAGAAGATTGTCGCTCCAATCAGAGCCAGCTGTTCTTCTGCATGAAAATTTATTGTATTTAGCCAAAGAGATTTAAGTCTATGAGACCCAGGGACAAAGTGCCAACCCTTCCACTATTTCCTATTTTAGGACCATTTTTAAAAATAATAATAATAATAATAATAATAATAATAATAATAATAATGGAAATAAAAACTATTTTTAAATTAGTTTTTTTCTTTTGATGTATCAAGATTGAAAGATATATAGATGTCCTTTGATTTTTCTCCAATATTCTGAAACGCTTGGGGTAGGGAAGCTAATATTTGCCAAACTTCAAGCTTGACTGCTTTATCCTGCAAAAATATAGGATGGTGTTCTGTTTCACCCACAGTAGTTGAGAATGATTTAATATCAATTCTAAAGAATCCTAGAGAAGACAAAATGGTGGGCCGAAGAGAATGGCAATGATCATTATGGTAATAATTAGAACAACAACAGTGGTAACAACAGTAATATGGGATCAACAGCAAATGCCAGAATCTTCTCCCATCTTCTTAGGTTCCAATAAGTGCAATACGTTTGTCTGGTGAAGTCTTTGACTTAAGACAGAAAACCTTTGCACTACAAGTTTTTACACATCATTTTGTATAATGTCATAACCCCCATCCCCAAATAATAATTTTAAAAGTGGCAAAAATATCATGAGACTCCAGATAAGAACATAAAGATTTTTATATATTTGATTGTCATTGTTGTTGTTGTAATCATCCTCATCAAAATCTGAAGGTTGGTAGATGAAATCCAGGGTCATCATGGATACCTATATTGCTGTTCCACTGTTTAAGCTAAATCTGAATTTTGTGATTGTATTACTGTTGCCAAAAAGATAACCATGGTTCAAATTAAGTAATATTGAGGTATATCTTAATCAAGTTTTGAAAGAACTCACTCCTGTGTCATAATATGAAAGTCAGGGATTCTGATTTTACTCACACGTAAAACATAAAGATGAAAGAACTGGATCTTTTTTGTTAAATATGTGCTTTCCTTCCTGATGGCTTCACAACTCTACTTTCTTGTTCAAACTTCAAAAGCAATCACCATCATTAATTCATGTTTGACACACATCTTAAGGGAAATTTCTAATTTTTCTTCAGAGCTAGATTTTAATTCCAAAATGATTGCCCTTTGAACATATGGTATTTTTGTAAACCCCATTTCCTTAAAATGTTTCCTTTTTTAAAACAAAGTCAATTGCCTTGCACTGTTTCCATTATTGCTATGATTTTTTTTCTTATAATTTCTGCCATCGCTGATTCTGAATTAACAGCACTGAGACGTTTATACAGTTTCTCTCATGTAAAATTAAAATAAAGGAGTAAAATGCTTTTGCTTACTTTGGCAGTCACCCAAGCCATCAGTATTGCCATGCTCTATGTCCTGCTCAAAGGCCAATCTAAACAACAGAAAGAAGCAGAGAGTAGCATGAATACACATGTGTCCCACCACACAGAATTCATACAGATAACAAAACAAATAAGAGAAGAATTTATATTTTTAGTAGTTGCACAATGATAGCACAAAATAATTCATTTTGCTTGACTTTTCAGTTATTCCTTTAGGAGAACATGTCTATATGAATATTTTTCTTTAAAAATATAAGATTTATTAAAAGCTTTTTCCTGCCACCTTGACTATATGACTTCACACACATATGAAGGAAAGGAGGATGAAATATTCATCAGTACCGTGTTTCCCCGAAAATAAGACCCAGTCATATGTTTTTTTGAATCCCGAAATAAGCGCTTGGCCTTATTTTTGGGGAGGTTTTATTATTTTGTGGCACGTGGAGCAAGATGGGGCTCCTCTTGCCATCTTACCTGATTTCGAGATTCTGTCTCCCTAATCCTAACCAGAGGCAATGGCGGGGACGGCTTTGCATGCGTTTTAATATTTTCGGGGGGTGAGTGGGTATTTTTGGGGAGGGCTTATTTTCAGGAGGGGCTTATTTTAGCACATGCGCTCAAAAGCCCGATTGGGCTTATTATCCCGGGAGGTCTTATTTTTGGGGAAACAGGGTAATACTTCTCCATGCAACTCATTCCCAGTATGTCTCAAACTTTTCCAAACTCAAAGATGAGCAGAGATACAAGAGTCTTCAGACTGAGGGAGAATTACTGAAGCTATTTTTCAAATGGAATGCATGTGTGGGTGTTTGGGGAGAGATAGAGATATAGGGGTAGATGAATGTTAAGATATATAGCTGTCCTTTGATATCCAAAATAAGTACGAAACCATCCAGATACTTCTCAACTGCTATTTGCAGGTGATATTTGATAGGCTATAAGAATCTGGATGGGGCAAAACAAACTCAAATCCTAACAAGATGGAGCTGCTGTCAGTAAACATGTAAATGATTTGATAACACTGACTCTAGCAGTTTGTCTGAAAGGGTTTATGCCCTCAAAAAAAGAGAGAGACATGAATTGTAACTTAAGAGCCCTGATGGACTTTCAAGTCCTTCTCAAACAACAGATAGAAGCTCTGGCCAGGAAGACATTTACCATGCTTTAGCTGATGCACCTGTTGCAACTCCATATGTACCACTCATGGTTTGGTCACCAATCAATTAAATTATTGCAGGACACTCTGAAGTGATCTTTGAAAACAACTGGTGAAAATTGGGGCAGATAGATTACTGGTAAAACAATTCACACATCATGAATAACACCAGTAATATTTTTTATCGCTCCCCATATAAACCTCTCCAAATAGCATACAAATAACAAGCATGACAGAGTTAGGGTTAAGGTTAGACTTTATGCTGTTATAATTACTTGGCAAGCTTGCTAAAAACTTGGCAAACCTGAACACAGCAGCACTTATTTTCTAAAATCAGAGGGCATCCAAGAGTCATGCTCCAAAAGAGAAGACAGAAAATGTTCAAGACTAGCAGGTCAGTGTTAGTCTTGAGCTGGAAAAAAATGAGAACAATCTGATCTGTCTTGAGAAGATCTTTTGAGCTAGATGAAAAAACTAAGCACCGTCAGACCTAGGTCAATCCTGTGTTGGGCTAACACAGCATTAGTTTCTTATAACAATTTTGTAATGATGAAGATGTATAGTAATAGAACCTTTACAATTCTCATCTCAATTTAGAATGTGGCTTGTTTTTTGTATTTGATTAAAGGAAACAGAACTTATTGAATCCAAACTATTGCATAGCCCTAATAAGAAGTCCGCCTGAAATACCACTCTGGAAGCAGGGACAATAAGAAGCATGCATGTCTGTAGGTTTTCAGTGAAGCTTCTAACAAAGGTTCAAAAGAATATTGCTCAGTATTATAATTGACATAAATACATTCTCCCATGGCCAACTCAAACTTACGTTGCTCCAGGTAGAAGCTGCATGCATGCTCCACTTTCTTTCATCCATCCACAGTATGGGTCCCTAGAAGCTATGCAGGCCCTTAATAGAGGAAACATGTACAAATCATTCTGTAGATCCCTTGTTATTATTACTTCTGTGTCAGTATCAACATTCAGTGTAAAGGAAGTGATACTGAGGAATACATACTTTTTGCATTTGCCATGACGCTCACATCTTCCCAGAGGCACTCTTATCAAACAGTTTGAAAATGCTACATAGAGAGCACGGCTTTGCTTGTCCAGTTGCATACCCATAATTCTCTTGTCCTCCACGCCATCATAGCTGCACCTAATTTGGATGAATGGGTTGAATAGTCATTTCCATTAGTCTTGAAAACTTTGATTATAAAACAAATATAAAATAGAATAAAATCAGGCACATATACATATTTCATTTAGCTAATATATTTGGATAACCTAATTTAAATCCTTTATTATATGAACCGAATGTTTGATTTGATGGAGTGTGCCAAAGAGATGGGAGGTAATGTAAGTTGCTGGAGAGCCACAGTTATGATTTGTTTCCTTTCTGGTATGGTCTGAGGCAACCAATGGAAGAAGGTGCTGGAGAATGGGTGGGAGGAAAGCAGAGGTGAAATTCAAATTTTTTTACTACTGGTTCTGTGGGCGTGGCTTGGTGGGAATGGCAGGGGAAGGATACTGCAAAATCTCCATTCCCATCCCACTCCAGGGGAAGGATACTGCAAAATCTCCATTCCCACCCCACTCTGGGGCCAGCCAGAGGTGGCATTTGCCAGTTCTCGGAACTATTTAAAATTTCCGCTACCAGTTCTCTGAACTATTCAAAATTTCCACTACCAGTTTTCCAGAACCTGTCTGAACCTGCTGGATTTCACCTCTGGAGGAAAGGATCTATTCCTCACCTTTTTCTCTAGAACCATCATATGATTGAATCATATTTTGGAGAATATCCTAACTTACAGCTATCATAAATCAAGAAAGGGAATAGCATTGCTTTTTATTTTCCACATGGAAAAATATATGGAGTTTTAGGCTTGGCCAAAATATCTAGTTCGCTCCTTCACCCTCAGTCTAAGTAGGTGCACATCCACACCTTGCACACAAACAAACACATGCTGCCTTTCATATGAGATATTCAACTAGAATATTTGATATATTAAAAATAAAAAATAGAAGTATTTAATTATTCTTAAAAAATGGAAGTGGAGACAGGAAGTGATTGTTGAAAGATAATATTGATGCACAGTTACAACTGGAGTGAAGTTCAAACAAAATCCCAAATAATTTTCTCACGGATGAGAAAGAGTCTCTTTGAATGCCTCACATTCTACTATTTGCATTTTATCTACATATCTGTATATAATCCTGTCTGTAGTATAATTATTTGCTGAGAAGTATTGGTTTTAATCTTTTTTTTTCATAAATCTATAGCAATATAAAAGAGAATACTATATTTAAAAATAAATAATTAAAAATAATTGCCCTAGGCCCGTGATGGCGAACCTATGGCACGCGTGCCACAGGTGGCACCTGGAGCCATATCAGTGGGCACGGGAGCTCAGCATATGCGCACCAGCTAGCTGATTTTCGGGCCTTCTAGGCCCATTGGAAGTCAGCAAATGGGGCATTTCCAGCTTCCAGAGGGCTTCCGGGAGTGGGGGTGGGGAAGGCTGTTTTTGCCCTCCCCAGGTTCCAAGAAAGCCTCTGGAGCCTGGGGAGGGCGAAAAACGGGCCTACCGGGCCCACCATGCCATCGCATGCCAAAAGCGGGGGGAGTGCAAGGGCATCGCGTGCACATGCGCAGGGGGGCCGGGTGCATAGAATTATGGGTGTGGGCACAAGTGCACATGACAAACCCCCCCACTTTTGGCACGTGATGGCAAAAAGGTTAGCCATCACTGCCCTACGCATTCTCTCCACTCAGAAAAAAAGCAATAGATAGGAATTCAGAACTAACTTGTTGCTAAATAATGTAATAAAAGAAAGATACACACTTTTCAGAGTTGTAAATGCTCATCTCCTCCAGGAAAAGGCTGTCATTTAGAAAACCACTGTTTCCTGTCCTGACCAAGAACTTCAAAATAATTCCTTTTTCTGATCCAAGAAAAACCACAGTATGGTTTTGATTTGGGCCAGCAGCATTATCTACAGCAATTTTCGTCAAGCGGTATCTGGAATGACAACATTATAATCACTACAATAGTCTCTTTTTAAAATCTATTCAGATATAAGCACAATTCTGCCCTTTCACAGATATTCTTTTCTCGGCATAAAACCAGGTTTAGCTGGTTTTCAAATTTATGTATTTGTTCAGCGCTTTACAACACATCTGAACAGTTGACAGATTATAACTTTCTCTCTCTCTGACAAAAGTTGTTTTGGATCAGGCACTTTCATTCTCAAAGCAGTTTCTTGAAGGAGCAATATGCAATACCTTTATCTGATTTGAATCAAAATACTGCACAGCTGTGGTAATACAGAATGTAGGGCACGCATATGTGCAAAGCTTGTGTTTTGCAATGTGAAAATAATGATCAGCATATTTTACTGTTGTTGGATTCTTAATCAGAAAACCAGTTTCTTCCAACTGTATAAACCCTTTCCCCACCCAGACATATCTTAAAATAAGTAAACACTTGCATACTTGTGAATATGTATGAATACAGCAAGGTGTAAATCTACTTGTAAAATGAAGTTTACATATCAGCTGGTATATTTTCCAGAAACTCCAATTTACAGATTCTGAACGCTGTTGGTTTATACAATCTTGAAGGAGGAAAGTATTATTTCTTTTCTTATGCTGACACATGAGTATTTGGATGTCAACATTACCCTCTGAACATTTGTATAAATATTGAACCTTCCTTAACATATCCTGACAGACCTCAGTACATCCTGAAAACATCCCATAGAAATTTTACATCCGGCCAATGTTTCCTTCAGCTACCCGATTATTTTATTCAGAATTTTCTATTGGAGTCATTTAAAATTATGACTCAAATGTAAACACAGAAGTTAGTATTTCCTTTGAAATATGGTTTGAGGGAAACCTGCTAAAAATTAGTAACATTTTTCTAGTCACTACTATTTATCGAACGACACTATGACAATTACCTCATGCCTATTCTTGCTCATAAAAACTTAAAACATGTCATAATTGGCTACTTTAATAGTCTGTCTATTACAGAATTAGATTTTACAATATAGTCAGTTCATTTTAGAGAGATTCTATTAAATCTCCTCAAAGGCTTTTAAATAATTTGATCATTCTGTATACTTACTTCCTTTAATACCCTGACTTCAGATTATTTTACAACAATATTTTAAGTAATATTGTTCCCAGTGCTGATTTTAGGAACCCAGGACTGTCTTGTTTGCTTAATTACGGTATCTTTAATTCTCATTTTTGCTTAATCATCAATTATCAGTTAAAATCCTAGGTTATTGAGAACCAGGACAGACATGCGTGAGTTCTAAATTACAATGCAATTTCAAATTTGGGGGTAGAACAGAACCCCTACTGAAAGAAATAGGAAGAAAAGTTATTTACCTAACCATAGTGCGGAGAAACCATGGCTTGTTGACAACTGATGGTACTGCTTCATCCATGAGAGAATGTGTCTTGATGAAATTTAGGGTGTCATCTGGAAATTCATTGGAGGATGTGTATTTTTCAAGTGAACTGGAGCCTGCACAGGAACCTGGCCTAAATCAAAAACAGGTTGGAAGGAAATATGATTATGTTGCTTCTTGGTGCAAATATTCTGGACAAGCTGTTTTCATAAGCATCTGTTATTAGCTGAGAATATGCCAGAGGCTTTGTAGAAGAAACCCAACCAATACGTAAAGCTTCCAACTGATGCTATCTTGTATTTTGTCTTTGGTCTATAGTCTTTCCATGATCCTAGCTCAGCATTTGGCAGTCACTTCCGTGAATGCTATATTTAGGACTATTAGTAAATATAAGCATATTTAACAGAATATTAAATTTGTAAGTTTTTGTAAAGATGTGCTCACAGTTCATCTACCCACATGGTACGCCAACAAACACACAGTCTGGCAATGTTCTGTTTATTTTTAAGGCATATTTCAAATTTAAGTCTCTTAGAATTAAGATAACTATGCTGAATGCAGAAGAAAGTTTTTACATCCCCCCCACCCCCAAAAGCCTAATATCAAGCTGCTTTAAATACACAGCTTGGAGGGTAAATGTAGTCAGCAGCAAAGAGCAAGCATCCTCTTTTCTATGCTTCCCAAGAATATTTTATTTTTGACAGCATGAAAACTTAAGCCATTAAAGCATTAATATGTAGGGCCTTTTAATAATAAGACACAGTATCATCCATTTTGGATTACAGTACAAATATGCTCAGTTTATTCCTGGAATCTCCCCATATTTTATGGCAATTGGGCTCTTTTCTTTTGCTGACTATGCCCTACTCTTGGCTCCTTTTACTGTAGTTTTTTTCTTGTTTGCAGTAATGCTGATTGTCCAGACTTTGAACTGAGGGGTTAGGGCAGTGTTTCTCAAGCTGGGCCGCTGGACGATGTGTGGACTTCAACTCCCAGAATTCCCCAGCCAGCTCTGGCTGGGGAATTCTGGGAGTTGAAGTCCACACATCGTCCAGCGGCCCAGCTTGAGAAACACTGGGTTAGGTAAACTCCTGCAAATCAATATAAGCTGAATAACTACAAGTACATTTGAATTAAATATAAAAACTCTATATTCTTTATAAATTATAAGTGTGATATATGCAGTCACAATTTACAAAGCTAACAGTATTGGATTATGAAAGATCTCTACCATTACACAAACAATGCGTACATGAGAAAACTGCAGAGGCTGTCATTAGAATCAGTGAAGGGCAAAACAGAAGTGACTAAATTAAAAAAAAAATTACAAAGAAAGAAGTTGAAACAAAAATGAGCAATTCCTCTCTGTAGGTTAAGATCAAAAGCAATAAATCAATACATTTGCTTCCATTTGTCTTGTAGTATTGCTTGCTTTCCTTTTTTAATAATGAAAATTATATCAATGTATGTGTGTATATATACACACACACACACATATATAAACCAAGATTTTCAAAAGGCAGCCATATCTCAGTGAAATCCCATCCACTAGTTCTAGCTTTTTCAGAAAGCAAACAAGCATTTTTCTGCCTATTGGGAGACTAATATAGACCTATTTTGGAGTAATTAGTCCTCATCAGTTAGCCATACCCTCATCATATGTTTTCTCCCCGTAGAGGTCAAGTATTTATTTTCTTCTCTTATCGTAGGCCTTTTATGTGTATTTCTCCTTGGTTTACATAGGAAAATACCCGGCTGAGGAGAAATACATACATACATACATACATACATACATACATACATACATGATTAAAAATTAGAATTAAAAAAGAATGTACCTTATCTTACCTGACAATAAATGTATCATGTTTGCAGATAATCATTTCTATTGCTGGTGCAATTAACCTATTATTTCTGCCTATTAATGAGGATGACTGAGAATTATCTACACTGAGCCATTGTCATTGTATGCCAAATTTTTACCTTGATATTTTTGTTAGGGAAAGCATTGAGTTTTCCTATTCTAAAAATAAATTATACAGATTGGTTGCTTGCTTACCCCAGTTTTCCTCATTTGCCTGACCAAATCCTTTATCAAGGATGAGAGGTCCTAGATTTTGTCTTTGTATGAACCACACTGGTTGCTTCTCTCTTTGCCTCCAGTTCTCAACTCTTGTATTTACACTATATCTTAAGTCTCCCATGAAATGAAAACCAAAGGGCTTCCAGTCCTGGCATTACTGTGCATGTAACAAAGAAATATACCTGGGTTTCGGCACTCTTTCATCAGGAACTGGTGTCCATATTGAATCTGGAGACTTTTGTTCTTTGAATCTTCCAGTAAAAACACTGGCAATGTCGAGAATATCATAAGCGCAGACCGCAGAGCCAGGGATGCTGCAATGTGACATTTCCAGAAATAGTTACTCATTCTGAAATTATGCATTTTTCTCTCTTTTTTTCTTTTTGGTCTGAGGAACATACAGCACAGAAGCCTTCCTGTCATAGGTCATTCATTTCTGAATCTTGCAACCTCTTGGCATTGACAGTAAAAGGTTGCCTTATGAAGACATTTCTATTGAAACATTCAGTGGGCAGCCAATTTCTATCAGTTTTCATCTTCAAAAGATTTTAAAAATGTAATAGCACAGTAATAATTCTGATGACTCCCAAGATGTGGAGATATATTCCTGTAACTTGAACTAAGAAATTACTGTATTATCAAGTTATAACCTCTTTCTGGAAGAAACTGATGTTGAAAATTGAACACATGCTCAGTGTGATACTGTCTGAGCCCTTGGTGGTTATCTAGTTGAATTCTAGAAAACGTTCATGTGTTGGAGCAGGTATATTTTGCAGAGATGCACATTGCTCAGTCACAACCTATTTGGCTGTTGAAGTTGTGTCATTCCATTTTCCTGGATGTTTCTGGTTGAATTCCTATGAACAGGGATTTGCTTAATTCAGTCAACTGTAAAGAAGCAAATGCAGTTTCATCTTACTCCCAATCCAATTTAAATTTAGATTATTTGCATGTAACACAATAATAGTAATCATCAAATATAATTACAGTCTTACACAAACATTTCTGGAAAAGATTTTTTGTTGATGGTTTTCATGTATGAATTATTTATTGGTCTGTTTTTATTGCTTACCCAGTCTGCTACATTACTTTTGTGTCTGACTTAAGCTACATGCTTCTGATCAGATAATAAGTACTATCTGACTATATGTTAAATAATTTTTATTTACAAAGATGATATGATCAAATATCCAAACATCTCCATAATTATGACTTGTACTTTATAAAATGTGACAAAATGCTAGAATCAAGAAGTTTACAAATGTAATAGTGGAGAGCAGTCTACTTCAGTAATAGATGACAACAGCTCCAGATGGAAAGCCAAGTTCTTTACTAATTAAATTAATTCTGCAGGAACAATAAATCTGAAGATTGGTTAAAGATGCAACAAGGAAACATTTAAACAAAGTTAGACCAAATTCTACCAAGTCTTTTAAATCCTTCTTCTTTTCCTTCTGCCCTCTTTTGGCTAAATACATTTACCAGTAATTTTGAACAATGATTGCCTTCCAAACAAAATATGTCTATTCCTTGTGTTTGGCTGAATAGTATTTTCAATTCATTCCTTAAACATTCCCAAAGCAGCTGCTTTAATTTGATTCTCAATAGGTCCTATTATGCCATGTTGCCTGCATTTCATCCCAATGCAAAATGACAAGAGATTTATTAACTTTGCTGAGATCATCCTCTGACTTCAGGTAGCCAAAATGCAGTGGTATATGAATACACCAAAACATGCAATGATGTTTGAGTATACTAACTACCTTCCTCTTTCCTTCAAATATCTTGCATAAAAGATGACATGGGAAGGAAATAGGTTTTATCGCAGTGCTAAATTTACTTTAATTAGCTAAAGTTTTCCACAGAATAAGAACAAGATATTTTAGTATTTTTCTATAAATGAAGAAGTGTAAGATGGGTTACTAGTGCTTACACAAATTAAGGGATAAGGGAATGCTTTTAATGCCTTTTAATACCTGATATCAGAATTACTCCTATTATTTCATCTTTTTTTTTTGTTGTTGTTCTACATAATAGAAAGCAAAGGACATAGCCACATTCAAGCCATCTG
This sequence comes from Pantherophis guttatus, assembly GCF_059756535.1. Classification (NCBI taxonomy): domain Eukaryota; kingdom Metazoa; phylum Chordata; class Lepidosauria; order Squamata; family Colubridae; genus Pantherophis; species Pantherophis guttatus. Next base: position 52,083,556 of record NC_142064.1, read on the forward strand.
TTGTGCTGGGCATTGTACAAGAAAGGGATATCCATTAGAAGGAAGGAAACTCATGTCCATGAGGAAGGAGAATGATTTTCCTTGGCATGCTCTATTTCCCTGTGATTCACAACGAGTACAATCTGCTAGAGCTTGTGTAGGAATGCATTGTTCTGCCTACAAACTCCATTTGTTTTTAATAGTGCCTGAGCAGAGGATGCTTGCAATGAGTTGTGCCAGACATACTTGAGAATTGTTTCACACACTACAAAATGGTTAGAGCTGAAGCTTCAGTGACTCACGCCATTTAATTCTTACACACCACAAATTAGCACATCTTCTTTTGTGTATGATACATGAACTCCAAATGTAGATACAATTTGCACAAGGAAAGTTCACAAAAATACCCTCTCATATTTAAGAAAGGAAAAAAAATACATAATTGCCCACATATATGATCTTGCCACTATTACTAATTATGAACCAAACTATAATGAATGTATTATATTATTGATCCCATGTAATGAAGATGCTCCTGAAATGGGTAATGAAATACTAGGTTTTAATGGTACAATTTTTGATATATTTCTTTCACGAAGAACAAAATTGTGTGCATTAGGACAGCTGCAGTTTTTCACCATTATTTGGCTTTTTAAAACTCCAGCCTTTTTCCAGCAATATCATGATTAAATTCCTTGAGTTGTTCAAAGGTTGAAAGAAAGGTCTTTTTTTTTCCCAGCTCCCAAAAGCCTGCCATCTCCAAAATAGCCTGCTGATATTGTTATAGTACATAGTCAGCTCATTGTAATACAATAATTGTTCAGTTTTGTCCATAAGCATCTCACAATACTTTATGTGGTAATGCAACAAACTGGAAACCCTATAAAGGATAAATAAAATCGTTTATATTTTGGAAGAAATTGTTATTGTGGAAATAGGTTCAGAAAGATTGAAAGACAGAAAAAGTTTGAAATGAGATCCTCAAAGGAAACTGGCTTCTCATGACATTTGTCCATCCCCTTTTCAGCTTCTGCCAATGTTCAGGAAGTGGACCAAAATTAACTGTAGTGAATTAAAAGATGATTTTACAAAGAGAGGTCTGAGTGGTAGAATAGATATCATCTTATTAAAAAATTGAATCATATTTTTTTTTAGAAAGCATGTTGTTTTTATTCTGGACACATACACTTTTCACTTTATACCCTTGTCAAAGGCCCCATGCAGCCATTGGCAAGCTCCACAAACTGAACATGTGTCATAGTGACAATGTTATGCAGCCCTCCAGTATATGAATGAATTTTCACCTTTTCACCTGTCTTTTGTTTTATGCACTAGTAGATCAACACTAAAGGCTTCCCATGACAATTTAATTTGAAAAAGTGTTGTTTCTTTAAATTTTAAATAGTGAAAATAACTTCAAGCAAACAGTAATCTGTGATTATTATCTATTCTAATCAAAGCTTGGCAAACCATAGTTCTTAGAGCCTGAATGTCATGTGAGATGGCTTGTGATTATTTCAAATCAGATATTATCAGTTGCCTTTTATGGTGTGTAAACACCATACATGAAACAGGGAATAAGTGAGTTCAAAATTTATGCACCCTGAGTTTTAGCTACAGATTCCCCATTGACAATTAGGCAAACATGCATGTAAGCAATGCAGTAGAAGATTTTGACAAGTACCTTCAAAATATTTTAACTAAAAACAACAAAAAAAAAAACCTCACTCCAAAAGTGCATTGCCAATACTTTTTCCTGGCTTTTTGGATCTTTCTGAAATTTTAGGAGAACAGGCAGAAAAAAACCCATTCTCAACAATAAGAAGAAAATGAGCTGTGCAAGTTAGTAATAATAAGATGATTTTCCTAATGGCTACAAGGAAAAACGGGAGGGAAACAAAAAAGTCTAATGTATTGAAAGACTTCTATTTTGTGTATTCTTCTCAACTAATTAGTGTAAGCTGAAAGATCATAAAAAAGCTGAAAGATCACAAAATTCTTGATTGCAATATCAAGTTAAAGATGCTTTTACTGATATTTTATGCAAGTTAGTATTTAATAACCTGTTTCTCTTTATTTAAAGCAATATTATCAAGTGGGTTGAAAACAGTCATTCTCTATTAAAACCATTACCTGTTATAAGGAGTAGAAAAAGTTGCTAAAACAATGTCTCGGCCATTAACTTGGGTAACATCGGTAACTGCCTGCAGTATGTTGAAATAGAAATGCGAATCACCAGGTACTGAACAGTTCAATCGTGCCTTCAGGAAGGAAGTCCACTGCTTTTCTAGTACTCGTTGAGATCCACCCATGTCATTCTTGCAAACTCGAGCTACTCTGGGGAAAACCACCTGCAATGCGGAAAGGGGAATAAAAAATCTGTAATATATTTTTACTGGAATTCTGCCTTTTCCTTCTTTAAAAAAAGCAGAATTGGCAGAACTGGATGCTTAATTAGATCTCCAGTTTCCTATAATCTGTGACAAATAACAAACAGAACAAAATTCAGCTTTGGAACTGTGTGCTATGAAAGATAAGCTTCTGACATTTCACATCCAGCCATAAATCCTTCAGGAGATTCATTCTCAGCCCATGTAAAACTCATTTCTATGCAGGCCACTCAGCTTTCTCTTCCTACAAACAAAAGGACATTCTGTATTTGCAATCCACGTGGTCCATACTGGCAGCCGGAGTCCCATATCCCCAGCATATTTTATTTAAAAAAATATGGAAGACTCATCAAGCTTTTATTCATGCTTTCTCCTTTTTAACCTTGTAAGCCTTTTATTGTGGAAATATTCCTTAAAAGGTCTTTTCAGTAAAGGCTTTCATTGTGCTTTATTACATGGCAAGACTGAAATTTTTCCTCATTTACTTCTGCTGTTCAAGGAAGGTCTTTCAAATGCAGCTGCTCCCTTGCTTTAAAGTCAGTCTTGCTGTGGATTATTTGGAGCTTTGAATTAAATCAATTTGCCATATGTTGTCCAGTTTAATGACGGTCTTTTTTTTTTTTTTTTAAAAAACTTGTCATCATTCCAAGCCAATCTATTTTATATTAGATTTTCCCTAATCTGGTGCCCTTCAGATTTGTAGAACTCCCACTATCCCTAAACCATCATATGAAAGGTGTTTTATATCAAGATAACACCATGCTTCATTCCTACCAAAATTTGGCATGAGCAGCAGAATATTTCTCACAACAGTGACCTTGTTATTGTGATTTATAGCTCTCATTTCAAGGTTATTCTCCTTACCTTCCCCATACTGTGATATTCCACTGCAATTTCCCGAAAGAAGAAGTAGATATAGTTACCATAATCTACCGCATGAACAAAATATGGTTCTGAAAGAAAGAAAACATGCACTGATGATAAATATAAACATTTCCATCAAACAGTAAAATCAATCTAATCTGGGTTGAATATTTTTCATCTGCTTTTGTAGGATGTATTTATTTTACCATACAGTTTGATTATAAATCAACAGGATTTAGGTAGGAGGCTCGTCAGCCAGATCTCTGAAAGCCATTGAAAAGATCATATTTATGAAACAAGTAAATTAGCTTCATCCATGACAATCTCTTGGTCATCATTTCAGACATAATTCTTATCCACAGAGAGAAACAGAATGACCATAGGACACCAACACACACACACAAACACACCCAGCAGTAAAAGCGGGATTGACTTCTGACTTCCTGCCAACTTCTCAGCTGACTTTCCTTGTAGGAAGCTAGCAGGGAGCACTGAAAATGACATGTTGGGTGACAGCAGCAGTGAAGTGGTGATGCAGCACTGAAGCAGCCACAACTTTGCCAAATTTCAATGCTGTGGGAGCCATGGATCTCAAATTTTGGACGCCTTCTGTAAATTAAGCCATTTTAGGAACATTGTTTTTAAAATAGTTGCCCAATGGTGCACTGTTTCACCCAATTGAAGGTTGCAAACAATCAAACAGATACAAGAGTTTTAGTTGTATACAGATTCAAAAACTTCAAAATGCTACAATTGCTTAGGTAGCCTTAAGAACTATGCTGTCTGTAATGAAGCAATGGGTATTGTATTCAAATATAATTCTAATTTTGGCAGTGGATGGGTGACCAAATGAAGGCTAGGCTATTAAATATCCTATTTGACCATTCATTTAGATAGAATTACTCACCTATATGGATGCGCGCTCACACAGACACACACAGACACATGCACACACAGATGTACATGGTGCTGAAATGCTTATATGATCTGAGACCAACAACTCATGCACAACCTCTTTCAAGTTAAAAGAAACAACTGCAAGGAGTTCTACTGATAAGATGAACATACTCATGGGCAAGCATTTAGTTCAATAGAGTCTTTTCTGGGGGTGGGGGTAAAGCAAATAAATCTCTATACTGGAGGAAAGAGAGGACACTTATTATTGTCTAACCTGCAGGGTAACTTCATGTCCCTAGAATGAAGACTACAAAAGACTCTAGGGTACACTGTCTCAACAAATTATTAACATAAATATGATTAAAATATAATATGAAAAGTTTTGAGGTCTAGTAGTGTATGGAGACTCACAGAAATAGAAACTGGGATTTTGATGGGAATTTTGAAAAGGACTCACAAGGCTATACATATCTTCAACTTTTACACATTTAAAGAGATTAGAAATATGTGAACAATGTTTAATATCCCTAAAATAAGCTGGAAAACCACATTCATAATGTATATCTGGGGATCAAATATTTGTTTTGCATTTCCAATGGAATCTTTTCTTTATTCTTGACCTGTCCTCCAATTATATATATTTTACCCTTTACCAAATTGTGAGAAAAATAATGCTTAACTCGGAGGGCAAAATAAATTATGTAGGCCCATAAATCAGAGATTATTTTATTTGCAGACACAGGATTATTCTTATCAAAGAGATTTAACAACATAGTTACAAATTGAAGTAATTAAAAATGCTTATAAAAATGCAATGTTTTCAAAAAAAGAACTGGAAAAAACATCATTTACAAACTGTTCTCTCTCTCTCCCCCTCCCTTCCTCCCTCCCTGTCTCTCTCTTTTGCATTTTTGTGTCTATAAACAAAAGCCCCCTTTCCCACAACAACATAATGCTGCGTGGCATTCATTCATAATGCCATTGGAAAAGAATGAATGGCAACTTTTTTTTAACAATGAGGCTATTAAGAACATACAAATTGCCTAATTCAGCAGCACTCATTCATTATTTCTTGACAATAAAATGGAGGCTCTGATATTCTATTTTTTATTGGTGCATCTCAACACTGCAGAACAAATCCTCCACACTTCACAAAGCTTAGATTGCCTAGTGCCCCATCAGAGGGAAGAGATGATAGTGTCATCACTGTTCTAAAGTAACTCTTTACCCATTCCTTGTCCTCAATCTTTGATGAAATATCTAGCCTTTAAAAATTAATTGGATGCTATCTATTTTGGTGGCTCTTGTGATTTTGTATGAATACCTAGCAACTTAAAAAAAAAATCAGTGGAACAAGTGTACTGTAAAAAAAAAGGCAATTCAGTACCTCTACCTGAGAGAATGCATTGCTGAAATAAAGTACAGTTTCTTTGTGCTTTAAACACCTGTTCTTTGAACAATCACTAAAGGTCAAGATTTTGAAGAAGCACAGCAGAAGTAAGTAAAATAAGACAACAAAGTCTACAGAGAATCCAACAGTGTAATCCAAAATGTCCCCCTTCTTCCTGTAGCTCTTTATTTACCTTTCAACCATTTTGAATCATGTTTGACTGTCCGCAGCGTTGGGCTATCTCCAAGGCTCCGGTAAATGACAGCATCTATTGCAAGGAAGTCTGTCACAGTGGCAGAATACAGCTTTCCCTCTTTTGGGGAGGAATTGGAAATCAGGGATAGGGAAGAAGAAAAAAAGAACAGCATAATTGTATCTGCTAGGTAATCATGCAAACATCCCATCCAAGGAGTCTTAAGACATGAAAACTGTTGGGTTAGGGTAAATGACCCATTTGGATAAAAAGTCCTTCTCCCTCTCAGCACTCAAAAAGGAGGCAGAGCTGAGGAAGAATCTCCCTGGACCCTCCTTGGACTACATCCCATTTGCAGACTGCACCTATCACACACCTGATCTAATCGTAACAGTAGAATATATCAATATATGTTCCTAGTAGTGCAACTAGATAATTTTAAAAGAGCTAACACTCTTGTATCCTTCCCCTTCACATCTATGTCTTAATTCAAATATAGAGAAAGCAACTCATGTTAATAATTCTGACAGGAAAAACTATGCATTTGAAAAGAAAAGGAATATGATACATTCATGAATCTCTGCGTAACTATGTTCTTATCTCAATCATTATTTTTAATTAAGAAGGAGGAATGCTCCATTGGTGAGTTATGAAGCCTGTAGGGTCCCAGCATATACATATGCCAGAGATGTTTGTTGCTTCTCTATCACCTATAGTTCTCTGGTTATTTATTCAGCTCTGCCTAAATTTATTTTATTAGTTTTGTTTGCTGCCCATCTTGCCTCGAGGTAACTATGGGCAGCTCACAACATTAAAAGCCAATAAAACCACAAAAAGTAAATATTTCTAATAACAGTAAAAATTACAATTAAAAAGATGAGGAAGAAGAAAACAGGATGCCCATAGTGGAGAGGACTGGGGTCTTCCCTTAATCTGTCAACCACCTCCAGCGTGATACACCCCCCTGTTGGGGCTCCAAATCAACTGGCAGAGCAATGTCTTCAAATCCTTAAGAAATATCAGAAGGGTGAGAGCAGGAAAGTGGGAAGGAATGGTAGTCTCCCCCCAGCCCAAAAATCAATACATTCTTTTTGCTAATTCAGCTATTTTACTGAGGAACTTTTAAAACCAAAACTTATTTTCAGGATCTGAATCTACCACTTATAAGTGGAAGATGAATAATTTGCTTTACTGTGCTCTAAAAGCTCGAATACTTAAACTTCTGTTCCAGACACCATTTCTATCTGCCCCACAGAAAGTCATCTTTCTCTCCTCCACTCTATTATATAGCCAGCAATGCTGTTTCTGCTTTTTCTAATTTGGTGACCTCCAGGGATGTTGAACCAAAAATCTCATCATCCCAACCAGGATGATCATTGCTGCAATAGGTGCTCCAATACATCTGTGCCAGATTGAAGAAGGCTATATGAGCAGTAAGTAAATTAACAATATCAAGATTAGGAGTACAATGGAAATAGATTCAACTTTCCACATTAAATTTTTTGTGGCTTAATATATTTTTTATAATTCAAGTGCTGCAGCACTGGCTATCTGTATTGGTATGTGGAAAAGACCTTGGGAAACAGAGGGAAGAGATTCTGCTTAGGTAACAGTCAAATAAGAGATGGTGTAGTCCACAGCTGCTTTAATCGATGGAGAAAGAAACCCAGAAGAGACTGTCTCTAAGTTTCTAAGAGATAGTGGGAGATTTACACATTTAGATTTACAAGGTTCTATTAATGGAGCTTTATAATAAAGTAGAATTTGTTTATTTCTTTCCTATCTGCTCTACTGGTAAAGCTGACATCAATATTGGAAGACTGAAAGTACAATTCTCCTCCATCTCTTTTACAGCTCAATAAACTAGGGAGGGTCGCTTCTGAACTTCTTGCTCTGCCCACTCTTCAACTGCAGGCTATTCTCTCTCTTTGTCTGACTGCTCCCCAGGCTGTATGTCTTCATTCCATCTCCCAAGGTCTTTCCCACATTCTGTTACACTACAATAAAGCAAGGCTTTGTAAAAATAATAATAATAATAGTCTGAATAGTTATTCAAAGTAATTTCCATAATGTTGCTGAATATTTTATGCCTATTTTGACATAGGATTCTAAGGGTTGATGCTAACAGAATTTCAGTATTGAAACAATTTAATCTAAAATCTATAAAGAACAAAATTCTAAAATATCATTCTATAATCAATGGCTCAAATTAACCCGGCTAACACATACTCATATTTTTAAACCACTGCAAAAAGAATTAAGACTTAATTGCATTTCTTTGCATGCATAATACATCATGATTAAATCCACAGTTGCCACTTCAGTCTCCTCCTTTGCCTCAGCTGGCAACAAAACATCAAGAAGCTTAATCTCACCAGGTTTCTCCTTTCTTCTCCTTTCTATTTTATCCAGGACAGAGTAGAAGCCACATATAGTAGCTTGTTATCCTAACAGCTGAGATAAAGTATTGTATCTTATGAAATAATTTTCTGCCTACTCTAATTCAAAGTTACGTTAATATACTTTACCACTGTAAGTATACAACAGAAAACGAATTTATTTTCCAAAGTGAGAATCCCATGTTTATTTGTTTGACTATTAGCTAATTAGTTTAAGCCATGTGATACACAATAAATGGATAATTCCACCCCCTACTGCCCATAAACATATCTCAGGAAAGAGCGATAATTGTACTCTCTAAGCACCTCATTATAAGAGAGTATATTTTTATCCTTTTATGTTACCTGCAAACAGTGCGACATTGGCATGCTTTGCATCATAAGGACATCTAGCCATTCCACTGAATTCATCTCCCAGAAATTCCAAAGTATCCATCTGAAAAACAAAACATCATATTTCTTTACAAACTAATAGGACTGACAGGGATCTTGTATGAGAATTGTTTTTTTTTTTTTTTTGGAGTTCTTTGTATCAGAGAAGCCACCTAAATGGCTGTGTCTAACTGACATTGGCTATTTCAAGAAGCTAAGCAGGGTTACACTTAGTTATTACTTGGATGTGAGATCAGGGAGCAATTTCAAGCCTGTCGGCTAGATTGGGAAGTTGAAAAAAGGTGGCCAAGAAAATTACATGGATGTATCCATGAAGTTATAAACAATTAAATCAGCATGAAGGAGACTTGCTCTTTATCTATGCTGTGTAAGACCATTTTAAAGCTATAGCAATAAACTGTACAAACATTGAGAAAATGTTCATAGATTAGAAGTTATAGCCTCAATTTCTTGGTCAAATACCCTAGGTCCTACCAAGATAATTGGTGCTAAAGCAACATTTGCCACTCTGAGCACAATCTTCCCCTAAGCCCAAGACCAAAAATATATCCAAATAATTAGAGGTACCTACTTGTATCTTTTGCTAGGCTATGGGGTTTATTTTTCCACCGAGGCTCAATCATTTCAAAGGCTGTTTGGATTTCAGTAAACGTAATACTGAGAAGATCAGTTTGTTTTACCTCTGTCTAGTCAGGTGGATATTGGCCGTTTTGTCATCCTCTGCTCTTCTTTCTCTCATATGCACTTTTCTAATTTGGAAAGGGGAGGTGTATCTCATCTGAATTGCTACTTCGTACTACCAGTAGTACTACAGATGCCTAATTGAAAAATAGTGCTGTGTAGCATCCCTTTAACTTTCAGAATTCGGGTTTCTGTCAGCAATGTGTTTGTGGAAGGTGGTTCCTCAAATCTAAGAGTGGTTAAAAACTATGCAAGGCTCACAGATGTGAAACAGAATAAACTAACAAGGCTCAGATAATCTATCCCATCAGATATACTGAAATTAATCAAGGAGAGAAAAACTCAGGCATCATGTTGCCTCCGTTTCTATCTACTTTTCATTCCAATCTCGCACATGTCTGGAAATATTCTGTGATGTCCTGAATTTAGGAAGACTGATCAGCACCGCTTTAGCATCTTCCTTGAGCTAGCTTGTAGGAGTAAAGCTACAAGGAGTAAAGAGGTTGGGTGAACATTCTTCTATGAACATTTTTCAAATTAATCTTGCTACTGAATTATAAGTAAGGCTGATCAAATGTGATTATGACAAATGATCAAGTTCTCATAGAATGGTATAGGAGAACCATTTTTTATGGTTCTCAATCACTGAAGATCCAATCTATTTCCCCATATAATTTACAAGTTTTATAAAAAATTCTCTTTCAGAAAAGCTTCTACAGAATTGATTTGAACTAGTATCATGTGTAAATCATTCTTCTTCTGTCAATAATTAATCTGTGAAGTACTTAAAATCTCAGCTTTAAGTGCAACCCCTGGGAAAATAATATTCTACCGAGCAGCAATAATTATACAAATAAGCAGCTCAACGCAAAGCAGGTTTACAGTGGAAACCACAGGGAAAAGTGCAAAGCCTACAGGCTTTAAGATTCAAGTGTGTTATGATTACTCAGTGGTGACTTTTGCTTTATATCAGTTCAGATCTACCTAGCATATTCAATTTACTTCAACAGAGTAAAGTAAGATAAGAAATTTGAAAAACTAGTGTGGATAATAAGGCATCTAAGCATCATTAGTCTCATCCAATCAATTGTCAATCCCATGGGTTGAGAGACCTCTTTCAAACATTGGATGATTTGTCATCATTTGTTTCCTGTCATGCAACTTCTCTCTCTAGACTCTTTTTTCTTTTTTTAATTTTTTATTGGTTAAAAATAACGAACAAACATAGATACAACAATACAACATACAAAACAAATAAACATGAATCAAGTCTTACGACTTCTTTTTCCAATTTGTCACATCGATAGACTGTATTTATATTCTTATCTATATATCTATACAGTATATTTACGTATAAGACAATATCATAAACTCCATATTAAATTAACTATCTTTCTTAATTGGTACCCAATTCTTGTCTATAAGTTTCAACCTCTCTTTTGTGTCCCTATTTTTATATTCCTTTCTTTTTCTCCAACCTGTTATACCATCTCTCTCTAGACTTTCTAAATGGAATCATTTATGTCTTCTTTAGAATGGAAACATATTTAAAGGAAAGGTAGAAGGGAAGGCACTTCGTATAGTGCAGAACATTCCAGGCCCATCTGTATATTTACATAGGCTTTTGAGACATGACAGTAGTGCCAAGGCTTACAGATCAAACATTCTAATATATTAGCTTAGGTATTTCATTGGCCTTCTAAAATCTCAATGTATTACTGGGCAAAAACTCTCTGACAGCACAGCAGTCGGTGAAAAATTCAGCATGGTTCTATTTATATTTGCAAAAATAATGAAAAGTCTATTAATATCCCTCACATTATCTTTTCATCTCCATCTTAAAAGACGTAGGTAGAAAATAACAGTTTTTCCAGTGGGAGCTGCCTGAAATTTGTCTGGCAAATTTATTTCAGAAAGTACTAAAATGGTTTCCTGAACTATATGTGCAAAATATTCTGAACTTGAAACATTCAGTGATTGACTATTCAGAACCTGACAAAAATAGAACAGTATTACCTATTGAATACTATTATTTTTTCCTAACTTCAAAAAAAATGACCAAAGGAGGAATGGTAGGAAGATGTATCTATATCTGTATTTGCATCTATATTTTTACATAGCAAAAAATGGAAATAAAAATAAAATTGGTCAACTTGACTACATCATTTTTTAAAAAATAATCTTTTCATCCATTTTTCTAGAGAATGTAAGTAGCATTCAGAATAGACTACCACCCACCTACATTTCTAGCCTTTGGACAAAAAAATAAATAAAAATCCAGTGTTTTCTGTGGGCAAATAGTAAAAATACTTCAAACTTTGTATTATTGGAATACAGCCAATTCAATATGTTCAAACATCATGTTTTGAGTTAGGATCCAAGTACTTCCCTATCCATTCTCTTTAAGTTACTAAAAGTAAAAACAAAACAGAACACCGTAAGCGCCCACACGCTCTCACATAGAAGAAAGAGACTTCAATATATAACCTTAAGAGCAACCATTTGCTAAAGGAAAACAGAAGGAATAATTTTTATGGCTCCACAATAAGCTCGATGAAGCCTGCTTTTTTCCCTTTGAGGTGAATGTGTAGTGCCCAATTATTAGAGTATTCAGTTGCTTTAACAATCATCTTAGATTCTAATTCCAAGTTTATCCAAGATATATTTTTTGAGAGGACACAGGAGAAAATGGTAAATCACTTCTAGGAATACACTGCAGCTCCGCCCTCCCCAGGATTTTAGTTCATACTTTTAAGAATTTTAGGCTAACATTAATTGTATAAGCATTTATGTGATTTTAGAAAACGCAAAACCAATGATTAAGGGAAATAGTAAACAAGAATCAAGAAATATGTTATGCCATATGAACAAACTATGCTGTCTTTTATCACTGTGCTTAACTTCTACCTCCCCCATGACAATCAGCATTATGTGGCCACTGAGTGCTCAGTGTGCACATTCCTTAGTAGATGAACTTGGGAGGGTTACCCCCTAAGATTCTTTTAGAACATTTTTTTTTGCAAGCCATGGGGTCCTATTATTACCCCATTCTGATTATAATTCCTTTCATATTCACCATCTGAGTTCCCTATTATGATATTCAAACTGGAGAAAGGCTGTAGCCTTTTCTTTAGAATCTGAAATGTTTTAAACAGTGGTTTGTTTGTTTGTTTCTTATTTCTCAAATGCTGAACTGGCTGATCTCTGAGAAGCTGATCCTGGAAACCGTCTCGATGAATCACTTGTTATAAGCGAAAGAAGAATTAATTCAAAATTTGAAAAGCCGACATTAAATAATAAATGGCAGCAACAGAAGAGAATTTTATTGGTATTCTGAGAAAGTACCATTCTCTGAAGAGGAAAGTGGCTGGCTTTATTATTATGAACAAATTTGGATAACTGACCAGTAAGGCTGATGAGTACTGACTTCTTCACTTTTGGACGAGCCAATTTCCTGTTGCACTGTCCTCTCTGTTGGCTGTATGCAAGACTGCTGGGCTGGGCACAAAGCCACAATTAGCCTCCTACTTCCATATGTTTGGGTTAACTGCCGATTCTTCGCTCCAGGCATCTACTTTCAAGTCTCTGCATTTTAATTAGCAGCAACCAAAGGGATACCGTGAGTGTACCAAATTGCAGTATCATGTTTTATGAGACAACCAAATATGATCTGGGTTATTCTGCATTAAATACAGATCCCAAACGAATTGTGAAAAAAAAAAATTCAATTCCTTCAGCAGCAACTTTCTTTTTGGTTCAGAATCAAGCATTTTTTTAATATTAAGTTCCATGCAAATATACTATTCCTGCTTCATTTCTATATTGGAAGGTCCTTTCTGTGAGACGAGACTTAATGAACCCTGCCAGAGCTCAAAGCTCTGCCTCAGAATGGGGGTGGTTACGCTTCAGCGACTTTACAAGAGGTCTTGTGTTACTTTCTGTAGTTGAAGAACCACTTTCTGAGGAAGAAGGAATTTCACTGAACACGGTTTTGTACTTTTTGGCTCTCGTACCATTATAAAAACTAATGGCAAAACCTCTCCAATTATTTATGCTGTTTTACAAATATGATGCTTACCTTATAATTCCTGCAGGAAGGACTGAAGGCATTTGTCCCACAAATAAATAATGTATCATCATCTCGTTTTAGAAGAACCTTAATAAAGTTATGACATTCATCCTGCCAAAAGGATTAAAAAAAGGGAAAGAACTGAACAACAATTAACATCATAAATGTTTGATACAATTAAATAAAATATACCAATTTGTTTGTTTCAGCAAATTTTCCTGCCATTTGGAAAACAAGGCAACAATGGATTTCCTGAGTGGCATTAGAGTAACATGGCTATCAGGGATTTAAGGATTATACTTGTCTTTTTGTGCTGCTGTTTATTGGAGAAAATGTACTTTAATGACAATCATGAATCAAGAATATGTAGTATGTAGAATCTTAGTATGTCTATATAATTATGCAATTTATACACTGGGGCATCCTGGGCCATTTATAGATATAAAAACAATAATAATAAATAACATATTACATTCAGTCATTAAAAGTAAGAGAAGAGGCTGATCCAGATGAGGGAAAATGCCACAGAAAATGCAACTATTGCAGCAGGTGCAAGACACTGCAATACACGTAATCCTCGTTCAAAGACCTGTTGCTTAGCAACCATTCAAAGTTACAAAGGACTCCCTAAAAAGTAGTTTAGTTTAGTTTAGTTTTATTAAATTTTTATATTGCCCTTCTCCTGAAGGACTCAGGGAGGTATACAGCCAACAATATAAAAGTTAAAAACAATTTAAAATTATTAGATAGTTTGGCCAATAATCTAAAATAAAAAATAAAATAACTCATTAAAAATAATATTTTAGGCCAGCCCTGCTTGATGGAATAATAGTGTTTTAAGGGCGCAGTGAAAGATACGAAGGTCGGGAATCCGACGAATCTCCTGGGGCAGCTCATTCCAGAGGGCAAGTGCCTCCACAGAGAAGGCTCTCCCCCTGGGGGTCGCCAGTCAACACTGTCTAACCGACGGCACCCTGAGGAGACCCTCTCTATGGGAGCGTACTGGTCGATGGGAGGCTATTGGAGGCAGAAGGCGGTCTCGTAAGTATCTAGGTCCTATGCCATGGAGCGCTTTAAAGGTGGCGACTAACACCTTGAATTGCACCCGGAAGACCACCGGGAGCCAGTGCAGCTCGCACAGGAACGGTGTTACATGGGAGCATCGAGTCTCCCCCATAATCACCCCGCGGCCGCATTCTGGACCAGCTGGAGCCTCCGGGTGCTCTTCAAGGGGAGCCCCATGTAGAGAGGATTACAGTAGTCCAGACGGGAAGTGATGAGGGTGTGAGTGACCGTGCGCAAGGCGTCCCGGTCCAGAAAGGGACGCAACTGGTGGATCAGGTGAACCTGATAAAAGTACTTATGACCTAATATAGAATTTTTGATGGACACGCACAGACCTGAGGTCATGTGATCACATTTTGAGCACCTAGCGACTGGTTCACATTTATAGCCGTTTGCAGCATCCCGTGATCACATAAACACGATTTTTGACTCTTTTTTTTTTTTGCTGATTTCTGATATTTACTCCCAGTTTTTGGCAAAATATATCCATTGGATAAAATGGATTTACTTAATTAGTGCAGCATTTGATTAATGACTGATGTAAAAAACTAGTAAAGTCAGTGATCATTTGGTCACAAAAAAGGCATGTGGTCACGTGGTGACCTGCTTAATGACAGCAATTACTTAACGACAATAATTTCGGATTCAATTATGGTCATTAATCAAGGACTACCTGTACTGGGATTAGACTATAAACAGGCAGGTGGCTGCATTCTGCACCATGTGAAGTTTTGTGGACAGACCAATGTAGGCTTAAATACAGTAATCTAATCAGGAGCATGACTGATGATTCTTGTACATCCTGTCTCATGTCTTACCGAACAATGTCTGGGTAGAGTAGGAAAAAAATAAAACCCACAAAATACATATGATCTAAAGTCATTCATAGTGAATCAAATTTTAAATTGCTAAAACATTTTCCTAAGATGATTTGTTTATCACCTATAAAGACTCTGAATTATATCAGTTCAGTGGTGGGTTGCTCCTGGTTCTTTAGAACCAGTAGTAAAAGCAGTGGGAGGCTCCACCCACCCGCCCAGACATCATAAATGACGATCTGCGCATGAGCAGAAGTGTGCGTGCTCCCGTTGTGAACCGGTAGTAAAAGTAAGTATAACCCTCCCCTGTATCAGTTCCTAGTAGAAAGTTAGCAGTGGTAGTAAGCTTCTTAATGCCTATTCATTTCACAATATTTGATAGTTTTGGTTATAATGTTTCATTACATTACAAGTAAACCATTTTTTTTGAAAATTAAAACCTTCAATAAACTGTTGGAAAAAAATAATGACTACCTAGGAAATAAATGGCATGACCCAATCTGCAACACAGAGAGCAGTATATGATAACAGTCAAGGAGCTGAGCAATGTGGCATCTGCCAGACAAATGAAATTTGCCTACCTTATGTTTTCCCTTCATTCTGCATGTGTCTACATCAAGCTGTCTGGATTTCCATGTCAATTTCTTCAGGGATCAAGAAAGAAATCAATTAGAGCCTGGGGTGTTTGTATTTAATTTCAAAAGGAAAACTAGCTATTGAATATATAATTATCGAAAACATTACATACTTATTCTATGCTTGACTTACTCTAGCACAGAAGCCTTATGGATGTAGAACATTTAATTAGAATTGACTGCTATTTATATAATATATAATACTATAATTATATAATATTTTCTCTACTTCTGATGGTGCTTGTTAACAAACAAATATTACAACACACACTCTTTGTTTTTATCTCTTGGAATAGACTATATATATATATATATATATATATATATATATATATATATATAGTCTATATATATATAGTCTCTCTCTCTCTCTCCCTCTCTTTCTCTCTCTCTATATGTTTTGGTGTATTCGGGTCTTTTCCCGTGTAAGATTGATGGTATCTTGGCGACGTTTCAACGAGGTCCCACTCGTCATCTTCAGGCTGGTGTCTTTGGCTTCGTGGTTGTGCGAGGAAAGCATGATCGGAGCTGCCGAAGCTCTATAAATACTGGTGGGGAGGTGTGGGGTGCTGGCTTTGTTGCTGTGAGCGGGTTGGTTGCCTGTGTTGTTACATCTTGATTGGTTGATGGAGTTGATGTTTGCAGATTAGTCATCTGTTTCGTAACATCCTGTGTGGGTGAGGTCCTTGATGTGTGCCCATTAGTTTTTTGTGTTTTAACAACCTGGGTAATGGGCTGTGTGTTAACATCCTGAGTTCTAGTGTTGTGATATCCTGAGTTATTTGATGTAATGTCCTGAGCAGATGGCTATGATGCCACATCCCGGGCTTTGATTTGGCTCCGAGTTTGAGGTCTTGCCATCTGTTCATGACGTGTGTCAGTTTGCTTTGTGTGGGGATCGGAGGGGGTGCAGTGGGACCTCGTCGAAACGTTGCCAAGATACCATCAATCTTACATGGGAAAAGACCCGAATACACCAAAACTTGCATACCTCTACCCGTGAAAATTTACGAAAACAAATATATATATATATATATGTATGTATGTATAAATGTGATTGTTGATATAAATATTTTTGCACAAATGCATGTGTGTGTACAGCATAATGTACACACATACATATACAGTATATAAATATGCGTACATACAAATAGAGGCATATAATTTTGTACCAACAGAAGAGCAAGAGAAAATGTATAGCTTAGTATTGAACTGTAAGCTCTATGGTGCTCTCTAAGTTTTGTAGACATTTCTTTACTAAACTAGGTAATGTAATCAGTATTAAAAGGTCTGTGGAGGTTATCTAGTTTTTCTAGCACTGATGTTACCTTGTTTGGTAATGGAATAACTATAAGAGTACGAATAGAATAGAATTCTTTATTGGCCAACTATGATTGGACACACAAGGAATTTGTCTTGGTGCATATGCTCTCAGTGTACATAAAAGAAAAGATATGTTCATCAAGAATCATAAGGTACAACACTTAATGATAGTCATAGGGTACAAATAAGCAATCAGGAAAAAATATCAATATAAATTGTAACCAAGCTCAGAAAGCACCAAGGACCCCACATATAATATTGTTCTGTTTTAACAAAAATTAAAACACACTCATATACAGTAGATAAAATATTCCCTATTGTTGTTTGGAAGTAGTGTTTAGTCAAATAAAATGTTTAGGGAAATAAACTGAGTTAGAAATGCTCTCCACTGATTCGAAGTTGTGCAGAGCATTATATTTGAGCTCATTCTGGAGGAACAAAGAAATATGACCAGAGTTATCTCTTAACTCAAAGCTGGAACGCAGTCTGACAGCTTCTGATATGAATGCCAGAAAACAAGTTTGCATGTAAAAAAAAAATCTACACTCGCAGACAGTGTTGGAAAGACCATAGAGCCATTGCTAATCATTATAAATGATCCCATCTAGAAGGCCAATGATTTTACCTGTCTAAGGCACTTTCAGTAGATTTCACTTATAAAAAGACTTTCGTGAAACTCTAACAATGAGTCAAAAATTGATGTACCTAGACAAAATTGCAATAGACTGTTTATCAATGGATCCTGAATGAGAAAAAACAATGAAGAAACCTATCTACCGATGGTGTTTTGCCATCTTAGTGAAGACATGTAATTGTCATTGAAAAAATGACAATTTTTTGCCAATTGTCAATTGTCATTGAAAAAAAACAAAGGAGTATCTGAATCTCAGTTAAACTGAACATTTCATATACTGCTCTGATTTTCAGAAATGGTACATTTCAAGGCAAAGGGCCATCAAACATTTACAATAAAACTGAATATTTATTTTACATGGTTCTTGGCCCCAGTTCTCACAAAAATGGGGAACAGAAATAGGAGATACACTATTTTATGCAGATTTAGCTTCTCACAAAGACATGCATTCCTAGTCAAGCAAGCAGAGCAACATTAGAAGAATTTGTCACTGTTTTACTCATGCATTTTTCATTTAGAATCCATTGGAAAACTTTTTTTTTCATTTTGCTTACAAAATCACTTAGATTTTGTATACCATTTTATCTGAAAATAAATTTCAGCCCAACTTATTTATTGTTCTGCTTGATTTTACCTTCATGAGCACAACAGTTTTAAGATACTTGCTCTTAAATGAGAAATATTGAAAATAAATATTTGCAATATTTATGAATATACAAGCTTGATGTAATGCTACAAACAAATGATATCTAAAATGCCATTAAAGCTAACAGTTATATTAAGATTCTGGACCATATTTCCACCCATATCTATAATTCAGTAGTTAAGCATTTTTGCAATTTAATATTTTTGGTGAAATTGCATTATCCTTCTTTCCCCTCAGCTGTGTCATCTTACCCTTTAGCTGTATCATCTGTCTTGAATATGATGTAATAGATGACATCTAGGATACTAAAAGTGCTCAAGTGCTGAAACGAGTGGGGTTTTTTTTAACCCTTCCTTAACTATGGCACATACACATATCTTATTAATTTTGGGATATTTAATCCCAAAATTATCTTTAATATTGAGTATTTGTAGTCTTGATGAAGAATTATAAAAATAATAAGATATCTCAGCCTCTCTGGAGCAGCCAGTGCGTTTAGTATCTATATGTCTGAAAATTTCATATACTGCTGATTATTTATATATTGTATTGTAAATATAGTATATTTATTTAATTCCTTATAAAAGTATGATAATTAAACTATTTAAGTAGAGTTTGTTGAGTAACTTATATTTACTATAAAATCTCAGAAGTCAATCAAAGCTGCATGACAAGTAAAAATGTTGGAATGACCATGTGCCTCTATTGTAATGTAAAAATCTTGCTTATAATCCCAGTTAAATTATTTATCCAAAGTACATAATGAAAATGGCAAATGTATGCACTTTGCTTGTATAATCACTACAATTTTAAAGCAGGTCTGGAAAACCTGAGGAACAGGGTATTTTTTCTTATTTATTTTCTACTTTTTTATTTTTATTGTCCTTGACTTGTGAATAGCAGAAACTACTTACTTTGCTAAAATAAATTTCTTCTGTGTGTGATGAATCCATATCAACAGTATAAATATGGTCCCTGTAAACAAAGGGGAAAAAAGAATGCCAAGATAAACTCAGATGGTTCATATTTTACAGGAAGAGTGTTTTATGTTCAAATAAATCATTGTCCCTTAGTCATTGTCCCTTACTAAGGATAATATCAAAGAATACCAGGCAACATATCTTATGCTTTCTTTGTGTAACAGAAGATAAACGGTCAATACAAATTCAGCATGAACAATACTGTCATTCTATGAGCTATGAATGAACAAAAGGTTTAAAAAGAAATTAACTGAGAAGACAGAGGTGCCCTAAAATCATTTTGGTGCAGATTATGTTTTCTGTATATTTGCAAGTATAGAACAAGTCAACCTTGTTCTGCGAATAGGATATATTGCAAGATTGGGATATATTGCAAGATATCTGTAAAGTTTGCATAATTTGGCAAAATATTTGACTCCTAAAATCCTTCAACAATCTTATCATTATTTTAAAAAAACCTGGGATAGATATTCCTATTACGAATTGTGGCTCCTAATACAAAAACACATACCTGGACTGAACATTATGGACATTATGTTCTTTAACTTAGGTACTCCATTCCTTGACCTATTATTTTATATTATAGTCTAGTAAGATTTTAGCAGGTGGCAGATGCAAGTGATCTTGTCTAGCCTAAAAAGCTAAGCAAGTTCAGGACTGGTTAGAATTTGGATGGGAGAAGAATATCAAATTCTGGATATATCAGCTAAAATTGAAAGTAATAAAATAAATAAGATCATGGATAATGAAACTGCAGTCGACCCTTGAAACCAATTAATAAGACACCTTGGAGAAGTACCATCAGACAGTATGCTAAAAGATACCAATAGAGCCTTCACAACAATCCACCATAATACAACCATTCAATTTGTATATGCTATAGCAGCTATAATTCTAGAGATGCTTGGTTATATGATAAAAAAGAAGAGCAGTACATACCAGTCCTTTCCCTGCCCACCCCCCAGCCCGGTCCCAGATAATGAGATTGGAAACTAAGATCAAGGCAACTTGGAAAGAAGTTAGTTGTGGAACCACAGAAAGGTGTGTGGAGATTAAGAAAAAGAGCTGGCTACTGAAAAAAAAGAGTAAGGGCCTGCCTCCATCTGAAGCCCTAGAGACTTCTAAACAAAGGCTCACAGTCCTGGCTAACAGGCTAAGGAGACACACTATAGAAACAGAGGCCAAGAAGATACATGCCCTGTTCTCCAAAGAACCATTCCCAATTGCAGGGCAACAATAGAGTAACAAGATAGCCACCAACCGCAGAAATTGATCAGTACCGGAAAAAACATATGGGAGAAAGAGAAGATAGATAACACTATAAATGGCATGTGTTGAAGGGCATCTTTTCTTTTTTCACAAGCAAAAAACATATACTGAAACATTCTGGTACATGTAGAACTTTGAAGTAAAATTAGAACCCTAATTATTGGGGGCAATATGCTGACACTGTAAACCGCTTAGAGAAGGCTATAAAGCACTGAGAAGCCGTATATAACTCTTAAGTTCTATTGCTACCTCCTGTCCCAATAAATCACCTAGGTCTCATAGGTATTTATTTTTCTTCAAATGCTTGAAGATCTATTCTCAGGACTTCTGGGTGGCATTCAGTGAGTTTGAGGTGCCCAACAGTGTATGCAATGATAATGTGGCTTTGTTTTTAAAAGTTCTTTCTCCAAATTCAATAGAAGTGTTGTTTGATTTATAATATAAACAGGGATAAAAGCTCACAACATCTTTCTTGTTTTATTTCTTGTTTTGTCAAATGAATTATGTTTGAAAATTTATCCTGGGAAGGTAAGACTTCTTTTAATGTAAGCTGTTTGTGTTCCCTTTTTCTTTCTTTTTTTGAGAGTTTATAAATTAATAAATAACTAAAATTAGCTGCCACTTTCTCCTTAGAGACAAATTAAGGTCAAAGAATAAAGATATGCTCCTACATGCTCTTAAACAATGTGAAATATAAAGGAAATATCATTTTATAAAACAGGAGTCCGCATCAGTGTAATAAAATCTTGTAGGATTGACTGAATTCAGAGCAAAGAATAGGAGGATGAGACTGATAAAAAACTGATAATAAAGAACTTTCAATTACTCACTGTTCTTTCAAATAACATTAACTCTCTGCCTACGACCTGTAAGGAAGTATGTGCTATTTTAAAATAGTGCAGTGTATATAAGAAAATCTCTTCTATTGATACTAGCTTTTAAAAATATATTTGGAGGAAGCAAGATTAGGAGATTCAAAACATTTGCAGCAAGCAAAAATATAAGCAACATTTTCCCCACATAGAGAAAAGTGTTTGTTTATTAACAAAACCAGCTTTTCATAAGTTTTTCATGAATTTCCTCTCCTTTGAAAGCAACTTTCTTTATAAGATGCCACACTGAGAAAGGTGTGTCTATATTTATTTTTATTTTGCTTAATCTTCTGGGCAAACTACCATTTACTTTTATGACAAGTTTAATGCTTATTATTTTCTTGACTCCATTGGCAGAACTTTGATTCAAAGTTAATACAGAGCTACTCTTTTGTTGGTTTTTATTTTACAGATGAAAACAGTATGTCCTCTTTCTGCAGATTTTCACTGTAGTAAAGCTCTGGCAAAATAGATCAGTAAGTTAAAAACAAAAACATGCATTAGAATGGCAAATTATTAAGTGATTATCCCTGGCAATATCTAAAAATATGTTCTATTTACCCTCAGATAGAAGCTTTGTATATACTGAATGCCAGAAAAAAAACCTATTAAGATTCAGCACAGCATTGTGTTTAACTCCCTTCTAACTGAGGAACACTATAAGGATTTATGACAAATTTGTCAGTCAATTGTCAGAAAAAGGAAAAGCCAGAATTATGGACCTATGTGAACTCTGATTTCCAGATAAGTAAAAACAAAAAAATATGCTTCCCTTGATCCACAGTTGCTTCCATACAAGACCTGCCAAGTACTAAAAGAGTCTGCTAAACTGAAGATATCAATCTGTGCTGTTTTGTTTTATGTTGATGTTCTCCGTCATCCTGATCTTGCTAATTCATTTTTTTACACAAATAAGCCAATTCTAGCACTTCTGTTTTTCCCACCTCCAGTTAACAGTGCCGCAGATGATATTATGCCACACTTGTGCAGGGAAGAAAATGTAAATAATGCCTCTTTCTGACCTGTGGCCACAGCTATGGGCATTAAATGCATGTTATGATTCTGGTGTGCACCAGGGAGGTATGATAAATTACCAAAAGATGTAGTGGGAGAGAGAAAGGCAAAATGAACACCTGAAAAATTAAGTGATTTTGTGAAGATGGCAAGAAGAGAAATCAGTCTTCTCATGTAGCTATTATAGGAAACATTATTTAATTATTCAAATTCTGCTTGTCTTTCATGTACTATTCTCTTCAACACTTGCCTCATACCAGCAAAATGATCTAACCTTCTTATGACAATTTTTTTTGGCAATAAGAGTCTAAAGAATATAAAGAGATTGCTTCCTGGCCCTTGAGAGTTCAGATTGCAATACTTTAGTAAAGCTAACCATCCAGGGGCCTTTGCAGTTTATACTTAATGACATAAGTGCTCCAAGGATTCACTACCACTTTAGAGGATTTCATGTGGGAACTATTAGTATATGTTACCAGCTTGGAGAAAGACATGTTTATTGGAATTTCTTTAAGCTAGTTAGAGTTTTGTCCAAATGTTATACTTACAGAATTAACTGTGCTCTTGCTTTAAGCCAGATTGCAACCCTATGAAGCAGGGTGGATAAAAATCAATGATTTTTTTAAAAAAATTAAAAAAATCCGATTTTTTTTATTTAAATCGGATTTTTTAATTTAAATCAGATTTTTTTTTATTTTTATTGAATTTATTTTAATAAAAAACTTTTGGGGTAAAAATCTATCGTAAGATAGTTTTCTATTTAAGATACATAAATAATTTAGTTTATTCAGCATGAAATGGAGCTTAGTTATGTAGCACAAGGCTGTATATTCTGCAACACTGGGACTATCGGTGAGTCAACAGCGGGTCAAAGGAGTAGCAGAGATGACGGTTGCTCTTTAAAAATTATGATTTAAATCGAGTTGATTTAAATCAAGTCTTTTTACTAGTGATTTAAATCATAATTTAAATCATGATTTAAATCAACTCGATTTAAATCAAATCCACCCTGCTATCAAGCATCCTAGTATAAAGGACTGTAGGGGTTAATTGTGTCTGGGATACAAGTAGAGTTCTGTTGCAAACCCCAAAGCTGAGAAATAATGCATTGCCTTCAAAAATAATGAACAAGGAAATACAGTGATGTTTATCTTTGTTCAAAACAAATTGGGTATACATTAGCAAAGGACTGAACAGGGAAAACTGGAACTTTGGGGATGCTTGGTTCTCCAGAAAAGATGAAAACTCATCAGCTTCTCTGTCAAATTAAAAAACCGAGAAGGGAAAATTTATGTAAGATTACGGGAATAGCTACAATCAGTGAAATATAACTAGAGCTTTTATAGCAATAGCAGGAGCACTTAGACTTATATACCGCTTCAAAGAGCTTTACAGCCCTCTCTAAGTGGTATACAGAGTCAGCATATTGCCCCCAACAATCTGGGCCCTCATTTTACCAACCTCGGAAAGATGGAAGGCCGAGTCAACCTTGAGCCTGGTGAGATTTGAACTGTCAAATTACAGGCAGCTGGCAGTCAGAAGGAGTACCATGCAATACTGCACTCTAACCACTGCACCACCTCGGCTCTTTTATGGACAATAATTGAGTTATACAAAGCACCTTATGTCATGATGGTGAATCAGCGACTATTCTGATGCTGTTGAATTGCAACTTACATCAATAGTTATCGGTATCAACAGGTCAGCAATGGGGGTTTCCATTCCTGATCTAGTATCGGATGAAACAATGACTTTCATATATTTTGTTCAAGAAATGCTTTCCATATTATGTAGTCTCGATTATCATCCATCTGCTCCCGCACACTGCTGCCGATTTTGTCATTTATTTTAAGAAAGAAATTAAGCTCATTCATGAAACTGGCTGATCCCTTATGCCTTTCCCCTCAAGTTGGAGTAGAGTGCTAATTAACAATGAGTACATAACTTTCCATAAGTGCACATGGTAAAAAATAATATTTAACATATTTATCCTCAATAGATGATCCTTCCATTCTGCAACTCCCAATAAGCAGTTAAGCAGCCTCAGAATTTGTTACGAAATGCAAACAAACAAAACCTACTGTATTAGATTACTTCTTCCTTGGTCTAGCAGGGAATGTTTAAATTCTTAAATTAACACATTGTAATCAGGGCTCAGTGTGTTTGTCATTAGGTTTTATGCAAAATATACCTGCGAAATGCACAGGCAGTTATGTTCTACACAATATTCAAATACACAAAGCCTGCATTTTCATGTAAATACGGTACATTAATCCTTTCCAGCAAGAAGAAACTGAATTTCTTGCAATGGAAGCAGTAAAGTAGAGGAAAGCATCTGAATCACTGGTCCAATAAATGGGTATATATTTATTACTCTACGAATCCCTATTTTAAAACGCCTCCTTTTGCTATCAGAAAACAAAATAGATTCTCAAAACATTCAAATAATCTGGAGCACATTTGGCTTTTCTTAGGGCTTGTGCATTAACTGAAATGCTGACACCATCAGGCACAGCACCTGGTACAATTTCTGCCAAAAAGAAAAAGTGAAAAAAACTTTTCTGGAACAGACAATAAAGGATGAGAAATAAGATATGTGGCTATTAACTACCTCTTTAAATAATGGCAGGATGATGGGTAGACACCTAACAAGTAGCCATGCAAAGCTGGAATGGAGGTAACTTTTCATCCTATAACTATGTAATACTAACTGGATGCCCGTGCTTTGCTATGAAACTATGTGCTCGGGCTTGATAAATTGACACTTACAGCCTGAAACGTAATGTAGAATGTGTAACTCTGTAGCATCAGAGTGTGTTAATATAATGCAACTGGCAGTTGGAACAGAGGGGGTGGGGGAGTAGAATGTCCCAGTCCGCAGTATTCATTGGTATTCATCTAGCTAGCATCCTGTCAATGTGTGAGAGAGTTGAGGGGTGTTTGGAAACTCAAACAGTATTTGCTGTGTGAGCAAGAAGGAGACAGGAAAGAGGCTTGGCTTGGCTTAGCTGAACTGTTCTGTAGTAAAGCTGCTTGCTGCTGTGAAAGTAAAACTGAAAGTGAAACTCCTCTCCTCTGTGTTTTGCATTTGGAACAGATTTCTTTTGAGGTGGGGAGGGGGAGTAGAACTCCTTAGCATCAGAGGGCTATTTGGAAAGTGAAACAGTATTTGATGTGTGAGCAAGAAGGAGAGGTAGAGTGTTTTGTATTTAAAACAGATTTCTTTTCAGATGGGGAGGGGGAGTAGAACTCCTTAGCATCAGAGCGTGTTAATAATAATATAGGAAATACTAATGCTCTGATGGTCATTTCAAAAAATCCTTTTTAGTGAGCACCTAGAAGCCAAGAAAAAAATACGTGGCAAATTTCAAGTTTGTAGGCTTTATGGTTCTGGAGATTTCGTGATTACGGAGTGAGTTGTTTTCGCTTTTATATATATAGATTAATTTGATTATTTTGGGTAAAAAAAATGCAATACATACAAAGTTGCTTATTAAATTCTTTTCACTGGAATTCCTATTTGTCACTGTTACGCCACGCTGCCAAAGCAGAAGCAGTTATTAATTTTCATTCTTAATAGTTATCAAAATGTGATTCACTTTTTAAAGTTTATTACCTAAAGATGAAAGGGACTTTTGCTCCATTTTATCCTTGTTCTTTTTTTAAAAAAAGAATAATTTTTGGACTAGAGACATTTTTGTGTAATTTCAGTGCAGCTAGTGGAGTAGCGTTCTTATATTCAGAAAGAGAACAGAAAGAAGCAGTAATAGCAAAGAAGAGCAAGAATAGGGCCCTCCAGTGATCAATAGTGGACCTCTTTATGGAAAAGGAGGTTTAGGAAATGATCAGTTTGGTCAAAGTTGCCTTTCCTGTAAGACAAAAGGTCAAAAATTGTTCTCTGTCATTTTAGAGTACAAGACATGGAATCTAAATCACAATAAGACAGATTCCAAACGTAATGCCAGAAAAAAAAAATTAACCATAAAAGCAAGGGTTAGACAGCAATCTGTCAAGAATGTCCTCTGAGCAGCTGTTGGAGTTTTGACCTAAAAGGACCTTTCCAATTCTATAAAAATACATTTAGCCTAGACACAATTTAGACATGGTCCAATGCGGATTTTTCAGTTAATATGATGTTTGCATTTTCAGCTTAATTAAATACTTGATGCATGATTGGTTTATTAGCGTTTGAAAATATTCGTTAGGTTTCTTTAAAAGAAACTTATTCTACTGAAGGATGCCCAAGTCCAGCAGATGGCAAGAACTCAGGATAACTTTCAAATCACCAACTAACATCTTCACATGTTCAAGTTATTGAGACCATCTTTTAAGCAGTTTATTTAATTTAATGCCTCTCGTTTTGAATAATACTGTTTTGTAATAATTTTTACTAATTCCATTTTCAGTTGCCATTTCATGTAACTATTTTAAGTTGGCCTAATTTTTAATGGAAAACCAAGTTAAATCTTCTGCAATAGAATACAGATTAACATATGCTCACATTTAGTTCTGAAAGAGGTTGCTACTAGAAATCCTTTTGCAATAATTCCCCTACTTATCCACAATAACTGGTCACAGGAAGGCATCACTAGAGACGAACTATTTGCATGCAAGCTGAAATCACCCCAGGTGAGTAACAAAATGTGCAGTGAGATGTTTACTGCATATTAGTTTCCCATGGATAGCAAGTGTATACACACTTACCAGCTAATGTAGAGACTACTGCTTGTCTTCATATGGTTACATAAAAAGGTCCTTATATAGAAGCTCTTAAAGGGTTTTTTTTTTAGCACAGTATACGACACATTTTGAATCAATTAAGAAAACCCGAGATGTCAAAGTAGAGGGCTAATAATGACCTGCTAAGCAGTTAATATCCATTCAAGCAATTCTAGAAGTGCTTTAGGCAGTGGCATATCAAGTGGTGGTGGTGGAAATATCTGCATCAGCTGCAGGCCCAAAGGGGCTAATGGTGGGGAGTCATATTGCTGGTGGCTGGGCCTTCGAGGTAGTTTGAATCCTGGCAACCACCCTCTGCAATTTGTTTGGCAGCATTTTTTAGAAGCAGCTTTCCAGGTCCTTCTTCCTAGAACTAAGAAAAACAGCTGACCTAAGATCATCCAACTGACTGCGTGACTACAGTGGAACAAGAAGTGTGAACTTCCTGTTTCTGGTCTGAGGCCTTAACCCAGAGGTCTTCAAACTTGGCAGCTTTAAGACTTGTGGACTTCAACTTTCAGAATTCTCCAGCCAGCTATGCTTGTTTGAAGACCTCTGCCTTAACCATTATAGCAAAACAGTCTCTTAGTACTGATCTGGTGTGGATATTTTAAAAATGGTCCCCTCTGGATGTCAAATGTGCTAGAAACGCCACTGGCTTTAGGAGACATCCATCCTTTTCACAGTCTATATTTTATTTCACATTACTGAAAAAGATTTGTTCCTAATTGTGACTTGTTTTTTTTTTTTTATAAAATCCCTGAAAGTTATTTGCTAGAGACTGGCCAACCCCACACAGTATGAGATTTTGAAGATAAAACAAAAAAGTGTGCTTATAATTTGCACATTGTGATACAGATAAATTTCAAATGTGCCAAATATAAAAATACACATATTTTCCATTCTTTTCTGTCTGGCTCTTTCTTTGCTATAATTTAAAAAATAAATGGTTGAACTACCATCGTTAAAATTTAATTTTATAACTTTGCGGAATGTACAACATTGTTGCTTATTTTCCAAAACAGGCAGTTAGTTGTTTTTATAAACACAGGAGAATGATGCCAATATTCCAAATGAATGAGTAACTACTATGCCTATTTACTGCTCTACCACATGGTACATACCAGCTGCAAGGGAGCAACCGTGACAGAGGGCTATTGCTTCATGCTCAAGTTGCTATGCTTCCTGAATTCCTATAATTGGCCATTGTCCAATACAGAATACTGGCCTAGATTGGCCCAGTGAGACTCTTTTTAAGTTCTTATATACTAGATAAATATGTAAATTGGTTTGGTAACAGCTGAAGCTATCAGCTAGCGCCTTCTGATCAGCAGTATTACTAAGGCAATGCAAGTGAAGGCATATAAATGCATTCTGACTAGCATACCAAATGTGTAAGTTGATGGGGAGAGCTTGATTTTTCACAGTCTATAGAACAACTGCCAATTGTTCCTATTTTTCAATTCTGAGGGAACGTTCTTCTTGTGCAGGATTAAGCAACCTGGTAGTCTGCAGATTTTTGGGACCTCAATTTCCATCAATCTCAGCCAGCATCGCTAATGTGAAGGAACTGTAAAAACTTTCATTAAAAACATCTGGAAGGGCTCTGCGATCATAAAATTATTGCTATTTTTTCTAAGATTTCTAGCCAGAGTCAGATCTGTTCACTTCAGATACAGATAAAAATAGGAATGGGCAACCTGAAACATCCTTTTCATAGCCCATGAAAGACCCAAGACTATGCTATAGAAGCAATCTGCTAAATAACTGTAATGCAATCTTCCATTCAAAGGAATAAATTGATGAGTTAAGCTTTCAATGGCCTTCTTTCAGCTACTTAAAGCAACCTGGCCCCACTTTCAAAACAAAACTCTTCCAATATGGTCCAGGAAGCATTCACTAGTTATCTTGATCCTACCAATCAGTCCTAGAAATAAGTTGTTTCTATTTTGATCAGCCCACCTGAAGTTCTCCAGATGTGCTGGACTGCAATTCCCATCCCATCCCCAGCTGAAAATGATGGAAGATGTAATCTAAACCATCTGGAAAATGTCAGGTTAGGGAAGATTATCATAAAACAATGGTTTAGCTCTGTAGGAATAATTTTCCAGCATGTAAATTTATGTGCCCTGTAGTGAATGGGCATGATGCACTATCATGCTACTAAGAAGAGTTAAGAGTCCCAATTTTCCATTGTAATATGCAGAGTACTTCTTATACTACAAATCCCAATAACTTCCTTTGAAGAATATCAATGTGAAGAACTTGATATATTATATCAAAACTAACAGACAACAAAAAAATAGTGACAATGTCAGCCTAATACATAGATCAGGTTTGAATCTGGAGGTGAGCTTGAAAATACAGTGTGAGGTTGATTTATGATAGTGATTAAGTGATGGTCCCAAATTCACAGGGCACTTTATAATGTCTGTAATGTGTACTATTCTTGTTTTGAATTAGAAATAAATCTAATTGAACATTGTGTAACACAATTTCACCATTGACAGAATGGACTGGTGCAATTTTCTTTCCTTCCTAAGGCTACCATGTTCTCAAACTATACACCACAGAATTCTTAAGTTTATGAAAACAATGTTGCCTCATAGGTGAATATTGAACTTATGTAAGTGTTGCCTGCACAATGCCATGGGGCTGGTGTGCAGCTTGGGAAGTGGACCGAAGCCATTTTTGCAGTGTTTTTTCAGTGGCCAGAACTTGCATCTTCTTGCTTCCTAAAGAAACCAACTGCCATCCCACCTTCCATGTGAAAAGCAAATGTAATAAAGGAAAGGAAGACCAAGAGTGAGACACCAACTGATCTGCCATTTTTGTATTCTTTTATTGGACAGTTGAAGAGAATTTAGGATAGAAATTTGGAGAAATTGAACAGGCAACTATGCCACTTGAGAGCATGTGAGCAGTTTGAGGAAGAAATAAACATAAAACTTCATCCAAATTTTGCTAAAATGCCAGATATCACACAAAGAAAACATTAATGAAGCCAATCCCCACAATTCTGCTTGTACCGTGTTTCCCCCAAAATAAGACCCTGTCTTATATTTTTTTGAACCCTGAAATAAGCACTTGGCTGTAGGAATCTGCAATCTGCATATGTGCAGGGATTTTCCTGTCTTGGATGGCAAACCTCAGATAAGGAAGGTTACTTGCACGTAAGCACCAGGAAATTACATTAGAAGATAAGACCCTAATTCTGTAAACAAGAGGAACAGGAGGAGAGGAAGTGGGATGTGTGTTAGATTTTAATTATAGCCAAATATTAGAAGTGCTTAAGCCAGCAGTAATGGTTAACCAAAGACTCTAGTTACCTGGAAGATTCTGTAGCCAATGACATGCTGCCAAGTACACTGTAACTTGAAAGTAACAAACTATATAATGTCACTATGTAAGACAATAAAGTTACCACATACATCCTCAACCTTTGTGTGTGTGTGGTCTCTACACTTGGCCTTATTGCCATGCATTCAAAAGCCCGATTGGGCTTATTATCAGGGGATGTCTTATTTTTAGGGAAACAGGGTATATATGCTAAAACCAAGGCATTTATTGAACAATACTAACCTAGCAGCAACGTAGAGGGTTCTGTCCATTATCATGAGCAACTGAATGTCAAGTCTGTGCCTTTGTGGAGTGTTGTGTCCCGGTTTGTGACCCACGAACACTGGATACTGTTTTGTATCTATGAAAAGCAATTAAGATTGAAAGAATAAAAAAATAAGGACAGTGAGAGACAGATCCCTAGTTGCTATAATTAACATGGTTCTGATTGTAGTTAAATTGCACACAACAATCTAATTGATCACAATCTTCTGATTTGTAAGAAAATATGCTGTTATATTCATCGTCATCATCAATCATCATCATCATTTTTTTCCTTCAGAACATGATTTTTTTAATGACCCTTTAATCCTTTTATTTAGGGTGGAGTTGGGGGGCGCTTGAATGGAGCTGAGCATTTACTGGCCAGATGCCTTCCTGAGGCCTATGCGGAGTTTGCAGCAGATATTTTCTCTTTGCACCCTGATAGAGAAACATCTACCGCTGCCTAGGATTGAACTTTTAACTTTCCAAGTAGGAGGCGAGTGTCTTTTCCTCTAGGCCACTGTGCTGCTCCTTTCCTTCAGAACATGATGCCCTTCAGAAATGCTACATACATCTCCCATCATCCTTGACAATTACCTATCGTTCATAGGAGTGGTAATATTTGTAGTTTAACATATCTAGACTGCCTATGTTAAGACAATTTCCTTTGGGGATTTCAATATTTAACACTTTGAAGTAGCTTTCTTGTCAATCTTTGCAACAAACAGTTAGAATTTAGCTTTGTGAAGTTGATCTGTCAGGATAAAATGCTCTCCTGGAACCTATCAATTTGTCCAATAGCCACACTGTCTTGTGATTAGAAGAAATGGACAGGACTACAGGCTGCTTACAAGGGCAATACACTAATCATATTTCTGGGAAGCATGAGACAGACTCATTCAACGAACTTTTCAATAATTTCAGTTTTGTACTAGTGAAGAGAATTTATTTTTATTTCCTCTGCAGACTGTCTTGTAAGGATTTCATTGGAAGTAAATTAAATTCTGTTTTACTTTATTAAGTTACAAAATGTCTCAAGTGCCCTCAAATGGAGGCAAACCTTGTAAACTTTTAGAAGCAATAGATACACTGTCCAATTCAATAGGTTTGTGTTCATATACTTCTTAAAGCTTAAATACACTATGACAAAAATAGACCCTTTTTGGCTACTAAACAAACCAAAACAAACAAAAGCAAAAACATTTGAATGACTGTTAACAATCCAAAATGCAAAGAGATTAATAATAATAATAATAATAATAATAATAATAATAATAATAAAGACTTCCATGTGGATTGTCTATGTCAAATGAGATGAGTTTGCACCCTGCTCTCAAATCAAATTCAGTGATCACTTTTAAGGCTTGCACCAAATACATTCTTATGGGGAACCCTTCAATCTTTAAACTCAAGAAAGTCCAGGACAATGTCAATTTATATTTATTTTAGTTGGTCTACTGCATAGGTGCTCAACCTTTTGGCTTGCCTTGGCCACACTGAGTGAAGAGGAATTGTCTTGAGCTGCATAGAAAATATATAATATAGTTACTGCAATCTATATAAATCACATAATAATGTTAAAAGTTTATGATCTTGTGGGGCCACATTACTGGCTGTTCAGAGTCATTTGCCGCCTGTCGGCCAGACACATTTGGTCTACTGTGTGTTTAAAGGTCGATTAAAGATTGTTTCTTCAAAAAGAGATTTATAAGTGTGTAACCATGATGAAACAGAATCTTGGGAGATCTCTGCTGCCTAACTGCAACTTCTCCTGTATGTTTATCTAAGTAAAAAAAAAACATTTTGGATCCTTCATTTATTATTTTGTTTAACTACAGAACATCCCCATTAAATACTATGAACTATGAAATAGTTAGAAACTCTTCAGTGCATTCCGGTGGGGTTCTCATACTTAATTTATAATATTTAAGGAGTAGGCTCTCAATTTGTAGCACTTGTGACAGTGAAGTTCTACATTTAAGCCTTTTATAACCTACCTTTTTAAAGCTAAACATTGCAAATGCTCTCTCTCTGATGCATTTGCATCCCAATGGAGAATAGAGTAGGATGCTAACTGTCTTCTTCCAGGCAAGTTGCCACTTTTATATTGGCTCAAATGGAAACTATTTTGCTTTCTTTAGTTCTGTTTTACATTAGAATTGCAAAGGCTAAAGAAGTGGTACATTTATTGCTACATATGTGTGAATAAGTAAATAGCTAGATAGCAAGTTAGTTAAATGTATAATCTTTTAGTTCTGAACATTATGTTCAGAATTGTGCTGGTTTGGATCAATAGCAAAGCTTTATTCTTTATGTTTCAGGGAATGAACTGCTTTTGTTTTGGCCATCTCATTTTGGTCATGAAAGAAATATTGCTTAATATTTTTTCCAGAAAAAGATGTGACTGGAAAGTTTAACATGAGAATCACATGAGTCTGGAGAAGAATAAGATTTAGAGACAGAAATGATAACTAAGAGTTCTTCTGCATTCATAGACTGGCCCAGAGCACAGTGGTTTTGTGAACTGTTTTGCATCAACAAATAGTGATAGGAAATATGAAAAAAATCTACTGTAGATGCCCGGAGAGGGTGCAAAGGAAAGGATGTTTTTGCCCTACTAAAGCTTGCAGTCCTTAATCTTGCTTGGCGATAATCTATGACCCGATATTGGGAATGGACGGAGAAAAAAAATATTCTCGCCTTTCATACTTACAGTTGCCATGCGAAATACTGATTGGCTCAGGATCTTCTGGGAAATCGGCCCCAGCAAAGTGTAGCAGTGTGAAATATAGCAGCAAGGCTTCTGACCTCATAGTAGTTCAACTGGGAAACTAATCCTTCACTTCACCCTGTGAAAGACAAACAAAATAATGAAAGCCTTTATGATCAACTGGTACTTAGACACTATAAACCGGTCAACATCAATAACTTTAACATTGGTAACTTTTACTAGCATTCGTAGCAATAGCAATAACACTTAAGACTTAAATACCACTTCACAGTGCTTGAGAGCCCTCTCTAAGCAGTTTACAGAGTCAGAATATTGCCTCCAACTGTCTGGGTCCTCATTTTACCGACCTAAGAAAGATGGAGGGCTGAGTCAACCTTGAGCCGGTGAGACTCGAGATGCCAAATTGCTGGCAGTTGGCAGTCAGCAGAATTAGCTTGCATTCTAAGCACTGTGCCACCATGGCTCTGTGGTAACCCATACTGGCAGGGGAATTCTGGGAGTTGAGGTCCTCATATATTAAAGTTGCCAAAACCACTGAGTAATAAAGGGGAGCTTCTCCTGCCTTTTGATTCTACACAATAAAATGTTACATATATTCATTTTAAAAGAAAAAGAGTGGTTGGTAAATAAGCCATTAACACAGAGCAGCAATGGCATCTTCTTTGCTCCTAAAAGCTGCTATGAAGTACCAGAGAACGTTTTCTAACCCCCATGGGTGTTTTACTAGCCATAAGAAATGGATAGCCCACTGAGGGTTAGCTCCTGTAGTTAGTTTCAAAAGCCAAGTTAGATCTAGTTATTGAATTATGTAATGTATTACTTTGAAATAATTTGCTTAATTAAAAAAATAAGAAGAACTTTGTTACACAAATTCTCATATGTAAAGTGATACCAATAGAGAGGTTCATGGGAATGCGGAACCCATAGGATAAATCAGTATAGGAGGGTTTTTAATTCTATTCTGTTCCGTGCTCATTATTTTACAAAATTTCAAATTTTGATTTATGTAAAGGAAATGAAAGATTCGTAACTAAGACAGTTGCTCTATGCCAGGGATAATTAACAGGGTAGAAACAAGATCCTACCCCATGCTGCCAATTCTCTTGGTTTTTATTTTCTATCATATCTATATTAATTTTAATTGTTTTATGTTCCTTTTTATCAATTTGTAAGTTGCCAAGTCACTTCAACAGTGAATTGAACAGCACAATAATTTAATAAATAAACTGCCAGTGTGTCCTTTTGAAACTCTATCTAATATTCATACTTTTTTCATGTCAAAACATGCATTAATAAGTTCTGCTTCATTTCAAAATGAAATTTCACAGCCAATACTGGCTAATTTGTCCAGTTATAAACAGTGATTAATTCTGTGGTTCATCTTATATGCTTTTAAATTAAAACACCTAATGTAGTCAAGAAAGAGAGTTGAGTATTACTCAATATGCTATGAAGAATCTTAAATTATGCAAATGAAATTATATTACTTTAATTGCTTGTATTTAACTGTATACATAATTTTAAAATTACTAATCTAGGAACACATGTAAAAGACATGTCAAAGGGAATTACATTTCTAGAGTCATTTATGTTCACATCAGTGGGAAGCAGCTGCATAAGTACTGAATTTAAACAATGTAAGCATATATAAGAGTCACCTATTCTTTGCATGTAATTAAAATAAAATTTCTTTATACTTAAGACTGCAAAATCTGAGCTGCAAAAATCCAGATAACCACAAGATGGCAGCAGGAAGCTATAGCCTTCTGGATTTTCTTTGCTGCCAACTAGAAGTGGTCTTGATTTCTGCAGCTCAAATTTGTAACTCTATGTAAATCAGGACTAACTCATAAGCAAGTTTTCAGTTTTGATATTATATCAGCATGCATTTTCAACTTTCCCAGGCTAATGTCCTAAATTGATTAAAGTCATGTCTAAAAGTTTCAGGTTGGAGAAGATGTCTATCAATGTGAGTAGAAAGACATCTTTACTATATGTTTACACACACACACACACACACGGTATATAGTATATATTAGTTGGCATATAATATATATATATATATATAGTATACATTAGTTGGCAGTTGCATAAATAGTACCCTCCAAATCCCTCTTCAGACATTCTAAGAAGGAACAGACCTTCGAATCTGGCTGCAATCCAAAATAGATTTTACACTGTTTATTTAAGTATGTGAAAAATACTGCCAGTGGTAATTTCGCCCTACTGAAGTTAGATTATGCTTGATTTCTCACTGCCGTTCATGTACCGTATGCTTTCACTCATTTACCAAACTATTTCACTCCTGTACAAAAATAATAGTTTTAGAATAATAGATAATAAAAGTGTTCATAATCATAGAAGTATAGCAGGGATAGATGGACTCTATAGACTAGTGATGGCTAACCTTTTTGCCGTTGCGTGCCAAAATCGGGGGGAGCAAGGGGGTTACTCCCCAGGCTCTGGAGCCTGGGGAGAGCAAAAAAACAGTCTGTCTGGTTCCACCGGAAGTCAGCAAATGGGCCGTTTCTGGCCTCTGGGGGGGGTAGGGAAGGCTGTTTTTGCCCTCCCCAGGGTCATAGAAAGGCTCTGGCCTGGGGAGAGCGAAAAACGGGCCTACCAGGCCCACCGTGCCACTGCATGCCAAAAGTGGGGGAGCACGGGGGGTCACGCACATGCCCACACCTAATTCAATGTGGCCTGCCCCTGCACATGTGTGCGTGGTCCCGCCGTGCTCCCCCCACTTTTGGCATGCAGTGGCACGGTAGGCCTGGTAGGCCCGTTTTTCGCTCTCCCGAGGCCAGAGCCTTTCTAGGACCCTGGGGAGGGTCCCCCATCACGGCTATAGACTCTATAGAATGAGTGACAATTGTTCTAATAATGTCCATCTATCCTTGCTATAGGCACAGGGTCCATTTTATTTATTTGAATTCTTTATGTCCTAAGAAATAATAAATTTATTTTTAAGAAATAAAAAGTTCATTTAAGAAGAAATAAAAGCAAATATGAAATGTCACACTACTATAAACCTTTTTGGGGTGACCTTGCAAACACATTTTAGGGTAGCATTATTTTTTAAAATAATGTCTGTCTTTGGACAATTATAAT
Source organism: Pantherophis guttatus (assembly GCF_059756535.1). Lineage (NCBI taxonomy): Eukaryota > Metazoa > Chordata > Lepidosauria > Squamata > Colubridae > Pantherophis > Pantherophis guttatus. Next base: position 52,120,228 of record NC_142064.1, read on the forward strand.
GCTCTTCTGGGAATCAAATTGGAAAAAGGATGTTTATCCAAGAAAAATGATCAAGTCTATGTTTTAATTATAAACATTTTCACCCACAAGATTAATCTATTAATGAATATTAATTCCTATTAACAGGGAATATAAGGAATCTCCAGAGAGAGATTTTATGTTGATTCTGTCATTCCATGAGCTACATAACTATATGGCTAGGAGAATTTGAAGGTGGAATTTAATCTTTTAAGTCTTAAAAAATAAAGTAGAGCAAGCAGGCAGAACATGATTTCTAGAATTCTTTTGAATCCGTTAATAGCAGTTTGACTCTGAGACAAATTATAAGGGGGGATGAGGGGTTAACAATGGAATTGTTGGAAGCATTCCAAATCATTGACCAAGAACCATAGCAATGCATTGAGGGAATTACAGTATTTTCTGAGCAGCCTTCAATTTTAGTCCCATTTTCTGACTTGATCTTTTGTTTTTCCTGGCTTCTCCTCCTACACCAAACCTGATCCCATACCATTTTGATTTTGGAGAGTTATCCTGCTTACAGATAGATGGTCAGACAAAATCCTAAACTCCTTTATGTACGTTATTCCAAGCATTTAGTTGGGTTGGTAAAAAAATAACAAGTTAGGAAAATGATGCAGAACAGATCTAGATTTTTCCATACCCTTAAAATGGCTCAGCCTTTTTTTAGCTGTTTTCTTTTGTCATATCAAATTTGATTCCATTCTGTTCAATTTCCAGAGAATTCTAATATATTTCCAATGTCCTGTTGCACTGGGGGAAAAAATATTGGTATGTGGTGCAAACTACCTTTTTTCCCCTTGCAGAAACTTCCTTCTCCTAGATAAACATGGCAAACATACCTTGTATAGAAATTGTCATCGTCATCATCATTGCTTAATTTATTTGGAACCTTAATTTAAATGGAACCATTTAAGTTAAACTGTTTCAAACATTATGCAATTTGTACTACATATAATTTCCATTTAAGTGACGGCCTTCTTTTACAACCATTTGCAGCAGAGGTGGGTTCTAAAATTTTTTACTACCGGTTCTGTGGGCGTAGCTTATTTTGTGGGCGTGGCTTGATGGTCATGTGACAATTCTTTAGGATTTAGCAGAGGTACTGGTCTACCAGGCTTTTAATTGCTTGCAGAGCTATACCGGTCTACTCATTTATTTTTGCAGGCATCAGTCTACTCATTTGTTTTTGGAGGCACTGGTCTACCCATTTATTTTTGCAGGCACCAGTCTATTCATTTGTTTTTGGAGGCACTGGTCTATCTATTTATTTTTGCAGGCACCGGTCTACTCATTTGTTTTTGGAGGCACTGGTCTACTCATTTGTTTTTGGAGGCACTGGTCTACCCATTTATTTTTGCAGGTACCGGTCTACTCATTTGTTTTTGGAAGCACCGATCTACCACCACATTGCCTTTTAACACTGATCAGCTGTAGGGCGGCCCTTTGAAGCCCTGCGGCAATAGTTTAAACAGTTTTTTTCCTTCTAGCCAATCAGCTGGGACTCAGGAGGCAATAGATTGGGGGTGGGGCCAAATAAAAGGTAAGAATAACGTGGGGGCAGGGCGGGGGCCTGGAACCAGTTCGGTGACATCATATCGTCACCGCTACCGGCTCGGCAGGACCGGGCTGAACCGAGAGGAACCCACCACTGATTTGCAGTGATGAAACAGTAACTTTGTGACCAATCCTCACAATTATGACCTTCACACAAAGGAAAGCTGAGGTCAGATCACTTCCCAGTCAAAGTTTCACTTAGTGACCAGTTTGCTTATCAACCAAGTCTCCAGTCCCAAAAGTAGTCATTAAACAAAGACCACCTCTATTGTTATTATGTCAACCTTATTTACTTTCAATCTTTATATGTACCTCTGCCTTTCCTTTTATGAGTATTCATGCTTAAAACATGTGTGTGTGAAACAATCCCTTTAAGACAGACACACGCAAAGAAACAAGAACTTTTGAAGAGATTGCTATTGCTAGCTGAAAGCCTGTCAAACCAATTTCCCAGCTCAATTTATACCTAGCAGAGTCTCTTTCTCTGCTTTTCTCTCTCCTGGGATGAGATCTATCTTTTACAATGCCCTTGTTTCCTCCCCTATATTCCCAGGGCTTGATAGACATTTTGCACAGCATATATATAAAATAGCCCTTTCTAAAATATATATTTTATCTTGGTAGTGCAGTGGTTAGAATGCAGTATTGCAGGCTAACACTGCACATTGCCAGGAGTTTGATCCTGACTGGCTCAAGATTGACTCAGCCTTCCATCCTTCTGAGGTTGGTAAAATAAGGACCCAAATTGTTGGGAACAATATGCTGACTCTGTAAACTGCTTTGAGAGTGCTGTAAAGCACTTGGCTACTGCTATTGCTAATACGTTGGTTTAAAATTATGAATTTGGAAATAAAATCAGTGGTCCATAGAAGGCTGCAATAATCTACTTCGATTCTCTATATGTCTCTGGTTTATTATTTTCACAAATCCATAGCTGACATAGTTACAGTCTATGAATCCTAAATAAACTTAGTCAGCAATTGATTGGTTACTTTTCTGAGTTCGGTGACATTAGAATATGCATATATAGAATACGCATATATAAATATACTAGATCTTTCCTGTGAATTCTTTTGGAAATAGTTTTGGTGGAAATTTCCAGTTCTTATAAGCACAAGTGTTTTCCACAAAACGATTAACAAGACATTTTGTTATTATTCTAAAAGCCAGCACTATAAAATCGGATAAGTGCTGAAGGATTTGGATGAGCTATTTGGTCTTTTAGTGCATTGTTTAAATATATTGTGTTTTGAAAATCAAGACAATTTGATGCTTCTATTACAAGTCCATCATTGTGACTCTCTCATTTTTAATATTATTTTAAATGCTTAAATAATAAAAAAAACTAGTGACAGACATAATATTAATACACAGAGAACTAACAGATGTTTCAGACAGACAAAAAAGTAACATTAAATTTTGAAGATGCTGAGCGAGTCTTTTATTGACATTTACACATTTTTATTTTTAAGGAAAAAAAGGTTTTTTTGAAAAAAAATCCTCATCTTAGTTGAACCTATGACAAAACTTGTTTTCAATTAATTGTTCTCCCATGCAAAGCACCTGGCAGAAAACTCAGCTAAGGTCAAACAGTAATTTTCAAGTGTTATTAAATAATTACTTTGCAAATATGTGCTGATAGGTTGTACAACTGTGTATACACATTTAAGCCTTTTAATAAATACGCATTACAATCTTATACACATTTATTTACAAAACATGTAGTGTTTTAAATAAACCTTATTTCTGAATCAATATACATAGACTTTTGGGGAAAGATAGCAGTTCTAAAAGCATATTATCTTATAATAGCCCCCTTGGGATTTATTTTTGCCTAAGCATGTATGTTTAGGATGGCATTTTCTATTTTTTTAACTATTGGGATGAACCTTCTTTTAGTAGTTTCCAATATATGTGTGTACACACCCACACCTGTTGTTTTTGGACACCTAGCATAAATCAAAAGGCTAAAACAAACATGAATAAAATATTTGTGAATAAATAAACATGAATTGAAGGTTCTAATCTATATCTTCCTCTTGAAATGAACAAAATGTGGATGTATGTTCATAAGAGGTGTAAAAATAAATAAATAAATAAATAAATAAATAAATAAATAAAATATTCACTTTTTATCACAATTACTATCAATTGCTAGGTTATCTTCTTTTACTGTTATTATCCATAACAGTACTGTAAAGTGTGCATGGTAATTTAAATGTTTCATGAAAAAAGAACTTGTTTGTTCTAAATCTATTCCTGAACAATTACCCTGGATATAGTCAAGTTCTAATGCTTTGAGAGAGTATCATTTGCTGTAGTCTAAGCTATTCTAGATTTAACATTTTAAAACACAGGTCATTTTCTTCTATAAATAATTTCATTAGAGAGGTTGGCAAGGGAGATCGTTAAAAAAATAACCAGCTTTTGGAGATAGATCATAAACAACCATATCCTTCTGGATAAATTTGCATTTCAGTAATAATCTTTGCAAAATGAATATTTAGACAGATGCAGGGATGACTTCCAGGATGTTCCTTTGCATGATGAGATAGAATGGTATATAGTAGATTCCAAAAGCCTAAACAGATCCACAACATTTATAGTCTTCGATTTACGACCAAACTGAGCCCAAAATTTCTGTTGCTAAACAAGAAAGTTGTTAAGTGAATTTTGCTCCATTTTATGACCTTTCTTGCCACAGTGAATCACTGCAGTCATTAAATTAGTAACACGGTTGTTAAGTGACTCTGACTTCCCCACTGGTCATAAGGTTACAAGAAGTGATCACATGACCCCAAGAAATTGCAACTGGCTCAATAAATATGAACCAGCTGCCAAGCATCCAAATTTTGGACTCATGATCATGAGGATACCGCAGCGATTCTAAGTTTGAAAAATGGTCATGTCACTTTTTTCAGTACCGCTGTAACTTCGAACGGTCACTAAATGAATGATTGTAAACTGAGGGCTACTTGTAATGGCTTCTTGGCATAATTCAGGCCTGATTTGTTTAAATATTGCCAGTGAGTTTAGATAATGACAGTGTTCATCATTGTCGTTTCTAATTTCTTGATAAAAAACATTACCGCTTTATTTGAAAACTGGATCTTACTAGTAGCGTTTACAGAGCTGGTTTCATACTTTTGCTGAATATGAACATGCATTTTCTTTAAAACGAATGTTCCTTTAGATAATGTTTTGGCATCTGAATAATCCATAATTTTTCTTCATATCTAAATGCTGGCATTGCCTGTTTGGTTTACAGTGTTTATTTAGCATGCTACATAAATTTAATCAATGAGGTTTGTAAAACATGGTTTATGACTTAACACAAAGTATGTCTGGAGTTGACAGCCTTCCAACCTTCCGAGGTTAGTAAAATGAGGACTCGGATTGTTGGGAGCAATATGCTGACTCTGTAAATCAGAGGTCTTATTTATTTATTTATTTATTCAATTTATAATTTATAAGTCCGAAGACCCAGGGCGGCTTAAGACTTGTGGACTTCAACTCCCAGAATTCTCCAGCCAGCTATGCTATGCTGGCTATGCTGGCTGGAGAATTCTGGGAGTAGAAGTCCACAAGTCTTAAAAGCTGCCAAGTTTGAAGACCTCTGCTGTAAACTGTTCAGAGAGTGCTGTAAAGTACCATGGAGCGGTATATAAGTCTCAGGGTAAGAACACTGACACTGACATCTCTTAAATTCTGCTGAAGATGTTCCCTAACCTGGTAATGAAACATTCGGAAACCCACTCACAAGCTCGGAGAACGAATCTCCACCCTCATCCTACACATCCGAACTATCGTTAAGTGTTATTGCTGTTGTAGACAGCGAATTTAAAGGATAATAGGTCTATGGCTGTTAACCAAAACATCTTAAACTGAAATTTAAGACAGTAAAATATTGTGGAACAACTTATCCGATCAACATTGCAACAAGAGAAATTCAGATAGATTAAAAAAGCCTGCGTATTATTTTATTTTAAAATAGCTAGTCCATGTCACTGATACCATTTCTCCATTAGCGTTGATGATTCATTGGCGTTATAGTGAGAAGCAGAAAAGGTCCTTTCTCTAAAGCCAGAATCAGGTCCTTCTCTGTAGTAAAATCAATAGTCCTAAAACCTTTAGTGACCTTGGTTTTATTTGTAGGTAGCTGTCAGCGATAAGCCATTTGATATTATAGAAACGACACTATAGCTTTTAATGCTGTGTCATATTCCTATAATGATTATTTGGAGTGCTATCTCTATTCTTGAAAATATGACATCTGTTCCAGTTTTGACAATTTCTTCTGAATATCTATTAACCATGCAGGCACCGCTAAGGTTTAGTTTCTGAGTTAAAGTAATTAAATATTAGAAGCTGGAATATTTTTATAATTACTGAAGGCACATTTATGCAGCTATAAACATATTGCACTACTAGTAAATCCCAGGCTGTTTTTAGACTCCACTTTGTGAAGAACTTGAATTATTTTTTTCCTGAAAATAGAATAGCTAATGTGTCCCTTATGCTGCTTCCATATTAAAAAGGTACATTTTCTAAATAAAGCAAAATTCAGCCTAGCACAATATTTTCCCTAAGGATCAACTGGTATCTTTAGGAGCAATTCATAGCAACAGTGAGAACAGTAAACAATGCTGCATTCAATGAAAATGGTAGTAGAAGATTCTTAACTTAATTCAATGCTAATTTCTTTATTTTATTATCATTTATTGCATATGTATGTATGTTTTATGTATGTATATGTATATATAGCACATATAATCACTGGATATACCTTGCCTATACAAACATACAGTGGAAACAGAATAAAGGCCAGAATCAGAAAGAAAAACAGCACTGTTGTTCAATACTCTCACAATTCTTAAAAAACTGATGCTCCAGTTAATCTAGAAAGTAATTTGTATATTATCTAGAGATATGCAAGTTAATATTTTGGATTGCATCTTCATTCATCCTAAAAATGGATTGCTTTATTTCAGAGTGGGCATTCATGTTCAGCTATAATTATTGTATTCCATTGATGTCCATAACTTTACAGAATCATATGACCTAACTCCATCCTCTTAAAAAAATAGTTTACTAGCTTACTAAGATTGATATGATGGGACTAGGCTTGGTTTAATTTTAGTCAGTTAATGCAAGCCAAGGACTATATGCTATCCATCAGCACTGTTGTTGTTGTACCACTGAAAAACAGCAGCAAAATAACAAGGGTATAAATGGGAATGAGAAACTTCCGCAAAACAAAAGCAGTTCTGTATTTCCCTTTAACTACCTATCTATTCTCACGAAATGTCCTGAAACTGGATTGCCAATTTTCTGCTGCTCAGTTTTAATAGACTCCCAGCACAGGAGTTCCCACTCTTGTCTGGCCAAAACTGGACATATAAAGTTCAGTTTTATCAGTATACTGACTGTATTGCACCCTATGCTGATGGATGACTTTCCCCATAGTTTCATGCAAATGGGGACAATGCTGTGCACTTGAACAAATTACGTGGAAGCATCGAAAGGCTTAATCTGCCTCTCAGAAAGGAGAAAACCCACTGCAGCACACAGTGCACAATGCACAATCTCCAATTCTAATCCTTGATACAATCCAAAGGATGCTATGATGGATGGTACAGTAAGCTGCTAAGAGGGTTAGCAGAACAGTCCCATTTCCTTCTATCAATACCTCTACCCATACCCACCATAGGCCACTTATAAACACTAACCAAGTCCTATATCCAGACTACCAGACTAGATAATCCACTTTATCCGGGGCAAATAACAGCAACAACAAAACTTCAGATAACTAATATTAAAAAATTACAGTATCATCCAAAACAATGAAGGTTATTATATATTAAGTTTTGAGGAAAAGTTGTCTGAAACAGAGTAGGAAAGCTTTCTTCATGTACATGATGGGTTGTTAAATGGTAGAATGCCACGACCTGTTGCATCTTCACAACAATCTATGTATGATGGCAATGTTTTTCCCGTGCTGCCTCAAATTCCCAACTAGTGTCACAAGAGATCACAGGAGAAATTTCTTTCTTTACCATGGAACCTTGGCCTATTTTAGCAATTTTACTAGACTATAGGATTCTAAGAATATAGGATTCTTAGCTATATTTCTTCTGCCTTATTGGAGATAAACGGGCAACTGAATTTAAAATATATGACCAATCACATCACTATTATGATTTCATAGCCCTAGAGGGGATTTACCATAATAAGTAGAATTGCATAGCTAAATTAAATGGATCAGAACTTAACTATGAAATTATTGTCTGAAATTGTTCAACTGGCATATCTTCTTAGAGCCAGAAGTTGATCTTAATCACAGTATAAAGACTTACTCTTTGTGAAATATATGGAAACAGCAACAGCAACTTTTTGAGTTTTCTTATCCTGCTGTTTTTAGCCTTCATTATTTAGTATACAGAACCAGAAATGCTGAATAAATAAATAACCATATGCCAACTATTTCCAAGTACTGCTGTCAGCTGCAGATCTGTGAACTGCATTTATTTTAATATTTCTGCTTCACTTCTCAAACAGTGATTGTAGTTCCTACCAAAAAGGAAAGATGAGATCTGAAAGCTATTAATTTCTAACTTGTATTTTCTGCAGTATATACTTTATTCTGCTCCTTATAACAAATTTCTATTGTCATCATGACATTCCTTTGGATCCAAATCTCTAAAATCGCTTTCCAAATTCCTTATGCTGAAGAACAGTGTAAAATTTGTGGCTCCAAATTGATCACTTCTCCAAAATGGTCCAGTGAATCTAACCAGAGAGAATATAAGAAGCAGTGAAGCTGTGTTTCAAAACATTGCTTATTGGACATACAGAAAACTGCGCGAAATGTCTAGGATTCACTTCATAAACCACAGGTGGAGTTCAGACTTTATGTGGATGCACACAAAGTAAAAACGCTTTGGAAGGCAGAAACCAGAGACTAGAGGGGAGATAGCATGCCAGTACTCCATAGAATTATTATTGGTAGCACAGACACTGACTGAATATAAGATGCAGCAAAGAAACACAGCCAGTTGTGCAGGTACAAACCAAAGAACATTACTCTGAAGTGGAGCAGAAAACTACAGTTCCTGTCTGCTTCTGGGCCAGGATACGACAAGCTGAGGGTGACAGATTATGCAGAAAAGCCTAGTGAGTTTGTTCTCCCTTTGACCAAAGTATGGCCAATCTCACTTGAGGAGTTCACACATTACAAAACAAAAGAAAAAAACAAACAAACCCAGATGGGCTCACAGAATATGTTAATCCAAAGCAAAACAAACCCTGGCGAGAATTTAGGCTTCCAACCAAACTTACTACATACTTGCAATGTGTATTCACATCCATTCTATTTTGCTGCCTTTTTTACAACACAATCTATCTATCCCTGGCTATGTAGAAATCCAGCCAAGACAATTCCTATCATTGCATCCCCTCACTCCCCATGATTTAGAGAGATTACTGCATTACCTCCAGCCTTCAGCCTCTAATTCTCTATATGGGGATTCATTTTAGAGCTTTTAATGGGAAATATATTATCTCTTAAGTATGGATGTATTTTTCTAATAAAGTGAGCGTTATTAGATATTTTTACCTGCTGCAATTCCAAAACTCTCAGGAGTTCATAGTAATCTATCTATGGTACAAATTAAAATAACTAACCATAATGTCATTAAAAACAGAATTGTAATTACAATCAATTTGTTGTTGTTAGTTGCAAAGTCGTGTCCGACCCATCGCGATCCCATGGACAACATTCCTCCAGGCCTTCCTGTCCTCTACCATTCTCTGGAGTCCATTTAAGCTCAATTTAGCTTAATTTAGATACAAATCAATTTAGATACAAATAATTGAAAGCTCTCTGAAACAACTGTTTTTAATAATAAAGGCAACATTGTGAAGTCCAATCTTACTTCAGGCAACAGACTATTCAAAGAGTAGAAATTGCTACTGAGATGCAGCACCTATAAACCAGGAAAAACAACAACACAGTTTGGTCTAGTGGGTAAGGCACTAGGCTAGAAACCAGGAGTCTGTGAGTTCTAGTGCTGCCTTAGACATACCAATAGAATTTAAGACTTATATACCACTACACAGCCTTCTCTAAGCAGCTTACAGATTCTGCCTATTGCCTCCAACAATCTATTTTTATTTATTTATTTTCATCAAGCATGTATTTGATAACAGATAAAAGTGTAAACATAATTATGAATACATGAAATGGGTACGAATAAATGGGCACAGTAGGACAGGGACGGTAGGAAAGCTGGTGCGCTTAAGCACGCCCCTTAAAGACCTCTTAGGAATGGGGTGAGGTCTACAGTAGACAGTCTTAGGTTAAAGTTTTGGGGGTTTGGGGAAGAAAACACAGAGTCAGGTAGTGCATTCCAGGCATTGACATTTATGTTACTGAAGTTGTATTTTCTGCAGTCTAGTTTGGATCGGTTAAGCATGAGTTTGTATCCTTGGTGGCGCAGCAGACTAAAGCACTGTTAAGTAACACCAGCTGCCTGCAATTACTGCAAGTTCAAATCTCACCAGGCTCAAGGTTGACTTAGCCTTCCATCCTTTCGAGGTAGGTAAAATGAGGACCCGGTTTGTGGGGGCAATAAGCTGACTTTGTATAAAAAAGAACACCGCTTGGGGGGGAAGGGGGGCTGAAAGCCCTACTAAGCAGGTATATACAAAAGTATGAAGGTTATTGCTTAACGCATTGTAAGCTGTCCTGAGTCTCCGGAAAAGGGCGGCATATAAATCGAACCAATAAATAAATAAACAATAAATAAATATTGTGTGCTATTGTATTGTTTTGGTTGAAGCTGAAGTATTCATTGACAGGTAGGACATTGTAGCAGATGATTTTATGTACTATGCTTAGGTCAGACTGAAGATGGCTAAATTCTAAATTGTCTAAGCCCAAAATTTCAAGTCTGGTTGCGTAAGGTATTTTGTTGCAAGCAGAAGAGTGGAGGACTCTTCTCGTGAAATATCTCTGGACTTGTTTGATTGTATTAGTGTCCGATATGCAGTGTGGGTTCCAGAAAGATGAGCTGTATTCAAGAATTGGTCTGACAAAAGTTTTGTATGCCCTAGTTTGCAGTTCAATATTACTGGAGAAGAAGCTACGCAAGATTAGGTTAACAACTTTTAATGCTTTTTTAGCAATGCTGTTACAGTGAGCTCTGGCATTTAGATCATTTGAAATGACTACTCCAAGGTTTTTGACAGAGTGAAAGTCATCTGCTAGGTCGTATCCGCCCAGCTTGTGTTTTGTGTTCTGATTTTTTTTGCCAATGTGTAAGACAGAGCATTTGTTGGTTGAGATTTGGAGTTGCCAATTGTTTGACCATTCTGACACATAGTCAAGATCTTTTTGTAGAGTAGCAGCATTGTCAGTGGTGTTGAATAGTTTTACATCATCAGCGAAGAGAACACAGTTGCTTATAATATGATTGCAAAGGTCATTTATGTAAAGTATAAAGAGTGTGGGCCCTAAAATGCTACCTTGGGGGACATCGCTGTTAACAGGTGCAGGATTAGATAAGGCTTTGCCTATTTTGACTACTTGCTGCCTATTTGATAGGAACGCAGCTATCCACTTATGCAGGAATCCGGAAATGCCATGCGATTTTAGTTTTAGAACTAGTTTGTTGTGTACCACTGAATCAACGGCTTTATAGAAGTCTATATAAATTGCATCTATTGATTTACCCTGGTCAAGTTTTGAAGTTCATGTTTTTGCAGTGTAAGAGTTGCTGGGTCCTCATTTTATCAATCTCGGAAGGATGGAAGGCCGAGTCAATCTTTAGCCGGTCAGAATCGAACTCTTGGAGTGAGCAGTCAGCCAGCCTGCAGTACTGCACCACCATGTCTCATGAAAGAAAGCTGGGAGATTTTGGGCCAGTTACTCTCTTCCAGCCCAGCCCACCTCACAGTGTTGTTATTGTGGAGAAAATAGAGGGAGGAAAGTTCATTATGTATGTTTGTTGTGTCAACTTATTTATAAAAATAATAAAGGTGGCTTAAAAATATTAAATAAGAATAAACTTCTGTGATATATACATAGTGGAAATTGGGGGTTATCAGTCTTCCAGGATTATCTCACTAGTGGCTTGAACAAGATTGCAAACCACATAAGGTTTTATATATTACAATCTATAGGTTGGATGGCACTTGGAAGTTTAATTTTAATATAAGCCAAATGTCTGTCAGTTCTTAGAGTCAGTTTATACTAGAAAATATACGTTTACTGAAATGCCATGTGTTTCACTGAAACATTCTTTTAAACAGAATCTTAATTTTGTGTTCAGGACATTATATGATCCTGAACAGCTAATCATCACATTTACTTGTGTTGAGATCCAAGATAAACACAGTTTATAAAGATATCACAATAATTTATCTTGATTCAAAAAACACTGTGATGCATTTACACTTTCTGGCTTCAGTACAAAACGCTAAAAAGGTGTCATACATAATTGTCAAGAAAATTGTTCTTCTCCTGTAAAAATCTTTGTTCTAAGGATAGTACAAGTATACCTTGTATTTGGTATATTTTGTGTCTAGAACTGGAAACTAAGATAAGACTGTAAGAATGTTGAACCATGGATCACTCCACCACCATAAAAAATGCTTGAGAAATATAATAAAATGTTCCTATTATTTAGACCTTGATGAGTGCTGTTACTAAAAAGGATTTATCAGTCATTCTTTACAAATAATGAAAGAGTATAAGATTAGAGTAACTGGGTTAGGCCTTTGTTATCTTTGAGGAAGTCCACTTAATATTTAAGTTGTGTGATTCAAAAGGATTGACCAGAGACTATCATTCTGAAATTTGAACAATTGTAGCTAGTTCTCTTGCGAAAAGATTATTCATAAATGGATTTAAGGCCATTGCTTTGTACTAGGTTCATGGGTGTTTACCACAATAATTCCAGCAACAAACTACCTCTCCACCACTAATGCCTACATATAATTGCTACTCAACTATATTTAAGCGTAAATGAATTCTTGCCAGAATCAGTTACAATTTTTTGTTTCCTGGAAAAGTAGTTGCAATCTCTGATGATAGAGCAAAAGCAACTTTTTTTTTATTTAATAGCAGAGACACTTAAATGACAAAATCCAATTTTGAAACAAGTTATACCACACTCCCACCAACATTACCAGTGTGAACTATTGCTTATAAACAGGAAGTGACAAACCGTACACCCACTAACACTGATGATGTTATCTAGCTGGGTAGTGAAATGTCTGCAAGTAAACAACCAAGCTCAGAGTGCACCCAGGATTCAAAGTTCAATCCTGAACTACAGACATTCTTTTCTATTAGAAAATTACAAAGATGCTTGAATAATTTCAGAGATGGGAGAAATACATGTTAATTTAAGAAATAAAAGTAGGTCTATTAATAATTTGTGGAAGTTTCACATGTCTGTCAAGATTTTTAGCGGGACTAAGCACCAAATGCAGCACCATGTGCTGTTTTGACATGGGAAAAACTGTAGTGTCAACTGTTTCATTCCTGCATCTTTAATATGAAATAAATACACTACTGGTAAAAACAGTGGTATTTTTCAGAACTGTGTTTGCATGGGAAATATTTTTCCTACTCAAATGGCTTTCTACGGTTCTTTTAGCACATATTTTTTTTAAAAATACAAATATCTATATAAATATAAATTCCTTTATACACATCAACGATTAAGTGTAACATTTAGGAGGAGCATTTTTTGCTTTAAATAAGAGAAAAATAGGAGTAACGAAACTTGTTATGCCTTTCAGGACCACACTGTTCAATTCTACTAATTAAATTTCTGAAGCTGAATCAATATTTTTGTATGCTCTCAGAAAAACATAGTAACAGTTTCTAATTCTAATTTCTTTACGTCTTATGATTTAGACCAACTTCTGCCAGATGCACAGCATAAGCCTTCTTTCTATCTTCTTATGGTTCTATCAGAAAATTTGCATTTCTCTCCGTAATTATGAAAGTTTGACACAGATTCTCTTTTCATTGCCAGTAACCTATGACAAACTAGCATTTTTTTTCCTGTTTTCTCCTGCATAACACAGTTATCAACATATACAAGAATAGGAAAAAAAAGTTTTAAAACAAGGACCACTTAATAACCGAGACGAGGTGGCACAGTGGTTAGAGTGCAGCACTGCAGACTACTCAGCTGACTGCTAGCTATAGTTTGGCAGTTCAAATCTCACCAGCTCAAGGTTCCATCCTTCCGAGGTTGGTAAAATGAGGGCCCAGATTGTTGGGGGCAATAGGCTGACTCTGTAAACCACTTAGAGAAGGCTATAAAATCTATGAAGCAGTATATAAGTCTAAGTGCTATTGTTAGTGTTCTGACACACACAAACACTCACACACACTCACACAGTTCCATTTAATAAATGGTAAAGCCAGTCTAATAAACTATTCCAACTCTAAAATCAACACCAATTCAAGGTTCAAGAAGAGATGATCTGAGATTCTGAGAATCCCCATAGACAAGAAGATCTTTGCTTCTTTATATTTTTTTTCTCATACCGAATGTAATTTTAATTTAAGATTAGATTAAATACATATACAAGTAGCCCAGGGGTGAAATCCAGCAAGTTCTGAAAGTTCTGGAGAACCAGTAGCAGAAATTTTGAGTAGTTCGGAGAACCAGTAGCGGAAATTTTGAGTAGTTCGGAGAATCAGCAAATACCACCTCTGGCTGGCCCCAGAGTAGTGTGGGGAATGGAGATTTTGTGATATCCTTCCCCCAGGAGTGGGAGGAAATGGGGATTTTGCAGTATCCTTCCCTGGAGTGGGGTGGAGATTTTGCAGTATCCTTCCTCTGTCATGCTCACCAAGCCATGCCCACCAAGCCACACCACGCCCACTAAGCCACTTGTTACTACTACAGAACTGGTAGTAAAAAAAATGGATTTCACCACTGAAGTAGTCTTCAACTTTTGACCGGTTGTTTAGTAACTGTTCAAAATTATGACAGATTTCCCCAGAGCTACTTACAACACGGTTTCAAAATTGTAACAAACACCTACACCCATCTACAATCATGTGACTGTATTTTGGGAGCTTGGCAACCATCCTGCATTTATGGCTGTTCGCAGCATCCCATGTCACATGACTACAGTGCTTATTATTTTTTTGGTGAAACTGGTGTTTACTTACAGCAAAAAATGTCCATTGGGTATAATGGGTTTACTTTATCAGTCACTGCAAAAAAAGTCATAAAATCAGGGGCGGTTACATGGTGACCTGCTTAACAACTGCCATGACTTATGTCCATAATTCTGGGGTCAATTACTGTTATAAGTTGAGGATTTTACTGCATGCTATTTTGAAGATTTATCTGGTAGCTAGTGTTCATTTGTTTTTTAAGGAAGGTAATTTTATAGGCTTAAGGGAGGAAGAGACTTTCTAGGAACCTAATCAATGAGAAATGAAGGATTTGCATAGACATCTGGCTCATAATACACCAGTAAATCCTAGCCAAAACTTTAATATGAACATTTTTAAAGATAGCACTTTTCAAGACAAATTGCGAAACGTGATATCTCTTGATTTTTAAGCATGTTTTCTTTTAAAAGATTTCTGTATGCTTGTATTAAAGTGAATATAATAAATGCAATTTTCACATTTCAGTCAATTATTGGGGGGAAAAAGTACTATTCCATCTTGTAATTATGGATAACTCATGTTGGCTTGTGTTGGTGCAGTTTATTAAGAAATGAAGCTCATCAGCTTTCCTTGATTTAGCTTTAGAGAAAGAAAGTTTTTGTAGCATGGATTTC
Source organism: Pantherophis guttatus (assembly GCF_059756535.1). Lineage (NCBI taxonomy): Eukaryota > Metazoa > Chordata > Lepidosauria > Squamata > Colubridae > Pantherophis > Pantherophis guttatus. The sequence goes on from NC_142064.1 coordinate 52,135,627, forward strand.
AATAATAATCAGTCTTCTCTTATAAAAGCTTGAAACTTTCTATGCATTACAACCATCATCCAGAAAAACAAAAATACTGATCAAAACTATGCTAACCATCCAAAAATTCTCATCATTTTAAAATATAAATCAGAACTTGATTACACCAGTCATGCATACAGGATATCCTTGCTCTGTAGTTCTAACATATTCACAAGAGTGGCAACATTTTAAAAGCAAACTTTCAAAATCTACTCAAGCACAGTCATATTGCAATGTAAAAGCAAATTACAAATTCAAATTCTATGGAAAGTACCCTGGGGTTGTTTCTCAACATTCCTAGAAAATAATATAATTTTTCTGAATAACTTTTTGTGGCACGTTGGACTGAGAAAAATTGGCGCAAAGTCAGCCACTGAACTTTCAGGTTAAAGACAAAGTTAAATCCAGGTCTTCTTAATATTAATCCAACATCATAATTAATTAATTAATTAATTAATTAATTAATTAATTTGTATACCGCCCTTCTCCCAGAAGGGACTCAGGGCGGTGAACAGCCAAAATTAAAAAAACATACAAATGCAAAAGTTAAGATAATTAAAAAGAATTAAATCACTGGCTACCCAATTTAAAACCCCAAATCCATAAAATTTAAAATCCCAATTAAAAACCATTTAGGCTAGGCTAACCATTTAGGCTAGGCTAACCATTTATACCATACTGATCCTCTATAATGTACAGATTTCCTCTAGAAAAGAATAATGAATAAGTTAAATAATTTATGTAACTCCTAAAAGACCAAAATTCTATGCAAACAAACAATTCTGTAAGAAAGTTGTTATGCAACTTAATTATACGCCTATGCGACTCATTTCCAAATATAGCAAAAGTAACAAAAGACAATATTAATCGTAATATTAGCCATCAAATAAAACAAATTTTGAACAAAAACAAATTTTGAGCAATTGGTACATAAATAAAAGTTTAGAATTATGGAAAATGTGAAAATGCTAGAGCATTTTCACAAATTTATTTTCACAAATGCATTTTCACATTTCGCATTTTCAAATGCTAGTAGTATCTTAATTGCTATAGTATTTAGCAGAATTACTCTGGAACTAGAAGTTAGGTATTTCAAATAATTATTTATCTTTAAGTCAGGGCAATTTAAAGAAATTTAAAAGCACAGTCCTAAAGATATCATCTTGTAAGGCCATTAAAGAACTTTTTTGAAAGTCTACAAGACTGCTGTTTAGGCAATTTCTTTCATTATAGCATTATCAAACTGGCACGTGGTGTACAGATAGTCCTCACTTACCAACTACCTTATTAAGCAGCCATTTGAAGTTACAGTGATGAACTAATAGTCTGTGGAACATTCCTCACATTTACAACTTTGTAGCATCTTGTAGTCATGTGATCACCATTTGCGTGCTTTGCCACTGGTTTGGGACAAGCAGAGTTTATAGAAAACTCTGTGGAAATAAAGTCAACAGTCGCTTTCACATGATGTTTCATTTCATGACCACAGTGGTTTGCTCAACAACTGATAGAGAAATGAGATCATAAGCCCATTTGGGTCATGCATTTGGTTAATGCAGGGGTATCAAACTCGTGTCATCATGTTCGCATCATGTGATGTATTGGGACTTATTTCCCCTTTGCTAAACTGGGCATGGTGTGGCCAGCATGTGATGCATCTGGCCTGTGGGCCACAAGTTTGATAGCCCTGGGTTAGTGACTGTGGTGCTTACGCAGTTGGTCCCAATTGTGGTTGCTATGCATGGACTATCTGCATTTGTCTAAAATTCTCCAAGATTATGCCAGTCATAAATGGCAAGAAATGAATTCTAAGGCAATAAGCCTACTAATTATAGTTGAATTTATTCTCAAGTACATTGCAGATTATCATATATATAATTTGATGTACAGGCAATCAGTAATTGGTGACTTCCATAATATCATTTTAGATCAGAATGGCTGAAAATTCTGGCAGTGCAAACAGATTAAAAGACCACAAGAACCAAGCCTTCTTGTCTTTTTTTAGCCATTCCTGCTGGCTGAAAGGAACCAGTGATCTTAAATCAGCAGTAATGAAGCAGTACACTGGCAGTTCACTAGGGCAGATTTTTCAACCCTTCTAGCTGAACAGTATTTCCCAATGTGGCTACGGTCAGACTTTGTTTTACGATCAGAAGATTATGCCTCTCTAAGGATCTTTCATCCAGAGAGTTGACATTATGACCATCAATTCATGTTTATGGATCCATCCCACAAGGTTCATGAAAGTTATGTTTGTACCCAAAACCCATTTTTCTCTGAATTCTTTCATCTCAATTTTAAATGGTGTGTCTCTATGCATTGCAAATATGTGGACAGACAAGAAAAACGCAACAAATAAATAAGGATCAGAAAAAAGGAGCACAGCTGTATTGTTATCTGCATGCTCTACTCTTTTCAAAAAGCTTCAGCTGGGTGCCTTGCTGCAGGTGGCCAGATTGTAAATTTGCAGTATATGGATATATGAATTGGCAATGATGGATGAGCTACCTTTTGAGCAGGAGTAACTACTAATCCACATGCTGAATCATTGGCGGGATAAGTCAAAATAATTCTCTCCCTGTGCAGGAAATATTCCCTGCCCTTTCAAGTATAAGACCCAGGCTTTGCAAAAGAGTAGTAAAAAAAGGTCACCCCAACAAATCAGCAGAATGTTCCAAGGCAACATAAAAGGGGGAAAAAAACCTGACTATTTAGCTTTCTAATGTTTAAAATACTCATGTTTCTTTGTCATCTACTGCTATGTCAAATTTCTGAAACAAAAGTAGACTTGTTTCAATATCCCCCAAATCCCAAAATAGAAAGAAAAAAACGTGTTAAGGGTTTACATTTTTGCTTTTTATTGGGATGTGGAAGATACTATTAAATGTTCAAGGCACAACTGCTGGGAATTGTAAGAGACATCAGAAGTGTCTCTTTTTTGTTAAAATAATGAAGATTGCCATACATTAGAAAAAAAAACACTGACAACTAGCAGTCATGAGTACAGCTGCTTTTTCCCTGCAAGGGTTAAGTTAACAGCTATAATCTGTTAGGTGAGCCATGAATCAGAAAGTAGAAATTTATAAAAACCTGACAGAGAGAGAGATCAAAGCTGGTTATTGGGACTGAAGAATTGCTTACAAAGGAGATAAACTTGAAAAGCAGATGTCAAAATTAAAGAATAACCTAAATATATTTTTTTAAATGTCAGAGAAAAGATTAACCAGCTCCCAAAGCCATTTTTTAAACACTTTTTTTGTGCAGGAGGGTCCTACAGTCTTTATGATTGTCATGAGAATAACAGCTGCAGTTTTCAGGCCACATTGAACTGCTCAGAAACACAAACTATTTTGACATTTATCTGCATGACCTGAGCACCTCAAAATGTAGAAAGAGCCCATACCTTGGTCCTATCAAAGGTGGCATGCTGGAAATCACAAAAAGGATGTTGACAAATCAAATGATGGACTTGGGTTACACTTTTTAATATACAGGTGGTCCTCAATTTACAATAGTTCATTTAGTGACCATTCAAAGTTACAATGGAACTGAAAAAATTGACTTATGGTCTTTTTTTACACTTGTTGCAGTGTGAACTACTACTACAATTGTTGCAGTATCTCCAGGGTTATATGATCAAAATTCAGGCCCTTGGAAACTGACTCATATTTATGATGGTTGCAGTGCCCTGGAGTCATGTGATCAGCTTTTGCGACCTTCTGACAAACAAACTCAATGGGGGGAAGCCAGATTCACTTAACAACCATGGCACTAACTTAACAACTGCAGGGATTCACTTAACTGTGGAAAGGAAAGTCATAAAATGGGGCACACTCACTTAACAAATGTTTAACTTAGCAACATAAATTTTGGGCCCAATTGTGGTTGTAACTCGAGGACTACCTGTACTCTGTCTAAGATACTAAATTTTAGAGTTGCTTCTCCATAAACCTCAGTGCTATCCACATGAAAAAAAGATGTGCAACGTACGAACAAGAATGCGGTAGCTTCCGATACTTCCCATGCATTACTTGATTCCCTTATTATTAGTCACAATCTTCATTTATTTTTTGCTTCCATCTTTGCTTTGACATTGTACACCATATTTCTTCTTCAAAAACTAAGCCAAACTTGTAACTCACCGCACTCACCGCATTGAAATCACCGCATTGAAATTGTGGAAAAGTGATGCTTCTTTACAACTAAGTTGCTCACAGAAGTAATCTGTGGCCCATAGGAAGAAAATATATTTCAATGCTACCTTCTAGGATATTTCATCCCCAACACTAGGTTATGAATTTGGATCTGTAATTACAACAGATTACACAGAAAATGTCAGCTGAAGAGTTATAGATTGCTGAAACAAAATGTAATTTTCCTGCAACACACCAAAAGATAACCAATCAGCACATTTCAAGAGAGCACTGAGAAGTTTTGTAGAGGAGTGCATCAGTTAGCCAAAACTGAAGCAAAGTAGATATGGTTCTTTCAGCCATGTGGACAGGGCCAAATTAATCTTTTCTCTGCTTTTTTTGAGAGCAGGAGAAATGACTTTTTAAATAATAATAATAATAAAAAAACGTTAAATCTGTTTTAAAGCATGCAATGTAATGTTCATGAGCTTCCCACATGAAAATGATGTTAAACATAACGTTTGGAATCTATAATTGGCATGGGTACTTAGTAAATGCATACAAGAGATTCATGGTTACATGTAATTTAGATTATCAACTTGTGCTGCAAAAAGAATCAATTTCTAAACAATATATTATAGGTCATGCCCCATAGATTCCATTGTTCACTCATTAAATCCCATTTTTATAAACATTCCTTATATAAATTTTATCAGGGTAATATCTACTGATTACAATAAGCATACGAAACTAACTTACAGTATGTTTTCTAATTTATGGTCCTAGTTTTAGAATGCACCTTCAAAATGTAAGGATTAGAATGAAGCTAGCCTCAAAAACTCACTTTCTATTTCATGGGGGACTCGCTAAAGTTTTTAATTTTGTAGATTGACTAAGTATATAAATGAGTGATCTTGAAGGGTAAGAACAAATAATTTGCAGGAGCACCTACCCTACAGGTTCTTGGAGGGTAGGTATGCTCCGGGTCCAGTGGTGGGTTGCTCACGGTTCTGTCCGGTTCTTTAGAACCAGTAGTAAAAGTGGCAGGAGGCTCCGCCCACCTGCCCGGATGTCATAATCTACACGCACACTCCCGTTGCGAATCACTAGTAAAGGTAAGTAGAACCCACCCCTGTCCAGGTCGCCTTGGGCAACCAATATGATGTTTTAAAAATAAATTTCTGGAGGCCTTTTTAAAAATCGGTTTGGAAATTTAACATAGCCATGGATATACAGACTTGTCATTTTAAAAAAAAAATTATCTGGAAAGTATTTCACATCTTTGTCCTGGCAGCCTTCTATATATTTGAAACAAGGATAATATTCCCATATGGAAATATCTGTCAAAGCATTTAATATGTGACTCAAATCCTCCTGAATGATTTAGATTAAACTGATTCTCATAATTTAAATCTAATTTCATTTTAATATTTTATCAACTGAAAACAATAATAAATACCATATAAATTTATTAAGGAGTCTTTTTAAATGAAAATGCTATGCCATATTATCATGATCCCGGATTATTCCATGGTGTCAGATTCTTCTTCCCTCTCAACAGAGAAACTGTTTCATCAGACTTCCCTATGAATGTTTAATACTAAATTTCCAGCTGCTTAGTTGTATCCACTATGCAAATTTGAAGCATAAAATGTTGGCTCCTTCTTGTGTTTTTAAAAAATCCTTATTAAAAAAAGCAGTCGGAATGAATCCTCCCCACTGCATACAGCTATGCTATTGAATCTTGATCATCATAAATGCCCCAATTTTGATGAATATATGTTGAATGTTTTGAATGTAATAGGAAATTAAGATTATTTTTAATGTCATTAGGCTTTATAAAGTGTTGCACTTGTTTCTTCTCTGTTTTATGCTTCAGAGAAGATCACCAGATGTTTTTGTTTCTCATTTTAGAACTCATCCTGCTTCTCCACAGCATCTGAACATAGGCTGTTGCAGTTTATTGGAGTCAAATTAGTAGACAAAGTCATAATTAGAGACCTTAGATTGGTCCTGTCTATTTTCACTGATCAGTTAACGAGAATAAAAAGGAACATGGATATAATGTATAATGATAGCAGCGTTTGATTTTCTGCATAAAGTGGGAAGAGGAATGGCTGGTGCAGAGCAAAGATCCATCACGTAGTATGAAACCAGTTATCTTTTATGTCTTTATGTTTGAACAGAAGTCCTATCCCCCAACTACATTCTCTAAAAAAAAATGTGTCATCCAGCCCTGTGGCAACCTATTCATTGCATATACATTTTGTCACTTGGTTTCTGACATTATTGACCTTGTCTTTTTTCATGATTGTAGAAGCTCCAGTCACCCTTCAATAAAGTCACAGAAAGTTGTGGATGATATGGATGCTTCATTGCCTTGCTATGCTGTGACAAAATTCTAGAAAACTTATATTTTGCAACAGACATTAAAATTTACCTTGTTTTAGAGTTGAGAGTAAAGTAGACTTAAGATGTGGTTTCCCCCGAGGAAATTCTGCTGAGCTATTTTATACATCCACCACTGCTGAATTTATGATTTTCCTGACTTTCAAAATGGGAACAAAAACACCTGAAAAAGTTGGAGTAGCTGATTATCATTACAGTGATATAAAAGTGGTTAGGGGAAGTAGCCACTTACAACTATTCTTTCAAAATAACACTAGAAAGTGGTGGCAAAGATGTATTGATGTTTTGTAGTTGTTGAAAAAAAGATGCTTGCAATCTGGTAACAATTTAACTTCTCTTTTGAAAAATAATAGAGACCGCCTGCCTTGCAAAAGCTTCTTCCTATTAATGCTTTTGCAAAAGACCAATGCTAGTGCAAAATGATGGGGAGGGGGGAAGTGGGGGGGTGGCAAAGGGAAATTCAATTCAGTTGTAGTTTGTATGGGGCATCTTATTGACAAAATGCATAGCTTAGAAATTATATATATATATATATATATATATATATATATATATATATATATATATATATATATGTAAGATACACATCAGTTAACTAGAAGCCATTTGCAATATTTTTTCATGTACTGAATTCCATTATCATTTGATAATTAGTTATCTGGAACTATCAAGTATTAGAGCTCTTTGTAGCGGTTCCTTATCTTCAACACAGTATGCTTGGTGCTTTGATTTATGGCAGAATGTTGAATGTGGAACCTAAATTTAAAAAGCGTCTAATGGTATTGGGTTAGCTGACTGACACATTCCAAGACTCATAGCAGACATCTTTGTTAGATGATTGTTATAAGAAATTAAAAGGTTTAATGTCCAAGCCTTCTCTAATATACTGTAACAGTATAGCATTAGAAACAAGAGCTCCCATCTCCCTTCCTGCTTTATATACAGAATTCATTTTGTTCAAGCATGTCTGTATGAAATATTCATACATTTTTTAAAACTATAGTCCCATGTGATTTGCTCTAGACAATACATATTCAGATTACGCTATCATAAAAGTCACAGTGAAGGTCAACGTTTGGCAATTTAGAACAGGAGGGAATGGATTTATGAAATAACTTTCCAATTTCCTCAGAATCACTGCCTAATCATCAAATGTATATTAATATGCTGAAACTATATTCAGTAGGTAAATCATTTTGGCATCACATCAGCGACTAAAATGCTACTTTTTCTTTTTTAAGTCGATATATTCTGGAGAAAGATAGGATGTGAGAAACATCAGATAGGTAGGAGCAAATATTTCCATGCTTGTTTTTAAGCCTGAGATTGAAGTTCCGAGAAGAATAATTTCAGCTACTGTATATTGTAATATCCAGTTTCCACATTTTATATGAAAAAATAAAGTTAGCTGGAGTGAAGTTTCTCATTGCATTTTTCTCTGGTGAATGTTATTTTAGCCATGAAGCATCAGAATAGATGAGAAGGGAGTTCCTGCAAGTATGATGTTCATATCTTCCTACAACCAAAGATCCACAGATGTTGAAAATTTTACACTAATGTCTCATTCCACAAAGAAATGAACATGCTCTTTCTTCATTCCTTTACCTAATTAAACTCCATGTCTTTCTTTTTCTACGTCTTTTCTCTCCACAAAGGTCTAAAAGCAGCTCTTTACCACAGAAACTGATTATAACATCCCTCATCTCCGAGGCAGGAGATATGGTACGAGTTTTATGCCTGACTGGAAATGAACGCAGTGACAAATACACACTCTAAAGCTCTCATTTGTAACGTCTTCCATTTCACTGTCCCCTAGTTCACAACCCTCTTTTGACTGTAATGTGTGTATATAGAACTACAGAAATAAATCTAGAAATGTCTCAAGATGAAATGGATACTGATCTTTTAAAAGAAATTAGAATTTATTTGTTTTTACTGGTTTACAGACTTTGTTAGCAATTTTCTTTTTTTCTTGTCTTAAGCAGACAACTACTTCAGAATTTGTTGGGTATAATTGGTACAAAAATCTCATAAGTACATATTTTTGATAAGGGTATTTTCTTTGTTGCAACTGTGTGCAATTCATGACCCACTAAATCAAATATAACCCAGGAGGATCTCATTTAAGGTACTATACCTGAACACTGCAGAAAGGAGGAAATACATAGTAAAAAAGACCACAATCCATGCTAAGCTTGTATGTCCTAATTTGTAGGAACAGATGTACATTTAAAATAATATAATATAATATAATATAATATAATATAATATAATATAATATAATATAATATAATATAGCTTCTGGAAAAGTTTGTAGCAAGATGTTTGCCAGTTCAGTTTAATGCTGAGCATATTATTGGTTGTTTGTCCTTCAGTTTTTGGGTAACTCTTCAACTAGAGTAAATAAATTTAGTTTTATTTAGAATAGAACCAGTGAAATCATGGGCCAAGTTAGTTATGATCAACCTATCTGTATTTGTTTCATTAAGTTTACTTTAACTACTTTTGAATCTTGATCCAATTACTTATCTGAGAAGCCATAATTGTACTTTGAAGATTGTAAACTGGTCAACATTATATACAAAATACATTTACAATAATGCTGTTAATAAAGTACAGGTAGGCCTTGACTTACAACTATTTGTTTAGTGACAGTCTGAAACTACAACAGCATTTAAAAAAATAACTTATGACCGCTTTTCACTCTCATGACTGTTGCAGCATGTCATGGTCATATAATCAAAATTTGGGTATTTGGCAACCGGCAAATATTTATGATAGTTGCACTGTCTTGGGATCATGTGATCACCATTTGTAACCTTCCTAACCAGTTTCTGACAAGCAAGGTCAATGGATTCACTTAACAACCACATGATTCACTTTACAACTGCAGCAATTCGATTAACATTTTATGAAAAGGTTGTGAAATGGGTCAAAACTCATTTAACATCTGCCTTACTTAGTGCAGAAATGTTGGACTCCACTGAAGTCGTAAATCGAGAATCACCTGTGTACAGAAATAAGGTTGCTATCACATTCTGAATAGTTGTCACCCAAATAACATTTGAATAAGAAATTCAGGGAAAAACCCAGAAGCCAGAAACAGTGCAATATTTGTACTCTTTGTACAGTAGGTGTACAGTAAGTGTATTCTTCTACAGTATGGTGCAACTGGTATACATTAGGACAGTGCAGCAATTTGGATCTGATAAACAAAATCATTCTTGGGAACCAGGACCTGTTTGCAATCCTAAAAGCAGTTTTATCTTTCCCATAGTTACTTAAAAGTGTTGCAAGACAGATGCTGCCCAACCAGTTACTTATATCCTCAGTGATGAATCAAAAGATGCTAATCCCACGTGACTTTTAGCTGCTCTACTAGTTTTCTTCTGTGGAACCAAATATGTTAGGCTACATTATTGCTGACTAATAGTAAAAGAAAAAAGAAACAATTCCATAAAGAGAGTTTAAATCAAATTTCAATTACATGAATGTCATTTACTAGTTAATACCTGATCTAAAATATTATTTGGAAATCTCTTAGTAATTTCAAGTGATTTTGTTTGCTCATAATATTTTAGAGTAGCAATAAGAGATGCAATCAAAGTTAATGCCATTCTAGAAGTAGAGTTGGGTAACAGCTATGGATAGGAGTTATGAGTGGAGATAAAGCTGATAAAGAAATATAGTCTCTTCTTTCAGATGTTGTAAATGTGCAGATAATGAAAACAGTACCTGGCCTTCAAAAGATTAATGATATCCACATTTTGTACATGATACCATCTAATATGCAGCTCTGACTTCCGCCCAGTACAAAGAAATAGTTGTGCAACAACTGCCAACATTCAGGAGATTATCAGCTGTTGGCGAAATAGGTATAATTTTGTGTGTGTGTGTGTGTATCTGCAATGACTCTCCTGAGAAGCCTTGTGAGAACCAAAGCGTTCTAGCCATTTCATGAACAACCCCACCATCTTTGAAAATCCAGATATACAAGAAACCTTAAAACCGGTTTTGACTGTTTTTCTTTGTAATTTTTTGAAGAGCGAGCTATGAAACCATTAACAATGGACTAAATTAATGTGTGTTCCCCTCAAATCTATGAGATGTATCTAAGAAGTATTTACTGTTGTTTTCATATAACCAATTTCATATATGACTACAGTCTGAGATCTCAGGGAATGATTATCTGCTGTGTGTCAGGAAGCCCCTTTGCACTGTGTTTCTGGGCAGGGGTTGGGCTTCATGTGATGCAAAAGGGTCACATGCAGCTTTGGGCTGCAAAAAGCCCTAGTCATCCCAGCCTAATGCCTAGTCTGGTCCTTAGCTGCTTGCCATGTGGCATCTTTTCCAGGTTGTGCACGGTAGTTTAACCGTGAGACCTGGGGAAGATGCAATACATGGCCAGCAGCTGCTTTGGGAAAGGACAGGTCAAGCCAGGCCAGCCTTAGCAGCATCAGGAATGAGGAGCACGAATGTCAGCTGGGGTGTCACAGGGCAGCAGGGATCCAAAAGGCAGAGATGAGGGAGATAGCTGGGGGGGAGGAGTTTATTATTTATTTATTATTTATTTATTAATCAAATTTCTATACCGCCCTACTCCCGCAGGACTCAGGGCGGTGAACAGCCAAGATAAAATACAGATAATACAAATATTAAAAAATTCCTTAAAATTATTAAATATTTTGGCCAAAACACAGATTAAAACACCCAATTTATCAAATCAAATGAATTAAAAATTTAAAAGAGGAGAGTTAGGCCAGGCCAGCCTGCTGAAATAAAAAAGTTTTGAGAGCACGACGAAACATGCACAGGTTCGGGATCCTCCGTATCTCTGGGGGGAGCTCGTTCCAAATGGTAGGTGCCCCCACAGAGAAGGCTCTCCCCCTGGGGGCCGCCAATTCAAGCCTTTGTAAGTGCCTGAATTTTGATCACATGACCAGAGGGTGTCTTGCAACAGCTGTGAGCTCAGGCATCGGTTTAAGTTTCTTCGACATAATTTCAAACTGTTGATGAATAAAGGTTCCTAAGACAAGGACTTCCTATACTTCTTATCGTACATACATTTTTCTTATAATTTACAGACTTCTGAAGCATTATAGCTATATCACAATAGCAATATGTACCGACCAGGTTTTTCTTTCCCTAAATTTACTACTTGTTTTGGCCTATGTTCTCCCATGTATTTTTCTTGCATTTCAGTTCCTATGGACTCTTGCAATAGTAATAAGTAGGCTGTTTTTTTCCAACCCCAACAGCCATTCTTGCACAACCAAAAAAATCGCTAGAGCAATAGTACAGTTACGATAGAACTTGTGGCACCTGCTAATCCATTTGCATATGTTCCATACAAACTGTTTACTGATTTTGACTTGGGGTAATTATTAAGATGGTAGTTTAGGGCCATGCGTTGCCCTCCCCAGCTCCGCTTTTGCTGGCAGAAGCCGGTCCTTCGCTGTTTCCAGGGTGACCCTATGGGCCAGATCTACGCACCCTGCATTCTGGACCTGGCTCATGGGCCTTGAGTTTGTCACCCCTGCTTTAATCAAGCTGGTCTACTTCATGGGCACTTGTGACCTGATCATATTCAGAACTCATTTTTGAAAGTATCATTTATCTCTACACATCACAAAAGGTTTCATTCTCCTTTTTTACATTTCTGTGTAATAAACCTTCCAGAACTGTCAAATGTGCATATTTTGGTACAGTCCTTTTCAATTAATATATCATCTTGAAAGGTATGTGACAGATCATTTGTCTGAAAACATTCTTACGTGGAGATTGTATTGTGCACATCAAATATAAATTCTCCACTTGAAAACGACAGGAAATAACATTGTTAAAGTGGAAATGCATTCTCTGTACTATGGGACTTTTTAAAGAATAAGTAATCCAATTCACAAAGTATTTTCTTTTTTACGAAGCTGTAGAAATTTTAACACAGCTAGGATTTTTTTTTTTTACACATTAGAAATTAATATTCATCACCATAATTCCAATATAAACTCCTGTTTCTGGGATGTTCTGAAATTGCATTTTAGCTGTTCCAAATCAAGTTGGACTGAGAAATTTTGGCAGCCAGAAAACTCAACCTTATTCCCAAAAGCGAACAGATTTGCTAATCCTATTTAATAGAAAAAACAATAGCAAACAATGTTGGAAAGCACTATAAAGTTTTTGATTTCTCTGTATATAGCTTAAAAAAACATCAAGAAAGTTTTCTCTGAAGATATGAAAATATTCTTCTCCCTCTTTCAAAATTAGTCCAACTGTTAATTACAAGAACTGAAAGAAAGTTGTTCTCGAATTTCAAGAACAAGGAAGGAAGAAATATCTTCCTTCCAATTACTTCTGGATTTCTTGTGGGTTAAATCCTCACATTTTAAAATACAAAAACATTTCTTAATGCAGCAATTTAGAACAGCTAGATCTCTTGTATACAGTTGATATTAAAAGAGAAGTTTCACTAATTAAAAACTGTTAGCAAGAAGAAAAGAGGCAAGTCTGAATGAAATGGAAAAGAAAGAGCCATTGTGCTAAGATATCTTCATTCATAAGAACTCAGGTCAGCTCAGTGATTTATTTACAAAATATGAAAATCAAAATTTTATTCACAAACTCATGAAGACTGATCACTACATCTTTCATGAAGTTTTTCCAAAAATAAATATATGAAATAATTGTTGACAGGCAAACTGAGACATGCGGATGATTTACATGGACCTTTGGATATAATGAAGAGTTAGAAGCACATGCATATAAACATGCACACACATAAAAATAATCTTCGGCAAAGGTCCAAAAGCATTTCCACTGAAAAAACACAATCTGGCCATGTTTCTTTCAGGTACTCCATTGTCAAAGCAAGATGGTTCCTGCATTTTTTAAAGTAACAGCATAATGCCTGCAGCTAATTAAATCTAAAGAGGTTTTCTATGCATATATATATATACACACAAAGGATTGTATGTCTGTGCATGTATGAGTATCAGAAATCTCATTGCTATGAGAAGAAAGAAGAATATATATAACAAGAAAGGAATGTGACATTCTGGAAGCAAAATGTGGAGTTGGAGCAATGTTACAGCTTTGGCTACAAGCCAGGTGCAGCTTTTATGTCAATTGTAATAGGAGATAGACAGCATGTAACAATATCTCTTGGTGTTGTGCATATTGATGTAAATGAGGTGCAAAGTGAAGGGACGGTGGGATTTTGGGATCTCTTTTTTTTGTCAGTTCCCAAGAACAAAATCTAAGAGATATAAAAAGACTGGAGAAGAATTTTAGCTAACTTCCATCACCATGTCAGAGAATGTAAATTGTAAATAAGTTTTCTCCTAACAAAATCAACACCAAAAATAATAAACAGGTATTGGTTTGGCTATTGAAAAGTGAAAACTAGAATATAAGGGGTCCTGAGTTTGGTTGTTTTCTTACCCTTACTAGGTAACACCATCAGAGCTACTGGAGATTACCTAGTTTGGGTAATGAAACGCCTGCAAGGAAACAGCCAAGCTCAGAGAGCATCAAGGACCCCTCCTTTCAACCCTCAGCTACAAATATTCTCCTTTATTGGGATCAGAATACGGCCATTTCTGAGTGATAATATTTTTAAAGCCAAACTACACAATATATTTCCAAATGGCCAGAGATCAGGACATGAGACAGAACAATCCTATTTAATTTTGCCTGTAAAATGTCAGGCCACGAAAAAATGTTTTCTATAGTAATTGTCCAGAAGACCTTGTGTTATTTCCAGACTTGGACATGGGCATCTTGGGGGTAAAAATAAGTTTTTAGAGGTTCTGCACAACCAAGTATTTTCTACTTGCTCTTTTCATTCAATCAAGGACCACAGATCAAAAAGTGTTCTTGTTAAATATCAGCTAAGTAATGGAGGATGGGTAGAAACACTCCTGAAGTTCTTTGGCATGTCTTGAAAGAATGTATAACATGAAACACTACTGTAATAAGATTAATTAGATTCAAGGCTGGATACAATTACAAGAAACAGTATTTCGTATTTAGTCCATGATTCCAGATATCCATACTCTTGGTGGTATAAATCATGGTTCCTGACAAGGGCTGAATCAAGAATATGAGACATTTTTACCCCTTAAAATTGAAAGATGAACCCCTGCAGAACATGCTGAAGCTATTAAATGCAATTAATCAGTAGAGGATAACTACATGATGTTGTGTCCAGGAACAAACCTGCTTTGATTACTTTAGGCTTTTCCCCTTTGATCTTAACTGTCACAATGTCACGAGAAACCTATCCTTACCCATTCGACTATCAGTTCTTCACATTAAAATTTCCCAATTAGACCTCATTAGAGACAAAATTCACATTCTTATTCAGAATTCTCAAATTCTCATTCAGCATACCTTATAAGAGTTTAATTCTAAATCAAGTTGATTTAAATTTAAGATTTAAATTTAATTCTAAATCTCAAATGATCTAAGTGCCAGAGCTCACTGTAACAGCATTACCAAAAAGGCATTAAGAGTAGTTAACCTAATCTTGTGAAGCTTCTTCTCAGGTAATATCGTACTGCAAACCAGAGCATACAAAACCTTTGCTAGACCAATTCTTGAATACAGCTCATCTGCCTGGAATCTGCACTGTATATCAGACATTACTACAACTGAGTGAGTCCAGAGGTATTTCACGAGAAGAGTCCTTCATTCCTCTGCTCACAACAGAATACCTTATGCCACCAAGCTTGAAATTTTGGGCTTAGACAACTTAGAACTATGCCGCCTTTGGTCTGACCTAAGCATAGTACATAAAATTATCTGCTACAACGTCCTACCTGTCAATGACTACTTCAGCTTCAACCGCAATAATACATGAGCACACAATATATACAAACTTAAGGTAAACCACTCCAAACTCGATTGCAGAAAATACGACTTCAGCAAGAGAGTGGTCAATGCCTAGAATGCACTACCTAACTCCGTGGCTACATCCCCAAATCCCCATAACTTTAACCTTAGACTGTCTACTGTTGACCTCACCCCATTCCTAAGAGGTCTGTAAGGGGCGTGTGTAAGCACACCAACGTGCCTACCATCCCTGTCCTACTGTCCCCATTAATTCATGTTCAAGTTCTCAGGCTGCCTGGACTGTGGCAAACTGCAAGTAGAACCTCATTCACTCAAAACACCTTTTAAATAAACACTGATATCATTACACCGCATGTAAGAGATGAGAAAATCTTGGAAGGTGCTCTAGTATGGAAGAAACTTTCTATCATTGTTGTAATTTTTTTCTGCTAATAAAAGTAAAGCTACTTTGAGAGTACTCTCAGGAACACTTCACAATCAGTGGTATTAAAGGTGGCTGAAATGATTAGCAAAATAAACAAGGTGCAATTTTCATTATTACTCTTGAGGTGGGAAGCATCTGCCAAGGCCATAAAGCAGGCATCACACCATTGTTAGACAATAATCCAATTTTTGGAAGAGACAGCCTCAGAAATACCTTACGGTGTTCATTTTGCCAGATAAAGACACAAGGTCTAAGTTTTTTGTGTACTTTTCTTAAATAATTTTTTTTTGCATTTTCCTCATATCCACCAGGGTGTTACATAATTTAGAGACTCCAGATCAACGAGAACTGCAAACACTGATAAGGACTGGAGTTTTATTCCAAAGGTAACTAAAATTATCCTCAAAACTCCTAATTTAACTTTACACTTGCATCTTCTATATAACCCCTGAATGCAACCAATGTACTTTGAACAAGAGCAAGAAGATAAACACCTTGAGTTATAATCCTGGTGAAGGCTGCTTTGCACTCCTTGGACATCCAAAAATCAACCACTGAATACTAGAAGAAATGAAGCCAGAATGCTCAGGGGAAGCAAGGTCAGGAAACAAGAAGTATCATACTTTGGACACACCATGTTAAAAAGATTATCTAAGGAAAAAAAATATAATGCTAGGCAAGGTGACATGGGGTGGATAAACAGTGTGTTGAAACAGGAAGACAGCTGCAAGAATTGCATAATGAAGGACAGAATGGCTTGGTGAGTTTTTAACCATAGAATCACCAGGAGTCAGCTGCGTCTCAATGGAGCACAACTACAAAAACAATTGCAATCTGGTTTCTTGCAACTGTTTATGGTCCCCACCAGTCAGTCTCTCTCTCTCTCTCTCTCTCTCTCTCTCTCTCTCTCTCTCAATTTTTGTTATATTTTATTGGCCATTATATATAAAATTTGAAGACTTGATAATATACTATAAGGCCAGGTATTAGTATTAAAATAGTATTATTTCTTAGTAGGAATCTAATATTTCAATTTATCTTCTCTGAATTCAGCCTGATGACTACTTATTACTGGTTAATTCTCGATTCACAACCACAAATTTTCATAAGTAAAACAGTTAAATTGAGTTTTGCCTCATTTTATGACCTTTCTTGCCACCCTTGCTTAGTGAATCACTGCATTTATTCAGTTAGTAATATGGTTGTTAAGAGAATCTAACTTCCCCATTGTCTTTGCTTGTCAGAAAGTCACAAAAGGTGTTCACGTGACCCTGAGACATTGCAACCGTCACAAATACATGCCAGCTGCCAATCATCCGAATTTTGATCATGTGACCACAGGGATGCTGCAATGGTTGTAAATGTGAAAAATTGTTATAAGTCACTTTTTTCGGTACCATTGTAACTTTGGTCATTAATGAATGGTTGGAAGGTGAGGACTATCTGCATTATGCCTCTAAACCCTGGCAAGAATCTCTTGAAAGCAAAATTTCGCGTACTAAAGTTAAATGAGTAGCAAAAGAATGTAAATATTTTACTCTAATATTCTCTCTGTAATGATTTTGTGACTAGTCAAGAAGGACAAGAAGAATGTTCTGCTAGGTTAGTAACAAGTCTTCTTGGATATGAATAGCCTTATGAAAATTGATACTGGATTAAAACTCATATATTGTACAGCATATCATATTAATTCTGACTTTAAGATCACGTGGGCAATAGACTCAGTATAAATTGTTTCCTATACAACTGGGACTGCTTATTTCAGTATTCTGGTCCACAATATGAACATATTGTTTTTGCTTATTATCAATTGTTTTAATTGTGTTTAGATATTTTAATTATGAACACCTATCAGAGTTGTTATCAATGGGAGTGGCAAAAAGACTAGTCAAAATGCTTCCTGTATATACATATTATTTCAAAGAGGAAAGATACGTGAATGGATACTACTCTATTTAATTCTACTCATCCAAGTATCAAAGATACTGCCTAGGCCCTGTCCTCATAGTTTGTTATATTTTTATTTTTTGTGCAATATATAGTAATGCATCTGCTTGGCTTGAAAAATCTTGGGGTTTTGTGATATCTTCAAGCATATATGGGTGTGGTTTTGGCTGTACTCATCACAGAATCAGTCTAACCTGTTTATAAATTATAATCCTGAAGTTGGAACTAATAAAATAGATTCCTACAAGAATATTTAGTTAACATGAATAATAAGCAATCAGAAATAGTTTGCATAGGGGTCTGCAAACTTAAACACTCAAAGAGCCATTTGGACCCATTTCCAGAAAAGAAAACACCAGGAGCCACAAAACCCTTCCCATGCCTGACTATTTCTTGAGCGGCCACAAAACTAGCATATGTAGTTGAATTAATATTCTGTTTTCTTCTGAAACTTTTCGTTTCTTGGATTTATCCATGGTTGGCCTACCAAGGGTTGAAAAGCTCAATAAATCGTGTGCCGGCGGGTGTCCACATTGGCGGTTGTGATGCATATTTTGAGTGACAGGGAGATGCAACAGAGGGGTGAAAGAGCCACATGCGGCTCCAGAGCCGCAGATTGCTGACCCCTGGTCTAATACAAAATGGCAGGGTGTAAGATGCAGACAGGAACAGCATACACTGTCGGGCACAAGCAAGTAGCTGGCATTGTGTCAGTAACATTTGCACAATGTATGGATTAGATTCTCCCAAGTCCAGATGGGAAATTCCATAGAAGATTGTGGAGAATAAGATCCTATGGGATTTTCAGATCCAGACAGACAAACAGGTCAATCAACCAGACAAGGATTAGAAGACAGCTGTGGTGATAGATGTAATGTTTATCAAGTGACAGCAACATCAGGAAGAAGGTATAGGACAGCGCCCCCCAAATCTTTTGGGCACCAGGAATGGGTTCCACGAAGAGAGGTTTTTCTATGGATCACAGGAGGCATGGTTTCATGTGCTGCCTGCATTCTGAGGATGGGGCCTTTGCTGGTTTTGTGGCCTAGTTTCTGGCATGCCACAGATCTCTGGTGTAGGAGAAGCTGGAGAAGTATCAGGGCCTGAAGGAGGAACTAGAGGATGTGAAAAGTAAAGGCCAAATTGATGACTCCTAAGCAAGGGGAATAGTTTCAACAGATACCAGGAACAACATTGGAGCTTTCTATCTAGGAGACAGAAAACATTAGGAACAGCTAAGATATTGAACAGAATCCTCAAACTCCCAGGTCTCTGGTAGAGGACCCAAGATGAAGAACGATACATGCCACCCAGAAGTGTAAGAAGGGAGTATGTATGTATGTATGCATGTATGTATGTACCATATTCTCCTGAAAATAAGACCCTGTCTTATATTTTTTGGAAATATAGCACTTGGCCTTATTGCCATGTGCTCAAAAGTCCGATTGGGCTTATTATCAGGGGATGTCTTATTTTGAGGGAAACAGGGTATGTATGTATGTATGTAAGCAGGTAGGTATAAATATATAAGCAAATGAACCACTGTAATGTAATATATTTCTACCACAGTGGAATAATCAGTATGCTTGCCTATGCACATGTTGGGGCAGGGGTGGTAATTCAAAGTTTCTTTATTTTGAAAAGAGACCTGGACTGGACAAATCTTCAGACCAAGGACCCCTTGAAATATATGATTATTTTTTCTGACAGTGGAGCACACAACTAAAATATTGAATATTTGTCCTAGCCAGGCACTTATGAATTCTCTTCTGAACATTTTAGATGCTTCTAGAGCCAGAAATCATTTTTCATCCCATGTAATCAAATTGGGAATATTATCTGTATTTAAGTTAACACTAATTAAATTAAAAGCAATGTACTTTTTAATTTCTCATTTTGCATACTTTTTGCCAAGCAACTCATAACTCAAGAACAAAATATCTCAACTGAAAAGGCTGCCCTTGATTTAAATAATGCCTCTTATATTACAGGAATATATCTTACTTAATAGTGCTAATGCTAAATAGAACATGATGCATGTTCTTTGTTCTCAAGTAATCTCTTCTAAATTAATAACCCAACTACTCACATGACTATTTTCAAAATTGTAATCTAGCAGTCCTAGAAAGAAAGAAGTACAGTACTGAACAGAGATACCGGTAATTACAACAAAATTCCTACAAATATATGTCTCCTAAAAACAATCTACTTCAATTTCCACTAGCTTCTCATTTCTGCAGCACTCATCAGTCTTTAGAGTGAAAAAATAAACACAAACCCCTATAATTCCAAAAGAACCACCACCCACAATCTAAACATAGTAATTTTCCCTGAACTATTAAGTAGCAGCCATCTCCTTTATTATTTAAAAAAATATTTAAGCACTATTTTTATTGCTTTGTTTTTAATATTTAATGCTAGCAGTTAAAGTTTTCAAGTTTAACCACAAATATAAGAGCTTCTGCCATTTCTACCACTATTCCCACCACTGCCACACCCAGCTTGTAATTAATTATTGGCATGTTAAGACGAGCTGGTAAAAATAAACTTTCATAAATGATGTTATAGTACAAGGATATAAGTTTCAGAGACAAAGCAGTTCATGTGGTTTAGGATCGAAAAGGATCATGTAGAAAAAAACAAAAGGATGAAACAACTGCATTTAAAAGCAAAATGAACTGTTTTATTATTATTTCTTCAAAGGCAACGATCGTAATGACAGGTTTGACCAATTGTCTACAGTAACTGCAGCATGTTTAGGGAGTAAAACTCTTTCAAAACTGTTTTTAGATTCAAACCTTATTAATGAGGTTAAAAACTCTACCTTTAGCTATAATTTATGTACTATATAAGGCTTATTTTTATTGATCTTCCCTTTGTTTTGCAGCATAGACTTGTCCTTTTTTTCTTTGATTATTTTTAATTAAGAAATTGCTCCAATGTTTCTCTTAACTTGGGTTTCAGTTAAAATCAATAGGGTTTTTCCAGCTATATACCTATTAAGGGTCTTCTAGTAAAGCCTCCTGTTCTTAAAATTAATCTCTTCATGCAATATTATTTTCAAATAAATCTTTGATGAAAACTCACTCCTAGGGGAAAATGTTTCATTCATGTGAATGGCAAGTTTGTCAAACAATTTTTTACTTAAATCAGACTAATAACTCACCACAAGTCAAAAAGTCTCTCAAATATCTTGTTTTATAACATTACTATAAATATAGGCAGTAATTAGATGGAGAAAAATGAAGATATCAGACAGATAAAGCAGTATTTCATAACCACCATTTCAGTTGGAGGTGGCACAGATTTTTTTAAAAAAGTAAAATGAATAGTTACTGCGGAAGGCAAAATGTACATCAAGTTCCCCCATTTTTTATCCAGATTAGGCAATTGTAAACCCTTCCTGTATTTTAATAAGAAAGCCACTGAATAGACAAGACAAAATGATAAACAGTATAGTGCCAGATGATGGGTTCCTCAAATCAGATGGCATTTGCCTGATGCTCTTTCAGTTTACTAATGGCATTTATGATGTGGCTAAAACCTTCAGGATGTCTATTTGCTGATGTGCTTATTTATTTAAAAGATATATAAAGTTGCCCACTTTATTCATCATAACCCTGGTTGGCCTATAATCAACAATTTAAACAGTAAAAACCTTAAAAACTATAGCCACCAAAAGCAACACTCCTAGCCACCAAAAGCAACACACATTCAGACATCCACAAAGAACATTATGGGACTCCAGTTTCATGAAGCCAGACCTTCAAAACTTCACTGGAAGACTAAGGATGAAAGAAGCCTTCTGCATCTCAGGGGAAAGGATGCTCCAAAGGGCAAGGGCCACTACCAAGAAGGCATGCTGCCTAGTTTCTGCTAGTTGGCAACATTTAAGGGAAGAAAGCACCCACCCTATTTCACCCAGTTACTAAAATAGTTGCTGATGCTGTTATGCACAAAAGGAAAATCCCAAACAGCAAAAACAGAATTATAGTAGGAAGATGGAACATAAGAAATGGAAGAACTCAACAGTAAAGACCCTGCCTGGGTTGTAGTGCAGAAGACGCCATGAACTGCCCATATGCAAATTCCAAGTCAAGCTAAAGTGGAGAACAAGCCACCCAGTTGAGTGGTTCTTGAGCAGATAATCTTGAGCAGAAACTCCCCATTTTCAAGTAGAAATCTAGAATTGCTTTGAAGTCCTAAACTTCATTTAAAGCTCTCAATGGCATTGGGCTGGGTTATTTGAGAAACTACCTCTGCCTGATTATATCTGCCCATCCCATCAGATCCAACAGAAGAAGCATGCTATGGGTCCTGTTTGCTACATAGCTAGAGTGGGCAGTCCCAAGAGGCAGGAGTTCTCTCCATGGCATCCATTTTATGACACATCCTGGCTCCCAAAGTAAGGTTGGCTCTATCCCTGTTGATTTTCCGGGTGTTCCTCAAAATTTGGTTATGCCAGGCCTGGCAGCCTAGGGACCAGTCAGGTACTGAGGTGGTTCAATTGTTGTTAATATCTGTTATCCTTTCTTAGCTTTTAAAAAATGATTGTTAATTGTTTTATAGTTTGTATGCCACCAGAGTCTCTTTTTCATGAGATGGCATATAAATTTGACTGATAGATGGAGAGATGAATAGAACTGTGGAAAGAAGCCAAAAGAACTGCAGGATGAATTCAAATAAGTTGTTAAGCAATTGGTATGCTAAAGGGGGAGTCCCTAACCCCTGGGCCACAGACAGATATCAGTCCGTGGCCTGTTAGAGGAACCAGGCCGCACAAGTGTGGTGGGCAAGCAAGCGAAACTCCATCTGCACATGTGCAGGATCTAGGTTGTGTGTGTAACCTTCAACCCCCCCCAATCCATGGAAAAACTTTTATCCATGAACCCATCCCAGATGTCAGAAAGTTTGAGGACCATTGTGCTAAAGGATGTCAAGGGATGATTAACAGATACAAAACACCAAGCAAAGAAGGAAGATAAAATCCTGCATTATAGTGATATCAATTTTCAACATTTCTAATTTACAAGGACCTCTACTACTAGAAGATGGCAGTTTATATAAAAAGTAAACAGTGGAAGACTAAAATGAAATATAAAGAAAACATAAACGATCACAAGTACTCCTCCAACCAGTCTTAGAATTAATGGTGAAGGCATTAAGTGGTAGATTGCTTTTGTCTTTTAGGATTAACTATCAACAGTAAAGGAACTTGCAGTCAAAATAAATGTCTCAGACTAGAAGAACTTGATAAGGTGGCAATGAAGGCCTTAGAAAAGATATTCAGATATTATGATGCAGCTATGCTTACCAAGATCAGAGCTGTTGTGAATTAAAGTCCAAACATCTGGAGAATGCCAAGGTTGTGGAAAGCTAAACAGAGATAAACAGAGCACAATGACTCTGAATTTAAAAGATGCTCTTGTAAAGGCCCAAGAATCTAATAAAGGAACTAAATGAAGAATAAGTCAGCTCCTTGTTTGAATTTTAACTCTACTTTAAGGTCATTAGATTTCCTTAGATATGACATTTCTAACATTATGAATAATAATAATGACTTTCTTTAAAGTTATGGGCCGCTGCTGCCATATACTACCCATGGAATGTTCTGAACACATAAACGGCAAAACAAGTTCTACATACAATTATTAAGTAGGTGACTGCTTCATGGTCTTTTTTTTTTTTTTTGCAATTTCTTCCTGTTATTTAAAAGATGGACACATTTCTATCTCAGGTAAGCCATGTCTGAGTTGCAAAAATCTAGATGATCGCTACATGACAAGAGCCCATTGGAGTTGGGTGCCCAATTAATTCAAATGGCTGTTGTTTTCAGTGTCTCCATAGTGTTTGTATTTTTGCAGCCCAGATACACTCAGAGTATACTTTTTTTTTCTAGGCCAAGGGAGGTGTATACTCTCAAGAGTAACAAGAGGATAAAGGCAAAAGGTACATTTGGTTTTATTCCACTCAGTGTTAAATTTAATTAAACACAGTTAATATGATTGCTCTCTAGTTATATACTGAATATTTTCCCCTTCTTTCATTTTAAAAATGACAACTTGTGCAATTGCTAGAGATCTGAACACCTGGTAGCACTCAGCACCTGCTCTAAATCCATGCTGGAAACCATTCCTCTCCCCCTTTTCTTTTTCCCCCCACAAGAACTGATATAGAAAGATTGTGGCTAAATGTGACAAAAGGTAACATTCTCATAGCCTTCATAGATACGTAAAAGCAAATTTTTCAGGCAGTTAGCTTCTTTGTCAAACCAGATCCGCTGAACCTTCTTTTCTTGAATATATATCAAATGTTAAGAAATTATTTTGTATACTGGTTCTCTTATATAGAAAATATTAAGAAAATCTAAATATATTTCTGCCTATAAGTACATGTTCCTTTGCATGAATGATAAACCTGTCTGGGATAATGAGGAAGTAGGCAAACTGGTTATTAAACATCTCTTTGTGTGATTAGATTTCACTGTCTTCACACTTTTGATGATTGTGGCACTCCATTTAAGTTGCTTTGTTCCTTTTATTCAGATTTATTTTCAGAACGGCATGTAAGCATTTGCTGATAAACAGTCAAGATTCCTTCAGAAGATCTTCCTTGCTGAATATTGTAATAAGAAAAAGCTAATCCAGGCAGAGTTTAATACAGGGCAATTCTTCCTATCACATCCAGTCAGTAGTGGCACCAATCTCCTTTTATCTTTTTGTTTTCAGATGCAGTCCTATCAAAATTCTGCTTTCCGTTGTGCTGGTGATGTTTCACAAAGCATGTCAAACACTGAATTCTTCCTCAATCGCATTAAGGATTTGAAATGAAACATATCTAACAAAAACAGCTTTCTGCAATATAGATGAAAGAAGCCCATGCTGAATGGGAGGCCTAGAAATGACAGTGCCAGACTAAAAGAAAGTACCAGATTGAGTAAGACTGGAATAACAATAATTAAAAAAAGAGCAAAAGCTAAGTTAAGCAATATTTTTCAGTTTTGCTTTATTAAAATAATTTCAGGTGGTTTCCCGGTGTATAGTAGCTCAATTTCTTCACATTTTATAAATGTTTAATACTCTTCATTCAATGTCTATCTTGCAATTTCATCCTCTTTGAGGAAAATTTATAGTACAATAAAAATATTTAAAACAATTTAACTGGTAAAAAGATCAATTTTATCATTTAAATAGTAAATATCAGTGGTTTCAGAGACAAAGATAATTCAACTATATCTACCTAGACAGAAATGGGTTCCGTTTCAGAGGCACTGATTTCATAAAGCTATCTTCTATTGGGTTTTCCATGGTTTGTCAAATAAGCTGTACAATGGGCTGCATTGATACCTGTGCTAAGCCATAATTGTGATTTACAAACCACAGTAGTTGGATTCATACAATACTCTTTAAGATAACCGAACAAACCACATTTCTTGTTAAGGCAATGTGGGAATTCAGCAATATGGGTTGGCTGGCATCACAATTCAAATTTCATCCAAACTGAAGGCAAAAAGGCCCCTGATGAATCAGAAAATAATCATATTAGAAAATTCAAAGCAAGGAGGGGAAGAGGAGAAGAAAAGGATGAGTCAGTGTATGGCCTAAAATAGATAAAACATGATTCAGCTGGCATATTGGTCCCAGGCCAAAGTCATAAATATAATGCTTCTGAAACTGGGAGATAGTCCAGCAATACCGTTATGAGGTTTCTCCCTTATGCCAGGCAAGCTCAGGTTCACACATACCCAATACTTAACTTTTTCTAAGGCACTGTCTTTGTGACACAAGCAAAAGCCAGCTTTCCCTCACCCTTCCCTCTCCAAGAGAAAGCAGCTTTGTTCTATTGTGAGGTTGCAGGCAGGCATATAGGGAGCTAGATAAGAGGTGGGGGAGGGAAGCTATCAGCTTCTGCTGGGGAGCTAGCATGAATAAAAGGATTTCCAGGTAACAATGAAATCAAAAGGGAATTTGATTTCAAGGGCAGACTCTTGTCTAGAGAAATAGGAAAAGTTAGACAGAAATATTAAACATGATTTTTATTTCACATGTTTAATGTTTAATATTTTGTCTCGATATTTATTATCAAGTTGAATTATTTTATTTTTGCAACTAAGGTCCCACCTCATGTGCATCTTGCTCCCTTTCTCCCCATCTTTGTCAATTTTAAACCAACTTTAGGGTTATTATTTATTGTTTTAATGTTTTACATTGTTATTTTATTGATCACAAGCTACCTAGAGTCGCCTCTAGGCAAGATGGGCAACATATAAGTTTAATAAACAAACACACCTAGAATTCTGTGCAACAGAAATGCATATAAACTGTAGTAGACCAATATTATCTTGTGGCCTCTGCCAGAACTTTTTATTTCTCTTCATTATTTTCCCCCTTTTGGAGGTTCGTTGCAGATGCTGTCTGTGATTTGATTAACTCTGTATTTTAATCTCCTTTGCTTCAGAATGTTTTGCTTGTGAATAATTTAAAGCCAAAAAACAGGATTTATGTTTTCTTTTCCTTTTTTTTAAAGTTTGATTTTATTTTTCTCTTGTGAAATTGATCTATTGCCACACAAAGGAGAGGAAGAGATTTTTCTAGTTGCATACATCAGTGTTACAAGTCAGGAATGGTTATAGATTTATTTTTGTCCTTTTTCACTGTTAAATTGTCATAAAATCACACAGAACCTGGGGGCATCCTCTTTCTCACATGCTGTTGGTTGCAGAAGACACCACATGAGGCATCTCCTGGAAGACAGAAAATAACAATAGCAACTACCAAGCTATAACAACAAAGCAAAAGCAGATCCTGGTGGTGTAGACTTAAAAAGATTTGGGGACAGGAAGTTTGAACATTCAACTTTATACAGGTTCAGATATGCTACTACAATAGTCCAAGATATCCTGGTAGCTTTTTACTCTTGTTTTGGGAATTTATTTTTTTTAAAAACTATGTATATTTAAATCATAATTAAAAACTGTTTTAACAAATAACTTAAGACTGCAAAAAAAAAGTTCAAGAGAAGTAGCATGTCTGTCCCTCTATATGTGTACTAATTAGCTCTTGACAGTTATCTCCAGCTATGTGAGGAATAGCATAAAGGAACATTTGCTGACCATGCACTTTTCAAATTCAATTCATCAAAGGTACAAACCCACAGCCTTTAATATCCCCAAGGCAATACAGTAAGTAGTTACAAAATATGTACAATGACACAGATCTACACAATATAGATGTCCTTGTGATACCATGATCTATGTGAAACATTTGGAGCTTGTCATGAAAAAAAATTGTCATTTGAGCATCATTGTGGCTAGCTGCAGATCTCTATGCGAAGACAAATTCAAAATATAAATCCCATTGCTTGAAAGTGGAAACTGAAAATTTGATGCACTGCCTGCCCCTTATACTCTACTTCATGAAATAGCTGATGGTGTGGTTTTTCTATTTTTAAATGTGTTAAATAATTTAAACATGGAAGCATTTTTACCTTTACATTTTCTTAGTCTGCTTTTATAGTCAAGAGCTAAAAAACAGAGCTCTTTTTTTCTGTCTTTGATGTATCTGATGATTTACTGAGTCATCTTATTTCTTCTTCAATTGGTTTATCATTCTTATTAGATGCTGCACAAATTCTATTTGATTGCTTTCATGTCAAATGACAAGAGGGGGTGGTAGTATCCTTTTGATTATTTCCATAAAACACTTCCTTTGTTTGATTGAAGAAGTGCG
Organism: Pantherophis guttatus; assembly: GCF_059756535.1. Taxonomy (NCBI): domain Eukaryota; kingdom Metazoa; phylum Chordata; class Lepidosauria; order Squamata; family Colubridae; genus Pantherophis; species Pantherophis guttatus. Next base: position 52,163,139 of record NC_142064.1, read on the forward strand.
CTGTAAGTGAAAGTAGTAGGAATATTCCTTCTCCAGCAAGGAAAATACAAGTACATACAAGGGTTGGGGCTGTGGGATTGAGCTAGTAAAAATAGTTTCCTTGTTAATATAGGACAGTAATGGCTAACCTTTTCAAAACCAAGTGCCTAAAGTGCGTACACACACCCATATGCAATGTGTGCGTAACCCCCCCACATGCCCCGTCCCTGCACACAACCCATGTGTGCACCCCGCCCCCATGCATGCGTGCACATCTCCCATATGCACCCGCCCATGCATGCGCGGCAGAGACCCAAAAACCAGCTGGTCGGTGGGAGGCGCGCGCACATGTGCGGCAGAGCTGAGCTGGGGCGACGGCTCTTTTGCCCGCAGAGAGGGATCTGCGTGCCATAGGTTTGCCATCATGGATGTAGGAGATATTTTCAACAAATATATGGAATCCATTTCAGCTTCTTTTTTTAAAAGATTTATATCCTATAATATGCCTCAAAGAAAGCCTCAAAACAGTTTTAAGGACAATAAAAATAAATGCCAATAAAATATGTTAACCCAGCGCATTAAGCAAATCTATATGTAAACTGTTAACAACATAAAACAACTGAGCAGCAGCCATATCAGCAGATTAAAGGTTAGCACCTTGCTACAACCCCAACCCCTTATTGAATGGCTTTGTAAAAGGCCATAATTTCCACAAAGATTTCATTGTACTTAGACCAACAGATTTCTCTGGAGAAAAAAAATGCTATAATAGAGGCACTTTTACTTAGGAGATCCTGTGTCTTATCCCCTACCATTTCAATCTCATTAAAATATGCAATTTGGAGATAGTCTTTCCTAAATTCTTACAACCTAGGCAGATTTGAATGTGAGTCATTTAAAGGCTAAAAATCTAACTTTGCAGTTTAAAAGAGACTTACATTTCTATCTCTTTTCATTTAGGAGCTCAAGCTTGTATATCTTGAATTATAATATAGCATATATAGAATAATAATAATAAAAGAAGAAGCAGAAGCAGAAGAGGAGGAGGAGGAGGTGGAGGAGGAGAAGAGGGAAGAGGAAGAGGAAGAGGAAGAAGAGGAAGAAGAAGAGGAAGAAGAAGAAGAAGAAGAAGAAGAAGAAGAAGAAGAAGAAGAAGAAGAAGAAGAAGAAGAAGAATCAAACAATGGAACAGCTTGCAGTCAGAAACTGTGGGTGCTTAATCACTGGAAACTTTCCAGAAGAGACTGGACAGCCATCTATCAGAAGTGGTATAGAGTCTCCTGCTTGAGCAACGGGTTGGACTAGATGACCTACAAGGTCCATTCCAACTCTGTTATTGTATTCTATTATATTTCTCTACACCTTCTTTCATTATTTCTACACCAACACAGTGAAATTAAGCTAACCCTGAGAGATTGTAGCAGATCTAAACTGACTCAAGATGAATGGTAAAGTGCTTTGGTTGCCAGGAACAAGACCAAATTCAGGAGTATATTTTCAGCTTTCCATTTATATTATGTCATTGGGAGACCTGAAGACCTCTGAAAATCTGGGTGGATGAGGATATCCACTTCTGGTTTAAAGTTTCATTATCTTTCAAAATGTTATTGGAAATATTGGTAGAATCATACGTGTATGGGTCTAGAATATTACTTGCAACACAGAAATACATTTCAGTTTTACTTTTGAAATACATATATTTTAATACTTCAAAGTATTATAAGAAACACTCTATTAGACTTTGGTCTAATGAAAACGGTTTTCACTAACTATGGTAGTAAGAATTTCACTGCTCAGTGAAGGTCAAGTATCTCTCTTGATGTTTGTAAAATAACATGGAAAGCCATTATATAGTATATTTTTTCATTTTATTGACTGTACTTGAAGAATCATTCACATTATATCTCTAAATTATTTCTGCAGTTGAGTAGACTATATCTGGTAACATCTTGTATGCTTTTATCAAATCCTAGTGGTCCAATAAAATGTCTTATCTATACAGGTCTCATATAATAGCTTTATCTGAAACCTGCACTTTTAATTAACTAAGTAGTGAGACTACAATGATAATTCAAAACAGATTGATATAAACAAACCAAGGTCTCTAGGATAGTGTATAAATTAATTAACAGAGCTTGTTTTATATTTTGTTACAAACCTTTCCTTGCACATTTACTAAGAAATAAGCCCCACTAAATTTAGCAGATCTTACAAAACTACAAAGGGGAGCTTGCAAATTTGCTAATCAGTTCTAACAGAGCAGGAATTGTACATAGATACTGCTTGTAGGAAATAAGATCTGATAAGATAAAGGTAAAGGTTCCCCTCGCACATATGTGCTAGTCGTTCCTGACTAGGAGGCAATGCTCATCTCCATTTCAAAGCCGAAGAGCCAGCACTGTCTGAAAAAGTCTCTGTGGTCATGTGACCGGCATGACTCAACGCCAAAGGCACACGGAACGCTGTTACCTTCCCACCAAAGGTGGTCCCTATTTTTCTACTTGCATTTTTTAATGTGCTTTCAAACTGCTAGGTTGCAGAAGCTGGGACAAGTAATGGGAGCTCACCCTATTATGCAACACTAGGGATTCGAACTGTTGAACTGTCAACCTTTCAATTGACAAGCTCAGTGTCTTTAACTACTGAGCCACCACATCCCTGTAAAATCTGATACAGGACTGTTTATAAGGCCATTGTACTTTACATGCTTGCTCATAGGGAAAATTTTGGGGCACCAACAATTTTTTGATCTATCTGACCTATGAATAACATGTTTATAGTTTAACATGTTTTTTTCATGTTGGCTATCATGCTGTATTCTGTATATGGAATAATTCTGCTTTTTTATTTATCAATTCACTGTGAGCTCATTTCTTATTCTTGGAATCAAAGATTCACTATAATAAATAGGTCAGATCCCACAAGTGTTTTTTTCTATTCTATCTGATAAACCAACAACACATCTGATTTTCTGACACTCCACTAATTAATATTATTTTCTTGCTAATTAATCATTAGTCATCAGCTGGGGCAGAGTTGCCAACTTATTTTGTTTTTATGACATCTCAAAAATATGATTTTTTTAACACTCAGTGCTATGACTCTTGTGCCAGATTAAGGTTTATACTTTAATATCATTTAGCTTACCCAAAAGCAACATAGTAACCCTTTTCTAATGGCCATTAGTTACATGTTTTTATATATCTCACATATTTGACATACAAACTTCACTACCTTTATGTAGTCTTACACACGAATAAATTATGCTCAGATACCATCCACTGACTGGTATCAAGCAGGCTGTACATATAGCATTTCAGATTTGATCATGAAAAGATGCTTTGGAGTATACAGGGGCACTAATGTTAACCTTCTCTCCAACTCTCTACAGCACATTACACTTTTTCTGGGATTGTTCAGATATCTTAGTTGCCACACAATCCTGGAAGAAACATATTTGGTTTAAGATCTTGTGCATTTCAAAATATTTCATTCTTAATCCAAGGTTCTTAATAAAAATGATGAAAGCAGTTTCATGGCATAAGCTCATGTACAACATTAGCGCACGTATCAAATATTAAGGTTTACCAAACTCAGTATCATTTAATCATGTGCTGCATTCATATTAACTTCAGGAACCCACTACAAATTAGATTTATTGTACCATGTGCAGCAATCCATTATTACTAATCAAATACATAGCAATAATATTAACTGTATTACTAACTAAGTAATTAGATTCAAATTAAGGTAGTTATACCTACATTGGGTTGAAATAAATACAAAATTAGTTATGGTATAACTTCAAAAAGAAGTAATTAACAATTAATTGTACACATTCAGAAATAATACACTTTCTAAGTAGATATTTATACATTGTTGTGGTTATCTAGATTCAACTCTGTTAGAAAGTCTGTTAAATCTGTTCTATATATTCATGCCACTTGGGGTAATTTTAATTTTTTTTATCATGCTATTAAAATTGTATCTATTTAATACCACTATCTAAAAGACAACTTGGTTAGTTTTGGCTCTGCTGTATATCAAGCAAGTGGCCAGAGAAAAAGGTTCATTTCAAAATTTTACAGAGGATTTCTTCACAACAGCCTCTGATTTTGTTGGCAGTAATGGTATCTGACAATCGATGAATGATGAAGAAACAAAGGTATAATCTCCTGACAAACACCGATTGCTCAAGGCTTGCTTAATAATCTAGCTAAGTAAAATGTTTCCCCCCCCCTTGATATGTTTTAGAAATCTTTGATGAAGGTGCATATTAAAAGTTTTGGTAGGCATATTTCAATCCTTGGTATGTTTTCTTTGTTTCCTGAGACTTAATGGAAGCTGCTCTACTGACACAGTTAAATAAACATTTGAGGACTGCTGATATATGAATGGCAATATTTAATTGGCAGCAAGAAAAACTGTGATATGATCTATGCTCAGCACTTATTACAAAGAATAATCACACTTTTACCATTTTTGAAATTGCTAGGGCATGGGTGTCTTTTATATTTATACATTGGAATGGCATGTGAAGAGAAAGAAAACATTTAATATTACCGATATTGGGGAAAAAATTGGGGATATGGCTTGCGGTCAAAGTTATGCTGTTTGGAATAGGTTTGAAAAGAGAACATTAAAAAAGGAATTACATCTTCAAACTGCATTCTGTGATAGAACCCAGAATGAACATATAGCTAAAAGAAAGAAGAAACAAAGGGAGTTCCTAATTTAGATACCTAGAATTAAAAAGCATAGGTTAAAAAAAAGATGCAGAAAGAGAAACAGCAATAAAATAGTAATTTTAAGTAATGTAAATATAAAATATATTGTAACTGAATTCAAGCATAAGTAATAACTTCCATTATAAATAGTCTGGTGCAAGAGACATTATTTTAAAATCAGGTGCTTGTCTATTCTTTCTTCAAGCAAGATCAAATGTCCCTCAAAAACATGCACAATAAATGAGGTGACACAATATAACATTTTCAGAGCCTCTCCACAGCTATCGTTATGGAGTTAGGGTTTATTAAAAAAGCGAAGAAAGACGACAGATGACATATATTATAACATATATCCCTGACTAGAGATATCCATTGGATCTAATGCTTTAATAAAAATGATGAAAGTGGTTTCATGGCATAAGCTCCAATCCTTTCATATGTGCACACAACATTAGGACACATGTACAAAAGGGGTGGAGCTTCTATCATGAGTCATGATGTTCTCATTTGCCCCCTTGGCCTTTCTGCAGATACTTCTCATCCTAAGCATTTGAGATCTTTGTTTTCATTAAAACTATAGCTGTATTTCTATCTGCAGATAGAAACTTGACTTTTACTCCCCAAGTGTTTGTTAAACTTGTGAAATGGGAGTGTGATTGCATTCCAAAGAATTCGTTTCCACTTGGGAAGAAAATGTCTGTTCCCTAACATTTTCTTTGTTTAACATCCCCCCCTTAAAAAAAACCAAAGTGTGAAACATTGCAATATTTTTAAAAAACCTCTTAGTTGTATAAAGAGTTCAGATTTATATGTATGTGCTAAATTGTTTCTTGCATCAAACGAGTAGCTAATAAAATGCAAAGCAGTCATAGATCTTCAGAAAGTTATACTATTTTGTAAAAGGTGAGATATCATGTGAATAATTTAATTCTAACACCGTGAATTTTATATACCATCACTTTCTTATGTCATATGCTGTAGATAAATTGCTTGTGTATAATTAAGCTGCATATTTCTGTCTAATCCATATAGAGACAGATTATCTACATTTTCATTTCACTTCACAGAGTTTCTATCAGTTTTGCAGACAGGGAATGTTAATGAGATGCTAAAAAGTAATCAGATGCTACAGGATAATATACATTTACCTTTTTTGTTTCATAGCTATATTTTCATAGATGCTCCCCATGGTGGAATCTTAATTCCAATTTCATATATAGCTGTCACTACAATCAGCATCCCATAATAAGTGAACAGAAATAACCCAGAGGGACAGAAGGTTGGCTATAACATTTGTACATTGTCAGCAATATTCTTCTGAATTGCAGAAAGGTCAGAGAAATCATTTTTATTTTAAGTATTACTTGATACTATTATATTTTATTGTTCCTAGGTTGGGAATTAAAAATGAGCACTAGGTCAAAACAGTAGCAGAATTGCCTCGGTAAAGAATGCTATGCTGAATATAAGAAACAAGATTAAATAATTTGGTTACCAATGTGGCTTCTGTGCCTCTTATCTTTCTCTATCAGATTTGCCAACCTCAAGAGAGCCAAAGTAGTATTATTCAACCACTCCTTCTGTTGTTAATGCTCCTTTTACAACATAGTACAAAATTAACCACTATATCATGCATGAATATTTCTACTGAAATGGGGAACATATTTCAACTTGCACTAATTTCATATTTTTGTTCTTTTGAATGGAGCTGACCTTAAACATAGCTTACATGTGGAATATATGAGTCTGACCCTGGGAAAACCATCTTCATGATCATGGTTTCTCCAGGCAAGTAGAGTAAGTGCTTCTGTCTGACCTGGATCCTGACATATTTCTTTCCAGGTTGCCTCATTTTGTGCCATCATTTGTTCTAGCTGTCCTACTTAAAATTGAAATTTACCAAAACTTTTGGTGATTGCTCCTGCTATATATTTATTTTATTAAACTAATTCATATAGCTGCCTATCTCACAAACAAGCAACCTCACAGAATTTGTACTACAGTAACTATAATAATATATTTTATGTAACACTATTGCATTTTAAAAAGTTTTACTAATAATTTCAAATTATGTATTGTCTTGTTCTCCTTTAGACTGTAATAAAGGTTGTTTTATTTTTATCATATGCACACAGCCTGAAGTGTGAACACAGTTCACACAAATCACTGACATAATATAATTCATAGTTTCCCAGATTCATATAACATTGCAAACTATTATTTGCTGTAAACCATTACCAGACGTTTCTATTTCTTTCCTTAAACAAAGAGGAACAGGGAAGCATATGAAGAAACATGAAGGCATCAGGCTTCTTATACTTATTCTTTTGTTAACAGCAAATCAAATCTTGTCAGAGCAATTTTGTTATTCATTCTTACAGTCAATAAAATAGTGGGTTTTTTTTTTCAGTATTTGAATTTGGAGTAATTTCTGTGTGCTTATATCATCTCTTATAAGAAATCTTATATACTTATTTACTGTATATGAATACATTTATGGATGCCAACTATACTAAAGCCTTTGATTTGGCAAAAGTCCCTTTAATGCCAGTATGAAAAATGGAGGAACATGTTTGAAGTGACAAGAGTAAGGCTTGAAAAGTGTGTAAAGAATAAAGCGGACTATATGGATAAACAAAAACAAGCCTAATGGATAGAAATTGACAGTCATGTCAAGAAATGCATTACTTATCAACCAAATTGTCAACCAAAATGCAATGTAAGACCTACACTAAATACCATGTTCCTTTAACTAGTTTTAGACAAGAAAATGGCACCAATTAGAATTAAAAGTCTCTGCAGTCCACACTTTCACTTAGTCATGGCAATCTTCATTTTGTTGTAATTATGTAACCATCCCTTTGTCTCTCTTCTTCTAAATTTAAAGGTGTTAAAACTCTGTTTATCGTTTTTTCTTTTTTCTTTCTCTAAAGATTAAATCAGTTCCAGTTTAAAAAAATTTCCTCCAATTTTTCTAGCATGTTTCAATAGTCGATTGTTCCAAATTAGTCTATACTAAGATAGATTCCTTAAAGGAATCTCCTTGTCTCCTGTAATTCCTTTACTAGATCTTCTTGCCTCACAAATCCACAGCCGCTGTTTAAGGCTAGGGGTCTTATTAGTAAAAATTCATACTCTGACGTTGTTTCTCGCCAAGGCTGGTGTCACTCACCTGGCTTCAAAGTACATTGTTCTTTACTTCTTCCTCCTGCACATTTTTTTCGGTTTCTCCCAGCTTCGTGGCAGTCACCATGATTGCCGTCCCCTGCCGCCGACTCATAGAGGGTTCCCTCTGACCTCCGAGGAACTTGCCTGTTCCTCTTGGTCATCCGAGGTGCCCTTTTTCTCCCCCCATCCCTGCAAGATGGGTTCAGTCCGAAGACCCATCGACAGCGGTTCGGCAGCTGGGGTTTATGCGGGGCTCATCAGAGCCCGCTATTTTCCCGACTGTCTCATCACAACGCCAAACCGGAAGTTAGATAAAATGATAGGGGGGGTGAAAAAAGAATATGTTGGAAAAATAATTGAAATGAAGCGAAATGAGTATGAAATGATTCTGTATAAAATGAAAAGTGTAATAGATAATTTTTTTAAAAAAAGGTGTAAATTAATAGAGTTTAAGATTTAATGATTTGATGAAATGGGTCCAAGGACTAAGGAATATAGATAGAAATTTGATTTATAAATTGAAATAAAAATAGAGTTGTGCCTATTTGGAAATTAAGATTTGTGGTGACATAATAGTAAGGTAATATTTAGATTAAGAGATTAGAATATTTGTTAAAAATTGGTGTTTTGATTTATATGTTAAAAGGTGTAATAGAGGAAATTTGGGGAAGAGCTAGATAGAATTTTGATTAATAACTGAAATTAAAAATGATGTGTTTATTTGGAAATTAAGATTTGTGGCGATACAATAGAATGGTAAATACCTAGATTAAGATATCAGAATTTTTGTTAAAATGTATGTTTTGATTTTTATCTTAAAAGATGTAATGGAGGAAATTTGGGATAGAGCCTGTCAAAGAAGTGTATGTGATTGTACCTATTTATGACCGGATCAAGACTTCATTCTTAAAAGATGTATTTTATGTTTATGTTTAAAAAAAAAATATTTTCAAAAAAAATACTATATATGCATTGTTTCATATTAAGCCATTCTAATCTACCCCTTAACAATAAAACACTGCATTATATTTGGATATTCAGCTTGCCCAATACCCTCATCAAATGATACCACCAAGCACCTGTAATCACCTTATTTCAGATAGGGAAGATGATCAGTTCAACAATGTTCAAGTCTTCAACAAAAAAACTTCATCCTTCTAGGTATGCCTTTCTCTTCATGTCTGAAATAATTTTAAACATTTACAGGGAAATGAAAGACATGGAACAGAAATATTCCGCATCATCACCATGATATATTTTACAAAAAGGCATATTGTTTTTGAATTTCAGGAAAATATCAAATTGACATAATAATAATTAAATGTGGAATTTTTTTTGTTTATGCCAGTGATTTTTAAAATATCTTCCCAGCACCTCTGGGGTCCTTCAAGACCTTCTCAAGGGTCTTTAAAATCGAAATTATTTGCCAGCCTATGTAGAAAAATAATGCAGTGTTAAAATCTCACCAACCAATCATAAAAAATGGTAGTGGCAGCAAATGCATCAATACAATTCATCCAAGCATAAGATCTTTTTGCATACGCCATCATTTTAAAAGATACTGAAGGAAAAAATATTTAAGAAATGCTAGTCTATGCCTTTCTCAAAATTATGCTCAAAGTAACTCATGAAAATAACCACTTAGTTCTCTCACATGTTTTCTATTATATTCCCCATTGTCTACAGGCCACACAACGGTGACATGGTTAAAAGGGAGAGGGAAAGACTTGGTCTGTATTCATTCATTCATTCGTTCGTTAACACTCTTTTTCCTTTCTTTAAGGAATCCACTACTAAAAGCAGATAACGGAATATGTATATGAGATTAACAATTTAAAGCAGTACTCTCTAACATCACACTCAAAACTTCCAGGATTCCAGATAAATGGGTCCCATGACATAGTATTTTAAATTCTAGGAGAGCTAATATAAGGTAATGGCCTTAGGCCTGCTGCTATGACAAATTAAAATGTCTAGATCTGCCTAATTTGAAAATAATAATTCTACATTTACATAATCTATTACGGAACTCAGATATGTAATCGTTGAGGGTTAGGAGAATTACCTATAATATGAATTAAAATAATAGAAGTAGCAAAAAAAAAAAAAAGATGGATTAATGTGAAAAATGACATATTCACAAGGTTTTATATCAGAGTTAAAAATTACAAGGTGCTCCCGAAAACATACAACAGTTTCTCTATTATTTTCTGAAAATGTATTCTTCTGGCTGAATCATTGTAATGGAATGTGGGAATGACCTTGGTGAAAGAGGAGGGGGAGATGCTGCCTAGTAAACAGACAAGAGAGGCAGGAGCTCCCAGTAGTTTCACAGTAAAAGAAAGAAATTTAGAAAGGGCCCATCCTAAAGGATCAAGCAGATAAAAGTGGCAGTGAGAAGTTTTGTGCTTTCAGACTTGCGAAATTTTGTTAATGTACCCATACAAATAAAGTAGATTTTGCTCATCTAGTCAAGTGTTTCCTGTCTGGTTTACTCAGGAGGGCTGACAATCACAGACGTGATCTGAATGTATTGTTGAAGTTGTAATAATGCTTACAAAGAAGTTTATTGTTAGTTTAACAAATTAGTATCTTCTGTTCTTCCAGTTACCACACACATACCAAAAATATTTGTCAGCAGCTTTCTAGTGAGGCCACCCTGAAACTCCAAACAAGATGACAAAGACAAATTATAGATCAAGAGATGGGGAGCGAGATGTAGCCAACAGAGGCTTCAATTTCATCTCTGATTTAAATATATTTAATTGCCATTAATTTTAATAATACTTAAGCATATAATTACATGAAACACTGCACTTGTTGGATTAGTTCACTAGCATCCATAGTCTTTACTGAATATTAATATACAAATAGTATAGCAAAGAAAGCACAATAATGAATTGAAAAATACAGAAACCAATAAAAATTCAACCACACATTGTGCCATAAAACCAGATTTGGCTTTGAACTAAAAAATCAATTGTTTAACTCTTCCCCTATAATGCAGAATGTTGTTTTAATGAGGGCAGCTTTCTACAGTGCCCAGGGAGGAAGTTGAAAGGAAGGTCTAAAAGGGGAAAAATCAAGGAACTTACATTTTATACTGTTGCATTCCTGCATGAATGAATATACCAATTCAGACGAGTCACATCCCTTTATAAAAAAAACCACACACACACACATCCCTAATGTATGCACATAGGTATGTTATTGTCTTGAAGTTTTCAACCTAGCAAAACAGCATGAAGTCAGGATCAAAGTTGGGCAAATAGAATATTTATTTATTTATTTATTTATTTATTTATTTATTTATTTATTTATTTATTTATTTATTTATTTATTTATTTATTATTCAAATTTCTATACCGCCCTTCTTCTTTCGGACTCAGGGCGGTGAACAGCCAAAATAAAACATTTATACATAAAGTACGATTAAAAATAGATTTAAAATAATTAAATTTGGCCCATAGTTTAAAATTCATCAATTTAAAATCCATATCAAAATTTAAAATCAACCATAAATATATATATCTTATAGCCAAATCATATATCTTATAGCCAAACTAGATTTTAGCACTTGCTCTCCACATGGACAGCTGGTCAATATTAAATAATACTCACAAAGATCTTTGGAAAATAAAATAAGTGTCAGACAACTGAAGACAACTTCCATTCTTTTCAGGAAGGAACACTTTTTCTAACTTATGAAGGGGAAGCTATCAAATGCATCAATAGCATTTTTCATTTTTAGATGCTGTAATAAATATATTTTTCATTTTAATTTACAAAAGTTGGGTAAAAAACACTGTCATCAATATGTGGTTTTAGTAAGACTAATGTTAAGTGTTTTGCAAGTTGACAATCAAAGCAGAATGTAATTTTTATAAAACATTCAACTAAAAAGATAGTTGGGCATTCACTTGAGTATATAGTTCCTAACCTGGAAGTTATACCAAAACTCTAAGATCAGAATAAGATTTGATCCACAAGGTCTAATTTCAGACACATTCCCTTTACACAGGGGAGTCAGGCAGGGATGTATTTTAGTTCCCTCTCTATTCAATATATGAGCATCAACTCATTAGCAAAGAATTTTCAGATCCAAACTTCCATCCACTTGTTTCTCTGCAGATGATACAGCCATTATCTCAAGGACTCAGATAGCCTTAGATATGCCCTCAAAAGCTTTGTGTCTTATTGCAGTAAAAATCACCTTGCCTAAACTTTTAAAAGACCAAAATAATGATTTTGCTAAAATACAGGAAGCTTGAGTAACAAAAGATCAGGAAATCAAGCATGTGAGGTGGTATTTTTTAAAATATTTAGGCATTGCCATTCAAAACTCCTGGAATAAATATCTCAGTGTGTTGGTTGTATGGGTTCAAAAAAGCTTTTCAGTCATTCTAAGATTCTTCTATATAAAAGGTAGAGAATGGATCCATGCATCTTTCAAATTTTTTACAGCAAAATTCCTGACTCAGTTGCTATTTATTTTATTTATTTATTGGAAAACAGAAATGAGAACAAGAATAAGAGAATAAAAATACAATGACAGGGCCGATAGGCACTTATGCACACCCCCTCTACTGACCACTTAAGTATGAAGTAAGGTCCATGGAAGTCAATTTGTGACTGAAATTGTGAAAATTTGTAGCTAAGACAACTGAATCAGGTAGAGCATTCCAGAGTTTGACAACTCTATTACGGAAATCATATTTATTACAGACAAGTTTAGAACGATTTACATTGAGTTTAAAGCGGTTGTTCACACACGTATTATTGCGATTAAAACAGAAAAAGTCATTTATAGGTAAAACATTACTACATATAATTTTGTATGCAATACCTAGGTCGACCTCCAGCAACTAAGTTATCCAAACCGAGAATTTTGAGCCTCGTAGCATAAGGAATTCTACTGTGTACAGAAGAGTGCAAGACTTTTCTCGCTATATTGTTCCCAGCTAGGCCCTTTCTAAACTAATTTTTTCAATTTTTGTTTGGGAAATTGTTATAAATTTTTCAAAGGTTTTCAATTTTTGGATTATGTGGGTGTTTTAATGCTATGTTTAGTTTATATATGTCCTGATTTTTCTTGTCATCTGATTATTTTATGAAATAAATTTTATCTATCCTCCTAGATATGAGAAACAGTAGACTGGCCCAAGGTCACCCTTCTGGCTTTCATGCCTAAGACTCACTCTAACATCTTAATTAAAGTATTAGTGTGTGTTTTTATTATATTGTATGATTTTCTGAGTATTGTAATAGTGTGGATATTTAAACTTGGATTTTCCAAATCTTAATTTAATAGTCTATTAAATATATCACATTGGTTTTCAGTTTTTAATGTATTGTTTTCCTAGGCAAAATATATATTTTATACTATATTACATAACTGTATCATGGTACTAGCCAAAATAACCAAAATTGTCATTAAATCTTTTTCCTGGAGCAAAATATGTTCTTAGCAATTTTGGGGACTCCTCTGTTTTTTAAATGATTAGGTCTCATAATTGCAAAAGGAAATCTGATGGCAAAATGGAAGAAAATTTAGCATATATGTATGCTTCTCTAATTATAAAGTTCTAACAAGAATAACATACCAAAGATAAATTCAACTTTCACATGCTGCTACATAATATAGTTATGTGGAAGTCTAGTGTTAAATGAAACTTTCATTAAATCTCAATTAAATGAGATTATTTATAGCAATAATATGTAAATTAATAAATAGGCATATTTGTTTGCATTTAGTTCATGATCTGTACAGAATACGTTCCTCCCATTGTTTTTTTGTGCCTTCAAGTCAGTGTTGACTCCTGGAGATTGCCTGGCCAGGTCCCTGCAGTGTTCTCGGCAAGATACCAGAAGTAGTTTGCCAGAACCTGCTTCCTAGGCCTATTAGAGACCCACTCATGGTCTCCCTGTTTCTAGCCTGGTACCTTATAGGCTCCCATAAATTACCCATCATATACCAGGAAGCAAATGGACACAACGTAAGTTGAATCTTTTACAAAATGAGCATCTCTAGAATTCACAGATTTCTTCTGTCTGTTATGTCATTTTCCAAACAGCTACAGATCAGAGCTCCAACAGCTTTTCAAAAAGCCTTCAGGCTCTAGAGAAATAAAACTCAGCAAAAATTAAATCTTTTCCATTCCTTCAAAGGAAACCACCAAGAAAAGGACATTTAATATGCTAACTGTAGTCTAATTTAAATAGTTGAAGAAAATAAGCATTTTCAATTCATTTTACCACGGTTATTGAAACCCGGACATTTTGACCAAAACTGTGATCATAGTTTAAAGTATTATATTTCTAGTATGTAAATGAGAACCATAATTAAAAAGTTAACAATATTCAGAAACACTAGAAACTTAAGTTCTATCTATGCCATTCTCTCTTCATGAGTGCTGATTCTATGGACGTTACCTCAATAGCAATAGCATATAGACTTATATACTGCCTCATAGTGCTTTCCAGCACTCTCTGCACAGTTAACAATGTCAGGATATTGTCCCCAACTGGGTCTTCTGGGTCTTCATTTTATCGAATTCGGAAAGATGGAAGGCTGAGTCAACCTTGAGCCTATCCGGATCGATAGGCTGTCCTCCTTGCTGTGGACAGAATTAGTCTGCAATACTGCATTGTAACCATTGCACCACCAGGATGGTGCAATGGAATGACCATGAAGGTGTAATCATAGTTGTGCAACATTTTGGGTCGGAAGACAAAAAGTACTTCAAAGCACATGGGAGGGCAAATGGTGCAATTCATAAGCAGCCCTTATTATCTAGAAAAAAGATCAAGACTATTTTAAAGAGTCACAAACATATTTTTCTTCCTGTGTTCTACAAAGAATATGTTACTTTCAAGTACAAAGCATTTCACAGGACTACTAATCGTATCAAAGTACATAAGTCAGCTACAAGCCTATAGAATAATTCCAATTCATAAGGAAAACTTTCTTCATGCTGCCTTCAATAAGTAAATATTACAGCTGAGTTCACACAAACATTAAACCTAGGTTTACAAAACACAAATGCTATATTCTCATTATGTGATAATATAAAAAAATACACAAAGAAATAAACCCTGCTATTGCTAACTGTAAGAAGCTGTTCACACATAATGCTAAGATGATATTCAATAATAAACACTCCAAATTAATTGTAACCTACATTATTAGATAATATTAACCTTTCCTATAGATTGGGTTAGAGATAGAATGCATGAAAAAATTTGCTAGAGTCACAGATCACTCAAAGCACTGAATGCAGCTCAGAAATAAAATGTCAGAATGCACTATGTCGCACAGCAATGAGGAACATGAGCCAAAAATGGTAAAACAAGGATATCAGCCTGTCAATCAAATGCAGGTTAGTTTGCTCTACTGTATTTCCTGTAGTGACCTATTGTTGTGAAAGTTGGACCTTAAAAAAGCAAGACAAAGCAGGAAGAAAATGGACTTGTTTGAGTTGTGGTGCTGGAGAAGGTTCCTGTGTATTCCTTGGACAGAAAAGGTGACTAACAAGCAAGTATTGGAGTGCATAACACCAAACGTCACTGGAAGGCAAAATCACAAAACTTAGTTTGACCATGTCATGCATGGGAATTCACTGGAGAAAGCAATTATGGTTGGAAGAGTTAGTGGTAAAAAGGAAACCAGGCCACCAAAGAACACAGTGGCTGGACATCATCTAAGTCAGAATATAGAACAATTCAAAGTAATGCAAATTTGGAAAATGTGGAGAACTGCCACAGAATTGGCAAGAGTCAGACATGACTGAATGGATAACATCATCATCACCATAGATCTGTGATGGCGAACCTGTGGCACGCGTAGCCATATCGGTGGACACACGAGCTCAGTGGTAAGTTGGCAAATAGGCCATTTCCAGCCTCTGGAGGCCTCTGGGGGGGGGGTGAGGAAGGCCGTTTTCGCCCTCCTGAGATTCCTAGAAAGGTTCTGGAGCCTAGGGAAAGAGAAAAACTGGCCTACCGGGCCATCATGTGCCAGGAGTGGGCATGTGCAGGGGCGGGGTGTATAGTGTCAGGTTTCGATGTTGTCTCAATTAAAATTGCATTTTCCAAACAAATAGTCTTTGATGAAATCTTTCATTTATTAAGCACGACAATCTGTCCCCGATTATGTCGTGCTTAATAAATGAAAGATTTCATCAAAGACTATTTGTTTGTAAAATGCAATTTTAATTGAGACGACATCGAAACCTGACAGAAAGCCAACACTGACTTCCTGACCCCAAACCTTCTCTTTCCGTTCCCCAATTCTCTGTGTCTCATTGGTCACCTTCCAAATCACTCTCCCCATATCTACTACTTCAGCTCCCAGGAATGTCCCCCCTCCCAACCCATCTCCTAGGGAATATTATCTTCAGGGAAAATAAGTAGGTGAAAAGTCAAGTGTCCTCTTGCCAGCTGCCCCCTCTTCTCGTCCTTATGTCAGCACTGGAACGAATGTAGTTTGAAGTGCTGACACATAGAATTATGAGTGTGGGAACATGCACATGCGATCCCCCCATGCTCCCCCTACTCCTGGCATGCGATGGCAAAAAAGTTAGCCATCACTGCCATAGATTATGTTAACTTCCCTTAAAGCTGATAGGTATTGAAAGTTTCCCCAGCTGGAAAGAAAACATCTAAAATATCAATAATTCAGAAGTTTTTTTTGTTTGTTTATGAACATACATATGGTAAAACATCATTTTAATGGATTAACTGGGAGAAGGTATCCATTACCATATTGTCCACTGAATCAGCATTATGCAAATGAAATAAATGCCATGGGTATTTGTCATTTGCATAATGCTGTCATTTATGACTCCACCATCTTTTTAGAATGAACCCCTGGCATGCTATTTAGAAAACAGTCATTGATCCATTAAAAAAAAGGCACAAATTCCAGGACCACAGTAATAAAGATAGCTTTTGCCTCACTATGTTTGAATACAACTTTCAAGTTTAAAAATTAATATTACATACTGAAACAGAAAAACAGCAGGAAGTACAATGGAACAATGATGAAAGCTTTAAAATATTCTCAAAGCAAAAGAAAAAACTAATTACATTATATCGAAGCACCCTATTTTAAAACAATAGGCTTCTTAATAGTTTTTGGAAAAGCATTAATGATGAAACAAAACTGGCATTTTTGGAAGGAGATTTGAGCGCTCAGTTGGAAGCAGTTCTCCAGTATCATTGACAAAGATATTTTTCATTTACTGGTACTTATCCTTTCTACTAAAAATACCATATACTGAACTTGGGATCTCTGTGGGCAAAGCAAATCTTTTTGTTACCACTGTTCCCAGCAATCATAAAACCATATTACAAGACTTTGGACTCATAGTCTGGGAAGCTAGTAATCCAAAGTGTTTATTTTAAATTTCCTACATTCATGAAGCCTGTCTTCTGTCAACCCTTATCTAGATAAGATGTTGTTCACATCCTATTTCTAGTCTAGTGATGTTAACAACAGGGCAAGAGCTGTGTTGCCTAGGGCTACAGAGTCAATGGTTATAAAGGCTTTTGTTGGCACTGGGACATGTTTCAGACTGCATAATTACTGTTCTTAAGCTTTCTCATGTGCCGAGATTATTAATTAACACATCTTTCAAATGTAAACAAATGAAATGCTTGACTTGAAAGTCTGGTTTCTAGGCAGGTAAAAGGACTGAATGAAGATTTTTCACAAACGGATGCAGACCCAGGTACTTGCTGTAGAACAGGATAACAGAACATGTGGGGTTGATAGAATGTTGAGTAGTAAACTTCCAAATGCATATAGAAAAATGAAAGGAAAATCTTCAAATAACCTTCTAGGTGTGAACAGAAAAAAAAACTTTAATTTTTAATACTAATCATATATCATAGAATAGAATAGAATAGAATAGAATAGAATAGAATAGAATAGAATAGAATAGAATAGAATAGAATAGAATAGAATAGAATAGAATAGAATTCTTTATTGGCCAAGTGTGATTGGACACACAAGGAATTTCTCTTTGGTGCATATGCTCTCAGTGTACATAAAAAGACAAGATACATTCGTCAAGAATCATAAGGCACAACACTTGATAGTCATAGGGTACAAATAAGCAATCAGGAAACAATCAATATAAATATAAATCATAAGGATACAAGCAACAAAGTTACAGTCATGCGGTCATAAGTGGGAGGAGATGGGTGATAGGAACTGTGAGAAGACTAATAGTAATGCAGCCTTAGTGAATAGTTTGACAGTATTGAGGGAATTATTTGTTTAGCAGAGCGATGGCGTTCGGGAAAAAAAAGTTCTTGTGTCTAGTTATCTTAGTGTGCAGTGTTCTATAGTGTTGTTTTGAGGGTAGGAGTTGAAACAATTTATTATTATTTATTTTATTTATTTATTTTATTAAATTTGTATACCGCCCTACTCCCGAAGGACTCAGGGCAGTGAACAGCCATGAAATAAAACATATAAATACAAAATTTAAAATAGAGATAAAACAAGTTAAATAAATTTGGCTGAACCATATTTAAAACCCCAATAATTTAAAACCAAATTTAAAATTCCCATTTAAAAGAGGAGAAGTTTAGGTCAGGCCGGCTTGCTGGAATAGGAACGTCTTAAGCGTGCAACGGAAGGTACGCAGATCCGGAATCCTCCGTATTTCAGGGGGGAGCTCGTTCCAGATAGTAGGTGCCCCCACAGAGAAGGCTCTCCCCCTGGGGGCCGCCAGTCGACATTGTTTGGCCGACGGCACCCGGAGGAGCTCCTCTCTATGGGAGCGTACTGGTCGGTGGGAGGCTATTGGTGGTAGCAGGCGGTCCCATAGATAACCAGGTCCTAAGCCATGGAGCGCTCTAAAGGTGATGACCAAAACCTTGAAGCGCACTCGGAAGACCACCGGGAGCCAGTGCAGCTCGCGCAGGAGAGGCGTTACATGGGAGCACCACGTCGCTCCCATCACCACCCGCGCGGCCGCACTCTGCGCCAGTTGGAGCCTCCGAGTGCTCCTCAAGGGGAGCCCCATGTAGAGAGCGTTACAATAGTCCAGACGGGAGGTGACGAGGGCATGAGTGACCGTGCGTAACAAGTCCCGATCCAGAAAGGGACGCAACTGGCGGATCAGGCGAACCTGATGAAAAATCCTCCCGGTCACGGCCGTCAAGTGCTCTTCTAAAGACAGCTGTGAATCCAGGAGGACACCCAAGTTGCGAGCCCTCTCCATGGGGGCCAATGCTTCGCCCCCAATAGACAGCGATGGCACCAGCTGACTATATCGGGACGTCGGAAACCACAGCCACTCGGTCTTGGATGGATTGAGTCTGAGCCTGTTTCTCCCATCCAGATCTGTACGGCCTCCAGACACCGGGACATCACTTCAAGGGCATCGTTGGGGTGGTCTGGGGTGGAGATGTACAGCTGGGTGTCGTCAGCGTACTGATGGTACTCCACCCCGAAACCACGGATGATCTCGCCCAACGGCTTCACATAAATGTTGAACAAAAGGGGCGAGAGGACCGATCCTTGTGGCACCCCACATATAATTTATGTCCAGGAGGCGAGGGATCTGTAAATATTGTGATATTATGAATGGATGGATGGATGTTTATTATGGCCTTTGATTAATAATTTGATATTAAAATAAATTTAAACTTTATAAAATTATCAATTTGCGTAGATATTTAAATATATGCAGGTAGCCCTCAACTTACAACTGCAAATCCAAACTTTCCATTGCTAAGTCAAGTGAATTTTGTGCCATTCTATCTTGCCATAGTTGTTAAGTAAAATCACTGTAGTTGTTAAGTTAGTAGCATATTTGTTCAGTGAACCTGGCTTCGTTTGTTTGTTAGAAGGTCACAAAAGGTGATCACATGACCCTGAGACATTGCAACCTTCATATATACATGCCAGTTGCCAAATGACCAAATTTTGATCATGTGACCTATGGGATCGTAAGTGTGAAAACCGGTTATAAGTCACTTTTTTCAGTGCCATTGTAACTTTGAACACTAAATGAATGGTTGTAAGTTGAAAACTACTTGTAAAATGTCCAGAGTTTCCCTTTCATTAGGCACATAACAAATTCTGGGAGTTTATGATTATCCAGTGGCATCAAGGCTTAATAGACATTTGACTATATATTTTCTTTGCCAATCTTCAAATCCAGATTTATATGGAGAAGAGACCCCTAGATGTGTTAGAGCTATCAGATCTGGCCTGCAAAAATCTAAATGACCACCAGATAGCAGCAAAAGTGTGTTGATGAACAATTCCAATTTAAATAAAATACTGAGATTTGATAAGTTTTTTGCATCATGTATTTGGGAAAGCTCTGAAAGCTTTGGAATTTTAGTTACTTGTAACCAATGGGACAGGGTAACTTAATAAGCATGTGAATCTGCCTAGTACTGATTGAATAAACTGTCCCTTTTTAACACCAGCCTGCATTGTATCCTGTTAACCAATCAGGATTCAAACAAATAATTGACCAGCTTCATATATTCCAATTCAATTCAACCTTTATTGTCAATGCACAACACGTGTACAATGAGATTGGCTTTATATATTCCACAAAACCATTTGAACTGTTTTAGTTTGAAATAAAGAAAAAAGAAAACTTAGCTAAATCTACTTTTCACTAATATCATTAACATTAGTTAACCTTTATTCTTGAAACTTAACTTTGCTTCCATTAAGTCCATATGCTGTTTCATACACCGTATTTTGTTCTTTACAGTTGCATAACAAATGCAGTGTTATGGACAGCATGTTATGCAGCCCCATTCTATTTGGACAGTTCAGATTGAATGAATTATGTGACTCATAGTTAACAAATGAGCTAAATAAGAAAAACTATAATGCTGGCCATCATAGACAATAAGACAAGGTTTCTTGTATCATAAGAAATAGTCATAACTCTCTTTTTTACTGGGCAATTGTTTTACATACTTGAAAATGTTCCTACGTCTCTTGAACAAAAAGGATTTTTTTCCAACTCAAGAAAGCTATGCTTTGTTTCAGTGAGCAGGAGAATTGGGATTTTTTCCAGGAACTGTTTAATATCTTAAGAGAGTAATTTTTACCCTCAAGTGTGCCAAGAAAATTGTTATTTAAAGGTTGAGCGAGTTTTCCTGTGGTGTCATTCTTAAAAGCATTTGACTTTAGTTGAATTTAATTCTCTGACTTTAATGAGAATAAAAAAAAGAACAACCAGAATTGAATTGTACAAGTTCTGTATTAGTATTAATGTTATTGTTAAAAGGGAAAAAACTTACTTTGTTTTGTGCACCTCAAAATGCATAACCAAACATTCTGCACTAAAAAGTTGTAAAAGGTTTTCTTTTTTAGATATAAACATCATAAATATGCATTTAAAAAATAATGAGCTTTCAAAAATATGATATGCACATGTTTTTTTTTTTTAAAAAATCATCTATATTCTTAAACATCTAGCTTGTAAAAGAAATTGCAATGAAACCAGTTATCAGAAGAGGGCAGATGGGAGAAAGAAAAATATTTTTCCCCCCTTGTCTTAAATCCTGGACTTTCAACAAGTAACACCATATAATTAGATAAACATTATCCAGATGGTTGTTTCCGCGGCACTTTATATTACACCAGTCAATAAAATCCTAAGTTAAATTTCAGCAGGAAAAGACATGCAATAAGATTGGACACTTTTATTTTAAAATCTTAAAGCAGAAAAAATAACTACATTATAAATAAATTCTCGATTTCAAATTACTATTACCTCAAGCCATTTTTGAATAGTTATGAACTTAGAAAAATATTGCTGAAAGCATAATACGACTCCCTACTTCCTTCTTAAATGAATCTTAATTTAAGACTGAGATACAGCAAAACCCATTCAAGCCCATTCATGCCAAGAGGAATTTCAAAGAGTACTAGGACTGCAACTTATATTTCCCCGAGGAAGCAACATAATTTGACAGTTCAAATCTATATATATTTACTCAGAAGTAGATCTCACTGAATTTAATTAGGCCTACTGCAAAATAATTACTCTTATGAAAGTAAAGATAAAAGTTGTCCACCTGGGGTGATGTAAAAAGCTCCATCTTTCTTTGACTGCTACTGAAAGATGCCTTCATATCTGAGGAGTTCTTTATTTTCTGTTCAGGGATGAGGTCACTTTACTTATCTTGCATACTGCTTAGCAGATAAATGTCCTTGGTGAAACTAACACATATCGATTTATCACATATAAAGTAATGCTACTTATCATAATCTATCAAAGTACCCAGGCTGAATCTCACATCAAAACATTAAAAAAGCACTGGACAAATTTGAGACAGGATATCTCAGAGAAGGTGCACACAAAGAAGATTCCGGATATAATACCCGGAGGTAAAATGCCCTTCTTACCGAGCCACAATTTGCTACATTTTCCAAGCACTCTATGCCAAAACCAAACAAACCATATTATGACTTAGTGCAATTTGATATGGAACCTAACCTAATATTTGTATGTCCAATCCTAGAATAAAAATTGTTAACATTACATCAATGGATGAATTTTATGCCCCGTCCCATATTTTCCTAAATTTATATTGCATATCTTTTGAAAGTTACAGATCATATACCTTAATATTATAGTCATCACATATAATGGTTTAAATCCTTGCAACTGATATCAAAATTCATAAACATTGTAGTGTTCACTCCCTATAAAAGGCACATTAATTTTCAGCACCATGACACATATAAAACAGCTACCTTGAGGTAATTCTTTTTTCCAGCACCAACAATACTTGTGTTGGGTGCTATTTATATTTTTGCAAATGATGTCACCTTCAGCACTTCTCCCACAAGAACAGATAAAAATAACGCTTTGTAAAATATTTGGCAAATAAGAGTTTTAAACCACTTGCTAAATATGAAGTAATACGGCTTGAGACTGGGAATGCAATTTCATTTAATTTTTTTTTACTGCTTTAATAAAGAAAATCTAAACAAATCCCTCCTTTGAACAAATTTAACAAAGTATTTTCCACTGTTCTCTCATCTTTTTGAGAAATAGTATGTACATAAAAATATAGAAATAAATGTTTTTCCTGGAATAAAAATTTTAAATAGTTTATGATTTTTTTTCAGGGTATTTGTCTCTCTCTGGTTCACCAAATTTCCCTATCTTCTCTGCTAAATGAATTTATAACCTTTATACTGGGGAATTATATACTATTCTAAGCTGGGTAGTATGAAAATGATATTTTAAGCAAGGCAAACAGGAAGGGTACATTATTAGCCCTTCCTTTTCCTTCCCAGAGTTTTATATCCAAAGCAAGTAATCCAAAGGTTCTGTGAGTAATCTCATTCAACCTTCAGAATGCACTAGAGTTACCTAATAATGGAATCTGGAATCTGTTTTTAAAAGAAAAGAACAACAACCTTTTCCAGTTAGAGAAGATAACTTGGCAGATTGTCTTGGTTTTATGTGCCAATCAAGGTGAAAGGTTGGGACGACAACATTCTTACTACATGTTTCTTCTAAGGAAATAAAAGCAGTGGAGTAAATATGCTGAACTTTTGTTCATTAAAATAAAAAGGAAACACCTTGAAGATAATAAAATTATTGCAAAAGTTTACATAACAGCTTTTGGCTATTGCTAGAAAGAATTCATCCTTCAACCCTTACAATGAAAAACACAGACCTGGTATCATTTTAAACTTAGCTTTAGGGCCAAAATAGTGATTATGAAGAAATACTGAATTTTCTGCTACAAATTTGCATGTTGATAAATGTAGATTATAGACTATAGATTCCCTTTCATGCTGTTTCTTCCTTTTTGCCTGAGTTCTTTTACACCCAGAGATATCAAGAGCAGGGGTGTCAAACTAGCAACCTGCGTGCCAGATGCATTACATGCTGGCCCCAGCCCTGCCCAGTTTAGCGAAGGGGAAAAAAGTCCTGTTACATCACATGACGTCATCGTGATGACGTGAGTTTGATACACTGATCAGGGATGAAATGTAAAATCTGTTACTACTGGTTCTGTGGGCGTGGCTTGGTGGGGGTAATGTGACTGGGTGGACGTGGCCAACTTTTTTTTTAAAAAAAACCTTTTCAAAGCATTTTTTCTAATGCTTTGAAAAGCCTCTCTGCCGATCAGGGAACTCAGCTGGGATCATCAGAGACTTTTCAAAGCATTTTTTTTACTACCTCTTCGGCCAAGAATTTGCAGAAAAAAATGCTTTGAAAAGTCTCTGATGATCCCAGCTGAGCCATGCGATCATAAGAGGCTTTTTTCTTTTTACTTTTAAAAGCATTTTTTCATCGGAAGAGGTTGTAGAAAAAATGCTTTTAAAAGTAAAAAAAAAAAGCCTCTGATGATCCTGCAGCTCAGCTGGGCATGGTGAGGGGGGGCAGGGATTTTTGCTACCCTCTGAACCACCCGCCACCATCACTACCGGATCGGGCCATCCGGTCCGAACCGGGAGCATTTCACCCCTGCCCTGATCAACAGGAACATCTTTTACTTGGTTCATAAATTGCTTCCCTATAGTATTCCCATTAATACAATATCACTGTGGCAAATTTGAGTTTAGGTACACAATAATATGTAAAGGTTCCCTTTTTCTGTTTAAAAATCATAATAATAGATAAAAAGGGGCTTCAAAAATATTTTACATTACTTAATTAAAATTAAAGCTGTTTCCTCCTTTTGTTCAAATTTCATGAAGTAGGAAAAAAGTATGATTGTATTTCTATTAAAAATCAGCCTTATCCAGACAATTCTTCTGGAATTATGTTCCAGTCATTTTCTTAGAAAAATGAGCCATAAATATTAAATCAAATTTATTCAGGTTATCTCTCATTTACATGGTTGAATGAGTCTAAAGTACAGAGATTTATTACTTGTAAGTAGTAAATGTTTAATTTATTCTTTTCACTACTGTTAGGATGAATACAAGCAGTGTTTTGAATGGTTTTAATATAATGAACCACTTAAGTTATTAAGAAAAGTTACTTCTGAAATTATAAATAATCTTTAAGATATTGTTTCTGTTACAGTTACATATTATCCAACTTAAATGCAGAGGTGATACAATCTTCGTCAGGAATAATGAACCCGTATTCTCAAAATAAGCCAACAAGTATTAGGGCACTTCCCCCTTCTCAAACTTTAACGGCATTTTATTACTCATTTATCTAATTTGCTCAGAGCTCCTTTCACACACATCCCCCCAAAAACCCAGTCCCACACAATTTTTATTGCAGAAAACAAGCACAGAATCAGAAATTGTTCAGTACATTTTAAAAAGATATTTGCCTTGTTTTTGATGCATAAGATCCTATTCAAACTAAGTCAAAACAGCAATTTTTGAATAATTGCCCTACAGAAAGCAATTTTCAGTCTATGATAGGTAATTTTACTTACTACCTCTTGGTCTTTGAAGCAAACTATCCCCTGAGAATACTCTAAAGGTATCAGACATATGTATTTTTTAGAACTGAGCATCAAAAGACTGTTTTTATTAACAAATGTGTGCTCAAGAGCAATGGTTCTCTTAAGGCAAAAATATTTCTTCGATCTAAACCGCTTACGACAGTGAACAGTGCCAAAGTTCTGGAAACAGAAAAGCTTGACGAACTTCTTGTTGATGAAACAAACAGTTAAAATACTATATCTGTACTGGTAAGTATTGTACTAAAGTTGATGGGTAGTAATACACATAGTTCTTGACTTACAACCATTTGTGTAGTGACCATTTGAAGTTACAGCAGCACTGAAAAAGTGACTTAAGACAGTTTTTTATACTTACAACTATTGCAGCTTCCCCATGGTCACATCATCAAAATTCAGATGCTTGGCAACTGGTTTATAGTTACGACATTTGCAATATCCTAGGATCTTATGTACACTCTGCAACCTTCTGACAAGCAAAGTCAATGGGGAAAGCCAGATTCACTTAACTGCACTTAACTCTGCAGTTGTTACTAACTTAACAACTGCAGTGATTCACTTAACAACTGTGGCAAGATCATAAAATGGGGGCAAAACTCACTTAACAAAAAAAAGTTTGGGTTCAATTGTGGCCATAAATCGAGCACTACCTACATAATATGAGATACATATATTTCAGAGAAAGAATCTTTTATATTGATCATTCTCTCTTATGCTGCCTCAACTTTCAACTCTATACAAAATGAGAAGCAACTTTTAAATTCTCTTTTCCAAGATCTACAATTAATTTATAATTATATTTTTGAGGGAATACAAAAGCTTATATTTCATCTGCTTTAGGATTGGAATGGTTAGTTGTTTGACACGATTTGGATTGTTTGCTCAGGTACAGATTTGATTTGCTATTTTTAAGTTGATATGGGCCCTTTGGTTTTAGTAAACAAAGAAGTTTAATCATTTTCAGGCTTTCAATAATTACAAATGTGAATGGGAGTTTCCCAGTCCCATAGCACAATGTTATTGCAGTCATGCAACGTTGCAATATAACCAACTTTTGGTGTCTTTTAGAAAAGTATATAGTTAGATGAAAACCTGTTCATACCTTCACCTCAACTGAGAGAAAAGCAAATCCTTTATTTTACAAATAACATATTTAGCTTTCAAAAAATATTACAATTCACACACACAATTCCTACAGTTTTAAGGTTCAGTCTTACACATAGTTGAAAATACTTAATTTTATTGAACTGGAGTAACTTCAGATTAGGCATTAAATCAATTGTGCAGACCTTCATGCAAAGATTTGTTTTGGAGCACAGAGAGATGCATATATTAAGGAATTAACTGAATTTCTTTAAAATAGCGATATCTTTTTTTGGCATTGTAAAGCTGCTATGTAATTCCAGGAAAATATATATTTAGTTTACTGAGTTGCTTATAGGTATTAAATGCATGCTCCTGCACGTTCTGAAGCAGCTTTCCACATTCTCAGCTGAAATTCTTCACAGCTTTAACATACAGGAGTGCACTTTTAATATTTAATATGCAGAAAAAAGAAAATGAAGCCTACTTATAATAGCCAGACAAATTTTGTTTGTAGAATTTCCATGTGTTAAAACTTATGGCTCCAATACATAAAAAGGTAAAAATCCAACTATAATAACATTAGAGAAATGCGAGTGAACATTTCTTTGACCTGCTGTTTCTTTCTCCATAGCTAGTCTCTCCCATATAATTTTCAACCAACCAAAATCACCTCTATACTGAAATTCAGTGAGAAAAAATGAACTCACAGGGAGAAGTGGTGAAAGAAAGCAGTAAGTATAGCTATGCATCTCTCAAGTATTCATCCCCTTTGCTGTCAAAACAGGATGCCATCAACTATTTTGAACTACCTTGTACTATATGGTGGATTCTGGATTGTTGTATATTGTTGGATGGCACTCACTGTTCCTCATTATTGGCTATGTTGTCAAGGTGTGATAGGAATTGGAGTTCATCAGGATCAGGCTTGACAGCATATTTTGCCAACCCTGCTGGGCATGAATGCTGTTCTTCTCAGTGCAGTCACAAGAATTTTACAAACCTCTCTAAGCGGTTCACAGAGTCAGTATATTTATTTATTATTTATTTATTTATTTATTTATTTATTTATTTATTTATTTATTGGTTCGATTTATATGTCGCTCTTCTCCAGAGACTCAGGGCGGCTTACAATGCGTTAAGCAATAGCCTTCATACTTTTGTATATACCTGCTTAGTAAGGCTTTCGTCCCCCCCAAGCAGTGTTCTTTTTATACAAAGTCAGCTGATTGCCCCCACAATCCAGGTCCTCATTTTACCTACCTCGAAAGGATGGAAGGCTGAGTCAATCTTGAGCCAGTCAGAATTGAATTGCAGTCAGCAGAATTAGCCTGCAATACTGCACCACCATGGCTCTATAATACCGTTAATCAGCACTTCTTTCAAAATAAATGAAATTTTAGAAAAAGTATATAAGCTAAATCAAAAATTCTTCATTGTTTTAAAAGATGCAGGAATTACTACAGGTATCTTGGGATTACCTCTCCAGGTTGATCTTCCTATATTTAAAACACCACTTGCTTTATAAGATGGTATCTAAGTTTCAGGTAGCTCATAAATTGGAAATGAATGTGCAGAAAGTATGAAAAGATGGATGGACCAAAGGATCTTTCCAATTAATGTAATATCTTGGGGTATCAGAAGTTCAGTTTTCTTTCAACTTTGACGAATGAAACGGCCACAGATGGCAACCAAATGTTCTTTGCTGTGGAAAATAGTTAAAATGAGCTTAACATTTGCCGTATCAAATAATGATGCCCTATCATGTGTAAATAACCATAAAACCTTCTGAAATCGAGATCATTTGGTAAACCCCTGTTTATTCAAATATTCATTAACACCAGTGATTTTTTTTAAAAAAATGTCTTTCCTCTTCTTGGAGTCCATGAAAGCAACATTACCCTCTGAACTGAAAGGAAGCAGATCCTGAAATAAACATCTGCTGGCTGGGCACATAACAAGGTCCAGAGAGACTTATCCAGAAGTTGCCTCTTTTAATCCAATGCTGAATTATGTTAGAAGGTGTTTTCTGTGCTTTCAGAGCCACACAACTGCCAGAACTGCAAGTCTTGCAAGTCTTAGTATCTCTTCAGTCTTTCCCAAGGCACCCCAACACTGTCAGAGGTACTGAAACTATGGCAACTGAATAAGAAAACAGCTTCCATGATTAATAGATGAAGAGGCCAAGGACAGTGTCAAGCCAAACCATAATTTAAGAATGACAGAGGAATTAGCATAGATTCCTGTCAAACTGGATTAAGCAGATGATTTTGATAGCTATCAATAAAAATTGGCTATATGCAAATATTTGATGAAGTTATAACAAATTATGTCCTTCCTTATTTCTCTCTTCCTTAGAAGATGCCTCCTGTGCAAAATGTTTCAAAAGGCATAATCAAGACCCAAGCAGTGAAGATAAACAGAGTTTTGTGAAATGTGATACTTGGAGGAGAAAGTTGAGATTTCTGTGTCAAAGTATAACCTTTAATTTTTTTATTACGAAGACAAAAATAATACTTTTCCTTACAGTAGCTGCAAAACAGTGTTAATTTTAATTGCTGGAAAGTTTTGTGTCATGCCCACCAGCAATCATGGATTATGCATAGAACAAATCCTGTTTTTAAAGGACATAATCAATACGATAATCACAGTTTCACCCTATAAAATATTATATCCTTGACCCAGACTGGCTGAATCCCTGCAATAAAAATACCAGGATTTTTTTTTATTCTGTTCCCCCTGAAGTATTTTGTTTCCGCGGAAGGCAGCCAAAACCAAAATCTATAGCATGTTTGTCCAATCTTTTGGCTTTCCTGGACACATTGAATGAAGAGGAATTGTCTTGGGCCGAATATAAAATATATAATATAGTTATTGTATATAAATCGCATAGTAATCTTAAATATTTATGATCTTATAGGACCGCATTACTACCTGTCCAAAGCCGCGGGTTGGACATGCCTAATCTATTGGGTGATGGTTGCACATAGATACAAACATAAACTTTTTAAAAGAATGCTGGACGAGTTCTCAGACTGACATGCATATAGAAATAAAAACATCACACATTTCTACAGAGTATGACAGATTCCTTCCTACACAAGTTTAGCTTCATAGCTACAGAACAGAATGGGGAAAACCAATGTATTCCATGTGAATTCAAAGTCACTGCACTGAAACCCTGTATATAGGAATAGTTACTATTAAAAATACTCTTAAAAGGAAAGGTCAGTACTGAATTCAGTGAGTTACCATATGTCTCTTCTCTTGAGACTCAACAACTGTCTGTTCTGTTTATAGCTGGCTTATCATTTTCCATTTCTTTTTCAGTCTGCACACAGTTAGTTTTGGATTTTGTTTTAAATAGACCATGAATTGAAAGGTGGGGAAGGAGAAATTATGTTATTTGGTACACCAAACAAATACATACTGGGCGTGATAACATTCCATGTGAAATTGTTTCAAGATTTCAAGAAAATTAAATTGTTGTGTCATTTCCCAGCGAACTGATATGCTATGGGCCTGTCAAGCAGAGATCAAAAGTGCCTAAAATACTTCTGATTAAACTTTTGCTTGAGTTAAATTTAAAATACAAAAACTGACTATTCGGAAGTTTCATTTCTGATTATTTTTACATGTATTTGCTAATACATAATGTATTCATATATTTATCTATATGTGTATCTGTATTTTGTTTCCAGTTCCTGTTCTGGTTCTTAATTAGTAGCTTTTACTAATGCTCCATGCCAAGATTTCTAGATTATATAGATTATATATACATACAAGCATGTTACTATCCTCTGACAGTCTGAATATCTCACAGGTTTTATTTTCTGTTTTCCACAGCAAGTTTTAGAAGCCCAGGATAACGTCAGATGATATGACACTATCTGAGCTGTAACTGCCTCTCTGTTAAAGTGTTTCCCAAATGCTTTTTCATTAAAAGATCATGTGAGGCAGCAACCACAGTATCTGGTGTGGAGCTACAAGTAAAAAAATTAGGCCAATGCTTTAATCTAATGATAGATTGAAACTTTGATAGATTGAAGCTATTACATTTACAATGCTAGCCCAAAGGTTGGGTTTAAATAATTATGAAGAAAAAATATTTTGCAATTATTTTGTATATAATTCAGTAGAGACTTCTTGGTCTCTAAGGTTATAGCTATACTATGCATTATACTAAAACTCTATTAATAACTACACTATACTGGTTCAATAACCCAATGGAAAATTACAGTCATCTGCCATGAATGAATTTAAAAGGTCAGTAATTGTTTTAAATTGAGGATTACACAAATCTGCCTGTTTTTTCCATACTGGGATTATTACACTTGCAGTTTTAGAAGCCCACCAGAAAAAATGAGATATTAATTAATCATTTGAAACCAAATTCCTGATCTTATAATTAAGAACTGCTGACCTTTCTTCCAGCACAATTTGACAAAGTTCTTGGATTTAAGCCAACTGAGCATCAGTGAAATTGACTGTATAATTCATCTTAAATCCAGTTATTTTACTGGATTACTTTATGAAGAGTAAGATAATCAACCAATGATAAATTCAGTTATATAAACAGCATTACTGGCAATCAAACCTTGACATATTTATTCAAAGCCAATTTCTAAATAAAAGAAACCAAACTTTTATCATGTTAAATTTTCAGAATGACAAAGCAGTGCACGGATGGCTTTTTGTCTTCATTGTTGACACAAAGATGCTCTAAAATCATGTACGTGAGTGAGGGCATATTATCAAGCAAAAAAAATTTCACACAGTTGAGGTTAATGCCAAAAAAGTCCAAAATAATCTATAAAGGTTAATGGCTAAACAGTCAGCAACTACACAATATCATACTTTGGACCCACAATCAAGCAGAAAGTTCATACTACCATAATGAGCATGGTTGCTCTAAAAAACTCACCAAATTCATTTAGACTTGAAGCTAATAACTTAATGGCAAATTACTTAAGGAAATGACTCAAATTGTTCATTTTTGCAGGGTGTCATACAGATTACAAGTCATACAGATAATTAGCAAGGATTTGTTTAGGCTTCATGGGTAGAGGTGAAAAATTAGCTAAAGACTAGCCAAGTAAGTCTTTGAACAGAAAACGTTGTAACTCTAAGAACAGTGAAACAGGATTATAGGTTAGAATCCAGAAGGCTACAGGTTCTAGTGTTACAAATCTGATTCCTGTTGTTAATAATCATGTTGCAACCATAGGTTAAAGCAGCAGCTGCAAACCCACAGGCAGCTGTATCTTTGTCAGGTGAGTTGATCGCAGCATATCTCTTACCTATCTTTGCTTTGAAATGTAATTAGTTAATTACTGAAAGCATTTCACGACCCACCAATTAAAGACATTGCAGCAGACAGACTAGCTTCCAACTTGTTCTGCTGCAATAGAAAAAATGTTGGGAAAGGTGAAAATCAAGAGACAGATTAACAACTGAGGAGGTGATCAATGTCCTATGCTTTCTATTGTTAGTTTTTCTCTCTCTCTTAGACACTGAGCTACTTGTTAAACATAATTTAGGTAGGAAATATGTCTTTGCTTTGACATATGCTGGGTCGTATCATGAAACAGTTTGCAGTCATAGTGAGTAAAATATTCTATATTCTGAAAAGACTATCAATATTATATAAAGTAGAAAGTAGATAACAGATTAACATTTGGAAGGGATTTATAGGTCATCTAGTTCAAACCCACCCCCCTAAGCATTTCTGACAAATGGCAGTCCAATCTTTTCTTGAAAGTCTCAAGATCTTAGAAAGAGTTTAGTTTCTATAAAGTAGTAGTAGATAACAAGGCACCAGTAACTATGTTCTGAGCTATATGCTAAATTATAGCCCCAAACAAACAAATGGCCTGCAGCTTTAAGACAATTTTAATGCTTTCACATATTACAGTAAGCCATCATTTGTTGAACAAACCATAACAGAAGGTTCATATGTAAATCAAAATGAATGATTTACACATCACAACTAAACTGAAAATAAAATACATTATGGCTTACTGTAATGTGTGAAACAGGGATTCTAGACATCCCTTACTGGTTCACAGTAGCATACTTTTAAAATATTAGTTCAAGGTCAGAGAATTCACAGTTATCCTTGTGTTTCCTTGTGTTCACAGTTATCCTTGTGTTTCCTCCAGGACAAGATTCCCTCACGGCCATGTCACTGCTCTAAGCATGTAAGAGATGCTGGGGGAAACCAGGGGTTTCCCATTTCCTGACAGTTAGAACAATTAATCAGTGGAACAACTTGCCTCCAGAAGTTGTAAATGCTCCAACACTGGAAGTTTTTAAGAAGTGATTGGACAACCATTTGTCTGACGTGAGGTAGGGTATCCTGCCTAAGCAGGGGGTTGGACTAGAAGACCTCTAAGGTCCCTTCCATTTCTATTTCTATTTCCAATTCCAATTCAAATTCCTGCCCTAAATCCTGAGTTCTGTGAATTCTGTTTTATTTCATGCAGATGATCCCACTGATTTCAATGTAGCCATTCTCCTGTTCATATGATTGTTCAATCTCATGTTTTAGTCTTTGAAAGATTAAACCCATCACTTATTATCTGTCTTGAAGATAATACATTACTTTCTTTGAAAATAATTTCAAATGTATTTTCTCTCGTTTCTGTCCATATATAATTTCTCAAGAACTTAAATAATAACAATAATACATTCAAAATTCCAATATTATACCAAACTTATCCTTTCAACTTTTCAGAATAGTAAGTACTTGTTTATGGAGTTTGTGTGTGGCATAACAATGTATTTTTGTCAGTAGGCAGGATGTAATATATGTATTAGGGGAGTTCAAATGAATTTCTTTTATATACTCTATTGTAGGAAACCATGTGATTGCTTTCCTGTTGCATTCTTGTAACGTTTTTCCTACTCTTGCTGAAGTAACACCTTTCCTCCTTCCTTTCCCAAAGAGGCAAATAACTTTACAACTGCCCACTTCCTTTTAATGAACAGAGTTTTCTTTTGAATTTATCACAGGTCATTAATTTGCTCTTTTTTAAAAAAATCAATGAAAGCAGCCCCTTGTCTAACTCTTGCTGCCTTTTTTTCTTCCAGAATACAACAGGCATAACTTCAACTGTTCCAATTATATATCTTGTGTGAAACATACCATCTATTTCTGTTAGTATTAAAACAGCTGGGGATTTTTGGTAGACCTGTTCTTTATTCCTCTCCTGCCAGTTATTTCCCATTCAGGAACAGTGGATTAGAACATGAAGTACATCTCTTTAATCATTAGGGAAAAAAATAAACATTTTTTTTTATGATGGAAAGCATGAGCAACATATGTGGACATTAGGTTCTTTTTACACATGGTTCAGATCTTCTTTGATTTGTTGCATAAAACAATGGAACCAACTATCTTCTATTATATTTCCTTCCCCGCCCTTCATGTTTCAGTTTTTACTGGCAGGATGTTCTCCCCTCAAGAGCCTATATTAAGCTATTTTGGAAGAGATTTTCATAAATAGAAAACATTAAAGAATAATGATCTGTATGCTACTTCCTTAATCCTTACCCAGAAGACTCTGACTTTTGATTTTAAGCTTTCCTAGGAGCAATCAATGCGCCAATGAAAAATATTCTATATTTCTTTTAGAGAAATATCACTTGAAAAGCATCCCTCATTCATGTTTGCATGTCTGTGGGGGTATGTATATTTGTATGTGTATACACACGCCCGCTTAGTTAATTCTTTTAAAACATTGTAATGATTTATAGATCTATATTTTCCTGATTCATTGTCAGATTGTGGTAACCAGCAGGATTCTTTTGTACTATAAAACGTATTTTAATATCACTGTACAAAGGCCACAGTGCTTTCACAAGGACAAATAATAACATAAAAGGTTAATAGTTGGAGAGAGAATGTTGGCATTTTTATTTAATTTATGTAAATATTTAACTTTGGTTATGAAATACTTGGCTTAGTTACTTCAATTTAACAGAACTTATATAGTATTTGTCGTTAGTTTCAAGGTATGTTTAAAATTACCAAAAGTCCATTTTACTCTTACAAAGTTGGGTATAACCAAATATTAGTTTCTGCTAACAATATTTAAACTGGTGATTAATTTGGCATAGGGCTGGAGCTTTTCAAATACAATTATAAATATCCACTCATTTCCCCCAGCAAAAAAGATGGATTGATTTATAAAACCATGAGTACATATGAAAAACAGTAATGCCAGACCCACAACTCAATTACTTAATCCTACAGATTTTCACTTCTTTTTTGAATGAAACTTTTCCAAAACAATATTCTGTGCAAAACAATGAACACTACAAACATATTTTCCTTTGTAAAAACCCAAGCTTTTCAGTAAAACTTTCTGATAATATCCAAATGCATTTCTTAGATCTGAAATCCTTACTGTATTTGGGTTACATGGGAGTGGGAAATTGTTTTCCCAGTATGTTCATACCCCAAGGGGACTCCCCCAAGGAGACTCCACCCCATTCACCCCAATACCCAAGTCCTTTCCATTTCTCTGAAAGACCAGAAGCCAGGGAAAACAATTCATGGGAGATGAAACTCCCACTTTCACTAATGTAAAATCACAGCCGAGCCATTTAATAAAAAAAACCCTCTCAATTAAAAACTCTTCATACTGACATAACACACAAACACAACCTAGAGTCTACCCAACAGCACCATCTTCTGCCCTCAGAATCAATTTCGTCTCCTACTGGCTTAAGATAGTTGTTGGTATGTTGGACAGATTTCTTTGAAAGAATCTAGGTAGCTTTGGAAAAAAGTGAGGGCAGTTAGAATTGCACTTTCCCCCAGTGCATTGGTAACTTGCTTCTATTAATCCTTTCTTCCATTAGACTTTTGGTGCAGCCCAATACTTTATTAAGGAAGGGGTGGGGGGTGGGAAATCACAACTCTGCCCCCCCCCCAATTCTTTAGTATATTCTGTTCTCTTGTGGGATCCAACTGAGAAGGAACCTATGAGGTTCAGGGATGAACAGGAAAGCATTTTGTTTTTATTTTGTTTTGTTTTCTGTTCTGGATTTCCTGTTCACTAGTGTCCAATGAGGGGTTTGACCAATTGTTCCAGGGGTCATGGAAGGTCACTTTGCATATGTTTAAAGACACACCCTTTATTATTACTCGAAATGATGTTCCAAAAATCAATCCAGTGACTGAGTAGATAGGTTGTTTCTTGTATCCCTGATAAACTTCTATTTCTGTTAAACCAATCTTAAAGTGGTGAAATGCAAGGTGCATTTGTACAGATAATACATACAGATATTAACACACACACATACACACACACACAGACGGACCCCTCCCTCTCTCCCTTTGCGTTTAGATCAGCCTGCCCTGTCTACTGAATATTCACACAAACTAAACAAGGAAATTCCTTTCCCAGAGGCCCACTTTGTAATTGTTGCTTTCTCCGCCATCTCCTCCTTTAGATCTTTCTCACAACTGTCCTCTTTCCCCAACCCCATTACCTGAGCACCGAATGTCTCTTCTGTGCTCCTCGTTTCCATTCTTTGTCCAATGGAAGGATCTCTCCTAATCGCCCTCAACCACACCTCCTTCACACTGTTCGCCTCTCCACTCCCCCCCCTCCCGGCCGCCTCCTAAGTTACCCTTCCCACACCACTCGGAGGGATTCTGGGGCCGCCGAGCCGCCCAGATAACTCTTCTGCTTCCAGAGCCGGAGCTGCGAAGTCCTCCGCTATGGGACTTCGGGGAGGGGAAGGGGGGGAGGGCTGGGAGAAAAAACGGCGGCGGCGGTGAAGGAGATGCGAAGGAAACGCGAGCCCCGCCTCATATCCAGTCTCCGCTTCCCAAGGCAGGAAGTAAGCCAACATGTGGCCCAATAACCCAATTAACTCTCCCTTCAGCGGAGTTCGCGGAGCGTCTGCTTGTGTGCGTGTGACAAACAGGAGCCCAGTCGGGCGACCCGCCTTTTGCCCCAGGAACAGCAGCCGAGGGGAGGTAGGGGTGGCAGCAAGAAGAGCCTTCCACCGCGCGAGAGCTGACAGGCGCTGAGCTACCAGCCGTTCCCTTCCCTGACACATCCACTTAAGACCCCACTTCCATTCCCTTTGCCTCAGATTAGCCCTTTAGGTCTCCCGAGAGAAGTAGAGTGACAGCCCCTGGCACGCACACATACACCCCGCTCCCCTTAGGAAGAGGGTAGAGGAGCTTGCGCCAACCCCAAGCTCCTGCCTTGCAAACAAAGCCAGAGGCGGGCGGGCGGGCGGCGGCGGCGGCAGCGTCAGTCGACACCAGCACCCCAGAGACCAGGGTGGGCACTAAACAGAACGTCCAAGAAAGCGGAGAGGCGTTGGCTCAGACGAGAAGAGCCCCCAAGTTCCCCGCCTTCAGAAAAAGCAAGGCAACCTGCCCCGCAGCCGCCTCCTCCTGTCCACATTGTCTCGGAAACAAAGACTCCACGCCCAGCTAAACCCCCCAAGGAAACCTCGTGTCAAGGGATGGGCAGCGCCGGGCAGAAAGGCGACGGCGGCGCTTCCCACTCGGGAGCGCATTATGCGCGCTTGCCGCCGTTTCGGCGGAGCAGCCGCCCCCTCCGCGGCGCCCGGGCGGCCAGCGGGGCAAAGTAGCCTCAAGGTGGAAAATAATATAGAGGGACTTCGGCGGGAGGGGGGAGGGAGAACGATCCCCGAGCAATACCGCAGCGCTGGCAGTTCGGGCAAAGAAAGAGCGTAGCAACCGTTCTCTTCTTCCATCCCACCGGCAACATAATCTTTAAAAAAGGGAGCCCAGCACGAGGGCCGCTGGGACAAGTGGCCTCGACATACAGCCTCGCCTCCCTGGATAAGCCGCCGCCGCCGCCGCCACTTGCTCCTCATTCTGCTGCAGCCTTGCAGGACTTCGCAAAGCTCCTCTCCGCGCAACCTTCCTCGACTCCCGAACAATGCCCCGCGTGGATCCCTAGACGCAGACAAACGGCGCGGAAGAAGAGTTCACCTACCTCGTCGGTGCATGTATTTGGAGCCTTAAGAAGACTAGCTGATGGAGCGTCCCATTTAGTAATCCAGTTAAGGGGATCGCTCAGCGAAACTCGATCCACTCTCGCCTTTGCAATCCTTTGTCATTATTAGGCGGGGGGGCTTCTTGGGGAAACGGAGAGGGGGGAGAGGAGCTTAGGACCCGAACTAGTTTGGGGAAGGCGAACGCGATGTGTTCATCTCTACCGGAGGGGGGGAGGGGGGAAGGGTAGGTGTGGGGAGAAGATACGGGCTCTTCGATTACTCCTCGTCCAAATGCCACTCGGGTTTCCACTCCAGTAAGTCCCCGTCCGACGGATCTGGGAAGTCCTCTC
This sequence comes from Pantherophis guttatus, assembly GCF_059756535.1. Taxonomy (NCBI): domain Eukaryota; kingdom Metazoa; phylum Chordata; class Lepidosauria; order Squamata; family Colubridae; genus Pantherophis; species Pantherophis guttatus. The sequence continues at coordinate 52,200,880 of NC_142064.1, forward strand.
GTTGTCTTCTTCTGCCCTTCCCCAAAAGTGATCCCGGCTGGCGAGATCGCTTTGTGGAAACTCCTCCAAGGGAAGTAGCCTCGCTTGTGCGCCGGCAGGAAAGTGCGCTTTTCCCAAGCTCTCCTGGTCATTGAAATGTGTTTGGGGATGACTTCGGAGCAGCGCCTCTCTCTCTCTCTGTCTCTTTCGATCTTCTCTGCCCTGCCTCTTCTCCCTGCCAGACTCCGTCCCAACACTTTCTGTCACTGGAAAGCAGCTTGGCTGGAGGTGGAGTCAAATCCCGGGCTGGATTCCGTGGAAACGGACCGGCCCAATAATTATTTCCACCTACACCCACTTCTGCGCATGAATGAGTGTATGCCGATTGGGCGACAGAGTGGGTTAGTTGTGGTGCGTGGGTGGGAGGTATGTGTGAGCTGTGGGCACTGTCAGATCTCTTTCAGAATTAGTTCACCCTCCCCACCACCGCCGCCGCCGTCGCACATGCGAAACAGAAACGAAAGGGTGATAAATTGCTAACCTTTCTATCCCACGCTCTTGGAATAAGTTTGTTTAATTGAAAATTTAAACCTCTGGGTTTTTAGAGAACGGTTTTATTTTAAATCGAATTAAACAACTGTAAAGAAGAGTTTGAATGAAAAAAAGAAAAGAAAATGTTTCCAAACATACTGTACCGAAGATTGATGAAATCATCCGAAAGAACAAAGCGAAGGAGGCACGTGTAGAATTAAAACAATGACAATCGCATCGTAGTTATTTAATAGATGACTAACGCCTCTGCAATTTTATATACTTGTAAGCATCCCACGCATGCACATGAACTGGTATTTCTTTGCCTGCCATAGATAACTTACCAGTATGGGAGTGCAAGACTTCACGATATAAGGATCTCTTCTGGAATTATATTACTTTGGCTGACCATTTCGCATTCATCCCGACCAAGAGCTTTTGAGCTCAGAAGCATCCCTGGGACATCGGTGCGTGCGTGTGCGCGCGCACTATTGAAAGGCGTGCAAGATAAAGTGCACAGCCATTGTTCTTTTAAATAAATAAAAAAAAAAACTATTGACAAGGAAGAAGCACTACTTGTCCCAAGATAATCTTAGAAAACTGGTCCATAGCCGTTAAAAATTAACTTTCTTCCCTTATCTGACCACGCCGTAGTGACTCAACTTCTTGCTGTATCAAACTTTTAGCGGCTCAACGCGATAGCGTGTCAACAAAGCAGTAGAAAAAAGCAAAAACCCAGAGGTTAACTCAATTGGGTCTGCGAAGGAGTTCGCCGAGGGAAAAGCCGTCGAAAAAAGATCTACCCGGTCCTGATGAAATAAAACGAAAGGGGCGGGGGGGTAGACAGAACTGCCGGGCCCTGTTCCTGCCCAGCGAAGGATCAGCGGACGACAAAACTCCAACTGAAGCCGCTGAAAAACTCGAGATGCAGTAAAGGCAGGCCAAAACTTTCCGTCGCAACCTCTTCCCGTCCGGCCACGCGCAACTCCAAACTATCAGAGCTCATCAGCGCGCAGCACCCACTCGTGTATTTTCATCCTACGTAACCACGACAGTCCTACCGCCAAGGGAGAGAAATAGTAATTTTTGCCTCTTGCAATTCGCCGCTTTTGCCAGAAGGGGACGCTACGCCAGTGATGCTTTAATAATCAATTCGACAAAAGTTTGGCGCTTTACAATGAATGGTCCAACTCTTGACCGAAGCCTTTAGTGCGAATGCGAAAACGTGCTGCTCTGCTCCCAGGACGTCTTCCCTCCCTCCCTCCCCGCCCAAGGAACAGGATGGGCTCATCACGTAACGAGGAGCCGATGTGCCGGAGCGAGACCGTCCTTTGGCTTAAGTTCTCGGTCTCAGCCGACACTCCTGGCGATGCTGACCAGCGCCGGGTGTGCATTGCCCTAGCAGGCAAATGACAGCGCTGGTCGACGTGCCAGTCCTACCGGCTATACGCAAGACAGTTGCGTGCGTGGAGAATGCTAATCAAACGCGTCCCGGAATGGCCATCACGTCGCAATCTTTTCATGGGCATCTCTGCCATATCTGTCTGGACCTTCCCACGCCTTTCTTCCCACTCCACCCCACATCCCTCCCCACCGTATACACCAACTCGCAGTCTAAAAGCTACTGGCTGGGTTAATCCGTCTTTGCCTCGGAGCCAATCAGCCCAGCGAACAGCAGGAACAGCAGCCGCAGCAGTAATAAATTAATCCCTTCAGCATCCCAGCCCCTCCCGCCAAGGAAACCGACCGGCTGCCGCTTATCTGAAGCTGCTCCTTCGGAAAGTCGTATCGCCTGCGCCCCTAGCGGCCAAGGAGGCTCAACGCAAAAGGAAAGATGCCACCTTGCCCCGCTTTCCATTCTTGTTTTTCCCGTTTCCTTCCAACGTGCCCCTCACTCAGCGGCTGATTTACATGTTAATTGTGTCTGAGAAAACTTATTTAATTGCCAGAATTAAGCAGAGCAAACGGATTGCTTCACGAGCGAAGCCAAATTAATTCTGGGTTTAGCTCCTTCCCTTAGAGAAACAAACAATTAAGCTGTCTTGTTTGCTTTCTATGGCTACATTTGCATGTCAGACGCATTGACGTTTTCAAAGTTAGACGGGCCTGTTCTTCTCTGCCCCTTCTTGTTCTAATTTGAACCTCACCTTTCCGTCCTTGTTCGCAGAGGCATCCGGTTGAACTGAAGAAGCTGCCAAGTTTAAACATACAGATCCATCAGTAGATTCCAACAACTGCTTTTGAAATTCAAGTTTTAAATTAAAAATAAAAAAATAGAAAATCATTCATGTGCAGCAGCATGCAGTCATGACCATCAGACTCTAATCATGTGTTAAAAGTATACTGTTAATCTTTACAAGTGGTGAGGCAAACTTGAGAAAGGGTTTGGTGGGAGACACTGAATTCTGGTTCCTCTGAGGTTTGAATGTAACAGTAACAGAGTTGGAAGGGACCTTGGAGGTCATCTAGTCCAACCCCCTGCTCACGCAGGAGACCTATACTAGGGATTCAAACTGCCAAACTGCTGATCTTTCTGATCGACAAGTTCAGCATCTTAGCCACTGAGCCACGATTTTCCTGGATGACTGGATGACTTTGGACAGGCCATTTTCTCTCAGCCCAATCCACCTCACAGAGTTATTGTGAGGAAAATAGGAGGAAAGAGTATTAAGTACGTTTGCTGCCTTGAGTTATTTATGAACATAATAAAGGTAGGATAAAAAATTTATTTAAAAAGTTTGAGAAGAGTTTCAAGACCTATAAATAAGACAGTGCAGTGCTTTGTTATTTTCTTTATTTCTTTCACAGAGTGCCTAATGATATCTATGATTTGTTCACTTCATGCAATACATTCAACTTTCTATCTGGTTGACATGTGTGCAAGTGCCACCAGCAGCAAACCCTGAGGATGCCAAAATGATATTTTCACAAATGACATGGGACTGGAAAGTTGTTTAGATGGCTCCTCTATTGAGCCTGGATGCACTCATTCTCTCTCTGTTTGTGGCTTCTAAATTTTTTATTTTTCTGTTTATTTCAATATTGCTTTTTATATTTTTAATATTTGTTTTGCTTTAAGTATATGCATTGTTTTTATTGATTGTTATATACTACTCAGAGTAACTTCTTATGAGATGGGTGGCTACGTAAATTTGATTAATAAATAAAATCTGCACAATGACATCATCATGCCAATAGCACTTAGCCTTATATACCGCTTCACAGTGCTTTACAGCCCTCTCTAAATGGTTTACAGAGTCAGCATATTGCCCACAACAATTTGGGTCATCATTTTACCCACCTCAGAAGGATGGAAGGCTGAGTCAACCTTGAGCCTGGTGAGACTTGAACTGCCAAATTGCAGGCAGCTGGCAGGCAGCAGAAGTAGCCTGCAGTATTGCACTCTAACCACTGCAGCACCGCAGCCCAATGATATCATTACACACTTCCACATCTGATGCAGGTACATGAATCATTCCTTATAGGGGATGATGTCATTAAGGATGACATCACACCTCCCATGGATGACCATGGCCACCACTCTTTTATCTCTGGCCTTGACCTGCTTTGTCATTTCTAAGGTTAAGCCTGTTATCTGATTTTGGATCATCCCGACCACACTGAGCAAGACCACTAACTGAAATTTGACATTGACAAATAATCAGGCTTCAAATAGAGAAACAGATCCATCAGTAGATTCCAACAACCACTTTTGAAATTAAAGTTCTAAATTAAAAAAATAGAAAACCATTCATGTGTAGTAGCATGCAATTATGGCCACCAAACTCTAATCATGTGTTAAAGTTAAACATGCTTAACCTTAGAAAGGTTTTGGGGGAGAAATTATGCATTCACATGAACCAGATGCAGTAGTTCAACATGGTGTAAAAAAACAAAAACATTTTACCTTTCACAATTCTATCTTCAATGTAATCCTGTGAAACAGGTTAGTCAAAGGAAGACAACTATCTGAAGGAAGATCTGGTGTCAGGACTGCATGCAAATTGTGTACTTATTGCTTTATATACATAATTTTTGTCTCACAATTATTCTAGATGATGTATCATATTCTTATTAATAAAGGAATAGAATAATATATAGCATGGCATATATTGTAATATCAACTACCAGTAGTAAAACAATTCTGGTGTTTGTGAATCTAGGCTGACCAATATCAAAATCAATGGTAATGTAAATAAATCAGTAAATCTATTAAATTTAAACAGAGCAAACCACTAATAACCAATGTAGCTTAATTCATCTGAAGCTGTGTGAGAAAGTTACTTGGAAGTCCCTTCCACACACAAGAACAGCACAGAATTCTCCCCTTCTAGACTTTTTGTGTAAAACAGAAAAGTTTTACTTATGATTTATGTTTTTGCTGATTAGATGGTTAGATTAGAGAAAGAAGAGAGCTGTGTTGTAACCATAGCAAGAGTAAGAGGTAAATTTATAACTACATAAAGGTGTAGTTATAAAGCATGTTCATAAAGTACATGCTGTAAAGATGATAAGCTACTTCTCTGTATCTTTTTTCATTCGTTTCTATTTTTGTTCCCCCCCTTTTGCACTCTTAGCCTTTTGTTCTATTTCTTTTTCTCTTTCTCTTTTTCTTATACTGTGTTCATTTGTATTCGTTTTTATCTTCCTTTAAAATAATGTTTAATAAAAATTATTTAAAACAAAAACGAAAAAGTAAGGGGCAGAACTGGTTCTGAATCTGAAGTACCCTTTTGGTTCCCATGATGCTGTAGGGCTTTTGGCAGCCTTGACATGTTGAGTCAATTAACTTTAATCAGTTCAGCTACTGCTCCATAAAAAAAAAAAAAAAATCAGAGAGGACAGATTTGCTGCATTTCCTCTGAAGCTGAGATTCAGGGAGGTAGTTCCCCTTTGGCAGAAGCCCACAATCTTTCCTGACTCCTGAGGTTTCTTCTAAGATCCTGACACAAGAGCATTGTGGCTTCTTTCTGCCTTCCTTCTGCTGCTTTCTAGCAACCCAGAGGGGTGGCTTTGCTGTATCCCCTACCCAGGACCATATTTTAATATTTTTCCCAGTGGAAAAGAACGAGCAGAGGGAAGAACAAGGAAAGGGTCAGGATCCAACTTTTGAACCCCACATGGCTGCGTAAGATCAAGGAAGCAACAACCTCACCAAATTTAGAAAAAGTATCTTTAACTTTGGTACAGTCTGGATAAAGGAATTTCCAACCTTCATTTATAGCGAGTTAATTAAGACAAAGTCTAGCTAACCACCATTTTTGCGCATCATCTATTGGCTACTTAGAAAGAATACTAGTCAATTTGGGGGAGAGTGAAGAATCTCGATGCAGCAAAAATGTCTCTGGTGCCATTTCCTGCTTCTCCAGTCACAGTTTGTGTGCCGTCATTGTCTTTAAAGAGAGGAAAGGGAATAGAAATGCCATTTTGAGTTTCAAAACCATCCAATGCACTCTATCTGGAGAATTAAAGAAATCAGTTTTGGCATAAAATGTGAGCTGAGCACAAGATATAGCCAGTTTGCCAAATCCTGAGTTCTGTAAGTAGCTAGAGGGAGAAGTCAATCACTCTGCCTATATTCTAAAAATAAATCATGTCTACTAATAACATACTCATAAGGCTCATTCTCTATGGATACTCTAGATTCCTCATGTAGCCAAAAGAGCACTATCCAGGTACACAAGATAGAAATTAGCTGTTGGGGAAGTTCAGAGTTTTGCAGAACAGTTTTTAAAGAGGGAAAAATAACCTGAATAGAGAAGAGGAAAAGGAAGAGAAAGGAAAAGAGAACATGTTGATTAGCTGTTAACCAGAGAAACTATTGGAGTAAATTTTCTTTTTCCTGAAAAACAGCATGCTAAATTGAGATTCCCAGTGAAAGCATTCTAACATTGCAATATTTTGTTGGCAGTTCTCCTTTGTATTTATAGTATATGTACCAATCTATTTAAAATTATAAAACCACACACATCCCAATCCACGTTCCCTCGTTTTCCATTTCCTAGTCGTGATTTGATAACTAGTTAGGTTTTTCAAATTCTGGTTGCTGATTCAGATTCATGCACATGTACATGTATATATGTACATACACATGCGTTAGGGGTTGTGGATCTATAAACTCTGTATTGGGTAATTGTGTCAACGCGTAATGAGTCCTAACATGGACCTTATATGGCATATCGTTTTTCTTGGTCTTGGTCCAATTGAAGACAATAATCAATCTATCTGCTGATTCAAATCACGTGTTTCACTTGCTTTAATTAAACCTCTGTGCACATGCCTGTATACTGAATTGGAATGCTTGTTTTACTAAGTAAAATGAATATTGACCCTTACAGTATAGTGCCACTGATTTCATCAGGATCATGGAAATAGACAACCAAACTTGCAATGGTCATGAAAAGGACATATGCTGTGAGGCAGGAAAATAAGAAAGGCTGGATGTAATTTTAACACAGGGCATGAAGCCCCACCCTTATTTGTTGTATGTCAACATCAGTGCAGGGTTCAAAGGTAGTCCTTGTCTTTTATCCATGATGGTTGTAAAACATGACAAATTTGATTTTATGACTTTTTATATATATATATATTTACAAATTTTTACAATTTTTTTTTTACAGATTTTGCAAATACAGGTAGTCCTCAACTTACGATGACAATTGACTCCCTCATTTCTATTGCTAAGCAAAACATTTGTTATATGAATTTTATGATCATTTTTGCCACAATTGTTAATGTGAACCACTGCAGTTGTTAAGTTAGTAACTTGTTTATTAAGGGAATTTGGCTTCCCCATTGACTTTGCTTGTAAGAAGGTCGCAAAAGGTAATCACATGACCCTGGGATAACCCTAATAAATATGAACTAGTTGCCATGCGTCCAAATTTTGATTACATGATCATGAGGATGCTGCAATGGTTGTATGTATGAAAAAATGGTCCAAAGTCACTTTTTTCAGTGTCCTTGTCACTTTGAATAGTCACTAAATGAATTATTGTAAGTCAAGGACTACCTGTACCACATTGTAAAATGGCTGCCATAGTCATTAAGTGAACAAATGGTTCACTGTGGGTGTGGATTTGCCGATAACTGGAAGTAAATGCTGGTTTCAGGCAAAACTATTGTAAAATGCAGCCGTGTGACCACAGAATGCTACAAACAGCCATAAATGCAAGTCCAAATTTCAGTCACGTGAAATGGGGTCATGACTCTTGGAATTTTGGAATTTTGGAACTTTGTATCCAGCTCATAAGTAGCCCAAAGATAGTTCCATAATAACTTCAAACAGTTGGAAAGCAGCCAGTTTTAAATAAAGGACTACCTGTAGATTGCATTGATGTGTAACTATCCTGCCTTTTTTTTGGCACACAGACCTCAACTTTGGGGCAATGGCACAATGATAATAATTTGTGAGACTGCATCATTCCCATTTCTCATGTTTGGAAAATTTCTTCCTCTTCTTTTTTAAAGTAAAAAAAAGTATATCCAGAAGAACATCTATTTTTCTTCTTAATTTTTCTGTTAACCTTGCTAGAGCTGGGAGCTCAATGTAGTCTATATGTTACATAATTCCCATCTCTTAATTAAAATCATGGTAACAAGATATACTTAATATGTGCTGAAGTATTGCGTTTGGAAGTAAAAACTGAACAACATTTTAACAAAAGAGTGATGTCTGAACACATCATTTCTGTACTCTAAGGACTAAGTTTGGCTAGGTGCAATGCAGCTATCTTTCTTACAATTTCCCCCATTTCAACTACCCATAGCACACATGTGGCATGATCATCTCTTGTTTCTGTTACAGCCCCATGGCTCTATCTTCAACTCATCCTAACCCATAATTAAGACAAATTTCAGTTAGCTTTTGTTTACAGGAATTAAAGTACCATTTCCCCCTTATTCTGAAATGCCTCAAAGTACAGGTAATCCTCGACTTATGATCCAAAATTTTTGTTGTTAAATGAGACCTTTATTTAGGGAGTTTTGCCCCATTTCACAATTTTTCTTGCCACCATTGTTAAGTCAATCACTACAGTTGATAAGTTAGTAACCAGTTGTTAAGTGAATCTGGCTTCCCCATTGACTTTGCTTGTTAGAAGGTCACAAAAGGGGATCACATGACCTTGGGACACAGCAACGGTCCTAAATAGGAAGCAGTTGCCATGCATCTGAATTTTGATCACATGATCATGGGGATGCTGCAAAGGTCATAACTGTGAAAAACGGTCATAAGTCACTTTTTTCATTGCCATTGTAACTTTGAACGTTCACTATACAAACGGTTGTAAGTTGAGGACTACCTGTATAGAATTAGGTGACTTGCAGAAATTGGGAATAAAGACAATAAAGGTAAGGTAGAGGAAGAACAATAGATACCTGTATGGTTTTCCAACAGCTCAAGATGGATGGAGAATAATTTAACAAGGTAACAGGGGAAAGGCTTCATTGTGTGTAGACTTAGAGACTCTAATGCAAGGGTATCAAACTCACGGAGTCACGTTGCCGTCACGTGACGTTTCACATCATTCCCCCCCTTCCCGGAGCTGGGGTGGGCGTGGCCTGCGCATGACGCATCCAGCTGGCGGCCACCAGTTTGACACCCCTGCTCTAATGCTATGCATACTTACTTGGAGGTAAAACTTGCTGAACAAAGTAGAACTTATGTCTGAGTAAGCAGGCATAGGCTTTATGATCCAGTAGGAATTTGGGAGCAAAGCTGTGATGGAAGCTGTTTTGCCAGGGAATGCCTCAATCAAAGTCTTCCTAGCAGGGATGAAGCAATTCAGGGGGGAAAACCCACAATTCAGAACAACATGTGGGGACTTCTTAATAATTTTTTAACAGGGTTAGAAAACATAACTTCTGAAATCCTGGGAAGCAGCTCCGCTATAATCTGAATTCATGTGGGACAAAAAGAAGACCATCTCCCTTCTATTTTGCTTGCACTAATATGCCAGTGTATCCAAACAGTGCCCTCAGTGTATCACTGTTCCATGAATAGCTCCTCAGCTCTGTGTTATCCTTTGTATTCAACAATCATTCTACTGTACTTTGTGAAATCCTTTCATTTATTCCCTTTGGCTCTATTCACTTTTGATATGAAATTATCATTAGGCAAATTCAAAATTATACTGAAAAAGAATAAGGCAATATAAATTCAAGAACCACAAAAAAAGGGGGGGAGGGGAAGCCTTTAGATTTCTTTAAAAAGACCCTTCATTTTATTAAATTCTTCCAATGAGTAATATGGGCAAAGAATCATCCCACATCTCAAGCAGCATTCAATTCTCAGGCGACTTGGTTTTACAATGACATGCTCAACTCATTTCATCTTGGAAGGTACCTATTTTCCAGTGGATTCACTTATAAGGCAATTGCCTTAAGATCATTTATATTTTCAAATCCAGAGAAGTGTACAGATTGAAAACATTCAGACAATTTACTATGTGGCTACAAGAAGCATGGCATTAAAATTAAAATAATTACATGGTGCTGTATGTCTGCTTTTTTGCTTTTAGATAATGAAAGGACTGTTAGAATGTGGAATTGCTTTGATTTCCCAATCTAAGACACACATACATTTATATGCTTCCAACTATGTTAGATTGTGAGGAAAAGCTTTCTTCCGGGATCAAGCAAATGTTTTCTTCTCAAGATAGTTTAAACTCAATATGTATGCAAAGTAACTTTTCAAACCAAAAGAAGGGAACTGAAAATTCCTATATTGTTTACATTGCTCTTGATTGAAAACTCGAAACAGAATTTACACAAAAGGACAATTGATGTGGATGGATGTATTTTGTCAGCAAGATTATATTCAAAAAGGAAAAAAACCTCATGCAATGGCATAGCAAATAGTTTTACTTTGTATTTTTCTTCACATCCAATAGCTTAGAGCAGGACTGTCAAACTTGTGGCCTGTGAGCCAGATGTGTCAAGTGATGGCCACACCCATGCCTGGTTTAGCAAAGAGGGGGAAAGTCCTGATACGTCATGTAATGATGCTGTGATGACACGTGTTTGACACCCCTGGCTTAGAAAAATGAATATTGCATGTATCTTTTCTGTGAGTTTTGAAAACTTCTTCATTGGCAATGACATCTATACCACAAGGATAATCACCATCACATTGAGAGTTTCTTTTTGATCGACTTCCGGTTGGCACCGCAGGCTGGTGGGTGGTCTCCTTAGACCGCCAGCCCCGTGATTTTGTAAAAGCCACTTTGACAGCGCTAATCGGCTGTCTGGCGGCTGAAAAACCTCCCCTTCGGGAGAAGAAGGAGAGAAGAGCTGGTGGGGGTGAGTAGAGCTCCCCGAAAGTCCTCTGGAATAACTCCAGAGGCTTGGAGGGTGAGAGCTCCCCAGTCAGCCCACCAAGAAGCTCCAAATCCAGGACAACTCTGTTTAAACAGAGCTAGAAGCCGCGACCAATCCTGCTGTCAAAAGTGAGTTTGATTGATTACAAGCGCAGGCAGAGCGGAAACAGGAGAACAAGCTTTAAATTAACAGTGCTTAACTCCTGACTTACAATGTTTCAAATTGAATTTCTTTGAGATGGAGGCTGAAGATGGCGCCTTTGTTATGAGTGTGAAAGTGAAAGTCAGAAACGAAAGTGCTTATTGAGAACTTTCTGTGAGAGTGGATTAAAGCTGCTGGGACTAGAGAGCTTGTGGAGAAAAGACTATTTTGCTTGATAAATTAGAGACTAAAATTTACAAGCTCTTGAAAACCGTTTAAGGGACTCTGTGGCTTTGAAAGGAAAAAAGATATATATATATATTTTAAAAAAAGATGGCTTCTAAACAAGTTAAGCCAGGAGTTGCTAAAGGAGGAGGAGGTTCTCCAATTGTGTCAGTGGTGACACAGAAAGCACAACTTCCGGTTGATTCACAGAGTCAGGAGGCTGCTCTTAATGATCTCAAAGAATTTATGAAAGAAGCCATGAATAACCAAGCTGCAGCAATGAATAATTTAACAGTAATCTTGGAAGGGAAATTAAAAAAAGTTGAGGAGGATATAAAGTCAATTAAAGAAGTTGTTGCAATAAAGCATGATGAAATAAGAGATGATATTGTTTTTGCAGTATCAGGATTGTCAAAACTTGTTATTCAGGTGGAAGAGAGAGTGGAAGAAATCAATGAAGCCAATTTGAATTTGGAAAGCAAAATGGGAGATATTATGACTAAAGCATAGCGGGTGAATGATGACTTGGTAATGTTACAATACAGATCTATGGAATTTGCCTTGAGATTGAGAGGCCTGAAAGAAAATAGTAAGGAAAATCTAAAGGACATCTGTGCTGAAGCTATTGCAGAGATAATTAAAGAAAGACCAGAAGATGTGGCAAGTCGAATTGATAAAATCTACAGGGTTAACTCCTGGCTGGCAAGACAAAGACAGCTGCCAAGAGATGTGGTGATTTATTTTACAACCAGGAGGATTAGAAATGACATTTTACAAGGTTCTTACAAGAATAAGGTTCAAGTGGCTGGGCAAGAAGTGGTGGTTTTGAAAGAGATCCCCCCAAAAATGTTAAGAAGCAGAAAGAATGTTGGCTTTTTGGTAAATGAACTGAGAAATCAACAAGTGCCTTACAGATGGGATGTTCCAACTGGGTTAATAGTGACTTATAGTGGAGAAAGATACCAGTTAAACACAGTTTGGAAGGCAAAATATTTTTATGGTAATGTTCTAAAGGCTGGATACCTACCCTCACCGGGGGGGGGGGGGTAGAAAGAAAATGGAGATGCTACAACAAGAAAAAGATGGAAAGCAGACACAAACTTATGCTGAAGTTGCATCTGGAAGAATCACCATGGAAGAAGATTTGGATCTTGGGGGCTTACCCCCAAGTCTGGAACCATCTCAGAAGGAAGAGCCAAGAGAACAACGACTGACCCGAGCAACTTATAAACGTGAACAACAATTAAAAGTCCAACAACCTCAAGATTTACCTCAAGAAGTTCAAAAAACAGAAGCGGGGGGTGGGGGGGTGGGGGGGGGCTAGGCCGAAGAATAAGGTGGAGGAGGATGTTCAGCTGATGCTCATGCGGCTTCGAAAGGCTAAAGATGGCAACTAAATTTCTATCTTGGAATGTCAATGGTTTAAATTCACCACAAAAAAGAAAGAAAGTATTTATTATTTGAAACAATTCAACAATGATGTTATTTGTTTGCAAGAAACACATATTAGACTATTAGATCAAAAATATTTGATAAATTCAAGATTAGGTACACACTTTGTGGCAGCAGCACCAGAGAAGAAAAATGGGTTAGTCATATATGTAAAGAAAGGACTATCAGCTAATTTAATTGAGGCAGATGTTCAAGGAAGATATATTGCAATTGAATTATTAACACAGACTGGAAAAATGCTTTTAATTGGAATATATGCCCCTAATCAGCAACAAAACAAGTTTTATAAATTTTTACACACTAAAATAATACAATGGGACTATAAAGCTTTTATATTAATGGGTGATTGGAATGGAGTAATAGATACACAGAAAGATAAAAAAAGTTTATCAAAGATCTCAACCCATGCGAAATTACCTAAATCCTTTTTTGATATGATGGAAGATAGACATCAATTCTTCTCCAGGATTGATTTCATACTAACCACAAATGATTTTATTTCTAGGGTGAAGAAGACGAAGATATGTCCAAGAACTCTAACCGATCATAGTCCGGTTTGGGTTGAAATGGAACAGGAGAGGGGAGAAAGGATGTCTTGGAGGTTAAATGAAAATTTATTTAGATATGAAGAAAATGTGAATGAGCTTAAAAAACAAATGAAAGAATTTTTTGCTATTAATATGCATAAGGGTACTTCTATGGAAATGATCAATGATCAATCAGGTTTTATAAAAGGGAGGCAAATGAATGTTAGACAAATTGTAAATTTATTGGAATATTTGGAAAAAAACAACCAGGTCTCTGCAGCGTTTATATTTTTGGATGCAGAGAAAGCATTTGATCGATTGAATTGGCAATTTTTGTTTAAGATAATAGAGAAAATGCACTTTGGAGAGTATTTTATACAATCAATTAGAGCAATATATCAGGAACAAACAGCACAAATAATAGTTAATGGAGGCTTAACAGATGTTTTTAAAATTGAGAAAGATACAAGGCAGGGCTGTCCTTTGTCTCCATTGTTGTTTATTTTAACTTTAGAAGTTTTGTTGAATAAGATACATGACTCTGATAAAATAAAAGGAATTGTAATTAGTCAGCAAGATTATAGATTAAGAGCGTTTGCAGATGACCTGGTTGTTACTTTATTTCAACCTATAGAAGCGGCTCCACATATGTTGGACATAATAGGTCAATATGGTAAGGTATCTGGATTTAAAGTAAATCAACACAAGACAAGGATGATAACTAAAAATATGTCCATATCTCAAAGAGAAGATTTAGGGAGAAAAACGGGGTTTGAAATAGTTAAAAAGGTTAAGTATTTAGGAGTATATATTGCAGCCTCAAACACGAAATTATTTAAAAACAATTATGAAGTTCTTTGGCAAAAAGTGCAGAAAGAAATGGAAAATTGGAAAAAGCTACAACTATCTTTACTGGGAAGAATAGCAGTAATAAAAATGAATGTATTACCTAGGTTCTTATTTTTGTTTCAAATGATACCAGTGCTTAAGAAAGATGGAAACTTGAGGGAATGGCAGAAAGGGGTTACTACCTTTATTTGGGGCGGGAAGAAACCAAGAGTGAAACTGAAAATTATACAGGATGTATGTGAGAGAGGAGGTCTTAAAATGCCTAATTTAAGATTGTACTATGAAGCAGCTGTTTTATCACAAATTAGCGATTGGTTTAATTTAACTGAAGAGAGAATGTTAAATATAGAGGGTTATGATTTGTTATATGGATGGCATGCTTATCTGTTATATGAAAAAAAGGTGATAAAGTGTTTAAGGGTCATATACTTAGAAATGCGTTGTTGAGGGTTTGGAAAAAGTATCAATATAAGTTAAATTATAAGATACCCATATGGGCAAATCCTAGATATGCAATAGAAAATATAAGTATAGAACAAAAAACAGAGGTGATTACTTATAAAGAGCTTCTTTTTATGGAAAGGGGTAAGCTGCAACTGAAATCTTTAGATGTATTAAAAAAAGAAGGGATAATTTATACTTGGTTTCAGTATGGTCAGCTTCAAGCTAGATGGAGGGAAGATCAGAAAATTGGTGTCATGCAAAATGAGGAAAACTTGGTAAAACAGATTAGAGATCAAAGTCAAATGCATATTAAAAGGTTGAATAATGCATTATTGGAAATAGATTCAGAAACGGAATTGGTTAAGGATTATATGATAAAATGGGCACAAAACTTTCAGGAACCAGTGATGATGGACACATGGGAAAAGATTTGGGTTAGAAATGTTAAATTTACACAAGCACAAAATTTGAGAGAGAATTTTTATAAATGTTTTATAGATGGCATTTAGATCCTAAAAAATTATCATGTATGTACCCGAATTTGCAAGCTAAATGTTGGAGATGTGAATGTGATGATGCAACTTATTATCATATATGGTGGACTTGTAAGAAAATCAAGGCATTTTGGATAAAAATTTGGTGGGTGATGCAAAATATTCTGAAAAAAAAGGTTGAAATTTACTCCTCAATTGTTTCTACTGGGTATAACGACGGATTGTACAGTATTAGAGACTAAATTGATCTTGAACTTAATATCAGCAGCTAGGCTGTTGGTAGTGCAATATTGGAAGAAGGATTCCTTGCCTACTATCGAAGAGTGGATATTGAAAGTAACGAACTTAGCAGAAATGGCGAAAATCTCAGTGTATTTGAAGGACTATACACAAGAAAGATACGTATCAGAATGGAGAAGATGGATTGATTATATTCAAAATAAGTATCAGACAAGAAAATATCAAATAGCTTATGAATGAATGTTAAATATTAGAAGTATTATATTATCTATAGTGGAGTTAAAGTTTCAGGGGGGATTTAGTAGTCTAAGGATAGATAGGTTAATTTAGCTTATGATTGTTAATTGAAATACCTTCTATTTTGCTCTGGGAAGTCGGGGGGAGGGTGGGATGAGGGGAGGGAAAGGGTGGGGGGGAAATCTTTTTCTTCTGTAAAACTTTTCAATAAAAAAAAGAGTTTCTTTTTGATCTTGGCAGCTACTTTTGAAGTTACAAAGATTTAGAGTAGGTAGTTTAAAGAGTTATAAGAAGGATGGTTAATTTACTAAGAGATTAGCTTTGATTGTATATGTGTATATATTAAATTAATATAATGTGTCCAAAATATGAATGAACGAGAGTTAGTGAATACTTAAGTGAATCAACAGAAAAACTGATAATAGTCCTTATCAGTTATGGTTAGACAGTATCAAACTATGCAGTGCAAACTTTCAGTGGGAATACTGAAGATTTATGAAATTTCAGATTCTCTACCAAACTATGTAAATTTTATATCAAGCTGCTATTGAAAGTTATTTTTATATCCAAATTGGATACAACTGGGATGCAAAAATGCTGGATTGGCGCCATGAATCACTGCTGCAAAAGAAGCCACCGTTCAATTAGACGGGCCAGTTATCTGATTCTCTGAAAGGCAGCTTCATTGTTCAGACAAACAATCTCCGTGAACATACTTGTTATAAATTAATTGGGTCTCAGAGTTCAGGAAGTGTTTTTAAAGAAAGGGTATCACTTAGTGGTAGAACATGCAGCTTGAACATGAATAGTTTCCAGACTCAAATTTAGACGTTCCCAGAAACAACTGGAAAAAACTCTTATCCAAATGCCTTTGAATAGCTTTTGCCTGTAAAAGTAAATGGTGGAATGGATTGTTTTGGAAGAAGGCAATTGACAGAACTAAAATTGGTAACTTGCCCGCAGAGCAGAAATGACTAATTATAGTGCTGAGAAGTCCAAGTCACATTTCCTTCTCTTTTGGAAGAGTTAATGATTCTTTATCTTAGGTAATCTTCCTTGTAATGAAATGCAGAATCTTTTTAGTCTAATCTCATGTTTATGAGCCTATTTCAAAACTGGGCAGTTCAAAGACAAAATGAGCATAACCAAAAATGTGAGACTTATTTTGATTAAGAAGACAGTGGTATTATCACAAGGCATTTCAAATGCACTTATCAGCCAATGAAATTATTCAAAGAAATTTTTAAACTTTACACAGCTGTAAAGCAACTGTAATTCCAAATTGGAAGTCTCTACCCTTGGTTAACAAAACACAGACACAACACAAATGATCAAAGTAAAAAAAAAAGCATCCAAAAGCACCCATTAACATAGTAAAGATCAATAAAAACCAAAGTTCTTTGCAGCTACTTCTGAACAGATTGCAGCCAGTAGTGAAACAGAGATCCAACATTAAACTGTCTAAACTGGTGTTTTCAAACTTGGCAGCTTTAAGATGTGTGGATTTCAATTCTAATGCTGGCTAAGAAATCCTGTAAGTTGAATTCCACACATCTTAAAATTGCCAAGTTTGAAAAATACTGCATTAAATAAAGATTCAGTGACTTCACATCTTAAATTCCAAAGAAGACCAAGGAGTTGACATCAGCTTTAATAAAGAAGGAAGACCACCAAAGCTGAAGGAAGATTTAGATATGGTAAAACATATTGTTTCACATTCCAGACTTTTTAGACATGGTTTACTTGAGAACTATGGATATAATTGGCCAAAAAAAAAAAAAAAAAAGAAGAAGTAAAATATGTTCCATTTACTCTATGAATGAATTTACTTAAAATTCTTTGGAATAATAAAGGAGAATTAGATTCCTTATTAAAAGTCACAAAAGAATCCAGCAATCACTAGAATGTTGTTTGGCATCAGCAAGTATGCAATCATAGCCATAAAGGTAGGCAACATGGTTGAAGATAATGAAATACAGCTTAACGATAAAGGCAGTAGCTCCAGAAGAAATTTGGGGATTTTGAAAGTTTCTAATTTATTACAGAATCAAATCAAAGAAAATATGTCTTCCAAATATATCAAATGAGTTCAGAAAATTTTGAAATCAAAGCTAAATTGTGGAAATATCATTAAAACAATAAATATCTGGGCATACCCTGTTATTTGATATACAGTAGGATTAGTTGACTAGAGCCAGATAGAATTTAGCAAGTTGGATTGAATGGCAGAACAAAACTAATGACAATGTACCATGGTTTGAAAATCCAAAGTGATATTGAACAGCTATATTTGCCAAAAGTGTAAGCGGGTAGAGGACTCCTATGTGAAATAAATTGGAGGAAGAAAAGCATGGCCTGAATGACTACATTAAGAAAAGCCAAGAGCCCTCGCTGAAGAAAATCAATTAAGGAAAGGTCTTGAAAACAAATAAGGTGAAAGCTGAATATAGAAAAGAAACAAAAGAAACCAATTTGTTAACTGGAAAAACATCCCAATGGATGGTCACACAGGGTTGGGTAAGATCAGAAGTATTATATATATATATATAAAAAGAAGGCTATATTTTAGTGGATCAAGAACAAGTTTTGCCAACCAATCTCATGAAGGTGAAAACTCAAAATGTAACAAAAAACAGTGCATGTCACCTTTGTAGTGAAAAGGATAAAACAATTGACCAGTTGATTAGAGGCTGCAGCAAAATTTCATAAACTGACTACAAGCAGGATTATGATCAAGTTGCCAAAATCATTCATTTGAAAAAAAACCCTGGAGAAAACAATAAAATACAAAGATTCGCAAACTGTGGCAAAAGAAAGTACCAATAGTGGTACAATTCCAAAACAACTGGTGCACCATTTGAACACCATTGGCATTGACAAAATAATTTCAGTCAATTGCAAAAAACAATTTATGAGATATTTAATATCTTCAAACAACAACTGCCTATCCCAGGGTCTTGGGAAGAAATCAATAGGTGGACAAAAAAGCCAAATCCAGTCTAAACATCTGGTTAACCATGTAACTAACCATAATGTGCATAATGCATAATGTGCATCAAATATAATAATAAAGCTCACCAAGTAATCCCCCCGCCCCCAAAGTCATTTTTGAATGTCCAGGAAATAATTACTATCTTGCAAAGATAAGTATCCTTTTGGAAGAATTTTTAGAAATTAGCCAGCAGCTTACTATTCAATCAGCGGATAATGAAGTCCGATAATTACCATTTCTAGCAGAAATAACTGGGCAAACATTTAACATTAAATTCAGTTCTAAAATCCTTGCTTGACAATAAAGGCAATGGGAACTCTTGTTGAATACAAATGTGAATACCCATAGCTCAAGAAAGATATGTTTCTGGGTAATCTCCTCTTTTGATGTGTACATGGATTTTTGAAATTTTATGTTTCCAATACTTCCTGAACTTTCTTTTTTTCTTTTCCTAGAAAGTTGTTGGTGATACCCAACTGTACAATTTACTCTGCGCCAACCAAGTGATACTGTCCCATGGTCTGGAGGCTATGCAGGTCTGGATGGGGAAGAACAGGTGCAGCCTAAATCCTGATAAGACTGAGGAGTTGTTGATATTTGGTACCCTCAGCCAAGGAACTTTCCATTTTGGATGTAGTTGTACTTCTTCCATTCATAATTGGTGCATGGTATGGAAATAATCTTAGACTCACAAGTTCTACTCAAGGAGCATGTGGAAGTTGAAGAGGCTTTTCAGATAGTTGCTTATGCCTTAGTGCTTTACATGAGGTTGTGTTTGAAGAACACTCAGAAGATACCTGTCTTCCAGGATGCAAAGATGAGGGCAGTGGTAGGTAACCCTCATTATATTCATGTCATACCAGTGCTTCTTGACATGTGCTGGTTACATGGAAGTAGACTTCCAAGTGCAATTCAAATTGCTGGTTATCACCTAATAAAGCACTTTTTCAGCATAAGATCAAGATGAAGACAGCTGAGGGATGACCAATCTCAATCTATTTTTTTCCATCTGCTGAGACTGGGCAGAATGGATGCATTTTAATTAAGCAATGTCATCTAGTAGAGCGCAGGAAATGTGTTATACCCGTTGTATCACCTGCTCCCTGGAATGATATATTTCTTCCAGAGATCTGGATTACTTCCACCCTGATGACATTCAAGAAGCTACTGAAGACCTGTCTATTCTTCCAGACCTTGGGGTAGCCCTCATTAAATGGGATTTTGCTTAATGCTTGTCTTTAGGCCATTTATGACAGTTTTATGGTTTTTTTGGAACTATTCTTCTCTTTTCATTGTAAAACTACCCATTGTCATCAGGAGTCAGATGGCCTCCATATTATAAAATCAACCAACCAATCAATCAAAATACAAGCAGCCAAAAATAACAATACAAGTTTTACAGATACGCTTAATATTAATGATAACAATAACATAATCCACATTTCTTCCCACTAAAATACAGACCCTATTATATTTACAAATCTAAGCACTGTGTCTTTATGTGTAAATGGGACCAGATCTATCATCAGAAACCAATTGTGTCCAATGATACTGATGAGTACAGAACATTTACCGGTTGTTTGTCTGCATCATGAGTAGATACTACTGGTGGTAATGCAGGAATTATAACTGAGTTTTCACTCATGTGAAGTACAATATCTTCATTCTGTACTACAGTTCCCTTCACTGGGTCAATGAATCATGTTTTGGTGTAAGAAAATTTCTTAGTTTTTTTTTTAGCTGTTTGCTCTGAATACTTCACAATTTATGTTTCAGAAGTTCCAGCCTTGAATGTAACTTAAAGCTTAACAACAACATCATTTGCATTTCATCTCTCCCCATTTACATCTACGCAAGTCACCAGAGCAGGAAGGCAGGACATGTTGCGGATCTCTTTTGTTAAGGGAATAAATCTGATGGGATCAAGAAAAAGGGTCTTTTCTTTGGTGGCTCCCTTCTTTGGAGATAAGATTGGCCTCACCTTGTCTACTTTTCTGAATGGCCCTGAAGACACGATTCTGTTGGAGTCCATGAGGTAATAAGGAGCCAATTAAGTGTCTTATTTGGTTGTGTTTGTTGCCACTTGTTGGGAGGAGAAGCTGGGGGTGTTTGAGAGTTTTAAATTATGGTTTTCATTACTATATAACACCCAGAGCTACCGTGTCTGAATTAGGTGGCCATATGCTTGACTACAGTTGTAGTATTTATAAATAATAAATTTATTGCTTGTCTAAATGTATTGCATTGCAAGATGCAAATTTTTAAAAATCAAGCTTTTGATTCAATGTGCTGTTTCTTCAGACACTGAGCACAAAACAGTCTGGAAACCTTGAACAACACTTTTAGTCAATCCATTTATAGCTAGATGATACAATGCTTGATTACATTTTTTCCCAAGAATGCCTAAGTTCTTTGTTTATTAACTGTGATCCTTTATACTCACTAAAACTCTATTCTGCTCAACTCTACTCACTATGGAACACCTGCTCTCACAAAGAATTTTAAAATACATCTGTGGTTTGCATGGCAATTCTTGAAGTCATGGAAACACTCTTAGCTACTCTGAATATGCATCCACTCCAACTACAAATTCTGGGTCCATCAATGGCCCTGCAAAGTACCAGTATGTATGCATTTTTTTGCCATGGCAAGACAGGGCATAGAGGGAGGCTATTATTCTTACCATATTTAGGACATGTTGACAACCTGAGCAATTCATTGCCGTTTGATTTGCTGATCTATTCCTGATTACCAATTTCTTCCTGATTAAAGAACTCTAAGCAGAGTTTTCACTATTGCAAATTCAAGACATCCAACATGCAGCTCCTGCAATACTTGAGCTCTCAGTTGTATATCGAGTATAGTACTGCAGACAGTGGCGGGTTGGCCCCGGGTTGCCCCCGGTTTGCACTGGTTCTATAGAACCGGTAGTAAAACCGGAGGGAGGCCCTGCCCATCGACCCCAACATCACCAAAATGCTTCTGTGCTTCCGCAGAAGAGCGCATACCACATTGCGAACCAGTAGTAAAGGTAAGTAGAACCCACCCCTGACTGTTGACCAATATTCAGTTGTAACTCAGAGTTATAACATGTCATTGATGATATTATCTAGTTGGGTAATGAAATGTCTGCAAGCAAACAACCAACTCTAGAGAGTGCAAAGGGTTCTATTTCAGTTCTCACCTTGGACATTATCACTAGTTGTCACATACAATTGTAGTTAAGTATAAATTCACCACTACTACTATTCCTTTGTTATTAAAGACTGTTTTCAAAAAATGTGTAATTTGTTCATTTTGAACTGACTTTCAATCTTTTCTACTAATCTAATTCTACTAATGACCTGATGTTTCCTTTGTGTGTGTGTGTGTGTGTGTGTGTGTGTGTGTGTGTGTAATATTATATATATATATATATATATATATATATATATATATATATATATATGTGTGTGTGTGTGTGTGTGTGTGTGTGTGTGTGTGTGTGTGTGTGTGTGTACAGTTAATATCTCGGGTTTCTTCCCGTGTAATTGTAAACATATCCTTAAAAGGGTAGTAGTGACATTTCAACGAAATCGCATTCGTCATCTTCTGGCTGATGTTCTCGGTTTGGTGCTTATGGTCTTATTTGGCTTCTCACCAAACTGACAACATCAGCCAGAAGATGACGAATGTGATCTCTGATGAAAGTCAGGAGGAATTTAGTGGCAACTTTTTATAATGAAAGAAATATTAAAGTTTATACTAAAATTGTGAACTATAGCTCAATTCATCACATGTATGGACCTCCATGGATTTCATCAGATCTGTGCATCTGTATTTCAGAAAAACATATACCTTTTAATAAAAATTTGTTCATTTGAAAAAGTGCTATCAGATGCCTTCTTGTCTTTGGCTTCCAAAGGCTAACATTTCTCTTCTTGATAAATGTGTAGCTCAGGGTTGAGCTGTGGGTCCTTTGAGCTCTCTGAGCTTGATTGTTTTCTTGCAGATATGATGATGTTACCTAGTTTGGTGATGAAATGCCTGCAAGAAAACAACCAAGCTCAGAGAACACCAAGGACCTCACATGCTCTTCTCCTACAATGTCAGCTCTCATAAAAAGACTTCCAATCTCTGTGAGAGAAAATATGTCAAAGGAATCCCTTACCTGTTGTATATTTCTCAGATTGTTTATTCTATAGAGGTAAATAAGACAATTGATCTATATGTGCATGTGTACTCAAAGAAATAAAACTCATATAGACAAAATACTTTTTGGGAGAAGCACTGAAGATTGACAGTAGTGCCTGATGAAAAATGATGAGGTTAAACTTTTGTCCATATCAGCATCGGTAGAAGTGCAGTTCCTCAAACCAAGCTCAACATGTCCCTGATTGTGGATTTTTTTTTCTCTACAGCTAGTGTGTACGACATTAGCTATCTTTCATAATGTGTGACATAAGTGTGGCAATGCCATATTGTGAGGCATAACAAGCCAATTCCACTGTGTGAGCAGTGTGTTTGACTTCTTTTCATTGTTTTGTTAATGGCATACGCTCCTACTTTTGGTACTGTACATGGAATGCAAAATGAAATTTAGCTAAAAAGAATAATAGCTGTGATACATTTTGTAGCCTTCGGGCATTCAAAACTGCTTAAATTTTCTCTGCATACTTGTGATATGACTCTAATATGTAAGACCAAACTAAATAACTTGCCTTTGTTATATAGTCTACCCATCATTCCAATGCAGTCTTCACATGTAGTTGCATTGTTTTTTCTGGTGACAATGATGTCATTTAAATAGTACTGGATTCCTGGACAGCCTTTGTAACACATGGTCCAGGGCTCTCTGCCAAAGCACCGATGCAGATGCTACTCTGAAAACAAGAGTTGTTTTCAATTATAAGTAAAGATAATGGTGGGTTAATGGAAACTTAGGTGTCACCCATGGAGTCCAATAAACTTTTAAAACATTCCCTCAACTGTCTTTGGGTTCAGTTCAGTTGTCTTTTTCTGTAAAACATGTGCAATTGGACATGCCTTCTGAAACTTGGGCAAGGCATCCTTCTATGTCATTATTTTACCTTTGTTGTATTTGAATGTGCCAATGCCATTTTGAAACACAAGTGCAGAATCATTCAGTATTTTTTTCAGTTTGCCCTTGATGGTTTCCATGATAGTTAATATATAGCTTGTTGAGCAATTAGCAGTTTCCTCAACCAAGCATGACTCCAGAGTCTGATCTCCCTGTTTTCATAAATCCTTTGCTGGTATTACATTTTACATATATCATTGGGAATGAATATTTTCTCCAACATATGTTTTTTACTGTTTTTCTGATGGCTTTAGTTCAGCATTTCTCTGAAATCCTGCTGAAATCATACTGAACTATAACCAGTAGGACAGAACCAATGTCCAATTGCATTACTACACTTTTGTGATTCACTGTTGCTGTTAGCTCTGTGGTTGACCTGATCCTACTTTTATGTGGTTTCCAAATTAACTATGCCTGTTTCACTTTGTTTTTCTGAATCACAGTTCAATTCTCACCCGCTCAAGGTTGACTCAGCCTTCCATCCTTGCAAGGCTAGTAAAATGAGGACCCAGATTGTTGGGTGTTATTTATTTATTGTTTGATTGATTGATTGATTGCTATTTGGATGCCTGCAAATGGTTTGTGTTTTTACCTAAGTGACAATCTCCATGAGTGTGTCTTAATGTAGTGCATATTTGGCTGGTTTATCCTTTAAATCTACATCAAGCTGATATATGAACTTCTGCCAGAACAATAGCATCATTCATTTTGACCTCTTATGCTCTATACAGTATTGCAAACTTATTTACTCTTGCTTTTACTACAAAGAGTTTGTAACATTTCTAGCAGCAATTTTTGTGGAGATAACAATTTCAAACACTCTTAAATGTTATATCTTTCTTTGTTAAGAGCTTTTTTAATATCTATATGTATATCTATATCTATCTCCAGAATACTATATATTTCTCAGTAGATCATGTAGCCCTTTACCAAATCTGCAATGTTCAGACATTTTTTAAAATCCAGCTTTATTTACTACAGTGGACTTTTTCTCATCTTTGTCTGAAGTTCTGTAACCTAAAACATTCTACAGTCAATAACAGTTCTGGCACTGATTGTTCCAACATTATTTTTATTATTTCTGCACAAATGAATTGTGAGGGTTTGCTGGGGCAGTCCAGCTCTTTTTTTTGCCTACCATATTGCTCAGTAGTACTGGCATCATTTTTGCCTCCAAACTTCATTCAAGTCTCTCCATATATACATGTCTAGTCATCTGTAATACTGTTGAACACATCCATGTTTCTACTGAAGCTAGCTATCCTGCTGTGCTCTACTCCTCTGTTTTTTTACCCACTGTAAACTCTTTTGTTTGATTGCTTCATGTTTTTGTTCTGCTGACCTTTCTCCCCTTCAGGAGATGAATCTTGGCAGCTTTTTAAAATTATCCCCCTTCATTTCTATTGTTGTGTCTTTTCTATGATAAAACAAAAGACACTAGAGCCAGAACTCAGGTGTTATGTTGCTTGATTGAAACATTTTGAAAAAAAGGTCTACAAATCTGAAGAATTATGGCATATACGCAGGAACAATACAAGACCACCTGCATGTCTAATTTCAATCAATTTATATTACAGATTTACAGATTAACAGAGTTGGAAGGGACCTTGTAGGTCATCTAGTCCAACCCCTCCGCCCAAGCAGGAGACCATACACCATTTCTGACAGATTCTGAAATGCAATTTAACATATCATCTTGATTCTTTGCTCCTGACGTTAGCACAGTTCTTAGACGCCAGAAGACTGGGTTTATATCCTGCTCAATGTAAAATAGACCATTCCTCAAAGGTCTTTAATATTGCCACCCATCTCGCATACATGACTCTTTGCAGCTTACAAGTTAAAATCCCAGAAGGTAAATCTCATATAAATGGTTTTTTTAAAACCAACTGTCCAAAGAAACTAAAAAATAAACTGAGATACAGCTAACAGTTCACAAACGATATGGCCATCTCTCAGATTCCCAGCCACTATAGGATCTCCATGCCCGATGGCACAATTGTGTTTTCAGTGACTTCCTAAAGGCTAGCAAGGTTGGGTCCAATCTAACTTCAGGATGTTCTAGAGCAGAGGTGTCAAACTCGTGTCATCATGGCGGCATCATATGACATATCGGGACTTTTCCCCCCTTCGCTAAACCGGGCACAGACATAGCCAGCACGTGATGCATCTGGCCCACGGGCTATGAGTTTGACAACTCTGGTCTAGATTACCTGTAATAATTCCTTTTTCTAAAGTTCCTTTGAGTAGATCTGCATCTCACAGGAAATCTGGATTTAACTTTCTCTATCGCTACCCCAGGTCCTTCAAATCGTCCAGCTTCTTTGGATACTTTTCAAAGTCTAAAGACACATTTTGGACAGGCATGTCTGATGATAATTTTAATTCATTGTCCATTTTTTTTATTATAACCATTTTGCAAATAAAATTCTAATAAAAAAATCTTTTGGAGACAAACTATGAACTAAAATTAAGCCCAATTTTTGTTGTGCTTAAGGAATTAATTGTATATCCACCAAAGGTATCTGGTTAAATATATCATGTAACAAGGCACATTTTACTACAGGATTGGCTGTAAAGAAAAAACCGAGTGCATCATTTGAAAATCTACACCATAATGAACTGCTTCCACAACATGGCTCAGTGGTGCCAGCTCTGTTTACTTTGGCTGCAACAAGGAAGTGAAAAGGCGAGGGACAGAGCAGAACTCTCAGACATAAGGCATCACTGTGTTGCCAGAGCAGAATTAACTGAGTGTTTATTAGCATATGAGCTTGTCAGATGCACTTAGAAAACCTGAAGTACATGGCAGAACTCAGAATTTCTTTATAAAGAGTCATTTCAGGATAAATGCAGGAACAGAGAAAGCAAATTCAGGAGGTGACCACTACGTATAATGATAATCCTGCCTACTTTTTTACTTATTAGAGATGAGGAAATTAGAAGAAGAGAGCAGAAGAAACATAAGGACAGAAGATACATCCAAATAAAAAGCTTCTAATGCTGCCAAACAAGAGGAACTGTATAGCTATTCTGTTGACAAATGGAAAAGGGATACATTATTAGTAGAACGTAGTGGCTGGAATATTGGTTTGAGATAGTGAAAATTCACTCAGGGCAATTCTGCATTGCAGCTGAACACATTCAATTTTAAAATCATCTACATCGAATCCAAAAATTCCAATCCAGATTGCAGTGGGTGCTTGGCTGGTGTCAGTATGGATTTATTTGTTTTATTTGTACGGCTGCCCATCTCAAATTTATGACTCTGGGTGACTAACGCCAGTGAAAAACATCATAAAACACAGAACTATAAAAACAACATACAGAGAATCGGCAGCTAAGATAAAAAAACAACCATCATACAGAACCACCAAGAAAAAAAATCCAAATAGTTATTGCACAGGCTCTGCCACACAGCAATATCCAAGAAGCTACTTTATAAAACCATGAAGTTAAGATTTTTGCAAAAGGCTGGCAGCATTGGAGCTGATCTAATCTCTGCAGACCTGATGTTCCAGTGGGTGGGTACCACAACAGAAAAAAAATCTTTTCTTGGTTTTGACAGAACATGCCTGTCCTACTAGACTGGGTGAGATGGGCAGTTGTAACAGGAGACAGGTGGATTTATCATGTCCCTCTTTGCTTTTCCCATCCAGCAAGGAAGGCAAGCCTCACTTACCTGAATTGCACTTTAGTTACTTAGTCCTTGTCCAACCCACTACTAACTACAGAGAGTTGTTTGATGTCAAGCTTAGATGCAGAAGAGTTGAACTGGTTTCAATGTACTTTACTTTAAATTTCCAAACAATTGTTGACTTGACTATAGTTTCATGTTGTTAGGACATCCAAGCTTAATTTCCCATCCGATCCCTAAATCCTGAAGTACTGTTAAAGTACGTGTAGATAACATCAGTTCAGAGAATTTAGGATTTTTAAAGAACAAGATATTGTAGAAGCTCTGAATTAATACAATTCTGAAGGATAGTATAAAAAAGATCTGTAGAATAGAAAATAAATACCTTATTGAAAGAGCTGTAATCTAAATCAAGGGGGTCTGGATTTATTTATTTATTTATTTTGCCTGAAGGTTATACTTTAGGTATTTGTAAGAGCTTTTTAGTGCATTAGATTTTAATCTGAAGGGTGAGCTAGGGATATTTTTCTCTTTTACACTGAGATTTAATCAGTAGGGGGAAAATGTCCTTTGCAAATCATCTAGAAAACCTATGCACTTATAAACAGAATGTTATCGTAAATAACATTAATTTTATGTTCCCACTAATGGAAAACATATTATGGAAGTTTCCTGTCATAATTTCCAAATCACTTAGAAACGGCATGGTGCTTTAGGTAGAGTGCTAAACCAGAATGCCAAGAAGGGGAGAGAAAAAAAAACAAACAAACCAGCTATTAGACCCTGTGAGCTGTGAAACTCAACTGGTTGCCTTGGCAAATCATAACTTCACAGAAAAATTTAGTTTTTCAGGGAGCTAGGAAGCTAAATTATAACTCTGAGCCACTAGAAGTCAGGCAGAATATTAGTGTACATAAATATATAAGACTAGAACTTCTACATAGTTAAATATTTGAATATGCATTTTTTGTATGATCAAAAATTCTAAATTATGTACAGATCCTAACTGGACAGATATAATTAGGTTTAATATGTAGAATCCTAGATAGACTGCATATTCTTTAAATAGAGCTTAAGGCACAGTATCAGCTTTTTGACATCTGCACCAGAGATTCTGATAAAGAAATTGAGAATATCAGAAGCAAACCTTGTCTTTGGAATTTTAATAAAGTTTTCTTCAGTTCTAGGCTAGTTTGTCCTGATATCTTTGAAATGTATTCAGGACTTATAATTCCCAGCCTGCATGATTCATGATTCATTTTAGATATTTCATATTTTAGTCTTTGTATGTACCCTCCAAATCTTGGAAACTGTACAAGCTTTTTGAAAATTTGTGGATCATCATAAAATCCTAGTGTGAATTAGAGGCCCATACAAGGAGAACCTCATTAGAAAAAGGCAAAATATTTGGAACAAATTAAAATTTCAACAAAATGGTTAAAATTCAGGAAAAATACTTAAACTTCAATGATTTGTTTTATGTAAATAATTATAATTTAGAAAATGCTTTCAAATAATATATACATTTACCTTTGTGCAAGCTCCCTGAAAAACTATAAACAACACTGTTTGGGTAGTACTTTATTAAATCAAGAGACAGTGAAAACTTTAAGGGAGATAAATACTTTGTATCTCTGAGATACAAAGTTGTATCTCTGATTTTGCAGGAGACAATTGTGGTTTAAGAAGACTGTTATTGGCTACAATTCTCAAAATAGCAATCAAAGTTTTAAATCCAGCGATGGATGGCTAAAAAAAGTGAAATTATTGCAACTGAATGGAGAGTTTATCACAGGATGCCTAAATTAATATATAAAATTGTTTGCTATTTTATGGTTTTAAGTGTCACCACAAAAGCAAAATGAGAGCAGATCCAATTTGAAAAGACTATGAAAGAGAAGTTAGCTGAACAAATTGGAATTAATGCCTTTAAACATTCTTGCAGTTGAAAAGTTTGAGCCTGTAGCACAATAACTGTAGCAGTTATTATTGTTCCGAACTGTTACACATTGCTGATTTTAAGACTTTGACTAGGGATGTAAATAGGTTTATGGGGTATTTTATAAGAAGAGTGGAAAAAAAGAATGTTAGATATGTTTGTCTAGAGGGCAAGTCAAGAGGGCATCTGCCAGCATGTCATTGAAGTCCCATCCCTTTTGTATACAGGCATTAGCAACAGCAATAGCACCTAGACTTCACAGTGCTTTACAGCCCTCTCTAAATGGTTTACGGAGTCAGCTTATTGCCCCCAACAATTTGGATCCTCATTTTACCCACCTTGGAAGGATGGAAAGATGAGTCAACCTTGAGCTAATCAGGATCGAACTACTGGCAGTCAGTAGAATTAGCCTGTAATGCTTCATTCTAACCACTGCGCCAACCTAGCTCATTAAGCAGTCATTTGCTGGAATATTAAGCCCAGATATCATATTTCTTCTTCATTTAATAAGCTCCAATGTTAAGAGTAGAACTAAATGTGATGTGGAAAAAGTGTATACATTAATGTATGTAAACTGTTTTCAAGCTTCAGTATATATCAGTTTCTTGCTAGTGTTTAAAGATCCACTTGTATTAAAGAAAGAGTCTTTTGGTCTAGTGATTAAAGCACAGGCTAAAAATCAGAAGACTGTGAGTACTAGTTTTGCCATAGGTATGGAAGCTGGCTAGGTGGAGTGCCCAGTCACTCTTTCTTTCAGTCTGCAATGTCAGGCTCAGGTGACAAGCCGGGTAGTCAATTCCTGCCAAAACCAATAGATCAACAGTCTTTTGATTAAAAAAAAAAAAAAGGTGGACCCTGCTCTTGTAGATAAATACTAGGAAGAAAAAAACCCCTTCATATTTTGTTTGGGAGTAAATGATTTCATGGAAGAATTTTATATGCTGCAAGACAGTATTATCTAGATATTATCAGAAGATTTTTGCCCAACCCACGCTAAAATGGTAAAATTTCTCTTTATGAGTAGCATCTGGTAAAATGAACCTTCAAATTAATGAGATTGGCTATAATCCCTTAAGCAAACATCAGTATTCGAACTGGAGTTTCTTCATGATTCAGCTGTGATGTTGGCAATAGCTTGTTCTTGAAAATGAGTTCCCTGGCATGGAGGCATCCATGCGTGGATTGAGCCCATGGATCAGTCCCGTAGGAAGTTAGAATAAGAACCAAAGAGCAGCCCCTGTGCAGGAGTTCTTATAGGGGCCCTTGGCTCCTCCCTTACCAAGGTGTGTGAGGGGCCGGAGGACCATTAACTCTCCCCAATGGGGCTGCAGGGGCCGGAGTCCCTTGACCCATCAGTGGGATCAAAGGTGCCTCTTTGCTCCCATCTGGTGGCCTTTTAAGAAACTGCCATGGCTGGCACAAAACACCTAACATTTTCTGCTTTGATCTGAATGTAAATGTGAATGTTAGAGTGCTTGTGTAGAGCTATCTGATAGTAAGTGGAACTTGCCTGCTTTGCCAGCCAAACTATTTCAAACTGTTGGTTTCAAACATTGATAGTTTGGGACCAACATATATGAAGAACTGCCTATTTCCAAGCAGCTAGCCAGCCAGAGACATAGGAAAGCTTCGGAAGATATTCTTTAGGTATCTTGATTTCCTAAGAAATTGTGCTCCCAAAACTCAATAATGCTCCTCAAGATGAGAAGGGTGGGGTTTTTTTTTCTGTTTTTGTTTTTGCTTCTTAGCCTTCTACCAGGGACTAAAATTTTGAGGGTATGGGAATGGAGTTGCAACTGCTGTGTGGTTTTTTTCTTCTTGTAAAAAAATACATGCAGCATTATAGTATATTGTTTCACTGCTGGCAGATATTTGATCATATTATTACTATATGCAAATACTTTTGTACCCTGTCATTTTATAATAAGGTTTCAAGTCTACGTTCACATATTGGGCAGCAACCTACATTTCACTCAGTGGAAGTTACTTCTAAGTAGACAGCTACAGAATTGCACAGTTAACTTTGCTTCTTCAGTTCTGATTCAACTCTGTAGCCTTCTTTGTATTATCATTTATTGAATTCTTTTAAAGGAGAAAAGGGATATAAAGTTCCAAACAGATAACAATTGGTATGCATTGTACTCTGAAATGCCTACTTTGATCAAATCTATTTGCTCATTGTCAGTCCACAAGAAACTGGGATAGCTGCTAACACATCATTAGAGACAGGCACAAAGCATCCCTCCCAAAGAGGACAAAGAAATGATTTTCACAAAGCTAGCCTATGCTAATTTATATGTATGAATGCAAATCTGGAAATATTATGAATACAGTTTAACTAGAATATACAGCTTACTGTCAAAGAGAGGTTAGTCTGGTCTCCATGTCCCAATTTCTGAGAGGGCATTCCCTTTTCTGCCTTTTTCATTAATGATTCTTAAAGCAGACTTGGATTGGATAGTTCTTGATAAACAATATCCTTTCAATTTAAAATCTGTCAATAAAATAGGAAGCAGGTCCCTCTCCATATTGAAGATAGTTATGATTCAGTGGTGGGCTGCTCCCGGTTCGGTCTGGTTCTTGCAAACCAGTAGTAACGGTGGCAGGAGGCTCCACCCACCCAGCCGGACGTCATCACGGATCTGCGCATGTGCAGAAGTGTGTGCATGCGCGCATGTGCCCCCATTGCGAACCAGTAGCGGAAGTAAGTAGAACCCGCCCCTGTTATGATTCAAGGCTTGGAAGTCTATTATTATTATTATTACATATAATAATCTGTAACCAGACCTGCCAGTTCTTTACCTGGCATTGAGTTTGATATGCATCAAGTTTATTTATTTATTTGATTTATTTGCTACCCAGCTCATCTTGAGGCAACCCTGGGTGGCTTACCAACATTAAAAACCAATAAAATATTGCAACAACAAATATTCAAATAACAGTAATAATTTAGAATTAAAAAGATAGCAAGAAAGGAGCAGGATGTGCAGGGGGGGAAGTGGGTCTTGTTTTAATCCAACAGCCACCTCCAGTGTGATGAACCCCCATTGAAACCCCAAGCCAACTGGCGAAGCCAGGACTTCAGGCCCCTATGGAAGGTCAGAAGGGTGGGAGCGGACCTCACCTTGGGAGCAAGATGTTCCAAAGGGCAGGAGCCATGTCAGAAGAGGGTCTTCTCCGGGACCCTACCAGCTGAAATTCCTTGACCTATGGGGTCTGCATCATGCCACTTCTGCTGGCATAGATGGGACAAGACGAAGAGTTCTTTCCAAGAACCTAGAATGTTGTATAATATCAGCATAGTATAGTGAATATCCAGGCAGTGCAGTCTTTTGTAACTGACAGATGGAAATTTTGTCAATGTGCAGATTTTCAAAATGCTGTCCAAGTTTTTTGGTGATACCCAGTATGCATATATCCACCGGGATCATTATGACTGATTTATGCCATAATCTTTCAACTTTGATTTTCAGATCTTGATACTTTGGGATTTTCTCCAATTCTTTGTCTTCTATTCTATTATCCCCAGGGATTGTGCCCTATCAATTTTCCATGCTTTCTTCTTTTCATCCATGGTTAAATATGGTGTGTAATGAGTCAAGACTTTACCAGTTTGTATTAGGAAAACACACAATACATATTTCAATCTGCTCTATTTTGACTCTGTATTTCAACCAGTTTTTCATTAGTGGCAAATGATAACTGAGGAGTCCTTGGTGCTTGCAAGAAAACGACCAACATCGTAGAGCATCAAAGACCCCCTATTTCAACCCTGAGATGATAATTCTTACAGATATTCCAGTGAAGTTATTATCCATTAATCCCTTCCCTACAATTCCAAGTACTTTTTCCTCTTTTTTGCTTTGCTGTGGTTGCAGTCACCATTTATTTGTCTCTTTGTAAGCCTAATGTATGCATAGGAAAAGAGATGAATAGACATGAGTGACCCAGCCTTGATGGTGGTCTCATCTAGGTTGTTAGCCTCATTAGTTGCTCAATGATTCTTATGATTGTTTTGATATAAAACATTCTGCATTCCCAAGGAAAAAAAAACTATAGCTCTACATACAGATTGTGAAGCCTTATCCCTACATATCACAGGGACATCAAAATTGCTATTATCCAGTGGATAAAAGGGTTTTTTTTTGTAAAACCCCCCCCCATTTATAAGGACTAATAAGCAGATTCAGCCATTCTCATAAAAAGTCATGGTGGGAGCACTAGACATAGAGTTGTAGGAATGTCTTCCTACAATTTTCTCCAGGCTTCAGGAAGTTTACCTGCTATTTTCACCCATTTCTGACTTTTTTTTTTTTAGCACATGCACATTTCTAAATATAGCACTGAGTTACTGTGCAATAGTGGCAAATGTAGGATACATTCTATATATGTTCAGGTATAGGATGAGGGTGAAGGTTTGTTCTCCAAGTTTCCAAATGCTTCATTACAGAAGGGCCTGGTGGCTCAGCAGACTGATAGCATTGTGATTAACACCAGCTGTCTGCAATTAGTGTAAGTTCAAATCTCACCAGGCTCAAGGTTGACTCAGCCTTCCATCCTTTCTAAGGTAGGTAAATTGAGGACCCAGTTTGTGGGGGCAATAAACTGACTTCGTATAAATATACAAAAAGTATGAAGGCTATTGCTTAACGCATTGTAAGCCGCCCTGAGTTTCCGGAGAAGAGCGGCATATAAATCAAATTAAAAAAAAAAAAATTACAAGGCTAGGTGTAACAACTTCAGCAGAGTTTAGGGGATGTCAGTGTCAGTAGTCTTGGGTCATCTGTGAGTCTTGTGTTTGGTTTTGTGATAAGGATATTACATCAGGTCAGGGTCATTGGGAAGTGAACTGCTGGTGGGGGTTGGTTGGTTGAGGGTCGGTGCTGTCTCTGGTTAGCTGTGCAGTTGATTTGGATTCTGAGGGGTTTGTAGACTGGTTGTAGATCAACGTGTCTGTTGATGGAATTACTTGTGAAATGCTAGGCTTTAATGAACTCACTATTCATTTGCTTTTTAAGAATCCCTCTGGGCTATACAAAAAGTTAGCCTGACTAGGTGGCTCAGTGGCTAAGAAACTGAGCTTGTTCATCAGAAAGGTTGGCAGTTTGGCGGTTCGAATCCCTAGTACAGGTCTCCTGCATGAACAGGGGGTTGGGCTAGATGACCCCCAAGATCCCTTCCAACTCTGTTACTGTTAAAGTGGATTTATAACTGTTAAAGTTCCAGAGCCATTTTTATTAATAAATTTCTAAATAAAATAAAGATGGATGCTTGTGCAGGGTTGGACTAGAAGACCTTCAAAGTCCCTTCCAACTCTGGTATTCTGTTATTCTATTCATCCACTTTAGCAGCAGCAGCAGAAAACACGAGGCTCTTAAGGATGAAGAGTATGGAAGTATCTGTTTTCCTATGTGGTATGCAGCTAAGATGGATTTTGGTAGCTTGTTTTCTATAGCTGTATTGAAGATTGACATGTTTTATTAATCCTGAAAATGCACTGTTTGGCATTATTTATATGACTGGTAATTGGCCTTTAAACATATGAATTATATATGAAAAGAATTGCTTTCTCTTTTATTTGTGTCCTTCCTTGGATACTGTTTTGTCATTGCATCTTGTTTCTGGCAGGTCAATATGGAAAAGTTAGGAAATAACTCTTGCGAAAGGCCATAATAAAACTTTAAACCATGTCCAGAGGCTTGTGGATTTGGGACTCTATCAATTCAAACTTGCACTCAATATCTGGTGTGTATTGCTTATCTCTTAACCTCAGTAATATTCCTTTTAAGAAAGAAGGAATTTGTATGACCCCTCCCACTGCTTTAATAGCTGAGAGAGGCCCACAGAACCAAGTGAAAACAAAAGTGTAATTTAAAACAAATACTAAAATATTATTAATCTAATAAAATACACATTGAAACAATTGAAAGGTACAGTTTTTGTTTTAGAGAAAAGTATTTTGAATGCCCTTCTGAACTGAATAAGAAGGGGACTTGCTTATTTTCCTCTAGGATGCCCTTTGATGGTCTAAGAGTGCAGGGAGCATTGTATGGGAGTAAATAGTCTCGGTTAGTTCTAATCTGCTTAAAGGCAGGAAAGATAAAAATCAGATGCAAAAAGCCCAAGGCTAAACAGATTAAAATTACAATTCTGTAGATTCAGTCTTCAGAGAATCAACCAGCTCTCAGGATGCAGCTCTCAGGATGCAGAGATGGAAAAAAATGCTAAGATTTGAACCTGGGGAAAGGCATGGTTTGAGGCTTATACTGTAGTTAGCAAGTTCTGGTTATTTTCTGCTCTAATTAGATATGTCTAAAACCTATAATATTAATGGATTATCAAAAACATGAGTTGTTAAATCATTCTTTATCTGCCTTAAACTTAAACTAATGGTCCAATGAAACCCAACAATATTGTGAGTATTTTGCATTGGCCCAGAAGACAGCTGGTAAGGTGGCACCTCCAGACTCCAACTCCATAAAGTCCTCAAGAAGATAGCATGATGAATGGAGCTGAATGGAGCTATTGAGAGATCCAGAAGTAACACAGCTGCATTGTCTAATATAGAGAGTATTTGTCATTCTTGAATATTCAGGTAGTTCTCAACTTACAATAGTTCATTTAGTGATCATTCAAAGTTACATCGCTACTGAAAAAAGTGACTGTTATGACTGTTATGACTGTTTTTCACACTTATGACCTTTGTAGCATCCCCATGATCATGTGATCAAAATTCAGATACTTTTGACCGTTGCTGTTTCCCAAGGTCATGTGAAAAACAAAATCCATGGGGAAGTCAGATTCACTTAACCGCATTACTAACTTATCAACTGCAGTGTTTCACTTAATAACTGTGGCAAGAAAGGTCATAAAATGGGGCAAAACTCACTTAACAAATGTCTCATTTAACAACAGAAATGTTTGGCTCAATTGTGGCCGTAAGTCAAAGACTACGTTTAAGTGGGTATCTTTATAAAGTGAGAGTAGAGAACTGCTCAGTTGACCTTGGATTGTTCCTTCTGGAAACTGTGGAACAACTATTCAGGGTCAATTATTTGTTTAACAAGAATCAAACACATGAGCTCAATTATGGATTAGTGTGTATTCAGGTTGATGATCTAGATAGGCTTATTTAATTTTTTTTCTTAAACTCTGAATGATAAAACTAAGCAATTCTTACACTACTAATGAGAATTACTTTTTTACATTGTTTTTTTCATGCCTTCCCATTGTTTTTGGAGAAGAATTGTAATTTCTCTGGAATTCAGGAGGAACAGGTGCAAGTCACATCATATTTAAAACTAGCTGTCGGTAGCCTGTTTGGACCCTAAAATATTCCTGCTGAGACTTAGACTTCTGGAAGGAAAATGGTATCATGATGAAAACTCTACATATGATGGGTGGCACATACTAATAGGGAGATCGAAAAACTGGCTAAAGATGATCAGGATAATGCAAATGTTACAGACACTTTTAAAAGTTTCTATGCTCATGATAGATTTATATTGCTAATTACAGCGACAGCGCAAAAATCCATGGACAGTGTCTCTTTCACCCCAATCAAAAATCAGTACATTCTCCTTATTAATTAAATTAAATTAAATATAGAACAATCTCCATTGCTCAGTTTTTATTCCACTCATTTCACACTATAACAACTCATACATACTAATGAGGATGAGTCTCTGGAGCACGGGGGTTGAAATCATTTATTCAGTAGTAGGAATAAAAGATAACTCAGGTTTTACATACACACATACATACCCCGCTGACTTTACACACAGTTTGGCAAGATTTATACTGGACTACAAATAAGTAACAATATATTAAAGAACAGGCTTGTCACTGGAAAGTTCACAATCTTCTTTTTTCTCTTCCATGAGAAGGCTTGGAGGGGGATTAGGGAAAACTGGCTCTACTATTTAAACTTCTTCCTTTTGTGCTGCATCCACTGATTCAAAAAGATCGTCTCCAGACAGAAACTAGGACAAAGTTCTCATCAATCATTAAAAGCGCTCAGCAATTATCAACCAGCAGATGCACAATGTATCTTTACAATTTGCACTAAAGCACAATGCCCTATACTTAGGGGGCTTCCAAACAATGTGTGGCATGACATCGTCTGCATGCTAACCAAAGACCCACACCTGTCTTCCTCCTGTTCCTCTCCAAATCCTATGAGAAACAAATCCCACACACAATCTTGTGCAAATAGAGGCTCCATTGGCAAGTTCCTGTCAGTCCAGTGAATCTCATGTTGGATTAATTATAAGGCAGAAGAGCTGAAGAACAACTCAGACAAAATCAAGCATGCTTTAAAGCCCTGTGAGTTTTAAAGGCAACGTGAAGCCAATGTTTCAAAATCCTCTTTTATTGAGATCAGTGGGGCTTGAAACTTATAAATGTTGTGTCATCTTCTTGATCATCAGAGATTACATATTTTATGTAACGCTACATATTTCATTGGGGCTTGAACTACGAAGTACAAAGCAGTTCAGGAGCAGACAACCTACAAGAGGTTTGGATTACAGTTGGCACAATGCCTTCTCTTCACCATCCTGGTTGAGACCAATTGGAGTTATAATACAAACATGTCACCAAAGTATTAGACAGTATTAGACAGCCAGTGTTATAATGTGAACATAGAATAAGGCCATATGTATCCACTTATAGTTGGTCTAGCAGGCTAGTGGTAAAGTGCTGAATTAGGAACAAGGAATCTATGAGTTGTAGTCCTTCCTTAGGCACAAAGCCATCTTGGTGATTTTGAGCCAGTTATTTTCTCTCAGGTCTAGGCAGAAAGCAAATACCTTCCAAAAATGTAACCAAGAAACTGCATAGACTTGTCCTTGCAGCTGCTGGGAATCAAGAGTGACTTGAAAGTAAAATACATTACTTTATTAAATTGAAGAAATCAATGGCATTTTTTTCTAAAAACAACAACTCCTCTTTCCAAATTATGTGAAGAAAAAAGTGGTCTCTCTTTTTTCTCCTTAAGATAATACCTTGAAGGCTCAACTTTTAATTCTGCAAGGATTGTACATTTCCTAAAGCATTCCTTTCATGATTAATAAATCTCACTCGAGGAGTGAAATGTGCAGATTCAACCCAGATTTTCCATCATGATTTATTGTAAACATCAAGTTAAAATTCTGATTTATCATCATGTGAATAAGTCTAAGTAAGCTTCAGACTTGTGCATTCTCATTTCCCCATCACAGCCTTGGCGATGGTTAAACTTTCACTTCCATTTGTGAATGATCCTAATTTCATTTCGTGTGTGGTGAATTTTAAAGTTGAGATGAGCTAGCTTCATAATGTATGTTTTGAATTTGGTTTCTTGCAAATCAATGTTCATGTCTGAAGGAGGCAACAGATGTGATCAGTAAAATGTGGAGAAGGAGCCTTCTAGAAATCCCTCCCACAATTATCTCAAAATAAGAGAGGGAGCCGTGAGAACATGGTTGGTTCGCTTTGACTCATTCCTGTTAATGGAAGTGGAGTAGCATTTAAGATAAAAAGAACAGAATCTAAACTGAATAAATGATTAAATAGTAAACGTTGAGATATGGCCAGTCATAGAAAAAGTGCTTACTGTTCCCAGCAGATAAAGATATGTTGTGAAATAGTGGCTTTTGAATTTGATAGTGTTTAAAGTATGCTATGACATACCAATTCCAATTTCTTCATGTGCAGTCTATACAGTTTTGCTTATAACAAATGTAAATTATTTTATTTTAGCTGTAAATGGTAAATATAATTATTTGTGCCCCATGCAGCTGCTTATAAAACAGAATTCCAAAATATTTTAATACAGTAATAAACCACAGATCTAGACTTGTTATGTACCTATGTACAGCCAGACATGTGGACTATAGTATATCTAATCTACTATATCTATTCAAGGAGATCTAACAACATAATTCAGAATTTCTTCAAGATCCTTAGTTAATAGCATATTCTAATCTGGAAAGGATCTAATCTGCTTAGTTGCCTAGTCAAATTCAGAATGATTGTTTCAAAGTGAATCCTAGTTTTTTTTTTATTTGCATTGAATGTAATTCTTTTAGAAATTGCTTGCCATTTTTCATTTCAGTAAATTATTCTCTCTATACTTAAGGACAGTTAAAAGCAAATGGTAGTTCTGTGTTAGAAAATACTGCAATGTCTTCATTTCAAGTCTGTGAAACTTTCCTGGGCGTATATCTTCAGGAGATCAATGGCCTTTAGAAACCCAGTAGGTGTCTCTGTAAATATTGACTCAAGTTGGATACCATGCTGAAGCTCAAGAAACGTGTCTGTAACTAGATTAAATACCAGAATTGATAAGCTATGATTAGTACTGACTACTAAGTCAAAAACAATGACTTGAGCTTCTAGTGTTAAGTGGCCTTAACAATGATTATCAGAATAAATTGTGCGCCCTTAAAAGTCACCTATTGTTTTACCTCTTTGTATGAATGTTTAGTGACCTAAGAAAGGGAGAGTTTTGTGTCTAATATAATAGTTAGCTACATGAAGCAAACTAATATTATAGGCCAGTATTAAATCTGGGTTTGTTGGTAACATAAATCCTGGCTTATATAACTTCGTCAAACAATTCACTTCACTTTTGTAACGTCACTTTTGGATGTTACATAAAATTCTGTTTGTCCTGTTTAGCTGCTCATCCAAAGGAGAAATGATAGCGTTCTATT
The DNA here is from genome assembly GCF_059756535.1 of Pantherophis guttatus. Taxonomy (NCBI): domain Eukaryota; kingdom Metazoa; phylum Chordata; class Lepidosauria; order Squamata; family Colubridae; genus Pantherophis; species Pantherophis guttatus. The sequence goes on from NC_142064.1 coordinate 52,240,664, forward strand.
TCTTACACTCATACTTTCTCTTTCTTTTCCCTTTAAGAACTGATAACACTATCTTTTCTTCACAACCAAGGATATGCTGTAGAAGTAATATCAGAATTTTCCTAAAATTCTAAAAATTTAGACAAGGTGACAAGATAATATGGGGAGAAATGCTGGTCCTAGGGTTTGCTTCTAGTGATCTGGTCCATCAGAAAACTAACATAAGTTAGAACATCAGAGAAAGACCCAAAACAAGGTAGGCTTGCAACAGAGGTGGGTTTCAGCAGGTTCTGACCAGTTCTGGAGAACCGGTAGTGGAAATTTTGAGTAGTTTGGAGAATCAGTAAATATCACTTCTGACTGGCCCCGCCTCCATCTATTCTCTGTCTCCCGAGTCCCAGCTGATCAGAAAGAAATGGGGATTTCGCAGTAATCTTCCCCTGGAGTGGGGAGGGAATGGAGCTTATACAGTATCCTTCCCCTGCCACATCCACCAAGCCACGCCCACCACAGAACCGGTAGTAAAAATTTTTGAATTCCACCACTGCTGTGCATGACGCATCTAGCCTGTGGGCCACCAGTTTGACGCTTTGAAATAAATAGTCGGTTTAGTCACTACCATTTTGCAATAATCTTTTTCTTTCTTAGTTTCTAGAGTGTGTTGCTACTTGGACAGAATTCCTCACTTACATTAACATTCAACCTGTTCACCTGCCTGTAAAATGGGGCTGATAACTTAAACTTCAAGGTGCGGACTTTAAGTTATTGCTTTTCTCTGGTTCCCCAAAAGGCAAGCTAGCTCCTCCATAGAATTCTAAACATTAGAGATTGAAGTAAGGTAGTCGCTAGGCAGATTTCTTGACTTTTCTAGGTAATTGCTTGAAAAAGTCACTGTGTTTAAAAGGAAACAGAAAAGAAGAAGTGAGCAAAGGAATGCCTTCTTCTCTTCTCCTGTCCTCTGCCTCCTGATCCCAGTTGGTGACAGAGGACAGTAAACTGTTACTGAAGGGCAGGATGTTTGGGCTCTGTGTATTCAGGATTTTGTTAAATGCTTCTGAATGGTTGTCATTTGGATGATAATTGGATTAAAAAACAAACAGGAACAAATTATAGGTTTAGTTTCACAGGGATTCATTTTTTTCCTTGTAGGAAATGTTCAAAGATAGAAGTTCATGTTGTTGTACAATCAAACAGTCACACTGAACTCTAGAGGCTTCTGTGCCCTAGTTTACAATGTTGTTTATGTTTCTTTCTTTTGAAACAGGGCCTCAGATCTTGGTTTTAGCATTCAGTTCAGCCTTTTCCACGACAATGACTGGATCTATATAGCAGTTCAACATTTTGTAAAGCTGAGGGAAATGCTAACCTTAGCTATGAGCACTATGATAAAAGCTGCATTCTTGTCCACTGCAAAATTAAAGGACTCTCTCAAAGGTTTTTGTGGGTACTAGGCTACTTTTTGGGTTTTCTTTGATAATTTTTTAGTTGGCATTCCAAAGATTCAAGTTAATTCATGGTACTTTTTATATAAGCCCAAAGTAGAAATCTACTTGGCTTTTGGTGAAGAAGTTACAGATTTTATATATATACTTTACTTCTGGGAAGCAGATAGTGTGGTTTAATATTTTGTGTGAATCTTGTTAATTGCAGTACATTAAATACAACATAATTGAGCAAATCATGATTTAGTGTGGCATGTAAAACCAGCCTGCCTTTATAAATACTGTTTGTGTTTGGGAATGTGTGCTAAAACAACACAAAGATATATGTGTCTCTCCCCTATTATATCCATGTGGGCCACCAGGACAAGATGGCAGGGTATGTTATGGGTCCCATCAATTATGGATATATGTCTGGTGAACCCACAAAAAGGGGCCTTCTCAGTAGTGGGCCCTTCTCTATGAAACATCATTTTCCCTGAGGTATGGTTGTCCCCTCCCCCCGGGGTGGGTTCTACTTACCTTTACTACTGGTTTGTAATGGGATCAGGTGCACGCGCTTGCTTTGCTTGCTTGCGCGCCAAGCTTCTGCGCATGTGCAGATCGCTTATGACAACATCCAGGGTGGTGGGCAGAGCCTACCACCAGTTTTACTACCGGTTCTTGCGAACCGGTCTGAACCGGGGGCAACCCACCACTGCCTCCCTATCCCAAAGAACTATTTTTGTGAAGATGCCTGGGAACCACAAATGGAGATAGAGAAAATCAAATGGTGGATTTTAATCCATTATTGCTGCCAGGGTTGTGTGTGGGTTGTAGGTTTTTATGTGTGAGTTGTCGGCCATATAATTTTTTAAATAAATAATCCTTTTATTAAAGGGAACTTATAACAATATATGCACTTTTCTACATAGTATTGTGTGGTTCTTCTGGAAAATCACAGAATGTGCTTAGAACTAGAATTACGGAAAGTCTGGTTAAAGTTTACCTGATTAATTATTTCTAAATTTGTTCTATTCTTATCACTTAAAAACAAAGGTAAAACATGGTAATCAATATTTCTTTTAAATGATTTATTTTAATTCTGAACTCTCCCATAGCCATACAGATTGTGATAGCACGGTATTACAAAAGCAAACCATGAAAACAACCATGAAAATAACACTTTTGACACTTGAGAGTTTGGGAGCATCTGCTATACGCAGAGGGTACACAATAACAGCTACCTAATCACTTTTTGAAGTTGCGGGGTTTTCTTTTAAAGCTGACAGGTGCATAACTACAACATCTATTTTAATTGAGAAGAAAAGTTGATAGGTGTTTGTTTAAATAAAAATCCTAACTGTTGGTGACACTGGCAACTTCATGCCAAATTCAGATACATTTGAGCAAGCTGCTCATCCCTTTTTCAATGCAGAAGTGAACTTGAATAAATATTTTAGATTTTAAAAGTGTGATAATGAAGGACGTCTGGATAGAGTGGTTGAAGTATTCTGTTGCTGAAGAATGCACCCCACAATGAAGCTGTAGTATTTATAAACAAGATGCGTGTCAGGAAAGACAATATAAAGGAGTCACCTCTCATGGTAAGATATGCCTAGCACTAGTGCTATTACTTTCTGCATGTTTTACTTGGCCTGTTCCAGTTATGGTAAGGCCTTTTTAAAATATCTCATAGAACTGGGTTTTTTTTCAAATTTGGAAACTTTAAGACATATGGATATCAACTCCAGAAATCCCCAGCTAGTATGTTGAAGTCCACACATCTTAAAGTTGCCAAATTTGAAAAGCCCTGACAAACAACTTTTAATTCTGATTCTTATGGGTCATCTCTCTCTCTCTCTCTTTCTCTCTCTCTCTCCCCCCCCTTCATATTTGTACTGCCCATCTCACATTTTTTTTTTTTTTTGCGTATGGCACATGTTAGCCAGGGATCACCAAAGTGGCTGGCTGCCTTTGTGAAAGGATTTTTTTTGGGCGGTATTATCTTATCTGTGGGACGTCTGAATGCCAGTAGGCAGTCAGGGGAGGCTCCTTTCCTATCTCTACATGGTTTATTTGCTCACGGAAATTGAACAGCCAAGCTGCCGACCTCAGTGGAGCGCAAGCTCAGCATCTTACCATGTGAGACACCGCGGCCACAAGAAAGTGATTCTGGGCAATACACAATACCACACTTAATTAAAAAAATAAATACTTAGAAAACATAGTTTAAAAATGACAATAAAAAGGCACATAATAAATAAATAAATAATAAATAATAATTATAAATAATAAAAAGAGAGGATGATATTAGTAAGGCAGCTATCACAAAATCTTCCTGAACCTCTGGAACCAGATTCTGAGGGACTTCCTGAGAAGGATGGAACTAATGTCACTTCTGAGTGGGGGAAAAATTCCACAAGGTGGCTGCCACAGAAGAGAAGTTCTACCTCCTGAGACCAGTCATATGTAATTCCTTGGCAGATGGGATCTGCAGCGTATCTTATGTTTCAGACCTGATGGAGTGGATAGAGGGTAATCAAGTAGAGGCAGTCCCTCTTATAACCCTAATTCTAAATTGTCAAATGAAATTGACATGTAGGTAGTGCAAAGAGATTATGTTTGTTTTATGAAATAGTAGTTTTTGTTATACTTTTATATGCTTCTCTATTTAATTCTGAAAGTGGTATTTTTACAAGTCCTTCACAACTCCCAAACTCCATCCTTTCTATGTGAAAGAGGTTAAAACTGCAGTGGTTGTGGATCAAGCTGGAATTTACCAGCAAGTAGGTATATGCAGGATGGTTTTGATTTGCCTTAATTGTCTGTTCCATCTATATTGAGTGCCAGAAACTGCAAGTGAAGATTGCAAAAAAAGCAAAGCAGAACGAATGAAGCAATATGTGGCCATTTCCTTTCACTCTTAAAAATGAACGAGGCCTGCTGTTCCACAAAGCAATCTCAAGAGCGTGCTTTGTACAGCTCTACTTATAACTATAAGGTAAGTACATATTGGGTTGGTTCTAGATTTGAACCTTCACAGATAGAAGTGTTTCATCCATTTATACATATATCATTAGTCTGAATTATTTCTACAGGAATTTGTATTGAGCTAAATTTAAGCTGTTTTCCAAAATATTAATGTACTGCATGTCCCTTTGTATAGCAGGCTGGGTTTGCTGCTAGAGCCAAATTCTAACTCAAGAGAATTTATCCAGCCATTATTTATATATGTGATACTCTTCTTTTATTAGAAAATACTTAACACAAAAAAACAGAATAATAGAAAAGAAACCGGTAATTTGGCAAAAGAGTTCCACAAAAGATGCTAACTTTTATTGCACGTTAATTCTTTCTTATGGAAAATCTGTTTACCAACTTTTCAAGGAAGCAAATAGCAAGATTATTTCTTTTTTTCATCTTCTTTCTATAGGTCCCCACAAGGAACAGAACAGTGAAGAAATATACATTTTGACATCATGGTGAAGACTCCATGATTTATGTTCTTGCAGCTGGTGTCAGAACATTAATCTAAAAGGGAAGAAGTGGCATTGTGATGTCACTGCATATATGGTAGCATTTCTTCATTACTGAATTTACCTGTGAGGGCCTATTTAGCTTTCTGCATCCTTTATCAGAAGATCAACTTGAACCCTTCACTTACACCCTTTATCAACATCCTTTTTTCAGTTGTGTGCTCCTAATATTATCATCATCTTATTCCCAGCCAATTAATAAGACATACTTAAGGGGTCCTTAGCTTTTATTGCTGTTAAAATAGTATTTCCCCCTTTATTACAGTACTGTCCAAAAGTAGATTCTGGTGTGTAAAATCTATTAGCCTTTGCTACTCATTATTTGGAAAAGAAGTCTGGTGACTGGCAGTGAATAAAAGCATGAATATTAAGATAGGGATGGGCAGTAGGGCCCTCAAAATTTGTGCCAAGGTGGTTTACTCCCAACTCAAGGATGAGTGGATAGCCGTACATATGCACAGTGATGAGAGGTCTTAGGTGTTCAGTTAAAAATTCATGGTGAAATTAATTTTAATCAACAATATCTGGACTCAGTTGATTTACAGCAGGGAAAATTAGGACTCAGTGCACCTTTCTCATTGGAAGAATGATTGATAATTTTAATCAATCCAACCTCCTCTGTAGGCTAAATCTTCCCCTTTGTATCCCAACCTTCCAGAACAGATTTTCAAGAGGAAAGAGAAATTACTGAAAGCCATCTCCTCTCTTTCACTTGTGGTATTCCCCTCCCTCCAGACTTTTGCTCTACATATTTGTGAATTCAATTCATAGATCTTGTAGAGATGCAGCTATGGGGGAAAACCAGGATCGCTTTCTGACTTGTCTCTATTTTTACCCAACTGCATTTCCATCTGTCTAGCAAGCTATAGCTACAGTGCAAAATCATATTTAAAGCTACGATTAACTGCCTTCAAAAAAGTATTGCTAAAATTAATCCACACAAAAATTTTCAATTGAAATATGTGTCAGCACAAAGGAGTTTTATAAAGTGATATACTGCAGTGACAAATGGTATTTAGTACATAGCAAGGTTATATTTTAAGTGTAGGAAGAAAGTAACTTCCTGAGTGGGAGTAGAATGTTGAAATTATTAAACGCTGAAAACTAATTTTATCTAGGAGACAAATGTTTTATTAATTTTAGCAGAAGAAAAGTTAAGAGAGTACAGGATTTAAAAATAACTAGAAATAAAGAAAAGGTGATTTTGGGGTGTAATTTAAACTTTGATTAATGAATATCATATAATTTCTAAAAAAAACCCCAAATCACAGCTTTATTTTAGTCTAAAAGTATATTGTAAAAAAAAAATCATAACAGAATTATCAACATAGAAAAACTGCTAAACACACAGACAAATATAGAAAAGTGCCAATGAAAGAAAATGTCACTAACTCAAATATTGAGGTAATGCATTAAAATGAAATATGGGTTCCTAATAGTCAAATGTTTCTGACCAAAAATTCAACTGTTGAAAAATTTCATTCAAGAATGAAATAATGTTTGCTAGACTACTTGAAATAAATAGAATATTGGAAGACAATTCAAAATATTAAATTATAGTGCGTTTTTTCAGTTATCTTTTTTGTTGCAAATTTAGTAAAAAAAGTCATCTGAAGGAACATTCTAATTCAGTTTAATTAGAGGAAAACGTCTGAAGGCTTTCTTAGGAATAACCAAGAAGTAATATATTCATTTTATTTATTAATTAAACATAAAGGCTCTCTAACTTCAGAGTAACTTGGAGTATCTTACATTTTAAGAGTTGAAAACAAACAAGAATGAATTTTAATTTTGAAGCATGTCATAACAATAATTTGCAATTAAATAAGAGGTAATTCCAAACATTTGCTGATCCTCTGTTAGATTTCAGCTTCTGAGCTACAATTATATACAAAATTCATGCCTAGATAGAACAAATAAATAATTGACTTCATCTATAGCAGTGATGGCTAACCTTTTCTGGACTGAGTGCCCAAAATGCGCGTGTGCGTAGCCCCAATGCTTGCACCCTGCTCCCCACACATGTATGCACCCCTGCATGTGCCCCACCCCCTGTGCATGCACCCCCACATGCACCCCACCCCCATGCATGCATGTGCGGCCCCTGCAGGTGTCCCACCCCCCTGCACATGCGTGGCAGAGACCCGACGACCAGCTGGCCGGTTGGAGGCATGCACACATGCACTGTGGAGCTGAACTGAGGCAACAGCTTCTGTGCCCACAGAGAGGGTGCTGCATGTCACCTGTGGCATGCGTGGCATAAGTTAGCCATCACGGATCTACAGGAAAAATATGAAAAAGTACATAAATATTTGGGAATCACATGGAGACATATTGAGTAAAGAGTGAAATGATAAGCAAACTTTGACCATGAGCGCATTTCCACTTGTGGGAGATAAATGTTTCTTTCAATACACTAAATATGTTGAAGTAAAATATTGTCAGTGCTTTTTGTAAGAAAATGAAAAGGTGTAACACTGATTAGTCCTTTTGGTTTGCCCAGTTTATTCAAAAGTACACAATGAAAGGACCAGAAATATATACGGTCCCTGAAAGCCTTGGATAGAGTCTCAAGAACGCCTCAAAAGTTTCCCTGGATTCTAATTCTAAATATGAATTATTGAATACCTAAAAAAATAATTCTGTTGTGTTTTATTTAATTTGTAATTAAACTTGTATTTAATTATTTTGCCTGAGGATCTCAGTAGACTAGAGGTTTCCAATCTTTTTTGGCTCTATGGATCAGCAGCGGTGGGGAGGGGCGGTGTTAGAATCTGGATCCCACACATGCACAAGTGAAACTTTGCATGCCCACACACCATTTCTAGGGCATGGTTTCCAAGAGGCTTCAGATCAGTACCGCAGAGATCCCTAGAGTATACAATTGACCCCAGCATGCATTCTGAAAATGTGAACCTTTTTCCTCTTTCCTTATAGCTTTAACATAGTCATGCATTGCTTATAGAATATTGTACTAATAACACACAAAACATTTTTTTGAAGTCATGGAAAAAGAAATATTGAAAAGAAAATCAAAGTATCGACTTACATGTAATGATGCATATTTACCTTGGAGTAAGCCCCACTGAAATTTCCTTGTATTCTCACAACATCTTGACATTCACTTGAAGACGCACTATCAGCCCAACTTCTACTTCAGAAAATCCTTTGCAAACATGGTTTTCTCTGGAGCTTCAGAATTCCCATCTCATATATTCTTGTGACACCTGGGATTCCTTCCCTTCATCTGTAATCCTGCTCCTTATTCCCCTTACTCTTTTAGTCTTAATCCCAACACTAACTTTGCCATTCCCTTTGCACATTGATCATTTGAAGATGTTTATCTTCTCACTCACTCTCTCTCCCCATCCCTCATCTATGAAAGGCAAATATGGTAATGGAAGAAGTGAGAGCAAGGGTGGATAGTGGCTGGTTGCTGTTTTTTGCACCATTCTTTTGGACAGCTGAAGAAATTGGTAGCTGGTGGTATGGGAGAATAGAACCCAATGACAATAACTATAACAAAAACCTATTATTTTATGGAAACCACGTTAATAAAATTAAACTTTGGATCTTTCAAATGTAACCAAGATAAATACTTCAAGAAATTGTTTTAAATTTAAATAAGTATTTCAATATGTTATTTAAAAACTATTGTTTATAATCATTGAAATATTTTATTAAATTTATGAAATAGAACAAAATGCACACTGTAAGGCAACAGTAAAATTAATAGTCAAAATCAAAATTAAAAACCTGTTCAATAAAATTACCCCCACAGTCCAGATGGTGGTTTTAAAACTGGAACTGAGGTTAGTTTTAAAAAGCAAAACTTGTAAAAAAAATGTTTTTAGTGATCTGTCCTGGAATTAGAAATACCAAGGTGCTTCAAGGAATGCTATCAGCCTTGTGTTCCCCATAAATTAAGCCACTTGAGAATACACAAAATCCTACAAGAAAATTTGAGGCTGCTTGCCACCATTCTGAAATGAAGCCCTGTGCAATTGTCACTTTTCACATAATATTCAGTTAAGTTTTGCAGTTTCTTCAGCTGATCTAAACCCATGTTTCTCTAATTCTGGGTATAAATCCATCACTTTGCAGCCATTGAAGCAGATGAAAGAGTAATCTTTTGCATAAGATTATAATCAACCTATAAGACCAGACCAACATTCTGATTAATCCAACACTGTATCTAGTATAGATATTTATTCATCATCTAGGCATTCATGTAGAACAAAAAAGTATGGATTACTCTGGAAGTAAATGGTTCTAGAAAATGGTTTTACAGTGTAAGTCAGGGGTTTCAGATTAAAGGCCCACGGGCCAGATCTAAGCATCCCACAGCCTGGAAATGGTGAAGGACCAGCCCACGGTTATCTACGGGACCGCCTACTACCACCAATAGCCTCCCACCGGCCAGTACGCTCTCATAGAGAGGGACTCCTCCGGGTGCCGTCAGCCAAACAATGTCGGCTGGCGACCCCTAGGGGGAGAGCCTTCTCTGTGGGGGCACCTACCATCTGGAATGAGCTCCCCCCAGAGATACGGAGGATCCCGGATCTGCGCACCTTCCGCCGCGCTGTGAAGACCTTTTTATTCCATCAGGCGGGCTTGGCCTAATCTCTTCCCTTTTTAAACATGCAAATTTTAATCTGTTTTTAAATTATTGGGCTGTTTTAAATTTGTCTGGGCCAAAATGATTTAATTTGATTTTATCTGGTTTTTTAAATTTTTTGTATCTATGTTATTTTATTGTTTGGCTGTTCACCGCCCTGAGTCCTTCGGGAGTAGGGCGGTATACAAATCAAATAAAACAATAAAACAAACTGTTGCAATATTTTCAGGATCAGACTCAATAAAGATAATTGGAGTTAGAGCTTTAAATATATTTCTTTTTAATTATGATAGGCATTCTATATTCACTGAATATTCAAGGTAGAAGCAGCGAGAATGGTGAGGGTGGCTCCTTATATATACAAGGGGTGGAGCTAGGAATGGGAGTGGTAAGTTATGAATACATTAAAGTCCAAAGAATAAGTTAACCTCTGATGTTCCATATATACATTATTTACACATTGGAGAATAAGGCATTTACATCTGACAAATCCCCCTCTAAATGCCGGTTCGTTACACAACACCAATTACATTCTGATTCAGGACAATATAATACATATAATTTAGAAGTTAAATATTTGTGTTGTTTAGAAGGTAAGGGTTTTGTTAATATGTCAGCTAATTGTTCAGAAGTATCGCAATGTATTGCTTTAATGAATCCGTCTTGAGACAGTTGTCTCACATGCTTAAACTTTATATCAATATGCCTGGACCTTTGTCCAATTGCATCGGATCTGGATATTTCAATGGCCGCTTTATTGTCTTCATGCATAATAAATGGTAAGGTGGGTTTCTTCCAAACATCAGTGATCAGATCATTGAACCATACAAGGTTATTTGCAGCCTTGGACAAACAAACATATTCCGCTTCTGTAGTAGAAGTGGCTACTAGTTCTTGTTTACCAGTATACCAGTAAACTGGACAATCATTCAATAGAAAAACATAACCAGAAGTACTCTTTCTGCATGATGTATCACCAGCCCAATCTGCATCGGCATAACAAGTAATTTTTGGTTCTCTGTCATTATTGGGTTCCAACATTAAACAAAAATCTAATGTACCCTTCAGATATCTTAGAATTCTTTTGACAGCTTCCCAATGATACAAGGTTGGTTTACTAACATATCTTGACAATAGATTGAGAGGTAATGCAATATCTGGCCTAGTCCAATTAGATATATAAAGGAGTGAACCTATAACTGATCTGTAAAATGTGTTGTCTTTAAACTCAGGGGAAGATTCATCAGTGTTTCTAAGAAAATCAGTTTGCATAGGGGTGTCACAGGTTTTAGCATTATTTAAGTTACATTTGTTTAGGAGTTCGATGATTTTATCTTTCTGTGTAAGTTTGAATCCCCTTTTAGTTTTGTTAATTTGCACACCAAGGTATTTATTCACTTTACCCAGAGATTTCAGTGAGAAGTGTTCATTTAACTTATTTACAAAGATTTCCCTGCTCTCTTTATGCTTTCCAATGTATAAAATATCGTCCACGTAAATTAATACAAATTCAATATGATCATTACTCTTTTTTACAAAGAAACAGTTATCAGCAGTGGTGGCGTTGAAATCCATGGTCTTAAGTACTTTTACCAAGCAATCGTACCATCTTTTGCCGGATTGCTTTAATCCGTACAGACTCTTATTTAATAACCAAATTTCGTTCTTATTAGTGTATTGACTGTGTGGTGCTCTTACATATATTTCCTTATCTAATTTTGCATGTAAGTATGCGGTCTGTATGTCATATTGGAATACGTCCAGATTGAGTGCAGATGCTACTACAAGGGCTGTTTTGACACTCTCTGTTCTCACTGTGGGTGAATATGTATCAGTATAGTCTTCTGGATATTTTTGTGCATAGCCTTGTGCAACTAGTCTAGCCTTGTATAAGGTATTGCCTCCTTCTAAGTTCTTAATTTTATAAATCCACCTGGTACCTATAATTGTTTTATCCTTAGGTGCGATCGCAGGTGTGAATACATTTAATCCTTGTAAACTTTCCATCTCTTTTTCCATAGCTAGTTCCCATTTTTCTCTTTCTTCATGTGGAAGTTTCAATACTTCTTCATATGTATTAGGTGTTATTTGTTCTCCATTCATATGCATTATGTAATCTTTGTATTTATTTGGTATTTGGTTTCTATTGTTTCTAATAGTTCTTTCAGGCTTGCTATGGTTATCATGCAAATATCTAGCTTCCTTTTTTGTTAATGTGTCTGTCTTTATTTTATGCTGACTATTAGTCCAAGTTTTGGTTTTGTTCTTACTTTTGTTAATATTTTGATTTTCTGTTGTTCCTTCCTCGCAAGATATCGTATCTTTACATTTATTAGGAAATATTTCATTAAGGTGCAATTTTGACCAATTGGCCTGTTCATGGAACACAGCTGTTCTGGATACTATAAATTTGTTATTACTATCAATAAATCTGTACCCTTTGGTTCCAGTTTCGTATCCCATGAATCTTAATCTCCTGGATACGTTTTCTCCCTTTCTCCTCAATTGTTTAGGTATGTGTACGTCTGCAGTGACTCCAAATATGTGCATGTGTGATAATTTGGGTTTTCTATTGTACATCACCTCATATGGTGTCTTATTCACAATACTGGACCAGGTTCTATTTTGAGTGTAATTCGAATAATGTAATGCCTCTGACCAAAATTGTTTGCCTAAACCAGCATCCTCTAATGTGCACCTAATCATGGTTTGTAGTGTGGAATTTTTCCTCTCTGCAACTCCATTTTGAAATGCAGAAAAAGGATTGGACGTGAAATGTAACATTCCTCTATCCTTTAACCATTGGGAGAATTCTTTAGACATGAACTCACATCCCCTATCTGTCATAATTTGCTTTATTCTGATATTATGTTGTGTTTCTATACGTTTGTAGAATTCCTTAAATTTCTGAAATGTTTCATCCTTGTGCTTTAATGTGTAAACAAAACCATATCGGCTGTAGTCATCCACTATTGTTAGGAAGTAACGTTTTCTATAGGTAATTGAGGGACTTAATGGACCAACTAAGTCCATGTGTACCAAATCAAAAATATTGTTAGTTGATCTGTTAGATTTTTTTGGTCTGGGACTGGTTTTTAGTTTGGTGGACTTACATACTGAGCATTCCAAATAATTTTCACAATTTTTTATTTTGACACCTTCTGCGTGTTCAGTCATTTTTTGTACTACAGGAAAGCTTGCATGTCCTAACTTCCTGTGTAAGATGTGAGCACACTCATCATGAATTGGTTTACCTATTTTTGGTTTCTTTTCCTTGTATGTATTTTTGTGATCATGAGTTATTCTACACTCATCATTGTCACTGTTACTGACATTTTCATCATCTGCTTCAATACAATCTTCCATATTTGAATCAATGTTATGTAAACATCTTTCTTTAGTTATCAGATAGGGTAGACCTCCTTTTATCATTACAGTACCTACATTTGTTTTGTTCTTTTCTATAGTTGCTTTCCCCTTTGAGAAAACTATATTGATATCAGATTCTCTGCTTAATTTTATGGCACTTAGTATGTTGTGAGGTATTTCTGGGATTAATAATACCCCCTCTATTTTCCCTAGACCAGGCAAGGTCACATTTCCTTTGCCTAGTACTTGAACCTTTTCTTGATTAGCTACCTTTATCACAAACTTATCTTCTATAAATGAAGATAATATACTTTTGTTGTTGGTGGTGTGATTTGTTGCACCAGAATCAATAAGCCAATTGTTATTCTCATCCTGCTGTGTTCTGGTGCTGTCTTGTTTATTTAGCCCATTCAGTGACCCAGATTTCCTCTCTTTTGAATTTTCTCTACCCCTTCTACCTTCTTTGTAATTTGGTGGACTTCTATATTTGTGTCTATCTGTGGAAGATTGTCTGTAATTATATTTGCTCCTATATTCTGGTCTATGTCTCTCTCTTGAGACTTTGGGGCAGTCTCTTCTACTATGTTCCCTGGATCCACAATTGTAGCATCTAAAGGCCTCACTATGTTTATCTTGAAAGACTACTTTCCTAAAAGGTTTGTGGTCTGTTTGGTTACTGGATCGATTTTTTCTTGAATTGTCTTCTGCTATCAATTTGTTAGATAGACTTTCTATGGATAAATATCCCAAATTAATGGTATCTAAGTGTGACATAAAGCTATCCCATGATGGATCAAGTGAATTGATAATAACACTTTTCATTGTTTGATCTGAAATCACTTCCCCCCTCAATTGTAGCTCAGCTCTTATTTTGTTTAGATTTATCAAATGCTCACTTATAGAAACCCCTGGTTTTACTCTAGAGGAAAAGAAATCCTTAGACATTCTTGTGGTTGTAGCTACGCTATCGCTGTGAAATAGATTAAACATGCATTGAATTATTTCTGATACAGTTAGGTTTGGTTTGATGCTATGATACATTGCAGGGGACACGCTAGATATTATTATGAAAAATGCTCTATGATGTAAACAATCTATTTTTAAAGTCCAAGGTCTTCTTGGAGGGCTAGTTATAAAGAATAGTAAATTTTCTTTCATGAAAATAACCTGAAGCTGTTGGTACCACTCTTGTAAATTAATGCCATCAATTCTAAGTTTTGGGAAGTCACTGGGTAAGTTACCTACATTATTCTGTCCATTACTTACAACCTGGGGCAGTCCGTGATCTCTCAAGTGCAGGAAATTACAGAACGGCATTGGGATGCTTGCAATGAGTCTGCGCGGTTCTCTGGCCAGTTCAAGTCCTTCTGGGTCGTCTACGTAGTTTCGCACATGCGCGTTGCTCATTTCTTCTTTGGTGGCGTCGTGGAAGGTTCTCTCCCTTTCAGCTCTCTCGATCCGCTCCTCCTCAGATGAGTCGGTCTCTGGCTCGGTTTTTGGGGTTCTGGTGGTGGTGACGGTTCTTTTCTTCTTTTTGTGTGCGTTGGTATTCAATTTTGTCTGTGGTGTAGGGCGAAATCGGCATGGCTCTCTGGGCTCGGGCGTCGTCGCTTTCGAAGTCAGGATGGGAGCGTGCAGGTCTTGAGTCGCCGGTTTGATTTCTTGCTTCTTCGTAGATGTCTTGGTAATCTTCAGTCTTGGCCCAAAAGCAGCAAAAAGCGTTTTCATTGCTGATTTTACTTGAGATTTTGTTAAATCGTCTTCACTTTCTGATTTTGGATCATCTGAAGAGTTTGAGACTTCTTTCTCACTTTCTTCGTCTGATAGTGTTTTTCGCGCCAGAAATTTTGAACTGAGCGTTTTGATTGGCTCTGCTCCATTCTCTTTTGAAGTTCGTTGAAACCAAGATGGCTGCCATTCAAAATTTCGCGCGGGATCACATCTTTTCTTTTTAACAACTATTTTCTCAGTAGTCATCTCACTTACGGTTTTTTGATCTTTGGGTTTTTCTTTAATGACGTTTTTCTCTCTCGCTGCTCCGCTGTTCTTCAGCATCTCCTGGAGGTCCGCGATGAGACTTTCATCATTCTTTTGGCTTTTTAGTATCTTTAATATCTCTGACCTGAGTTCGTTGTTTTCTATTTCGATTTCTTTCTGGTCATTATTTTCACTCATTAGTTCTTCTTCTTCAGTGGTGTATTCTTCGGATTCTCTCGAAATCGCATTGGTGGATTCGTTGATCATCTCTTGATCAGTTTCTATTTCTTTGCTGTAGGCCCTGGTGTTGGGCCTATCTTTCTTAGACATTTTTAATTACTTATTGAGTCAATTAACCATCCTCTGCTACCAGCTTGTTGCAATATTTTCAGGATCAGACTCAATAAAGATAATTGGAGTTAGAGCTTTAAATATATTTCTTTTTAATTATGATAGGCATTCTATATTCACTGAATATTCAAGGTAGAAGCAGCGAGAATGGTGAGGGTGGCTCCTTATATATACAAGGGGTGGAGCTAGGAATGGGAGTGGTAAGTTATGAATACATTAAAGTCCAAAGAATAAGTTAACCTCTGATGTTCCATATATACATTATTTACACATTGGAGAATAAGGCATTTACATCTGACACAAACAAACGGTGCCTCTGCCATCGAAAATGGGCTCCTGAGCTCCGTTTTCACTGGCAGAGGGTTGCAGGAGACTGTCTCAGCCAAAAATGGAACTCAGGAGCCGGTTTTCACTGACAAAGCATTTGGGCCACTACAGGTACCGACACGAGTGATATTGAGCTAGCCACGCCCACCCTGGCCATGCCCACCCCAGTCCCCCAAGGTCAAAGACAACCCTGATGCAACCCTCAATGAAATCAAGTTTGACACCCCTGGTGTAAGTTCTAGAAACCTCACAAGGAGGCACACTTGCTTGAACTCATGTGACTTTTGACTTTGAATGTATTTTTAGCTATACTTTTAGCAATATAATTTAATAGTAGAACAGAACTGGTGGAAATTGCTAGGTGCATCAGAAATTTATTGCTTCAGCATATCTCCCTGAAGGATGCAACTGCTCATAAGGTTCACAACTGAAACAGATGGAAATAGATGTACCTAATTGGAACTGTTGACATAGAGGGTAGAAGATTTTCTAGAATTGTGGCATCCTTGCTCTTCTTGTCTTGAGGCATGGAAATAGCATTCCTGATGGAGGTTAAATTATGTAGATTTTGAAGAGGAAAGTCTCTTCTAGTTGATGAAAACTGCTTATAAAATAAATAAAGCTTGCTGAAGTGGGGACACATTACCTCTTTCTTCAATTAGCTGCAGAGTCCTGGTGATCCTCTTAAAGGACTGTGGGAATTCTGACAAAAATATTATTTTTTAAAGATCTCACTGCTGAATAGAGAGAAAATAAGATCCCCAGGCTGAGTCCCATTAGAACACATCTCTGCAGATGGTTAAAATTTTGAGAGTGAAGTTTTACTATAAATATGCTTAATGTGACATCTGAAAATTCATTCTCAGCAGGATCCTAGGAGATTATTCTAATCTGCAGGTGGAAAGAAAAGAAAGATAACTTGATTTCACATGCAGTAGATATAAGCATTAACTTTCATTTTTTCTGTATTTCTTTTTCTTTAGACTAAGAAACTACATTCAGGGAGCTTGGGTCTAATGAATTTCTGAGTGGCATGAGAACAATATCAACGCTAATTAATTCAAAAATATTGATTAGCAACATTAATGTTAATTAATTTGAAAGAATCCAGGAATCTAGATTCCTGGGCCATTGAATATAAAAAATGAATACAATAGCCATTTCATGAGATTTGGCTTGTTTACTTTCCATTTTATAAGGACTATGGAGATTCTCAGTCATCGAGATTATGGTTGTCCCAAAGGTGACTTTTCAAGAGGCAAATGGACTTTCTGGTTTTTCTCTGAAGATGTTTTACTTCTCATCCAAGAAGCTTCTTCATTTCTGACTGGATGGTGGGGAATGGAAGTATTTATACTCCTTGAAGACAGCTGGTCATTTGCGTTCTTTTAGTGAGCCATTAAGGCTGCCTGAGTGATGCAAATTAGTGTGGAGCCTTCTTAGAACTGTTGAAAGGACTGTGTTGTAGATTGGAGATAGATGATTTTATTTTATTTTATTTTATTTATTTATTTGTCAAGCATATATAAGATAACAGTAAAAGTATAAACATAATTTGAATACATGAAAAGAGTAAGAGTAAAAAGGAATATTAGGACAGGGACGGTAGGCACGCTGGTGCACTTATGCACGCCCCTTACAGTCCTCTTAGGAATGAGGTAAGGTCAACGGTAAATAATTCAAGGTTAAAGGTTTGGGGTTTGGGGAAGAAACCACAGTTTCATTCTGGTTGTGCATTCCAGGCATTGACTACTCTGTTACTGAAGTCATATTTTCTGCAATCGAGTTTGGAGCAGTTTACCTTGAGTTTGTATCTATTATTTGTTTGTGTATCGTTGTGGTTGAAGCTGAAGTAGTCATTGTCAGGTAGGACATTGTGGCAGATAATTTTATATACTACACTTAGGTCACACCGAAGTCAGCATAGTTCTAAGTCGTCTAAGCCCAAAATTTGAAGTCTGGTGGCATAAGGTATTTTATTGCTGGTAGACGAATGGAGAACTCTTCTCGTAAAATATCTCTGGACTCTCTCAATTGTTTTTATGTCCGATATGCAGTGCGTGTTACAGACAGATGAGCTGTATTCGAGAATTGGTCTAGCAAATGTTTTGTATGCTCTAGTTAGTAGTACAATATTACCAGAGAAGAAGCTACGCAAGATTAGGTTAACAACTCTTAATGCCTTTTTGGTAATGTTGTTACAGTGGGCTTTGGCACTTAGATCTTTAGAAATGAGTACTCCAAGGTCCTTGACAGAGTGAGGGTCAATCAAATCAAAACATAAAATACAAATTAGATGGACCTGACCTTGTAGATACAAAGTCATGTCCATCTAATTTGTATTTTATGTTTTGATATATTTTTTTGGCCAATGTGCAAGACAGAGCATTTGTTGGTTGAGATTTGAAGTTGCCACTTGTTAGACCAATCAGACCAATCTGACACATAGTCAAGGTCTTTTTGAAGGGTAGTTGCATTGTCGGTGGTGTTGAATTTAACAACATCAGCGAAGAGAACCCAGTTGCTTTTAATATGATCGCAAAGGTCATTTATGTAAAATATGAAGTGTTGGACATAAAACACTGCCTTGGGGGACACCACTATTAACATATACAGGACAAGATTTGATAGAGCTCTTCCTATTTTGACCACTTGTTGTCTGTTTGACAGGAAGGCAGCTATCCATTCATGTAGGAGTCCAGAAATGCCATAGGATTTTAGTTTTAGAAGTAGGTCTGTTCAGTTTTGACATAGATGGTCTCTCTGATCCCTCTTTCAAACCAGTGGTCCTCTCTGTCCAAAATGTGGACTTTTCTATCTTCAAAAGAGTGGCCTTTGTCTTTTAAATGTAGATGGACTGCTGAATCTAGTCCTGATGGATTTGTTGTGCTATGTTGTGCCATGTGTTTACGAAGTGGTTGTTTTCTTTCCCCAATGTATAAATCTGTACATGGCTCACTGTATTGTACTGCATATACCAAATTGCTCAGTTTGTGTCTGAGTGTTTTATCCTTGGGGTGGACAACCTTCTGTCTTAGTGTATTCTTGGGTTTGAAGTGTGCACATATGTTGTATTGGCTGAAGATCCTCCTGAGCTTTTATAATGAGGCCATCCTTCAAATGTGTGGTCTTTGACTTCCAGCACCCCAAATCTGTGTGACCAAAATCTTGGGAATTCCAATCCACACATCTGAAGGGTACTCATATGACATTTAGGCTCACTTAAGCCATTAAGCTCACTTAAGCTATTAAGCCCCTAGAGTTGGGAACGACTAGCACATATGTGCAAGGGAAACCTTTACCTTTATCTTTTAAGCCATTATGAGCTATCTGTAGAAGATCCTAGCATGTCTTGCCACTGGTTCTATGCTTCAAATCTCCAATCTTACATCATCACTCATTAGCTGACAGTGGGCAATAGGGACTACCTTTCCCTGTGTGAAAAGGAAATAATAAGTTCTTTTCCTGTAAAAACATTGTGAATCATAAAGGCAACAATAACATTAACTTCCTTTGTTGGAGGTAAAAGTTAAATCTGTCTTTCCCCAGCTTTGAAAATTATTGAGTATTTCAAAGACTCTCACTGGCAACTGGTGGAGTTTTGTGAAAGCTATTTCACAATAGAATAGTTTTTTTCCAACCTGGACAACTTCAAGAAGTCTGGATTTTGAGATGGGTGGCTGAGGAACTCTGGGAGTTGAAGTCCACATGTCTTAAAGTTGCCAAAGTTGAGAAACACTGTGCTAGGCAAATGCTTGCAGTGGAAGACTGTGGTGACTATGGTTTTATGAAGGTAGGTTTCCCATTTCTGTATTTACCCACCTGTGTTATTCAGAAGTCCCATTCTTTTGGAGGATTATGTTGGGAAGAATTACCCTGATGGACTGTGATTGATGCAATAATCTCAAGGTTATTGTTTTTTCTGGAGATAAGAAGCTTCATATCTGCTTAGAACACCTTGTTGCAGTTATGTTTGTTTTAAAAGAAGTAAACATATAAAGGGTAGAAGGATTGGGGAAAAGAGATGGAAAAAGATATTGCTATGGTGTGGCATGGCATGGATTGATAATATTGTATGTATCAAGGAGGAGGAATCTAGCTGGAGATCCAGCAGGACTCAGAATGACCTGAGTAAAGATCCACTAAACCAGGCCTGTCAACCTGGTAGCCTGTGGGCCAGATGCATCACATGCAGGCCACCCCAGCTCTGCAAAGGCAAAAAAGTCACTATACATTATGATACGTCATGTGACGTGAACAAGTTTGACACCCATGCACTAAGTGAAGTCACTGGTGGAAAGGACCCCACTTTTTAAAGATAACTTGACAAAGTTGCAACCATCCAAGAATCCAGGGGTGAAATGCTCCCAGCTTGGACCGGCTCGGTCGATCTGGTAGCGATGATGGCTGGTAGTTCAGAGAACCGATGACAGCTGGAGGCTCCACCCACCCGCCCAGAAGTCATTACTTCCTGGTTTTAACCTGGGTTTTTGAGCCTCTGTGCATGTGCTGGGGCCAAGAGAGGCGGTGGTGGCAGTACTGCATGTGCAGCCCCAGTACATCCACCCTCTGTCCTGCAGCCCCAGACCTTGCTTTCACCTCTGCAGCCCACTGGCCCCCTCTTTCTCTTCTCTTTCTGGGTGCAGCACTTCTGCTTGTTGGGCCACTTCCCCGCAGTGCTTCTGCTGGTGCCACCACGCAAGCCTCCCATGAGGAAAAAAGCAAAGTGGCTGGCTGCGGAGTTGCCAGCTTCAGGAAGTGGCCCAACAAGGAGAAGTGATGCACCCAGAAAGTGACTCTGGCCTTGCCCTGGAGCCGCTGCCCGCTCGCAAGCACCTGAAAGTTACCAGAGGCATTCTCCTTCTTGAATATGTCACCACCATTGCCACTCTGGTCCATGCGCCAGCTGTGCAAGTGCACACTGTTTATTTCATTCATTCATCAGGGGCAGTTTGGATGTGCACTTGTGCAGCCAGCGCGTGGACCAGAACGGCGATGGCGGCGGCACATTCAAGAAGGAGAGCGCCTCCGGAAACTTTCGGATGCTTGCCTTCCCTGGCAGCCAGACGCGGGAGAAAGGTAAGGACATGCCGCGTGGCAAAGGGAGAGCGGGTGGCGGCTCTGGAGCAAGGCTGGTGTCGGGGAATAGTGTATTCCCCAGTTAAGGCAGGTGGTGAGGAGGTGGCAACTCCTGAGCCTCAGGGAATGGTGCATCCCGGGCCCTGGCCCCCGACCCAAGGGCGAGCGGGTGGTGAGCGGGTGGCGGCTCCAGGGCAAGGCCAAAGTTGGGGAATGGTGCATTCCCCGACCCGGTAAAAGTGGGCAGCAGCTCCAGAGCCACAGAGAAGGGTGCATCCCTGGGCCCTGGCCCCCGACCCAAAGTGAAGGGAAAGTGGGTGGCAAGCGGGCGGCAGAATAGAAATTAAAAAAGTTTTCCTACTGGGTTCTGTGGGCGTGGCTTGGTGGGGGGGTCTTGTGACTGAGTGGGTGTGGCTGTGAGTGACATTGAGTTGGCTACACTCACTCAGTCATAGGACACCCCCCACCAAGCCACACCCACAGAACCGGTAGGGAAAAAAATTAGATTTCACCCCTGCAAGAATCCCAGATAATAGTTATCTTTAATTCTTCCTATTCTCCTGCTAAGCACAGAAGTGAGCCTAGAAGTGAATAAATAATTGTGTCCATGTCTGGAAAGCTCTGGCTCCTTTTTCTCACCCTCTGATGTGACTGTACGGTAACTTTTCAGAGACGTTAATGCCTGCAAGGAGAGAAGGCTGTTCAAAATCCTCATCCTTACATTCCCTTATTTTAGAATCCAGATCTGGTTAGTTCTAATCAAACATATGGAAATATCTCCCCCCTCCCCGTATTTACTGAATGAATCCACACATAATTCATGAAATTTCTTCCAGTAAATATAACTTCTAGGTAAGAAAAGTATGTGTAATAGAATATAAATACAGTTCAAGCAAGTGATATTATCCATATACTATATATATAAAATACGTATGCATATTTGCTCTTCCCTTGCTGGGTAATCATAAGGAGAGACAAAAATTGGCTTAGAGCCTTGACATTACTATTTTCCAAACATGTGACAAAAGTATTATTGCTTGCCAAAAATTAATTCTGGGATTATGTCTTTTACTGCTGCACTTCCATCACACCTTTGTTCCTTGGTGTACTGGTTCTGGCTAGCTTAATTGTAGTTTTTTTCCCCCTTACGTTTGAATTGGCAGGATTTTAGTTTAATATCTCATTACTGACCAGGAGCTCAACTACCAAATGGCTTTTAAAACCTTTTCATTTTCATTTCATTTTATTAGATTTCTATACCGCCCTACTCCCGAAGGACTCAGGGCGGTGCACAGCCAAACAATAAAAACACATACAATACAAAATTTAAAAATAGAATAAAATCAAATTAAATAATTTTGGCCCCGACAAATTTAAAACCCCAAACTTTTAAAACCAATTTAAAATTGAATATATAAAATACTAAAAGATATTTAAAATTTTAAAAATCTTTTATAAAAGAGGGGGAAAATTAGGCCAGGCCGGCCTGGTGAAATAGTAAGGTCTTTAAGGCGCGGCGGAAGGTGCGCAGATCCGGGATCCTCCGTATCTCTGGGGGGAGCTCGTTCCAGATAGTAGGTGCCCCCACAGAGAAGGCTCTCCCCCTGGGGGCTGCCAGTCGGCATTGTTTGGCTGATGGCACCCGGAGGAGCCCCTCTCTATGGGAGCATACCGGCCGGTGGGAGGCTATTGGTGGTAGTAGGCGGTCCCGCAAGTACCCGGGTGCTAAGCCATGGAGCGCTTTAAAGGTGGTAACCAGAACCTTGAAGCGCACCTGGAAGACCACCGGGAGCCAGTGCAGCTTGCGCAGGAGGGGTGTTACATGGGAACGCCATGTCGCTCCCATTACCACCCGCACGGCCGCACTCTGCGCCAGTTGGAGCCTCCAGGTGCTCCTCAAGGGGAGCCCCATGTAGAGAGCGTTGCAATAGTCCAGGCGGGAGGTGACAAGGGCATGAGTGACCGTGCGTAACGAGTCCTGATCCAGAAAGGGACGCAACTGGCGAATCAGGCGAACCTGATGAAAAATCCTCCCGGTCACGGCTGTCAAGTGCTCTTCTAAAGACAGCCGTGAATCCAGGAGGACGCCCAAGTTGTGAGCCCTCTCTGTGGGGGCCAATGATTTGCCCCCAATAGTCAGTGATGGCGTCAACTGACTATATCGGGACGTCGGAAACCACAGCCACTCAGTCTTGGATGGGTTGAGCCTGAGCCTGTTCCTCCCCATCCAGATCCGTACGGCCTCCAGGCACCGGGACATCACTTCAAGGGCATCGTTGGGGTGATCCGGGGTGGAGATGTACAGCTGGGTGTCGTCAGCGTACTGATGGTACTCCACCCCAAAACCATGGATGATCTCGCCCAGCGGCTTCACATAAATGTTGAACAGGAGAGGCGAGGGGACCGACCCTTGTGGCACCCCACATATGAGGGGCCTCGGGGTCGACCTCTGTCCCCCTGTCAACACAGACTGCGACCGGTCAGAGAGAAAGGAGGAGAACCACCGCAACACAGTGCCTCCCACCCCCAACTCTTCCAACCGGTGCAGCATGATACCATGGTCGATGGTATCAAAAGCCGCTGAGAGATCTAACAGGACCAGGACAGAGGAGCACCTCCTGTCCCGAGCCCTCCAGAGATCCAAAACCTTGATTATTAAACTCTTATAACAGTTATGTGACAAGGATACGCCATTGGTTCATAGTACAGAGCCATTGTTTAAGTCAACCATAGTCAATGGTTGACTAATGGTCCACCGAAGGTCTCCATCCAAGCTGCCAAAGGTGCTTCAAGAAAAGATTGAGTGAAGGGTCTGAATACTTAAGCCAAGTATTTCTTTTTGATAAATTTGTAGTGATTTCTAAACTTCTATTTTCACATTGTCATTATGGGGTACTGAGTGTAGATTAATGAGAGAAAAATGAAAATGAACTTCAACAACTGTACAATCAGGCTCAGAATAACAAAATTAACAAAAGTGAAGAGGGTCTGAATACTTTCTGAATGCTACTTTTCATCTACTAAGACTGCCTAGCTGATAAGTAGAAACCTTTACTAGATGCAGTGTTGGTGCAGTTTTCTCTACATATTTTCTAGGATTTTCTATTTTTCAACATATTTTTATTACATATGTAAGCTAACAGCTCAGGAAATTGGAAAATGTCAGCACTGTGACAAGCCAAGAGATATCTGACAGAGAATGGTGTGCCTGATTACCAAAATAGTTTCTAGTCTAGAAGTAGCTATCAACTGAAAATCTATTGTTTCTTAAACTCAGTAGCAAAAGCTTCTGAAGTCAGACATTTGGCTGAATTACATACTAGCAATCAATGTTTGAGCAAGAAATATCACGCAAGTGGTCTACTTATCTGCAGTGTAAAAAGGACATTACCTAAAAGGACTTACCTAAGAACTCTCACTCCTTTCCTTTCCTTTCCTTTCCTTTCCTTTCCTTTCCTTTCCTTTCCTTTCCTTTCCTTTCCTTTCCTTTCCTTTCCTTTCCTTTCCTTTCCTTTCCTTTCCTTTCCTTTCCTTTCCTTTCCTGCCCTGCCCTGCCCTGCCCTGCCCTGCCCTGCCCTGCCCTGCCCTGTTTTTATGTTTTCTTTTCTTTCCTATTTACTTATCACTTTTTAAACTTTTCCTACTTTTCCTACTTTTGCTCTGGAAAAAAAAGTCTCTTTCTTTGTGGGGCCTTTTTTGTATTTTATTAATTTAAAATTATACTGTAAGTTGTCCTGGAACTGTAATGGAGTTGGCAGCCACATAAACAAATAAGGACAAAAGCCTTCCAAAATATTTTAGATCTTTTCCTTCCTATCTTTCAGTGTTTAATGAGGCTGTGCATTATATGTTTAGCCTTTCTATGGTGTCTTTTGGATTACAAATTTTCTCTGCTTTCCACCTCTTGTCAGCCCAGTTCAGAACCACCTAGATCAGGGGTTTCAATTCTGGGAGTTGAAGTCCACAAGTCTTAAAGTAGCCAAGGTTGGAGACCCCTGACCTAGATTGATCAGATAGTATTCATTATTACCTATTTTTTTAAGCTAACATTTAAAAATTATGGTTAGAAACATACTTGTGGGATTTCAGGACTTGAAGAAAACTGTCAGTAAGCGCTCATTGTTTCTTCCAAAGAGCTTACCAATAACCAACACAGAGTACTGTTTACCCTCCCTGGATTTAATCAGTATCATTCCCAAATGATTAATGGATGAGCCTGAGTGTCTTATCCTACCCCCTCAGATTCCATTGGGTTCATGAATAAACAAACATTCCCCTAACATTCCAACAGTTCATTCATTTCTATGAGTATATTTGCATACCTTGTTTTTGAATAAAAAACCCTCTGAAATCCCAAAAACTCAAGGCTGGTATGACAGACAAGAAATCAATTATAAAAAAATATATAAATGAAAGTCTACAGTCAACTCTTGCATTCCAACCCAACTTGTTGTTAGGGCAAGTCTTTTTTGACATCTTTCATACAACAGGCTCCAGCCTTGCGCATTGCTATGGGGGGAAATATAACAAAATAAGTTATAGATGTATGTACCAGAAACTACTGGAGCATAGTGCTGAACCTTTATAAGTGGATAAAGAAAATACATCATTGAAACTGCTGTTGAATGACAAAAGCAAGCAAGAATTCCTTCTAATGGAAAAAAACACCTTCCTGGTTGAAGTTGTAAATATGGCATTTTCTGTTTAAAAAAAAAAAAAGAGGGAGAGCCAAGCATACAATCTGCATCTGAGGTGGGATTTCTTCAGCATCAGGAGAACAAACATGAGGTAGATGTTCCTGTGACAGAGTAATTTTGCAGTGTGGAAATCCTGATAAACCTAGCTTAGGGTATAGATTTCTTTATTTGATCAAGTCAAACAGAGGTACATTTTCTGCATATATTTGAGATACACCTACTTTCTGCTTCTGACAATCTGCATCTGATTCAGGAAGTTTCTGTACAAATGCGTAACATTTATTTTTTAATAGATTTACAGTATTACACTTTCATTCTGCTTATGGCTGAAGTCTCCCGGTAAAAATGTAAAACCAGATTAAAACCAAAGGAATGTTTAAAAATAAATTCAAATCTACAATAAAGTTCATTCCAAAAGTGTTCAAAGTTCTAGCTTAAGTTTAGTCTCCTTAATTTAGAGGTCGGAGCATTCCAAAGAAGTAGGCAGCTGCAAAGAAGGCCCAAGATATGACTGCAACTGTAGTAAAAGGGTTAGGGTTAGATCAGGGCTATCAAACTCGCAGCCCACGGGCTGGATGCATCACACGCTGGCCATGCCCATGCCCAGTTTAGCGAAGGGAAAAAAGTCATGATACATCACGTGATGACACCATGACGATGCGAGTTTGACTCCTCTGGGTTAGATGATCTGTGATTGTTGGAAAATAATTGTAATTTCCAAGTTAGTTTGCATGCAGTGTCCTCCCAGTCAGTCCAGGGGTGGGTTCTACTTACCTTTACTACCGGTTCGCAATGGGAGCGTGCGTGCGTATGCACAGATCACCCGTGATGACGTCGTGGTGGGTGGGCGGAGCTTCCCACCAGTTTTACTACCGGTTCTGTAGAACCAGACTGAACTGGGGGCAACCCACCACTAAGTCAGTCCCTATAACCAGATTGGAGAAAGCACACACATCATTCAGATCAGCTAGCAAAAATATAGCAGATACATTTTCCATTAAACTTCCATTTCCTGATAATTTCAAAATTGCTACAGTAGTTTTCTGTACATTGCTGTCCTATTGTTCATTTATGAGCATGCATAAATATGTCTGTGGCTTTTTTCAGATTTCCTTTCCTGAAGCACAATTTTGGTCAAGCGACAATTTGTCAAGTTCAACCTCAGGAATATTTTAGATTTCAGGAATCTCTCCTTTTTTCCCCCAGCTACCCTGATTTAGGTTTCTTTTGCATATGGTGTCTCTTAAACCTCTGAGTGGTCGGACTTTTCAAATGAGAATATGTTCATGCTCCAGAGACTTTATTCTTTCTGATTTTCAAACATCAGATCCATGCTGATGTCACTTGATTTTTCAAAAACTGCCAGGCTAGCTTTTAGCTATGAAAAAAAAAAATGTTCATCTGTTAGGATATTTTGATCCTAATGAGTTTTTATGATGTAGAGTGTTGAAGGTTGATTTATCCGTATGCTTCACTGTGTTCCTGGAAATAATTTAAAACTGAGATGTTTTCTTATGGGGGAGCTTTGAGGTGTTCTGGATGTTCAAAGTTTAGTTATGCTTCCTTGCTGGGGCCATAATTCTTTTGTTTAAAAATTAGCATGTATCCTCCAGTCATTCTCGATAGCTGTATCTGAGTAAGCATACACACCACTCAGTTCAGCTAGGAAAATTATAGCTGATGTTCCTGAAAAATCAGCAAGCAACAAAACAATTAACTAAGAATAAGGGGCAAAAAGCAGACAAAAGTAAGGTAACCCTCCC
This sequence comes from Pantherophis guttatus, assembly GCF_059756535.1. Classification (NCBI taxonomy): domain Eukaryota; kingdom Metazoa; phylum Chordata; class Lepidosauria; order Squamata; family Colubridae; genus Pantherophis; species Pantherophis guttatus. Next base: position 52,267,781 of record NC_142064.1, read on the forward strand.
CTCCCTCTCTCCCCCTCCCACCTCTCTTCTCAGAATTTTCCAGATCAACTGGAAACAAATTAATATTACTAGTGTCAAAGGGAACAGCCTTTAATCATTTCAGCTTTAACCCTTTTATATATATGATCCCTTTACTTACATAGCAGAGTAGAGATGGGAAGACATCAGGGATTTGGTCCTCAACTGTTTTCTGCACCATAAAAGGAACAATATGGTGGGCAGAGATTATATATCCAACAATGAGAAGGGGAGATAATAGAGAAGAAACTTAATTTTGCCCATTTGATTAATTCTAAAGGATTCTTTGAACTGAAAACTGATACGGGACCAAAATAAATTCCAATCCATAGTATTGTATTTTTAATTTTGCTTTTGGATCCTACAAAGTTCACATCGGAATGGTATAAAAAAGCATAAGGGATTCTTTTGCCTTCTAATATTGGCTTTTGTGATTGTACAAACACATAATCAAAGCAGCCATTTTGTGAACAAGCAAATCCTCATGTGATAGCCATTCAAATTTCCAATTTTTCTCCAGATCCCAAAATGTCCCTGTCTACTATTTAAAAGAAGAAATTTTTTTAAGATATGAAGTAAAGCTTTAAAGGATTAAAGGTAACAACTAATATTTCGTATTTTTTTCAGGAAACAAATGAATAGCCAGTATTATTCTTCTATAATCTGATTTTGTTGAGATTTTCTAGAGATTAATTTGGCTTCTGGGATTGGTGCCAATTGAAGTTTGTGGGCCAAATACCGAAGCAGTCATACGTAGAATTAATCACTGTATTTAAGATGGTGATATTGCAATGTACGCATCTCTGAATTTTCATTCAGAAAATAATCCAGTTGAAAAGGAAATCGGTAACAGATCTGGATCCAGATGCACTTTCAAGGTTCTATCACTTGCCTGAAAATCTGATTTCATCAAAGAACTTCTACAATGATTAAACTTCAATTTATCCAATCTGGATCTGTTACTGACCTCCTTCAATAGTTGCATGTTGAAAAGTCTTGGAGAAGGAATGAAATGACTTGTGTTCAAGTGAAACTATCTGACCCCTACTAAGAGATGGGAATGAATATTTGCAAACCAGTCCCTCCTATTCCCAAATCTCCCAGGAGGTCAGTAATGATATATTAAGAATGATACTGAAAATCTCTGGGGGCTAAGACTTGGATTGCTCCCCTGTACTTGTATCACAGTTTTAGCCAATAAACACAATCTCAGAAATCATGAAAAAGCTTATAGCACTGCAACATTGAGGCTTGCTTTCCATCAAGTTCCCCTTTTCAATTCTCTACAATTTATTTATTTGACTTTTATTCTGCCTTTCTTACTTTCTTACTATTCGCCACCTTAAGTAGCCCAAGGTGACGAATATTCACAATGCTCCTTCTTCCTCTTCCTCTTTTTCCCCACAACAACTCTGTGAGGTAGGTTGGGCTGAGAGAGAGAGAGAGTGATCCAAAGTCTGTCAGCCAGCTTTCATGGCTAAGACAGAACTGAGAACTCACACTCTCCTGTTTTCTAATTAACAAGTACACAAAACTGGATTGCCACTATCATATAATATTTAATCTTTGGATGAGCCCCACAAACATTTGCTGACAATTTTATAATATTTTGGTTGGTTCTAAATATTGATATCTCTTAATATTCACAATGTGTTCCGCTGTTAATGCTGTTTCTGGCTGGTTTCATCAGAATTCATACATTCTGAATAAGAAGTACATAAAACCAGACTAATTATAAAAATCTACAAACATGATTTGGGTGTCATTTAGCCACAGAATTTTCCTTATCCTGCCTTTCCTCAGACCTTCAAGGTTTGATAGTGAGTTTTTTCTCATCACACTTGTAAAGAACAAGTCTGCCTTTCCGTCAAGAGTTGGACTGTGTAAGATTGTGAAGCTTACCAGAATTTCAATGTTTTCTTTCTATAATCTTTCAAAAGCTGCCCTTTTGAGTTCACTTACATGGATTAGAACACTTTTCCAGATGCCAAGCATGAACTCAGGGAGTAGAACCAAATCAATGTCTGGGAGAACGCCAAGTGCAAAATAAAAACATTTCGCACATTTAGTTCATATTCAAGCACTAAACACAACAGCTAACAACACCTGCACTTTTCTTTAAAAGAAACAAATAACTGACAGCTTTCAGGTTTATGGAATCTTTATCAAAGATATAAAATGTTAGATAATACTTAGACTTGATAGAAAAAAAATATTCCCCAATTGGTTTCTTGCAAAAGGCTTCTGCTACTGAAAATGAAAAAGAAACATTTACTTTTGTAGTACCCTGGTTTTGTATGTAATTAATTGTTAAGTGTAAGCATTTCCTCCTAGCTATAGTTTGAATGCTTAACAAATTAGACATTTTAGTTTAACCAATTCAAATCTGTCAATAGTCACTTAGCAAAATAAATTTCACTATCAACATAATTATATTTTTAAAAGATTGCCTCTGAATAGGGAGGAAATGCATTTGAATTTACTTCTTTTCTCTCCTGGACATGAATAGGCAAGTTTCACTCTTGAACAGTGACATGTGGACATAGAGGAGCAGAGTGATTTAAGGAAGGTGCCAACTTTTTCTTTTGCTGACAGTCACAGATATATGGCGATCACCTGTAGAGTATCTTATAGAACTTGAAATCCCAAATCTCAGAAGACCTTTTATTTTAGTGCTAATGTCCTCTCCTTGAAACACAAGCCAGGGAGCCTACCTTGGTTATGGCCTACTTAAAAAAGACTCCATACTTTGCTAACTAAATTTTCTGGTTCTCCCGAGGAACATTCATATTCTGTCATACCATGCAAATAATAGCACTCAGACATTCATTACTGGTTTGGGATTTGGGGAAATGCAGTACAAAGCAAAAGAAGACCTGAATTTGCAACGGTGTTTGTTTCAAAGTTGTCTTCTGTTGGAGTAATGAAGTCATCAATGGCTAAGACACACGTTTTCAAAAATATTTGGGAGAGAAGTTATAAGAATTTCTATTCCTTGAACAGTTATGCTGTTGAGGCAAGGGTGAAATCCAGCAGGTTCTGACAGGTTCTGGAGAACCGGTAGTGGAAATTTTGAGCAGTTCGGTGAATCGGCAGTGAAAATTTTGAGTAGTTCGGAGAACTGGCAAATACCACCTTTGACTGGCCCCAGAGTGGGATGGGAATGGAGATTTTGCAGTATCCTTCCCTTGCCCTGCCCTCAAGCCATGCCCACCAAGCCACACCACACCCACCAACCCACACCCACAGAACCGGTAGTAAAAAAAATTGGATTTTACCATTGTGTTGAGGGTAAGTTGAGTCTAAATAACATGTTGAGTCTTCTTCAGTGTTCATTGATAGACACATTCTCCAGTACTCATGCAACTGATATCCTTTTTAATGGCTGCTCAAAAATTACATTTCCGTAGCCTACAGAGATTACAAAAAACATGCAAACACTGAAGAATAGGATCTTAACCGGGTTAGTTATATATAAGAAATGGCTCTACTTATCCATCATTTTAAACCATGTTTCTTAAATAAACCACAACTGTCTGAGTTCTGGATCAAGGGCTGCAGTTGTTCTTTGATGTCATTCCCGGGCCTCATGTTTCTGCTCTCATGTGCAGGAACACCAAAATGGAATGTGCACGGAATATTAATACATCCACTCATAAACATATCCAGTGCTCAAATCTACCATAACGTAATTTTAAAATTGGAAGGTTGTTAAAATTGGTTTAGAATATGACAATGGAGGCAGAAAAAAGAGACTTCTTTCTCTCTTCTGTTTCTTTTTCTTACTTTGAGGCAGGGGTGAAATCCAGCAGATTCTGACAGGTTCTGGAGAACCAGTAGCAGAAATTTGGAGCAGTTCGGAGAACCAGCAAATACCACCTATGGCTAGCCTCAGAATGGGATGGGAATGGAGATTTTGCAACATCTTTCCCCCAGGACCGGGGACAGAATGGGAATTTTGCAGTATCCTTCCCCTGCCACCCCCACCAAACCACGCCCACCAAGCCATACCATGCCCACCAAGCCCACAGAACTGGTAGTAAAAAAAAAAAAAGGATTTTACCACTGCTTTGAGGGCAGGTAGGTGAGAATCAACTTAAATTCCAGATTGTTTTCCTGTTAAATGCATCCTGATATTGCTGTTGTTTATCCAAGTAGTGTTGGGAAATAACTATGTGAATCTCCAGTTGAGATAGTTCCCAGCAGACTCACAGTAAATCTTTGTAGCCACATCAGATGAAATACATACATCACCCAATATAGGTAGAATAAATATGTGTCTGTGTGCCATCAAGTCATTCTTGACTCCTGATAACTTCTGGACTAGCCTCTACCATTTTTAGGCAAAATTTTGGAAATGATTTGCCCTTTTCTGTTTCCTAGGGCTGAGACAGTGTGACTGTCCCAAGGTCATCCAGTTGGCCTTGTGCTTAAGGCATGACTAGAACTCAAGGTCTTCCAGTTTCTAGCCTGATAGTTCAACCACTATACAAAACTGCCTCTCTCTATCTTATTTAATGTTTGTACATTAAACATCGGCAAACAAAAGGGAAGCAAAAGCAAGAGGAGTGAGAAATATGAATAAAGACAAGGATATACGCTATCATAGAGTTCTCCAACCTTTCTGGCTTTGCGGACCACGAGTGGTGGTCAAGTGCGCATTGCATGCATAGCTCAATTTGCATGAATGGCAGGCGTGCACGCCCACTGCTCACACAAATGGAGCACATGAGTCCACTGCTCGCACAAGTGGGGATGTGCACGAGCAAGGTCGCACTCGCTCACCACTTCTGTGGCCTGGTTTTGAATGGCTCAATGCCTGGTAGTGGGCCACACCCTAGGGCAGTGATGGCTAACCTTTTTGCCATCGCGTGCCAAAAGCGGGGGGAGTGCGGGGGGGTCTCACTCACGTGTGCCCACACCCATAATTCAGTGCACCCCGCTCCCCCCACGCAGGCATGCGTGACACCCCTGCATTCCCCCCGCTTTTAGCACGCGATGGCACGGTGGGCCCAGTAGGCCCATTTTTCGCCCTCCCCAGGCTCCAGAGGCTTACTTGGAGCCTGGGGAGGGTGAAAACAGCCTTCCCCATCCCCCCGGAGGCCCTCCAGTGGCCAGAAATGGCCTGTTTGCTGACTTCGGGTGGGACTGGAAGGCTCATTCTTCGCTCTCCCCAGCCTCCAGAGCCTTTCTAGCAGCCTGGGGAGGGCAAAAATGCCCCCCCCGGAGGCCCTCCAGAGGCCGGAAATAGCCTTCCAGTGGGCCCGGAAGGCCTGAAAATCAGCTGAGCTAGGGCAACACTCGTGTGCCCACCGATATGGCTCTGCGTGCCACCTGTGGCACACGTACCATAGGTTCACCATCAGGGCCCTAGGGATTTGGGGATCCCTGCACTATCAACATATTTTAAAAAGTACAGAGGCTTCCAGAGTCACTGAAAACAGTACTATAATAGTTAGCATAGAGCAATCCCAAAATGTTGGGGGGGGTTGATTAATGCAGGATTAACTTTTATGATGATATAATGATATCAGATGGAAAAATTCTCATCTTCCCTATTACCTATCATCTTCTTCTGACTATAACTTGTTGCTTGTATCTTACAATTTAAATTGTTTAATTAGTATCCTAGTATTATTTATGTTGATTGCTTATTTATTATCCATGACTATCACTAAGTGTTGTATCTAATGTTTTATGATGAATGTATTTTTACAATGACTATGATAATGATCTATCACTATTGTTGTATGTACACCGAGAGCTTATGCACCAGAGACAAATTCCTTGTGTGTCTAATCATACTTGGCCAATAAAGAATTCTAATAGGATATCACTTGATCTTTCTTCTATTCAGTGCAATTAAGGAATCAATCTAGTGAATAGAAATAATAGCTAGTGGTAGCCTTAGCTGATCTGCACTGATTTCATTGAGCTAACATAACTTGATCTTTTAATTTGTGGAAGTGAGACCATCAGGGAACCACAGGTGTACATGTTAGACTGGGAAGTTCAAAAAATAACCCAAAAAATGGCCATGCCAATCCACTTCAGTTATGATCAAGAAAACAATACAGGCAAAATTCTGTGGATGTGACCAAGACAGCTGTAGCTGGGGGGACCTTTGCACAGGTTCGCCTGGTGTACCAATTGTGACCCTACTTGGATCAGCAGGCGCTCCTCACAGTCACTCATGCCCTTGTCACCTCACAGTTAGATTATTGTAACACACTCTACATGGGGCTACCCTTGAAAAGTGTTTGGAGACTGCAGCTGGTTCAGAACGCAGCCACGCGAGCTGTTGTGGGTGCACCTAGATACACCCACATTACACCAATTCTCCGCGAGCTGCACTGGCTCCCTATTGGTCTCCGGGCACAATTCAAGGTGTTGGTTATTACCTTTAAAGCCCTACATGGCTCAGGGCCAAGTTATCTTCGAGACCGCCTTCTACTGCATAGCTCCCAGTGACCTGTAAGATCCCACAGAGTTGGTCTCCTCCGGGTCCCATCAGCTAAACAATGCCGGCTGGCGGGCCCGCGGGGGAGGGCCTTCTCTGTGGCTGCCCCAGCTCTCTGGAACCAGTTACCTCCTGAGGTCCGGACCATCCCCACCCTACTGGCCTTCCAAAAAGCTGTGAAGACCTGGCTTTTCCGGCAGGCCTGGGGCCGTTGATCTCACTTTGTGATCTGGCGAGATCCGGCCATGAATGGTGTGAATGCATTCTAAGGTTTTTAATGTTTTTTTAATCTTTTAAATGTTTTTAGAATGTTTTTTTTTAAATGTATTGTGAGCCGCACTGAGTCTCTGGAGAGGGACGGCATATAAATTTAATAAATAAATAAATAAATAAATAAGAGCTGAGCTTGACTTAAAGGACACTTGTTTTTACTGCTTTTTAGGTATATCTTATGATTTGGTGCCCTTTTGCTTACTGATTCAGGGATGTCTCCTTAATTTGTAACATTTCCTTTGGAACACTCTCATGTCTTTGGTTGTGGGTGAGATGAATATAAAGAATCAACTTGGCAGGTTTTTTTTTAAAAAAATGTTATTCTGAAGAAAAGCAATTGCTGTGTCAATATAACTGGCAAGTGTAAAATGTGAGGAGCGGGGAAGCTTACTTCAACAAATTTTCTTGTTTCCAGGCTTGATATTATAATCCACCCACAGGAAGGATTGACGGAAATAAGTAACTTGCAAATTTGAAAATGGATGCTTAGAGAAAATCCCTGTTATTAAGAATTGAGGACTTGCTGGAAAAAAAAATCCTAGTACTGTACTTCTAATTTGCTAAGTGCATTACAATCTTCATTAGGTTTACTGTGACAACAACCTTTTAAGCAGATCATGATTCCCATTTAACAGATGGAATTACTGCCGTGAGACTTGGTTAGGGTTACACACTTATGCCATGATAAAAGTGGAACTGAAGCCGAGGCCTCTCAGATTCAAAGCCAACACATTTCTTTTTATAGACATATTTGCAATTGTACACATCACTTTTCCATGAGGTGATACCTCATGAGATTCACCTGCCTGGGTAGTGTCACTGTTATGAGCAGCCTTTTCCAAGGAATGTATAATTTACTAGGAAGTTCACTACGTGATGTGAAAGTGGGAGGAGGAAATAAGGCAATAATGTCCATAAAAGGAGACTAAGGAATGGCAGATACAAGAGTTTATTACACTCCCATATCAGCGAAGCTTTTATCTTTGGCTATGCTGCCATTTAGCCTCTAATGATACCTCCCTCTTCCCCTTGTGGACAACTCTGGATTAAAGGAAGCAAAAATGTCTTTCTCATGTCCAGACCTGATTAAAGCTACCCTTGTGGATTCCAGAGAAACACCCTAAAAAGATGGCTGATGAATCAGGGTCACTTAAAGAGGTTGGTAGTTTATCTTGGAGGCACTGGATATAAGATGAAAAAGTAAAGGCGAAAATAAACAAAACAAAGCATTCCAAAGATGCTAAAGACCTAACTATAGGACAGCAGGGAAGATGGTATTGGAAGTGTTAGCTGAACCAGGAGAAATGCAGGTAAGCATCCTGAAGTGGTTCCCAAGAAGCAAAGCCAAGAATGCATGCAACAGAGCAAGAGATATTGTCTGGTGAAAGCACTGGTAATCAGTGGCAGAACTAGCAACAATCCAGTGGGCTTGGCAATATTTAGAAGGCAGAGCAAATTTAGCAACAAAGAGATTTACCAAAACAGCAGCTGTCACCCTGCATCCAAAAGGTTTATGCAAGATGCCCAATATGTGGCATTTTGGAAATTCAAGACATCGGCAGGCAAATGGAACCTTAGAAAGAGTGTGTTACGGCAAGATAGGAAGGCCAGGAGAAGGAATCATCACTGTGACCAACTCAGACATGGGCAGTTGGAGTTCATTGGACTGGCAGAAAAAGGTGGACATAGCATTGCTGGGAGCAGCCATGCCAGAATCAGAAGGGTCAAGTATGCCAGTAGCAGTGTTGCGAATAGCAGGGAGGGTCAACCTAGAATTCAAGCAAATTTTCATTCTAGTAAGGGGTATGCCCCAATGAAGAGATTTAGCATGTGTAGATGCCAATGAAAGGCAACCTAGCAGAGGAGGACTCCAGGCTGAAGTTGCTGAAGAAGTGTGAAGTACAGAGATCAAGTGAAGGGCATGGAGCAGCCTAGGAGATACTAAGATGGCAGTGATGTCTCAGAACTCAACCTGTCTCAGAAGCCAAGGCTGACAGAGAAGAGAGAGCTGTTAGCACTGGGAATTGGGGCAAAGATAGATAAAGCTACATTACAGTTGAGAAGCCAGCAATGCACATGGTATAAAGATTGTAGAATAAAAGAAAAGACTATTTGAAAACTACAGTCAGAAAGCAAGAGACAATTGAAATTTCCAGAAAGATAGAAAAGAAAGAGAAATGATTGCAAAGTAGAAGGACAGTATGGCAGGGTAGGAAACAGAAGCTAGGATAAAGCTCAGTAAGGAGTATAGAATAAAGCTTAGAAGATTAAGATACCTCATAGAAATACCAGACACAGGATAAAGAAGCTTACTATAAATTGGAAGCGATAGGTGGCCTTTCTTTTGTAATCAAAAGCATCTCTCTTGTGTAATAGAAATCCTTTCCCGATGGGTATTGACAGATATGTCCTGGTGGGTTTGCACCATCACGGATCTACAGCAGAGCACTTTAGACAGTTTTAAAATTCTGAAAGTCCAAAGATAGACAATTCATTAATGCCTACTCCTATTCTTGTCACTACATTGTTAATGTCATTTGTTCATCAAAGTTAACAGCTACGTAGGCAGGGATATTTTGGGAAATCCATAGTAATGGAATAACTGAGAATCTTCTTTTAACTGATCAGAATAGCTGCCTTGAATGAAAATAGCAATTCCTTTGATCATTTCAAAATTTGAACCACACTTTAGATGGTATCTCCATTCCATATAAGAGGCCTAGGCACCTGCTCCCCTTTCTTTTCTAACCCCCACCACTCAAATATCCCATCTCTAAATGAGGTTTCATCCAATGCAATGCCAATTTCAAGCCATGTGTTTAAATGTTCAAGTGTAGGTGTCAAAAGTTAGGGCTTTTTTGTTGTCCCAACTTTATTTGTCTCCCTGTAGTTCAGACCCCAGTTGCTAATGCACCAGATATTGATCCAAATGGATTTGGCAATTTTCTTATCTGTTCAGACAGCAGGACTTGAGGAGCATGGACAGTATGGCTGGGAGGTAGAGATACCTATTAAATTTCTTTTGCCTCCCTATTTGTCAGGTTAAATTATAGTTTAGGTAGACTCTGACAAAGAAGCATCCTGGAGTGTCCCATTTTGTATCTGATTGCTATTAGCAGTTTTGCCCTTAAACTCGGGCTCCACCCCTCTCTTCTTTGCAAAATATGCAAGCCCAGTCTGTTTTAGATTACTTAAATTTACTTTGGGTTTAAGATCTTGTATGAATGAAGGCAAATATATGTGTCCCAGGATAATGTTGCAATATCCAATCCAGGTCAGTCACCAGGACCAGAGGTTTAGTCTTCTAAGCTTTTGGACTCATGCTGGAGCCCATCCCCAAGGAACTTCTCTCTCTCACCAGAATTACTCATCACACATTCTGGTGAGAGAGAGAGAAGTTCCTTGAGGATGGGCTCCAGCACGAGTCCAAAAGCTCAGAAGACAAAACCTCTGGTCCCAATGACTGACTGACCCAGATTCGATCTTGCAATATGACTTGTGTTGCTGTGGTCTGCTCTATTAGAATATGGAGGTTAATTTTTGGACTAGTCATATGACCTTTTACCTATCAGCTTTGGAGAGGAAAGAGATTATCTTTTTAAATTTGGAAGCATTAAAATCCAAAAGACTTGTGTTATGACCTATGATAACTAACAGTCTAGTTCAGGGCTGTCAAACGCACATCATCATGGCATTGTCACGTGATGGACTGGGACTCCCCCCCACTTTGCTAAACTGGACATGGGCATGACTAGGGCATGATGCATCCAGCCCGCAGGCTGGGAGTTTGACAGCCCTGGTCCAGTTGTTCAACACAACAAATTTAACCAGAATGCCACACACTGGTTATTGGTCGACTGCTTTTCTGCAATCATTCTGAGTGCATTTACGAGCCTTGAACTAGTGATAAACATGATTTATTTTAGTATGTTATTTCTGAAGTAGGTTTACTTTCTTGGAAAAATTGCTAAGCTGAAATACAAATCTTACTTAACTAGAAAATCATACAATCAATGTGCATATTGAAAAATTGGACCATTTGAGGTATTAAATGTATTTTAGTACTCTTTTACCTTCTTTTACCTCAAGAGCCGAAGAGGTGCAGTGGTTAGGGTGCAGTACTGCAGCTACTTCAGCTGACTGCTAGTTCAGCAGATCAGCGGATCAAATCTCACTGGCTCAAGGTTGACTCAGCCTTCCATCCTTCCGAGGTGGGTAAAATGGGGACCCAGATTTTTGGGGGCAATATGTTATTTAGTATACTGTCTTTGGTGTAAGCTGCCCAGAGTCCTTGGAGAGTGGGCGGCATAGAAATATGAATAATAAAATAAAATAAAAATAAAAGTTAAGAGAATAAATATGGGTTGATAAAAGTTACATTGTTGCGTTAAAATATTTCTACAGCTTGGTTAATGTGTATTTCCCTCCTGTCTTCAATCCTTTGGCTGCTTTCCCAAGATTTTTAGGGTAGCAACAGATCTGACTGCTGACATGTTTATATGTTTGTGAATCTAGAGCTTGCAGAAAACCACCAGAGTTTCAGCACTTCTGGACAATAGTTCTGAACAAACAGAAGTATTAGCCCATTCAGTGCTGTATTTCCTGGCTTGCTGGCTAATAAATGAGGTCCTTGCCTATATAGTTCATGATTCAACATTCACTCCCTTCTTATTCTCCACAAAAAGGCAGGGAATGGTCCATGTGATAAAGATCAAAGGTAAAGTTGATAACCTGTTTTATTCCTTCTTTAGCATATTAAAAAGGTTAAATGAAAGTGTTGATTGACCAAAATAATATTATTGATGATGTTATCTCCTAGTTTTTTAAAAAAGCAATATACATTTTTGAATTTTTTACAATTTTTTTAAAAAATATTTTATAATAATAATAACAATAACTTTATTGTCATTGTATACACATACCCATACAACGAAATTCATTTAACACCCAAAGACCAGGTCCAACAAACACAACAATCCCCAAACACACTCCCACCCACCACAATTCCCCACCCCTAAATCACCCAAACATCTACACAACAGACCAAGTAATGCTGTCCAATAGCTCACTGATGGTGGCCCTTTGGTTGTACACCACCCAGACTCACATTTTGTGAAATGGACACCCATACAAATATGATAAATAAATAAATATGAGTAAATATATAGAAGATTATGATGTGCTGATGGTGCGGTGTATTGATTTGGTTTATGTATGCATGCTTTTATATGCTAGCGGTGCCATGTTGTTGACTGAGAATCTGAATGATTTTCAGTGGATGTTAGACAGTCTTTAATACAATGCAATAAGTGACATAGATCTTAACATGAATTTATTAAAGACCAAGACAGTTGCATTAGACAAAAAACAACAACAACAACCCAGATTGAATATTAGTAAGTAATACAAATCAACCTTCTTACCAAGGCATAATATTTATTAAACATGATAAAAGTGATTAGTACAAAAGAAGTGTATTGAAGTGGTTTGATTGTATAGAGAGAATGAATGTGAATCAAATTTAGAACAAAGATATGAAGAATGAACGGGAAGAAGACTGGGAAATTCATGGCTGAGTAGATTTGATGAGATCCTCAAAAAGAGAGATGAGAGAAATTTAAAGAACAAAAGGCAATACATGAAACATTGTAGGGGATGTAGTAGAAACAAGTAGTTTGCTAGGATAGTGAAAAGTGTTGCTGAGTCCAAGTTTTAGCCACACCGTTTTTTTAATCTAATGCTTTTAATTCTGTCTATTTCTTATTCTTTGCTTGCACTCTGAATGATATTGTTAGCCTCTCAAAAGAATAGTGTGAAATGCTGAAATATATAAATTGCTAGCATTCCCCCATATTTTTTCTGCTATCTGGTTTTACATTTCTATCAACTGCCAAACTCCTAATGCTGTTCCACCTGCAATTCTGCATTGGGTCTTCTTTTTGTAACCAGGCCAATGTGCTACTACAACAGAATATATGAATGGGAAGATGGGGTAAACCAAGTATCTCCTCCAATGGGAGCACATTGAAGCACCATTTCAAATATAGGAGAGCAAAATGCTGTCATCTCTGAAATAGGCTTTATTGTTTCAGAAATGGTATTTCCTTGTCCACAGATACAACATCATGGAGACCGAGATATATCATGTATCAAAATTGCTTGCTGGTTACAAGCTCAGGTGAATAATGGCAGACTCATCTCATGCTGCTGATGGCATTATGTCTTCATGTGGAGGATTAGAAGGAGCACCCTCTCACAAAAATGCTTCCCACATGGAGGCAGTAGCCTTTATTCCATACAACACTCTATCAGTTGTACATAAAGGCTATTGCAAATAAATCAATATTCATTGAATACAAGGTATTGTGTTAGCCACAAATATAGAATAGAATAGAATTCTTTATTGGCCAAGTGTCATTGGACAAACAAGGAATTTGTCTTTGATACATATGGTCTCAGTGTACATAAAAAGACAAGATACATTTGTCAAGAATCATAAGGTACAACACTTAGTGATAGTCATAGGGTACAATAAGCAATCAATTCATATTAGGAAACAATCAATATCAATATGAATCATAAGGATACAAGCAACAAAGTTACAGTCATACAGTCACAAGTGGGAGGAGATGGGTGATAGGAACAATGAGAAGACTAATAGTAATAGTAATGCAGCCTTAGTGAATAGTTTGACAGTGTTGAGGGAATTATTTGTTTAGCAGAGTGATGGCGTTCGGGGAAGAACTGTTCTTGTGTCTAGTTGTCTTGGTGTGCAATGCTCTATAGCATCATTTTGAGGGTAGGAGTTGAAATAATTTATGTCCAGGATGCAAGGGGTCTGTAAATATTTTTACAGCCCTCTTTTTGACTTGTGCAATATATAAAAAAAAATGACTCGTGCAGCACAATATAAATTATAAACAACCATGACACTTTTTGACATCTTAAAAATAAGCACATGGACTAGATTATTGTATTACAATTTAATGTTTTCTATTTGTTTGTGGTTTAGTATTATGTGACCTCAGATACTATAGTTGGTAAGGAATGATTAATGCTTGGTGTGATCTGTGACTTCAGCCAGATGTGATTTATTTTGTATTGTGGTCTAAAAAGTTAATTATAATACTGAAGATACCATTTTATTAATTACTGATTCTTTAAATATTGGTTTATTGAGTTATTATATTTTTTAGTTTTGATTTTATGACGCTTTGTGGTGGTTGGTGGTATTAAAATATAGTAAAACAACAAGCAAATTTATCTTAGAATGGACCATCTTGGCAAATCTAGGAAACATTATTGTCAGTTGGCAAATAATCTATTAGAATTATGGAGTTGATTCTAAAAGGGATTTTCAGAACTTGCGGGAGTGTGATGTTAGTTCCTATTTGCCCAGCTTAAACTCACTTTGGTTTGTTTCCCCCTAGGATCACATTGCGAATGCAAAATTTCAGTGGAAAAGACACGGCTATTTTAAAGAACTGCATTACAATTGCTATCGCTGTGCTCCTGTGCATTTCAGAGCACATTTTCCTAATTATTTTAGAAGCATTGCACTGCCCTATTATCTGTCTCCCCAGCTAGCAAGCCACATAAATGAGAAAGAGCTAGAGGGAGAATGATATCAAAATGTGACCAGAGTGCTAAGTAATATCCTCATACTGCATGGCACAAAGACTGACCATATGTAGGCAAAGGAATTAAAGAATCAATCAGAACAGAAGCAACTCTATCCCAAATTAAAATGAATTGACTCAGAAATAGGTACCCATTAACGCTTTGCATGTTCAGCTATTTGACGACAACAGCATCAACAGCAACAGCAACAACAGATACATTTTGGCTGTTCACCCTGTTCACTTTTTATCAACTCTGCAAACAACTGCATCTACTTAATGGGAATGAAGAAGAACCTGAAACAGTCTTGTTTATTCATTTTTCAACAATGTCTTCATTTCATATGGCTCCAAACAATCCCCATTCTCATTGTTCTGAATTTATTCCATTGCCTGGTACGGTAAAACACTGCTTTCAGCATTCTAATGGGATTTCATGGGGGCTGCCATCCCAGGGCTGATTTGTAGCAGGAAGCTAGGACAACTAAGTCTTTGAGGAGGATTAATGTGAGAAATGCATGCCTCTGTAGAGGAGCAGCCATGCAAGAGGAAAAACAACCCTCTCTTCCATCGCTTGTTAGTACCATCTCATTTTCATTGGGATATAACATAGTGCATAGTCTGTCCTCTGCCAGGAGGAACAAAGGCCTTTCATAACAATGAAGGGCTTGGATGGGGGAGGAGGCTAAATTATTCTAAGATAGTCAATATTCACCTGAAGCTTTATCCTTCCCATTCTTTCTTTACATGTAAAGAAACACGCCACTCTTAAAGAACTCCGCTTCTTTTAAAATTCATTTTTAAGCCTTACGTTTGCATTTTGATAGCAAAGATTATGTGCAAAGGGAATGGTTCTCTTAGAAGGCTGGGATCAAAGTTTTTAGAATTAGATGTTACTGGTTTTAAGAAAAGGAGCTTTTCTTTTGCAACTCAACACTTTCTTTTTTCTTTCCTCCCGTGTGTACGCCTCTCTTTCTTTCCCCTTTCTTCCCCTTTTTCTATCATCTTTATTTACATTTCTATTATTATATTATGATAATTTTAATAAAATTCTTAATTAAAAAGAGAAAAGGAAAGGAGCTTTTATCTTCCCATTTTTGGGTTATCAATTAAGATTATTCATAATGTGATAAATTAATGGAATGCATTATTACAGAAAGTAATTGGATGTCTGGCGTAATACTCAACCAGAGTGTTGGGAATATAAAGTGCTGTGTCATTACTATCTTTATTCATAATGATTCATTAGAAATTCAGAGATGGTGAATTATTTCTAGAATGTGGAAGGGCAGGGATGGAGAAAAAGGGAAAGTGTTTTCCCAGAAAACACCATGATCTGAAAACTGGTACTTTCTATGTTACTTTCTAAAGGACACTTGCTTTAAGAATATTTCCTGGAAAATCATTATCTTTGTATGTGTATGTATATGTATATGAGTGGTGGGTTTCAAATTTTTTTATTACCGGTTCTGTGGGTGTGGCTTGGTAGGCATGACATGGCTTGGTGGGCATGGCTTGATGGGCGTGGCAGGGGAAGGATACTGTAAAATCTCCATTCCCACCCAACTCCAAGCGAAAGTTACTGCAAAATCCCATTTCCTCTCGATCAGCTGGGACTTGGGAGGCAGAGAATAGATGGGGACAGGGCCAGTCAGAATTTTTATTACCAGTTCTCCAAACTACTCAAAATTTCCGCTACCGGTTCTCCAGAACTGGTCAGAACCTGCTGAAACCCACCTCTGATGTATATGTATAAGAGCCTTGGTGGCGCAGCGGACTAAGTAGCACTTAGCTGCCAGCTGTCTGCAATTACTGCAAGTTCAAATATCACCAGGCTCCAGGTTGACTCAGCCTTCCATCCTTCTGAGGTAGGTAAAATGAGGACCCGGATTGTGGGGACAATAAGCTGACTTTGTATAAAAAAGAACACCACTTAGGGTGGGCCGAAAGCCCTACTAAGCAGGTATATACAAAAGTATGAAGGCTATTGCTTAACGCATTGTAAGCCACTCTGAGTCTCCGGAGAAGGGTGGCATATAAATCGAACCAATAAATAAATAAATAAATAAATAAATATGTCTATGTCTCTGTATTTCAAGAGATGAATTGACAAAGGAGCATAAGGATAGGCTGATACTAAAATTCAATATTTATTTTCATTTTTGAGATTATTATTCTTTAGATTGGATTATTGTTTATATTCACTGATAGTATATTAATATGGAGGTTATGTTAATGAGCATGAGGTGTGCCCCCAGGCTCATTGTCAAATCTGTGCTCCCAGAATGAACTTGTGTAAATTTAATTCTCATCAGACATGGCAATAAATATTGGTTCATCAGGAAACTCTATCCTGCATTCAGTTTCAGGCTGACAGCAGAACTTATACCAATAGTCTCTACAGGACATTGCTTTTATCAACATGTAAAACAAAACAAGCCATTGCAGTATTACATCACAAATTCTGACACATGTGTATGATATTGCAACAGATGTACAAGTGACATGGCTTACATCATGATGTTACATTCCTATTTCCATTGTTCTGCTCCCTTCTCCACCTTTCTTTCTGGGTTAAATCTATGCTTCATAGATTTATCACAGCTAAATAGACTACTTTATGGCTGACAAGAAGTAAGCCACATCTCCATCTTTGTCTCTCTACTACAATTATTAGTTAATCCAAAATAAAAACAGTACAGAAAAAAGAATAATTAAGACTTGTTAATAACCATTTTTAACAATTGTTAAAAAAACCTTCCTTAAAAAGTCATACAGAAAATTTCTGTACTTTGCAATTCAGTAACTAAGTCTTATTTCTATGTCAGTCTCAGAGCTAAGTCTTAAACCTTTCCTTTTTGCCCTTTTGAGTCCATTGATATTTGGTTGTTCTTTTTCTGATCTTGAAGGTCAGAGGCCTCTGTTTCATTTTTACTCAACAGTTTAGTTTGGCTGGAACATTGTAGGTTCCCATGTAACAAGCTGCAGCTCTTATCACTTATATCCCCACCCCTCCCCAAAGTTGGTGTCTCCATTTTACATAAATGAGATATAATGGCAACAGCCCAACATTTCCTTCTGCCAGAAGACACAATTTTCTAAGCCTAATTAAGAACTCAAATAAGCTAGGGAGAATATTCTATAGATAGCATAGGTGTGATGTGGATTCTGACCTCTTCATTAAATAACTTTCCAGTGAAAATAATGAAACTAAAAGAAGTCAGAAAATAATGCAAACTGTTGAATATTACAAAGTCATTATTTCTGAGCAGGCTTCCACATCTAATGTGGAATTAGATTTCTGTTCCTAACAGTGTTACATGCAAGTTTATGTTTGAATACATGTTCATGTGGTTAAAAATAAATAAATCAAAACCAATATTCTCAAATATCAGAATTTTTTCAGCAAAAATAAGTTATATTAAATAGACTTTTCTCTCTCTCATTCTCTTTCTCTCAGCCTCTTTCCTTTCTTCTACCATATATCTATCATGATTATATACCACCAAATTGAGCTAACTCATGGTGGTTTAGATAACCCTAAAACTAAAACTATTAAGTAAATAAAATTAATAAAAGAAATAACAATATAATCAAGTTAATAAAATAGTAACAATGGTATATATAGTGCTAATCTTGGATAATTTGGTAACAATGTCTTCCAGAAGAGTTTCATTCAGAAGAGTGCCTTTGGACAACTTTATAGCCAGGCAGGCTTCTGTTCCACCATGAGGCTCCCTAGAGACATACCTGCACCCTCTTAATTACTGTAAATGGGGATCCATTTAGCATCCATACCTAGAACTAGCACATAAGATAAGCCTGCTCCTCCTGGAAGAGGCAGGGAGCTATATTTTCACCTGGAAACTAACTGGGAACAAAGCCATGTTAAAATTCAGTACTTTGCACTATATCTTGAAACCTATTAAAGCCAATGCACCACCTGTAATACAGTTGCAATATGGCTGTTGTGGTGCTCATCTGCCAGCATGAGCAACTGCAGTTTGTACCAACTTTAATCTTTAAAAGTACATTTCATTGAAATAGCCTAGTCCAGTTGTGGTAAGGACTTAGTGGATTTTTGTCCCATTCCAGATAGGACTGTAACTGGTGCATTAGCCAAAGATAGGTGAAGATCTCCTGGCCACAGCCACCATCTGAAAATCCAGCAAACGATATTAATCCAGGAAGATTTCCTCATTCTAATATTTCTGGGGACAGGTTTACAACTGTGGGAAAATCATAGGAAAGTTTATTTAACTTTGGTGTGAACCTAGGTATGGTTTATGGAAAAGTTCCAAAATTTCAAGGGGACAAAGTAGGTTATTAGTTAAAAGAAAAAAAAAAAAAAGGAGGGGGAGGGGTGATGAATAAGGAAGAATACCGTATTTCACTGAATAGGATTTTTTTTTTAAACCAAAAACCCCAAGCAGCAACAACAAAGAACTTAAGGTTGCATTAATTGTATTGCCTTGTACTGCCAAGTGCTCTGGTTGCTTGCCAGTTTGTTGCCAAGCAATAGCTGATGTATGCACAGTCAGGAAATGGTGAGAAAAAAACACACTAATGTTTTGCTGTCCCATGTAGTACAGGGCTTCCCATGCAATTGTTATTTTTAATCTAGAAGTAATTATTTAGGTAGTTTCTGTGCCGCTTTAGCGATAGTATTCTGCATCTGTAACATCAATATTAGTAATATAGCAGGGTGTGAAAACATAAATGGAATCACTTGGTGCTGGAGATAGAATTAGTATATTTAGCTCAATGCCTATAGTTAGCTGAATTAGTAAATTAGTTTTGCTGAATTGATGCCACCTTCTATAGGCTCCGTAAATCTCTTCATTTACATTCGTTTTAGATAATGAGATTTGGAATTTGTTTCACATTTGCACACTTTTGTGACATTTGAGTTGCTTAGTAAGGTGTATTTCATTTATATGAATTTTAGAAGCCATAAGAGTGATTTGTGTGTGAGCTTGCATGTCTGTGAGTCTATATTTTAGATTATCTGTTAATGATAAACTCTTCTATAGCGTATGAGTTAATGATTAACTCTTCTCGGCTCATTGTCAAAGATCCCTGGGTTCTGATTTCATTGTCTTTTGGTTTTGATTATCTGAAATCTACGATATACTGCTTCACGGTTGAACTGGCTATGTGAATTTATAGATAAAGCAGTGATGCAAAAGTCCTCTTTTGAAAAATATGCTGCTTTCTGACTGGCTAGATGCCTAGTAAAGTGGCTGCAACTTTTTTTTTTCTCATGTAGTTTTTTTCCTTTACCACATTTACTCCACTTCATGGATGCATAAAACCTTATGTGCTGCCTGTGCTTTGTATTTTTCCTGGCATAATTCTCAGGCCTATGGTTTTAATCCTGGAAACTGGAGTTCTTTAGGCAGTAAAGTCCCTTTGTAGTCCCTTTATAACA
The DNA here is from genome assembly GCF_059756535.1 of Pantherophis guttatus. Classification (NCBI taxonomy): domain Eukaryota; kingdom Metazoa; phylum Chordata; class Lepidosauria; order Squamata; family Colubridae; genus Pantherophis; species Pantherophis guttatus. Next base: position 52,287,582 of record NC_142064.1, read on the forward strand.
AATTGTCTTCAAACACCTTAGCAAAATTTATAATATTATAATGTGAAAGAAAATAGATGCTGGGGAATTTGAAGTTATAGCCGATACTGCTATGATATCCTTATGATACCTACACTGACTCCAGAAAAGACAGAAATACTCTTGCAAACAGTCCTGGGAGTAGCTAGAGTCTAGGCATTTTATTTTTCTAACAATGAAGCAATTTAAATATGCTAAAGTGATGGACTTCCTACTCATATATAGGCTGCTTTAATCCCGCTAACTTCAAAGGCCTTTAAGCAAACTAATTTTTTTTTTTTAATTTGATTTATATGCCGCCCTTCTCCGAAGACTCAGGGTGGCTTACAATGTGCTCAGCAATAGCCTTCATCCTTTTGTATATTTATACAAAGTCAGCTTATTGCCCCCACAAACTAGGTCCTCATTTAACCTACCTTAGAAAGGATGGAAGGCTGAGTCAACCTTGAGCCTTGGAGAGATTCGAACCAGCAGTAAATTGCAGGCAGCTGTGTTAATAACAGGGTGCTTTAAACCACTGTAGTACCAAGGCTCTTGGTAATTGACAGGATTGCATCTGTAGATGTCTCCTATTAATTTTCATGATTTGATGTATGCTTGATATGAATTCCAGAAAGGGTCTTAGTTGATGATTAAATGTAATGACAAAATTAAATTTTATTTCTTTGATTAATCGTATCCAAGCCAACTAGCTGAGGGCACCAGTGTGTTCTTCATTATTAAGCTAATGAGAAAATGAGCTAGTTTTTGTTGGCCTTATCAAGTTGGATCAAATATTTCTTAGATTTTCTATGATATTATCCGTTGATTTCTAAGATATTTCAAGAACAATTGCCCCCCTTATTTTAGGTATCGATTTTAGTTAATTAATTTTTGTGTGTTTGGTGATCACACATCTATTGCAAATTACAGATGTTAGTACAAATGTAATTTGAAGTGTTTCAAATAATGCAAGAGAATTGTGTGTGGGTATCAGAGATATCTGTGCTTAAAGAGTTCATGTATTTATACACTCGCTTCTATACAAGATGAAACAGTGATAGTACAAGTTTTGTGCTCATGCAGAAACCAACATTTGTACAGCTTGTACAGAGACCCATTCTCTAAAAGCAGATTTTTTATCTGAATTAATATCACATTACATGACATACTGCAGGACACCACATTATATTCATCACCACATTCAAGGTGAGTATAATCTCTTTTGTAATACCTGAATACAGAAAGGGAGTAGTGTCTGGAATCCTGTCTAGCAACAAGCCTATATTGTATAGGCATGATGTATTTAGCAGAGTAACTTCATAGAACAAATAAATCCAGCTTGTATCTGCCTTAAAGGTTATGGTGCTGAGAATGCGAATGAAATCAAACTATCATTTTAATTTGAAGAACAAGACAAAACCAAACCAAATCAAAATCGAGCCTTCATAAGAATAAGGGGTTAATAACTATCAGGCTATATAAAAATCAAAGCCTTTTTGATCTATTGTCTTTTCAGAAATTATGTATTCCCTCATTGCCTAACATGAATTTTACGAGGTCCTTTTTACATAGAGGAATCTGTTCATTTTATAATGGAAATTCCAAACAAGATTTTCTTTTTATCTATCCAATATACAAGATGATGGTTTCTTTCCTTTCCTTTCCTTTCCTTTCCTTTCCTTTCCTTTCCTTTCCTTTCCTTTCCTTTCCTTTCCTTTCCTTTCCTTTCCTCATCCCTCCCCTCCCTCATAAGAGGAGATATTGTTCTGTTTTCAAACAACTCTTATACTAATGGGCTGTAATCAGTCTTGTTTTCAGTTATCAATTTACAGATTTACTTTTCATTTCCCCAATTTTAATTATAATATTTAGCGTGATCCTGTCCTTTCCTGTCCTGTCCTGTCCTGTCCTGTCCTGTCCTGTCCTGTCCTAGCCTAGCCTAGCCTAGCCTCCAATATGGTGTAGTTGTTATGGTGTTGGTCTAGAAACTAGACCGACAGCTCCCCCAGTACCTGGATGAATCGTCGTATCTGGATCCGTTCCAGTCGGGCTTCAGGCCTGGGTACAGCATGGAAATGGCATTGGTCACGTTGGTTGATGATCTCTGGAGGGCTCGGGACAGAGGTTGTTCCTCTGTCCTGGTCCTGTTAGACCTCTCAGCGGCTTTTGATACCATCGACCATGGTATCATGCTGCACTGGCTAGAGGAGTTAGGGGTGGGGGGCACCGTCCTACGGTGGTTCTCCTCCTTTCTCTCTGACCGGTTGCAGTCCGTGGTTGACAGGGGGGCAGAGGTCGACCCCGAGGCCCCTTGTATATGGGGTGCCACAAGGGTCGATCCTCTCACCCCTTCTGTTCAACATTTATGTGAAGCCTCTGGGTGAGATCATCCGTGGTTTCGGGGTGAAGTACCATCAGTACGCTGATGATACTCAGCTGTACATCTCCAACCCGGACCACCCCAATGATGCCCTTGAAGTGATGTCCCAGTGCCTGGTGGCCGTGCGGATCTGGATGGGGAGAAACAGACTCAGGCTCAACCCACCCAAGACCGAGTGGCTGTGGTTTCTGACATCCCGATATAGTCAGTTGGTGCCATCACTGACTATTGGGGGCGAGTCATTGGCCCCCACGGAGAGGGTTTACAACTTGGGTGTCCTCCTGGACTCACGGCTGTCTTTAGAAGAGCACATGACACCTGTGGCCAGGGGGACTTTTTATCAGGTTCGCCTGATTCGCCAGTTGCGTCCCTTTCTGGATCGGGACTCATTAAATATGGTCATTCATGCTCTCGTTACTTCCCGCTTGGACTACTGCAATGGTCTCTACATGGGGCTCCCTTTGAGGAGCACCCGGAGGCTCCAGCTGGTCCAGAATGCGGCTGCACGGGTGGTTATGGGAGCGACGTGGTGCTCCCATGTGTCCCCCCTCCTGCACGAGCTGCACTGGCTCCTGGTGGTCTTCCGGGTGCGCTTCAAGGTTTTGGTTACCACCTTTAGAGAGCTCCATGGCATCGGACCGGGGTATTTACGAGACTGCCTTCTGCTACCAATAGCCTCTCACCGACCAGTACGCTCCCATAGAGAGGGGCTCCTCAGGGTGCCGTCGGCCAAACAGTGTCGACTGGAGGCCCCCAGGGGGAGAGCCTTCCCTGTGGGGGCACCTACCATCTGGAACGAGATGCGGAGGATCCCGGACCAGCGCACGTTTCACTGTGCTCTCAAAACTTTTCTATTTCAGCAGGCTGGCCTGGCCTAACTCTCCTCTTTTAAATTTTTAATTTGTGATTTTATAAATTGGGTGTTTTAATCTGTGTTTTGGCCAGAATATTTAATAATTTTAAGGGATTTTTAATATTTGTATTATCTGTATTTTATCTTGGCTGTTCACCGCGCTGAGTCCTTCGGGAGTAGGGCGGTATAGAAATTTGATTAATAAATAAATAATAAATAAATAAATAAATAAACTACAATTCTGTGAGTTCTAGTCCCACCTTAGGCACTGGACTGGATGATTTTGGGCCAGTCACTCTCTCTCTCTCAGCCCAACCCATTTCACAGGATTGTTGTTGAGGGAAAAGAAGGAGGAAGGAATATTATGTATATTTGCCATTTTGAGTTACTTATAAAGTAAGATGGAATAAAAAAATCTAATAAATGAATAAAAATAAATTACTGAACTAACATGTAATGCAGAACACAAATCAATTTGCTATACAAACATAAAGGGATAATTTAGGGAAGTCATCCAAGGCCTTTTGTAGAGAAAGAAAGAAAGAAAGAAAGAAAGAAAGAAAGAAAGAAAGAAAGAAAGAAAGAAAGAAAGAAGAAAGAAAGAAATACCTTTCCAGCTCTTCAGCTACTTCCATCATGTGCCTGGACGTCCCCTGAAAAATATCACCCAAATCTCTCAAAGTCATGAAATTTTATTAGATTTCATTAACCATGCTGGTGTTTTTCTGGTTCTCAGAAGGCTGTGAAATTTCTGGAAGCAGCAGATACTGTTTTAGGAGGTGATGAATATCTTGGTAGATATTATAGTGTCCAGTCTTAACTGCATGTGAGTTACTGCCTGAAAATGAAGTAAGAGCATAAATGTAGAACTGCTATTAAAAATAAAAGCATTTATTCAAAGACTGGTCATGTTCTTGCAAAGCTCCAAGCAACTTATACTGCATTTTGTGAAAATTAGTCTTTGGTAGGTCGTGCCTCATACTTTTACCATTTCATCTTATAGTATTTCACTTCACAAAGTATCTCATTAGAATACAGTATATCTTGCAAATCTGCATAAAAATCTAAGCCAATTTTTTGCATGACAGATAAGAAGTGGATATAATTCTCAGTCAGTTAATTTGGACAGTAGGAAATTTTCAGTGAAACCAGTTTCATCATGAATGAACTGTTTTCATAGTATTCCAAAATGTGATTTCTTTAATTCTCCCCTACAGATAAAATTTATTCCATAGTCACTCACTTAACGTACTGCATTCTTGCTGAGTAGCAGACTCTTTTTAAATCTCTCTCTGTCTCTCTGTCTCTCTCTGTCTCTGTCTCTGTCTCTCTCATATATTTCTGCAAACGTTTTGATTCTTCTGAGTCTGTTGTTTTTTTTCCTATGGGTACAACTGGTACTGCTTAGGCTATCCTTGGCATAAATCATTTGCTGCATCAGGAAAAAGATAAAATTTGATAGCAAGATGGGCAGCATATAAATGTAATAAATAAATAAACGGGAAGATTAGAAATTGATTTATCTCTTATTCAGAATTGCAAAATAAATCTGAGTATAACACCCGGGGGAACTTGTGTCGTAAGATTAAATGGTGAAAATCTGAGGCTCAACTTTTAATTTTCTTCTCTTTAAAAGTCTCTGCTTCTTGAAGCCTGCTGGGACAAATCCCTGCAGTTTTCTTGACAAGTTTTTTTTTTTTAATCTTCAAAAGTGGTTTGCCAATGCCTCCTTCCTAGGGCTGAGAGAAAATGACTGGCCCCTGGTGACTCAGCTGGCTTTGTGTCTAAGGCAGGACTAGAACTCACAGTCTCCTAGTTTCCAGCTTGATGCCTTAACCACTGCACCAAACTGGGTCTCGTGGCTCAGTTTACCAGAAGCCAAGACAAATAATACTTCAACAGTGACAATAGAAGACTGTCTTTTGCCACATTTCAAGTCAAATATTTAAGATAGAAATATTTGATCAGCCACAGTTAGTGAAAGGCTGGAAATCTATGGTATATACTTCATAAGAAGAGATGGTCAAAACAGTCTGTGGTGAAATTAAGACTATCCACCTCAGGAATCCAAGAGATTATGAAATTCTCTTAGAAATCTCTAAACCCTATGTTCACTATATACTGGTGAAAAAAAAACTGGCTATTGACATGAGAGCTCCCCAGGACATTTTCTTGTCTAATGAAACTGGTAAGTTCCTTGGTTTTCTTAGGAATTCAGGCTATGAAGCAGTCAGGACGAAGATGGGGCAAATCTCAGAATGAACACTAAATTATTATGCTGAAATGGTCTCTGTGCTTAGGCAAGGCTTTAGTTAGCTTTGGCTATGACATTCCTAGATCAAGATAAATGATTCACAATGGTCAATACTCTCTAATTTCCCATCTATATATTTGTAATGCACTCTATTGGGCACTTCCCTTAAAGATTACAGAATTTCATATACCATAGGAGACATCTATTAGGACTGCAGTTTGTATAGCCAATGACAGTCAGATTGTATTGAGACTAAAATAGCTGCGTTGACTGCTTATTTACTCATTCATTATTCATTTATTTTGGTCCAATCCATGGGGCTAATGCATATCTTTAAAGCCTTCAGTAGCTGGAGGCCCAAATAACTTCTTGTGATGTTTTAACACAATCAAAGAGTCTCTTCTCAGAATGTGAGCAATAAATTATATAATGTATAAAAGGCCCTTCTGGAGTGTGGCACTCCAATTGGGGGGAAAAAATTCTCCTTGGAGGTATGACAGGCACCAATATTACTTACTTATGGGCATTAGATCAAAATCAGTTTGTTTGCTCAGACATTTAACTTGTTCATGAAACTGTATATTTCTGCTTCTTGTATGCGATTTCTGTCATTTATTACCAAGTTTGTTTTTGTTATAGTTTGCAAACTGCTTTTGTATCAGAAAATGAATGGTGATATAAAAAATATTTTGGACAAATAAATCAAATGAGCTTTCATTGGCCCCAAAGAATACTCCAACCACAGAAGTTATTTGAGTAATTTCTAAATCAATTTGATAAACAGCCAGCCCAGCTCTTTTAAGATTAGCATGATATTCTGAGGCAGCTCACTTTGAGTAAGTTCTAACAGCAGCATTTTCCTCCTATTGGATGCTGTGCAGCAGCAGAAGCATTTGCTCAAGAAAGACATCAAGTGATGAAGTGCAAAGCCCTGCCTTTGAGCGTCCAAACACGTACCATCCTTTTGAAATCTTGGGATAAATGCCAGCATTAATATAGTCGCAGACAGGAGAACCAAATATGCATCCAAAGCTATTTTGGATATACTTTAAATGCTTTGAGTGAAATATATGTTGTTATTTGAAAAGCCGGAGTAATATATTTGATTCCCCCCTTCCTTGCCCATGGAACCATGAAAAATTTGAAGATACTGAGAATTTTAAAAAATGGGAAACTAGAGAAAGGGAAGGAAGTAGATTGGTCTGGCACATAATCTTCTGTTAAAATGCTGAAGTCTTACATAATGATTTGATTGTCATGTAGGAACATGATTAATTTGCTAATAACCTAGGGACATCTCTTTTTCTTTTGTGGCTTTCCCCAAGAGTGAGAAGGATTTTGACTTGTACCGATATTATAGTATTTTCTGCCTTATTCCAAAGCTGTCGAATCAAGATAAGATAGGGATTGACAATAAGGACAATAGGATTTCATGACAGCATCCTTTTTGGCTGATTCAAAGGTGTGTGGATGGCATTACAATTTGCTAGAGGGCAAAAGGCCTACAGGCAGTAATTTCAGATATATATCCAATGCTCATTACCAAAGGCTAGTGTTGTTAGATCTAGGCTACAAAAATCCAGATGATTTTTGCTTTCTGCTGCCATCTAATGGCTGCCTGGAGTTTTGCAGTCCAGATTTTTGAATTAGCTTAGGCCAGGGATAGGAACAAGAGCGGGAATAATGGTACTAGTAATCAACATTGTTTGGAAGATCATACTCTGCTTATCCCAAAAGATAAGATACCATTTGATATACAACATATTTTATTGTATATAACACTCCATTCACTATTGTTGCAATCAAGTTCATCCACTTTGCTGTTGTTCATCTTCATAATCTCTTTCCTTCTCTCTTTCCAATCCTTATGAATTTCTCAAGAGCACAGGTCTTTCCTGTGTCCAAAATATGATAATTTGAGCCTGGTCATTTGTCCATTGATTTATTCTATGATACATTTCTTTCTTGTCTATCTATGGTATTTTCAGGAGTCTTCTCCAGCATCAGTGTATAAAACTGTTGATAATTTTTCTATCTTGCTTCTTCAAGTGTATCACATGGAAAACCACTGCTGCATGATTCTAATAGTAGGTACAGACATATCATGGCATCTGAACCAGGGGTTCAGTACTTACCTTTACTACCGGTTCGCATTATGCATTCACAGTTCAGTTCTGATGATGTCCGAGTCAGTGGGCGGAGCCTCCCGCCGGTTTTTCTACCGGTTCTTGCGAACCAGTCTGAACCAGGGACAACCCACCACTGATCTGAACACCTTTTTGAAGGTTTTCCCTTTTACTATACCAAGTTCTAGTAATCGTCAGCATATTTTTTCATTGTTGGTTACTTTTAAAGATTTTTAGGATAGCTAAACTTAAAAGTTAAATAGATCCTATAAAATAGATCATATTAAATAGTTCCTAGAAATTAATTAGATCTTTCCCTCTCTCCCTCCCTATCTATCCAATAGCCTGATTCTTAACCAATATACCAATATATTGAATATATTGAAAATCAATTTGCTATATTGGTTAAGGAATCAGACCAGAGACCAGGACATCATTAGTTCTGGTTCCACCTTAGGTACAAAGCCAGCTGGGTGACCTTAGACCAGAGGTGGTATTCAGCAGGTTCTGAACCTTCCCCTGAAGTGGGGACAGAATGGAGATTTTACAATATCCTTCCCCTGGAGTGGGCTGGGAATGGAGATTTTACAGTATGCTTCCCCTGCCATGCCCACCAAGCCATGCCCAAAGAACCAGTAGTAAAAAAATTGGAAACCCTCCCCCCACTGCCTTAGACCCATCAATCTCTCTCTGTCCTAGGAAGGAGGCAATGACAAACCATTTCTGGGGAAAAACAAAAGAACTTGCTAAAAAAATTTCAGCGATTTGTCCAGGCAGTCCCTGAGAATCAGATATATTAAAAGGAAGGACTCCCCCACTCCTCAAATTACTTCACATGGTAAGGTATTTTTCACTTGATTCTTTCCTTGAAGCAGAATTATTTTAGCAATGCAGTCTACAAGAAATATCATATCTATATCTATATCTATATCTATATCTATATCTATATCTATATCTACATCTACATCTACATCTACATCTACATCTACATCTATATCTATATCTATATCTATATCTATATCTAATCTATATCTATATCTATATCTATAAATAGACCAATAAGTTCATTATGTCTAAAAGAGACAAGAATTGGGGAAGTGCAGAGTTAGCACATTAGAAAAAGTTCCCATATCTGATAGGCTATTAAAATACCATGTTCATTTATTTAGTATGCTCAAATGTGATCCTGCCTTTTTTTTTTTAACAGCTAGCACTGAGTCATGAATACATCTGCTGATTCTTGTATATGAGGTACCTGACTTCAGAAAGTGTGATTCAGTGGATAAAGGGTAATTTGAGAACAAATAAGTCAGCATTCACAGTCATAACAAAATGGGAGTCAGGAAGATTTACACAGATGCTGTCCTAGAAAAGCTACAATGAATGTAATCATTAGCTATGCAAACAGATTGCCTAGTTGAATGTATCAGATGGGAGAAAGCTCACTATCTACTGGCAAACTTCACTACTGCTTTTAGTGAAATCATTTATCAGAACAAAAAAAAAACTTGTAATGCTTTGTCAGGCTAGTTCAGGTAAGTGTTACCATTGTTGTTGCAAGGATGGAAAGCATTTTGGCTCTTATATCTATTATCAACCTCAAAGATTTTCATCTGACGCTATTTCTGAGAGCATCTTCATAAAGTCTTGTGTATTTTCAGAATTTCTGCTGATAAATAATAATCAATAATTAAAAGTAGGAAAGCTAGTATTTAAAAACTGGCTTTCCTTCTTTTAACTATTGATTATTATTTTGTAACCTTTTAAATTATTGCTTTAATGTGGCTAAACTTTCTTAGGAAATTTAGAAATGTTTAAATGCACACACACACATACACACATTATAGACATGCTCTCTCTCTCTCTCACACACACACATACACACACACACACACACACAAACCATATAGAAATCAAGATAATTTGAATATGATAAGCTTTCCTTGAGAATAGTTCAAAAATCAGAAGTAGCTATTTTGGGATGAGAAATGTTTGTTTTAAACCACAGGTGTCAAACTCACGGTGTCACTTTGCCGTCACATGATATTTTGTGATGATTTTCCCATTCACGGAGCTGGGGTGGGTGTGGCCTGTGCATGGCACATCTGGCCTGTGGGCTGCCAGTTTGACACTCCTGCAGTTTAAACTAACATTCTAAACTACTTTTGGCAGGACTATCTAAGGGACCACTTTTCTCAATAGGAACATCTTTGGATGTTAAGATCAATACATTAGGATGGAGCTCTTCTTAAAGATTCTCTTACTTTCTGAGATTTTAGATTGTGATGACATAGATTAACCGGGCAGGACCAAGGTTTTTGTTTTGTTTTTTTAAGATTTTTTCCTGGATTGGAGGGTGTTTTTTTCCCCTTTTTAACTGTGCTATGTTCATTGTGGGAGGGTTACATGTTTTGTAACATGTTACATGTTTTGTGTCAGAATGGTCAAACAATTGGCAACTCAACCAACAAATGCTCTGTTTTACACATTAGCAAAAAAAACCCAGAACACAAAATATATGCTGAATGGACATGATCTTATAGATGACCCTCACTCTGTCAAGGACCCTCACTCTGTCAAGTACTCATATCTAATGATCTAAGTGCCAAAGCCCACTGTAACAACATCGCCAAAAAGGCATTAAGAGTTGTAAACCTAATCTTGTGTAGCTTCTTTTCTGGTAATATCAAACTACTAACCAGAGCATAAAAAACATTTGCTAGACTAATTTTTGAATACAGCTCATCTGTCTGGAACCTGCACTACATATCGGACATTAATATGATTGAACGTATCCAGAAATATTTCACAAGAAGAGTCCTCCATTCTTCTGCTCACAACAAAATACCTTATGCCACCATACTTGAAATTCTGGGCTTAGAAAATTTAGAACTACGCCGCCTTTGGTATGACCTAAGTGTAGCTCATAAAATTATCAGCTACAATGTCCTACCTGTCAATGACTACTTCAGCTTCAACCACAACAATACACGAGCACACAATAGATACAAATTTAAGGTAAACCGCACCAAACTTGATTGCAGAAAATATGACTTCAGCAACAGAGTGGTCAATGCCTGGAATGCACTAGCTGACTCTGTGGTTTCATCCCAAACCCCCCAAAATTTTAACCTAAGAGTGTCTACTCTTGACTTCACCCCATTCCTAAGAGGTCTGTAAGGTGCGTGCATAAGAGCACCAGCGTGCCTACTATCCCTGTCCTAATGTTTCTTCTATTTGTATCTATTTTATGTATCCAATCCATGTTTATACTTATTACCAAATACATTCTTGACAAATAAAATAAATAAATAAAATAATATATTTTTCATGTGATTCACACATGGAAAAGTAAAACTAAAAACAATCAGATTAGTTTTAGAGAAAGGACTTCGGAGTTTCAGATTCAGAGAAGAATCGTTTTGAATGCGAAACCAAGAGCACAGTTTTATGAAAGTGCAGTATAAGCAAATGTTAGTCTGGAAATTTCATGAGATTTCAAGTAGAGTAGAAACCATCTTTTAAACAACTTGATTGCTAATTAATGGACATACATGGTCTCTTGATCGTATTACACTTATATGTTATTAAGATGAATACAATAGGTGTGGAAAGATTTTTGATAGCCCTTCAAATACAGGTAGACCTCAATTTACAACAGTTCATTTAGTGACTGTTCAAAGTTACAACGATACTGAAAAAATGACCATTTTTCACACTTACAACCATTGCTGCACTCCCATGGTCACATGATCAAAATTCAGATGTTTGGCAACTGACTCACATTTATGACAGTTGCAGTGTCCCAGACTCATGTGATCAACTTTTGTGATTTGCTGAGAAGCAATGTCAACGGCGAAGCCAGATTCACTTAACAACCATGTTACTAATTTAACAACTGCAGTCATTCACTTAACAACTGTGGCAAGAAAGGTCATAAAATGGGGCAAAACTCACTTAACAAATGTCTCAGTTAGCAACAGAAATTTTGGGCTCAGTCGTGGTGGTAAATTGAGTACTACCTACTAGGTAGGGCAATGCAATCTGGACTGCCAAAACACAGATGATCATTAGATGGTAGCAAAGACACAAAGAAAACTACAGTATCTCTTTCCTGCCATCTACTGGATTTTCTGCAGCTCAGATCTGGTAAGCATAGCAAATTAATCCTCTTCAATTATCCATAGTTTTGAGTGATTATTAGTTATGTCATGGCCATATGTTTGAATGATGATGGAAGAAAACCCTGCTGTGAACTAGTTTATATTCATTGAAGAAAAGAAAATGAAGTAATTTTTGCAGCTGAATGGAAAGAGGAAATATGAAGTTTTCTTATCATTTACTGTACTTAAAACTCATGTTTTAAGAGTGTTTCTTTGGTCTGACTGCCTGACTGTCTATCATCTATCTATCTATCTATCTATCTATCTATCTATCTATCTATCTATCTATCTATCTATCTATCTATCTATCTATCTATCTATCTATCTAAAGAGAGAGTTGAAAAAAGTTGAATGACAGCTGCCCAATATATATGATGTGCATGAGGTTAGACATTCAAAACAAAACAAACAAAACAAAACAAAACAAAACAAAACAAAACAAAACAAAACAAAACAGAACAGAACAAATAAAACCAAAAAACTCCTATAGGACAATACCATTTTGTATATTTCATTCAGGTATTATTTCATTATTTACTTATTCAGTTTTTAGCCTACTTTTCTGCCGGAGGGCAATTCTTAATACATGTGTCAGAACATGAAATCTTCCATGCAATTAAAACAGATCAAAATCTTGACTTCATATCCAGATTGCAGTGCAGAATTTGGTGTAATTAAATAAGGAAAGCAGAGCTTTAAAAAGGTGAGGGAAAAGATGGATTTATAACACCTGCAGAAAAGAAAAATACTGTATAGTTACACTTGGGTTTATGTAATACATATTTTCATCTCTCACTGGAAAGCAAGTGTTGTTCCCCTAAAGGGCGCATGTACTTCCTTGAACCCTGCCTCCCTGTGAAAACCACTGCTGCAATGGTTGAGGTATAAAGAAGGCAGGGATCAGGTATGTTTTACCGAATTATACCATCAACATTTCCTAAGCAGAGAACCTTGTAGATAGTCACAGACAGACAAAAAAAACAAGGCATTTACATGAATTTCTGGACAATGCCTTCACAAGTTAAACATTTGTCTAGAGAAGCTTACTGAGTGAACAGAGCCTTTTCTCAGGGCCCCAAGCACACACAAATATCAAATGTATGTTGAAATGTTATTGTGTGAACTGCCAACACAAACACACACATAGCATGCAGTACTCAGTTCTCCACATGCATCCTGTATGATGACATATTCAGTTGTTTTTCTGTCGTTTCAGAAGCAGCTGCCTCCTGCTGTTTACCAGATGCTCTGGCCTTCAGCACTCCTTAGTAATGGTCACCTTTCTATCTCCATCTGAGAAATCTATCACATCTTTCTGTTCTGCTTGGAGAAGCCCTTTATGTAACCATATCATTTCGATTCACTTAAAAATAGTAGCTTTTCCAGACTTTTGTCCATTATTAATTTAAACACACCATGATCCTATTCAAATAAATGGAAGTTTGCCTTGGTGCAGACATATTGCATACTGAAGTATCCATCTCTTTTCCAGGAAAGTGTTCCCACTACTGAATGACTTCCTGGCTCTTGGCTTAGCATACATCCAGGTGAGGATCATGCTGAAAACATTGTTATACATGTCAGTGAAAGAGGCCCATTTCTGGAAGTTATTCCAAGATTTATGTCAATACAAGATGCTAGCAGGCAGAAAAGCCCCAATTATTCCCAAGGTTTCTGTTGGAGATTGCCTGCTCCATCCAAAGCACTATTAGCTTGCTAACACAAGACCAGGAAGGGAGTATGTGAAGTGAGGAAAGCTTTACCCTTTAAAAAAAAAATCTGTTTGTATCTGATTTTGGAGACAACCTGTGCAATCAATTCCCTGCAGTTTTCTTGGCAAGATGATTTGCCATTGTCTCATTCTAAGGTCTGAGAGAGTGACTGGCCCAGTTCATCCAGCTGGCTTTCTCCCTAAGCAGGACTGGAAGTCACGTCTCCTGGTATTAACCTGATGCCTTAATCACTACACCAAACTGACTTTCATTATCCTACCCCTGTGCATACATAACAATGCCACCCAGAATTCATAAGCAGAAAGGACAACATGAAGCATTAAAGACTGACAGCTAACATTTCAACCAATTACTAAAAGGAGATTCTTCCAAGTGATTCTCAGTGCTTATGTGTAATAAACTGTATCATTGCAAGTTTTCTAAGCACGCAGAGAAGCTGTAGTACATAAGGAAAGATTAATTGCACTTAACACGGCCACCCTACATTTATTTATTCACTTTTTTAAAAATTTCAAGCATTCCATACTGTTTCCCATTAAAAGAAAAACTCTCAAAGAGGTTGTCTATTAGAAATTATGAACCTAATTAAAAAAAATACAGGTTAAAGCAATAAAAATTAAAATTAAGATATTTTTTATAAAATACAACCCAAAAATATAAAATGAAATCAACAAGACAAATATTAATATAGCAATAAAAAATAGAAGCAGAAATAACCCAAGGCCTTGGAAAATAAAAATGTCTTCGCCTAACGCTGAAAAAGGACAAAAGACAATTTACTTCACTAAAGAGGGCATTCCAGTAAAGCAACTTTCTGTGAAAAAAAATCCATTCTAACATAGCCAGTTGTTATTCCTCAGTATGGGGTCATCATGCATGGAGTGCATGAAGATGATCTTAAGGTATGGGTAGGAATTGGGATCCTAAGCCATGAAAGACTTTATAAGTTAAAGCAGGCACCTTGAATTGGGGCCAGAAATGAATTGTGATTCAGTGAAGGCCATGCTTCACTGCGATACTACAGTGTATATATTGTCTAATGGCAGTATTCTTGCCACAGTATTTTGTTCTAGAAGATACCGCTGAACTATCCTTCATGGATAGTCCCATAAATGATACATTGAAGTAATCTAAATGACCCATTACCAATCTCTATCCAAGTAGGGCCATAACTGGTAACCAGACTAAACTAGTACTGGGCATTTTGTGATCACTTAACATTTATGTTGTCAAAAATGGATTCAGAAGTAATTCCAAACTAGAAACTTGATCTTTAGGGAAAGTATAATTCCATCCAAAATATGTTGAACCTAAAAGTAATCCATGTATAAACATTATGTCTGAACTATGTTTAAAGTTGTAGGCCCTCATCCAGTCCATTTCTGAAGCCAGGTACTGATTCAGCAATTTTGCTGGCTCACCTGGATTTGATGAAAAGATTGCTGGATGTCATCAGCATTTTCTCTAAACTTCCTGGAGATCTCATTCAGCAGTTTTGTGCAGATATTAAACAGCATGAGGGGAAAAACAACAGAGCCTGTAACATGTAAGAGCTATTGCTGGTAATTACAGATGCCAATTTAGTGGTGGCTTGATTTTTTTTAATAATTAGTTTATGTACTATTGTAAGTTACTACCGTATATTGTAAACTGCTTGGATTCTTCTAAAATGTCGGTGAGAGTTCCAGGAGAATCAGTGCTCTCACACTTTCTCCTACAAAATATATCCAAAGGGGAAGCTTCTGTGCTAAACACAGAACTAAATTTCATCCAAAAGTGTCTGGGTCTGGTGGGCCATCACAAATTTAACCATCAAGCTTGGGAAGAGGATAATAACTATCAGCCTATAATTATGTAGATTTTCTGGGATCATCAATGTTTTCTTTCAGGAACCTCTTTATCATTGTGAACAATTTATAACCATTTATAAATTTATAATGTATAACCCCAGGTTAATCGTGTGCCAAAAGTGGGGGGAATGTGGGGGGGGGGTCGCATGTGTGCATGCCCATACCCATAATTCAATGTGTCCCAGGCCATTTCTGGCCTCCAGGGGGGTGGAGTGGGGAAGGCCATTTTTGCCCTCCCCAGGCTCCTAGAAAGCCTCTGGAGCCTGGGGAGGGCGAAAAACGGGCCTTCCTCACCCCACCAGAGGGCCTCAGAGGCCTGGAAACAGCCTGTTTCCCGACTTCTGGGAAGGCCCGAAAATCAGCTGGCCAGCACGCACATGACGTGCCCACCAATATGGCTCCACGTGCCACTTGTGGCACGCGTTCCATAGGTTCGCCATCACGGTTCTAGGATATACTGTAAATTGGAGATCTGAAGATGATATTGACTGCCTGTGTTCTCAATATGAGCTTTAAACTTCAAATATCATGACACCTGACAATCAGCTGGCACACTATAATGACTGAGGGATTTCCCAAAGGTTCAGTGCTGATTATATCTTATGTCACATGGGAAGGAAGGCATGGGATCACAATAAATCACAATAGCTGTCTTAGGAACCAAAGCATTATTTTTTTTTTATTTTTAAAAAATATATTTATAAAGCACCTAACACATATGCAATTACATTATTCATAATGTAAACAGAATAGTAGAGATAAATAAAATAATGTTTAAATGCTCTCTAAATCCTAGAGATTTAGTCATTTTTTTAAAAATGACCAAATGGAACCTGCTGAATCTCAACATGGATAGTGTTTTATGTTCCAAATATACCCAATTCTGCACTCATTTCATTTGGGATCTTAAAAACACAGGGGTGTGACTTTGCTTTTTCACAAAGTAGCAATGGTGCACTGCTATTCAGTTTGGGAACTGTATCAAAATGGAACTGGCACTGAAATTGACTTAGGCTGCCAGTTGACAATTTGAGAGAAGTTTGATTGATTGACTCCTGGATGTCTCAGATGTCTTAACTACAAAAGCCTTTTTGAGGGACCTAGACAGTATGTGTTTTGCAATGGTTCTGGTTCAACCAGAAAATCAGCAGCAAAATGTAAGGCTAACATGCGGATGGTTCACCCTCTGGAAATTTGTTGAAGGAATATAGGTTTTCACCACATCATTAAATATTTGTAACAGATATGCTATTGGTAGAGGGAATTGACATTCTAGTGCAGATTATTATCAACATGTCTATCATACCCATACTTGGGGGTAGGGTTCATCAAGCTGAAGAGCAGGAGCTGAGTCAGGGAAATGCAAATAAAACAGAGGAGCTTTCTCAAGTTTATTGATGCTCAGGAAGATAAAATTATCTGAAATGATTCTTTATGATTCTTACAAGCCATAGTGAATCAAAACTGGATGAATTGGATAGATTAATAAAGTGATGGCATGTGTCATGATGTTACCACAGAAATGTCACAATTAGCAACAAATAAATCACCCCTCCAAAGAAAGCCCCTGATGACCAAAAGCAACTTTAAATATCTTAAGATGCTAAACAGATTACATCTCCTGTTGAAGAATAAAAACTATATCTCTGACAGTCATATTGATATCTATCAAGAGCTGGTAAGGCAAAGACATTTTGAGTTTGCAAATAAACCAAGCGTGACAAAGAGAATGCTGGGTTAGGCAGACAATTGTTTTGATCCTGCACCATACTCAGGTACCTCAAGTTTTTTATACAGTACAAAAATTTCTACTATTTTACATTATTAAGTTCAGATGCAAAATTAGACTCTTTTTCTTCTTTCAGTATTCAAAGTGAAGATGATAGACATTTTTGTTGCTTCCTGTACTTATTGGTTGCTTTTTACTGTAGCATATTTCAATTGTTCTTTGATTCTGAAGGTTGGGCATGGTTTGGGTAATTTTTCAATAAAATCATGGCTTCTTTATGATTTAACTGGAAAGGCAAATTTCATCTAAAAATGTGTAGCATAGAATGAACAGTTTGAAGCATGAGTTTTCAATGAGTCATGAAATCTATGGGAGGCAATGCCTGATGCACTGGTCCTATTGTATGCCTCATCTGATTATCAGGTTGTGTCTAATATGCAACTTCTCTTCTCTCTGTGTGTGTTTTTGTGTTGTGATAAAACATTGCATGATAAAAAGCAGATGAGAATCCTCCTTCTCTTTTGTTAAGAATGTTATATAAAATGACTAGAACATACTTCCCATCTTGTTTCAGGAATCATAATTTATGTCAAAGATTGACTTACTACATAACCTGATATGTTAAATTAATGTTACAATTTGTTGGTAATAATACCGTTCAGCTGATGTGTGGATTGCAGATCTGAATCCAGGGGGATCACATATTTAATTGCTGGCAACCATCAAGCCACCTTCTGCAAAGTACAGGTCATATGGAATTTACACAGAATTATTATATAATCCCAAGTAAATTAACACTTAGTTTCATAGGAACATGAAATAACAGCTGCTGTTTAATTATAGTCTGGGTGCATTTATGTACAGCACTACTATACAGAATTATATTTTCAAAGTTTAATGATACAATATAGGAAGGTTTCTCCACAATCCCTTTTCATCTTCTGGGAAACATTTCCTAGCTACCTTCATGAGATTGGGAATTATGAAGAGTCATTGAAAAATATAATACCAGCAGCTCCAGTTTCATGAATATAAAACACAAGCTAACATGTAGTAGACCAAAATGTTTTTTTAAATTTAACTTATACCAAAGAAACATAAAGCATTTCTCCAAAGTTGAAGTTTTGTCAATGTAATGCCCTTTTCAATGCTACATTATGGCCCTTTTGGTCCTCTGTTTTATAGCCACTTTTATTGTTGTGGCTTCATATTGTATTTATTGTCATTATTAGTGCTTATTCTGAAGTTTATATTGCATTTTCGGTTGGTTTTATGCTGTTTTAAACATTTTATATCTTTTAACTGTTCTGTACACTGTATGATGAATTATGACTTTGAAGCATTCCAGGTCCCGTACTGTTGTGAACTGAGAATTACCTCATAATTGTTTCATAACATATTACATGCTTTTCTCAAACTGGATTGTCCATATATTATTTTTAGTCATAATTAATGTGATTCTAAAATTTAGATCTTGAACCCAGAAACATCAAATTTATCTGTACGCCCTGTCTCAGAAATTGCAATGCAATCCAAATTTCCAAGGGAGGAGGAGCAGGAGCAGGAGCAGGAGCAGGAGCAGGAGCAGGAGCAGGAGGAGGAGGAGGAGGAGGAGGAGGAGGAGGAGGAGGAGGAGGAGGAGGAAAAGAAGAAGAAGAAGAAGAAGAAGAAGAAGAAGAAGAAGAAGAAGAAGAAGAAGAAGAAGAAGAAGAAGAAGAAGAAGAAAAGGAGGAGGAGGAGGGCGAGGAGGAGGAAGAGGAGGAGGAGGAGGAGGAGGAGGAGAAGTAGTAGTTTTCATTTTGTTTCCAGAGAGATAATACATACTGTAATTTTAATTCTTTATATTACTAAGGACATCCTTTTTCAGTCTCTGTTATTTTTCTGAATTCTTGAGGGGTGCAGGTGGTTTTTCAGTCCCACAGAGTGCATGATCAATAGAGTGATTTTTAAAACAGAGATAGAAAACCCTACTGTAGAATACAATAAAGCAGCATCTTCCTTCTGTTGTAACTATTTATGTCTGAGGACGAGGAAGTAATGCAACACTCCATACAGATAATACAGAGGAAACAATCATACTATGAAGTATTGATTTGGGGGTTATCCATACAAGGAAAGTAATGGGTTCAGTATTATCAAAGTTCCGTCTGATTCCTGTGGATCTATCAAAGTGAAGAATCACAATGTTCTCAATTTATTAGAAGAGTAGGATCAACATTTGAAAGGCACCTTCCTACGATCTCCTGTTTTGTAACTCTGATTTCTGATGACGTTTATTGCTCTGTGCTGAGTAGGCACAGAATGGAAACTTTGCTAACTGCAAAATTATAGAAATGGTGGGAATAGTGGGGGTGGAGTGAGTAAAGAGGAATTCTATTTTAACGTCTTTCTAGGGCTCAGACAATGGCTTTATCAATGTCATTCAGCTCTGTGTCTTGCACACTGTATTTGCTACTCACTTCGGACAGTGATAAGGATATAAAACTGGGTGTCTGGATAGGAAGTATGGCACTTTGCTGGAGACATGCAGTGGAAGGTAGACCAGCATAAACAAGAATATTGCTTTTGTGTGCCATTGGCTGGGATTATATCCCCTAATCAGACATAACTATATACATAAATAGGTAATGGGTATTTTTTCTTTTACAATCTGCTGCAATAACATTCTGGCTGGTGACGCCAAGATATGCCAATAGTTTATAGCACATTATCTCATATGAGAGTCAATCCACAGGGATTGTAATATAGTATAATTGCAGGTATATTTACAAATGGAAAGCAAAGTAGTGATTTGAATGATGAAGCATTAGCCTCTTAAATTCTGAAAGGTACTGGAGTCAGGTATTTTCTAGGAAGCCCTAAAACAGGTCAGTTCAATCAATCTTTACTTAAATGCTTTGCTTCAGAATGGTTCTATTCAGAAGTAAAGCTGTCTGCTCAAGGCATTTTTGGTGGGATAACCTAAAACAAAAGCAAAGCATCAGCTTTATGAAGAATTGTTGTCTTTATTGATCTTCTACTGTTTATTGCCTGAGCCATCAGAAAGGCTTACAGCTGATAGAAGCAGGTATAAGGAGAAAGTTTTCTTTATAATTCCTTTAACTAATTAAAAAATCATTTAGTGAATTGTGCTTCAATATCAAATACATTTGCTTTGCAAATTCTACTTTATATGCTTCTGGCTTAGGTAAATGTTTACTTGGAGATATACTAAAAATAATTTTACTCAATTCAATTTGCCCCTGACATTTGCAAATGAAGATGCAAACTGAATAACCTTGTCTGATGATTCCGCAAACTCCATTTTAACTCAGTGTCAGGTGCAGTTATTGACAAAATAATATTTAAATCAGAAGTCATTCCAGAAATAGATTTCCCTGACCAAAGTCCTGAAAATGAATCTGAGAGCTGCATTTTCAAAAGCTGTAAATTTGAACGTAACATAAAACATGAAGTAATAACAGTATTAACTATATTAATATAATTACATTCCCATTAAGTTAAATCAAATTAAAGTTTTGTCCTGGCTTCCCTCATTTTTTTTGGATCTGACCCCTACAAGTTTTTATTATTTTTTTAATATGATGTTTATTAAAAGTCTTAAGAACAATAATAATAACTCCAATAAAGCAAATCAGGACAGAAAAAGTAAAAAAAAAAAAAATAGGAACAGAAAAAGTTAAAACTGCAATAAGAAAATACTGCTCTGTGGAATATCCTCCCCTCAGAGATTAGAACGGCCCAATCCTGTTAGCCTTCCACAAGGCTCTAAAAACCTAGCTGTATTCCTGAGCCTGGAATGCTGAATGAATCAAAGATGCCATATCTTGGCTTTATTGTTAGTGGCCAAGTATCTCGACTGCTGTGAATATTTATTTTGAATATTTTTTTTTATTGTTTTTGGATTTTTATCTGAAATTAAAATTTTAATGTACCCAGAAGTTTCTCTTCCTGATTTAGCCTTTAAAATAAACCAGGTAACTTCCTATTGAAAACTGTTATAAAATTCATAGTACAATTAAATATGATCTTTCATTTCAAGGTCAATGCCATTATAAGGACAAAATCTTTCAGATGGGAATTGTTTTAAATCTACCATGTAGCATATGTGACTTTTGAAAAGGCTATTTTATACGTACTTAAATATAAACTATTCAGATAATTAGGAAGCTGAAAAGGATATTTGTAATTGATTCCAAAAGTTACAGGTGAATGTGAAACTTTGGCTTCAGCCATTTATTCCTGTACTGACTTATCCCATAATCTTTGTTCAATGCAGTGAAATGCTGATGTCATACCCCTGGAAGATAAATAACCAAGATCAATACCAATCCTACTAATCTTTTATTTAATCTCGTTAAACCACATATTATTTGGGATTTCCTAAAGCCTAGGATGCCGACTGACCACTTTTTAAACAAATGCTGAATGCTCAGAG
The DNA here is from genome assembly GCF_059756535.1 of Pantherophis guttatus. NCBI lineage: Eukaryota > Metazoa > Chordata > Lepidosauria > Squamata > Colubridae > Pantherophis > Pantherophis guttatus. The sequence goes on from NC_142064.1 coordinate 52,309,108, forward strand.
TATTTATTTATTTATTAGTTTGATTTATATGCCGCCCTTCTCCGGAGACTCAGGGCGGCTTACAATGCTTTTAAGCAATACCTTCATACTTTTGTATATACCTGCTTAGTAGGGCTTTTTGGCCCCCCCCCAAGCGGTGTTCTATTTTATACAAAGTCAGCTTATTGCCCCACAAACCAGGTCCTCATTTTACCTACCTCAGAAGGATGGAAGGCTGAGTCAACCTTGAGCCTGGTGAGAATTGAACTTGCAGTAATTGCAGGCAGCTGGCAGCTAAATACTACTTTAACAGTAGCTTAGTCCACTGTACCACCAGGCTGTATAAAAATTTATTTTTATACAGAAAAAAACCCCCTGATTTTTATTTTATATTTTTTGGCACAAGCTATCACAAATATGGAGTCAATCAGGGAGAAGGAGCAGTGAAATTTTGATTGTGTTCTTCAAAGATAAAGTAATGCTTGTGTCTCTTACAAAACTTGTCTTAAGCCTGCAGAGATCAGTGACTCATCAATGGCCTGTCTTGGTTTCTTTTGTCCAAATCAGGACATAGGAAGGTAAGTAGCAGAAAAAAGCATCATTGTTAACACTTTTTATCACCATGAAACATGAAGGAATTCTAACAGATGTCAGGGTTCCAAGTAACACCCCCAACCAAAGAAGATTTCGAGGCTAGAAGTTCCTCAAAGTTTCACTTTATTAGAGATGTCATATTGGCACATATGGGAAAACCTGAATCTGAAAGCTTCCAAATTTTCCCCACCCAAAGGAAAATCAATGTCCCCTCCCCTGCACCCACATGTCTATCACATGGTCCAATCAATCCACCATCCGAACTGGAGATGCCTCCCAGTCACACCACTCCAGGTGCAGGCTGAATGTCCTTGACTGCCATAGAAAAGAATGTTGTTATGTCTAGATATCTCTACAACTCCATGCAATACTCCCTCCCAGTTTCCCACAGCACTAAGTGTGGCAGCCCTGAAGATCCAAAGAAAAAGATGGCTTCCAAGGCTGACAAAAGAACCATGAGAATTAGAGAAATAAAAATTTATTTTTACTTGGAAAGAATCTTTCAGAATATTGGAAGAATATTATGGAACCGTGTTAATGATATTCATTATCATCTGATTAAAAAAATGCCATCAACTATTTGTTTCTTTCAAATAAACATTATCACATTGCTACCATCTAAAGCAGAGTTTCTCAACCTTGGCAACTTGGCAAAGATGTATGAACTTCAACTCACAAAATTCTCTAGCCAACACAGTTTAAAGTTGCAAAGTCGAAACATCCTGCTGTAGAGCTTGATTTTTCATAGGAGATTTGGAAGGGAAGGAAAAATAATAAATAAAAACAAAACCCTTTGCACATGCTGCAATATGAGATCTAATGCTACTGACCTGATCTAATTTTGGATTGTGCAGGAAACTCTTTTTACAGCCTGTAATTTAATATTTAATAATGGATTTGTAAAGATTGGAGAAGGAATCCAATCCACCTGGGAGCTGTTATTGCTTCCACTGGAGTTCTGCTGAATGTTTTATTTTCTTTCTATTTGATTGGAAATGTAAATCATTTCACCTTTCAGGAGTAGGAGAGCTTCACAAGTTGGTAGTTTATGGCCTCTATCTATGACTTGGTTTCTTGAAGAGAAGTAGTAAAAATGAAATTAAGGCAAACAGATAAATGCCAAATTCCTATGGCTCATCTTGCAATTATCGCATATGCTGCTGTGAAGTGGTGGTAGGGGGAGGCAGGGGGAAAAATTCTAGAAACCTGTCAGGCAGCACAACAACATGCATAAAGAAAAGGAGCAGACAGTAAAGGACAACTGATAATGAGCTTTTAAAAAAATACAAGAAGCTGAACCTTGCAATTCACTTATTCTTGCTTGTTAGCTCTTTTCTAAGTGCTTTTATGTTGACTATCATTACAGAACAGCAAGTTTCCTTTTTGAAGAATACTGTTTGAGAGAACACGGGGTGCTCCTTCCCATTAGAATGAATAAATGGGAACTAGCTAATTGATGAGAAAGGTAGAACAAGGGTCATGTACATACTAAGCACCTACCAGAGCCTTTCACCACAAATGAATTCTATTTTGGACACATTGAGCAAAATTGAGACACATTGAGCTCTCTGAAGAAATCTATGCTACTGAGAAAGGGGCGGGGGGGAGGACGAAAAGAGAACAACCAGAACCAAGGTGAATAGACTCACTGATCTCAGTGATGAGTGCCACATTGGAAGACTTGAAGGACCAGACTGGAGACAGACCACTTAAAGAAGTCCTAAATATGTGGTTGCAAAGATTCAGCGATGACCTGATGACATATGGAATTTGCTATCTCTGCCACTGCTCCTTATCTTGTTACCTTTGTTCAAAAGTCACTGAACCTGTATGATTTCCTTGCAAAGTATTAAACAAAAGAAAATAGTTTTTATGCACTTTAGCACTAGCTTTTGGATGGCACAAGAATAAAAGGAAGAATCTTACTTCAAAATTGAAGTAACTATGGGTGACTTAAACTTCCTGCACTTTTGGGCTGAATATGAAGGAAAGACAACTTTATGGGGATGTGGCTGAAAAAAAAAGGTTGACATATTACCGGTATATTCAAGTGGGAATGCAGCCCATAGTATAACAACTCTAGAGGCTTTGTTCCCAGATTAGTATCTCTTAATGGTATTAATGGTCTTCTGCTTTGTTTTTTCTTTAAACTATTATAAATTTATGTGTAAAGCTGTACTTTCTGTGATCTTACCTTAGTAGAAATGGCAAAGGATGTCTGAAAGAGCTACCTGCCCTTCACATTAATAGTAGCAAAAGATATTGTTCCTGATATCTAAAGCTAGGGATGATTTATTTTGTCAGCACTACTTAGTTCTATGCTTCCTTAGAGGGAAACATTGGGGAAAAGGAGAAAAAGAAGGAGTAACCATTGAACCTTTACTTCCAAACATCCTACCACCATTCTATTTGTAACATATTAGATATTTTAGATAATTTGTTATTAAAAAGTCAATGGATCCTATATCTGAATTTATTTAATTCCAGGTGCGTTCAATTCATGTTCATTCCAAGGTGCTATGTTCACTAGCTCCTGTTTATTTGTCTTTATAATTTAGATATATTATTAAACTTTTTTCCACCTTTGTGTGTATATATACTAAGAGCCTTGATGGCGTAGCAGACTAAAGTGCTATTAAGTAGCACCAGCTGCCTGCAATTACTGCAAGTTCAAATCTCACCAGGCTCAAGGTTGACTCAGCCTTCCATCCTTTCAAGGTAGGTAAAATGAGGACCCAGATTGTGGGGGCAATAAGCTGACTTTGTATAAGAAAGAACACTGCTTAGGGGGGCTGAAAGCCCTACTAAGCAGGTATATACAAAAGTATGAAGGCTATTGCTTAACGCATTGTAAGCCGCCCTGAGTCTCTGGAGAAGGGTGGCATATAAATCGAACCAATAAATAAATAAATAAATAAATAAATAAATAAATAAATAAATAAATAAATAAATATAGGCATGCGTGCGTGTATGTGTATGTTCCAAAAACTATTACCATTCTTACATTTTCTTTGAACTGTTTCAAGTGCTAGGCAGTATGCATTTATCTTGACTGAGTTCATTTAATGTTAATATTAATGTTAGTACTAATATTATAACATATTAATATTGTAATAAGTAGTAAGAATTTAGAATTTATTTAGTAGATTAATAATACAAAGAACTGAACATGTCACATATGTAGAGAAAATGATTATTTAATTATATTTATTTATTAACTATCTATGCCAGTGATCTCACTATCCAAAGTCCCAAATCATTCCAGAGAGTTTCCAGATATGAAAAGAAACTTGAACCTAGTCCATGTCTAACATTATAGCATATTGCCTCTCTACATTGGATTTCTGCCTTTATAAAATAGAAATGTTGGCATGGCCAATATAGCAGAAAACCTACAAACAGAAGCCAATCCAGATTGAAACTTGATCATATCAAGGTAAGACTAAATACAGAAGCATTTCTGAGTGGTGAGAGTGAAAAGCACTGGTAGGTTAGGAGCCATAGAAAGTCTATGAAGAAAACAAAGATCTGTGAACAGAGGGAGAAAATTAAGTGCAAAATTAAGATCTTGTTTTATATAGGGACAGGCACCAGGTATAACTACAAAAACAACAACCCCAAAAAATCCCTCTAATAAGAGCAGACCTGACCTGTTGTCTGCAGAAAAATATCTTAGTTTCCCAACGCACTAATAATGCCAGTAGATTTTTGAATTTCGGAAAAACACTGCAAAACAGCCGCTATTTGTCATTTGGGAACCCACCAGGAGAGGAAGGGAATCAGATACTATGCCAGTGTACAGGACATATTGTTGGCAGGCAAAAAAAGACATGGCCGCTCTTCTTCTTCTTCTTTTTTTGTGGTCTTACTCAGAGAATCAGCTGAAATAGGAAAAGATTGTAATGAACAGATAGTGGAGCAAGCAGAATAATTTTCTTATCGTTGTACTCTAACCTGTTACAGCTGGTGCACTACTTTATACAAAGCACTTGAAAAAGTCACAAGTAAATGATGGCAACCCCACAGAGGAGCAGCTGTCCTTTAAATGGTCAGAAAAAAATGTATGGGTGGTCTGAATCCCACAGCAAAATAGATAGAACTTTCCTTCATTGCTCTGGGGCCAATTGTGGTAAAGAGACAAGATGTGTATGACATTAGTCATGACTCACAAGTAATGAGTAACAGCTGCAGCAAGTGAAACTTGGAGAATGAGAGGGAATGAACACTTTTCTGGAAAATATTATCAAGTCTGTCATTTATTTCTAGTTTCTACGGTTACCCCAAAATGAAAAGATGAAGCAGGTTTTATTTTTTTCAGTCAGTTACAACAGATGTGGAAGAATCTGGGAGGCTTGACCTTAGATGTCTGATCTAGGGGACCAATTGCTGTTCCTAATGTTGTGATGAGCTGCACAATTAAAGAGCTGTATGAATGCTCCCAGGAAAACTAGCGGTTGGCAAATTATTTGACATCAATTTTAAACACAGCCATTCTAACATCAAAGTCACATCTTCTGTCGGAGCATAACTCAGAATTATTATCATCATGAGGACAGTATAACTGCAGGTGAAAGGTAGCCATTTATATTGATCTAGCTTTCTCTGTGAAGTAGCCTACTTCAATTTCCTAGCTAGGAACCCTGGGGCTTGTAAGCCTATCTGGAGGGTAATGCTGATAGTAGGTTTATTCTGGGGCAATTAATAACATCATACTTTAAACTAATGGTGCCCCTTATTTTTCCCTGCTCTGCATCTGAACTCTTTTCATTCCTTAGGGATGCATCTGTACTACCCACTTGATTCATAGGAGTCTAATTGGAAAAGATGGAGATTAGGCAAAGTTACACGTTCTACTAATTAACTAATTAACAATAGTTTCCCTAGTAGTGTTGGAGTTTAATATGACTCATCCTTCTTCCCAAAGAATTGGAACTCTTCATACCAATAGTTTCCATATTTGCGAATGCAAATTAGTGTCCTCTCCTCCCCAATCTCTTCCACATACTTCTGCAAACCTTGTGCAGTTTGGGGAAAATTAAGGCAACAGGCAAGATACCATGAATCCTAGTACTGCTTTAGGCATAAAGCCAGATGGGTGATCTTGGGCCTGTCACTTTCTCTCAGGAGATAATGGCAATCACTTCTGAAGAACCTTGCCAAGAAAACTATAGGGAGTTGTCCAGGCAGGCTCCAAACATTCAACACAATTAAAGAAGAAGAAAAAGGGTTTTGACCTAATAATTTTAAAGTAAAATTTACTTCATTTTTAGAGAATTATAAAATTTCCACAATGTGATTCAATTCAACTCAGGTTTCAGATAACCCTGATCTATACAGAATCCCATCTGAAAATCTTTGAAATATATATTAAACTGGGTGAAGGTGAATCAAGATTTTATATAACTAAGCTGGATAGAGAATGTGTAGTATAGCAATCTTAGCAGAAATTAGTTTAGTAATCTGTATTCTATTTTTTTTATTACCTATACAGTCAAGTCAGGTTGGATCACACTAAAATCAGTAACATTTTCTAGTGTACACAAAATATAACATTCAAAACATATTGTTAATTGTTTAATAAATCTTAGTTGCAGAAGGCATAAGTATGAAGATAATTAAGATAAAGTTTTTTTCCCCAACTGAGCTCACTTCCTGATGACATCACAAATAGGCCTATAATTTTTGTTTTGTTTCAGTCAGCAATATGATTTGCCATTGCCCTAATCTAGGTTTTTTTTTTTCCTCTTTTGACTTGTAAGGAGTGATTTTTCACCACCAATCCAGATATTCCCTGGAGATTTCCTTCTAAGAATCAACCACCTCTGATCCTCCTTAGCTTCTGAGTCCAAACAAGATTGGCCAAGTGCTACCATCTGCCAAAAGAATAGCAAGTATTCCATTTTAATTCCTGAAATCTATATAGTAATTTAACTAGACATCTAGAGCATCTGAATGATTATTCAGATACTGACTGCAATTTATGGGGAATATATATAAAAGAAGATGATTCTGAAGGTGTCCATATTTAACATGGTTTGACATCTAGAGACCTGTTGGGCTGCCCTTCCCTACTTGAATAGGCTTGTCCAGTACATATTTTTTGGCTTTTGGTTATATTCCACTTTGGATAAATAAAAGTAATGGAAGCCAGGAGAAACTATTTCTTAGTGGAGACTCCAGTTTTATGGAAAAGTCTCCGTTTCAGTTAAGGATTGTCTAACATTTTTGGCATTCCAGAAATTGTTAAGACTGAACTTTTCCATGGAGTTTGGAGATTTCTTGGCTATTATTATCTTACCCTATTTTTGTCCTTTTATCTTCAGATGAATTGATTTGTTTTGTTGTGTTTCCCTGGATGTATACTTTTATTAATGATTGTTATTATTATTAATAAAATTATTATTATGGTACTTATTGATTTGACTTTTAACTGTATGGTATTTGCACTACCATTTCAGAAAAGTCATGTAAATTCACTCTCGGAGATAGCTGGCAGGCTAACAAACTGCAATATATTCCAAATTTTGCTGATGTGTGGGGATATGCAGGATTTATTAACACTGGCATGCTGACGCACTTTATGCTTCTCTGTTTAACTAGGTTGAACTCACACATTCCTCCTCCTTTCATTTCGAAATCATTTTTGGAATTGCTGGGGAAGGATGATCAGAACCAATGTGTAAACATGGTGGCATTTATACACTCAGACTGTAAAGAGCCCAGCCCACGTTGCTGCTTTGCCTGAAAGACAGGATTGGTAGGGGAAAGAACAGATGGATTTGCTTTCTTTGTTTTTATGTATTTTTATCTAAACTGTGACTTACCTTATGCGAGGGAGTGAGGGGGGGGGAAGGGAAGGAAAAGACCTAAAAGCAATTTCCTACTCTGACTAAAGCAATAAACAAGATGCAGAAGAGATGAGGGATGAGCCCACCAGAGGGAAAGCTGTAAAAGTTGTCAACCATTCTGACATATTCTGCATTCTAGGATAAAATTAATTTCAGTCAATCACACTGGTGGATTTCAGAGAGGACAATGGGGATTGCCTAGAAGGGGTTTAGGGATTGCAGACTAGATCAAAAGCATTGCTGTACTCAAGGCACTGCCATATGTTGTGTGTGTGCAGAAGGTCTGCATTGTTTTCCTGTTGCCTCCCCCATCGTTTTTGTCTTTTGAATAGAATTGCTGCATGCAAGTATTGTGTGTCCAGTCAACTCTCATTGTCTTGATTGAATAGAATCACTTTCATCCAATATTATCTGAAGCACCTTCCTCAGTCTGATGCCCATCAAATATGATGGGTTACAAGTTCTGCACTAGTGGAAATTCTTGGAAAAACCTCTTCTCTTTTGACTCATCATCTTGAAACTTTTTTTTGCCTTAGACAACATCAAATCATGACTCACAACAACTCAGGGCATCTTGTGGAGTTGAGGAATTCCATGATAGTATAATGGACATTTCTTAAGCACAGAATCTTCTGTAGATCTGAATATTTGCCAGCAAAATTTCCTTCTTAATAGTGGAATAACATCTTGATGTTAATTACTGACATAGTTATTTTAGGGTGTCTTATCCTATCATTTCATCATGTATAGGTTTAATGATTCCCTGAAGTTACTGAAGTTAAAGGGTAGACTCTATAATTTGAAATAGCATTCAGTCAGCCCAAAGAATTACAAGTTCTTTTAAAAGGGGTAAGATTGCATTAAAATATCCTTCTGCTATTGTGTTTATTAAATGATCCTGTAAACCTGTTCTAGATGGTTAGTACTCAATAATCCTGATTATAGTTACCATGTTTTCCTAGCCTGGTGTCTTCCAGATATGTTAAAAGCACACTATCTAGAACATCCTTGATGTGAATTTTGGAGTTCAAGTAATTCCAGGAGACTTGAAGAATACTAGTTTGCAGAAATGTATTTAGAGTTTGAAAAACTGCACTTCACCGATAGTCCTATAACAAACAACTTGCTCAAAATTATTTGGTCTGTGGCTACAGCTTCTGAAAGCATCATTTGTTTGCTTGATGTTTTCTTTGACAGGTCAGTTTTATTTTCTGTATTTAGGATGGGATTGTTATGTGAGAAAAAATGTATTCTTGAAAGAGTATTGCAACTGAATGTGAATTGAGTTCAGTTACATATCTGCTTTTGATGTATTGACATAAAACTGTTGCAGTTTGTCAGCTGCTCGTAGAATTATTTCAGTCCACATATCAGTAATTAATAGCGAAGTTCTCTGTATATCTACTCAGAGGTAAGAACTAAGAACTCAGAACAATACTCCATGTTTCTATCTTAAGGGTTCGGTAGAAGGAGATGCATGTTGCAATAATCCCATACACATTAACATGAGATATGGGTCTGCATCTCATTGCTTCTCTGAAGACTTCTTTGAACAGTCTTCCTTGAAAAGTCTATCCCATTTATTTCAGTAGGCTTTTAGTAACTCAAGGTAGATGTGCTTTTTTAGTCTGGTTGGCCTTGAATCTGGATATTCAATATACCATGGCCACCTTGGACTATCCTCTTCATAAATGTTCCTGTCGTTTCCATGTGAAGAGTAGATCTAGCAGCTCAGTAATGGCAAGCAGAACTTTCTACCACATTGAAGAGGTTTACAACTGAAGATATGCCTCTCTGACTAAGTCTCTTGCTCTCCATTATAGGTAGTTCTCTCTTAACAACCAGTCACTTAATGACTGTTTAAAGTTATGATGGAATCCCAAAAAGGTACTTACAACCCAATTTTGAAGTTCTGATGGCTGTACACATCTCTGTCGTCACATGATCTCATTTTGGATGCTTGGCAACTGGCTCATATTTATGGTAGTTTGTAGCATCCTGGAGTTACATCCATCTATTGACTTTTTTGGGGGTGGGGTCTTTTAATGACCTCGGTAATCCTTTGCATCAGGGTGGAGTCAGGGCATGAATTCATTTAACAACTGTGGCCTTTGCTTAATGACTGCTGTAAAAAAGTAGTAAAATCAGGTGTGGTCACATGGTTATAGCCCTTAACAACTCCTGTGGCTGATGATCATAATTATGGGCTCAATGATGGTTGTAAGTTGAGGACTTCTTATACCAGACAGAAACTCATGATATCATGGGCTTTCAACAACTTTTCTCTGGGAGATCAGGGTTGTTTCCTTTAGGATTAATAGGATATTCCCTGAAAAAAGCTACATTGAAATTGGTGAGGCTCAGGTCTGAGTTGAGGTGTACAAAATTCTACTGATGTTTTAGGGGTGATATTGGTGGCGGCGGGAAATCTTCTCTTGTGAAAATCACAAATTGAAAAGTGTCTTAAATGTTTCCAGGACAGAGATGTCATTAGTCAGTAGATTTGCACACATATATAGAACCAGCTTTTGCCTGCAAGTGCTGAAATCCTGTGGATCCCATCATCTGTCACAGTAGCTGAGTCATGACAATAAAACCTCCCCATTCAGGAAGTAATTTCCAGAGGACGAGCAGGGACACTTTACAATCTTTTAAGGCTGTTTTGCCTGTGCTTAGCATCCGGATCCTAATGAGCATGCTGGCTGCAGGGTATACCCTCATGGCCACCTGCGTTACTCTTCAAAAATTAATGGAGTCAACTGATGCAGCACAAATTCCATGACCAAACCTTATGCTTTCACTCAGTGTAGTGTCATTAAGCTTCAGGAACTAGGAACAAGAAAGGGAAACTAAAACAATGGTGTGCCATCATTCATTTCATTAGCCTGGTATAAATATACTTTAGATGAAGCATATGTTTCTAACTTCATGTTTTATAAACCTGGATTGTCAGTGAAAAACAAAAAAGAATAATTCTGTTGTTAATTCTGACTTACATTTGGTAAGGTCCTTTCTTCTACATAAACACATGCAAACATAGTGTAGTTGTACCAGGGGTGAAATCCTGCAGGTTCTACAGGTTCTGGAGAACTGGTAGTGGAAATTTTGAGCAGTTCGGAGAACCGGTAGTGGAAATTTTGAATAGTTCAGAGAACTGGCAAATACCACCTCTGACTGGCCCCAGAATCGGGTGGGAATGGAGATTTTGCAATATCCTTCCCCCATGAGTGGGGTGGGAATGGAGATTTTGCAGTTTTCTTCCCCTGCCATGCCCACCAAGCCACGCCCACAGAACCGGTAGTAAAAAAAATTGGATTTCACCACTGAGTTGTAGCATTAACAAGTGAGTCAGTTTCCTTAGATGGCAGCTGTTAAAAAGTGGGAACATACTGGTGCAGCAGGGAATTGTGGATTATTGGCCTGTTCTTTGCCTTTCCAGTTTGTCTGCTGCTTTTTAGGAGCAATTGTCCCACAATCAGTATTGAAGAAAGCATCTATGCTGAAGAAATTAAATCATCTTTGATATATAAAAACTCATTCTTTACTTCAGAGAACCAGTATTCTAGATTTGTTCTGATGCACATAGAGCTGTCATTTTACTTTGGTGAACAGACAATATATACTAAAATATTCGCTATGAGATAATATGTGACAGGATCTTCAACTAAGGCGTCTGGAAATTAGCATCTTCTCTGAATCGTGAGCATTATGGCTTCTCAGAGAGGCTCTACGATGATCCTGCTGCTATTTGAGAATTCTGAAACCTACAGTCTCAATATATATGGAGCATGACATATTGGGAAATCTCATCATACACGTTTCTAAACAGAGTTAGCTGATCTTCCAGCTTGATTATTATATGTTTTTGTCTTAAAGACAATTTGAATTCACCAGATTCCCTCCCTCCCTCCCTTCCCAAAGTGACTTAAAATGTGAGAAGTGAAAAAGAAAAAAAAGTCAAATAAAAAAAAAATAGTAAAAATAGTAAAAATACCATATCTACAGCAATAAGAGCCTGGTGGCTCAGCAGACTAATAGCCTGTTATTAACATCCAGCTGCCTGCAATTACTGCATGTTCGAATCTCCCCAGGCTCAAGGTTGACTCAGCCTTCCATCCTTTCTAAGGTAGGTGAATTGAGGACCCAGTTTGTGGGGGCAATAAGATGACTTTGTATAAATATACAAAAGTACGAAGGCTATTGCTTAACGCATTGTAAGCCGCCCTGAGTCTCCAGAGAAGGGCGGCATATAAATCAAATTAAAAAAATAATAATAATAGCAATTGTAGGTTAAAAGATCTAAAACTAGAAAGAAAAAGCTTAAGCTGCAGAGGAATGACAAAAGGATCATTTTCCTGAAAGCAAGGATAAGGGAAACACCCTTGTTACCCTTGGGTAACAAGCTATTGCATTCACTAGGGTAGCCATGGAAAGTCCTGCTTCCTTATATCTAGTCTTCTTTCTTTCCAGAGGGAAGGAATTCCTAACTTTTCTATGCTAAATGTGATTAGTCAGCTTCCTTCTTGACCGCTGTTTTCTATTAAGACCTCTAAATTCTTTGATTTAAAAAGAAAATCTATTTCTGGCCCACCAGTCCTTTGCACACTGGTCTCTGGCTCTTTCATCCTTCTGCCTGACCTGTCCACCTGTCCCTAAACTGGGTCCCAGTTCCATCTTACTTTGTTTACTGAGACATAATGTTACCGAAACCCATTCTTTTTTTTTCATATTCACAATATAAATAAAAAATGAACTAGTGTCAGTCCTACTTTGCATCTAAAGCATTAACTAAAGGACAAGTGGAAGTGAGTAGACAGTAGAGTCTCTTGCTCCAATCCTTTTTTTAGGATTAAAGTCACTTTTCTCTATTCCAGGTAGGCTGGAACAATCCCATGCATATTTATTCAAAAGAAAACCCTCTACACTCTTGGCATGATTCCTAAATAAGTATACACAGAAATGAACCACTGAAGATCACATAAATTTAAAATGAAAATAAATAAAATTAGGAATGTTCTATTTTTACCCCATAAATTTCTATGAAGGAAACTCATTTGCCCTACTTTCAGTTCCTTGGGGTTCTAAAACTACCAGAGTAGAGATTTACAAATGTCTAATATAGTTAATGTTCCATAGCTCTGTCATTAGTAAGCTTCTTTGCCTTACAGCTACAAAAATAAATGTGAAATAATCCAGAATATCTAAGAAAGTAGACGATGCTTAGTTTGTCCTACTTTAACTCACTCTCTGGCTTTCCTGTTTGTGTGGCTAGTGTGTCACGTGAAGAAAAAAAAAAAAAAGCAAGTACAAAAGGTATCTCATACACATGTCCTGATACCTTTCCAGGCCTGTATTGCGTGCATCCTGTTTGGCAATTTCACTTGACTATTCAGCATTGTATCATAATGAAGTATTTGTTCCCATGCATGTTCATCGACCTTTCTTGCCTCTTGGCAAATTCTAGTTCTAAACTAATTCTATTTTTTTAAAAAATGCCTTTCTTCCCACAATGTAATTATAACAAAGAAACACCAATTTGACAATCCTACATTATCAGCAATTCAATTGAAATAGAGGCCTTCAAAATATTTATACGAACTGATTTCACAGAAAACAGTTTATACATCTTTATTTATTTATGTTTACATTTCTATTCCCCTCTTCCTCCAGGGAAGCATTTTTGGTGATAGCAAGCCTGTGAAATAGGTTAAGCAAAGGCTGAGAAAGTAATTTGCTAAAAGCCAGATGGGTTGACTACTTTAGGTTTAATTACTTATTTGAGTCCAGGCCTGCTGAGTCAGCTAAATGAGCCTAGGCCCTGAACCTAACAGTCTTATGGAAGAACTTTCTTTGAATCTTCATGTGTATTACTTCAAAATAGGTATCCTTTCATTGTAAAAACAGAAACGAACAAACAAACAAAAACTAGGTGTTTATCTAGCTTGCTATCCAGTATTTTATTTCAATAATTTTGTTTTAAGATGGTCTGGTTTTAATATTTTGCCAGTACTTAAATTGGCAAATCTTGAATCTTACTTTAGAAAAACACTGGTGACCTCTTCCTGACTTTACTCCTTTCACCTTCTTGTCCCTCCTTCACCTCCCCTGAGTACCTGCTCTTACAACTTATCTACAAAGACAGTTTTAAAGACCTTTCATTTTCCAATGTGAAGACTGGGGCTGTACATGCATCTTTCTTATCCCCATTGGAAACTTGGCATGCAATTCTGTTTTGAAATATGTGCTTGACAAATATTAGATCATTTTTCTTCTGTTCGTTTTTAATGGTTTTGTCCACCTGCTGTTACATTTTATTATTTATTTTTGCTCTTGTAAACTTATCTAGGTAATTACTGATTATTCCCCATCCAGAAAAACAAAGTGCACAAACAGAAAGAAAGAATTCCCCTGCCTCTTAGAATTGTAGCCTATTCTAAACCTCATTCTCAAAATATTTCTCTGTTGATGATCCAAGGAAAGTCAGGTAAAATCTCACTTCATAACATTTCCTAACTCTTCTGTTTAAACTCAAAAAGCTACTGCTTCAAATCATTAATCAAGTTGTGAATAAGCCAATAAATAAAAATCATGGAGTCAGTTAATGAACATCAGTTTCATTCAATATACAGAAATGTTGAAAAAGCACTTAAAAGCTGCACCAATTGTCAAAACAAACCTTTGAATACTTTTACATAGTCTTTTTTCAATAACATTAGAAGCATTTTAATGGCTGTGATCTACTGAAAAAATTGTAGACTAAGATGAATTTTTTTTTTACAGTGGTCCTTTTAATAAATGTTTTGTCTTTGACATAACTACCCAGAAAACAAGTATTCAAACAGTGAAAAAGGTAGGTACTTTTTGCCCTGTTTATAACAAGTAATTTCAAGCAATAAACTATTACATGTTTTGCCATTGACACACATTACTTCAATAAAAGCAAGACTGAGTTTCCTATAAGATTAAATGAAAAACTGTTGTATCAAATATATCTCTACTGATCTTGTGCAAGGAGATTCTGATGGGAAAGCCCTCTAAATGTCTGGACTTCAACTTCTATCAACAAAGCTATGCTAAGTATTCTATACATTAAAGTTCATTTATCTAAAACCTGTCCAGGTTAGGAAAGGCAGTTATGTTGCATCTCTATATTTGGCAAGAGAACATCTGTTCAGTTTCCTTAATGTCATCTGTAATACACTTAAGAAAGTGCATTTTGCTGGAATGAAATGGTGGCAAACCAGAAAGATACAACTGTTTTCCTACTGTAACAGCTGCTGTTTGGGCCATATTGCGGTCTGCATGAAGAGGCATGGAGAACATCAATGACTTTTATTATTTGTTGTTAGTCATTACAAATGTTGAGATGGTGTTTAGTGATGGATAACAATTTTATTATGACTTGATGGGTGAGTACAAATAAGTGCAAATATGATCATCAAATTACTATTCTATTTTCCATGCTTTAGTCTAGAATGATTAACTGTACATCCTTTTTTTGAAATTTGCAAACTTTCTTCTATCAATTATATACTATTATATATCTAAGTGTGGAAACTTAAGGATAAATACCCTAGCTCTCATAAATTGCTTTTTGACATACTACATCAGATTTTTTTGGTCTATGACCGTAACAGCGAAACTATGGCACATGTGCAGTGGTGGGATTCAGCCAGTTCGCACCTATTCGGGAGAACCAGTTGTTAACTTTCTAAGCAGTTTGGAGAACCGGTTGTTGGAAGAAATCTTATTTTGTTTTTTTCCCACTTTACAGGGCTAATCCTGTAAGGAAAATTTTGTTTTAAAATATTAGGGGTGTTTTAATTTGTTTTGGGTCAAATTATTTAATGGGTTTTTATATTGTCTTTTAAATTTTGTAGTTTGTGTGTTTTATCTTTTTGGCTGTTCACCGCCCTGAGTCGTTCGGGGGTAGCATGGTATATAAATCCAAAAATAAATAAATAAATAAAAACAAATAAGGCAGGAAGGAAACATTCTGGTGTTGTTTCTAGCCTAATCTTTATTGCCCTGCTTATAGAAACTGCCTCTCTGGTTAACTGTTATTACATTGTAACAGCTACGGTGAAGTGCCCATCGACGTGAGTGACATTGAGTTGGTCACGCTCACATGGTCACATGACCACCGAGCCACGCCTAGCCATCTGGTCATTAGGGCAGAGAACTGGTTGTTAAATTATTTGAATCCCACCACTGCATGAGTGCCACAGGTGGCACGCGTAGCCATATCAGTGGGCATGCCAGCTCAGCTCTGGCGCGCATGCGTGTGCTGGCCAGCTGATTTTCGGGCCTTCTGGGTCCACCAGAAGTAGGGAAACAGGCTGTTCCTGCCTCTGGAGAGCCTGGGGTGGTAGTGGGGAAGGCCTATTCTTTTTCTCACCTGGCTCCAGATCCTCTCTATGCATCTGGGGAGGATGAAAACAGCCTTTCGCACTCCCTCAGAGGCCCTCCGAAGGCCTAAAATGGCCCATTTCCCAACTCCCGGTTGGACAGGAAGTGACGTTTTTTGCTGTCCCCAGCCTCCAGAGACTCCTAGAGCCTTCAGAGATTCCTAGAGAGGTGAGATGAGAAAGAAAAACAGGCCTACTGGGCCATCGCGTGCCAGGAGCGGGGGGGGAGGGGGGTTGTGTGCACATGCGCAGGGCAGGGCAGGGCAGGGCACATAGAATTATGGGTGTGGGCACGCGCACACGAACTTCCCCTGTCCCCCCTCTCCTGGCATGCAATGGCAAAAAGGTTAGCCATCACTGGTCTATGATATCTATGTAAGTATATATTTATAAGATTTATATGGCTGCCCATTTTATAAAACACAATTCTGGGCAGTTTACAACAACTCAACCCAAAAGAAGAAAAACCACAGAGAGCAAGCATCTGATCCACCATCTGCAATCCTTCAACTGAATTATAATCCTCAGAATTCAGCATGGCCTTATCTCAGTGCTTAAAAAGAGAAAAGCCAGCTCTTCATGACTTTCTCGGGAGCTACCAAATCCCAGGGAGAAGGCTATTCTATAGGCAAGGCCAGGGCTATTATGGAAAAACATGCTTCCTAGACCCCACTAAATGGCATCACTTAAGGGATGTGACCTGCCTCCCTTATCTAGCCTAGTGGAATTGTAGATACTCTCAGGGAGAGGCAATGCTTCATATAATCTTGCCCTGTGTCATACAGGATACTAAACAGCATGTTGAATTGCACTCAGAAAGAAATTGCTAAACAGTGCAGCTCACACAACAGCAGAGTAACATGGGTAACAGGAGGGGAGCTCAGAACTGTACAAATTGCCACATTCTGGGCCAGTTGTAATTTCCAGGTGGTCTTCAAGAGTAAATCCAAGTATCTAACACATTGCAATAAATTCTCAGCCAGGAAGTGATGAAGGTGAAAGTGATAATGAGGATTATCAAGGGTGCGTATACCTTGTGATGTATACTCACTGGAATTTTCTATTGTACCTAGGAGATAGGGGGAAAAAAAATTGAAGGAGATCTGTTGATTAGTCTAGACTGGAAGTACATATTATGCTACTTTTGCAAAAATACCATTAAGCCTTCATGATTTCAGATCCTAAACATTTCAAAAGTCTTTTAAGACTTACTTCTATTTCTTCCCAAGCTTTAGTTCCAATCAACATAAGTGTTCCGTTGGCAGTAGATTCTCAAAAACTCCAGTGGTCTGTTTTTTTTTTCCTTGCCAGTTTTGTTATACTATAAAAGTTCACAAATTTTATGATATTTAAGAACATGTATTTATGTAATTATGCTATATAAATGCAGATATTAAATGTTTCTGTTTCCTCTCCCGCTTCTTCTTATATCCTTGATTTTAAAAATTCCTAACATTAACTTGTAGGGGCCTGATGATGATTTGAAATGTTCTCACATTTGCTGACATTAAAGCAAATTCTGTAGATATCAGAGAAATATTCACTTATGAGAAAGGAAATCAAGAAAGAATGTTATGCTAGCACCGTGATGGTGAACCTATGGCACGCATGCCCAAAGTGGCACACGAAGCCATGTCGCCTGGCACATGCGGCCTTGCCTGTTTCTCTTCTGGGTTTCTGGCAAGCATGTGTGTGTGATAATCAAGTGTCCTTCAGCACGTGGCAGTGCCAAAAATGGTGTGTGCATATGCTCCGGCCAGCTGATTGTCGGGTGTGCATACGCACCAGAACCTGGAAGTTTGACTTTTCTGGAGTGTGATCCCTTTGTGCGCATGGCAGTGCTGAAAACTGGCCTGTGCATGCGTACCAGCCAGCTGATCATCGGGCGCGCATGCGTACTAGAACCTAGAAGTTCAGCTTTTCTGGAGGTCGGCCCCGATAAGCATGTGGACACACGTGTGATGTTTCCGTGTGAACTTTTTGGAATTCGGTGCCGAAAAGGTTCGCCATCACTGTCCTAGCAGATTCACCTTATGACATTTGTTTAACGATTGTTCAAAGTTACATCAATGCTGAAAAAGGGTGACTTACGATCAGCCCTCACTTATGACTGTTGCAGTATTTCCATGCTCACATAACCAAAATTGGCAACTGGAATGCATTTATGATTGTTGCAGTTTCCCAGAGCCACATGACCTCCATTTGCAATCTTCCTATGGGACTTCCGACAAGCAAAGTCATATTGACTTTACTGGGGGAAGCCAGATTCACTTAATAACCATACGATTCACTTAATGACCAAGGTGATTTTCTTAATGGTCATGGCAAAAAAATGTTATAATATTGGGCATGACTCATTTAACAACTACATCACTTAGAAGTTGTGGTTGTAAGTTGAAAACTACCTGTTCAGGGCAAAGCATATATCCAACACAAATGTCAAAAATATGTGGGAGTGATTTGATATTGCTTTCTGTGTGTGTTTGTTTTTTTGCTCATTTTATTTCTTAGTTTGGCATACTGCCCTAAAATTCATTGATGGTTTCCCAACCAAGTATTCACGAAGTCTAACTTTCTTTACCTTTTTGACATTATTCCAGGCTTGTTAGATACCGCCAACCCGCTGGGCACTGTGAGTACTATGCTGATGCTAATGAGCTATTGTGCAAAATAAAACACTTGCTATGGGTGCTTTGAGAAATGTAAAAAGCAATCAAAGGGTTTTAGTTGAATGACAACAGCAGGTAGGTAAATACTGTTGATGTTATCAACATTTGTAATTACTCAATTCAATATACAGATTTGTCAGGCAAGTAATCCTTTATTATATGACAAGCTCCATTTCATATATTTTTCTTCACCTTAGAATATAAATAAGATTTTGTTGATATATAGTCAGTTAGAGTATAGTTAGTCCACAGAGCTAGTAGCTGTATAGATCAGGGATGGGTTTTTACTACCGGTTCTGTGGGCGTGGCTTATTTTGTGGGTGTGGCTTGGTCATGTGACAGTGGGTGTGGCTTCATGGTCATGTGAATGGGTGGGCATGGCCAACTCAATGTCACTCACGTCAAGGGGTCCCTTGCCTGGCCCCTCCCCTCCCAGCCATTCCTTGTCACACACAGCCTCAACGTATCTATAGTTCTGTAAAAATGTTGTTCACCTTTTTTCAACTTTATTATCTACATACTATAGATGTACTTTCACTGAAAGGAAGAAATGGCTCACATGCTTTGCCCAAGAGTGTGATAGGCAACAGGTTTTTAAGCGGATGCCAGAAAGAATGTATAGGCAATGTATTTTCCAAAGCACCAGAAAGCAAAACAAGAAGCAATGGATGGAAACTGAACAAAGAGAGAAGTTAATTTTTCTCCTAAAACTAAGGAGAAACTTCCTGACAGTGAGAACCAATATAGGTGCAGAAATATTTCAGTCATAATTTCACATATAAAAGCCATTTGTGCATATTGTTCAAAACAGTAATTAGTATTATGGCTGATGTTTGACAGCAAGCATAAAAGTCAGAGATCACAAGAGTGCTTCTTTCTCTGTATGTATACAAAACATCACATATCAGGATGTGATATTAAGATGGACTTATGAAACCTGATGTACAAAATAAACACACACATATTTATGCTCTGGACTATAGACATTGAATGAATGTAAATCCCTGAAAAATATATGGTAGCCCTGGGCAAAAGAAAGGCAGTAAAATCATTCTAGGTGTAGGGACAGTGTAAAATAGTAACACATGATAAATAATGGAACAATTAAAAATAATAGCACAGAGTTTTTTTCTCTCTCTCTCTCCCTTTCTTCCTTTTTCTTTCTCTCTCTTTCTCTGTCTTTTTGGGGTAAGGGTGTATGTGGCTATGACAACTACTTTCAAAATTGTTACTGGATATTTCCTGTTACATGAAACTGCTAAAAGGCTTTTGCAGTCATATAATGCAACAAAACATTTTTTAATGGTAAAAATAAACTGATATATGAAGCTACTTCTAAATAACTATGTAAGAGAGGAATAAATCTTTTTCTGAAAATGACTGGCGCAAATACACATTAGAGCTGTAATGTGTGATAATATTATTTATAATAGAATTTTGGTGGAGGAAATAGAGTAGCAAGGAGATTGACACATTGAGAACTACATGAAAGGAACACGAAAGTGATAAAGTCACTGTATATGAGTTGGGTAGCTATATAAATTTGTTTAATAAATACAATGGGAAAGGTCTTTGGGGATTCCAGAATTTACATGGCACTAATTGGATTTTTGATCTCCCTTTCATTTTGAGACATAATAAACTAGTTTTACACTATAACTAAATTACACAAGAGAATGTAGTATATATACCAAAAATAATTCAATAACAATGGTTAAGTGATGTAGGGCTTGATCTAATTTCAGGCAAGTTCAAGCCTCTGTTAAGAGATACCTGCATTCTCTCTCTCTCTCCCTTACGTTTTCTTTCTCTTTCTCTCTTTGTCTCTTTCTTTCTTCTCTTTCTCTCTCTCTCTTTCTTTCTTCCTCCCTCCCTTTCTCCTTTCTCCCTTCTTGTCAAGAATCCCAGAAGGTCTTTGGTAGGAGGAAGAAAAGCCAGATGTTTTGAAACTCAGAACATGCCCATTGATCATCTGGCATTCTTAGAGCTCCACTATTGATTAGCTTAGCCTGAGCAAGGATAGCTAGCAGCTACTTAACAATAAGCTCTCAACGCAATGCTCGTGGGAATCCCCAAACAATGAGGAAAACGTTTTGTAGCTTAGCCTGAGCAAAGATAGCTAGTGCAGGACTTACAATAAGCTCTCAACTCAAGCTCAGTGCACCTGGGGATCTCCCTAAACAGTGAGGATTTCTTTGTTTCTTTCCCCCTTGAAGCCCCCACCTGCAGCCCATTTTAGCTTCCAGGGGGCTGCAGGGAGTCTTGCTAGGCACCCCCCCATTTTGACCTTAGCAAGCCTCCCTGCAGCCCCTGGGAGCCAAAATAGGGCATGGGTGGGGGGGACTCCTGTAAGGGGCAGGGAAAGTAAGGTCGTGAGCCCGGTGGGGGTGGCGCAGCATGCTCGGGGGGGGGGGTAGCACAACTTACCTATAGGCAGGAGGCAGCAGCTCAGTTGGGGCGCAGGGCAGGCACCACGTGGAAAGGAAGCTTAGGCAAGCAAGCCGCCCGGGTGGTAAGGAGGAAAAGGAAGTAACTGGGTGGGGTGGGGACCGGTTCGGGGGCGTGGCGAGCCAGCAATTAATACCAGTTCTGCGACCCTCACCAATTTATCGCTACTGGTCCTCCCGAACCGATGTGAACTGGTAGCAACCCACCACTGATATAGATGCTTTGAGGTGTTCTAGTATTAACTACACCTTTTCAATGAAACTTGTATTGATTACAGCAAATAATGTAACTGTCTGACTCAACACAGCAGTCAGTTTGAGTCAAATCTGGGCGCTGTATATAGCAAATGTCTCAAGGGGTTGTTAGTAGTTTGTGTGTTGATTGCCAGTTGCTCCCCTGGGTTTTCTTAGTTTACCAGGCAATATTAGACCTTAAACAAAGGAATCATTCTATTACTGAATGATTTTTTTTTCTAAATATAATAGATAATACAATAATTTAACTATATCATTAATGTAAAGTATACACACCATTAATGCCCATGCACCTTCAGAATGCAAGCACCAAGAGAGAGGTTAGAGAAAAGATAATTTCCATTTAGATAATTCCAAAACATGGATCAGTATCAAATAAAAACACCTGTAATTATAATGAGCTACAACTAGAATAAGATAGCAAAGTTGTGGTGGAAAGAAGTTTGCAAAATGGAAAATGTTGTTTTAATCATTTGGTTGTGTCCAATTCTTGGCAATTTAATAGCAAAGTGCTCTCCATGCTACCTGTGAAGCACAACTTCTTTCAACTATTGGATATTTAATTCTGTATAGATTTGATATTAATAAGTCATCATGTTTTTGCTTGCCTCTTCTTATTCCACTAACCATTCTTAGCATCATTGTCTTCTTCAATGAATTTGCACCCATGACATATCCAGAGTAAATCAGACATAGCTTTACAATCTTAACTTCTAGTGATGTGTCTGGTTTTATAAAAGTGGAAAATAAGCTTTCCTACATATATGTGAAAGACCAACTATCTTTCTTGGATAGTTTTATAAGGTCAAAGTATCTGGAGAATTATGTGATCTTGTTGGCAAAGAATTTTAATGAGATGTAAATACTTTGTGAATCATGATATATAGATTTGTGGTTTCCATAGTCCTGCTTCTTAATCAGTTGTGTTTGTTTACAAGAGTCTCTCTCTGTTTATCCAAGCAAAAGGAAACAGACACTTCTTTGAAGTGAACTGGTGACAGCCCTTTATATATGATCAATGTCTCTTTTTAAAATAAAAACAATGGTTGAGGGAATCAGTAATGTTTTGAGGTATTGTTCAGCACATGAAGAATGTTGGTCAGTGTTTGCAGGCACTGCATCCCTGAAACTTAGTTCAGGTCTTGTTTTTGAGGTGTTTTCAAACATAAGAAGAACTTTGAAACAGGTGTGCAGAAACAGTGATCTATGATCTTGTGAGAGAATATACAATGTGTATTCAGAACTGATGATCTGAAATGTTAATGCCTGAGGCTGATATTTTCCAGATAGTCATTAAGACTGCTTGGGCAAACAGAAAAAGAAAAAAAAAATCTAGTGAAAATCTGAAAGAAACAATAGTGCTTTTGGGTAAAATAATGCTTTTCTATGGTTCTACACCAGGATTAAGAATATAGTTTTTCAATTTACAATGCATATTTTATTACAGGCTGCAGTGGGAGAATATACAATATGAACCTAATCCTTCTTTCCTATAAGGATACTTTAATTCTGTCAAAACAAAATCAAAATGACTGACTTATTGATATTGAAGTAAGTCTCATTGAACTCATAGTGCTTGCATAATGTCTATCCAGTCTATCTATACACACATATTTATGTTTGTCTCTGTGTGTCTAAATTTTGGCCCTGCACTAGGGATTACAGGTTTGAAACTAAGATAATATCTATTTCAAAAATGAAATCTGCAGAGTCTTTCAGATGCAGAAATACAGATTACTGCCAAGTTTCTTGTTATAATCCTCCCAGGATTCCTCATTATGTTCATGTGTTGACTGTAGAAGGCAGAAATAACTATAAAACAGCTCTCCTCGAAGACTGAAAAGGTAAGAATAAAAATTCCATTCCTATTTTGTGAAGGGGATAACTCTTCATTACTTTAAATCCATTTATGATTACCCCTTTGGGTTTCAATCCCTACCAGAAGTTTTCCCCATTTTCATTGCACTAGCCTGGACAAAGTTGCTGAGGAGAAATTTATGATTTGGAATGAATTTGATTAAAAACGTAGAATGCTTGGATGAGATTCAGCTTTAAAAAAAAATACTGGGATGGGTGGAAAGGGGAAGCAAAAATCACTGACTCTCATGGAAATTAAACTGAACACTAAATTTCTGACAGGTCCTAATTATATCCTCTAAGAATCTGTAACATAATTCATGAAGTTTTCATAAGGGCCCAGAAACAATCAAATGCATCCAGATGTGCTTTTTCTTAAAGTTTCACTGTTTTTGATGAATGATTGCCATATATTCTTTGATGTATAGCTTCTGGTTTAAGGAATATGTATCCCCACATATAGCTATTTCTGAAAACAATGTCTCTGTTCTTAGTCTCCTTCAGATAATTTATACTTCAATTCCTATACAAATTTAACAATCCTAATCAGTAATTCATAATTAGTACTGATGGGTGACTTGTCCTTGACAAACGTATGCCATTTTTTTTTTGGCAATCAACATATTTAGGACAATCGCTCTTGGTCTTCTTATTAATGTTGAAGAAAAACAAAATTAAGGGTAGGCTTCACAAATAAAGTACTTTAATATGGCCCCACTGAAATCAGTATTATTAACTCAATCTCTTTGGAAATAATTTGTAGGGATTATATAAAAATGTTATTTGGTAACAACTTCCCTTTCTTTCTCCTCTTTTACACTCCTTCAGATATCTTGCTATTTTCATACTTCTTTCACTGAAAGATAGAGACATGAGAAGACTTTCCTTCTCTTTCTTAATCAATTTCCATTTGCACTTTCCACCTAAAATTTGTCCACTTTATAGAATGCTTTTTTCTTCTCCTTTAATTACTTTCTCTATTTTTTTGCCAACTATATTAGTTAACTTTGAAGGGTTATCTGAATGGTCAGTGGTAAAAGAAAACAATATTTCCAAAAAAAAAAAAACCAAGTTAGTTAGATATTGTTAAAGTGGCACTGGTTGGAGCATAAAACAACTGAGAGAAGCCATACAAGATTGGAAAATGTAAAGAGAACTGGTCTGTAGAATCACTGAGTATCAGACACGATTGAACAGGTAGCATCATTATCATCTGACTCTACCACAACTTGCAGGAGAATTACATAAAATAAGGCTGATACACAAGGGGACCCAATCCTGCCCCAGAGCACACAATCTACAGGCTGAAATTTAATTAATCTGTTTAACCCTAGAATGCCATTTGTTTGTGTGAATGAAGTCAAGATTGAATTAGCACTCTTTCTGATAGCGAGAATTGAATTAATCATCTTACCTGATCAAACCAATCAAAGAGTTACATAAATAATGCTACCAAACAATGAAGGTGGGCTTTACACGCTCTAGAAACATGTAACGTAATGCAATATTTTCTACCAAGGAAATGAAATCATGTGTGATTTTCACATATGAAGCCCATCTAGCCATTACAGTGTTAATCCACCATCAAAGGCGAAACATTCTGAGTTTTCTAAATAGTTTTGGCATTTGGCCCACATATAAATCAAACTGATTTTTTGGATGTGGTTCATGATCTCATTAAATGCAATCAAATTAACAACAACATTATTTGGATCAGACAAAATGAAGTGTGACACCAGAGCATGGGAACATTGTCTCCAAAGGCTTCATCATTTATGAAGGGAATGAAATAAATTTGTTTGATCTTTTCTAGCATAATGCTAGAAAGTTATGGAGAGCTAGAGTTAAACTGTGACCTGGTAGGAATTAGGAGATCTGGTATTGTGTTCCAAGAACTACAAGATTGTAATTATATATTCCACAGTCTAATTGCAGATCACAGATGCATATGAAAGGGTAACTAGTAACTCCCTAAACCAGAGCCAAACTAATCTGAATCTTAATTGTGACTATAGGTGGCAAAAGCAAGAATGTAAGAGATAATATTTGTTTATGAAGAGATAATTTATTTAATTAAGTTAACATGAAGCATGCAAATATAGCTTGTCACACAGATTACAAGCAATGGGCATTCATTCCATAATTAAACTGCCATAAACAAGAGATGTAAACTTAGAGCTGTACTTCCCTCATCTTAATGTAGTTTGTAGATCAACAAATTTGATCTAGTTCCAAAGCCATCCATCTGTATTAAGCTATTTCTGAATATATACTTTCGCCCAAAGCACTTCATCTGTGACTGCTTTGGCACATACTGATAATCAGTTTGGCACTACCACTATTCTCATTGGCATAATGGCTGCACTAATACATCTATTTTCTCTCTTTATTATTAACGGGTATTGTGTATAACCCAACAATCAAGTGCTGACCATAAATTAGAAAGGATTGATTCTGGCCTTGATTCTATCCTATAACCTGACTCATTTGGTGCAGAGAATTCAGTGAGATCATTTGTCCCAATTTTCTCCCTTGGGAAATTTTCCTCAGACAAAACCAGATTCAAAGTTCTGTGTATCCCTGGTAAGATTAGAGGAGTCACTCTTGCTCATTCAGCTAAGATCAGCTATAGGTTTTTCTAGACCTTAGGGAATCAAGTGGGTCCACAGGACTACTACATAAATACCATTGTGGTTCTGATAGTTTTCATCCTTCAAATGTTTATGAACTATACTTTCCAACAATAACCATGCTGGTTAAGATTGCTGTAGTTCAGCAACATCTGGAAAGAACAAAATCTGGATAGGTTCTCCATCCCTTTCCTGTTTTATAAAACTCCTCTCTAACTTGAAATTATGAAAAAAGTGATTGCTGCCTAAATCCATTCTGAAATGGTTACTTTTTCCACATGAATTACCATATAGGTTCTATTGTTGAGAAATGCATTGTAACCTTGCTTGGTTTCTCTAGCAATGACGATTAAAAGTGGAAGTAATATGTGTATATGTTGATAATCTGTGTTTAAATTCTTAAATATTGAAGTATTATCAGATAAACTAAATTTCTAATCCAATCAGTGGTCTTGTTACAACTGAATAAAATTTCTGCTGCTGTCACAGAGAAGACTTCTTAGAACATATCTTGGATTACAATTCTGTCCATTCTTGGATTAAGAATGGACAGAATTGTACTCCAATAGAACTGTAAAACATTATATTGGGAAACACTTGAGAAGATGAATTTAGGCAGAAGTGGCTCAGAACTCAAGGGATTTTTTAGGTGTAAAATCCATGACTTACAACCATTCATTTAATACCTGTTTGAAGTTACAACAATGCTAAAAAAAAGTGGCTTATGAATGGTCCCCACACTTACAACCATTGCCGAGTCCATGATCATTTGGGTCCTTGGCAACCAGAAAATATTTATGATGGTTGCAGCATCCTGGCATCATGTGATTGTACTTGGCATTCTAACTAACAAAGTAAATGGAGAAAGCCATATTCACTTAACAACTCTGGCAAAAAAGGTTGTAAAATCAAACAAAACTCACTTCGCAACAGAAGTTCAATTTCCAATTGTGGTCATAAATTGAGGATTACCTGTAAAATTAACCCATTTACCTTCAATACTGAAATCAAATTTCATACACTCAAGTTTGGTAGAACTTCTTTACATACACCATAACTTTAGAACAAATTTTTGGGATTAAAAAAAACTTTCCATCAAAAGCAGAAGAGGTTTTAAAGTTCCCCCTCCTTCCTTTCAGCTCAGATCAATATCTCAGCTGGAACAACATAGTTACGTTTTGCTTCTATCTCAACCTATTTATTTTCTTTGTCCTCTTTGGTTCCCAGAATGCCTTGCTACATCTTCTCACCCCCTAAACCCTTTCAGAAGCTGACAGGTATAAACCTGGGAGCAGTAGAAAGAAGAAAAGGCTTCTTTCTTTTCCTCAGTGGTCACTTCAGAGACTTCACACATTTCAGATATGTTTGCAGCACAAGCTTAGAAAATGCTGGTCAAACTCAACAAGATGCTAAGTGAACAGAAACAGTTACAATTTCTGTATGGCACATACCAGGGATGAAATGCTACTGGTTCGGGCCAGTTCGTCTGAATCAGTAGTAAAAAATTCTACTGATTCTCTGAACCAGTACTAAAAGAATGTAAAAAAAAAACCTTCCCATGATCAGCTGAGCGACGCGCAAATATCGGAAATTTTTTCTTTAATTTTTAAGCATTTTTTAAAGCATTTTTTACTACCTATTCACCTGAACCAGTAGTAAAAAATGCTTTTAAAAAGTTAATAAAAAGGTCCCCAAGATAGTACACCACAGCTGATTTTCCCCCCTTGCTGTTCTACTTACCTTCCCAAATACACTCCTTTTGGTGTGTATTACGCATGCGTGCGCAGCATGCATTTGGTGCAAACTGTGCATGCGCGCATGCAGCATGCAGCATGCATGCATAGCCAGCGAACCGGTAATAAACTGATTCAGATTTCACCACTGGCACATACTTTTCTGTAAATTTGAATGCATGGTCATTATTTATGTTACAGATTGAAAATAATACAATATATACATTGACTAGGAATGCCTAAACTTTTGTGTGCAACAATAAGCATATATGGCAAGAAGATGGGTAGACACACATATACACACACACTGTCTTATGATGGAGAAAGTGAATAAGTTTTACTATTGGAATACAGGTTTTCCACTAAGGCATTCTGGGTTGAAATATATTCCAGGAGAATGTCTGCCAATCAGTGTTGGCAACAAAGCTGAAATTGATAAATAGTCTGATATGAATTTTCCAACATTTCTAAGGCTTATAATGTGGTTGTACCTCTGGGGGATATAGTTAACACATGTTTAATAGTGGTTACAGTGCACTATATAGTTTGATTGTTTGCATTTTTAGGAGTTCTATACATGCAATATCTGTCATCTCTCTCTTTCACACATTGTTTTTAAATGTCTGGAAAAGATCACAGAATCTGATATCCTTTTGGATTGACTTCAGAAGTTAGGAGTGGGGGCTATTTCTTCTTCCTCTCACTCAGTTCCATTTGGCATTGATGGGGGAAATAGATCTAGGCCTCACCCCAGTTTTCTTAGGGTCTCTCAGGCCCTAAGGCCCTGCTTTCCCAAATCCTATATAACAACTATATGAAACAGATGGTTGAGGTCATTGAATGGCATAAAGGTAAAGATAAACACATATGTGCTAGTCGTTCCTGACTCTAGGGGACAGTGCTCATCTCTGTTTCAAAGCTGAAGAGCCAGCAATGTCCGAAGATGTCTCCGTGGTCATGTGGCCAGCATGACTAAACACCAAAGGCACACAGAACGCTGTTACCTTCCCATCAAAGGTGGTCCCTATTTTTCTACTTGCATTTTTTACGTGCTTTCAAACTGCTAGGTTGGCAGAAGCTGGGACAAGTAATGGGAGCTCACCCCATTATGCGGCACTAGGGTTCAGAATCACTGAATTGCCAACCTTTCAATTGACAAGCTCAGCATCTTAGCCACTGAGTCACCACATCCCGTGAATAGCAAAGAATGAAGTATTATCAGAATGCTGATATTCATCTTTACCACTTCCACCACTGATTGACCAAGTAATGCTGTGAGGTTTCTGTTTGTTTCTGGAAACTGGGGATCTGCATTGGAAAAAGAGTCTTTTAGCAAAACTGAATAATTTTGGATTTAGGATCTCTTGGATGCAGTAATTTCCCATCAATATGATGCATAATGCATTAATCAGTGCATTAACCTAAACGGAACTGGATTGAAATTTCAGGGACCTCCTGGTCTTGCAGTCCTTTTACAGGAACAAGTGGCAGTCATCACCTGGAAGACTTTTGCACAACTTTGTACTATGTGCCAATTGCACTCTTTGCTGAATCATTTTATAGCTGATTGGATTTTATCTTCAGTTGCCAATTTAGGTTTTATATATTTTTGCTTCTTTTTACATTGTGTTTTATGTGGTTTTAAGTGCCCAGACTTGATGTGGGGAATGAGTGACCATAAACATCAAATCAAATGACTAAATAAATATCTGGTCCAAATTTGTTGCAAATTGCACCTGTACATTGGTAAAAGTGCATCAAGCAATCTAAAGAGGGAGGGGGGAGGGAAGGGGGGGAAGGAAGGAAGGAAGGAAGGAAGGAAGGAAGGAAGGAAGGAAGGAAGG
This sequence comes from Pantherophis guttatus, assembly GCF_059756535.1. Classification (NCBI taxonomy): domain Eukaryota; kingdom Metazoa; phylum Chordata; class Lepidosauria; order Squamata; family Colubridae; genus Pantherophis; species Pantherophis guttatus. The sequence continues at coordinate 52,338,372 of NC_142064.1, forward strand.
AAGGAAGGAAGGAAGGACCATTCCACAAATACTCCCATCTCTGAACTATCCCTTGGAATCATTAATATTGTTCAACTTTTTAATTTTTTAAAATATTTTTATCTTGTTTTTATTATTTTTATAATTATAGTTATATATTATATTTATATATAAAAGGTGGTGAACATATCTAATACTCCTTTCTCCTATTTTGCCTGCAATAACAATCCTGTGAACTGATTTGGACTGAGAGAGAGTGAGTGGCCCAATGTCACCCAGGGGCTTCATACCTAAGGCAAGACTAGAACTCACTGTCTCCTGGTTTCTAGAATTCCACCCCTCCCCTCTAGTCCTGTCCTCTCCCTTTTAAATATTATAGATTATAGGAAGTGGGTATCCCAAATTCTTCAGATTGTTTCTGGAAAATATCTGCTCTGTCCAGATTGTGTTTTCCTGGAAAAAAAAAATCAGAAATTGATTTCCTATATTCTGATTTCCCACAAGAATTGTGGGAATTGTTGTTGGAAGCAACAGCTAGGTGAAAGATAGATTAGAAATAAATTGTGTTAATACAATGAGTGATATTTTATAGAAGTATTTGGTTACAACAAGCTCTGTTGTGTTTCTTTGGAAAGCAGATGAAGAGTCAGAGAAGAAGAAAAAAGTAACATCCCATGATTGACACAATCCTTCAGGCAAGGTGATTAAATGCTACAGCAAAATGAAAGAGCTGGCAAAGCTGCATTTAGCACAAATAACAAGGAGTTCTTTCATCTTCACATCATGTCAGTAGTTAGAGAGCTAATTATCATCACAACCCCTACTTTTCAGTGGGGATCTGAAGCTGATTTTGTGGTCTGAGAATAGTTCTGAGAAAAGGTTGAAAATAAAACAAAACTCCAGCCCATTCTGGTTATCTAAATGATTTCCTGCACATCTTGGCCATCTTCTATAGCAAGTTGGCTCAACAAAAAGATGAACTCTTGGATGAAGACAATGTAATTCAATAATTGTTAGAACAATTCTTTATTTTAATTGATTTAATACCTTTTTTATTTTTTACTAAAATAGTTGCTGTGATGCTCCTGAATCAAAGGTTCACAAATGCTTGAAGAAGATTCATTCATGCCATTTTGGAGTCAAGTTGAATAACCCAGCTCCAAAAGTCACAAATGGCCCTGAATCTTATCTGTCCTCCAAGACTTCCTCAGTATACTACAGTTACCGCTATTTAAAGTAGAGATTTCTTCTGTTTTCTTACTACATTATATTCCTTAACATAGATTTACAGACTACAGAAAAATCTTCGTAAGAAAAAATTAAGATCCCTTTGTGTGTGAGGCAGTCTTGTTCATTTTGCATCATCCTTTTGCCTGCTTCACTGCTTTGTTCTACTTTTGTTTTCCTTCTCAACTCTTATGTTATTTCGCCTGTTTCTCAGTTATGCAGGAAATTGAAGAAATGGCCACAGGAATTTAAAGAACCACTTTTAGTATTCAGCACTGGCAAATCTACTAGAACAGGGGTGTCAAATTTGCCCCATCACGGTGTTGTCATGTGATGTATTGTGACTTTTTTCCCCTTCACTAAACTGGAGATGGGCATGGCCAGTGTGTGGCACATCTGCCTGCGGGCTGCGAATTTGACACCCCTGTACTAGAATCTATCTGCAGACTATTACTAGAACCTCAGTTTTATTAATGAAGTAAATCCTTGCTTCCAAGGTCCTAACTAAATGCTGGCAAGATATGACTCTAATTTCAATAGTCTAGACAAGCTTGGGCATCAGAGAGGAATGATAGATATTGCTGACTAAACTACTATCTAATAGGCCATATGTGGCTCAGTCTTCTTCCAAACATATTTTGATTAATTGAGATAGATCCAAGAATGTGCTTGACTGACCTTGCATCACTTCTTTTCAGTATTTCAGCAATAAAGCCATTCACTGTTCACATGGGCTATTTTGGAGTTGGGGTAAAATCCTTCTATCTTGACCAGAAAACAGTAAAATAGTACAAATAAAGCAACGGGAGAAGAATGAATCTTGGAAAGAAAAATAATACTGAAAGAATTCACACATACTGTATTTGTGGACTTTGAACCAGTAACTTTTGATGATTGAAGTTGAATACACTTGACCAAAGCTTTCAAACTCATGCTGGAACCCATCTTCAGCCCATACAAGGACAAATCTGTATTTATGCATTGTAAAATCACTTGGAAGTAGGAGATACTTACAATGTAATCTACTGAATCCCTTCAATGGATTACCCCTGTGACAATGGAGAGGAATGGAGAGGAAGCTAACCACCAAATTGCAAGAACACAAGTGAGTGGTCAGGTGACGAGATATGAGCTCATTGGTAACCTCACATTGCAATGTACAAGGGCATACATTCAATTTTGCAGCTACTAAGATTGTTGGACAGGCACAAAAACAGCCAGGGAAGTGATTGAAACTTGGGAAATGGGCCCCTCATCAGTCAATAGAAGTGTTAATTTATCACCAGTTTATTGAATACTTAGAAGGTGAGGGCTGGGCAGTACAAGCAAATGACAGCCAACAACTTAGTAGCCAGCCATCAACACATCCCAATCAACATAGAAAAACCTACATACAACAGGCACCATGTAAATACCACACACAGAAGAGCACATACTCTACTAGAGAGAAGTTCCCTGAAGATGGGCTCCAACATGAGTCCAAAAGCTCAGAAGACAAAACCCCTGGTCCCGGTGACCAACCCAGATTGGATCCAGTAATCTTTGATTTACATTATATTGATGTTTCCAACCATCAGTTGCAAACAGATTCTAAAAGATAAAACATTGGTGCTTTTGAGGGTATATTCCTTCCTCAGTAAAGCAGTGGAGGAACTACTAGCATTAACTTGTAATGAAGAAAAGTGTTCCAGTCCAGAGTAACAAGAATATGCGAGATTTATTTATTTTATTTATTTCTTAGATTTCTATGCCGCCCTTCTCCCATAGGACTCCGGGCAGCTCACAGAATAAAAAAATATAACAATAAATAAAACTAAAAACATCCAAATGTAAAAACTCCAACAACTAAAATCTCATAACAGATCAGGAAATTTGCTGAAAAAGCCATGTCTTCAGTTCGGCGTGGAAAGTGCGGAGGTCGGGGGCCTTCCGAAGCCTGATGGGTAATTCATTCCAGGGGGTTGGTGCGGCCACCGAGAACGCCCTCATCCTGGGGGCCACCAGCCGACATTGTCTGGCCGATGGCACTCAGAGGAAGGCAGTCCTATGTGACCGCACTGGGTGGTGGGAGGCCGGTAGGAGGTGGTCCTGCAAGTACCCCGGGCCCATGCCATGTAGGGCTTTATAGGTCAAGACCAGCACCGTGAAGCGATGCCATTTTCAAAGCAGGAAAACATATAGGAAAATCTAATTTGTGATGGAAAGAGGTAAAACAGACATTATTGATTTCTGCCCTCAAAAAACGATTGCTGTTTTGGTTTGGCAATTGACCAAGCAGCCTGGAGAAGCTCCATAAGTCAATTTAATAGAAGTAGTCAATGCCACAAAATATAATTATATTTAGAAATGTTAATATTAGAATGTAAGTAATCTGAAATTTACATAAATTTGGGTGTTTTATGAAACCTATCACAAAATATATCAATTTTGCATATGCATTCTTTCTATTTCTAAACAATTAATTAAACACCCCCTTACTTACTGTAACCTTTGTTTTTCAGGTTAAATTTTACATGGTTGTAGTGTGATTCTAGAGTGTATGTTCAAACATTCACAATATGAAGCAACAAAACAAATATTTGAGTAGTTACTGATAATAGTATCCTCTTTTGTTGTCCTCCTCTTTCTTTGCTTACTTTCTTCATTGTTACCTGAGACTGAATGAACATCAGTATATAGTAGGCAACACAAAGCTTTGGAATTGTTAGAGTAGACACACTTTAAATGGTCAGTAATGGGTGCTACCCATATTTTATTAAGCAAACTGGTTCTGTTTAGTAAAAACTAATTACAAACTTAATTTAAAGGAAAGCTCATCTGACATAGAGAAAATTAAAACTTGGGAAAATGAAAAAAGCTTTACAGAAAAAATGGGAAGGTGGGAGAAAATGAAAAGAATAGTACTACTATACATCAAAAACATCTCAGAAACTACCAACAGACTATTACAACCACAAGCACCACATCACTAGCAGACAAACCAAATAAAGCTCTCTAAAACATTGTAAGTAAAACTAAAAACCAAGCCCAAGATGAAAAAATAGGAGTCATCTATATCATACAGTATAAGGATTTTAACAGCTACTATGTAGAACAAAAAGGCAGAAGACTAGCAGAGCACATCTATGAAGACATCCTGGAAAGCATCTTGGAAAGCATCCTGGACAAAGCTAAATAAATAAATAAATAAATAAATAAATAAATAAATAAATAAATAAATAAATAAATAAATAATAAAAATATCTGCTAGGGAATCTCCTGGAACCTTGGCATTCAAGCAAATCAACCATCAACTGATATGTAGCGATAAGCACATTGATTCATAATTCAAAAGAAGCAATGAAAAAGGTAATACAACAAAAAAACCAGCACACATCTCATCCAGCAACCAACACCCAGCTAAGCAGGGAAAAACACCAGACAAACAATCAAACAGAAAACAATACTTTTGTATACTTTTGTATAGAGCCGTAGTGGCACAGTGGTTAGAATACAGTATTGCAGGCTAATTCTGCCAACTGCCAACAGCTTGATCCTGATAGGCTCAAGGTTGGCTCAGCCTTCCATCCTTCCGAGATCGGTAAAATGAAGATCCAGATTATTGGTGGCAATATGTTGATTCTGTAAACCATTTAGAAAGGACTGTAAAGCACTATGAAATAGTATATAAGTGTAAGTGCTATTGCTAAGTGTTTGTGCTTATACATTAATTAAGGCACTATCAAGAAGAAAATCATACTCCCACTACACTGGCAGGGCAACTTATTGTATATAAACAGGGAGCAAACTCAGCAGCACTGATGATGTTACCTAGTAATGAAACATCTGCAAGCAAACAACCAAGCTCAGAGGTTATCAAGGACTCCACAGGTAAAATAAAATAAAATATCTAAAACAGGCCAAAGAGTGTGAACATTTTTATGGATACTGAATAACAAAGGATCCTAGATGAAAAAAGATTGGGGTAGGGATAGGGACAGGAGAATTTGAACATGATGTAAGGCATAAATTGTCATACCAGAGAAATACTAACACAATTTAACAACTATAAGAAACATGAAGGACTGAACCAAGATGGAAAACAAAGATACTGGGAATAGGCAAGCCCATTGTATAAAGTATCATAAACAGTTAAGCCTGCAAAACAGGTTGCAAGACATCTTTACGATGAAAGAATTTAAACCCCAGGGCTTACATATATCTATACAGCTATATTCTTAGCTGAATATTTCTTGACTCTGTAGAAGTCAATATTCATTGTTACTACAGGCTATTTTGTATCTGCAATAAAAGCTACTCACCCAAGTCTTGTCCTTGACTTTCCCATGAGACTACCTGACAAGCTGAGTTTCTAGAGAGAAAATTATTGCAATGACTTGGGTGTACCCCAGATATCTATTTTTGGCTGGGATTATATGCATTGTTAGCAAACATAAAGGTGGTAATTACTCTAGATTGGGGTTATGCAGCACTTCAGATCCAAAATTGAAAACAATGTTCAGAACAGGCATAGCACAGGTCTTAAGCAATCTGCACCTTTCTCTGTGCTTATACAATAACTGTGCAACTGGTATTAGACAGAGTTTTAAACAATTCTGGTTTGAAACAAGAATAAGTATTCTGCCAGTGCAGCTTTAGCAATGTAAATATTCATCCTCATTCCTAAATGCCTTCTGAGCATCCTTACAGTCAATCACAATTTTAAATTTGTTGTGCTATATTGAAATGATTTGCTCAATTGAACCCATCAAATAAACATTTCTAAGGATTATTTAGCAGTTTCAACTGAATTTGTTTCTATAACACAGAGGGAAGAATCTGTGATCCTCCAGACACTGATGTCCTATCCAGTCGCAAAAGTGTGGATAGCATTCAGGGTTGATGAGAGTTGTAATCTGATAATGTTTACAACATCTTGTGTTCTCCACCAGTGCTGTAACACAGGGTTGCACAGCATATGGCCCATGGGCTGCCTGCTGACCATCAAGCAGCCTTGTGTAGCCCACCAGCATTTGTTGAAAAATAAGCAAAGCTCTGATTGCTGTTTACTGGAAGAATCCACCACCACTGGCTAGGATATTGCAGTCACTTCCACCCCAAAAGTCACACTACTGAATGCTTCCAACATCTCCAGTCCTCATGGACACTGCCAGCTCAATCACTGCCACTATGCTGGTAATTGTTGAACAGCTGATCAAGGTGCCAGATACTTGTTTGTAGCTTGTAACTATTTTAAGGTATTAATCTCGTTCCCCCCTCTCCCCGCCCCTCTGACTTGAGCAGTTGTGTAAAGGAGCTGTACTTCTGGTCTCATTGAAAAAAACTTACTTGAGCAGAAAGTTCATTCTGTCTACATATTTGCTGAATCAGATCAGAAAGAAACAGCTGTCTCCAAGGAAATTCCCTTTCCAGCATCCTGGCTTCTTTGCCATCGTATTGTAATGGGCATATTCAATTCCTTGTGTTTTCTTCGTGGGAAAAAAGCAATGAGTTTACAAACTTAGAAGAGATTTTTGTTCTAGCGTGCCTCAAAGGTGAACAGTTCACAGTAGCTTTGATGCTCTCCCAAATCCACCCACATGCTTTACACAGACAGATTTCAGACAGCATGGAGTTTTCTTTTTCATGTGTACTTAGACCTTTAAATTGGTGCCCTCCCTTCCATAAATCTGATAGGAGATTAAGCTGAAAGTTTAGCCCATCTATTCAAAGCTGGAAACCCAGGAATTAGTGGGATAATGCATATACAAGGGCATTGTCATGACACTAAGGCCGAACAGAAATAAAATTTGCACTTAAAAAAAAAAAATCTCTTGGTGAACAATACATCTGAGAAGGCTAGTCTTCTTTTTGTGGTGGTTTTACAGTTCAGCTAGTAGCATTTGAGAAGCAAACCAAAACAATCTTTTCAACCCCGCAGTGCTCTTTAATTCTTTTCTTTCTTGTGCTATTGAGCTAAAGGTTAAAATTCACATTTTTTCAGTAGTTGCTCAGGAAGGATTAATGTGCTTTTATGCAGTCCAGAAGAACCACCTATAAATAAGCTTTGATGGTTATGTCTGTCTGATGGTCGTGTGTATCCAAGTGATGTAAGTGTGTCTGTATGTGTTCATCTATCATCTTGTAGTTCTATTCTAAATGTGTTTACTTGGGGATAAGCTTTGCTTGATCCATTAAGACTTATATCCTTGTAGATTTTACGTCTGTGGTCTATACTTTAAATAAGCCAAGTGCTGAAGCCTGGCCATTTGGGCAGAAGGCTGCCTGTCATGACTTGTCCTTTTTGCACCCCGCAGAATGTAGCACATGTTTTTCTTGTGGACTATGAAGTCACTCAGCAAAGCACTAAAGACTCTGACAGCCCCTGCACACTGGGCACTGGGAAGTGAAATCTATCTGTGTGGCACCTGTTAGTTACGCACAGCAGGACTGTCCATCATGCCTTGTTGGACGTCTCCATTTCCATACTGACTTTCAGAGAGCCAGGGATGCAAAATTACTCTGTAACTAAAAGACAGTGAATGGAGAAATCTTGTCAATGTTTATGCTGTCAGACCACCATGCAGGATGCATTACATCAGCTGGAATTGGGGGAAGGACATCCAGTCAATTTTCAGGCAGCTGACAAAGCTGAGACCTAAAAATAAGCTCACGGGAAAAAAAGTATTTGGGGTTGTACCATGTACCAGCTGATAAAAAAAATACAGCAGCAGAACAGAAAACAAAAAAAAAAATCTTTTTTTTTTTAAAAGGGAGGATTCTGTTTCCAGTATAAAACAAACAAACAAACAAAACAAGCAAGCAAGCAAGCAAACAGAAACACTTTGTATCTCTAAAAAATACTGAAAAGAAACAGAATAGAAATCCACTTGCAAATGCTACTGAATTTTTCCAGTGGGAGTTTTGTTGTTGCCTAACTTGCAGAACATAAGGTAAATAGTAAGCAAATTGTGCCTGCATCTGAGATGCAGGGACAGCCAGGAACAACTTCTGAAGCAGCTAGGTGAAGCTGTGGCTGCCTGAATGATTCAAAGAGAGGTGCCCTATATGCTCTCTTTGCCATAGATCCCAGCATATTTCTGTTCCACGCACATCTCTCCCCAGAACATGTTTTAAACATATGTTTAGTATTTTTAATTTTCCATTTTTGGGGTGGAGAAAGAGGCACAGTAAACTAAGCAGAAAACTCCACCCACCCAAATATTAGTCACACCTCTGAACTGACAGATTTATTTATTTATTTATTCATCACATTTCTCCACCATCCATCTCACCTAAGTGACTGTCAAAATGTGTTATTCACACACTTCAAAGCACACATTTGCAACCACAAGAACGGGAAGCTAGCTTTTAAAGAATGTTGGAGCAGATATTCTCATGTTCTTGTCGAAACAGAAGTGTGGTTAATGAATCAAAAGAATCACTGACAGAGAAAGGGAAAATCAGCTCATTTCCCTCAGCTTTACAAAAATGGCTGTGGAGATCCACCCTCGGTACCTACAGTTTAATAGCAATATATCAAACAATATGTTTAATTAAAGAAAAAAAATACATTATAAATCTCACTTAAGAGTATAGCCATTCTGACATAGGAGGAGATAATTAAAACTGAAGAAAACAATTGATGCCATATTAGAGGCTGACATTTACTCCCACACAGATCTCATTTTAGCTGAAGGACTCAGAAAAGAGTCACCAAAAATTCACAGGGCTGAAATTCATGCACAGGTTTTTCAGTATAAACAAATGGTCTGTGGGCCTTTTTTTGAAATTGTTTAAATAAGCTCACATATAAACATTATTTCTATTCAGTTGGAGTTCAGCAAAAGCAAAAAATATTTTTCTCCTCAGAGTTGCTTCATGAAACTCAGCCTTAATTGATCTTGATATAATCTGCTCCCTTATGGAAGAAAACAAAATATTTTCCTTCCATACATAGGTAGAACAAATTTGCACTTGCATTTTATCATGCAATTTCCTAAGAACAAAAAATGAAAAAAAAAATGTTTTTTTTTAAAAAATGGATATCAAAATGCTGACCTTACAGGACAAAAGTAAAAAAGAATGCAATATTCCAATTTAAAATATATAGAAGATTATGTCTTTTTAACAACACAAACATGCAAATATTTAAATTTATACAAACACGTAAATTGGACTGTACTAATCCAATATATTAGATTCATACCGACAGAATATCTGGCAGGATTATCTTGTTCTTTTTCAGAGGAGAGCAGGAGTTTCAATGGGTTGTAAGTGGAGACATACATACCTCTTTAGACTCATAAATCTATTGACTCCATAAACACAAACGGTGGAGACACTGACAGAGTTCTAGCTGCACACTTGGACATTAAGGTTTTAACATCCTCTATTTACATGAGTATATTAATTGACTAGGCAATTTCATATAGAATTTAAACTGGATGAGGCAAGGGTGTGTGTTTTTGTGGGGGAGAAAGGATGGTTAAGATTACAAATTAATTAGCAATTGTAATGTGTTAAAAATTCATGTTATATTGTTAAGACCTTCTGAGGTGGTTTGAAATTTAAAGGCTCCTCTAATCTTGTGTGTGAAGGCAGTGTGAGGCCTGTGATGGCACTGTTGATTTACATATATGGTCAAAATGAATATCAGGGTCTGGTTCCCATGTTACCATCCTTATTCCATTGTTTCATATTGCTTTCAGCTTGGGTTGTTGGTTATATGCAAGAACGGTGCCTGCCAATCAGCACCTGAGAAAGTGTGGTTTCAATTGTTCATTATGTTTGTAGTTAACTATTAACAAGCTGACCTGGGCTGGTTTTCCTCCTTCTTATGGTTCAGTTCCAGTCAGTGTTTGTGGGAGAGGGTCGGGGAGGGGAGAATTGAAGTCTAACTCATGCTCCCTGTTTTGTGAATTGACACAGGGCTCAGTACTTTTTCCTCTCCTGTTTACATGAAACAGTTTGGGGCAAAGTATCAGACAAATGTGGCTAATACACAATTTTGTAACTCCAATCTGAATGGTACCATAGAGGTCTGGTCTGAGTGTCTGGAGTTTCTAAATGTGATAAATGCCAGAGGATCAAAAGTGGAACAAGGCAAAGAAGACTAACCTATTCCCACTTTTATTAGTCATGATTAAATTGACCTAATAAATATTAATTTTTGTAATTAATTTTATACTTTGTTATATTTTGGGGTGAATTGGTTCAGCCTGTGACTCTAGTTGGCAGGTTGTCTTCCCTGCCCAGAAATCTACTGTCACGCAGGATTGTGAATTATATATGAACATGCTGAAACCACTGAAAAGTGAACTCAGCTTACTGAAATTGTCACTGACAAAGGAGTTCATGTTACAAAACTTTCCTGATGTGGTCCTGAGGGATAAATAACTTAATCAAAATGTTAATGCTTAAATTCTACTATAAATAATGTAAGGTTTAATAAGGACACATGTTTATATGGAGAAGAATAAGTAGATGATATTAACTATGTTTGTCTAACTATTAACTATACTGACTCACATCTTTCATGCAAAGAATAGCTTCTGCTATTTAGAGTGCTATAATGAATAATGCACTACTTCCACTGTATCTTAACTGAATACTAGTGATTCAATGTGACAGTAAAACAATGTGCTTTAACCTAAATAACGTGTGTGTGTGTGTTCAATAGAGTGTACATTGTTTTATAGTGCTAGAATTGCAAATCAGATTAAAATAAGTCATATTGACATGTCATAGATATATAAACTACTTATCAGTGAAACAAAGGACATCATGTGCCTTATTGTATCTTTCCCATAATGAAATTATTGCTGAATAGCATGGATTGATTTTATTGTCCTAAGTGACATGAGGCATCAAGGACAAACATGTTGAACTGATCTCTACCGTTCTTGAGTGTCATTTTGTAGAATGTTTCACCTTGCTCTAGCTCACAACAGCTCAATTAGATGTCTCCAGTAATCTAAATGAAAACATCTGTAACTAATGAAGACAAAACAACACTCGTCCAATATTGCTATGTTGTGCTGCATAAATCAATAACGATGAAGACCCAGTCACATGCTGCACATACAGAAATCTATTCATTCTACTGAATCCGAAAATCAAAGAAAATGGTTAAGTCATTCTTTTACAGTGTTACACCTGCCTACAATCTTTACAAATTACACTGAATTTAATACATTGGAACTATTACTTTCACTTCCACATCTGGATAACTTCTCAATTTTTTCTCTAATATATTTTGTTTTAGAGCTTTAATTTTCACTAACAGCATGCAAGAAACTTTGCAGGATATGGAGGTTTATCTTTCAAGTCATTAATTTTATTCTCTGTTATTATTACAATTGTTATCATTAACACACATCACAGAAGGGACACTATATATACTGCCTTGAACATCTGTACAAAAGATAGGATATAAATCAATCACTCAAACAACCAAGTAAAACTGTATATTACATTGAATCCAACAGAAATCTAATAGTCTAATGGTATGGTTGGCTCTTCCATAGACCCAAATCAATAGTGGCCAGACTTCTAACAAAATGTCAAGAATATCACAATCATATCAAAGTATTTGACTAATACTTTAGTCAAAACATATCTTGCATACAAAATAAACTATCTCTCTTGACTGATCATGGTCTTCAGGCACCAAAATACTTAGAAACTCAACCTGTTATTTTTATTTTTTTATTATTATTATTATTTCAATTTGTATACCGCCCTACTCCCGAAGGACTCAGGGTGGTGAACAGCCATAGAATAAAACATATAAATACAAAATTTAAAATAAAGTAAAACAATAAAGTAATTTGGCTGAAAATTTAAAACCCCAATAATTTAAAACCAAATTTAAAATTACCATTTAAAAAGGGGAAAAACTTAGGTCAGGCCAGCTTGATGAAATAAGAACGTCTTGAGCGCGCGCCGGAAGGTATGCAGATCCGGGATCCTCCGCATCTCAGGGGGGAGCTCGTTCCAGATAGTTAGTTTTTGTTCAAGCAACTTGTCTCTCTAATGAGGAATGTTTTGTTCCTTCATTATTTTGCCAGATATCTGTTTTAAAAATTTTGCTTGACTTTCTTTTCTCTATATAGGGTATATCCACCCTTCAAATATGGCCATTTAGAGGCTTGAGGTACACCTATCTGGAGGAAGCCTAAATTGGGATAGTCGGATCTATATGAATCGATCACCTAATTTTGTTCTATCATCTGACTTTTAACTTTGACTTTGAATATGTATTCTGCTAGATGTATACTTAGCATTATCCACATGATGAATATGACAATATTTTATTCAGCAGTAATATTACAGCAACATATATTTTATAACTATACTGAAGATGAGGAATCTTAATGCAAAATACTTCATTTTTCCTTTATTGTCATTTTTCCTTTATTGTTTCATAATATGTCTCCCCCTTTTTTCCAAATAAGATAAATGTATTTGTATAAAGATAATTGGAAATGCTATATATTTCCTTCTTGTCCCTCATAAATCTGAGGTAGAAGATCATCCATCCTGTTTCTTAGATCTTGTGCTATAAATACTGTAAAAGCAACCTTCCAAAATATATATTTAAGTATCAAGTTCTAGCAGCATAGGGAGAAAAGTAGCCTCTTGAAATGTTTGGTCCTTGTGTCCATTTCCCCATCCAGAAACAGCAATATTATTTATTTTAACAGCATTCTCCTTTCCATGTTTTCCTTTCCCCATAAATTCATGAGTTGCTCTCTGTTCAATTGTTTTGAAGGGGTCAGAATGCAGCAGTCCTCTGGCCTCCTCACCCTTTTGAAAATAAAGGAGGAAGTATCATTATCCTCAGAGTTTGTTTGCATAAGAGTTTTAAGAGAAGCCTTCTAATAAATAGAGCCAAAGACAATATTTTAAATCATTAAAAGTCTCACTGTATAGGTAATCTGTAAAGGTAATGGTCCATCAATAAATAATAAAGTAATTCAGATAAATCAAACCACTTTCAAGATATGTGCTATATGTATGCCTCTGTGTGTGAAATAATAATAATAAACTTTATTGTCATTGTATGTGTATACACAGTATACACATACAACGAAATTTACTTAACACCCAAAGACCAGGTCCAACACACATAATCCCCAAACACACTCCCACCCACCACAATTCCCCCCTAAACCACCCAAACATCCATACAACAGACCAAGTAATACTGTCCAACAGCTCACTGATGATGGCCCTTTAGTTCATTGTTGAGTGCAATTATAGCTCTGGGATAAAAATAAGGAGCTTGCCAAATTGTTAAGGAAATTGCCATTATTACACAAAAGCTAAATTAAGAAATCCTAAATTAGATAAACATTTCTCTTCTCTGAGATTATTTTTCAAATTTCTTTTATCTATAGAAGTCTAGATACAGTGATACAATATAGCAGGGGTGTCAAACTCAAGGCCTGGGTCCGGATTTGGCCCATGGGGTGCTTAGATACGGCCCGCGGGGCCGCCCTGGAAACACTGAAGGACCAGCTTGTGGTGCCTCTGCCAGTGAATGGAGCTTGTGAGGGCCATGGGCAGCTCTCCGGAGCTCCATTTTTGCTGGCAGAGGGTTGCAGGAGGCCATCACAGTCAAAAATGGATGACTGTGAGAGCCTGTTTTTGCTGGCAGAGTACTCGGGCCACCACAGGCACCCCCAACATGAATGACGTCAAGCTGTCCATGCCCATCCATTCTGGGCACATAACCCCCCTCTGAGGTCATACTCAACCCTGATGCGGCTGTCAATGAAATCAAGTTTGACACCCCTGCAATATAGCATGAAGACTGAGGTCCCACGGCCTGGCAGATATTAGAAAACAACTGCATCTTGCAATTCATTTACTAATTTCATACTTATTCATTTTAATATTCAAAAGAAGTTTATAATCTGATAAACTAATCTAAAATATAGATCTGCGACCACTCACCAAAGTTTTATAGCAGTCAACAACAATTAAAGAAACAGAAACAACGAAGTTAAAATAAGACTGCAATAATTGAGATCAAAGAAGGTAGATTTCTGATTAATTCACAAAGTGCATCTGAAACAATGAGTTCCTCAAATATATATATATATATATATATATATATATTTGGAAAACAGTTTATTTGAATAGATATGAATATATTTCAGAATGGCATTACCTCATGATACAGTGCATCCATAGTCACGTGGCTTAGACTCTGAAATGAAAATTTGCCTTGCATGAAACATTTTGCAATTACTACTCACTGTATACTAGTCCCAAGAACGTTCATCCAATAAATTATTTACTAGAATAGTTTCAAAAAGTGAATATGAAAATCTGTTTCAAAATAATGATTAGAACATTTTTCTTCCAGTTTTTGGTTCCTATGATCCTTCTAAAAACAGGTTTAGCACCTCATTAATACAACCCATTGAGAAAAATTGTTCTTATATAGTAATTATATATCAGCTTCAATATATTTTCCTCAAACTGTGAATCACTGCGGTTAAGTTAGTAACATGGTTGATAAATGAATCCTGCTTCCCCATTCACTTTGCTTGTGAGAAATTGTTAGAAATTCACAAAAGGTGATCACATGATCTGAAGACATTGCATGCCAATTGCTGAGTGTCCAATTTTTCATCATGTGACCACGGGGATTCTGAAACAGTTATAAGTGTGAAAAACAGTCATAAATCACTATTCCCATGCCGTTGTAACCTTAAATACCTTGAATTTAACCCAGGTTCTTTCAAAATGAGAATTAAAAATGAATAAATATAGTATAAAATTGTTAGTTAAATTTTATAAAAGTTGCACTGTTTTGTTAACTGTTGCTATATATTATGTGGATGTGAGACAAAAGAATTAATTCATATAGATGTATTTGTAAGAAATATATGATACTCTTATAATCCACACAAAATGTTTCAATTCAGGTAAAATATGTTTTTCTCTGCCTCTTTTGTGAGAAAGTCTCTGTCTTTCTTTTTTCCTGTTTTGTAAGTTCAATATTTTGATTCTGTCTCTGGCCTCAGCTTCCATCTGGTAGCTCCCAGCTACGTTGACGTAGGCAATTCTTTATTTTCATATTCGCAAGAGTACCTACCAATCCCAGCTTTTTGTACTCTGTGGACATAATGCTTACTGCACAATGGTTTTACGCACAGGATACTCTTCATCAAGAGGGCAGGAGGGACCAGAAAAGGTCCTAGCTGAAGTCAGCATATTGCAGTATTTAAGGCAGTCAGTGAGGTGCTATCAGTCAAAATCAGCATCCTGGAGAAGGAAGCCTGGGTCCTGAGTTCAACAACAGGAAGGAATCTCCCTTCCTGAGGAAGAAAGATTAAGTTCAAGCTGTGTTCAACCTCACAGTGATAACTTCCCAAGCCACAATGTACAAAAAGCTCCAAATTTAGAAACTTGTCAAGAGAAGGCAATTGAGCTTAATGAGACTCACATTATTTATTGTTAAATATTCTAAAATTAGCAACAGTGATTTTACTTCAAATACAGCTCAAATACAAGTCAGATCTTTGGCACAATAAAGGTCTGACCTATTTAACTTCTTTTAATAATACTCCTAGGATGATTCTTAATTAATGGTGCAACTATCCTCTAGTGAAAAAATTGAGACAATTCAAAAGTGTACTGAATATATTTATAATCTACATTCTTTTGCTCTATTTTTGTAATCACTGGTCTCTTAACAATGGGGAGTAAAAGGGTGCCCCTACTGATAAATTTTTAAATTTGACATATATCCCACCTTTCTTAACAGAATAATAGAATAACAGAATAACAGAATTGAAAGAGACCTTGGAGGTTTTCTAGTCCAACCCCCTGCTCAGGCAGGAAACCCTTTACCATTTCAGACAAATGGTTGTCCAATCTCTTCTTTAAAACTTCCAGTGTTGGAGCATTTACAGCTTTTGGAGGCAAGTTATTTCGCTGATTAATTGTTCTAACTGTCAGGAAATTTCTCCTTAGTTCTAGGCTGCTTCTCTCCTTGATTAGTTTCTATCCATTGCTTCTTGTCCTGCCTTCAAGTGCCTTGGAGAATAGCTTGACTTCCTCTTCTTTGTGGCAACCCTTGAGATATTGGAACCCTGCTATCATGTCATTCCTACTTCTTCTTTTCATTAAACTAGACATACCCAATTCCAGCAACCGTTCTTTATATGTTTTAGCCTCCAGTCCCCTAATCACCTTTGTTATTCTTCTCTGCTCTCTTTCTAGAGTCTCAACATCTTTTTGTGGTGACCAAAACTGGATGCAATATTCCAAGTGTAGTCTTACCAAGGTATCATCAAGTGGTATTAACACTTCACGTGATTCTGAGTCTCTCCCTCTTTTAATGCAGCATAGAACTGTGCTGGCTTTTTTAGCAGCTGCAGCACACTGATGCATTTAAGTGATGATATTTAAGTGATTGTCCACTAGGACTCCAAGATCCCTCTATTGGAGTTACTACTGTTGAGCTAGGTACTACGTATACTATATCTGTGCGTTTGGTTTTTCTTTCACCATTGCATTTCATTTTGTTAGAGAGCACCCAATATTCATATCTGTCAAGATCCTTCTGTATCTTAAGCCAATCTTCTGGAGTTGTGGCTATTCCTGCCAGCTTGGTATTGTCTGCAAATTTTATGAGTTCCCCATATATCCCCTCATTCAAATAATTGATGAAAATGTTGAAGAGTACTGGGTCTAAAACATAGCCTTGAGGTATCCCAGGCCTAAAACAGAGCCTTGAGGTACCCCACTGCATACTTCTATCCATCTAAATACAATTCCATTGAGGACTATACATTGAGTGTGGTTGGTCACCAGTTATAAATCTATAAATTATAATCCTACTCATCCCTGCAACATCTCTGTATATTTTTCTAAACTCAGAGTAGGAGAAAATATAATATTTCATGGCACATTTCATGGTGACCATGGCGTATTTCATGGTCTGAGACTGATGTAGGAAAAGGCCTTTTCTCATGTGCTCAATGTAGGAGTCTCTGAAGAAAGGAAATGAGAAAGGCTATGATCTGCAGAGAGATGGATTTGTGAGAGCACAGGCACTCACTCAAATATTTGGCTCCTAAGCTGTTTAAAACCTAATTAAGATTGTTCAGATTGTGTCCAGTTAGCAACAACAATCTTTATAAATTTTAGTATCACTACTGCATCATTACTGGTTAGCAAACAAATTGCATCTTCAAAATATTTTGTAAGGGTCATAGAAATAGAGCACATTGCCTAGTATAATAGATATCTTGAGTGCAATCCCAAAACAACTGGAGCACCACTTGAACATCACTGACATTGACAAAATCACCATCAGTCAATTACAAAATGCAGCTTTATTTGGAATAGCTTACATCCTGTAATGATACCTTTAATACCATCAAGCAACACCATCTGCCTATGCCAGGTTCTTGGGAAAGACTCAATAGCTAGATAAAAATGCCAATATTGGGCTGACTGTGGAAGGAACCATAATTAAGCAAAATAATACAGAAAATTGGAGAAAGAGAGAGGGCTAATTCTGGTACACAAGAACAAGCCTTAAGAACAAATGCATACAAAGCAGAATTGAAAAGACAGCAAGAGAGAGGTCATGCAAATAGTTAACAATGCTGACGTCTTATTTCTTTATTAGCAAAAGAGGCATTGCACAATATTAAAATATCCCAACATTGACTTATTATATATAAGTGAAAGAAAAACTGAAAAGTGTTCTAGATGTACTTTAATCAATGCTCAATCAGAATTGTTCTGAAATTTTCCCTAAATATATTCCTGTCTGCTTCATTGATCTTAAGAGCTTAGTAAACTAAGGTTTGATTTATCTCCCGAAGAGACAAGAGACACTTTGGAAAGATTGTGCCAAATGTCCAAATCATCAGGTAGGATTTCAGCAGGATTGCTAAAAAAGAGGCTAGGAAATGCTTGAAATTCATAATGGAAAACATTTGTATTCACGAAATACCTGTAGGTTTAATTTTAACCTAATCTAATTATAATAATGCAGATCTAGGGTTCGATTATGAGCAGATTCTAATTAAAACCACAAATGAAAAAGCATTTTTGAAACACTACTAGGACCATTGGACAGCTGGCTTCCTGAACTTTTCAAACATCCATCCATTTATTTGTAATTTTTAATGAGGGAAGACAGATTCTCTTCTCTTGTAAAATGGAAACTATAGCCCCTACTGTTAGATGTATAAAGCTGGACTCCGTTGCAAAGAAGAAAATTCAACTGAGAGTTATTTCTTAACCTAAGTGATTAATTATGTCTTACTTGGGAAGCTATCTCATTTAACCTTGCTTATTCCTGATCTGATGCCCTGGATGTTCAAAATTCAAAATTTATTATTTTTAATAGGGACAAAGAAATCTACTTAACCCATCTGCTTGTGACATTTTCTTCAAATGCTTTTCATATAACCATTTTATTCCTTTAAAAAATCATGTTGTATATCTGGCACTGGAATTGACTTTCCTGGGAGCTTCTTAATGTTAAACAGAAAGCTGGGATTTTATAAGACTCAGTGCAAGATTGGTTATCTGAAGAACTGCAGAATCTCTCTCCTTAAATATTTTTGGTTTGTCTTTTTTTACCAACCCACAGAATGTTGGAAAGGAATTATATAAAAGAGCTCAGAGCTCTGGCTGTTGGCAGAGTGATTGTCCAAATGGAATATGGTGGAAGAAACAAACAAACAAACAAAAAGACTGAGTTTGAAAATGGGTTGGATCTAAGCTGGGGCTAGAGGAAAATTCAGGACCCCCCCCCATACTTTGAAGTTATTTGAAAAACTACCTAACTCTCCATTCTTAAGCCCTCTCTATCCCCTCTTCTGGTTCCATGACCCAGATTACTGCCTTCATAGTATAAATAGCCAGAACAAGGAGGATCTACAGCTGTAACACAAATACATATATCTTAACTAGATTCTTACTCACAGGACGAGAGGGAACATATATGCACTTTTCCTGGTTAAGCCTTCACAACATATACAACATATGACTTAAATCATGCACAATTGTGTAACTGGTTCAGCTTTGGAGTCTTCAGAGAAGCAAAAAGAAAAACAAAGAAAAACAAAGAAAAACAAAGAAAAACAAACCCACAGCTTTTAAAATTACTGTCAAAAATAGAATTGAGATTCTTGTAACTCATTCCAAAAACATTTTGAGTACAGCAAGGTAGATGTCATCATGAACTCTCTTGCAGAAACAGTGGGGCTGTTTTTGTGTCTTTTAGTACGGTATGGGGTAGTTTTTTTCCATACATTCTCATATATGGCATTCTGCCACATCAAATTTTTAGACCCCTTTCTCTTATTTGTAGGCTGAAAAATATTAAGGAAAAGAGTACATAAAGGTTTGCAGACTCTGAAGCTACCAACTTTCTGATTTTGATGCCTCCTAAGAAACAGGAGAATCAATCCAATTGTGTGTATGTGTGTTGATTTTAAGCAGTGTAATGGCTGTTGTGAGCTTCTACAGCTTTTAAAGTGCCTGTTTTATTTGTTGATCCTTCCCAATCCTATAGAAAGAAAAGAAAATGAACAAGCAAAGAAAAAAAACCACACAATCTGAAAATGTTACTCTTCCCACTCTAGGGAGCTCTGAAGTAGGAACAAGACACTTGGCTATTGAGAGACTACATACATGGCTCATCTATGTTTTTATTGCACTATAATTTTCAGAATTTGACTTTTCACTAGAAGAAGATAAACAACATATCGAGAGAGTATTAAACTCTGAGGCTATTTTTTTTAGTAGAAAATTTATCACTGTTATGTTGTTCTACTGTCCTGTTAGGCTAGGGTAGGCTTGGAAGTTAAGTAGGATCAGAACTAGTTCATCTTCAGATGGCAAGATGGCATGTGACATGACCTGGAAATCTCAGGAATATAAGCTAGAGAAGGAAACAAAAAACCTTTCTGGAGGGCAATGTAAATTCATTTCCATGATGTTACTAAGATAACATGCCTTGAATGTGACTTTGTCTTTACCTCATATCACCATTTTTAAGTATCTTTCTACAAAAATGAATATTCTTTCCAATTCAGAACACTGATCAATGATGGAATAGGATAACACAACTTGGATTCAGTAGTGTTATTGGGATGACTTTCTAGACAGTCATGGCCCTTAAGTTGGGATATGCCTTGCATTCTAAGGAGTGCAATCTTGAAAACTGGGTAAGATGAAATAAACTGCTTCCTTCCCCTCCAACATGAAGCAAAACAAAACTTCGAGCACATGCAGTTTTTCCACTGTTATCACAGTCATAGGATGGCTTTTACCTTTTCTATTCTAATGTAAAATATATAGCTTGATATAAGTACTACTTTATTGCTAACATACATTTATTCTTGTATAAAGACTGTGACTAAAATTGAACAACTTTAAAAATGGCAATTGCTGGTGTATGCATGTGTACTTAAAATCCTGGATCACACTCAGTGTGCCAAAATTTATTTCTTTGTCACAAACTTCCTGATCTATTTTTTTTAGAAAAAAGAATCAGTTGTAGAGGTGGACAAGACTTGACTTTTATCCACTTCCTAGTGCTTTTTCTTCGGGTAGTTTCACAGCAATTGTCCGGTTATATTGTAGCTGCGATAATATTCACATGTTGTGCAGGATAGTAGTTACTATTACATAGTTAGAAGGGTACAACATTTTCCATGACAGTTTCCTTTTTCTTATTGCCTATTTTACCTAATTAGAGGTGATTAAATAAAAAAAAAGGGGGCGGATGAGGCAAGTAATGGTATTTACTTACTATTGGCTAGCAAAAGCCAATTAGTGAGGGCCTGATGATAAATGACTCAATGGCTAAAATAAGGATTTCTTTGAAAAGTAGGAGGGGAAGCAAGACATTCCACATTTGAAAGGGGACATAACTGTCATTGTAGGTAACTATAATTAAGATGCACAGAAAGCTAATTATCTGTTTTTCACCTTCATCCTGTTGAATTGGCTGAATCTAATAATTGAAATCTGAAGATCAGATTTCCTCAAGCACTATCTAGCCATGACATATATTCTTTCTCCATGATATATGGAATTGGGAAGGGGGATACATTGGTTTTGTATGCTGTTTCTATAGAAATTTGGAAACCCTTTAAATATCCATTTATTTGCTTTTCGAATTTCAGAAAATCAGCTGCTGAGATTAAAATAGTTTCTACTTCCATAAAGAAGAATTATGGATTTTGAAAAACACAGCAATGTTTCCAAAACCAAATGAAAAACCAACTACTGCCGATCAATTAGCAGTATGCCACTTATTAGCAGATGTAGTCAACATCTGTTTTATAATAAAAGGAGAAAAATCTAAATCGAGTAAAAGTGGATCAGAAATGTGTTGGCAAGATAGATGAGGGATGATGTAGCACACTTAGTAAGAGAATCTTACTCAAGATAATTTCACGCATGAAAAATCTTTTCCAAGTAAAATTGGTATGAAATAAAGTCTTTGCTATGTAGGTAGCATTGATTCTCATGCTCGTACACTTGCTCTGCATAAATAAACATTTCTTTTCTTCCTCTTCCTTTTTTCCTTAAGGAAAAAATATGTAGATAGTTTTAAATTTAAATAAATATAGATTATATTCTGGTACCTCTTTGCACATGTATAAATTCTACTAGAAGCTATGGGATCAATGTGCGCATATCTTTGTAACAAATTGTACTTAATGAAGATATCCTTGTTCCTCCAGAAGTCCAATTCCATTGCATCTGTTAGAAATCATGTTTGCAATGTGTATCATGGTGCAAATAATGCAAAAGAAATTAAAATTAAAATACCTATCATTTACACTATGATACACAGAATTTCTATTACTCATTTCCTACAGACACTCTTGTTTTGCATTGCACAGAGTTTAGCATTTTAATGAATGGGAGCTTTTTTTTTTTTTTGCCAAATTTTGGGGTGCTCCTTCTACTGTGCTAATATTAATGATTCCTACTTATTTGGCCTTTAAACTGTAAATTAACATCCCACTATTTTTAGTGATTGCCTTGTTCAAGGAACTATATACTATGGCTAATATAGAGAAAGCAGTATGAATAAATATATAGAAAAGTCTGTTCTTAAATAATTTATTAAGTTAATATTATTTAAAATCATTAAGTTAATATTATTAAATAATATTAAATAATATATTAACTAATATCCAGTATTAATTGGATAATATCATTATCCCAAAAACAAAAAGTCAATAAAATAAATCAAAGTTGGGAAGAGTCCAGGTCTAGATGGACTGGTAGTTCAATATTACAACTACTAAAAAACAATGAATAAAATTAAATAGGTAAAGTTGGATACCACAAAAATGGGAAGAAACATATATCTGTGTGTGTGTGTGTGTGTGTGTGTGTGTGTGTGTGTGTGTATATATATATATATATATATATATATATATATATATATATATATAAACTTTTATTTTCATAGAGGGCAATGGTCTGGAGAAAACACAGTCATATATACCACACTTTTTGCTGATTGTAAGCTATACTTTTTTTACAACAATATTAGCTGGATGATTAAAGAAATGTGTTCCAGATATGCATATTAATCCCAACAGGTTATATTCTGAAGAAGAACACAATGAATCACTGCAGATATTAAAATGTAATAGAATACATTTATTTAAAAAATTAAAAAGCATAAATCTTAAGCACAGAAAAAGCTTTTGATAATGAGCTGTGGCCACTTTTACTTGCAGTATTGAACAAAAAAAAAAAAAAAACCCCAGAGAAGAGAAGGCTAGATTAAAACTATGTATATCAATGGCAAGAGGCAAAGACAATGACCAATGGAGCATATTTTTTTAATCAGTAAAGGAACTAGACAAAGATGCCCATTCAATCCTCTATCACTTATCATTGCCTTAGAAGTATTGACAGAAAAGCTTTGAGCTGACAAATTCCTGAACTCACAATATGTGGCAAGGACTATAAGTTTTAAATGTTACATGGATGATGGAGTACTAACCATCACAGAAGCACAAAATGTATTAAGAAGTTGATGGAATTAATCCAAAGCCTTAGAGAATTCTCCAGATATAAAATCAATGTTCAAAACTTATAAATAATTACAAGCAAAAGGAAAAACATTTCCCAAGGAAGGTATCTGGCTACCATATAATAAATTCAGTGAAATATCTGGCACTTGATAGACAATAATCAAGAAATAAATATGAATTATTGAAAGGTGGAAAAATTGAACATTTTTTGTTTAGTATCAGTTTGATGGACTGATGGCAGGTGGACCAAGGCACTCATAGAATAGATTCCACTTGATAAAAAGCGTCCATGAAAAAGATCTAAAACAAGATGGATCTATGACATCAGCAAGTATTGTGGGCCCAATGGGCAAAGGAAAGCCTAGAAGTGTATTGGTTGGAAACATGTGGAAAGAGGCCTTTATCCTGCAGTGGCTAGACAATAATGATGATGATGATGATGAAGATTAATGTAATATCCAAAGTAAACTATTGATTTTAAATGGTGCGAATTCTGAATCTATAAAACTTTTTCAAGAACGGTAAAAAACTGTCAGCAAATTTATGTAGAAATAAATCCAGGGTCAAACCCCACATTTACTTCATTTTTTTGGCATGCACAACTTCTGAAGGCAAGCTGTTCCATTGGTTGAATGTTCTCACTGTCAGAACATTTTTCCTTATTTCCAGATTGAATCTCTCCTTTATCAGTTTCTATCCATTATTCCTTGTCTGACCTTCAGGTGCTTTGAAAAATAGGTTCACCTATTTTTCACTTCCTCTCTGTGACAGCTCCTTATAGGTAGTTGTCAACTTACAACCATTTGTTTAGTGACTGTTCAAAGTACAATGCACTGAAAAAAGGTGACCTACAACCAGGGGTGAAATCCAGCAGGTTCTGACAGGTTCTGGAGAACCGGTAGCAGAATTTTTGAATAGTTCAGAGAACCAACAAATAACATCTCTGGCTGGCCCCAGAGTGGGTTGGGAATGGAGATTTTGCAGTATCCTTCCCCTGCCACACCCACCAAGCTACGCATTGCCCACCAAGCCATACCCACAGAACTGGTAGTAAAAAGATTTGGATTTCACCACTGCCTACAACCAGCCCCTACACTCACAACTGCTGCAGCATCCCAACAATCAAACAATTAAAATTCAAATGCTTGGCAACCAGCATGGTATTTACAACAGTTGCAGTGACCCAGGGTCATGTGATTGCCATTTGCCACTCCCTACTTATTGTTTATTGTGAGGAAAGTTTCACTCCTGACATGTCACAACTGAATATATTCTCAACTTAGACCTGAGCTTCCCTTTGCCTCACAAAGAAAAGTGAAGGTGCAGTTATTATGTTTTGCTGTGTCAGATGTACGGTATATATATCTCACCCTTGTGCTTTAGTGAAAAGAAAACTAGCTTCTTCTATACTCTGAGTGTAGTCGGAGCAAAGTCAATGGAGGAAGATGGATTCATGTAACAACCACGATTCACTTAACAACTGCAGTGCTTCGCTCAACATTCCTTGTTTAGCAATGGAAATTCCAGTCACAATTATGGCTGCTAAGTCAAGAATGACCTTGGTCATTTTTTAAATAGAGTTCTAAAGCAATTAGTATTGCAGGCTACTTCCACTGACTTCCGGCAGTCAGCAATTCAGCAGTTCTAGTCTCACCAGCTCAAGGCTGATTCAGCCTTCCATCTGTCCAAAATTAGTAAAATGAAGACCCAGATTGTTGGGGAGCAATATGCTGATTCTGTAAACAGCTCAGAAAGTATTGCAAAGCACTATGAAGTGGTATATAAGTCTAAGTGCTATTGCTATTAAAATTGCTTTAAGAATTCTGTATTTTAAGATATTTTAAATATCTTTTGTCATGCTCTGATAATAACAGCACAGAAGCAGGAAACTCATCATAACCTATGAAAGCAGCTTCTGAGTTTATTTTGATTAACAGTTTAATGATCTATCATTGTCTGGGTGTTACTGGACTGGCTTTGGATCCAGGGTTTGCCAGTTACTAATGCCTGGGTCCATTATTCTTGGAAAATATAAAAGATAAGGCCGTGGCTAGTTAGAACACTGGTTTCTCATTACTTGGCTGCAAATTCAGCAGATTGGCTTATGCTTCAATAAACTTTTAATGTCATTACGGGCTTCAAATGAGAATTATCATTCAATATATGAGAACAGCAAAACAATTCAAGCAAGATTATTTAGTTTAAAAATATGTGTATGGTTTTGCTTGCCTTTCATTCCTGCTAATGCTACATTTTATTCTTAAGACTTAAAATGCTTTCAATTAGATGGTACATCAAATATATTGAAAATGAGCCACCACACAGCAGATTTCCAAATGAAATACATTTTTATTGCTAGCATGTATTTGTACTTAATAGAAATTAGCTGCAAAATTAAATTTTCAGGATTAGTTGAAAATCAGATTAGAAAAATGCAATCTGGTGATACATGGATTTAGAAAGAATGGGACACAAATCATTTGGGAAATCCTGGAGCAAATATGTATGTGCAACTATGTTGGGGTTAACCTCCTTTCTTAGGTTAAAAGCTCTTTTTGATGGCACTATGGAGACATTGCCTTTCTAGTTGTTAGCTAAAACACTACACATGTAAAACAAAACACAACATGTTGGCAGTTAACTGGTGATCCTTGCATTACTCAATAAAAGTTGAATATGTCTATGTATTTTGATGATTCTGTGATTAAAATAATTGAAGTAAAATTGACAATATTTTCAGCATGTATGCACATATTATCACATTATTCCCTTTTGGTCTGAGCTTCATAGACAAAAGAAATAGATAGTAAGTAAAATAAAATTAAAGACATAAATTCAGAAAAAAAAATTATCAGTTTCATCTAACCATAACTTTCTGTTTTTCCCTTCCTTTCAAGTAGTTTTCTCTTCCTTCTGTTTCCTTGCAAAATATTTATTCTTCCTTTAAATGTTTTTTTCTTTTGTTATCTTTATTCATTCTTTACTTGGTCAAGTCATCTAAAGGTACTTCTTTCATAATGGTCACCAGGGGTGAAATCTAAAATTTGTTACTACTGGTTCTGTGGGCGTGGCTTGGTGGGGGGGGGTAATGTGACTGGGTGGGCGTGGCCATTTTTTTTTAACTTTTAAAACCATTTTTTCTACAACCTCTTCGGTGAAGAGGTTGTAAAAAAAATGCTTTCAAATGCCTCTGATGATCCAAGCTCTGATGATCCCACCTGAGTTGCCTGATCATCAGAGGATTTTTTAAAAAACTCTCTGCCACTCAGGCAACTCAGCTTGGATCGTCAGAGGCATTTAAAAGAAAAAAAAATTTCTTTTAAATGGCTCTGACGATCCAAGCTCTGACGATCCCAGCTGAGTTACCTGATCGTCAGAGGGTTTTTTAAAAACTCTCTGCCGCTCAGGCAACTCAGCTTGGATCGTCAAAGGCATTTAAAAGAAAAAAAAGCCTCTGATGATCGCGTGGCTCAACTGGGCATGGGGGGGGGCAGGGATTTTTGCTACCGGTTCTCTGAACCACCCACCTCCATCGCTACCAGATCGGGCAATCCGGTCCGAACCGGGAGCATTTCACCCCTGGTGGTCACTCACTTTTGCATTCAAACAAGGTTGATTCATTCATTCATTTTGATGACTATGGCTCTAATATTTGGATTTTCTGAAGAATTCAAGAATTGTGGATTTTTTAGGAATAGGAACTGGCTAAAGCAGTTATGCAGGACTGGGGTGAGAAATCTGCTTCTGAACTTTAACATAGTTCAGGATATTTTGCTGATATGTCCTCTCTCCTCCCAATATTTAATTATTTTACTTTCTGTATTTTTAAATCCACAGTTTTGTTTTAAAACTGCAAAATAGTTCAATCTCCTCCTCCTCCTCCTCCTCCTCCTCCTCCTCCTCCTCCTCCTCCTCCTCCTCCTCCTCCTCCTCCTCCTCCTCCTCCTCCTCTTTAAAAAGAGAAATACAAGCACCAGAAAATGGTAAGTATAAAAAAAGCCAACAAGCCACAATTTTAAAATGAAAGTCCATTATACAAAATGGGTAGTAGAAACATACTGTTGTACATGGCATTTTTTTTTGTTTCTTTCGACAAATATTCAGACCACAACAGATCTACTTTTTCACAACATACCTATTTTTCTTCCATCATTTGTACATCTAAACGTTTTTCCATCTTCAGTAAATTTTCTGCCAAGGTACATTAATTCATCAATTTATTCTTTTTTGTCATTTATTTGCAATCATTCATTCTATTTTTCATGCCAAACACAATTACCTTGGTTTTTGATATATTAATTTTCATTTTCATATTCCTTGTGGCATCTATCTAACTTTTGCTGCAAATCATTTGAGTTCTCAGCCAACAACATATCACTTGCACATAAAGTATTGTCATACCCACATCCATATCCAGCATATATCTAATGTAATCACAATATTTCTTGTACATCATGCTGAATATTTGCACTTAATTTTCCAAGACAGACAGATGTAGATATAGACATTAAATAATGTTAACACATAAAGAATTCTTACTCAAAAATGTCTACATTTTAGGATAAATTAATATCCAAAAAAGTAATATAGATAAAATAATATTTTTCAGTGAACTTGGCTTCTTGAAATATTATTACTTTTAGTCAATTCAATTTTGATGAATACTTTCTCTAAGACTTTGGTGGAATTAAAAAGCTATTTGATTTATGTCTGAATGAGCTTTTTGGAAATTTATTCACACATTTGTTACTCAGTTTATTTGGTTCAGATTCAGAATCTAAGGGTTCTTCTGAAGATCTAAAGTAATTGAAGGTTGTGGGAGAATTAATTGTGGCTTCCAAGTCAATAGCCATTATTTACAGAGAATTGAACAAATCTAATGAAGATTGTATTAGTTATTTATATAATGTTAATAAGAATGGGCTTGAATGTCTTGTCTTCTTAGATCAGTATAAGCTTGCTGTTAATAACATGAAATAATTTTCCTGTGTTCTTAAAATGGCATAAATATAGCAACTCTTTTTGCTTTGTGTTTGAAGGAGAAAATAGATAATATTTATGACGGGCACATCTCCTTTATTGGAAATACAATTTATGAGTTGGTACATTAACTCTTATAATCTAGACTTGCATTATTGCCAAATTATTTTTGGACTAAAATCAACAAAGTAATTGATATGATTGGATCAATCACTGGGGTTAAAGAGACAGGTGTTCTTCATGGCTCTACTTTAATATTTGGATTCTATTAAAATTTCAGAAAATTGTGATTTCAGGAATGGGGATTGATTAAAGGACTGGGAGGAGAAATCTATACCTGAAGTGGGTAGTTTGCTATATGTCTTTTTGCTAACATTTAATTATTTTATTTTCTGGACAAAGGGGCAAAGAAGATTTTGAGCATTATGATCATTTCCCCCCAAATCTGTTCTCTTAATAGACCCCTTTAAAGTTAATAATAATTTTGGGTTCATTTTATTCTGCTAATACCTCTGCATGCATACATAATTCTTTTTCTTCTCTGTGTTTTTTTAAAATCCATATTTCTGTTTTAAAACTGAAAAATAGCTTGATATCCTTGTTTATTTCTATATCTATTTTATTAGAAAAGAGGAATGCAAGTACAGATAATGACAGATATTAAAAAAGCCAAAAAACCACAATTTAAAAATTAAAAGTCCATTTAAAATCATCATCATCTCCTCTCTAGAATCCTTTTTTCCTGTGTAGACTGTCAGCGTTCCAGAAAATCCCCAACTCCCAGTAAAGACACCGAAGCAGGCATTTTCCAAAGTTCTCTTTACTAGAATAGGTAAACTGGCACATTTGGGAAATCCCGAATCTGAAAAGCCTGGGCTTTCCTTCAGTAATTCAAAGCTCCCCAAACCATCCCCCTTCTCCCCTTTCGATCACATGCTCCAATCAACATCCGTTCCACCTCGACCGAGCCCCTGACCTTGACCGATAGGAAGAATGCTATTATGTCTATTAATTCCACTCTCCTAAATCCCCCCTCCTACTTTCCCACACATGAGGAGGTGGCAGCATTGAAGCTTCCGGCCTAATATGGCTTCCAAGGCTGACACAGACAAGCTATAGAATTATTTGTGACAAAAAAAAAAAATGTGAACTTTTCAGGTGATAGTTCCACTTCTAAAATAATTTCATGAAAATAGGCTCAGAAAAGCATCATCTGTTTTGTAGCTTTAATTACCTGTATAGGTACTGACAAAATAGCCTATTAAACTCAATGGCAATTATGTGATTCCCTATGTTTAAGTTTGCAGTTTGAATGTTGCATGCTGTCTCTGTGCTTGAGAAGAGAAGTGGATTCGATAATCAATGCCACACTAAATGAGGTAATTGCCACAAGACTTTTGTTCTTTTTCTGGTTTCTATTACTTGAGGAAAAACAAATATTTGTTTATCTTTGTACAGTAGGCCCTTTCTTCTGAGTCTTTTGAAAAAGTCCAAAAGTAAACCAACAAACCCTTAAACATCTGTGTGACAAGTCTGCAAGCACTGCCCATTTGTTTGATTTATTATTTAATGTATTCCTTAGCAGCTAAAACTGGAAGAGGACAGAGTTTGTGGAAGTAAACTAGAAAGACCATCCCTTAGAGAGTCACATTTTATATATCAAGCTTTTGGTTAATCCTGCTGATTTTTCAGAGAAATAGATTAATTCCTTTCAGTACTGGCTACTTCAATCCAAATCCTGATCAACAGTTATTAAAAGTAAAACAATGGAAACAAAAGAGGAATATGCATTTTCCAGAGATGCAATTAGTATTATGCATAATTAATCTAATTCTTACATGCACCCAGATTGTTTTAATGATTCCTATTCCTAAATCTAAAACCAATTTACTCTATTCCAGGACTGAAAAAAAACCCTTAACTGCTATTGTTTGCTTTTGTCTATTGACTTCTAATTTCGAGTTTTGGAACTTTATTGATTCTTCTCTTATATGCATTTAAAGTTTGCTGAGTTACTGTATTTTTACTGCTTTTAAAAAATGATTTGTAAACTTACTTCCTCCCTCCCTCCCTCCCTTCTTCCCACCTACCTACCTACCTACTTACCAGGGGTGGGTTCTACTTACCTTTACTACTGATTCGCATCGTGCCTGCGCGCATGCACAGATCACTACTGATGATGTCTGGGTCAGTGGGTGGAGCCTCCCACCAGTTTTACTACCGGTTCTTGTGAATCAGTCCGAACCAGGGGCAACCCACCACTTTTATATTTCTTCCAATAGGTACATGGCTTACAATACCAAAGAAGACATAACATATAAGCTCTGTTTCAAAGGTTAAGGGAAATTCCAATTTAGAAGATCCCAAACTCTTAGAATATCCTTTGCTCCAAAATAACAAAAAGATCTCTAGCTTCATCTGATTAAGGAAAGATTTTAAATTGCTACTGTAAAAGTCAAGCCTCTCCTTCTGATCTGCTACATTTTCCCCGGGCAATGCCTCATTTTGTACCTGGTATTTTGAACCTGGAAGAAGTGAAAGAATAAGCACTCTCCTAGGAACTATCTTACTACATAGAGAAATCCCCACAATGTGAAATAATTAGAAAACTCTACTCCCCAATTAAAATGGATCCATTTGAGTAGGACAGAAAGTCACATAATGATGGTATTTAGTGATCCAAGAAAAAATGCACAAGTCAGCTTGCTTACCAGATAGGAGCCATTTGGTTTGCTTCTCAAATTTTTGTAGCAACGCCGAAAGGCAAAACAAAGCAGACACAGCTAGTGAAGCAAAATAAAAGTCTGTAAAGTTGAAACCTGGTCAGTCTTTTTTAGGTACAGCTTTTTTTAAGGTGGGCAAGCATTTTTTTTAAAAAAATTATGTATTCATGTGAGTCAATATAATGATCATTTTTGAAAAGTGGGAAAATAACTAGCTAACTAGCCAGGCCAAATATTAATACCAATATTAGGATGCTTTTCCACAGAAAGAATATTCAGGTTTATTTTTGCATAGCTGGAGGTCTCAACAGATCACAACTAAGTCTGATGCCTTTCCAGGTTGGGCTTGATATGAGAGATCAAATGGTAACAGATTTGCTTACAGTTATATTACGCACATACACACTGTGAGGGAAAAAATATTCAAGCAGGGATTTCTTTTCTGCTTGAGTTTCTTTACCATACACTTATGAAGATATACATCAGTTTTCTTTCACTTACACAAAATAACCAATTGTGTGTTCTAATTTTCCCAGTTACAGAAATCTTTGCAATGTCCAACAAAACCATGTCAGATTCACATTCTGAAGTAAAGTATTAGTTACATTTCTTCTTCCTCTTCCTTAGTCTTTCCAAGAAAAGGGAAATTTATCACCAGAGAGTACTGATTTGCATAAACACTGCAAGAGCTAATTTATAGATGCAAATGTAGAGATAATCAAAAGAGAGACTCAGTATAACTCTACTCTATAGGGGACTGACTATTGATAGGGAACACCAGGATCATTGCAGGTCCTGATTTTGGTGGTTGTTAAATCAGATGTGTAATGAAAAGTTCCCAAAATAGAAAAACAAAAACAAAAAACCCACAGAGAGCATTCCTCTGCAATGCAGGGACCAGCACAATCATAATTGCAGTTACTTTGAATGGCACCAAGGAAAAATCTCATTCCATCATTAATAAGAGAACATTGCTTAATCTATCTCCCTTATGGTTTCTTTTGGAAAAACTGAGATTCAGATTGATGCTACTCGTTCATAGATTAGGACACCATTAGAGTCTGCTTGTTTCATCACAATATTACTGTGACAATATAGAGTGCAACATCACATAGTGTTTAGAAATATGAAAGGAGTCAACAATGTGCTCACATACCGACTCTTTCTCCAGGTTAGATAAACTGCTGAAGAAAAACTTGTTCGCTACTGAGGTTATTCTCAATGATTTACAGCAAACTCTCTTTCCCACTGATTTCTTCCTTTCTCTTTCAGAGTTGTAAGCTTAACTTATGTTACTATATTTTAGTGTTAAAAAGTAAGCCATTTGTTTTTCAAAAGCACAAGCCGATTTCTGACTGTTTTACTCTAGTGTTTTCTCTGACGTCAAAAGAGATATGATTTGTAGGCAAGGAACCTGACTAATATTATTTCTAAGCAAACAATCATTTATTTTTATTTTGAACTGTAAGCAGTTGTTTAGATAACTGATGGGAAAAGCAAATACATTTCCACTCCAACTGTTTAGACTTCTACCTGAGCTG
This sequence comes from Pantherophis guttatus, assembly GCF_059756535.1. Taxonomy (NCBI): domain Eukaryota; kingdom Metazoa; phylum Chordata; class Lepidosauria; order Squamata; family Colubridae; genus Pantherophis; species Pantherophis guttatus. The sequence goes on from NC_142064.1 coordinate 52,370,859, forward strand.
AAGTCACCAGCAATTTTTATAATGCATTATGTGCTTCCCAATGTAATCTCCCAGCTTCTGGCTTTCACTGAGGATTTGGAAGCAAATCACTTTAAAGGATGGGGAAGAGAAAAGCACATTTAAGTAGAACCAGTGTGCATGCCATTCTGAAGATCCCATCTGACAATAGCAGAACTAAAAAAAAAAAAAATCACACTAAGCAGAAGAGAAATAAGCATTTCTCAATATATTTTCATATTCATTGGAGCGAACAATACATTATATGTCCTTAAAGTTCTGTGATAACTGAAGAACAACATAGGTAAAGAATAATTGGGGATACTCTAGGAATTATGGGCAAAACATTTGCCATGCCCTCTGCTGTTCTTGAAAACATCAGACATGACCACTGATTATAAATTTTTAGCAAGCCAGGGATATAAAATCTGCTGCAACCTGTATCTTCCATAAACTACATTCAGTGGGCATAGGTGATGTACTCATCCATAGTATTGGGCTACAGGAAATTCTCAAGAACTGTTTAAGCTTAGGGGAGTAGCAAACAGCATTCCAGTAACACTACTTTAGATGCTGTCCAAATCTAATAAATGGGGCAGAACACAATAATTTCCATACTGAAATAAGGCAGGTTTGCTAATTTCAAGCTTAATTATTCCCTTGAGAAAACTATTTTAGAATAAAGATAGCAATTGATTCCCAGTTCATACATCTGAAACATTTAAATAGGAAGCATAAATCACCAGCAAAACCTTTGCCCATGTACCATTTTGCCCCCTGAAATATTCCTAAATTTCCTTCCGGCATTCCTCACCTCACATAATTAAAACTCATATGAAGAATGAGGACTTTTGCACACAAAACTTTCATTGCAATTTTTCCCTTTTCTTTCTTTCAAAAGCTACACATTTCCTGAAGGATAATTTGTTTCGGTACAAGATGGTAGATGATCATGAAGCAAGAATGAAGACAGCAGAGCCATAACTGAGGAGTGGGGGCTTTTTCTTTTCTTTTCTTTTCTTTTCTTTTTTTTTCTTTTCTTTTCTTATCTTCTTTACAAGATTATTATTTATTATTATTAATTTGTTAGATATTTTTATTAGCATATTGTTTTGTTAGCATATCTAGCCTTTCCACCAGAATGTCAAGGCACCACACAAGTTACTCTCTCTGTTATTATGATCCATCACTACATTTGAGAGCAGATGAAGTGCTGAAGAAAATTAAACTGAAAGTTATATGAGCTCTCAATCACAGGGTGACACATGTTGCTGCATAATCTGGAAATTAAATTAATGAGTTAGACAGTTGATTCTTGTAAGAATTAACACTCTGCATTTTCTTAGTCATCTGAAAAGAAAAGAAAGCAATGAAATTAATAGGATGTTCCAACATAGTCCTGTTTTCCTTCACATGGTAAAAGAGAAAACATTCAAACTAGGTAATTCTGGTATTAATAACAATCATCATATGAGCAAGATATACAAGAAGGCATTATTTTTACCAATTTATTCTGGACAAACATTAATCTGGTGTTTTGTATGAGAAGTTTAGGGTCACAGATATTACATAAAACTATGAAATTCAGTTCAGTTAAAGATATGACAGTCATATAAAATGAGGGTTTGTCTAATGGAAGACCTTCAACAAACCATAAATGTAGTTCTTAAAGTTCAACATAACAACCCCTAAAAATTCCTTTATTTATGAAAGGCTGAACTGTAAGTTAATTGTTCAGAAAACCCAAATCTGAAAGATCAATGGGAAAATGTGTTCATTATATATAATCCAATCATTTAGAAAATGGGCTTGAAAACAATATTGACTTTTCTCCTTGCCTGAATCAATAAAGACTCTGTAGAAGGGCTATTTTCAAGATTTTATTGAAAACAACGACTTTGTTGTATGGGTACTTTTAGATGAAACATTTCTATGCAACACATTATTCATTAGGGCTGTTTTTTTAAAAAAATCAAGGCTCAAACGAGAATTGGTGTTGAGTTTGACTGCAATGATTATCTGTTAGGTCAAAAAGCAAGATCCTCACATTTAGTTTTCTGATCACAAAGGATCTCAACTGTAAGAGTCACCTTAAAAATTGGATGCAAAAGGCAATAAGTGCATGGAAAACTATGATCACTAACTAAGATATAGTCATCTTAATAGATGTGGAATTACAAGTTTATCCCCTTTGTCTATGTCAGTTTTTGCATGCATAAAACTATGCTGGGGAGAAACTTTATAAAAGGAATAAAAGGGTTTTTTTAAGACTGAACTTCAAGATGTTCTATTTGATCTGCTTATTGAAGTTTGTCATTTATCGTGAGGTGAAGCAGAGGAGAAAGAAAATTATCACAGAGGACAAACTAAATGCTCAAAATTCTGTAGCATTGACTCTACCTTCATTATAACAAGGCCTAAGGCTTAGGAAGCAGGGTTTAGCTAATTTTTCTCTTCCCAGACAAATCATGGACTGTGAAGTTTTATCATAATGAATATTAAAATAGCTTGAGTTGCTAGTTTTATAAGAGGCCAATATCAAAGGATCTCAGGGGTTGAATATCCTTTTAAGGGAGAAGATGTGATGTTACAAAGACCATATGAGTAAAGTGGATTGATCTCTTGGCCCTTTCCCCTAAACTATTTATTAAGGCTAACAATAAGTCTTTCACAAAAATTGGCATACTGTAGGATGCTTGAAATGTCATTATTTTGAAAAACGTTCTAAGTTCCACTGGAACTCTCTTTCCTTGTATTGTCCCACTAGCACAGCCTCATCTAATTTGCTAATTTGTGTGCCTTTTTTTTAAATCAGAATGTCATTTCATCTTATTGCTATAGCTACAATGACGAACTTGAAAATAGCAGGCTAGCTACATGGCTAGGATTCATTCATATGCAAAGCTCTGTGCTCAAATACAGTCTCTTGTTCAAAGGACAATTAGAAGTTTGATCTTTGAAAGCATAACCTTCTGACACCTTCTGACATATATATATATATATAAGTTAAAATCTCAGGTGTTTTCCTGTGTCATTAAAAGTCTGTTAATTGAAATACTTAAAATCCTGGCTAAAATCCCAGCTTAAAATCCTCCAGAATCCCAACAAAACACTTTGTAAGGTCTTTTGAGACTCTGGCTAAAATCCTAACCAACACTTTAAAAGTTTTCTTTTTGGCAACGTTTCGACAAGCTCTCTAACTTGTCATCATCGGGCCCCTATTTTCAGTTTAGAAGCTGTGGGTATGTTGCGAGATTGGAGTTGTCGCTTTTCTATGTTCGCTGCTGCTGATATGTGCTGGTTAGCCTGCAACTCTGTGTCCTGATTGGAGGGCAGCAGTTTTTTCTCCTGTTTCATTATCCTAGTTGCAGCTACCTGGACCTACCACCTCCACCACCTACCTGGAAAAAAACCAAAATAAATCCAAAATAAAAGCCTCTCCCATCAGTGAAGAATCCAGGAAAGAATCATCCCCAGAGAGAAATCATCCAGATGCCCCAAGCTCTATGGGCTCCCCAAGATACACAAAGAAGGAACACCACTCAGACCCATAGTCAGCTCCATAGGCTCACCTCTACAGAATCTTGCCAAATTTCTTGCTAAACAACTTGAACCCTACTCAGAATCCATCACCTCACACATACAAAACTCATTCCACTTCATAGAAACAATAAAGAAACAAAACCTATAACCCAGCGACCTACTCGTGAGCTTCGATGTCATATCCCTCTTCACCCAAATACCTATTAAAGAAGCCTTGACAGCTATCCAAAACAAATACAACCCTCCTAAGCACATCCTAGATCTGACCAACCACTGCCTAACCAACACATACTTCATCCACAATGGACAAAGATACAAACAGATAGAAGGAGCACCTATGGGATCACCCCTCTCACCGGTCATTGCTAACCTATACCTGGAACACTTTGAAACCAACGCTTTAGATAAATCTGAACACAAACCCAAACTCTGGCTTAGATATGTAGATGACGCTTTCGTAATTTGGCTACACGGAAAGGAAAACTGGACAACATCCTCACACATCTCAACAGCCTACACCCCAAAATACAATTTGGAATGTATTGGTATGGAAATAGAAGCTAACAACCAACTCCCCTTTCTGGACATCCTAATCTACAAAAAACCCAACGGCTCCCTAGGACACACCATCTACCGGAAAAAAACACACACCAATCGCTATTTAAATGCACAATCACATCACCACCCTGCACAGATCAACTCCATAGCCAAGACTCTCATCTCCAGAACCAAACGCCTAGCCGACAAAGACTACCTGAAAACTGAATTACACACTCTCACAAATGTATTAATCTCTAACGGATTCCAAAGAAACACAATTACCAAGCTAATCCAAAGGGAGACACCGCCCAAGAACTGAGACACAAAACAGGACAACAGCATTGCCCTCCTCCCTTACATCAAAGGCACCACAAATAAAATCAGCAAAATTATCCACAAACACAATATCAAGACAGCCTTCTTCACTGACCAAAAAATAGCCAACATCTTAAGAAACCCCAAAGACAAGATCCAGTTAGAAAACCAAGGAGTCTATGAAATACCATGCAAAATCTGCCCAGCCACATACATTGGACAAACTAATAGCAGAATAAATGCATGCATTGCAGAACACAAGAACACAATCAGAAAAGAAGAAAAAAACTTCCTCCCTTTTCCAGCACCTTAAAACAACAGGACACGAAATTGACTTTGAAGGAACCAAATTAATCTCCAAAACTGAACACTTCAACAAGAGAATAATCATGGAAGCCATCAAAATAGAGAAACACCCCCATAACATGAATAAATGCAACGATACCTCCTGCCTACTGGACATCTGGAAACTAACCCTAGTCAACAGAAGAGTCCCAGCCACGAAGATTAACACTGGACCCAAGATAACACATGACACCACCACCAATCATCCTCATCAGATTCAAACCCAAACCCATCCCATAGACGAAATACAACCACCATCCAGAAGCCAGACCATGGCGGCATCACCAGCTGCTGCACCCCCGTCCGATCCCCACATAAAGCAAACTGACACACGCCATGAACACATGGCAAGACCTCAAACTCGGAGCCAAACCAAAGCCCGGGATGTGGCATCACAGCCATCTGCTCAGGACATTACATAAAAAAACTCAGGATATCACAACACTAGAACTCAGCATATTAACACACAGCCCATTACTCAGGTCATTAAAACACAAAAGACTAATGGGCACACGTCAAGGACCTGACCCACACAGGATGTTACGAAACAGCTGACTAATCTGCAAACATCAACTCATCAAGATGTAACAACACAGGCAACCAACCTGCGCACAGCAACAAAGCCAGCACCCCACACCTCCCCACCAGTATTTATAGAGAGACGGCAGCTCCGATCATGCTTTCCTCGCACAAGCATGAAGCCGAAGACACTAGCCTGAAGATGACGAGTGGGACCTCATCGAAACATCACCAAAATACTCTCAATCTTACACGGGAAAAGATCTGAATACACCAAATCTTGCATATATACATATATATATATATATTCCACCTCATGCTGCTAAGAATAGGGACTAGTCATGACACTTATTATTTCCTCTACTGGGAGTATCACATGGATTCTTCTGATGGAATTCCAATGTAGATAAATGATAGTAATGATTTATAAAATAAAACTTCACAGCAAAGTTCTCAGAAAATACAGGGTTGTTTTTTTTTTTTAAATCCTTGAACTCAATAGACTCAAAAATAGAATTTTTGTAAAAAGTCAGGCACATGTTTATGCTTCCCATGATGGTTGTCTATCATCTCCATTAAGATATTTTGATAATGTAAAGTGTGAACTGAATGCTGTTTAGATACCTGGGACTTCAACTTTCATTAAACCAGATCCAGCATGGAGGAACAGAAAAATAAGCCAGTATATTATGGAAGAAGTCCAACACACCTGGGCAACACCAGATTTTGGAATACAGTTGTAGAAAGCCTCTACCAGTTATAGCAGACAGTATTGGATGGCATGAGACACTACAAAACAGTTTCATATATGTGAGAAGGGAATTTTTTGTTTGTTTGCAAAGCAAATACAAAATTAAAATAACCCTGTTTTATGTTTTATCTCAACCACAAATCCAGATATCTATTAATTCCAACTAGATTATAGGAAATGATGAAGTATTTTTGTAAGAATTAGTTCTAAGTTTAAAAGAAATGGAAGTGATTTGTAAATTCAATGTATCTCTAAAATGATATAGACTTGGGTACAAATATAATCAGATATGTTTACACATTTTCTACATAACACATCTAAGTTGTGTTTTCTTTTCAAATATGATTGGGCATGTGATCCCTTATATCCAATTTTTATTGAGTATTTAAGTAATTAATTAAATTATTTTTTGTGTTTTGCTCTTGAGGGTGCCATTTTCAACATCTAATGTTAGTTAATGAAAAATTGACTCCTGGCATCCCCACAAGAATTACAGATAGTCCTCGGCCTACAAAAGTTCATTTAGTGATCATTCAAAGTTAGAATGGCACTGAAAAAAGTGACATATGACCATTTTTCACACTTATAACCATTGCAGCATTCCCATGGTCATATGAACAAAATTCAGACACTTGACAACTGACTCATATTAATGACAGTTGCAATGTCTTGAGGTTATGTGATCATCTTTTGTGACCTTCTGACAAGCAAAGTCAATGGGAAAGCCAGGTTCACTTAACAACTGGGTTACTCATTTAACACATGCAGTGAGTAATGTAAAAACTGTGGCCAGAAAGGACATAAAATGAGCTGTGGTAGCACAGTGGTTACAGTGCAATACTGCAGGCTACTTCTGCTGACTGCTGACTATCTGCAATTTGGCAGTTCAAATCTCACCGACTCAAGGTTGACTCAGCCTTCCATCCTTCCGAGGTGGGTAAAATGCCGAGTTAGGAGTAATATGCTGACTCTGTAAACTGCTTAGAGAGGGCTGTAAAGCACTGTGAAGTGGTATATAAGTTTAAATGCTATTGCTATTGCCAAAATGGGGCAAAACTCACTTAACAAATGTCTCACTTAACAACAGAAATTTTGGGCTCAATTGTAGTCGTAGGTCTGTATTTCATACAAAAAATCCCAAATACTCAATTCTGAAAGAATTCTAAGCATCATATTCTAAGATACAAATGTAGGTTTTTAAGGAACAATATCAGTATTTCTATGTCAGTGTCCTGAAAGGTAAGCATTCCAAGGCACTAGGAACACATTTCTACTGGCTAATAGCAAGACAATTGTTCAAGATTTTGTCAAAGTGATGAAATGGGCATTGTGATGCCACAGCACATAAATGTGGGCCCTATATACTCTTACATCCTTGCATTGAATGCCATGACACAAGAACAAAAGATGCAGAGCTGGCATTGGAACACTGCAGTATGCATCCCACCATTACCCCACCAGACACCTGTGCACCTGTTCTTTTTTCAGTTCTGCCAAGGCAATTTCCATTAAGAGACTGTAGATCAGTCAGGCATACATAAATATGATTTCTCTCTTGCCATGTGTGGAATACCTGCATCATTCAGTCAGCATTTTTTGTGGTAAATTTACAATAAGACATGGTATTACAGTGTTGTGATTTTTGTATAATAAGCCAATTTACCGTAGTTTATAAATGGTAAATTTAGAAAAGATGTAGATGCTTGCCAGACTCATATTGTTTTGTTACTGCTAATTAAAGCGAGTGGAACTTGATTAGTCATATGGGATAAGTAAAGATAGCAATTTGGATGTTGGTTATTCAGTATCATATAGTAGAACTTTTGAATATGGTATGGAGGAAGGAAGTATCTTTGACTGGAATAAATTTTACAAGCTGAAGTCTTTTAACAGACTTTCTTATATGGTATGTGATGAAAATTCTTAGAATGGTCTTGGAGGGCCACAGAAGAGAATTAAGTTACAAAGAACATACTGTAGCTTTATTGGATGTCTGATTTAGACACTGACTTATGGCACCTTATTGGGCAGGATAGTTATGATGTCTTGGCAGGAAAGTTCCAAAATCCTGTTGGTTACAACCTAGGAATAGGGATGTGATTATAAGGAGATATTTCTGCCCATCTTTTCCTCCTTTGCTGGACATTCTTGTTATTAATTTCTCTCCTTTCAAGAAATTGGGTTGAAATAATTTAGATTGCTCAAAGCCTGGTCTAAATCCTTTCATAAGCTGAAGATAAGAAAAATAGTTAGGGGTTTGTAGCTAAACCATATGATTAAAAAAATATATATGAGGAACTAGGTATGTCTCATCTAATGTAGAGAAGGATTAAGGTGTTGATATGTTAGCAGTCTTCCAATAATTGAATTGACAGGCTGTCACAGAGAAGAGAGGGTCCATTTATTCTCCAAACACCTGAGGGCAGGACAAGAAGCAATGGATGGAAACTAATCAAGGAGAGAAGCAGCCTAGAACTAAGAAGAAATTTCCTGACAGTTAGAATAATTAATCTGTGGAATGGCTTATTCTGGCAGTTGTGATTACTCTATTACTGGACATCTTCAAAAAGAGACTGAAAAGCCATTTGTCTGGAATGGTATAGGGTTTCCTGCTTGAGTAGGGGGTTGGACTAGAAGACTTCCAAAGTCACCTCCAACCCTATTATTCAATGTTTTATGTTTGTGTGGGTTTGTGAACATTCACTTTCCATTGTAACCCTTTTATCCATCTCTTCCTATCTGAGTTGGTGCCCTTCGGAAAGTCTTGCATTGATGATCAGAAGATTTTTTTTCTGCCAACATTAACGCTTCCCTTCCAAACTTAAAACTTGTGCTTGTACCTTTCAAGGATTGTAGCCTAAATGAGAAATTAATTAAATGTTTTAATTTTGTAGGTATGTATATTTGTGCTACTCTAGAAAACTCTAGCAAGGCAAGCAGAGAATTTGATATATATTTGAATAATTTATAACAAATCAGATTATATCTGAAATTAATTTTGTATAAGTATGTGAGAAGATCTATTAAAATATACATACAATTTCTTCCCAAACATTAAATGGCAATTCTAACATTAAATGGCAAGTAAAAATCTTGAATAAGCTTGCTCAGCTAATGGGAATGCAAAACAGATGCTAGATATCAATGGAAGGTTATGTGAGCTGTTCAGATACAAATGACTTTTTACTATCCTTTTGCATTGACTAAGTGGGCACATATGTATACTGAAAAAAGGACTTGAAACGAGCAGTTTACTCTTCTTCAATATCCTTGTGCTCTGATAGTGTATTGTAAAGTGCCATAAATGAATGTGAGAGTTTGACCTATTGATTTATGTACATTAATCAGGAAACCAGTTAAAATCATTTGATTTGGCTCCTATGTTCCCTTGAGTGAAATGCTTTTTGCTGCATGTTTTTCCTGTGTAAAGCTAGAAAAAAGCAATTTTCTGGGCTCCATCTGCTTTGAAGAATACTCTTCCAAACAGCTTGGGATGAAACATTGAGAGCTGCACAAAGAAGAAGGATTCAGTTGAAATTGCCCCCACAATTCCTCTCCCAGCAGGGACTTGTGCTGGACTGGAGTCTTTTCTATTTGCAAAAAGCAATGAAGGATTCAGTTCACAAGACACTATGACCTTCCCCTTCATTTGTACTACAGAAAATGCATGTGGTGCAATCTTCTGTAGCAAGCATAAAAGAACTGTCCTGTGCATTCATGATGGTCTAATTCAGACCTTCTTCTCAAGATATATACAGACACCAATTGTGGTTCAGATCAGAAATTATTGGTGGCTAAGATCCGAGTCAAATTATGCAACATCAAAAACAGTGCTACCAAAGAAGTTTGACAGTACCAAAATCATTTCCACATAACAATTGAGTGAAAAATAAGTTTGAATTGTTGGACACTGCTGAGCAAATGCCCCCCAAACTGTGGCAAGAAATTCAATTGATCAAATAGTAGTTGAAGACATACTGTACCATATGTGAAGCCAGAGAAAAAATGCAAGTAAGTCACAGATGTAACTATCAGAATAGCTGTGGGAAGAAAAGCAGTCAAAGCAGCAAATGGCAGGAAGCAAGGAAATTGAACATAGAGTTCCAAAGAACAGCAAGGAAAAACAACAAAATTTACTGGGACTAGTATTGCAAGCATATAGAAAAAGACTGCATAAAGGCCACAACAGGAATACAATTGTGCAAATTAAAAGGACTCAAACATCATTTATTGCTCATAGAAGCTTTATCAAAAGCAAGCAAGGGAAAGAACTGTCTGTCCAATAATGTATCAAGAACAAAAGGCACTAATACACAGAAGAAGGCCCCAGCTTCCTCAAGACGATGAGAAAAGAGAAGCAGAAATAGAACCAGTCATCCTTCAGGATGAAGTTTTGTGGGCAATGTGCCAACTGCCAAACTACAAGACCCCAGGTGTTGATACTATCCCTATAAAATTGCTGAGGCCTCTACCACCCAGAACCATCACCGCCTTGTGCTTGACAAATTGGAAAATGACACATCACAGGATTGGAAATACTCAGTATTTACTCTATAGCTAAAAAAAGATAACCATTGTTCCAGTTATGGCACAATTGCCCTCATTTTTCATTCCTCATGCCCAAATTTCCTTAAATTTGTACATTGTTTGGTGCCAACCATCAAAGGGAATTATCAAATGTTTAAGCTGTCTTCAGAAGGGGTCATGGCACTCATGACCATGTTGCAAACCTATGGTGGATCATGGAAATTTCTCAAGAATATCAAAAGAGTATCTACATCTGCTTTATTGAATACAAGAAAACTTTTGTCGATTATAACAAGCTGTGAAGAGCCCTAGAAAATCTGGGGATGCCAACACATCTGGTCAATTTAGTGCAGTTGCACTAAATTATTAAACATTAGGAACCCATTGTGTGTCTACCATATAGAAACTTTGATTAGAAGAGATATACAGTACTTCAGTTTTCCTATAAGGAATAGAGAGATTAAGAAGCACTGTTATAATAGTGACAGTTAAAGACATTTTTTTCCTCATTTGTTCTCTCAGCTATTGAAGCAAAAATATTTCAGTGTGAAAACAGCTGAACATTTCTTAGTTTGCTGTAGTTCTTAGTTTAGGGAAAAAACCTTAATATGTGTTGGAACTGAGTGAAACTATAGCACAATTGAAATCATTGCCTGCATTTCACTAATTTTGTACTGTTCAATATTGCTGTTTAAAAGTATTTCTATTCTTCTGAATACTGGAACTAATGATGTAATTTGTTTTTTTCTATATTATTGAGCATGAAAGACTATTGAGCACTAAACTAGAATGAAGATTTGTGAAGATATTTGCATAGCATAATCAGTTTGGAATAAACCACATATCTTCTTAGTTCCTGTGTGAAATTAGTTTCTTTGATTAAACGGTCCTAAATTTCTTTTATTCAGCAATGTTTTAAAGTAAATACTGTTATTTTAACAAACCTTAAGCACTCATTTTCTATGCTGAAAGAAGCATACCAAGCACAAAATGAAAAATTGATTTTAAGTCCATTTCTATCTTTAGAGTTATACTTTCTTAAATAACTTTATTTTCAAATTATGTCTGCTGGACAGATAATTTCACAGCTAAACTCTTTATAGTATATTATGCCATGGTAAACTGCACTGGAAAGGATGCTGTAGTTTCTTCTAAACTAGACATTTTGCAAGGAAGTATATATGTTCTGGGCTGAATGACAGCTTTGGTTCTGCAGCTATTGCTGTCCATTTAGTCATTGGTTTTTAGGAGTGAATCATATGGGAAGAAAGCTGGCATTGTGTTCCTTTCAGCAAGTTTGTGGGTGCTGTTAATTTTGCAACAATGGAATAGAGCAGAAGATCTAGCACTCTGACTGAACAAAAGCCTATATTACCATTCTTAATCAGCCTTGTTATGTACACATAAGATTGGAAAGAGATTCTGCCAATCATTGTTAATTGTCTTACTGGGATATAAGGAGCACTGGTCTGGTTCTGTATAAGCCAGCTCCTTTTATTCTTATGATCTTACCTGGTAAAGCAATACTTGCAGCTTGAAGACCGAAACAGAGAAATTGTGAAACAGAGAAATCCTGAAACATAGTGTGGTCTTACTTTGGCATGTTAGAATGATCCTTTTGGCTGCTCTGGAAGAAAAACACAGGCTGATCCTATGTTCACAATGTTTATTACGAATGAAGGCGAACACATTCTGGTGACAAAATTCCCTGAGGATAGGCTCCAGCATGGGTCTAAAAGCTCAGAGAACGAAACGTCTGGTCCCAGTGACCTATCCAGATTGGATCCTGCAACGCTTATTCCTCTGTCACTATGGACCCTTTTGCTTTAGTCCACATTCTATAGAGCTATTTAAAACAGTTTCTTCTCCCCACTCTTTATAAAGCCAATAGGTTGAACATATCAATCATATATTTGTCAGATAGTAGTCTTTTCATTACATATAAGATTGTTGTGTTTTATGCTTCAGCGTATGAAATTGACTGGGAACTTACCATTACTGAATGGGTCAAGCAGATACAGATCATACTCAGGTATTATATAGGTACGCTTATTCTTTTTTTTTTCATTTTTACTTTTATTACTTTCCATACATTATTATGTATAAAATTTGTAGTAGACTATATTATAGCATACACCAGTATTTCTCACCCTTAGTAACTTGAAGAAGTGCAGATGTCTACTTCCAGAATCCCCATGCCTACGTAATCTTAATATTAACTATAATTTTACTATTTATAGTAATTGTATATTGTACAATTGTATTTTGGGGACAGTAATTCTATTTTTAAAATTATTTTCCATAATTTATAGACTGAATAGTTCATACTAGAATGTTTGTAAATTTATTGTTGTAATATAAGACCTCCTAGTAAACAACTCCTGCTGTATTTATTGATACAATCAAGTAAATTGAATTCAACCAATGTGTCAAATTAGTTTCACAACAAATCCAAAGATGTATCAAAGGGCTAAATTAGGTAAATTGCCAAATAAATAATGTTTGTTTATATATGTAGATCATGAGTGATGGCAGGCCTAAACATCAATGTTGATAGTGTACAAAACAGATTCCTGATGTCTTGATGGAAATGAACCCCTCTCTATATATTTAAAAAGTCTGTGTACGTTCAGTTCTCTCTCTCTCTATGTAAGTGTGTGTGTGTGTGTGTTTTGTGTTTGTGTGTGAAACAGAGAGAGGGGATATATGAACGTGATTTTCATCAGATAGCATGGGCAAAATAGCTAAATTCATTCATTGACATCCCTCTATGTAGGATTTGCATTAATAATAGTTCATTTACCAGTAATTGCTTATTTCAGCAAATGGAAAAATATCAAGTACAGAGGGAAAGAAATCTCACTGAAATGTATTGTAAAACATTAGGAAAGTATCTCTACAAAAGTACTCAAAATCATTTTAGCAATTTTAATTCTTTTAAAAGTTTCCTAAACATTCCACTGGAAATGTCTGGATTTTCATATGTAAATTTGCAAATAAACCATTCAAGTGTTTTGATTGGAATACCAATATTGTCTGCCTTTTAAATCCAATAAAACAGACACAACATTGTTTTTTAAAATACTTTTTACTCCAGTACTATGCCAATAATACTGTATATTTGCTTTGATAAAACAATCTTGAATTTGTGAGCCTCTCTTACATTTGCTTAGTTAGACAGCTTCATCATCACCACAATTTACCAAACCCAATGAAGACATTTAGAGAGTAATAGTGCATTATCATTCCTATTCATGCTAATGGAAACTTTTTGTTTATGCTAAAATGATGCTGGATGAGAGCTTAACTAGACAAAATATGCACTTCATGAGGAAAAGCAGATTAGAGAGGCTGCGGTTAGTAAAGTAGCAGTCATCCTCCCCTCACCCCCATAGCTGCCCCAAGTTTTACCACTTAAATATATCTCAAGCTGTTGCCTCTTTTGCTCAGCTGAAAAAGAGGGCAACCTAGCAGAATAATCACAAAACATAGCAGATTATGTCCCAAATTGTTTCACAAGAGTCAGGGGGATAAAGTAATGCACTATGTCCGTGATGATGAACCTGTGGCCCGGGTGCCACAGGTGGCACGTGGAGCCATATTGGTGGGCATGCGGGCTCAGCTTCGGCATGCATGCTTGCGCCGGCCAGCTGATTTTTGGGCCTTCTGGGCCCACCAGAAGTCAGGGAACACACTGTTTCTGGTCTCCGGAGGGCCTCTGGGAAGATGGGGAGGCTGTTTTCACCCTCCCCAGGCTCCTAGAAAGGCTCTGGAGCCTGGAGAGAGTGAAAAACAGGCCTACCAGGCCCATCGTGTCATCACGTGCCAAAAGTAGGGGGAGCATGGGGGAGCGGGGCACATATTTATTTATTTTATTTATTTTATTTTATTAGATTTCTATACCACCCTACTCCCGAAGGACTCAGGGCGGTGCACAGCCAAACAATAAAAACACATACAATACAAAATTTAAAAATAGAATAAAATCAAATTAAATAATTTTGGCCCCGACAAATTTAAAACCCCAAACTTTTAAAACCAATTTAAAATTGAATATATAAAATACTAAAAGATATTTAAAATTTTAAAAATCTTTTATAAAAGAGGGGGAAAATTAGGCCAGCCCGGCCTGGTGAAATAGTAAGGTCTTTAAGGCGCGGCGGAAGGTGCGCAGATCCGGGATCCTCCGTATCTCTGGGGGGAGCTCGTTCCAGATAGTAGGTGCCCCCACAGAGAAGGCTCTCCCCCTGGGGGCCGCCAGTCAGCATTGTTTGGCTGACGGCACCCGGAGGAGCCCCTCTCTATGGGAGCGTACCGGCCGGTGGGAGGCTATTGGTGGTAGTAGGCGGTCCCGCAAGTACCCGGGTCCTAAGCCATGGAGCGCTTTAAAGGTGGTAATAGAATTATGGATGTGGGCACGCATGCGTGTGTCCCCACTGTGCTCCCCCTGCTTTTGGCATGCAATGGCAAAAAGGTTAGCCATCACTGCACTAGGTCTTAGCTTTACTTTACTCAAGTGGACAGAATCCTGAAAGTAGAGGAAGGGAAGTGAGAAATTCTCTGAAAAAAAGCAGGGAATGGGAATAGAGAACCGAAATGAACAAACCAACAGAAGTAGAAGAGATAGTGTGAACCTCTGCAAAGAAGTAAAAAATGAGAATGACCCCCCCACCAAAAAAAGGCCAAGGATTAATATATAGAGTAAATATCACTTTAGACCAGTGGTGAAATCCAAATTTTTTTACTACCGGTCCTGTGGGCATGGCTTGGTGGGTGTGGTGTGGCTTGATGGACATGGCTTGATAGGTGTGGCAGGAGAAGGATACTGCAAAATCTCCATTCCCACCCCACTCCAGGGGAAGGATACTGCAAAATCCCCATTCCCTCCCCATTCCTGGGAGAAGGATATTGAAAAATCTCCATTACCACCCCACTCTGGGGCCAGCCAGAGGTGGTATTTGCCAGTTTTCCAAACTGCTCAACATTTCTGCTATTGGTTCTCTGAACTGCTCAAAATTTCCGCTACCGGTTCTCCAGAACCTGTCAGAAGCTGCTGGATTTCACCCCTGCTTTAGACCTTTGTGAAGCTCTACTTGGGGGAGGGAAAGGCACTCCAAGTCAGGCATTTTCCACAGATTTTTCTTCTTCTTAAACCCACCTAGAAGTTCCTTGAAAATATCCAGAGAAGGGGCCATTTGTTTGCAGGAAGAATTATGTAGTACTAGCAAGTCTGACTTTTATAAGGACGAATGGGAGAAGGAAAATTATCTGGGGATGCTATGTGTGGTCTGTTATAGAATGTAGCTCTTTATGTGAGTATGTTGCCTGGTCTTAGCAATATTGTACAGTTTTAACAAAACAACCTATATAATCAGTGTTAAAATATTTTCCATCAATACAATTTAACACATTGTAAAGCCTGATTGGAAGAAGGTGAACTGGAAGCTTTGCTTGTTGCAGTTTCAGTGGAAAGGATGTAAGCAGAGATGAACCTCACAAGAAGTGCAGCAGCTGGAAAAACACTGCTGAGAATTATACAGACCTGGGACTGTGTAAGAGAAGTACAGGTCACAAAGATTGATTGGTGGCTTGGGAGAATTACAGTCAGGCAAAGAGAGCCAAGCAAGACTCAGCTTTAGCCCAAATGATGTTCACATAGAACCTATAAAAGAAAATCATTTGTTCTGCTCTAACAAAAATTATTTTTAATGCTATTAAAAATAACCTGTGCAGTATGGAGTTTGGGAAAATGAGAATTTGAGTGACAAGGAAGAAACTTTATTAAATTCTTGTAGCTGACCGATAGCAAAATTCATCTAAAATGCTTTACTTTGCAATGAAATGTACAAGCATAATTCTGTTAAAGAAGAATTGTTAAGTATCACGAGAAGAATGGTTGTAAGTTAATTTCTCAAGACGTCAAAGTTATTGATGTTGATGATTTTGAGTTGATTGTTTGTGAAACAAGAAACAAATATACACAGAAACAAATATCATTAAATGAACTGTTAGTTTTAATCTACATTATTCAGTGGATGCTATTTTACTAAGTTATATAAAAAGACTTCGGCTTAAGGCATAGATAAAAACTACATAGAAAAAATATACAATGATGCCTAATGATGCCATGGCATTTGCATTAAATGGCATATAAGTATAGCTTTTGAAAGAAGTACTAGAAGCTACCTATATTGAATTTAATAATTGCTAAGGTCTATACAAACATATTTTAAATTTGTTTTTTTAAAACAACTACATCTCTTTGAATTTGTGTTTCTTCATGAATCCAAGTTTCCATAAATTACACAGAGAAACTAGGAACATAATTATTCAATTGAAGAAATTGTAAGAGGCTTTTTGTGTATGTTAAATTGCATCATATACAGTATATAGTTACTAAGTCAACACTGTCAGCAATTACCCTGTTTTCCCCAAAATAAGACATCCCCTGATAATAAGCCCAATCGGACTTTTGAGCGCATGGCAATAAGGCCAAGCGCTTATTTCAGGGTTCAAAAAAAAAAAAAAAAGACAGGGTCTTATTTTTGGAGAAACACGGTTATCTTGCTTGATTCTAACTTTATTCCTTGCTTTGACTTTGCCCTCCCTTACCATCTTACAGCATTTAACAGATTGTCCCAAAATTTGCATGGTCCTCAACAGGGGAAAAGCAGGTTTCCTATGTTTACTTTAATACCTGGAAAAAATAATAACCACTTTTCTTAAGGGAGAAAAGAAAGTGGGCCTTGTCAATATATGAATGACCTTCCATCTCTAATTGTTTATAGCTTCTATTATTGTATATAGATATATTAGATAAACACTAATGATATTTATCCCAGTGCTAGGGGGTGTCAAATTTTTCAACTTTCAATTTCCAAACATTAGACGTGCTGAAAACTTGTGACATGCCTTGGAGACAGTCAAAGTATTTGGTTACTTTAATATAATGTAGATGTGCTTGGTAAATAACTACATAAATATCATAGCTTTTTAACGTTTTGTTTGTTCCAGGGTAATGATATAGGATCCAATCTGGGTCAGTCAGCAGGACTAGAGGTTTAATCATCTGACCTTTCAAACTCGTGCTGGAGCCCATCTTCAGAGCAAGTTCCCTGAAGATGGGCTCCAGCATGAGTCCAAAAGCTCGGATGACTAAACCTCCCAGTACTGACCCAGATTTATCCTGCAATATTAGACAATCCTTTATATTTATTGGTTACTCCTCCCCTAGATTTAATATTAGTTTCAGCTGTTTTATGGCTTGGGGTGTATGTTCTTAGCTTTTTAAGTTGTATGTTCTTAAGTTGTTTTCTACTTTTTCTGTTGTGTATAGTTTCACAAATTTTCAAATTTAATGTTTATGCTTCCAGCACACTCTGCTTTCGTTTTGCCCTATTGCAGTTTTAGCCTTGACTTATTATACTAGTTTTGGACTATACCAATAAAACAATAATGACATATAATGCATAACAGAAAGATAGTAACTTTCTCATTTCCATGGGATGTAGGGTGGGGCAGATTCCTCCAAGTTTACCTAACTGAGAACAGTGAAATTTTCTCAACATGGCATTTCCATTTCTAAGCCAGACACACCAGAAGGCTGATTAATGTGCCAACATCTGTTTCCCATTTTTATTAATCTTTTATTTCTTATTGAAAGTGGCTTTTACTTATATGGTGTTTTTAGACTCCTTTTAGGGTTTCTTTTAGTGATTGTTTTGAAATTGACTTTAGAAAGGTCGAGGGTACTGGTGTTCTTTTCTCTATTATACATATTTAGTAGTTCTTTCTCTGCTTCTGTTTTAGGATTTAAAAATGAGAAAAGTTATTTTAGTTTTGGTTTTAGGATTAAACTGAAATGTGGAAAGCCAGGGAGACTGCAAACCATTGACAGATGATGGTACAATGAAAGACAGGAAATAACCCACTGTCTCTAAATTGCTTGCCACTGTTGTCAAATGCAACCTCATGCCTGAGGAATTTTGCAGTTATTTTAAAAAAGATAAAAAGAATGTCTTCTTAATCAAAAGAAAAGATTAAAAAACAAAAAGGCCTCTGTCAGTATTGAATAACCAAAAGCCATTTAGCATAACGTATAAGCTAAATTATAAGCATAACTTATTGAGACATCAGGTAGACTAGGCCTTGTGACAGTGGTCTTTTATTAAAGACAGATCAAAGCATGTGACATGAATGTGTCTAGAAATTTGCTCCTTTTTCAGTGAAACCTGATACCACCCTGCTAATTGCTCAATAGATGCACAGTCATATATTAAATGCTTTTCTTTTACATGATCTTTTATCTTATTTTTTTTTAAAAAGAATAATATGATATCTCAGTTCAAATAAAATCAAGAATAGCTGCAGTGTAAATTAAAAAAAAAAGAAGTCAAGATTGCAGTTGCAACTCCATGACCGAAACTCTACTCCCTTTTTTATCACATGTTGCTTGTGCAACACACATGAAAACTTGGCTTCAATTACTTTGGTGCAGCTTCCATTTTGATTTTTTAGATACTTATCTCCTCTATGCACAAGAAATGAACTTTTTTTAAAAAAAGAAAGAAAGAACACCCTCCGACATTTTTTTTAGTTATAATATATTCCTTAGGTAACCACTGAAGTCTCGTATCAATCGTGCTCCTGTAATGTATTTATTTCTCCTTTAGAACAGAAAAACTGAGAAGAGTTTAACCCTCTCTTTGTCAGTCCTAAACCATCAGCTTTGTTTCTTATTTTTTAAAAAAAGGCTGTGCAGGAAATCAATTCACAAGGTCGGGATGAAATAACCTGAAGATGCTGCATTGCTTCAGCACTTTGTAATGTGCGTTACTGAACGCATCAGTGAAACATCCATTTGTCCAAACTGAAGAGTCAGGAGAGAATGAAAATAAATCCCATAAATAAGAGTTTGATAGACAGGATCAAAAATATTGCTGAAACAGCATTTTGCAAGGTAGTTTAGGAGATGACGAATTTGAAGCTGCTTATATTTGCAATAAATGTGTATATGCTTAACTGCTGCTTGGCCCACATGTTATAAATATGTGTTTACTGCTGTCATTATGGACTGGCAAGGTCATACAAAACATGTTGGTTTTGTTTAAGAAATACCCTTATTTCTTCTGACGAAGAAATCTGGCACAGTAAAGTAAATTAAAAATATATGGCATATCTATATGAAAAGTAATGAGTAATGAGTTTTGATTGACCGGGCATAAATGAAGATAATCATGGCAGACTCGTTATAAACCTTTTGATGGTACAATTAACTTGACAGTTAAGGGGCATGGAATATGGGCATGAATTTCAAATGTTGTAATACAGTAATGAAGAAAAGCTGAACTGCTTTAATTTTAGAGGAATTTGTGGAACAGTGTACCAATGCATGTTTACATATCTAGATTACGCTTCCCCCCCCCAAGTGTTCTTTAAAAAGGAAAACAAATTATGGTAGAATGTGAGGAATTAATCTGGGGAAAGTGTTTGAAGAAGGTGGGTCTCTTTCTTTTTTTAATCTGCTGGAAAACAACTAAATGGAGATTTACATCTTTCCCACCACTGGTATATGGTGGGTAGATATCACATACACTAAGGCTGGTATGAATCTAGTCATTGTGATTTTTAAACGACAGTTTATGGATTAGTTTGCTGTAGGGATCCAACCACGTGTGGTTTATTCCTCCAGCTACAAAATTGCAATGTTTCTGTGGCATGTGGCAATAAGTGGTTTCCCTCTCTCCTCTTTTAAAGTCCTGTCTGGGGGGAAAGAAAAAGAATTCATGTCTACTAATTATAAGTCACCAACTCTTGTCATTATATAAATGCATCTCTGCAATTGGAAAAATCAAACAAAGATTAATTTCTATTGAAAAAAGGAACTTCCCCAGTGTAAACACTTCTTTGCTCTTATCTGCTATTTTGAAAAGTGGAGTAGAAATAAATAATCAAACATGCCCTCAAAAAAACTACTGTACCGCAGTAGACTTTTCCAATTGGCCTTCATTTCTTATTCTTAGATGCCTGAGGAAATCAGAGAGTTTTATCTGGAATTGTGTCATTAAAGAATTAATATTACAGTACCTTGCTTCATCTTGACAGGATAGTATCCTTTTCACATGCTATAATTGAGGCATGATAGAATGGTATGTATTCCCAAACTAAAAACAAGTGTATTCTAAAATTATAGAATCAAAGAATTGGAAAAGGGCAGTTGGCCTCTAAAACCAATCACTTCTTAGAAGGGAGGAAAAGAGAGAGAGAGAAGAAAGGGAAAAGGAGAGGAAGAAAGGGAGGGGAAATAAGAGTTGGAGAGAGGGTTAGAAAGAGAGGAAGAGGAGAGGAGTGGGGGAAAGGAAGGGGAAGGAGAGGAGGAAAGAAGAAAGTTGAAAAGAATAGAAGAAGGGAGGGAAGGGTAAGAGGGGAGAAGGAGAATGTCAGATGTAAATGCCTTATTCCCTAATGTGTAAATAATGTATATATGGGATATCAGGGGTTAACTTATTCTTTGTTTCTTAATGTATTCATAATTCACCACTCCTACTCTTGGCTCCACCCTTTGTATATATAAGGAGCCACCTTCGCCATTTTCCTTGCTTCTATCTGTGAATATTCAGTGAATATAGAATGCCTACTATAATTAAAGAGAAATATATTTGAATCTCTAACTCTAAATATTATTATTGAGTCTGATCCTAAAAATATTGCAACAGAGAAGAATGGTTGTTGTGGAAGAAGGGAGATATGGAATGGTAGAAGAGCAACTCCAAAAATATTTTAAAGTTTTAGGATGAAGAATGAACCAATATGGAAACCAAAAGATAATATGTGTGATAAGAATTTGTAAAAGAGATTGTACATTTATATATGTTTTATGAGAAATAAAAATAAAAACTTTTATAAAAAAAATAAAACCAATCACCTCTTCAGTGAACAGAAGTATAGATAACTGATTCCACTGTTGAACTGGAATAAATTCTTTTTACTATTAAAAAGGTTTCCATAACATTCGATGAGAGTGTTTTCTCCTGTAATTTAAAATCATTCTGTTTCCTATACTATGGATGAGTACTTGAATATCTTGTTTCTGGTGCCTGGCTATAGGCTTTGCTTACAATCTTTTTCTCTCACACACCAGTTAACATAGAAACTTGCAACTATGGTTATAACTACTGGAAAAAGCATGTGGTGGTGATGGAACTTTAACTGCCTTCAAGAGCTCTTTAAATGCAGTTGTGGAATTGAGACTTTGTAATCAGGAAGCTTCTTTCACAGTAACTGAATATAGATCGTGTCCAAATCAATAAAGGAGAATATTTGTAGAACAGCGTTGAAACAAGGTCCCTGGTGCTGTCTGACCATAGTTGTTTTTATGCAGACATTCATTATCCAAACCAGGTAACATCACTTCTAATAAGGAGTGGGGTTTATATTCAAGTGGCTTGCCCTGTCAGTGCTTGAGAGAGTAATCTTGGAAGTTCTTTGGTTGGGGTGTTCACTATCAGCTTGTTTGGTAGTTCCTTGACGAGGGATTGTTCCTTGACAACGATTGTTTGCTTCTTGACTGATAGACTGATATTAATCTTAGAGGTAATCTGTGTTCATCTGGGTGTTGGTGAGAATATGTTTTTTTTTCTGTGTTGTTCCCTTTTTGGCTTGTTGAATCAACAATCACTCTTGCACAGTGTTGTGGTCCGCTGGCAGCCTGCAGAGCTGGCAGCAGAGTCGGACAGTGAGGAGGTTGGGGAGAAACATGGGCCAGTCCTGGAGTCTGGGGAAGGGTTGGATGAGGGCTCTGCATCGGAGGCAGAGAAAGGGCCATTGGGAGGTGCATGCTGCCTCTGGAGCCTCTAGAGTCGGACTGCAGCAAGGCAGAGGAACAGGACGAGCCTGTTCCCAGTGCACGCATGCGCAGAGCTGCCAGAAGGCAAGAACAAGAGACGACTTGGAAGTAGGGCTTGGAGATGATTGGCCCCTCCCATAAGACTTAAAAGAGGAGCAAAGCCACATGGGCCTTTGCAGGAAGCAACATTGTTAATTCTATTCAGTTTAAAGTCTGAAGCTCTTTTTGATTCTGGACTCCATGTGGCTTTGCCAGTTAGGTCTTTGGCAGTGTGTCAAGGGAGATAAAGGTGTGTGATTATCTGCCTTATCCCGAAGGACTCTTTACAACTATTTGGGACTCATCTGTGAATGAACAGAATTCACAGCTGTTGCAATAAAAGAGGTTTTGGAACTACTCATGTATTTTACTGACTCAGGAAGCCTAGGTCAGAACACACAGTATATAGACATTTCTTATGTCCAATCAATACACTGAAGAATGAAGGCCTCCGCATTGGAGGTAATGGATTGTAGATTATCATACTAGTTCCAATATAGGATTGAGAAAGATTATTGTTTAACATCATTCAGCCAGCTTCCATGCGTAAAGGAAAGACTAGAAACTGGGTCTTCCCAGCACCAATGTAGCACCTCCAATGCGGAGGCCTTCATTCTTAAACTTTACACAACTCTGGATTTAATTGACAAATTGGAGCATGTCTTGGGATGAGCAACCAATACTATAAAGGATCTACAGTATGCTTGAAATATGTAAATAAGTCAGATAGCCATCTGTTAGGCACGTTGTTGTAGTAAATTGGACAATTGTATTAGACAAATGTTGGACTAGATAAACATCAAGCTCTCTTCTCTTACATTCTGTGATTATATGATAAAATAAAACTAGTCATTTTCTAGCCTATGAAATTTGTTTCAGTGGATTTCTAATCGTATAAACTCCTATATTCTATAAACTACATTCAGTTGACATGAATGTTGTGACTTTTCTTGCTTTCCTTGTTCTTGCTTCCACCCTCATATCTCAATCATTTCAGAGCAAATTTGGAAATGGGCATGGTGTATTTGTGCATGCATAGTGCAACAGAGGTGGTGAATTTGAGCCACCAAATAGAATTCATTCTTCTCCATGGATGCGTGCAACTAGATACAAGTCTATAATCTCATTACTCTTTAAAACATTTTGTACACAGTTCTTCAGAATCAATCAAGAAACACGAGATGGCACTTGCCTGTAGGCTTACAATCTGAAAAACACAACACAAAAGGAAACTGAAATGAGGAGATAAGAGACAAACAAGTGGACTCAAAGGGCCTCAGCTCTTCAAGTTTAATAGCAGTTCTTACAATTGCCATTTAGAACATAGAAAAAGGAAACCCGGTGACATTGATCTTTCAACAGTCAATGGGCAGCCATGCTTTTCATTACAGGTAGTTCTCTACTTACAACAGTTCTTTTAGTCACTGTTCAAAGTTATACCACTGAAAAAGTGACTTATTAGCAGTTTTCACATTTACAACTATTGCAGCATCCCCATGATCACATGATCAAAATTTGGATGCTTAGCAGTTTTTGATGACTGCAGTGGCCTGGGATCGTTTGCGACTTCTGACAAGAAAAGTCAATGGAGAAGCTAGATTAATTTAACAACCATGTTACTAATTTAACAACTGCAATGATTCACTTAACAACTGTGTCAAGAAAGGTTGTAAAATGGAACAAAAGCCACATAACAAATGTTTTGTTTAACAACATAAATTTTGGGTTCAATTGTGGTCATTAGTCAAGGACTATCTGTACTTCTCATCAACTTGTCAGAATAGAAGCTGTCAGCTGATACGTATGGACAGTTGAAATGGACTTGGTTTTCACATAGAATAGTTCTGCTTTTCTCCTTTTCTTTTGCTGGAGATTGATGGAAACTAAGAATATACACCACATAAATTGCCTACCTTTCTACTCCATTCCTCACTTTATTTTTTCCATGAAAGAATGGTGCCCTGATCTGAATTGGATCCACCAATCATAAATTAAGGGAATCTAATACTTTTCTGATGACCCATTTTTAAGAAGAAGTCCACAGACATCCTCATATGAAACTCATATGCTAAAATTCTAGTTTCACAAATTAATATACTTTCATTCAGTTTTCTCCATAGAGGACAGTAGTTATATAAAATCAATTATATATTTTTAAAAAAACTTTAATCCTAGGAACAGGTGGCAATTATGGTGAATAAGGCCTTTGTTCAGATTCATCTGTGGGCCAGTTGCATACAATTGCTGGTCTAGGAAGCTCTCCATTACCCATGTTTCAGCCAGTTCATTTGGGGACTAAATGCACTGTATATGGGGTTGCCAATTAAAATGCTTTGTAAACTGCATTGGTTACCAGGACTCTTCTAGGTATAATTCAAGATGTTGGTTATCACGTATAAAGCGATGGCATAGGGCCTAGGTACCTGTGTTGTTTTGTTCTTTTTAACCCAACAGAGTTAGAATGAACATCTATAAATTTTATTCTTATATTTATAGTTTATTCTTAAGACAACATGGAGGTATTCAGACATGATGAAAATTTCCTTACCCCAGGCATTATGGTTCAGATACATTATACTGTCTACCTTTGAGTACAAATATACTCAGAATTAAAGTTTTTTACCAGTTTGTCAAAACTTCAGGTGAACTGGCCTGATAAGGCAAAGAGAGGAATAGGAAATAAGTCTGGATCAGTTTGCCCATTCATCATGAGGTCTCAGCCCAAGCAACTTCATAGTGAAGTGTTCACAAAGTTACTGCTATCTTGAAAATATCTGATTGTGGAAACAAAATATGAAAAAGTAACACATGTGCCAGTTGTCTTATCCCAGTTTTGCTTTTGAAGGGCTTTTGTACTAGAGCAATGATGGCTAACATTTTTGCCATCATGTGGCAAAAGCGTGAGGGTCGCGTGGGGGGGTCGTGTGTGTGTGTGCCCACACCCATAATTTAATGCCCCCTGTACCCTGCCACCCATGCATGCGGTCCCCCTGCACTTCCCGACGCATGCACGCACAACCCCCCATGCCCAATTTTGGGCCTACCAGGATTTACCTGAAGCCTCTGGAGACCGGAAACGGCCCATTTCCCGACTTCCAGTGGGTCCTGTAGGCCTGTTTTTCGCCCTTCCCAGGTTCCAGAAGCTTTCCTGGAGGCTGGGGAGTGTGAAAATGGCTCCCCCACCTCCCCAGAGGCCCTCCAGAGGCCAAAAATGTCCTCGCAGTGTGACTGCGCGATCCCTGTACTTACCTGGCATCCAAAACAGCTGTGTGGAGACTCCTGGGAGGGGAGGCATGGGCAGGGCCAGCTGGAAATCAGCTGGCTAGCATGTCCATGCATGCTGGAGCTGAGCTAGGGCAACGGCTCACGCGTGCCATAGGTTCACCATCACGGTACTAAAGATTCTTTCTCTCAAATCATATTGACCAGAACTCTGGTTTAAAGATAAAATGATCCTAAGGAAAAAATATCTAGGAGCTTGGAAGTTGTCCATTAAGAGCTTCTCTGAGAAAATACTCAGATCACTCATTCATTATTTTTCCAAGGGCAACAAAATATGCTATTTAAATTATTGCAATAACACAATAGCATATACAGTAATAATATCATACATACTCTAATATATGTCTAGTTCTCATTTCTTATCAATCTCTGTCCATTCTTCATCCATCCCAATCATGCTTTTATGTCAAGGGAGTTATATGTCAGGGGGCTATTATCTATGATGTGATAGAGAAAAATGAATGAGAATGTTACAGATCAAAATTTATCTCTAATGACCTCCAAAATGAAACAAAATACATATGATCAGTTGCACTGCATTTAAAGATCAAACTGTAAAGCCACAATGCAAGTTAAGGAAATAAACTTGCTAAATTCTTACTACCTCACATTGAGGAAGTACTGATCAAAATATGTGAATTTCCCCAGAGATATTTAAACATACAAATAAAAAACACTTCATGAAGTGTAGTTACTGAGTTTAAGCACTCTTCATGGTGCTCTTGCAGAAAATTCTAAAGGCCACGAAGTTACCTCACAGAACAGTGTGTTTATTGTGAGTGGGAGGAGGAAACTATGAGTTGATGTCAGCCATACCTCTTGGAATGTATGGTTTAGTAATCTTTTTTGAAAGCTAAACATTAATGTCAATGAAAAGAGTAACAGGAGCTGCCTTAAATAATATTCAAATAATGCTTATTTAAACATGGATATTTTAAGTTTTCTTTTTTAAATTTGCTGCTTATCCACTTAAGTACCAATGGAAGAAATAATTGTTTAAGTATTCTGTATTAAGCATTCTTACAGTAATTGTCTTGCCTATATTTTAGATGGTGGAAGGTTAATTTATTTCTGTATCAAGATCCAAAAACATTTTTCTATATATCTCAAAAATGTACTTTCTGTTCTTTTTGATGAAAGAAAGCCTTTTTGAAAGGCAAAACACTGTATCAAGCAATGTTGTAAATTATGGGTTACAAACATACTTCATTACAACATATTCTCCAATAGACAGATGTTTTTTTAGAGGTCTGGAACATGTTATTTGTGGAAAGCATATCCTGTGAAGCATGCAAAACAATTTCTGTTGTTCTATGCAGCATATGTACATTCTTCTTACACAATAAAATTTCATATTGTTAAGCTATTATTCTGAAAGACTTGAATGAAATAAGTTTACTAAGAAAATTATGGTAGCTAAGATGTATAAGGTCTTAGAATATTCTTTTTCCATTAAATGTTTCTTTATGAAGGTTTCTAAAATTATGTATTTATTATTTTAAAAAATAAATGGAAGGAAAGGTATACAATGGTATTAATCACAAAATACTTAAAAATACCTAAAAATCAGCACACACCTCTTGTCTGTATTCCATAAAGTACATATATGAACTTTTCTCCAAAAGTTGGAACTATAAGATTTGATATGGAAGAGCATTTATGTGGCATCTTCCATGAGGGCAAAATATGATCGTGTTCTTATATTGGTAACACTGGTTTCACCTAAGAAATATGTTTTTGTTTGAAGTGGTCTTGATCCCAATCTAATCCATGATGCTGAAGAGCTATTTGATACTCATTACATGTACCCACAGCACCCACCAGGCAATTATGAGAAAAAGGATGAAAAGACTAGATTAAAATTTAAAAAATTGTAAGGTGATGAGGAAATACCTCTTTATTTTGGATGAATTTAAATCTCCAATACCACATGAATTGTATCTTAGGATACAAAGCAATGCAACAATCATCAGGATGCATACTCATGTATTCATTTGGAGAGGGGTGAAGTGCCAGATGACTAGAGAGATGACTAGAGAGATTAAATATTGTCCTTATCTTCAAAAAGGAAGAAAAAGAAGTTCCAGCCGTCTACAGACTGGTCAGTCTAATTTTGTTTCCTGGAAATATTCTAAAAGAAACCATTATGATATTGATTTGTAAAAACCTTGAAACAATGACCCATTGTCCGAAATCAGCATACATGATTCAAGAATAAATCTTGCGAGATGAAATTTATTTTTAATTGGATAATTTGGGGGGGTGGGCGTGGGAATTGTAGGAATGCTATAGGCATAACATACAAAATATTTCCTAACATGTTCATTAATAAGCTAGTTATGTGTGGGATAAATTTTAAACTTAAAAACCCTTCATGATTTGGAACCAGGTTATCTGAGGGACCGTCTCTTGCCGGTCACATCTACCGACCGATCAGAGCAGGGAGGCAGGGAATGTTGTGGGTCCCATCCCTTAGGGAGATACACCTAGTGGGACCCAGAAGAAGGGCTTTCTCTGTAGGGGCTCCCTCTCTCTGGAACATCATTCCCCCAGAGATTAGAATGGCCCCCACTCTAACACTCTTCGTGAAGGGGCTGAAGACCTAGTTCTGCCAGTGGGCCTGGGAGATTATTAAATGGCTTGTGTGATCTGCTGTCACTGGAATGGGGAGTGAGGGGTGGGGGGTGATTTTATTTTATTTTATTTTATTAATTTATTTGATTCTTTTTTATTAGTTTTATTGTTTTAAATGAGATTTTATATTCTGTAAGCCGCCTTGAGCTGCCATGTGTGAATAGGCGGCAATATAAATTCAATAAATAAATGTATAAATTCAATAAATAAATGAATAAATTGCCTGACCTTAAGTGAATAAACAACTGGCTTAAAAATCAAATTGAAAGAGTTGCTCAACATATTGGAAAAAGATATGCTCTCTCTCAAAAGAAGTGCCACAAAGATTTGTCCTTGGTTATTCTTAAATAATACAATTAATGACCACAAGAAGTAGATGGAACACTCCTCAGATCTACAGGTCTACAGGACACAGAATTTGGTAGGATACGAATACTCTAGAAGACACTTGTTTTGTGCAAAAGATTTTGCATATTTATAGTTCTCGTAGTTTAAACCCATTACTTCTTTTTCCTGTCTGATTTAACAAATACCTTGCTTCAGATGTGTTTACACGAGGGGTCATAAAGTAAAGAATGTGGCTGAGACTACAGAAAATCATCATTTTGACTTTTTAACCTCCATCACACCCTCATCCACCTCAAGTCTTGCTTTATGTTTCTTAATTTTGGCCTTGACAGAAATTGACTTTTGCAATAATCAGCATGTCTGCATTGAGAAACTCCAGCATCTGTCCTACTCCCCTTCACTGGATGTATTAAAGCTGAGGTGAATCTAAATTAATTTGGATTCCTGCACTGAGGAAGGAATTGAATTGATATAAATATTTTCAGAAAGTCTGAGTGATGAAGAGAATTCCAGAGCCATGGCATAAACACAGAAAAAAAACTTGTCACCAATCCTAATTGAAATGTTTTGCAATAGACAGGAAGACTTGTGAAGGAAAAGGCAGTTTTGTCCCTAAACTAGACAATATGGAAAAGAAAAGAAAAGAAAAGAAAAGAAAAGAAAAAAAAAAGAAAAGAAAAGTGCTGCATGTTTGAGATCTCCCCACAGTTTTTCAAAAATATTCAGGTCTGGGATAGTAAAGACCTTTCCCAGACTCTTGTTTCTTTCCTATAAGTATTTTACACTTAATTTGGAGCAGTGATGGGTTGCCCCTGGTTTGCACCGGTTCTATAGAACCGGTAGTAAAACCAGTGGGAGCTCCGCCCACTGACCCTGACGTCATCAAAACACTTCTGCGCATGCGCAGAAGAGCACACGCATGCGCGGCCCTGTTGCAAAATGGTAGTAAAGGTATCAAGATACCCCTGATTTGGAAGTATGTTTTATTTCAGCATTTTTCTGAATATTTTATAAAAGTTGTTCCCCAAAATCCAAGTACATTCTCAGAAGTTTTTCCATTGTCAGTGTCAAGTTGACATCAGAATCAAGGGCAAAAATGTGCTGTATCCGTTCATAGTATGCTGAAATGATATCTGGAAGCATTAGGCTTTTAATTTTCACCATCAGTCAATGGATCAAAATAGGAAACTTTTCTGCTAAATGAAAAAAAATGCTGAACAAGATATAAAATATTACACTTGATATCTCAGAGTGTAGCTTAATTGAAAAATGGTTGTACCATATTATGGTTTCTTTGGACTGCATCACATATTATAGGAATGGACATCTGAACTATGATTAGGTGGATGATATAGGAGGACTGAACTGTTGATTTAGCCATGCAATTTCTGAGAATTGAATACAAAGATTTATTCACTGATACTTAAAAATAGTATTTGCGAAATTTTAGCAAATAGGCAGTGGTTTTTATCAAACATCAGAAGCAAGGAATACCAAGATAGAAACTATACCAAACATATATTAGGAACTGGACTTAGACCAGGGCATGATCAATTTATCTCAAAAAGGAGCAGGACTTTGATGTGGCCAACATCTTAGGGATAACATCTTGATTTTTTATTTTTATTTTTACTTTCCTGTGGATGCCCCTGAACAAGAAAATTCAGATTCAGGATCCTTAGAGGTGTTAAACGACTTTCTTAAAAAGTCTTTCTTTTTTAAAAAAATCCTACTTGATAAATGTTTGCATACATGATTGGGTTTTGAGGTTATAATCTGATTGGTAATATTAAATTGGAAAACAAAGCAAAGAAAAATAATTTTTAATTGTCATTATGATCAAAATGTTTTTTCCTTATTTTGTTTCATAATGGCACTAATGATCCAAGTTGTTTCGTTATTACTATTTTAAGTTTTAGGAAACATGACTATTGAAATTGCAAATCTGAATGATGTACTGTATATATTCAACATAATATACTTAATCAGAGAAAATACAACAAATTTATGGGTTAGGGTGGTATGATTCTTTATAATTACGAAGTTTTATACTCATTCTTTATTTGTTTTACCACAGAAACTGCCTCCCTTAATTCCATTTTACATCTTTCTTACAATTCACTCTGGAAATCTTAAGAGGAAAATTTTAGTACTTTCCACTGCCCAGCCTTTTCCAATAATTATATCACCTATAGAATATAAACAACAATAAGTTGAAACAAGTTATCATGGATCTCAAATTAAGTGAAGAATTAGAAAACCCCTTGCCATTAAAACTTACATGGAATTTAAGGTTCTACCTGTTACATATCAAGATCCAAAGCAATTTAAGTCAAGCAATGTCAGAATGGGACAGCATATGATCTCTAACTAAAGAGAATAATTTTGTGTAGCTTCCAATAAATTATCTAGGGGTTTAATTTCAGAATTTAATGGATGCTCATTGTAGGACACATAAAATCTGTGTAGGAGGCTGATTTCTCTTTATCGTATCTGACTATCATTGGGAAGGGATCTGGAATCAGCAGCCAATAACAACAACTTCCGCTTAGCTTTGAGAAATGTTATTAAAATTGGTGCACAGATGGCATGTAACACCCATCAAATTACACCAAATGTTGCTTTATGTTTCATCCAAGTATTAAAGAGTAGAGAACCTGCTGTATTTTTGCATAAGTGTCTTAATTTGCTCAGCTATAAAGAATTTGGGGGAGGGGGTTTACAAACTAGTATTAACATACCTGATCAAAACGCATGATAATAATGTAGCATATATTTTGGTTCTGTTGCGTTCATTTCTCTTTTCTTTCCTTTCTTCCTTTGTTAATGATGATGAGCCCTTACCATTACCAGACATTAATCAATATGTTACATGAAGCAGCACGAACAGTAATTGCATCTTTTGGGAAAACAACAGCAGGTCTTACCAGGCACAACCCATTGACAAAGGTTGCAATTTGGCTTTTTCTAAAAATATTAAACCAACTCAAAGTTGTTGATCACATTTGTAGAAAATTGATTGCTTTTTAATTTTTTTTCATTCATCACACACCAGGGCATCCTCTTCCACATCAGGTGTCATAGTAAATGATAGTTTTCCTTATTCTTTTCAGATTTTGGCTCTAAGCTGTATTGTTCCTCTTACAATGCATGTGTTATATATTTTATATAGTGCTTTGATTCCAATTATTATTTTAATAGAACTAAAAATTAAACCCAATAAACAAGACAAATAATCCTGCACCAGTGGCAGGTCTCAGTTAAGCAATAACTTGTTTCAACAAGTCAGAGTGGACTAACCTCCCAGACTTTTCCTTGTTGGCAGAACTTTGAGATTAAATCTGGCTTTTTATTGTTCAATGCTGGTTCTTTTGTATGATTTGTGCAGACTGCCTCCTTAATCTTCAAAATTCTTCAAAATATTCAGACTGTGTGTTTCTTTTTTGTAATTACACAGGGGTCTGATCTAGATCATGGCCACCACATGCAGGAAGGAATCACCCTAACATTTTCTGGCTTTCTCAGCACCTGCACTAAAAAACCAAAAACCTATAAAATAATGAACTGTATAGATTAGTGCACAATAGCACATCAGGATGCTGGACTTGATGCTAGTCACATAGTGAAATCTGTTATCGTGCAGGAATTCTCTTGTTCATGAAATCCCTGGTTACTAGATTCATAATAGCATTAAGATAGAAACACCAAATACTTATGGATTCTCTATTAGCTTTTATAATTACCATGCCTTCTCTTCCTGTAAATTAGAATCTAAGACACCGCTGGATGTCTGGGTTTTCAACAAAAATAAAGTGACATGCTAATGACTTTAAAAAAAATATTACTTCATGAAATAATTAAGTAATATAAGGAATGCATTGTGTTTTGAAATGACTGCATAGATGAATTATTTTTTTCTTATAATCTGGATCCCCAAAGTACTCAGTATGAATAGGCTTAATATAAATATGAGTTAAGAAGATTGAAAAGTAGCTTTATTGATGTTTTTCTAGAAAGATGGTTATAATTTATTCCAATGTCTATTCTGAAAAAAACAATTTATAGGAGTCCACTGAGACTTGGTTCAATATTCTGTGATATGAAAAGGAGAAATGAAAATATGAAATTGTAATTGAATATTATTGTAACCATCAATATAATGAGAAATTGGTTGCATTTTTTTAAAATAATGCTTTTGTTTATAAAATGAGATTTATAAACCCATATCTCAATGTATTAAACTGGAATCTGATTTTTTTTCCTCCATTTTAGAACAGTGACACTTTAAAAGTTCCAAATCAGAATAAATTATAAATCTCATATCCTTCTAGGAGCATAATGTTAGACTTTGGGGCAGAACATAATAAACAAGAAGGACTCTTAGAATAGCCTCTGTATTATATAATATTGGCCAATATTAAATTGTAGATAGTTTCACATTGCTTACAAGTGAATTTGCATGTATCAAAGATTTGTAAACACACATTTGTAGTATTCATATGTTACATATTAAAGTACACTTAAAATACCTTAAATAGAGCCTTAATTTATAATAAACACTATAGAAACTATCACTGCTATATTGTTAATTGTGATACAGATAAACAGCTTTACTCAAAATAATCCTATAATGCTAACTTTAAAATCTTATAATTACAATTGCAGGCTGCAACTAAATGTTAGAAACCCCCAACGCTTGTCCTGTACTCAACCAGATTTTATTACAGACAAACTGGACACTAATACAAATATGACTGAAGAAAAAATATATGCATCTACCTACTTAAGTAACATTACCTGCCTATTATTTTCGATGAGATATGAAATAATTAAAAGAAATGGGAAACTGGAACTATGAACTATGGCTGAAATGATTGGATATATTTAACTAAAGAAGAGATTATGAGAAAGATAAGTTTCAATAATGTACACTTCTAACGCAGGAGCCTTGGTGGTGCAGTGGACTAAAGTGCTGTTAAAGTAGCACTTAGTTGCCAGCTGCCTGCAATTACTGCAAATTCAAATCTCA
The DNA here is from genome assembly GCF_059756535.1 of Pantherophis guttatus. Lineage (NCBI taxonomy): Eukaryota > Metazoa > Chordata > Lepidosauria > Squamata > Colubridae > Pantherophis > Pantherophis guttatus. Next base: position 52,404,573 of record NC_142064.1, read on the forward strand.
CCAGGCTCAAGGTTGACTCAGCCTTCCATCCTTCCGAGGTAGGTAAAATGAGGACCCGAATTGTGGGGGCAATAAGCTGACTTTGTATAAAAAGAACACCGTTTAAGGGGTGCTGAAAGCCCTACTAAGCAGGTATATACAAAAGTATGAAGGCTATTGCTTAACGCATTGTAAGCCACCCTGAGTCTCTAGAGAAGGGCGGCATATAAATCGAACAAACAAACAAACAAACAAACAAACAAACAAATAAATAAATAAATAAATAAATAATAACACACTTCTTACAAAAACATGCTTTTATTTACTTCAAAACAAGAAACTTCCCCAAATATACATTCTTTTTGTCTGCACCTTTTTCAGACATACTTTTTATGTTCAGTCTGAGAAAAGATTCTGCATCTCTATATGCATCAGAGTTACAATACAGAATAACAGAGTTGGAAGGCCCTTAGAGGTCTTCTAGTACAACCCCCTGTTCAAGCAGGAGTCCCTATGCAATTCCAGAAAAACTAGGCTTTTATAATCTCATTTCTTTCAGACTTTCCCAAGCCTCTTAAGTAGATTTTCTCTTTAAGGGTTGTATTTATAGAATTCTCCCTCAGTTTTCTCTAAATTTGTTGAAATCGTATCTTTTAAAGTCTAAGACATTAGTCTGATTTTGCTCTATTACTTGTGCCTGCATTCTGTTGAATTCCAATATGACATGGTCATTCTCCCCAAGGTTCCTGCAATCTTAATCCTTCATTTCATCTTCAAACATTTCATCTTTGTCAGTAAGAATTAAGTTCACTACAGCTGACCTCTACTTCCCTCCTCTTCCTTGTGGGTGACAAAGTTATCTGCTAGGTTCAAAGGAACCTGTTTGGCCTCTCACTTGGTGCAATTCAGTTTAATTGATATGGTTAGTTTCCTTCCATTACAATCTATTATATCCCTACATCATCATCATCATCATCATCATCATCATTATTATTATTATTATTATTATTATTATTTAATCTTTAGTGAGATTCACAGCCTTTGAGGCTGGTTAATAGCTCAGCAGCTCGAGTCCTAACCAAGGACCTAGGAACTGTTAAGGTATCGTCGGAGGATGTAAGCTGTTCCGAGTAAGGTGGTTTTTTGTAGAGACAAAATGTTCAAGTCCGGCAAATTTAGAATTTCTAAATAGCGGGGTAGCCCTTTGGGTATTGCTCCAAGGGCTCCAATTACAATCGGGACAACACACGATTTCTTTTTCCACAGTCGCTCAACTTCAATTTGCAAGTCCTGGTACTTTGTGATTTTTTCTTGCTGCTTATCTTCAATCCGTGCATCACCAGGTATTGCAATGTCAATGAACCATACCTTTTTCTTTTCAACTATTGTTATGTCAGGTGTGTTGTGGACGAAGTGCCTGTCAGTCTGAATCCTAAAGTCCCATAAGATCTTGAGTTTCTCATTCTCTAAAACTTTCTCAACCTGATGTTCCCAGTGGTTTTTGCTGTAGTCAAATCCAAACTTCTGGCACAATTTCCAGTGAATAATCTTAGCAACACGGTCATGGCATTGTAGGTAGTCAGTTTGTGAAATTTTGCTGCACCCACTGATCAGGTGGTCGACTGTCTCATCTTTCTCATTGCAGAGGCGGCATTTGCTGTTGGTGGTAACATGTTGAATTTTTGCCTTCATGCAATTTGTGGCTAGGGTTTGTTCTTGAGCTGCCAAAATAAAGCTTTTTGTTTCTTTTTTCAGTACTCCTGATCTTAACCAGTTCCAAGTTAGTTTCAGGTCAGCTTTGCCTTCAATACTTTTCAAGTATTGGCCACACAGAGCTTTGTATTTCCAATTTTCAGCTCGCTGCTCAATTACTTCTTTCATATATTCTGCTTTTGTTTTAGTTGTCTTTAAAAGGCCTCCTTTGTTTACTTCCTTAATCATTGGTTCTTCACTTTTCTGGATGTAATCATTCAAGCTGCATTTTTCTTCTTCCACAGTCTGCTTTACTTGTAGGAGTCCTCAACCACCCTCTGCTCTTGGTAAATATAATCGGTCAACATCACTTTTAGGGTGCAAGGCATGATTCATTGTCATTTATTTATTTTATTTATTTTATTTTTGAATTTGTATACCGCCCTTCTGCCTGAGGACTCAGGGCGGTGAACAGCCAAGTAAAAACATCAAATACAAATATTAAAATACAGTTAAAATATACATATATAAATTTGGCCCCATTAATTAAAAACAATAAACAAAACACTTAAAAACACTTAAAAAAATTAGGCCAGCCCGGCTTGCTGGAAAAGGAAGGTTTTAAGGGCACGGCGGAAGGCACCGAGGTCTTGGATTCTCCTTATCTCTGGAGGCAATTGATTCCAGAGGGTAGGTGCCCCCACAGAGAAGGCCCTCCCCCTGGGGGTCACCAGCCTGCACTGTTTGGCTGATGGCACCCCGAGGAGGCCCTCTCTGTGGGAGCGCACGGGTCGATGGGAGATCGTCGGTGGCAGCAGGCGGTCTCGAAGATAGCTAGGCCCTATGCCATGGAGCGCTTTAAAGGTGATAACCAACACCTTGAAGCGCACCCGGAAGACCACTGGGAGCCAGTGCAGCTTGCGCAGGAGCGGTGTTACATGGGAGCGCCAGGCTGCTCCCGTCACTACCCGCGCTGCTGCATTCTGGACCAGTTGGAGCCTCCGGGTCATAAGCTTCCTTGTTTTTCTGTCCAAATTGTCTAACTCCATCTGGGTCCATTTATTATTATTATTATTATTATTATTATTATTATTATTATTATTATTATTGCTTTAATTTATATGCCGCCCTTCTCCGGAGACTCAGGGCGGCTTATAATGCGTTAAGCAATAGCCTTCATACTTTTGTATATTTATACAAAGTCAGCTTATTGCCCCCACAATCTGGGTCCTCATTTCACCTACCTTTGAAAGGATGGAAGGCTGAGTCAGCCTTGAGCCTGGTGAGATTTGAACTTGCAGTAATTGCAAGCAGCAGATGTTAATAACAGTGCTTTAGTCCACTGTACTACAGGCTCTTCCCTTTGAATTTCCTTTGAATTTTCACGATATGCTGGAATGTTTCTATATTAAAGCAATGTAATGGTGGGACTAGGACAGGGGTCTGCAACCTTAAAGACTCAAAGAGCCATTTGGACCCATTTCCCACAGAAAAGAAAACACCGGGAGCCACAAAACCCTTCCGATGCCTGATAGTTTCTTGAACAGCCACAAAACTAGCATATGTATTTGAATTAAATGTTCTCTTTTCTTCTAAAACTTTTCTTTTCTTGGATTTATCCATAGTTGGCCTACCGGGGATTGAAAAGCTCAATAAATTGTGTGCCGGCGGGTGTCACACATTGGCAGTTGGGATGCATATTTTGAGTGACAGGGAGCTGCAGTAGAGGGGTGAAAGAGCCACATGCGGCTCCAGAGCTGTAGGTTGCTGACCCTAGACTAGGACATAGGTTGATATCATAGTAACCGTAGATGACACAGTATTGGTCTTGGATTGAGGAGGCCCAACTTCATGTTTCCTCTAGAAGCTCAGTGGAAGAAGAATTCTGTGTATACGACATTGAACTCTGGAGCTCCTAGAGAGAAACAGAATGTATATTTATCAAATAATACATTGGATTGTGTGTGTATGTAAAAAATCAAACTCAAGATATGGTATATCCTCACAAGATTTCAGTGTTATGTCATAGTATCTGCAAGATCTTTAGTGCCCTATGACAAGATTGGGCTTGGTTCCTAACATCTCAAAAGCCTGTTAAGACTTGGAGCCGATATACTACCCATTTATTTTCCAGGTTCATATTTTTAAGTTTAGAATTTTATTTAAGCATGATTAAATCAAGAAAGCTTATGTGTTGAGTCCTTATGGGTATTCAAAGAGATTTCTCTTTCATTTTCCTCAATGATTCCCTTTTCTCATGTTTTCTGGAATATTTTTGGACCAGCATTATTCTATGTTGTACACGTAGTTGTTGGTAAGGAAGAAAAAATAAAATTAAAAAATTAAAAAATGAGATGTTGTGGTGCAATGATTAGAATGCAGTACTGCAGACTACTTCTGCTGACTGCCAACTGCCAGCAGTTTGGTAGTTTGATACTCACTGAATCAAGATTGACTCTGCATTCCATCCTTTCAAGGTCATTAAAATGAGAACCCAGATGCTGGGGACAATATGCTGACTTTGTAAACCGCTTACAGAGGTCAGTAAAACATTGTGAAATGGTATATAAGTGCAATTGCTATTGCTATTTGGGAGGGAGAACAAAGGAGGCAAGTGATTTTGGGATATTATAACTTCACAAGAAGGACCAAGTTATTTAACTTGCATAATGTGCAGGGTGCAATTATGTGCGTGTGATTTCATAATGACTTCTCTCCAAGACCCTATGTCCATGATGGCGAATCTATGGCATGCATGCAACAGGTGGCACGTGGAACCATATCGGTGGGCATGCAAGTGTTGCCCTAGCTCAGGTCCAGTGCGCATGCACGCGCTGGCCAGCTGATTATTGAGCCTTCCAGGCCCACTGGAAGTCGGGAAACAGGCTGTTTCTGGCCTCCAGAGGCCTCCAAGGGGGTAGGGAAGGCTGTTTTCGCCCTCCCCAGGCTCCTAGAAAGCCTCTAGAACCTGGGGAGGGTGAAAAACAGGCCTACCGGGCCCACCGTGCATACCAAAAGTGAAGGGAGTGCGGGGGGGGGTCGGATGCGCATGCATGGGGGGGCGGGGCGCAATGAATTATGGGTGTGGGCACGCATGCTCACGACTGCCCCATGTTCCCCCCACTTTTGGCACATGACGGCAAAAAGGTTAGCCATCGCTGCCCTATGTGAACACTATCAAAAAGCCCCACACCCTGCCAGTATTACTGAAATGTAACTTTCCTGCAGATAATCCATTCATTGCTATATTTTGCAGGGATAAAAGCTTTCACACTTACAACTATATATATATATATTGATTCCTGAATGTCAAATACCTATTCTTCAATTTCCTAGTTCTTCATGCTAAGAAGGCCCTTCTGTAAGCATCTGTAAGAGTAAGTGATTGCCTGAAGCAGGCAGGCATTAGCTGAGTAACAGGACATATTGACATGTTCACGCATTGAGCTCTCTTATTAGTGCCTGAATAGGGTTTTTTTTAACTACTATCCTTCATAAATTCTACCTTGCCATTCGGCATGACAAGACATATGATGTAATAAACTATGTCTATCATTTTTTTAAAAAAAACATACTTAGCTTTCTTCTGCTTAGTAAATCAAAATGCTATATTTCAAAGAGATTTAATATTCTATAATTCTTGATGTGGAGATTCTGGTTCCTTTTTCAACATGCTGTTATGTTAGCACAGGTGATAATCATTGTTATTGTAAATATAATGTAATAATGGATTTGGAGGGGGCTGAAGTCTCAAAAGAATTCAATCCCCCTTTTAGAATGCTAAATACACACATGAGGCACAGTTCTACACAATGAGTTACACAATCTTAGCAATGATCCTTAAGGTATACACAGACACAGGTACAGAAAAAAAGCACGCCTATTTTGTAACTCAAGATACAGCAAAAACAATATCATCCAATAGAGCTTCTAATTAATAATGTATATATTTGTGTGTATACACATGCATGTGCAAATGTGTGCCTAAATTCATATAATTTTGAATGTAAAATATTTTCTGGTGGAACATTCCCGATCTATGAAATCAGAATTACTCTCTGGAGTGCTTTCATAAACACTGATTTCCAAATATTTATTCTCAACACTTATTCCCAAAAGCAATTCAAAAAGAATTTGGGAAAAAAAGCAAAGAAATGCATCAGCGAAACCAAGCCCTGTTAAAACATTCTTTTTTCTAGATGAGAATTGGAAACTAGGAAAACAAAACATATTAGCAACTGTACTTTAAAAAATATTTAGAAATATATAATGTATTTTACAAAGAGTAAAAGAAGTAAAGTATATACATTATTACACAAATAAATATAGAAATTTTGATTTTGGATAATATAAGTTCATTAGCTTTTTTCCAGCATATTTCAAGTATCAAAAGTTCTTTGCATATGTTGAGTGGAGGCAGTTAAGCATCCGCTAAATATTGTCGGCTAAAACTTCATTAATCTCTGATTATTGCCCATGCTAGCTGGGCTTGTTGTAGAAAGTCAAAAAAAAAAAAAAGGCAATTTGGTGGTGAGAAAAGCTAGGTTTTACACATAGGCAAGAAACACCAATTATAAAAGTATAGACTAGCTGGTACCTGACTCAACAGCAGAAACTGTAAGAGGGGTCTAGGACCTAGTGGACAACTACTTAAGTACGGGGCCAGCAGTGTGCTGCGGTTGCCAAAAAATCCAACACAATGCTAGGCTGCTTCAATAGAGAAATAATATCAAGATTACATGAAGTATTAATAGTGCTATATACCAGTGGTGGGTTCCTCCCAGTTCAGCGATTGTGCGCAAAGCATGTGCATGAAGAGAACCGGTAGTAACACCGGTTGAACCCACCACTGCTGTATACAGCTTTGGTAAGGCCACACTTGGAATAACTGCATCCAGTTCTGAGCATAATGATATAAAAAAGATAAAGTGCAGAGAAGAGCAACAAAGATGATTAGGAGTCTAGAGGCTAAAACATATGATGAACAGTTGCAGGAACTGGGTATGTCTAATGAAGAGAAGGACTGGGAAGGTGACATGATAGCAGTCTTCCACTATTTAAGAGACTGTGACAAAGGAGAGGGTGGTCAACTTATTCTCCAAGGCAAATGGATGGGAACTTTATCAAGAAGAGATCCAACCTCAGTGAGAACAATTAACCAGTGGTACAGCTTGCCTTTAGAAGTTATGGATGCTGCATCACTGGGGGATTTTAAAAAGAGATTGGACAGCAATTTGTCCAGAATGGTATAAGGCTGTGATGGTGAACCTATGGCACGCATAGCCATATTGGTGGGCACGTGAGCTCAGCTCCGGCCCTCATGTGAGTGCCGGGCAGCTGATTTTTTGGCCTTTTGAGCCCCTGGAAGTAGGGAAACAGGCTGTTTCCTGCCTCCAGAGGGCCTTCAGGAGTGGGTGGGGAGGGGTGTTTTCGCCCTCCATAAGCTCCTAGAAAGGCTCTGGAGCCTGGAGAGAGAGAAAAACAGGCCTACCGGGCCCACCGTGCCATCATGTGCCAAGAGCGGGGGGGGGTGCATGTGCATGTGCGGGGGTGCGGCACATAGAATTATGGGTGTGAGCACGCATGCATGTGACCCCCTCCCCCCTTTTCCTGGCACACGATGGCAAAAAGTTTAGCCATCACTGGTATAGGGTTTCTTGTGTCAGCACTAGAGTAAATGCAGGTTGAAGTGCAGAGGTTGAACTAGAACAGGGGTGGGCAATTGTGGCTCTTTTACAACCTGTGGACTTCAACTCCCAGAATTCCTGAGACAGCCAAGCTGTCAACTCCAATTCTGGGAGCTGAAGTCCACAGGTTGTAAAAGAGCCACAACTGCCCACCCCTGAACTAGAAGATCTCCAAGGTCCCTTCCAACTGTATTATTCTGTTTTCTGAGTATAACCTACATTTATCTCAGTAAAGTTTTTCACAATCCTACAAAGTAGGACAGTGTTATAAAGTCTGTATATTGTAGATGGCAGATTGAGGGTGAACAAATAATAATTTGCTATCAAGAGCTGGTAGAAATCCATGTGATGCATCACTAAATTACATTTGGCCATTTTCTCTGTGAAATATGTTTGAATCAAGAAGAATGTTTTTTTTTAAAAAAAATATCTTTGACATGGTCCTGAATCCTTGCAGTCCTTTTACTATTTGAAGTTAACTATAATTTCTTCCTTTAATCTTTCTTTCAAGGGAAACAAATCATTTGAGAGAAAATAGCCCTTTTAACTACTTCTTAGATGCACTTATTCCTCCCTGATTTTGGTTTACTTCAAGTGCCTAATCTTGACAACTGTGAAGGTCAGTTATGATCTGGAAAATGTCAGTATATGTCCTATCCCACCACTGCTGTAGGTCAGCTCAGTGGTCTTATTAAGATTAATAGAACTGTTGCTCCACAAAGATAGCAAATAAAGTTGAAAGCAACAATTATTATTGTATAAAAAATGTTTTACATTGAATAAATAGTGCTTTCATTCTTTTCTCACCTTGATCAATGTAAAATTCTAGAAAACTAGAAAATTCTTCAAAGCAATATGGAGTATAACTTGAAGGGTTACAGTGAAGCCAGTCAAGATGACTTGGGATTCTTTTCTTTCTACATTTGAGAACATATAATGTTAGGGTGAAGGTTCGCTCTCTGAGCTTGTGAGTTGGTTTCTGAACATTTCGTTACCAGCAGGGAGATATTCACTTACCTTTGCTACTGGTTTGCAAATGGAAGCATGCGCATCTCCGCACATGCGGAGGATCTTCTGCGCATATGCAGAGCATCAAAAACGGGATGTGATGATGTCCAGGAGGTGGGTGGAGCCTCCCGCAGCCACCGCTACCAGTTCTCCCAAACCGATAGAACCAGCTGAATAGCACCACTGGTTACCAGGCTAGGTAACATTTTCAGCAGAGTTTAGGGGACTAAACTTCTAGATATCCCCTAAACTCTGCTAAAGATGTTACCTAGCCAAGTAATGAAATGTTCAGAAACCAACCCACAAGTTCAGAGGATGAACCTTCACCCTCATTTTACACCCGAGCTACAAATATTCGCCACCATTGCGAAACATATATTGTTTCGTCCATTGCATCAAAAACTATTATTTTTGAGGCCTAATTCCAGAAAATGGCCATATTGTAAGCCATCCACAAATTCTCAGAAACAATTTATTTTAGCATGGGTCTCTGTGTTGAATGCTATTCAGGGAAACTGCATATTTCCTCACAACTACATTAAAAGGCTATCCAGCAGTCCCTGACCTAGTAGAAAACCATACAGGCAAGTCATTTGCTATGCCTTTACTTACCGTGAAGAGGGCACATTAAGGACAGGGATTAGTTGATTTCTATGTCTTTACTTTTTTCTCCTTCAACTGAACATTTCTCACCACTTCTAATTTTCCTTCCACAGAGCTCTTCGGGGGGGGGGGGGGGTGTAATGTAACCATTTAAAAAGATATTTTGAGATTAATTATCTATATCCTCTCAGTTTCTGAGGCAGCTCAAGTCTTTGATAGGAGCCTAATTTGTTTCAAGTTGCTTTGCGTAAAACCAGCTTCATCTGCCTCATCTATGGATTTGAATATTTATGCATTTGAAGCAGACACATATCTTAAACACACAGCTGGAGAGTTGTGCTCAAAGAATAAAATTCAGTGCCAAAATAGAAGAAGGTTTTTAACACATAAAGAATTACATCTGTTGTGCTGGAATATTTGAACAAAGAGAAACAAGTTTCTCTCAGGATAGATACAGGATTCATATGCCGTTTTTGAATGTCTTAAAGTACAATGTGGTGGGTTGAACTTTTATTTTGATTTGATTTGCTTTGAAGAGTCCTATAGGATCTATACCTGTCATTTACCAGGTTATACATATCACCCTTCAAGCTTCCATCCCTTCACTCCAAATCTGTATAATTCACAGTAGTTTCCCCACAAGAGAAACTCTTTTTGCACATTAGCTGAGCTGCCAGGGAATAGAAGTGGAACTCAACAAATTTGCAGATACTAAAGTGGCAGGAATAGCGAACACCCCACAAGGGGTCTTCTTGATAGACTTGAACACTGAGCCCTATCTAACAAAATGAAATTCAATGTAGATAAAAGTAAGGTTTTACACTTAGGTAAGAAAAATCAACTGTATAGGTACAGAGCAGATAAAACTTGGCTTAATACCAGTAACTGAGAGGGATCTTGGAGTCCTAGTGGACAATGACTTAAATATGAGCCAACAGTGTGTGGCAACAGCCAAAAAAAGCCAATGCAATCCTAGGCTGCATTAATAGAGGGATAGAATCAACATCATGTGAGCCAAGACCCAGTGGCCTAGAGGTGGAGCTCTTGCCTCACAATCAGGAAGTTGTGAGTTCAATCCTAGGCAGAGGCAGAAATAGGGTCTCCTGCTTGGGGAGGGGCTTGGACTCGATGACCTACAAGGTCCCTTCCAACTCTGTTAATCTGTTAAATCTGTTAAAAGTTCTAGTATTGCTTTACAAAGCCTTAGTAAGACCCCACTTGGAATACTGCATCCACAATATAAAAAAAGATGTTGAGACTCTGGAAGGAGAAAATAGCAACAAATACCTATTCTTCAATCGCCCCATCCCCAGAGACTTTCTGCCCCATCGCCAGAGGTTTCAAAAAGAGACTGGACAACCATTTGTCTGAAATGGTATAGAGTCTCCTGCTTAATCAGGGGGTTGGATAATAACTCTATTATTCTATGTTCTACGATATGTTCCAGTGGTGAAATCCTACTGGTTCCACCAGTTCGGGTGAACTGGTAGTGATAAAAGCTACCGGTTCAGCAAACTGGTAGTAAAAAAAAGCTACTGGTTAGTCTGAACTGGTATTTCCAACCATCAGTTCTGCCATGTGATTTATATTCTAAATCTAAATAGCGTGGCACAGCTGTTTCCCTCCCTCGCTGTTCTACTTACTTTAGAAAGCATCCTTTTTCAGTGCAAAGGACACATTTGGTGCGCCCTGTGTATGTGTGTGTGCTCAGCATGCATTTGGTGCACACTATGCATGTGTGTTTGGCATGCACTACGCATGCACATGAGCAGCACATGTTTGGCACGCACTGTGCATGTGCGGGCAGTGAACCGGTGGCAATCCGCAGAGGATTTCACCACTGATATGTTCTAAATGCCAACTAACAATTAGGATTCATTTGTTTATCCCAAATTTCCTCCCATTTTGTGATAGTTAGAGGAAGAATAATCCCAGTAGGGCAAAGGGTCTTTCTTTTCTTCTTCATCCTGCTTCCTTATTAGTAGTCATTTTCTCTCACTTAAACTTGTATTTTTTGCTCCATTTATTTTCTTATGCTGCCTTTTTGTAGGATAGTTTTCTTCTCTTTTGCTCCTTAGGCTAAATTTCTTCTGTTCCTCTCCTTTTTCTTTATCCCATGGGTGTACATATTACACAGTTCGGTATATTTTTCCCAAGTTTCTCTGTCCTTTGAACCAGCCCTGTCCCATGTTGGAAATTCATAGTTTTGATTTTTTACTGACTCCAGGTTCTCTATCTTTAAGCTTCCTATCTCCCCCTTAATCTGTCCCACTGTTTATCTTGCCATCTCCAAGGGTCCCATTTTCCACATCCAGTAATTTAGTTTAATGTAATTTAAGCTTCCCTGGCTTGCATCAGTTTTATTATAACCAAATGGATTACATATCAATCTCAATACATTACTTTTAGAATTCCTATAAAGGCTCTGGACTTTGTACAGGTTTACACACCATGTTTAACTCTTGATTCCTTACCTTGGTATATATTTATATAAAGCTAGTATAGTATAGTATAGTATAGTATAGTATAGTATAGTATAGTATAGTATAGTATAGTATAGTATAGTATAGTATTGTATAGTATAGTATAGTATAGTATAGTATAGTATAGTATAGTATAGTATAGTATAGTATTTAAGAATGTTGAAGTAGAAGTAGGTAGACTCCAATTCAAAGTCATCCATGGCCATGGAAACTCACTGGGTAAAGTAGGTTACATTAGCAAGTTGCTGTTGCCGAAAATAAATGAAAAAAGATCCCCTCCCCCCAATAAGCTGCCTTGACTTCTTGTAAAAAGAGCAAAGGATAAATTTAGTAAATAAACAAAATGTGTTTAATTTTGCACATTTAATTTAATCATCGTTCCCACCACCATCTCCTTCCACTTATGACTGTATGATTGTAACTTTGTTGCTTGTATCCTTATGATTTATATTGATATTGTTTCCTGATTGCTTATTTGTATCCTATGACTATCATTAAGAGTTGTACTTTATGATTCTTGATGAACGTATCTTTTCTTTTATGTACACTGAGAGCATATGCACCAAGAGAAATTCCTTGTGTGTCCAATCACACTTGGCCAATAAAAAATTCTATTCTATTCTATTCTATTCTATTCTATTCTATTCTATTCTATTCTATTCTATTCTATTCTATTCTATTCTATTCTATTCTATTCTATTCTATTCTCAATATTTTAAAATAAATTTAATGATGATTTTTCTTAGGAAATTGAAGGAATTAGGTTGAAAAATTGTAAAAGCTTTCCTCATGTATCAATATCTATGATCTGGATCATGCATAATTCAGGAATGTGATAATGAAAATTGTATTATTTAGCTGACCATGCAGGCTGTTAATTTAGTTGTTTTCTTCATGCCAACATGTCAATTACTTCTTTTTCATCTACAAGAAGTTTGTTTGATTATGTATTTCATTAGTAATAGTTCATACTTCTATTATGATCAGTAAAATAGATAAATACAATTTATTAAAAGGATTAGAATAAAAGAAAATAAATAATTACAAGCAATAAAATATTAAAGGAAACTTGAAACTTGAAAAGCTAATTACCTGGGTTACTAAGATGATGAATCAATTTGTAAAATATAGAGGTGATAAAATACTTAAATTCTTTTAAACTACTTAACTAATATCCTTTGGGAGATACGTATTAATGAATGAGTATTAATTTATTTACTATACTGACTATTACTTACCATTGTAAAACTATAAAGTTTTAAAACTATAAAGTTTTAGAATTTTATCTGAGGGTCATAAAATTTTAAATGGAGAAAAATTATATTATCTAGCAATGAACAGCAATGACAGTCAAGCAGGATTTAACTCCACTGGTGGAGGTCATTGCTAGTCAATCTTCTAATCCTTTGCAGGATTGAAAGTGACAAATGTATGCTACACTGCTCCCGTTTTCCATCTCAATTATTTGCCATGAATTGGAGGATGAATATCAATAGCAGATATCCTGCTTTAGTAATGTTAGCTTTATTTAGAAATCTGGCCTTCCAGAGTTCCTGCAATTCTTTAGAAACTCATTGCTGTGCTTGTGCTAAGTGTAAATCAGCTCACACAACTTGTATTTTTCTCCTCCTGATCTCTTTTTATCTCTTTCTCTCCAGAGGGAAAAAGCCAACCTGAAAACAGGCTTTATTACCAGAAAACCCCAATGGGAAAGGAAAACTGAGAAGGTACTTCACATGTTTGAAATATGCTGCCTTATATTACCTCATTCTGATTTTGAATGATTCACCTATAGAAAGCAAGTTTCAGGCAATATAGCTGAGCTCTTCAGGGAGGTGTTTTATTATTTATTTTTACAATACAAGCTTTTTAGAAGATCAAAGAAAGTTAGGAAAAAACCATTGCAAATGACATCAGGTGCATCCATTGATGAATCAAGATGGAGAAAATGGGAAATGTGGGACCTCAGCCACTATTTTACATGGGAAGTACATCTTTTTGGTATAAAGAGAACTGGGATTTGGAGATTGTCACAGACAACTTGCTTCATCTCCTTCTCTCTCTCCCCTCCCCTCCCAGTTTTATTTCTCATGGATGTTATGTGAGAGAAGGAGAATCATTCTTTTTGTGCCAAGACTTTTTCTTGGAACAATCAGTCTGTGGTATTGGATCTGCAGGTCTTCTGCTGCTGGTAGTTATCACTTAAGGAGCACCATCCTACCACAGCTTCTGGTATAGAGAGATCCCTTATTCCGCTTCATTGCTTATTCAGTAGTCACTGAGAATAGTGGTTGGAAGTATGGTCAACCCATTGAAAGCAGTGTTCCAATATCTCAGGGGCTGCCATTAAGAAGAGGGAGTCAAGCTATTCTCCAAAGTACCTGACAGCAGGACAAGAAGGGTGGAAACTAATCAAGGAGAGAAGCAACTTAGAACTAAGGAGAAATTCCTGACAGTTAGAACAATTAATCGGTGAAACAACTTGCCTCCAGAAGTTGTGAATGCTCCAATACTGGAAGTTTTTAAGATGTTGGATAACCATTTGTCTGAAGTGGTGTGGGGTTTCCTGCCTAAGCAGGGGGTTGGACTAGAAGACCTTCAAGGTCCCTTCCAACTCTGTTATTCTATTCTATTCATTTCTGACATTGACTTTTTTTTTAATGGGGGGGCAGGACCATCACCAGAAGACAGAGCCCTTAGTAGGCGGATTGCACTATTTAATTGCAGCTTCTCTCCTTAGTGATTCTTTTCTGCTTCCTTTTTTTGTATAGGCTTTCATTGTGCTGGCAACTTGGCTTTTCTCATTGTGCTTCTGATGGTGTCTTCAGAAATCAGAAGCAAGCAGATTGTAGCAACCTTGTACTGTTTGTTAAACAATATGAAGCATCTCAATGTTAAAGAGACTCATTTTGAAACTTGCTAAAACTGCTGGTTGTTAGCATTGCACATATTTTGAAACGAAGTTGTTCAGCTGAGCTGAAATTTACTAAATTTGAACACTTAGCCATCTGGAGCATTAGATGCTTAATTACCACAGAAAGAATTGTGAATTAACAATTTGAGACAGCTTCCAGTTTCGAGTGAAGATTTTGATGAGGTTTGAGCCTTTTATTCTGCACAAAAGGAGATATGCAAGTAGGTCACGTCATGCCTGTAACTAAGGCTTTCTTTCAGATGCTTTTTCTCCCCCACAAAACCTTATCTTTGTCAAAAGGCTTTATGCAGAAACAGTTTTTTTTTAAAAAAAACCCCTATCTTTCAGAATAAAGCAGTGAAAATGACAATTATATAGAAATGGTTTTAGAGAAACGAAAGACCTGGTAGAGTATTTTATTACTCCCTCTCCCTTCCTTTTCTCCTTTTCACCTTTTTTGGGCTTTCACTGTTAACCATTTGTCTTCCTGGTGCATGATTTGCTCCTTGCGACAATGCACACTTGAATATACTGCATATACTGAACGAAACAAGAAAACCTTTGTCCCTCATGCCCAAGTGAAGTTAAAGGAGAATACCCTACATTGCTTTGCCAAGAGGCCTTCAGTCTACATTCCTAAACTAAAAGGACAACTAGGCCTTCGAGGCATTTAATTGTGGCTTTTCAAAGAGAGGGTGCACTGAGGTGTAAGAACCAGGCATTGGATTTTCCTGCTCTACGAAGGTAAATTTGCAGTCAGTTGCATTCCACTGTTTTGGTGCAAGTTTCTTTCTTTCATTCCTCCTTCCCTGGTGGTGCTACACTGGAGGATAGAACTTACTAAATGCTTGCAATGGGTATTTTAAGTACTCTTTGAATGGCAGGATGTTCTTTTAAAAACAGGTTTTCCCCCCCCCCCCTCTAGACCTAGCCTGTGGGTATATCTGTAGGTATGTCAAAGCAATTTCAAGCATTTCTTTCCTTTTGTTTTCTTCCCAAACTGGTATTCATGATGGAGCACAAGAAATGCAACTATAACCCCTACACAGAGTGTATTCAGAGTGGATTCCATATGTATTTACTGTGAAAAGTTGCTTCTTCCATTTCTTATCCCATGAGAACTGGCATGGTGGTCATTTCCAATCAGTTCTAAGTATATGTTGGCTTCTATCTCCTACAGAGCAGTTAGCATTTGATTGATCTTCATCCCATATGAGATTTTGTGTATCATGCAGCTCTAGGAAATGATTTTCTCCATATCTGCCATCATTTCATTCTGATTGTTTACACCAGTTCAGGGAAACAGTCCTAATCTGCTCTGCCAATATTCGTGGACTGATTTAAAATGGCAGACCGACAGCAACTTGAAGATGCTATTTACCTTATATATAATATATTGTACTAATGTACTTTGTTCAAACATACCAATCATAATTGCACTTAACTATCTCTTGTCCATTTCCTAAGAAGAAGGTTGATATATGCCTCTGTGTATTGAGGATGGCGATTAGGTGGCAAAGTAATAAGGCCAGTTTGGACACCACACTGAGTAGCCCAGGTTATCATTTAACCCCTAACCCGACAGTCACAGAAAATATCATGTCACATCAAAACTAAGGAGGAACATCAGTAATCTGCAATGGAAAAAAACTTCCAAACTTGTATTTTCCTTGGTGGAAGACTATATGGAACGAATCTATCAATTTTTAAGTTAAGAAAATTTAATTGTTAATCTTCAGTTTGATTTGTTCAACCAGATGCAAGTTTGTTATATTTGCATGTGTAACAATTAAGTATTAAGCAGATGCTTTCTTTTATTTTGAAGGAATGGACAGTAGAGATAGTGGCTTATCTTATTTCAAATTGTTTAGTCTCCACTTTTTCCACTTTTTAAAGCTTTCTATCTGTTGTGGCTATTTATATTTTTTATTTTTGCAATAAACAATGTCTAGTTATTTTTAAAAAGTAAGGAATTATTATATGTTAGTGACAGGATGCAAGAGTACATATACCCAAGATCACACAGAAAAGGTATATTTTAAAATTCTAAGTATGACAGTAGACATTATTATTCTTGCTGCTTCTCTTTAAATAAACAACTGTATTTCTGAATAATTTATACCTTTTTGTAAATATACTTTTTACCAAGCTTCATGAAATTTGTATTAATATACTTTTCTCAAAACAAATCATAAATATCATAAATACTTACCCCACCATTTACTTATATTCTATTTTATCTTTGAAATGGAAAAAAATATGCATTTGTCATTATTTGCTTGATCACAATGACTTGCAAATATATATGCTAAGCAATATATTTTTTAAAAAATGTATAAAATTGGGATATTATCAGTGCTGTAATGCTGATGTAATCAGGGTTAGAATAAAATGAAATTTTGTGCATATGGTAAATAGCAGGATTGATTGCCTATACAGTGCTTAATGAGATTTTCGAAAGCCCCAAGATATTTTTCCAGAAAATCATTTGGTAATAGTGGTGAAAATGATCAGTGCTTTGGCCATCCCAATTTTAGACCAAATTCTGTATGAATTTGTTAAGCTATTACCTTTGAAAAAATGAACTCTTTTATAAGCATTTGCTGTTGTACTACCTCAGCCATCTAAAATTATCGGCTCAGATAAACAATCTACTGACTGAATTCAACTCATCAAGGGACATGGTACCAACCTTGATGGAAATAAGAACAAAAGAAGGTTGAGTAAATTAGTTCTTAATGCCAGGATAAATTAGCTTTATACTGCAAATCTAAGTGCATTCACAATGGCCTTTTAATTCTAAAAAAGGAATAGGGAGTCACATCAAACCTCCCTTTGATTTTTCAATAAAAATAAGACACTTTCTGGCATCAGGGTATCATTCCTATAACTGTGACCTCTGCAATTCTGTGTTTCATATGCATTAAGCCCTTAGCATTTTAAATCAGGGCTCGTGCAAGCCAAATCATAGAGGAAAAGCCCTATTTATTTTCCAGTCTAATGTGAGAGATTTTTTTTAAAAAAAGAGCAGGAAAAAGTAGAATTTATGCATTAACATTTTAATATTTATTGTTCCCTGTGGTTTTTCATATTTGTGACCACCGCTGCTGCTAAGCTGTTTCCTCGGTGTCATTCACTGGATGCTGCCCAATAGAGAGAATGGAAATTACTGTAGCAGCAGGATAGATTTAGTTGCAATAGGATTACCAGATTTTCTGTAGCACATCTAGGAGGCTGGTTGTTCCATTCAGATGGGATGGAAGAGAGGAATGATATGCTTAAGAGAAAATTGCTCCTGTTTAGCTCTTTCCTCACCCACATCCCTGTCTTCTTTTTGTGTCTCTGCAGGACACAGACTCCTTGCTTATAAACCCTTCCCCCCCCCACCTCAGTTTTATTTTTGCAGCACCCAGCTGTCTTGATTCTAGTGTTGACAGACACCCAGTTTGAAATTGGAGATTGTTCTAAGCATGGAGTTTATCCTTCATTCTATAATTGGAAAACAGCCCAAATAAATCACTCTGCTGATTTTTTTTTCTTATGTTCTAAGCTCTCTGGGTGTATTCTGAAAGCTTCCAACAATCTCTTAGCTTATTTTAAAATGGAAATAGGTTATGAAAAAAAATATACTATGCAAAAAAAACACAACCACCTATTCAGGTTGAGATTATGCTAATGACCAGAATAACCACTACAAAACTGGAAGAGGAGCAGAGAGAATGGGGAAGCACACTTAATTTGCACATTGGGATGCTTTTTTTGCTTAGTATGGTTAGCTTCCTATACAGTATTTTTTTTCTGCACAATACTTTTTCATTTTTCCATTTCTACATGACCACGGAAATGTCTTTGGACAATGCTGGCTCCCTCAGCTAAGAAACGGAGATAAGCACAGTGTCAGACATGACTGAACAGGGCAATTTTTACCTTTAACTCTACGTAAAAGGGATATAGGTATCCTTAACTTAAACATGAGTCTGCAGTACAGTGTAAGATAGTGGCTAAAAAGAAAAATACTATCTAGGGATACTAATTGTTCCACTCTACAGATCCACTCAGACCATATTCAGATCTTGGCCTTCCCTAAGGGCTTGAAGACCTGGGTCTGCCAGTTGTCTTGGAGCCCCAAAGGTGGAGTATCACACTGGAGGAAGTTGATGGACCAATAGCAGATCCCAGCTCACCCACTATACATTTTGTTCCTTCCCTTCTTTTTGTCACATTTGTAATTTATTCTGATTGTTTGTGTGTTTTTGTATGAGTGTGTGCACACATGGTATTATTGCTTTTAATGTTGTAAGCCATTGTGATGAGATGGGTGGCAAACAAATTTAATTGATTGAATGAATGAATGAATGAATGAATGAATGAATGAATGAATGTTTAAATTACTGTCCAGTTCTGGGTGTCACAGTAAAATCTTGTTAAATTGGAGTGAGCTCAGAGAAGAGCTGCCCATATTATGAGTAATTTGGAAACCAAGCCCTACAAAAAATACTTAAAGGATCTGGAAATGTTTAACCTACAGAAAAGATACCTGAGTTGATATATGCAAGCAATCTTCAAATATTGAGTACATGTTGGCTTAGCAGTTAAGACGATAGGCTTGTCAGCTGGAAAACTGACAGCCCGGGTTTGAGACCTGAGCATCATGTAATGGGGTGTGTGCCTTCTTGGTCTAGTTCTTGCCCACCCAGCAGTTTGAAAGCATGCAAATGCAAGTAGATAAATAGGTACCACCTTGGTGGGGTGGAAACAGCACTCCACAACATCATGCTGGCCATATGACCCAGGAAACATTTTCAGACAGGGCTGGCTCATGGCCTTGAAATGGACATGAGCTCCACCCATTATAGTAGAACCGAGTCGTAGAGTAAACTAGTAGAGTAAAATCTGTAGGGACTCCTTTCTTTCAAATATATAAAGAGAGAATAGACAGGGTCAGAACCAGTGGATTAAAACTGTCAAAAATGTTTTAGTGGATCCTGTAGTAAGCCTGTGATTGGATTATATGACCACTAAAGAATGTTCTAACTCAGTGATTCTATTATTCTGATTTGGCATTTAAATTGAAAAAGAATGGACAAATGGATGTGAGCAATTTAAAAAAAAAATACAAGATACATAACTCAAGACTTCATTGATCTCTCTCTCTCTCTCTTTTCCAGACCAGAAACTTTTATCATGAATGCTGTGCTGGCATGTTCACCTTCACCCATATCATCCCAGACTTGGCCACCCCTGGAATAATGCAAATTCCTCTTTTAGAGTGCAAAGATTGGTTCCCGATTTCCTCATTTCATATCTCCCCAATTCACTTGCCTTTAGTTTTATTTTCTTGTCTTTAGTTGTTTCACCTTCTTAATAGCTGTTCTTTAAAGCCATCTCTAGATGATGGCCTCAAGCAGCTACTCAATTATTTAGAAGGCCAATGAAAAGTAATATATCCCAAATAGGATGTTCCATGAATTAACCTTGTTGTGTGGAAGGTACTTTTTACATTCATTGATAACTTAATATGCTTTTCCAAAGTCAATTGTTTCTTGTATTTGGACTTGGAAAATTGGCTTGATATAATTATAGCATTCATAAGAGGCTGTATTTGCAATTCACTTCATGAAAAGTTTTCATATGAAATTTTCTTTTTATTATGTGTCACTTTTATGTGTTGATAGACTTTTTCTGGCTTTGGTGGGCACTGCTATTTTCTTGAAAAACCCAAGAGCATAAGATTAGTTATGGTTCCAATGCATTGGATGAGCCTGTATAATATGTTTCAAATAAGTTTGGTATACTTTAATTTTCTTCAGTTGCAGGTAATTATTTTATCGATAGCCTTCTTTCTGCAGAAATCACAAATCCATTATTTCATTTTCTATCTGCAAATATGTTATATGGCTCAGGTTAATCAGTCCTAAACTACAAATTCAGTAGATGAAATTCAGATAAAGGCATTATTTTCTAATGGTAACCCTTTGTCTCTTTGACAGATGACTTATTAAAAGGTTCATAAAGGTGAACACTTCACATTTCTACCCTTCATTTTTTTCTATTAACAAAATGTCAATTGTTCTTTGAACTGTTCCATCTATGTTAATCTAAGATAGCCTACCTACCTGAGCACAGCATCTGAATATGGAGCTGAATCTTCCTCTTTGGTACAAGTATGTGCAAGTACAAGGAATTCCAGACCAGAATTCCAGATCTGAGAAAAGTACCTGAATGAACATCTTTCAAAAGCATAAAGTTGCAGATCTGTAAGAATAATTTTTGTATGGTTTTCCTTTTATCTCCCAGCAATTTTTATACTTGAGCTTATAAATTATAAATTGAGATAATTTTCACAATCCCAATTAGCTTTTACAAACTCTATGATGCCTTTAAAAATAATATAATTTTTACCATAGTTTCAGTCAGGAAATATGATTATCCTTAGTTACTGAGGTTTTCAGAGTCCATCTTTTTTCAATTTTTCAGTTTGTACTTATTGTAACATTAGCATACCACACTTGTCCAGGATTTAGATCTTGGAAACACTTCGTTCAGTAACAAGTCAACACAGTTTAGAGAACTATCATTATTATTGTATTTTTTTTTTAAATTTTGCTATATGACAGACAATAAGAAATGTAGGTTGTCTCAGTCTATTGCATATTAAAGCCATTATGATGCTTTCCCCTTGCTTTATAAGCCACAATTCAAATTTGATTCTGACAATGTTTCAAAGTATCTTCCTAAATTTTAATAAATACTTCAGCTCTGTAGTAACTGTGTCTGCATGTGTGTGCCTGCAACCTTGAAATAGAACAAAATCTTTCCGTATTTTTAATTACTTCCTGAAACGATTAAGATAGACAGAACTTAATATCCATACAGGTGACACACAGATCCCAGAACTCTCAGTCATTCAATTCTCAAGCCTACAAAAACTTCCCACTTGTACAGTTTACAACAAAGAGATGCTGTCTGGAGTTCATATGGGTTATCCCCCTATCTCCCTTTGATTCAGGAGATTACACCACCCCAAATCCACTTTCCATCTAGTTTCAGTTTCTCTCTGCTCCTTTGGAAACATCAGCCTATTATAATTCCTCAGTATTAAGTCCCATAGACAAGGATTCTCATCTAAAATAAGCTCATTATCATTAACCCCTACACTATAGTGAACTCAAACTCTAGCTGACTATTCATTAAAAGCTTTGCTATTATTACTGTTAAATTTTAGTATAACTGAAAAAGAAGCAAAGTAAATATACTGTAGCATAACTGATTTACATTCACTTAGATATGCAATATTCTTTGTTTTGTTGGAAGCGTATACCCATCTTGCTTTACCACACATAAACACATAAAGTTTAACTATAAGTGGCTGCAAACAAAATTCTAGGTTTTTGCTAGAGGGTACCAAAGAAGTTGCTTTATTGTTGATGAAATGAAATTTCTTCCAATTATATTATTCTTTGTTCTATAAAGTTCCCACTTCTTAAAAAGGTTTCAAGTTGGTCAAACTTTGTTAAACAAAACTTCACATGAAATAATAAAACAAATCTTGAAGATTATATTCCAAGTTCTTCTAAATTAGCTTCTCAGCTCAAAAATTCACCACACTACATTTTAAAATAGTTTTTAAGATAGTTGTTTAAAAGGTTTATACACACTGTATTTTACAAAACAAAATGCATTTTAAAAATTGGAAATAAATTACAGAAATCAATATTTTTGTATGTTTTATACAGTTTTATTAAATATTGGCAATAGAATTATGGAAAAGATGTATAAATGGCAGCATCAAAATATATTGTACAAATTGTCCATAATGCTTTATGGAATGGATTTTTTTTTCTTCTTGGCCAAAATATAATTTCCTTTACCATATATAATACATTCTGATTATTGATGATATGGAGAAGCAATACTAGTAAAAAAAGAATAATCTTTTGGTCTTCAAATGAGCTTTGTTCTGTGTTTTGATGTATTTCTTCATGTTTCAAGTAACATTATTCTAACCATCATCTCCACTCATCTCATGTTTAAAGCTTTCTTTAAAATTGTTCTAGTTCTTCTCAAAAGGAACTTGACTTGCCTGGCATAACCCCTTACATTTTTAGCATATATTTTGCCCCTTCTGGTTCAATGGAAGGAAGATCCCTGATTTTACTGAAAGAAAACTTCCAGATAAATAAAACGGATAACAATGTGAGTCTTCAAACAACAAAGTTTTAAGAAAACTTCAATTAACAAAGGTTAGGATTCATAGTTCCAATGGCACATGTTTAAGAGATTTAATATGTGTTGCCATCCACAAAAATAGGCTGCTTGATTTCCCCAGCTTCTGTGATAATCTCCTCAGTGTTTCCTCAGCAGTGGAAGGAAGCTGTGGAAGAAACAGGTGGGGTTCTTATTCCAGCTGATGAACACCCTGCTTTTCACTTCTGCCCAGTCAGCTGTGGTGAATAGTCTAAGGATTGACAGTGGCTGTTAGAGAAGGAAGGAGCAGCTGAGATAACACTCAGTCTATTTACAAGAAACTAATTGCATGAAAGGACTAGTTAAAGATTCACAGTGTTCTCATTCTTGGCTGCCTCTTATTAATTCCCAAATAGCTAGATAATTGTTTAATAAAAGATCCAGTCAGTGTGTAAGGTATGCCATGCAAGTTGGTGGACTATAATGGGAAGAAGAATGACAGCTTGTTACTATATATGGAAGAAGGCTCATCTCTGAAAGAAAATTGAGGGGCAACAAATAATTGTGTTTTCAATAGAAGCATTTATCTTCTGATCCAAAGGTTCTTTTCTATGTGTACATGTACAGATAATATAAAAGAATAGCTTTTGTGAACGGATAGATTTTCTTCAGATAGAAGGATTGTTTTGTCAGAAGACGGGAATTTGTGGCTCCAGCATATAGTCACAAAGCTATCACTTGCTCCAACTCACCCATAATTTTCCCTCTTCAGTTGGAATGACTCCCATAATTCAGCAACACATATTCTTTAGGGCTTTTCTTCCACAGGGCATTTGTATTGGGTTATAATTGTTATTACAGGTAGTTCTCAACTTACGACTGATCACTTAACAACCATTTGAAATTAAAACAGCATTTTTTATTTAATAACACAATCTCAAGGTTATGACTGTCACACCATCCTTTGTTATGTGTTCACATTTCGGGCACTTTTCAACTACCTCACATTTATGACCAGTTGCCATATTCCATGATCATGCAATCACATTTTGTGACTTTTTTCCATCTTTCCCATTGGATGAGCAGCATTTGGATTTACGACTACATGATTTTTTTAAAAAATATTGTGCTTTGCTTAATAACCAGAGGGTTTACTTAACAATTGTTGTAACAATGGTTGTAAAATTGAGACTAGTCACATGGTGCCTCAAGTTGAGTCCACAATAACTTATGACCAAAATTCTGGGGTCAACCATGTTCATAAATTGAGGACTATCTGTAATAAAATATATCTGCTGTCAACTATTTTTGCTCTAGTATCTTGATTCTAGTATTTTTATTTTTTTGACATTTAGAAAAAAAACAATAGTGGCAGTGAAATGGGTATTTTTTAAAAAATCCAAGCATCATGTTATAAATCTGCAGGGAGTAAAGACAAAAGGAAAAAGGATACATCAAACTTTATTTATTCATTTTTTGATGCCTTCAAGACAGTCTTGACTCTTGGCAACTGCTTGGATTGATCCCTGCTGTTTCCTTGGCAAGATTTTAAAAGTGGTTTGCCATTGCCTCCTTCCAAAGGTTGCAAGTGAATGAATATCCCAAGGTCACTCAGCTGCCTTCATGCCAAAAGCAAGACTAAAACTTCCAGTTTCTAGCCTGATGCCTTAATCCCTACATCAAGCTGTCTCTCAACTAGCTTTATTGGGACGATTAATATGTTTGATAGTATTGTATATGTTTGGGCATTATATACAGAGACTGTGTTCTGACCCAGCTCCCCAAACATGACAAATCCTCTGAAGTTAAATAAATGATTCCTTTATTAGGAGCACCAGCAGCCTGGCAAAATTTTTCTCTCTCACTGCAGGCTAACAGGTATGTCTGGCAGAGAGATGAATAGTATCTGCCACATCTATTCATCTCTGCCCCCTGCCCTTTATCCCCAGAGCTAGGGTGAGACTTTGCAAGCAGTGGTGGCTGTTCCATCCCAAGGATCAGCCCACAGATTTCCACTGCTCTCCTCTCCTCTGCCTTCTGTGCATCCATGCTTCAGGCACTGGACCCAGCTGTTCCTCCTCTTCCTCATCAGCCACCTCAAGACCTGGGGGCTGTTGACTCTCCATCTGAGGGCTGATGGACAGCCCAGGCTTCACCTCTCTCTCTCTCTCTCTCTCTCTCTCTCTCTCTCTCTCTCTCTCTCTCTCTCTCTCTCTCTCTCTCTCTCTCTGACAGCTCCATTTCCTTTTCCTCTCTCAGAGTTCTCAGTTTGCCTTGATGCTGACCCTGACACCCACGCCTCCTCATCATCTGATTCGGCTGATTCGGAGAGGCCAGCGGCCAACAGGCCACAACAGACTGGAATAATTTATGAGACAAATAAGATAATTACTGAAAAAAGATGCCTGCTTTACTGAGTGTTATGAAAGAGAAAACAGATATTAAGCAACTGAGAGACTCACTCAAAAACCTTAGCAATTTACCTTTGTACAACTGGTAAAAATATATGGCTGTACAAAAGCAAAAGCAAAAAGGAGAGTCCAGCACAATGTATGCCAGAGGTGTCAAACTTGATTTCATTGAGGGCCGCATCAGGGCTGTATTTGACCTTGGTGGGAGGGTGGGGGGGTGGATGGGTGGTCATGGGGTGTGGCCAAGTTGACATAAGTTATCAATGGCCACAATGGCCTCCTGAAGCCTCTGCCAGCAAAAACAGAGCCCGAGGAGTCTGTTTTCACTGGCAGAGGGCTGCAGGAGGCTGTCAGAGCTGAAAAGGGAGCCCAGGTGGGCCGCATGCTGCCTCTCTAAGCTCTTTTTTTGTTGGCAGAGGGCTACAGGAGGCTATTGTGGATGAAAACAGAGCCTGGGAGGGTCACATGCAGCCCTCCCGACCTCCATTTTTGCTGGCAGAGACACCGCAGGCCAGTCCTTCTCTGTTTCCAGGGTGGCTCCATGGGCCAGTTCTAAGCACCCCATGGCCGTATCCAGCCCACAGGTCTTGAGTTTGATACTCCTGATATATGCAGATGATTTTTTTAAAAAAAGTCTGCATAAATTTGAACAGTATTATAGGGATGTTATAGTAAAGTTATCAGAAATATAGTCAAAAACAGATACAGTACAAAATATTATTTATATTGAGTAACATCTGTAATTCTAAAATTTAATAACCAGTACAATACTTTGTACTTATGCTTGAAAATGGGTGGAACAGATTTCTAAGTTATGTGATTAATGATTAATTAAATGAAAGTCTTACCGGTTTGAAGTCTCATGATAAACTTGTGAGCTACCCCTCTTTTCATGGGGATCATCAAAAATAAGTTGAAAATTGATGCTGCTGCTCCAGCTATGCTCATTAGAATATCCAAGCACATCAAAGGTATGAATTATAGAAAAATGCCACATCCAAATGTTAACAAAGCACATCCAGCACCCATACTCAAAAAGACAGAAACTGAATTGAATTGGATGCAAATTTAAAGAATCTTTCCAAAATCTGATTGGAGATCATAAGCTACACCTGTGGGTTTTAGTAGCTAAAAAGAATGGAATTGCCAGGATTTGTTATTTTAAAGTTCCCATCAATCCGCTATTATTTTGTCTAGAGCTGAATATATGTTAGCTAACTTCACTAAGGAATATTTTAGCAAAATAAACCTAGCAAAAAGTTGATTAGAAATGGAACTAGAAGAAGATTCCAATGTTTTCTTACCATAAAGACACACAAAGAGTTATATACTATCAAACAAGCAACAAAACAATAACAATAGCAATAACAAAACTCTACTTTTGATTACACCACTGCTTGTTATTGATTACCCTTGGCTAGCAACCATTTGCAAATATAATGGTAATAAATGGCAATTTTAAAAATAGTTTTTTTAGCCAATGCATCATTTACAATCAAATTTCATGCTCCTGATGACAATATTCTTCAGTATGAAACTGATTACGGTTTGGTCAGTTTCAGAGGTGCAATGGTAATGTGCTGGGGAGTTATAATCAATTATCTGAAGTTACAGAATTGAGTTGTTCTTTGTTTATTTAATTATTTATTAAATTTATTTTCTTGCAATTTAGGTTATTGTGCTTATATTGCTGGAAAAAAAATACATTACTGGAAAATGTGTACCAAAAATTATATCAAACATACCACATACACATACATAAAACAAATATATACATATGAGCCACTTTGATGTAGAGGTTAAGGCATCAGGCTAAGT
This sequence comes from Pantherophis guttatus, assembly GCF_059756535.1. Taxonomy (NCBI): domain Eukaryota; kingdom Metazoa; phylum Chordata; class Lepidosauria; order Squamata; family Colubridae; genus Pantherophis; species Pantherophis guttatus. The sequence goes on from NC_142064.1 coordinate 52,431,355, forward strand.
ACTGGATGACCATGAATTCTAGTCCTGTCTTAAGCATAAAACCCTTGCGTGACTTTGGGTCAGTCTCCCTGTCTTCGCTTTAGGAAGAAAGCTAGAGCAAATTGCTTCTGAAACTTTGCAACAAATCTGCAGGGCAGTTATCATCAGGAGTCAAAACTGACTCAAAGGACATGTCACAGAAGGTGAAAATATTTTATCCATGCTACAGTGCCTCCAGAAAATCAAAGTTAAAAATAGAAGATGAAATTATGGTTTCATTTGATATCTTAGCACTCTTTACATCCACAGATCTAGAACTAACAGAAGTATTTGTGGCAGCAGCACTACCCAACACACCTGAGTTAGCCAAGAACACTAAGATCAAAATATTCAGAACCATGGATCTCATCAATATCTTATTCACTACCTACTTTCAGTTTGATGGACAAATATATCAACATTTCAGAGGAACATCCATGGACTCACCACTCTCAGGACTCCTAACAGAGACTAAAATACAACATATGGCACTCCCAACGCATTCAACCAAAAGTATGGCTGTGTTATGTAGTTGATACCTTTGTCATAAACACCATGAATATTAAGTAGCAGAAGACACAATGAAAACTCTTAATGGACACAACACATGGACAGGATCAACCATAATTTCAGCTGCGAAACTGATCAAGCTATATCCAGAAAGGTAGGGAATTCCTGGAAGCTTGGCATATAGACAAATTGGCCATCAACAGACACTAGAGATAAACCACATTTACTCATCATTTAAAAAAGTTAATCAAAAAGCTATGAAGAAATGAAAAGACCAGAACAGAGCTTATCTAGCAGCGTATATCCAGATAAGCAGGGATTAATATCAGACCAATAATCAATTGTAGAAAACAATATGCTAATCAAGGCACTACCAAAGAGAAACCAAACCCGGCCAGGGGGTGGGGGACAAGATACTGTATACAGCTAGTCTTCAACTTACAATCATGATGGAGTCTCAAACCTCCATACAACCATTTTTGTCACATTGATTAAATGAATCACTACAGCTGCTAAATAAATCATGTGGACGTTAAGTGAATCCAGCTTTCTGCATTGACTTCGCTTGTCAGAAACCCACTGAGAAGGTTACAAATGGTGATCATGTGATCCCAGGACAGTACAAGTGTCATAAACACATGTCAGTTGCCAAGTGTCCAAATTTTGATCACATAACCACAAAAACGCTGCAACAGTAGTAAGTTGAAAACCGGTCATAATTTACTTTTTTCCAGTACTGTTATAACTGTAAATGGTCCCTAAATGGATGGTTGTAAGTCAAAAACTACCTGTATAATCATAGAACAAACACCACACTCACTAGCAGTGATGTTACCTAGTTGGCTAATAAAATATCTGTGGGATGACCCAGGCACAGCACAGAGATAACAAAAGCAGCTGGTGGTTCAAACCACCCCTTTATTTCTCCAAATTTCTCCAAACACTCTCAAGTCCAAGAGCAAAGTGATGACAATCCCCCCTCCCTCCCACACACACCTCAAGCAGCCTCTGGCTGAAAATAGTCCAGCCCAGAGCTGTGTACACGAAGCCTGCACAGCAATAAATCCAGCAGGGCAAATCAAGGAGTTCAGGAAGAAAAGGATCCAGGTAATTAGTCCAGAAAGCCAGAAAGAATGCAAGGACTCTTGGAAAGTTCAAACGTCAGCATTCAACACTTCAGGAACTTAGTGTTTGTCCCTGACTAATATCCCTCCCCACACTGTCTCCTTAGTCTCATTTCCTAGGTGTGCCTTGTGAAGATGGGTGGGGCACTCTTCTCCCAAGTAGTTTGCTCAGTCTGTGCTATTCTTGCCTTCTGTCAACTTTCCATGCTGTTGGATCAGGAAAGAGTGGTCCTTGGTCCTTGCCTGAGCTCTGTTTCTCATGTTCATCCTACTCCTGTTCTTTCCTGAATCTAAACTGTCATAATCCTGAAAGACTAGTCCTGCCCTTTCCCATTTTCCTCTGAAGCCAACGAAGCCATACCCTCAATCTCTGTTGGCTCAGGTTCCAGCTCATCTTCCTGCACAGATTCAGGCTCTAATGGGAGCATGACCCTATCTCCCTCCTTAGGGCCATGCGGACTGGGATGTTGCAGGAACACGGTATGAAAGTTACAGATCAGACGTGGGGCGTCGATGGCGGCGGCATCAACCCAGGTGAAGTCCTCCAGTCCATAGCCTTTCCATGCCACAAGATAATGAAACAGGCCCTGCATCTGGCGGGAATCTCAAATGCTGTCCACTTCATACTCCTCCTCTCCATGAGGGGCTACTGGTCCCGGTGGTGGTGGAGATGGCCAATGTAGACTGTGGGCCAATACTGGTACTAGCAATGACATGTGGAAGACTGGGTGAATCTGCATTGTCCGTGACAGGGATAAATGAAACACCACAGGATTGATCACTGCTTCGACCGGAAATGGGCCCAAGTAACTGTGATCAAGTTCTTTTAATGGCCGCACCATTGGCAGGTACCACGTGGAGAGCCAAACCTGATCACCCACCACTAATGGAGAGATGTCTCAAGGATGCCGATCTGCAAATCATTCCAGCTTGTCTTCCCCCGCAGATTCAGGCTCTGACGTGGACATGACAATCTACAAGCAAACAACTAAGCTCAGAGAACAAGAATTCCACAACACTGAGCTGCAGATATTCTTTTCTTCTAATAGAATAGTAGAACTATAGGACAGAAGTATCAAGATATCAGGTTATTAAAAAATCTGGAAAGATAAAATGAGCATATTACAATAATGAAATGAAAGCCACCATATGGAGGAGTTATTAAGAGATTTACTGTGAAGATAAAGACACAAGAGGGATGTCATATTAAACCACAGATTTTTTTTTTATCATATGTGAAACAATACATTCCACCAATAGGTCACGGATTCTTGGAAAAAGGACAACATCTGGAATAGATGTAGCCTCAGTGATTACCTTTGGATTTGTCTGATCTGTTAGGATATCACAAAAACTAGAAAGAAATATTTCTGGAATGTATCTTCTGGAAGTTACTTCTTCTATTAATTAAGGTTTCTAAAAATGTAAGGATTTCCCAACAATTCAACAGTTAACTTGCCAGCACAAGCACCCTTCTTAAGACTGTATAAATAACGAGATTATATTAAGCACAGTAATGACACCTGTCCTTTCCACCTCAATCTGAGTTGATAGAAATATTTGCACTTACATAATTATATTTGTTTTAATGTATTGTAACATGATAAGAAACTCTGATAAATCTGGCTCCTGATACAAAGGAGTTTAAGTATATTCAGCTAAATATAGTTATATTCTTAAAACAAGCTTCTCCAATCAAGCAGGATAAGATGTATTGTTTAACTATACCAAAAATTCTATCTCCATATTTATATTCTTGGCAACTGCTTAAGAAAACTTCTAATATAGACTTCAATATTTCAACTAAGTTACAATTTATATTTTTATGTATTTACTGTTCTACTAGTTATGAAAAATTGCTGCAAAGCTAAATTCAAAGTTACTTTTTGTTCAAATAAGTTTACAAAACAATTCAATTTTTGCACAATTTCTTCAAATCCACTTTATTGGGTAGATATATATTGGAATGGATCTTGAAAATTATCTCCCCAGATGTTACGCATTAAAAAAAAGGTGATGGCACAAAAATACGTAAGTTTTGTTTGTATTTGAATTGATCGATATGAATGATTCCTATATCATGAAAATTGTATGGCAAGAGTTCCCACCTTCAAATTCCTGGGAGTCCATCTTAGCAAATATCTCAGAAGATTCAATCAATCTATCATCAGTTGTAATCAGCTGTAGTCTATCAAAGTAGAAAAAATTGAATATATTAGTTTTTAGAAAAATCTGCTATGGAATGAACCTTTTTATGACTTCAGGGACTGTAGTTGTCTTCACTATAATATGAAAATGGCTTGTTTTCTTCTAGGATACTTTTAATTTCCCAGTCTAGAGTATTGACTTGATTGTCTCCTGTTCAAGTACTAATGTCTCGAGATTCTGCTTATCCCAGATAGGGTGTTAGCACCTGTTGAGAATGTTAATCTTCATTATGACTGTAATGTGCCTCTCTGTTAAGCTTTTTTCTCTTCTCCTAATCTGTGTATTCACTGTAAAATTCCTCTTCAGTGGAAAAGGAGCTTCTATGTGTCTATACAGATTTTGCTTGCTTTACGATAGGTTTATATTCCCTCCTAAAAGACATCCCTTATTATATTTTTATTTACAAATTTACTTACATTTAGAAATGTATTTGTATTCTGTTTTATATTGTGGCCTACTCAGAATCAGTCAGGGATCAGAAGCGCTAAAGTCAAATCAACAACAACAATGTGAATCTGCCTAAAATGTATCAATGGGGGAAAAAAGGAGGCCATGGAGCATGGCATGGAATTTTGTAACCCAAAAAGCATTGAGAAATATGCTCGTAAATTTTTAGAGATTTATTTCTTACTCAAACAAATTTCCTTCCTTGCCTGGTGCTCTATGTTCAGTGAAATTATTTTGTTCTACTTTTCTCCAGCTAGACTTCCACTTCCTGTGGTTATCATGTTAGATAAGCCATAAGAAGTAGAATGCATGGTAGTACTGCACATTTTATTGTCAGTACACAGTAGACTTGCCCAATTTAAAAATTCAGTCTTAGGCTAAAGTTCCTTCACCAATTTCAGTACAACATAATAGGTCCAATTTTGTTTCTACTGTTGGAAAGGCCCCCTTTCTCTTCATTTTTGGTTAGGGGATTTGACAAGATGTTGATGGCCATCTTGACCTAACAGTAACAGTAGAAGCTACTATAGATATGAAAAATAATTGTGAAACCAGACACACAACTAGAACAACTGCATAACATGATGGTAAATGAGTAAAGGTAGAAAAGGGCTTCAGCAAGAAAGGTTCAAGCAGTTCAGTGGGAAGAAGTCTTGGTATATTTCCAGACCGTTGGTGGGAAATGGATTGTGCTGTCACAGATCACTTTTTTTTTTAACATAAAGCAAATTCTTGGATAAAACTGATCCCTTGCATAATGACAAATTTGCACAAAATGAGAAACCTGCACATGCATGCTTGCAGTCTTATTGAAGAAACTGGGAGCTAAAAATTTCTGACAAATCTTTTCATGTACAGCTGTACTTCTACTTGCTTGTATTTCTAAAGAATTGTATATCATAAATATTCATGGAACAAAAGGTAAGCCCTGAAAATAAATGCTAAGACTTTTCTTATTACCCCTCCCTGTTAATACAGATACATATTTTTTCATAACTTTTTTCCTTTCTTATTGGACTGCGAGAATGATTTTCCTGTTATCGTGGCCTTCATTTCTTTAAATGTTCTGCTTTATTCCTGATGCAGCCAGCAGCATTCATCCTGTTCTATTTATATTTATGTGAACAAAAAACCTATTTTATTTAGGTGGGTAGAGAAGCAATAAATAAATAAGTAAAACTGCCACTGCAAATATAATCCTGTTGAAGCTGAGAAAACATGAAAGCTCTTTAGTATTTTAAATCTACTTCACGGTAAGAAAAAATCAGTATTAAACAGGAGTGTTCTATTTTCAGCCCAATCTCAATTTTAAATTGAAATGAAAAAATATCAGAATTAAAATTAAAATGATTGCTTCAGGATTTTGCTCTTATCTGACAAAAGGCAATATGCTGCAGTCCATATAACCTGGATTGTTTGTTTTGTTTCATCTCTGGCAGATGCTGAAAAGTGGGATGTAAATGAAAGAGGGGAGTAATTATTTTTATCTCTTAGAATCCATATGGCATCATTTGGTTTGGAAACGAAATGGTACGAGAAGACAAAGCAGGAAAAGAATCATTCATGTTTAGGAGAGAATAAGTGTAGCATGTTGTGCCTAAATCTTTGGAGCCATCTAGTTTAGAGTTCTATGTCACGAAATTGAAGAGATGTGTTCAAAGAATCCTGATTGATTTCTAAGAATCTGTAGATATTCCACAACCAACCAAATAATCACGCACATTTGTTTAAAATACAGATTATTCAGCTAATGATGGTAGACCAATGTCTTCCATCACAACCACTAGTTCTGTGGAAAACAATGAGATAAGGAAGAAAGGAGAAGCTGTTATTGTCTTCGGAGAAAGGTGGCATACAAATTGAACAAATAAAATAAATAAATAAAATAAATAAATTTCATCTATATTCAGCATTTGATAGTTTTTGACCACCTCTCATAAAAATATGAGCATTGACCCATGGCAGAAGGATTTAAGGCTACGTTTATGCCCAGGTAGTCAAATAATTGACTAATTAACTCTCCCATTAGATCATTACCATTTGTTTTCATTAAAACTAAAAATTAATCTTACAGGAAAGTGCCTAAGGACATCTTGCAAAATCTTGAATAGTTTCTTTTTTAGGCATTTAGCAATAGCCAATCACTATAAGGTGTTTAAGCTCGAAGCATTCTCTCTTCTCTTTCACGTTCATCACTTTCCTGAAAACATATTGAGCACTTCACAAGAATGAACCTGTATTAAATAAGAATCTGTTTTCTCACTGTACATTGATTAATCAATTTAATTATCAATGTTGCAATTAACATCACAACTCTCCTGGAAGATGCTGTATGTTGTCAGTGAATATGTATACCATTGAAAGCATAATTTGGACTTTAACTTGATGAAAAACATCTATTTGTTCATCTTCAAGTTATATGTATTGCAGTATTTATTATGTACTAACTCTCTTTTTGGCCATCAAAGCACCAAAAACAAGTTGTATATGATGTATATATATATGATGTTCCTACAAGTATATATACAGGGCTGTCTTAACACACGGACCTGATGGACACTTGCCCGTGGGCCCCACAAGCATAGGAGCCCCATACTAATCTGTGTATGTTAATCCTCCAATGCACCTTGTATCATATGAATACAGCAACTGTATGGCTTACTGAGTTTTATGGTGTTTTTCAAGCCTCGTGTATTGTTCAAATGTTTCCCATGTTGATTAGTTGTTGCTGCACAGCATTTTTTTAATGTTTCAACACTGATTTTGTTGGAAGTGCCAATAAAATAAATATATGTTTAATTTTATTGACCATTTACATTTTTATTCCTGTGAGTAGTTGTCATAGGGGCCCCACTGCTTTTCCTGGGGCCCATAATGCTCTTAAGTGTTGTGGCCCACCAGCGGCCTGTGCGGCTTGTGACTGATCCCGACGATGAGGAGGCTGGTGTGGTGTCATACCAGCAGTCTGTGCAGCCGGCGCTCGCGTCGGACAGCGAGGAGGCTGAAGAGGATGTGGTGCCAGAGGCAGAGACTCAGCCAGGGCCTTCAGAACCTCCAGAGGTCCTTCAAGTGCAGAGAGTGAAGTGGAGTAGCAGAGCTGCCAAAAGGCAGGAGTGGCTACTTGGGAGGAGGAGGTCTCCTAGAGAGTAAGGCTTGGGGCTAATTGGCCACTCCCTTAGCCTATTTAAGTTGCACGCACTTAACAATTGTTGCTGGAAACAACGTTTAATTATTACACAGCACATTTTAGAGAGAAACATATATATATATCTCCTTTGTCAGCCTGAGAATTAATTATGGTATTGTAATGGAGTATGTATCTGCAAGAGCAGTGGGAGAGAATTTTGGGGTAACATAGAGCTTTCCCAGAAAGTGGCCCAGATTAAGAGATTGCACCTCTGAGCTGAAGTGGGGACGGAAGAAGAGATTCAGGGTATCTACACCTTAGAATCTCCAGAATATATTTCTAGATAAGAAAGTTATAGCTTTAGTTTAGCAAGATTCTGCCCATTACATGAAAACAAATGAAGGATTAAACTCAATTAGATCTCATTGTCTCATCTCTGGACTTGGGTCTGAGAGGTAACTTCAGTTCCTAGACAACTCCTTCAGTGTCTCAAATTCAGAGGCCTAGGGTTTAGGTGCTTTCAGGAACAGAGGAAACTAAATATTTTCACACTCTAGACTTATTAGTACTATAGTAGAGCATTTTGAAGATTTTTACATAAGTCTAAGCCAATTTTGTCCTAGACAAATAATGTTTAAAACATTAATAAAATGAATATTTGTAATGATAGACATGTCTGGCTGGTCCCCTGGCCTTCTATAATTTATTTAAAGAGAGAGAAAAAAAATATTGTAAGAAGCAAGTCAATCCTACAAGAGCAGGTATCAAACAATATCATATATCTGAAGTATGATTTAAAATTAAGCATCCCGTATCTGATCTGAGCTCAGTTGATCAGATGAATCTAGCTGGTCCTTCTAGAATGTGAAGCATCTCAGCGGGGACTGTTTAAAGGACTCATGGAAGCTGTGCTTTTGAGGTTTAAAGAAGGAACACACTGGAAGGGTGAAGTTCAACTCCAAAAATTCTTCCTTAGAATTGTAAGTGTAAATCTTGCTTAGTGGAAAGTTCCAACCAACATCTGTTCATCGAGTGATCATGCCAACCCTGTGTGAGTCCAAATCGTGAAGGAGACCTGGCTCAAATAGTTCCCTGGAATAAACAAAATCTTGTCAGGAAGAGGAAATCTCCAAGCTGGACACCCAGCTACTGTGGTTTCCTGTAGAGATCTCAGCTAGAGATGGAAAAAAATTTCAGAATGAGAATTTCCCCCCTTCTTTTACTACCTGCCAAAAGTCAGGTTTAAATACTATGTGTACTCGCCATTGGTTAGATTCAGAGAGGCTAGTGAGTCTCCTACTTGCACAGAAGAGACTTTTGCAGAAGAAACATTCTGGTTTTGATTGTCTTCTCAGTTCTGATTGTCTTACTTTCAAAGTGATCAGTATTAAATAGATTTGCAATCCAATCAGACTTTCATCAGGATGGCTATGCATTTGCTCCATCTCCCCAGACTAGGTTTAATGATTGTAATCAGCATTTCCTTAATCCTGAGCACATATCCCATCTGCAAATGGTAACAGTGAGAAGAGGGTAAGAGGATTCCTGATTAGGATTTCCTCATGTATCTCCTCCAAATGTTGCCAGATTATACACATCCAGTTTGCAAAAGTCCAGAATATGTCTAAATCTCAGCAGAGAAAATTAGTATTTTCTATATCTTATTTCTATATCTTATATGAAAAAACAATGACAGCTTAATTTTGTGACTTAATTTGTATTAATGATCTTAAAGTAGAAATCAACATAGAACAAGGTGTATGACAAGGCAATACAATATCACCTATTCTTTTCTCAGACTGCCTTGAAGAAGTATTTTGCAAAGTAGACTGGGCAAAAGATGGAATAAAAATCAATGGCGCCTATTTAAATCAGTTAAGATTTGCAGATGATGTTGATCTCTTCTCACAAGACCCAGAAGAGCTACAAAGACACATACAAGAGTTGGACAAAGCAGGAAAACCAAAATAAACCTGAAAAAGAAGCAGATTATGTTTAATAAATTCACCAAAGAAAGAAACGTGCAATAAGTTTGTGTTTGTATAACGTTGTTTGTAATTTTGTCATGAATTGCACCAGTGTAATCGAAGAGGTTTCAGTTGGCCAAAGAGGTTGTAGAAAAAAAAAATGCCTTTAAAAGCCTCTGGTGATCCAGCTGAGTTGCCTGATCGTCAGAGGCTCCTGAAAGCATTTTTTTCTGCAACCTCTTAAGGTGGTAGAAAAAATGCTTTTAAAAGTTTTTTTTAAAAAAAGTTGGCCATGCCCACCCAGTCACATTACCCCCCACCAAGCCATGCCCACAAAATAAGCCATGCCCACAGAACCAATAGTAAAAAAAATTTAGAACCCACCCCTGACTATACTATATTATATTAACTGTACTGTACTGTACTGTACTGTACTGTACTGTACTGTACTATACTATACTATACTATACTATACTATACTATACTATACTATACTAGTAAATTCACATGGTGCAATAAGATTGAGTGATTATTAACAGGATTCAATGGGATAGAGATTTTTTTTGTCTTTCACTATGAGTTGTATTGTGTTGGGGAGTGCAGGAAGGGAGGCTCAGCCAATCTCATAGTACACATGTTGTACTCTGAGAATAAAGGTTTGAAAGGTGAAAGGAGAGGTGAAAAAACATTTTATATCTGGAGAAGAACTAGACATAGTAGACCAATATATATACCTTGGTCAACAGATCTCAATAAAAGGTGATACAATAAATTGAATGCCATGTTAAATGTGGTTGGCAGGCATTCGGAAAGCTAAGCATAATTTTAAAGAACAACTTTCCCCATGCCTGAAGAGAAAAATTTTCAATCGGTGTGTGCTACTTGTTCTAACATATGAAACATGGACACTAATCTCACAATTTATACAAAATCTACAAGTGGCACAAAGACCCATGCTTGGCATTACAAGACAAGATATAAAGACCCACACATGGGTTACAGAATAAATGAAAGTATACAATATCATCAGCGTAAAAGAATTGAAATGGAAATGGACTGGTCACATAGCAAGAAGAACTGATGGCAGGTGGACCAAGGAAGTCATAGAATGGATCCCACTTGATAAAAAGCATCCACAAAAGAGACCTAAAATAAGATGGATTGATGACATCAACAAGTGTTGTGGGCCCAATTGGCAAAAGAAAGGTCGGGACCGTATTGGTTGGAAACATATGGAAGATGCTTTCATCCTGCTATGGATAAACAATGGCTAAAATGATGAAATGATGATATCCTATTTCTGCCATGTAATAGTATCTAGAATTTTGCAACCTAGATCCAATCATCTTATGTGAAGACTTTTCTTCATATAACATAGGATGCTATAATGTTGGAATTTCTAGATCTAGGGTCACTCACAACTGGCTGACTGTGTAGTGGTATTTTGATCAAATTGCAGAATTTGTCATGTGAAGTGATGATAAACTATGGACAATTACCTACATGATCAACCTGGATATTATTTTCCAAGATAATAACCTAGTTATAGCATCTTAATTATATCACCGTCTGAAAAAGAATTCTAAACATATGCACCCAAATCAATAGAATTTATTCCCTAATAAATGGATATCATTACAGTGTACAATATAGCAAATTTACAACTTGGAACAGGATGATTAGTTTAGGACTGTCATCCTTAGTATCAAATATGCAGGCTGCATAAATCAACCTACATTTATTTAAGGTTTTCAGCCTTAAATTGGGCCCCTATGTATTTGTACTCATAAGGGCAAAAGTCTTAGTTAGGACTACCAAGTTTGGGCTGTAAAAATCCTATTGATTACTAAGAGGTAGCAACTCAGATCTCATAGTCCTATTCTTTGTGGGGGATGGCAGCTAAGGGATGAAAACTCATGAGAAAGGTTTCCTTAGCTTAAAGATTGTCAAATCATTTAATCAAAACAAAATACAACATGCATTAGAGAAGGGAAGGATAGATCCATGAAAAAAATGCAGCAATATTTGCTCAGTCTTTTTAACATCACAGCCGTTTGTCTCTGAGGGCTTTGAGAATGCAATTTTTGAAAATGTCAAGCAAATCTAAAAAAGATGATAGCAACCAAGATCTCTGAGGAATCTGTTCCACATGAGAAGCTGTCTTTATAATCTTCTATTACTGGCTATATAGAACATTCATAGAAGACCTTGAGATATAAAGAGAAAAGAAAAAAAATGCATTATTACTTGTCCAATAAAAAGGGTTGCTGAAAACAGGGCATTGAACTTTTTGCCCATTTAGGGTTTAGGGTGGAGAAAGAATGAAAATGCTTATCCAAAGAAGAAACCAAAATATTATTATCCAAGTGTCCATGCAGAAGAGGTTTTTTAAATTTGGGAAATAGTTTTCCCCAGATTTAAATGATACTCCTAACTTCATCCACTTTGCTCTCAATACAAACACTCACAAAAAGCTAGCACAAAAAGAGAACCCTTCTATATGTATGCATGAATACAAGCTTATGCATATCTATGGCTGCTGCTTCATGCGCAGAATGTTGTTTCTACCACCTACATATGTTACATTGCAGATTTGGCCATTGAAGTAGAAGAAATACTCCAAACATAACTTTAACAGCTCTTTTGATTCTCCTTGCCCAAATCAAACATTTAAAAGATTCACAGGTACCTGTCTAGTCCTCTAATCCTCTATTGCATCCAAGGCTTTTGTTTTTAATTTCTGGTACTTTCCAAGCCTTACTGAGGTAAATGAAAAATAGGTTCATGTGGTATGAACTCCAAGGTTGCTCTCTGGCCCTAGAGATTTTGGGACAAGGTTGGTAATAGCTGGCAAGAACAGTGAGGCAAGAAATAATATAGTGAAAATGAGATGCAGGACCGTCACATTTTATCTGAGTAGTGGATTCTGTTTCGCACATAATTAACAGAATCAAAGGCAGTGTTTTTTTATCCATTGTGCTATTTGTAGCCTTGCTGAAATCTGTAGCCTTTGAAATTAGAATATTAATGCACAATTCTGTATTGTAAAGATACCATACATCAGCATGGCAAAGAACTGGCTCAGAACTTGGAAAGCTGTTCTGAAGTGCTTTTGAGAGAGAAGCAGATTGACATATTTTGCCAAGCTGCAAGAGAGAACAGCAAATGAGCAAAAAGCAATGACAATTCTGGATGTTTGCACTGACTGTTCATAAGTCATTTGGATAATTTATTCAAGTTCGGAAGACAGTTGGGAATTAGTCTTTTACAAATGTTTTGAGAAATGCCTCCAGTCAAGTATGCTCTTAACATGAAAAGCAAAAGTGAAGGAATTTCCAAAGTATATTTCAGCCATTCATCAAAATTAAGGTTCATGAGTAGCTTACATCAATGAAGTAGGAAGTGAAAAATACCTTTAACATGATCTCTTTTTCAAGTTTCTAATCAAACGTACAGGAGAAAATGTAAAATTTACCTTAAACGAATTTGAAATACAACAAAAATTCTATAAACAGTCAATACATCATTATAATTCCAAATATTAAGCAGTAGCAGATTTTGCCATTGAAGTAGAAGAAATACTTGAAACAAAATTGTATCTATAAAGTATCTCAAAATAACATTTCTCGTTCTACCCTGAATTCTATATATCTAGAATGTTGACTGAAAGTATATCGGTGAAAAAGAAGTTATGAAAGCAACAAGAAACATAATTTCCCCATGAGTCTGACATTAATCTTATTTTGAGTGCTCTGTCTTTCATTGTAGAATGGTTTTTCCAGTGGTCTCCAATGTATTTGTCTTTTCATAGATGAAGAAAATACATCATGAAGAAGCTCTTCCCACTGGACTTTTCCTCAAGAAGCATAACAGCATTTTCTGTCTTCTTCTTATTCTCTAACACCTAATATAGAATATCACAATTTTAAATGAATTATAGATTACCCCAAGAATGGTGTAGAAAAATGCAAGGCTTTTTATAAGAGAAGAAACATATCTGTACGTGTGTGTGAGAGAGAGAAAATGGAAAACATTCCAACATGATTTTGCAACAATAATTCTTTTTCTTTGGCTCTTTACTTTTATTCCTACTTCTATTGTAAATCTATCCATATCCCTACTTCTATGCTAGGGATTCATGGCTTTTTTGTGTCTTTTGAGAATCTGGTGGAACCAAGAATCTTTCTCAGAAAATGTATTTAAATGCATACAGTAAAGTAGTGAAAATACAATTGAGAGTGTTTAATATATGTTGAATACATACATTAAAAACACAACTAAAAACCATGTCTGCCTTGAATTAAAAATAAATAAATCCCAGTGTACAAAAAAACTGATAAGGACCCCACAGATACTCTAAACAAGACCTAGGAATGTAACCTAATCTCCAGCCCTACCTCCAAATTCTTACTTTATTGTTGTTTCTTAAAATCCCGTCTAAGGTTCTCTGTCTCTTCTTATGCCAGTACTAAACAAAACCAAGGCAAGGCCCTGAGTGTTTTAAGGTTCTTTCTTTTTTAAATAAATACATTTATTAAATTTTGTGATTAAAAGGATAAAAACTAATAAGAAACTTAAAATAGAAAAGTGCAGAAAAGAAAAATAGAAAAGAAAAATAAGAATATAATATATATTTTAAATAAAATTTCCACTTAATCACAACAAGTATAATTTTAGTAGTTTATCATCTTCTCTTATAGTACAACAAATGTTATCTTCCTTCCCATAGCTCATCTCTTATCTATAAACAAACCCTTAAAGCTTTGAATTCAATCCTGGTCAGCAAAAGTCTATTAAGTCTATTATCAGAAATAACAACATATCTATTTTAACCTTGGTCAAATTAACCAACTTTATATTCCTGCCTTTTATTTTTAACAATCTTAATTTTTAATTCCTTCAAATGATATCCTAAAACTTGATTTCTTTCTTTTTATTTTCTTTGTCCCTCTCTTCTCACAAAATCTTTCCAAACTTTAACACATTTCTCTTATAAATGAAACTTCGGTAAAAAAATAAAAGATTTCCAACTTCTCTTATGCTCTTACTCTCTTTCATTGAAGATCTTTCTTTTCAGGATTTCTATAATTTGCTATCACAGTGATTAGATTTAATTGTTCATGAAAGGCAATGTTACAGCTTAATTCTAAAGATGTCTTGTGAGATCAGAGAGGTGCTTAGATTTGTGCTGACAATTTTTTCTTTTTGTCCAGACATTCAGAGGCCCTTGAATGCTCACACATGTTTACATATGCATCTGTGTTTTGCATGTGCTTCAGTAACAGATAAGAAGTAATAGAAAGTCTGGGCTTTTGCTCATGTTACTTTTCTGTCTTCCTTTAGTATCCAGGAAGAGAAATGATTAATTAATATATATTCAATGTGGGATGCTGATCCTTGATATCTGGAATAGGATAGTCTGATGCCTGGAATAAGATAATCCTTTGCACAAATTATTTCTAGGAGTGGAATGCTGAGTGAGAAGACTGATGCCATCCTTAGTACCACATACACAAATATTTTGTTGTTGTTGTTATGGTAAAGTTGGCTAAATGAGCATTAAAGCTCTGAAAAGGCATTAGGACTGATTTTCTAATGAATTATGCAGAGCAGGTGAAATAGAAGTAAAATTCAGTGTCATCCAGCAGGATTCTTTTCTAGAAAAATAAATACTACAATAGCCAAATATGAGATGGTGATGAAAATTATGAACCCTTATATGTGGACTTTAATGAGAATATTATAAACATGTAAGCTATAAACTCAGCGGGATATTGCAATTCTGTTTTTAAGAACCACAGTTTGCACTGATTAGGCAGTAATATTCATATTTTAGCTCTGTATATTGAGTCCATGTTATTTTTAAGCTGCTGCAGCACTTCTTCCTCCCTCCTTCCTTTCTTTTTTACAATTGTTTAGCAGGGCTACTTTTATTGAGAGAAAAGTTCAGGTAAGCCACAAGCAATAGAAATGTATTCCTATTCAGTTAGCAGATGTGTGTTTATCTCTCTTCTGAGTAATTCTTATGTCCTCTCATTATCTGTGTGATTAAACAACACAATGTTTAAGCCAGAATCAAAGGGGAAAAAAATTCACAAATTGCCAGTCTTACTAGCAGGAGATGCAGATATTTGGTGTGATTGCTTCCTGTGTATTATTATATTATCTCATTTTCATGTACAAAAAGAAAAGGAATTATCTGCAGGCCTTATCTGCATGAAATGGGTCAGCTGGAATTACAATTAGCACAAGTCCATCTTTTTTACCCTCTGCTGTAATTCTATTGGCTTCTTCAGAGCTATTCCTCATGTAAATGAGAATGAATTATATCCAATGTTGTCCTTTATATCTGAACAGTCAAGCTCACAGCTCTGCTCAAAGGGAAAAAAAGAGATTTAAGTGGGATATTCCATTCCTGTTCTTGGAAACATCTAGGCACTAAGTTACTCTTTGGCAAAATGACTAAATAAATAAAACAGCCCAAAGGCTGTTACCATTAGTGATGGGATGCCAATGGGACCAAAGTGCAAATAGAAAATATTAGGAAATATTGTCATCCATTTTGATTTCATTACTTTATTAAAGAAAGTGGGTTTACAAAGCCTTATGTCAAATCAATGCCCATGCAGACCTATCTATGTTAATTCCTTAAGGAACCCTGGCTGAAAACCAATAGTTAACAACCTTTCCTTTTTGACAAGCAGGAGTTCACAATGGAAGGCATATTCAGACACACAAGCACAATAAACATCCCTTGCTCACTTTTCTGTAGCTGTCAAAAGCACACAACTCCGGTGGGGTGAGACTTGATGACGGCAAAGCTAGATGGAATTGAATGACAGTGTATATTGTGGGTTTTTTTTTCCATCTAAAGATTTTGTGGGTCAAGTTTTATTTTTACTCAGTCTGCATTAACTTCATTTGGATCTTGCCTTCCTCCTAAGAGCCCAGCGGAGCATACAAAGGCTTTCTTCATCCTATCATCATTATTCTGACCTCTTTATAACATTCCAGAAGTGCCACATTCACCAGAGGACTCCATGACTGATTGGGGATTTGTGTTTCCTCTCTTAGTCATATTTTCAATTGGACTTCAGTTCTCAGAATAAACTTAGCTTTAATAGTTGAAAAGTCTGAGAATTGAAGTTCAAGATATCAGGAAAAGTGCCAGAACAGAAAAACTGTTGTGAGACTCTATTGGCACTATTTTGAATGTATGATTCTCAGAATGTTCTCCCACATTAAAATGGTTTCTTCTGAGTTCCATCGCAAGTGAAATGATTTGATTACTGCCAAAGGAAGTCCGGCCCTTTGTACTGAATGGGTAAGCAGGCCATAACCAGTGGGCGGCCTTATCATGCTACCCTCCACTCCATGAATTGCAGAAGAGCATGTCAGTGAAAATTGCTTAATCCTGATCATCAAGCGATATATCCTTTGGGAATGAGTCAGGAGAGTTCTACTTTGAATGTGAAACAAGTTAAGGACACTGATTGGTGGATTCCTCTGACTCTGATTCTCTTTTCACCAATTGTCATTTCCTGGTGCCACCAGTCATTCTCCATAACATGTAATGGAGCACAGTTGGATGAGTATGTGCAAAAGATGAGGGATGAACCACCATACAGTTTGCCCAAGTGAACAGTCACAAAGATGAGGGCACTCAACACCTATGATTTTCACTCAGGTTATTTCAAAGACAGGTCTAGTGCTCCTTTAAAAATGTTTTAAATCTATGTTGAACTATAGTCTGACCCTCAGATCCAGGTACTGAGGATAGATCACAAGATGAGATAAAGTGGGAAAGAGCTGGTACATTAGATGAGTTACAAAGAGTGTTGATGCCCTCTCCTGCTTTACCCTGTGACTCTGGTCTAATATCTCTGACAATCCATTAGGCTAGTAGTAGTTGTAGAAAAGGAATATGAAGCAGTAGGGAACAAATGATAACAACTGGACACCATTCTCAAACACTGCTACAGCGGGATTAGTTGTAAATACTCATTGCAGACAACACTTGGAAGTATTTATTTATTTATTTATTTATTTATTGGTTCGATTTATATGCCGCCCTTTTCCGGAAACTCAGGGCAGCTTACAATGCATTAAGCAATAGCCTTCATACTTTTGTATATACCTGCTTAGTAGGGCTTTCATTTCCCCGCAAACGGCACTAAGTAGCCATTGAAATGGGCAAAACGACACTGTCCCCACTAAAGTAATAACTATAGCTGTAAAATGTACATCTATAGGATGTACATCTATTTCATGTGCTTTTGTTTGTCAACAAAAGCACATGAAAATGTGTAATATGACAAAACCCGCAATACAGCACACAAAACCCAGCATTTCCCCCAGGTTAAGATTAGATTAGCAGCAAAATATTAGATTTCCCACCAGAGGCATTAGCCCAGCTTTTAAATACTTCAAAATTATTTTAAAAGAGTGCTAAACTTATATATTTAAAGAGCTCACTTAATACCTAAAAGAGAATATATAGTACATAGAGTACAAAAGAGCCTTGGTAGTACAGGAGTTTAAGGCACCCTGTTATTAAGCTGGTTATTAAGACGAGCTGCCTGCAATTACTGCAGGGTTTGAATCTCGCCAAGGCTCAAGGTTGACTCAGCCTTCCATCCTTTCTAAGGTAGGTAATTTGAGGACCCAGTTGTGGGGGCAATAAGCTGACTTTGTATAAATATACAAAAGGATGAAGGCTATTGCTGAGCATATTGTAAGCCACCCTGAGTCTTCAGAGAAGGGCGGCATATAAATCAAATTAAAAAAAAAACATAGCATACTGTACATCACTATACAAAAACCTTTCCCTTGGTTTTGCAGTAGTTTTCTGCATCTGACTGCAAAAGAGTTTTTTCCTCCACTAATTCACTATCTTTCAAATGTCTTTTGTGGTGTTTTTGAGATTACTTTATAATTGTGGCCTAAGCAGTTGCCAACACCTCAATGACCTTGGCCACTAAACAGAGTCAGACCCAGTTAGCGGTTGGATAGAAGGCCAGCAAAAATAATAATAATAATAATGTACCAAGGGAATTAAAAAATAACAAAAACCAGAACATCCTGCTGGAAGAGTGGCAAACCACTTTTACTTTGTTGCCAAGAAAATTGCATGACACTCATGCAATCAAGAGTCAACCACAACTCCAAAAGTCTTTGTTATGCTTTATTGTTTTGGGGAGACAGAGGGTTTGGGTTGCAAATTTGTTTTCTGTTTTCATTCTGTAGTCTCTCTGGCTCTCCAGGCACCCCCAATTTGGAAGGAAGCTCAATGGAAGGAATTCTCCCATAATAACTTTCTTTGATTTTGAATGCGAGTGTGGGAAGGGAGGATGTTTCCAGCTGAAGAGAATTGATAGTGAAACACAAAACAGTCCCTGTGTTAATGTCCACCTTCCACACACACACCTCAGATACCTTATAACTATTATAAGGATACCATCTCTTTTTTGGTTCAAAATAAAGTCTATTAATTATCTCCTTTGATAAAAAATAAATTAGTTTGGATTTTCCCTCAACTAAATAAGAATAGTAAAAATATGCACAATATGAGTATTTAGTTATTCACAGCCAGTCTGAAAACAGCACCAAATGCCCTTTAAAAAAATATAATCCAATACACATAAGTAGGAGACACATGGATGCTACACATGTAAATATGTGTGCAGGCAATTTATTATGGCAACTATTATGGCAAATTATGGCTGGATAAATAATGCATGCAGGGTTATTTATTTCATGTAGGCTCATGGCAGCTTACAAACAAATTTAAAACTTCCACAGGACAGAATCAATATTAACAATAACATAGCTACAATGAATGCATCCAATAAGGCACTTAAAACAAACATTAAAACATCCATGAAAATCAACACAGCAAATAACATAACTAAAATCTACAACTTAATTAATATCACTATAATTATGTAATTATAATTATACAATAAGTTGCATCTCATCAATAACAGGCAACACTCAACCACAAAATCTGGCTTTTAATACTTTCTGGAAAGTATCAAGTGGGTTTGAGTCTGACATCTAATGCGATTTGCTCTTTGTTTATGTTTTTAGAGGTCAGCTAAAAAGAGAATAACAGAAAACTTTCAAATTAGTTTTGAGGCACTAGGGACTGGAAATAGATTAATTGTGAAGGTGCTCTGTATTTTCAGTATAGCATTAGTCCTGCATGCTTTCTTGATTTATTTATGAAATGTAGATGACTACCCATCTTGGCAATGACTCTGAGTGGGTAAAATTTATTTACAATATTTATAATCTGCCCTAGTCCTAAAGAATCCTGAACAGCATTCAATACAACAAAAGATGATTAAAAACCTATTAATAAATCTTTGAATGAAAATATTTATCAAATACAGAGTTAGCCATGGCAGGACTTGAAAAACAGAACAGAATCTGAATGGCTACAACCCCCAGCCCCACCCTATCTAATGGCCTGTGAATCTGAAATGTTCAAACCTGACTCCATAAAGCCATGGTTAAATAGTTCTGGTATAAAAATTAGGTTGTATCTTACTCTTTAACAAATAAAATTCTGGCACTACTTACAGACCTGATCAATTGCAGCAAATGTCTAGCAACTGACCACATAGTAGATTTTATTTAGAATAGAATAGAATAGAATAGAATAGAATAGAATAGAATAGAATAGAATAGAATAGAATAGAATAGAATAGAATGAATAGTTGGAAGGGAGCTTGGAGGTCTTCTAGTCCAACCCCCTGCCCAGGCAAGAAACCGTACACCACCAACGTCTTATCATTATTATCCAACATCTTCTTAAAAATTTCCAGTATTGGGGTATTCACAACTTCTGCAGGCAAGTTGATCCACTTATTAATTGTTCTAACTGTCAGGAAATTTCTCTTTAGTTCTAAATTGCTTCTCTCCTTGATTAGTTTCCACCCATTGCTTCTTGTTCTACCCTCAGGTGCTTTGAAGAATAGTTTGATTCCCTCATCTTTGTGGAAACCCCTGAGATATTGGAACACTGCTATCATGTCTCCCCTAGTCCTTCTCTTCATTAAACTAGACATACCCAGTTCCTGCAACCGTTCTTCATATGTTTTAGCCTCCAGTCCCCTAATCATCTTCACTGCTCTCTCTGCACTCTTTCTAGAGTCTCAACATCTTTTTTTACATCGTGGCGACCAATTTAGTGGTTGCTTCCCTCTCCTCTCAAAAGTCTAATTTCAGATGCAGATATGAATTTAAAGTATTTTACATTTTGTTTATTAAATTTAGAAACCACCCATGTCCCTTAGATTGTAAAAAAAAAAAGAGGCTTACATTTACACTTTAATCCTAGACTTAAAGATTTTATGGCTGAAAATACTAGTCTTAATGACCAGGATGTCTCCTTCCAATATTAACTATGATCACTTTCTGAAATATCCATATCAAACTGTGCTGTGTGATTGATGTAAACATCTATTTTAACCCAGATTTGTGCTATCTAACAACTGGGTTTCTGCTTTGTAGCATTAATAATATAAAGCTCATGCACACAAGCATTGATCAAAGCTTTTGAAATACAAGCTGTCACTGTAAATAAGAAATCTGCAGCTGGTTTGAATTTGAGTTAGTAGATTTGGTGCTTGCTTTCTAATTTCCATATTGTGATCATCTGTTGTGGGGATACTTGGCAGCTGTGGTTAAAGCTGATGTAAAACAACCCATGTATATGTGCATTTAATGTGATACACAGCAACTACATTCTCCTTCCTTGTCATGCATTTATAATATGTAGGGCTTTGCATCTATATTTACCAGAGAAGATAGCTTTGTCTGAATTAGACTAGAATAAACCTAGTCTTGGCCAAACAGGTATTAGATAATTTCCAGAATTTCTAAAAGGATTTTTTGAAAAAGTTTTTAATAGGTAGTACAACACTCTATAAACTTGGTACTATTGGCAGCTGTATTTTTGGGATTCTGGGGTATGTCTTCACTAGTTTACTTTCTCTAGTGAGTTGCCTGTTTGAAAAGCCTTATCATACTAACTCTAGTTGTGGTTTAAGGGTTAGGGAGATATATGTGTGTGTGGAATCCTGCAGCAAGATACCCAGGGGTGGGATTCAGCCTATTTGGACAGTTTTGGGCCAGTCGGTTGCTCTGATGATCAGCTGAGAGCGAACCGGTTCGCTCCAACTGTCAGCTGGGCCTACCCGCCTGCCCGCCCCTGCACTATACCTATCTTTATTTCATTCTTTTGAAGCTCAGCTGATAGGCGTGGCAGAGCCTTTTAGTGCTTTTAACCCTGCTTTTAATGGTGTGAGTGAAGCGAGAATGCATGTGCGAAGCGCGCGCTCAGTGAACTGGTTGTTACACCGGTTGAATCCCACCACTGAAGATACCTGTGATGATTCCGAGAATATAAGTACTCTTTATAAGTAGGTCTTTATTTGACCTTCCTCAGATCTTCATGACCTTCCATTTGTGTAGATTGCACATTGCTGTGCTAACTTCCCTTTTATTTCTGTCTGTGTCATCCAATTTTTCACTTGTTTGCCTGCAGTCATGGTGGAGTGATCGTAAGACTTATACTGAAACTAGCTTTCTACAGGTGCAGTGTCATAATATGAATGGATGAATAAGGGTATATAAAGTCTAGTGTACCAGTGTAAGGGTTTTGATCCCATTCTCAAGCTCTCTTGAGGAGGGATTACACAGGAGTATTTTTTTAAACAATGCAAACTACATTAGCAGTGATCTTTGCTAAAGGTTTTGGATAATTCTGATAAAGCCACATATTCAAGGAAAGAACGAGCTCCTATTTATTTTGTTCTATGTTATCTCTTTTGTGGTGTAAGTGCATGGCAGAAGAATGAGAACACAAGGTCAACATTAATGCTAATATTTTTAACTTATTTTTATTTTGTTTACACTTCTGCTCTCACCAAAGAGCTGGTAATGTTAATTACTGCTTGGGCACACTTATTACTGGTTACCTGTCCTGTGTTTTGACCTTTAGTTTAATAGAATAAGAAAGAAAAGTTATGGTCTTTTCAAATTTTTGTCATCCTCATTAGGATAGCATTATTTCCATAAGGAAATAATAAGCAAGATTTTGGGTGACTGCAAGGGTAATTACAACTACAGTATGAACAGGTGCGGGGACTTGTGCAACACAAATTATAGGTCATTTGTAGTTTGTGTTGTGCCATTTCTGTAGTGATAAAAGAAATGGCTGTTAATTACTAGATTATTACCATCCTTCATTCTTATAATTCCAGGCTATCAAAACAATGGGTGGAAGACAAATCATATCATTTCTGTTCTTTCAGCAACATGGCAGAACCCTGGATGTATCATTAGCTTTAGGAATGCAGCAATTTTAGCTAATGAATTAAATTTACAGCTTTATTACTGGTACACAGAGATTACAAATTTGCCTTGAGATGTTAAACAGCCCTCTTCTGAGTAATTTACTGATCTGCATATTATCCCTTGAAAGCAGGATGGCTAATGTTTGGTACAGTTATTATTCTCTGACTAAAACATATACTGCTCAAAAAAATAAAGGGAACACAAACAGAAGACATCCGAGATCTGAATGAATGAAATAGCCTTGTTAAATACTTTGTTCTTTACATACAGTAGTTTATACACTGCTCAAACAACTAAAGGGAACACAAAACTACAGTATGTAATGAACAAAGTATTTAACAAGGCTATTTCATTCATTCAGATCTCGGATGTCTTCTGCTTGTGTTCCCTTTATTTTTTTGAGCAGTGTATATCTATCTCTTTTCAATTTCCCTCTGTTTCTCATTTTTAAAATTATTTATTTTGCACACTTGTTTTTTTGGGCATTGACTAAGGCAACAGTTATCACGAGAGATAAAAAGCAAAAGCAAGGTTGTTTTCAGGATTTAAACAATAAAGTTTGTCTTCAGCATTGTATGGGCTCCAGAGATTGACCTGGTATTGTGTTTCTTTAAAAAAAATTTAAATATTTTACATTGGTACTTCTACATATATGTGTGTTTAATATTCATCTACATCAGTGTTTCTAACCTTGGCAACTTTAAGATACGTGGACTTCAACTCCTAGTTGTAGCCAGTATTCTGGCTAGTACTTACTAGCCAGAATACTGGCTGGGAAATTCTGGGAGTTGAAGTCCACATATCTTAAAAGTTACTGAGATTAAGAAACATTTTACTGTGTTTCTAATGCTGTAGTGAATGTAGTGAATGTAGTGAAATGTAGGATGAGGCACAAGAATCATATTATGCTGCTGCTGAAACTTCTGTGCACTGGTTACCTTTTGATCTCTGAACTCAGTTTAAGATATTAGTTCTTACTTACAAATCTCTAAGCAGGTCCATCTATCTGAGGATCTAACTTTCCACAATGAACTAGTGCTGTACTAAAGCTCCCTATTGCCAGAGGCTTATTTCTCTAGTATGTGTGAGAAAACCTTCTCTCTCCCTCTAAAAGACATGTTCTGGTCCCTTTCCTGCCATCTTTAAAAAGCAGTAAGATTTATCTTTTATCAAGCTTTAATCCTTTATATTTTGCTAAATTTAATGTTTCAATTTTGTAAGTCTTGTTTTTCAAGATGACAGCTTGAAAGCAGGTAACATATACTGTAGTATCTCAAAATAAAATAAATGCATAGCATTCTGACTTCGTCCCCACTGATGTTCAAAGACTTGCCTGAAAATTGTTACTGGAAACCCAGAACACTGTTGGATCTGTGGTGCATGTTCTCAAATTATATAAATACTGAATTGCTGTAGAAATGAAAATGGATTTGCTCATTAAAAAATTCATTCCCAGATTTACTTTAACCCCTTGAATTTAGTTCCAACCAAAGTATGTGGTCTCATATAATCATACTGTGAAAACTAATGGCTTCCTATTAACTGAAGTAGAACTTATTTTTCAAATAAAATCAAACAGCAACAGCCTTAAAGTGAGATTGCTCCAGAATATATTTATTTTGCTTTCTCCATCATAGTCACATCTCAGCAATACCAGAGTGGTGCCTGAAGCAAATTACATTATTGTGTCATCCATATGATGATGTAATGTGACATGTGTGATACCATTTTAATGGTATCACTTTACCAGAGGTATCATTTTACCTCTAACAGATCCCTTTGAATGGAAGCTGAACTTTAATAAGTACAGCTGGAGGTGTGGTAAAACAATTGCATTATGGGTATTCTATACCAGGGGTTCTTAATTCCCAAGCCACAGCTCACTACTGGGCCGGGCCCTGTTTGGAACTTGGCCATGCGACCGGCTGGCCGGCACAAGCGTTTGCACAGCTTGACTTTTACAAATGATGGGCCAGCACACACGAACTTGTACGCAGCTTGACTTGTACAAGCAGTGTGCCAGTTCCCCTCTCTCCCACTTGGTGCTTATGGCCACCAAGCCATAAAGGTTGGGGACCGCTATTCTACACCATGAGTGCAAAAAGATTGTGGGTGCTGTTTTAAGGCGAGAAGAAGAATTAAGAAGTAAAACAAACTGAGTCAGTTGGATTTACTTCCACACAAGATTTTATCATTGCAGCTTAAATTGCACAAAATAGATAAGAAAAGATAATCAGTTTCTTTGGATAAAATTTGTGGAGAAGAAAACACGTTCATTTTATGTTCCTTCCCCAAATCTCTTCGTAAACCTCCATCTACTAATGTATTGAAAAAGTATGACTCAGAGAGGTCAGAACTTCTATACTGTAGTCTCAACTGAAAATAATTTCAAAGAGTTGATTGATCCCTAAAGGGTAATATTAAAATAATCTTTGTGCTTGCAATGGCATTCAGATAGACACTCAAGTCCCTGTTATTATCTCTAAAGAACAGAAGCTAGCCAGCAGGAAGCCCTTTTCTTATGTTCCCTTGCTGAGTTAATACCAGTACATATTAACATTAAGTTGCATTATAATGATCTAGTTTGTAAAGGGGCATTTGCTGACCACGCATTGACTGTTCCATATGGGCGCAATCAATTCCATTTCCCATAAAAATAAAATGCATGCTCCTGTTTTGATAAGTATATCCCTCCTCCCCCATCCTTCTGCAAGAATGCAGAACTGGAATGAATTGCCTCAGTGCAATTTTCAAGAAATTCCATTGTTCTCACTTTATCTGTAGAAGCCTTCCATGAAATTTCAGTTTGGTGGTAAAGTAGAACTCTAAACATGGCTTTTTCAGCTACCCAGAATTTCTGCTACTTCTCTATTAAACTTTTAAAATATTCATTCTGTGTACAGCTTATGGCCACTAAGCAATATAGTAATTAGTCATTTATTATGACCTGGGAAAGTATTGAGTTCTTTTTGGGCTTCACAATCCCAGAAGCTGCAAAGATAGGTATCCAGATGCTTATTGCTTAAACTTCTGAACATCTGAAGCAGGGCAAAGCCTAAGTGTTCTAAAATCTGGATTATTTTTGATATTAAACTTGGCTTTAAGTATTTCGTATTTGTGCTTATGGACTCATGGCTCTTAATATTTAGTTTTCAGTTATTCACCTTGACTTTGAGGATGACAGCATCCTTCATGTCTTCATGGAATCTTATTAAGTCAGTACTGACAGGAAATAAATAAATAAAAATCTTCCCTTTGCTATTGTTTCAGCCCAGTTTTTAATATAACTTTATTCCTTGAAAATAAAAGAGTTGATTTTTTCGTGCAAGCAGTTATGAACTGAAAAGCTGAGTCAATGGCAGAAGCTATTTTTTATGTCTAGCATCCAAATTTAAGATGGTTGCCATCTGTTGTCTGTCAGCTGCTGCCAAGAACGCTGGAAACAGTAAATAAGCAGAGGAAGTGGCAAGGACACGATGACAAGATGGTGGTCATGAAAAAAGGTTTCTCAAGCCCCAGCTATGAACAGTGAACTATAGTTATTAGTAAAAAGCAAAAGAGTCATAATAACACAACAGGACTAGAAATACTATAGCAGGGTATCTACAGATATGTAGATCAGTATGGATTAAAGCCAATTTCCAAGAGATTCTGAACAGATTTTCATTGGCTGAGGTGGATAATGTCTTCTATCCCTGATCATTTTCTCTGAATGTTATAAAGTAGGCTATTTAATATAGACAAAAAAGAGTTAATTTTCATTTATTTAACAAAAATGCATTGTGTTATTGGGAAAGATGTAAAGGGTTTAATAATTAATAGTTTTCTTTCAAATCAGAGTGACCCTTACAATCATTGGTGATGGTTATCACGATGTATTGGGTTGTAGTGACAAAGAAGACTTCAAAGTTATCCTCAGCATTATAACAGAATAACAGAGTTGGAGGGGACCTTGGAGGCAGAGGTGGGTTTCAGCAGGTTCTGACCAGTTCTGGAGAACCGGTAGTGGAAATTTTGAGTAGTACGGAGAACCAGTAGTAAAAATTCTGACTGGCCCTGCCCCCATCTATTCTCCCGAGTCCCAGCTGATCAGGAGGAAATGGGGATTTTGCAGTAACCTTCCCCTGGATTGGGGAGAAAATGGAGATTTTACAGTATCCTTCCCCTGCCATGTCCACCAAGCCATGCCCACCAAGCTATGCCACACCCACCAAGCCATGCCCACAGAACCGGTAGTAAAAAATTTTGAAACCCACCACTGCTTGGAGGTCTTCAAGTCCAACCCCCTGCTCAGGAAAACCTGCTTAGGAAACCTGCAGTCCCACTGCTCAGGAAACCTTATACCATTTCAGACAAATGGGTGTCCAATGTCTTCTTAAGAATTTCCAATGTTGGATCATTCACAACTTCTGGAGGCAAGTTGCTCCACTGATTAATTGTTCTAACTATTAGAAAATTTCTCCTTAGTTCTAGGTTGCTTCTCTCCTTGATTAGTTTCCATCCATTGCTTCTTGTCCTGCCTTCAGGTGCTTTGGAGAATAGTTTGACTTCCTCTTCTTTGTGGCTATTGGAACACTGCTATCATGTCACCCCTAGTCTTTCTTTTCATTAAACTAGACATACCCAATTCCAGCAAGTGTCCTTTATATGTTTCAGCCTCCAGTCCCCTAATCATTATTGTTGCTCTTCTTTGCAGTCTTTCTAGAGTCTCAACGTATTTTTTACACTGGGGTGAACAAAACTGGATGCATTATTCAAAGTGTGGTCTTACCAAGGCATTATAAAGTGGTATAAATGCTTCACGTGATTATTGCATACTTATATACTACTGCAACGCTCTCTACATGGGGCTCCCCTTGAGGAGCACCCGGAGGCTCCAACTGGTCCAGAATGCGGCCGCGCGGGTAATTACGGGAGCTGCATGGCGCTCCCGCATAACACCGCTCCTACACGAGCTGCACTGGCTCCCAGTGGTTTTCCGGGTGCGCTTCAAGGTGTTGGTTACCACCTTTAAAGCGCTCCATGGCATAGGACCTAGTTATCTTCGAGACCGCCTTCTGCCACCAACGACCTCCCATCGACCCGTGCGCTCCCACAGAGAGGGCCTCCTCGGGGTGCCATCAGCCAAGCAATGCAGGCTGGTGACCCCCAGGGGGAGGGCCTTCTCTGTGGGGGCTCCCACCCTCTGGAATCAACTGCCCCCAGAAATAAGGAGAATCCAAGACCTTCGTGCCTTCCGCCGTTCCCTTAAAACTTTCCTTTTTCAACAAGCCGGGCTGGCCTAACAAATCCTTTTAAATGATTTTAAATTCGTTTGTCTTTTTAAATTTTGGGCCAAATTGAGATATTTCTTTTTAATCTGTTTTTAATCTATATATTATGTATTTATGTGTTTTTACTTGGCTGTACACTGCCCTGAGTCCCTAGGGAGAAGGGCGGTATATAAATTTGAAGTAAAATAAAAAATAATTTACAAAAATAAATTACTATTACCATGAACAATTCTCATAGTGTGAATGAAGAGAAATATACCTGTCCCAGGATGATATTGCGGGATCCAATCTGGGTCAATCACTGGGACCAGAGGTTTAGTCTTCTGAGCTTTCAGACTTATGCTGGAGCCTCAGGGAACTTTTCATAGTGTTTGTTATCTGACTGACCCTAGTGACTAATTTAGTAAAAATACCACTGAGTTTTAATGCCTTATATTCATGTTTGTTCATTTATTGCCCTATTTTTTTATGTTCATAGAGCCCTCGACGCACTTAGGAATCATTATGAAAAATCATTATGAAATCACAGTAAAATCCACTGCCCTCAGTTAAGTTTTTTAGTATTATGAAATTCGATGGCCAGCCACAGTCTCATTGGACAGCCTTCAACAACCTTAGGACACTCTTTACAGCTGATAGACCCTGAAAATATATTGGGTTTCTGGATAAGAACTGGGTATGTTATATCTTTTTGTCTAGAAGATTCTGGCGGTATCAGCAGCCACCAGTACAAGCACAGGGAAAGAATGGGAATGCTTTTGTTTAAGATCTTAGCTGAGACTAGATGCTCTTCTCACAAGTAACTACATGTGACTGTATGTAACTGAAATTAGGCTATAGGAGCAGATTTGGGATTCTGCCAGTGTATTTTCAGCCCTTCAAAATCCATACCTGAGCTCCTACAACTCATCACAGGGATGATGTTGATTTTCCCAGCTATTAGTCCTGGGAGATTTAAATTTCCATGACTTCAAAGTAGAATCTGCAGTTGGTCAGGAATTTATAGTTTCCAGGACAACCATGGGCTTCTTTCAACTGGCAGCTGGTCCAATACATATAGATTAGCACATATTCAATTTTATTTTTATCTTGGAGTATGGTGAGAACATTGTGATCAGTCCTTTGTCATAGTCAGTCTTTTTCTGGTCATTATGAGGCCTGTCATCACCATTGGTTCTAGAAAGTAGAGAAAGGAGTAAGACAATCTTCCCCAGACATTTGATGGATTTCTTTAGTTTTTTACAGCTACTAATCTGCAAATATGTGCGATTCCATGGCTTACCAAGGAACCTTGGCATATAAACTAGCTGAAGTGTCACAAGATGAAATACTGGTACAACAGATATAGGTCAGAATCCATCCATGTCTTTGTGCTCACTGTATTACTAGAATGGCATGTAGTGCACCACACTGTTTTTGGTGACCTCAGAACCATCCATAGAATCTTTCACTGAAGTGATTAAAATATCTTAACATTTTGATATAAGTTTGACTCTTTTTAGATGTCTCTCTCTGTGTGTGCATGAATGTGTGTGTGTGTGTGTGTGTGTGTGTGTGTGTGTGAGAGAGAGAGAGAGAGAGAGAGAGAGAGAGAGAGAGAGAGAGAGAGAGAGAGAGAGAGAGAGAGAGAGAGAGAGAGAAATTTAATAGCCACAAGGACAAAAATGTCAAAGCTTGCAATGTACCTAATGGTACAATATTGCTTTGTTCCCTGCTTTATCCCATGCTTCAGATGCCTTTGGATGACCCATACTGCATTAGGGAAGGACAAATGATCTTCATTGAAGCTGCTGTGACATGACTGCAAGAACATTTTGATGACAAAATCACTTTTAATCATTTTGACTTCACGCCACATTAGAAAGGATGAATAAGGTAACTGAAACAATTGCCTTGTGAAGTGATTTGCAATTCTTATGTCTTTATAGAATCTAGGACAGAATGGACTGAATTCTTGACAGAAAGAGCATTAATGCCTGTGAATGGAGGGATTGTTCCCCCCACTCTTGAAGGAAGTGGTAATGCACCCCCCCCAAATAGTTTTGTAGAAGGTAGCAGGGTTCCAGCTGCAAATGGTCTTCAATGAAGGGAAAAACTGTAGATTTCTTCCAGTTGGATTTCAAACCAGGGTATAGGATGTATACTGTAGACCTGTTTTGACCATTTTTGTGGATTCTGTCTGCTAGGCCTTTGTTGTATTCCTGTTGGATATCTCAATGACATGATTTCTAGATCACATGCAAGGATTGGGAACTTGGCACACTGTTTTGCAGTAGTTCCATTCTTTCCTGAGCAGTCCATTCTAATTGCTGATAATCAGGGATGAATGATTGAGATCCTGGGCATTCCAGTGTGGGATGCCATAGAGCTTGGCTTTCTCTTCTATATTGCTTAACAATTACATGAAACTGGTGGGTGATGTCATCAATTTGTGGAGTTAAATAGCTTTCTCTGGATTAGAGAGAAGATGTCACGGACATCCTTAGCAGACAACGGACTGTTTTTAACTGCTATTTTAACCACATTTTCTCTCAAAACATCAAAGTTACAAGCATTTTTTTTTTTAAAAAAACAGCTTTTAAAGAAGTCAAAAGTTTCTGTGCTTTCTGAGATATTTGATTTGCTCCATCTCCTATAAGGAATTATATTTTCTGCAAGCCCGCTGCTCATTTTAAGCATCATCATCATGTAGTTGTTTTCATACCACACTATGAAAAAATGAACTTATTTTGAATGGAATTGTACTAGGTGTAAAATGGCTAGAAGTAGATTTGAAGAATTTCTGGGAGGCCCAAATAGCACTCCATTGAATCCTGATGGTACTAACCTAGTGCTGCCCTATTGTTAAAACTCAGTAGCAGAATTTAGTATGGTCACACCACAAATGAAGTCTTAGAAGGACTGGGTTTTTAGACACTCTGGAAATCTGTACACAATAATAGGCTAGATACATATATAAGGTAACCTGATATCAGAAAGCTTCTTATTAGGTCTTGTTATATGCCAACATATTTTAATGCTTCCAGTTATAACAGAATAACAGAGTTTTTTTAAAAAAAATTGATTTATATGCTGCCCTTCTCCGGAGACTCAGGGCGGCTTACAGTGCATTAAGCAATAGCCTTCATACTTTTGTATATTTATACAAAGTCAGCTTATTGCCCCCACAAACTGGGTCCTCAATTTACCTACCTTAGAAAGGATGGAAGGCTGAGTCAACCTTGAACCTGGTGAGATTTGAACTTACAGTAATTGCAGACAGCTGGTGTTAATCACAATGCTATCAGTCTGCTGAGCCACCAGGCCCCTATAAGGGATCTTGGAATTCTGGTAGTCCAATCTCTTGCTCAGGCAGGAAACCCTATAACATTTAAGACAAATTGTTGTCCAATCTCTTTTTAAAAACCTCCAGAATCTGAGCACCCACAAATTCTGAAGACAAGCCTTTCCACTGATCAATTGTTCTAATTGTAAGGAAAACTTTCCCTAGTTCTAGGTTTACTTTCATCATGCATGGGAATGCTGAATGGGGATAGTTCAAATTATAGTCCAAGTTGCCTGGGAGAGACTGACTAAAAGATGGCTGCTCTACCTCTGCTGCTGGTAGAATTAAGAACAAAGAACCTTCTAGAATTGAATGCTTTGCACCCTTGCTTAACTCCAAGGAGTTACTATCAGCATGATGAATAGATTTGCTGGGTGGGGACAACACTAACTTCAAAGAGTTTTTGCTTCACTAGATTACAAAACTTTTTATTTTGAACCCTTTTACTGATTTTGGGTATGACTTGGCAATTAACTTTTTAATTGTTTTTGCAAGGGCATGCGTGTCAATTTGTTGGCCTGTTTTACCCCCGACATGTATTTTTCTGCTTCTTTTTACTCCACATCTTTTCTAAACAAAGACTTGACATTCTCATGAATTAGACTTCTTTGCTTAGACTGGCCTCATAAATTGCCATGAAATCACACTGATGATTAGTTGCTTGCCCATGACCGAATCTTTTTTTAAAAAAAACTTTGATGCTTCCTTCTTACAAGATGAGTAGATTATCTTTCAAATTAAACTGCTTGTCTGCATCACAGCATATCTTCAGATTTAAGTATAGGGATGTTTGCCTGTTGACAAATAGAGATGTTGCTGTTGGCTATAAGAATTAATGAAAATTATGTATTTCTTTTCTTTAAAAAAAGCCTTGTAGGGTTTCAGCAACAAAGCATAAAACCGAGATATATATCTGTGTATCTCACATTAGAATTCAGTCTTTCTCATCTCTGCCCCAAATGTGTGGGTCTTCAGTTCCATATAATTAGAAACAGCAGGTGAAGGAAAAGTAGTTTAATTCTTTTAAAATCCTGGGAACCTTGGTGCTCTGTGAGCTTGGCTGTTTTCTTGCAGACACTTTATTACCAAACTAGGTAGCATCATCAGTGCTCTTTTAAAATGAGATAGAATGAGGTGTGATAGGAAAGCTATGAAGACAGACAGCACGAAATACAATAATTGCTCCTTTAGCCCCAAACAAAGGTTTGAGGGGTGGTTCTGGAGTATTTCCATTTATTTTTTTATTATGTTGGCATGATATCCACATGGCTGTCTTTCACACAAGATTATGTTGGAGAACATGCAAACCTTCAGAGATGTGTTCTTATGGATGATTCATAACTGAATTTCTGAATCAAAAGAATATTGAAATACCATCCTACCTTTCATGTAATATAATATGCGATTCTTACTTCAAGGGCAGTTATGTTTCAAAAGAGCAGAATAATTTTCACAACTTGAAGGACCAGTATTTGGTTTATTGATCCTTAAAAACTTTGCCAAGAAAATAAGAGAAGCTATTCAACTATTGAAAATTAAAGTTTGATTAAAAAACATGGTTCGTTTGTTGTTAATAAAACCCATGGAGAAAATTATGTTTTTCATTATCCATTTTAAAGGGTCAATAATACTGCATACTAAATTGCTTTGTGTACTTTCCAGGTGTTAAAATACTTTACTATATCTTTTAAGCTTTCATTACAATCTTGTTCTGTGTATATAATTAATCACAGTATTAAAACATGCAGTTATATTTAAAGGAACTTTCCATATCCAATGTGTATTTAGATCTTTTCCTACACTTTCTAGGGAAAATTATTTTTAATTTATTTATTCAATTTCTATAGCCACTCAACTCAACCGTATTTGCAGAACAGAGTTTGACACAAATGCATAGATCACAATATTCACATATTTATATCATTATGTTTATGTAATTTGCCCTTCTTTGTTCCCCATCCACAGCAGATACTCATGATTAGAGATATGCAAACCTTGAGATTCTGGGAGCATGAGCCCCCAGTAAGCTTTGAGTGCAGCCCACCATTCCAGATACCCATTACCCAAGTCATCAGCAAAGTATAGCTTTTAATGAGTTGAAGAGAAAAGTATGAAGTAGGTGGCTGAAGAATACTCATATTAAATGTAGATAGCAATCAAGTGTCATAAAATCACAAAATGCTAGGTTTAGAGAGGAATTTAGAGATTATCTAAGAATACTATGTGGAATACTATATGATGTGGGAAGGGTGGTTTAAATGGATGGAAGATAAAATAAAAGAAGGAATAAGAGATGGTGCAACTACTAAAAGGAATAAATAATTTAAGAGACACCATGTATGTAATCTATATATATGTATGAACACTGCTTAACCGAAATCAGTTGAATTGTAACATTATGTAACTTAATAAAAAAATGGGGGGAAAAAAGAGATTATCTAAGATTCTTTCTGTCCTTCAGTCCTTCTCTCCTTAGTGCAGGAACACATTGTTATGGTGTCCTTGAATGATGTTCATCCTCTTTATGTTTAAACAGCTCCAATGAAGGATAGTTCACTATCACTTGAAATGTTTTTGTACCCTTGTTCTGTAACACCCTGTATTTTTTTAAAGCATGTGCAGCCCTTATCTCGGAAATAAATAAAAAGGTAAAGGTAAAGGTTCCCCTCGCACATATGTGCTAGTCATTCCCGACTCTAGAGGGCTGTGCTCATCACCGTTTCAAAGCCAAAGAGCCAGCGCTGTCCGAAGACATCTCGGTGGTCATGTGGCCGGCATGATTAAATGCCAAAGGCACACGGAATGCTGTTACCTTACCACAAAGGTGGTCCCTATTTTTCTACTTGCATTTTTTACATGCTTTTGAACTGCTAGGTTGGCAGAAGCTGGGACAAGTAATGGGAGCTCATCCCGTTACACGGCACTAGGGATTCAAACTGCTGAACTGCCTACTTTTCGATCGACAAGCTCAGTGCCTTAGCCACTGAGCCACCACATCCCTTAAATAATTGTACATCCCACCTATAAACCACATAGGAAGCCAGAATTGGATGACTCTGGCCAGAACATGCATTCCATTCATTTTCATACATTTGTTTTGGAACATCTCAATATGGTTTTCTGTCTAAACATCTATGATTCTAAACACATGCACACATAAACTGGGACATACACAAAGTTCGGAAAGACTGAACAGTATCAGTGAATTATCAATATCCAGTATTCCAAAAATGCACAACAATTGCATTTGTCACCCAATGTTGCTCATCTGTCTGAAAGACCTGCCTATTAGAAATATAATAAGAGGGCAGACAATTTTGGGCTTTAGATGGATACTAGCCTAAAGGTCTCAAAGTTTGCAGTATTTAATTCATCTTGCTGTGGGTTGTAGTATTACAATACTACTATAGTAGTACTATAGTAAATTCTGATTCTTTATTTTCATAATACATCATATGTGAAATTAATTAGGGCAAGCTTTCTTTGAAAGAATTGGCACCTTACAAAGAGACTGAAATGAGTGCATCTTATAAAGGGCAGTCTGAGACATCCCAGAGAATAATCTTTTACTGCCAAGTCTTTCTTATAAAGAAGGCTGTCAAGAGGAGCTGTTAAGATTGCCAACAATAAATAGTACTGCAGTTAATGCACCAAAATAAATCCCTTTCAGGCTAAATAACTGTAACTTTGTGTTATCAGTGGGGACATTCTTTAAAATAGAACAGGAAAAAAAATTAACCAAATATCATATAGCAGTATTGTAGTTTGTGGTTAATGAGTCTGTGATGTACTCATTAAGAAGTCTCCATAGCCTTCTTGTAGTATAATATCCAATTTATTAGCATCAGCTGGCAGCCCTAGGATCGTGAGCTAATAAAGGGTAATTTAAGAGGCTGGTGGAGAGGTTTGGCTTCAGATATCTGACTAGACAGGAACTCTATTGGATGACTGCAGACTAATCATGTTCTGAGTCTGGCCTTCCTCACAAGGTTATAGTAAGAATAAAGTTGAACACTCTATTTCAGCAATCCCCAACTTTTATGGCTTGATGGCCTGGCCAGGGGGGAAGGGGGAAGGGGGAACTGGCCTGCCACTCATGCAAGCCAAGCCAAGCCAAGCCATGCACATGCTCTGGCCAGTTGCCTGTGCAGCCCGGTTCTGAACAAACTACCACCAAGTAGTGGGCCGCAGTCCAGGGGTTGGAGACCCCTGCTCTATATCATATTTCATATACAAGTGAGACCCATTTAGAACCGGTTGTTACAGTACAACAATTTGTAGTGTAGCTAAGTCTGGGGTTTGGGCCGAATACAAGCACCTTTGCAAAAAGAGGCCTCCAAGCCATTATCGAAAGAGTGTTAAGAGATACATCAGCATATTTGCTTGGTGTAAACCAGTGATGGGTTCCAAATTTTTTTACTACCGGTTCTGTGGGCGTGGCTTGGGGGGCATGGCATGGCTTGCTGGGTGTGACTTGGTGGGCGTGGCAAGGGACAGATACTGTAAAATCTCCATTCCCACCCCACTCCAGGGGAAGGATACTGTAAAATCTCCATTCCCGCCCCAATCCAAGGGAAGGATACTACAAAAATCCCCATTTCCTCCAAAGCAGCTGGGACTTGGGAGGCAGAGAATAGATGGGGGCAGGGCCAGTCAGAATTTTTACTACTGGTTCTCCGAACTACTCAAAATTTTTGCTACTGGTTCTCCAGAACTGGTCAGAACCTGCTGAAACCCACCTCTGGTGTAAACTCATGACTTACTCTAGGGATGTGGAGGTACAAGAACTGATATTATTTACTGCAGCATAACTTTTTTTTTTGATTTAGTGAAATGGTCATCTTTCTTTGTGAATTAAAGAAGCAAATGTTGAAAGGGTGCAAAAAATGATTGTTGTGGCTAAAACGGAGAAGGTTCAAAAGAAAAGCTGTTTCTTTCACGCACATCATGTGCTCTTACCTGCCTCTGGTTTCTGCTTTTCCTAAAATCTGTAAGTGCTGGATAATTACTTTCTGGGAGACATGTGAAATTCTGCCTTTTAGTGTCATGGGATGGATGACCTGAATCCATTTCGCGAATGAAGACCAATATATGTATCCCAGAATAATGTTGCAGGATCCAATCTGGGTCGAAGAGATTTAGTCTTCCGAGCTTTCAGACTCATACTGGAGCCCATTCTCAGGGAATTTCTCTCTAGCAGAGAGAAAGCACACACATCAAGACACACATTTTGCTAGAGAGAAATTCCCTGAGGATGGGCTTCAGCATAAATCCAAAAGCTCAGAAGACCAAACCTCTGGTCCTGGTGAACAACCCAGATTAGATCCTGAATCCATTTCATTCATTATTTTGATTATTGGGGACTCATAAGTGAATTTATTCATTTCTGAATGTCTGCTACAAATATTTTGATAAACATGCTACAGCATTGTTATTATTATATTATTATATATATTATTATATTATTATTATACTATTGCATATATATAATATTTTGCAATAATACTGATAATCATTTTTAAGGATCAAAATCCATTTAAATCAGCAGGAATCATTGCTGTCATTATTGGAAATGGAAAGTTCCACTGGTTGCTTTTTAATGTGCTGGCTTTTCCTTGGAAGTGTAATGTTGGGTTGGAAGCTATATAAATTGAATGAATGAATTAAAATATAAATTCACTGAGAATTTTTTCAGGACTAAGATTTCACTTTAAGTTAATGCAGGTTTCCTCTCACTACCTGTGCCTTTTTGTACCAAGTTCTTAGCCGTCTCCCAGTGAGTATAGTTATTTAAAAACCTATTCTTTTCACAAAAATGCTCTTAGACTTGCACAAAGGAAAATCTTTTATATCCGACAGTGTATAAGAATAGTCTGTATTTGTTTAATCAATTATTTAATTGATTAAACACCTACTGTGCTTCCTCACTGAGAGCCCAGAGCTGAGCACAGACAAATGGAGCATTAAAACAATTTGATTTTTAAACTTCAGCAATACCAAAAACAAAGGAAACAGTAACAATACAATTCATAGCTGAATAGCAGTATAAAGAAAAATTATTTTGAGAGCTGAAATACCCCACCCATGCTTAGATGACGATGCTGAAGTGGTCATTTGAAACTTGATATCAAGAATCTCACTATAGATGTGGAAAAAAGAGAAAATTCCCCATCAATATTTCAGAACCTTGTCTTTTGAAGATTAGCTTATATTAATTCCACAATGCATTATATTTTTGCATTATATTATCAATTCAATGCTATTTATAATCATAATTTGTATATTCATTGTCTGTCATTAAAGTTATCCTTTAATTTTACATTCAGAGAATAAGACTGTTCTATGGAGAGGGATCAGAAATGAAACAAGGAAAATGTATAATTCCCAAAAATGTGAAGTGATAAGGAAAAAGAAAAAGCAATCCACTGAACCAAATTTGAATAGAGATCATTCGTAGAAATATTAATTATCAGACTATGTCCGTATTGACATTCCTTTCCTACAGAATTCTTTCATCTTGTCTTCAACAAAACAGTGAAGTTCGAACATCTGTACAGTACTGTATACTGTTTATAGTGACTCATGTATCTTAAATTTAAGCCAACCAAGTATTTCCATTACAATCAACTTTATTTTTTAAAAGCTGCTGTTTACTTTAAATGGCTTACTGCTATTGTAAAAACACTGAATTAAAGGCATACATGTAAACTCTGTTTGACTGTATTCATTCAGATATTTTGGACAATGAAGAGACTTAATCGGTCACAGCAAAACATTCATGTAGTTAGCATCCATTTGTGGCTAACACACTACACTTATTCTCAGTCAATTATCATTCTCTATCTTGGGTGCTGCTATTTCTGAAAGTGGAGTTTCATTGAAGTCTCGTAACTAATATTTGTTGACATGTGTAGTAAGCCTATAATGTGCTTAATTGTCTTTTAAAACAAATTTTATAATTTGTAACACATTTACTGTATTACTGTAGTGATTTATAATCTGTCCTGAGTTTATGTTATCAATTTTACTGGGTAATTAAAAGTCATACTATAAAGAAAGATGTACGAATGGATCTTTTATCTATTTTTGTACATACATCTCTTTCATATCCTCTTCCACTCACTTATTTCACAGTTCATTTGAATATATTCTATTACTTTACCTTTTTTCAAGTACTGTAGTTCAGGATAGATTTGTAAGCAGTATTATTAATATGTTGAAAATAAATGTTGATAATAAGAATACTTCATTAAATTTTATATTGTATTTTAATGGCAATTTTGAAAACATTTTTAAAAATTTACATTTTATGTAATCACATTTTTTTCAACTTTTTTCTATTTCTATACTTTCAAAATGTGAGCAAAATGGATATCATTATCTGGAAACCATAATTTAATGAATATTTACTTTTCATCTCATGGTTCAGGAGAGAACAACTAGAAATGTATTCATCAAATAAATTACAAGAAAATAGAAGCATGTCTGAAGTATTAATATGAAAGTACATAGGGACCTTTCTCAGTGTGTTTATTTCTCTATTTCTAGCCAAAAAAATGTTCAAATATTTTTATAAAGCTTGTAGTTATCATAAGGAACATTTGGTCTTTAGTACTG
This sequence comes from Pantherophis guttatus, assembly GCF_059756535.1. Taxonomy (NCBI): domain Eukaryota; kingdom Metazoa; phylum Chordata; class Lepidosauria; order Squamata; family Colubridae; genus Pantherophis; species Pantherophis guttatus. Next base: position 52,470,336 of record NC_142064.1, read on the forward strand.
ACTAGTACTTGTTATGCTAGAAGACTGCACTAAGTAAACAATAATGTACATAACTATTCCATAGAATAAATGTAGGGAGATGTGGGCTTATCTTGAAGCAATAATGTCTATCAATTTTGCAAGCTGGAGTTGAAAAGCATATTTACCTTTTAGCTTGCAAATTCATAGTTATAATATTAGTGGCAGAAGTAAGGGATAAAGGGAGATAGTGGCATGAAGGTGGGAGAAGTAGAACAAATAGGTACAGGAATTGAAGAGAATGGGGCAAGAAAAATATCTTCCAGGCTTGATTAGAGTATATGAACCAAAATCAAGATAGAATAAGTAAGCTTTCTCTCATAAGATAGAAGTGTCCCTTCTCTTCTATCCTTCACATTATACCTTACATACTAATTTTGGAAGATCCCTGTCACTTTGGAGTAGATGTAAAGAGTACCTGATAAACTGTAAATTGATAAACTGTAGAGGATTTTTTTAAAACTAATTTGGGTAATATTTCAGGGGCTGTATATAATATGCTCAACGTCATAAGTATTGTCTTTGGGAGTCCCAGAGGGCAAACCATAAATGTGCATTACTATATCTGATGTAAACTGAGCCTTTTGTACTTTTGTTATGTACACAAAATGTAAGCAGAGCTTGTGTCATGACTTCATGATACATATTTCATCATATGTGTCATGACTTCATGATACATATTTCGTCATATTGATGAAACCCCCAGATGGCTGCAGACACTGATGCATTTCATCTTAGCTTAGTGAATTGTGTAGACCAGGTATAATGACATGTTCAGACTCTGAGAGAAACTGAAATTCTAGTACCTGGATGTTTCTCATGCATCAATTAAGAGAGCTGCTTTTTGTAATCTTATCCTATTAGTTTTCAATCAATTGTGTTAAAAGAAACTTTGGCAGAATTTTGCTTTCGGTTGAAGTGGGCTGCCAAGAAGTTTGAGTTATGGTTTCTGTGATTAGTTTATGATTCAGTGTGTCATGTGGTCTCAAAAATCTGGGTTACTTCAGCAATTATTAAAAAGTAATTGGAGATACACAACTTAGGTATGTGAATAAATGATATTTTTTTGGAGGGGAATGACTTGCTGCAATTTAGGGAGAAATAAATAATAGATGTTTGGGGGTAAGTTTCATTCTTTTCAATGGAATTTTTACTTGGGAATTTGTGATAAACCTTTGCAGAAATATGACTGGCAAAACAATTTAATCTGTACAGATGTTTCTAGCTAGTCACAATCACTTTCAGCTAATTGAAAATGGTCTGTGATTATGTGTCTAATAACTTAAAAGACTTTGACTTCTTTAGGAAAGAGGTTGGAACAAATTTCCTCCATCTGTTACACAGTGAGAATCTTCTTTCTTGAGCATCGTTACGCTGCTGGAGCAAGAATTCTTGTTACAGTTCATAGACAACGTTGGCAGGAGGGTCAAGGAATTATAACTGTTTACGCTGGTTGCCTATATGGTGGCAAAAGGTTGTCCTAGCACTTGCAAAAGATTGTTGCCTTCTCTCACACAGGGTCTCTGCAGATGTACCCTCACAGCATGGTACACAAAGAATTAGGAAACATGTCATCGTATTTTATGGCCAAAACCAGCAAAGTTCTTAAGAAGATATGTTGGATAGAGATACAAAGCCATGGAGTAATTTAAGATTTTATATTGTATTTTATCTGACTTAATGGAATTTTGTCTGCTAATACCAAAGTGCAGTAAATTGGTCAACTTTTCCCAATAACCAATAGTATAATTTTTGATGCAAATCAATCAATAAATTCTAATTTAGCCCAGTATTTCTTAATATAAGTACTGGCATTAATTTCTTTAGATCTTAGAGTAAAATAATTATCAGAACCTGATCTTTAATCATAGAAATTCCAGGAATTAAATTGGAAGCTTCCACTTGAGAAACCCTTCCTTCCTTCCTTCCTTCCTTTCTTCCTTCCTTCCTTCCTTCCTTCCTCCCTCCCTCCCTCCCTCCCTCCCTTAATTATAACCAGTCTTTTAACACAGTGAAATGTGTTAGCATTGCATGTCTGTGAACAGCTGGCTGCTGCATTTGCTAGAGATTAAAGCCGCAGTACACTTTATAAGAATAGCTCAATATGTCTTGCATTGAGACAGTCAAGTTGAGGAACAATTGAAATATTGGTGACTTGTCCAAACAGATCAATAATGGTCACAACTGTTATATAAATTACAATTATGTAAACACATTTCTTGCCCCTCTCATCATCTGGGAATCCTAGTAAACCTGGGGATTAGTGGAACATTCCTAGATTAAAGACATGCTTTCTGGGGGAGGGGGTAAGAGAAGGGAGCGATCCCATTCAAAGCTGACTGAATCCCAATTATAGACTCAGTTTCTTATTGACATGGAGCACCTCCATCTTTTGAATGCAATTTCAGCCTTCAGGTGCACACCATTGCCCTATCTGACCAGCAGACATCTGAGTTCCTCCCTCATCCTTTTCTTACCACTCTCTGCCATTAAGAGATTTCAGATTTCAGCCCCTCTTCTAAAGCAGAAAATTGCCACTGCTACCTTCGCCAAGCCTTGCCACCAACTTAACTGGGTGCAAGAGCCAGAGGGAGGCAGGAAAGAAGGCTTGGGTTCCTGAGAAGTGTAGTCAGAATTTGGTGGTACTGAAGTGACCCCAATTTTGCCAAATTTCAATACCATATGAATATTGAATCACAGATTCTGTAAATTAACCCATCTGATTTTTGGGGGGGGCATTTCAAAAATTGTTGCCCTCTGATGCACCATTTCACAAACAGTTTTGAGAATTTTAGTACTATATAGATTTATGTATCCAATCATCCATTAATTTAGATGCAACATTGGTGGCACAATATGTTTTTATTATGCTTTGCTTTGTACAATAGGCTAAGACAAGATGTGGTTTATTAGGTTCTGGCATAGCATAATTTGTAAATATCTCCATATACTTTTTACTATGAAAATCATGGCTGAAATATTGTATCTGTGTACAAGTTTTAAATGATTCTGTAAGACTTAAAATTTATATTTCCAGGGAACAAAAGAGAAGATCAAATCAGTTAAGTTTAAAATCTCGTTTTAGAAGGCTGCAAGATCCTGGCTGGAAGAAAAAAGATTACGTCATTTTTAATTAGAAGTTTGATACATAAAGGTGGAAAGATCCAATGCATAATTAATTCTGTAGTTCTTTCAAGCCATCTAATCATTTTTCCAGATTCATTTGACCTTGGTTATACTCTCAGTTGCATTGTTTGTTTTAATTTGAACATTAGTACTTTGATCTTTTGTTGGCATTGGAATTCTAGGCATCAAGAGCTTTAAAAAATCATAATAAAATTACATGCTCCTTCTTAACATATTATTAGCATTGAAAAGAGACGGTGCAATGGGGAGATAACATATATTTACTCTAATGTAGTTTTGTGTCTTACAAATTTGGAACTCGAGTTTGAAAGTTTTTTTATTAAGTTTTTTTATTAGTCATATTTAGAAATGCTAAAGATTTTTGACTTTTGCATGAAAAATATGTGCTCTAATACTGAAGTATGTGAATAAGCAGCATAGCCCAAAAGTGTGTTTAGCATGATCAGGCTTTAGTTTAAATCAGTTCGCTCTGGTTCGGGCAAACTGGTAATGATAAAAACTACTGATTCGGGCGAACCGGTAGTAAAAAAATGCTTTAAAAAAGTAAAAAGAAAGGTTCTGATGATCACGTGGCACAGTTGTGATTGTCGGAACCTTTTCTTTACTTTTTAAAAGCATTTTTTTACTACCAGTTCCAGCAAATAGGTAGTAAAAAATGCTTTAAAAAGGTTTTTTTTAAAAAAGGTTCCGACGATCACAGCTGTGCCACATGATCGTCAGAACCCCCCCTTTTTTTTTTAGTTTTTTAAAGCATTTTTTTACTAGTGGTTCCAGTGAATAGGTAGTAAAAAAATGCTTTAGAAAGTAAAAAAAAAAAAAAAAAGGTTCTGACAATCGTGCGGCACAGCTGATTGTCGGAACTTTTTTTTAAAAAAACCTTTTTAAAGCATTTTTTTTTACAATCTATTCGCCCAAACTGGTAGTAAAAAATGCTTTAAAAAAGTTAAAAAAAAGGTGGCCACACTCACCTAGTCACATGACCCCACCAAGCCATGCCTATCAAACCACGCCCATAGAACCAGCAGCAACAAATTTTACATTTCACCACTGTGCCAACATGATGTCTTTGTTAATTTTTAAAATCCCATCAATATCAACCTGGATGGCCAGTGGAATGAAAATGTAGTTCAAAACATCTATAGAGTGCCTGATTACTACTTCAGTTTAAATTGTTCAGGATTCAGGCTCAACCATTTATGAATGTGATTTTGAAACTTTTTCAATTTCAGGCAGGGGAAAATGAATTATGGCACTTGCCTATTTATAAGGTAAGGCTGCCTGCCAAATAATAAAACATGGAAACAATAATTAATTAAATACACAGCAAGTGTTAAAGGAAAATGAAGAGTTGCTTATGTAAATTGGAATTCATTGCTGTAAAAAAAATGTAGTTTCAAAAAATGTTAGCAATTTCTGGGTTAGATCTAGAATAGGTATAAAAAGAAAATACAGCCCCAAACCTATTGAATATATCAACAGCATTTTAGCAGAAATTAATCAAGTTTCTCATCTATGTCTTCCAACTAATTTTCTGCTGGAAGCAAATTACCTTGCATTTCAGATTAAGTTATTTTTAGTGATTGTTGATGTTTCTGCATTAACACATGGATATAAGATGATATGAGTATAAAAATAGATGTTTTATTTAACTACTATATGAGTAAGGAAAAGAACTTGTTAATATGACAAGTACGCATACATACAAGCAACAAACAGAGATAGTTTTCTACTAAATCAATCACAGCTAGACAGACAATATCCTCACTTCTGGTATATATAAATCACAATAAGTTTTCTCAGAATATTGTGCCCATGAAGACATAAAATTGATAATTTTTTAACAGTTGAACTTATCCATTTTGCACAATTTGCAAAATAATGATAGAACTGGATTGGGGGTGAAATCTAATTTTTTCTCTACCGGTTCTGTGGGAATGGCTTGGTGGGCATGGCACGGGAAGGATACTGCAAAATCTCCATTCCCACCCCACTCCAAAGGAAGGATACTGCAAAATCCCCCTTCTACCCTACTCTGTGGCCAACCAGAGGTGGTATTTGCCAGTTCTCCAAACTACTCAAAATTTCTGCTAACAGTTCTCCAGAAACTGTCAGAACCTGCTAGATTTCACCCATAAACTGGATACCCTGAAATACGACAACACAAAATGATGCCCTTACTTTTTTGCAAGGTTTCTGTAGCATACAAAGAATGTATTGCTATAAAATTTAACTCTCTAAAGTCAATTCAGACTTCATCATCTGATATCTTTATTTATGATATTATCATTGTTGGCCATGATAATTGAAATACAAGCAGTCACTCATGCAGTTACATATATCATTCTTAGTTACAAGTAGAGGTGTTTTCCCCCCCTTAAAAATGGGTGTTGAATTTATTTCTTTTTTTTTTCCTGGTACTTTGATGTATAGCTATGGATAGGTACAAAATATAAAGGTGCTATGGATATTTTGCTCTTGGTATGTAACCAATTAGATTTTTCTTGTTGAACCCAGTTCAAATTGACTGTATCCTAATTGACTAAAACATACAATAGCATAAGTATACAACTCACAATATTTTGTATGTTCTGGCCATACAAAACAATGGGAGCTCATTAAAGCCCTTTGTTCCATGGCCAGTTTTTGCTCCCAGAAGGGTGTAGGAGGTCGAGTGCTGCCTGCCACACCCCGTGGCCACGTCCACCAAGCCATGCCCACAGAACTGGTAATAAAAAATTTTGAACCCCATCACTGACTAGTGGTTCATTTATTTCAGTTGGTATCTCCTGTCTTGAGTGCAAAATTTGCACTACCTCTGATTCTTCTCTCTATCCTGCAGCCCAAGTTGGATAGTAGCAACAACTGACCTACCAACAAATGAACTCCCTGAACAAAGACATGAGCTAATTTATATGTGGATTCAGCATAGGTGATACCCACACAGATGGATAAATTCAGTTGAAATAGCAATGATTGTATGGTTGGAGGACCTGGAAGAGATGGAGAGAAATCTACCTGTATGGTTTCTTAATGTTTATGACAATGACTTGAAGGTACATAATCAAATTGATCAGCCACAAATGAATATTTCAATATTTTTGTTGCTGGTACTTTACATAGTAATGAAGATATTGTTCTCAAATGGCATTTGCTCTCTTTCATTATCTAATTATATATGATGAGCAGAGGACAAATGGGGCTTAATCGGGGTGAAATGCTCCCAGATTGGACCGGACCACCCAATCCGGTAGCGATTTTTCCTTGTGGTTGAGGGATCTGGTAGCGATCGCCGTCCGGGTGTCATTACTTCCTGGTTTTAACTAGGAAGTAATGTTTTTTTACCTTCTGCGCATGCGCAGAAGGTTTTGCACATGTGCAGCAGGTGTGCGCGTGAGCAAAGCGAGCGCACTCATGCGGCATGTGCACTTCTGAACCTGTAAGGAAGGTAAGTAGATTTTACCCCTGGGCCTAATGTTCACAATTGAAACAGAACTTTCCAAAAATATACCATGATTCGGCATGCCATAGTTCAGGAAAAATGTTCTGAATGAACAGATAAAATATTTCAAAAGTAATAGGAGAGACCACAAAGATAAATGAGTCATGTTAGAGCCATGAAAGTCATATAGAAGGATATCGGTCATTTTAAATACTGCTGTTTGACCTCTGTGACAAAACTGCACACTTCTTTTTTCAGTAAAAAGGGAATGTACAGCTGTTTGTTCTCCCTGTTCCCAGGAAAAGGAAGAAGGGGAAGCAAGGGGGTTTCCTAATGATTACATATGTGATCTCACACATATGGGCCTGCTGTTTCGAGGCATACAGATTTGATCAGTTTAAAAAAAGATCTTCCTTTCAACTCAGAAGTTTCACAGAGCGGAGTATGTTTCAGCGGGATTGAATTGAGTTTTAAGGGCAGACATTGGATAAGAATTATTCTGGTTTATGTGATAAAACATCAGATTTCTGGTTCTGTGAATGTATGAAAAATATATGAAAGTTTAAATGAAGCCCCCCACCCCCACCCCGGTTCTGGTTCTGTGCGACCTTGGGAGAAGTTTGTAAATATTCCAAATTCAGTTAGGGTCTAAAATATTCTGTCTCTTCGAGGAAATGGTATGTATGCTGAAAAAACTTTCTTGGTGGCTAGACTAGCTCCTTTTAAAAACATAATTTCTTCTTGCTGGTAGGCATTGCCTGGAACAGGACATATGGGGAAGAAAGCTGTCTTCAAATTTTGTCTCTAAAAAAAAGAGACATGGCTAGGAGCTGGCTCAAAGTGATTACTTCTGTGCTTATCAGGGTTTTGTTTTGTTTTTAATGCTCAAGAGTAGAAAATGTCTTGACCCTGAATAATCCTATGGTTTGAGGAGACACATGGTCAATGCCTTGCCATATAATGCAGATGAATTAGGTGGAATAGTGGTCAAGAGATTATGGATCAGGACTGGGTGGCAATGACCATGTACTGGCCTAGCTTCGTCTTCCCCTTCACATTTCAGTAACAATATCTACTAATCTTACAGCATTTAGCCATATGAGTACAGGCAGCTATGTTGTTGCCTACTGGGATAATCTATTGACTAGATTTGAAATTGAGATGAGACAAACAACAGAAAATTTATTAATCAAGAAGATGGAAGAAAGAGAGAAATTGTTGTACATATGACATACTTTGAATGGATTACATTGAAATATATTGAGACAGCCTCAAAGTTGCCTTTATATCATTTTTTCTACTTTACACCTTTTTCCTCCCCTTTCAAATCAAGGGCATCATGAATGATCAGATACAATATGTGGGCATCTGATGTTGACCAAATACATCTGTGTTTTACTTCTCAATAAGTAAAATCTGAACTGATTAAAATTATTTATTTATTTATTTAAACTGAACATAAACAACAAGCAATGGAAGCTGGGGGAAAAGCCAACTGAAATAATAAAAAATACAGGATCACACTGATGAGCTAAACTAATTTCCATAACCTATGCCTGAAGTAACATCCAGTGTTCAAGAATTTACCAAATGATAGCAAGATCACGGATGCAAATCTCAGTATGACATTTCTGAGGCAGATGCTATGACAGAAAAGGCACATTACTTGAATCTTACCAGATGGCCTTGTTTAATTGATAGCATTTGGAGTATCCCTACCATTAAATATATTAGGACAGGCAGAAGCAACCAGAGAGAGGTGGTCCCAAAATAACCTCCCACATCATGAATGGCTTTGTAAGTGACAACTAGCACCTTGAAGTGTATCCAGAAGACTTACTAGAAGCCAATGCACCTTGCAGAATAATGATATAACTTGGGTTATACCATTGCTGAGGTGCATGCATAATTGCCTACATCCCCACAGTTTTACACCAGTTGTACATTTTTGTACCTTAATCTTGTCCATGTGAGATGGCAATCTGCTGGTATCTCTGGATCATCACTACTAGTAGCAGCCACGAATTCAGGAGGGAACTGTTCCTATGGGTTACTAACAGTGGTGGGATTCAAATAATTTAACAACTGGTTCTCTGCATTAATGACTGGCTGGGTGGTCATGTAATTGGGTGGTTGTGGCCAACTTGATTGGTCTCACCCTTAGGAAATTTTTCCTTAGTCCAACTCACAATAAAATAGCACAATAAAATAGCACTGTTCCAATATTTAGAATAGAATAGAATAGAATAGAATAGAATAGAATAGAATAGAATAGAATAGAATAGAATAGAATAGAATAGAATAACAGAGTTGGAAGGGACCTTCAAGGTCTTCTAGTCCAACCTCTGCTTAGTCAGGAAACCCTACACCACTTCAGTCAAATGGTTATCCAATCTCTTCTTAAAAACTTCCAGTGTTGGAGCATTTACAACTTCTGGAGACAAATTGTTCCACTGATCAATTGTTCTGTCAGGAAATTTGAGGGGCTTCTAGAAAAATGAGGGGATCAATCTATTTTCTAAAGCACCAAAAGGCACGACAAGAAACAATGGATGGAAACTAACCAAAGAGAGAAGCAATGTAGGACTAAGCAGAAATTCCCATTGGTTTGAGACCAATCAAACCAATGAAATAGCTTGCCTTCAGTAGTTGTGGGTGCTCCATCACACACAAGCAGCACAGTTACAAGATAATTTGAAATCTTTACAGTGTAATACTGTAAGCTAACTCTTAAATGCTGAAAATGCAGGATCAAAATACATAAACATAGAAACAGAATTGCAACCCTGTTCCAAATTAATAAAATCAATTCTGCTAATTAGAACATGTATTTTAAAAAACATAAGTACTCTGACAAGAAACTTCTGCTCTGTATTAACATTTTTAAAAGTCCATCCCTGGCGTAATCCTGTCAAGAACAAGGAAAGATTCAATCTAGAAATAAGGAGGAATTTTCTGACAGTGAGAACAATAAACCAATGGAACAGCTTGCCTTCGGAAGTTGTGGGAGCCTCATCACTGGAGGCTTTCACAAAGAGATTGGTCTGCCATTTGTCAGAAATGGTATAGGGTCTCCTGCTTGGGCGGAGGTAGGGATGGACTAGATGACCTACAAAGTACCTTCCAATTCTGTTAATCTGTATGATCTGTAAATTTCTATTGTTTCTGTGCTGACTGCATTCCTGCGATTTTGTTACTGCAACTAAGTATTTGCCTGTTAAATGATCCCCAGCTGTCTGCCCTGAGCTAGTAACTGAAGGGGGAGAAGAAAATAAAAACCTCTTTCACTTTATTTTCCCCGCCTGAGTTTTAAAGGGGCTAGAATTTTTCTGCTGAGGAAATGGCTATGTGCTTATTTCTTCTTTTTCTTTTCCCTTCCTTTGGTTAATTTCAAATGAGCAGGAACGGCTGAGCTGTGTGTGAGCTACTGGAATTGTTAGGCAGGCAACCTTGACTATTCAGCCAGTTCGCAGAACTCCATGAAGAGTTAACTAACGGTTCTCCTGAACTGGTGCAAACAGGCTGAATCCCACCACTGGTTCCTAATAAAGGGGCACAGGCTGACTGGGCAAAGGATAAACAATCCCATCCATTTATACAAAGGGAACACTTCTACACTGAGTGTTTCCTCCATTTCATCACCATAAGGCATGCAATCTGGTAATGCTATTGCTACTGTGGAAAATATGAGTTTCAGTCTCCTTCTGGCTGTCATCTTCCCTTCACTTGAGCAGCAGACCTGTACCTGAACCTTTCTCTGAATCTCCTTCCATTTATTCTTCTCCCACTCTCAGTCACAATTGCTTTAGCTATGGGGTTTTTACTAGACTGGATCTAATTACCTGGCTAACCCTAAATTTTATCTGGGTGCAGATAAAGGAGAAAGCAAAGCAAAGCAAAACAAAATCTTTTGCTTAAAAGGGAAAAGAAGCAATATCCTGATATTCTATGTGTACGTATATGTGTATGTAGGTCACCAGATCAGCTCTGCAAAAAGTTTTCACAAGCACATCAGGCAACAAAAACAGTTTTCTGAATCTCATTTTGCTCCAGCTAGTGTTTTTATAGATTTTTGTAGAGCTGTACATGTGAACCTAGGAAGTAGTGCAGAAGCACTATTGTTTATTACAGACCTCACCTAATGCAAAGAACAATCCTCCAAATTTGAAAACAGACCTTACAGGATGGGTATTTTGGAGAAAAAAGGAAGAAGGGCTGCTTGAAAAAGAGAGGATTGGAAAATAATATTTCTTTTGTTCCCTACTTTCCCCCCTCCCCAATCTGTCTCACCACCCACCTCTCAATGATATCAAATACCAGAAGAGATACACACTTGAACTAAAGAAGGATGGGGGATTTCCAGCTTGAGTGTCAGCCATCTGTTTGCCTATATGCCTGCTGTGTTCCTTCTATTCACCAGAACTCTACTCTCCAAATAAGTGGACCTAGCCACAGCCAATAAAATCTAATTTACTGGCCAAACTGGTATTGGCAAATTGATGATGATGGTAGTAAGATACAAGATAATAGTTCCATTAAGTTACCATGAATGCTAAGGAACACTCAATGTTGCTTGAAACAGTCACATTTTATCCCAGACATAGAACAAAATACTGTTCTCTTCCCCTTACATCGATGTTTTGCTTTGCAAATAGAACACTCAAAACAACTATTTTGAGCTCAAATCAGTTAGCAACTATTTCCATCTCTCTCTTTATATAGTAGAGACTTCAACATACAGCTGGATAGTTTTAGAGTCCTTATTTTAATCCCTCCACTATAAATGATTATACATGCAATTCATATCTCTCTCTGCAGCAAAACAGCATATACCACTAGTCCTTTTTTAATGTTTTTGCAACTGCTTCTTCATTATAGGTATTGGAATGGAGTGAAAAATGAAGGTCAATTTGTCAATCTTCTGTTGGTGTTTTTAAAAATATTCTTGACATGTGCAATGTCATATTTTAAAGTCAAACTGTGGCATTAAAATGGTATCAGTTTCTACTACTGAGAAGCAAAACATATTCACTTAGGATGAAGTAGGAACATAAAATGATAATCTATGGCTTTCTGAAAATTGTAGCAAATCCACCCTTCCCTTAACTCCTAACTTAATATTTATTGTATATTTGTAGGTATACTGGAGATTTTTATGTATATAGATCGTGTGTTTATTGCATTTTAATGTTTGTAGGATTATAATATTTCCCTGCCCTTCTTGATTTATTTAGCTGTTTTGGTTGTTGTTTCCTTGCTTTATACTATATTTTTCTGCTTTTGTAATTGACTTGATCATCTTCTGGATGAAAAGGTCAATGTTGCCACAAGATTTAGCATCTTAATGCGATTTAATTGAAAAAATAGTAAATAAATAAATTAGATCACTCTTATGAGAGTTATCATGGTTTAGTGGTTAAAGTGCTGGAATAGGAATAGCAAACCCTAAAGAGTGGCTTAATTCACTCTTTGTCCTGGCCCCAATTTCTGACATACCATTAAAAAGCCAACAGTTCTCCACTGTTGTGGATATCTCAGGTTGAATATTTCTGCCTGCCAGACTTCCACTCTGATAATGGAGAATTCTAAATTAAAACCCCAGCTTGCCTATCTACTTGACAGAATGAACTGAGATATGTAAAAATGGTCAGGAACAAACATTTTTGGGATTAGTTTAGACATCAACAAGAAAAAAAGGAAGACAGTCTATTGATCTATTTTGAGGATAAAGGGATGAAGTGTTAACAAGTGATGGCAAGAAGACAGACTTATTTGATCCATATTTTACATCTGTCTTCTCTCAGAAGGGAACTGAAACCCCACCTGGCCATCCTCCTTCACTCGTGGAAGGAGGAAACTGCAGTTCAGAACCAATAAAAATATATTTACCTCAGTTAAATGAATTCACATATCCAGGGCCAGATGGATTACATCCCAGGATACTAAAGAAACTAGTGAAGAGATCACAAAACTGCTAACTGTGATCTTTGACAACTCCTGGAGATTTGGTAAAGGCCCAGAAGACTTGAGGAGAGCAAATGTTTGTCCCTGTGTTTTAGAAAGGAAAGGAGGAGGACCTGGGAAATTACAGACCTGTCAGCTTGAAGTCTGGGAAAGGCAAGGTTTTGAAACAGATGGTTAAACAGCATGTTTGGGAGTGCTTGGATAGGAATGCAACAATTAAAAAGACAAACCCCAGCATGAACTTATCATACACAAGTCAAGCTAGACTTACCTTATCTCCATTTTAAAACAGGCTGGCAATTATAGATCATGGAAATGCTGCGGGCATGATATCCTCTTTAATAAAATGATAAAAATATATTTATTATCAAACTGTTAGATGGATTTATAATTGGCTAAATGACCGTACACAGAGAATACTCATAAATGGTTTCACATCCGATTATAGAATCAAGGTGAATATCGCAGGACTTAGTTCTAGGCCTTATGCTGCTCTGTATTTTTATTAATAGCCTGGATGATGGAGTTGATGACCAAATTTTCACATAGCACCAAACTACAAGAAGTGGCTAACAATTTAGCTGAGAGAGAGAAGAATTCAAAAGATCTTAGATAAACTTGACAATGGGCTGAAAGGAACAGGATGAAATTTCACAGAGAAATATAAAGTTCTGTAGGGTAGGAAGAATGAATTGAATTGAATACTTTATTTGGCCAAGTGCGACTGTACACACAAGGAAACTGTGTCTGATGCAGAGGGAAACCTATCTTTTTTTTAATTATTTTTTTAATTTGATCTATATGCCGCCCTTCTCCGGAGACTCAGGGCGGCTTACAATGCATTAAGCAATAGCCTTCATACTTTTGTATATTTTATACAAAGTCAGCTTATTGCCCCCACAAACTGGGTCCTCAATTTACCTATCTTAGAAAGGATGGAAGGCTGAGTCAACCTTGAGCCTGGTGAGATTCGAATTTACAGTAATTGCAGACAGCTGGTGTTAATCACAATGCTATCAGTCTGCTGAGCCACCAGGCCCGTTATCATAGTGGTAATGTATGTGAAAACAATCTTTATTGTTCAATCGTTATTTGAGCCAACAGTGTTATACAATTCCTAAAAAGGCAAGTGTTATTTTGCAATACATAGATTCTATATTATGGTACTAATTGTCCTCCACTGTCTTGTTTTGAGGTATTACTTCAAATGTAGTTCCAGGCAAAAGGAAATCAGCAAACAGGAGCAAGTTCAGATGAAATTTAGCAAGATGCAAAAGAGTCTGAAAAGAATATCCTATAATGAACAAATAAAAGGCTGGGTGTAGCCTATAGAAGAGTTTACTAAGCAGAGATATGATAGAAGTTTTTAAATGTTTAAAATGTTGTCCACAGAACAGCGAGTGGACTTTTTTTTTGTTATCCTAGAATGCAGGATCAGAATCACTGGATTAAAACTACAAGGAAATTGGTTCAGGCTAGACATCTGGAAGAACAAGTGGAAACAAATTGCACATGAAGTGACATGTCGCTTTTCATTGGAGAACTTCAAACAGAGTGTGGATAATCAGCTGTCTGAAATGTTTTAATTGATCCTGAACTGATCAGTGGGTTAGATTAGATGGTACCTGACATTTCTATCTGAGGAGATGTGTGAGAGGTAAACAATATCATTATGGTGGGCGCAATGGCCCAGTGAATTATGGAACCATCATCTCCCCATACATCATCATCATCATCATCATCATCATCATCATCATCATCATCAAATAACCGAGTTGGAAAGGACCTTGGAGGTCTTTTAGTCCAACCCAGGGGTGAAATTCAAAATTTTTCCTTACCAGTTCTGTGGATGTGGCTTGGTGGGCATGGCAGGGGAAGGATATTGCAAAATCTCCATTCCCATCCCATTCTGGGGCCAGCCAGAGGTGGTATTTGCCGGTTCTCCGAACTATTCAAAATTTCCACTACCGGTTCTCCAGAACCTTTTAGAACCTATTGGATTTCATCCCTGGTCCAAAGAGAGAAATCCTATATCACTCTCAAGTGAAAACGATTAACATGTAATAGAAACTGTTGATAAAATCCCTCTCTTGACAATTATAAACTACAGTAGATATAATTAGACTGTGATGGATTTTTTTAAAGATACAAATGTTAAAAGAAATTATTGCTCAGTCTTGTGAAAAAAATAAAGGCTTATTCATTCAGGGCTGTGTATTAACAGAATGCTAAGGATTTTGACTGGATCTTGAAAGGAATCCAGAACGCAGTGATCCAGTTACAGGATTTATTGTGTAAAAATAATCTACAATTCTGAATATTTCTTGCAATGTTAAGCTAGGTCAGTCATCTCTGGGATTTATCAAAGAATCCTGCATATTTTTTCACTGCAATTGGAACACAAACTAGAGATTAAATCCGCACACTTTGTTGATTTCTGTTATCATACAGTATAAAAAACCAATACTGTAGCTAAATTGCTCATATTCAGGACTCAGAATAATACCTCACAATTATTTTTAACAAGCCAGATCTTGGAAGTGGAAAATAAAGATAATTTTCTTAATTTGGGCAGAATTGTAAATTAGCATTTATTTATTTATTTATAAATTTAAATTTATTAAATTATGGGCCAAATTATTTAATTATTCTAAATCTATTTTAACTTTTGTGTATAAAGTGTTTTACTTTGGCTGTTCACCGCCCTGAGTCCGAAAGGAGAAGGGCGGTATAGAAATCTGAAAAATAAATAAGTAAATAAATAAATAAGTAAATAAGTAAGTAAGTAAGTAAGTAAGTAAATAAATAAATAAATAAATTGGCATTGCAACTGCTATAAGACACTTCATGATGCATAACATCCATAGTAAAGTACAAACATGAAAAAAATACAATTAAAATCAGAATTGTTAGCATTCATTCTATAATCAGACCAATATATAAAAATAAATTGTTAATTACTTTTAAAAAGCCTTCCTGAAGAGGTCTGTCTGGTCTTATCTCTAAAATTTCAACTGTGTTGACTTCCAGGGAAGGGAAGGGAAGGGAAGGGAAGGGAAGGGAAGGGAAGGGAAGGGAAGATGTGTGTGTTTGTGTGTATGTACTATAAATAGAATATTACATATACAGTTATTAGATTCATTTATGTATAAACAATTTAGATCCCTTTCTGACAGGTGCAAATTTTACTAATTTGGGGTATATTAAAATTGAAAATTGCTTTTTTTCCTAACAAGGAAATCCTATTTCCACATATGAGAAGAATTTTTCATATAAAAAATTGGTTGGTCAAATGCTTATCAATGATAATTTAAAATCCACTGGAGGGATGGCAAGCTGTTATAAAATCTATACATTCCATAAAGATTGAATAGCATAAAACATAAGCAAAGAAAATCATCTGAAAAACAGATGTTATGCAAAGAATGCCCAGAAAATAAACAGGCTGAAACCAGGCCAGAGCAGATGATAGCCACTGATCTTGAATAAGTAATATTAATCACAGGCAGTGACTCCTACTTGGTTCAATATTTGTTGTATCCCATGAACAAACAAGTGAAGTGATGAATGAAGAAAACTACCATTATTGGATAAAAAAAACAAGGGCTATACAAAAAAATAGTGGTCAGGAAAACCTCTATTTGTGCTTGCAACTGTGATGAACAGAGCACTTCTGTCTTACTCACTCCCTATGTCTCACTTGGTTAAAGTGCAGGAAAGCAAATGACTACCCTGTTTCCTCTAAAATAAGACATCCCCTGATAATAAGCCCAATCGGGCTTTTGAGCGCATGTCAATAAGGCCAAGCGCATATTTCAGGGTTCAAAAAAATATAAGACAGGGTCTTATTTTTGGGGAAATACGGTATGATTGTGTGTAGTTGATTTAAGCAATTATAATTACAGTAATAATGATTTTGTAGGTTAACACAGGAAAAACCCTGGTAAATTATTACTTTCCAAACTGAAACTATATAAAAACAATATTATTATTATTATTATTATTATTATTATTATTATTATTATTATTATTATTATTTACAATAATGGGTCCTCAGGATAAGGTATATAGTGTTTTAAATTTCATAAATCAGATTTTTTTTTTTAAAAAAATATCAGACTACAGCAATTACACTTAATAGTACTGGCAATCAAATTAATATTTTTGGATAAAATAAATCTGTTAGAATGTTTATTAAGTGTGGTGGCATAATTATTTCTTCTAAAATCAACAGTTATTTAACAATAAAAATAGCAAATGCAGAAAAAAAAAACAGAGGGAAAAAGAAAAAAATGAAAAAAAAAATACAGGTCACCCTCATCTTACAACAAGACCCAAATGCTGCATGATGGAATGAGCTCCCATTACATGCCCCAGCTCCTACCCATCTAGCAGTTCAAAAGCATGCAATTCAAGTAGATAAACAGGTACCACTTCAGTTGGAAGGTAACAGCATTCTGTGCACTGGGCATGTAGTTATGCTGGCCACATGACCATGGAAATGTTTTCAGACAATGCTGGTTCCTTCAACTAAGAAATGGAAATAACCCCCCCCCCAGATAGGACAGGTGAAACCTTTCTCTTTACCTTTAAATGCAGTTATCTTTAGATGTCTGTTGATGATGGAATGCCAAGCTTCCAGGAGATCCCTAGCATTTTGAGATTTAATTTGGTCTCATGATTCCACAGTTGAAATAATGGTTGACTCTATCAGTTTTCATTGGGTCTTCTGACTGCTAGCTGACATTCATAGATATCTTCTGCTAGTCTTTTGCCTAGCTGTCCTACATAGGATGCTCATCTACAAAATATAATGTAAGGGCCTGTGACAGACATTTTTAGACAAAAATAATTTATATAGATTAAAGAATCTGACAGTTCATAGAAAACCTTATTATTTACTTAACTTTATTTTAGATATGTTATTCCTCTTTCCTTCAAATATCCATATATTACATCATTTAGTTTATGTAGATTAGCAGCTTCCGAAAGTGAATTGTGTAGATAAGATGAGATTTACAACTAAGTTTTCAAAATTTAAATCTAATGTTTTTCAACCAAAGTCAGATTAGTTCAAGGCCCTCTTATCTTCATACAGACATTTGCAGCATTTTAAATGGATATCTATAACTGGTGTGCATTGAAGATTCTGTGACTACCATTTCCTTTTCCCCCCAGTGTTGGGAAGTACACATTGTGTCTGATTCAGTGCTGTGTGGCTGAAAGAGAGAAAAAAGAAAACAAACACAAGAGGCAGTGATTTATTGGATACCATCCATTATGAAATCAGAGGGTTACTGAAGCTTGCATAAAGACCAGAGAAGAGAGATGGTTGGAAGAAATAGGCTATATCTTTTAAAATGCAAATAGGGGAAGGACTGAGAAGAACTTGGAATGCTTCTTTGGCCAATGAACTGACATCAAAGAGGAAACCAGCTGGAAACTTGCTTGAAAGGCTCAAATGGAATGCAAGGTTTAATGCCATGACCAATGAGAAAAAACAAGAAATGAGGAAAAATCTTGATCAGATTTTTGTCTTGGGCACAGTTTAGCTATAGTTCCATACTGTATTTTAAGGGGAATTTCGTGAATGATTTTCTAAATTTGGCAGAACTTCTTAATTCACCAGAAAAAGAAATGTAACAAATCTCTTCTGTCATAATCCCTGATGTTTGGGGATTTTCAGTATATTTTTCAGAGAAGGGAAAGCACTTTGTATATTCTACAAAATTTGTACTTTATGAACACACAAAGACTTATTAATAAACTTCCTTGAACTAGATCCATGTGAATATATTGTAGATCACATTAATCTTAAAAGTAATTCCTATGAAAGGTAGCTACATTTGGCTCAGTAGACAAAAGTATAAATCACCTTTTTGTTCTAACTGATTGCGTTGGCATTTGCTTTAATTTGTGCCAAGAAGTCTATTTTCAAGTTCCAAAGCATCTACTTGGATCATAAACTAAGAATAAATGAAATTATTTTGAGAGAAGCACAATGCACTTCATATCTCCCTTTGAATACAGTATATACCCAATTTAGTTTGTTTCAGAGAAAAATTATTGAGCTTAAAGTACCCATATTCTACACCAGAAAGTAAGGGGGCGGGGGGAGGGGAGACTTGCTTTGAATTTTTGTAATGCAAGATTAATATAGGATGTATCCTAAGAAAATTTGCCTTAAAGATATATGAAAATAGAATTTAAGAGCAAAATAGAAAAATCTTCTATCTTTATAGGCAGAAAAATAGAGTCGAGAACAAGGAATCTAATTTAAATAACAGATCATGTGATATCTGATTTACAGAGTATAAAAAATAACTATGTAACCCTGATGCCATCAGTATAGCAACATTAACATGTTTATGCTTAGAAAAATAATTAGAACTGGAATCTATTGCAAGGATAATATCAGATATTCAAAAGAACCAGAATTCTGACCCAGAGGATGTAGATTTGCATTAACAAAAAAGACAAAAGTAAAAAAACAACCCTAATTTATATGTATAGATGCAAATTTAGGCCAACTTTAAATGAAAAACAAATACATTTTTGTTCTTGCTACTAAGACATATTCTGAGCTATGAGTGCCAACAAGATTCTCTGTGCCCAGAACATTAACTCGGCTTTCTGAAATGTGCATATTAAAACACTGGGAATTGTAACATTCACAGAACTCTTGTAAGGATTTCTGAAATGCTACACACAATAAGCATACTGAATCCTTGAAAAATGTCATATGTTACTCTGAGTTGGTGAACCCTGAGTTCACCTACATATAACATTTGTGGAGCTTATGTAGTTGAAGCAAGACCTTGCTTGGAAGATGCTGATGCAAGAAGAAGTATATTCATTAATCTTTAAGATGTCACAATAGTCACATACTCTAATAGCCTCCGGCTGTATTTTGTGTCGTTTCACTGAAGAAAAAAAGAGGTTGTTATACTGTCTCAAAATGATTGGCACCCTAGGCAATATTTACAAGTATGCATAGAAGGATTTGCTTTGAAGTGGAACACAACTTTATTTCTTTCATAATTTTTGCTCCTTCTCCTCTTCTTCCCTTCTACATAGTTCCATCCTAATGATATTGTACTTCTCATTCAGGATTTCACTTTTTAACAAGAAGCATCTTTTAAGAAATGAACACACGGCAGGGCAAAGTACTTCCCATCCCATGTGACCTATTTACATATGGCATTGAAAAATGTGTGTGTGCAGGATGATACTCGAAGGAGAATCATAATACACAAGGGAAGATAGTGTATTCCCTATCACTTGTGCAACCCTTCTTCATCTCATGGCAATTAACTATATATATATATATATATATATATATATTCAACTGAAAGCAGTGTTTGTGTTTTAGCTGCCATGTTGAAGACAGGGAGATGTGAATAAAGGGGGAGGCAGTGTAATCACACAAGGGAATGTAATTGTTAACTCTCTCTTCCCTAACTGAAATCCCTTATAAAAGTAAGAGATGTAATAATTAATTCTAGAAAATGATATATATCTTACTAGAGCTGGGAAACAGATTTGGGACATTGAGAAGTACTTGGAAAATTGTGTTCCCACAATCATTTTGGTGGTGCTGATAATATATAAACACAGCAAAATAAATTTCACTTTAAATTTCACTTTCTTGTTAAAAGTGAAATTTAGCTGCGCAAAATCACCTTCACATTGAAATTTATTAAACAAACAAACAAACAAATAAATAAATGTGTAGCAATGGTTGGCAAAAGTATCACATATTAAGTTTAACAATACAGAGATGAGTCCTTCCAAACTTGAACAATGATTTCCTACAGCTCATACTGCAGTTCATAGGTCATTCAGTAAGGGCATTTCTTCAAATTGTTTCCCAAAATCTTTTGTATTAATTGATTCATGCTGAACTATTTGAGGTAACAGAAGGCACTCTTTTTCTCCATCGACAATGTGACAGCCCTTTAAATGTCTAAAGATGACTTTGTCCATTTCCTCATGTCTGATTTATAGCATCATCTAGAGTTACCCAGCCATTGTGGTGGTGATATAAAGCCTGTCCTCATTAGTCTTATCTCAGCATAACAATGGTAGGATAATGCTAAAAGATGCTATAAATCACTAATGAGGAAATGCCCTGATTAGTTCTTAATAATTTTTTTCTTTAGGCTAAACATATCAACCTTGTTCAATCTGGGGTGGTTTTTTTTTGCCTTCCTTGTACCAACTCTTGCTTTCTTCCTCTCTATATTTTATTGGTGACATGGTAAAAGATAAAATATTTTAACATATAAACGCTAAGATTGGGAAGAGAAAATACAGATGTCTCTTAGACAATATAAACTTGCCTAGAGTGAAGCAAATAGCTTCATAATAGCTCACCTGATACCAAGCAGACATTTAAAAATAAAAATAAAAAGAGATACTTTCAATAGTTGTATCCCTGCAAACCCACCATCTTATCTCTTTTCTGCCTTTGTTTTTTAAAGTTTTTCTAGCATCTTCTCCCACTTTCTCTCTTTCCTGATGTCTCTCTTTTTTTTCCATACAGAAGGTTGCCAGGGAAGGGACAAACTGATTGAATTTTGTATGCAGAGGGCTTTGGAAATGAAGCTGCATGCTTTTGCATGCTGTTGCAACAGCCTAAGCTCCCTTCAGGGAATCAACTGCTCTTGGAATCTGCCTTACTTAAATGAGCCTTTAAAAAGAAAAGGAACTCTAATGTTCATGCTGTAGAGAAGGAAACTCACGAACTGATTCTACTTTTCAACATAATGGGAATTACCCAAAAATTATTCAATACCTTCTTGATATATTTCCTTCTATTAATTGCTATGTACTCCGGCCGTACCATTCTTCTTAGAGCTCATCTTCTGATCTTGTAATGATGGCATGGAAATTCCCCATTTTTAGCT
The DNA here is from genome assembly GCF_059756535.1 of Pantherophis guttatus. Classification (NCBI taxonomy): domain Eukaryota; kingdom Metazoa; phylum Chordata; class Lepidosauria; order Squamata; family Colubridae; genus Pantherophis; species Pantherophis guttatus. The sequence continues at coordinate 52,491,813 of NC_142064.1, forward strand.
CTTCTGGAATTAAAGTAGTGTTTTCCTTTTTTCATCATAAGTTTTGTAATGGGCACACTTTAGCATCCTTTTTTTTTAATTGAAAAAGTTTTTCAAATACAAATCCCCCCTTTTTTTCCCACCTCCCTAACCCCCCTCCCCTCCCCTCCCCCCATGGCTTCTCCAAGATGAAATCCAGATTAATATCACATTATATAATACTTTACCACCCTTATACACCACCCCCTATGTACTATACATTTCTTTCTAACATTATTATTATATCCCCTGTATACTATACATTTAACAGCATTCGACTAAAAACTATATAATAGATCCTAATTTGGCATTTATTCTACTCATAATCTACCCATTTCTTCCACCTGGATACTTATATTTCTTTTAAATATATTAATATCTAAACATAACATCACTTTTCCTAAACTAAGCAATCAGTAACCTAACCTATCCTCTTGTACCATATCAATTTTATATCACCCACTTTCCTACAGGTCTACCATACATAATATATTTAATATCTTTATTCTTCTGCCCATATCACTAAAAGATATTTCCATAAAACCCTCAAATGACTTTAAATTTGTATTCCATATAGTATCTTCTGTAATGTCTTTCAACTAGATTGTTAATTCCATCGACTATGTTAGGGTAACATCAAGTCCTGCTTCCAATAGTGTATTCAGTATCTTCAATTACCATCTGCCCCCATCATTAATAAGTATTTCTGTATATAAAAAAAAAAAACCCGAGTGACTTTATATTTATATTCCATATGGTATCTTCTGTAATGTCTTTTGTCTAGATTATTAATTCCAACAACCACGTTAGGGTAACAGCCAGATCATCTGCATGCCCCAATTCCATAGTTCTCTTGCCTTATAGCTCAACATATACGTAATCCATTTTTCAAAGAGTCCAAAATAGAAAGTTCTAGTCCACTCAATCACAGGCCATCTTCCACATCCCAAAAACACCAGCACTGCAGAGATCTGTTATTCTTCTCAAAATAATAAGCCCACCAACGTGCCTACCATGCCTGTCCTAATGTTCCTTTTTATTCGTATCCATTTCATGTATTAATAACCAGGTTTATACCTATATCTGTTATCCAATATGTGTTTGACAAAATAAATAAAATAAATAAAAAATAAAATAAAATAAATGAAATGAAATGATTGACAATCTTCTCAGGGACTGGGACTGCCCCCAAACCACTTCAGGCTTCTTTGGGTGTGTTTATTGCTTGCAGTCCCCCACGATCATTTTGCCTTTGTTTTCAAAGGAGACCAGACACCTGACCTCTGCAAAACTATTTATCCATGTCAAAACTGATTGGCACGTTCCGAACACTTTTCATATTTTTTCTTGAGCTCTATACACACACAGGTTTAGTGCTCATTTGAAAGAATTCTAGAACAGGTTTTTGTTTTGTTTTTAAAGACAGGCTTAGCATTCTTAAAAGATTGATTTAAATGAGAAAAGCTCCTTCAGCTATGTGTTGCCTATGAGTGATTCAAGGTTCTTCACTAGGGACTCCCCTTTGCTCATTGTATTATGTCGGACAGATAAAGAAGCAGAAGCTCAGTACTTTGTCCACCAAATGAGAAGAAAGAACTCATTGGAAAAAAACCTGGGAAAGATTGAAGACAAAAGGAGAAGGATACGGCAGAAGATGACATGGTTAGATAGTGTCATCACTGCAGTGAACATGAGTTTGGGCAGATTCTGGGAGACAATGATGACAGGGGCCAGAAATGACGACAGGGGCCAGAGGTGAAATGCTCCTGATTCGGACTGGATCGCCCGATCTGGTAGCGATGGCGGCGGGTGGTTCAGAGAACCGGTAGCAAAAATCCCTGTCCCCCCCCCATGCCCAGCTGAGCCACACGATCATCAGAGGTGGGGTGTTTTTTACTTTTAAAAGCATTTTTTCTACAACCTCTTTGGCCGAAAAAATGCTTTTAAAAGTAAAAAAAAAAAAAAAAAGCCTCTGATGATCGCGCAGCTCAGCTGGGATCGTCAGAGACTTTTAAAAGCATTTTTTTCTGCAACCTCTTTGGCTGAAAAGGTTGTAGGAAAAAAAAATGTTTTTAAAAGTCTCTGACGATCCCAGCTGAGTTGCCTGATCGTCAGAGGCTTTTAAAAGCATTTTTTTTACAACCTCTTCAGCCAAAGAGGTTATAGAAAATATGCTTTTAAAAATTTAAAAAATAAAAGTTGGCCATGCCCACCCAGTCACATTACCCCCCCAAGCCTCGCCCACAGAACCAGTAGTAATAAATTTTACATTTCACCACTGGTGTGCTGTGGTCCATGGGGTTGTGAAGACTTGGGGACGATTTTGAGACTGAATAACAATAAAATTACTTTGGTGGAGAAGCAGTGGCTGTCTATTGGGCTATGTGGCCTCTCTATTGGGCATCCTCTCTTCCTGCTGGATGCATGCAAACATTCCTTGCAGCCATTGTCAAGGATGAAATTGGCTTGCTGAGGATCTCTCTCTTTCACTTCGCTCCATATTTTTTCTGAACCTGTCAGCCTAAATTTATTTATTGAATATATTTATATATGGCAGATCATGAGCATGGAAGGCCATTGCAAAATAACATGGGAGTCACATTGAAACAACTACTCCTGCTTCATCCTACACCTCTTCTTGGTGTTTGTGGCTGTCAAGCATCCTATTTTTGCTCACCAGACTTAGTGTTCTTTCAATAGAGTGCTAAGCTATTAGCAATAAAAATAGACTAAGTGATCACTAGGACAGAGCACCTCCATGCCTACATGTGTTAGTTAGACATCTGAAAATAAAAATTTAATTGAAATTACAAATATTTTAATAGGCATGAATAGGACCCTAGAAAGTGCAACTGAAAAGCATCATGACTTATACAGATATTTGCTGGCTGCAGTAAAAAACAATATGGCACAACATTGAGAAAGAGAAACCCTGCCCCAAAGATCAAAATTAGAGAATATATGAAAATAGAAAAATGGTATCTAGATATGTAATAGAAGTCTATTCTATTCTATTGATAACTAATCAAATTCAAGCAGGAATGGCTTAGTTATATATCACATATCACATAAATATTCTAAGTTAAGACACTTAGAATATGATTTTAAAATATTTCAAAATAATAAAAACAATTTAAATAGAAAAGAACAATAATTCCAGGAGTTTGAAGCATAATAAATATGTAAGTAGCAGTAAAAAAGGAGCAAAATAATAATAATAATAATAATAATAATAATAATAATAATAATAATAATAAAAGAGAGAGCTATTATTTGAGATTCCTGTACTTACAAGTTTATTCCTCCTTGTTTCTATTTTATTTTTTAAATTAATAAATCAAATGTCTTTTGTTTTTGACTTTTCATTTCAGCCTTCACTTCAGTGCAAAACTTATGCAACAGCAAAATAATATTAGCAATTTTGTTACCTTTTGCTATTGCCTCCTTCTAGTTCTCCCACTACTAGCTCTTAAAACCTTATGCATCTATTGCTGAATGTGATCTTACTTAATGAAAGTGAAGGTAGATGTACCTATTTAACCAGCCAAATCAATAAGACATTCATCAACATGGACAGATTGATTTCATTTATATCTATGGTGGTTGGGCCTTCCTCCAAATGCCTGCTTGTTGAGAAAGAGTCACCACAAAAGGTCATTGTTGTCAAACAAGTACAAAATCCTTTCACTGTGTAAGATGAGCTGTGAAATTATTTGTAACCATGAGATTATGCTAGTATTGATCGATCTTTCCTCTATCTTGGAGTTTTATTATGAAAAATAAAGCCACACTTCCCTTCCTAAAAACAAAAAATAGTATCTGGTATTTAAACATGGTGGAAGACTGTAGGAAGAAGGAAGGGTTTGTGTGTGTGTGTGTGTGTGTGTGTGTGTGTGTGTGTGTGTGTGTTGCAAAGTTGATTAGTCTTGCTTAATATTTTCTTTAAGAAAATATTGCTAGCAACGACAAGTGTCCATCATGAAACATTTTGTTGGCTATTAATGTCATTTCTGAAACTGTTCTAGAATTCAATATAGTCTACTGTCAAATTTTCAATCATTTATGAGAAAGGTTATGGTAGTACATAGTGAACATTTACATGCTTTTTCAACAGGCCTCACATTTTTCTAATTATGCTTTGTCCTAGTTTTTGCAAAAAAGGCCAGAACTATTATTAAAATAGTACTGGGACAAGGTTTTTGAGACCAGATGTTTTCTGAGAGGGAAATGGAAAGATGGAAAAATAGGGAGGGAAAAACAGATGAGCAGAAAGAAAGGACAATAGAAGATCAAAAGACAATATTATTTAAAAATACCAGTCTGGTTATCAACTATTGAAGCATTCTCATATTCAATAACATTTAGGTAGGAAACAAATTGTTAGATATAATGAATTATTGAATGGAAAGGGTGAATTTAAATCTATTCAAGAATTAAAAGAACAAGATATAAAGATAAATTGGTTTTCCTATTTGTAAATACAATTTAGATACGATAAAGATTTTAAGACAGAAGGTTTCTATAATAATTTGACTAATTTAGATAAAATTCTAACGGGTATTGATGAAAATGTAATTAAAAAACTATTTTAATTATTTTAACTATATAAATGGATATTTATTAGAGGTTAAGTTGAAAGAAGAACAAGTTAAAGAAACAATGATTGCTTGGGGGAAAAAATTTGGACATGGCATTGATTTAGAGAAATGGCAAAAATTGTGGTCACAAAATTACAACTATGTCAACTGCATATAAAAAAAAATTGTATAAGATATTTTATGGGTGGCATCTACCCCCGACGAGAATAGCCAGAATGTTCAAGAATAAATCAGAAAAATGTTGGAAATGCCATCAGATACCGGGTTCATATTACCATATGTGGTGGACATGTGCAGAAGCCAAAAGATATTGGACTAAAATCCACACATGGTTGGAAAAAATGACAAAAAAACACATAGATTTTAAACCAGAGATTTTTTTTATTGGGGATTATACCTGAAATATATAATAAAGAATTGAGATACTTGATTGTGAATGTATTAACAGCGGCTAGGATGGTGTTTGCTAAAAATTGGAAAAATAAGAAAATACCAATGCAGAACAAAGTTATTATGAAAATAATAGAATGTGCTGAAATGAGCAAATTGACATTTGAAATTCTAATTGTTTTGTTAGATGAATAGGTGAAGTTCCTTCTCTACCTTCAGCTCTGCTTTAATTAATTTTAAATGAAAATCATAAGAGGGTTTTGTTTTGTTTTTTGCTATTCTAATATAGGAACTACTATAAGGGAGCTGCCGTATAGATTTCCTCCATATAGTTTCATTGCAGTTAGGTACATAAACCAAACAGGGTGAGTATGGTAATGTCTGCAATACAACTACTGCCATCATTTATTTAATCCTATGACTGTTCACAGGATCAAATAGCTGACGTTCAGCACCATCAATGTATGTTGCATAAGCAAATCAATAACATGGGTACAATTTTTTTTTTTGAATACAAGGATTTTGGTTGACCCATCCCTGATTATTCTGCTCAAAGCTTTCCCATGAGTGTATTCTTCCCCAGAAGATGATTTACCAAGTTACCTAGGTAGCATAATCTTAAGAAATTGGGAAGAACTACCAACTGGGCCAAGATCCAAGAAATATAAAGCAAGCTATAAAAGGCATGTTTAGGAAATCACCGGATCCCAATTTTAAAGAAAAATCTGACTGAAAAAGCCATATCCATCATATCTTTGTTATAAAGATTTTTCACAGTTACATCGTATTTACTGCTGAGATGTTCCCAATTTCAAAGGGACAAAAGAGGCAAAAACAGTTATAGGCTAGTATTCACATTACTGTATTTAAAAGACATGCTGAATTCTTAGTTTTTATTTTATTGCAAATTTGTTCCATTTCTCCAGCATGTATACTTTCATGCTAGCTTGCCATTGATGCCATGCAAATGGCATAGAATGTGGCACCTACAATATTTAAAGCAAACAATTGAAAGTCTCCAAAAATCTAATTGGTATATTTGAAGAAGTTAAAGTGGCAAGGACTGGAAAAGGAATTGCTTATGTATCACATTGTTTTTCTGAGCAGACAACTCCCATGGGGAAAATGAACAGCTGAAGTATCAGTTCCCAAATACAGTATGGCTAGACTGAACCCACTCAATTAAAGTCTGTTCAAATGTATGGAAATGAAAATAGAGGGTCACAAAACACTGTGTACAACTTTTATTCCAAGCTAGAAGTTTTAGCAAGAGCACAGAGCTCAGCAATAAGACTGCAATGGATAAGCCACCTGCTCCAATGTAGCCTGATCTTCCAACTCAAGCCTATGATCTAACTGACTAGTAAGTGGTGCTGACATTTCAAGTATTTCACTATTTTGGGATGACAGATTCTCATTTCTCAAATCTAAGTTTTTCAAATGTTGTAAAGCAGGTTCTCATACTGGGCATTTACTACTTTGTATATGGCTTTGAGCTGGGATGTGGTGCATGACTTCCTGTCTCTCACATAAATGTTATTATACCAGAAGTTAGATGATGCTCTTCATTAGCAATTAAAGTAAACTATTCTAGTCTATATAAATGGACAGCTGCAGCCTATAAACTTGTGGCCATTTTTAACCCCTCTAATTAAAAGTGCAATATTTTCTATTCTTCACCCACGCACCCTTTTCTCCACACTGCCACAAATACCACTTAGCAAAAGGGGCAGGGGGAATCAAGACATTTACAAATGTTATAATCTTTATTTTGCCTCATTGCATGGTAAATGTATATTGCAAGGGTACTTGTGTTTTTAGGAAGGAATAATATTCAGAATGAGAGAGGAATAATTATCGTATTTTGAACAAAAGAAGTAGCCAGGCTGTATTCTTGTCATGGTGAGGTGCAAGAGAGGAAAGGCCCAGAAAGTCTCTTCCACAAATGGGAGAATTCTTTGAGTTAAAAAAGGATCAGAATATTTGACAAAGCTACTACTTTAGAAAAAAAGACAGAAAGTGACTTCGTTTTCCAGCATCACACCCATGTATTTCTTTCCCTTTCAGTATCTTGAATCAATTTCCATGCTTTACAAAGCTAGAACTTAAGCAGTAAAGCTTGTTAAGGATGTTCTGAATAAACTAAAAAGCTTTGGTTACTGAAAGACACGAAACAAGTCTTGTTGAACATGTTATACTTCAAAATATGCCAAATGTTCCATCTAGCTTCTTTTGAGGTGCTGTCACTGCCTGTTACTCAACCACGCATGGTATTCCCCTCTTGGTATTATGGATGTTAGCTAATAATACAGGCAAATTTAAAAATACAGAGAATGTCCATTTTAGCAACCTTCTACTTTCATTGGGTTAAATTTCAGACAGATGGACTGAACAGCTGGGGAGTTAGTCTGTGAGGTAATATTAAGGCCCCTGCAGCTAAATTTGCTATAGCTTATAGCTGAGTGGGTATATATTAGTATCAGATTGTCAACAGTTAAAAGAAATGGTAAAAATCATGGTGTTCTCTGAGAAAGGCTTGTTCCTCACTAACATTGTAATGGGTTATTATTTTTTTAAAAAAATGCAGTGTTCCATTGCTTTTATGGACAGATGCTGTGAAATTCATTGCAGGATACAATATGATAGGATATATTATGCTGTAATCCTTTGTTTGTTATTATTTTTCTTTTTTGCACACATATTATTGACTCTTGCTTGGGGTCAAACTGGGAGCCTGAGTGCTTCTTGTCATGGTTGTTACTGTTTTGATTTTGGAACATAACATCACAGGTATTTTTTTTTAACCATCTTGATATACTGAGATTGGTATGCAGTGCAACAAGATAAAGGTGACTGAAGTTACTGTATTGCTTCCACTATAGGCTGATACCATTTTTGAATGTTCTGTGCAACTAGGTAATTTTAAACCACTGGGCTGAGCAATCTTACATGAAGCCTCCTTAAAGTCAAGTTTGATTCCTATAAAATGAGTTCAGTCTGTGGTGGACGGTCAGGTGCTTTTGGGAGGCAACAATGTGAAAATGTTTTGCCATTGAATTCTTATAAAATATTTCTTAAATTCTCAGCCTAGCCTGATAATTCTCCAGTTGTCTTATTCAGTTGCTAAACAGATTTGATCTTACTACTGATAGCTTTTTGAGATCAGCCAAGTAGGTTAAGTGTTGTCACAGGTCTGGGTCTTCAAGGCAAAGCTAATGCTGGTAATAATACATATATAACTGTGTTGTATTCTTGGCAACCGTACAGAAGTAATTTACCACAGTCTTCTTCCAAGATGCCTTTTATCTTCTAGGTCTCGCTTAGAGTATGGGTATTTGATGCTTAGTAGTCATACCCCGAAGGCCAGGTCCTGAAGATGAAACTCAAATACTTTGGCCACCTAATGAGAAGGAAGGACTCACTGAAAAAGAACCTAATGCTGGGAAAGATTGAGGGCAAAAGAAGAAGGGGAAGACAGAGAATGAGGTGGCTGGATGGAGTCATTGAAGCAGTCGGTATGAGCTTAAATTGACTCCAGAGGATGGTAGAGGACAGGAAAGCCTGGAGGAACCTTGTCCATGGGGTCACGATGGGTCGGACACAACTTCGCAACTAACAACAACAATTCATATCCCAGTGCTAACTATGTCACTGCGTTATTTTATTTACCAGCTGAGCTCATTACTTCTGGACTGTCAGACTCTCCGTAGCTTTGCCAACTTCTTATCAGTAAGCTACGTGTTTCCGTATCCACCCACATTCCTTCACACATCTTTCCTTTGTTCTCTTTCCAGCAAGGTCCGGCTAAGAGATAGCCGGCCCGAATTACTTTCAAAAATGTAACAATTAACTTTTCTTAGTTAGTGAGGTGTTTTATTTTCTTTATAACAAATAAATGAGTTTTATTAGAAACCTTCCTTCGCGTTTCTTTATCAGAATAGTGCAACTTGGAATAAGCCTCGATTCATCTCCTCCTTTAAACCAGGGTAATTAGTCCCAGAGCCAAACATGGGATTAATAAATGCCCTGACATTCTGGTAGCATGAGGACGGTTTGATTTATGGCTTTTTCCTTGTTTTTGTTACTTCTGATAAGAGCGCATAGGCAATTAGTTTTTAGCTACTGAGGTACGCTAATTATATTGCTAAGATGCCGAAACAGAAGAAAAAAGGCAAAATGAAACTAAGACCACTCTTCGTAAATGATTTGATTGATCTTTCCAACGAAGAGGTGGCAGAAAGGAGGTTTCCAGATTTCCAGCCCCTTACTACAGCCACACGCCTGGAACGAGAAGAAGCCGTGGGAACAGAAATGGAGACAGATAAGACAGAAGCTGTTTTTGAAGATGATGATTTACGACTGAGGTCAGTAACATTTTCTTCTGATCTTCCAAGCTCTGAAAAAGTCTCCCCAGAACCTTCTGAATTTGTAAAGCTCGGTGCAAGCACTGCTGAGCAAAATTCCTCCCACGCAGAGAAAGAAACAATTCATTATTCTCCTCGAAGCTCTAAGCTCACCCTGGATCAGCTGGCCATGAAAGCCTACCGTATAAAACTCTATGAACAGCAGCTATCCCAGGCAAAAATGGCTATATCTATGCTTGAGCAAGATATGGGAGATAACTTAAATTTTTCAAAAAGCGCCATATTGTCTTCTTGCTCAGAGCCAAAGACACTTCCCCTGGTGGATTCTGTGTCAGGCCAATTAAGGCAAAGAGCACTGCATACGTCACATGAAAGTCTCCCTGATCAAGTTACACATGTCTTACATAACCACTCCTACTCTAAAGCATACAATGCCCCGTATGCAAAGCTGCCCAAAGGTGCAGCGCCATCTGCTGGCAAAAGTAATTTACTACAGGAAGCTGAAATGCCACAAGTGTTTCCACAGGCCCAAACTCAAACACCCCCTGGCGGTGTTGGTGTCCTTTTAGATGGAACACAGGCATGCTTTATGAAGCAAAGGCAAATGACTGCATCTCCAGCAGGTCATGCCAATATTGCAGCTCAAGCACAAATGGCAACTGGATTACAGCAGATTCCAGTGCATCAGCCACAGCAGCTACAAATGCCTGCATATGTGCCCCAGCCACAAGTGCAAATAGGGCCACCTCCTGGCCCACCTCCAATGGCACAACCAAGACCATTTTTAGGTCCACAACAGGCACAGCAAATACCACAGGCATTTCTGCCAGCACAGCCAGCGTACCAAGTGCAGGCTCCTTACCAGGCATTTTCTGTCTCTCCACTAACTGGTGAGTCAAAACTAAAAATGTCAGGGCATAATTACAAAGCCTGGGTCAGTGAGATTACACTATTGCTTCTTAGAGAAGGCACTCATTTTATGGTATTTAACCCACCTGCTCAACCTTGGACTTATGCAATAAGAGATTTAGAGATAAGGGCTCGTACAACATTATTGATGTCCATGGATACTGAACTGCAGGTCACTTTTCCACCAAACACAACAGCCCGACAAATTTGGGCTGAATTGGAAAATTGCTACAGGCCTATCTCAATTGAATCTTCATGTTTACTCATGTCTGAACTCCACGGTTCGAGATTGAAACCTGGTGAACAAATTGGAGGACATTTGACCAAACTGAAAGGTCTGAGAACAGAATTGAGAGAAAGAGGCCATAACATTGAAGATATTCAAATGATCAGCATCATTATTAACTCTTTGAATTATGAATGGAAAGATGCTGTTACAAAAATTAACCAAGTCCCAATTGCTCAACGCACAGTGGACAATGTCTGTAGACTTTTAATTGAAGAAGAGGCATTCATGCTAGCCACACCACATTTGAGAGGACCACCCGCATCAAGAGCTCCAGCTAGACGCCCCTTCCGAGGAAGGACCTACGCTCCAAGGACGCCAAGATGCAACACCTGTGATCGTGTGGGACATGCCACCCGGGATTGTCCCCAACGAGTTCCAGCTCCCGTCACGTACCAGCCCAGAGGAACAGATTCCAGAGACAGAGGCAGAGGCGGAAGACAAGGTCGTCATGGTCCCCGGCGTGATCCACAAACTCCACTCGCCACATTGGCTTTAACCAATGATCCACAACCTCAACCAGAGTACGACAGACGACTCCTGTGGACTTTGGACAGTGGTGCAGCATTGCATGTTACCTACAGAAAGGAACTTTTCACAGAAATGCACGAGCCTGAACCTGAACTACGTGAACTTTATTCCTTTTCAAATCATCCTTGTCAGGTCAAAGGAAAAGGAACTGTTTATGTTGAAGAGCTCGATGCATTCATTCCTGATGTTTATTACATACCAACAGCAACCAGTAATTTGCTTAGTCAGAGTCACTTGTCTAGAACATTAAAGCTTCAGGTTCACCACCTTGAAAAAGCAAGTTACATAGTTAAAGATGGAGATATTGTTGCTGAAACCATATTAATTGGTGGTGTTTATTACTTAAAGCCAAAGCCTAAAACACAAACACAGGCAAGTATGCAAACTCCAAAAGGGCAGAGCACAGGCCCAGAGAGAGATGCTCCAGAGAGAGATCCTGTTGCTACCCCTAAGGCTCCTAAAGCCAACAAAAAGAGAGTTGATAAACAGGTTGCTCAGAGCAAGCCTGAGGTTCCGCATAAAAATGTTAATGTTGAGAATTCACTAACAGGTAAACCTTTGCATTCCAGGTGTATCCACAAATGGCATAGAAGATTGGGGCATGCCAGTTTCCGTGTTCTTAGGAAGATGCCGGAGTTCGCAAAAGGTTTGGATCTAAAGGGGTGTAAGGTGTTTTTGGATTGTGCTGTATGCAAGAAGGCCAAATCCAAAGCAGCAGCCATTCCCAAACACGCTACACACCTGTCAACACACATTTTTGATTTGGTTCACATTGACATAGTTGGTCCATTCCCGCCATCATTTGGTGGTAGAAAATATTTTCTAACAATTGTTGATAATTACTCTAGATATGGATATGTATATCCTATGAAAGAAAAATCAGAGACTTTTCAGATCTTTAAAGACTTTGCAACCCTTGTTTCTACCCAACACCAAGTTCGCATCGCCAGAATCCAGAGTGATCGTGGTGCCGAATTCATGTCTCAGCGTTTCCAGGACTGGATGCGTAAGAATGGAATTATTCATCAGACTTCAGCCCCTGATACATCGGCTCACAACGGAGAGGTACTGCAAACCATGATGCGTTGTCTCCTAGAAGACGCCAATCTTGATAAGATATACTGGGGTGAAGCTATCAAGTATGCAAATTACATTGTCAACCGTACTTGGAGCAGTGTAATAAATCAGACTCCTTTCTTCATGTTGTATGGCTACAAGCCCGATCTTAAAAACATCCATATTTTTGGTTCATACGCTATGGTGAACATTCCCTTAGCTCAAAGAAGAAAAGGAAGTCCAGCAGCAAAGAGACTGAGATTTATGGGTATTGATGATAATTCAAAATGGAGCAAATTTATTGACTCTAAACATGTAATTGTGATTTCCCAATCTGCTAATTTTGAGGAAGACATTGACTGGTCCAGGATTCATTCCAATGATCCTGGAGTTTATTTTCCCAGAGATGATACTGCTGATGCTACGCAGATTGATGATCAAGATTCCACTGATTCTTCTCAACCCGATGTTCCGTCTTCGCAAGCCACGGATGCTGACGCTAGCGACGAAAGTGAGGACGAGGACGAAGAAGAAGACTGGACAGTTGTTCCGAGACGTTCCAAGAGGGTCACAAAAGGGATCCCTCCACAATGATATTCTTGGCAACTGACAAAAGCACCCTTGCCTTTGATTTGCAATGTCACACTTCCACCTGATAATTTCACGCAAATCAAGCAGCTCCCTGATTCAGAGCAAGACAAATGGTATGAAGCAATGCAGGTTGAAATGGACAGTCTAAAGAAACTTAAAGTATTTACACCTGCAAAACCTCCAGCAAACAAAAAGGTCATTGGCACTCGATGGGTCTACAGAATCAAAAAGAAACCAAATGGTGAGTCATTGTACAAAGCCAGACTTGTAGCTCAGGGTTTCGCTCAACGTTATCCTGAGGACTACACAAATACTTACTCACCGACAGTCAGAACTGAGAGTGTAAAAATTGCTTTAGCAACTGCAACTATCCTTGGTTTAGAAGTTTTCCAGTTTGATGTTGACACGGCTTATCTACATGCAGACCTAGACGAAGAGATCTACGTGAGAAGTCCTCCAGGATTCCAACAGCAAGAAGGGGATACCTGGTTCCTAAACAAAAGTCTCTATGGTCTGAAACAATCTGGTTTAATGTGGTATTTATGTCTTACTGACAAACTAAATTCAATGGGCTTTATTAAGTCCGAAACTGATAAGTGCGTGTTCACAAAAAGATCTAACAATGCATATGAGATAGTTCTTGTTTATGTTGATGATATTGTTTATATTGGTCCAAATAAGCAAATGAGTGAAATTTTTGCCAAAGCTTTGCAGAGATACTTCACATTGAAATCATTAGGTCACATTAGCACTTATTTAGGTGTTCAGATTGAAAAAACACAGAAGGGGTTTAGTCTTTCACAAGAAGATAAAATTGAACAAGTTTTGCATCATTGCAACATGAAAGATGCTAACACAACAAAGACACCCATGCAAACAGATTTTCACAACTTGACACAAGAAGAAAGTCCTGAGTTCGAGGATCAAACACTTTATCGTTCAGTCATTGGGTCACTGTTGTACATTAGTAGTTGGACCAGACCCGACATTGCACTTAGTGTTAACCTCTTATCTCGACACGTAGGGAAAGCAAAACAGTTTCACTGGACATGTATTAAGAAATTATTGAGATACCTAAAATACACTAAACACATGAAGTTATTGTTAGAACCAACACATACTGATTATGCAGAATTATGTTGTTATGCAGATTCTGATTGGGCAAGTGATAAGAAATCACGTAAAAGTACTTCAGGTTATATGATGTTCTTAAATGGATGTCCTGTTTATTGGCAAGTACGTAAACAGAATTTTGTTTCTTGTTCATCTACTGAAGCTGAATATGCTTGTGTTTCAGATGCATGTAATTCCCTAACTTGGTTTGATGCTTTAGTCACAGATATCTGGACACACCCGATCCGACCGATCACCGTGATGGAAGACAATGAATCGGTGGTTTATATTTCTGAATCTCATTTCACAGGTTCTAGGTCCAGACACATTGACATTCGTTACAAAAACATAAAACATTTAGTGAAGAAAGGTTTTGTCAAAATGCAATATGTATCTACACATGATCAAATTGCTGATATGCTCAACAAACCACTTCCAGCAGCTCAACACGAGTATCTGCGCAAGAAGATGTGCCTTATTTGATGATGTACTGATATTCGCTCAACTGGCAAAAGAAGGGGAATGTCACTGCGTTATTTTATTTACCAGCTGAGCTCATTACTTCTGGACTGTCAGACTCTCCGTAGCTTTGCCAACTTCTTATCAGTAAGCTACGTGTTTCCGTATCCACCCACATTCCTTCACACATCTTTCCTTTGTTCTCTTTCCAGCAAGGTCCGGCTAAGAGATAGCCGGCCCGAATTACTTTCAAAAATGTAACAATTAACTTTTCTTAGTTAGTGAGGTGTTTTATTTTCTTTATAACAAATAAATGAGTTTTATTAGAAACCTTCCTTCGCGTTTCTTTATCAGAATAGTGCAACTTGGAATAAGCCTCGATTCATCTCCTCCTTTAAACCAGGGTAATTAGTCCCAGAGCCAAACATGGGATTAATAAATGCCCTGACAAACTAGCTTGATGGTAATTAGCTTCTGAAGATAGGTGAAATATGTGAGGTATCTCCACCTGATTATTTTCTGGAACCCATTTGAAATTGCATATTTAGTTATGAAGTACACAGGTTTCTTTTATTTTCCCTATGCAGAATTCTGTTCCAGGGTTACCTGATTTAATGCCTAAAATACCAGATTAGAAATCAAGAGACTGCTTTAGGCATAAAAGCCAGCTGGGTGACCTTGAGCAGACACTCTCTCTCAACCCATCACTTAAATCATGGCAGCATTGTATCTACAGGAATAATGTAGTTTACTTCTGTTTCTAAATTAAACAGTTTTATCCAGGTTTCAGCAGTTTTACTTTTAAAAAAATAATATATTTTCAAATCCAAGCTAAGAAAAAAGGTATATATAATCCTAACACATAGGTGAGATATACAGATTAAAACTGGACCCAGATGAGAAAGTGGTTTGGTTATTGGGGGAAAAATTATCTCTGTATGACTTTGCTTGCATTGTTGTTCTAGTTGTTATTATTTGCATTTGAGTTAGTTTTTGACTCCTGAAAATTTCCTGGAAAAATCCCTGCTTTTTTCTTGGCAAGATTTTGCAGAAGTGGTTTGCAGCTCCCTAGGGTTAGATGGTGACTGTTTCAAGGTCACCAAGCTGTCTTTGTGGCTAAGGCAGAACCAGATTTTATAGTTTCCCAAATTCTAGCCTGATGCCTTAACTACTTTGTCAAACTGGTTCTGTTCTTGGATTAGAACAGGTAATAATTTCTCTGAAAAACAGGGGTGCAGTTTAGGAATGCTATTTAATCCTGCACTGTCCTTAAATTCTCAGTTTAGGCCACTAGAAATGAGTGCCTATTCCAACTATATTCCTTCTTGAAGAGCTATAGATAATAGTGCCCACTATTATTCATGTTCTTGTTCCTATTGTACTACACTCTGGATATAAACTCTGAGATATACCTGAAGGAAACTGAGCAAATAGAAAAAATTCAGAATGCAGTGACCAGGCTTATACCTGCTCTTTCCAAGCACAGTACACAACATCTGTATAAGCAAAGCTTCACTAGCTTCCTGGAGATTTAAGGTGCTTGTACTAACACTTAAATCCACCAATGGTTGGGTTCTGCCCTCCCTGGTATATAAGAGCTTACCAATTAGATTAGAAACATTTTGGTGCAAGCTAAGTGACGTTTCCCAAATTCAGGGCTAGCTGTACAACTGCATTTAAAATAAATAAATAAATAAAAATCCTGCAATAAAAAAAATCCTGGCTATCAGGGGTAAGGCCCCCTCCAGTTATTTTGTAAAGCATTTGAAAAGAATACATCTCTGTACAAATTAGTCTGTTATCTTCAGATGCTACCATTTCTCTGGAGAATCAAGGAAATAAAAGAGAGCACTTAAAGAGCAATCAAAACTGTGTCTCACCTATCTCTATTTCCTTATTTAGTCTTGCTTTGTGGCTCTGAATTGAGAAAACAGCAAGAATCTGTACAAGCACACTCCTTCATTTCAAAGGAATAGAACCCAGTGAGAAAAATGTTTGCTTATTTATTCAAACTTTCTTAAAAATCAGTATGCATTAAAGCTCAAACATAAAGACTATCATATAAGGAGCTTTTATTTAAGAGAAAGGGATGAAATCAACATATTTTCAAGAGGCTGCATAACGTAAATTGTAAAATAGAAATATGTTTAGATTAGCAGATTTCGAATAATATATTCTGAATGCCATCCTTGAGGTTTATTGGTAAACAATGGAAAATATTCGTAAGATTACTATTTTTGTCAAATCTGGTTATATGTTTGGTATCCATAAAGTATTATAGAAGGGAAGCTCTATAAATGAAATATGTGAAGATGTGATAAAGAATTGGAAAAAGAGATACTATCAAATTGTGCAACTCCCATTTGCACATAATTGAAGGTTTCATATTTTGGGAAATATTGAAGGGTGCTGAAGCTACTATTAACTCACTCAATGGATATTTATTTGATTTCTATAGCTGCTCATCTCAATAAGCGACACTAACCCTAACCAGAATTTCAATAATTTTGGATGATGTGATTGCTAGTCTGTCTTATAGGTCAGACAGTTTGATATGACAACATCTCTGAATTATTTATCTGTAAGAAAAGTCAGATTCAACAAATGCAATTACATTCTTTCTTTACTAGAAAAAGTGAGGTAAATGGAAGGTTGGGCCAAGACAGCTTGTTACTTGAAATAAAACCTGACTGTAATATTCAGAACCAGTTCTATTGATGACTAATGTATGGTAGGCAATTCTTTGACATACAATGTGATTCTTGAATTTATTATTTTCTTATTTTCTGATTTCATTTATAGATGCAATTTCACTGATGACTAAGTAATGTAACATACTTCTGTGACATTGGAGCAAATAGTTGCCATTTACTTAATATCAAGATGCCTATAACTTTCACTGAAAATGTTTTAAATTGTTTTAGGATCTTGATAATCACATTTCCCCCCTCCCTTTTTTTTAAAGTTTGAGGTTGTATGACACTTTTTGCTTGCTCCATGGTTATCTATTATATTTGACAAATTGTTTTTAAAAAATAGTATTAATCATTTAAGACTCAAGAGAACATTGATATACTCTTTTCTATGGGTTCAATTTTTAAATTTTCTGTTGGGAACATTGTGTGGCATTGTGTCTAAGCAGTTTATCATTTGGCAGAATGCCAGACACCATTACTATACTTCAGTAACATGCTGAGCAGGGAAGGAATTCAATGAAAATATTATGGAAACCTCAAAATCATTCTAATAAATCAAATATCAGAGTAAAATGAATACACATTGAAAAACAAGATGCCCAATGTATCTTTTCAAGCTGATTGACAGAAGTATGGGAAGATACACAACATCCACAATATGTCTACATACCATTTCAAATCTTCTGGGGTTACAGATGTGTACATTTTTCTTCTGCGGAAACAACCACTATTGAACCTCTTCAACATTTTGCATCCAAATAATCCGTTGAACTTCTTCATTTTGTATTTACTGCCATGACCTTTTTGCTATTACAAATCATAATTAATATCAGATAATGATAAAAGAAAAGAGTGAGTTGAGATTTGTCTGCTCCATTTCAGGATGATGAAAATGTGTTCAAAATCACTTTGGAATTGGCTGATTCTTATGCACAAACTTAGCTTGAAATATTTTCATTCCTATCCAATATCTGAGCTAACAACCACAGCTCTCTGCAAACATAGGGACACCCAAACATCTGATAATGAGTCCACATGTATTGTACATTAATTCATGGAATAAATTTGTGGTCATAAACATTATCTGAGCTGCTACTATTCAACCCTGTCATTATCAAGCAAACTGAACAGCCAGTGTAGGCGACAAAGGATCCACTGAAGCAGATTATGAGACATTGATCAATACAATTGCCAACTTTTCTCACTGCTCAGTATACTTGGTATTCAACAGTGGGGTGATTCTTCTGAGATTCTACTGAAAGGACATCTCAAGATATTCCTTATATATCCCAGCACACATAAAGTTAAGGATGTGCAAAACAAATAGTAATATACTCTGGATGCCACTCAGCCAGAATCTATTTTTTAATGTCGTTATATTGCAGAAACTAGTGTTTCCTAGAAACAGTAAATGTAGACCAGGATGGCTGTTGCTATTACAGAGTTGCTGTTACTAGCAAAGAATCAGTTACCAGTCTGATTATTTAGATGTCTCTGGCACATAGAACATGTCACATAAAGGAAAACACGAATAAATGTTGAGGAAATTGGAGCAATCTTCCATACGGTACTACTTGTATTTCTCAATCTATTCAAAGCATTTTGAAGACTGTCATACAATGATTTTCACTCTTGTTAACTTTGGTAAGCCAAAAAAGAGGCAGGGAATACCAGAAATCAATCATTTCTTCATCTGTCCAACAAGACGGTGAAAAAAAACCCACTTAGTGCTCCACTTACTGAACTACACTAATTACTAAGTAACAAAAATCTATTCACTGAAAGTGGGGAAAACTAAAAGACAGTCTTTCAGCTTATATTCAGGAAGGGGCTTTCTCTGAATTGCAATGATAATTGTGAATTGTATTGTACAGCCTCTCTATGTTGTGGGAGATGGAAAAGAAAATAATGGCTTCTACGTCTGGAAAGTCAGAGAAATCAAGTGAGCCACTTTTTATAAGAACAAAAATACAGGAACTGTGTAACTGACCAGAAACTGACCACTGTAGATCAGATTCATTGATAAACTTACTTGTGGAATCAAATGTAAAATTCTCTGTTCAGGCAGAAGGAGGCAGGAAGAAGCACAAGTTCCTGAAAAAGGGAAAACAACAGCCTCGTGGAGCTCTAGCACCATAAATCTCAGGATTTTGTCATTTGAGGGACACCACAATTGGTCCAGAAGAAACCGCTCTTTGCTGTCCAAGGAGACAGTAGCATGCAATTACATCCCTTCATTGCTGATATAGGAATAAAACTAAAAATTCTTGTGCAAATATTTTTAACTGGGGCATTTGCAACTGTTTAACAAGCAATTGAGCCGTAATATTTTTTAGGCTGAAATAATTTCTTCACTATAACTTATTAGGTTCCACTAAGTTCATATTGTTATTTTGTATGATGTGGAAAGACTCTGAGTATTTGACCTCATAAACCAGTTTTTTTAAAAAAATCAATGCCTGGGCACATAGTATATCGGCACAAACAATATTTTGTTTTTTTGTGTGTGTTTATATATTTCAGACCCAGAGAATTACTCCAAGCAATGGACACCATATAAAAAGTAAACCATAATAAAATCCTACAAGTCAATAAAAGCCTAAATCACCTGTAATATAATGGGTACAGTGTTGATAATTCAATCCCTGAAAGCCTTCCAGACAAGAAAACTAGCAATAAAGCCAACAAGCCCTTATTTACAGATATAGAACAGTGTATCTAGGGCAGGGATGGCATTACCTAATTGGATAATGAAACATCTACAAGAAAACTGCCAACTTCAGAAAGTACTAAGAATCCAGTTAATAGAATATTCTGGATGTTCTATAGAACAGGACAGGATGCTTTGTTTTTCCCCAGAATACACCACTCCAGCCATTCCAGAATGATTCTGAGAAAATGACTTGTGATTTGTCAAGCTGTGCTCCAACGTCATGTGGAAGGTTATTCTTCTCTAAAGATGTAAGTTGTTGTTCTTTTCATTTGATCTGCAGTTGTATTTTCATATTTGGCTGGTGAATGAAATAATTAAGGTTTTGATGCTGAAATGATCCCTTTTCTATGAATGGATGATGAAGGACTAATGCCTTCATAGCAGGATAATGGAGAAGATGGGAAAAAACTTGAACAGCTGCCTTTCCATAAATACATTGGTGTTCGTGTGAAAACTTCCACAGTGAGGGTGACTTTCAACAGTGCAGGGTTTATTGAGAGAAAAAAAGAACTTACACACAAAACAAAAACAGAGAAAATTTAGCTTAGTTCTCTTTCTATAACATAAAATATCATGTTTCCACTCTGAGATAATTTTGCAGAGCTACAGAAGCCAGAGCGCTTCCATAGCTATTTTGAAGGAAGAACATCTGTTTCTAGCTATAAATCTGTCGTATAACCAGTAAATCCCAACAAGGAGACATTACCAGTTTATAAATTGAAGCTCACAATAGCAGAGATAAAAAGAATATGTCTCACTGAACAGTGGCAATGTCATCTCGAGTTCACTTGCAAGCATAACAGTTCTCAACCCACACTTTCATTATGGTTTTATAAGTTGGACTGCTTACTACAGGGACTGAGTCTTGATGATGCTCGATGCCAGATTTTCTAGGTTTTTAAAGAGATCTTAAACTGGACAAAGAAACAGCACAACAAGAAGGCTCCCTGATCCTTTATCATCATGCTGTGTGCTTGACTTCATGAATAAACTGACAGGAAACATAATCAATGATTAAGCACCAATGTCTTCCTTAGGGATAAGTAAACAGCTTGATCTTTGTGAATTCTAATACAAATCTGTTCTATATTTCCTAGAGCAATGTGTGACTCAAAATATAGTACCCTTGTCCAAATATCATTTTTACAAAAGCCCTAAAGTCTTTTCATAGATTTTTTTTGAGGGGGGGGAGACAAGGATTTATGTGTATTGTTTTTACAATATATATATATATATATGAATTAAGTCAAGTTTATTGTTAGCACTAGTCTTCCCCCCCCCTCTTTCTGGGCAAAAGCAACAGTGAGGAAAGATGCAGGGTTTGGATTTTTAGCACAGAAAAAGGGGGTGTTGAGAGATGTCTCCCTATTGCTTACTGTGGGAAAGTAGAGAGGGAAAAATTTCTCCCTATCTCATCAGATGAGTAGTGGGGTTCATTGAAAAAGCTGAATGGTGGGAGAGTCAGGATAGACAAAGGAAAGAAAGTGCACATAGTTAAACTACAGAGTTCAACTTTTATGAAGAAAGAGTATGACTCACCAATTGTGGGGGGCTTTTTAGAGGCAGTTAGGCAGCATCACAGAGAACACGCTATATGTGGCTTATAAGACTTCTTTAAGTCTTTTTCATTCGAATTGATTACTAGTAATTTAAATATTTTTTTCTCATATCGGGACTGATTTGTATTTCATTTCATTTTACCTTCTATTGTTGACCACATGGAATATCTTTTAGGACAAAGAGAATAAATTTACTACTGTCCTAGGATACAAAGATACGTTGTAGAAAATATTAGATACCAGCAGAAATGAATATTCTATGTTAAATTAGAAGTGCTTTTTATGTCACAGCTGATTTCTGCATCCAGTTGACTTTGCTAGGTGGTAGAATCAAGAAAAAAAAATCCAGAAGTCAGGGTTGTAAGAGACTAGGAACAAACATTTGATAAAATGTTAAAAGTGTAGCTACTGTTTATATTTTAAATATTGTTTAAATGATGCTGTTAATAGACTTCACTAGGACTGCAGATTTTGACTGTAATTTTATACACACAAGTTCTGTGGCATTAATTGTAGTTACCTCTGAGTAAATGTAGAATTGTACAAACAATTTAGCAACCTGCAATTCCTATATATATATATATATATATATATATATATATATATGTATGTATGTATGTATGTATGTATGTATGTATGTATGTATGTATATAAATTCTTCATGCTGCTGTATCCTTTTCTAGGAAGCCTAAGAAGGTTAGTCCTCCCCCCCACAAAACTCGCTTTGTCTATGTCATATGATGGCTTAAGTCAATATTGCTCTGTAGTAAAGAAGCTATGTAGTTGTACTCCTGATAAGTTTGAGATTAGTTTTCAAATTAGGGTTACATTCAACTATGCCAATTAGAGCTACAGTTGGCTGATTTCCATCTAAAATAGACCTAGTACTCTGCAAGTACTAAATAACAGACTTCACAAATTCGTTTTAGTGTTTTTACTTTTTCAGATTATTTTGGAAGAAAATTAAATCAGATAATTTAACTAATTAATATCAATGACTCTCAAACCTGAGATCCAGTGTAAGTACAGGGGGAAAAAAGAACAAAAAATCCTTGAATTATTTATAGCTAAAATGTGTCAGCCCAATGTAGCTAAAATCTCTCATGGCGACAGCATGCCCATAAATGTACTAATAAAATCCATATATAGATTACAGTACAGCCAATAATAAATTAAAACAGTGTTAAAAACAATAGACAGTAAGAGAATAACCAGAAAGAAAAAATAAAAGTATCATGGGATAAATTTTAATCATAAAATCATAAAACAAGAAAACTAGATCCTTGAAAGGACTACAAGTTTTTATTTACTTATTTATTTATATCTTGCCTTTATTATTTTAATAAATAACTCAAGGCAGCAAACATTTTTTAATACTCCTTCCTTCCTTCCTAAAGTATTTTTAATACTTCCTATTTTCCCCACAACAGCTCTGTGAAGTGAATTTGGCTGAAGTTCTTTGTCTCATGTCAAAATAAATAAATAAAAATATAAATTACCAGCCCCACTCCCCCAAATCAGATTAGGCATCAGGTATACATTCCCGTTATAAGGGACGGGATGGCTCAGTGGCTAAGATACTGAGCTTGTCGATTGAAAGGTCAGCAGTTCAGTTCTTTGAATCCCTAGTGCCGCATACCGGGGTGAGCTCCCGTTATTTGTCCCAGCTTCTGCCAACCTAGCAGTTCGAAAGCATGTAAAAAATGCAACTATAAAATTAGGAACCACCTTTGGTGGGAAGGTAACAGCATTCCGTGTGCCTTTGGCATTTAGTCATGCCAGCCACATGACTACGGAGACGTCTTCGGACAGTGCTGGCTCTTTGGCTTTGAAACGGAGATAAGCACCGCCCCCTAGAGTCAGGAACAACTAGCACATATGTGTGAGGGGAACCTTTAGTTTTACCTATACATTCCCGAGGGACATGTTTTTTAATGAATGGCTTCAATTGAAAAGACCACTTGCCTTATTTTAAAGAAGGGAGGGCATATGGAATAAGGCCTTTTTTATGATGATCTCAGAACACTGACAGAAAGAGATGAAAGTAAATACAATGCCAATATCTGGGTTTATAGATTAGCAGCAACAATTTGAGAACAGGACCAAATGGGAACCAGCATTCATTAAGTTGATGTTCAAATTGACAGTTTCTTTAGAATGATGTAACAGTCAATCATAGTAAAAGCAGTAAATTGTCAAAATGTGACAGCACCCAGCTATAATTATTTATATCTTTTAAATCCAATTATTTCTCTTCAGGTGTAGTTTCATTACCCCTTCTTTAATGAGACTGAGACCAATCCTTCTTTTAAAAAGGGATGTATGGCCTATTAGACTCAGATACTGATCTCATCTTACTGAATGTAAGAAAATACAAATTGTGGGAACAAAAAGAAAACCTTACTCAAAATTGAATAATTCCTCTGCATGTATTGGTCTAAAAGTTGAATATCAATTGGAAAAATCCAATCGGTATGTGATCCTTGAATCACCCAGAAAATGTCAGAAATTGAAATGATAGATGGTAAAAAACATGGTAGAAAAACAAAAGAAAAAAGTTTCTTCCTGTTCTGCCCCAGCTTTGGATTTCTGAGGATATTGACACACACACCAATGGTCCTTATCAGATTTATTAAGTAGCAAGAATAAACCAAAGTCTGGCAAAGGTTGGCAACCAGCCACGAAAACAAAATACAATAAGACTTTTCCAAGAATGCTCTGATGATAATTACAAGTTGTTTCTTAGTTGAAACTTACTAACCGTGTGTGACTTAAATAGGCTAAGGGAGTGGCCAATTATCCTCAAGCCTTACTCTCGAGGAGACCTCCTCCTCCTGAGTAGCCACTCCTGCCTTTTGGCAACCCTGCGGGCTTGAGCATTGAGGAGAGGCTCCTCCACTTCACTCTCTCCACTTGAAGGAGCCTCTGGAGGTTCTGAAGGCTCTGCCTCTGTCCACATCCTCTTCAGCCTCCTTGCTGTCCGACGCGAGCGCCAGCTGCGCAGGCTGCTGGCGCGACACCACACCAGCCTCCTCATCGTCGGGATCAGCCACAATCCGCGCAGGCCACTGGCGGGCCACAACACTTCCCTTCTGAACACCATCATAATTCTAATAAATAGAGAAGGGAAGAAACTTTTTTCTTTTGTTTTTCTACCATTTTACTATCTATTATTAATGGAAAGATACAGTATATTAATGGAAATTTTCTCAGCAGCAAGTATAAAGAATACATAATTATATCCATAATTTTTAATCAGTTAAAAGACTTTTAAAAAGCCTAGCTTTGCAACCTAGTTCAGAAATTTTGACTTTCTACACCAGACTTTGGACTTCAAATATTGAGCTGTAGGGCTGTAGAGATACCAGGACTGAGTATAGTATGACTATAGTATAGTTAAAAAACAAAATAAAGTATTATCCAAATCCAAATATGTATATAAAAATCAGGATCTGTTATTTTTTTCTGATTCATTTGCTTATTTTGGAAAGTGGGTAACAAGTTTAAATAAGCAACACTCACGATAGCTTATCACAATCATAAATTCATATTTGTGTGATAGGAGGCTTTGCCTAATCATAATAATTTAGACTGTAAAAGAAATATTGGAGTAGGATTCATATCTTAATACAGAAAATTCTTAAAGCGAAGATCAAGATGAAACCAGAAACTTTTCTTTGGGCTTAATGGAAAAAGATTGGAAAAAAAAATTGGAACTTTGATCATATATGCGTTGACGTCAGCAAAACTACTGTATGCACAAAAATGGAAGGACATTTCGATCCCTACCATGGACGAATGGCTACAGAAGCTGATAGAGTTGGCAGAAATGACTAAATTGACCATTTTGATCAAAGAAAAGATTATAATAAGAAACTTTTGTTTCTACTTGGAGACTGCTTCAGGTCTTTGTGCTTGAGGAGGGGAAATGAATCTTTGATTTTGGATTTTACTGATTAGATTGATTTGTTATTATAGAAATGGCTAGTTTATACTATTAAGGAAAAGTAATAAAAGTTGAGGTTCAACGTTAATGCTTTATTCTACTGCAACAGAGGGAGTCGGAATTAAATTACTCCCGCCCCCCCGCTCTCCTCCTCACTTTTCTTTCTCTTTCCCATCCTCACTGTATCCTACTATTTGCTTTTGTATTTTATTCTATAATTTAATAAACATTATACAATTTGTAAAAAGTAATAATTTAGACTGCAGAATGCCTAAATTCCAAGAGTGTGTTAAATCAAGAGATATTCTAGGAAACATTTGTGTTCCCCTTGTCCTGACAGAGCTGGAAAAAAAAAATCATAGCTGAAAGCAGGGGAAGACAACATATTGCCTACAAGTGCCATGATGCCCACAGGCTTTTTACTTAGGTATCTCCATGCTTCCCATTACCTTGCTCTGATTTTTAAAAATATTCTTTTAATTAAAAAACACAATTCAATACGAAGGTGGCACGCTGCAAAAAATAGTGCCAGCTCTTTATTAACAAGAATGCCTTTGGGCACCACATAGACCATGTAAGTATTCAGTATCAGAAAATAAATTGCAACCAAGTGCTTTGTTTTGAAATGTTAAGTTGGAGTAATAGAATCTGGAAGGAGTTAGAGAGAGGTGGGGAGTAATCATACTAGTTTAAATAGAAATGTGGAAACTGGCCATGGGAGACTGCTCACAGTTCTCAAAATGAAACCTATCCCAGATTAAAACATGATTTTCTATTTAATCATTTTGTTCCCAGCACTGAACCTCTGACGACTTGCAGTGCTTTAGCACTTGGTTTACAAGGTACACTAGAGGGAACCTGAAGCAAGATGGCAATAATAGGAAACACTGCAGCATATAAGTCAGACAAGACCAAGTATGCAAGCTTGCATATCATGGAAGTGTAAAATGAACCAGGCAAACTTAATCCTGTCTTCTTTCAACACTTTATCAGCTTTACTTAACCTAGAGAACTGAGAAGTCTGAAGTGTCAGTTCTCTTAGCGAGTGTTTGGTTGAGTGAAAATCTTTTAATGGAAATTGTGAACATGCCTTAGAGACATTCCCTTGTTTCTTTTCTAGAGGAGACACCTGGACTTATACTTGGAAATATAATTGCAACGATTTTATACAGATGCTAAAACAATTGGTTAATATGAAACCTAGGGTTTTTTTTTTTTTTACTGTATATAAGGAAATTACTGCTTTCCCAATATTATTATAGAGTTCCTAATGGAAATAAATTAAATTTATATTGTAGGCCACCGATCAAAGGAATATAAACGTATGGGAGCAGGCCTCAACAAACTTTCAAAGGAAGAGGAGAAAGAGGAGAAGAAAAAAGGGAAGAGAAAAATTAATGTTCCTGAAAAATTCAAATGTTAGGAAGAGTGAACATTACAGTGAACATTTCAAAGAAAACCTCAGTGTAAAAGTAAAAGTATATGTTCTGTTTATTGAGACTTCTGGCTTAAATCATTCAGAAAGTGTAATAGGTTTCCAGTGGCAACAAAAGGCTTTTGAAAGGAGATATTCACCCTGCCAAGGCAGAAAATCATTGGGTTTGACCTGAAATACACAGGTTACGAAAAGTGCTCACCTTTTTTCACCCTGAAGCAACACTTAGCTTGTGTATGTGTGTGTGTGTGTGTGTGTGTGTGTGTGTGTGTGTGTGTGTGTACCTTCAAGACATTTTCTTTTTTATTATTATTATTCCTGGTGACTGCCTGGACAAATTCCTTCTGTTTTCTTGGCAATGTTTTTCAGAAGTGGTTTGCCATTGCTTCTTTCCTAGGGCTGAGAGAAAGTGACTGCCTCAAGCTTACCCACTTGGTTTACTGCTCAAGTCAGGACTAGGATCCATAGTTCCTAGTTTATAGTGTGGGGTCTTAACAACTACATCAAACTGGTTCTCTAGCTTTCAAGAGGTGCACTGAAAACTGCATTCCAGAAAATGTTAGCTGAGTGAAGAGAAAAATCAAGTGCAATCTCATATTATATATACCAGGTGTGTCAAACTGGTGGCCTATGGGCCAGATATGTCATGCACAGGTCACCCTGCAACTCCAGCTCCACAAAGGCAAAAAAACGTCACAATACGTCACATGATGTTACGTGACATGATCAAGTTTGACACCCGTGATATATACTGAAATGTAGTTAACATTAAATACAGTTATTATTACCAGTGGGCAATGCAGTTGCTCAGAGGTTAAAATGCTGAGCTTGTTGGCTAGAAAATCGGCAGATCAGGTTCGAGACCCGAGCTTCATGTGATGGAGTGAGCTCACCCCAGATCATGCCAACCTAGCAGTTTGAATGCATACAAATGCAAGTAGATATATAGGTGCCACTTCGGTGGGAAGGTAATAGTGCTATGTGATGTCATGCTGGCCACATGACCATGAAAATGTCTTCAGACGACACTGGATCAATGGACTTGGAACAGAGATGAGCACCTTCCACTATAGTCAGCAATGACTAGTGGAGTAAAATCTGCAGGGAATCCTTTACCTTTTGTTACTATTATCATTAGGCAAGACAGAGGCATTCTCCTGTTTATTTTCCTACCAACTTCCCATCTATTCTAATCAATGGAAGAGAATTTGTTTTACAAATTATTTCAGAAGAGGAGAGAAATTGATGCATTCTTGCACTTATTTTATTAACTTTCAGTTCTAACGGTATTTAATAACCATTTAGTGTTCATACATCTACAAAGAATTTGGATGCGACAAGCTTGGGCTGCTGTGAGAAAAGTAGTTATGTATTCTTGGAAGGAGGCTTGCCTTCCAAATTCTTAAAAGTTGCTTTAATGAAATCTGTCAGCTCTCAGACTCTGAATGAATTTTGTATGGAAGGAGAAGCAAGACTGGACAATATGATTTTGTATAGTCTAGGTTTAACTCATTGTTCAGAAAGTGAATTGCAATGATGTAATTAAAGAAAGTTGCATAATTTCAATAGCCTGAATTTTTTTCATTAAATGTATTTTTCCTTTCATTTTACAATTGGATATAATTTAGGTATGGGATTGTGCGTGGTTTGTTTTGCAATTAAATTTTATTTTTTTAAAGTTTTTCCTTTGTTATTCATTATGATTGTAAAAAGACCGTAATACCAAAAAATCTATAGAATTGCATATTACTTTAGAGAAATCTTAGCTGTTTTGAGCAGAAGGTTTGTTGCTTTTCTAAACAGATACTTATTCCTGACAGTATACTTAGTCTTTATTTCTATGAAACCCTAAATTTTAGTGAAGCCAGGCAAGGATTTCACAAGTATTATTGCAGCATTTTAGCATCTGAATGTTGTCCCTCCTGCCTTCAGCTTAATTCATATGTGTATATCATACTTATGCAGCATATTTAGAATGCTAACAAATTTAGTGAAAAACCACCACCTGTGTTTTAAAACTAAAATAAACTTAAAGAGAATGACTGGGCTAAAAGAAAAATCCAAGGCGGTGAATTTGCCATGCATACTGACAGAGTTTTATTGAAGTCATTTATTATTAGTATTATAGAGGATGGAGTGAGTGCTTAGGCTGAATAGTTTTTAAGCCATTTTCATTACTCACAATATTGGAGACATGTACATATATGCAAATTCTGAATGACAAAATACTGCTTTGAAGGGTGAATGGAGCTTTTTCACACGCTTAGATGTATTTTCAACTTTATATTTTACTTTAATAGATTCTGGATGAAGCTCTAATTTTATTTAAACCTTTATCACATTTAGTTATACTAGAAAAGAACCATACGACCTTGGGCAAGAACATTTTTGAATATATTGTGGAAACACTATATATTGTTCCTACTTTGATATTACAATGACACTGGAGAAGAACTTCCAGAATCTCCAGTTAACAGGGTCAATAGACATTTGGAGAACCCCAAATAGAGAAGACAGTTCTACCTTGTAGAAGAACTCCAGGTAGCTTCACTCATCAATATTACGCTGGGTCACTTCCTCAAACTGATTTTATCAAGTAAAACTCAGTATCTGCAATATGTAAAATGCTCCATTTTCTTTCTCTCAAAGATGGCATCAGCTCTTAGAAATAATATTAACCCTATTTCATTTTTTCTCCCAAATGTCCAAAAAAATCTATCGAAAAAACCTGTTAACATATTCTTGCACAGAATTTATTTCCTTTTTATATGGAATAGATTTTTTTCAATATATATAGAGAAAACATGGATATGGAGAATAGACTAATAAAAATACAGATAAATCGGGGGGGTGTTTGCATCATCTGAGAGTGTATTATTTTAGCGAAACATTTTGGAAGAATCACAGTCCACGAGGAGAGAAGAAAATGGAAAAATAGGGATGTGATGGTTATAGCTTCTAGGAAGGTGAAAATGAATGCAATATTTGAGCTTCATCAAATTTCTGGAAAGTCAGGTGTGATTATATTGCATACAGTGAAAAATAATATGATACAATGAATAATTTGCTCTTTAAAATGAGCTTGTTCTTAAACAGGATTGCACCTAAAGTTAAGTTACAGCTTTTAAGAAGATATTTTTCAGATAAAAGTATAACAATTTTCTTGCCTGAGTTACAGAGGGAATTTGCATAAGTGTAAACTTATCCTTTATTAAATTACATTTGCTGTCTTATTAGACAGGATGCTTCCCACATACACTTCTAAGTGTAGTGCTGATGATTTTTCTGGAAGATTTGCAAGAAGGGATTGGTTAATAACGTGTACTTCTTTCCCTTAGACGCATCATACATAAAACACTATGTAATACCCTGTTTTCCCTAAAATAAGACATCCCCTGTAATAAGCCCAATCGGGCTTTTGAGCGCATGGCAATAAGGCCAAGCGCTTATTTCAAGGTTCAAAAAATATAAGACAGGGTCTTATTTTCAGGGAAACACAGTATTTATTCTATTTTATTATTTTATTTATCAGACTTTTATGCTCCCCATTTCACCTACAGAATTGACTATAAAATACAGAACTATATTACCATTTATTTTAATCACCAAAGGGCTATGCTTTGGGAATACTTAGCTTTTTCCCCAAATTTGATGGTATATCTGTGTAGAGTAGGATGATCTTTATCATTGTCAGTCCAAAAATCTTGGGAAACAGATACTTGATAAGTTTGAAATGGTTTCATCACCACCTGATACAAAGAAATACAGGCAGACCTCAACTTACAACCATAATGTAAAGGTGAAATTTTCAGAAACTGGCAAAAAACATTCCAAATCACAGTCATGTGACTTGGAACAGTGCAATAGCCCAGAAAGGTGAGCTGCTTGCCACCTTTACATTGTCATGTGACTGTGGTGTACATGCATATGTGCATGTAGCTGTCAGAACTTAAGAACGGGGTTATAGCTTTAGGGGATTTCATTGTAACTTTAAATGGTTGCTAAGTAACTGATAATGAATTCAGGATTACCTGTATTCCTTAACTTTAAGATGGTGTCACTGCTATCTGTTGAACTTGTGTTTGGCAAAATACAGCTAGATAAAACTATCAAAAAGGAGTGTCAATCACGGAAGTTCAGAGCCAATATAAGGAAATCAAAATTGGGAGTTTGAAGGAATCTACCCATAGTAATCTCATTGGTGTTCCCTCACTTTCAAAAGATCCATAAGGTCTTTTTTTTCATTTCATTCTTGAATATTCTTTGATTGCTGTCTCATGTTATGCGTTGATGTTATTTTCTTGTACTGTCTTCCAGTTAAGCCTTAAGTACTCCTACTGTGTGCTTAATGAAAAGAAGGACTAGGGAGACATGATAGCAGTGTTCCAATATCTCAGGGGTTGCCACAAAGAAGAGAGAGTCAAACTATTCTCCAAAGCACCTGAGGGTAGAACAAGAAGCAATGGGTGGAAACTAATCAAGGAGAGAAGCAATTTAGAATTAAGGAGAAATTTCCTGACAGTTAGAACAATTAATAAGTGGAACAACTTGCCTGCAGAAGTTGTGAATGCTCCAACACTGGAAATTTTTAAGAAGATGTTGGAAAACCATTTGTCTGAAATGGTGTAAGGTTTCCTGCCTGGGCAGGGGGTTGGACTAGAAGACCTCCAAGGTCCCTTCCAACTCTGTTATTCTATTCTATTCTTATTGGAACTTAGCCTCCTGGGCTGGGATGACTAATACTCTAACTCAAAATTCAGCTACGCTATCAAAATTTGCTAGGATAAAATATTTCACTGGTATCAATAGTGTCATGGTGAACTGGAGGAGTTTTTTTTTTTCAACTTCACTTTTGATAAAGGTAGAGATAGAATCATTTGTTCAGCTTCCACGGAGAGAGTAAAGTCAAATTAGCAAATATGAAGTGAGTGCTGATTGGCATGCACTTTTAGAGCTCAGGTGTGGGCTGAGCAAAAATTACTTGAAAGTGGTCCCTATGATTCTTACACCCACAGTAAATACATTTGGGGTCCAAAGACATCAAGGACAAAGACCATTTCCTCTCTAGTAATGTGTAGCAATTATAGTGTCACTCACTCAGTGTCATAGTGATATAAATCCTGCACACTTTGTCATTGTAGCACAATGATGATTGGATGATACTAAAAGATGTTATAAATTATTAGGGAGTAAATTGCTAAAGTGGTCAGATTAAAAATTTGTTGAAAATGGTTTACAAATAGAGTGGATGAAAGTGTGGCAAAGACTGCAGAGAGAAGATAATCCAGATATACTTGTAATGCTATAGGAAATAAATTGTGGGCATTCAAGTTTTTGTTAAACAGAGAGCAATAAATTAATATAATTGGAACAATGATTTTGCAGATGTTGAAATATATTTGAGTAAGTTAACATGATAAGTATGTATTCCTCCTTCGTAGCAATGTCACAAAGAAAGCATCAGTGTCTATATGTGCTCTTAGTATCTCCAACTTATTTAGGTCCCTGAAAATGTTTATGTTAGAACATTCTCTCTCCTTATCAGAGTTCCACACATGTGTCCCTATAAACAGGGTGTTTAATTAATCCAAAATATACAACTCTGTGGTGTTTCCAAGGCTGCCTCCCCCAATAAATGGAATGAAAAATGTGCAGATGTAGCATTCCTACACTCTGCATATCAATGTGAAGTATTCATATTGTAATGCCTTCAACAAAACCTTCACTCCCTTTCTTTCATATTATTTTGGCTTGCACAATGAAGCTTTCATATTACTTGGCCGAAGAGATTCTGTAATAAGCAGCTGATATAATAGGAACCAATATTATGCTAATATTTTGAGTTGAGATATATACAAAGAATGAATTGACGATTCAAAATGTTCCCATGCAACCCTTGTTCTTTCCCATAGGAGAAAAATATGTTGTCCTGTTTTAGCAATGGATCTTTGTATTACGTAGGATTGTTATTTCTAGATATTCCGTCTTTACTTCCTGACCCATTTGGAATCATTGTTGTCTGTACTTTACAATTATTTTGTTACAGTAATTTCTATTGTAGTTGCTGCATTGATGAATTAATATATGAAGTACAGAATAAATTGAACAAAATCCCACTAGACCCTTCTTTGGGATTTAGGGAACGTCCCACAGAAACAGTGCTTCTATTGAGAAGCAACCTTCAAAAATGTTTCTTTGTGCCTGACTGACCTAGATTACTAGACAGCATTAATTTTGAAAAGGGCATTGCTGAATAATTTCAGTTATTTCAATTATATTTTAAAAATGTATGGGCCTCTTTCAAGGGAGGGAACACATAAGAAATACCATCAAAGATGCTTCCTTTATAATAAAAGGAATTACATTTATATTGTTATTATTTAATACTATTAATATTAACCTTATTAGCAGGAAAACATCAAAAAAACATCAGAGCAATCTTGGAGTTGTAGTGGACAATCACTTAAATATGAGCCAGTCATGTGCTGCAGCTGCCAAAAAAGCCAACACAGTTCTAGGCCGCATAAAGAGAAGGATAGAATCAAGATCCCATGAAGTGCTAATACCACTTTATAATGTCTTGGTAAGGCCACACTTGGAATATTGCATCCACGTTTGGTCACCACAATGTAAAAAAAAGATGTTGAGACTCTAGAAAGATGGCAGAGAAGAGCAACAAAGATAGTTAGGGGACTGGAGGCTAAAACATATAAAGAATGGCTGCTGGTTTAATGAAAAGAAGGACTAGGGGTGACATGATAGTAGTGTTCCAATATTTCAGGGATTGCTACAAGGAAGATGGAATCAAGCTAGTCTCCAAATCACCTGAAGGCAGGATAAGAAGCAATGGATGGAAAATAATAAAGGAGAGAAGCAACCTAGAACTAAGGAGAAATTTCCTGACAGAACAATTAATCAGTAGAACAACTTGCCTCCAGAACTTGTGAATGCTGAACACTGGAAGTTTTAAAGAAGAGATGTCTGAAATGGTATAGGGTTTCCTGCCTGAGCAGGGGGTTGGACTAGAAGATCTCCAAGGTCCCTTCCAACTCTGTTATTCTGTTCTGTTCTGAAAACAGTATACTTCCAACTATTAACCTATATCTTCAAGATGCTAATATGAAATCTGCTTCAACTGGAACCTTGGCTGAGCAAGAAGATCCTTTCAGAAGTTAAGTTGTACATATAAATGTACTGTATGTAGACTTTCCTAAAAGCTGAAAATAGCAGAATCTGATAAAACCTGAAGATAGATAGGTCCACTATCATATCTCCCTTGGTTTTGTACATTTGAATTGCTGTTTGGAATGCTACATTCCATGTTCCTTACTTAGGCATGGAAAAATAGATGTGGTTTCAGATCATCACGCAATCTTCAGTTGGAAAGCTGGGGAATTCAGAAGTATTTCCATCTAATATTTGTCTTTTATTTGTATATCTTCAAGAGTACCTGGATTTTATAGACTGCAAACTTTGGATGCAATAGACAAACTTCTACTTTGGATTTCATACTAAAATAACAGGCAAATCCATTGTTTCTAAAACAATCCAGACAATTGAAATAACATGTAACATTTGTATAAATTGGTATACTTTGCATACCAGCCATGTTCTCAGCATTACATACTTGGACCACTGTAGTTCACTCTATTTGGAAACTCTAACTGTACAAAAGACAATGAGTGCTTTGCTTGCTGGGTGGAGAACCATTTCAGCAAATTAACTTTTGGGTTACAAGTGCTGTATTGGTTCATAGTAGACTTCAGAACATAGTTGCAAATACTGATGATGACCTATAAAGTAATTTATGTAAAGGTCCTTGCTGTCTTCAGGACAATGATCCTGAAATAGAGCCCTTTTGTCTTACACCAGAGGTGGGTTTCAACAGGTTCTGACCAGTTCTGGAGAACCGTTAGCGGAAATTTTGAGTAGTTCAGAGAACCAGTAGTAAAAATTCTGACTGGCCCCGCCCCCATCTATTCTCTGACTCCCAAGTCCCAGCTGATTGGAAGGAAGTGGGGATTTTACAGTAACCTTTCCCTGCCACGCCCACCAAGCCATACCATGTCCACCAAGCCACACCCACAGAACCAGTAGTAAAAGTTTTTGAAACCCACCACTGTCTTACACATTCAATCAGTATATGCTTCTGATATGTTCTCTATTGGTAGTTAGGTTAAGTAGGAGCCCAGAGATAGACCGCTTGGTGATCAGCCCAGATCTTTGGAATTGTCTGCCTTCTAAGGTTATGGTTGGCCAATAGACATTGGCTCCCCAATGTCTTTCCAGAAAGAAGGTAAGGAACTCCTCTTTTGCAGGGCTTTTGGATGTTAGATAGTTTGTCAGTTATTTTAATTAGGTGGTCTGGTTTATTAGGCATTAGCTCTGTGGTTGCTTTTTAAAAAAAAATTGGCTTTTATATTTTTATAGGTTTCAATTTAATGCTTTATTTCCATGGATGGGAATTGCTCTAACTTTACAACCAGAAAATCATATAAAATTGCTGATAATAAATGTAAGGAAATAACATCAGTGTGAACTGAACTGATTCCCAGTGGCTTTCCATGTGCAGTTCAAAGTGCTGGTCCTCACCTTTAAAGTTAGACATGGCACAGGGCCAGTTTACTTGTGGGATTGTCTCTCCTTGATCATCCTATTAGATTAGATACGATTGGTGTGCTTTGTGTCAAATATTGCCACCCTTAATATGTGTGCCTTCTTAGTGGCTTTGGAACAACTTCCCACTTGAAACTGGATGGATCCCTACTCTTTTAGCATTCTGAATGGATGGATGGATGGACTGATAGACAAATAGCAGACATTGAAAATGCTCAGGAACATGCTAATTTTGATCAATGCATATTGGAAGTAAAATGGTTTATGGTAAAATAAACCATAAACGTGGCAGGAATTAGATTCTGCAACTGGAGTCCTAATGATCTTCAATGCAAAGAGATCTGCTTATTTTTTTCTTCTGATGCAATGGTCCACAGGTTCATGCTGTAAACCCGATGTCACTGTATTTTGATAAAGTACCAGCACAATAGGAACTCTCAAGAAGCAATAGAGGAAGATGTACTCCGAAGACTTTTGGAAAACACCAGATTGGATAGGCTAATTTGGATCAAGCATAATGGATAATAGTCAATGTTTTGCAAATCATTGATTCAGCAAGCCATTCTTATCTAGTATCGAAGAAAAAGACACTAAATGTTATCATCCTGTGATAATAGCTCATCAGAGTCACACTTGCTCCATATGTTCTGTTACCCAGCTTTGACCCTGCTTAATAAATAATATACATTGTGAAAAAATGGTACTACTGCATTTTATGAAAATATGTACAGGAGGTTTTTGCAGGGGCAGTTGCGTGTATAATTTATTGAAGTACAGCTGTTCATTCTCATTTGCTATAGCAATATTCATATTTTGGTCATAAATAATTGAACCTACATAATCACCCTCAAGTCATCTCTAAAATAGCATAGAAAATAAGTTATTTTGCTTGACATATTGTTATTTTATTTTTTTAATTAATGATACCTTCCGCTGGGATAATATTTTACTGTCAAGGATTTTAATAGAGAGATCTATAGAAGTTATTGTATTGGCTTCATTCAGCACAGAGCTATAGCATACTATGAGCTCATGCCAAAGAAGACTAAACTTCCTATAAGCAAGATACATGAAATGTAGAGCAGATTTTAGCAGAGATAATGGAAATAAAATTGCTTATTTTATTCCAGACCTATCTAATTTTTACTATATATGAACCAATATTGGAAGGCAATTATATTTGGAATATGCACTCTACTGGTGTAATTTGTCAATTACAAAATATGCCCCAGAATATTTTGAGAAAAGTAAGACATGAAACTTATGAACTAAGATGTTCATCATGAGAAATAAAGTTGAAAAAGGTTATACATTTCTTTATGGATTTTTTAAAAATGTAGACAAAGGAAAAACAGGTAAAATGTCACTGAAGTTGGGAAGGGATCATTTAAATCCTTGAATTCAATCTTCTGCTTTGTGCAACAATCTAAATTAAAGCATGTAATTAATCTGATCTTCTTGAGATCAGTTATTGTCCACTGTTGACTATACTTATGATTAGGATTTACCCCCCCCCCCCACCCTCACCCCTAATATTCAATTGGAATCTGCCTCTTATAATTTAAAACAATTATTCTGTGGCTTTTACTCTATGCTGACAAAGCAGAAATATCTCAGGTTTGTTCCACATAAAGAAAGATCAAATGTCCTTCAGTCTTCTATTCTGAATACTAAATATTCTGAATGTAATTCATTCCATTTTGTTTCATATAACTTATTATTAGTTTTGGCCTCCTCTGTACTGTTTAATTTTGGTTGAATTATTCTTAGCATGGTATCCAGAACTGAACACTGCATTCAATGAGGGGTCTGACCAATGAAGAATCACAATGAGATAAGCAGGAAATTAAATGAAGTCATGGAATTATTTCTATGAGTATAACTGCTGGATTGAACTCCTTGAAGAAACTTGTGAGACTAGGGTGAAGTTGCCATACCTAGAGATGAAGCAAGTCCATAAACAGGATTGGCCAAAGCCAGGAATTTTTGTCCAAAAGATCATTTCATGAGAGATAGATAAAAAGGAACCAAGCCATTAAATGGAATGGAATGGAATGGAATGGAATGGAATGGAATAGAATAGAATAGAATAGAATAGAATAGAATAGAATAGAATAGAATAGAATAGAATAGAATAGAATAGAATAGAATAGAATTCTTTATTGGCGAAATGTGATTGGATACACAAGGAATTTGTCTTGGTGCATACACTCTCGGAGTTCATAAAAGAAAAGATACATTCATCAAGAATCATAAGGTACAACACTTAATGATAGTCATAGGGAAACAGTCAATATAAATCTTAAGGATACCAGCAACAAGATTACAGTCATATAGTCATAAGTGGGAGGAGATGGGTGATAGTAATGATGAGAAGATTAATAGTAATGCAGACTTAATGACTAGTTTGACAGTGTTGAGGAAATTATTTGTTTAGCAGAGCGATGGCGTTTGGGAAAAAAAGAAACAAAGGAAAAAGGCAGCTGAACCAGATAAAAAAAAATTGGGCATGAGCACATGGGAAACCCCTAATCTCACTGACAGCTAAAATCACTAAGGCAATGCTAGATCCCAATCTTGTGAATCAACAAAGCAAGGACTCTGGGGATTAAAGGGGCTCCTGAAGCCTGCTCACTCTTGGAGTCATCTTTAAATCAAGATTTAGCTTCCATCCCTCTGGGGATGGGTAAATGTAGATGTATGTGTTCATATGAGAAAGAGTAACTAGTAAGATTTTCTGTTAATTTAATTTCACTGAGTTTCTGTGTATTCCAAAGAATTGGCTGAGCCTTAATGTTTGGTGGAAAGTGATTTCAGTGTGGCTCTTTTCCAGGGCTAGAAGTGTGTGAGTGAATGATCATAAACCAAACCTGGGTGCATGTGTAACAAAATAAAGAAGAAAGGCTTGCGTGCATGGAAGAGAGGTAGAAACTATGACCATCATTTCATCACATCATAATGAAACACCATCCCATGTTAAAAACCAGTGGGGCTTTGATCATAGTGGGGCTGTGACACCATCTTAACATTTGTGACCTGCCCATTCTTGATCTTGAGGAATATGTTGCCTCTTTATCAATATGTTCCCTTAAGGGTTATCATCTGTCTGTCTGTCTGTCTCTTTCTCTGTCTATGTCTGCTGTCTGTCGTCTGTCTGTCTGTGTATCATCTATCTATCTATCTATCTATCTATCTATCTATCTATCTATCTATGATCTATCTGTCAGTATTATGCACACATTATGCAAGTAGGCTCAGGGCAATATCACTTTTAGCTGCAAGGCAAGAAAATTTCTTTGCAAATTGTAAGATGCTTTGTAATGAGCTTAGGAAAAGCTAGCCTAAAGCATTTCAACACCTGGGGCTAAAAATGCAAATACCATAATCTTATATATTTGTCTTATTTATAAAAGCTTGGAGTTCTATACTGAACAACTACAAATTGCCACCATTCAACAGTTCTCAAGATTCCCACCTGGCCCATCATGTGATGATAGACAATATGTCATTTCCAGTCACCTTTTTCAGACCCTGTCTGAATAGTACTCCTTCTTGTTTTAGAATCAGCTATAAGAGATCCTATTGAATTGACTACTCACTTCCTTCCCAAATGGCCTTTCTCAGTGAGAATGCAACTCACTGAAACAGTATTTAACCTGGCCATCATATGGTTGACTGGCTGCTGGCCTGAGGCTTCAGCTTTGGAATTTAATAAATAGAGACTAGGTAGCAAGTATCCAGGGTTTGTCAAATCATCATGTTTAAAGAAAAAAGAAAGACTGATGATGGTGGTGGTGGTGGGGAGATACTCAATTGATTTGAAGAGATCTTGCAAATAAGCTATGTTTAGACAGGCTTAGCCTGTTTTTAGCAATTTAAAAATGCTACTAAAGCTGTCAAGCTGTCATTAAAGTGCACTTTGTGGGGGTTCTAACCAAAGCAAGTGGAAATAAATTGGCTGTCTTCAGCTTGGAAACTTGGCAGCCCTTTATTGACTTGTTAGGGAACATCTCATTAACAGAGTTTAGAGTTTCTCTCTGACACCTAATGCTCCAGAATCTTGACATTCAATAAACTCTGCTTCAGTGACTATGCTTAGGTGAGGCAAAAAAAAAAAAAAAAAAAAAAAAAATGAAAAAAAATGCTTTAAGCCAGCCTCGACTGATTTCCAGTGGAATAGTTCTATTTATTTACCCATTTTATATTCTGTTTTTCTATGCTAGCAGTAGCTACTTGATAGAATGTATTATTATCTGTTCTTGGTTAAAAAAAATATTTCTTCTAGTTCAGAGGTCTTCAAACTCGACAGCTTTAAGACTTGTGGACTTCAACTCCCAGAATTCTCCTGCATAGTATAGCAGGAGTATAGTAGTATGTCTTAAAGCTGCCGAGTTTGAAGATCTCTGTTCTAGTTGAAGGATTGTCTTCTTCAGCTAGAATCTACTCATATTATACAAACATCCAAACGGGGAGAGGGACCCAATGTAATTTCTCACTGCTATGAAATTGGAAGAAAATGTTACCTTGCTATATGGAATGGTTTTCTAGAAATGATATTGGAAGTATAACTTATCCTAATATTGTTAGTCATTCAGAAGCAGGTTAAGATGGAGCTCTTTAGAAAACTGTGATAATTAGTTAAAAATGCAAAAAGAATTGTTTATACAGTATGTTGGTCAATCAACAATTGTTGATTTTTATTGATTTTAATATATTCAGCCTTATAGTATATGCTTGTAGATGTCTGAAATTGAGTACAATAACGATTTTGATTTTAATATTATTCAACCTTATAGTAAGTGCTTTATGTTTTCTGTACCACTGACAGTATCATGATTGTGGCAGTATAAAAATCAAACCAGCCAAAAAATAATTAGTAATTTATTTGGATTGTGCCAAAGTGTATTTTATTTTGAACAAGGGCAACTTCAACAAATACCAGTAAAAAGGTTTGTTTTTCGTAGACCAATCCTGGTTAAATGATTAATCAAGTCAGTTTAAATAAATGTGCACATCATTTGTTTAAAAATGCTTTTGAATGAACACTTTATCCAAGCATCCTGTCAGAGTATAGTGAAGATTATTTTTAAAGGGTCTCATTTTCTTATGCACGAAACATAGGAATAGGATTCTTATGAATAGGATTCCCACCTCACATGGGACTCTAAATGATACTTTGCTTCAATGGTTATGTGGCATTGACATCTGAAGATAGAACTTTTTAACAATTATATTTTATTGGGTTCTATTAATCTAATC
Source organism: Pantherophis guttatus (assembly GCF_059756535.1). Taxonomy (NCBI): domain Eukaryota; kingdom Metazoa; phylum Chordata; class Lepidosauria; order Squamata; family Colubridae; genus Pantherophis; species Pantherophis guttatus. Next base: position 52,532,352 of record NC_142064.1, read on the forward strand.
TAATTAAGTTGAAATGTTAATTTACATTGCTAGCCCATGCATGATGTGCCATGTGCTAAATAAATAATAAATTCTTATACAGGCTGAGTAAATTTGAATAAAACAAAAATGTCTACCTATGAAGCAAATAATTATGTTTCATACCATTGGCAATACCATTGGTCAAATTGAATATATTTTTTGTTAGAATAATACACTTAAACTAAAATAGCTTAATAAAACAATGACTGTGAAATTGTGAGACTATGCTACATAGTCAGATAGTAAGATACAGATATAACTTTCTAGTATCTTGTTTTCCCAAAAATAAGACCCTGTTTAATTTTTTTGTCACCAAAAAGACACTAGGTCTTATTTTCAGGGGGATGTCATCCACTGCCTAACCTTACTTGCGTGTGTTGCCCCTGGCCTCTTTTTCACTATCAGAGGCCTTCAGGAACTTCTTCATCTAGCAAAGCAAGCAAGGCTTTCTTGAAAGCCTCTGTAGCTGATAAGAGAGTTCTGGATCACTTATCGGCTACAGAGACCTTCAGGAAAGCCTTCCTGGCTGCAGCAAAAGAAATGGGCCAAGGTATGCGAGGCCTGGCTGCAACTATCCGAAGGTAAATATTAGGGCAGCTCCATGCCTCATCCCTACCCTAACTTAATTTTTACCTGTGCACCCTGGAGTGGGTGGGGTCTTAATTAAGTCTTATTTTTTTTGAGGGGGGGAGGGCTTATATTGGATGCATGTGTAAAAATCAAGCTAGGACTTACTTTCTGAGTAGGTTGTATTTTCAGGGAAACACAGTATATACTACCAAATATAAAGTCATAGTATTTACAGTTTGTCAAATGTTTAAATGGTAGAGGGAATAAAATGGATTTTCTTCCATCTATCATTTAAAAATGGGAATGTATTTTAGTGGACAGTGCTAGGAGGCCATCATTGATAGGGATGAAGCTACCTATTCTCCCTCTGCATGAAAGAAAGGGGTAGAGCCATATTTCATCTCAGCTTTGGCAGATATTAACAGTGGCCTCTGGCTAATCTAGTGAGAATGGCATGAGTGGGAATGGTGGTATGGTATATATACAAGAAATAGTGGGAATGCTTCCTGTCTATGGCTAATGGATGCTAACTGCTGTGCAGAAGCATTCCAGGAAAGTGGACTCGTCGACTAATTGGGAGACTCTGCTGACTAGATAGGACACTGAAATGAGGCTTTGACCTGGGAGAGAGATTTCAGGAGTTGGGATTCTACTGTATAGGGGAAGAAGAGGCAGACAGCAAGATAAATTGTGGTGATAGACAAGGGCAGTATGGCATGAGGCATTGGAAGGCTATATGCAGGGAAAGTGATTTTGGTGTTTTGTATTGATTCCATGCTAACAGCTCCCTGAGCTCTGCTCTAATGTCAATAAGTGCAGGTTTTTAGTTATTGTTACTAAATGCCAGTTTGGCTTCTAAATTGGACTTCTTCATCCAAGACTTAATAGGTATAAGAGGACCAATCTGGCGTATATCATCAAGACAATTTTGGCTATGGGTTGTGGGTATATTCTACTCTCAAAGGCTCTATTGCATATTCATTCTAATATTCCCTTGTGTCTTAGAATGAGAAAACAGTGATGGCCTTGGATGTCATGCCTGTACAGACTCTTTTGTTTATGGAATCTGAAAACTTCCTAGTTTAGAAAGGAATTTGGGGAGACAGCAGAAGACATGCCTAGACTGCTGGTGATGGAAAAGAACAAGTGGACTAACCAAGCACAAAGTCTTTATTAAGGATTAATTTGCGGCAATAAGATCAGAAAAACATAATTATTTTCCTGTGTTTGTCAATTAGCAGCTAACAACCCTACTCCTTCTTGCAAAAGGAAAGGCCAGAGAAACATCAGCAGGGTTTCTGTGAAGATTATTCAAGGCATGCATTGGATAGAGTTGCTCACATACATTCTAAGCTGGTCTCTGGCTATAGAGTGCTATAGACTGATGTATTTAATATCTACATGAAGCCATTAGATGACTTCATCTGTCAGCATGAGATTAAATAGTGTCAGTATGTTGATATTCACCAACACAACTTTGCCCTGGCCAACAAATGATCATTGGACTATGAAACAAATAAACAAACAAATGGCTTTTTACTTAAATCATAGAAAAACTGAGTGGCTGTGGGTTTTAGATATTGTGAATCTGAGTGGGGACCTTTTATGTTTAGTTCTAATTGAAGTAAACACTCTTTCAACAGAACAAGTGCCTAACAAACTATCTCTTAGATTTTTAGATCCTGCTCAAAGAACAAGGGTCAATCATGGCCATGTAGACCTTTGCACAAATATATTGTGTGTAAATTATAACCATTCCTATATCAGGATGTACTGCTTATTGTCACTAGTGTCATGTATACTCCCATTTGGATTTTTACAATGTGTGCTACAATGGAGCAGCTCTTGAAGATCATTCAGAAGCATTTGGAAGATGATTTGGAAGTGATATTAACAGGATACAGAATGCAGCAGCCTGGATAGCTATAAATGTACCATGGTATACCATATAACATCACTATTCCAGCAACTCCACTGGCTCTCTACAGGCTTCCAGGTGCAATTCTAGATGCTGATTACATTTACAAGTCCTTTTGAAAGCTGGGAATCTGCTGGATGATTTAGCTCTGATTATTTCTTGTCATTCCACAAGGTCCCACAAGCTCCAACAGTGTGGGTATATTCCAGGTCCCTTCTATGAAACTATACTATACAACAAGACAAATGATTGCTTGCCCTGGAACAGTATAATCCAGATATTGTAATGATCTCAAGTTATGTTTTTTCATAAGGCTTTTAAAAAGTGGATTTACTAGAAAGCACCAGACCAGAAGGTTGGATGAGCATGTTCTAAGAGAATTGTGAAAATGATTTGGTTGGCTTCATAACCAATTGTTAGTTGCCTGGAATTACAATTTGCTAGAAGGGTAGCAATATAATTTTATTTATTTATTTATTTATTTATTTGATTTGTATACCGCCCTACTCCCGAAGGACTCAGGGCGGTGAACAGCCAACAATAAAATACATAAATACACAAAATTTAAAAACCCGATAAAATCAAATTAAACTTTTTGGCCCAGATTTGATTTGATAATTTGATTAATAAATGAAATAAACCCTACCCAAACCTTCTATTCATTTTCATTATAAAACTGCAGCCCAGAATAAAATGGAATAGAAACAGGAAGATAGAATTGGGGGTGATTTGCAATTTAACAGAGAAATAAACCCAACTAAGGTCCAAACATTTCATGGATATTTTTGGCAAAACAGAAACTGTATTAATCAAAATCAGAATAAGCAATTTTCTCTCCTTTTTTGGGACATATAACTTGTTTTAAAATATTTGTGCAAAATGTTTAAGTCTATTTTTTAAATTACACTCATGTAATAGGAATGTTAAAAGATTAAATTACAAATGCTATGTGTGGATACAAAACACAAAACTTGGTTCTTGCCAATATACTTTTTTCAGTGTACTAAGCAAGAAGTCCGCTCTGTGTAATAATGGTCTCTTTCCTCAACTGAAAGCTAAAGAAGCGAAATATCTTGCAAATGGCTGCCTAACAGCAGGAGAAGAAGAGAACTGTTTTTCTGTTTGAACCGAATTTGAACTTTTTAAGCAGTCAGACTTTTTAAGTGGTGGATTTTTTTGAGCCACAGGGATGCATTTTAAATATCTCCTATGTGAAGCCTTCCTCCACTCTAATGGGATGTTTTGATCTGTGCTATCTTTCACTTGGGATAAGTGCAACTGTTCAAGCCAATTGGGAGGAATCTTAATACACATATCAGGGAATGATTTCTGGGACAGAATAATAGCAGGGAAAGGAAGGCAGAAAGATAATTTTTCACAGTCCTTCTTAGTCTCAGCACATGGAACTTCCATTAGTTTCTTCTACAGAATTTCAGCAGATGAAGTTCTGGCAGTGTCCAAGGGGGTCTGGCAACGTCTGAGGGAAGACATAAATATGCTTCCTTTAAAAGATATATTTTCTTCCTGAAAATATATTTCCCAGGTCACCAATGGATTCCTGATAGAACCAACATAGAATCTTTCAAGACTCCATTTTCTGATATTTAAAAGCAGAAGTACAGTACGTAGTGGAAGCTGAGTGCTAGACAGAAATAAATTCCCACTCTAAAATTTCCATAGAGTACAATGAACTTCTCTGAGTCCCTCAGCTGCCACATTGTCAACGTAAGCATTTTTACCTGTCTTGTTATCCGCTCACAGAGAAATTTAAACTAGAAGCTCCATAATCACTTCCATATGATCAGACAGCTATAGAAGAGATAGATATGCACATATATTATCATAGATAAATGGGGGTGTCCTAGCAACAGTGACCATGTTACTTTGTACATAAATTAGTGTAATATGCTTTACATTGGACTGCTTCTAAAGATGATTTAGAAGTTTCGGCTGGTCCAAAATGTGGTGGGTTTTTGGTTTTTTTTACTAAATAGTTTTTGTTGATTTGGTAGTATTACATCTCTGATACAATTTCTGCACATATTTGTTATCAGGTCCAGTTTAGAGTGCTTATCCCATTTAAAGCTTTGCATGGCTTACCACAAAGCATCAACTGGACCATGTTTCCTGCCTAGATTTGGATCACTTTGTGTGATCGTGGAGTATGCTGAGCATCCCTAGAGATCTTTAAAATGATATTGTTCCAGAGGGCATGTGGGTGTAAATGGCACGACGACTGCCTTAGGTTAAGATTAACATCTTAATGTAATTGTTTAGAGTATTGTTTGGTTTATTTTTCGGTCTGCAAACTGCTGGGAAATGGCTAGTCCATAAATAATTGAGTAATCAAATAAATAAAACAGATCCAGGTCTATGAGATGCACTTACATGCCTATCCATTTAATATGGGAGATCTGTCTACCTGCTTCAAAAGATATTGAGTCGGCCATTTTTGTGGCATTTAATATTTCCATGAGAGTCAGAAGTCTTATTTCTACCTAACCATGGGACAAATATGCATAGAAATATCTACAATTTTCCAATGAAGGTACCTTCTTCTTGCCCTTGGCTGATGAATGAGACTTAATTGCCCCAGCTGTACCCATATTAAAGCAGCAATCTCCCATTAAGAGATGTGGTGCCACAGTGTTTAAAATGCAGTAGTGCAATCTAACTCTGCTGACTGCCAGCTGCCAGCAGTTCGAGTCTCACTGGCTCAAGGTTAACTAGCCTCCCAGCCTTCTGAGGTAAAATGAGGACCCAGATTGTTGGGGGCAATATGCCTACTCTGTAAAACCACTTAGAAAGGGCTGTAAAGCACTGTGAAATGATATAAGTCTAAGTGCTATTGCTATTATTCTGACCCTGTCCTAGGACAATCTCAAGCACAGTAAAATCTTTTAGGCTTTGTCTCCCATTATTCTGGAGGTAAATTAGATATTGAAACAAAGACAGTAGATAGTGATTGGCATCAGGAAAGTGTCAAAGACTCTTCAAATTACAAGGTAGATAATTACACTGGAAGGTGTGTCTTGTAAAAAGTAAGGCATAGGAACACTCTTCTACAGTGAGGTTAATCAGAAAGAATAAGTGGCTACAAGTGGGACTAAGCTGGAGTATCTAGGTACTTGGAAGAATTCATTCATTGATTATTTTTTTTATAATATTTATATAAAAGCCATCTGGTTATTTCCATTGAACTCCTATAGCAGGTCTGTCAAACTGGCGGCCTGTGGGCCAGATGCATTACACGCAGGCCATGCCCACTCCAGCTCCGCAAAGGCAAAAAATGTCATGATACATCATGATACGTCACATGATGCAACCAAGTTTGACACCTGTGTCCTATAGGGTATAATAGAATATAACTCATTACTTAGGAAATTCAGGTATATAGTTGGTTTCAAATGCAAGTGTATGTTAATACAATTTTTATATGCCAACAGATTACTCATATGTTGAATTACATTCCTAAATAAAATTCATCTTTTGAAGGCTTTATCAAGCTGCGAATGCAACAGCAGAGGTTATTCCTATATACCTGGGAAGAAACTTATTGTCTTGATTTTAAGGAATGTCTTTGAGCTCTAAAAATTAGAAGATGATATATTATGTTCTATCATCTATGTACCAGATTTAAATGATAAGCTCAACGATTGAATTAATCAAATATAGATATTTATGCTTACATAGATATATTGCTGTTCTTTGGTTTATCTAATCACTATAATATATTTGGGGCTTTTTTTGTTCATTCATTATTCAGTGTAGATTTTTTTCTAGTCTATTTCACTATAATATAGGTAGAAATAAAAGCATATACCTATACACTTTAAAGAGTTAAGGCCTGTTACTCTTTACAACAAGGGAAAAAAGCTGTCCTGTTACTATATAGTTATTATGTAGTAGTATGCAGTACTATGTTACTATATTGCTATCTAGCTATTTTGTGATAAACAAAGTTGAAGGTAAATTCCATTTAATTTTGTCAATTGTGCTAATTTCTTATTCACTTTCAAATTTTGTTCAAGTTAGAGATCCAGTATCTGCTTGAACATCTCTCTTCTACCAGCATAATAATTAAGAAGTTTGGAAGTGGCCCATCTCCCAGAGTTCTGCTGAGAAAGAGAAGTCAAAAGGTCAAACTACTAGAGTAGCTGTAAATTCTCTAGCCTTGGAAATAGTAGAGTTGTAATCAAAATAAATTTCAGGACATCAGGGTAAGGAAGGCTGATGCAGAATCATCATCAAATCTACCACCTTTGTGAAATATTTGCAATTCCAAGTATTCCTCAAAAAGAAAGGATTAAACATTTTTAAAAAACTCCTGTTGCTCATCTAAATGTCCTCCTTGTTACTTGCTTCCTGATTTCCCTAAAGAAGCAATTATGTGAGAGAGAAAATTAACTCTCTTCTTTCCTCAGTACAGTTCTGAAGCAGCTACTCAGATGCTGCTTTAAGTAAAACTGGAGGAAAGTAAAGCTCAGGTTACACAGTAGATCCAGTAAACCTGGGAGCAAAAGGATTCAGAAGAGATATATCTAGAAAGCTGTGCATAGGACTGCTCTATTTGTCCTCTGGGTGAAGTATTTTGATGACTCCTCCTTTGTATCTATCAAGTAATCTGTCATGCCGCTAGATAATTTTAAATTCTAGCTGCTTTTGGAACAATTAGCAGTTCTCCCATCCAAGCAGAATTCCATACTGTTTCTATTTCAGCTGGTGAATTGGTGCTAAAAGTAGTGATTTTAGATCCAATGTGTTAGCCATTGGATCATGCCCTCATGTGTTAGCCATTGGATCATGCTGTTGTATTTAAAATAACATGTAGAATATTGAAAAAAAAATTGCTCTACTTAACTGTTCAATTTCCCTTACTTAATACATTATTCTCATAACAAATGACTATTGACTATTGCAATGTACATGGGGCTGCCCTTGAAAAGCATCCAGAAGCTTCAGTTGTTTCATGTAGCAGTCTACATGGTTTTGTATAAACCTCGGTGCACACCTGTGTCACCTCTCCTGCGGTAGCTGCATTGTTGCCAATTTGCTTCCAGGTACAATTCAAGATGCTGATTGTCACTTTTAAAGCCCTTCATGGCTTGGGACCAGGTTATCTGAGGGACCATCTCTTGCCAGTCACATCCACTTGTCTCACTAGAGTGGGGAGACAAGGAATGTTGCAGGTCCCATCCTCTATGGAGGTACTCTGGGGGGACCCAGAAGAAGGGCCTTCTCCATAGTGGCTCCCTCCCTTTGGAACATTACTGCTCCAGAAATTAGACTGGTTCCCATTCTGACACTCTTTCATAAGGCCCTGAAAGAGCCTTATTCTGGTGGTTTTGCCAGAAGGCCTGAGGAACCCAAAGTGAGATGAAACCCACTAAATGGCTGATTTGAGTGTGTGTTGTCACCCAGGGTGGGTGGGTGGTTATTTTATTATTATTTATTATTTTTATTTTTTCTACATTGTGTTTTTCTTGTCTGTAAGCCACCTAGAGTAACTGTAAGTGAGTAGGCGGCTATATAAATTTTCTAAAATAAATAAATAAATAAAATGGCTGTAGGTGCTGTACTCAAAAGTAATACGGAATTTTAGATTTCCACTTGTAGATGAAGTGGTCTCCTTTTTCTCAAGAAGTTGTTAGTACTGTGATGGCATTATTCCTAGACCTGTCACTCATCTATTTGTGGAAGGCTGTCACAGCCTAATTCTATATGCATGCAGTTCTACTGCATTTTACCAGCCTATTCATTTATTAATTTGGCCTAGGAAATGGGCATCATCAAAATGACAGCATTAGTCTAGCATGCCCCAAATATACTCTTTATCCTAGACATTGGTATTAGGGTTCTGCATGCTTTCCTCAGAATAAAGGCTCTGCAGTGCAATTCCTCATACTTTTGTGGAAGTTATTTTAGCCTGACATCTCTGCCCTATTCATTAAAGCAACCCATCTTTTTAAGCTTCTATATGAGTCTGAAAAAAACTTGATGCTTTTAAATGGAGTTGAGTCATTCTTAAAGCAGCCAAGTTCTCCCCCTTGGGGTTTTTGCTACCTTTTTTCAGGTCATCTACTAGAATGGCCTAGTTCAAACAACAGCTAGAGAAATTTCTGGTTTCCTACAACTCATTGAACTACAAATTCCAACTCAGCTTTACCATGTCTTGCTGCATGATCCTGAGTTTAAATAAAAATGTAGCAAAATATAGTATAAAGAGAAAGGTTTGTAATAAAAAAAAATAATAATGCACGTCCGAGGAATGACAGCAGGAAAAAAGGCTAGATTAATATCCCTCTTTCATTGTTCCTTGCCTTCTTCTCTTGCGTTAGTCACTAGATCAAGTATACCATGCTGTGAAAGGCTATGGAGTGTGTTACAGTTTTAATAATGCTTTAGGCAGTACATTAGCTTCATCACAGTCTCTCTAGAAACTTGAACATCCAAAATAATTTCAGACTTTATTTTGCTCTAAGCCAGAGTTGAAGCACATATTAATGAGGCATAAGGGCATTGCTTGCTTCAGATTCAAAAGTGCTGGTTTCCTCCCATATGTGTCGACTCTCACTTTTGGAAACATAAAGATATTATGAGATGAAAAACTGACGTTTGGATTTCTCCCGAAACTCATTAATCCAATATGTACAATGTAGTAGAAAAGATCTGGATGCACACTCTTTGCATGCACACTTTTCTTGCTCTCTCAAGGAAGGAAACTCTAAGTTCCTAATGTAGTTGAATGCCTTCAGCTCAGCTTGGAACTGATCATCAATCCTGACTATGCTTCTAATGGTAAGAGAGCTACTTGACTGATGGTAAGATGCCATCAGACTGGATTTATTAGAAGGTATTGGTCACCAAAGCAAAAATAGCCTGCAAGGAATTGGCCTCTGAATAGGGGATATTCCTGCCTTGTTAGAGATGTCAACTATGATTCCCAGGAAAGCATTTTCAAATATGTTTCCAGTAAAGGATATTTGCTGGTCTTTCCTTCATTTATTGAAGTGATTGCTCATTCATTCCCTTCATCATTTCATTGTGATTGGAGGTCAAGCGATCACAGAATAAACTGTTCCTTTGTTGTTTCTCTGATTTTAGTAAAATCTAGACATGTTCTGTTCTCCTTTTAAAACACCAATTTTCAGATTAAAAATCCAGCTAGTATGATATGCTGGCATACCTAAAACAAATTGTAAATGACTTCCCTCCCCCACCCCAAGTGTTCTGAATACACAAACCATTAGAAAATGGATTAATACTGCAACTGAGTCAACTGCTAAAGAACACACATTTTTATTAGTAGTAGTAAACAACAGTCAAATAATTTCTGGGTTTGTTTTAGGGTTTCATAAATGCCTCTTATTCTTAGTAAGAGAATGAGTACTTTGGGATTTATGTGCTCCATTTCACTGGTTACTTTAAGGGTTAAGTTCTCATATGGCAAATCCATGAAATGCATGAGATTACACAGGGTGTTGCATTTTTTTTTTAAGATTCATGTGGTAATGGAGGCAGTCCAGTGGTGGGATTCAGCCGGTTCGCACTGGTTCACCCAAACCAGTAGCTAACCACACCCAGCCACGCCCCTTGCCCCTACCAGCCACTCGCCTCAGATGAGGCTGATATGTAATGCCTTTTCTCTTGCCGCGCAGCCCTCCCAATCAGCAGAAGCTCCCTAAATGAGAAAGCTGGCTGGGGTCAGTCCTAGCTTTGCTATCTATCGCATCTAGGAATCTCAAATAAAGCCGAGAATAATGCTTGTGTTGCAGCCAATCTGGGCGCTAGCTAGGCAGGTGGCCTGAAAACTCTGTCGTCTTCCTAGGAGCCCGGCCAAAGTTTCACTTGCTGAGACACCAGGACTCCTAATGATGGGATGGGGTCCTTTGGGCACTTAGTGTGGCTACCTATTAGCTCCAGCCCCACCCTTCGCCTCAGCAAGTGGGGCACTAAAGTTCGGCTGGGCTCCTCGAGAGACAGAGTTTGCAGGAGGCCGATCTAGGGGCTGGTTGTAGCACAAACGTTCATTCTGGGCTTTGAGATTCCTAGCTGCAATGGACAGCAAAGCTAGGTTTGTCCCTCTGATCCAGCAGCTGGAAAAGGGGGCAGAGAGAAACAGTCCCATTGCCAAGGTACGTGTGGGTCGTATGGGGGAAGAAATTCAAACTTCAACCTCCTAGTGCAGTGTGGGGCTTTTGGCAAAGCCCAAAGCTCCCACTGGCTTGCTCACGCTCCCTCCCTCCCTCCCCAGTCTAGGATGACACAGGTAGAAGCTCACATTGCCCTTTCCAATTCTGCTGTCAGTGAAGCTGGGTGCTGGTGAGGGCTGGCTTTTTGCTTAGCTTTGTCTGGCTGTCAGGGGGGGGGAATGGACGGGGATCTGGGGAGGAAGCCATGCCCCCCCCAACAGCTGGACAAAGCTAGGCAAAAAGCCAGCTCTCACCAGAACCCAGCTTCTCTGACAGCAGGCTTGCAAAAGGCAATGTGGCTCCGCCTGCAATCAAGCTAGAGTGGGGAGCGGGAACACAAGCGAGCACTGAGGAGACCGTGGGAGGAGGGAAGCCAGACAAAGGGCAAGCGAGGGCATCTGCAGCATTCTGTAGCACATGCACTTTCCCTCAGCCCCTTTCTTTCGGAGGGCTCCGATCGGCTCCCCCGCCATTGCTCCGCCATTGCTACCAGACTGCCGAACCACCCGCCACGATCACTACCGGATCACCCAATCTGGTCCAAACCAGGAGCATTTCACCCCTGCATCTACACAACTAATACCAATGGCTTTCATTAGACTGGAGCCTCTATAAATTTGACTGACTCCCTGTGGGCAATGGCAAGAATCCTATTTTTTTTTTCCTCTCAGAATTGGAATTGTCTCAAATGGCAACTGAGACATTTCTTAAGCCTAGTCAGATCTTGGGAAATGGTAGCTTTGATGAATTTGGCTATTGCAGGTCTCAAAGGTGCTTTTTCAAAAGACAACTAGACTGTTTTTTCTTTGAGCAGGAAGAAGAAAACATTTTTGCTTCTTATCCAAGAAGCTTCATCAGTTCTGAACTGATGAAATTTCTTGGATGAGAAGTGACATGTTTTCTTCTTCATCATCAAAGAAAAATAGTCCAATTGCCTTTTGTAAAAGAACCTTTGAAACAATTATGACCTGAATAATTGAGAATCTCTACAGACATTTAGCTATTACAGGTTTAGGCAACCACAACTCTTCATCATAATCATGTGTTCCAACTTTGCAGAGTATTTAAGAGTTCTGTTGTGATGCATATTTCAGTAGTTGTTTCCCTTACCTTCTTTCCCATGGATACTCATGCTTGATTTCTCTTTTTTACACAGCTTGGCAATACCTTCCCCTATCCCCCAGATGACATCATAAAAATTCAGCAGAATATTGTTTAAAAACTTAACATAAAACTCAATGGAGATGCACTAATCCTTTGAACCCATTTTTATTTTCTGAACTACTTCTGAACTACTGAACTACTAATTACTCCTCTTTCTCCCAACAAGTGAGTCTAAATGAGCCAAATATTTTAGGTTTCTACTTGCCTTTGGTGGATTTAAGCATTTATTCAAAAGTAGCCCCCTCTTCAGAATGATTGCACACACCTGGTATTCTTCCATTGCACAATTGTAGCATTTTGAAACACCTGTTTTCTTGAAATGCTGATTATACATGTTTAAAGTTCCAGAAGACTCTGATGTCCTGGCTGCTGCTCAATTCCTTTTGTTAATTTTAGTCTTTTGCTGAGTAAAATTGATGAATACATTTAGATGTGAATGACAATATATCAGTGCATGCACTGTGCTTCTAGTACCGTGAGCCTCTCCCCCCTAACTCCATTCTTGCATCAATGGCTCAGCTATAGATATCTAGTTTATGTTAATTTAAACAGATTCAAAAGCTTATTTTGTTCTTCATACATTTCCTCTTCAAACAATGGTTCTTTTTCTTTTGTCTGTGCAACCTGCTTATTGCAGAGGTGTCCAGAATTTTTTATATTGTAAAGACATTTTAATGTCTGTTATGGCTATATTTATCAACCCAAAGAACAAACATTTAATGAGTCTTGTCCCCTTAGGTTGCAGTGTGGAATATAGCAAAGTTTATCAAAAGCTGTTGATGGAAAAGCTTGTGATTGTGCAATTTAAACTTTGGAAATGTGTCAGAAGCTGTGTGGAAAGAAAAGAATTTGATTTCTCCACAGGTTGAAAAATACCATTAATTTCTACATTGCTTTGGATAGCAATGTGGTGTCTTCAACAAACCAAATTGACATTGCATTTATTTTTGTTTGAGGTTTCTACATTTATTGTTGTAAAAGCCATTATTTTCAATATCTGGCACTGCGGAAAAAAAACCTAGTTATTTGATTTTGTTAAGAAAGCAAATATAGGACTTATTGTAATAGCCTCCATCCCAAATTGAATTGCAACCCCTTGTTTTTCTTGTAGGGCTGCAATTAGACCAAATTTAGCTTTCGCAATGACCCATAGAAAGGAACTTAATGTACTTCAAATGCTTGCTGTGCATTTGAATCATTTGTACACACAAAAAAAATCTGTTAAATAAAAATGACTCCTAGGGTCAAATTGCCATTCAATGTGTGGAAAGGTCAGAATGGAAGATCTGCTACAGTTTCATTTCCTAGAAGCGTGGGTAGATTGATCAGGTGGTGATGGGTGGTGAAGTGATGGTCTGGTTCATCGTTTTCTATTTCTTCTCAAATAAGGCTTTTCTGAAAGATGCAAAACCATTTCACAGTAAAGGTTTCATATTTATACATGCTTAATAGGGATGCATGGCTGTTAAATTCAGAAACTTGATTAGTTTAAAAATCAAATCTACTCACTAACTCAAAGCACTGAATTGATTTAAAGCAGCACATTGAATTTTAAGTTGATTTGGATGGCTTTTACGCATATCCATAAACAGTATTTCCAAACCGAATCAGAAAATTGAATCATATGAATCCATCTTAATAATCTAAAATGGTTAAAACTGATGATCTAAATTGAATTGATAATTCAAATCAGATGGGATTTCACAGGCTTAATCCTACTTTTTTCTTGACATGTTCCATCACAGATTATTTAGTTCCATTTTTTCAATTGCAAAAACTGCCTTCTCTATGTCCTTCACCTCTCCTTCCCCTTTGCTAAAATCCTTTGGGGCTTTTTTCCAAAAATTGTGATTGTGTCTCTATTATATTTGGTAAATCCAATGTTTCTAGTAGCATTATATATTGCAGTAACTCTCTTCATCACCATCATATATGTCTCTATTTTAAATTTCTATCTTTACATCAAGTTATATCTTCTGTCAGTTATCTATAATCTTCTGCATCATTTGTATCTACCTATCATCTATTTATAATTTATCATCTATTCAATGTCTGTCTGTCTGTCTGTATACATACCTATCATCTATATATCATCATTATCTATACTTTTTATACTTCAAACTATTAAAGTCTGTTTCAGGCTTACAATAAAATAATTTGATATCCAACTTTGATTATGCACCATTAAATTGGTGTCAACTCTTAGGAACCACACAGATAGATTTTCTTAGATATCAGATTGAGTACTGTTTTACTTTCAACAAAGATTGTCTTCTTAAATTACTTTTTCCTTGTCAGTTCTCATACCTGTTGCAATATATCTTCTAATATTTTTCTTTTAAATAGAATGAAATCAATGCTTAATGACAGTGAAGGTTAATTATCAGACATATCATAAGCAATTAATAACTGCCCATTGCTTTATGATTCAGATTTAACAATTTTTTAATCCTGCTTCAGGATTTTTCATTGCATAAAAAAAAAAGAAACAAAGGACCATAGCCTCTACTACCACTTTATTGCTAGTTCCACATTGTATAGAGCTGGTATCTTATATATAAACTTTCTCTAAATGTTTGGAACTTACTTGTGATTAAGAATTCTAATGTTAAAAGTTTAATTGTTAATGTTGGAAAAGACTCTTTAGAATAGCATGTATAGCCAAAAGAACCACACTGGAGACAGATGTTCCTGGATGCTTCCTGCAGAAGAATTTTCATTAATTAATTTCACTTTTTATTCATTTTCTATACTGCTATTGTAATGTGTGCCCTGCATATTTAATCTATATATTGATATTGTCTTTTCATTATTTCAAAAATTACTCATATTTCTCCTCCACTTTCTATTACTGATTTTGTTTACTCTTTTATTCATTCTTCACCTCTGCCACTGAAACTGTTTATTCCATCATAATACTTTTGATGCCAAATTACATCAAATACTTGTTTGAAATTTCATTTTGCCTTATGTGATCTTGAACTTCCAAACTCTCTTCCCATTTGGATAGTGACACATATCTTTTGCTCCAAAGATTATCTCCTGTCTCTTCTCTTTCTTTTACTAGATGTGGCAAGTTTTTCTTTCATCTTTTTTTGTTTAAGGAAAGAGATTTATAGACATCTGCAGATAAGGGCAAAGAGCTGCAGATCACAAAACTTGGGTCATGACATCACAATCCAACTCCATTCCTTTTGAATTTACTGGCAACCAGTATCTCCACTGCCTTAGAAGATAGCTTAAGGTGTAATGTGGTGTAATTTCCTTTTTTCCATTAGTAGTTTCCTGTCCAGGCAGCCATATTAAATGGACAGCAGAAATAGCTAAAGCAAACAACAGGGAGAAATAGAGTGGACTGTAGATGTGAAACTTTGCAGTGCTGCTCTATTATACTATGTTCCAGAGTGGCTGCAGCAGCAATGGAGCAGGGCACACATTACACATTAGCAGTAAGAAAATGGGATAAATTGCTCAGCAATGTAGAAAAGCATGATGAAGAAACAAGGGATGAAAGGGAAAGATGGCTTCCTGATGCTCCTTTGTGCCTGTGACTTGATAGCTGAGCTATGTCTAGATTGTTTTGTGTATAAAATAGACTATTTCAGGAGTCAGACTCTTGGCAGGCTACTTTACTGAAACAAGATTCTTCCTGAGTCATCTTTAACAAGATTTATTTAAAGTAGGACTGTCAAATTCGCTGTCTGTGGGCCAGATGCATCATGTGCTGGCCACACCCATGCCCGGTTTAACGAAGGGGGGGGAAGTCGCACTATGTCATGTAATGACACCATGACAATGCGAGTTTGACACCCCTGATTTGACGGGTTACATCTGGTTGCAGATATTTCAGCAACTTGGTTACTTCACCTTCAAACCAATTTATCTTTCAATTTTTTAGCTGGCTGTTTCCTTGACAGCTGAAAAATGTGGTATCAGATATCTGGTAACGGTTTTTTCCAACCTTTTCTTCAATCCTTATCAGCCTGTGACCAGGCCATTACAATTGGACTAGCACTGTTTTTGAAAGTGCTATATCCCTGTTCACATGTAGCCTGGCTAGTGGAGATTGCAAGCTTAGAGAAAGGGAAGGGGAGGAGGAAGGAGGTAGCTTCCCTGATGCATTTATTCTGCATGAGACCTCTTTTATGCCTATGCCTATTTAGGTTAGAACTTGACAAGTAGAAAAACTTAATTTAAAATACTTGCCTACGCTTGTCCAACCACAGTCCGCTTTATCTTAGAAAGAATGATTGATAATGGGTTTCACTCCAGTAATCAAAGCTTGCTGGAAAACAAAATGAAGCTGTGTGAATCTATCACCCATTTTCCTTGACTTGACCCATAGTAAATCCATACTAGCCTGCTTTATCACTGTGACAGAATAGGGCTCAACAATAAGGGTAGGAAATGTTATGTTGCCCTACTTTTCTGCTATCTCAAGGACTAATGGATAGTATTTTAACATAGCCATCTGGCTCTGCCCAAAATGACATCAAAGATTAGTCCAACATTTTATCTTATCCTTTTCCCCCTTTCCTGGTTCCAAGTACATTCATAATCAAACATATCTGCATATGAATCTTCTGTTTCCAAGCCAACCTTTCAAGGAAGAACAACCAGAATGGCTGCAGAGATTATCAACCATTCTTGATCACCCCAATTACTTCAATATGCAATGTGAGCAGTTCCCTTTTCATTGATAAAATATTCCAAACCAGTTATATAATTTCCATAAAATATAAACAATGTGCTACATAAGTATTCCAGCTTTCTTAAAATAGCTGTTATAGCAAGGACAAAGTCTCAGATCTGATGCCTGAATGATCTTGGCTTGCTTTCCTGTCCTCAGCCTTTGCTTCCTACTCTATAACATTCTTTTTCAGTAAAGAGCCCTTTGGGAAATCTTTTGGGATGAAGATCAGATCAAAACATGCTTCAAATGGATAAATAAAAAGTGCATAATCTTAGGCATTCTAATTTGCTAGTAAGTTTGCCTCCCGCTGTCTCATTACTAACTACCGGTATATGATTGCAGGGCAATGTGGGTTTGGATGAAATCCTGTAGATCAAAGAAAAACAGAATAATCAATTCTCTACCACTAAGATCTATATATTGATGTGTGGTCCATCTGGTTGGCATCAAGTGCAAGGTAGTTTTTTGCTGTTTGTGCTTTCCCCCCTGCTTCACACAACAAGAATCTTTACGGTGAATTGATTTCATTTCATATCATGCACATAAAGCTGATGTACTTTGCAAGCTGGTTTTAGATGGATGGAACATGTTACATTTCATTATGTCCTTAAGCACTGTGTATGCATTTGTGGAGTCAAATCCCACATTCAATAACTTAAACAAATATTTTTCATCTTTCTTTGTTGATGACTTGAAATTTAGCATACAGTTTCAATTTTTCTTCATTTTGGCTCACCAGAAAATAGTGGTCCTTGAAAATGCTAATACCAGATAGAGAGCATGCATTTAATTTGAAATATTGATTAAAGATGTTTTTCTATGAACAGGGTTGCTAGTAAGCTATGACATCGTAAACTTGAACCAGATGAAGTATTTACTCCTTCCTTTAAAATGTTTTTTTTTTCAATAGTAAGCTAAATCTTGAGTGTGCCTAATTAGAGATTTAATCTATCCTATAAAGTGCAGTTATTATGCTTTCCAGATTTCCACAGGACTTTATGTAAAATTTTAATCCCATTATGTTCAAAACAAGGTGTATGCGTGTGTTTAGCATCAATTAATATTTCAAATATGTTATTTGGCTATCAAATTGAAAATTAGCTTGATATGCAGATAGGGTTGGGCTTTTTTTTTTTTTTTTTGCTTTTCTTTGATTATATCCATCACTCTCCATCATTCTAAGAAGAATAAGAAAAGGAGGCAAATTGTGTAAAAGGAAATGAGTTAAGTGGACAAAATCTGAGACCTAGCCAGGAACTCTAAAACCCACAGTGATTACATAAATGAGGAATACAAGCACAAATTAATAGCAGTTTCCCAGATGGTAATGAAAATGTCATATTTTTTTATTTTAGAAAGTCCAGCTATGAATGTTTGTTGTTTGCCATTGACAACAGACATTCATAGGTGGAGTTCCTAAAATGAGAAATGCTACATCCTCATTGCCATCTGGGAAACCGTTATTAATGTATTAAATGTATTCCTCATTTATGTAACAATTTGGTCTGTGGATTTATGGCTTAACCATTATGTAATGGTTTGGTCTGTGGGTTTTTTGTGGAGACAAGAGAGGTGCATTTAGGGCTTGGCTATTGGTTGTGATGGAAGCTCTGTATTGAAGAGACATATAATGGTAAAAGAAAACAGCAAAGGAGCAAAATAAGAGAATAAAATGACTGCTGTGAAAGATATAATCTTATGATAAGCAACAAAGAGGACCAGTAATAGAATTGACATAATATTCTGGTAGCAGTACTTTTTGAGCAGCACAGAATATTCTATTTGGCTGTGGTTTTGCAGTTCCACAAGCATTGGGCTGCTGTTGTAAAGACTAGAATTGTGTCATGAAGAGAGACCTGGCTGTGGGTCTACAAGCAAAGTGGAAAGAGGAGTGCCAGGACTATGGCAGGACTTGAAATAGCACCAGCCTTCGGAATGAAGTATCTGAGATTGGTCTGGTCCTGCTGTTGATACTTCCACCATTGTGCTTCTGGGCAGATTTTTGGATCCATTACACAGGGAAAGGAATAGTTTGAAGTTCTCTCAATTGGCTGGTAAGGAATTAGATATCATGAATGGAAGAGCTTTGAACCTACAGTACATATTGGACTGCAGATTTCCTTTCCTTATCTCACATGGAGGGTTAAGAAAGAGTCCACACATGTAAATTGCTGGCACATTACTGATTCGGTAGGAATATTGAAGCATGAGATAAATGAATTTTAATGTCAAATAGCTGGAAGAAGACATTTCAAAACCTGGATGTAAATTCAGAGTTGTGACCCAAGAGCACATGTGCATAAAAGGCCCATGTACATAAACAATTGATTTAGAAGAAACTCCACATTTCCTGATCTGATGGCTGCTAGAACTTTCTGAATACCCAAATGCAGAAATATGCCCCCATGTCCATTTTTACTGTCGCGGAAGAGTTATTACACTATCTTTTCCCTTAAAGTAAGAGGAAGATATAAACAGGTATTGTTTAAAAAAAGCCTCCCATCATTGAGAGTGAAAGGTGAAGAATCAGTCTGTGATGCTCCCTGGAGATTGGATCCTGACATCCTGTTGTTGCATTCTACTGTGTCCTAACAGGTCTTCCATCTTTCTGGAGGATTTAAACTTGACTGCAGTTTAGTGGTAATTTGAGTTGGGATTGAAAGGTTGTATTCAGGTTGATGTGGGAGTACATCTGGTACAGGGGTGGGTTCTACTTACCTTTACTATTGCTTCACTCGCGTGTGCGCGCTCTTCTGCGCATGCGCAGAAGCGTTTTGGTGATGTCGGGGTTGGTGGGCGGGGCCTCCCACCGGTTTTACTACCCTAACTGGGGGCAATCCACCACTGATCTGGTAGCTTTCTCTGTGAACCAGGAATGTAGGTGATATAACAAGGTAAACAGAAAAAAGAATTGTGCCCAGCTGATCTATCAAGGTGTGTAGAATTGTGCTTTTGGCAAGAGTTTGCAGGATTTTCAAATCCAACTGATGCTTGTCTGTACCTTATGCAGCTTTTAGCAAAGCATTTCAATAGCTGCACCAACTTCCATCTGTTCTGCATGCAAATACTGTGGTGTAATATACATTTTAAATTCACATTAAATAGGGATTTAAAGGGCAATATTGAGCTTAAATAGACAAGCTTTAAATCACTTTGTATGTGTCTGTTGACCTCTTGTCACCTTTGTGAAAGTTTAACAATTCAAATTCAGAACTTGGTTTTCAGTAAGATCAATAACTGGTGCTACTGGGCTAATAATATGTGAAGTTACTACACAGCTTATTTAAACTATAATTAATTATAATCATAGCTTGGGTGAGCCTCATTAAATAAAATATTATGGTCTGATTGGCTTATGTTTGAAAGTCATGTTAAGAATGGTTCATGAATTCTGATGAGCATTTGGGAATTAATTTTGGACACACCTAATGTACTACATAATCAACACATCCATCCCCTGGGCATTTTCAGATCTAACAGCATAAATCTTATTTTTCCCTTTCCCCCCTGTTGTTACCATGCACAGAAGAAGCCGTTTATTGATTTTCTGGAAGCCTGTCATCCTTCAACTAACTAATGTGTTATTACAATTGTTCTCAATTTTTTGAATGCATTGAATAAACTTTACATTGCACAACTGGCTGCAATCTGGTAAAGTCACATTTAGTGACAGCAGAAATAAGCCTCGTAGCGACATTTTGTTGGATATCGTGAGAAAAGCTTTTATAAAGGGCAGAATGCAAGAACTTCCTTGCTCTTATCATTTTACTAATGTGATCTCCCTTGAAGGCTAATCTGTTTTCTTAAGCTATCTGCATGTTATAACCAGCCATTTCCAGATAAATCTGAGCTCATCTTGGTAGTTAGATAGAATAACAGTAGCCAGAAGAGCGAATGCCAAAAAGAACCAATTTTGCCATATGCTAGAATGTTCTTAGTTCCATGAGATTGCTTTGATATTTATTAGCCACTGAATGGATTCACAGAATAAATCTCTGCTGCCATCTCTCATGCCCTTCCCTCCTCCTTTCATGCAATGGGACATAATTTTCTTTTGGTTCTGTGCCATTGTTCTTCCATAAAGATTAATGCTGGTGTTTTCATCAAGATGTGCAAGGATAAGCAGGTTATTGCATTCACTCATTTCCTTGAGTTATTTACTTGGGGAATGAAAGAAGTGTGTTCATAGTGTGAGAGAAAATTGTTTGTAATTCACTATGAAAGCTGTAATGCATGTTATACCACACTGCTGCTCATTTTATTACAGAATTTCTTGCTAAATGGACTACCTTATGTTACACACAGCAGTTGGCAATAACTGCTCATGTCTAGGTCCAGAAGCTAAGATGGGCCTGATTAGAATGTGAGTGGGAGGATACGAAGGAATTCTTCTAGCAAAAAAGACAATGTAGTGTAAAATAGATTGAGAACTCAAAGAAAAAAAAATCCCAGGAAAATTCCACAGCAAACCACTTCCATGCTAGGGTTAGAAAAGTGCAGGTTGCATCCATGGGGTAACCAGGAGTTGAGTTGGACTCAGGATATCCTGTACCTATGTTAAATATTCCTCCAATGGGCTACAGATCTTCCCTTAAACCAGGGGTCAGCAACCTTAAACACTCAAAGAGCCACAAAGGTCCTAACTGGAAGCCCCTGATTCAATTCTGGAGCCGACCAGAAGTCCAGTTCCGCCACCATAGAGTCTCCTCCTAGCACGGCGTCCTTTTTCCTCTATCTGTCCTAAACAAAAACCTTATCAATTGTGGAGCTGACCGGTGACCGGCGCAGCAGAGGGATGAAAGAGCCACATGTGGCTCCAGAGCCGCAGGTTGCTGATCCCTACCTTAAACTCTGACATTTTAAGCACTCACTTTTTTTCCCTGACCAATGTGCAAACTAGGAAGGGATTGGTGCACAGGGAGAATTAGAAGTATTGTACATTAGCTCACTGGCTGAAGAAGAGTAGCTGTTTCAAATTGCTACTATCAAACATCTCTGGCTTCTGTTTTGCAAAAGCCATCCTGATTTGCTACAGAAATTCTGATAGGATTTGGGACAAGCAACACCCTTGCCTAAAAAGCCTCTCAGGGGTTGGTGGAGTGGACTGGCATTTAAAGATCTAATCACTTTGGAACAAGAAAGGGAATTCCTTGAGGGCCAGAATAGCTGATCTCTACAGTCAAGTTTCAAGACTCAATGAGAGAAAATAGAGGAGGGTACTTCTTAGCTCTGGGTTGAATGTCATGGCAGTAGCACGGTGAGATGTGGGGCTTTGACTAATGTTTTCCATAACTAGGACTTTCTTTGACTAATGTTTTTAGTAGATTAGGATGTTTTTGAAGTAACAAAGCAAGCTGTGAATCAGGAATGTGCAGCCTGATAAGAACTGGTTCAAACCATCCCCAAGGACACTGACTTGAAATTTTGTGCTCTGAAAATTCGTTATAATGTGAAAAACATGCCTCCTAAAATATTTAGATGAGCATTAACAAGATCATATTAAAAAATTATGGAATGTTACCTATTGCCCCAATATATTTGAATTGTATATAAAGTAATTCTCCACCTTTTTAAGCTGCTCCTCTTTAGATGAGTGTTTAGTGAGGCATCCTCTCTAGTTATCTACATGAGTAAAGAATAATTTTAATCTACTTTTCCAGCTCAGAGTCTGGGCAGAAGCAACACTGCGATAAATATACCATTGGCATTTCTAGCTAACAGGTGAAAGAGACTTGATGTTGTCCTTAGCCTCAGGATGGGGTGATTTTTACTTTAACAAATGATAGTCACCTCATGGTGAGATGGGCAGCAAAAAATAAATTAAATAAATAACATCTCAACATAAATTTCCACTACAGATTTTTATGACATTATAACAGTAAAAGGTCTGAGCCAGCTTTAGTCCAACATCCCTGGTCTTTACTTCTGGATCTGGTCTCAGTTCTTCCTCATTAAGCAAACTTATACTGTTTTTCCAGCTTCACCCTGGACTATTTTAATTGCTAGGTAGAATCTATTTCTCTGAATTGAAAAGTGTACAGGTTGTCCTCGACTTACAACAGTTCATTTAGTGACTGTTCAAAGTACAGCATTAAAAAAAAAAGTGATTTATGACCGTTTTTCACAGTTACAACAGTTGTGGCATCCCTGTGGTCACGTGATCAAAATTCAAACACTTGGCAATTAACTCATATTTATGATGATTGCAATGTCCTGGGATCATGTGATCACCTCTTGGGACCTTCTGATAAGCAAAGTCAATGGGGAAGCCAGATTCACTTAACAGACATGTTACTAACTTAACAACTGCAGTGATTCACTTAACAACTGTGGCAAGAAAGGTCGCATAATGGGGCAAAACTCACTTAACAAATGATTCATTTAACATAAATTTTGGGCTCAATTGAAGTCATAAATTGAAGACTATCTCTATTCAGGAAGAAGGGTTGGGTGTATTTAGCATGAGCAAATTTCTGTTCTGTTTCTTTCTGTTTTGAGCTGCCCAAAAGCCACGGAGCCATTGTAAGAAGGAGTGGTTGAATTAAACAGAGTGGTATTTGAAGTGGGCTATTGGCCATTGTTGCAAGTACAGTACTGTAGTAACTGATTGGCGGCAATATGATCATATGACAACAAGTTGTGCAAACTGCAAGATTATTTTATATACAAAATTGAAAATAGGATCCAACTGCAATTTTGGCATTATCTGGCATTCTGATAATTTTATAACCTATCTATATAAATAAATAAAAGTGTAGGAAAGTTGTAGCTCTGAGACTGGATTGCCCCTATTTCTTTGTGATCACAAGGAATAGTTTTAAAGAACCATGCTTATGGCACTCTAACACTTTTAAATCTGCAGAAAGTGTTGGAAAAGAGTACTAGGCTAGACTTCCAGGACAATATTAGAAAGTCAAAGCTATCTTTAGACAATCATTTCTGGAAAAATCAACAATGAATTATGGTTTCCTTGTCAATTTATATGCTCGGCATTCTCTTATAATTCATTATGTGTCGGGGCTTGGTTGTTCGAAGCTGAACAAGGACTTATTTTAAAAGGCTTACCTATACTGTGACCTCATCAGTCACAAAAATTGACAAGCCTGAAACAAGTCAACTTGTCTGGTGCTTAATACTTTAGGGAGCTAAATGAAAGAAGTCTACCCATTTAATGATTTATTGGATGAAAGCAAGACTGTTAATGCTCATGCGAGTTGAACTTGATGGATAGTTATGCCTAGAAACATGATGTATGAAGCATTCCCACAACAATATGCGCCTGCCTTGTTTATATTTCGGTTAAGTTTATAAATGCACATGCTGTTAGAGATTGGCTGGGATAGATAAGCATCCTCTTCATTTTTTTCTCTTCTTCTTGTCATTAAAAAGTGTGGTTATAAACCCCAGTAGTGTGTGTATGTGTGTGTGTGTGTGTGTGTGTGTGTGTGTGTGTGTGTGTGTGTGTTTTGCAGATGATAGCCAAGTAAGGTAACAAGTGTTTTTGTGAAACTGATTTCTGTCCCTCCCCACCTGCATAGATTTACTGGCTTGTCCTCTTGCCACACAGTGGAAGCCAGTGATCAGTGTGTCCTTTGCTAAAGTTTTACAATCAGAGGTCTCAAAACAAATTATTTTCTAATTAAAACAAATCTAACACGTAGATGGCAGCCTAGAAAATAATAATCTTAGATACTAGTTCATCAAATCTATACTATACATGTTTCAGGGACATGAATGAAGATACTTGATGGGTCTCACCATGGGACTATTGACCATAGTTATCCTACTATAACTTTCAGGCAGATTTGTGTTGTTTTCTAAGTCAAATTTTGCATTTGGCCTTGAGTTGCATTCTTCTGGCATAATTCCCCCAAAATGTATGCAAGAAATGAATTGACATATTAGTTTATTAAACACAGCTCACAGACATCATTTGGATGTTCAAAACTTGGTTTACTGTACATTTTGTTTGTGGGTAAATACATATTTTGATAGATATATCCAGAACAGAGACTCACAGATGCTCACATGATGAAAGCAGATTCATGATGCAAGTTCTGCCCCTTTCATACAATATTGTGAGATATACACATGAAGGGTGGATTCTACTTACGTTTACTACCGGTTCACAACAGGGCTGTGCGTGCGTGCTCTCTTTGCTCACGTGCATGCGCAGAAGCTTCCTGATGATGGCTGGGTCAGTGGGCGGAGCCTCCCACTGGTTTTACTACCGGTTCTTGCGAACCAGTCCAAACCAGGGGCAACCCACCATTGATATACATGTACAAAAGGAACAGAACTTGTGGTATGGCAGCACAACATTTTTTTTTAATTTTGATAAATTTGCCGCATCTATCAATGCCTCTGGTTGTATAAATAGAAGCCTTCCTCATCCAAAGAAAGAAAAATGTCAAGGAAAAGATAAACTGGACTTTTTTGTTTTTCTTTGAAGACATTTCACTTCTCATCCAAGAAGCTTCTTTAGCTCTGACTGGATGGTGGAAAATGGAAGGATTTATACTCCTTGCAGAAAGCTGGTCACTTGTATTCTTGTAGAGAGTCATTGAGGCCACTTGGATTTTTACCTATGTCCTCAGGGTTAACTGAGGAGTGCAAATGGGTGTGAAGCTTTCTTGGAACTGCTGAGCCAGTTGTCTGCAAGGAGAACAAATCCTTCCATTCCCCATCATCCAGTCAGAGCTGAAGAAGCTTCTTGGACGAGAAGTGAAATGTCTTCAAAGAAAAACAAGAAAGTCCAGTTCATCTTTTCCTTGACATTTTTCTTTCTTTGGATGAGGAAGGCTTCTATTTATACAACCAGAGGCATTGATAGATCCATGAAAAAGCACCTTTGGGACAACTATGACCTTGGTGACTGAGAATGTTCATAGACAAGGAAAAGAGACTGTTTCAGCCGTTTATCTTCCAAACCTGATTTTTCATTCAATAGGGAGCTCTATAGCAGATTGCATTTTTTTTTTTTTGGTAGATGAAGAAGAATATTTAACTTTGACGTGGTATGCTAGTCATCAAACTCCCAAAATATTAGGTGGTGAATCTCAAAAGCTAAGTAATATCAAGCCTTGTTGTTGCATAGATAGGAAATCAGCAAAATGCACCAGTATTCCTCTGAAATCTGGGAATTCAATAATTATTATTGGTATCACTGGATAAACCAAACTTCTAAAGTCTTCATTTGATTTTACAATTTTGCCAAAATCTTTCCTCTGATTTTGTTAAATACTTTTTCTCATTTCTTTCTCTTATTCTCATGTTTCTTTATATATTTCTTACTAGTTTTTGAGTTTACTTTATTCTAGTGGTTGGCCAGATATTTTCCTTGTTCTGTAGGTTTTTTGTTTTTTGTTTTTGTTTTTTACTTTCCCCTGTTCATGAACTTTGAAGGCCTAGAAAAGGATTTCCCTTGTGGTGTTTTTTAAAAGAGTTCTTGTAGAACTAATGAAAGCTTGCAAGAGGTGGCTGATACTGAGATGTAGACTTTCCCAAACAACTTTCCCCACCTTTTAAACTACAATCAGTTCAAGTAGAAGATGTTCAATACCAGCTACAGAGAATTGGTTAAAAGTTTTTTCCTTTTTACCATCACATTGAGTGTGAATGGCAAAATAATATTTAAAATCATTTTGCATCATTCGCATCATTTAACTATCGCAAAGTTTTATAGGAATACTATTTGCATCATTTAACAAAATTTAATATCCAAGAGCAGAAGCGGAGAGTATGGGCACTCCAAATTCTACTTGAATTTTAATATGTAGGGTATGGACTTCTAAAAAAGAAAAAATAGCTACAGGATACAAGAGACCACATCTAATAACCACCCCTCCACCATTGCTTGAAGTGCAACACACAGGGAGAATATAAAGCTTCAGTTCTAAGAAGAATTGTAAAGGATAAAGAGAAATCAACTGTGTTAACAAAAATACAATTAGGCTTAGTGTACTTATGCAGAGGCAAATCCAACTGAGATAATTGAAACTTACTTCTGAATAAATGTGATTAGACCTGGAAATGTTAAAAACTTCAAAAGGAAATACCTTGACATTTATTTAGACTTATTAATTTGAAAAGCAAACTGTGGGAAAATAGCATAGAAATGTTCAGGTTTCCAGCTATAATTTCAATTACTTATGTGTGGGGTTTTTTTTTTAAACCATAAGGTAATTCATATATAATTTTGTAAAAAAATTCAATCCCACTATTATATTTGGGCGGTGCCATATGTTTATGCTGAAAAAAAATCATTAAATATGTCTATGGACATAAGCTATATATATATTTAAAAAAATAGTAATCTTAAGAAAAAATGACTGAGTTTACTTGATCTATGCAAAATCTATAAACTTGGAGCTATCAAGATTTATCTAGATGGGCCATTAAATTAGATGTTATATTTGATAAAGCATGGAGTTACCATATTCATGAACCAAACTGCCTTAATTATTACTGGGAGTGAGAATACTATAGATTTTTGAGCTGAATGTGAATGATTTTGGGAGACCTAATAAAAGGCTGTATGGTATGGGAATCTTCAAAAACTGGACTCTTTTGCAGGCCACAAGCCTATTTTCAAAAAGAGTCAGGGTGCTTTAGATTTTATTCCACATGATTGTACCTTTGCTGCTACTTCAAAGAGTTGGAAGAAAGTATTCTGATTGTGGTTCTACATACCTCAAAACATCATTGGAGTAAATCTTGAAGTATTGCATATTCTTAAAAAATAGTTTTTTCAATGTTCGCTAAAGTAAACACTAAGGGGAGGGTAAGAAGGGAATCATTTTGTGGCTGACAATCCTACATTCTACTCAATAGATTGTTTTTCTCTCTAATCACATGGTAGAAATATTGCTGTAGCAGTAATAATCCTGGTTTTCCTTTCCAGAAGTAGTGCAAATAAAAAATGAAAGAATATATTAAATGGATTTATTGACTTCTGTTAAATATGGGAATTTATAGCTTGGCAATTTTTAAAAATTCTAAATGTTCACATCTATTATCAATCATTAATCTGCTGGAAAGTTTTTGTTGGTAATTTCCAATTTAGTTTGCACATTCCCAATCATTCTCTATATCCAGATCAAAAACAAGTACATACTACTCAGTTCAACAAGCAATTAAAATATATATAGCTTGATGTTTATTTATTAAATGTCAGCAACATTAACCACAAATAACAGGCAAAACTGGAACCAAAAGGAAAGGAAAATCAAGGACAGAGAAAAATGTGAACAACAGGCAATAGATAAAGGACCAGTACTTAATGTCAACAATCTATATTATCTTGCTATACATAGCTATATACCACAAGGTGCAGTGTTTTCCAGAGCTGCTGGAAACAATATCATGGACAGTAAGCATAGATCTTTGGTCATTCCTCTCAAAACTTTTTTATATATAACTGCAGCAGAATGGAAAGTAGGGCATGATAATTGAGTGCGAAACACACACACACATACACACACACACACCTTAAATCCTGTAATTAACCCTTTGGAATCATGGAAGTGTTTTATCTATTTTTGTTGAACAGTCATGCAGATTGTCAATCAACAATAGAAAGCCAGAAGCACTTTTTACTTTTTCAATTTTTAAAATTTCCCTTGTCGAAAGTCCCACTGCTGCCATCTTTCTAAGTTGAGGACTAGAATCCTTTCTGCATGTAATTCTCTTTTAGGAAATTTGAGTTTCAAAAATAATCTGCTTGTCCAAAAATAAAAGGAAAAAATCTCTTCTTAATAAAATCCCTGGCTTGCATGCATTTATGTAAGTGACATTTTACAGGCTGTGTAGAAACTGGGTTGTAGGTGAATAAAAATTGCATGAAGAACAACATAGTTTAGAAGAGCAATTATAGAAACACAGGATTGTATGGGACCTTGGAAGTCTTCTATTCCAGCCTGTCCTCATGCCATACTGAGCCATACTGAGCCTCCTCCTCATGCCACATTGGACAAATGGTTGTCCACTCTTTTCTCCAGCAATAGAACACCCAAAACTCCAGGAGCCAAGCTATTCCACCACTTAATAGTTCTCACTGTCAAGAAATTCCTCTTTATTTCCTGGCTGCATCTCCCTGTAGCAAACTTCCACCCATTGCTTCTTGTCTTACCCTCAGATGCTATGGAGAATAAATCAACACTCTCTTCCCTGTGGCAAGACTTCCAGTATTGAAAGACTTCTACTTCCCCTCAATCTTCTCTTAGTTAAGCTAGTACCCTTAGCTGTTCTTCATAAGATTTGTCCTTCAACACCTTATCATTTTTGATGCACTTCTCTGCACTTTTTCTAGGGCCTCAGAATAATTTTTGCATTGTGGTGACCAGAACTGGATGCAATATTTCAAATTTGGTCTCATTGGTGCGAAAAGAACGGTACTGTCACTTCCCGTGATCTTGATACTATCCTCTGTTGATGCAGCTCAGAACAATATTGGCTAGTTTGGCAGCTGCAACTCATTGCTGACTCACAGTTAATTGGTGGTCCACTAGGATACCTAAATCCCTGTTATAGCACTATGTTGAGTATATTATGTACCTGTCAGCTGTTTTTTCATGTCTAAGTGCAGGACCTTATTTTTCCTGCCACTGAATTGCATTTTGTTGGATAGGGCACAATGCTCAAATCTGTCAAGATCCTATTAAATCTTGAGACTACCTTCCAACATGTTAGCAATTCCTCCCAGCTTAGTATCATCTGCAGATTTGATGAATACCTCATCAATCTTCTCATCTAGGTAATTTATGATGTTGATGTGCACTGGGTCCAAGCCGAACTTTGGGGCAAACCACTACATGCTTCTCTTGATGTAGATTTAATTCCATTAAGGATCATATGCTGAGTACAGTTGGTAAGCCAACCGCAAACCTATCTAATAGTGGTACCATCTATCCCACATTGTTCTAATTTATCACGAAGTAGATTTTGGTCTACTTTATTAAATGCCTTACTGCAATCTAAGTGTACTATATCCACAACAGTTCCTTGGTCTGCTAATCTAGTCATTTTATCAAAGAAGGCAATAAGATTTGTTTGGCCTGACCTGTCCTTAACAAATCCATTCTGGCTTCTAGTAATCACCTAGTCCATTTCAAGATGTTTATAAACTTGCTGATTAATTACCGTTTCCAGAATTAATTCTATGTTTAAAATCAATTCATCATTTTTTTAATCATTGACTATAAAGAACAAAACTACAGATCTTTTAAATTTATTAAGTCAAGCTACATGACAACAAAGCAGGAAATGCATATTTACACCCCCTATCCAATCAAATATAAAAATTGAATTAGGAATTAGCTCAAATTAGATTTTTTTTTACAATTTTTTATTTTGTTCAAAAAGATACATACCAATTCCAAAGAAATTGACAAATAACAACAAAAATGGACAGAACATTAAAAATGTGTATGAAAAACACATACAAATATTATTGCTTTGGTTGATTATTGATAAATATATTGCAAAAATGTTAGTTTCTCCCCCTTGAGATGCATACCCACAATCTATAAATTTCTACATGTATTTACAATTAACTTAGTTTACAATATATCTACTATACATAAAAACAAAATAGTTAACAGGCAAATCAACAGCAAAATTAAACTTCAAATCCCCCTGTTAACAATCTGCTATTGTATTTAACTCGTAGAAAGTCTACAATGGTTTCTTACCTGCCAAACATCATCATAATCATCATATCTGATCCATCTGGGATGAAATATCTTCATTTGGTTGTTAATAATAAAAATTTCCCTTAAGATTTTTAGTGAAAGCTTTCACAACAATATTTCATCCTCCAATATCTTAAACCCCTGCTTTAAATATCTCCACTCTTGCCAGTTGTTGTCTGGTTAAGTGTAATAAATCCATTTTCCAAAACTGATCCATCTTCCCAGAAAAGTCCAGTCCAAATTGTTTACAATTCAGGTATGTTAAATCCATCACCTTAAGAGAGTCCAGTTCATCACTCATCAATTCTGCCAATGCTAAGTCTGTAAAATCTAGATCTACTTCAAATCCACCATGGACTTAGATTCCAATCCATCCAATTGTAGATCTGGTTTGGCTGAGATTGTTTGTATCTGGGTATTATCTTTGGGTTGATCTGAAACCCAGGTAATTTTATCAAGCTTCCTAGCAAAGTTTTCAATTTGAATTTGTAAATTAAAATCACTTTTTTCTGCAAAGATATCCCACAAGGCTTTAGCTTTAACTTGGTGCATTATTTGCATTTTTAATATAAAGCAAACTCTCTTGTATCTAAACTTACACAACCAACGAAAACAATTTCTTTTAAAATTAAAAAGGAAAAATGTACTGCAACAAAATGGCCACATAAAAAATTAAAATGATATATCTCATGATGAAACTGTGATGCAAAAAAGGAACAAAAATCAAAAATTTAAAAAGATTTTAAAATTTAAATTTAAAAAGAAAAAATCCAGACCAAAGCTTTTTAAGAGTAAAATCTAATATAGATATGAATCCAGTCTGGTCAGTTTCACTACTCAGAAACTTGCCCTTAGCTTCCATATGGAAAATAAAAGTAGTTCAGAGCAAAAACGAAACAAACAATAAAGCAATGGAAAAAAAATAACATAAAAATCCAGCAGGGGGTTAACATACATCATCTTTCAATCAGTTAGTTAACTTTTAAAAATAAGAAACAAAAGAAAAAATCTTTGAAATGTGCAGTTAAAACCCAAGGTGTGCTTAAAAAAACGAATAGCTGAGAGGAAAGATGGAGTCTAGGACTCTGCAATTGCCCCTACCAGGGATTGCAGTCTTCAGGATTCTTCTTCCCAGGAGTATCCAAGGTCCACCGAAGTGTCCACCTCTTCCATCAGGGTGTCCACCCATCTTAGGCCATTCCTAGCTCTCCCATTTGATCTAGGAACCTTTTGCTTTGGCAGCAAAATCAGCTGTTCTTCAGTAGGAGAAATAAATCCCTCCACCACTCAGCATACCATCTTGGAGGGAAGTGATGAAATGAGGTATTCCATTGTCATTTCTTCATGATTTTCAGGTAAGCCTACTGAATACCTATGTTAAAACCCCAAAAACATAATTTGAAAGATTGCTGTATGTCTTGAAGGTATGGTTTGTTTCTATAGATTGTCTGCGATTATAAAGCATTGGCATATGGTTGTATATCATTAAGGAGTTGTTCAAAGTCTCTGGGCTCAGAAAATATTTGGAATCCATCTTTCTTAATGAATTGAGAAAAATATAACTCTGGTCTTTTCTTCCATCTCTCCTTTCCCTTCTTGCCTATCACATGGAAAGAATATGTGTTGTTCTTATCATATAGGCTAGTCTATTTTATGGCTTTGGTGTAAATTCATTTCATAATCATCATCATCATCATCATCATCATCATCATCATCATCATCATCATTTTATTTCTATACTGCCCTTCTCCCGAAGGACTCAGGACAGTGTACAGCCTATTAAAAACACAAAACAACATCAGTTAAAATAGTTTAAAATTATTAAATAAATTCGGCTAAATTTTAAAACCCCAGAAATTTAAAACCCAATTTAAAATTGTTATGTTGATAGCCCAGCCTGGTGGAACAACAGGGTCTTGAGTGCGCAACGAAATACCCGGAGGTCGGAGATCTTACGTATTTTTGGGGGCAGTTCATTCCACAGGGCTGGGGCACCCACAGAGAAGGCCCTCCCCCTGGGTGTCGCCAGCCGACATAACTTGGCCGATGGCACCCTGAGGAGGCCCTCTCTGTGGGAGCGAACTGGCCAATGGGTAGTAATGAAATAATGAAATAAAGTAAAATAAATAAAAATAAAAAAAGCTTGGAGACAAGTAAAAGAATGAATCAGTTGGTCTAATTCAGTTTCATTCCATTTTTCTTATGTTTATCCTTAAATTATATTTCTGCATAAAGCTGTGAAAATGTGAAATTACCATAAGGATGTAAATTAAAGAAATGGAATGAAACTTTTATGAAGGCTTTATGCTGTGTGAAATGTGAACAAACTAATTATTGGTGAGAATGAAAATTTATTGTGTATTAGTTGCTTTAAAGGCAGCATGTGATAAAGTGAATGGGCTTGAATTATGGATATTTTTATGTGAATGCAGAGTTGAATATTAGATTCTGAATGTAATAAGAGTATACAATCACAGTTATATAGTTTTCAAAATAGTGGTAAAAGTATTAGGCTAAAAACTAAGAAACCTTTAATGCTAGTTTCTCCTTAGGCAAGAAGCCAGTCACTATCTATCAGCCCTTGGAAGCAGATAATGGCAAACCACATTTGAAAAACCTTGCCAAGAAAACTGCAGGAAGTTGTCCAGGAGTCAAAAACTAACTCAAAGCTGCACTCATGCACACATTCATGAAATAAAACATGAATTACAATATTCAGTACTGAATAGTATTATTTAAAATAAAACAAGGGATTGTCACTTTGATTGTTTACTACACTGATGGATAACTGTTTAAGGAATGCTTGTGTTGATAATGTGTGTTGAATATACTTTTATATTTATCATATCAAAATATAGATCGATTATGACTCCATGACGAACATCTGAACATTATTGTACCAAATTCCAAGTTATTGTACATGTCAGGCAAAACTTTGTATCTCTTTGGAAGTTACACATAAATGGCAAATAAAAGAATAAGTATATCTTGATAAAATATTGTAAATTAAATACAAAATAAAAATAGGGTAAATGAATGAGGAAATGTTAAGATGTAACAGTATTTGTAGAAATGTTGGCAGTGGGCAGAATGTTGCAAAGAATGAATGCTCAAAAAGAAGTGGATATAGAACAGTGAGTTCAGAAATAAGAAACAAAAGGTAATCCATATGTATTGGTGTAAGGATAAAGTAGAAGCAAGGATAGTTTCCAAGGACAGAAGGCTATGGGGAAGTGTTGGCGTAAAGTAGATGTAGTTGGAGTTTTCTTTTCGCTAATATCTTTAATTTTGTTTGCTTACTGTACTCTGCATCAGGGGTCTCTAACCTTGGCAACTTTAAGACTTGTGGATTTCAATTCCCAGAATTCCTCAGCAAAACTGGCTGAGGAATTCTGAGAGTTGAAGTCTACAAGTCTTAAAACTCTCAAGGTTGGAGACTCCTGCTCTGCATAACATTGCAGAGTATTCATTGGTTATGGATGTAAGTTTGTAAGCTACTTTTTGCCCTTCATTGTAAAAAAAAAAAACACCAACAGTATGGAAATTAAATTCTTTTTCTCTACTGTTTTGTATTTTTCATTAATATAAATATTTTGAAAGTATTTTTGATTGGGGAACATTGGAAAAGTCAAAATTTCAAGCTGTATTTAGAAGGTAAGTTTTAGATGCAATCATTTTCAATTTCACTTCTATGCATATGCTCACATAACTTGACTCAGAGCTATTTCTTTAATTATTACCATAGATTGATTAGATCCAGTGCCTTTGCACTGTACTCTCAGATTTAAGGTGGCATATGGGAAATTGTCTTAAATGGTATATTGCCCCAATATGGAAAGTATGATTACAAACTTTAAACATTTTTAGTTTGATGTTCCTTTGTTCTATCCTTTTAAAACTAACTTGATATTCGTATTCAACTTGACAACACATGGCAAAAAATTGAATTGTTTATGTATAATGTAAAGACATGCTTCTTTTGATTGTCTAGACACTCACTTTGTTCAGTTATTGAAATGACCTTGCAGGTTAAAGTTTTGAGAGGAAAAAACAAGAGTCAAACTCTTTTTGATAAGTCAGTTGAGAGTCTTCATTTTTAATGATACAGTTTTTCAACCGTAGCTTGGTTTTAAATGTGGGTACTTTGTTCAAAGGGACGCGGTGGCTCAGTGGCTAAGACACTGAGCTTGTCAATCAAAAGGTCGGCAGTTCAGCGGTTTGAATTCCTAGTGCCGCATAATGGGGTGAGCTCCTGTTACTTGTCTCAGCTTTTGCCAACCTAGCAGTTCAAAAGCATATAGAAAATGCAAATAGAAAAAATAGGGACCACCTTTGATGGGAAGGTAACAGCATTCTGTGCGCCTTTGGCATTGAGTCATGCCAGCCACATGACCATGGAGATGTCTTCGGACTGTGCTGGCTCTTCGGCTTTGAAACAGAGATGAATGCCATCTCCTAGAGTCAGGAACAACTAGCACATATGTGTGAGGGGAACCTTTACCTTACTTTGTTCAATGCAAGCAAAATGAATAAGCTTTACACATTTACATTTTGCAATCATGTATTCATTATGTGAAATTTCTATTATATGAATAAACACCTTTTCAATCTTGAAGCTATATATATATATATTGTATGATTGTATGAAGCTGTATATTGTATTATTATAATACAAAAAGAGTGTATGGAACAAGACAGAGACTGTTCTAACTGTGATTCATTTGAGAGTCATTTAACCTCTCAACAAAGAGACAAGAATGATTACTCTTCTGATATTAAAAAGTATGCAAAGTTAAATAGTACATATTAGTTAATTGATTTTAAACAAAGATGACTTTGAGACATTTATGAGAAGGCAGCTAACAAAAGAAAGTGCATCAACAACCCAAGTTAATTTGGCATGTAAATTTAAGAGGGTTTTTGTTTCTTGTTCAGTTGAATTGGACAATTCCTGTCCAATTCTCAAAGAGTGCTTGGACACATCCTTGCAGTTTTCTTGGGAAGATTATTTTAGAAGTAGTTTGCCATTGTGTCATTTCTAGGACTGAGAGAAAGTAACCAACCCAAGGTCATCCTGCTGACTTCGTGTTTCAGGCAGAACTAGAATTCACAGTCTCCGATATGTAGCCTGATATCTTAACTGCTACACCAAACTGGCCCTTGAACGAAGTATATTAAACGTATATTGAATTGTGGCCAAGGCAATCAACAATAATTAAAACACAATGAGACAGGCTCTTCTGGCTGCTGTAATTAGTGGGAATACTTTTTTAAATGAAGAAAAGTTACAGAAAGAAAAGAAAATAGATCTTAATGACAGAATCTGCATTTGCAATTGTCATCTTCACTTGGTCTCTTAATTTTCATTGATCATATGTTCAGCTGAAGCAGAATTTCTTCCTGATCAATATTGTAAAAACAGAGGATGTTCAATTCTGCCAAAAGCAGTGAAGGCATGAAGGTTGCAAAGGCAAATTTCAGTGGATATATATTGGTAGAGTATACATTCAATGGAAATCTACACCTATTGAAATTTATCTTTGCAACATAATCAACAGTTCTAGCCAGGCCCATTGGCAAATGGGAACTTGAAAAAGGCAGAATTATCAAATTTACTCACAAGTGCCAGAATTTGTAAGTACACAATCAGTTTGTGATAGTTATACATACAGTATATGTTTTATAAAAATCTGCTTTATAATAATTAATGCTGAGGAATATCTCGCAAATGGTAAACTATCTGTCTTCCCGGAAAGTGACACGAGGCTGGATCCACAGGATTATAAATGCTTCGCTGGGTGAGGGTGACTTTCCCGCCACCTTGAAAGAGGCGGTGGTGAGGCCTCTCCTCAAGAAGCCTTCCCTAGACCCGGCAATGTTGGTAAATTATCGTCCGGTCTCCAACCTTTGCTTTGTAGCGAAGGTTGTTGAGAGTGTGGTCGCGCAACAGCTCCCCCAGCACCTGGATGAAACGACGTATCTAGATCCATTCCAGTTGGGCTTCAGGCCCGGGTACAGCACGGAAACGGCATTGGTCGTGTTGGTAGATGATCTCTGGAGGGCTCGGGACAGGGGATGCTCCTCTGTCCTGGTCCTGTTAGATCTCTCAGCGGCTTTTGATACCATCGACCATGGTATCATGCTGCACCGGCTAGAAGAGTTAGGGGTGGGAGGCACTGTGTTGCAGTGGTTCTCCTCCTTTCTCTCTGACCGGTCGCAGTCTGTGTTGACAGGGGAGCAGAGGTCAACCCCGAGGCCCCTCATATGCGGGGTGCCACAAGGGTAGGTCCTCTCGCCCCTCCTGTTCAACATTTATGTGAAGCCGCTGGGCGAGATCATCCGTGGTTTTGGGGTGAAGTACCACCAGTATGCTGACAAACTCAGCTGTACATCTCCACCCCAGACTACCCCAATGATGCCCTTGAAGTGATGTCCTGGTGCCTGGAGGCCATGTGGATCTGAATGGGGAGGAATAGGCTCATGCTCAACCCATCCAAGACCAAGTGGCTGTGGTTTCCGACGTCCCGACATAGTCAGTTGGTGCCATCACTGACTATTGGGGGTGAATCATTGGCCCCCACGGAGAGGGTGCGCAACTTGGGCATCCTCCTGGATTCACGGCTGTCTTTAGAAGAGCACTTGATGGCCGTGACCGGGAGGATTTTTCATCAGATTCGCCTGATTCGCCAGTTGCGTCTCTTTCTGGATCGGGACTCGTTATGCACGGTCACTCATGCCTTTGTCACCTCCCGCCTGGACTATTGTAACGCTCTCTACATGGGGCTCCCCTTGAGGAGCACCCGGAGGCTCCAACTGGTGCAGAATGAGGCCGCATGGGTGGTAATGGGAGCGACATTGCATTCCCATGTAACACCCCTCCTGCGCGAGCTGCACTGGCTCCCAGTGGTCTTCCGGGTGCGCTTCAAGGTTTTGGTTACCACCTTTAAAGCGCTCCATGGCTTAGGACCTGGGTACTTGCGGGACCGCCTACTACCACCAATAGCCTCCCACCGGCCGGTACGCTCCCATAGAGAGGGGCTCCTCCGGGTGCCGTCGGCCAAACAATGCTGACTGGCGGTCCCCAGGGGGAGAGCTTTCTCTGTGGGGGCACCTACTATCTGGAATGAGCTATCCCCGGAGATACGGAGGATCCCGGATCTGCGCACCTTCCGCCGTGCTTTAAAGACCTTATTATTTCACCAGGTGGGCCTGGCCTAATTTTCTCCCTCTTTATAAAAGATTTTTAATTTTTAAATATCTTTTAGTATTTTATACATTCAATTTTAAAATTTGGTTTTAAATAGTTTGGGGTTTTAATTTGTCGGGGCCAAAATTATTTAATTTGATTTTAATTCTACTTTTAAATTTTGTATGTATGGGTTTTATTGTTTGGCTGTGCACCGCCCTGAGTCCTTCGGGAGTAGGGCAGTATAGAAATCAAATAAAATAAATCTGTCTGAGTATGTAACAACTTGTTTTGAATAATTTAATTCAACTGAAAAACCAAATTCTCTAAGCCAAAGTATTCAGATGAATATTTCCAATGTTTCTTTCTACTAGGCTGCCATACATACAGTATATAGTCTCTATCAACTTTCTGTAGGTATATTTTCCATTCTGTCTATAAAGAAAAACTTTCAGACCATTTTTTCCAAGTCAGAAAAGAGTTGATACAGAACATTAACAAGTTTTTTTTAGATATAATGCACTTTCAGAGAATATAACTGAAACATAAGTTTAAATATGAAAATTAAAAAGTCTTGTATTTCATTATTTAGAAAAGCTGAAAAGTTAGCTTGTGGCGTATTAACTGAATCAAATTCTGTGCATAAGGAAGTGCTTAGAAATCAGATATTTCTGAACTCCATCAGGTCTTCATATTGTGTGTATGTGGTATGTATACGTATGTACACACACACACACACACACACACACACACAAATTCTATTGTATCTCATCAAGAAAATATTGATGCAGATTTACCCAATTCTGTATATTGTAAACCAGGATATATCTGTATCTGAATTCTGTATTTTTCCAATGTTTTTAAAATTTGTGATTCAGTCAATAACTCAATCAAACACTTATAGCAATTAATGAAGTACCGTATTTTTCAGAGTATAAGATGCACCTACCTTTTTTGGTGAGGAAAAGAAGAAAAAGAAATCTCCCTCTGCCTCTGAGCAATTTTGCCACCTTGCAGCAAATAGCAAACAGCCTGCTTTTCTTTCAGTTTCATTTTCAGCATAGCTTGATTAGCACAAGGAAAAACAAAATCTGCTCCAGTAATTTACCTCTTTGCAGCAAGCAGCAGAGCCCTGCCCAAAACAGCTGAGAGCAAATAAGCTGAGAGCCGGGAGGCCAATCCAATCAACTTGTGCTAATTAGGCTGTGCTGAAGCTGAAAGGAGCTGTTTTTTCTTGCTCTTTGCTTGCAAGGAGGTAACTGCTGCGAGGCAGAGGCCAAAGGGTGGGGGCCAGTGGATGGGCAGGGCTACATTCGCTGTATAAGACCTAAATTTTCACCCCCTTTTAGGGGGGGAAAAGGTGCGTCTTATACTCCAAAAAATATGGTAAATGCATGAAAAAAGGCAGACAGGAAAAAATATTTGCAGAAGTGGATGGAAAATATTGCAACATGCCTGTAAGAAGGTATGTGTGAGGAGTTTTGCCTGACAAATTTTTCATATTTTCATTAAGGTTTATTTTTTAAAAATTATTAATACATTTGTAACTGAAAAAGGAATTTAAAGCTAAAAAATGAGAAAATGACTCTAAGAAAGATCACCCTGCATTGAAATCTGCTGAAGTAAACTATTGCAATCTACGGAGTATTCTCCCATATGCATATAGTCACTAGATCTGATTTAGTTTGAAGTTGTTTTTCTGTGGGCTGATGTTCTCCCCCCCACACACACACACATTTCTCAGAAAGCTTCCTTGGTGATATGGAAAATATGTACAAACAAAATGATCAGCATAGTGAAATACAATTAATATGAGAAAAAAAAAACCAGCAATATTTGCTTTGCTACAGTACATCATGCACTGAAGTTACCATGTGCTTCCTAGTATTTCATGCTTGCATGTGTTCCAAAATAGAACTTCATGCTTTCTGCTGCAGTGATTTACAGTTAGATGAAGAAGCGGTGCACTGGAGCTGAAGTAGCATGCAGTGAAGAAAACCCAGGATTTTATGAGCAACCTGAAATTCTCCCTCAGTGTATACACAAGCCCTGAAAAGTTTATGCATTTGTTATACTGTGAAGATCAGTAACATACTTTCTGGCCTCTGAAACAATACTGCCATCCTCCCATTAATTCTGTCTGTCAGCAGAAGATGACTGCCCAATGAATAATGCAGCAATATTTAAACATTTTCATCTAATATTCCACTGCGCTCATACTGTAAGTACAGTCAATTGGAAAATTTATATAGGCAAACCCATAATGAAATTAATGAGAGCAGTTTGTGTAGTGGTCAGATTACATCAGATTAGAAACTGGACTCCCTGATTTCTAGTCTTGCCTGAGGCACAAAGCCAGCTGGGTGACCTTGGGGTAGTCACTCTCTCTCAAACACGGGATGAAGCAACGCCAAACCACTTCTGAAAAACCTTGCCAAGAAAACTGCAGGGCAACTGCAGGAGAATCCGACATGATTCAATGGAAGAAAAGAATGAAATTAATAGCAACTTGTGAAAATATTATTGATATTGTTGATACGGCTTTTAGGGAAGAACTATGTTTTAGATTGTGCCCATAAAACCCATTTTTTTTAACCCTAATTGCAAGCCAGTGTGATATAGTGGTTAAGGTGCTAGGTTAGAAACCAGGAGACTGTGAATTCTAATCCTGTTTCAAGCATAAAAGTCAATGACTTTGGGTCTCTCTCTCCCTCCCTCCCTCCCTCCCTCCCTCTCTCTCCCACTCCCTCCCCCTCCCCCTCTCTCTCCCTCTCCCCTGTCTCTCCCTCTCTCTCTCCCTCTCCCTCTCCTTCTCCTTCTCCTTCTCCCTCTCCCTCTTCCTCTCCCTCTCCCTCTCCTTCTCCTTCTCCTTCTCTTTCTCCTTCTCCCCAGGCTACCTTACAGAGCTGTTATGAGAAAAATAAGAGGAGAAAGAAGTATTATAAATTTGTGCCATCTTGAGTTACTTATAAAGTAATAAAAGGAAATAAAAATGTAATAAATAAAAATAAATAAAATACATAAATAAAAAATAAAAATAAGTAATTGCTCCCTGTGTCCTGTAACCAAATGCTTTCTTTGGGCCTCTGGAAATTTGATTCAGTAAAAACTAGTGGAGATAATGCAAATAGAGAAGAACCAAGCTTATAAAATGGGTTTTCTGCAAACTTTCTCTATCACTTTTCTGCAGCTTCTTTAACCATCTTTCAGAACTTTTTGACAGGCAATATATCACTTTAATAATATTTAAACTGACTTTTCCTTCACATTAAATAAGGGAGATAAATCGTGCAGAGTAATAATCCTTTGGTGGAAGCCATAAACTGATTAATTTCTATAATAGCCATCATAATAATGTAATAATGGTAATGAGGATCCACAAAATGGATTAAAATTACACAATTATCTCTATAAATAAATAACATCAAAGCAAGACCGTATTTGACCAATAATATGTTTGACTACCTGCACACCATTTAGTCAGCTTTCTAGTTATGATGTGTTTGTGGCATTTTTCTACACTTTGAAAAATGAATTCTCAAGAAAGAAAGATCACTGACATTAACAAGAACATAGTTCAACCTATTATGATTATTGGTTTTCTGGGCAAAGATTCAATTGCTCCATACCAAATAAGGTATGTTCTATTCAATAGTCTAATTTTTTATTATTACTTTTGAGCCAATTTGATTAGTTAAGGCTTAATATAATGTTCTCTTCCTTACTCTATATCTTCCAAATTAACGAATTGAAAATGGCTATTGAAGGAAACTTTCTCTAGCATAAACCAAGCTAATATTAGCTTTCTGTTATTCTACAGGGAGATTCATCTATGAACTCAAGAAATTATGAATATTACTACCAATGTGCATGTGTGAAGTTCCCCATTTCAAGACAGTTTGCCAATAAAAAATTACATACATATTTTTTTCTGTATGAATAGAAGTATGGCACGGAATTATGAATTTGCAGGCTGCATAGTCAGTGTGTATCACTTCAAATGATGGTATGTTATAGTCTAATCTGGATCACCTTCACCAGCAGATTTTATGACTTCAACATTAACCCTGTATATATATTTTTTCATTTTTTCTTCAACATTTTGGTGAGCGATAAAGGTATCGAGGTATTGAGCAAGCTTGCCCTTTGTATTCTATGTTTAGGTGGTTTTATTAAGGTATTGCCTGATTGTAAATTTTGTACAATGTCTTTCAGACCAACATAGTTTATTTCTATTTTATTATATACTCCACTAATCACAATTTCTCACTATGTTTTATCATATTTTTATGGAAACTGTAAATTATTCATAGTTTATTTTACAGTACAATAATTATTTATTGGCTACTTGTTCTTGATTCAACAGTCTCCATAATAATGCAAGAACTGTACAGGTTCAGCTATCAAGTTATTTTTGAAGTACCATTTTAAGAAATATATCTTTGGGCATACTATCTCTGATTTTAAAGGTTCTCAGAATTAAACTTCTGATACTATTTATAATCCCAAGGAAAAATCCTTACTATTGTAACACTGCAGAAGCACAAAATGATCCCCTTTTTTCCCCCCAAAGAAAAACATTTTCTAACCACAATAAAAGTGATGTGGTGACTCAGTGGCTAAATCACTGAGCTTGTCGATCAAAAAATCAGCGGTTCAGCAGTTCGAATTCTTAGTGCCATGTAACAGGGTGAGCTCCCATTACTTGTCCCAGCTTCTGCCAACCTAGCAGTTTGAAAGCACGTAAAAAATGAAAGTAGAAAAATAGGGACCCCCTTTGGTGGGAAGGTAACAGCGTTTCATGCACCTTTGGTGTTTAGTTATCCCAGCCCCATGACCACGGAGATGTCTTCGGACAGGCTCTTTGGGTTTGAAACGGAGATGAGCACCGCCCCCTAGAATCAGGAACAACTAACACATATGTGTGAGGGGAACCTTTATCTTTAACCACAATAAACCACATCAAAATGATGCTTGTATAATTTCTGTGAAGTTGATGTGAAATTATATGAGCTTTCATAAATTAATGTTTAAATATGCATTCTGCACGAGTCCTTTCTATGCATAGCAATGTTCTAGTGAC
This sequence comes from Pantherophis guttatus, assembly GCF_059756535.1. Lineage (NCBI taxonomy): Eukaryota > Metazoa > Chordata > Lepidosauria > Squamata > Colubridae > Pantherophis > Pantherophis guttatus. The sequence continues at coordinate 52,574,870 of NC_142064.1, forward strand.
ATTTCTATTAGAGTTATCCCATCCTGTTTCTATCTGTGTAGAACTGTCCTTACTATGTATTGGAAGGAGAGTCCTTGGAGCATGTTCACTGACTTTACCTGCAGGTAAGATCATAGCACTTGTATCAAGAAGCTGCTAAAAAGCATGCATAATTATCTCTTTGTTATACTCACAATAAATCAAATTGCTAACTCTCTGAAAATGTCCTGTTACTTGAGACCACCAATCTAATAAATCTCAAGAGCAGGCTCAAGAGCAGAATCTCTAAGACTTATTAAAAATCTGAGCAAAACCAAACCAGCATTTTCCAGTTTAAAATCCATTGATGACTTCAGTGAAAAAGTTATGCCTACTGTCATAATTAATACTGCCAGTTATTCTAACTAATAACATTCTTTGATACAATAGATTTCATTTTTATTCATACAAATGTGAAAAAAATATGTAATTCTATTAAAAGGAAAGAAATTTAATTGGCATGAAAATATTGTGCAAACAGGATCCTAATACAAAATGACATTGGAACTATCAAAGCCAATGGGCTCAGCTTTTTTTTAATGCAAAATTAATCTGAATACAGGCTCATTTCTCTAGCTTAATGACTGAAGAAATAAGCACAGTAACAAATTTAATAACTGATTGCTGTCTCCCTTCCAAAGCAAAAATGTTGGAAATAGACACCATCATTTGTGCAAGGAGCAACTGAAATTGAAAAGGAAATCAAAATAATTCAGTTACCCATTCCTGGATCCCCTAGATATTCTCTTCAAACACACGTGGATGAAATGGTTTTTATGCTCTGCACAGTTTCATATTGGGAATTTGCGAAAATGGATGATGGCTTCTCATTCCTAAGTATAGCAATAATAATGAAAGCAATACAGTAAGTGAAGGCAAAGGAATCAGATAGTCTAGATTGCACAATGGCAAGTAGAACTGTCTGAATATTTATAACTGGTATTGTCAATTGTACTTTTTCCTGTATCTCTCCCTATTTCTGGTTGTTGTCCAATAAATCACCAGAGGAGAAACATAGTCAAGATTGAGACTGAGTTATGGACTCATCCAATTAACCATTCTGGAAGGCATGATTGCTTAAGGGATTGAACAACATCTCAGTTTAATTTTTTTTTATCCTATAAAGTATTGTACCCTAGTAATTGCTTATTAAATTTTCAACCCCCCCATGACAATAACAAGTTTAAATTAATTGCTCAATGTTTTTAAAATAGAATCTGCTGAATACACAGCTAAAGAAATTGCTAAAGGATCACTTATAGTTAAACTTGATTGAATGGCTAAACCATATAGCCCTTTATTACCTCTGTAAAGTGGAAGAGCTTTCCTGCATTTTACAGCAGCCAATCTGATTAAATAATCCTAAAGGGAGGAAACAATTTTTTTGGTATGTGGAATGATCTGCCATTAAGTTTTAGAGAAAATAGGTAAAAAACAACCTTGATTAATGACCCAGGTGTTAGGAAAAAGAAAGTTTTGCTGAGTCATCACATCACCTGCCGAACTTCTATCCATTCCTGAGTGTTAAAGGAAACATCATGAGATCAAGATAAAAGTAACATAAAAATGTTAGATCTATTTATTTATTAAGATATATATCAGTCCCTATTGAAATAAGAAAGTCTCCCATTCTGTTTATTAGGAAGGCAGTCAAACAGCAGCCTTAAGATAACCCCATTTATCATTGGACAACAATATGAACTTGATAGCCTTGGAATTATCACTTTTGTACTTTGACCAACTGAACTGCTAGCTTTACCACTGAATTTGTCTTTTCCATATTAATCAGAAGGTACTGTGAATCAGAGTCAACAGTGATTATTTTGGTGAAAGCGAGAAAACAAGTGAAAAATACTGCAAATACCTGCAAGGAGTAAACCCCTTGCTTTGAATAAACCCCAAGTTTCATACTCTCTGCTACTACTGAGAGTAACTGTATGGGAATTTTATATTCTGTAATATGTTTTATATAGTGAGATCACTTCTGATCTTCAAAGGAATATGTTGACCTTATCAACTTGTATCTCTGCAACCATAGTTATGTCAGGAAGTAATTGGGAAAAAGGACTTATGATCACAATTGAGCTCAAAATTTTTGTTGCTAAGCAAGACATTTGTTAAGTAAATTTTGCTCCATTTTACAACCTTTCTGAAAAGTTGCTAAGTGAATCATTGCAGTTGTTAAATTAATTATATGATAACTAGGTGAATCTACTAGGTGAATCTATTAGTTATATGATAACTAAGTGAATCTACCTTTTCCATTGACTTTGCTTGTCAGAAGTTCACAAAAGGCGATCACATGACCCCCGGGACACTGCAAAAGTCATCAATGTGAGTCAGTTGCCAAGTGAAATTTGGAAATTTAATTACATTACCATGGTGTCTTAAAATGAAAAATGGTCATAGGTCACTTTTCAGTTCAGTTGTAACTAAATGAACTATTGTAAGTTAAGGTCTAGTTGAGTAAAGATCATCTGATATTCTGCATAGTTTATCAGCATACTTATGCTAGCCATAATTTTCTTTTGTATTCTGCTAGAAACAGAGCCTCTCAGGTGATAAATATTTACTGTATGTTCCTCTTGCTTGTCAAATAAATATAACAAAAGATAGAAATAAAATAAACATAGGCTTAGCCAAGTAAACCAATCAGTTTGCACTAAAACTAAAGCCCCAACAACATGCACTGTTTTGTGAGTGCAACAATAATTCCACCCCTCTGAATACTCCGGTGACTGAATTACTTGACAAGCCATTTGAAGTATAGCCAGTTGCCAGCTGCTATATCTAAGACTGTTCCAGTTCAGAATACAGATGCACAGTATTTACAGTTTATAGTTTAGACATGCATTCATGGATCACTTTAAAGACAGCTCAACCTCTAAAGTTAGAAATGCAGTGTAAACTAAATGGCAGATCATTCTAAATTTAAGAGACACAAGATTATTATTCTGCACTGATTGGGAAACATGAGCACTGCAAGAGATGTCCCTGGTTAGAGACTGATGGTAAGTGCTGTCATCTATGATGGGTAGACAATAAAATTGAAAATGATGAGTCCAAATTAAGCTCTATATAAGTTCTCTTAACATTTTGTGTATGGTCTGGAGCTTTGAGATACCACCTTAGTTTAGAGACACGTATACAAGTATATGCGTAATAATTTATACATGGAATTCCTGTATGTGTAGACCACTGATGAAGAGATTTCTTTAACCCTGATGCAAATCTGGAATTTGTAAAAAGCCAAATAAGGATACAGCTTTTTTTTTTCATCCTGATTCCAAACTTTTTCAAATAAAGAATGTGTGGATCAGTTATTTATTTATTTTATTTATTGGTTCGATTTATATGCCGCCCTTTTCCGGAGACTCAGGGCAGCTTACAATGCATTAAGCAATAGCCTTCATATTTTTGTATATACCTGCTTAGTAGGGCTTTTGGCCGCCCCCTAAGCGGTGTTCTTTTTTATACAAAGTCATCTTATTGCCCCCACAAACCGGGTCTTCATTTTACCTACCTCGAAAGGATGGAAGGCTGAGTCAACCTTGAGCCTGGTGAGATTTGAACTTGCAGTAATTGCAGGCAGCTGGTGTTACTTAACAGTGCTTTAGTCTGCTGTGCCACCAAGGCTCTTACAGTTACGGATCCTATATAGACCATTTTTTAAAATAAAAAACAAAAACAGCAGCAACAGCAACTGGAAGGAAAGAGGTGCATCCATTTTGGGACAAGGACAAGTTATACTTCCAGCTGTGACAGTATGAGCTCTTAGCAGCTTCTTCTTTTTTTAGAGAGAGAAAAAAAGGATGTATCTTACAATAATGCAGGATTTTGACAATACTTTCGGTTGAATGATGTGTGATCATATGCTATAGTGTGGATCGCACAGTCAGTTTAGGAAATAGTTTCTGTAAAGAGCATTGCAGCTATATGATTCTAAGCATGCAAGCCATGTACTGTGAAAATAAGAGAGGGAAAGAAAGAAAGATCTAGCCACTTCATCCATCCTGGAAAGTGAATCAGAATATTTTTTCCCTGGAAGGCTATCCGGTGTTCTCCCAGCTGACTGTGGTGGATGAGCTCTGAGTGAGAAACATAAATCTGTTTCAAGATTTATATCCCTCTTTTAGACATCCCTAGTGATACTATCAATAGGACATTATCTATTGTCCCTCTAAGTGTTGCCATGACAAGTCAATATTACTCATTGAGCCTGTTACCTGACTTTATTTACTCATTTGTAAGATTTGTGTGGCCACCCATCTTGGAGTACAACTCAGGGTGCTTACAACAATAAAACCACAAGAATACTTTAAAAAAAAGTCAAAAGAAAACCCGGCACCTCAGCCATCTTTCTGTGATGCCCTGAGCATCACCCAAAAGATCCCATCTCCCTCTACCATAGTACCTTGGGGAGAAGCCAGTTCTTAATGATCTTCTAGGAGGCTAAAAGGTGGGGAGAAGGGTGCTCTATAGTACAGGGACTACTATAGAAAATGCACACTTCCTAACACTCAATATATGGAAACATATAAGGGAAAGGACCTAAAGTTTATCCACTCTATCTAATCTGGTGCGAGCGGACAAAAGCAGTTCTGTAATTCATGTCCCATATAATTTTGTCTTCCAAAATCCACTTGTTCTTCTTAACTTGTTTTCTTATATTTCCATTTCTTCATAACAGCCAATATTTAATTGTCCATTTGGGCAAGACTGGCTTTGCCATGACACTTACTGGGTGGCAGTCTTCATTATAACTGAAGGAAGTGGTCAAGCTTGGAGATATAAGGTAAGCTGGATCATATATTCTGTTCTTGTCCAACAATTTGCTGCCTTCATGTGAGATGGAACATGGTATATCACTGCAGTTTAGAAGCCTGCTTTAATTTGTGGAATGGAAACAGACTATCTAATAATGTTTGAATCAGCTTTTTGTTTAAAGGCTTTATTTTGCTACAAAAACCCCTTCAATATCACAATATTTATTTCATCCTGAAGATATTACAAATTTACCAAGATTTTTCTGACCTGGATTCAGATAATGTGTTGGATGGTCCCATCACTGACTTAAGTCGCCCAATTCTGAAATAATTCTCACTGTGAATTCTTTTATGTGCTTAAAGATTACCCTAACCTTTTGTACAAAAACTGAGAATTTGCAAGCAGAATGTCTTTTCAGAAGAGGAATGCATCAAAACTTTTTCATCCATCTACAGTAATGAGGAATTTTGTTTGCTCATTGATTTTTTTTTAAAATAAAATATTGTGACCAAAACCAATTTTTTCTGTTGTAAAAATTTATACGTGTACCAGAGATGTTATATTATCATAATATGAAATTACCATACTTACTTTTAATTTCTGTAGCCAGTATATACGCTTATAAAAATATGATTAAAGTGCTTTGAGTTTTGTGAAATATTGTTATTTATTGCTATGATAGTTTCTAATTTACTAACAAAAGTGAATAGATTTAAAATGATTAGAAACATTGAAAGCTTCTAAAAAAACAAAAGACAATCAAAAAAAGTAACCAATAAAATGACAATGGATAAAAATCAAACTAAAAATAAAACATAACATCCATTGTGCTGATACAGGATGAATATAAAAGAAGAAGTTAATTAAAACAATAGAGAAATCCCTGAGAAAAGCAGCATGGGCTGCAGTATTGTGAAAAAAAAATCACACATCCAAACCATAGTATATGATAGAACTGGTCAACTAAAAAAAAAAAAAAAACTTGGCAGATAATATATTTTAAAGAAATAATCAGTTTAACTGATATCACTCATTATCACACACAGCATGAAATGATGGTGCTGCTATTTTCTTTGTCTTTTTCAGCTTCATCACTGTAGTGTCAATTGGAGACTATTCACAAAGGGTCACTTCCAGCAATTGCCTGGACAATAATCAGGTATCATTGCTGCATACATTATGAGACTGGGATACCAACTGGTTTACCAGATGCAGCCTTGGTGACAGAAGATGGACCTGATATCTGTTTTCCATGCCCTAGTAACTTGCAAGTTGGATTACTACATTGGAAAGCCTTTATAAAGAGTTTGGAAATGTCAGTTAGCATTTCCAGATTGTTGGAAGTGCAGTGCAGCTACCAGATTGTTATATAATGCTATATATAGCATTACAGTATCACAGTAAATGATTCCCATCATATTTCACCTGCTCTAGCAATCTATTTGGGCACAGCCCTGATTTAAAGGACTAGTATATTCCTTTAGAATATGTTTTTTTTAAAAAAATTGATTTATATGCCGCCCTTCTCCGGAGACTCAGGGCGGCTTACAATGCATTAAGCCATAGCCTTCATACTTTTGTATATTTATACAAAGTCACCTTATTACTCCCATAATCTGGGTCATCCTTTTACCTACCTTAGGAAGGATGGGAGGCTGAGTCAACTTTGAGCCTGGGGAGATTTGAACTTGTAGTAATTGCAGGCAGCAGATGTAAGTGGATGTTAATAACAGTCCTTTAGTCTGCTGAGCCACCCGAGCTCAGAGCTTGAATATTGTGCATATTCAAAGCGACAGGGTTTCAAAAGTTCTCAAATTCCTTTTCTTGCAACTTGTCCAAACAGGATGGCCAACATTTAGCCAACATTTCCAATTGTCATAGAAGTCTTAAAGCAGGCATTTAAAAAAATGGAGTGATCACTATGGGAATCCTCTAATTATGTCCTGTCACTCACTGATATCACTGAAACAACACTGTAGTGTCATTCCTTTTGGTCAGCCATCTGCAGGAGAAAAGCCTATGCATGTGCTCTTTGTACTTTGATTTTATAATCCATTATCTTGATAAGACAACTTTACCTTTGAAAGCTTTCTTCTTTCAGGATAGTTGTAGTGAACAAGCAGATGTCAGTAAAAAGTTATTTGGAGTGACAGTGATGGAAGGCCAGGTTTAATTAGAACAACACATTGTGATCTTTTTTTTAAAAAAAAAAACAAAACTTATTTTAAAAAAGCACCTGAATAAGGCCACTGTGAGATAGAGATAGATGATATACAGCACAGGTGTCAAACTTGATCACATCATGTGACGTATCATGACTTTTTTGCCTTTGTGGACCAGGGGTGGGTGTGGCCTGCACATGATACATCTGACCCGAGAGTCATCCATTTGACATCCCTGATATATAGGTTTTCCCTATATGTTTTTTTTAAAATCTGGCCTGTCCACTATACATAATTGTAAGTATAACCTTGCTCTACTTCAGAACATTAAGCCAGTAAAAGGCTATTTCCCCCTGCTTTCAAGTTATATCTGAGCAAGATCCAGTTACATGTAATAACTACTTTCTCTTGCATGAATCTATCCAGATCTGACATGGGATGCCAACTACATGTTCTGTACATAGATACGTGGCTGACTTTGAGAAAGAAAGCCTCAGTGGTGAGATCAGGATCATGGGTTATTCCTCTATAGAAATTCATCTGTGTTTGATAAGGGTTGAATATCTCTGATGTTTGTCCCCTGAGATCTGCCATCCTACAAAATAGATGAGATTAGGAAATAGAATGTAACACACATTCATTGTATTTAAACTACAGTGAATGTCTGCTGTATTCTATTTTGTAATCTCATCTCTCTCTTTTTGGGCTTGTTAATGTTTTAGTGCTGCCTTCTAGTGTCTCAAAATGCTTTATATTAGTTGCAATATCCAGATTTTATACTTGATTGGAGTTCTTGGTTGCAAATGACTTTAGTTTTGAGTTTCACTCTTCCTTCTGCTTGCTGAAACCAAAATGCCACAGCTTTAACTTCAGTTAGCTCCAAGCTCAATATGCTGATGAGAAAAAAGTCATCAGAGATACAAGTGCCATTCTGCAGCTAGCAGGATAAAAATAAAAAGAAGGCATCCCTCTTTCTTCCTTCTCCCCCCCTATTTCCTATTAATCTATCATTACTGAAGTTTTTTTCCCCCCCTCAAAAGCATCCATGTAAAGAATAGGAAGTCATTTGGCAGTGCCATTTTTTATTCATTCATTCATTCATTCATTTATTTGAATTTGTCAAACAAAAATTAGAATAAAAATACAATGACAGGGACGATAGACATGTTAGTGCACGCCCCTCTACTGACCACTTAAGTATGAAGTAAGGTCCACAGAAGTCAATTTGTGACTGAAATTGTGAAAATTTGTAGCTGAAATAACCGAATCCGGTAGGGAATTCCAGACTTTGACAACTCTATTACAGAAATCATATTTTTTACAGTCAAGTTTAGAATGATTTACATTGAGCTTAAAGTGGCTGTTCGTGTGCATATTATTGCGATTAAAACAGAAAAAGTCATTTATAGGTAAAACATTACTATGCACAATTTTGTATGCAATACCTAGGTCTGACCGCAAGTGATGCAGTTATCTACACCGAGAATTTTGAGCCTATTTTGAAGATTTGTATACTGTAGATTCATGGAGGGAAAAAAAGTTTCTCTGGGTAACTAATCTTAACTTATTTATAACCTTAAAGCCAGGGGAAAAGTGCTTCTATTGGCTTATCTTCCCCCCCCCCTGGTGTTCTGCCCCAACTGTGGACCCCAAAGAATGCAGCACACACAAAGTCTATACAAACCTTACTTTACTTTACTTTACTTTTATTAGATTTCTATACCGCCCTTCTCCCAAAGGACTCAGGGAAGGTACAGCCATATTAAAACACATAAAATTACAAAATTTAAAAACAATTAAAATCAAATATACAAAAATTTGGCCCACAAGTTAAAAACTAACATACACCCATTAAAATTCATATTCATGTTAGGCCAGCCCGGCTTGTTGAAACAAGAGGGTCTTCAGGACATGGTGAAAGGTGCGCAGGTCGGAGATCATACTCACATCTAGAGGCAGCTCATTCCAGAGGGCTGGTGCCCCCACAGAGAAGGCTCTCCCTCTGGGTGTCATCAGTTGATACTGTTTGGCCGACGGCACCCTGAGGAGCCCCTCTCTGTGGGAGCGTATTGGCCGGTGGGAGGCTGTTGATGGCAGAAGGCGGTTTTGTATATACCCCAGTCCTAAGCCATGGAATGCTTTAAAGGTGGTAACCAACACCTTGAATCGCACCCGGAAGACCACTGGGAGCCAGTGCAGCTCGCACAGGAAAGGTGTCACGTTGGTGCGATGAGTTGCCCCATAATCACCCGCGCAGCCACATTCTGGACCAGTTGGAGCCTCCGAGTGCTCTTCAAGGGGAGCCCCATGTAGAGAGCGTTGCAGTAGTCCAGACGGGACGGGACAATGGCATGAGTGACTGTGCGCAGGGCTTCTCAGTCCAGAAAGGGACGCAACTGGTGTATCAGGTGAACCTGATAAAAAGCTCCCCTGGCCACGGCCATCATATGCTCTTCCAAAGACAGCCATGCATCCAGGAGAACACCCAAGTTGCGAGCCCTCTCTGAGGGGGCCAGGATCTCACCCCCAATAGTCAGCGATGGAACCAGCTGACTATACCGGGACACTGGGAACCACAGCCACTTGGTCTTGGAAGGGTTGAGTCTAAGCCTGTTCCTTCCCATCCAGATCTGCATGGCCTCCAAGCACCGGGACATCACATCAAGGGCATCATTGGGATGATCCAGGGTGGAGATGTACAGCTGGGTGTCTTCAGTGTACTGATGAAACTTCACCCCGAAACTAGTTTACTAAATTAAATCAGTCTTTTTCAAATAAAGGCTATTAATTAACTTTCTTAACAGCCTACAAGAATCCAAAGAATAAATAATCGTAATCTTACTATGGTTGCAGAAAGCCCAGAAGCAATTTGCAGAGAACTAAGATCAGGACACGAAGGAGAGTGAACAAAGTTGTTCCCTACAAATTGCCTCAGTCGTCATCCTTCCTTAAATATGCTAAGGGAGTGGCCAATTAGTCCCAAGCTTTACTCTCGAGGAGACCTCCTCTTGAGGAACCACTCCTGCCTTTTGGCAGTTCTGCGTGCCCGTGCATCGAGAAGAGGCTCCTCTTCTATTTCCTCTTCACTTATGGGAGCTTTTGGAGTTTCTGAAGGCCCTGGCTGAATCCCCGCCTCTGGCACCCCATCTTCTCCAGCCTCCTCATTGTCCAACTCGAATGCCAGCTGCATAGGCTGCTGGCGCAGCACCACACCAGCCTCCTTGCTGTCGGAATCAGCTACTAGCTGCACAGGTCACTGACGGGCCACAACACCTGGACACTAACATTGATAGTATTTATTTGAATTCCTTTCTTCAGCATAAAATGCTACACTCAGAAATTACTTTGACAGGCAAAACTTTTATATGCTTTCTCTCCCCTGCACACAAACATAGATTCAAACAGAGATTCTTTTTACTCTTCCTAATTTGATTTTAGATTCTTTCCATTTATTAATAAAAATTATGCTTAGGATATGTATCTGAAAACTGTATTTTTCTGAGATTCTGGGAGATTTTAAACTACAAGCTAACATTCGATCCATTTTTCTTTCCTGGGCAATTTTAAAATACCAACATATTCTTATTTTCATCCATCTATTATCCATCCGACAACACCCCCCACAAAGCTTTTCATTTCAAATACCGAGGGACAGATGTTCAACAATATAAAAATCGGTATTTCAATGAGCCTGATTTTCTATTCACTAGGAAACATAGAAGAAAACAAGAAGGAATTATATAAGAAACCACACTCAGGTTATCCACTACAAGATTCAAATAGGCTCTGGGTTTCAGGTTCAGTTTTAGCTGATGTAATTTTTGGCATTAAGCACCAAACTGGAAACAAACAAATGGAATAAATGGGACATGAGTCATTCCAATAGTTTAACTTTCCAGAAAATTATTTCTTTCCTGATTACTTTTGTACTCTTTTGTACCATCATGTAATTGGTGTACTACACTGCAGGATTGTGTAATTATTTATGGAATTTTGATACCAGAAATTAACCAAATATCAGAGCTATTCACAAACTTTAAAATAAACTAAATACCGATGTAATGTAATAAAATCAATCTCTATAACTAAAGGAAGACAAAATAGGGCCACATCCATATGAAACTTGTTATTCTACTAAAAGTGAGAGGAAAGAAAAATGAGCTTTAAAATGTACTGACAAATCGTATGAAAGAAATAAAATTTCTCCTAACTTCAGTTCAGCTTGTCTAAAGACATGAAAAAGGTCTTCTTATTAGGCACTGTAACCCAGAGGAAGATCATGAGTAAAAAGTATAAGGTCTAACCATTTATATTGGAAACATTTTTATGAAAAAATGTTCTTCTGTTTCAATCCTCAAGCTAATTTAGGACTTCATCGATGGTTGCAGAGGATTGAGTAGAGTCAGAACAAATTGGAAGACATTGAAGATTGTATAGATCTGCTTTAATATGACTATAATTGTGATTCTTTTCAATTATATTGCCGCCTTTTAAAAATATGTTAAAAGCAAAACCAGTGTTATATGTCAGACATTATTATATTGTCTTGAGAAATAACTGGAATATGGATAAGTGTAGTTTAGTGACTCATGCCCCAATAGAATCACCTTGGGTACATCAATTGACCAAAGTTGGAATTATGGATGATTTTTATATTCATGTTAAAAAATTCTATATGCTACCTTCACCCTAGGAAAGATGATTAGATATCTGCCAAATGAGTTTAGCAGTTTAAATAAGTTTACCATTGATGCCCCTTTCCTGGAAAGATAAGCAAAAAGTAGTTATTTCTTTTCTAGCAAGTGATTTGTTCTTTATAAGCTGATTTTTTAAAAGTAGGAGAAATGATTTTTAGAAAGTGTGCAAAGCTAATTATGCTCTTAGGAGTTTTATCATCTACAATTTAAATCAGCATTTTCCTAAGTAGGATTGAGAATTTTGAATATTGCATGTGCTGTGCTAACCTTTATTATGGAAACCAACTGAGAATGTTAACCTAATTTGCATATCAAAGATATTTCCTACTGTACATTTTAAGCCATTCATGTACTTTATGCTATATTTTGCAGAAAATGGTGCTGGAGTGAAATTTCCTATGGAGATTCTTTTTAATTAGGGTGAGCAGCAACATTTCTTAAAGGAGAAATAAACAGATTGGTCAATCATCTATTCACCTGCATTTGTATGTAACATTTGACAAACCTAAGAATTACGGAGATTTTAATAGTCAAGCATAGCAATTCATATGAGTGAACAGCCCTGCTACATTTTCTACCAACAAAATTCGATCAAGATTCAAAGCCCCATGTTCTGGTCTGGCCTGGTTCTGCTCATAATATGATAGAGAAGAGCATCACAATAGTAAAATGAGCCTGCATTTCCTATTGTGTTAGAAGCAAAATGAGACAACTGTTTTCACCTTCATTTCTACAGGAACAAATGATTAATTATAGCTTCCCAATTTCAATGGACTCTACTGTGGCATACCAAACCAAACCAAACCAAACCAAACCAAACCAAACCAAACCAAACCAACACCACAAAAAAACCTCTGTAAAAAACATAAAACCACAAAGATAGATCAGGGTAAAACTTTCTGAAAGCAACAGAAATCAAATCACACCCCTTCCCCAATAGTACAATACATTATAATAGCAGTGTGGAAGATCATTGTTATTTCAAGGACTTTAGTGACATAGTTTGATTTTTCCTTCATATTAAAAAAAGCCTAGAAGTTTAGAGCTCATTGTTATGTGCTTGTTTTCTATTTTTACTTGTTGAATATAGCGGAAATACTGTATGTGTGTTTGTGTGTGTGCGGGATCTGTAGTATTTCAAAGCTGTGAAAATCTCATACTTTTGATTCCCCTCCCAGAGTCATGTATTAGCCAGTGAAGATCAGGTCTTGTAGTCTCTTGACCACAGCAGCCCATGAAATCATAGTGCCGGATTTTAATAAAAACCTTGTAGTTTTGTTGCATATTAGGAGCTTCTACATGGAACTTAGTATTAAGTACTGTGGAAACTGGCTGCACATACATTATCTCTGGTGTCATTATTAAGGAGCTCCTAACAACCTATAAGAGATGTGGGTATTATCTTGCTTAGGATATATGCTTTTTATGTTATGCTGTTAAATCTGTTTGCTGGAGTAATAATAAAGCTTAAAATTTCTTTATTTACTGCTGTACTTATTGTCTTTAGATCCAAGAAAGAACCAATTGGCTGGGCATCTGATCACTGCCCTGCACTTGGCAAAACATACATTAATATATTAACTACATTAACAACATTAACCTCAAACCTGGGACTAAAGCCAGATTTTATGAGCTTTCCAGCAGCCTAGAAGACAGACTTTTAAAAATTCTATTGAGATTGTAAAGCAAAGTTTATAGAAGTGAAATAGGAAGGAGTGAGTTAAAAATAATTTCCAGGATTAAATAATAGGAGAACATATTTGATCTATTTTATTGATTAAAAAGTTTTCAGATGACACTCTCTTTCAGTGTTCTCCATATTGGCTGCCCAAGAGGAGAAATGAACAAGGGCCAGTTTTGTAACAACAGCATTTTGTTCAAGGGTATAGATAACCTAATCTTTCAGTTTCAAGAGGTTGACATTTCAAGTTTAGTTTTTTCCTGAGTTATGAAACTTAGTGAATCACCACCTCCAGTTATGAAGTGAGATTCTGATGCTTAGTAACAAAAAAAAAAATATATCATATCCCGTCAATCTTTAGTAAAGACCTAAACCTGAAGACATTGGAATCAAATCTAGAATTCCATTTCCTTCAAAAGGCAGTTCCTTCTAATATAGATTCACAGGAATAATGTTTTATTTTTCTTTAGGCATTTTATCCAAAATGTGTCAAATGTTTAACTGTTGCTTGCATGTTTTAATACAACTTTTAGAGTAGAGTATATTAAGAAACAAATAAAATACTGATCACATTTAAAATAAGATGAGTAAAAGCATACATGATTTAAAAAGGTCAACTCACAAGTAACCACCTTCTGAAATTTAGGTGAAGTAAAAACTACCTTGGCTACAAGCCACCAAATTCCTATGGCATACACCTGTTCACCTGGATACTGAACATCATGCCATTGAAGCAGAAATATTATCTCAAAAGGTGTCTGACAGTGCTATTTTGTCTTAAACAATTTGACCAGATAAGAAAAACCTTATGCTGTTCTTGCTTGTTACAGCTTTTTAAGTTAAGGAAACATTGAGAAACTTGTTTAAATATGCACAGTTGACCAATTTGCATTAAATGCAGATTTAAGCCTCCTTTAAAACTAAGTTGTTGGCAGGATAGACAGTAATTATTGTACAGTTTATCCTATGCCTCTGATTTGGTTAGAGATTGTCTAACATGAAGAAGTCGGATTTTAAAGCTTTATTACTACTTATGGATAATGAGTAGCAGCTGGTCTGGTGGTAAGCAGTAATTCTCAAAAGATTGCACATAAAATAAATTTCCCCTTTATTCCTTCTGCTCCTACTTAACAGAACGTTTGTATGTATATATGTTTGTTTGTTTATTTATATCCAACTTTTCCTCTTGATGCATGAAATGGCATAACTCTCATTTATTGCCATAGCAGCAACACCTTCAACCAGGCCAACATTAGAAATGGATGACCAAAAATAATTTAATATTGGTCAAAGAATGGTTAATAGTCATCCTACAAAATCCCTGATCTATTGGGGTTTTGCAATTTCTTTTCCTGAAGTGCCCATGCTCCTTGCTTGGGAAACGTGCATCTTTAAGAGTCCTGATTTTAAGGACACATGGAAAAAAGGACAGGACTCTACAGAAACTTCATTTTGGGAAATATAGCATATAAAATCCATGTGACTTGATTTTATTCAAAATTACTTGTCATTGTCATGCTTAATTTTATCCATGAACAATCTTGTTTTACAATAAAACAGAGTAGATAAAATAAACTCATAAGGTGAGAAAGTATTCATATGGAATATTTGTTCTTAAAAATAGACTGTTGCAAATTTAAGTGAAGGATAAAAAACATTTTGGTGAATGAGGCCAAGACCTTACCTTTGGTCTAAGGCAGGGTTAGAACCCAAAGTGAACAGAACAGACCATGGACAAAGGCAGAGCTAGGATGCTTTGGTTTTGTAGTTTCTTTAAACTATACTAAATTATTTTGGGGTATCTATTTCAAGTCTCAGAAGCAAAGGCGATTAAGGGAGTCAGAGTTGCAAAATAGGTGGTGGGGTAAGGTTGATTACAATATACATATGGCTTAAAAATTCATAGGTTGAATATACACAATATGTTATATTACACTACTAGGCTAAAACTAGATTGGGTAGTTTGTGATTGAGTGTGTTATGACAAGCCCAAACAGATGCCGATCACATCTCAATTAATTCAGGGAGTTATCTAATTAACTATATGTTTTATTTGATAAACAGCATTCTGACTTTCAAATGGTGAAAAGAAAATAAACAAATGTTGACTGCGGATAGTTTTGTGTTTCCTTAGGCACTCATCCTATTACTATGCAAGTGTTCAATTGAAAAAATAAAGTTTAGAGTGGTTTTTTTCCCATAAATCCTTTTGAGAGAGAAATAAGTACAATTGATCTCTGGGTCTTCAGTATGGCACATTGTTAGTTAACTAGACTAAGGATTAGATGGTTGATTTAAAAATTACCCTTTATTTCCTTACCAAAGAAAAGAAAGAAAAAAAAAAAAGAACCCTGTTCAGGGGATTACCTCTCTCAATGATTTCTTAAGTAGAAGCCATTGAATAAAAATAAAACTGACAGCATTAAAAACCAAATGAATCATGAGAAGATCACTAATCCTTCCTTAGAATAAAATGCAGACCCTTTGCTTGAGTTCCAAAACAAAACTCCAAGGCCTTGAGCTGGTATCTGAAATACCCTTTGAACTTGCTGGAAGTATACGGAGTTCTCCCTCCAGCATTTTTTTATTCTTGTTATTTTGGCCAAAACAATAAAGATCAGATTCAAAATCCATCCAAGTCAATAAATCTGAGATGATAGGAAACTTCAAAAATTGTGAAATAAGGCCACACACTTGAATAATATCTCTGAGAGGCATATTTCTCAAAAATGATGGAATCAGAATGAACATTAAGCTTTATTTTATTAACATTGAATTAAATGAAATGAATGTTTGTGTGATGGCCATAATTAATCACATAATTCATTTAATTATGACAAGGAAAATAATGTTTATTAGCCTTATTGAGGCTAATGTTGTCTTGTAAACTTGACTAGCAGTTGCAATAGCCAAAAGAAGTTTCTTCACATACAAAGGAGTCTCATCGGGTCCTAGTAGACCTGACTTTTGTAAGGCATGGGTGGGGTCAGTTTTTTAAAAAGAGGCAAAGTGAAACAACGTAGCTGCTTTACATTTAGAAGAAAGGTGCTACACTACATCACAAAGCAGCTTTGAGGGGGTGGTTCATATGAGTTTTCATCTAAGCAATGTACTCCCTGAGGCACTTTTGACCTAAGTTTATATAGTAACTGAGTATAAAAAGAGGTGCAGTGGCTCAGTGGCTGAAAAACACTGCTCTGCTCTGGTGGTTCAAGTCCTAGCATCTTGTGGCAGAGTGAACATCTGTCACTTGACTCAGCTTCTGCCCACCTAGCAGTTCAAAAACATGTTACATGCCAATAGATAAATAGGTACCATTTTGGTGGGAATGGTGGCATTTCATGTGGATAGTCAGATCCCTGGCAGTGCTGGACCTGCCCGGGTGCAATGCTCAACTGTGAGGTGGTATCAGTGTGAGAGAAGGCCTTGGGTAATGCCACAGGACACCACTCCACCACTCGTGGAGCTAGTTCATCCAATGTGGCTCATGGATAAGTGCTTCAGCATCCATATAGCTACTATGTATTAACATTGTAGTCTCCTGGCTAATTGTAAAATCACCAAATGTTAAATAACTGATTATGAAATCAATTTGTTACATTACAATTCACTGACAGAAACCACAACTCTGGCACATCTGCATAGACTTTTCTTTCCTTGATTTTTGATTGCCCATCAAAGAAATCATTCTTCTTCCATGCCATTCATTGCATGTTGCAATCAGATGAAGAACCACTGGCTTTATCTCCCCCAGTGTTAAGCCTCTGTGAGCCATGGACATACAATATTCATATTGCAGTTGTGAATATAACAGTTGTGTCATATTCACAACTGCTTCATTGGACCTCCATTTAAGTGAAATCCCAAGAAAATATAGGTACAATTTCTTGCTTTGACATTGTTGCTGTATGTACAACTGTTGATGCTTTAAAAAATGGCATCTCTGACAGTGGCAACAGCAAGAGAACTGAATACGAATGACCTTTGGATGGCCCTATTGTACTACTGTAATTCCAGAGGCATTTTAGAATGAAGAAAGATGTTGGTTGAAACACTATTTTCTGGATACCAAGGGAAAACACATTTTTTTCATGCTTGAAATGTTTTTCAAGCATGTGTTTTTATTGTATTAACAAAGTGGAAAAGGAACCTTTTATACTTTTGAACTTAAGGTTGTCCCCTCGTTTCCCTCCAAATTGGGAGAAAGCATATTACGGAGAAAGATGTTACACAGTCTTTTTGAGTTTAATATGTATATCCAGAAGTAATGAATAGAAATAAATATAAAAGCTAGCAAGGTTATATTCAAATATTTCCTTCGATTTATATTGAAGACTAATCGTGTCTAACACTCTGGTTAATCTAGGTACCCAATATTTTTTTAATACTCAAAGGTAACATAAAGTACCCAATATTTTTATCTTATTCAGAGATAGAGAGAAAGAAACAGACTGAGAAACAAAGATAAAATAGGTACAGTAAAAGGATAGGTAATATAATGCTAAGAATTAAGAGAACCAGGTTCTAATCCTCCCTTGGGCATGGATGCTGGCTGGTTGATTTTGAGCAAACAATTCTCTTTCACTCCTAAGTGAAGCTGAAAAACTCTATTTACGAGCCTGTATTGGACTACATTGGTAGATTACAATCCAGAACCTTGAATTAAGAGACCTTATCCAGTGGTATAAACATTTGGGACATACTTTTTTCCAGCAATTTCAACTTATATCCACTACAGGAAAAAAAATATCTGTCTAGCTGTTATAGTATCATGGTAAAAATTATTTCAGAATATGAATGGACAATTATTTAAATACTACTGTCTACAGACTACTAACAATGATAGTGGTAAACATTTGTGCAATTATGCAAAAACCATTCATTGCAAATTATGCAATGCATTGAACTGCGTTGCTGTTTTAGGATTAGCATTATTTTTGTAAATAATACAAAGTATCTTTAGAGATACAACATGCACGGAATTGGTTTAAATTGTGTACAATAAATATGATAGCATGAATATACATGTATTGTAAAACAAACTGAATCTTGAATTTGCGTGCCTCTCTCTACTATGAATAGGTCCTTCATTAAAACAAAGAATCTAAATCCATGGATGTAAACTCTAAATTGTATGAGGGTAGGTCCAAAACAAGAAACCACAGGCTATTCATCTAGGAAACCTTGCATGCATGGTACAGTCTGCATTCAAAATCTTCCAGAACATAAAGTGGAAACATTTGTGATGGTTAGATCTAGCCTGAGAACATCTTGAGAAATGAAATGCACACACTTAATCCTGTTCTCCTCAGCATCTTCAACAAAAGTCTTGGATGGTTTTGAACAATATCCTATAGAATGGATTCAGGCACCCTGGAGAAACATGTAAATTGAGACTGTTATAGCATTTTAATTTACAGGGGGAAGGAAAACTTTCCATAGATGTTACCAGAAGTATCTCCCGGCTAATGAGAATTTCTACCTTGCAAACAAGTTTGAAAAAGAGTCATCTTATATAGTATAGTATTTTAGTTATACTCAAATGCAAATGTTACAATAAGGAGTGTTGTAACATCAAATTCAGGGGGAAAAAAGAGCACTTATTTTTTTGTCCCAGGGTGGTTTTGGATTTATGTTTGTCAGGATAAATGATCCATCATGCTGTATGATAACGTGCATTTGAAAACAACAGCCACTTCAAAAGCATTTTGACATAAGCATTATGGATGCTAGTCTGCCCAAAGACTAAACATCTTATAAGATGCAGTCATGCCCTTGTTTGAATTCCTTCCTGGACTGTCTGGAACTAGATTGCAAAGGAAGAAAACCATAGCCTGATTAGATTCTGCCCTACATCCTGCTGAAGGTTATTTCTTTGGCTAATTGGATTTTAAAATTAGACATGTATACTGATAGTTTAACTTAATTCAGTGTCTCTCAAACTAGATTGGATTTATTTTCCTCAAGTGATAAACTTAAATTATTTTGTTAGACATGTTTTTCTTAGGGTCAAACAAGATAGTACACAAGTTGTGCATTCTTTTGACTCTTTATCTTCACTTTTCAAAGAGGCAGTAGAGCGGAGAAAGCAGAGAAGGTGACGAGAACACTTAATATTTTGTACTGCGACCATTTTCTCTCAAAATGGCCCTGACTACTTTTTATTATTGATGCTATACATACTATCATTTACTAAGTTTATAACTTGACTTCATTATGATTCTGGCCAGTATACCATATCAAAACAATTTAAAGAAACAGAGAAAACACAACAGGCATCCAGAAAGAACCCACAAGCTCTAAAAAGAACCATATAATAGCATCTTCTCTAGCCCACAAAAATAAAACAAAACCACGTCCACAACAACAAAATCAGAAAAACAGCTTTAGGTGTAATTTTTGTTTAGTTGAAACTCGGTACATGGGACACTACAAATCATAGTTATCCTATAATAGTACTTTTTGAAATTGTCAATGTCTTTTTGTTTCTTTCTCTTCCACAACATTTTTTTCGATGTTCAATGCAAAGACAAATTCCTTGTGTGTCCAATCACACTTGGCCAATAAAGAATTCTATTCTATTCTATTCTATTCTATTCTATTCTATTCTATTCTATTCTATTCTATTCTATTCTATTCTTTACACTATTGAATTATTTCCTAATAGTTAGCAAACATGCTCAAACATTATCAGTGTTTTTCTACATGCAGACTGCATAATCATTGGACGTTTTTGTAGACAATCAAGTAAGCCACAGGTTGGCTACATGATGCCCATGGCTAGCATGCATGAGGCCTTACTCTCACCATCACCACCACCACCATCATCATCATCATCATCATCATCATCATCATCATCATCATTTTAAAGTCTTAAAACTGAGGGATTCTTGGTGCTCTCTGAGCTTGGCTGCTTTCTTGCAGACATTTCATTACCCAATCTAGGTAACATCATCAATGCTAATAAAGCTTAAATCTCCACATTTTGTAAGATTTTAGTGTTCTTATTTTTCATAATGGAGAGTTGAATATCAATATTGCATGAGAGTTTGAGAAATCTTAACGCATTGTAAGCTGCCCTGAGTCTCCGGAGAAGGGTGGCATATAAATCAAATTTAAAAAAAAAACAATCAAATGCTGTGTAACATGCCCAGCACTGTCTCTGCTGACTCTGACAAGATGTCTCATCAGACCTGAGGCTGGAACAGAGAATTCTAATGGTCCCAACTGGGTTAGATGTTAGCCTCAAGTGTTTTTAGAATGAAATTGTAGGGCACCTTGAATTTTCAGTCACTGCATTCAAATTCCTTAATAGTTTATAAAGCAAGAAAAAAATAGTTATTTTAGCCTTTAGTAGTTAATATCATTTCATGGATCCTTGGACATTCTGAAATATATATATATATATATATATATATATATATATATATATATATATATATATATATATATATATTACAAAAGACATATGTAACCTTTTCCCCTTTCAAATGAGCAAATAGCTTTCTGCTTGTGATTGTTAAATCTATAATGAAGTAAAATACCTTCCTTGCAAGTGGCAGATAATTGAGAAGGCAGATAGCTTTTTCTCTTTCTTGTTATGATGAGCAAATAAGATAAGGTTGTGCTCAAGAAACATCTGTGTCCTTGTTGGATATCTTTGTTCCATACTGTTACTTGGCAAAGAGATTGTGAAAGCAAACAAATTGTCATTCAAGGCCTGGCACAGATCCTGTTGCAAGTTACTTCATCTTTACACAGATTATATGAAAATGAACAGGGTTTTTTTTTTCCCTCCTTCTTCTTCTAAATAGCTAGCTAAGAAAGGCATAGCTCAGTTCAGTGACAACATAAAATATCGGAAAAAATGCTTTACACAGAGAAATGGAAAGTTATAAAAGCTCTTTCTCTGAGAATATGATTGCAACTGAGGATCCACTGAAGTGTAACTAACTATGAGTGTCAGTTGTGGGGTCACTGAGAATTACACAAGTAACTAAAAAGCCTCAAACAAAACCATTATAATTAGTTTCTCTTGTATTTTTAAAAACAAAGAATACTTAGTAATATGTTTTGGGAGTACATTTTTTTTAAAAGTGTAAGTACATAACGGGTGTAGGGCGTGTACAAAATGTAAGATAAAAATGGTTTTGTTCTACACACAGAACACAGCAGCCAATGATCCAGGGAAGCTAAATAGAGGATGGCACAAGTGTTCAATGTTCCAAAAAAAGAAAAGAAAAATAAATGAAGCCTTGCAATATCCATAATATTCTACTACAGTAAACAATAGGAATTCAAAAGAAAACTTCTGCTATATGTGCCACCTGGCTTTCCATGGGAAAAGTAATCATTTGAGAACAAAGAGCCAAATTCAATAGCTTGGGAGCAGGCGTGAAATGCTCCCGGTTCAGACCGGCTCGGGTGAGTAGGTACTGATGGCGGCAGGCAGTTCGGAGAACCAGTAGCAAAAATCCCTCCCCCCCACAGCCTCCAGCTTGCTTACCTTCGCACGCCTGCCTTGCTTCGCTTGCTGTAATCCCTGCAATCCATTGCATCAGCAAG
This sequence comes from Pantherophis guttatus, assembly GCF_059756535.1. NCBI lineage: Eukaryota > Metazoa > Chordata > Lepidosauria > Squamata > Colubridae > Pantherophis > Pantherophis guttatus. The sequence goes on from NC_142064.1 coordinate 52,596,760, forward strand.
CAACTGAATCTCCCTGCCTGCAATCAAGCTCATCGGTGAGCAGCTCTATCTGCCTGCCTGCCTGCCTGTAAGATTTTTTCCCCTTTGGGAGCTTTAAAAAAAATAATTAATTGGAGTTTTTTTTAGTTGTTCTTTTTTTAGACCTAGCCATTTAAAGTTTAGGAAGTTTTAAATTTAGCTGCTTTTATATAAAAATAAAATAAAATAAAATAATATTTGTGCAGCTTTCTGAGATTTTGTGTGTTTCAGTAGTGTTTCACTCTAACTACACAAACACACAAAATCTCACAAAGCTGTATGTGGAATTTTGTGTGTGTAAAGTGTGAAAGTTGTTTTTTTGGACTTTTTGTGGCTATGTGAGGTTCCTGTTTGTTGCAGGGGCCATTTTGCCCCTGTTTTTACATTGTGGGTGAGCCAGTTGTGTTGTGTTGTGTTTTGTAGGTTAAAAAAGGGCAAAGAAGTGACGTCGACTTGGCCCACCTGACCAAGAAGCCATGCCCACCCAGTCACCTGACCAGCAAGCCACGCCCACTAATTAAGTCACGGCCACAGAACTGGTAGCAAAAATTTTTAGATTTCACCCCTGCTTGGGAGGCAGGAGACATATGAAGTATCACTTTACATTTGGAGAAATTAGGTTGACTTCTAAAAAAATGATATTATTCCCCCTTTTAGACTTTTCTAGAATGTTCCCTACCTCAAAATGGTGGGAAAACCTATTTTACTGGTGTAGCAGAAAAACTTCCAACAACTGAAAAATGCAGTTTGAGTATAGTGATTTACAAATCATAAGATATGAATTGTTTCGGTTAGATGTAAGTACTATAATGAATGTCTAGATTTTTAAAATACCTGCACAGGGATTCTTCAATATCCAAATACTTATTACCAACACTTCACTAATTCCAGTTTCTAATTTTAATCTAAAAATTTATTGGAGTATTGATTGAATACATGACACTGAACATCAAAAATGCTTCCTATGACCTAATGGTGCTATATAAAGAGACATGTGAAGAAAAGAAGCACAACCACAATGTTAAACTGAAGTCTGGGGAGTATAATAAAGAAGAGTCCAAAATCTATAAAGTATTCTTATTGTAATACATATATGAGATGCCATAGATATGTTTCAGAGGGATAATAAGTTGCTGTGAGCAGGTCACCATATAGAAATATAGATAGTAAACATAGTAGTTTCAGTAAGATTATTACAGGTATAAATTACTTTCTTTGTGAGTTATTGTGTAATAATAGCTTTGCACCCCTTGAGATGCATTGACTGTAGTTCTTATTATTCTTATCTTATGCATGCTGTTCTTTTCCAAAAATAGAAGCTTTGGGGGAAAAAAACTATATACAGTAGCTGTATGAGTTAAAAGTTTGTTCAAGAACAGTTGATGTTTTTAGGGGGATGTGTTGGTAAGGATAGAGGTTATGTTGAAAGGTAAGTATGTTCCTTCCTCTCATACTGCCTCCCTGCATTGTAACAGGTCTCTATGAAGCTCAGTGCTTAATGTTTGTCAAAGTGAGGTGTTCCTTTGAAGCTGCTTCATGGATCAGTGTGATTCTCTTGTTTTTAAATGAAGCAAAGAACATGCACTGAAATATTTTCAGGCTACTGAAACACCAGACAAGGCTTTGAGGTGATGAGAAGTGCGCAGCAGAAGAGCATCACTTCATCTTTCCATACCATTGAACAAGTTGTGTTCCTTCCATGACACAGAGCATCTGACTGAGGTAAATCTAAGCCACCATAAACAAGCTTACTCTGTAATCATTTATGAATATGACAACTGAATGCAGTAATCCGGGTTGCATATCTCAGAAATAGTATTCATCTGCAAAAGGCAGTCTATACTCACAGGAAAATAAATCAGCAATTGTGATTTTTTTTGGCATCACATTTTACCTGGTTTGTAGGCCTCTTTATAAACAGAAACCTACGACAAATAAACAAAGCATTTGCAGGGCAACATCAAACATGCTTTAAATGTGAATACCAGGCAAAGATGCTAGCTAGCAAATGTCAGGTTTACTTAATAGACACAGTATACAATGTAGCAACATGTTACAAAAGCTACTATTTGTGTTTTTTTCCAGAAGGATATTTAGATTGAAACAGTGAATGCTTTGATATGAAAAAGAAAAAAAATCAACTTATGGCATCATCCTTGCCCTAATCATTTGCCTACTAGTAGTAAGTTTTATGTGTGTTTAACACTTTATATACTTCAAACTGTCACTGTTCTACTGGGTTGAAAATGTACTTTCCATTGTGGTGGATGATACTTTGGTGTCATCAAAACAAAGTTGGGTTTTGGTGACTTGGAAAATACTCATTGCCTTAACCAAACTTCGGTAACAATTTAACATCTTTCCATTGCAGAAATCTTATTGAAATTAAATCAAATCAAATCAAACCAGTTTATTAAAGCCATACGGCTAGATATAATAGAATATGTAAAATATTCTAGCTATATGATATATAAATAATCAAACTTTAATGTGTCCTTGTCTGCTTGTTCAAAAATGAATTGTTGGCAAAAAAACCCAGTGGAAGTTCTCTTGTTTTCACTACATTCGTATATAACATCAGGCTGGAGGTCAAACAAATTTCTGGGAGAGGGAATTCCAAAGAGATTGTTCCATTGCAGTAACACTTAGTTTCTGGCCATACTTCCCGGAATCTCTTGTAGAAGGAATTGTCAGCATTCCATTCTGGACAAATGAACCACACAGGTTGATTCTAGATAAAGAAGAGAGTACTTTTTCACAGCACTTAGCATATGGAGATTGCCACCTTATGTTGTGGCCCGCCAGTGGCCAGGAGAGCTAGCAGCAGATTCGGACAGTGATGAGGTTGGGGAGGAATATGGGCCAGTCCTGAAGTCTGGGGAAGACTGGGACGATGGCTCTGAGTCGGAGGCAGAGGCGGCCAATGCCATCTGGTAGTTCTTTGCTGCTTCCAGAGTGTCTGGAATCTGACATCAGCGAGGCAGAAGAACAGCGTGAGCCTGTTCCCAGTGTGCACATGCACAGAGCTGCCAGGAGACAGGAAACAGGGTCAACTTGGGAGTAACGCTTGGAGATGATTGGTCCCTCCCATAAGACATAAAAGAGAAGTGAAAGAGACATGAGCTTTTGCAGGAAGCAATTAGTTCATCTGGCCGATTCAAGATTTGAAAATTCTGTTTGTGACTCTGTGCTAAGTTTGGCCTTGCCCTGTGTTTGGAAATTAGCTGTTTGGCAGCATTCCATGTGAGATAGGTGGGTGTTGATCACTTTCCTCTGAAAGACTGTAAATGAAAGTAATTTACAGCCATAGGAATTAAAGAGGTTTGCCGGGACTAAGTTTGTGCTGTTTAATTTCTAAGGAAGCCTAGGTCAGAACATCTTATAGCATAATTGTATAATGCTTATGTCAACCCTGAAGCCATTTTGGAGTGTCTTCAGGGCTGCCACAACAAGACTGATTGGAACTGTGGGATGGGGAGGGGGGAGTAGAGATAGCTGGGGACTTGTAGCCAAAATAAAATTCTTTCTCCTGGGAATCAAGGACGTTTTCACCAGGTGCTGGGCAGGTGTGGATGGAAGCCAGCTGGAGTTGGGACAATGACCTGGTTGGACCATGTGATGGATGTGTGGACCGGGGGAAAGAACTTTGATTTTTCATTTGAATGGGGAAAACCTCAGGACCTTCAGAGTTGGGTTTGAGCACATCAGAGATGTGCCAATATGACTTGTCTAATAAATTTGAACTTTGAGGAGCACCTTGACAGCTGACAGTTTATGCATATATTGTAATTGTTGTGACCCAGGCCCAAATAAGTAGTAGGAAAATCAGTCAGTGAAAAAACAAACAAAATTTATTTGAACAGCTGAGAATTACTTCATTCCCAGCGTCATTGAACTAAATTAAAGCAAATTCCTCCCATCACAAATTCCTCAGTCCTATCACAAACCTTGGTCCAATTAGGCAAACTGCCAAAGGCCTTTCTTGGCAAATGTTCAGAAATCACAGATGCAAAAATAAATACAAGACATAGACAAAGAAGAAGACAAAGACAAAGCTACCAACGTTGTTGTCCGGCAAAGCCCCAAAACCGTTGCTGGTCTGTTTTAAGCCTTATGGGAGGGGGCCAATCATCTCTTGGCCTTATTCCCGAGTTGTCCTCTTTGCTTGAGCTACTCTTGCCTTCTGGCAGCTCTTCTCATGCGTGCATTAGGAACAGGCTCCTCCTGTTCCTCTGCCTCACTCCTATCAGGCTCTGGAGGCTCTGGAGTCCACACCTCACTCCCTGGTGGCCCTGGCCCCATCTCTGCCTCTGACATAGAGCCCTCATCCGGGCCATCCCCAGCCTCCAGGACTGGCCCATGTTCTTCTTCAGCCTCATCGCTGTCCGACTCCGCTGCCAGCTCCACAGATTGCTGGCGGACCACAATAGTGACTATAAAAAGTAGGACCATCAGATGTACCTATGGCACCCTAGATTTTGCTGAAAAACTCATTATCTCTCATTCTTACCTATACAGAAGTCACGGGTCTGTAGAAAGAAGCAGAGTTCTAGTTTAGCAACTTCTGGAATATTTTTTTTAATCTCTGAACATGAATCTGATTGCATATTAAACTTGCCTTTTGAGACCCCCTGCCATGCTAAATCTAGCTGCAAAAGATTAAAATTGTAAATATGTTCTTTTGGACAGCCTGATGACTTATTTTATAGAAGAGATTTATTTTTTGAAGTGATGTCAGAGAACACACCTCTGTTTGAAGGTTTCATCTGTTTGATGGCCCTTCCACTCTAAGTCTGGTTTGAAGATTTTAAAAAGAACTGCATGAAGAGAAAGCTGTATTCCTGAAGCTTCATATCAACAATTGGCAGACTAGGAAAGACATATATCTCATGTGGTCAGAGACTCTAGGATGAGAAATATAGTATTATATTTCTACAGGCAGTAAAATATGTTTGTCCAAAATCTATCAGCAATAGTTAGTTGACTATTACTTTTTGAAGCAAATATGGAGCAAAAATATGATATCAATGTAAAATAGTTAATTTACACAAAACAGTAATTTGCCTATGAAATGTAAAAGTAAATAATTTTTTGCTTTGTTTTTATCACTTAGGGAAATTATGCTATTCTCCATCGAATGCCATTTTATTCCTTTTTTTGAACGAGGTTATCTTTAAATGATGATCAAAATAAATAATTGCATTGGAAGTACCTCCTTCTTTTGTAAAAAGTAGCCTCAGTTATAAATTGTTCTTTTACAGTGGCTCAAACACATATTAAGATATATTACCTGCACATTTTATTTTGGAATGAATTTTATACTGTTATTTTGTCCCATTATTTATGATGATACAAATTTACATTTGATATAGTCACCCAAGGTTTAATACAAAGGAGAATGGCCAACAGTTGGTTCATATAAAATCTCATTAGTGCCTTTCATTGTTTCTGACAATTCTTGGAAGAGAATGGATCATTAACATGCAAATAGAGATAACCCCTATTTCCAAGCTAATTGTGGCAGTGCATTCTTATGCATCCTTATGATATATCTGGCAGTTTTGAGGCCAAAACAATTTTCAAGTCTAAATTATAAGAAGAGGCTAAGACAAGTTTCTAAGCAAGTTTCTAAGTTCCATGCTTAATTACAGCTGATTATATTTCTTTTTATTGTGAATGTTAAAAGTTGAATTAGCCTATTACAGAATACTGATTAATAAATTTTTAATGAATTAGTAATCACTGGATTTGAAGTAGGAACCAAAGAGTTGTTGGGTTGATGGTATGCAGCAAATGCATCTTAACCACCTTGAAATTACAGAAAGCCTATTTAACTGTTTATCACCCACCATCCATTGACTTTTCTTTTTGAAGCACACTTAATACCATCAGTTTAACATATCTGAGTTTGTCATAACATATATGAGCTTGTCATTATGCTATAGCTGGCTAAAAAGGAGAAGAGAGGAGGGAAGGGGAGGGGAGGGGAGGGGAGGGGAGGGAAGGGGAGGGGAAGGGAAGGAAAGGAAAGGAAAGGAAAGGAAAGGAACGGAGAGGAGAGGAGAGGAGAGGAGAGGAGAGGAGAGGAGATGAAAGGAAAAAGAAAAAGAAAAAGAAAACTCTCCTGAATAAAACTATTGAATTACAAAAGAAAGAAATGCCATTAACTATAATTGTAGCTCCAAAGGTTCATCCCAATATTGACCAGACAAAAAGTGGTAGTTCTCTAAGTCCTTAGTAGCACATCTCAGGAGCTGTAGATTGAATGTGTTCCATCCCCTAAGACTGGAAACACTGGGCTAGATACAGAGCAAAGGATTAGGTAGCATAGTCTTCCTCTTATCAGAATCCATAATGGCATCTTACAAAGCCATAAAATCATTGTTTTCAGAAGAATAGAATAGAGAAAAATGAGGACAGTAATGACCTCTTTCTCTCTGTCCTGACATCCTGATCCCACACTGTGGATTCACACCATGTTCATTTCTTTGGTTCATTGTGCAATCCCTTGATAAATAACCAAATGCAGCATTCAATTGGATGAGAACTAATAAAATGAAACTAAATTCCAGTCAGAAGGCGATATGGTGGCTAGGTAGATTTGTTTTTGACTAGCAGCAAAATAATATATTTCTTTCACCCTGGGTTGCATTCTTTCTGAAAGAATAGATGCTTCTTCAATCTGCATTATCAATAAAAGTAGCAAAATAGCCTTTTTGCTTCTTAGGCAAGTATGTCATCTCTTGAAATCTTCAAACTCCCTGAACAGTAATAGCCTGGACACAGTATTCATGTGTTGGTATCATGGAAAATGAACTATTGTAGTTGGAGATCTAGCAGTGCATCAGCGGTCTGTTCAGAAGCTGCAGCTGGTGCAGAATTTTGTTGCTAGGAGTCTGAAGGTGGCAGCCATATATTTAACCTGTTCTACAGTATGTGGTAGGAATGCCCTTTTGAAAGCGTTACTTTTATCAGGTATGTACCGAGCAAGCAACTCTGGGAAGATTATAACTAAAAACCTAACAGATCAAAAGAAATAGAGCTGACCAGAAGAGCAACGTACAATAATAAAAGAATAAATAAAAGAATAAAATTTAAAAAATTCTAATAAAATGTAACAAAGTAAATCTATCTGTAACTCTATGGTACAATGAAGTGGTCCAAGTTGCTTTTTACTGAAAAGATGGGACTCCATGAAGTTCTTCCCAAAGTCAGTGGTATATGTTTTTTAATGAAAGTGATGCAAATGCTTTTAAGAAGTACAGATTCTTTAAGAATGATAAATATGAATATTTTATGTATGAATAGATGATAGATAGATAGATAGATAGATAGATAGATGATAGATAGACGATAGACGATAGACGATAGACGATAGACGATAGACGATAGACGATAGACAAATAGATAGGTAGATAGATAGATACATACATATATATATAGATGATAGATAGATAGATAGATAGATAGATAGATAGATAGATAGATAGATAGATATATAGATAGATAGACAGACAAATAGATAGGTAGATAGATAGATAGATAGATAGATAGATAGATAGATAGATAGATGATAGATAGATAATGATAGATTATTTATACTGTGTGCGAGTGTGTGTAAGAGAGGGAGAGGGAGAGGGAGAGGGAGAGGGAGAGGGAGAGGGAGAGGGAGAGGGAGAGGGAGAGGGAGGGAGAGAGAGAGAGAGAGAGAGAGAGAGAGAGAGAGAGAGAGAGAATAAATACTTTGGCTAACACTATTTTTCCCATAAAATACATTTTATACAGTTAAAAGAGAAGAAAAAATATGTAATCCTTTTTACTAATTGTCCTGAATATCTGTTAAGGAAAGTGGGAAGTTCCAAGTACCAATAGAAAGTAAGTCATGAAGGATCTCACAGAGGCCTATTGGTGTTTTAGCATCACACCAAAGATCTATTACTAATTTTGAAAAATATAGCTAAAGAAGCAGTGAAGCTAAATAAATCAATGTCAAAAATCCAAAGATTGTCAGGATGATGAGAATGAAAACTAGTTTAGCTGACAAAGACACCAGTAATGACTCTTGACTGTAAAGCTCGCATTCCATTCAATTTCTGTTTTGTGAAAGTTATAAAAGCAATGAGATTTACAGCTATCTTATCTAAATAAAAAACCAGTTCAGGTAGAAAACATGAATACACTACAAAGACTTTATTTTTGTCTATTTGGTTGCTAAAACTGCTACAAGTGCAACTTCATGCATCAAAAGCTTTTAGACCTCTACTGAGACTTCAGAAAACATGACAGAAATTAAAAGAGAAACTTTATAATGACAGCAAATAATGTTTACACTGATAAACGTGTTTGATGAGTAAATACGTTCATCAAAGAGAAATATTTTACAGTTTAAAGGGATTGCAGTTATTCAGTTCCCTTCCAATCACCAAAAACTTTTCCATTACAGTTTGAAGATGGAAAATGAAACAAAGAATACCTTTGTTTTACTAGACCTGTGATGGCGAACCTATGGCACACGTGCCACATGTGGCATACGGAGCCATATCTATGGGCACACAAGCGTTGCCCTAGCTCAGCTCAGCACGCATGCGCATGCTGGCCAGCTGATTTTCAGGGCTTCTGGTCCCACTGGAAGTCAGGAAATGGGCTGTTTCCGGCCTCTGGATGGCCTCCAGCGTGGTGGGGAAGGCCGTTTTTGCCCTCCCCAGGCTCCAAGAAAGCCTCTGGAGCCTGGGAGGGCAAAAAATGGGCCTACCAGTAACCTTTTTGAGTGCTGGGGGGTGTCACATGTGCATATGCAGGGGGCAGGACATGGGGAGGCATTGAATTATGGGTGTGGGCATATGCACACATGACACACACACCTGCATTCCCCCCGCTTTTGGGACGCGATGGCAAAAAGGTTAGCCATCACTGTACTAGACTAATGAATAATAGCAATAGCACTTAGACCTATATACCATTTTACAGGGCTTTACAGCCCTCTCTAAGTGGTTTACAGAGTCAGCATACTGCCCCAAATTGTCCTTATTTTATCCACCTTGGAAGGATGGAAGGCTGAGTCAACCTTGAGCCTGGTGAGATTTGAACTACCAAATTGCAGACAGCTGACAGTTGGCAGAGGTATCTGGCAGTACTGCATTCTAAGCATTGCGCCACTGTGGTGCTAATAAATGACATCACAAATCCTCTCATACAGTATGTCATAGTTTTGGTGGGGCAATAGGCTAAGACATAATAGCCTAGCCAATATTTTTCTCCTCCAGTCTTATATGCCTAGCTATGCACTGTATATAATCTTTGAATAATGTGCTAGGGCCACATAAAAAAAAATAGGTCCAAGAATGAATGTAACAGTATGTGGGAATGACCTTGAGAGATGGGTCAAAAAAGATGCTGCCTATGGAATGATCGGAGAAGTGTGGGTGGAAGTAGCCTACAGGTGCATAATGGGTAGAGAAAGTAACTCAGAAAAAATCTTCTCTAACTTATCAGGCTGTCAAATGAGATAGTGGGAGATTTGGACTTTCAGACTTGCAAGATTCTATTAATGTAGCTGCACAATTAAGTAGAATTAGCTTATCTGGTTATGTTTCCTATCTGGATTACCTGGGAAGGCTGACAATAAAGTAGTTAGTACCAGGATTTTTTTTACTTTGATTTACTTTAGCTTACTTTATATCTATTTACATTTAAATTAGGACAGTGCAAGGATTTGATCTGGAGGGTCAATTCAAAAGTGATTTTACTGAATCCCCAAATCAAATTAACCTTCCAAATAGAATTAACAATGTGTTATTCAATTTAATCAGCTTCAACGATTTATATCTTCTTTAAAATCTATGTTGAAAATTAAGTCTATTTTCCAAAGTGATCTAACTCATCAAATCAAACTGACAGTTTAAATCAAACTGATGACATGAAATGTGTTATAGTAAATCCACATAGCTTTATCATTTAAATCTACTTAATACATATTTAACCACTATTCTCTTTGGTCTCATTAAATATATTGGAATATAGATTGAAATATATTTTTGTGTAACAACTTCAGTGGTATTCAGCCAGTAGATTGCAGTGTTTATAAGTCTGCATCTATGGTTATACAGGTAGTCCTCAACATACGACCATAATTGAGCCCAAAATTTATGTTGCTAAGTGAGAGATTTGTTAAGTGAATTTTGCCTCATTTTATGACTTTTCTTGCCACATTTGATAAGTGAATCACTGCAGTTATTAAATTAGTAAGACTGTTGTTTAGTGAATCTGGTTTCCCCATTGACTTTGCTTGTCAGAATGTTGCAAAAGAGACACTGCAACCATCATTAAACTCAGTCAGTTGTTAGGCACAGAACTACAGTACATTTTTCTACCAAGAATTTAAATTTCCGGACTTGGAACTGTCATAAAAAAGGACACAAAGGTGTGTAATAGAGTTGATATTCCTGGAGATATTTGTAAGATGGAAAACAATTTGGCAGTGGAAAATTAGTCAAAAATGTGAAAACTGCAATTCAAGGTTTCTAAATGTAAGATCATGTACTTCTGGCATGAAGAATCCTCTGGCAGTATTGGAGGTACTATTAGACAGTGTTAGACAGAATAACAGAAGAAAAAGGTTTACATGTACTCAGAGCAGATGACTGAAAAATGAGCAAACAGGGCAAGGAGCTGTGAAAGGAAACAAAATACTGGGATACATCACTAGAGGGATCACCAGCAGGAAAAAGAAGGTCTTAATCCCACTATATGGGGCTGTAGTCAGACCCCATTTGGAATACGGTATCCAGTTCTGGAAACCTCACTTAAAAAAGGATATTGATAAGATTGAGCGAGTCCAGCGATGGGCAACAGACATGATGCAAGATCTGAAAGACCAAACGTATTAGAAAAGATGGGAGGAACTGAATATGTACAGCCTGGAGGACAGAAGGAAAAAGGGTGACAAGACTGAAAATTTTAAATATATTAAGGGAATGAATAAGGTTATAGAAGGTAATATTTTCAAGCAAATAAGGTTGTAGAAGGCAGTATTTTCAAGTAATAATAATAATAATAATAATAATAATAATAATAATAATAATAATAATAATAATAATTTTATTTCTATACCGCCCTTCTCCCAAAGGACTCAGGGCAGTGTACAGCCAATTTAAAAACACAAGACACAACAATGATTAAAATTTAAAATAATCAAGAACATGGAGACATAACCTCAACCTGAAAGGAGGGAAGTTCAAAAGTAATGTAGTGAGTCAGTCATCAGTAACTGAGCTTAAATATGCTTGGGATAAACACATGTCCATTATCCGACAAAAATGAAATAAAAATAAAAATAAAAATAAATAATAATTAAAAATAATAAAACATAAATTAAAAAGAAAACAAAAACTTCAAAGGGCAAAAATCGATGGACTAATGGGTCTTTTTCTGTCATCAGTTTTCTATATTTCTATAAAATCAAATTATGCTAACCAGCAATGTTGCAATAAACTTATTTTAATGCTCAGAATGTTTGCCATGGGTGTAGGTCAATCCTGCTAAAAACCACTGTGACACAGGGAGTTGTATATTGGAATGAGAAGACAGTTCAGAACTTCACGTCATCCTATACCACAATAGTTCAGAATTAATGGGGATTGGGGTGTGTGTGTGTGACACCAGATAATCTTTCCTAATCAAAGGGTAAGAGCCAATATAACGACTAAGATGCCAGGCTAGAAAGCAAAAAAGTCTAAGTTTTAGTCCTGCTTTAGGTATGAAGCCAGTTGACTGACCTTGGTCAATCACTCTGTCTTAGACCTAGGAAGGAAGGTCTAGGTTTCTAGACCTTCCTTCCTAGGTCTAGGAGGTCTAGGAAGAAGGCAATGGCAAACCATTCCAAAAATCTTGCCAAAAAAACTCTCGAAAGTAACAGTGGCAAGAACCAGAAGTCACCCTTGATTTGAAGGCACATGCACAGACCCAGACACACAGAAACATACAATCATGGATACAAAAAACTATTTCTTCCTATTAATTATAATTATAAGTTTATAATTCTAAATTCCGCCATTGCCAGTCCCAATCCCATTTGAGAAAGGAGGAGAGTAGACGTCAGACTCTGTGACAAGTCTGACAAGATTTCAATGTCACATTATTATGCGCCACACCCAAAACAATTGTTGAGATGTACTGCAGACCGGGAGAAGTAGCGGACAAAATGCAAAACTGCAGACCCCACAATATGGCAGGAATAATGCAAAGAACACCAAGATTTCTTCCTATTAATTCTATTCAAGAAACTTGGGGTTTTCTTAAACAACATGGAAAAGAAAATAGGAAAACAAACACTATACTTTTTTTTTTTTTATCCCTCTGCTCGTAAAAACCTAACAGTATACCCAAGGCCATGAAGCCTGTAAATTGAGAGCACTTCATGTTTATAAATAGGATTGGTATATAAGGCACCTTATAATAAGGAAATAGATTTACTTGTTTGTTTGTTTGTTTTCTATGGCTGCACAACTCACCAAGTGACAAACAATATTGTATGATAATACTTGCAACAATTTTTGTTCTCAAGGATAGTAAAGATGTAGCAATTTTATATATAAAGAGAGTAAGTCTTTAACAACTTGCAGTTTAGAACAACAGAAGATGTTTCTTTGCTACTGATGCCTTCCTTGCAAGTCTTTCCCTATTCCTTAAAGTGAGTTCAAAGAGGAAATGTCACACACTGTATATTACAAATCACATCATCTCATTTTTTTTCCCTTTGTGGCCTCAATTTGTTTTTGGCTTTTTCTTTTCTAACCTGACAATATCCGTATTAGCTCTCTGAAATGAAATGCTGTTAGCCACAGTGGAGTGGTTGAAGAGGGTTTTTTTGATTTGATAAATACTGTAGGAATATAACCCCAAGGAATTCAACACAAGAAAATATTTGATGCTATTTCTTTTTTCATCTTTGCTAGAACTTTGAAATAACAAGGTCCATCAAGGATAGTAGCTCTGATTATGGTTTGTTTCATACATTTTTTTTAAAGATCTGTGAGTTGTTGAGGTACCTTCTGCCCTTAACAAATATAAATAAAATCTGCACATCAGATGGTGCCCTTTATTTTATTGATGTGCTTTGTTTTGCAACTTGCTTATTTGAAAACCGTAAGTCGTAAAGAATTCAAGGAGCAAAAGCAGGTGAATTTTCAGCAGCTGTTATTAGATTCAAGGATATAGGTTGTCACTGAGAATTATGACCATCATCCCCTTATTTTCTAATTGCTGCCACATATGGCAAAATAAGTATAGCATCCATCCCTACTCAAAATTCAACCAGTGGCTGAAAAGATAGGTCAATAAATTCTGTTGTCCAAACAACATAACTCAGTGAAATTGTTTTTGCAGCAGATACCAAGTGTGGCAAAATGTTTCATATGAAATGATTGTTATCTGTGAATACTAGGTTTTCGTTTACTCTTATACTGGCACCCTTAGAACAAATAAAAAGAACCAGATTTTCTGTAGCTAAATAAGCAAATGGAATTGGAGCGTAAATGATTATAACCATGACTAGCATATGCACACTATGTTCTAGCATAAGTGTTGTATGTTTCCACAGTGTCAACAAATTTAATGGCTCCAGCAAACAACATGTATGTTATGGTGTATGTTATGGAAAGAGATGAATGTGAGATGATTAAACTGTAAACACTTTTACATTGTCTAGAAAGAGAACTGAAGTATGCCTGGAATAAATGTGGACCTGGGCTGTAATTTGTTTATCAGTGCATACTGTCAACATTATCAGATTAAAAGAGAGAGGGAGAGAGAGAGAGAGAGAGAGAGAGAGAGAGAGAGAGAGAGAGAGAGAGAGGGAGAGAGAGAGAGAAGAAAGAACTGGTGGCTTTTAAATCACTTCCACAACAGTTCCATAGATTTGTTCCACTCAGCTGCCAGTAGCTCCCACTACTATTTCTACATGCAGAAAAAATTCTCACAGACTTTACGGGATATTTAGAGATACACAATTGCGTACTTGAGAATAACAGTGAAGCAAAAATTTGTGTAAAACTGGCACAAAGTTTCACTTTGAGAAGCTCAAGCTATGTTGGATCTTAGTAGGACCCCCAGGTTTGTGAGAGCTTGTGCACATTGTGGAATTTGTGGAACAAAGTAGGACAAAACACTGAAATTAATTTCAGCTAGCCTGAATCCAGATCTTGGAGGTTGTAATTATCAAAGCTTGTATGATATATAATTATAAATGTATATAATGTATATCAGGGGTGGGTTCTACTTACCTTTAATACAGGTTCTCATCGTGCCCGCGCACGTTCTTCTGCGCATGCGCAGATCAACTTTGATGACGTCCGGGTCAGTGGAAGAAGCCTCTGCCGGTTCTCGTGAACCAGTCTGAACTGGGGGCAACCCACCACTGATGTATATAATGTAAAGTTTGCCACAGCTCTATCCAACCTGGTGCTTTCAAAACATGACGATATTAGTAAGTCTGACTTGCAGTATTCCTATGAATGGCGTCATTCCACTTTAGTTTAGTCCCTTTTGTATCTTTGTAAATGTGCACATGAGCACATTGGAGAAAGATTCATGTGTATGCCCATTTCCCCTAATGTTTATACTTACATGTTTGCATGTTCAGTCATTCAGTATACGTTGAAGTTATAATGACTTCTATTTATTTATATATGTGTGTCTGTAATAAAACGTGTTTGTTTTTTTCCTTTTTAAGATAATTTCTTTCTTTTTAAATTTTATGTATTCTATTTCATTTTGTTTATCTTTTATATTTCATTAATAAAAGCAGTAAAAAATGTGTAAGAAAGGCACTGATGACTTGGCTGTTTCCCTAGGCATTTGGGTCAAGTGGATAGATGAGTTCTATTGTTAATAACGTCTTTTTGTTGAGTGGGTTTATCATTTATCCTTGAGTGGCTTATAACTGTTAGATTTTCTGTGTTTCAATCTTTTTGATTCTTACACAGAATCATTTATGTGACATGGACAGCTATATAAATCATATTAAATAAATAAATAAAGTATGGATGGATGGATGGATGGATGGATTGGTGAAATAATTTATTTTACTAAGGGCATCATTATTTTTATTGACTTTTTATTCTGGCTTTCCATTAAGGAAAAGATAGGTGGCTGAAGTAGGTACTTATAAATATAAAATGAAATTAAGAACAAATTGATTGAGCCCCAAAGGAAATGTACAACTAATGAAATTTTACTGATAAGAAACATCTTGCAGTATTTGAGTGATACAGCCTGAATATTGAATTTTCAACCTATTAAAATTATTATAACTGTTTTCTTCCTAGAGAATCCTTTAATAGCTCCCATTTATTAATTAATAACCATGTGAGCAACTCAGGAGATCAACTATTTTAGAGGCTCTTCTTTTGCAACCAAAAGAGTGCAAAATATGTCACAGTCAAATTGCTAAGTCCTCCCCATGTAAACAACAACAACAACAACAACAACAACAACAACAACATTAGATCAGTGGTCGGTTGCCCCCGGTTCGCACCAGTAGAACTGGTAGCAAAACCGGCAGGAGGCTCCGCCCACTGACCCCGACGTCATCAAAAAGAGCCTTGGTAGTACTAGGGTTTAAGGCACCCTGTTATTAAGCTGCTTAAGACCAGCTGCCTGCAATTACTGCAGGGTTCGAATCTCGCCAAGGCTCAAGGTTGACTCAGCCTTCCATCCTTTCTAAGGTAGGTGAAATGAGGACCCAGTTTGTGGGGGCAATAAGCTGACTTTGTATAAATATACAAAAGGATGAAGGCTATTGCTGAGCACATTGTAAGCCGCCCTGAGTCTTCGGAGAAGGGCGGCATATAAATCAAATTTAAAAAAAAAAAAAAAAAAAAAATGCTTCTGCACATGCACAGAAGCGCACACAGCCCCATTGCAAACTAGTAGTAAAGGTAAGTAGAACCCACCCCTGCATTAGATATTAGGTAGTTAGGCAGCTACTGGATAGAACATGTTCTCATGTGGACAAAGAAAGATTTAGAAGGAACCTGAATGTTTTCAGCAAATTTTCATTCTTATTTGTGGGATCACTTGTCAGAAATATATAGTAGAGGTGGATCTAGTGTGGATAATTGCCAGTAGATTCCTAGTTTAACAAAAGCAGGCAAAGACACCAGCCTTCCTAAATGGTATATTAAAGAAGAAAACCAACAATTTTCCCCAATCCATTTATGTTTATTATTTTTTTTTAGAAAGGGCTAGTATTCTGACCTCTTTGGTTCTGAAGGTAAAAGATGTATATTTCTTTCTTTACTCAACCAGTTTGTTTAGTGACCAAGCAAAGTTACAACAGCACTGAAAAATGTGACTTATGACCATTTTTCAAAGTTATGATTTTTGCAGCATCCCCATGATCATGTGATCAACATTCAGATGCTTGACAACAGGTTCACATTTATGACTGTTCTATGACCCAAGGTCATCTGATCAGCTTTTGCGACCTTCTGACAAACAAAGTCTATGGGGAAGCCAGATTCACTTATCAACCGGGTTACTAACTTATCAACCGCAGTGATTCACTAAATAGTATGGCAACAATGTCATACAATGGGGTAAAATTCACTTAACAAATGTCTCACTTAACCAGAGAAAATTTGGGCTCAATTGTGGTAGTAAGTCGCAGACTATCTTTATATCACATTTAGAAACCTAGGTTGAATAAAAAGCAATAGTTTCATTACCATGAATTCCACTTAAGTTTCTCACTGTGGCTGATTTGAGGCTTTTTATGTAGAAGATACTTTCACAGAGAATGCTGATATTATTCCTTCCAACAAGACTAAGAGGTCTTCAAAAGCAGCCACACCAGGCCTTCGAGTTGATTTTTCTGCCTTGTAACCTCATGGAGTGGATCCAAGAGAAGCACATTTTTGAGTGATTTCTATAGCCTAATCCTTACTCTAACGAAAGCATGAGATTGTCTCATAGAGACCTAATCATTTTTTCTACAATAGGTTTTCAACATTAAAAGGCTCCTTTTCATGCAGTTACAGATAGCATTCATTTTGCTGGGGCGGGAATTCTAAAAACATGTTCTATTTGCTGTAATCATCCATAGAGGTTCTGCTTACTCTCTGTCCCATTTTAAGATTAACTTCTGGATATAATTATATGTTGCCCCTAAAATAGAATAGCATTTCTATAAATATATGCCTATATTTATAGACTATCTTCATCCATATATCTAGTAAATCTGCTTTGCTTTTGGATGATATGATACTTTGAGTTTAATTTTTGTCAAGAACTTGAACATGCCAAGAAGGAAGGTAGAAAACCACCTGTACTAATTCTGTGAAACTCCTGCACCAATGGAATAGTGCACAAGGATCATGTTCTTTTAAAAAACATAGTTGGAAAAGAAGAATAAATTGTCTTTAATAAATTTAGATTTAATGAATTTTTTAATGTTCATTATTTTTATCTTTATTACACCAATGTTATATTTTTATTGTGAATTGTCAAGAGATTTTGGTATGCGTAAAAATATGTATTTGAATTCAAGTATACAAAGGTTAAGTTTTAAAAATGCAGGCCAAATAATAGTCTTGAATTATTCCTTTTCCAAGTGTATGGAAGGTGTTTCCTTGACAACAGACAACTGAATCTAGGCTGTGATTTTTCTTTACCATATTGTTAAAAATAGTGGAAAATTGTGACATTCTATAAGTATTTCCAAACAGGCCTTCAAAAGCCTTCAAACTTTGAATTGACTCCTACAATACTTCAAAATAAAGTGCTCCTTAATTCGTCTTACATCAAAATGTGTCAAGATCTTGAATATTTATTTATTTATTTATTTATTTATTTATTTATTTATTTATTTATTTAATTATTGGTCAACAAGTACAAGGAACAAGTACCAGTATAGACATAGACATGGACACATGAAAATTGGCACAAATGAATGGATATAAATAAACAAAACATAGCTATAAACACATAAAATGAGTACATATAAATGGGCACAGTAGGACAGGGATGGTAGGCATGCTGGTGTGCTTATGCACGCCCCCTTAGGGACCTCTTAAAAAATGTGTAAGGTCCACGGTATACAGTTTAAGGTAAAAGGTATGGGGGTTAGAGAAACTAACCACAGAATCAGGTAGAGTGTTCCAAACATTTACTACTCTATTGCTGAAATCGTATTTTAAATTTTATAAATACTCAATTTATTAAATATCCCAGTAATACCCAACTTTACTGTTTTAATTTTTTAAAAAATATATTACAAATAAAATCTTGCTACTTAGGAAAAAGAAAAAGAACCCGCCTCACAAAATGACCTCACTGGTTTTAATTAATCTCACATTCAAAAGTTTAATTTACTTCCATTCTGGAAGGTTTTGACATAATCTTTACATCTTTTTGAAGCTAAACATTTCCAACATGGCTCTAAAAACTCTCTAATTGGTCATTTGTTCTTCTATTCATTCATTTCTTCCTTCCTCCATTGCTGTTAACTCAATAGGAAAACACAACCGCAACTTATAGCGGCAACACTGACAGATCCGATACAAATGATTTTACACATTGCAGGAATGAATACCTTGACATTCTGCAATTAAACCAACCCATTTCATGCAAATTCTTTAGTTCAGAAAAATTCAAAAGGCTAATCATTTTGATGATTTTTTAATAGCAATGTGAACTCTATATTTACTGCCTGATGAAACTCCTGAAATGCATTGTGTGTCCTCAAAAGCTGTCTAGGCTGCTGAATAGGATACTATAAACCTGATTTCAACAGACTGAAAACAAGATGTGACAAGCGGTTTGACACTGGCCCTCGACTAATTTCCGTTATTTGTAAAGAGGAGCATCTGAATAGAAAGAACTCAACAGAGTGGGTCAGTATGGTTGAGGCCATGTCAGTTCACACATAAAAATCCAGTACAGGGAAAAATAAGCAGCCATTGATTTTCAGAGAAAGCCCCAGAGCCTGTGGAAAGTTGCCAAAATGAGGCACCAGCTGCTCTCTGCTGGAAGCCTTTGTGGGAGGGTGAGAGAAGGGAGTGAAAACTGGTGGGTCTAAGAAAAGGGAAATGAGATAGAAACCAGGATAGAAGAGGTCTTCTTGACTGCCTTAGCAATGCTTCATTCTGAGAAAATGCTTTAAAAAAACTTTGTATGTGCGTGTGTGTGTGTGCACACACACTCACACCAACCCCCTCTCTTTCTCTCTCTCTCTTTCACACACACACCAGTTCCCATCTACTTTTATTTAACACGGTGAATTGGGAACATTTCCAATGGGAATTTCTCATGCTCTTTCACATTTCCTGAATTCAGCCTACTGTTTTTCTCCCTACTGTTCTGATCTAATAAATAAATATAGGCTTTAAAAAAAAAAAAGAACAAATACTCAGTGTGATTGCAGTTCTTCATTAGCATAATTGCATTATGGCAACAATTTCAGAAAGATAATAAATGAAGAGTATTTTGTCCGATGTCTTTAGGCCCTTAATATTAATAATAATAAAATCCTGCTTCAGTTTTACTTAAGTACTTCAGCAGTAGGTGAAGGAGGAGGGATTTTAGCGATGAGCAATAAGTTTTTTGTTTAAAGCTAGACTGGAAAGTGCAGCCTTTGGCTACTTAAAATATTTATAAGACAGCATAACATCAGCATGAACCTGCAAGTTTAAGACAGATTCCAAAGTTGAAATGTTCATTACTTTTACAAAGCTGTAAGAATGTCATGCTTTTCTACATTTGCTTTTAAGCACATAGAAAAGATACACAGGAAGCTTTTACTTTCCCATTCACGAGAAAGGATGGCATTATACAGATATGTGCATATTAAATAAGGATTGATTATAATTTCTGTATTTTACTATTTATTTAATGTGGTCACTGAGATGACTCATTTTGTCCAGTTTCTCCTTTTTTCAAAGGTAAATCTATTTCAAAAATCAATATAAACATTTGTCCAAAAGTAACTTTCTTGACGTGCACTTTTTCCACATTTTTCTTCGCATATAATTCTGCTAGTGAAAAACTTATTTTTGACAATGTTTCCTGAGTCAAATGTGCATTTCTGTTTAGTCTATGTGCACATTTAAGCATGCTTTTTTCTTTCAATATTATTTCTCGTTTTGCACATTTTAAGGTTAAAGTTTGAATTTCATAGTCAAGGTTTAAAATATGTGTGAAAGTACAATCTGATTTGCATAGAGATTTGAAAAATGTAGAATTGCAGTGGGGAAGTTCATTCTAGACAAGCGGTACTTTTCCTGTATCTTTTATTTGACCATATAATTTTTTGTGGCACCGTACTTGAGTTTATTGTTTTTAAATGTGCTGCTCACTGCAAATTTCAAAAAGACATTTACCGGTAGATAGCCAGCTTGGCGGTGGAGGTGTGATTTAATGAGGTGCTTTTCAAACTTGGAAACCTTAAGATATGTGGACCTCATGCTAGTTTGATGCACTCTTACATGGAATATCAAGTCACCCTAGATGACCTAGAAGTTCCCTTCTGATCCCTAAATTTTATATAAGTAGCGTATGTATGACAAACATCTTAGTGTTTCAGAACCAGTCTAGCATAGTGCAGTGTTTCTGGGCAAATCTTACTTGTTCCAGCAATTATATTCAGTCTTCCCACCTCAAATTGGGAAAGAGGAGAGAATAGAGAATGAGGGTGGATACATTGCCAATCTGTGCTTCATTCTACTGAAAGGAAATAATAACCTCCCTGTAAGGAAGATGAGTGGTTTCCAAGTTTGATAAACAAACAAACAAACAAATTTCACAAAGTCAGTGTCTGGCTCGGTAGCCAACACAAACTTTTTCTGAGTAATTTTCTCTCATTGTTATTGGACTTAGCTTTGTGCTGAGAGGAAGACTGCTCCCAAGGTAGCAAAAGCTGCTTCAATTAGCTTTTAGCTATTACTTTACAGTTTTAATCAATAACAGTTATGGTAAACAGCATTACTGCAACCTTTATCTTTTCTAAAACTCGCTATAGTTGATAAATACTTCAAACATGTCCTATCTGGAAAGAAGTTGACTTTTTTTCCTGAATTGATAGGAGTTAGAACCTTTGAAAGGGCGGGTGGTGAGAATTAAGAGATATTGGATAGGATAACACCTTGCACTAATGCATGCTTTCTTTTTATCAGTTAACATAATCTTGTGTATTAAAGAATTTGTATGGGTTGCCAAGCATTTTTCAAAAGTTTCAATATAATCAGTGCTGATTTTAAGCTTTAAATAGTTTAAGACCAGTTTATTTGAAACACCTTCTACATATATGTTACATATGGAAATCATGCAACCTTTTTCTAAAAAGCACAAAATTAAACCTTGAAAACATGGGATAATATTGATCAGGTTTTCCATGATATGAACAGAAATCCAAATCACAAGCAGAATGGAAACACAGACTAGCAATTTAAAACTATAAATCTGGTGTAATAGAAAAGCGTACTTTTTTGTTGCCCCTTCCACCCAACAGTAATTTGTGTTGATATTCATAATATTAAATTAATAAAATTATGGATATTAAACAAAATGAAATAATAATCGGATAGCCCATATGTTATCAGTTATTTGGCCCATACTACATCCCTTCAACAAGGTAAAGTGGTTTGTTTGCAGTTACACTGGCAAAATTACATCTTTTAAGACAAAACCAAACAATATTAATTATGAATGACAACAGTAGCCAGCTTCTCTCATGAAATAGCAACATGACTGGGACTTTCAGGAAAGAAACGGTGAACTGAAGATGGCTCTGCTTTCTGGCGTGATGGAATGAAAGCATGGTGAAATGAAGAGTGATAATCCCTTTCTAGACAACAAGAGCACTTGAGATCACCCACATAATTGTTATCCAAAGTAACATTTTCAGGTGATATCTTTGTTAATAACTGCAGAAAAGGACATGAAATATGTAACATTGATCATGAATATTCATTTTGCTTCATTTATTATGCTCATCCTAGGCAATTCTTAAACTCAAGTATGCTCATTGATTGCATTCTTCTACAATCAGTTTTAGCCTGTTGTCTATTGTTTGCCAAATGCAGTATGCTGAGACATGCACAGGTGGAAAGAGTCAACTAAACAAGCCTCCATGTGGTTTCATGAATCACTTCAAAAAATGTGCCATAGAAAACAAAGCACTATAGAAATCCTTAAATATCCAATTTTCTTTGGTAGCATAAAACCACATTCATTGGAGTAGCTCAATAAATAGGAATTGCAGCTTATTCTTTATTTCCTTTCATGTTCCAGAAACAATTTTATGGTTAAAATGCTTAGTCAGTCAAGAGTACTAGTGATGTGAGAAATATTTAAAAATAATTTCCCAAACATTATTGTATTATGGGATACATTGTGATTAATGGTTCGTATTGTATAAGCATCCAAGAAATAAAATTAAGTCGAGTATTTTCTACTTGATCAGAACTAAACTAAGAAAGAAAAGGCTCTGATTTTACTAAAGGAAAAAGTATCTAAGGTGATGATGGAAATTCTGTCTGTAGCTAGGTTGAAAAACAAAGTGAAATTCAGTAATAAAGAAATGGAAAAAACACAGGAAAAGCTAAATGGATTTACATCTTGTTTTTATTTATTTGCTGCATTTATAACAGCCTGATTTTCAAGAATATGGCAAAATAATAGCAGGAAGTCTATTCAAGTTCATACAAAGTCAGATGAAATTCAGCTTCTTTCTTAATGGTCTATTATTATTTACATCTCCCATATATTTTAATCCATCCTTCCCCAGTGTTGTTTTGTCCTAATATAATTAGTTATTGTTCTCAATCTGTATGGATCTTTTTGTTACCATACTGACAATTGTTTTTTGCTTTCAGACCAATTTGGTCTGCGTGTCTCTTACCATTATATACGCCCCCATATTTCTCATGTTTATTTTAATTAAGACTAAGCATTTTGTTTATTAGAATTTTTACATATAATATGCTAAGGATATCAGGGTAAGTTATATTACTTATTATAAATGTTAAATAGCTTAAAACCCCATCCTAGAGTGACTATTTTTCTTAAACCATATAAGACTTTAACAAACATTCCTAAATAGTTTGATCAGAATTATATAAGCAGATCTGCTGTTCTTTTAGGACCAGCATTAAAAAAAAATCCTGTAGTTCAGAGTTTCTATCATGTTTTAGGCCACCTGCAACTTCCCTTATGTCTTCAAGTGCAGATGAATTACATTGCAATGATCTATCCAAACATTTTCCAGAGTGCAATTCACCACAGCCAAGTCATTCCTATCTTGCTGTCCAAATATACTCCCACTTGTACCTTAAGTGACAGAAATAATCCAGAACACTAAGCCTGCACATCTGCTTTTTTGAGTTGAGTGCAGTACAATCTGAGGTTGAAGACATATTCAATTTCCTTATCTGTGGATTACTGAATAATTCTCAGTTTATTAGTCCTCATCCAGCATTTTAAAGCATTCAAAGATAAGTCCAACACTTGAATCATCTCACCTGACTCTAATTACAGAGAGAATCTGTCCTGTAAACTAAATATTATACAGGATGGGCTAAATGTTTATTACAGTATTCTATAGAACGTTGGTTTGTGACAGCCTGCTGGTTAAAGACCAGTTTAGAATTTATTTAGAATTCCTAGTGATTCTTTAGAAAATCAACTTTCAAAAATATATCTTACTGATAAATTGCTTACAATTTGCCAGATTGTATCTCTAAAAATAATTTTAAAAAAAACCTTCACAGTTTAATTGATAGTACAGTGGTCTACGCACCCTGTTATTAACACAGCTGCCTGCAATTTTCTGCTGGTTCGAATCTCTCCAAGGCTCAAGGTTGACTCAGCCTTCCATCCTTTCTAAGGTAGGTGAAATGAGGACCCAGTTTGTGGGGGCAATAAGCTGACTTTGTATAAATATACAAAAGTATGAAGGCTATTGCTTAACGCACTATAAGCCACCCTGAGTCTCCGGAGGAGGGCGGCATATAAATCAAATAAATAAATAAATAAATAAAAAATTGGCCACCTATTTCTTTGATATTTCTTTCTACAGAGGTTTCCTAAGGTAGAGTCAAAGACTATGAAGGTTAGGGCAAGATAACTACAAACAGATCAGGTTTATCTAGAAGGAATCAATTAACTGAAAATCTTCAGAGGAGCACACTTATAGAAATAGCAACTGGTTAAAGAAACAAAATACAAAAAGTTGAGCAGAACTCATATGAGAAAATTTATACTCCAGACACCAATCCAAAAAATGTATGAAAAAATTCCCTGGGTATATTTTAGGAAAAGTCAGGCAGAAGAACAGTTTGCAGCTGCTCATAAATTTCTAGAATAATTTCAATTTTAATCCTAATAGGAATTTTTGAAAAATCTCTGTGATACTTATTGCCTCTACAGAATAACTGGGAAACCTGTACAGTCCATGTGGTCTTTATTAGAATTAATCCAAATCCATTCAGTGTTAATTTAGTATACGTTCAAATATTATTCTATTCTAACAATGTCTATAAAATTGGTATTTTCTATAAAAAGCTTCCATTAAACCTACAGTTATTATACATAGAGAGACTTCTGAATCTGGTTGTCCACCACAACATGTCTTTTCATATAACTTATGCAGCCTGCCTTATATGGTTATATATACTGTACAGAGTTACATTGCCCCTACCCACCAAACAATATTTTTCTTGACCATTTTGTTCCTTAGATAACTTTCCATAAGAGATTCTTTATTTTACATTATCTGATATGTAACATGCTTTTAATTACTCTTTTACTGTTATTTCTCTAAACTAGTAGTGGATAACTTGCTAGAATGGAAGGTGTTCCTCAGTGTAATTCCAAACACCCTTTGCAAACAAACAGTTCATCCTTTTAAAGGAAGGATGTATCTCTTCTTAGCAGTCTGATAGGTGAATTTAATCAGAGAAGACAGGAAAGAAATATCATTGAGGCTCTGGCTCTATCTGTTCCCACCATTGACATATAATTACCCCGATGGGAATACAGCCTTTGCCAGAAGAAAAATTATATACTCTTGGTCTAATAAAATAGCAGGACTGGGAAAGGTCAAGAACACCTACATAGTCTCTAAAGAGGGATTTGGAACAACATCACTGAATATTGCTTGCTTTAATTCAGCTTCTAATAGACGGAATTAAAACTGAAGTCACTGCCACATAGGATTTTTGCAATGCTTTGTCACTATTTGATCCATAAAGAGCTGATAAAACCCACAATGGCATCAAAAAAGTTTTGCGCATGGTGATGCCACCACATAAATGATATAAAATATACAGATGATGCAAGTATGCAATTTGTATCACTTGCATGATCATGTCACCCCCAATCCAATACCCATGTTATGATTCATGCAGTCAACTATTTGGTAACTGGAATCATATAAAAGCAAGCTTACCATTAGCAATGTTGACCTCAATAGTGATCCATTTTCTCACTGGTTGGAATTCTTTCCTTGTCCCATTTTCTGGATCCTGGACTCATTCAGTAATTATATTTTCTCACCCAGAGCATCAAGGTTCTGTTTCTACTGCCTCTTTGTAGCCATTCTAATTAATAGTTCTCTTTCTCTATCTCCCCTCCATCACTTTAATCACTAGAGCAGGGATGTCAAATTTGAATTCATTAATGGCTGCATCAGGATTGTGTTTGACCTGGGGGGGCTGGGGGTGTGTGGTCAGAGGGCATGGCCAGCTCATCATCAGTGGTGTCGGGAGCACCTTTGGTGGCTCAAGCACTCTGCCAGTGAAAACGGGTTTCCAAGCTCCATTTTCAGCTGCAACGGCCTCCAGCAACCCACTGCCAGTGAAAACAGAGCTCAACAAGTTGCGCGCTGCCCTCCTGAGCTCCATTTTTGCTAGCACCATGGGCTGGTCCTTCGCTGTTTCCAGAGTGGTCCTGTGGGTCTGATCTAAACACCCCTGAGTTTGACACCCTACAGTAGAGCAACATGCAATCATAATTAGAGAAATTGAGAAAAACTTTGTGTTACAAAAGATATAATCATGTCACCATCACAGTCTGCAAAAGGCTTTTAAATAGTGGGACAATTATCTCATGCAGTGAACCACTTCTTGAATTCCTCCAAACATTGTAATTCATTTATTTATTTATTCAATTTATATGCTGCTCATTTCACTGGGAGGTGATTCCAGGTGGCTTACAATAATTAGAAACTGATGAAAAACATTAAAACATTGCAACAATAAATAATAATATCAAGTTAGTTTAAAAGTGACAAAGATGGAAAGGAAAGGAGCAAGATCACATGGGGAGGGAGGTGGGAGGCTAATTAACAGAAACGGAAGTTAGAAACTAAACAGATTAAGAGAATGATTAATTATATAATGAAAGTTTTCTAGTATGGTAATGCCACTATCACCATATGATATTATTGATGATATTTATATTATGATTACCACTATGTTTATTGTCTTTTTGTTGTTCAAAACTAATTGTACTCAGACAACACGTTGTTCATTTAGATATTGAACTTTTTATGTTTATTAAAGAAAAATGTACCAATAAAATATATAGATTGATAGATAATTTAAGTCAGAACTATGGTGATGATAATGTCCATGATTTGGGGGCCAATTCCAGCTCGGCAACTAAGGATGAAGTTCCCTTCATAAGCGTGGCAAATTCCACTACCAACACTAATACAGAATCAGGTATCTCAGACAGAGAAGATCTGTGCATTTGATCTTATAATGCTCTCATATTGGATTCCCATTGATTGCTGATGCTCAAGAACTTCATTCTCCATATCTTAGGTATGGAGTCAGGAACAGCTTGGGAATTTATAGCCTCTGTTGCTGTTGTTATTGTGTGTTGAGTCTCTTTACTGTTTGGATGTGAACCAACCAGAATCTCTGAAACCTAATCAGGATACCAGGATTTATGATAAACAAATAAATAGGATTAGATTAACTAGCCAATCCATGACAAGTGAACAAAATGTCTGTCTTTCACATTTAACTTTTTTTACAGTCCCATCACTTCTAAAACTGTGCTGTGGATATAGACCACAATTTTTGTAAATTCAGTCCCATTAAAATCCAAAGTGGATTTATTTGTTGTTCCAAATTAGGAAAGTCTCTAAGTCTCTAAAACTGGTCAAAAGTCAATAGACTCCAAGTTCCAGTTAAGTTTAGGAAGAAATGCAACATGCTTTTACAGACAAAAAAATACTCTGTGGTTCACTTTAAATTAATCATCTTGTCATTCAGTACAGACTATTTATCTTTATAATAAATTAAGAACTTAACAGTGACTGTAATCTTTCTAAGTAGAGATATAACAGGATCAAGTATCTCAGTATTTATACTTCACTCTCTTCATTTCTAGTGTGCTTTTCTTATTATAATATTGCATTCAATGATAAAACCAGAAAGACACTTGAGATTTCATTATTGTTAGGGTGGTTATCATAACCCCAACAAACTTCCTTGTGTTCTTTGTGCTTTGTACTTTTATCCAAATGCCCAGATTGTTATTCATTTAATCTAACAACCTGCAGCAAAACAATTATTTTAATTAAATAATACACACAGGCCATGTCATGCCATGCCTTCATTCCCTTCTCCCATCAGTCCTTGTATTAATCAAAGTTAAAATCAGAATTAGTAATAACATTAATATTTTTATATATCTTGATTCATTCTAGAAATCTGAAAGACTTTTAAAATAAATCCTTATCACATTTAAAGTACTTTCCAGATGCAGCAGGATGTTTGATCTCAATGTTATAATTCCTAAATTTTGCAATCCACCTCTGTTTGGGATTTCTTTTAAATGCCAGTTATTCCATTCCCAGTTTGCAAAGATTCAGTTATGGTTTTTTTCCCCTTATTTTTTTATAAATGTTGGCAAAAATGCCTGAGGAATATGTGATTATCTATAAAGAATTATACCAAACCCAAACTATTTCCAAGGTAAACAAGGGAAGTTTCTTATCCCTTAGCTATGTACAACAATGAAACACAATAATATTTTTTGCTTTACTGCTTCAGTGCCAAGCAACAAAATTGTAACATAAGTTTTTGTTAGTATTCAATTTCATTGATATGGTAAGTATATGCCAAGATGGGGTTTGGCAAAGGTTTTTTAGGGATGGGGTAGGGGCAAATGTTTTATCATTTGTTTTCTTCTTTTGTACTTAGGAACGTTACTATAAAATATTCCCGTATTCAATGTTTCTATAAAATATTTCTGCTTTATAATTTTTTCTAACCATGTGTGTAAAAATTGGAGAGAAAAGACTAATAAAATAAAATCAATAGAAAATAGAGAAAACAATGTTACCCTTCCCTCACATGAAATTTCCTTTCACAAACATGGTTGCACATATGTTTCTAATTTGAATTCAGATTTCTGAGTAAGGATCATTTCTTGTGTAGTATGTCCTTAATAAGGAACTATAGAAATATAAGTGATAAAGCTTCCCTCTGTTAAAGCTGCTTTTCTTCACAAACCCTGAAACTCTTCCTTTCAAACTTGTCAGCCACAATCCATTCAAAGAGCATAACTCCACCTGCAGTTCCAATTTTTTATATATTTTAACTTTATAAAAAATAACAGAAAAAGCAATAAAGGGAAAGGGAAACTCCCTTTATTTTTAAAAAATTAAAAGTGCTTTAAAATAAGTGAAAAATGCAATTAAAAAAAGGAAAATTTAGGGTATACTATTAGAACAATAGAATGGCATGATAGCCTACTGGTAAAGACACTCACCTCCCACTCAGAAGGTTGACAGTTCAATGCTAGATAGTGCCTGATATTTCTCTTCTAGGGCACAAAGAAAAGATATGTGCTGTGAACTCCACATGGTGTCAGGAAGGGCATCTGTCCAGTAAATGCTTAGCTCCATCCAGTCGCCCTAACTTTACCTTGAATTAAGGGATTACAGAATCATAAAAGGGAGTTTTTATATTGTTAAAACAATAGGCAGAATTTTTATATATAATTATTTAATACAAACATTATTTATATCTCTCCTGCGCAAGCTGCACTGGCTCCCGGTGGTCTTCCGGGTATGATTCAAGGTGTTGGTTACCATCTTTAAAGCACTCCATGCCTTAGGACCTGGGTACTTACGAGATCGCGTTCTGCTACCGATAGCCTCCCACCGGCCAATACGTTCCCACAGAGAGGGACTCCTCAGGGTGCCGTCGGTCAAACAATGTCGACTGGCAACCACCAGGGGGAGAGACTTCTCTGTGGGGGCACCTGCCCTCTGGAATGAATTGCCCCCGGAGATACGGATGATCCCTGACCTACGCGCCTTTCGCCATGCCCTCAAGACCTTATTGTTTCAACAAGCTGGGCTGGCCTAAGCATGAATTTTAATGGTTGCTTTAGTTTTTTTAATAAGACTGGGGCCAAATTATTTAATATATTTTTAAATTGCTTTTAATTTTTTTGTATATATGTGTTTTAGTGTTGGCTGTGCACTGCCCTGAGTCCTTCGGGAGAAGGGCGGTATAAAAATTTAAATAATAAATGAATAAATGAATAAATAAATAAACAAATAAATAAATAAATAAATAAATAAATAAATAAATAAATAAATATACACACACATCTATATGAGTATTAGGCTTATTTTTTTAACTCTCTGTACTTTATATAAATGAATCTTTTCAATGCTGCAGTATCAGTCTTTTGACCATTGTAAGTGCACCTAGAATACACTTACATTGTTCAGTTTCATGTTCAATTACATTGTCAAATTCATGTAAAAAGTATGTACTTCAAGAGAATATTATCCTCTGAAAATTTTACAAAATGCATTTTTGTAGTTTTCCTTTGTTTTGTTCTTGAATTTTACCTTGTAAAGCCAAATTATACATAAGCAATTACAATGTATATTGTTACAAACCTATTTCAGATTTTTCTCTTTTTCACATTACTCCTTTATTTTTGGCAAGAAAATATGGTTCACATAAGCTTAGAAGATTTCAGTATGGGAGAAGGGTACCCAATTGTTTTCCTTACACATTCTCCAGAGAAAATTTTAAAGATAAAATCTTACATTGCAAGATTGGGGAACTTTATCTAAGCCACATTTCTCTTGAAAATATCCTTACAAATAATGTTAATTCTGATGCATAAGACGTATTCATTTGATCTGGCTTTGGGCGGGAAATATTTCCTGGAGGTTGCCACCTGGAGGTTGTCTCTCTTTCTGATATTGCCTAATTTAGATGTACACACATGCACAGACACTGATATTTTCCCTGCCTATGGTTTTGATCCCTTCTTATTCATTTATTTGAAAAAAAATTGTCCCATGGAATAATGGGTATCAAGAAATACAAATCAAACATATGGTGCAGCCATGACCCTGCCACCCGGATTCTTTTTACAGATACATCAGCTATTAGTTTCTTTAAAATCTTCTAAAATAAGCATTTATTCCTTCTAGGCAATTGGTTCATATTCTGTTTAATTGTAAATGACTTTTATAGCAAAATTATTTCATCTTGTCAGATTTCATTAGCATTTTATACTAACATATTTTATATCTAAAATATAGTATCTTCTTAAGATGGTGGCATATAATCTCTAGGGAAACAGGCTTAGATGAACTTTTACACCTAAAAATGGCATCAAGTAGGACATAATTCAGATTAAGAGATTGTCTGGTCCCTCATTAGCTGAAACTTAAGTGTGATGCAGTAGGGATCTCTTGTGGTCAGATAAGCATGCAGAACAACCGAGACTGAAATCAAAGATATGATTTGAAGGTATTCATTCATCATTCATTCAGAGCATTTTAAAGTTTACTTTATTTCAAACTGCTGTAGTATTTTACATCACACAATAAAATTAATGCTCATGCTGAAACAATCATAGAAGGGGGAAATTATTTTATAAGTTAAGAGCCTGTGTAAAATAGATAATTATAGTTAAGTAAGGACTAAAAAACATAAGTGTAGGTACCAGGTGAATTTCCCTCAGGAAAGACATAAACAAAAGTATTATACGTCTTCTTCCCAGCAGCTCTCCACCTTTCATCAAGTAGCAAAAGAACTTGTAGGATGTTTCTAAGGAAAAGATTAGTGTACAGATAGATGGCAATTTATAAGGCACTTGGGATATAGGAAGACTTGAATTCAAAATCTCCCACTTTCCAGCCTGGTGCCTTAACTCCTAGATCTAACTGTCTGATCTGACCAGGTTCAGAGAGTTTTACTATTTTATTTTACTATTGAACATTTTTGAATATTTGTCATGAAAAGAGGTACATAAATATTAATGTATTGATGGTGTTATGGCTTTTAGGGGTTTTTTTTTTTTTTTTTTGGATGGGGTTTAAGAGCTACAAAATTTACTGAGTGTACAGAAAATATAGGTATAATAGACTTTGTGAAATGCCCTGAATGAGATCTAATAGATGAATTATTAATCTCCACATTAATGCAATCCTGCCTAAGCACAACATTTTTGTGGCCTACCTTGAATTTTATGAGATTCAATCCCTTCCCCCACTGCAGACAACACTGCCAACACAAATGATTTGATTAAGCAATTAAAAATAGGATATGCACAAGTTTGATTTTTAATCAACTATTTGATCAGTGGGTTTGATAATATTTATATGCAAACTACGAAATGAGGAAAACGTTGAACCTACTATTTTTTCAGTTGCTCATTTTTGTCCAGGTTTATACTGTAGTTGTTTTATTACACTTATGTGGAGTTGTTTTCTTTTAAAAAGTTACATGAAAATTCATACTTATTTTAGTGTTCATTTCCTATTTAGTATACATTTCCTATTTCCATAATGCTATTGGAATGCTATTTGTATGCTATATTTGCCAAGATAATTATTCTTATGTGGAGCTTACTCTGAAGTATGCATTTTTAGCTATACTTTTGTGACAGGACAGCACTGCAAAACTCGTATAAAATATTAATCTTAATGCATAACCAAGATTATTTTTTTTTTGCTTGGGAAGTGCAGGTGTTTTATAATGAAATCATTCCTAAAAAGGTATGATCAAGATCATACTTGGTAATAATGACAACAGCTCTCACAAAGCTCTACATATCCTTCTGTCAAGCGCATGCACAAATGGGTATAAAACAGTATTTCTTGCCCAAATCATATGCTTCACTTTAAATGAATAATTCCTACTGTATGGGAGTAAAATACATATATTATTTAGTTAACTTCTTCATATCTTTAGGCTTTGCATCATATTCTTGTCAAACTGTACTAGAATACATATGAATGCCTATATTTCTAACATTGTAACTATGCTTAATTCATTCAGTAAATTGCATATTCTTTATAAATAACAATAGTAATAGCACTTAGACTTATATACTGCTTTACAGCCCTCTCTAAGTGGTTTACAGAGTCAGCATATTGCCCCCAACAATCTGGGTCCCCATTTTACTGTCCTCGGAAGGATGAATCAACCTTAAGCCTCTCAGAGTCGAACTCCTGGAGTGAGCAGTGAGTTAGCCTGCAGTACTGCATTCTAACCACTGAGCCACCACGGCTCTAAATAAATGCACATCTTTTGAAATGAACTTCTGATGATGCAACATTGGTGACTCGGTCAAATAAAGAAGAAGGGAAATGCATTCATCACTTTGGCATGTATCGATCCATTTTCAATGTTAATAAATAGGAAACAAAAAACAAATAAGTATCTACACAACCACAAAGCAACATGATGTTCCTGTCCTCCTCATCCTCAAATGACAAAATTTAGCATACTATTAGTCTTCAGATTCTATTTCAACATCATCCCCATCTCTTGAATGAGCAGGAGAAAGTTGGAACATAGTGAAAATTCAGCATAATACTAGTTTTCATGGACAATTTTTGTCATATGAAAAGGGTGCTAAAATGCTTGGATTTATTTATTTTATATAATATAACCTTCCAATGTTCAGAAAATGGCTACAAACGTATTTGTTTTTAACATGTGATCCCCCTTATATTAAACCACAACAGAATGAGTACATAGGTAAAACTTTTTCAACAAACTTTTTATTTTCCATTATTACACAATATGCTGGCGTGAATCCAGACTTAGCAAGCTTACTGAAGCAGGTCCATTAAATTCAATAAGGCAAGTTAATCATGACCATCTCATTAACTTCTTGCTGTGTGAGTATTCCTGACCAGGGAAAGTACTATAATTCTGATTTAAAACTTTGTTTTTGCATCGGTGGAAATTATCCTTGTAGCAAAGTTATTGGTACATCCTCTTGAGATCTCTTAATACACCCATTTTTACTTATTTTACTTGTTACTTATATACAATTGGGAAATAAAATTATTCAAATGTAGACAGAAACATTTACTTCATTTAAAGCAACCAAAGTAAATTATGTTACCGGTAGAAGATTATGCTTTTTAATTTTTTTCAGTACAATTAAAGTATGTACTGAATACCTTTTGCTTCATAAACATTAAAACAGGCAATATAATAGAGAAACACCATTACAGGCAATGTAATAGAGAAACACATGACAATATTCTGAAGAGCTAAGAGAGCTAGTTATACATAAAGTTATCATTTATTAAGTATTAATATTAAAATAAAAATGCATTCATTTTTATTTTTATGGGACTGGAAATTATAATTTTTTGCTAGATGAGTTTTCAGAAATAGACCAAGCAGCCTAGAAAATATTCATCTTAAGTACTTTAATTACTCACATCTGGAATTAGGTTCACTGACAGAAACAAAACTCTGATTTGTATTAATCAATGCATTAAAATTAATAGTCCTGAATTAGAAGTATTTTAGATTTAGATTTAAGAATTAGATTTAAGAATAGAATAGAATAGAATAGAATAGAATAGAATAGAATAGAATAGAATAGAATAGAATAGAACAACTAGACACAAGAACAGTTTTTTTCTGGAATGCCATCACTCTGCTAAAGAAATAATTCCATCAACATTGTCAAACTATTCACTAAGGCTGCATTACTATTACTATTAATCTTCTCATCGTTCCTATCACCCATCTCCTCCCACTTATGACTGTATGACTGTAACTTTGTTGCTTGTATCCTTACGGTTTATATTGATACTGATTGTATTAATAGTATGACTTGATTGCTTATTTGTACCCTATGACTATCATTAAGTGTTGCACCTCATGATTCTTGATGAATGTATCTTGTCTTTTTATGTACACTGAGAGCATATGCACCAAAGACAAATTTCTTTTGTGTCTAAACACATTTGGCCAATAAAGAATTCTCTTCTCTTCTCTTCTCTTCTCTTCTCTTCTCTTCTCTTCTCTTCTCTTCTCTTCTCTTCTCTTCTCTTCTATTCTATTCTATTCTATTCTATTCTATTCTATTTTGGTGTACAGTGCTCTATAGCATCATTTTGAGGGTAGGAGTTAAAACAATTTGTCCAGGATGCAAGGGGTCTGTAAATATTTTCACAGCCCTCTTTTTGGCTTGTGCAGTATACAGGTCCTCAATGGAAGGCAGGTTGGTAGGTTTTTTTTTTTTTTTGCAGTTCTAATTATCCTCTGAAGTCTGTGCCCGTCTTGTTGGGTTGCAGAACTAAACCAGACAGTTATAGAGGTGCAGATGACAGTTTCAATAATTCCTCTGTAGAATTGTATCTTTTGATGGTTTCAGTTGGCAGCCCAAATATTTTCACTCCCACAGAGTTATGACTTGGTTGGATTTTAAATCTTTACCTACAAACATTAATGTAAAGGTTACTGTTTGTATTTCAGAGTGCACTTTGATATTTTAAACATGTTATACCACTTTTCTTGAGTGTGCTATTAGTTCATTTGAGAGAAGCATTATGAATTAGAAAAGCACAATTAATAGATCTGCCTGGCTAATAACACCAATTACACTACATTCCACAGCATGGACAATCATCTCAACACTCCAGAATGGATATCACTGATTAATCAAGAGTTTAAATATTGTAAAGCTAAGATTAAATATCACAGCATGGTTCTATTATTGCAAAGAATAAGGAAGAGGATATTGAACGAAATAAACAGAATCATTATATTGGCAAAAGGGGATAAAACATTCTTTATTTTTTCCTGGAGGAAAAAACAATATTAAGAATAACTCAGGCAAATGTCTCCCTGATTAATTGAGGTATAAGGAGTGAAGTACAGCACAATCAGATTTGCAAGTTCTGTTATTATAGCCAATCTCAATAAAGATCATTCTCGTCTTCTTGTGGAATTGATTTCCTAGCCTAGTCTACCTAGTTGGGTTGATAATTATTGACACATAAGTCATCACTATAACAATCAGTAGTCTCAGTGCATCTCTACAGTATAAAATTTTAATGCATGTTAGATAATTCCAGATTTCGAAGAGGGTTGATATGCTGTTTGACAATAGGTCAAATTAGGGCTTTGGAGTGCCAAAAACACCTTGCTACATAATAGCTTCCTTACATAACTAACAAAGATTGTCTGCAGGATTGGTTTGAAATGCTGCAAGGATTGTTGTTGGGATAGCTAAATTTTCATGCCAAAACTAGAAGCCTAAAAAAGATGAGTTCTTTTAATTAACAGGAGAGATAACTTGTCCTCTCATGAAATCTGAAGCAATTTTGAAAGCATAGGCACAAACACACATAATCTCACAACACACAAGTTATTGTCAATTAAAGATTCTTTTATTCACTTTATAGGATTAATTATATCTAGAAAATGCTAAAGCCAGGTCAACCTTTTACTGTACAGTTTAACTTTATATCTATTATATATGTTTAATCATTTAAGGAAATAAATATAATTTGCAGCATTATGAGAAGACATTGTATGTTAATTTTATTTGTTTATTTTTTTCTCTTACTTGTCTCATTGAATTAAAAGTTTCTGCTTCAAAGGAAACAAACCATAGCTAATCAATAGCCTGAGTTGTCATTTGCTTCAAGGAGTTCTTTTTGACTACAACTATTGAACAGAGAGAAACATATACACATACCTCAACTGGAAGCATGGAAAATTATCAATTCTCTGAAGGTAAAATTCATGCAAAGTCAACATAAAAGAAGAAGAGAGGAATTGATATTCACATGCAAATGCAATCTATGAAATTTATGAACCAGTTCCATGCTTAAATGACTCAGTTTCTGATGATTACATGAAAGTTCAACACGAGTTTATTCTGCCAGAGGGAAATTGGAATGCATTTTTGATCTGTACTTTTCAAAATAAGGTGGAGAGAAATCCATAAGCAAAGAGATATTGGAAACATGATAGCAAATAAAGAAACAGAACTACAAATTTAGAAGATCACAGTTCAAATCTCTCCATGGCCATAAACTCAATAGGTGGCCTTAGGGAGCACATTTTTTAACACATAGTATCCTATCTCCTATTCCAATTGGAGAACAATTATATAATGCTTGTAAAATTACTTGGAACTACAGTATATACTATGATGTATTAATCAGCCAGATGTTCAGATTGGATTTGGCATTTTTATCTACCTATCAAGTCATTCCTAAGGATTTGGGATAGGCAGATTTTGATGTTTTATGTGTTAGAGGTATCACAGCAGGATGTAAGCTATTCAATGAAGTAAAGCTGCCTTTTGCAATTGACTGATGGTGAATTTGTCTGTGCTGATGGTGTTCAAGTGATGCTACAATTGTTTTGGGATTGCACCCAAGGCATCTATTATTATTATTGTCTTTATTTTTTAATCCAGCCTGATTAATTTTTTTTTCTGACAACATTTTAAAAAATGTAAGTTGAAAAAATTCTTATAAACTGCTTTAATGAATGTTTCTGTCAGAACTGTAGAAATACAATTCAGTGGCCCAGAGTAGTCTGAAAAAGTGTTCAACTGAAATAATGGATTGAAATATATAATACATTTCACAATAGCAATATGTTTTCCTGCTGTCATAAGAATGAAAACAAGCTTCAGATTGCATTCAAAATAGTATTACTTCCTTTGTAGACTAGCCAATATACTATAGTGATGCTATTGTTCAAACTTAATTTGAAGCAAAGAGGAAAAAAGTGATGTAACACGTATGCCTCACATATATAAAAATAGATAATGACAATGGGGATCATACAGTGACATTTTACTCTAAAAAATTGCTTAAATTGCAATACTGAGCATTCTTTATACAGCTATTGAATTTCAGAACATTTGCTATTCTGTTTTTATGTTTCTGAACCAATGTTGCTGTTAAGGATATTGTTGTTGTGTTACCAACCAGCAGAGTGTAGAGCACAGAGAAACGTTGCTGAGAGCAATGAATAAGAGATGTGCAAACTGGTTTATCAAAAGTTTAGGAACAGTCCTAATATATGACAAAAACTGGAAAGATTTTTTTTTTTAGCTACAGTATAACTATAAAATATACCTAGGCACAAAGGGGAAAAAAACAGCATTATTCTAACATCAAGATTGGGAAGCAAATGTTAGGACCGTTAAAAGAAGACTAATTTGTACACAGTGCTTTAAAATGTTATACTGAATTTAAAATTATCACCAGATGTTACCAAATATAAAATTTGAGGTAATTTTGGAAGGGTGAAACAGCTCTATGAAATGTATACAAAACCAATTGTTTGAAGGTTTTGAGAAATGTCACCTACAGGAAAAATAGATGTAAGAACATACAAACAGAGAAGAATCCAATAGGTAGTCCTTGACTTAACATCAGTGGTGAAATGTAAAATTTGTTACTACTGGTTCTTTGGGCATGCTTGGTGTGTGTGTGTATGTGTGTGTGTGTGTGGGGGGGGTAATGTGACTGGGTGGGCATGGCAAACTTTTTTTTTTACTTTTAAAAGCATTTTTTCTTCAACCTTAAGAGGTTGCAGAAAAAAATGCTTTTAAAAAGCCTTTTAAAAGCCTCTGACAATCATGCAACTCAGCTGGAATTGTCAGAGGCTTTTAAAAGCATTTTTTTCTACAATGTCTTTGGCCAAAGAGAAAAAATGCTTTTAAAGCATTCTGACGATCCCAACTGAGCCGCGCGATCATCAAAGGCTTTTATTTTTTACTTTTAAAAGCATTTTTTCGGCTGAAGAGATTGTAGAAAAAATGCTTTTAAAAGTAAAAAAAAAAAGCCTCTGATGATCGCGCGGCTCAGCTGGGCATTGGGGGATCAGGGATTTTTACTACCGGTTCTCTGAACTACCCGCCACCATCGCTACCAGATCGGGCGATCCGGTCCGAACCGGGAGCATTTCACCCCTGCTTAACACCATTCATTTAGTGACACTTCAAAGTTACAACTCTACTGAAAAAAGTGGCTTACAATTGCCTTCTCACTTAAGACCATCATAGCATCCTAACAGTCATTTAATCAAACTTCAGGCACATGACAACCGGCATATATTTCTGATGGTTGCAGCATCCCCAGGTCATGTGATCACCATTTGCAACCTTCCCACTCAGCTTCTGACTAGCAAAGTCCATGAGGAAAGCCAGATTCACTTAATGACAACATGATTCACTTAACAACAATTGGCAGAAAAGTTTGTAAAATTAAGCATAACTCACCTAACATCTCGCCTTGCAGAACTTCTGGATTGTGATTGTAAGTCAAGGACTAACTATATTGCTACTGCAATTGTCTATCCACTTTTGTGTTGGACTTTTTAAATTTCTTTCCTTCTATCTTCCTCAGAATTAAGGACCTCCCATGATTCTCCACATTATGTGTACAGAATACGATAATTTGAATATGATCAGTTGAGCTTTGAGTGAGAACTCTGAATTGATTGAACCATTTCTTTGTTTCTTAACTTTCAGTGGTGTTCTTAGGAATCTTCTCTAACACCAACATTCAAAAGTTTGTTTCCGTACTGCTTTTTCAAAGTCCCTATTTCCCTTTTCCAGAATGATACACGCTGGGAAATCAGTGCCTGCATGGTTCTGATCCTTGTAGATCAGACCCCAGAATCTGAATATCTTTTCAAAAGTCTTCTTGGCTACTTTATCAAGTGTTAGTCTGCAGGATACTTGCTGGCTCCTTTACTGTTGGTATTACATTCTAATAGGCTGCAAAGATATACATCTTCTGGTCTTATGCTTACTTGGACTTAACTTAGTATTGGAAAAAAATCTGATACATTAAATCATAAAATCAGCCTCTATAGTATCTGTCCTCTGTCTAATATTAGGATCAGTCCTGTGAGGATAATTACTATATTCCACTTTAATCACTTCATCCCCAAGTAATCCCCAGCTCTTGCCACCATTCCTCATTAAATTTAGGAGATTTTTTTTCACACCTTTACTTCCTACACTATAAGAGAATGCAATAAAGAGAAGTGATGGAAATTCTATCTTT
Source organism: Pantherophis guttatus (assembly GCF_059756535.1). Classification (NCBI taxonomy): domain Eukaryota; kingdom Metazoa; phylum Chordata; class Lepidosauria; order Squamata; family Colubridae; genus Pantherophis; species Pantherophis guttatus. The sequence goes on from NC_142064.1 coordinate 52,636,121, forward strand.
TGATCACAGTGTTTATGATCTAGCTCTTTCTGGGACTTTAAAGGTGATTTAACTTAATTAATTTTCACAATGTAGTCATCAGAAGTGAGGCATTAACATTGCTTCCTTGATGTGAGTCTTGTGAGGGATGTGGCTTCTGCAAGTTGTGGTATAATTATAGTGCTTCATTGTTTAATATGCTCCAATGATTATTTTTGACAACCATGCATATTTCTAATGAATATTTCCTAGGAAGTGAAAAACTAAAGATAATTGAAGATAATTAATACTGGCATTTGTACCTCAAGGAAATGTAGCATTGAAAGGGTGCACATGACTCTTTTTTTAGTGGTTGAATACACAATAGGAATATGGTGCTGTGTGATGATATATAACACAGCTTTCTTTCTCTTCTTCTGGAAGCATATAAATGAGGTCAGAGTTCCTTGCTGATGCAATTGTTCAACTGGGAATTATAAGCCTGAGATAGGTGAACTCTGCAATTCTAACAGTTCAGAAGATTGATGAATTCTGTCAGCAGACTTCACAAGTGCTTCTAACGGTCTTCTTCAAAAAAGAAAACAGACTACTAGTGAGATGCACAAAACTTTTATTTGCAATAGTGGGGAATATCTGTAGCTCAGATGTGGGATGAAGGTGAGGGTGGATGACATGACCCATACCTGATTCATCACAAGACTAATCACAAGACCCTCACCAGATATGACCCTCCTTTCACAAGACCTACTGACCACATGAAGTCCTTATAAGCAGAAGCATACCAACACTGACATTTCTTAAATTCTGCTGAAGATGTTACCTAGTCTGGTAACAAAATGTTCAAAAACAAACCCATGAGCCTAGAGAATGAACCTTCATACCCTAAACCTTTAGTTGTTTGTTGATCAATCATACAGCTCTACATTCATTAGGAATTCAGGACTCTTTTTTTCCTACAACAACTCTGTATGTGAATTAAACTAAGCTGAAAGAAGTGATTGATCAAGGTCACCCAGTGAACTGAAAGCGATTCAGAACCTCAGTCTCCTAAATCACAATCCAACACCCTAACCACTATTCCATATTGGCTTTCATACATGTACACACAACACACTGGAATCATTTTCAGATTTCATTATAGCTTGGGATAAATACACTAAGGTTCAGATTAGGCTGGGATAAATAATTAAATTTATAAAATAATACAACAAATATTATTATGAAGTAGTAAGGTGGTAACTTAAAAGCTCATTGAAAAACTCTTTTATTTAAGATATTCTCAGTTAAAAATAACTATGATAACTCCTACTGGTCAGATTTAATCTCCAGACACACCCTAATCTGTCTAATTGAGGAATTACTAACTCTTCCATCAATGATTTTTGCCATGAGCCTAGCATCCAGAAAAATGGAAAGAAAAATGCTTTGAATATTCTTGCCAGAACCAGAAATATAGAATTTAAAGAACTTTTGCCAATTCAGAAACACAAGGACTAACTGAAACCATATAAATCTTCCATTTGGGGAAAGTGTAATGAGAATTAACTTAATAAACCAATTAAACCAAATTTCTAGTTATAAGTAGGAGTTTAATGGGGAAAAAGGAATAAGGAAAAGAAAGGGAGAGCAATAACTGTAAAAGTGATATGCATGGTTTTGCATGATAAAAGGTTAGGCATGGTTTTGAAGAAGCACTTTGATTCAACAAATCAAATGCTTTGCAGTCTCTTGAGGCATAGGTTGTTTTTTTTACTGTTTCTGCAGTTATTAAAGATAATAGATAAAGGGCTGGAACTTCAATTTTGTAGTTGGAAAATACTGATGAAAGAGGGATTGGGTGATATGACAAGATCCCAGACATTGGCATCTGTAGCAACCAAAAATATCTGTGGGATTTAATATTTCCACTAAAATAACAAAAACAGTATTGTGCCTTTAGGATATAAGCTGTATCCCTTTTGTAAATGCCTGCACATCATGCTGAAAGTACAAAAGGGACAGAACTTGTATCACAACCGTGCAATGTTCTTTTTGCCCTCATTTACCCCCCATGAGCCCCTCAAGGATGTTTCTCATAAGCAGACAGTATAAAATCGAGTTTAAGTTCCTGCTTAGAAGAGCGCTTTGGGCTAACCATGCTTCAGCTGTATTCACCTTTTCAGTTTTTAACTTCTGTAACTTTGTCACAAATTTAATCTCTTGCTCATGTAATTTAATGTTACATCTCTAGTTGGCCAATTAGCTGTGCCAAACCTCCTGACACCACAGTGACGAGGGACAGGAAAACCACACAGTTCTATGTGGGGTTTGTTAGTGGTCATTCTTCTAAATCCAACTAAGAGGTTTTACCAATGTCCCTGCCTCTTCTGACAGCAATGAGAAGGTTCTTGATTTGGGGGGGGTACGGGATAGGCTAAAATGTCCATCCACTCGCACCCAGAAAACACAATAATCAGCAGCAGCCAAGCACATTATCTTACTAAAACATTCTTCAGTGTCATTCCAGGCCTGGCATGTGAGGAAAAACAAGTGAAAAATATAATATTTTAAAGTTTGCATTTCAAAATTGGAATAAAACGCTTTCTATATTGGTTCAGACTGAAACTTTATAGACAATTGGAATAAAACACTTTCTACATTGGTTCAGACCAATATAATTGGTTCAAAGTCTATTCTGTATAGACTTTTTGCATGCAATTTACAGATTATTGTGTACCTTTACCCATTTTATGACTATTTCTGCTTTAAAGGATTATTTAGAGATAATTCAAATTATTTTTCAAGGGCACACACACACACACACACACACACACACACACACGTGTGTGTGTGTGTATGTGTGTGTGTGTGTGTGTGTGTGTTTGTGTATACATACACATAAGGTTATTAATTGTTAAATAAATTGAAGTTGCAAGGATTATTAATAGAAGAGGTGCCTTCCTGGTGCAATTCCAAAATACCTTTTTTCTCAAATCAGATAGTAACTCATAAGATGTAACACCGTATGGACTCATTTTTATTACTTTACCTTAATTATAAATAATATACAAAATTACCCACTAATTGTATAAGATTAATTATAAATAAAATTATCAATCCACACCTGTCAGAATTTAGTCCCAAAACAACTATATTTATCCTTTTAGAAAATTCCTACTGAAGTACTTCTCTAAACAATATGTTCACTGAATGTATTAAAAGTCTGATTGTGTAGAAAAATTATTTACGAAAAAAATTATAAATATTTAAATTTGACAAGAAAGTGATGTGATAGATAAAATTTCTAAATCACTTAAGGTATGGATAATATTTATAATTAAAAGAAAATGCCAATATTAACAGATATATCATTTCATTCATTTGTAATAACTGAATAGGTACACATGCCAATTTTTTTCTTCCAATATATTTGTAAAATAAATAACATATATAAGTGATGATCCAGATACAAAGGGAGAGGGATGCATGACATATCTTCTGTAATGACATATCCAGGATGTTATGATCAATATGGAATAGGTCAGATTTTCATTTCAATGTGGAAATAAGGAATTATATAGAGGAAGAGGTATTTTTCTTTCTTTCTTTCTTTCTTTTTTTTAGAAGACTGTTTTATTTTATGCCAAGAAGAGAGAATAGCAATTATGATAAAAATGCCATGTTTTTCTTTTACATAAGTTGGGTGATGGAATCTACAAATCACAAATGTTGAATAGTTAAAGCTAAATTATCCCTCTTAAGCCATTATCTCCAAAATGGACATGTTAATTTTGGAAACAGGTTACATAGTTTTGAAAGAATGCTCAGAGTTGGAACTGAGAAAACAGTTACATGAGAATAATGCCAAGTATACTATTGATCTAGGGAATTTCTTTCAGCTTCTGTGCTGGAATTATATTTGAAGATTTTGTACAAAATTTACTTTTTATACAAATTGAATAGATATCTTGTAATAACTTAGGAAATCACTGGTAGGGTTGTAAATAAAACTCCACCACATTCTTCTACCGGTTAGCTTGATAATGTTAGTTGGGCTATCACTCCTCTTGCTACTACTATTCCTTTCTTCATCTTCCTTTCCCAAAGCTATCTTCAGTTGTATAAAATATAAAGGATTAGGAAAAGCCAGTTTCTGAATTATTGTAGATTTAGTCAATCAAGAAATATATCTGTTCTCTGATGACATAAAGACTACTCTAAAAACCAGAACATTTTTTAGCAACTGAACCTTCCTAACAATTTTTCATTGAATGATCAAGGCACATTTTTCTCTTCTGTTTTGTTGTTTGTTCTATCTTTTAACAATTTTAAAGATATTTAAAGTAATCTTTTTAAATATAGTTATTAATATAGTAGATAGATGATAAGTTAATAATTGAAACTAGAATTAGAAGTTTAAAAATTTCTGGCCCTCTTTCTCAAGGGTTGGAAAGGGTTGTAATATTGTTTACAATATACTTATTAGTATTCAACTGGGCGAAATATGTGTTTGCGTCCATTTTTAATGTACTTTTTAAATGTTTTCTTTGTTTTTTGTTTGTTTATTTCTGTAAAAACACTTTTTTTCTTTTTGGAATTTTGTACCTTAACTTTTTTTTGAATAAAATGAAAAATTCACTAAAAAAAAGATATTACAACAGAGTACTCAGACAAATGGTTGAATAAATCTCTGATCAGAAAAAAATAAACATTAAAAAAAATGCTGACGCACTGACCAGCTTTACCAGTTATGCCACGGTATAAAGAGGATTAATGGGGAAAGCCATGTGGGGGATAAGAAAATATGAATTCCATCCATTCAGTCTACTTAATACAAGGTCAGGTTAGCAAATGCTGTAGTGGACAGCAATGCTATTTCAAAAAATAGAAATTCAAAATAGAAAAAATAGAAAAAACTATGAGCAGTGGGATGTGAATAAACTGGCAAAGGAATAATCAGTATTATAATAATAGCTTCTAAGAAATAAATTATATGTTATTAGTTTAACTAACACTTGAATTAATTATATTAAAACCAGATGAAATATGATTAAAATTAATCTATAAAAACCATGGTTTCTTGGAGGGGAGAGGGTTGGATCATAGCAAAATCAGCTTGATCACTTCATTAATACACTTTAATTTATTATCATAAGAAAATTATTTTCTGCTGCTTTCAGTTCCCTTAAGCTGTAATGCTATTATTTTTGGCAGATATTTTCATCTTGTAAGATTGGTTTCTTTTCACATGAGGTGAGAAATCTCCCCTAAAAACTCCCTTTGCACAATTTCTTTTTTAACAAAAACCCTTGGATTTTATAATTACTACATTGTATATATGTTGTATTAATGCATATTGTTTTCCACCTTTCTTTCTTATCATTTAATTTATTTCTTGTTTAGTAGTTTCTTCTTGATCTGATTCTTAGAGTAGCGGCCTCATTTTGTAAGTACACTGACTCATCAAACACATGTGATTTGGTCTTTTACACTGAACAATAAACTAATATTAAAACAGCGAGTCGAGATTTTCAGTCAACAGTTAGAAATTATCAATGCATTTGGATGAACTGTACCACTACACATTGAAATCTTTTTCATCACCCAGAAAGAATGATATATTTATCACAATATGCTAGATAGCACCGAGATTTAATATACTCATCTAGTAAAGGCTTTCTAAGGTGTTACAGAAAAATTCAGCGTAAGGCACATTTCTGGTATGTAAATCAGGTAATTCCTGATATCTAAGCTAACTGAGACTGGTTGGAGATGTAATTCCAGCACACAGGACCATGTGAAGAAGATCAGGATGTCACATTATAGACATCAATGGGTGATCCAAGTCTTCCTCCCCCATTTGTGTGCATTGCACACACAGAAAAAAAAGTACAGGGATTCAGTAGGTTTTTCATGCTCATCACCCACCCACACACCCAATACAGTACACTATGCTGGAAAAAGGGTGACACACAAAAATAATAATAAGACTTATTCTGAAATGAAGTACATTTACACATTCAGTCTATGCATCTGAGGGAATATTAATTTCATAAAATTGTGCTTTTTTAAATGTGGGTTACCGTGAAAAGTTCATCTGGACTTTTGAGTGAACCTCTGCAAAAATGGCAGGAACTTTAAGTAAATGATCCAATAAAGGCAATGGTGAAATGTAAAATTTGTTACTACCAGTTCTGTGGGTGTGGCTTGGTGGTGGTGAGTAATGTGACTGGGTGGGCATGGCCAACTTTTTTTTTTTTTACTTTTAAAACCATTTTTTCTACAACCTCCTTGTCCAAAGAGGTTGTTAAAAAATGCTTTTAAAAGCTTCTGATGATCAGGCAACTCAGCTGGGATCGTCAGAACATTTTAAAAACAATTTTTCTACAACCTCTTTGGCTGAAGAGGTTATTTAAAAAAAGATTTTAAAAGTCTCTGATGATCTCAGCTGAGTTGGCTGATCGTCAGAGGCGTTTTTTTCTTTTAAAAGCCTCTGACGATCCCATCTGAGTTGCCTGATTGTCAGAAGCTTTTTTTCCTTTAAAAACATTTTTTCTACAACCTCTTCGGCTGAAGAGGTTGTAAAAAAAATCGCTTTTAAAAGCCTCTGACAATCCCAGCTGAGCTGCGCGATCATCAGAGGCTTTTTTTTTTTTTTGCTTTTAAAAGCATTTTTTTGGCTGAAGACATTATAGAAAAAATGCTTTTAAAAATAATAAAAAAAGCCTCTGATGATTACGTGGCTCAGCTGGGCATGGGGTGTGTGTGGTGTGCAGGGATTTTTGCTACCGGTTCTCTGATCGGGCGATCCAGTCCGAACCGGTCTGAACCGGGAACATTTCACCCCTGAATAAAGGTCATGACCCAACTCTACAATTCTAATAGAACAGTCTTTAGGTTATTGAGTGATGAAGCCATGTGTTAAAAATAAGCAAGATGCTAAGCCAAATAGGCCATTTGTGTTTTTAGAGAAATCTGAAAGAAAGCCCATATGCTTTGAGAATGTTTGTCAGCTCTATCTTTAGATGTATGGTTGTCTTAAATGCACTTTAAAACAGCTTGTGCATGTGCTATTAAATGTATATAATTAAGACTTCCTTTGCAACATATATTTGTCTTATGATCAACTTTTAAACCCAACTTCTGCAAACAATATTGAAAACCTTTGATTTCGTCTTTATTTAATGTAGGATTATCTCTGCCTCTATTATTGGGTTGCAGAAATGTGGTTTTTGTGTGTGTGTATTAAATAATGGATTCCAAATGAATGTAAAGCAAAAATATTTGCCTTGAATACTTTGAATGTATTAGTGCAAAGGAAAAAGTGCTGTTTTCAGCCTGCTACCCTTCCCTGGAGCTAAAGCAAATTTGCATATATTGAAAAAGAAAAAAAAGCTTAGTTCCTATAGGCATTGAAATGGTTTTAAAAACATATTCATTGGAGATTTTTGCTTTTTATTTCCATGAAAGCAAGAAAAAGCTAATCATCTCTAATCTTCAAAGCTGATTTCAAAGTCAAATAATACATTATACGTTATAATATTCAGCAAATATCATATGCTAAGAAGGAATGGGAAGTACTGTGTGTATAATCTATTAAAGAAGCATGATTTATTAACATAGTTTACTAGAATATCAATATAAACAAGTAGCAAATCCAACTATTCAGTATTTCCCTCAGAGTCCAATCATTGTCCCACTTAAAAAATTACTAAATGTGACAGAAATGAAAGGATCACCTTTTGATTTCAAGATGGAGTAAAGCTATTGCATATTTAAATCCAGGAGATTCTAATATTCTTTGAGAAATACGTATTTCATTTCTGCTCCATTGGGAGCATCTCCCCCACCAGATATCTTTAACTCTTGAAATAATTCCAGCTTTCTTCCTAAAATTCCTTAGACTTCTTTAGAAGCTATCTAATTTTGTCTTTGATTTATTCCCACCAGATTTTGAGTAGCGGCCAATCCAGTTTGCAGCCCTTTTTTATATGCATATTTTGTTACTACTCCACTTTTTCTTTCTTTCTTACCTTCCTTCCTTCCTTCCTTCCTTCCTTCCTTCCTTCCTTCCTTCCTTCCTTCCTTCCTTTTTCCCTTCCTTCCTTCCTTCCTTCCTTCCTTCCTTCCTTCCTTCCTTCCTTATTTTTCATTTAATCTATAATACATTCAGGCAAGGAGTTATTCAAAACCCAGCAAATATAATTATCTCCTGGAAGAAAAGGAAACATTCTAGTTTTCAAAGCAAAAACTATGGTAGCAATTCTTCTACTAGAAAAATAATAACAGGTTATCTTATGGGGCATAAGACAAGAAGTGTGACACATGAGATTTGCTATCCCATTTGATTTCTATTGTATTTAGACCTGTGTTGGCACAGTGGTTAGAATGCAGAATCGCAGGCTAATTCTCCTGACTGCCAGGAGTTTGATCCTGACCTGTTCAAGGTTGACTCAGCCTTCCATCCTTGTGAGATTGGTAAAATGAGGATCTAGATTGTTGGGGCAATATGCTGACTCTGAAAACTGCTTAGAAAGGGCTGTAAAGCTCTATGAAGTGGTATATAAAGTAAGTCTAAGTGCTAGAGCTAGATCCTAAAATTGTCCATCCAACTAAAGGTGCTACATGTTTATATTCCATAATTGCTGAAATTGGAAAATTAACACTAATTATTGGCTTCCAATATTTAATATTTGATACTAGATAAGGTTGATAATGTAGCTCCGGATTCAGAAAATGAATCCTCCCTCCTTAATCTGCAGTTGTATTTTCTGTAAATATATTCTCAGAATCAAAGGACTACATTTTTTTTTTTTTTGGTCTAAACGAAGAATATATTTTCCAGATATTTGATCAGGAATTCTTCTCAGAATATAAATTAACTTGGGAATAATATACATTTGGAGGACATTCACTTTTTCCTAAAGGATAATATTTAATGACACCCAACTATTGATGTCCAAATAAACAGATGTTGTTGTTATGGATGCCTTCTACATTTGCTTTACATGTTTTAGTCTGTACTTTGAAATCCCTTTGTGCTTTGCTTCTAGCCTTTAAAAGAAAGAAGGATATTTCTGTTCTAAAACCCAGTTTGTTAACTGCTCTCCCCAGACCTGAAATTTACACCAACTTTATTACAATATAGGTTCTTGCAGACAGAACTGTTATTCATGTGGACATTCAGCAGTTTATGACTGTACTGCTCTGCTACTCACAGGCACTTCTTTTATTTGTTAACTGTCCTATCATTTTGATTTACATTTTTATTGTATTTTATAGGGTGTTGAAGACATTCTAACCTCATACAACAGCTGGAGGTGTCAGAATTGACAAATGGCGTACACATTTAAAATAAGAAAAACTTCCTCTTCAGCTGTCTTTGCCAAGTGAGGATCAAATTTCATGCATACGATGAAGTAGGCTGCAACTATGCATACTTACATTACAATAAACTGTGATCATATACAATACCGCAAGTGTCACTTTTTAAAAAACAAAATAGTTCCACTGACAACTTGTCCGATGGCTGATCTTTTATACTTTTGCCAGCATTAACTTTATTAAAAAGTGATATTGTTGGCTTCATTTGTTTTTCCACAAATAAATTCTTCTACTTCATAACAAAATCCTTAAACTCTCATGCATGTATTTGCTAAAATTTGCTCAAACTACCAGCTGATTAGACTATTTGCATAAATTGCTTTTGCCCTGACTTTAACAATAGAACCTATCATTTGAAATTCATGTTATGTTGGGATGTTAATTACCTACGTTTCTGTGGAATAATTGACATGCAAGAAAATTACAGATTCAGTTATAATGCTAGTAAGTCTGCCTCGCTTCACATTATTTTTGCAAAGAAAATTAAAAAATATATATTGAATGAATTAATGCATATAGAAAAACAAACAAATCCAGCAGTAAAATCCAAAGATAAATGTTGTTAAGTGTGGACACAGTATTCCTTACCATTTTTACTTCCTCAGAGTAAAAATGGCAGAAATACAGTAAATCCTTGGAAGAATTTAACAATCTTCATTCTCTAATTAAAGAATGAGGATGGGACTGATTTAACGATAAAGTATTGCTATTGAAAACAAAACAATCCAGCTTCCTTAATTTAAGCAGTCTGAAAAAGAGTCTCTTTCCAAGCAGAAAATAATTTGTTTTTGAGCCTCCCCGCTGAACTCATGGAGGGCAAGTGATACATGGATTGGATAGGAGAGGAAGGCACAAGGGTAGGCCTAAACTTATTCATTCATTCATTCATTCATTCATTCATTCATTCATTCATTCATTCATTCATTGAATTTATATTGCTGCTTATTTGTCCATGGGAACTCAAGGTGGCTTACAGAATATAAATTTATTAGAAATCCACTATAAATTACAGTATTCACAAAGTTATTCACCACTCTAAATGTTTGTTATTCTCCTGTCTCCCCCCCCCCCTCTCTCTCTCTCTCACACACACACACACACACACACACACATGCACCCCTTGGGCAAGTGAAGAATGATATTGGGCCTGGGATTTTACCTCGGTCCTATTCAAAATTCATTGAAGCTATTTTCAAAAATATTTCGCAGGGTTGCTTTGTTGGACAAAATCAATAACTGCACAGAATATTCCACTACATATGTTAGTCATGGATTCTATTTTTAATGCTGTACTACATCTGGCAGACTGGGTCTAAGCAAGTTCATTGACACTGAACCAGTGACACATTGCATGCTGTAAACTGATAAGGTAGTGACAATCTGTCTCAGATGTCACTTACTTCCGTATAACCAGCTTGTTTTCCCTTCCTTTCCCAGACAGCTTCATCCCAGTTTCAACCTTGCATTAGTCTAGCCATTTTGGTAAAGAAGGCTGCAGCTTATGAAAATTTAAGCCTTTTAATAACATTTGTAAGTCAGAAAAAGTGCTACTGGATTCCTGCTATTGAACCAGTGAATCACTTTTCTCAGTCCTCTTAGTTCAATGACACAAATCCACTGCCATACAAAATATAATAGCAGTTCTATATAAGTTGTTGCTCTCATGTTAACACATGGGAACTGGCTGTAACTGTTTTTAGCTTCTTTCTAAAATTCCACGGTTCTTTCCTCACTTACCATCTTAGCCTAAGCACCAAGAAGGAACTGAAGAATTTCAAATGTATTAATCATTATCCTAAAACAATGCAATTATGAATTATGATGCATGCAACCTTGATATAGATTTTAATTAGCTATCTGAATGATTCCAGTTGTGTTTGTTATGTCAGGTGAAACATTATTTTCCATGATGTTGAATGTAGAAGGAAAGTTCAGCTGTGGCATTACATTTCAGCAAGCTATCTCTACATGACAATGCAGTACAGCGAAAAGAAGCTCAATAGTTTAAAGATTTGAATAGTTTTTTTGTTTCAGTAAAAATATGGCTTCTTCACCACAGGATACTATATATAACTGTAACAAAAACATAAAATAATCCACTTGTTGATGGCTTGTCTAGAATCTGACATTTGTACTGTGCTTTACTATTTGACATTCATCTAGCATTGCTTTGCCCTCATTTGCAAGTTTTTCAAAATCCTTGTCCTTTCTATTTCTCATTCTGTCAGTGAAAACAGCCATGCACATTCAGCCTGTAGGATTCAGCACATTTAAATGCAATTTGAATCAGATAAATGTCTATAAGCAATTCTTTTTCTGTTCATTCTAATTATACAGCTGGTATATAATATAATTCTGATGTTCTGCTATAAAACATGAACATTCTACTTTTTGTAAAACTGATACAATCTGTCCTATTAATATTGAATTTAGTATGGATAATCTCCTTCGTAAAGCGGATTCACTGTCTACTTTTCATAGGTATTAAATATAGTTTTCACACAAACGCTCTTTAATGTTGCTGAGATATTTATCTACAGTGTGGTTAAAAACCACATTAAAATGGCTTCTATTAACCAATTCACCCAATAGATTCTCCTTCTTATAGTTGCATGGTAAATCAAATTAGCACTGCTAAGGAAAAGCAGTCTACTGTTGAATTTATGAGCTTTTTTTTTTCATTGAAAATAAAGAAAGAACCAAGAATCCAAACTACTTCATGTATTTTCACAGTGAGCCTGATATTTTTGAGAAAAAAGGTAAGAGACAGCCAGACTTTATTCCTATGGACCTTCATCCTTCCACAGATACAGAAGCAGCAAACAATCTTCTTCTCCTTTTCTTTCTCCTTGTCCTTCTCCTCCTTTTCTCCTCCTTCCTCCTCCTTCCTTTTCCTCCTTCCTCCTCCTTCCTCCTCCTCCCACCTCCTTCCTTCCTTCCTTCCTTCTCACTTCCTTCCTTCTTCCGCCTTCTCCATCATATCATCAACATCATCATCATCATCATCATCATCATCATCATCATCATCATCATCTAAATTAATTGAATTTGTTTACATGTCCACTATAAAGCCATAGACTTTCATTTCACTGGGAGCAAGAGTCAGGATTAATAGAGCTATGAGTAAAATAACCAATTGTGCAGGAATGCGGTGAGGACACTAGCTATATTAAAAAACCTTCAAGGTGTTCATGAATAATTACAATAATCATTCTATGAATATATTTTTATCAAGCAATATTCAATTAACCACTGACATCTAGCAACAAGCTTGTAATTATTAAGATATATAGAAATTGCTATCTAAACTGTTCAACTTATTTAGAACAGAATGATCTTCAGAAATTGTGTGTGTGTGTGTATGAGAAAGAGAGATTATTTCAGAACTATCTGCATAATAGTGATGTGCCCAATCAGTTTAACAATCTTATTATTATCATTCTTAAGTTTAATGATTTGTACCTTGCAACTTTACTTTAGTTTCTCTTTAGCTGTTTATTGGAAGTTGTAGAAGTGATCGTACCTCTTCACCCACATTTCAACATTTTAATGAGATTTTACTGATTCTGTCAGAAGTCTTTTAAATTCCATAGGCAAGGTCACTCATTATTTAACATTTAGATGAGTCCCTCTCTGAGGTAGGTGGTTCAAAAATGTGAAAAAAGAAATTAAAAAAAAAACCAAACAGCTGATTTAAGATGTTTTATTGAATTGAATAAATTGTTTTACTGTTATTTTTTCCCTTTCATTAACTACACAATATTAGTTAGAAGCAGGATAAGAAAGAAAACAACATTATCAGATTCATAACAAGTACATTCTAATTTCAGTTAGCAATATATGGTGCTTGCAAGTACAGACATTGAAGGAATCGGTGAAAATGGATATCAAATGAATAGAGAGCAATGAGATTTATTATTTATAATGAAGTCATCTCCTGGAGGGGGGTGCACACCAACTATACACATATATATTACAATGGTGGGTTGCCCCGGGTTTGGACTGGTTCACAAGAACTGGTAGTAAAACCGGCAGGAGGCTCCGCCCACTGACCCGGACCTCATCATAGGTGATTTGCGCATGCTTGATGTGAATCGGTAGTAAAGATAAGTAGAACACACACCTCCCACGATATATTTGCTTTAATTATCCTTGTGGTCTTAAACTTTGCTAATTGCTCTACAAATCCATTGCAAAAATCATTTTTGATAGAAACAAAGCATTTATAATTTAGCATATGACAGGTATTGATATCTTTTAACATTTTTATTTCCAATTATTGCATCTTCTCAGACATGAAAAATAGTTTTCAGTAAGAGAAGAAAATAGATGATATCATGTAATTTTTCATACTTTCTATTGTCCATGAACAATAGAAAGTGATGGTGCATGAACTTTTCTATATAGAAGTATTGTTCTTCAATTATTTCTTCCTCCGTATTCCTTTTTCTTATTCCAGGACCACATAAATAGCGTTTTTCTACATTTTTGTTTTGGTGGTTTCTGTTGTTTTACTATTTTTGCACTGTCCAGGGTTATTGTTACAGTATAGGTGGAGATATGTCATCTCTAAAATTTTCCCTTAACCAGAATGAACAAATATGTCCTGCCATGAACTCTGAGACCAAGGCAAGTCCAAGAACATTAGGGAATGTCTAGAAGCCTGGCATTCTGACAAATTACCCATCAATAGACACACAGATATAAATAACACCTACCCTACATATTGTGCAAAAGAGACAATTATCAAGCCAAAAAGGAAACAATTCCTCCAAAACACCTCCCCACCAACAATCAACATACAAATGAGCACAGATTAATTCCAAAATTAATTCCAACAATCAAGAAGTAAACAATAACCTCATTAAGGAAATGCCAAGTAAGCTGACAGTAAACAGCCCAACCAAAGAACTTCCAAGACCACTCCCACCAACACGGGCCGGATAAGTCATTAGAATATAAATGATGCCTTACTATATTGGTGATGCCTTACTATACTGGTGATGTTACCTAGTTTGGGTATTGAAATATCTGCAAGAAAGCTCAGAGAGCACCAAGGACCTCTCATTTCAACCCTGAGCAACAATAGTAGGTTTATTCGGTTTCTTTGAATCTATCATTATAGTCAATTTCTCTTCGCAGTTTAACTCTACTTTAACTCTAAGAAACATCAAAGTTCAGTTTAATTGTTTCTTGCCTTTGAGATGCATCCTATGGCCATAGATAATATTTTAACTGTAGGTTCTTTTACCTAGGGTTAACATTTTAACAGAATCAAAAGATAATGTGCTAAGTCTGCCACTTCTGAAGAACAGAACTATTGTATGTATCTGGGGGTAGTCAAGCAGCAGAAAGAAAAATGAAAAAGCTACACTGTTAATGAAGTACAGTATGTGCTGAGAGCATTAGGGCAAGCCTAGTCAGCTTTGTATTCAAAAGTTTAAAAAACTTTTTTTTTTACTTAAAAAAAAACCCTAAGCAATGCTATCTTGCTATTTTTTTTCTTTGCAAACTGACAGAAAGAAAATGAACACTGAATCAAAACAGCCCTTTAATCTTCTCAAGAAGATACAAGTGAAGCTTACAGAAGAACAAGAATAATAACTACCCCTCCATTATGAAGTAATTTGTCTTCAGGAACAATAGAAACAAAGCAGAGTCAAGATAGCTTTTTTGATTTAAAGGTCAGATTTAGTATACAGTCAAAAGGATATTTGGACTCACGTATCATGTGAAATTGCTGGCTTCAATTTTGAATGTGAGTAGATCTAGCAGATGGGTGGCATATTGATGCACTTTATGGATATAATTCAATATCCACTTTGTGGATATTATTCAATAGGATCACATCCTATTCAATTGTAGTGAAACTTTTCCTCCACATGAATGTCTAAGATATAGAATTAAGCTTTTGTTTTATTTTATATTTTGCAGATGTCACTTGGTAATCGCCTACATCTGGATTCAATCCAATTCCCTACAGCGAGCGTACTTGTGGGAAAAGCTGTGGGTGGTATCATGAAAGCTATCTCCTGCCCATCTTGTTGAACAATTCCAAATACAGATGGCTGTACAAGCAATACAGAGATGAATTAGCCTAGATAGCTCTTGTGTCTGAGGGGAAATTTGCATCTGGAACACATGTAACATGTTAGGAATACTGTTCATTCTGTTGATCATAAAGAATAAAGTTTCATAATTTTTAGACTCTTCATTCGTAATAGATTGCTCATATGGACTTGCCTGACTGAGAGCTAAGAGCCCAGGCAAATGATTGACTTTGGTAAATGTTTTTATTCCCTTCCTTTCCTCCAAAGTGAAGCAACTAAGTGGGAAACAAGAAAAGAGATGGATGGAGACTGCCAATAGTAAAACACCAAGATAATCTTTACCCTTTTAGAACATGACTTTAAAAAAATAATAATCAGTTCATATTTAGCCAGGAATTGTCCTCCGCAAATGTTCAAGGACATAAAATGCCACTGGGTAGAAGGTAAGGTTGACAAAAGTCTCTCTCTCTCTCTCTCTCCCTCCCTCCCTCCCTCCCTCCCTCCCTCTCTCTCTCTCTCTCATGTTAGATCAAATATTTTCCCATAACCAACTTCTCTAATGGGTTATTAATGTGTGCGATATAAAATTGAAAGGAAAAACACTGTACTAAATTTCCTGCAGTATCTGAAACAGTTTAAATCATGAACAGAGAAATGTCCTAAGGATGATTGATTCTATCTGCCAAAAAATTTCTTGTAATCAAATTCATACCAGATCTCTTATGTATTGATCATGTCAGAAAACCCCATGGTGAGAATTTCTTAACCATTTTACTCCCTTCATTGCCTTTCATGCAAATAAAAATTGCAGCCTAATCCTTTCTTTTAGTTTGGCTTAATGACAAGGATAATTTCTCAACAAGAATTTCTGCCCAATTTTTTTGATTGCCTGCCTATCTATCATCTGTCTGTCTGTCTGTCTGTCTGTCTGTCTGTCTGTCTGTCTGTCTGTCTATCTATCTATCTATCCATCCATCTATGTATCTATCTATCTATCCATCCATCTATGTATACATCTACCTACCTACCTACTTACCTACATACATACATACCTATCTATATCATTAATTATACTATATGTTCTTTCCATAACCAATTTGAATCAAGTCTAAAATCCAAATCCAGAAGTGGAAGCCTGAAACGTCATGTTTTTTTCCAATTAGTGTGGGAAGCATACAAGCAAATGTAAATTTAAAAAAAAAAAAGAAAAGTAAGAGAATATAATTGCATTTTAAGGCAATATCAACAGAAACTGTGGAAATCTTGGAAGAATGCTTGGCTTTCAAGAAGCCCTCCCTCCCCCCCAAAGTTGCTTCATAAAGTCAAGATAAGTAATTGTGTAACCACACATTGTGTGGCTCTACAGTTCTCTGTAAAACTTATAGAAGATAGAAGAAACTTAACATTAAAACATCTGGAAAAAACCTTTGATTTTTGCACATGCTGGAGGAGATTGCAAGGCAACACTATCTGCTAAGGATTCTTAGCACCCATTTTATTTGGCTTTTGCAAGCATGAAAGAAATAGTCAAGGGAGACCTTGAGATGAGGTGCTTCCCTAAGGAAAAAAAAATCATTGCTTGTTTACAAAGAGAAGCATGTGGCCACTATGGCGTATTGCCTTTGGTAGAACAACATCTAAGCTTTCTTGCAGAGAAACAGTTGTTGGTTTTAGGGTAAATCAGACAAAATGTTTTTGCAAGACTTATTGGGTTTTGTGGTTCACAATGACAAGTACAAGGTAATTGTTAAATGTAGACTGATTCAGGTTGACTTGGTTTTGAAGATATCAGACTGGAAATGAGAGACTTAGATTCAAATTCTCCCTCAGGCAAGGGAGTCACTTTCTCACCTATGAAATTTCCTCAAAGATTATTGTTGTGGGGAAAAATAGGAAAAAGTGATGTCTAGATTGCTTTGAGCTCTTGGAAAAAAAGGTAGGATATGAATGAACAAGTAAAAACCAATTCTATTTTTTATTAGAATTAAGATTATATTATTGTCATAGTGACAGAAGGGGAAGTCAGAAATTAAATATATGCCTATATTATTTTTAGAAGCTTTTTCGTCTTTTTTAACATTTTAAAATGGAGTGGAGATGTTGATATAAAAGTCAAAGTCATTTATATTTTTTTATATCATGGAAAAATACTCTGCTTTGTATTTTTTTTTTTTACTAATGTTATATTGTGTATTTACTGTATGAATTCAGTAATTATCTATTCATTCACTGGTAATATCACTTTCAAACATACTGTATATCTATTAAATAAAAATAAAAGAATATATTTAAAAAGGGGGAGATAGGATCTGAAAGTGATGAGCACAACAACTATTGTGCTTTATTATTTATTTATGTATTGAATTTATATGCCAGCCATCTCACCTATGAAGCAAGTTATAAGATCTCTTCAAGGGAGCTCATTACAAATTGGGTGGGTTAAGAATGGCTTCTACTGTCTCACTAGGTTCAAGAGACAAAGTCTGTGGAAACTGCAACTATTGCAAGGAATAGTAAGAAGTATACCAAATGGTGGAATAGCATGGCAAAAGTTTTTTTATTCAGTCTCCACAAATTTGCATCTGCACAGTAGAAACGATACAGCTGAAGTACTGTATGTCCGAGAATAAAAAGGAGGCCTTCATCACTGAGCTAAGTCAGTGGAGTAATCAATTTATCATTCAGAATTCAGTATCAAAGAAAGATTAATCTTAAAGTCAGCAGCAAGAACATGCAATTGGGCCAATGTCTTTCCGCATATATTGCCATATGTGTTTGGAAGCTTACATATGGTGCAAGTTCCTTTATATAGTTTTATTTTCTCATACAAAAATGAGTGGCTGCTCTTCATTCCTATGGGAGAAAGCATAGTCCTGCATTTCACGTCAAATAGTGTTAACAAGGAGGGCGCATAATAATTGTACCATGCATGCTTTACAAAGTCAGAGCACTTGTATTACATTTATATGGAATGGATACACAGATGTTTATAGACAAATAACCAGGATTTTTTTATTACTGAGGTCAACAACAACAACAACAACAACAACAACAACAACAACAACAAAGATACTAGCATATTATGGCCTGGTTGATGAAAACTGCAATTGTTTTACATTTGATACTTTGGCCCTTGAAACTACAATTTGCTTCTCCTTATTCTGGTTACTTATTTAGTTGCAGTGCTTGCCTGCTACAATAATAAAGCTGTCACACTAAGTATATGAGCTGGATCACCCTGCACTGATACTATATATCTGTTTATAATGTTCTATTGTCTATGGAAATATGATTCATGGTACTAATTAAGATGTAGAAACCTCAGCATCCTTCCATTGTTTGCCAACTTTCCATAGGCTAACTTTGTCCTTGAAAGTGGTGATGTCTTTCTATCATAGCATAAGTAACTATTTGAACAAAGCTGAAAGTTCATTCTTTTTCCTTTGTTTCATATCTACAATCCTAAGTGTATTCAAGTTCCACTTTTTAGGCCTTATCAAAACAGTGATAAATTAACTACACTCAGACACAATGCTATAGTAATTCTGTAAAGAGCAATCATCTATAGTGGAGAGATTCTTCTTCTGAATACTTATTCAGAGAGATATAATCTCTCTCAATCTCTCTCTCTATACACAGAGAAAGAGGGGGGAGGGGTATGTGTGTATATCTCTGTGTATGAATGTGGGAAGTATGTGTGCATTAGTGCTATCATCTAGCTTGAGCAGAGGGTAGAAAAGGTCTGGGTCTCCCCGCAATCTAACTGTAGATTGTGGTTTGAAATGCAAACAAAGTTGGAAAAAATATCCACAATTGCAAATTCAAATTTTGGGATGAAACACAATCAAAATCAAAACTAGTAACAGGATTTTGACAGTTTGGTACATTGTCATCTGCATTCAGGGGTCAAGTAATTTAGTTGCTACTTTCTTTTTAAATAGAATAATTCATATTTATTTCACATCTCTTTGTTCCATTTATTGTAGACACTTTGAGGGAATCATGATAATGGGCTCTATACTCTTTCAAGTATGGAAAGTTTAGAAGCTAGTACACAAAAGGTCTTTTTAGGAAACAATGGGGGAAATTGCTTGAACCTTTTATATAGAATAGGATCCATCCAAAATTTGGGTCAGTATTTGAAATGATCAGGTGGACCAATACTTTAAACTTATAAATGATTTATTATAATACAACATCTAGGAATTATATTTTAAGTTTATTTATATTGTACACATTGGTTACTTAAAAGATAACCAAAAGCTTTTCTTTGAAGCAAACCACATCTAGAAAGCTTTGTTCTCCTGGATAGTCAATATACTGCAAACTTACTAATTAAGTTTTTGGGTATGAGTTGAAACCAAACACTATTATAATTGGTTGTTTGATTTTGTGCCATTTAGTAATTTTCAACTCCTAGTGATCCTGTAGTTAGATTTTCTACCTCTAACCTGTTCATATAAGTCTCCCAAGAGTGCACTCATCAGCACGGTAATTAAATTAATCCACCTTGCTATTGGTTATCATCTTCCTTTTCTTTTCACCTTCCTAGCATTTTCCAAATAGCTGGTCTTTGCATAATACAGTCAAAGTAGGATAATTTGAGGCTGGTTATTTGTGCTTCAAGAGTGAACTTGGTGATTTGTTCAATGACCCATTAATTTGTTCTCTTGGTTATTCAAGGTATTCTCATGATCTTCATCCACACAATAGTTCAAAGGCATCAATGCTCTTTCTTTTCTGCTTCTTTAAAGTCTCACTTTCATACAGTGTCACATGCCATACCATAGTTTGCATAATCTTGAAATTTTTAGGTATAAATACATTGCAGCAATTGGTTATCTTCATGACTGCTCTATCAAGTGCTAGCCTGTGTTGTAAGTCTTGAATACATTATTATTGATGCTTAATCCTAAAAGGAAGAAACTATGAAGCACTTCTATATCTTCATTGTCAGTTCCAAGGCTGATTGATCTGCCAAGTGTCATTAGTTTGTTCTTTGTATTTAATTTTAATCCTATTCCTTTATCATTCCTCCCACCTATCAAGTTCTTCATGGTGATGGTGGTGGTGTTCCTAGGAAGATAGGCAAAATACCTCATTAGTGTAGGCCAGAGGTGGTATTCAGCTGGTTTGGACCAATTTGGGTGAATCAGTAGCTCCGATGATCTGTTGGCCCTGCCCACCGACCCACGCTCTATCCTGCACTTTATTTCCTGCTTTGTAGCTCATCTCAATTGCGCAGCACAGCTGATTTCCCCCCCTTTTGCTGTTCTACTTACCGTGGCTGACTTGGAAGGTAAGCAGCTAAGCTTATAAATGCTCCATTTTCAGCACTGTGTGCAAGCGCCTTAGGCACGCTAAACTGGCAGCATCCCACCACTGGTGTAGGCCAACAGTATGCAGGTAGTCTTCAACTTGCAAGCACAACTGGAACCAGCAAAGAATTTGTTGAGTGAATCACACCCAGTTTTACAACTTTTTACAGCTGTTAAGTGAATCACACCCAATTTTTTGCTATGGTTGTGAAGCAAATCACTGCAGTTTTTAAGTGAATCATACAGTCATTAAGTAAATCCAACTTTTCCCATTGACTTTGCTTGTTGGATGCCGGCTAAGAGGATTGCAAGTGGTGATCACAAGACTTTAGGATGCTGCAACTATTGGACCTTCACGTTGATTAACAAGTACCCAGATATTGATTTCATGATTGTGGATATGTTGCAACAGTTCTAAGTGCAAAGATTGGTCTCAAGCCTCTTTTTCTTTCAGTACTGTTGTTACTTCGAACAATTTCTAAATGAATGGTTGTAAGTCAAGGACTACCTCAGTGGTGGGTTCCTCCTGGTTCCACTCAGTTCTGCCAAGCCGGTAGCGGTGACGATATGACATCACCGAACCAGTTCTGCCCCCCCACCCCTGCATTATTCTTACCTTTTATTTGGCCCCACTTCCAATCTATTGCTGCTTCCTGAGTCCCAACTGATCGGCTAGAAGGAAAAAACCTGTTTAAACTCTTGCCGCAGGGCTTCAAAGGGCTGCCCTACAGCTGATCAGTGTTAAAAGGCAGACCGGTACCTCCAAAAACCAATGAGTAGACCGGTGCCTGCAAAAATAAATGGGTAGACCAGTGCCTCCAAAAACAAATGAGTAGACCAGTGCCTGGTCTACTCATTTACATTATCAGAATTGCAAGTGTGAAAGTACTTCTATCCCCACATCACCTTTACATCCCAAGAAACTAAGAAGCCTCTTCTGAATCTCTCGCTCCACCTACAATCTTGTTGTGGGTTAAACTGATGAGTTTTTATCAGACTCTTATCTTGGCTATGTCTCTTTGCCCTATCTTGCAGGATCATTCCCTCAAACCATTACATCTGCCCAGCTAAAGCAAGCAGGACCCTCTATTGGGCATCAGCAAAAGAGAAAGCAATATAGGAAGATAAGACTTTTGTAGGCATATTGATTTTGCACAATTCAGCCTGCCAAGGTACCTGTTCTTTTTTATTAGGTTCTTTGTCATCTATAATACAAAAATGTACTGACTCACTAACTTTTTACTAAGTGATTTGAAAGGATGAAAACATTAATCTGATCTTTTGACCGAAATCTGCAATGAAACATCAACACAGGGGAAAACTATCTTCAGTAGTAAATGGACTATTAACAGAAATCTCTCAGCAGATCGGTGAGGTCAACCATGGGAAATTTCTGCAAACATATATTTCTTGTTACTTCTGATTTAAGTAGAACAAGTTACTCAGAATAAATATATTTGCAATATTTCCAGGATACCAGTCATACGTTTAACATGGTCCTAGACCTGTTTATGTTCAATTTATACAAGAATCATCACGTATAACTGGTCCCAGATGGTTTCATAGAAAGTGCTAATTTGAGATCCACCATTTCAAGTAAGGTTGTACTGAAATCTGCCTTTTAATGTCCGCTCTGCCTACTCCCAAAGAGATTTTAGTTTTATCATCAGGGTGCTTGAGAATTTATTTTAAAGTTGTTCTATGTTTTTAAGCTTTATTGGTAGAGATGAGAGAAGCTGCAATTATTGGCATTCTTATGATCTATTACACATCTCCCCTCTGAAGCCTTGCTTACTGACCAATTTCCCAATCAGAAAAAAAATGACATGGGAAGAGCTTGTTTCCAGATGTTCTTTTGGGAGATCTAATTGAAATACAGGCCACTAGAGATGATGACTATACAATGAAACTCAAGCTTGTCATTTCCCTTCACCCCCTGGAAAGCATACTCAAGAATACCATTTTTTAATCATGTGAAATTCTTTCTTTTCTTGAAGGAAATTTCAGCAACAAATGCCTATGACAATGAATAGCAAATTATATGGAGTTTTTTTCTCTTGGACAGTAGAAATTCCAAAAATAGAGCTTTGCATCCTTTTAAAATTCCAGTCCCTATTTCAGGGGCAAGAGTTTGATTTTGCATTGGAAAGACTATAGCTTCTGTTTATTCAGTCTTAGTCAACTTCCTTGTTTGTTATTGTTAATACTATTAAATGGCCTAATTCAGTCAATCACTCCTTTCCTCAGGAACCCATTAAGGATAAAATGTAAAGCCAACATGTGCATGTCAATATATGTGTAAACTTTGTTACTATGATGCAGAATATTTGTGCTGAGATAGTCATCAACAAAATATATCTTCTCCAAACAGCTGTAACATCTCAGAGATATGACCTCAGATCTATGATTTATGGTGTTTTCATTGGGTCACAGGCAGTAATTTCTGCTATTCATTCATTTAACCTTATTTGTCTCTAATCAGCAGAGTGGCAATACATTCTGGCAATATAAACCAATTCAAGATGACAATATAAAGGAATACATTTATTAAGATTTTTTAAAAAAATTCTTGTGCATTTAAGCTTAAATAGATGTTTAGGAAATGTGTGGCTCTCTAGAACTACTCTATTAGACTTTGCCAGCAATATGCAGAAGGCACACCTGATGTGTGAAGTGTCTTTTTGAGACTTGAAGTCCCACTTCCAATATCAGAATAGGAAAAGTCACAAGCTGGAGTTAGACGCCCCATTGCCTTTTCTGCTATCATTCTGTGCTCCAAGATGAGGTTCAGTCAAAGAGCAGAAGAAGAAAAGGCAACAGGGAACTGCTAATTGAACTGAATTCATCGCTCAATGAATTAAAAAAAAAACTTTGATACCACCAAAAGTGAATTAGTAGGCAACCTAGTTTTCAGTTTGCAACCCTGATCCCTTACTTTATATATATATTTATAATTTACACAGGCTTTGAATACCTACATATGCATTTTAGCATAAAGTGTCATCATTTAGCCAGCTGTTGTCAAGTGCTGGGGAAATCAGGAGATTCAGACAGTTCAAATGACTCTAAATATTTATTGCAAACTTAAAATCTTTACAAGAATCTGAGCTAATAATGGTTAAGGGAAATAAGCAGGAATTAACCCAAAGGTGCTTTTTTCAAGAGGCAACTGGACTTTCTGGTTTTTCTTTGAAAATGTTTCGCTTCTCATCCAAGAAACATCTTCAAAGAAAAACCAGAAAGTCCAGTTGCCTCTTGAAAAAAGCACCATTGGGACAACCATGACCTGGATGACTGAGAATCTCCATAGACATTTAGCAGGAGTTAAGAAAGTTATTCAAAGTGGGTTGGACTTGAATTTCTTGTGGGCATGACTGATGATGTGTTTGACCTCAGGGTCAGCCTGGTCATCTCTTACAGATGTCATGGGATTGTTGGAGAATTTAGGTAAAGTGGCCACTTTAACAGTTTTCCGAAAACAACCCAATTTATCTAATTCAGTTGAGTCATGTTTTAACTTAGGCTCAGCCACAGTATTTGGTGTAATAAATTCAAACACAATGCCTTCTTTGGGTCACAGATTTTCACTCTGCACATTGTGGAAATACAAAAATAAGAATATTGTATTTTAGAAGCAATTTGTAACTCTACAATATTGTACCACAGTATATATAGCTAGAAAGGATACTACAGTCGAGCCACCCCACAGATTCCTGTTCAGATACATTTATGTAAACAGAAATACTTTAGCATAAGCTCATTTTTGTTTTACCAGAAATCATAATCATAATCATAAGTTTATTTGTCAGGCATATATAAGATAACAGGTAACAGTATAAACATAATTTGAATACATATATTTGAATATATTTGAAAAGAGTAAATAAAAAGAAATATTAGGACAGGGATGGTAGGCACGCTGGTGCACTTAAGCACGCCCCTTACAGATCTCTTAGGAATGGGGGGAGATCAACAGTAGACAGTTAAAGGTTAAAGTTTTGGGGGGTTTGGGGAAGAAACTACAAAGTCAGGTAGTGCATTCCAGGCATTGACTACTCTGTTACTGAAGTCATATTTTCTGCAATCGAGTTTGGAACGGTTTACCTTGAGTTTGTATCTATTATTTGCTTCTGTATTATTGTGGTTGAAGCTGAAGTAGTCATTGACAGGAAGGACATTGTGGCAGATAATGGAAGTGAGGTGAACCTGAATAAAGAAGGAGGGGGGGGAAATGTTTCTGTGGTGACACCCCATGTATGGAATTCACTACCAAGAGTGACTTTCCTGGCATCCACATTAGCATTGTTTGGGGACCAGGTGAAGACCTTTTATTTTTTCAGGCTTCCGATCTGTCTTTTAAAAATCTTTTAATTGCATTTCAGTTTTTTTTTAGTGTTTTTTCCTTTTAAATGACTGCCTGGCAGCCAAATACTCAGCTGTTGATGGCATCCTTTGTATATGTCTTGCTGATTGCAGGTTCTGTATTTCTTTCATTGTTGGCTCCAAACTTCACACCAGTGGCCTCAATGGCTCAAGCTCAGCCCATCCAAGACTGAGTGGCTGTGGCTTCCGACGTCCCGATATAGTCAGTTGGTGCCATCTCTGACTATTGGGGGCGAGTCGTTGGCCCCAACGGAGAGGGCTCGCAACTTAGGTGTCCTCCTGGATGCACGGCTGTCCTTAGAAGAACATGTGATGGCTGTGGCCAGGGGTTTTTTTTATCAGGTTCACCTGATCCGCCAGTTGCGTCCCTTTCTGGATTGGGACTCTCTAAGCACGGTCACTCATGCCCTCGTCACTTCCCGCCTGGACTACTGTAATGCTCTCTACATGGGGCTCCCCTTGAAGAGCACCTGGAGGCTCCAACTGGTCCAGAACATGGCCGTGAGGGTGGTTATGGGAGCGTCATCGCACTCCCATGTACCACCTCTCCTGCGCGAGTTGCACTGGCTCCCGGTGGCCCTCCGGGTGCGATTCAAGGTATTGGTTACCACCTTCAGAGCGCTCCATGGCTTAGGGCCTGGGTATTTACAAGACCGCCTGCTGCTACCAGTAGCCTCCCACCGGCCAACTCGCTCCCACAGAGAGGGGCTCCTCCGGGTGCCATCAGCCAAGCAATGTCAGCTGGCAACCCCCAGGGGGAGAGCCTTCGCTGTGGGGGCTCCTGCCCTCTGGAACGAATTGCCCCCCAAGATGTGGAGGATTCCCGACTTACGCACTTTCCGCCGGGCCCTCAAGATGCTTTTATTTCAACAAGCTGGGCTGGCCTAATTTTTTAAATTTTTTAATTGTCAATTCTTAATTTTTAAATGTCTAAATCGGATAGTTTTATTTTAATTAGATATGGGCCAAACTATTTAATATTTTTAAATTGCTTTTAAATTTTATATTTGTGTGTTTTATGCTGGCTGTACACCACCCTGAGTCCCTTTGGGAGAAGGGCGGTATATAAATTAAATAAATAAATAAATAAATAAATAATAGTAATTGGGAATTGATAGTTGGCACCATTCCCAATACTGGTTAGAAATTCCGGTAGTTGCAAACCCATGGAATCTGTGAAAAGATTCTCTAAAGCTTTTTCCTCTTTTTTCTTACTCTCTCTTGCTGATCAGTTTGGATGATAAAATGTTACAGAACTTTTACAAGCAAATGTCATGCAACTATTTCTTTTTGACATCAAAGACCATTTTTCATATTGCATCTGTCAGTGTCTCCCCATACTATTAAAAAATAGTGACTTCCTTTCAATTCCACAGGCTTTGCTTGCTCTACATAAAATATCAGAATACAGTTTCTCCCCCTATTAGGGCTATCAAAGCACAACTACTACTACCCCTCCTTCTCCTCTTCCTCCAAACGGCACAAAAGTAAATCAAAACATGTGAAGGCTAGAGATACATATTTTGCACTAATGTGCTGTTTCAGTATATATCTTGGATTTATGCCTGGATTCGCAATTCTCTTCCTTTTCACCTAAGATACAGTTTCATTTTTTATTTGGCAAAATAAATATGGAAAGTTTAATTACAATTTTTAACTTATTAATAAATGATGGTTAGAATGATCTATTGCAGTACTTAGTTTTATTGTGGAAAGGCAGCTTTGCCTTATTCTGTAGGTTGTAGATAATGATACAAAGCAAGAGTATTTTACACTGAACCACCTGGTACCATATTCTCCTAGTATGTGACTAAGGCACTGTAGGAAAGTGCACTGCAGCTGCTATTGCTACCTATTAACATTTAACACCACCTACAAGTTCGGCTTATTTTGATGGTCTTAGAAAAGGCCAGGCTTGACAGTTGTCTGTCAGTCAAAAATAAGTCATTAACATACAGGCAGTCTTGGCTTATGACTACAATTGAGCCCAAAATTTCTGTTGCTAAGCAAGACAGTTGTTAAGTGAGTTTTGCCCCTTTTTATGACCTTTACTACCACAGCTGTTAAGTGAATCAATGCAGTTGTTAAGTTAGTAACATGGTTGTTAAGTGAATTTGGCTTTCCTATTGACTTTTCTTGTCAGAAGATTGCAAAAGGTGATCACATGATCCTGGACACTACAACTGCCATAAATATGAGTCAGTTGCCAAGAGCATGAACTTTGATCACATGACCATAGGGATGCCGCGTAGGGACCATAGGGATACTCGATACAGGAGATCTCCAAAAGATCTCCTGTATGAAGAATTAGTGCAGGGAAAGTGCCTCAGAGGGAGACCACAGCTGTGATATAAGGATATCTGCAAGAGGGATCTAAAGGTCCTGGGAATGGACATTAACAACTGGGAAACCTTGACCTCCTATCATTCAGCTTGGAAGCTAAAGACGCAGCATGGCCTTCTCCAATTCAAAGAGACACTTGTTTGGCAGGCTGAGGCAAAGAGGCAGTCCCGGAACCAGCGAAATCTGGGGGCTGGGCAGGGGACAGAATGTATCTGCCCTCAGTGTGGAAGGGATTGCCACTCTCAAATTGGCCTTTTTAGTCACATTAGATGCTGTTTTAGGACCTCTTTCCAAAGCACAATACCATAGTCTCTTGAGACTGAAGGATGCCAATGATGGTAAGTCACTTTTTTCACTGCCATTGCAACTTTGAATGGTCAGTAAACGAACTGTTGTAAATCGAGGACTACCTGTACATTAATTTGAAAATTAAAAATACTCCAGGAATAATAAGAGAACAAATTGGAAAAGCAATAATAAGGAGTGAGAACTTAAACGTCTCTAAAGAGTAAGAGCAAAAGCTGTCTGTCTCCTCCAATATCTCCCTTCCCTTCAGCTTATACTTAGTTTTACTACCATAGGAAATGGAAAGTAAAAGCAATTTCATTAGTTCCAAGGTAGCAATTTTGGGAAATCCAGTTTGAGGAATTCAGGAATTAAAAAGCTATAGGTCTGTGTGTTTGAGAATTTTTTAAATATATAGTTAAGACAAATTGCATCATTTTGAGTTTCATTTCCAGCAAAAGCACTAATAGCAGTTGATCTTTCCACACAAATTGTATGGCATATCTAGGGAAAGGAAAGGGGGCTTCTAGTTTGAAATACTTTTTCAACAAAAGCAGAAGTCTTGTCATTTCTAAAGGACCTTTAGATGGTCCTCATCCAAGTTGTGTATGTCTTCTTAAGACATTCATTCATTCATTCTTCTTAAGATATTCATTTGAGGAAGAAATATTTCTTCCTCAAATAATTTACCTATAAAAACAGGTTCTCTGAAGATAATATTGGAGGCGTATTTTTTTTCTCAACCAGTCATTGCTTTTTTAAGTAGGTTGTTTTAAATTCAGGGTTGTCTGAAAAGAGAAAACATGAAATACTAATGAATAGAGCTCTAAAACAAAAAGCTTTCTTTCCATGGAATAGGAAAGCTAGAGATTTAAAGCAACCACAGATTTCTTGGTTAAGCATAGCAAACTGAGCTAGATTTATTATACTGTAACCATGTAATTTAGATGTGTTTGTTTTATATTAAGCTGAAAGATCATCGGTGGGTCTACTGGTTAGCACACTGAGGTAGAAACTGGGAAACCAACAGTTCTGTGTTAGGCAGAAAGCCAGTTGGATGGCATTGAGCAATTTCTTTCAGTCCTAGGACGAAGGCAGGGGCAAACCACTTCTGAAAAAAATATTGTCAAGAAAACTCAGCATTTCATGCATTTGTTTGCTGCCTGTCTTGCCACAAGATGACTTTGGGCAACTTACAAGTTTAAAAGCAATAAAGTTAATACATATATACAAGGGTGGGCTTCAAAAATTTTAGCAAGGGGTTCTCTGCCCAGTTGCGGGGTGGGCATGGCCATGGTGGGCGTGGCCTAATCGACCTCCTGCACCATGGAGGGGGGCATTTTTGCCCTCCCCGGGTTCCAGAGAGTTTCCTCGAGCATCTGGGAGAGCAAACATGGCCTCCCCAGACTCCAGAGGCCCTCTGGAGGCTGGAAACAGGCCAATTTGGGAAGGCCAATTTCTGGCCTTCCCAAATTTCTAGTAGGCCCTCCCCGAGCCTCCATGCGCACCCTGCACTTATCTGCATCAAAAACAGGCCACATGGGGACTCCTGGAAGGGGTGGGGCTGGGTGGGAGGGCCAGCCAGGAGTGGGATTTGGGGGTTCTCCAAACTGCACAGAATCTTAGCTAGAGGTTCTCCTGAACCTCTGTGAACCCCCAGCAGCCCACCCCTGTATATATATATATATATAGATTGTGATTAAAATTATGATAAAAAGATGGTCAGAAGGGAACAGGGCATGCAGAGGGTGAGATGAGATCTGCTTTTGGTTCATCAATAATGTACAGTGGGATATTTTCCCATTGGGGCTCCAAGCCACTGGTAGAGCTAGGTCTTCAGGCCCTTAAAGAACTTCAGGGCAGTGGAAGTTGATCTTACCCTGGAGACCGAGATGTTCCAAAGGTCAGGAACCAACTTCAAGAACTTGTCCAGGCAGTGTCTAAGAATCCGACACAATTGAATGGACAGGAGAAAAAAGGTATTTCAGAACACTGTAAGACTAATGTGATGTAGTATTACTACTGTATTGCAACAATTAGTATACATTAAGATACTCATTAGTATGATTAAAACCTCAGTTACATTGATTAGAAAGTACTTATCTTTTCTCAGGGAATACAGCGTGTAGTGCAGATATTATTGTAGTCCAGGCTTCGCATCTCAAGAATGCCCTTGTGGAATAAATTCTGGGAATTAATTTCATTTAAGAAGTGGAGCATTTGGCCCAAAAGTGGCTGTAGAAAGAATAGGCCAGCAGAGAATAGGGGGCAATGAGAGGGAAGGGAAATTGTCATGAGATAAAAATAAGGAACTTGATATCATTTAAGAGTCAAGATGGGAGAGCAAATGTTTCCAAGCAATACTAAATAATTTATAATATTCTGATTTTAATATAATGGGAAAAAGCTTAAAATAGATAGCCTTGCATTTAGTTTTAAATCATGGATATAGATAATATAATATGATTTGTGCTCATTAATATAAAAATATCATAGACTATCCTTCTACAAAATTTATTTTCATTGATAAGCATTCATGTTAGGAAAAGGCAAATAGCCCATTGAATTTTAGCTTTCATCTTGAAAGAGATGCTAGGACCATGTCACACTTCCAATTCAAAAGGTGGTTTGGAGATTTGTTTCTGAATCTGCAGCCATTTTGTGAATTCAACAGGAGACACGTTAGTTTGCAAGAACTGTAATCAGATGATACTTTCACATTCCCAGCAGGGTCTAGGACAGCTTGCCAAGGCCAACTGGCCATGGGACAAGGGTTACCCTAATATTGAAGAAATGGTGGAATAGAATAATTAAAGAAAGAATGCAAAAGGAGAAATAAAATGAAATGTGAATGACAAAAGCTAAAATAACTTTTTAATTATTTTAAATAATTAAATTGAATTGTTGAATTGTCCCATGGTGAGTTGTCCTGTGGTGAGTTAGCCATGGTTAGTTCTCCCATAGTGAGTTGATTGTGGTGAGTTGGCTGTGGTGAGTTGGCTATGCCAAGTTGTCCCATTCCATCCCCAGCATTCTGCAGAGCATGCTTTTAAGTCTGTAGCCCAATGAAATATCAATGATTCAATTGAATTTGATTGATAGAAAATATCAATCAAATCCATCTGTTCAATTAGACATGTTTTTTTTGTTCAGAATATAAATTGATAAGAGAGGAATGTGAGCATGGAATGCTATCACTTTCTTGTCACACTTCCAAATGTACCAGCCCAGTAGATGCAATGAAACGAGTCAGTCATTTCTGTAACTTTCAGAAGTTATTTTCTCTTTCATTTTCTCACTCACATGTACCCTACTGCCCCAAAGCTACAAAGCCCAATTCCATTTTTTTCCCTTTGGCTGATCTTACTAATCCCTATCCCATCTGTCAGCCACCTCAACATCCCTCCCTGTAGAGTCACAATATTTGTTATGATTTAGGCAGCAAACTAAAGTGCTGTTAAGTAGCACCAGCTACCTGCAATTACTGCAAGTTCAAATCTCACCAGGCTCAAGGTTGACTCAGCCTTCCATCCTTTCGAGGTAGGTAAAATGAGGACCCAGATTGTGGGGGCAATAAGCTGACTTTGTATAAAAAAGAACACCGCTTAGGGGGGCCCGAAAGCCCTACTAAACAGGTATATACAAAAGTATGAAAGCTATTGCTTAAAAGCATTGTAAGCCGCCCTGAGTCTCCAGAGAAGGGCGGCATATAAATCGAACCAATAAATAAATAAATAAATAAATAAATAAATAAATAAATAAATAAATAAATAAATAAATAAATAAATAAATAAATAAATAAATAAATAAATAAATAAATGTTCAGGAGTACAGAGATTATAAAAGAGCCAAGCATTGCCCCTATCAATAGCCTGTGGATCACATAATACTATATCTATTGTTTGTATGTATCCTGTGATTAAAGTCTAATTTATAGAAGGGTATTATATTATAAAAGCAATATTATTAGCCTCTTAATGATTTCAAAAGTTAGGAAATGGTTTGAATAATGTATATGCATTACTTTATGTATCAATCAAAACACTACATGGAAAGATAAATATTCTGATGCAGAATATATGTATATATAAATTCTGCATCAGAATATTTGTCTTTCCATATAGTATTTTGATTGGTACATAAAGTAATGCATATACTGTACATTATTCATTATAAATGCATTATAAAGTAATACACACACACACACACACACTTCCCATGAAAGTATCTCAGTGGGAAAAATGTACATTTTGATTACTGCATAAAATGTCCAATGCTCCAGTTTTGAAGGTCAGTCTTCTTGTTAAGCAGACTTGCATGGTTTTTTTTTCCTAGCTATACTGTCATACGCTTTCTCATTAAAGTCAACCAATATAAAAATGAGCCTGTGAACTAGGTCTTATAAAGAATAGATAAAAAAAATAGTATTGTTATCATTTGATTGCCTGAAGACTACTAATTTGCTTCTGGGGCAGGAACATATATCTTAACACGGTGGTTGTGACCTTCTAAAGTGATAAATAAATTTGCGTGACACTCTTTCCCAAAGGAATAAACCTAGAGTCAGGCAGGAAAGAAATATACCCCTTACATTTAATCATTAAATTGCAATGTATCTCTCACAAGATTTCTCCAACTTTGCATAATTATAGTTGCTTGCTGTAGGCTAGCACAGGAGAGCTGTCAAAACTTGTTTCCATTTACCCTGGGCAATCCCAGAGCTGCTCTGATTGGCCAAAGTGGGAAGCAAATTTCCAGACAAAACTCAGTCCTCCCATTAAGCCTGCAGTTGCAACAAGCAAGTAGTTAAAAAAAAAAAAAACCCTCAAAGAACTGTGACCCAACTGTAGCATATATGAAACCCTGGGATTTAAGACTCATCTTAATTATTTCATTTAATTTATCTTTGATAAATAATTCGGTTGCTGAGGAAATGACCACAATTTTTAAGCAACATGAATTACAATTTTACTTCTGCCTTCTCTATGAATTCTGCTCATCACAAGGCTGTTGGGAAACACCCAAATGGAAATCACATGACCATAGGATGCTGTGATGGTCATAAATGCGAGGATTAGTCACTAAGCTTTTTTTTTTACACCACCCTAACTTTCAACAATTATTAAATGAAGAAGTTGGTAAGCCAAGACTATCTATTGCTGTGGAAATTAGTTTTCATCTCTGGAGGACACAATCTATTATTATTAAGGATAGAATAGAATATTTTCTAGTGAATTAAAGCATGTGCAACTCTTTCCTAGATTATGTTTACTCTATTGTTTATTCTATACTATTATCCACAATAATTGTAGGATAATGTATCCAACCGAATCAAATTGCCATCAAAATAATATCTTCTATAAACTTGAAATATATTTTATTATTTCATAAAAGGAAAGCTTTGCAGGCTGAATTATCCTATTTCCAAAAGTAGCCAATTTGTGAATAGGGATAAGAAAAAAATCAGCATAGATTTTATTACAATAGAAATGATGTGAATGCACCACACAAGTTACGTAGATGAGGGCAAAATGAATAAGGAAAGTTGCATATAAAACAAATATAGATTTTTAAAAACTACCATACTCTAACCTGGAGTTTTGAAAGCAAAGATTAATGACAGAATAACCATGTGGATAAGATATAA
The DNA here is from genome assembly GCF_059756535.1 of Pantherophis guttatus. Taxonomy (NCBI): domain Eukaryota; kingdom Metazoa; phylum Chordata; class Lepidosauria; order Squamata; family Colubridae; genus Pantherophis; species Pantherophis guttatus. The sequence continues at coordinate 52,669,489 of NC_142064.1, forward strand.
ATTGATGCTGTACAACACTATAGTTAAACTGCAATTATTAAAACTAATTATTCATTCAGTATGGATTAGGGTTAGAGATTTTGCTTGTCTGATCTAGCATGCTGTCTATTCCTAGGAAATATTTTAAAAACTGTGTTGTGAATGGAGGGATTTACTTTACAAGGTAAGTAACAGAAAAATTGGATGTTACTGAGGGGCTTGGTGAGACTGCTCGGTTTTTTGTGTTTTGTGTATCTGTGTATTTATTAAGTTGTAGTGCTCCAGAACTGGGTCTGAAGATGGAGCTGGGTGTTAGAATCCTTCTGTGAAGTGGAGGAGCTGAGGGCTGAGGCAACTGATATGGTTGTATAACTGCATATCCAGCTGGGCCTGCATATCATATGGAGGACTAGCAGTTAATGTAGGCATCAGGGCCCATGGCACCTGCAGACCCAGCAATGAGGACATGGTCAACAAATTCATGGGTGCCTAGGAACTGCAAGAGCATTGTTGCAATGGTGGATGACTGCTTAAGATCCCAAACAACTACGATCTTAAATATAGGTGAATGAATTATATTGATAGGGCAAAAATGAAGACGTTTAATTTTGAAACTGAATGTTCTATTATGTCAGTAATAAATTGTGAATATTTTCTGATATATTCACATCCCTCCTACTCTCCCTTTACTTAAAAGCCTCAGATCCTAGCAGATAATTTATCTAGTTCTCTTACCTAGGTTGCTATGAGGGGCCATTATGTTTCTAAAAAATGATCCAGTCCCATTTGATGAACTGAACTGCAGTTCACAAAAGCTCATTTCTTTTAATGAAATGGGCTATTTGGAAAACCAGAGTCCTGATGTTTTTTTTATCACCATAAACTAATATAACTTCCTCCTGTAATGTCTGAGTGTCTTTTGGTGACACATATCAAGCTGCTTTCAAGCTGACCTCACATGCCAAAGTAATCATTTGCTGAAGTGAATAATTTCTTGTGATTAAGTGAGCTTTTTTAGAACATTACTGTATCTTTCAGATCTGCAGCTCCATTGACTCTTTTGCTTGAAGCAGTTTTGAATTTCCGTCTGCTTTGCTGGAAGTAGCCTTCATCTTTGCCTCATGTATTTGCTTTGCACTTGAAGATTAATGGCAGCAATTCAGACCAGTGGTGGTAAACAAGGGAGAGGAGAGTGTAATAGCTCTAGACTTCACAAGAAAATAGCAAGAATCCTTTTTAACACAACTGATATATTTGTGGTCAAGTGTTATGAGTAAACCATGCTCTTAACAAGGCTGTCTGAAAGAGTGAGAATGCACATGCATTGAAAAAACATAGAAGCATAGAATAATAAAGTTGTAAGGGACCTTGGAGGTTTTCTGGTCCAATATCCTGCTTAAGCAGGAGATGCTATACCATTTCATATAAATGATTGTCCAATCTCTTTTTGAAAGCCTCCAGTAATGTAGCACCTGAAGGCAAGCTGTTCCATTGGTTGATTGCTCTCACCATTAGGAAGTTTTTCCTTAGTTCTAGGTTGCTTCTGTTCTTGGTTAGTTTCTATCCATTGTTTCTTGTCTTGTCTTTTGGTGCTTTGGAAAATAGTTTGACCTCCTCAACTTTGTAGGACCCCCTAAAATATTGGAACACTGCTATCATATTTTCCCTAGTCCTTTTTTTCATAAGACTAGAATATCCAGTTCCTGTAATTGTTCTTCATAAGTTCATATCCAAAATACAAGTTGATTTTTATAAAATAAAATAAAAATGCACTTGTCCCTTATATAGAAATACTCACCTGCATACGTGAACAAACTAAATGTCAGGTGTGCCTCCATTCAAAACTCAAGAAAGAAAAATCCCAACTCCATGTTTGTAGAGAAAGGTACTTTTACAGAGTATGAACTGTTAGCAACGAAAGAAAAGCAAGATCTGAGGCTAAAGGCGTGAAAATTACATATTGAAAGTATTCCCAAATCCCTCTCCCAAGGAACCTGGCTGAATGTCCAATCCCCAGCTCCCCATGGTGTCATGTGAGGTGCATCTTCAGATGGCCCCATCCATCTGGTATGCCAGAACTGTTGACCTTGAATGTCTATCAACAAGTTCATTCAGCTGCGTAGAAGACAATGAGAGCATCCCTCCCTTTTCCTCCCTTTTCGGTCATATCACGAGATATCTCCACCAGCTCGCTTCCCCACCCTAATACCTATACCTTCCCCCCAACCTATTACTATGGGAGCTGATAGCAAGCAAGCATCATAGAGGCTGACACTAATATAAATATGGCAGTCTCTATTTTCCAGTTTGTTACCATTTACTTTATTTAAATGAATGATATTGGCAAAACAAATATCAACAAACAAATGTTTTCTAACTCCAGTGTCATTGGAAGATATCTTTTTTCAGCTACTGCCTGATTCTGATTCAACAGTATAGTGTCAGGGAAGAAAGCTGGAAAAGAAACAAATATACACTTTGGACTCAATAGAGTTTTTTAAAAAAATCTCTGCCTTGGTTTCACCTGGAAATCAAGTGAGAGCTTTTGTTAATCAGAAGAGCTGAGCTAGACAGCCATGTAGTAGGCGTCATGCTGTATTTTTTTTATAACAGCACAGTCCAGGAGTTCTATACACTAGCTTTAGCTACAGCAAATCAATGTGATTTGGCTCTGAGTCAGGATTACTCAAGGCAAGGTAATTATATAAGCACTGATATAGGTCACTGTGACGGTTAGCCAGGTTGTACGAACCATAAATACAAACCAGAAATTAGAACAGAATAACAGAGTTGGAAGAGATCTTAGAGGTCTTCTAGTCCAACCTCTTGCTCAGGCAGGAACCCTATACCATTTCAGAGAAATGGTTGTCCAACTTCTTCTTAAAAACTTCTAGTGTTGGAGCACCTACAACTTCTGGAAGTATGTTGTTACACTGGTTACTTGTTCTCATTGCAGGAAACTACTTCTTAGTTCTCTCCTTGAACAGGTAAACCTCAAGTGTTACTGTTCTCAGCCAGAGCTAGAAAACAATAGCTATTCCTCATTGTTATTCCTGATTCTATATGCAATTTGTTCCAATTTGGAAACCACATTTAGTGCTTCCATATCCCCAGAAATCTCTTGAAACACTTTGATTATAACAAATTGTGATGGAATGGGGTTCTAAAAGATCAGCCAATATATAAGCTTTCAGGACTTCAAAGTCTGGAAAGGCCTTTGAGGAGCAGGAAGATGCTACCATAATCCTGGAGAAAAATGAGATTACACAATAATTTCTAAAAAAAAAATGGACATACATCTTGATGTCCTTCAAAATAGCTTTTGGGAACTGAATCTGAAGTGTCACACATTCCTACTTGTTACACTATGTAGTTGCATATAGTTATATGCAATCATATATGTTTCTCCTTCCTTGCCTTGTTCTAGATGCTTCCCTTTCCTAGAACATGGAAAATATTTGCAGGTGGGGTCTCCATTTGCTTCATAAACATTATTGCTCAGAAAGAGTCAAACTATAATTGTGTGAATTTGGCATTAATCTTTATCTCGTTTCATTGGTAATATTCAGTAAATGGGATGATCACATTTTTGAACCATCTCTTTTTTTGAATTTTGCATTTGTGTAATGACAGAAATTGAAATAGTCTACAGCTTGTTCTTCATTCTCAGTCTACTGAAATTTCTCCCAAGAGATTATTTTATTTATATTAACAAGTCTTTGGCTCATGTGACAGTTCACTGAATTAATTTGATTAGTGATATTCCTAAAGGGAATGTACCACATGCTAATATCCTAAATAAAATTGTGAGTATGACTGTCATTCTTCTAATTTCATTGCAAAAAATCTAGTGATACCAAGAGTTTGGCAGATGGATGGATGGATAGATGGATGGATGGATTTAGTTTCATCTAGACATAAATGGACAATTCTTTCAATGCTGTGAGATTCTTCAACTGCACATACTATTCCTTTAAATATGACTTTATTGAGAGTGGGATACATATCCGAAGGTACCTGAAACTGTGGATGGTGTCTTTTAAAAGCAGTTAATATAATCTCTTTCACTGTAACATTAATAATTTTCATATTCCACCACACAAGCATTTTCAATCTGGCAAGTTTTTGAATGGCCTTGGGAGATGTACCCAAGGGGCATTGCATACAGCCTTGGAGGTCACAGGTAATATATGCTTAAATTACCTTCTAATATCTTTTTATGGCCTTGGCTACAACTATAAATGTGCTTCTTTTCCATTAATTCATTGGGACCTCCTAGCTGAAATAGAAATATTTAGTACTGGGTTATTAGGGCTGTACATTACACTTGATTCTGAATTATGTTTATTAAAATTGCTTAAAAGTTTATAAGATTGTAGATCACATAAGCAGACTCCCATGTTAAAAGTCTCTAAATATAGCCAGACTCATTTTCATGAAAAGTCCTTCTGCTTGTTAGAAGTGCTTATGATGTCACTTAGCTTGGGTAATGAACCATCTGCAAGAAAACCACCAATATGGACAGCACCAAGGACCACTCAAACCCAAATGACATTGTGAAATGAGGACAATGAAAACACATTATTAAAAGATGAACCATCTGGGTCTGAAGGCATCCAAAGAATTCCTAAGGAAGAGCACAGAGCAAACACAAGTAACTGGAGTTTATGAGGTCAGAGGATTAAAGCCAAAAACTTGTCTAGAAATTTTAATGCTGCAAACATGCCATCTCTATACCTGTGGAATGTCAGGGCCAAGAACCAAGGCAAACATGATGCTGTCAGAGAGGAATATCAAGACTGAAAATTGAATTCTCAGAATCAGATTTGGAGCAGAATAGATCATCTCACAAGAGAGAAGTTTCAGGTCTTCCACTGTAGACCAGATATTACCCTAATATAGGTAGTCTACGACTTACAAATTACATTTTAGCAACTGTTCAAAGTTACATCAGCTGAAAAATGGGACATGTGGTCCACAAATTTATGACCATCACAGAATTCCAATGGCCATAGATTGGGATTCACAACTAGTTTGTATTTATGTTAGCTGCAGCATCCTGCAGTCACAGGATTGCCATTTGTAACCTTCCCAGATGGCTTCTGACAAGCAAAGTCAATGAGGAAGGTGTTAGTGATGGTTACAAGTTGTAGTCACACAATGTCTTGCTTTTTCCAATTCCTATTGTTATAAATTGAGAACTACCTGCATACTGTTTTACTTTCCTTGGATGCAAATTCAGATCATTCTAACTTTTTTCTTTTCATTTTTTATTTTTTAAAATAATGATGTTATATGGCCCTATAAATTATTGCTAACTACAAAGCTGAAAGAGTTAATGAAATTCAAGTAGAATTGTTTAAATATTACACAATGACTCAATTAAAGTGCTACTTGTGGTTTGTAAACAGCTATAGAGTTGTCTATAGACTGTAAGAGATCAATTTATATTTGTGAATTATTTAAAAAGAGCAGTATTAAAGAATGCTCTTTGTTTTATTTGTATTTAAAGAATTTAAAAGGCCATCCACTCACTTTCAGTGATTCTAGGTGGCTTACATGGTTAAGAAATATATTTATTTGAATTTATCATAATTGCTAATAAGATAATGGAAGGAAGGAAGGAAGGAGGGAGGGAGGGAGGGAGGGAGGGAGGGAGGGAGGGAGGGAAGGAAGGAAGGAAGGAAGGAAGGAAGGAAGGAAGGAAGGAAGGAAGGAAGGAAGGAAGGAATATTGATTTCAAATACTCCCTGCCACTTACTACAAGGAAACTCAATGGGGAAGCTGGTAGGAAATTGGAAATCACTCCTCCCACTGCTTTTTTGCCCACCATTGATTTTCTGTTTCTCTGTTTAAGTAAAGAAATATCTCTGAAATGATGTATCCAATGGGGTATGAAATAATAATAATAATAATAATAATAATAATAATAATAATAATAATAATAATTATTATTATTATTATTATTATTATTATTATTATTATTATTATTATTATTATTATTATTATTACCATTAATCACACCTTTTAGTCTCTATAATTTTCTATAATGGCTAATGGAGCTGCCACCATCTCTTTTCTTAAGTTCTTTCTAGATCAAATATGGTCAAAACCACAGTTACCCTACAGACTTTTTTGGAGGATCAAGCTACAGGGAAGAAGTTTTCAGCTTGATTTAAAATAATAACTGATGTTACTGCTACTCTCAAAATTGCTTACAGGGACACAATCTTTATAACAGTTACGTTTGTTTAGTTTAAGGCTATACCTATAAATAAAATCAGATTTATAATCCTGACTTTCCTGCCTAATTACTTCTATTCAAGAAGGATTAGATAGAGAATGTGTTGGGTAATTTTTTCCCCAGGTTCAGGTGAAATAAGAGCTGGGGGTCAGCCAGCTGCTACCTGGAATGATATAAAATGATGGGAAGATGTTAAGAGCTGGAGAAAAAAGTAGTTTCTGTTCCCTCTGGCATGACTTTTTTCCATTAGTCATATTTCTAAACAAATTCTTCTAGTATGACTTTTTCATGATTAGTTACACTGGTTTACAAGGAGAAAGCCTCGGAAATGAAAGTAGCTTAATTTTGCCAGAATTGGGTCACTAATAAAGGAAAATTAAGCCCTGAGTATTAATTGGTAATTAATTCCAAAATACAGTTTCAGGTCAAAATTGCATCAAAATAATTCAAAATTATGAGGGGGGGACATGCAATTATGCTCCATAACATTTCTGCAAAATGTGATATAGCAATGAGAATGATGCCACATCAATCATTATAAATGTATCTTTTTATTGATACCAATACATAACTTTCCATTCATTGGTTTATTGGTTTTTCATGTAACATTTTCATGCTTTTTGCATGAAAAACGACAAGCTCTAATATCAGATTAAATGACAAAGTTCCATATTTATTCGGTATCTAAACTGCACTTTTTGGCTTTTCTCTTGTGAATTGCAGTAGGATCATTCTTGAGATTCCAGCAGTAATTGGCAAGCATCTCCATTTTTTCTCCATGCCTGCAATATCCTAGTGGAATCTCTCCCATACTCATCACTCACTGCCCCACAGTTCAAAGGGAAACAGTCTAAATGCAAGTGTAAGAAGTGAATTTTCAGTGATATGTTTGCATCAAGTGCTTTATAGGACCTAAGCAAATTTTCCACATGTTTTTCATAGTCATCTGCCTTGCTGTTCTCAAAGTTAAGATAAATTTATATACTTCATGTGGTACCATTTTCATTGTTCTACTGTATTTTGTCGAGAAGTTACAAGGCATCATGATCATTAGATACTTCCCTCCCTTGTAGGAAAATATACTTGTCTGTGTATAAATCTTTATTGTGAAATATCTTGAAAACTTTAGCCAAACAACACCTTTATCACCTGTTTTCTAATTCATCTAATCAAAATATGTAAAATTAACACATTTTATCTTGGAGGTTGATAATTTCCAAAAATTTGTAGATCAGTATTATCAATTACAGGGTAAATAATTGTGAATTCTTTTATATATTTATTGGGATTTTTAAAAATTAAATGTTGTACACCACCTAGAATCACTTTGAGATAGGCAGCTATACAACTATGATAATAAATAAAGTAATAAATAAACATTGTGAATTGATTCAAATATCATTTTCTGCTCTAACATGAATACTGTCGCAAATCTGGTCAGGTTATATATGTCCTTCCACGTTTTATCTTGTGAGGGTGCTAACACTATTCCACCCAAAAATATTCTAGATGGGCAGAAAATCTAGAAGAACACAAAAAAGTAGTTTTGAAAAAAAGAAAGGAACCTTGGCCATAATTATCTTCCTGTAGAATATGACTAGCAGATTTATATTTACTCAACTATTAAATATGAAAAAAAGCATTCTGATCCAATCACTCTTTGTTTCTGTTATTTGTCCTTTGATTTATCAAAATTGTAGCTTTGTTTTATTTGAAACAAGGAAAACTGAAATTGGTTTAAATATATGAGATGTTCAATTTAAATTGATAGCAGCTTTAAGGGTCCTAAACACAAAATAGATTTAAATTTCTTTTTAATGTATTACTGAGGTGTCAGTTTAATTGTAACTGGATCTTCCATCCATCAGTTCTAGTGTATTACTAGCATGACTTTATTTATTGTAGAAATGCTGGAGTTGTCTCTTTATGACTGATACATATTTCACTATTCTACAGCATAAAATGGATACATCGCTGGAAAAAATATGTCAATAATCAACAAAGCAACAAAATGTTAACAGTTCTATTAATTTTAAGATTATGATATCTCACATTTGTTTGTGCCTATGTCTGTTTAGGACTGCTTTTTAAGTCAAACTATTGCAAGCCCAATTTGATTTTGAAATGTATCTTCTAAAGATGGTTATTTCAGGAGACTATTTCCCCACATTATAAAATGAGGAACTTGTGCATCATAAGCTCTTAAAAATAGGACCAGATCAGCAGTGTACGAACTAATAAAAAGTTGAATGAATCCAGGTTTCTTCCTTTGTAAAGGGAGGAGCTGGTTACCAAAAAAGACCTGGGATCAAGCTGAGGCTTCTAGTGGAACAAAGTGAATAATTTATTATCTGATTCCCTTGAAGTTCTTCTTCACCACAGATTCCTAGAAAATCCTTCATCTCACTAGAATTAACAAGAGAATTGATAAAACTGCATTCTCTGTTTCTTCACCATAAGCAACTCCATATTTCTGATTCTGAACTCTGCATCCTACTTTTTATTAATACTGATTCTAAACAATTAAATAAAACAAGATATACTATCACATTTTGTCCATGCTTTTGGTATCTATATACACTATAGATCAGTCAAATTAATTCAGCACCATTTCTCCCCTCTTCCTGTCCATTTGGTATGTCAAAATGTTTTTTTATAAAAGGGGTATAGCAATAGCAATAGCACGTAGACTTAGATACGCTTCATAGTGCTTTTACAGCCCTCTCTAAGTGGTTTACAGAGTCAGCCTATTGGCCCCAACAATCTGGGTCCACCTCGGAAGGATAGAAAGCTGAGTCAGCCTTGAGCCTGGAGAGATTTGAACTGCCAAACTGCAGCCAGCAGTCAGCTGAAGTAGCCTGCAGTACTGCACTCTAACCACTGCACCACCTCGGCTCATAAAATGTATAAATTGTATAAAATTGATAACTTCTTTCTTTGGCAGCGGGCATAAAAATATTTGATAAGTAAAACTGGCATGGAAATTAGCAATTCAAAAAGTGCCAACAATATGTACATTTGTTAGCTCTGTTTTTTTGTAATAAAAAAGGCAACCCTAAACCAAGATTTAAATGTTTGTATGTGTGTGCATACACATATATATACATACCCACTGTCCAAAATCAATGTAGCATTGAGAAGTAAAAATTACACACATTTCTAAATTGTTATTGATGATTGTACATTCTATCAAATATTTAATCCACTTAATTCTAACTAGTTTTCCATTGTTTTTTTCTTTTTAATATGCTTTAGTAATTTATAGATTAGTCATTGGGGTAAGTTTTCATTTAACTTTAGTGGTATAACCCAAGGCCAACTAGCAGAGCATTTTGAAATACTTAAATACTGAAAGCAGTTAATGTGCCAGATTTATTATTAAAAAATCCTGATAACCTTTCCGATAATTAGCAAACATTCTAAAATTTGGGGAAATATCTTAAAGGTCAGTTGTGTTAATTAAAACGCTGACTTCAACACCAAACTTTATATGAAAATGAAATTACTTAAGCTGCCAAAACCCATATGAAACAATGGTTTAAAAAGAGATTTGATGGAGTAATGAAGAATACACTTTATGCTTAGAATAGTAAAATACAAAAAGCTACTAGATTAAGTTTAAATTGTAGGAAAAGATCTTAAGAATTTTACAATATGATTGCAATGGAAGATAAATCTCCTATAAGAATTTGAATCAGATGGGAGACTCAGTTTTGTATGCATCAAGCTGACAACTCAAAGAATACTCACTCATAAGTATTTGACAGTATCTTAGATAGACAGTCTTGGAGCAGGCAAGATAGAAAATCCCATGAATTTGATAGAAGTGAATCAATTATAATAGTCATAAATCCATTGCTCTCACCAATGCTGCTAAATTAAATGCTTTCAGGAAAAGTATACTCAGAACTTATTTTTGTCACTGTTGAGACATGGTTGTAAATCTGATTAGAATAAATTTGTTACTGGAAATATTTGACCAAGATTCATATTAAAATTCTATTTTTCATCTTAAAGATTGGCTTCTAATGAAAATTGACATAGATTTGCAGTCCTGATAAAGGACTGAAAATACACAAAAAAGTATTTTATATTTTGTCATAATATAGAGCTCATAATTGATGGCCAAATATCCTGGCTGTCAGGGTTCCAAGTAACAAGATTCCAAGACAGGTAGATTCTTCAAAGAATAAGTTTACTGGATATGTCATATTGGCATAGGCTGGTGAAAACCGAATCTGATTATTCCCACAGTTCTCACCTACCGTATTTTTGGGGGTATAAGACGCACCTTTCCCCACCCCCCAAACGAGGGTGAAAAACTGGGTGCATCTCATACTCCAAATGTAGCCCCGCCCAGACTCGCAAACGGAGATTTCAGAGGCTGAAAGAAGCCTCTGAAAGAAGCTTCAGAAAAAAAGCCTCAGAAACGAAGCTTCAAAAAAAAAAAAAGCCTCTGAAAGGCTTTTATCTAAAATAATATGGCAAGCAACAAAAGAAGAATCAGTAAAGGTTCTAACCAAACTATGTTAACAAATCTAGAAAATGACATAATAACCAACAGATTGGAAGAGGTTAATCTACATACCAATACCAAAGAAAGGAGATTGAACAGAGTACAGATAGTCCTTCAGAATAAAAGCCTCTGAAAGATGCTTCAGAAAAAAAGCCTTTTTTTTCTAAAGCTCTGTTTCAGAAATTTCAGAGGCATAAAAAAAAGCAAGGCACAGAGCTCACAACCAATGAATCTGTTGCTAAAATTCACCTCTGGAAACAGCTGATTGAGGGTATTCCGGGAAGCCGATCCACCCACCAATCAGCTTTTTTCTTATTTTCTGCCCCAAAAACTAAGGTACTCTGAAAAATATGGTAATTAAAAGTTTTTTCACTTTCTCAAAACAATCAGTTATGTGACTGATTGGTGACGCCAGTCCCTTCCTTCTGAGCACCTGCAGGAATGTTCTTGGTTCGCAAGAGAAAGTATGTTGTTTTGACTACAACATCACCGAAACTATCTCTATTCCCTCCTCCCTATCCCTTTTCTCCAGTGTGCCAGCACTGAGTCTCAAAATGGCCTCAGTCAGGCAGCTTCAGGGTTGACACTGGCCTTCTATAATTTGACCATCTAGTATCTATGTTTTGATATACAATTGTTTCCCATGACTTTTTAAAACTGGAAATGCAAGAGACTGAATCTTAAATCTTGTAACTTCAAAGTATGCGCTGTATCCATATGCTAAACTATATAAACCAATATATATATTTCACTCTCTTTTTGGATGAGATTAAGTTATTCCTTGGACTAACTCACAGCAAACCCACTTTTCAAAGACTCAGTGGGTGGGCCATATATTTTAGGAGATATAGTTCTGAAGATACCCAGGAGCCAAACTATCTATTGAAAGAATCAGCTTTTTACATTAATCCGGGAAGCAAATTAACAACAAAATCACTGATTGCACAATTGATTCATTTCTGAATCTGCCATGCATTTCGGGTCATCTGAAACTGACAGAACCATGTAGAGTGTACTACAAGAATTTAATTGTGAGGTGATGAAGGCATCAGTTACTTTTATCAGGGGTAGCTTCAAAATAGATCACAACTTTCACAAAAGAACCTCTGAGTCAAGGAAGACCTGTAAATTGTAGATTAGTTCCTCTAAGAGACTGAGGCCCCATCCACAGCTAAATCTAGACCTGGGATCAAGCTAGATTGATCTCCAACAGTATGTCCTTGTAATGGGCTGTGAGAATTACCTTGGGAACAATAGGAAGAGCTGCAGCTTAGACAACAGTCTGATATAGGAATATGAAGCCAAAGGAGAAAGGGGTATCCAGAAATGGTCTTACAGGGGTAGTAGAAAGGAGAAAGTGCTTTCAGACTTTCAGGATTCTGTTACTGTAACTTTACAATAAAGGTACTATTGGTACTCATAGTTTTCCTGTCCTGTCTGGACTATCTCAAAGACATGGTAGTTTGAGAGGATTTTTAGCTGGGCTTATTTTGATCTATTCAGTTTACAATCCCAGGTCATGAATTGTATACTATCTCTGGCTCACTTTGGAGTGTAATTATAACTAAGTGATATCATACACTGAAGAAATGAACCTCAGTCAAACCAATACTTGACCTTTCTTAGATATTTCATGTAGATGTTCAACAGCATGGGAAAAGGAACTGAAGCCCCAATTATACCATAGGAAACTTTCAACGTAATGTCTCTCACTCACATACAACTGAAACCTTTAAGAAAAGAAAAGGCCACTTTAAAACAGTATTTCCAGTTCTCTTTCCTTATAAATTGCCTAGAAGAATACCATGGTTAATGGTATCAAATGTTGATTACAGGTCTAGTAGCACTGTACGTCATATACTTCTTTCACCCAGATCCTAACAAAGGTCATATACCTGTGAACAATGGTGGAATTCAAGTAATTTTACAACCGGTTCTCTGCCCTAATGATTTCTTCCAACAGCCAGTTTGCCAAACTGCTCAGAAAGTTAACAACCGGTTCTCCCGAAGTGGTGCGAACTGGCTGAATCTCACCACTGCCTGTGAACCAAAGGGCATCTAGAAAATCTGTTTCCTTTAAGACCCTCTGTAGCTGAAAACCCACTGCTTTCTCCAACAAAAAAGCAAAGCAAAATAAAAATACCAGAAGCAGAAAGCATTATACTCTGTACACATTTTCTATAGTATCCAAAAATATTACCCAGTGTATGATCAGCACCATCTCTTTTCTATAAGGTGAAAGAACATCTATGATATATCTAGACATGAAATTTCCAAGAAATATAATTCTAAAGCATCTGTTTTTTCTGTTATGTTTTCTTAAGGGATTGAATGTCAAATTCCAATGTTAAATGAATATGTGGCAATTATGGAATTTAATGGCAATCTTATGTAAGTATTAGAGAGTGCAGTTTTGCTAATACCACATTTTATTTCCAGCAATTCCTTACTATATTCCTAAGAGAGGAAAAATATCCTGGGTAAGCAATGAATAATAAAACCATTATTTGTAAAGGATTCTCTGCAGTGAACATTTCCAGGGGAGTTATAAGGTAGGTTCATCATTTAACAATTTTCCAGGTTTAAGTTTAAAAGCCAAAGAAGTAAGACTTTTAAGGTTTAGAAGATATTTGTGACTAGAGGTAGATTCACATGACCCCAAAGGGGAGTAATAAAATTTTCAAGAGAAATAATTTTTCAGATTAAATGCATAAAGATGAGGAAGAGAAGATAAAAAAGTTTAAAAATCTAGTTTAGTATAAGAATTTATTCTGATCTTGTAGAATTTCCCAAGTTTTGGGGCTTTAAGCAAATGTTGCTTTTGCTTTTAGTTCATTTCCGCTTTCTCACAGAATAATGGGAACAGCTGATAATTATGCTCATATCTATAAAGGTTAATCAAAGCACATATGCTTTCATGCTAATGTATAGTTCAATAAAAGATAAACATAATCAAATTTATTAATGTTAATGCATTGATTTGTTTGTTCTGCTTCTTACTCAGAGCAGAAAAAATATTTTTTCCCTTTTTTATAACTATAGTCTTACACAAGATAATTTATTTAAAAATCACTTCTTAGTTGTCAGGGATACAGTGGCTAAAATTGAAAATCCTGCCACTCCACAAATTGGCTATGATGTTTCCTGGGACTTTTTCCTGTTTTTTAAAGTGCTTGACATTTTCCCCATTTTCCCTTTAATGTGTGATTTAAGCAAAGGAGGTATGTAAAGATACTGATTTAAAGATATACTGTACTTCCAAATATATTTAACTCAAATTATAAATAATGAAGAGCTAATTATGAAGTTTTAAAATGTTATAGAATTATGAAATCCAATGATACTAATCACACAGTTTATGTTTAGTACAAGATATGCAAATTAGATCAGCTTGCATGAAGATTTTTATATCTCATATTATCTGCCTAAACTCTACTTTTCTTTAATATATTTAAAGAGAACATGTACCTATCACCATTGGATGAATATGGTAGAAGACATGGGACTCAATTACTCCTTTGCTTTTGATATATTTTCTCTGAGTATGGAAAGCTACAAAATGTTGTTTTAATTCAAAGGGGTAATTGTTTCCCGATTGAAAACTTTGACTCAAGTTTTCAAATAAATCCAAAGTGTCAAATCGAATTCTAAAACTATTGAAAGATTTGAATGAACTTTCAGGCAGGTCTTTGCCTGTCCTATAAATAGACAAAACAAGGGAATGCAATTGCATGGGGTGATAGGCTCTTTGATTATGTTGTGTTGTGCTGTACTGTGCTGTGCTATGCTATGCTATGTTATATTATATTATGTTATACTATTATATTCATGTGTGTGTGTGAGAGAGAGAGACAGAGACAGAGAGAGAGAGAGAATGAGAGAGAGGGGGGGAAGGGGGGTAAGGTATTGTTTACTTTACTTGTCAATCAAGGAACTACCAATGCAGACAAAGAATATTCTCACCAACATTGTCAGGGCAAGTCACTAGTACATAAAAATAAGAGCAAATTCCATTCCCTTCTAGCACTGATGATGTTACTTAGTTTGGTAATGAAACATCTGGAAGAAAACCACCAAGATCAGAGAACACCAAGGATCCCTCAGTTCAATCCTGACTACAAATATTCTCTTCTATTGGTAATTCTATGTTCATATCTGTCAGACAGGCTATCCTGCTAAAACCGTCTGTGTGTCACCAGATACAGTATCACCAATGAACTGGAATATATAAACATATATCATTCCATACTGGAGCAGAGATCAGTATATTGAAGAAGAAAGAAAAATATCAGGTAGTGAATCTCAAATGGTCAATCTCCATTGCTTTTGTCTGAAATGGGGAACAGTTTCCTTTTACAAAGCTTGGCTTCTTGGGTTGCCAGAAAGTGTCTGTAAATTTTAAGTGGATTGAAGTCATCTACAGCTCTGCCATAGACATGTCAGTTACTTGGCCCTAGATTGCATATTCATTGTAATAAAATATGCATTTTCAAAACCCAGATCTTTAATATTCAGATAGAAAAGTTATTTTAAATATATAACCTCCTGCGCTTCAAACATACTGAGCCAGTGCAAGATACCAGTGTATCTGACATGTGACAATTTTTTACTTATTGATTAAACTGCATTTAGTACTTGTAAAGTGTGCATTTTCCTTTAGAGCCTGACCTGCTTCTGACAGACTGTTACTGCAATTATTTTCATTATTCATTTATGATTCTGCTATAATATGGGCAAAAATCTCCTTCTTTGGAGTGTTCTATGCAGGGGTAGGCTGCTGGGGGTTCGCAGGAGTTCAGGAGAATCTCTAGTTAAGATTCTGTGCAGTTGGAGAACCCCCAAATCCCACTCCTGGCTGGCCATGCCCACCCTGCCCCTCCCAACCTGTCCCACCCTCCCAGGAGTCCCCACACGGTCTGTTTTGGATGCAGGTAAGTGCAGGGCACGCATGGAGGCTCAGGGAGGGCGAAAAATGGGCCTACAGGAAGTTTGGGAAGGCCCAGAGGGCGTCTGGAGCCTGGGAAGACTGTTTTTGCCCTCCCAGAGGCTCATGGGAAGCCTCCAGAGTCTGGGGAGGGCAAAAACGCCCCCCCCCACCTGTGGTGCAGGAAGCTCACCATGGCCACCCCCACCCAGCAACCAGACAGAGAACCCTTACTAAAATTTTTGAAGCCCACCCCTGGTTCTATGATCTTCAAAGGATTCACTTTGGCCAGGCTGGATCATTACTCACAAAAGTTCCTTACATCCAATAATTATTACGAGCCTTGGTACTACAGTGGTTTAAAGCACCCTGTTATTAACACAGCTGCCTGAAATTTATTGCTGGTTCGAATCTCTCCAAGGCTCAAGGTTGACTCAGCCTTCCATCCTTTCTAAGGTAGGTTAAATGAGGACCCAGTTTGTGGGGGCAATAAGCTGACTTTGTATAAATATACAAAAGTATGAAGGCTATTGCTTAACGCACTGTAAGCCGCCCTGAGTCTCCGGAGAAGGGCGGCATATAAATCAAATTAAAAAAAAAAAAAAGACATACAGAAATTCAAGAAAACCCAGCAGAGAGTTTGCCTTCTATTTATCACTTCTCCCAATCTGTCTTTTGTTTGAATGTACCTATCCAGATTTCCCAGTGCTGCTCCCCTACATCCATCAACCAACTTTACTTGGATCTGAAAATGTGTACTGATATCTTCAGCCTTATATCTGTCCTTCATTTTTGTAGCTTGCATTGTTTTTAAGATGTGTTTATTATTTACACAATAAATGTAAGTTTCTTAACCTTGTTGTGTCAACTTAATAATGGGAGATAATGAGTGACTTTAGGCCACAGTCCCCATGTGACTTTTGAATGAATTAATGAACATAAATGAGATATGCTGCTTTGAGGATAGAAGGAAATTGTAGACAAAACTTTTAAATGGATTATTTTAAAACTAATGAAACCTATACTATTCCAACTTTAACAATCTCCTGTTTTATATATCCCCAAGATTACTGGCTGTATTTCAGTTTCAACCACAATGGGAGGCGATATCCCTTCAAATGCTATTTTTGTTAATCTCCTGAGCAGTTGCTGTAGACAGATTTCATTGCATATTTTAGCAGCCAAATGTTGAGTTTTTACTGTTTAACTTTCTGTTGTTTAGGCAAAACACTGGGTAGAATGACTGAAACCACATTGGTTTTTCTAGAATGTGAGCCAGGAGGCTGAAAGGCATTTTGAGAATTGATCATTTAACCCTCTGAATTATTTTAAATCTATATATATAAAAGCGAAAATCACTCACACATGAATCACAAAATCTCCAGAACCATAAAGCCTACATACTTGAAATTTGCCACATATATTCCTCTTGGCTTCTAGGTGCTCACTAAGAAAGGATTTTTCGAAATGACCATCAGAGCATTAGTATTTCCTATATTATTATAACACGCTCTTATGCTAATTAGTTAGAAGTTCTACTCCCCCTCCCAACTTAAAAATAACTCTGGAAAGAATGGGATAGCATAGGACAGGCTTCTGTGGGGCAAGCCTCATGGAGAGAAGGGGCTAGAAAGTCGGAGGGAGAGAAGGGGATAGGATAGGAGACGTTTCTGGAGGGCAAGGCTGAGGGAGAGAAGGGGAGAAGAGAGGCTTCTGTGGGGCCAGCCTGAGGGAGAATAGAATAGAATAACAGAGTTAGAAGGGACCTTGGAGGTCTTCTAGTCCAAACCCCTGCCCAGGCAGGAAATCCTACACCACTTCAGACAAATGGTTATCTAACATCTTCTTAAAAATTTCCTGTGTTGGAGCATTCACAACTTCTGCAGGCAAGTTGTTCCACTTATTAATTGTTCAGGAAATTTCTCCTTAGTTCTAAGTTGCTTCTCTCCTTGATTAATGTAGAACCTTACTTTTTTCACTGTTGAATTTCATTTTGTTAGATAGTGCCCAACGTTCAAGTCTGTCAAGATCGTTCTGTATCTTGAGCCTAACTTCTGGAGTGTTGGCTATTCCTGCCAGCTTGGTGTCATATGCAAATTTGATGAGTTCTCCATCTATCCCCTTGTTCAAGTCATTGATGAAATTGTTGAAGGGTACTGGGCCTAAAACAGAGCCTTGGGGTACTCCACTGCATACTTCCCTCCATGAAGATGCAGTTCCACTGCGGACTACACATTGAGTGCGGTTGGTCAGCCTGTTACAAATCCATCTGGTGGTGATGCTGTCTAACCCACATTTTTCTACTACTATCTAGTAGTAGGTCATGGTCTACTTTATCAAATGCTTTATTGAAGTCCAAGTAAATTATATCGACAGCATTTGTCTGGTCCACTAATTTTGTCACTTTGTGTTGTGGCCCGTCAGCAGCCTGTGCAGTTAGTAGCTGATTCCGACAGTGAGAAGGCTGGTGTGGTACTGTGCCAGCAGCCTGTGCAGTTGGCACTCGAGTCAGACAATGAGGAGGTTGGAGAAGATGTGGTGCCAGAGGAGGAGATTCAGCCAGGGCCTTCAGAACCTCCAGAAGCTCCCATAAGTGAAGAGGAAGAAGAGGAGGAGCCTCTTCTCGATGCACCAGCGTGCAGAGCTGCGAAAAGGCAGGAGTGGCTCCTCAGGAGGAGATCTCCTCGAGAGTAAGGCTTGGGGCTAATTGGCCACTCCCCTAGCCTATTTAAGGAAGGACGATGACTGATCAATTTGCAGGAAACAACTTCATTCACATTCCTTCGTGTCTTGATTCGGCTCTTGTTTCTCTCTTATCAGTTTTCCTGCAACTTGCTTCTGGGCACAGTAAGATTACAGTTATCTGAAATATTGTGCCTCAGAATTGATTTATTATTCTTTGTATTCTTGTCGGCTGTTAATGAAGTTAAATCAACAGCCTTTGTTCAGAAAAGACTGATTTAAATTAGTAAACTAAGGTTTGTACGGACTTTGTGTGTGCTGTGTTCTTTGGAGTCCGTAGCTGGGGCAGAACACTTTGTCAAAGAATGCAATAAGATTAGTTTGGCATGATCTGTTTTTGACAGAGAGAAGGGGAGAGGCTTCTGTGGGGCCAGCCTGAGGGAGAGAAGGGGAGTGGAGAAGATCTATGGGGCCAGCCTGAGGGAGAGAAGGGGATAGGAGAGGATCTATGGGGCAAGCCTGAGGGAGAGAAGGGGATAGGAGAAGATCTATGGGGCCAGCCTGAGGGAGAGAAGGGGAGAGGAGAGGATCTATGGGGCCACCCTGAGAGAGAGAAGGGGAAAGGAGAGGCTTATTTGGGGCCAGCCTGAGGGAGAGAAGGGGAGAGGATCTCTGCGGCTAGCCTGAGGGAGACAAGGGGATAGGAAAGGATCTATAGGGCAAGCCTGAGGGAGAGAAGGGGATAGGAGAGGATCTAAGGGGCCAGCCTGAGGAAGAGAAGTTCTTTCTTTAGAACTGGTAGTAAAAGCGGCAGGAAGCTCCGTCCACCCTCCCGGACATCATAATTGACGATCCACGCATGCGCAGAAGCGCACGCTCCCATTGCGAACCGGTAGTAAAGGTAAGTAGAACCCGCCCTTGGGCCAGCCTGAGGGAGAGAAGGAGATAGGAGAGGATCTATGGGGCCAGCCTGAGGGAGAGAAGGGGATAGGAGAGGATCTATGGGGCCAGCCTGAGGGACAGAAGGGGAGAAGATCTATGGGACCAGCCTGAGGGAGAGAAGGGGATAGGAGAGGATCTATGGGGCCAGCCTGAGGGAGAGAAGGGGAGAGGATCTATGGGCCCAAGCCGGAGGGAGAGAAGGAGATAGAGAGGAGAGGTTTCTGTGGGACAAGCCTGAGTGAGAGAAGGGGATAGAGAAGAGAGGTTTCTGTGGGGCTAGCCTGAAGGAGAGAAGGGGAGTGGAGAGGCCGATCATAACTACGCATTAATTTTCAAACTCTAAGTGTCAATTTATCAAGCCCAATCACATAGTTTGGTAGCAGAGCAAGGGTATTCAGCTAGTATACACACACACACATAAAACAAAGATTTTTATATAATTGTTATATTTTACTTCTCAACTAATTGAACTAGGCTACTTTGAAATACAGTATACAGATTTAGAGAATGGGGAGAGATTGTTCAGTTTTAGAAGGTTGTTTTTTATTTTAAAGGACTTTCTAAAATTGATATTAGTGTATTTATTTATTTTTTAAGCAGAGAGATATTTCGTGCTTTACCCAGTAAAGAAAACTACATCCATCATATAACTATCATAAGAATATAAGTAGTGTCCTGCTGGATCAGTTCCTTGGCCTAGCCAGGATTCTGTTGCCACAGTGGCCAACCATGAGCAAAAGGAATTCCATTGGTCTTCCAGCAGATAGCCTTCAGAAGAAGTCAATTCTCTTACTGTAATGTTCTTTCAAAACTCTTCACAATAGAATTCTATACAGGCCTTATTTCTCAGGTAGGCTTATAAAGGATTTACTGCTTGAAAAGTCAGGAAGATTTGAAGATTCCCCTTCACCAGATCTAATTTAATTCATTTTGTGACAGGACAGGAAGATATTTGTATAAGAGGACAATGTGAGTATGAAAATATTCAGCTCTGATGCTTAATAAGTTCTGAAATTCAGTAATTGCTGATGAAATTCATGTAAGGAAGATTGGCAGGGATGAAATAGTATATCTATTTTAGATTCTCCCTTTGCTGGATTCTGTAAGAGCTATTAGAGATGGGTTGTGCTGAACATTAGTTTAAATGACAAGAAAAAGCACTGGAATTGGAAGTGATTTGGGGTAGATAGATAGATACAGTATTGAGGTAGATAAAACCATTTTGGGATTACTGCCCATTTAATATGATATTGTGTTATTGCCCATGATTTCTTCCTGGTCAAGTTAAAAGCTGCTCATTTTTTCTTTGAAGGGATGGGGCGAGGGGGGAGGCAAAAGAAAAAACTTTGGAAGCTGAATTCTAAGCAAAATGTAGGATCCGCTCCTCATTTAGTGTGCATTGCAATTAGGGTTTGTAAAATCTGGTGTAATGTTTAGCCTGATTGAACCTAGGTACTGTAACTTATTTAATATGCATTATTACATACATAATCACACTTACTGTCATGTGTGAAACTAATCTTTGACTTGGCACATCATGCTGTACATCAGTGGCTTCTGGAAGAAGATAATGCTGACAGCAGCCAAATACTGAGATAATTTCCTTCCTTCCTTCTTTCCTTCCTTCCTTCCTTCCTTCCTTCCTTCACTTCAGAAACACATTCTCTATCCCTCAAATTCCAGATTCCAGATGATTTCTAGTGTTTTCTGTGACTAACACTTCAATATAAACTACTGGCTACTCTCATTGTAACTTTCTAACAGTGGCACTGGTACCAGGCATAAAATAGCAATCAGAGAGGTAGCTCTGGTAATCTCAATCAAGGCAGCAGAACTGAGATATGTTTGCTAATACCTTGTTTCCACGAAAATAAAACCCTGTCTTATAATTTTTTGAACCCTTGAAACAAGTGCTTGGCCTTATTGCCATCTGTTCAAAAGCCCAGTTAGGTTTATTATCAGAAGATTTTGGGGAAAACATGGTATATAATTGCTAATATATTTTTCTCCTAATATATATCCCTTCCTAAGTTCCTGTATGTTTCCTCCTACCATCTGAATCTTATCTTTAACCAGCCTGAATTGAACATTTTAATTTGAAAAATAGCACACTACCTGACATCTTTTAATATTTGAAAGACCTAGTAAGGTGGTGATTTAAGGATTGAAAAGGAAAACATATCTGAGACAAATGAATGCACATTAATTCTATTCAACAATGTCTTATTCCCAGCAATTTTATTTTGATATTATGAAGTCATTGGGAGCTATTACATGTTATTAATCACCATAAGAATACATAAGGCTTCAAGTATTGTTTTCTTGTTCAAGAAAACCAGATATATGAGTATGTCTTTGGACATCAGTTTTTATGATTTGGACATCCAGCTCAGTTGATCCATTATATGGCAGCGTGGAAGCTTCTGGTGCTTTCTGGAATACTGACATTATACTATGAAGCCTATATTGGAGTCGATATTCAGCCTTTCTTTCTTTCTTTCTTTCTTTCTTTCTTTCTTTCTTTCTTTCTTTCTTTCTTTCTTTCTTTCTTTCTTTTTTTCCTTCCTTCCTTCCTTCCTTCCTTCCTTCCTTTCCTTCCTTTCCTTCCTTCCTTCCTTCCTTTCCAAGACAACTATCCTAAATGTCAGGATCAGCCGTATTCTTGACATTAGGGATGCAACCAGAATTGCAGCTTGAAGCTCCTTCTATGCAAGAACATATTCAGAAAGATTATAAACCATATCCATAAGGGAAATAATCCACTGCAGAACAAACTACTAAACTATTAGACTTACTCAAGGCAAACTCCACCCAAACTTTCCTTTCACTGCGAGTCAGGTTGAAATCAGACTGATTTACCCCATTCAGTGCTGCCACTGCAGTGTAACAATTCTAAACACCTTTAATAGCATTGATTTCTTTCTTGTGTGCTATGAATATAATTTTCCCTCTTATATTGGCATATGTAACTGGGCTCAAAGCTGGGAAAATAATACTTTCCAGACATTAAATCCACAAGTAGAACCAGCTGCTGGACAACAAAGCAAAATCAAAGGGGATCTGAATTGTGCAAAAATAACAGATGGCAGAGTTGACTGTGGAAAGATCCCCCCTACGCACAAACACACACACACATACACACACAGGGAGAGGGAGGGAGGGAGGGAGGGAGGGACAGAGAGAGAGAGAGAGATACACATGTATATGTACTGTAGATATATATGTATATATGTACATGTGTGTGTGTATACCTACAAACATATATATACATATATACACATACATACATGAAAGTAGTCAGTTCTATTTCTGAAATCTATTTATTTTTGTTTTATTTATTCTTATTTTTATCTCACTTTTACTATGTTTAGAAATAATGCAAGGCAACAAGCACACCTTCCAGGAGAAAGAAGGGAGGATTTTCCAACCTACTTTCCCATTTTGCTACTTGAACAAAAGGCTTAATTTATACACTTTATTTCTACAGTGAGAAATAGTGTCACTATTTTATGGCAAATGTCCTTATTATAAACTTGGTGGACTCTGGGCGCTGTGGATTGCCTACTCTTGACCCAAAAAGATTAAAACACTCTTATACCACTTGTTCAGCAATTTTCTTCATTAATGATTTTCTCTCAAGCAAGTGATAGAAGGCAGGGCTGCCTATCATGAACCTAAGCTGACTAAAAAGACATAAGAAAGTCAAGGTCACTTTCCTGTAGGCTAAGGTGATAGCTCCATTATCCAGCTTCTATTTGCTATTTTTCATTGCTGTTTTTCATATAGGACAACAATTGATGTCTCTGGTACTCACAGAAAGAAGACAAGACTGACAATTGTGTAGCTCGAGCCAAAATTTGTAACTGTCAATGCTATGAACCCAAAGAAGCAACCCTGGTTATTTTCATGGACAATATTTGTGGTGCACTGTACTCCAGTAGTTCAACTCCCATCTATGTGGATGATTTTAGAAAGTAGTATTGGATTATTACTTCTCTGCAGTGTTACAAAACACTATTCTTTCCCCAAATCACTTATTTGTTTATTTAACAGTCCATCTCATGTATGTGACTCTGGGTGACGTACAATAAAAAAAATCACATCTGCCAGCTTCTTCAGTAAACCATATGATCCAGGAAACTTGAACTCATTCAGAGAAGCTAAATGTTCTCTAACCAATTCCTCCCTGCTTTGTCATGCATTGCCCTTCTGTCTCCCATGGAGCTGCTTTTGACAATATTTTCCTTTTGTGTAAAGACAGATGCAGAAAAGGAATTAGCAATTCTGCTTTTTCCTTGCTGCCTGTAACCTTCTTGCCATCTTCCCCCACTAGTGGACCAACTATTTCCTTGATTTTCCTCTTGTTCTTTCAAAATTGAAAGAATTTTTTACCCATTTTTGCAGCGGTGAAATCCACTTACTTTCGCTACCAGTTCAGTAGCATGCGCAGAGGGTCAAAAACGGAAACTAATGACATCCCGGTGGGTGGGCAGAGCCTCACGCTGCCGGCACTACCACTTTGTGCAAGCTGGATAGATCCGACTGGATTTCATTGCTGCATTTTTGGCATTTGTTGTATGTCTTAGCTCAGGGGTGGGCAGCTGTGGCCCTTTTACAATCTGTGGACTTCAACTCCCAGAATTCCTGGGATAGCTTGGCTGTCTCAGGAATTCTGGGAGTTGAAGTCCACAGGTTGTAAAAGGGCCACAGTTGCCCACCCCTGTCTTAGCTCATTCACTGAAACATAGTGTATAAATCGAATATGATCCCATGGAACTTCAAATAGAGAATCGTCACAGCATATCTGTACACACAGAAATAGGAAAATCTGCATGCGTGGGTGAACAGATCTGCTTTAGCATTTTTACTTGACTGAAGCCTAACTTGAAAAGGTTGGAATTCTAAATAAATAGAATTATGTTATCACTTGACACTTATATTTTGAGTATTCAAAATATAACCTTACTAAAGGCAATATGACAAGTGTTAAGTAATAAAGTAATGGCATCCATAATTCCAATAGACACTATCATTTGCTAACTTATGTATGTAATGACTCTTCTTTTCGTAGACATGAGCATTAATGATCCTTGAATTTAGTCAAATGGCAGCCTGCATTCAAAGGCATTTGTCTCATTTTCTCACAAGAATGGAATTAAACAAGGTTGCTCAGGTATCAGCCTCTATTTATGTGGTATTAATTAACCATTGACTCAAGCCCTGATATTTATTACTCTGCTAACCTTTTCATGAACAAAGCCATTAAGCACTTTTATATTCTTGTCTACAAATTTTAAAAAAATAAAATGAAGAGACTAAAAATGTTTTCTACAACATTTATTTTAGCGTTTGAAGGTTAATGTCTAATGTTTCTCTAAGAATATAATTTCCTTCAGTGTTTAATGGGTGGCAGCTCCCCAATACTCTAAACCTGCCATATAAATCGATGACATCCCTGCAGTACACTTAATTTGTTCCCTTGAAAAGCAATTTGCTTCTGGTAAATGTTTGTTAGATAACCTCCTACGCAATATTTTTATACAGTCTACATATTTGCAGCTGGTGCTTCATCATATGAATAAAGACATTTAGAAGTATATTCATGACAGATTTTTTTCCCTAAGTTCCAGAAGTTCAAATGCATGGGAATTAAAAATACATGGGAAAATGTATCTCAAAATGTACTTCCTTTCTTTCATGGTGGATGGCCATAATTGCAGGCAGTGCAGATACATGACACTTCACTCACATATAAACTTTAGTCACTTGCAACTATGCTTATTGGTTTTCCCAATTCCTTCCTTCCTTCCTTCCTTCCTTCCTTCCTTCCTTCCTTCCTTCCTTCCTTCCTCCCTCCCTCCCTCCCTCCCTCCCTCCCTCCCTCCCTCCCTTCTTCCTTCCCTCCCTCCCCCTCCTCTTCCTCCCCCTCCTCTTTCCCTCCCTCCTTCCCTTCCTTCCTTCCTATATTCCCTGCTCTACCTGATCTCCTGGTGGCCTTCAATGAGATTGACTATAGTATCTAGAATGGTTTTGGGGGTTGAGAGTGGGGGTGGTGCTGTGTTGCCCTTATTCATTTCCTTCTTCTGCTACCTTTCTCAGTTGGTATTGGCAAGAATCAAGAGGTCCATCCAGTGGTGGGATTCTGCCGGTTCTAGGGGGTTCGGCCAAACCGTTTGTTAAATTGCTGGCTCGCCCCGCCCCTTGCCCTGCCCCTCTGCACCACTATTTATTGCCAATAAATAGTGGTGGGTGAGGGGCGGGCGAGCCAGCAATTTAACAAACGGTTCGGTGTTTTTTTGTAATTTTATTGGCCCGCGGAGCTTCAGCATAGGCTAATTAGCCCTTGATTAGATCGGCTCCCGACTCTCAGTTGATTTGTTCTCAGCTGTTCTGCTCAGGGCTCTGCTGCTTGCTGGAACAGATTTTTTTTCCCCTAGCTATGCTGAAAAACAAAACTGAAAGTAAAGCAGGCTGTTGGCTTTGCTGTTGCTGCAACGTTGGAAAATTAGGCAGGCAGATTTCTTTTCTTTTTCCTCACCAAAAAAGATAGGTGCAAACAATGGGAAATTTAGGGGAAATGAGGAGAGTTCAAGATTTTAAAACACAAAAGAAAAAAAGCTCTATTTAACTAGGGAATTGTAATAATTGAGATACTGTTGAAAGCAGAAATGGTTAAGTTGTGGTTTGGAGGAATATATGGGGGAAATTATTTGGTTTATTATTATTGGTAAATATAATTAATTGATTTGTAAGAAATTGGATTGCATGGAAATAATTGGAATATTCATGTTCATATTGATTAATATACAAAAAAGGTAGTTATATAACTAATTGATTTATATTAAAATGTTGAATTTATATTAAACAACTGTAATATTACATAATTAACCAATGTGAGGATGGATATAAAAATAGATGACAATGGGAAGGGGTACAACATAGAATAGAAGGGAAAAATTGAATTTGATTAAGATTAGAGATGAGGATGAAGGGTAATATTGGTTTTTTACAAAAATAGATGAGGAATAAATATGGCAAAAAGGAAATATAGAAATTGTAAATTTAATTGAAATGACTAAACACTGTTTAAATTTGTGAATCGGCCAAATGCTCTGTTCAAAGAAAATACATTTTATGTTTGTATGTGTGTTTCTAATTATTGTTATTTATTCATATTTGTTCTCTTTTATTCTTTAAAGTTTAACAATTCATTCTTTATCTTAATATCTTTATATTTGTTTGGGGTTGGCTTTCTTCCCTTTCATCTTCTTTATTGTACAGCAATCTTTCTCCTCAAACCAAGCACCTCTCTCTTTTCTTTCCTTCTTACTTTCTCTTCCTCCCCCTCTTCGTCTCCCTACTTCCTCTTCCTTTCTCCTTCTCCTCCTCTCTTCCTCCCTCTCTTACCCTCACTCCTACTCTAATTTCCCTTCCCTTCCTTCATCCCTCTCTATTGCTGTATCCTTTTATGCATATGGACTACTCAGAGGGCTGAAAAAGTTATTTCTGACTGGTCCTCGCACTTTTGACCAGTCCTCGAACTTACGACTGTCCTCACATTTTACGGTTTTGCCCTATCTTGTCACCATGGTGAAGAGAAGCAGTTGTGAAATGAGTGACACGGTTGTTAAGAATGCTACAATGGGCATAAATGATGACCAGTCATAAGTGTGAAGACCGGTCAAAAGTGCGAGGACCAGTCAGAAATCACTTTTTTCAGCCCTCTGGGTAGTCCTTTTGTGCATATGGACTACTCAGAGGGCTGAAAAAGTTATTTTTGACTGGTCCTCGCACTTTTGACCAGTCCTCGAACTTACGACTGTCCTCACATTTTAGGTTTTTGCCCTATCTTGTCACCATGATGAAGAGAAGCAATTGTGAAATGAGTGACATGGTTGTTAAGAATGCCGCAACGGGCATAAATGTGAGGATGGTCATAAGTGCGAGGACCGGTCAAAAGTGCGAGGACCTGTCAGAAATCACTTTTTTCAGCCCTCTGTAATCCCTATGCAGATAGCCACGCCCACCGGTCACATGACCAGATAGCCATGCCCACCCAGTCACATGACAAGCTAGCCATGCCTACCCAGTCACATGACCACCAAGCCACACCCCCAACTAAGCCATGCCCACAGAACCCATTGTTAAAAAAATTGAATCCCACCACTGGGTCCATCCCTTCCCCACATCTTTGTGTGGTCCCACAGGATTTGGTAGTTTCTCTGCTTCTGTTTAACATTTACATGAAGCCAGTGGGGGAGATAATCTGTAACCATGGGCTGAGATATCATTAATATGCTGATGGTATCCAGTTGTATGTCTTAGTCTATAGTGAGTTAAATGATGCTGTGACCTCCCTCTTACAGTGCCTGAGACTGTTAAGAGCTTGATGAGGAGCAATGGACTGAAGCTGAAGATGAAAAGCTTTATATTTGGGGATTTTTGGTCCATGGAAAATTGTCATCTTTTTCTTGAATGGGGTTGTACTGCCCCAGAGAGATCCAGAGCATAATCTAGGGATTCTCCTGGACAATTCCTGCTCAATGAGAAAGTATCAGTCATGGCTAAGAGGGTCTTTGTGCAACTGTAGGACATGCACAAGCTATGCCCTTTTCTAAACCAACAAACTCTTTTCACCATACCCACACCCTATTGATAAGGCAATGCTCTCTATGTCAGCTTTGGAAGTCATATTAATACTGGAAGCTTCCACACTGCCACCTTCTTGTGCTTGGGAAAGTAGGAGGGGGGATTTAGTAGAGGGTTGTAGTTAGACATAATAGCATTCTTCTTTTCAGTAAAGGTCAGGTTGTTTCTGCATCTGGAGGAGGAGTGGTTGAAGTTGTGGCTAAAGATGGGACAGATGGTGATTGGGCCATGTGATAGAATGAGGGATGCAGGGGCTGGATTTGGGATGTTGATTTTCTGAGGGAAAACCCGGAACACTCAGATTTGGGTTTTCCCAGATGTGCCAGTATACCTACTCTAATAAATTGGATCTTTGAAAAAATGCCTGTCTCGGAGTTTTTAAATGGAGTTGGGTTCTTCTGGAATACTGACATTCTAGATGTAGCTGCCATTGAAAAGTATCAGGAAACTTTAATTGGTTCAAAATATGGTGACCCACATGGTTTAGTGCAGGTCTAAATTTGCATGTTATCTCTCTTGCGTACTCTACATTGGTTGCTGTTTTGCTTCTGGGTTGAATTTAAGATATTAGTGGTCACCTCTAAAGCACTACATGGCCAGATTATCCAAAGAACTGTGTTTTCCCAGTTACATGTACCCAGGGGTGAAAGGCTCCCTTTTTGGTCTGGTTCACCCGAACCGGTAGTAAAAAATGTTTTTTTAAAAGTTCCAACGATCAGGTTAGTGACGCACGGTTGTCGGAACTTTTTTTTTTTTAACTTTTTTAGCATTTTTTTACTACTGGTTCTTCAGAACCGGTAGTAAAAATGCTTTTAAAAAGTAAAAAAAAGGCTCTGACGATCACAACTGTGGCACGCAAGTATCAGAGCCTGTTTTTTTTACTTTTAAAAGCATTTTTTTTACAACATAGGTTGTAAAAAAAATGCTTTTAAAAGTAAAAAAAAGGCTCTGAAGATCACACGCCACAGCTGATCACCTTCCCCCCCATGCGCTGTTCTATTTACCCTACGCCTCCTTTTGGTGTGCACTGTGCACATGATGTGCCATATGCACACCTTGCATTTGGTGTGTCGTGTGCACTGCGCATCCACGTGCGCATTTCATGTTTGATGCGCAGCGCGCATATGCAGCCAGCAAACAGGTAGTAAACCAGTTCAGATTTCACCACTGCATGTACCTGACCCATCAGAGTGGGGATACAGGGTATGTTATGGGTGTCCTCTATTAAGGAGAATCATATAGTGGAATCAAGCTGAAGGAACTTTTCCATTGTGGTTTCCTGGTGGAACATATGATGGAACATAATCCCTGCAGAGATAATATTGACCTCAACCACCACCATGATACTCTTTCAAAAAGTCCTGAAGGCAGGATTTTGCCATTGGGTGTAGGGATCCCAGGTAATATGGAATCCATTAAGTGATTTTTGTTTCCAAGGGAATTGAGATTTATTCAGTTTTGTATTTTAGTTCCACATCAGTAAGTATCCAGAGTGAATTGGGCAGCCTTATATATTTTCTAAATACATAAATAATAACCTACAACCCCCTTCAGGCAGCATGGCCAATATATATCTAGATAGCTTTAGACTTATGGACTGCGGGAAACATGAATGTATAAATTAAAGAAGAAACCTAACCTTCCTCCTCTCTCTCTCTCTCTCTATCCCCCTCCCCCCTCCTCCTCTCTTTGTGTGTGTGTGTGTGTGTGTGTGTGTGTGTGTGTGTGTGTGTGTGTACGGACAAAAGCTAATGAGGGAGAAAAGAAAGAAAGGCACAGTCATTTCACAATTTAGAAGCAAAAGTAGTTCAGCAATAAAATTAATATAACAAATTCAACACAGAAATTTACAAAAAATATCTTAGCAGTTATTTATTTCCTAGTGTGCTACTGTATAATTATACATTCAGACTATAGGAACAGGACATAATTGTTTAAAAACATCTGTATCCAATTTTTCTTAAATTTAGCAACTTGAGGAGAGTACAATTGTCTTCTTTGTAAAGCAGAGCTTTCTCTTCCAGTTTGGCTTAAGTTCAGCTGCTTAGAAACCACTCTTTGTATTCTTTGTATTCTTCTGTAAGTGGGATAGTACAAGCTTGCACTTGGCAAAAGGTTTCACTCTGTCTGAAAGTTTTACTTGGACAGGTAATGTTCATCAATTCTAGTATGATCAACGCTGCAAACAGTTCTACAAAAAAGTTCCTCTGAAGGTTTTGGGTAAAAATATTAGGACTTTGCATATACATATTTTCATTTTTTCTTGGCAATCCCCAAGTGGGGATACAATGGAATTAAAAATACTTAAAACATCTACTTTAAAAACAACGCAATCAATCTTTTAGAAAGAATGAGACAAGAAAAAGAATGCAGAACGTAGGTAGTTGCTTGAAGCAGAGATGAAGTTTATTTCGTAAAGTACAATACAGACAAAATACCAAATCAGCTATTGGAGGTGGCCACCCTGATGTCTTCCCTACAAGTCCCTTATATAGGAAAAATTTGCCTTTGTTCTCTGAAGATGCTCAGAAAAAGACAAGCCTTTTGAAATATTAAGAAAGTGTAATTGACCTGTTTCCCAAAAGGGGACACTCTAAGGTCAAATATCCTGTTGAGTTGTAGTTTTCAATTCATTTCTTGCTCAATTAGTATTAAAGATAGAAGTGGCAGTCTCATGGAGCAAAGGATTTTTTGTTTATTAATGGATGGAATCTCTGGCATCCTGGAAAAAAATTCCTGAATAGGCTATCACTGTTGGCCAATTTCAATCTCTTTGTCAAGTTTGTTACCTTTTGTTTTACGGTAATTTCTTAGCTTTCGCCCTGGAAGTGTCTGTGAGTTTGAGACATGAGGAACAAGGGAAGATTGAATGTCAGGGAAAAGTTCAATTTCTTTCCCACAAACCAAAGCTCTAAAACTGTAAACACATTAAAAAAAAACCTTATGAAGACAAGGCAACCATTCCATTCAAATTATGGAATAGTACCAATTTACCAAAAATCAGAATGAATAGATATGATTAAATCTGTACAGGAGTGTATCACCAGTTTGATAGCACAGACTCATCTCCAACAGCCTGCACCTGTGTTCTACAGTGAAGGGACTCAGGGTAGAAAATATCCTCCAGAAAACTTCAACTTCTCAATGATACCAGAAAGTTCAGTTGCTTCTTGAAAAAAGCACCTTTGGGCCAACATTATCAACTTCCACATTAGATCTAAATACATCTAATTCTCAGCAATGACTATTCTGATTGGAGAATTCTAGGCACTAGAAGCCATATATCCAGAAGTTGTCAGAGTTGGAAAACAGATGTATAGAAGAACATTTTTTAGCAGTAGCATTCATCTGTAATATATTGATTTCTCATTTTTCATATCTGCATGTTAAATTGTTAAAATCCTTACAGATTAACAGCTGGCTCTATGGCACTATGAGAAAATCCACACAACTAAAGTGTTGGCTTCAGTAGCTAGGTAGGGCAAAACTGGTTCCCATTGTATTTGCTGGATTAAACAATTCAACATTTATTGTGCCACATTTATCATATCACACTGATAGAAGACTCAGTTGTGTGAAAAGGCAATTATTTTTTTCAACAGCTTTGTTTAGATCTCAAAAAAATGTATTGCATAAAAAAGTACATTCCTAATCTCTTCTGTTTTCTTCTTTGGTTAAATTTACTTCATTAGAATTGCTTTTACTATCATTGTACACCTTTAACAGCAACAAATGGTACTTTTTTGAAACAATCCTACAGGAACTAAAAGAAATACCTTTAATGATTTTTCAATGATCAAAAGATGGAAATAATTATAATCCGAAGGATGGCATGGAAATAACTTAAATGCAAAGTAGTTCTAAAAACACACAGTAACCTAGTTGGAAAAAAATATGGCAGTACTTGGTTACTGAAAAGTAAAGCAATATTTTCTTTTTTGTTTTGGAAAACTCAATAAAGTATTTATAAATAAAAAAAAGAAAAGAAAAGTAAAGTAAAGCAATATGTTATAAATAATGAGAACTGCAGTGAATATACACAATGGTCAGTTGGCCTTGTGAACTACCTAGAAAGTATCTCACACACATATCCTACACACATACAATTTATTTATTCACAATAAGTTTATGATGCGTTGCAATATTGAAAATATTAAAATCAATATAAAAGCATGCCCAATTGACCTGAATTGATACAACGTTAAGATGTCTTGAGTAATGTAGAAACTAACAATTAATTCAAATCTTAACAGAACTAATTTAAAATACAGAACTAATGTAAAACACATGTAAATATATTTTTGCTGGATTCTTTCTCTATTTTTTTCCAGGAAAAGGAAAAGACCTGCAATAATTTCAAAAAGAGTAGACTGACAAAGCTCAATGGGTGAGGTCCCTCATAATATCTTAGACTGTAGAAAGAGTGCAGAGAAGAGCAGCAAAGATGATTAGGGGACTGGAGGCTAAAAATATGAAGAACGGCTGCAGGAACTGGGTATGTCTAGTTTAATGAAGAGAAGGACTGGGGAGACATGATAGCAGTGTTCCAATATCTCAGGGGCTGCCACAAAGAAGAGGGAGTCAAGCTATTCTCCAAAGCACCTGAGGGCAGGACAAGAAGCAATGGGTAGAAACTAATCAAAGAGAGAAGCAACTTAGAACTAAGGAGAAATTTCCTGACAGTTAGAACAATTAATAAGTGGAACAACTTGCCTGCAGAAGTTGTGAATGCTCCAACACTGGAAGTTTTTAAGACCCATTTGTCTGAAGTAGTGTAGGGTGTCCTGCCTAAGCAGGGGGTTGGACTAGAAGACCTCTAAGGTCCCTTCCAACTTCGTTATTCTATTCTAATCTATCTTCCCCTGAGATTTAACTATCTAGATAAGTGCAAAAAACCTCTCTCTTACAAAACTTTTTCCCAAAATTCTCTTCTTCTTTAAAAGAATTTGAAAAGCAAACTCTTTCACCAATTTGAGTGAAAACAACTAAGAAAAATGAAGGAGAATTTCTCAGTCTGGCACTAGCAAGGATACATTTCAAAAGGTTATTAGCAGACAAGACTTTCCGTGCAATCTCCCACATCACTTATGGGAAAGTTATAATGTTGTGCAGTTATAAGCAGCTGAGAGTATTCTACATCTGATCTTCAGCTGTCTTGATTATTGTTCTGCCATGTTGCCTGTCACATATATGTTGGCAGACTGAAACATTAGTTATATTGGGAATGGCCTGACTGAATTTCACAGTCATCAGAAGAACCTCAACTCACAATGCATAAAGGAAGGCAGACATTTTACATTCTATTTTCCTAGCGCACAAAGTTAGAATGGTTAGTCACTCATGCCTATTAACAAACATTCTTGAAATACCAGCATGAACAAATGTTAAAATTGACTTCACTTATAAGAAACCTCCACCACCCGCCACCCAACAGCTGCTCATTCAACGGTTCCCCTTGAATAAAGCACTTCAGAAAAGTTGACTGCAAGTCATGATGCCAGTGGAAATGTATCCTTAACACATAAAAGCAGGTGCTAGTGTGTTTGGGGTGAGATTGCCTTGTTTAAGTCATAAATATTTATTTTGAAAGATGCAATATTCAAAATATTGACAAACAAAATCTGAAAAATTATGTAATTGCAACAAATATCTAATAGGTACTGAAATGTGATATTAGATATTAATATCTAATTAATATTTAAAAAAAATAAAATGTATTTCATGCATGTCTCAGTGAGAAAGCATTGGTCTATCATTGTTGCCATGGAAAAATACAGAAATCTCAGATGTCTTAAGCAGTCATAGATTTGTTACAGAAAGGCAATATATATATTTTCCCAAATGGCAATAAACTGGTAGTACCATTCAAAACTCTCTTCTGAAATAACTTGTCTGTCTTTGGATTAGTGGGTTAGACAAGATGTGATAGACAAAATGAGTGGATTAGACAAGATATGAGAAATGCTGAAATATTGTACCAAGCTTGTACCCAAGGGAACCATTACAGAAATGCTAGAAGCTCTGTCAAATATTGTAGGACAGTTCTCAGCTTTAATATCACTTCCCAAGGGGACCTGAATTTTTTGTTCCTTCCAACTTTGTTTTCTCTGCAACCAGTTTAACCGTCTGTAATTTTAATTATTATTTTTCTTGCTGCTTAGGTGTTAAATCATTTTCAAATAGCCCTGTGATAACATGTGCAATTAGTTTAAAGTCAATCAAAAATAAGAGTTGATGCTTCTTTTTTATATATCTATTAAAACATTATGGTTATAAATCCATTGATTTCAGCAGCACCCTCATCACATACACAAACCCAAATCCAGTCAATATATGTATGAGTATTTTTTAGCAGAATATCTACTTGTGGTGATTATGAGGTATTCAACTGTAAGCATAGCAAGCATTTTTAAGAATAGCACCTTCTCCTTCTCCAGGATTCCAATGTAACCCCAGTATATATGTATGTACACATTAACTCCATTGAGTTCGAACGAATATCTTCTAGGAAAGTAAGATATGGTCTATAAACTTAAGTATATTTAAAAGCTGTGACTTCATGTTTGTAATGTTAAAATCCATTCACGTGCTAACATTTATTTCCATATTTCATTGAATCTAAAATCAAATGTATTAAGATGCTTGCTTTCTTCTCTATGACAGCTGTTAGGTTTCAGTCTCAGTTTATCACGTCTTTCCTCACATAAATTAAGATTTTGAATGTTACATTCATTTCCTCAAAATTAGAACACTTGCAAATATTTTGTGGCTTGCAAAATACCCATACAGGTAGTCTTCACTTGATGACTCCTTGTTCAGTGACCATTTGAAGTTACAGCAACACTGAATGAGTGGTATTTACAACTGTCCTTGAAGTTCTGGTGTCAAGGTGCCCCCACAATTATGTGATTGCAATATGGGAACTTGACAACTGTCTCACATTTATGATAGTGGCAGTGTTTGAAAGTCATACAATCACCCTTCCACAAGCAAAGTTAATGAGGAAGTTGACAGGGAAGATCTCACTCCCATAAAACACTCCTGGATCTGCTGGTTTTTCTCCTGAGATTCCTTGCTGAGATTCCATTGGGTCTCATATCTTGTACTACCTGTGTGCCTAAAGCACCCCCTCCTCCTGCACTCCTAGCACTTACCTGCCTACTGGCCTACTTGTGATATACCTGAGGAAATGCTTATTAAGACTGGGTCTTGCAACTTTGATGCTGGCTTTCCTATTGACTTTGCTTGTTGGAAGCCAGCAGGAAGTTGCAAGTTCTGATCAGTTAAGGTCCTCACTTGGTAATCCATGATCCTTGCTTAACAATGGCAACAGGGATTATCAGGATTGCTGTTGTTAAATGATGTAATCACATGGCATCATGTTTTTATGACTGCATCGCTTAGTTTAGCAATAGAATTTCCAGTCCCAATTACTGTAATAAATCAAGGACTATCTGTACAAGATCAAACAATACAGGCTTTATCATCAAAAGCCTACAATTTATTCCACTATTTTTTTTTCATACTGTGTTTTCCTAATTAGACCATTCCTGAGCTAAGTAGGACAAATCTTGTAATTAGCATTATGAATATTTATATCAAACTTCTATCAAATTGTGTTTGATGGGTTTGCATTAATGCTACCTCTTTCTCTTTGTTTTTGCAAATCAATCTTTTTTTAAAAGAACATTGCATCCAAAATCAATACATCCCAAGAGATTTCTATCAACAGATTAAATTAGATGTGGCAGAATTCTATCAAATACATTTTTCAGGTGGCCAGCTTTTTTGCATGCAATTCAGATTGGCTTTTAAAATGACAAAGAAAATCATTCTCTAAATGTCATAATTAATAATCAAACATATTTCTCCACATTGGAAACATAATACGGCTCAGGCTTCTAGATTAGTTATCAGGTAATGCAAATGTCAGTGGCTGATTTACCTGCTCCATTTCATCTATCTCTGCTGCAGTGACTGAATTGAATGGTAGAACTTCTAGCTTAATAGCTGCCAGGAAAATATTTGGAAAGAAAGCTGGGGATAGTTTGCTTTCTCATTATGCTGCATTTTAATAGTACTAAATCAGCATTAAATATATGGATGACTTTCAGTATCACACAAGGAAATTGTGCCCCTGTGAGGAAACATTCTCATGATCTCATCTGCAAGCATCCTTTTGAGCTTTCCCAAAAACGAATGTCCCACTATCCTCCAGAGTAGTTTGTAAAATTGCAATGAGATATATAGCAGGAAGGATACATTGAATTGATGCATTGCTAGTGGATAAATGCAGCTAGATTCCTTTAGTGTTAAATCCAGGTAATCCATAATCCCCAGATTCCAAGATTATTTTAAAAACAAACTAGTTTTTAGCCCTTTTTTGAAACCAGTGACAAAATGAGAGCTCACTTTTCAGCCTCTTTTGTTTTGTAAGAAAATCCCACTTTTTAGCCAATTAATAGAATCCTAGCAAAGACTGACATTTTCAATGTCCAAAGAAGAAAGTTTCTGGGAGATGAAAAGAAGAAAACAAAAACAACTGATGTAATAGATGCACTATCAGAAATTCAAGATTTAGGTGTGGTTGTGATTGGGCAATAGCAGTATTTCTTGAAGATGAACAAATATGTTTACAATATTTCTGACTAAGCCCTTTAAAAATTATGATTTTTTTATGAGTTTATAAGCATTTCAAAAACTATTTTGCCAGCGCATGGAAATAAAATCCATCATTCCCTCTCCTACAATGGCTGAGAAGCTGTGAATTATGGGAGCTTGAGAGACATAATTTTGGGTTGTCTGACATTTTAGAGAATAGCATAGTCCAGTACTGTTATCCACTGTCCTAGGATTTGAAGACAGGGAGAGCTAAATATAGAGTGTGGGAATTGAAGCGGATTGTATCAGCAATGCAATTTCTTATGCAGTAAGGAGAATTCAGGTGAATGTATACTGTATGAATATATATAATATATATTAAATAAGCTGCCTATTTCTATTTCTCTAATCTTTTGTGTGGAGAAACTCCCTTTGTCTTACTTAGTTTTTTTGTAACATTTGTTTTGTGGACATTTGTGCCAATGCATCTGCTGCACCTTGCTGCCTTTTCCAATACGAGGAAAGCAGCATTTACTCTTTTCATATATAACAATAGCAATTGCAATAGCCTTTTGACATATATATTTCTTCAAAGTGCTTTCCATCACTCTCTAAGTGGTTTACAGAGTCAGCATATTGACCCTAACAATCTGGGCCCTTATTTTACTGACCTCAGAAGGATGAAAGGCTGAGTCAACCTTGAGCCAGTCAGGATCAAACTCCTGGCAGTGGGCAGAGTTAGCCTGCAATACTGCATTCTAACCACTGCACCATCACGGCTCCTATGTTGTGTCATCACAATCTCAAAAGTGTTAAGGTTTGCATTTTAATGGCCTAACACCGCTTTCATTATTCTGTCCCTTTGCTTCTTCCCCACCCCTAAGAAGACATCTGAGAAGGGTAAAGAAGGCTGCAACCCAACTTAAGTGCTGCTTTAAGTTAAAGGAAGCCAGGAAAATTATGCATGTACTGTATATGCAAGTCAGAGGTTGCAAGGAATTGGGTACAAGGTACTTAAGTTAAATCTGCTCTGTTACACGGTTCAAGGAAGGCCTTAATTGCCACTTGGAATAAGAGGGCAGCTGGCCTTGGAGTGGATTGTACCTTTGCAGAATCACTATGCACATGGATCATCCTGGAGGGCCTCCTACTTTTCAGAGTAGCATTTGGTGACAAAACACCATAAAAGATACCTAGAGAAAAATGCTGCTGGAGAAAAATGGGGAATGTACTCAGCTAAACACAAGGAAGAGTCTCATAGTGATGAGAATAGTGAAATATACTGTAGTATATATTGTAATTATTTCTCCACCCTTATTATATCTGTTGACAGGCAACTGGTAGCCCCATTTAGGCTAACCTGGTGTGTCCCCCCTCCGGGTGGGGGGGAGCTGCTGATACCAGTTGTTGTGTCCTAATGATAACAGTTGTACATCTTCATGATGGACCATGAGCCTGATTGCCAAGTGCCAAACTGTGATCCTATGATTGCAGGGGGAGGTGTGATATAACTGTTTAACCAAAGAAAAAAAGGAACATGAACAAGAAACTCTTTCCCTTGATATATGAGATGTAGGTCATCTACATTGATTAATACTTTAATCAATTTATTATTTCGGTTCCTATCAATGACTTAACTAGTTTACTGTCCATCAAACTGGTCATAATATTCCCTGATAGCTTCTGTAGGAGCATGAAATTAAAATAATAATAATAATAATTAAAAATAATAATTTTAAGCAATTTAAAATTCCATATTATTGTGATGGATCATTGAAATCTTGCAAAGTCTGATGGCTGAAATCTGATAGCACTGAGAGATTATTTTAAATGTTCTTGACCACTAGCTAAATAACATACATTTCAGCATACTATAGTGCTAACTAGGTTATATTTTGTTTGGAGCCCCTAATTATATTTTATGGAAGTCCTCAGATCAGAGTTAAATAAAGCTATTTTCTTCCAAAAATATTTTCTAAACTTTATTTAGAATAGTTTTAAATAAGTTGAGTTCTTTTTAACTGATTTCATTGTCTCATTTTTCATTTCTTCCTTTTGAACTGAACAAACTTGAACAAACTGAACTGTCTTTATCAGATAACAATAAAATCCTGCAGTTTTCACCACATGCTAATTCCCAAACAATCCCTTTTTTGTCTGTGCTCTTGACATGAGATGTTTTAATCACTTTGCTGAAAGTTAAGAGCACTGAGCTGCATTTTGTATTCTCTCAGATATCCCAGTTAGAGGCCACACATATATAACTCAGCATAGATCAGGGGTCTCCAACCTTGGCAACTTTAAGACTTGTGGACTTCAACTCCCAGAATTATGGAAGTTGAAGTCCACAAGTCTTAAAGTTGCCAAGGTTGGAGACTCCTGGCATAGATGCATATAATATGCTTACTGTTCCTGAAAGTAAGTATTCAATACAAAGTTCTCTCAGCAATGTTAGGTAGACTCCCACACTGAGGGAATTGAAAATCTTGTATAAACATGTTTTTGACTCAGGCATATAGTATTAGGGATTCAGTGTTTATTTCAGAGAATCATTGCCTGGATTTTTTGATAATATGTTTTTACAGCCCTGCTGTATAACAGGCATGATTAATTTAGCTGCCAACTCATTTGGCAGTGACATAACTAGGAGTGTAGACCTTGGATGCAAGGGTAACTAGAAGGAAACAGTCAGCACAAGTGGAAAACTTCAAGCTGCCAAGTGGAAATTATCCCATTTCATTGAGTTGAGTTGAATTACACGGTTGCAGAAAAAAAACTAACAGTTAGAAAAATGTTAACATAAATATGCAGTATTTTTATATCTTCTGTATATGAACTCACAGTCTGTCACAACTGCCTGCACAGGAAATTAAGAAAATAGGAAAATATTGTTTGTTGCCCATAACAATGCCAAAGAGAAGAGAGCTTCCAAAGGCCAACCTGATCACATTGGTCAATACGTTCTTAGCATTTTAGATCTTTCTTCCTTTCTTTCAAGTTTAAAATCAAAGTCACCCAAGTTGTCCTCTCACCTGTTGATACGATTGTGCCAAAAAGTATGTAACATAAATCTGAGAAGAAATGGGAATGAGTGCCTGATTGGTGTTGCTAACTGCCAACAAGACAGGTTGTTTTGCAGCTGGTAAATGAGAAACTCATTAAGACCACTTGTAGTGTTAGTGAATACAACAAACAACATGAGCCCAGGCTGTAGTTATGCTATTTGCAGGCAATCAATCTGTTTTTAAGCCCTTACAAGCAGGACCTTCAGTGAACCAAAAATGACCACAGTACCAGAACTCAGGCATATCCTGGAAGGAGATGGATAACCATAAATAATGATTCACAGAACCAGCTCAAAGCAACGTTATCTAAAGATTAATAAAAACATAATGCAAATCCAGATTATTACAAAATATTACAAATATTTTTCTAATAATTATTTCTACAAATATTTCTTATAAAATTACTCCTTTTTTTCATGTATCCTAAGGAAAAAAAAATAGGTGGAAGAGACTGATTTCAGCTTTCTGAGGTACAGCCGATTAAGGTACATGCATATAAGCTTCTTTCATGTATTCAATATGGAAAAAATCAGGGAACCAGAAAGTAGTGGGTTTCAATTTCATTCGCTAGTGATTCGCTTATGGGCAGAGCCTCCCACCGCCGCCGCTACCAGGGCAAACTGGTAGCAACCCACCACGGAACCAGAGTAGTAAAAGGAACTATACTCAACCTCCACAGACTGGCAGCAGCAGCATTGGGGGGAGGGGATGGTTTGCATGTGCAGATCAGAGGCAGGTTTCAGCAGGTTCTGACCAGTTCTGAAAACCAGTAGCAGAAATTTTGAGTAGTTCGGAGAACCGGTAGTAAAAATTCTGACTGGTCCTGCCCCATCTATTCTCTGCCTCCCAAGTACCAGCTGATTGGAAGGAAATGGGGATTTTGCAGTAACCTTCCCCTGGAGTGGGGTGGGAATGGAGATCAGTATCCTTCCCCTGCCATGCCCACCATGCAATGCCACGCCCACCAAGCCACGCCCACAGAATCGGTAGTAAAAAAATTTGAAACCCACCACTGGTGCAGATAGAGCTTCGTGCACTTGCCCGCCACTTGTGTGGCTCAGTTCCCAACAGGACATGGACCATTACCGGGTCGTGGACTGGGGGTTGGTGAACCTTGGTATAAAGAACTACAGGAATGATCAGTCAATATGGCCCTGGTTGTACATTTAGCAATAGAACCATTTTAAAAAGCATTGTTTTAAAAATTATTCATGTGCAAATATATTTATTTAAAGAATACTTCTAAGGTGTCAGACCTTGTACTTCTAAGAGTTAGAACTTGTACTCTTTAAAAGAGTAAACTC
Source organism: Pantherophis guttatus (assembly GCF_059756535.1). Lineage (NCBI taxonomy): Eukaryota > Metazoa > Chordata > Lepidosauria > Squamata > Colubridae > Pantherophis > Pantherophis guttatus. Next base: position 52,710,395 of record NC_142064.1, read on the forward strand.
CCATCAACTTGATATGAATAGTTTCTACAGAAATATGTTTGAAATTATGCACAATGGGGTCTGATACAGCATGGCACGGTGTATGCTAATGTTCTTAATTACGGCAGAAAAATGCATAGTTAGATCTGAAAGCCAGATAATTATGGCAAAATTGCAATAATTAAACCCCATAACCTAGATTAATAGAATATCTGGAAAATTAAACTATCTGCAAAGAAGACAGAAGCATAGCCTTTCAGTTTTATGATTTATGTTTAAATTTAAAATAAGAGTCTAGTGGTTCAGTTGTTGGTCTAGAAACAGAGAAGAATTTAATTCTAGTCCTACTTTAGGCATGAAAACCAGCTGGGTGACTTGGGCCAATCACATTCTTCTTGTTGTCAGGAAAACAATAACAAGTAGAAAATTTACATAAGTATGCTACCTTGAGTTGGATGGATTGATGGATGAATAGATTAAATAGCTAGATAGCCAGAAATAGCTAGATATAGCTAGCTAGATGGATAGATAGAAAAGATAGATGATGGATGGGTGGGTGGGTGGGTGGGTGGATGGATAGATAGATAGATAGATAGATAGATAGATAGATAGATAGATGATGGATGGATGGATTATATAGCTGTAACACAAAAATCTAATGATTCACCTATAAAAGCATATTTGTTTTATGTTTTGATCAACATCAGCTGAAATGTATGATGCTAGAACAGCTGTGACTGCCACATGTAGATATTGAACAATCCAATAAAAGAGATTAATAGGATGGTCTCCACTATTTGATAGATTTTGAAGGTAAAATAAATTTCATCTGCACACATTTCAGGATGATTTATTGTTTGCTAGGGCAAAAGGGAATATTTTGTTTGGTTCTCTGAAGAACACACATACGATATAAAAGCTTTCTCTATTAAAACACTTCTTGAGTTGTATTCTTTGCATTAGATCTGCCTTCTTTTTTTATTTGCTTCTTTGCCCTTTGCATTACCATGGTTTTTTTGGTTTTTTAATAAAATGTTTTGAATCCCAAATAGTAAAAATGTCTTTTCAGATCATTAATTAAAATCATGTTTATTCAATTTCTGCTGACACTTTTATAAACACCAGTAATTCTGCAATTCTGAATCCTGCATTTTGTGTGGATATTATATACAGTATTAGTTCCATTTCCCTAGGTTAAAAGCTTCATTTTTTATTATTGGTTAAATTTAAATACAGTTATCATAATCCAATATGAGTGAATTCTCCTTCCCAGTGTAGAGTACTATATATATTCACTGAAAATTTTAGATTCCAAAACACATCCAAAAAGCGTTTGGCTTATCTGTGGACAATAGTTCAGCTTTTAAAACATAGTCACAGACTTAAAATTGTATAGTTTTATAAATTATGATATACAAGTTTGCAGCTTCTTACCTTTTGCTATGGTAAAACTTCAAAGATTGGCTTATCTACACATTTTTCATGGTATTTTGGTTAAAACTTCAAAGATTGGCTTATCTGCAAATGATCTTATTGTGTAAGTACATTGGTAATTCCTACCTTGCAGTAGGGTTTTGAAACATATTCTATTGTTAACCGTAGAGGCTGGTTAAAACCAAAATGCAGTCTCTATATATGAGTCTATATCTCTCTGTGATGATGATGATGTTATCCATTCAGTTGAATTCAGCACTTGGTGATTCCATGGGCCAGGTCACTCCACATCTTCCGATCTTGCATTATTTCTTTGAGTCTGTAGAGATTCTCAGTCATCCAGGTCATGGTGCTTTTTCAGGAGGCAACTGGACTTCCTTGTTTTTTCTTTGAAGACATTTCACTTCTCATTCAGGAAGCTTCTTCTTAATTATAAATAATGTTTAAATAATTGTTAATTATTTCTTTGAGTTTTTCTATGCTTTGGCTGATGTAAAGCCACGGTGTCCAGCCACCGTGTTCTTTGATGTCCTGGCTTCTTTTTATCACTAACTCTTACCAACATAATTGCTTTTTCTTGTGAATTTCCCTACATGACATGGCCAAAGTAAATAAGACATGTCTCTGTGTAGTGCACACTTATGAACTTAATGCATAATTTGGTTCACACGTTGTGATAAGCTATTTCTAACTTTATAATTAATTATTGTGCAACACACAATTGGCCAAGTCTGTAAAGTAATCTGTATAATAAATCATGGTGTTTGGTTTCACTCAAGTGGCTAAGCTGAAACCAAACAAACCACAAAGTGACTTAGTGTATTTGTATGACTCATTAAGGGGGGAGGGCTTCAATTGCACTGTTATAATTATCTTCTTCAATTTTTGACCCCCACAGATATTACTATGGATTATATGAGTCGAAGATGTACATTATATAGGAACAGAGAATGTGCACATCTGTAAATAGATTTCAGTAAATAAAATTTATAAAACTAAGAAATAAAAAACAAAAACAAAGTAAATCTGTGTAAGTTTATACATGTATAAACAAGCAATGTGTGTATTTATGCAAGGACATGGAGTATCACTGGAAACATCATTGGCAAATAATTCTTATTCTGAGTTTGGTTCTTCTCTCTAGAACTTCCACCATTTGGTACTTTTATCCTCAGAGAATAAATCTTCCACCTCTTCCCTGTGACAGTTTATGACAGTATTGGAAGTCTGTTGTTATGTTTTGCCTTAACCTTCTGTCCTTTTATCTAAATGTAACAGTTCTGTTCTGCTAACCATTCTGCACCATTTCTCAGCATCGTTCTTGTGAGATAGTGACCAAAACTGGACACAGCATTACAAGTGAGGTTTGACCAAAACAGTGTAGTCTCAGTGTTTGATCTGAGATTGTATTGTCTGTTTCTCTGTAACAGCTCACAGTTTCTCCATGTTTATCTGTGGCCCATCACATTCAGATCCTCCTCACAGATATTACCTATCTTCTGATGTTGTAGAATCTACCAAACTGTAGAATTCCATATTTCTCACCACTTCATTTGTTGGGAGAGGCACAATGTTCAAGACTAAAAAGATAAAAAAGACCAATTTATGTTTGCTGCTATAGACAGGTATAGTCTCAACATCCTGCCCCTCCCAGAAAAAAAAAAAAACCCAAACCCCAAAACCAAACCAAAAGTAATACAAATTACTATTTGCATTCTGACAAATGTGTCCCTGAATCAAGTAAATTCTTGTGATCTCATATACATGTGATAGCGAATCTATGGCACGCATGCCAGAGGTGGCACACAGAACCCTCTCTGCTGGCACACGCTCCATCACCCCAGGTCAGATCTCTGTGGCATTTCTTTCGTAAGCTTCTGTTTCCCTGCAAACGACGAAAAAAAAGCTCATGAAAGAAAAAGATCTTACCTCTTGCTCCACTGCCGGTGGTAGGATGCCTCACCTCCTGCCAGCTAGCTGGTCTTCGGGTCTCTGGTGCACATGTGTGCACGTTTGCACATGCGCACACGCATGGCCATGAATGTGCATGTGTGTGCATGTCCACAATTGCATGTGCACATTTGCACACCGTTCAATTTGGTCATGCTTGCTCACAGTTTGGGCACTCAGTGTCTAAAAGATTCACCATCACTGTCATATACAATAGTCGTATAAAGGTTCTGTTAACACAAATGGCATTGGCAGGTGAAAAAAGCCATGTAATCATGTGGAAATCATTAGAATCTGTAAATAGCTCTACATTTCCGTTGTTTTTATAACCAGAATAATTGTCCTGATGGTTAAAGCTTACTTAACGATTTGTAAATGCTTGAATGAGGCAAAAATATTACATGAAAACCATATGTGCAACATTTGAAAACTCATTTAACATAAACAGTAACTTGCTAAAAGTTTTATAACAGTAGCTTGTTAAATAAACACACCATTATGATACTTTATGCGGAGGGAGGTGCAAAACATTTATTTACTTGTTTTATGAAATAAACTTATATGGCCCTCCAGTGATTCAGAATGCTGTACACAAATGTAAACAGTATGCAAGAACCAAAAACATTGAAATATAATAAAACATAATGTGCTAGGCACTTTACACCCATACCCACACACCAAAAAGTTTTAAATTAAAAAAAAATTGAGTCAAGATGGGTGCAAAGTCTCTTGAGTATCTAAAATGCTCTTTAGCATTTAGTATCCTATGACTATCACTGAGTGTTGTATCTTATTATTTATGATGAAAATATTTTATGATTACGATCATGATTTATCACTTGTTGCTTGTATTGCTTGTACTGAGAGCTTATGCACCAGAGACAAAATCGTGTGTCCAATCACACACAAAATACATGCTCAATATTCTATGCTATGCTATGCTATGCTATGCTATGCTATGCTATGCTATGCTATGCTATGCTTAACCCAATGTTTGATGGAAAAGGTAGTTCTAAAGAGGCTTTGATAAGCAAGTAGGGTTAGAGTAATTTGAATCTTAGTGACAATGCTACTCCATAAGATAGGCACAAAATGGAGAAGACATCTCTGCTGTATCCCTCCAGATGTAGCTATTTAAATGATTAGACATAAAGGTATACCTAGATATGTTCAGAAATAATTTCATTAGGTCTTTGTCTTCAAAGTGTAGTGTTTTAAAATTCCTGTTCCTCAGACATATTGCTAGCTTCTCTTTAGTTTGTAGTAATAAATAATGATGGACACATATGTTTTATTAACAGTTCTTTAACTCAAAGATATATTGGTAATTAAAGAAAAGCACTTTTTCTTTAAAAAAAAATCATGCTAGAATGTGTCTGAGAAGGGAGAAGAGGTATAATGGACTTCAGTGAAGCAGCAGTTTCCAGGAAAGAGGGAGCACATTCCATGGACGGAGGCGAGACAAGAGACAACTGAGCTTGGAATGGAACAGAGGAAGAGGAAGATTTCCTAGAATCTCCCAGGTTATACCCATGATCCCAGAATAGTATAGGTTTACTTTGGAAAGAGTCTGTCTATCTGATATGAGCAAATAAAGAATTGAATTTAGGGTGGATTGTTCTATGTTGTTCTTGGCCTATGCTTGATGATCAGTGATGTCATACTTCCTAAAAATCACTGATAGACACAGTGGACACCAAGGACTCCAGAGACAGTTTTTGTAATACATTTAGATTTTTAAATATAATGCTATGTTTTACAAAGTTTTAGTAAAAAAAAATTACACGTGTAAGGAAAAAGAACATAAGATTTGATTCACATACCCAATATGGAAGACTACACGTGATTACTGCAAACTAGCTATTCTGAAACCAGACAGAAGGGAAATAAATGCAACATGTATGCAAGAAAGTATGCAAAATATATCTGTAATACAGGAACAAAATTATCCAAGAAACTATCAAAATTAAGTGTTTTTAGTATGTGACCAATATGTTAACTTTTCCTTTCATTTTTTTGAAATGATTTTTTTTAAAAAAATAGTTTCCTTTGTATTCATATTTGATTGATTAAGTAGCATGAAAAAAATGGTGCCTGTTGGAACAGAGAAGTGGAAAAGAGTACAGTATCTTGAGGAAATTCTATTTTGCCCACCACCTTTTAAAATTCTGCAAGCATTGATGTGTAAAATAATTTTACTCATTTGTCTTTTACTCGCTTAAATGTTGAGATGTGAATATTCTCACACAGGAATTTAATGTAGGGAAAGACACAGATTTATATGGATACTGCAATTAATTTTCCATCTGTAAATGAATATAACCTCAGCAATAATTCCAAGATGCTTCTTGCTGTAGCATTTTTACACGGAGCATACATTATAGGGAATTTAATTTCAAACAGATTTCAAGACAAACAAATCATAATGAAATAATTAAAATGTGCAATTTGATTGTCATCTTTTTCTCAAAATAAGGAATGTTATATAGCCTCATAAAATTGTTATATATAGCACCATCTGTTGGCTGAGGCATTTGAAGCAGTTAAAAATGTTTGATGAAGCTTATGTAGTGCCCATATTAAATACTGAATGGTCAAAGATAGAGAAAATGGATGAAAGAGCAAGGAAGGAAAGCTTTGAAGCTTTACATTTCTGTTCAGTATATGATCTACAGGATGTTTATGAAACCTGTAAATGTCTTTTTCTAAATCTGATTTGTAAATAAGTTTAATGATAGCATTTTAAAAGGTGAAAATAAAACCAACTGTTAACTGTCAGTGTGTCTTCTTCATTAGGTGTATAACTATCAGCTTTGATTTCCAAGATCCAAGAGTTTATGAATTGAGATTTGAGGATAAATTTAAGATTGACCATGATGCATATGCTGGTTAATCAGTCAGGATTTAGCTGTGAAACTCTAGAGATTATTAGATGGACGCAAACATTTATGATTTTCTGTTTCTCTTTGCTGCATTCTAGTTATATTCCAGATATTTGAAGATAGATATGTTATGTTTAAAACAGGTTGATCCAAGAAAGTGTCAACCTGTTTTAAATTGAGTGATGAAATATTTTCTGAACTCTTAGTTCTGTTGTCAGGTTCACTTGGTGGGATCAGCATAGAAGAGTTAGAGTATGTTCTATTAAAACAAAAAGGTTTAAAGCAGGGAGCTGAGAAAGTGTATGAAAACCAAGATCGTAATAACACAAAAGAGTTCTGACATGTTAAAACTTTAATGTGGTGGCAAAAGTCATTGGCCAGCCAGTAATTTCAATGTCAGCCCATCATACCACATATATCCTCCACTACACATTTTCCATATAAGGAAGTGAAGTTAAAATATTATATATTGTTCATCACAGCCCTCAAAATAGCAAAAAAAAAAAAAAAAGCCAACGAATCTGCAAAGTACTTTGAAAACTGCCAAGTGGTTTAAAGGGACTGATTTATTCTGTGCTTCAAAGCAGTGTCCTTCCTTTGATTTACAAACCTATTTTGATGGGGTGATTTGACTGAAATTTCCTCAAACAGAAAATCCCTTCAAAGCATTCTGTAGCCTTATTATTTACCTCTCCATAAGTGAAGTTCATGGTGATATTTACTTATAATTTTACCCACCGACATGTATTATTACGATTTATATGATTATTGCCTCTTCAAAAATAGGGGCTGCTGATACTCAAAAAATGAGAAACATCTCTGCCAAAGGGAAAAAAACAAAGAATCAATTTTAAGTCTAAGTTTTCATCTGTTTCATATATGCATGTATCTAATGTGGATATATGAGTAATTTACATACACAGAATGCATAGACAGTGTATAGATAGCTCTCAACTTATAACCATTTGTTCAGCAACTATTTTAAATTATGACTGGATGGGATTTACAATCCCTGCCTGAAATTCCAACCATTGCAATGCCCCCACAGTCATGTGATCAAAATTCAAGTGCCCATCCTTATGACTGTGGTAGTACTACTACTCCCCCTCCTCCACACACACTGCAGGCTGGAGGCTTTGACCAGCTAGGCCCACTGATACATGGGCCTCCTCCCTGCCCTGCCATGCCTGAATGCTCTGGCTCTTCTCCCTTTCTCACCATGCCTGGGTCTCCCTTCCACTGCAGCTTCTAACAGCTGCATCCAGCCAATGCGAAGTACAAGTAGAAAACTAGCTAAAGCAATTTTCCATAAGACTAGAGAGGCTCTTTCCAGCCTTGAGAAAGTTTGTCTCTCTAGACTTGAAGATTGCCTTTGCTAGTTTCTGCATGCTAGTGAGTGTTGGGCCTCCCAAGATAACATCCTTTCCTGAAACACCCCTATTCAGTCACTTAATGACCTGCATGGTTGCTTAATGACTACAGTCAGGAGACCTGGGATTGTGGCTGTTGAATGAGATGGTCATGTAGCATCTTGCTTAATGACTGCAATGATGTATGACCAAACTCCAAGGCTGAATTATGGTGGTAAATCAAGAACTATCTGTATCTCATAGTGCTTATAACTTTAAGCTTCTTCATTGTGTTTGCTTTAACATCAGGAGAATATTTAAATTTGTATTAAAAAGCTGCTCTGTTCACCAAAGTGAATAACAGGCTGTAGTGCAAAGACAAATAATGTTTTGGCTTATAGTTTGAATTTCTCTAAAATTCTAAAAAGCTATGATTTCTTAATGAGTTTATTTGAAACTCTAAGAAATTAGGTAACCAGAGTTCCACAAATCTAGATGATTATTAAATAGCAGCAACAGGTTAGATTTGTCTTCATATAGGTGCTGCAATTTTGCCTACATATTTGCCATCCCTAGACAGGTGAACAAAATGTGCATTGCCATTCAACTTTAAATTACTTTTAAAAAATAAAATGTCAAAAATAGTTATTCTCACTTTTATAATACATTTAAAATTTGAATTACACTTTTACCTTTCTGGGGTAGATGAAGGGAGCATCCTTTCCACTGAACACTCTTTGGTTCTAAGGTCCCTTAGAAGATGGTCACATCATTCTTCTCCAGATGATTTTCACAGGATAAATTCCTCTCACCATCAACAATCAGTAGAACTCAGACTTGAATCTGGACTGCAAAAATCTGACCAATTTCAAACTTCACCAATATTTTGCTTCTATCTAATGATCATCTAAATACAAGTAGCTCTGATTGATAACCCTTTCAAAGCTATTTGATGGATAACTGGTGAGGACAATATCAACTGAAGATGATTTGTTGCTTTTTAATGAAGATGCTCTGAATATATCACGTCCTCAAAAATAAGCAGATGAGGAGAGAGAGTTGAAACTAGCAATGGTGGTGAATGTGTGTTGCTCTTTCTTTTGAACTGAAAGAAACAACAGAGAAATATGCATGCAGCAATTGCAGACAGCTTTTGAACCATTCCCTGATGTTTTTTTCTTAAAATGCTAAAGGATGTCATATATTTTTGTTTTTTGATCAACCAAACACATATCAAACTAAAAGAATGCCTTTGTGTCAGCAGCAGATATAAGTGTTACTCTACTGAACAAACTGTTTTAAAGTTGCCAAGTTTGAGAAATACTGTTATCGGATGACATTCGGAGATGCAAACCTTGCTTACAAAAACTCATGCCCCATTGAAGGAGGTTGTTGCAGGGAAGTCATAGAAAGTTTTCTCCAGGAACAAGAGTTAACAGCTTACCAGAATTCTGTTCCACAAACTTTTTTTTCTGTTAGTGCTTTATTTTAGATTTATTGTGCATTGCCTTGATGGATTTACCAAAAAAAAGGAAAAAATCATCATCATAATCAATTGTCATTATCATCATGCTTTAAATTGCTACTGTTCAACTGCAGAAGCTAATTTGCCATTCATCGCAATGCATATTTTATGTCAGAAATGTTAAAATGAGAATTACAGCATTGAAATCTCCTAGGAGAAGAAGCATAGACTAAATCCAATCTCACTAAGGTTATTCTACCCAGCTGTCATAACCCACATAGCTGGACAAGGTCAAGGAACTGAGATTTCAATAATGCATCTGTAACACTAGATAAGAAGAAATGCAGAATTTGGAAAGTAATAGGAATTTCTCAGTCCCATTTATAATGAGTTAAATAAAATGAAGTCTCAGAATGATTTGAAATACATCTTTCCCAATTTCTGACCACTTGGGTGGAGTTGTTGTTTATGAGATAGATTACCAATATATTCACTTCCATCTCTTGATTATGTCTGCTCTGCCGTTCATTCTTTTCTGAATCTCTCCACAGTCTACCTTACTAGCAGATTAATTATATCCTCAAAGGTAGAAAGGTTCATCAGTATCTACTATCTCTATATCTATCTATCTATCTATCTATCTATCTATCTATCTATCTATCTACCTATCATCTATCTATCTATCTAATTTATCTAATCTATCTATGACATTGCCCATCTGACTGACTAAGAGCATAGCACAGAAATGGTTGGTGAAAATAATGGAACTTGTAGAGATGACTAAACTAACTTACTTGATTAAAGACACTATCTATGTTTATGACTGATTGGAGATCCCCTATAGACTTTTTGCATGAAACAAAAAAAAATGAACTTTTGATTTGTGGTTTTGATGATTAAAAACATTAAATAGTAGAAAAAGGATCTTTGTAACCATAGAGTAAGATATATGCTTGTATTTGCAACAAAGGACATCAGAAGCTTTTTTCTACTTCTTTTTATCATTTCTTTTTGAACTTTTGAACATATATATATATATATATATATATATATATATATATATATATATATATATATATATATATATATATTGCTCAAAAAAATAAAGGGAACACAAGCAGAAAACATCCGAGATCTGAATGAATAAAATAGCCTTATTAAATACTTTGTTCTTTACATACAGTAGTTTATACACTGCTCAAACAACTAAAGGGAACACAAAACTACTGTATGTAACAAACAAAGTATTTAATAAGGCTATTTCATTCATTCAGATCTCGGATGTCTTCTGCTTGTGTTCCCTTTATTTTTTTTGAGCAGTGTATATAAATATGCAGGCAGCCCAAGTTCAAATCCAAGTAAGGGTATGACTAGCTGATGAGATTAAAATAGATCTATACTAGTCTCCCTTTATTTTTTTATCAGCGATATATATATATATATATATATATATATATATATATATATATATATATATATATATATATATATATATATCCTACTCAGTCCTAAATAGCTGACCCATCTTTCCTCAAGCAGCTTAAGGCAGCATTGATTGTACTTCTTATAAGTTTTCAACATCATAAACCTGTAAAATAGATTGGATTGTGGGAAAATGATTGTCTCAAACTCATCCAGTAAACTTCCAGAGCTGAAATAAGATATAGATAGATAGATAGATAGATAGATAGATAGATAGATAGATAGATAGATAGATACTGTATATATACAATATATATATATATATATATATATATATATATATATATATATATATATATATGTAGGTCTTTGGTTATTCGGGTCTTCTCCCACGTAAAATTGGAAGTGTCTTGGCGACATTTCGACGAAGTCTCATTCGTCATCTTCAGGCTGGTGTTCTCGGCTTCGTGCTTCCAGGAGCAAGGGAGAAGACCCGAATAACCAAAGACCTACATACAAACACCCGCGAAAACCTGAGAAAACATATATATATATATGTATGTATATATATGTATATATATATATATTGTAGGTATATAACAAAAGAATTCCACGTAAAATGCTGTCACTCTAATCTGTTTTCCAATCAAATTTTCCTGCCTATAGTCTGTCTTTCATGATATTGAAGATTAGCTTATTTAAATTATGCTGGTGCTATACTCTTTTCTCATAGCAAACCAACTCAAACTGAGCAGCAGAACAACAGCAGAGAAATGAGCTTTGGAAGTTCTTTCATATACTCTTGATATTCTTCTTAACTTTAAGCATTGTCAAATCATTTACTTAGACCCATTTCATTTTTTTTATAACTGTGAGCTGGAGTACAGAAGAGGCAACAGGAATTAGGATTTAGTGGACATGCATCATGACCCTCTCCACTTAACCTCTCCTTCATATGTATTCATATGTATCCTCACTATCTCTAGAAAGATCCATGCTGTCCCAAGGTCCATAGTATTGACATTTATTTCCCACCTCAGAAGAATCACTTCATCCCCTCTATCTTTATCTCTATTGTTCTAAAAAAAATCCTACTACCTTCCCCAGATACCCAATGAACAAGATCCAGAGATGGAAACTATTGAAAGTGGAATAAGGAAGGAAGAAGCTTCAAAACCAACAAACATGGGAGCATAAAAATATAAACTCTCATTTTTTAAAAAAAATAAAGGATGGAAGTGAAGGTCTTATTCCTTTATAAAGAAATAAAAATGGGAAAAATGTATATTGGCGACTGGGGAAAGGCGAAGCAAAGCAGACCATTAAATAGATATTCTTCTCTGTTTCCAACTATGGTTCAAGTTGAGAAAAATCAAGTATACTAGCCCACATATGTACAAATCCCAGTGACATTTTTCATATTATTAAACTTTAAATCTTGACATCAAAGAGAATTCTGCATTGGATTAGATATTCAATACAGTGTTAAATGAAGTGATCTGACAGATGCTACAGCCATTTGGTTTATTCTTATAGAAAATAAATAAGATACAAAGAGATGCAGCAGCACTGCTTCCATTCTTATGTTCACAGAAGATTCAGAGTGAACTAAAATGGATTGGATGATTATGTAGCCACCCAGAAACATATCTTATAGTAAGCAGACCATCAGTCCATTTGCCTAGCTTCACCTATTTTAACTTGTAGAGTTTCTGCAAGGTTGCAGGGTGGAAATCATCTTATTCCTATGAGGAAATATGGATCTTTAGCAAGCAAAATATTAGCTCTGCCACTGATCTATGGCCCTGAATTTAATTGCTATACACAATACTCTATACTATATCATAAAGTCCAACTATTTCTCCAGAGGTCATATGCCACTAATGGGGGAAAAATCCCTAAAACTTTAATCGAATTCATGTTCAGCAATATCAAAGTGAAAGAGGAATATCTCCATGTGCTTCATAAACTGGGAACAAAGAAGGAAAAAAAATGTTGAAAAGGGATTGTGACATGCTCCTGAATCGGGCAACATACCAAGGCTATTTCTGAAAGCATTTGTGACTGAGATTAATGTCCCTATTTTTCAGGTGCCAGTATTGTTTGGGCTGTAACTTACCTTGCCTTTGTAATCCATGGCATTATAACAAAATATTGTTTTGATCTTCCCAAAAGAAGCACTTCTAAGCAAAAGGCAACATTTGACAGAAACGAAAAAGATCTTGTGGAATAACGTTCAAAGCTTTTATTTCACTGTGCCATATCCTAAGACCCCAGTGATTTTAACAGATATTGCTAAAAATGGCAATGACAATAGAAAATGTGGTGAAAGAATTCTTGTGAAAAATGTTGATGTATTCAAAAAATACATGAAGGCCTAACCCTTTGTTCCTTTTCTTCAACTTAGAAACTGGCAAAGATTTTATACAGCGTACAATTTAAGAAAGTAAAAGCACGTTAAAAAAAAAACAAACCACGGGTATTCTATACAAAATTTCCAACTTTAACACAATATCAAATAATAAGATTAATCAGACAGAATAAAAGTAAGATATATTAAATAAAATTATTTACTAAAATAGTTAATTTACTAATGTATTTTTTTTCCTGACTATATATATATTGATCATGGCAGCTCCCACTCCACCATAATCTATATATATCTAGTTGAATTGGAGTCATTATACATTTTTGGACTCTTGTGTTGAAGCAAGTAAAATCAACTCTTTGTTTTGTTCTAATTGGTCTATTTTGAGTTATGTATTGCTATAATTCAATTAATTTAATTAATTTAATTCAAATACTATTTTAATCACTTGAAGGCGTTCCAGCATTCATATTTGTCAAACACATTAGTTTTGGACCAGTTATTATTATTTCAGAGAGTTCTCAAGCATTAAGGCAGTGTCATGATGGATGATACAAATTAAAACTGGGCATGACCTACTTTTACCTATCATTTTGGAGGACACCTAGAACAATACCTTTTTTCCCTTCTCAGTTTAGTCAGAATGGTATCTTTTATATTCTCTTTTTAACCAATGAGAACTTTTTGTCATGAACTGATATTTATGTAACTCTCAGATTCAGGAGAAAAAAGTCAATATGAGCTATTGCATCAACCCTAAGATTTGTGTCAGGTGTCAACCCTCAAATAGTGTCATGTTGTTGTTGCAAACAACAACATGTGAAGAGATCAATTAGCCACTTTATTGCTCATGCCTATTTCATAGGAATCTTCCCAGACTGGTAGTTTGGGGCCAGTCTAGATTAGGTTCAATGTCATTCAAGGGGGGAGGGATTGGATCTTGCTCTCTTGCGCCTACATAATAATTCCAGACTAATTTCCTACTTGAGTCCTCCTCCTGGGGGGCTTGGTCAGTCTGTCTCCAACAAATAGCAGAATTTATTTATTTATTTATTTATTTATTTGTTTGTTTAAATTTCTATACCGCCCTTCTCCAAATAGGACTCAGGGCGGTGCACAGCCTAAGTAAAAACAAAGCATACAAAATTCAAAAAACAGTATTAAAATAATTAAATATTCTGGCCGTAAATTAAAACAACCCAATTTAAAATCAATTTAAAATTTAGCTCAAGCCAGCCCAGCTAGCTGAAATAAATAGGTTTTCAGGGCCCGACGAAAAATCCGGAGGTCTGTTATTATACGTAACTCTGGGGGAAGGTTATTCCAGAGGGTGGGCGCCGTCACAGAGAAGGCTCTCCCCCTGGGGGTCGCCAGCCGACATTGTCTGGCGGACGGCACCCTGAGGAGGCCCACTCTGTGCGAGCGTACTGGCCGGTGGGAGGCTATTGGTGGCAGTAGGCAGTCTCGTAAGTACCCCGGCCCTAAGCCATGGAGCGCTTTAAAGGTGGTCACCAACACCTTGAAGCGCACCCGGAAGACCACCGGGAGCCAGTGCAGCTCGCGCAGGAGAGGTATCACATGGGAGCGCCTCGTCGCCCCCATAATCCCCCATGCGGCCGCGTTCTGGACCAGCTGGAGCCTCCGGGTGCACCCCAGGGGGAGCCCCATGTAGAGAGCGTTGCAGTAGTCCAGGCGGGAAGTGACTAGTGCCTGAGTGACTGTGCGTAGAGAGTCCCGATCTAGAAAGGGGCGCAACTGGCGTATCAGGCGAACCTGATAAAAAGCCCCCCTGGCCACGGCCATCAAATGGTCTTCTAGAGACAGCCGTGCGTCCAGGAGGACGCCCAAGTTGCGAGCCCTCTCCGTGGGGGTGAGTTTACTTTAAATTTACTTTAAAACCATTCAAATTAATTTGGAAATTGCTAAGAACTATGTGTCATGGCACAGATCCAGGATTTAGACTCTAAATATGATTTTGGAAAAGCTTCTTCAGCCTGTGAAATGTCAGCCTCAGTAGACATCAACCTAGGAATCATGTAGGGATGATAAATTAAGAGGAAAACAGAGCAGAGATATTCTTTGAAACTCTTTGTAAAGCAAGGGAATCAATCTCTTGATTAGTGACAGCTGGTTACAGCCTGATTTAAGAAGCAGCCCCGACACATGTGCCCTTTGCTGGAAGCAATGTCTGATCTCTGGCTCTGGTGTGATGTTCCTGTTTGTGTAAGAAATCTTGACCTCTAACCTGACTAACAACCATGACCATAAAGGAGCCTTGATGGTACAGCGGACTAAAGTGCTGTTAAGTAGCACTTAGCTGCCAGCTGCTTGCAATTACTGCAAGTTCAAATCGCACCAGGCTCAAGGTTGACTCAGCCTTCCATCCTTTCGAGGTAGGTAAAATGAGGACCCGGATTGTGGGGGCAATAAGCTGACTTTGTATAAAAAAGAACACCGCTTGGGGGGGGGCAAAAGCCCTACTAAGCAGTTATATACAAAAGTATGAAGGCTATTGCTTAATGCATTGTAAGCTGCCCTGAGTCTCTGGAGAAGGATGGCATATAAATCGAACCAATAAATAAATAAATAAATAAATGACCCTTCTCTCAGAATTTTGGACTGTTTTTGGACTATTTTTCATTCAGACAAGCATATTAGAGATTCTGTTTTAGTTTGCATGTGTTGATTATGGTTATTTTTTTTACCTTGAAGCAGGACACTATGCTTCAGAAACTACATTTAACTATACCTGGAAGTGATTGTAGTACTTTAATTTTTGAAGGAATTTCATGATATCTGTAAGCATTGGTATTGTGTACAGGTTTATAATACTAATATTTATTCATATAAAATTGCAGGATAGTAATTGGGCGAAGGAGGTTAGGGATAATAACTTGTATGAAAAGAGTATAAAACACTGCTATATTGTAAAGAATTTTTTTATAATTTTAGAAAGAAATTCTGAGGGATGCAAGATGATTTGTGGAAATGTGTCTTTAAAGTTAGTTTGTGGGAAAAAAAACTTTAAAACCTTTACATGCTTATAAAATAGTTAAGAATCCTGTAACTTTTGAAAAGGAGGGTTTCAGGACTTAGGGCTTTATGATGAATTAAAAATAATATGGTTAAGGTTTCTACTCATATGATAGTTTCAGTGATGTGCACTTAATGAAGTAGGCAAAATGCTTTGTATGTTAAAGTGTAAACTGTGCTGTTTTTATGTGTTCTATAGAATCATGTGGTTGCATCATGGAGGATCAGGCTGAGATTTTACTGAAATGTTTTTAACATAGGAAGTTGTTGATAGGCATTTTCCATTTTATTTTAACTGTATTTAAAGGTAATGCTGAGAAGTATTTAGTCTGCTGAACAATTAGACAGAAGAGTCTTCTCATCCATGTTATATGTCCTTGACCAGAAGTGTCAAACTCAAGGCCCAGGGGCCGAATCCGGTCCATGGGGTGCTTAGATCTAGCTCGCAGGGCCACCCTGGTAACAGTGAAGGATTGGTTCATGGTGCCTATGCCAGTGAAAATTCCAATTTCTGTTTTCGGCTGGGATGGCCTCTTGCAACCCTCTGCCAGAGAAAAGAACTTGGGTGGACCGCATGCATTTTCGCTGGCAGAGCACTCGGGCCACGACAGATGCCCCTGACATGAGTGACGTCAAGTTGGCCAAGCCCCCCCGCCCAAGGTCAAACACAACCCTGATGCGGCCCTCAACGAAATTGAGTTTGACACCCCTGTTCTAGACAGTCAATGCATTTTTTTTCTTTCTTGGGAAGAATATATATTAGTCAAACATTGTTTCTCTTAATGCTTATTATTTATTTACTTATAAAATATATAGGCCAACCATCTTGCCTCAAGGTAACTCTGGGCAGTTACCTACATTTTGTTCCCAGAAGTTTCAGGGCCAGAATTTAAAGAAAAAAAGACCCTGACATGCACAGCATTACATTAAAGTGCACAATATAAGCATAAAACTTGCTTTGACATTCCCACATCATCCTTTCTCATATTGTTTTTCTAATAGTTTTTTTTTATAGCTACTACTTTTTTATATAGCTATAGGTATCATTTTTATGTTGTTTATCAGACCAAAAATAGTCTTTTATTGCTTTTATCTTATAGGTTATATGTGTTCCTTTTAAATATTAATAAATTAAAACAATTAGCATATAATTATTTATAAAAGTATCTTTGGAAATGGTATTCATTTGGGCAATTAGAAAAATGATACTCTCTGTACAATAAATCAGCTATGATTTATTAATCCTACAATGGAATAGAGAAAACTTAAAAATTGCTAGGATGCCCTGCCAACAAGAAAATTAATAGTTTGTTTTACTTAAAGAAAACTTCTTTTCTCAATTAAGCAATAGAAAATGTAATGATTATTCTCTTAATTAAAAGCAATGAGAAAAATGCATTTAGTAAAGTGATTCCCCAGCTTCTAGCATCAGCTTTATTTCCAAGAATTTTCTCCAAAACCTCTATAGTTCTCTTAAGCATATCTAGACAATAAGGGTGATGGATAAATAATTCTTAGGAAGTGGAGAAAATTAAAGGTAAACTGTGAATGGAAAAACCATCCTGGCAAATGAATGTTTTACAAAAGACCATGTTCACTACGGCAACGTTTTATACTATAAGAATTCATTTTGTGTGTGTGCTAATGACAGATGTTCCGAATTCTACATTTCACATTATCTACTCATGATTTAAAGATAATAATGGTGTGACATCAGAATGTATGACAATAATGGTGTGAGATTAAATTTAAATGATTGCTATGAGTGGCCTGTTCTTCTGCATGTCACATGAATAATAGCTTGTGACCATAATGAGGACAAAAATATAATATGCAATCATTTTAATAAGTAAATGTGTGTAGATTTTTTCTAGTTCTGATATGCTGTCAATTAGATTATTTCTCAGGCTGTATTCCACACATTGGTGCAGGTATAAGGCAAGATAAAGTATTACTCACTTATGATGAAACTTTAAATGAAGCAACTAATCACATTGCACTGACACAAGGGTAAGTGAATCATTCTGATTCATATTATCCAGACTAATGGGTGGATCAGACTATAGTTAGCTTTAGTATTTCTCACTACAGGACTCACTAGTGCTACAAGAAAACACTTCAGTTTTTAAAAAGTACATGTGGTACATAATTTCGAATATGTTTATTCAGGGCAAAGTTATTTCAAAATGAGTGACAGAGTGACATGCCTGAATGAAAGAGAGTGGTTGGGTCTGTGCCAAGGTTGTTGTTGTTGTTGTTGTTGTTGTTGTTGTTGTTGTTGTTATTATTATTATTATTATTATTATTATTATTATTATTATTTTGGAAAGGTAGCTGATTCAGCACTAGACCAAGAACACATGGACAGAAAAGGAAAAAATGCTAGAAGGCACCTGTAAAGGGCAGGTATGTGCCTTAAATATAGAATATAGAACGAGTAAGGAAAAAGAGTGGTTTTGTTTGATTGTTTTAGATGGTGCAAGTTATGCACTTGGTTAACATGGAGTGGAGAAACAATCCACCCTGCCAAGTTAGCGATTCCAGATCTCCACTCCAAAAGAAAATCCTGGAGTGGCTTGTAAAAGTGTGGGAAGACCAGGAAGATGGATTGCATGGTATGTATGAAGATCCAGATGCTGGACAATGGAACTTTGGGAGTTAAACTAGAGACCCAGAAAAAAAATAAGATATTCCAGGTTCAATTATTGAGATAAGGAAGGAGAGAAGGAATTGTAATAAAGTATAAGTGGAAAATGAGAGAAGAGACTTAAGGAGGAAAAGTAAGTATGTTAAGATTAGATTTCAGATAGATAGATGATAGGTAGATAGATAGATAGATAGATAGATAGATAGATAGATAGATAGATAAATATAGAGATATAGATATAGATATAGATATAATTTATGTATTTATTTGTATCTTGCCTTACAAATAACTCAAGGCAGAAAAATATCCATGACATCTTCTCCCTCCTATTTTCCCCACAACAACAACCGTATGAGGTGGGTCAGGCTGAGAGAGAGTTACTGGCCCAAAAGTCACCCAAGTGGCTTTAATGAATAAGGCAGGATGAACTCACATTCTCCTACTTTTTAACCTGGTGCCTTAACCACTAGCCAAAACTGGCTCTTTTATATAAAATTATGCATCTTATATTATTCCGTAAATACTGAATTTGCAAGTATTTTTACTTGTATATATTATTAGAGGACATTATTTTATTAGCATCAGTACTGTAGTGTCCAAAATAAAGTCCCACCACACTCCCTCTCTCCCTCCCTCCCTCTCCCCATCTTGCTCTCTCTCTCAATGAATATATGTATCATAATATACTATTCTCACTCACAATTAAAGTGCACAGGTATTTTAATATGTTACTAATTTTGTTTTGCAACAGAAATACAAATACACCAATTAAAAAGGGCAAATTTAGGAATGAAACTTGCATAGATTCATCCTACTGCCCTATAATATTATACGACACGATAGTATTAAAAGAACAAGCTGTGAGTCTTGGATACAATCATATTATTCCCATCTTGTTTTCATATGCTTGTGATGGAAAAGATTGAAATTATCCACTGTTTACTATGAATAAATAGTAACTTTTCAATTATAAGAAAAATTGAAAAAAATTGAAATAGTGGCTTGATCTAATTATGATAAGTGTGAATAAATCAAAATCAAATACTTATTAGAGCCTAGCTTGTTAGATATCTACCTGATTTATTTCTTTGAAATATTACATTTTACTTATCAGTTAAAAAAACAATACAAGAAGAATGTAAGAAGATATAAGCAAAACATAATAAAGTCGTATTGAGAAGGCAAGGCACAGCAGTGAGCAGTCATGGATATGAACTAAGCTTAAAGACTACACTCTGTGTAAGGGCACTGAAGTGGAATTAATTCCCTGCCCTTATTACATCTGTGGAATATCAAGCCAGAAATACCATTTAGAGCAGTAAGAGAAAAATGGGTTGGAAGATAAGTCAAGTGCTTATTCTGAATCTAAAGCTAGACATTTCATGAATAAAATCACTCATATTCATTCTGACCTGGAAATAGTAAAAGCAGAATTTAAAAAATTGACAGGATTGGCAGAATTTACCTGGAATAGTTTTGAATCTGTAGATCTCAAAGAAATAGATATGTGAGATTTCTCTGCCATCTGTTGGCTAGGTTCAGATATCTAGAGAAGGAAAAAAATGCTGGATTTTGCCAGTGGTTAGCGCATCATTATGAAAGGGCTAGTTGTGTTGAGATAGATGTTGGTTCATTCCTTCTTAAGAAGTATGACATGCACCCAGCAAGTTTAGTTTCAAGGGGCTCTGCAAAAGCTAATTTATCTGAAACCCTTGGTGGTTTTGATTAAGGCCTGTCATGGAGTGTAAATTGCATTAGTTGCAATTAGTTGCTGAACAACCTGTGAAAGGACTTTGATGAGGGAACAACAATCAGTCTTGCTTACTGGATTATTAACTATGAATCTTTTTGCATTGTGTCATATTTTGGTGGTTCCTAGGCCCTACCTAAGTGAACAGTCCAAATAGTTGTTAAGGGGAAGAATATAGCCTGTCCCAGGGCTTAAATATTTATATGGAGCTGCTAGATGAAGTCATCCACCTGTTCAGCATCAGGTAGCATTAATATGTGGGTGATGCCCAGTTATTTTTTGCTATCTTAACTGTATGGGATGGAAATCCTGATTCCGTTTCTTGATGGTATCACAATCTGAAGCAAAAGAACCAGGCTCAGCAAGACAGAAACAGAGATTTATTTTTTTAATAAAAAAATCACAATAATTTTAGGATTTTAGTAACTTTAATTTAATAAGGTATTGTAGTTCCTCAACTTTCTGGCAACCTTACAATTCACCTCAGGTGATTTTTTGAAAAAAAAACAAATTCCCTATTAGCCCTAGATTTGGGATTCGTATTAAGGTACTACACTAGCCTACTCCTCGATTAATGTAATTCATTGACAAATCCTCTAGTCCAGGGGTGTCAAATTCACATCATCACGGCAATGTCATGTGACATATCATAATTTTTCCCCTTCGTTAAACTGGGTGTGGGCATCCGGCCCCCGGGCCAGGAGTTTGACAGCTCTGCTCTAGTCCATCCAGCTCCTTAACTGGTTTCCTGCTTCAGTGAACTTAAATAAAAGTGTTAATTTTAACAGTGTTAATCTGTAAAAGATTACAGATACAGATTATACAGAAGTAGAATTTAAACAATCAAATGGAGTATGTCGTTCAACACTAAATGATAGAATACATTAAGTTTTCTCTAATTTGTAATTGTTGTATTTGTAACCAGTGACTGAATTTGAAAAGGCAGTAGATGAGAATTTTGTGATTTTCCCAGTGATCCCAGGGCACTGTTTCAGCAACAAAAAGTGGGAACAATCCTCCTAAGAAGGTCTATTAATTACAAAGGAATATATAAGTTCAGTCCATAGAATGCTGTAGAAAAGGCAGCCCAGAAATATGAGAATGAGAGATGCAATTTCTTGAAGTTTTCATGGGCATTTTTATATCAAAGTGGGAATGCTATATAGTTCCTAATATTCCTGAAGAGATCTTATTAAATCCAGCTAGAGAAAAGCTTTTTTGCACCTTAGGCATATATGATTATATAGGTATTTTGCTGGAAGAAACAACTTTCTGTTAATCCTGAACACTGAGAATCTAATAAAGGTTCCTTATCTTGAGGATAGTCTATGTCTAGAAAAAAATTTTTAAAGTTTCAATCCTGTCTCCAGTGCTGCCAAAAATTAGTTCAATCATCAGTCTCACATTTAACTTTTGAAGCTGGATTTTCCTCATTGATTGGAACTTATTATAAAACATCAGTACAGCTAAATAATTCCTAGAAAATTTAGTTTGAGCCAATTATTAAATTGATAAATACTGACCTGAACACAAGGGAGATCACTTCAGATTCAAGGCATATGGATGCATTAGAGGCTTAGATTGGATGGTTTCCATTCACTTTTTGCAGGCGTTCACCTGGGAACCACACAGCATCTGGAAAATTGTTTTGACTTTAAAGATCTTAATGACTGCTGGTACATGATAGACCCTTGTGAATAGAAGAAACCCAGTATTGCCTTTATACTCCTGTCTGTCCTTTCACCGACTGACCTAATTTGTTTTCTAGAAGATTGAGAGGAAAAGAAAGTTAAACCAAGGTTTCAGAAGACCTTATTAATTCAGAAGGGATATGTTTAGTGTCAGCTCCTATGGGTAAAAACCATGACCTTAATTTTAGAATAGCTAATAGTTTGCATTTCCTCATAACAATAGGTTGCTAAGGCTAAGGTTTCTCTTGAGTCCAGTCTGTATAGAACAAAGAATAATCACATAACCCACAAAAAGAAGCATGGTAATCACCTCTGTGGGACAATGAAACATACTTTTTGTTAAAATTGTAACTGTAGAATTAAAATAAATTTTGAGAGGAGGCGAACCAAAATTCAGAACAAGCAAGCCTGTTTGATTCCGTTCTGTATTGGGGTTTTGACAGTTTATACTGGCCAAATCTAATTTCCATGGAAGTATTTTCATGCTGCTTCTTAATTAAGAGTAGCTTCTCTGGTCTATGAAGAAGTGAGGCTCTTTCTCCCAGAGCCTATTTTGGGTTTGTAGATTTTGATACTTGAGATTAAGGACTGAGAGAGAGCATCACTGACATATTCTACTAAGACGAATAAAATAGGTCACTGGTAAATCTTTTCACTCTAAATTTAGTTTTGGTATTGTAGAACATATGTAACATTATTGATTATGTTGAAAAACAACAGTTATTATTGGACAGGTCATTTTTCTTATATAACCTGTAGATCTTTCAGAACTTGCAAAATATTATTAATGTGAGTAAATATGGATGCCAAAATTAGGGCCTGTTAACTTATATAGTTTTCAATAATTTGAGGGAAATTTCAATTGTTTCAAGAATAAACAATTATGCAATAAACCAAAATTGTTAATAAATTTACCTATATTCTTCACCGAGTATATTATTTAATTCTACAGTTCCTTGGGAATCAAATGAAATTTAAAAAGGACATATCTACATGCACTAGTAAGCTCTTAATTTTATAATTATTTTTCCTTCCCTGAGTGCTTATTTTTCCACCTGTTAAACAAACAAACAAACGAATGAATGAATAAATTCAGTGGATCTCTTGTCAAATCACAGGAAAGAGGAATTAATAAAAGTTAAGAAAATAGTTTCTGCTGGATTTTGAATCGATAATCTTCAACATGCTAGACAACTGTTTTATTCTAAAAGTACTGCAAAGGTAAATCTAGAGAACAAAGGTAAATCTAGAGAACATAGTAACCATTGATTCGGGAAGCAAATGTTTCTACCTCTGTGAAATATCCAATTAAAGTGAAGTAGTTGATCTAGAGGAAGGTAACATATTTCAGGCTGGTGCTAGAGGTAACCCAAGCAGGAAAACAGTATCTTGAAAATAAAGCAGGGTACTGAAGTTCCTTCTAAAGTTCTTTCTGAGGTATATAAACCTGAAAACAGGGAATGCCATTTGTTCCCACCATGCAAAAATGGTTGCTGATATGTTAAAGCCATATTTCAACCTGCCAGTACGGATAAGCCCAAAGAGTCCAGAGCTTGAAGTAAAAACTATGAGGCAGAATCTCCATAGCACACTATTAAATTTAACATTATAATAATAGCTATATACTCAACACACAGTTCCTGCTCTTATAGTATGTTGAAGGACATTTAAGGGATGGAGTGGTAGGGTTGAGAGGACACCACTTTACTAGTGGGAAGAAAAAAGTAGAATGTGCTATTCAGGATGGGATGATGGCTACCAAGTGATGATGGCTACCAAGATGGCTTAAAGAAATTAACAGAGCAAAAAAACTATCAGTGATTGGTTCATTATTATGCTGCATCCAAGATCAAAGCATATTAATGCTCTGAATAGTAGATGTTAGGGAATAATATCAATAGTAGGGTATTGGCTTCATAATTTTTTGTCAGCTTCCATTTTCAGTACTATACATCTGTACTATACAGATTTTGTGATAAGATTTTCAGATTGAAAAGTATTTTGTCCTAGATAAAGATTAATTAATTAATTAATTTTACAATATTTGTAGACTGCCACAATCAAAAAGATGCATAAAAAAGAAAACAATGTAACTGATCAATCATATGAAAACACTATATAATAATACAGTGAACTATTCTACACTCAAATGGCCATCTGTATTATTTCAATGAAACCCTATAAACCATATTTCAATGGTTTCATTGAAATAAAAACATTTAGAAACTTCTGGAACACAAAGAGGATTTGAATGAAATGTACATCCAAGAACAGCCAGGATATACCATACAATTCCATAGTATGTGGGCTTTTTCTGAGGAGGCCTTCATTCCAGCCTTAAGATAAAAATGATTACGATCAAAATGTTTTCAAACTTCTTTTTTTTTTAAAAAAACCCCAACTATACTCAATGTTTCATAATTTATTTTATTTGTTTTATCAAATTTATATGGCTACCTACCTCACAGAAGGTGAGTCTCGGTGGTGTACATAGCCAACCATTAAAACTGAATATAAACACCAGTTAAAACTAATAATCAACACAACTGAAACGAAGATTGTAGACAATATGCTGGCTCTCTGCTATTAAGCAATCACCAGTCCTGATAGGGGAAAAAAACATGTTTTGACATGTCAGAAAAGATATAATATTGCCATGACTATGCTAAATTTAATCTAGAATTAATTCTACTAATAATACTACAGTGTAAGCCAAGATTATGTTTCCATTTCAGGATCATGGTCAGTGGTAGACTGGAATTATCTTCTCATCCCCACAATACAGCATGCACTTCTACATGCAGTATTTAGCTGTCCTATGGGAAATGAAAATGAAAAGATTCCTTGAGCGATGGGGATGTAACTGCATTACATTCTTGGCAGTGATAACTTTCGATTACATTATTTTATTGGAAACCTTATTGCAGTAGTTCTAACATTCTTGATAAGATTGCCATTGTCCCAGGAGGCTTTTGATCCCAAGAAATAAATATTTACAAATTGCTCAGACTGTTAGCTAAAGTGTATTATGCACAGTGATTATACAGCACAATATGTTGTTTCAGGAAACTTAATACATTTTTAACAGTCTTTAAAACATAATCAATAGTTCATAGTTACTAGTCTAGAAATGTAATCAATAGTTGAGAAGTGCAATAATATTTACACATTGTGTAAATTTCCTCATGAAAATAAAACCAGCACCTTATCTTTGAAGTAGTTAAAGATAACTTAGTTTCATATTTAAAATGTTCTCCTTTAATTTTTTAATTTTTATTGATGCAAACTTTTTAAAACATATCTGTACTACTGGACAAATACATTTCCACAAATATACATTTCCACAAATACATCACATTATTGGTACCAGGCAGTGTTGAAATCCTCCGTGAATTGCCACAGGTTCGCTGCCCATGCATGTGCAGTGTGCACCAAAAGCATGCTGCACACGCATTCATGCACAGTGTGTGCCAAACACGTGCTTCGTGTGGAAAAAGAAGGCTTAACAAGGTAAGTAGAACAGCGAAGAGGGGGACAGCTGTGCCGCGCGATTTAGCTTTGCTAGAAAGCAGGATTTCCTGCTTTCTAGCAAATATAAATCGCGCGGCACAGCTGATTGTTGGAAATACTGATTCGGACAAACTGGTAGCTTTTTAAACTACCGGTTCACCAGTGGTGGGTTTCAAAAAATGTTAATACCGGTTCTGTGCGTGTGGCTTGGTGGGCATGGCATGGCTTGGTGGGTGTGGCTTGGTGGGCATGGCAGGGGAATGATACTGTAAAATCTCCATTCCCACCCCACTCCAGGGGAAAGATACTGCAAAATCCCCATTTCCTCCCGATCAGTTGGGACTTGGGAGGCAGAGAATAGATGTGGGTGGGGCCAGTCAGAATTTTACTAGTGGTTCTCTGAACTACTCAAAATTTCCAAGAACCGAATACCAGTTCTCCAGAACTGGTCAGAACCTGCTGAAACCCACCTCTGCGGTTCACCCAAACCGGTAGTTTTTATCACTACCAGTTCACCCAAACTGGTGCGAACCGGTAGCATTTCACCCCTGGTACCAGGACACTGATGCACACAGATGGAAATTTCTGTAGAAACCACAACCCTAAAGGTTGTCCACTGCAGATAATTGTACTGAACCCATGGAGACTTTTTCAGTAGCATCTCCAGTATGATTTGAAGTAGGAAGGAACATTTTCATCATGTCTTCAAATGCTGAAGATATCTCCTAAAACCAAGAAGACATTTTAGTTCAAAAATAGAGTCCTTTATCATCCACTATCAATCATCCCATGGAACTGAGTAGTAAAGTACAGTTTTAAAAATTATCATTATACTTGCCAAAGAAGCATTGCATCAACACTTTAGAAGGCTATAGAACTGAACAGAAAGTCAGAGAGAGAACAGGAAAAAACATTCACAATGATATGAATATCTCTTCAATTTCTTCAAATAATTGTTTCAAGTATTTGCTTTATTTTTTTGTACATATTCGCAGATATTGGCGGTAAAAGCAATAGCATCGATGGATTTATTATTGCCAAATTTATGTCCATAATTAATTTGCCATACTGGCTTTAATAGAAATAATTTTAAACTTCTTGCAGCCAATGATATCAATATCTCTGCATTCTTGATATTCTGAATTAAGAATTAATATTTTTCATGGCATTAATGAATAAATAAAATAAGTTTGGACTTCTGTTTTGGCCTTTGAAACTTTCATTATACATTTGACTTCATTGAACTGTTGTATTTTACCTGACTTTAGCTGGCATACTTCAAAACATCAACCCATGGAATATGAATATCGGATGTATTTCTTTTGGTAAGTAAAATGGAGAGATAGAAGATGTTAAAGGGAGAAAAATAGTACTGGGCTCCATGAAATTATACTGAGTGACAGCAGCAGGACACTCTTCCATCTGGCAATTTTAAACAATGTGTCTGGCAATTTACAGGCAGTAATTCTGCCAGCCTTGACAAAAGGCAGAAATATTTCTTATCGCTTCTGACTAAGACACCTGCAAGTCCAGATTCAGCCCTTATAAATCTAGCCTCAGAGTCAGTGAGCAATCTGTACATAGCAAAAACAGCCTGTTGACCTTTAAAGAAATAGGAAAGGCTGCAGACAAACCACAAAAAGCCCACTTATCTGTAATTTTTGTCATATGACCGTGAGTAATGGTTGCTTTTTAGTTTATATATGATACTTTTTATTCATGCAATTATTTAAACAGCATGCAAACTCATAAGAAAATACAGGCCTTTTCAACTAAGTGCCTTGATAGGATTTTGAGTATTTTTCAGCTAGAGTTGGCTTGTCTACAATCATATTCTTCCTTCTCTCGTTCCTGATTCCGTCCAATTTCATAGGATCTTGCAGCATAAGGAAAGGCTCAAAAAGATGTATTAGAAATGAAATTCTGGGTAAATCTTATTTTAATGTGGTTCCAATTTACTTTAAACCTATGCTTACCAAGTGCAAGCAAAACTTATGCTGGTAAAGTTAATACAGAATGAGAACAAGCTTTTTAAAAATTAAAGATTTAATTTCATTCATTCTCCTTTACTAATGATTTACAGTGAAAACAAATTGTAACAGTTTGAATTTAAATAAAACTTTTCTTGGGAGTAAAGGAAATGTTTGAAATCATTGTTTTTCTCTTACAGTTCATTAAATGTAAATATAGTTGTAAATATAATATAGTTGTTCTTTTTAAAATAGCATTGCGGTAGATGCTAGATGGGAAGGGAGGAAGCATGTGGTAGATAAACAGATGGGAAGGAAGGAAGGAAGGAAGGAAACCTCCTTGAAGTACCAAAATACTAGCCTCTGCTGCACAGCTTGTCATGCTTTGAAGTCTTTCCAGAAAACTTGTACTTACTTGTATGAGGGAATGCAATGACCATCTCCTGTGGCAGCTGATAAAGCAAAGTGGCTGGGCTTGCGCATGATCTGGGAAGGCCTTTGAAACTGTCAACTTGAACCCTCCCCAGAGGCTTTGGCTCCTTCACTGCTTTGTGGAGAGGCACTTCAAGAAAAAGCAATTTAAATGTTTTCCATCATTACCGTAACTACTATGCCTTTATAAGCTTACCAATCCTACTTTGAGGCTATCCTTAGGTTCAGAAATAGCCCAATATGCCTTATGTCACCCTTATGCTGACTTGACTTGTTTCCATTTTCCTCATGCTAGTCAAGAGAATTAGAATTCAGTCAGTGGTGGGATTCAAAATTTTTTACTACCAGTTCTGTGGACGTGGCTTGGTGGGCATGGCATGGCTTGGTGAGCATGGCTTGGTGGGCATGGCAGGGGAAGGATACTATAAAATCTCCACTTCCTCCTGATCAGCTGGGAGTCAGGAGGCAGAGAATAGATGGGAGTGAGGTCAGTCAGAGGTGGTATTTACTGGTTCTTCAAACTACTCAAAATTTCTACTACCAGTTTTCCAGAAATGGTCTTAAATGGTCAGAACCTGCTGAATACCACCTCTGAATTTAGTGGTCTTGATACCTGACCCAAGGATAACACAAATGCCTACTATAGCTTACTTGTTTTTCACACAGATAGACAGTCTTACAAAGCTATTTTGCAATATTGCAAAAAAGCTATTTTTACAGTTAAATACAGAAGTTAATCATAGGTAATGAATTATTTTTAGGAGACTTAAATGAATGAAAAAGATGGATGATTTAAAAACATTTTTAATATATGGCACAGGTGGTGAAGGACAAGAAACAGAGATAATGGAATGAGAAAAAAATTTAAAGTAATACAATATATTATGTGAAGAAACATAAGAGAAAGGATGAAGAAAAATAAACCAGTTTGTTATTCACTAGAGAGAGGGCCATCATATATCCTACACAAAGATAGACTGACATGACAGTGAAGATGCTTCATTTTTCCACACAATCTTGTCAGCAATTTGAGTGATTGATTGCAAGAATCAATCTGATTTGACTGATGACTGCTTTCAATCTTCGAATCCAATATCCCTTCTAACTCTTGGTTTTTTATGCTAAAAGGTTTTTTAAAAATAATAATAATAATTAATTTTAATCTGTCATTTACAAAAGTCCACAATGCTTGGCCCATATTAATTTGATTATTTTCCAGTATATTCTCCTCTATATCTCCAGCTATTGTTTGGCTGATTTCCAGCAAATTTTATTTTAGCTGAATTTCAGCATATTCTCCTGCATAACTCCAACTGTTGTTTGGCTGGTTTCCAGCATTTTTTTTTTATTTTGGCTGATTTCCAGCATATTTTCCTCCTACTTCCAACTATTGTTTGTCTGATTTCCAGCATATTTTATTTTGGCTGATTTCCAGCATATTTTGCTCCATACCTCCAACCATCATTTGGCTGATTTCCAGCATATTCTCCTCCACATCTCCACCTCTTGTTTGGCTGATACCCAGCATATCTTGTTTTGAGTGTTTTCTTTTCAGTATATTTATCTATTATTTAATTATTTCCAAATATACTTTTCTAGGGTGTTTCCCAACCTATTTCTTAATATTGATCATTGATCATTTCCAACATACATTAAATTCAATCGCAATATGTTACTTAAGTCTGTGTTTCTTGTTTTATCATCCAATAGTACATTAATCGTTCACATTTAATCATATTTACCATTCTCAACTTGGTTTACCGTTTAAAATTAAAACATGTTACATCAAACATATTCTCAACTTGTTCTCCCATTGTCTAATAAATTTTACAATTTAAAATTACAACATATTGCATCAGACATATTCTCCACTTATTCTCCCATAGTCTAATAAATTTTCTTCAGTTTGTCTCATATTAATATATACTCTTATGCTTTTGTAAAAATATCACTTTTAAGCACCTTAACATCAAATTTCTATTTTAGTTACCTTCATTTATTTTCCATCTTTATTTCTCTATAGACACCTCCTGCTTATATTTAAAACTCATTTAAACATTACATTTTATTTATTTTATTTCTTCATTTCTCTATCTGTCCATAAGTATTCCACTTCAAAATCAGTATATCCATGTTTGAAACTCTATATATCATTTTAATTCTATTGTAAAGTCTGTTCCATGTAGAATCCATCAGTTTCCTTATTTTGTTCCTGTGCCACTTTTTCTGTCCCTGCGCGAGTTAGTTTTGATTTTATTAGTTCCATTATATTTCTTCGTTCTTTATAAAACCACCCATAGGCAGAATAGGAATCTCCAAAATCCAAAAATCCATAGTTATTTTCTAAATAATCCAGGGTAAATAGCCAGTCAAAATAGTTCTTTTTCAAGCAGAAGGCGAGTCTCCGCAATTTACATTTTCGCTTAGTCACAGCAATCTCCATTTTGTAGCAATTATGTAACCATCCGTTTGCCTTGCTTCATCTAACTTTTAAAGGTGTTAAGTCCTTATTTGTCACTTTTCTCTTTTTCCAATGATCGAATCTGTTCCAATTTGAAGGAAAACTCAGTTTTTTAATTTGTTAATAGCCAATTCGTCCAAAACAATCAGTACTAAAGTAAATTCCTTAATGGGTCATTATCCCCTATTGTTATTTTACAAAATCTTCAAGCCCCGCAAATCTACAGCCGCTGTTTAAGGCTGGAGGTCTTATTAGTAAAAGTCCATAGTCTAACGTTGTTTCTCGCCTGGGTTGGTGTCAGTCACCCGGCTTCAAAGCACATAATTCTTTCTTTCTTCTTTCCTCCTGCACAATTCTTTCCCAATTTGTCCCAGCTTTGTGGCAGCTGCCATGGCTGCCTCCCCCCGCCGCTGACTCAGAGGGTTCCCTCCAGCCTCCGAGAAACTTGCCTGTTCCTCTCGGCTGTCTGAGGCACCCCTCTCCTTCCCCTGTCCCTACAAGACAGGTTCGGTCCAAAGACCCATCGGTGGTGGCTCGTCAGTCAGGGTTTTCTTGGGGCTCATCAGAGCCCGCTATTTCTCTGACTGCATCGCTGGGACGCCAAACCAGAAGTCTCAATAACCCCCTCTATTAATGCCACCTTGTCATAGGGAACTGGGAAAAAAGAATCCTTTACAGATTGTTCATTACCTGTGACAACAATGGCCATATCAGATATTGGAGTTCCTGGGCATCTGTTGACAAACAGGCAATGGAATTTAGAAGCTATGACTAAGCTTTCAGGGTCTAGGCCATGTAGGATTACTGGAAAAACAACAGCCACAAACAAGACAGAAGTATACTATGTTTGAAAATTACACCATTATGGCCTGTATTGTAAATCATAACCAACAAAGTGGAATTATTTAAAATGAATGTTTGAACATTGGAAAAAAAATTATCCTAGCTCAAATATCACTGAACTCAAATATCACAGACCAAAGAAGATTCATTACCAAAAATAAAATATTCAGGGAAGCAGAACTGGGAAAAATTCAGATAAACTGTGAAAATAAAAGACCCCAAAAAACAATACTAGATTAGTAGAAGAAACTCAGATAACAATTGGAAATATAAAAAACAAACAAACAACTGATATGGTAACTTAGAAGAAATAACAATAGAAGCAGTAAAGGTCAGCAATGGAACAACATATGAACTGAGAGTCTCCACACATAGAGACAAGAAGAATTGAAAGACAAAACTATGGCATATGCAGAATTACCAGTCACATTAAATCAAAAGTGGAAGATCAGACAGGAGGCCAAAATAAAGAAATTAAGATCAGATGCAATTCATTTAAAAACATAAAACAGCAAAAATTGAAGAATGTAAAAATTAGGACAAGCCTAATAGAAGTATTCTACCAAAATATACATGGAATAGAAATTCTGAAAATGTAAAAACAAAAGAAAAAGAAAACAATCCAGGTTTTTTTGGGGAAAAAATCTATGGATTATAGAAGATTAAAAGAATTTGAAAATGAATATACTAAAAAAAATAAAACGAGGGACCTAATAATAACAGTAGAAATGGTTAAAAATTGAGGAAAAAGGAATAAAAACTAGTTATCTCCAGGAAATGATCAATTGCATGGCTTTTGGCTGCAATATATGACTACCTTAAATCCAATTATGGCTCAAGGAAATATTGCATAAAAGAATCATCAAGAACTGATTAATAACTTGCAAAATGTATATGTATAAATGTATAAAGACACCGACAGAAGGGACAACACCAGGATAGTGTGGGCCAATACTTAACACTTTGTCGGAATTTCATAATTCCAGCAAAGTATTATATGATAGGTATGCCACAGCTATTAGTGGTTTGATTTGTTTTTTTTTGTTGTTGTTTTTTTACAAATGTTCAATTTTGCCTTTAGCAATTTTCTCAGTCTTTGGATGCATTCTTTCCTAATCACATTTTTAACTTGTCCATGATTGATTTATCCATATTAAGATAAAATAAATAGGATAGGATAGGATAGGATAAGATAAGATAAGAGACAAGAAAGAAGATGGTAAGGTAAGATAAGGTAAGGTAAGGTAAGGTAAGGTAAGGTAAGGTAAGGTAAGGTAAGATAAGATAAGATAAGATAAGATAAGATAAGATAAGATAAGATAAGATAAGATAAGATAAGATAAGATAAAGATAAAGATAAAGATAAAGATAAAGATAGATAAAGATAAAAATATAAATATAAATATAAATATAAATATAAATAAGGTTACAGAATCTAGTTATTCTGCATCAAATACCATGAAGCTTAATCCCAAAAGGCAAATTTAAAACCAATCAGGGTGGGGATGTGTACAGTCCCTGACAATAGGACAGTCAAGGCATACTTATATGCCACGTCCTGGATAGAAGGAAGGAAAATTCCAATAATATTTTCTGCCATCCTCTGCATTTGCCTACAATGTTTAAATTACTCGCTGGCATAACATGAGACAACATTTAAGATTATTTAGAAGCAAATAACATTCTTCTAGTAGAACAGAAAAGAAATAAAAGGAAAAGCAGAGCAAAAGATTAAACTTTGATTGGTAAAAAAATTCTGCAGAATTTTTTTTTTTTGGCAAAAGCCAAAAAAAAAAAAAAAACCCAACAACAACAACAACAACAACAACAACAACAATTTAAACCTGGTCTGGATTGATCATGAAAAGATGTTTGATTCAATAGCACATGTTTAGTTCATCAAATTTTTCAAAACAACTGGTATCAGTAATATTAGAAAGTGAAATGAAAGGAAGACAGAATTGGTGGTTGGAAATGAAAAATATGGGCTTGTCAATGTTAGGAGAGATATCTTTCAGAGTCACTTATGATCATCTTTATTATTTGTCATTTCAGTAATTCTGAAGAAAACAAATCTTGGATACCCAAAAGCAAAATTTTATTAATAAAATCTCACATTAACTCTATATGGAAAAATCAGAGATTTAAATCCAGTCATTGATAAATAATGTAAGAACGTTTAGCATAGTTATTGCAATGGAATTTGGCTTACAACAAATGTGACCTACAGGAAATATGCTACAGTAGCAATAAATAATGCTAAAATCACAAACAGTAATGAAATTGAAATGCTGAATAGCTAAATTATCAGGAGACATCAGGATGAAGCCTAAAAGTATCTGAGCATTTTACAGATGGATAACATCAATCATGGACAAGTTAAAAATGTGATTAGGAAAGAATGCATCCAAAGACTGGGAAAATTGCTAAAGGCAAAATTGAACATTGATAAAAAAACCAAACCATTAATAGCCATACCTGTCACACAATACTTTGCTCAAATTATGAAATGGACAAAGTTGAAACGGACAGTTTGGATTAAAAAAAAACCAAAACAAAACAAGAAAACTGGGGGCTATTCATTATGAATTACATCCCTGTAATGATATTGACAGATTGTATGGAGAAATGGAAACAAAGTTTACTTCAGGTCAAACAAACTGTCAAAGAAGCAAAGCATGCATTGGTTGATTATGTAAAAGGCAACCAAGAACAAATGTTAATACAAGTTAAATATTGGAACTTACTTAAAGTATAGAAAACAAAAAGTAATATAATAAAAACTCAAACAGAATGCTGGCAAAGAAAAGTATTACATGGTCTAATATGACAAAGATCAAGGGAAAAGTGGATAATGATAAGACCGGGCAATGGCTTACAAAAAAAGAAACTGAAAGCTTGATTTTGACTGCTCAAGAGAAAGTTATTCAAACCAATGCAATCAAGGCTAAATTTGAGAAATCATCAAATGATTCAAAGTGAAGATTATGCAAAGAAGCAGAAGAAACAGTAAATCATATACTCAGCTTGTGCAAGAAGATCACATAAACTGATTATAAACAATGACATAATACAGACACCAAAATGATTCACTGAAAATGGAAGTTGAAAAATTATGGCTTAAACTGGTCGTGATGGTCCTAGTGGTCCATTTTGGGGACATAATAAAAAACTTGGAAAGCACTGTACAAGTGCTGTCTGTACATTGACAAAAATCACCATCAGTCAATTGCAATTGCACTTTATTTGGAAAACCTTACAACCTATGATGATACCTTTAATACCATTAAACATAATTTGCCTATCCCAGATGCTTGGAAAGAGTTAGATAGGTGAATAAAGATGCCAGAACCAGTTTAAATATCTAGCTGACCATAATAATAATTTCATTTCTTGGCAGAGTGATACCCTGTCTATTCCTGGTCTTGAACTGCATCTTAGAAGTGGAATTCCATGGGGAGTTTTGAACAAGCCACAAGCCATTTCAAAACCTCTATCCTGCCTTGAACTACCTCTAGTCACCCTGTTTCATGTCAGATTTGGAATGCACATTTAGGTGAAGCATTGCCCACTAAATATACAGGAGATTTTTTTTTTGTCATCCAGACATCTATCCAAATTAAAGATTTGATAAAAGAGCAAACTGACTACACTGATATATACTTGAGAGCCTTGATTGAAAACATTTTGAATGCATGACCTTAGCTAATTAATTCTGTGAGACTCAATATTCTTCTTCTCTTTTGCAATTAAAAATAATTCAAATCAGGTTAGTATGAAATTTATAACCAACAAGGAGATTTTAACTTTCTTAATATTTCCTGACCAGATCAATCTGGGGACTTGATTTTGTGTGAAGCAGTTACAGCTACAGTGTGAAACTATGTATTATATTCTTTTTAGATTGTCTTCTACATTAAATTTTCACCTCATGTACATTTTTCTGTCAACGTTTTTGTTTGATTTCTTCACTGCAGCTGATGACCGATGACTCTTAATATTGTGTTTCCCTTCTATTTCTCTGAAATCTATTTTCTTGACCACTTATTACTATGCCTGGCTGTATCTATCTTATCTTGTATTGTCCTTTATTAGGAATTTATTTATATATTTGAATGCACAGTGAACTTTATTTACACTCTATTAGCCAGGTACTTAAATGATTGCAATCAGATCACATTTCACATTATCTTTTATTATTTAATGAGCACTGTAATTTAGAACCATGAAAATTCCATAAAGTATAAACTCTGGGAAATTTTATTTTCTATCTTTCCATCATTATTTCTAGTTATGAATTCAGTGTTACCATAGAATTCTCTTTTCAGGACTTGCTCTTTGAGTAAATCAAGAATATTTTAAGCTTATATATCTGCTCCTTAGAAATCATGAGAATAATATGAAATAACAAAAATCATAATAGGTTGTTAAAATTTCAGATAGATATCTCATCAAAACAGGAATTCAAAGGAGAATGCGGAATTGTTCATAAATGACAAACACATAATTTTTTAACAATATAAAGTGGTCGAACTTGAAAAACTATTTTTTGTAAAATAAACACACCTAACTATAGAGAAAAGGAATGATGAAGCAAGATCAAAATAGACATAGGTAGAAATATAAAATACAGTTTGAATGTAAAATAGCACAAGCAATTGGTACATCACATAAACATAAGGAACTCTTTAAGGACAGATAAAGGCACCTAGTTTTATAGAGGATACATTGACAGTTCCACAAAGAAAAGTTTAAGAAACTAATTTAGATATTGGTTGATATAATTGCAGCCCAATGTGAGCAAACTGAGATCCTCAAACTATTGCTTTTCATGGATTATTATCTGGCTATGTTGTAGCTACCAAAACCGGGTACTGCCATTCTGAGATGAAAAATACATGAACATTGTAATGCAAACTCTAAAATAAATTTAACCAGTTTTATCAAAGAATTATCCAAAAATGGGAAAATTCTACATTCCCTAAATAATGAGACAATTCTGCCCTGACTTTATATGCCACTCAGGATTATCGTCTTTACATTATTATCTCCCCCATTTTGTTTATTTTTTTTATTTTTATTTTATTTTATATTGGATTTCTATACCGCCCTTCTCCCTAAGGACTCAGGGCGGTGTACAGCCAGATTAAAAAAAAACATGCAGAACAAATATTAAAAACAATTAAAAGATATATAAATTTGGCCCAATTAAAACTCATTTACCAATTAAAAACGTTTAAAACATTTAAAAACAGTTAAAAATTTCATCTTAAGCCAGCCCGGCTTGTTTAAATAAATGGGTTTTAAGGGCGCGACGGAAGGCACTGAGGTCTTGGATTCTCCTTATCTCTGGGGGGAGCTGATTCCAGAGGGTAGGTGCCCCCACAGAGAAGGCTCTCCCCCTGGGGGTCACCAGCCTACATTGTCTGGCTGATGGCACCCCGAGGAGGCCCTCTCTGTGGGAGCGCACGGGTCGATGGGAGGTCGTTGGTAGCAGCAGGCGGTCTCGAAGATAGCTAGGCCCTATGCCATGGAGCGCTTTAAAGGTGATAACCAACACCTTGAAGCGCACCCGGAAGACAACTGGGAGCCAGTGCAGCTCGCGCAGGAGCGGTGTTACATGGGAGCGCCATGCTGCTCCCGTCACTACCCGCGCTGCTGCGTTCTGGACCAGCTGGAGCCTCCGGGTGCTCCTCAAGGGGAGCCCCATGTAGAGAGCGTTGCAATAGTCAAGGCGAGAGGTGACGAGGGCGTGAGTGACTGTGCACAGGGAATCCCGATCAAGAAAGGGCCGCAACTGGCGAATCAGGCGAACCTGACAAAAGGTCCCCCTGGTTACAGCCGTCAGATGTTCCTCCAAGGACAGCTGCATATCCAGGAGGACTCCCAGATTGCGAGCCCTCTCTGTGGGGGCCAATGACTCGCCCCCAATAGTCAGTGATGGAGTCAACTGACTATATCGGGATGCCGGGAGCCACAGCCACTCAGTCTTGGAAGGGTTGAGCTTGAGCCTGTTCCTCCCCATCCAGACCCGTACAGCCTCCAGGCACTGGGACATCACTTCAAGGGCATCGTTGGGGTGGCCTGGGGTGGAGATGTACAGCTGGGTGTCATCAGCGTACTGGTGGTATCTCACCCCAAAGCCACGGATGATCTCACCCAGCGGCTTCACATAAATGTTGAACAGAAGGGGCGAGAGGACCGATCCCTGCGGCACTCCACAAATGAGAGGCCTCGAGGTCGACCTCTGCCCCCCTGCCAACACAAACTGCGACCGGTCGGAGAGAAAGGAGGAGAACCACCGCAACACGGTGCCTCCCACCCCCAACTCTTCCAGCCGGTGCAGCATGATACCATGGTCGATGGTATCAAAAGCCGCTGAGAGGTCTAACAGGACCAGAACAGAGGAACAACCCCTGTCCCGAGCCCTCCAGAGATCATCAACCAACGCGACCAATGCCGTTTCTGTGCTGTGCCCAGACCTGAAACCCGACTGGAACGGATCTAGATAAGATCTATTATTCCACCTATTTTTTCCCTTATTTGTTTTTATAGAACACTAAGATGCCTTATTCATATATGGACCACCAAATGTATTCATTTCGCCAAAAAAAAATATTCAGTTTTTTTAAACATGAACTTATTGGTCTCATTTGATTTTCATACAAAATGGTTCGTCTTGCAGAAAAGTAAAAGAGGGTGAGAGAAGAAAATATTTCCTCTGATCTAAAAGAGTTTGATCTAAAAGATCAAAAAGAGTCAACTCCTTCTTTACCAAGTGTCAGCAACACCAGGTAGACCAAACCAGAAAATCAACTCCACAGGAAAACCAGACTTCACTTTGTGAGATTGGCTTTAATACCAAAATGTTGCATTTCTGATTCTGCTATACCTTCTTATATCTTAGTGAATCAGGAAGGCATCTAACTGTTCCATTTCTGAATTTTATCTTGTTTGCCAGGATTTAAAGAATGTTTCAGCTCTCTTTATCTAGCTAAATGTGCTTGTCTATTTATGTGAAGATTATATCTTTATTCTGTGTTCACCCTAGAGATGGTATCCTAGTTAAAAAAAAAAAAAGATGGGCTAGTTAGTAGATAGTTGAGCAAATGGGAACTTTGAAATTGAGTTCTGCAACAAAAATCTCTATAATTTTGCATGCTCCTTATTCTATGTATAGTACAGGAATTAGTTCAATTAGGAATTAGTTCAAAGTTCTAGCAGCAGGTAAATATATAAAAAAGAAAAAGAGTATTCGTATGCAATTGGCATACAATTTGCCTATAATTTTAACCACATTTTTAGCTATGTTTTGTCCATTGTTTTCTGGAAATACCTATCTTTCAAATTTCCAGAGCCTAGACGAGGCAAAGATGAATTCCCAAATAAAACATCTTTTCTTAATCTTAAAAATCTGTTTTCTTTACAACAAAGGCTGAAAAATAACTGCATTTTAGGAATGGTGGATAGATATTACTTTGTTCCTAAAGGGCAGGTCTTGAGAATGTTATCTGGGATGAGTTTGATCCTGTGACCCCTGAGGACGTGGACAGGATTCTGGGCAGACTGAACGCGACCACTTGTTTATTGGACCCGTGTCCTTCGTGGTTAGTGCTGGCTTCCCAGGAAGTGACACGAGGCTGGCTCCAGGGGATTATAAATGCTTCATTGGGTGAGTGTGACTTTCCCGTCGAATTGAAAGAGGTGGTGGTGAGGCCTCTCCTCAAGAAGCCTTCCCTGGACCTGGCAATGTTGGTAAACTATCGTCCGGTCTCCAACCTTTGCTTTGTGGAGAAGGTTGTTGAGAGTGTGCTTGCGCAACAGCTCCCCCAGCACCTGGATGAAGCGACGTATCTGGATCCGTTCCAGTCGGGCTTCAGGTCCGGCTACAGCATGGAAATGGCATTGGTCATGTTGGTAGATGATCTCTGGAGAGCTCGGGACAGGGCGTGCTCCTCTGTCCTGGTCCTGTTAGATCTCTCAGTGGCTTTTGATACCATCGACCATGGTATCATGCTGCACCAGTTGGAAGAGTTAGGGGTGGGAGGCACTGTGTTGCAGTGGTTCTCCTCCTTTCTCTCCGACCGGTCACAGTCTGTGTTAACAGGGGGGCAGAGGTCAACCCCGAGGCCCCTCATATGCAGGGTGCTGCAAGGGTCGGTCCTCTCGCCCTTCCTGTTCAACATTTATGTGAAGCCACTGGGCGAGATCATCCCTGGTTTTGGGGTGAAGTACCACCAGTACTCTGATGACACCCAGCTATACATCTCCACCCTGGACCACCCCAACAATGCCCTTGAAGTGATGTCCC
Source organism: Pantherophis guttatus (assembly GCF_059756535.1). Classification (NCBI taxonomy): domain Eukaryota; kingdom Metazoa; phylum Chordata; class Lepidosauria; order Squamata; family Colubridae; genus Pantherophis; species Pantherophis guttatus. Next base: position 52,749,892 of record NC_142064.1, read on the forward strand.
GGTGCCTGGAGGCCGTGCAGATCTGGATGGGGAAGAATAAGCTCAGGCTCAACCCATCTAAGACTGAGTGGCTGTGGTTTCTGACGTCCCGATATAGTCAGTTGATGCCATCACTGACTATTGGGGGCGAATCATTGGCTCCCACGGAGAGGGCGCACAACTTGGGCATCCTCCTGGATTCACGGCTGTCTTTAAAAGAGCACTTGACGACCATGACTGGGAGGATTTTTTATCAGGTTCGCTTGATTTGCCAGTTGCGTCCCTTTCTGGATCGGGACTCCTTACGCATAGTCACTCATGCCCTCGTCACCTTCCACCTGGACTATTGTAACACTCTCTACATGGGGCTCCCCTTGAGGAGCACCCGGAGGCTCCAACTGGCGCAGAGCGCGACCGCGCGGGTGGTAATGGGAGCGACATGGCGCTCCCATGTAACACCCCTCCTGCGCGAGCTGCGCTGGCTCCCGGTGGTCTTCCGGGCTCCCGGTGGTCTTCAAGGTTTTGGTTACCACCTTTAAAGTGCTCCATGGCTCAGGACCTGGGTACTTGTGGGACCGCCTACTACCACCAATAGCCTCCCACTGGCCGGTACACTCTCATAGATGTCGTCGGCCAAACAATGTCGACTGGCGGCCCCCAGAGGGAGAGCCTTCTCTGTGGGGACACCTACTATCTGGAACAAGCTCCCCCTGGAGATACGGAGAATCCCGGATCTGCGCACCTTCCGCCGCGGTCTAAAGACCTTTTTATTCCACCAGGCGGGCCTGGCTTAACTTTCTCCCTCTTCTTAAACAATTTTAATAATTTTAATATTTTTAATATTGTTAATATTCAAAGTTTAAATTTGTTTTAAATTGATTGGAGTTTTAATTTGTCTGGGCCAAACTATTTAATTTGATTTTATTTCTGCTTTTTAAATTTTGTATATGTGTATTTTATTGTTGGCTGTTCACCGCCCTGAGTCCTTTGGGAGTAGGGCGGTATATAAATCAAATAAAAGTAAAGTAAAGTAAAAGTAATATTTATTTCTTTTTCTTTCAATTTCTGTTTCTTGTAAGAAGCATAAAAGCTAGATGTAGATGGGAATAGCTGGTTACTCTCACCAATTCCCTAGAGCCAATAGTTAAATTTTCTGGAGTTTTTCAAGAGGTAAGTTACCATGTGTAGCATGACAATCCGCTGATCTGCAAATAATACATGGAGTTGCAACAGCCATGGAGCCAGCAGAATTTACCAATAAGCCTATATTTCCAGCTTGTTTCCTTGGTAGAAAGAAAACTGTTTTACCTAGTAGTGTGAACATGAGTCTTGGGCAGTGGTGGGCTGCAACCGGTTTAACAACCGGTTTAGTGAGCGTGCGCGCGTGCACACCTAACACGCTTGCATGCAGTGTTCAAGATACAACAATTTGAAGCTCAGCTGCTTACCTTCTAAGGCAGCCCTGGTAAGTAGAACAGTGGAGGTGTGGATATCAGCTGTGCCAAGCAAATCAGCTGAGCCAGAAAGAAGAAAATATAGGACAGGACAGGGTGGGGTGGGTGGGCGGGCCCAGCTGATTGTCAGAACTACCGGTTTGCTGAATTATGAATTAGGTTTTTGTTGTGAAGAAGTCACAGGGGGGGATGGGTGGTGAGGGGGGGGGGGTTAGGGAGGAGGGGGGGAGAAAAAAGGGGGGGAAATTTGTATTTGAAAACTTTTTCAATAAAAAAAAAAGAACTACCGGTTTGCTCAAACCGGTCTGAACCGGCAGCAGCCCACCACTGATCTTGAGGAAAATACACATGGTAACCCTACTCCATCCACTTTAATTAAAATAAGTGGAAAGTCCAGATCTAGAGCAGCCATCAGAAGTAGTTTTCTTTTTTTTTTTTTTACAGTTTTGTGAGGAAAATTAACCACTTTTTCTCTCTGACCAGTCCTCCTCTATTTAAGGTAGAATGTGATTTTCAAATAATAAAGCTGTAATTAGGCTTACAGACAGGATGCTATGTGAAGGTTGCTTTATCATGTTTATTGTGATCTACAGTATGGCAGATGGAATGACTTGTTGGGTTCCATGAGTTGCATGAGGAACAAGGACTAGAGTGTGACAAAAAGGGACAGAGTAACAATCCAAAAGAAGCAGTGCTTATATGGATTTCTTGCAGTAAGAAGGAGGCATTTCAGTTTGGGAAGAGATTTTGATATTTTAATGTATTTAGGTTACAATTGTATAGAACCTACCTAACAACCGTACTATATTTTCCATTAAAATACATAATATTGTATTTTTCATTCAAACATACCAGTTTTTTCCAAAAAACTGGAAAATCTTTCTGGTGAGATGAAAAACATCAACCACTTGAGAGTCACCACTATATGCCTGATAACTCTGTGGCATGTTTTTTGTAGGTTTCATTTAGACATCATGTTTAACTGGAGCTGGGAGTGTGATTAGCTGTCATGCAACCCCTTTTAATTAAACAGTTGAGCTAAACAACTAATATGGAGGTCATTAATTTCAACTTAAAACAGAACTAGAATATCTATTTTTCAACCTGCCATTGTCCTTACAGCTTGTTGAAGGTAAGGGTGGAATTAGTTTTCTCTGATACCTTCCAAGATAAAGATAAAATGATAAAGAAGCTTTAAAGAGGCTACCTGTTATGTCACAACATTTTTAAAAATCAGTCTGGAAATGAAATTCCATAAAGTAATGGCCTCACACTTTCCTTTCCAGTAAAAAATCATTATACTCTCACCAACTTAGTCATCCTAGATCTGTGATGGCAAACCTATGGCACTTGTGCCCAAAGTGCCACGCAGAGCCATCTTTCTGGGCACACAAGCTGTTGCCCAACTCACCTGCAGCTGCGCATACATGCACGCCCCAGCTGGTGTTTAGGCCTCCGCCGCACATGCACACAATTCAGGGAACCCAGCTGGTCTTCGGAGCTCTCCTGCGCATACACGCACATTTGGACATGCACGTGAGAATACTTATGTGCAGCATGTGCATGCGCAGATGGTGTTCATGTGCATGCATTGCGCATGCAAAATCCACACACATGTGCAGATCATGTGATTGCACACACAGCGCATGGGGTAGCTGCGCAAAACCTCCATGCATACAAAAACAGTGTGGTTGCACACGCAGTGCAGGGGGCACACACAAAAGCCATGCACATGTGCAAATGGTGCAGTTGTGTGCACAGCGCATGGGAAGGAGTCATGTGTTAGTGCTGATGACACACATGTGTGTGAAGCGCATGGAGCACGCACCTGTTCGGCCCTCAGCGAATAAAAGGTTTGCCACCACTGTCCTAGATCATGTGCTAAGAGAGAAAGACTGGATCAGTCAATATCACATGGACATGGTCCTATTGTTTTATAGACCGTGTGTGGAATATTCCACCATGCATAGTCCCAAACTGGAAAGGTTTAATCCTTTTGGGAAATTTCCTAGCCCTCTGGGACAATTTTACATGGATTAATAAAATCTATCCAAGTCTTAGAACTTCAAAAGAACTTGTAATTTAGAATGCTTTTCAAATACAGTGTTTTTCACCTTATTTTCAAACTTAGATGAAATTTTAATACCAATGCTTTTGACTAAAATTCAATAACAGAAAAATTCATAACAAACTTTTTTTTTTCACATTCAAAATACCTGATAATACCATCTGGTTTTGTCACTATTTTTATGGCAAATGTAAGATGAAGGATCCTTCCAAGACAGAGAAAGAAAATCAATAGCTTATTATCTTTGTTATTTACCATCATCATAAGCTATCATCTGTTGTTGTTTCATGCCATGTTTTCTATGCCAAGTGTGGGCGTTCAATTCACCACTGATGAATAGCTATAAATTACTGTTTCAGCACTGCTGAGATTCTGCTGGTTGGTACTGAGATTCTGAAAGTGGGCTTTTAAAGAGAATCTTCTCTGGCGTGCTATTTTTTAAAATATGTTTCCTTTGTTACTAAATACTGTAATAATTATGCCAAATGAAAACATTAATGAGAAAATATGTAAAGTCTGAATATAGTTTGCTGTCAATATCTGTTCTGAATACCTTCAATACCTTCATTCCATTTCTAAATTCCACTAAATCCATTATTTAGCCTTTGTAATATCTCATTGATATATACTGCTCAAAAAAATAAAGGGAACACAAGCAGAAGACATCCGAGATCTGAATGAATGAATTAGCCTTATTAAATACTTTCTTCGTTACATACAGTAGTTTATACACTGTTCAAACAACTAAAGGGAACACAAAACTACTGTATGTAACGAACAAGTATTTAATAAGGCTATTTCATTCATTCAGATCTCGGATGTCTTCTGCTTGTGTTCCCTTTATTTTTTTGAGCAGTATATTTTGTAGTGCATTCTAAAGGACAGGCAGAAGAGGAGCAGGAGGAAAAAGAAAATATGGCCAAACAGAAGTTATAGTTATATATGTCATATTATACAAAATATTTTTCATGAATATGAGAACTGCCACTGCATATTCACCTATAAAGCATTTCTCTCTCTCTCTCCCCCCTCCCTCCCTTCCTCTCTCTAGCTCTCCCACCTCTCTCTCCATGAGAATCATGGGTAAAAAGTTAATTCAGACCCAGTTAATGGGTAACAATAAGATATTTTGGGGGGACGGGACAGGATCAGATTCATCATAAATATTTGCACAAGTACAGCAATCAAAAGGGCCTTGTAGTAATGTATAGAAAATATGATTTCTGCTCTTTGAAACTACTTGGAATTGACATTTAACTGGCTCTGACATTAAATGTAGGTCCTAATATGTCTTTAATAAATGTATTTTTGTTATTTAACATGTTGTGCAAATAGAGCCTGAGAATGAATACAATAACTAGCTTAAACTTATTGTATTGTACTCATTTGTTTTCTTTATCTTTTTTCTATATTTATATTTTTCCAAAAATCAATTAATCTTATTGGATCATTAAAATATGTTAATTTTGTTTGTTCAACAAGATTTGTATTCACTGTTAAATATTTGAAACAAGATTAGTACTTATTGTTTAGTTCACTCAAATCCAGTTCACAGTGCTTTTGAAGACGGGACTTTTATAGAAGGAAAGCAGAAGCAATTTTCCCTTATTATCCTACTAAGGAATTTTTTTTTTCAAACTGTGATGCAATGGAAGAACATTACTTTCAAACAACTTTTTTTCAAAGGAACAAGTCCAGATCAATATGTATCTGCTAACCACGATTAGATAATCTTATGCATAGTCATAACTATAATAATGATAACATGAAAAAGTAGCAACAATGGTGCATTGGAAGATCTGCAAGAAACACCATTTGCTTGCAAGCAAGAGCTTGTGAAACCTCAAAATAGACAATGTAAAAGCAAATGAAAAGGCGAAAGTGCTCTGGGATGTTAGATTTCAAACAGACAAGCACCTGCTACATAACACCGCAGACTTAACAACTGTCAGTAAGAAAGACAAACAAGTCTGGATAGTGGACATGACAGTACCTGGAGACAGAAGAATAGAACAGAAAGACTGGAGAAGATAACCTGAAATAGAAATGCAGTGACTGTGGTAAAAGAAAGCAAAGTTAGCATCAATAGTAATAGGTGCCTTGGATGCAACCTCAAAAAAACAGAGTACAACTGGAATACCATTGTCATTGACAATAACAAATCAGTCAATTGTGAAAGGCATCAAGGTAAACTGCTCCAAACTAGATTGCAGAAAATATGACTTCAGTAACAGAGTGGTCAATGCCTAGAATGCACTACCTGACTCTGTGGTTTCTTCCCCAAACCCCCAAAACTTTAACCTTAAACTGTCTACTGTTGACCTCACCCCATTCCTAAGAGGTCTGTAAGGGGCATGCATAAGTGCACCAGAGTGCCTACGGTCCCTGTCCTAATATTCCTTTTTACTCTTACTCTTTTCATGTATTCAAATTATGTTTATACTTTTACTAGTTATATTATATATGCTTGACAAAAGATAAATAAATAAAAAATACTTGGAAAAGCTTACATCCTGTGGCACTGTAAGGTTTAACACCAAGAAACAACCATATCTGCCTATCCCAGGTTCTTGGAAAGGACTTGAGAGTGGATTAAAATGCCAATTCCAGTCTAAACATCTGGTTGACTGTCCGATAAACCATAATAATAATAACCTACTTTATTTCTATTTAATTAATGGAAAACATATTGCTTGCTATAACAATGTTTCAACTCTAAAGATGAAATATTTACACCATAATATACAATTTATGTTGGTCATTTTTCAAATATGCAGCTGTAAAAGTTCCTGTCCACCCACTTTCTTTTATTTATAGTTGTGTGGGATATAACAAATAATGATGATGTCATATTATAGCTATTTAGGCTTCAGTATGTGTCTATCATAGATTATGTAAGTCAGATACTGAACTTCTGCCTTTGCTGTTCTCTTGGTGACATACGTTTCAGTTTTCTAATTTGACCCTACAGTAACTGTATCAGTATTAATGCTGTTCTATTTCAAGGATTAAAAGTAGATATATATTCATATGTACTTCTTATAATACATGTTCATTGTATTAAAACTGAGCACCTGTTCTTCATGGTGTGTTGCTCCAAGTAGTCTCATATACAAGAGAGAGAAAAGTTAATTCAAGAATAGCTTTCTTCCTTAGATGAAAATGTCGTAATAATATTTTAAGAAAAGTAATGTACCAAACAAGAAGGCTGGACATTAAAACAGCAATGAAGAGAAATGTAAGAAAGGTCTTTGGGAGATGAAACCTGCTTTCATTTTTGCCCCCCCTCCTTTTTTTTTTCTCATCCTGAAAAAAAATACAATTTTTATTTTCAGACAGAAAGCTCACTTCTGTTTAGAGCATGACATCTATGAAAAAGCATTGAGGCTTTAAGTGTTCAGTCATAGCTGCCATAAAATGATGCACAGAAAAAAGTTTCCAATGACAGCTTGCATCAAAAGCATTTAGCTAACCTTAGCAGGTCATCCGCATAAGGAGCTATGCCATTGAGTTTATACAGAAGTCTCTTCTAAAGCACGGAATAATACAATGCTTTGAAAAGGACATGTAGCATTAAAAGTGGGGGTGGGGAATATATGCCTGATGCTTGATTGGCCAAGCAGATTGGAATCTAAAGTCAGCAACATTATAATTGGTGATCACAGGAGGAAACTGAAAGAAAGAAATGTGTATAAAAGTATAAAAAGAGATAGCGACTCATTGGCTACAAAGGTTTCTGGGAATTGTGAAAGAGGTATAAGTCAAGCACTGAACACAGGTGTAGCTCCTTCTTCTTTGTTAGAGTTTACCAACTTACAGGGGCATGAAGAGTTTACAAGATGCAACCTATTGTATTCAATGGTCTAGCCCAGGGGTCACCAACCTTTCGGACCTCAGGGACCACTCAATTCATAATTTTAAATCCCATGGACCATTAATATGATCTGCCTAATGACCGGCTGGGTAGGCGTGGCTAGGTGGTCATGTGACTGGGTGGGCATGATCAACTCAATGTCACTCATGTCGAGGGGCACCTCACCAGCCTCTACTCGCTCCTCCCCTCCCAGCCACTTCTCTCCTGCCTGCCCGGGCTCCTTAGGGTCCCAACAGGAAGCAGTTGTTGGAACTAAGCAGCCACCACGAGAAAGAGTTGGCAAAACAGCTGGCTCAGTTCAAATTGGATCTGACCTAGAAGGAGGCTCAGCAGAAGCAGCTCACTGAGGACTATGAGCATAGGCTTTCCAAGCAGAGGGAAGACCTGAGGGAGTGCAAGGCCAGGTACCTGGAGCCTCAGCGGGCTGAGATGGTCAGCCAGTTCCAGACCATGATGCAGTCTCACGGGAACAAAGCCCTCCAGCTCTTCGCCACCAATGGCACTTCCGTCCAGCCTTTGCCCAAAGCCCCACACCAGGAGGCTGAAGCAGACTCCAAGTCGGAATTTCTGCCACCCTCCAACCCATACAAAAAGGCCCCGAAGAGGAAACTCCCTGCAGTAACACAAGCGTTCATTGCACGTATCTGGACCAGGGCCATAGTTTGAGGACCCCTGATTTAGTGCAATATAAAAAATGTAAATAATTTTTCTGCGGACCACCAAAATTTTCTATTGGACCACCAGTGGTCCACGGACCACCAGTTGGTGACCGCTGGTCTAGCCTACAAAAATACTTCAAATTCCACACTGTACATTACAAGTAGTCCTTGTTTCCTGACCATAATTTGGACCAGCAATTGGGTCATATATTGAAGCTGTTGGTAAGTGAAACTGAAACTGTGCTTACTTTAGCTTTCCTTTGATTCACAGACCTGTGAAGGTTGTAAATATGAGGATTGATCACAAAGTTACTTTTTCATCATTGTTAAACTGCAAATGGTTGCTGTACAAGGCAGTCATTAAACAAAGACTACCTTAGTATTATTATACATTACTATATTGATCACACAGAGAGAAACTGGCCATGCTAAGACAGAATTCCATACTATATTCGCTTATGAGAGCAATGGGAAATCCAAGTGGATAAACTCTTGATTCCAGTTCTGCCTTAGCTACACCATGTGCTTTCTTTCTTAGGAAAAAAAACCCATGGCTTGGCAGAGCAAAGGAATACCTGTAGGCTATGAAATAATGAATGGGAACAGGGACAGTTTACAAATGGAAATTAAGACAATGGATTCCATTTTCACCCTTAGTTTTGAAGGGGAAATGATCAGCAGGATGAACTTGAGTGGTTGCAAATGACTGGTGAACTCTATGCAGTCTAAAAGCTATGGATTGCTATTCTTTCCTTGACTCTTCTGGCCCAAAGAGAGGATGAACAAAATAAATTCTCTTACAACTGGGATAGCTATTGCTCTTTGTGGTAGCAATTTAAAAAATATTTCTCTGGAATTGTGGCAAAAGGCCTGCTGATTATTCCTAAACTTTTCTGATTTTCAAAGTTTTTATCCATCATTACAGACAATTGTAAAACCAAGGAGTAAGCTAAATATGACAAGTGAGTGGATAAAATATGCCTATTATGTGGTGAAAAAGGGAAATATGCACAATTACAGTCATGGTTTAAAATGAAATATGTCCTTTTGGGAATAGAGTTCTTTTTTCTTTTTACCCTTTACCATTAAAATATCATTTACCGTTTTTGTACACATTTTCTCTTTGACTGGTCAGTCTGATTTGTAGGTTTAAAAGCAGTGAGAAATAAAAATATACAATCTATATTTCCCTCCTGGTGATTTCAAACCCTGCCACCTTCTGCAATTTCAGTTTTACATAGAAGTTCCATCTTGACCAATACCAACTTCAGTTCTTATAATGCCTTTCTTGGCCCTACACTGTACTTTAATTCCTAAACAGAGATCAACATCTTACCATCCAATATCCCTTTTAAGAGCAATAGTTGGGACCATCCAATTTTTGAGCAAAATAATTCTATAGGGGAGGCACAACAATAGAGAACGCATCTTCCCTAGAACATAATATCAACTTTTGTTCAGTTCATGTCATTTAAATAACCCACATATCCCTAGATTCTTGTACTGCAGATGCTACAGGTTCCAAGTTCAAATTAAATTTTAAAGTATTTAAGGATCATCCTTGAAAAGTTCCATGTTGTATCTTAATTACAAAGGAATTTCATTATTAATTATGCTAAAAGGGTTAAGATAATTGTTTTATCCCAGAAATAAATCTATTTTTCATAATTTATTCTAAAATATTAATCTTGCTTTCTTTACATCTAATGAAGCCAATATGGCTGTTTTATTTTTGTAAGAATATAATTCTAAGAGATCTGTTAGTAATGTAATATTGTCAGAGATCTGACAATCATTCATAAAACTAGATTATACAGAGTGAATTATTGATACTAATACTTACTGTAGTCTTTGTGCTAAAATAGTAATCAAAATTATAGCATCCATATTTAACAAGGCTATCATAACTCACACAATTTGTGAAGTCCTTTTCTTGCTTTCTGTTATATAAGCTTCACAATAATAATAAAACATCATTTTCAAAAGACATATTATAGATATTATTTTTTTAAAAATCCTTCTTAATAGGGATCCAACTAGCCTGGAATTCTTCCTAGTTTTAATTGTCTCAATTGTGTCAAATATATTCTGTAAAGTTAGAGATACAACTAGGTCCCTTGATTTGGGATATAAAAACTCTGGAAGACAGATTCCATTTAAGAACCATTCATCTGCTCAATATCTATCTTTACATTTGTACAATGTAAATGTACACAGAGATCCATGCATTGAAAATTTATGACCTCATGAATTGCCTCCATAGAATGCCTAATTCATCCACAGTTTGAGCATTCACCCTTTATTTAAGGTAGTTGGAAGCAATTTCCAGTTCTAGTGCTGTAAAGCACTATGAAGCAGTGTATAAGTCTAAATAAGAGCCTTGGTGGTGCAGCAGACTAAAGCACTATTAAGTAACACCAGCTGCCTGCAATTACTGCAAGTTCAAATCTCACCAGGCTCAAGGTTGACTCAGCCTTCCATCCTTTTGAGGTAGATAAAATGAGGACCTGGTTTGTGGGGGCAATAAGCTGACTTTGTATAAAAAAGAACACTGCTGGGGGGGGGGGCGAAAGCCCTACTAAGCAGGTATATACAAAAGTATGAAGGCTATTGTTTAATACATTGTAAGCCACCCTGAGTCTCCGGAAAAGGGCGGCATATAAATCGAACCAATAAATAAATAAATGTGATTGCTATTGCTATAGTTCAGCTTACTATCCAGGGACAGACTGAAAATTGCTGATCCCGTTGCAAACCGGTAGTAAAGGTAAGTAGAACCCACACCTGCCAGTATCAGAAGGAATCAATATTTGTGGATATTGACATAACTGATATTGGAATATCACCTCCTTAATACTTAAATGGCCTTATTAGCTGATGTACATGGATCCTGAGAAGGAGTAATTATTTTTTTTCATAAAACATCATATTCTTTAGCACTAAAGAAACTTCTTTTTAAAAATCTGGTTAAGGTGCAGGTCTCTCAGTAGAAGGGAGGACAGCCTTGTTTCTTTCCTTATGGGACATCTTGCCCAAAGCAGTGGTTAATCATTTTGTTTCTTTTTCTAATTGTTTTTATAAAGTATTTGAACAGTTCACGGAAGGAGAGAGAGATAAACTGTGCCAACATCTTGCCACAAGTTATGATCTAAAGTTGCTTATATTTCTCCGAGAAGTTTAATTCCAATATCTGTTTCATCTGATCCATGACTTGTCACAATACATTCTGTATATAGATTAAGTATATACTGTATAGTGATATTGGGACGCGGTGGCTCAGTGGCTAAGACACTGAGCTTGTCGATCGAAACGACAGCAGTTCAGCAGTTCAAATCCCTAGTGCCGCGTAAAGGGGTGAGTTGCTATTACTTGTCCAGCTTCTGCCAACCTAGCAGTGCGAAAGCATGTAAAAAATGCAAGTAGAAAAATAAGGACCACCTTTAGTGGGAAGGTAACAGCATTCCGTGTGCCTTTGGCATTTAGTCATGCCGGCCACATGACCACAGAGACATCTTTGGACAGTGCTGGTTCTTCAGCTTTGAAACAGAGATGAGCACCGCCCCTTAGAGTCAGGAATGACAGCACAGATGTGCAAGGGGAACCTTTACCTTTACCTATATATAGTGAGAGAATGCAACCTTGACATCTTTTCCGATTTTGCGCTATTTAGTAACTTCATATTTCATCATTGCTTCCTGCTAATTGTACAAGTTCTTCAATAGGAAGATGAGATGGCCTAGAACACCAATATGTTTAAGGACAGTCCATAGTTTACTATTGTACTGTGCTGTGCTGCACTGAATTTGTATGCCACTAATTATTCTAAGTTCTATGACTTGTAACAAAATAAAATAGAAAAAAAAATCCTTCAGAATGCAATAACTAACCAACCAGGCAATCATAGCTTTAAAAAAAAAAAAAAAAAAAGATGATGACCAATCACAGCCTCAAAGTTCTCCAAAATGGAGCAGCTGTCACTAGTTCCTAGAAGGCCATCATAGAGGAAGTCAACCTAAGTGTTAGAGGGAGATTGTTCCAAAGCATAAGTGCCATTGTAGAAAAACAGTGCTTCCTACCTCCACCCAGATATTGCTTTGCTGACTAAATGGAGTTTTTCCAATGTTGCTTGCCGTGTATATTGTCAATTTGATTTCATTGTTCTCCATCCAATTATATTCCTATGCAGAGTTGTCTTTTAGGTTATTGGAAGTTTTTATCATAAAAGATTTTTCTTTGCAGAACACTTCTAGTCTGTCTCCTGCTTCATTTTTATAGCAATGTCAATTTTTTCCCCCAGTATTTTATATACGTCCATAATTCCAATTTTAGTGTTACATTCTTTGGGGAGGGGGCATTGACAAGGGATTACTTAGAACTGCTTCCTCTGCATCTGTGGTTGGAGTATAGACTTGAATCATCATAATGTTAATTGGCTTGCCGTGAACTCACTTCATTCGGACATTGTTTCAATTGTATCTAGGGACTGGCTGATGCTTTATGGTTAATAATAATAGCTATTCCTTTTCTTTTATGATTTATTTATTTTATTTATTTATTTTGTCAAGCATATATAAGATTACATATAAAAGTATAAACATGATTATGAATACATGAGACAGTTATGAATAAAAGGGGACATTGGGACAGGGACGTTAGACTCATTGGTGCGCTTATGCATGCCCCTTACAGACCTCTTAGGAATGGGGTGAGGTCAATGGTAGACAGTCTAAGGTTAAAGTTTTGGAGGTTTGGGGAAGAAACCACAGAGTCAGGTAGTGTATTCCAGGTATTTACCACTCTTGCTGAAGTTGTATTTTCTGCAATCTAGTTTAGAACGGTTACCTTTTGTATCTATTATGTGCTCGTGTGTTGTTGTGGTTGAAGCTGAAGTAGTCATTGACAGGTAGGATTTTGAAGCAAATAATTTTATGTACTACACTTAGGTCAGACCGAAGGCGGCGTAGTTCTAAGTTGTCTAAGCCCAAAATATCAAGTCTGGTGGCATAAGGTATTCTGTTGCAAACAGTGGAGTGGAAGATTCTTCTCGTGAAATATCTCAGGACTCTCTCAATTGTATTAATGTCCGATATGCAGTGCGGGCTTATGATATGGTACTAAGCACTAGAATAGCATACAATATAATATACCATATCTAGTATATAGTTTATAGTATATGGTGCAACTAATATACATACTTATAAACACATATACATACTTATACTATAACAAGTAGAAATTATCATTATGCACATTTATAAATCTATGTCTTCATTCTGATGAAGAGCTGTGGTGGCATAGTGGTTAGAATGCAGTACTGCAGGCTACTTCTCCTGATTGCTGGCAACCAGCAGTTCAGCAGTTAGATTCTCACTAACTCAAGGTTGACTCAGCCTTCCATCCTTCTGAGGTTGGTAAAATGAGGACCCAGATTGTTTGGGGGCAATATGCTGACTCTGTAAACTGCTTAGAGAGAGCTGTAAAGCTCTGTAAAATGGTATATAAGTCTAAGTGATATTGCTATTGCTATTTACTAAAAGGAGGTAAAAAGTTCCCCTTGCACATATGTGCTAGTTGTTCCTGACTCTAGGGGGTGGTGCTCATCTCTGTTTCAAACCCAAAGAGCCAGCGCTGTCCGAAGATGTCTCCGTGGTCATGTGGCCGGTATGACTAAGCGCCAAAGGCACACGGAATGCTGTTACCTTCCCACCAAAGGTGGTTTCTGCTCTATATAGTGACCTGTGGTCAGTAACTGAGGCGAGACCAGGTAAAGTCAAACAGGAACGTTTTATTGCTAACAGAACAGATGGAGAGAAACAGAGCAAGGAACTAGGCGTTTGACAGCTATTTATACCATAGCTGTCAAACCAACAACCAATAAGGATTTAGTATTCTCCTGCCGGCTGGATGGTGCGTCTTAGCCAATCAGAGCCATGCGTCGTAAGTGCGAGGACCTCATTATAAGTGCAAGGATCTCATCGTAAGTGCGAGGACTCAACAGTTTCTATTTTTCTACTTGCATTTTTTACGTGCTTTCAAACTTCTAGGTTGGCAGAAGCTGGGACAAGTAACGGGAACTCACCCTGTTACACAGCACTAGGGATATAAGGAGGTAGTACTGACCAAAACAACTGAAAAAAATTAGCAGAGGATTTATGAATAAATATAATATATGCACAGAGGGTTGGAGTGTGCTCACACTTTACTAAGTTTTGGAAATATGTCATAAAGAGATAGGACTGAATGACCGACTGAAGCAAAGATCATACAGACTACAGAGATTAAAAGGATAGTTAAGAGATGGATTACAAAGAAACCCATCAATTTGCCTAAAGCCTAGAATGTGTGATGATACAGATGAAGTATTCACAGTCTGCTTCATTACACATACCTAATCTCTGCATATTGTACATTATAGTAAGGATTTTCAGAAGAGTGACAGATTATCTATTGTATAATTGTCAAGGGAAACACAATCACATCTCTTTAAGGTATTACTTTTCAGATACTGCAGTAGATTCATGTCCTAAAAGGTATGCATAGAAAAAATAAAACCACATTAGTTTGCCCATGAGACTGATCCTTAGCAGAAAAGGGATAAAAAAAATATTATCTCATTAAGAATACACAAAGTCACACTAAAGCCTGATCTGAAGAATGAGAAATAGAAGTAGTTTGTCAAACACTAAACAAATTGCTTTAGAATGAAAGAAGGAAGAATGGAAAGCACATTTCCATGTCTAATTGCTATCACATTTAGGCAGAGTTAGCATGAAATGCTGATCAGCATCTGATCTAAACATTCTTTTTTTCCCCTCAGCATAAAGTCACTCTCTGCTGTGACAAGAAAGCAGTGAAAAATAATGATTCAGAAGAATTGCAGAACTAGTTTAGAAAAACTAAATATATTTGTTAATAAAAACCATGAAAAGAATCCTTAAATGCAGTTCTATCCTGTTAATTGTTAAATTGCTTGGCTAAATATTAAAGAATAAATTACTTGCTTCCTAGCAGTGTGCAGTACTTTTAAAGTGGATGTAAATGGTCATTATCTAGCATTATAAGAGGCAATATTAGCAGACATAGTTTTCAAATTGAAGCTTTTATTAAACATGCTTTGACAACGGATATATTCAAAGGTACTTTGCCTTTTCCTCTTTAGTTGTTTTGCTGGGGATTTTTAAAAAGGCAGTAATGGAAAAAACATAGGTGGCCTCCAAATGTCACTCAGACTAGACTACTTCATACATAAGGATTGTTACAAGTTAAAGACTTGAGTTTTTGAGAGTTGAGAATTGGGTAGCATACAAGTTTAACAAATTTATTACTAATCTGAAAGCATCTTTTTTGTAACCTATAACAACAACTTAACAGCCCTTTAAGGGACTTTAATCCATAAAATGTTGGACTTGAGAAGTCCTAAATTCAAGATTTTGCTGGACATCATAGTTATTCAAATTATTTCATTACATAAACACAAAGGACAGATTTCATGGACCGCTAGGTCTTTTTGTCCCATCAATTTTCTGTGTTTTTATATGTTTCTAAATGTCAAGCCTCCCCAAAAAAAGCCATGAATGACATGTGGAGTTACTTCCTAATAGTTATTTATTTTTGTTCACTATTAGCATAATCTTGCCAGACCAAAGCATCTATCTGCATAACTATTAGATATACTTTGTGAATGGTTAGGGAGGTATCCATTTTCACCCTTTTCCCTCCACCAGATATTTGAACCTTTACTGTCTCTTTGCCATCTGGGAAACAGCCCCTCCCTCCTATTATTCTGTACCACATTCTATAATTACTTCTCTTCAGTGATTTCCCCCTGTCCCACTCAATATTATTATGATGGGAATAAAATTGCATGGAGATTCCAGGTGTGCAACCTTGGGCTCCCAAAGAAAAGGCAAAATTTACATTCTGTGTAGAAATAGACAATCATAAAAATGCTATGAATTCCTTCTAACCTTTCCGAATTGCTTCACATTCACTATTTCACATACTTTTTCATATTTAGTATTTTGTATTTATGTGAAGTCAAACTATAAGTCTACACAACAGATATATATATTTAAGCATAAACAGCCAACAGTTAAGAAAATAGGGGGTGGGGTTATTAATTTTTATTTTGTAGATCTTTCTGTCATTATGAACTAATGATTGTAAGCTGAAAATGAGACTAAGTATACAGGCAGGAGCAGAAAATCACATTGGGAGCCAAATCTAGGAATCCCAAAGGAGTGCAAAAAGATATGCCTAATTTCTCTAGTAAAGTTCACTTAGCACAAAATAAATAAACAAAAACCTGTTTGTGAATCTCCCCAACAATAAGTTTTTGCTAATGTTTAGATGGAGAATTCAAGAAGCCAAAACTGATCCAGCTCTAAAGAAACCAGGCAATTGAAGGCCCAAAGGCCTTATGTTTGCCTTTAAATGGGTCTCTTCATGAGTTTTAAAAAAAAAAGTCTGTAGAATTAAATACCAATTTAAAGGAGAATTCATTCTTCATGGTGGGACAGCATAGAATAGGGTACCTTTTCTGATTATATGGCTTCCTAAACCATGGCAGCAAATGCCAGAAAATAAGCCTTTTACATGACTTGATATCTTGCCTCTGTTTGAAATGAGTATTTGGTTTTGGTTTGATTTCTGGCCTTGGTGTCTGGCTATTATTGAAGCAGAATACTGATCAGGTTTATGTAGTTGCAGAAATATTTATCACCTAGACCGATCTGTAGATCCAGAGATTTTATTTGAACATGGGAAAGTAAATAAGGATATCCCTAAAGGTATAATATTGGCTATGTATATGTACATAGTTATTATATGCCAGTAAAGAAATACAGAAAACTCTAATTGCTCCCACCTGATGATTCTCCAGATTTTGGTGGCCTAGAACTGATAGCTCTATTTCATTCAAAATATCCCTACTTCCCCAAAGGAGGAAGCAGTCTGATTCCTCTGTGGTCTTTAGCTATAACTCTCTCAGTATTCTGGTGGTTCTTTAGTTGTCTGGTTTTTAAGAGACATTTTCCCATAACAGTCAGTTAAAAGGGCCTTTAGATCAAATGCCTCCTGCCAAGCAAGTTATTAACACATTATATCAAGTTTCTTCAATATGTCCCATTGCTCATAGGGAGGTCTGTATTTTCTGTGACTATATCTCTAGAACCAGGTGTCTTTCTAACATTTGTTTTTCCTTCCTCTGGGGATTATACATTCATACTCCTCTATTCCTTCCATGCATTTTACATAATGCAAGGTAATCCTTCCATATACTTTGGCAGGCATTGACTCACTGACTGCAGTGCTATCCCACAATACCTGGGCATATTCTGTAATCACATTAAGTGGGAAAAGCTTGTGGGAAGCATTGTGTTGATTCTTTACATAATCAACACTCTTCCCACACTGAACTGCTGGGATGAAGTGTAATTTCATGTGAAGGGAGGGCAGGAAAGAACCTCTTGGCAGCTGCAAGTATGTGTGAACAAACCCCCTCAAATCTGATGTCACCACATGAGCAGCAATTCCTGTGATTTAATACATATTTAGACAGCCATCTTTTCAAAGCCATATGCTATGGAAGAAAAAAACATGATTGTATTAAAAACAGATTAAAACAGGCAAATTGGTGCAGCCCAACCACAAAACTTTAACTCAGATAAAAAGGCATGATTTCCATGGCCTATATTCATGAGCAAACAATTCTACAACTATTGAAAAACAAAGAATTTTTAAATGTCTTCTTCCATATAATTTTCATCTGCAAACTTCTTTCTTATTCAAACTGGACATGTGAAAGTTAATTGGGTGTAGATGTAAGGACACATAAATATTGATACAATACTCCTACACACCTGAATCCAACTTTATAAATGAAGTGCAGCAGAGATCCCATTAGAGATGGGATTTGTTAAGCACAATCTTTGTCCCAATACAATTTTAATTTCCACCTGTACAAACTGACCTCCTATAGAGAGCTACAATTTAAAATATGTTCTAGTTTGATTTTTGGAACAGAATGCAATTGGGTCTTGAAAATGGTTCAGCTCAAATTCTTTATGTTGTTATTGATCCAAGCAATATCTAATAGCTGGGCTCACACACCATTTTTAAATCCAGCCATTGACAACTTTAAACTGCAATTTTGGCTTAGCATGACATGTAAACCAGACAATTGCTGTCTATTCAATCAATCATGATAATACAAGCCATAGCTTAGAATAATGTGTAAACATCATTTGGTGTCTAGAATGCTAAGTGGGCAACAGAGAAAACACTGAATTTTGCTGATGTGAGGTTCTCCAGTTCAGCTGAGGAAAGAAGCTACAGAATATGTTTTTAAGCCAATTAACCCATTGTAGCCTATCAAGGGCAAATCAAGGACAGATGATCTTTATAACATTCTCAAGTAATGTTGCCAAAGCAGCAGAAGTCGAGGGCCCTAGTTAAAATGAGCAGGATGATCCTCAAACATGGTCTGCCACATATTGACATCATGCATAACAATCTAAAGAACCATTAGTTAACACTATTAATGGAGTATGAGAAATTCTTATATTTAAATATATAAGAACAACCCTGATGGATTAGAGCAAATCCAGTTTTTCAACATTTCATTTCTTATGGTTCCCATCTAATCTCTAATGGACTTTACAAGCAGGAAATGATAACTACCCTTTGTCTTCCATGATCACTTCCTAAATACCGTATTTTTTGGAGTATAAGACACACCAGAGTATAAGATGCACCTTAGTTTTGGGGGAGGAAAATGGCAGGAAAAAAATCTGCTTACCAGGTATTCATCTGGCTAGTCCTTAGCCTGGTCAGCTTCAGCACATTAGTTCGCTCGCTGGTTTTGAGGTTGGGGCTAGTTGGGGCTAAAAAACAGCTTCTAAAGCACAGCTGATCATCGAAGGGAGCAGCAATTAGAAAAGCAGACAAAGCATGGAAGATCGATCCCGTTGGGGCTGAAAAACAGCTTCAAAAGCACAGCTGATGCTCGGAAGGAGATTCAGTGACTAAAGCAGGCAAAGCACGGAAGGGGTAACAGAAGGCAGCAGCTGTTCCAGGTAGCCATTTTGGACACCATGTGCAGGGTTACATTCAGAGTATAAAGCACACCCAAATTTTCAGCCTCTTTTAGGAGGGAAAAAAGTGCATCTTATACTCCGAAAAATACGGTACTATTTGAAAGCATAGTAGTATGACTTCTAGATCAAATGTGACTTCTAGATCAAAAGCATAGGGCTCTTGTTCTTGAAGTCACATTTACTTGTCAAAACTAATACCCCTTAATGCAGAGGTGCCAAACTCACATCATCACGGTGGTGTCATGTGACGTATCGGGACTTTTTTCCCCTTCGCTAACCGGGCATGGGCATGGCCAGTGCATGTCGCATCTGGCCAATGGGCCAGGAGTTTGATAACCCTGCCTTAATGGATCTATTCCCCATTAATCTTTTTCAATCCCCCTTTAAATCCACACAAGCTAATTGCCATAATGAATTGCACAAGATAGTTTAAACGTATCTATCTGTGAAGCGTGAGTCTTTTCGGATTGGATTGGATTGGAAAACAGATTACCTTTTCTTGGAAAGGAGAAATGATACTATTCATTTCTAAACCAAATTAGAATTGCCACACATTTGCTTAGCAGAGATTTGTTGCACAATAAAAAAATAACAACAACATACAATCTTTGAAATAAATAGATGGTTCTGAAAACTAGTCTGGGAAGATGAGGAGAGAAAAGACAGAGTATCAGTGTAACATAGAGAGGAGATGCATAGCCTTATTTTCTAATAAGAATAATGTCCAAATTAGAAATCCCAAGCATATCGACCAGGGTTATTATTCTATTTTGCTTTGCTTTATTTTATTTTATTACCTCCTCAAGTGTTTCAACAACATTATAATGAGTATATTTTAAAATAACAAAGACAAAAGAGTAATACCAATAAAACAATGGAAGCACAACCGAGTAATTACAATGCCTGCCTACATAGGTCAATCAGAAGTAAGTCAACATCCAAAGCAGGAGTACAAAACAATTTGCCCCACACAACAACATTCAAGGCTTCCTAAAGGATAGGGCTATCTGGACTGGATACTATTGCAGAGGAAAGGAATAGCTGCAGATAAAGATGGCATTGCTTTAGAGAAGAAAGCTGATTCCTGGCCATGGCTGCTATAATGACCTCTTGCTAATTAAACAAGGCAATCAGTCCAAAAAGACACTCAAATTACACCCAAATTCTACCTGGAAAAATATAATCCCATAAAGAATTAAAGTTGGAATATCTCTGGAAACTATCCTATTTCCCCAAAAATAAGACCTATCCCAAAATTAAGCCGTAGCATGTTTTACATGTGCACCTGATATAAGCCTTACCCCCCCCCAAATAAGCCCTACTTAAGAGCTTGCGCAGCTAGCCAGCCATCCATTCCATCTGGTTGCTTGAGGTGCCACAGCCACAAGGTGAGGTGGGGGTGGGGGGTGGGTCAGCCTCACACAACCTTCACAGGCTTACCTTAGGGCCCCCGTGGCCAGGCCATCCACACCCTGCCTCACACAGCAGCACCAGCAGCCATTTGCAGCAGGAGCCCACGTTGCCATCAGCCCATTTCTTCTGCTTGCTTGTGACCACAAGAGAGAAGGAGGCTGAGTGGTGTGTTGGTGCAAGTCAGATGTTGGGGCATGGATACCATGGCTGCGAGGGCCCTAAGGTAAGCCAGTGTGGGCTGCATGGGCAGCTCCACCCTTCCACGTTGCCTTGTGGTTGTGGCACCAGCATGTCGCTCGGCCTCCTGCTCCGTTGTAGCCACGAGCAAGCAGACATGAGCCTCCCATACATGGGGGCGGGGAAATAGGATACCCCCCAAAATAATCCCTAATGCTTATTTTGGGGCCCAAAAGAAAACAAGACCCTGTCTTATTTTTGGGGAAACATGGTAGTTCTTTGAATCCATGGTTCTTTGAATCCACATCCTTTAAGTCTTGCTAGCATTGAGTCTGAGCCTTAAATTTTTACACCTAGACCCTAATAGCCTCTGGGCATTGGGGTAGATCTTCAACACAATCACAATTCTGCTCAGGGTCAAGATTGATGGAAAATGGAATGAATCAAGAGCCCTTGAACATGTATGAATTTATGGTTGACAAGTCTCTACATTTTTGTCCTGAAATTCTTTTCTTTCTTCTCACTGCAACTATGAATCTATTGATCCATTTTTGTAGGATTGATTTATGTTTAAAATAAACAGCACTTAAAAACTTTCCCTTAATAAAATATCATTTGCTGTATTTAGAAAGTTCATTATGTAAACTTCACAAGTGTATTTATTTAACAGTATTATAACATGGCCTTTTGATTTATTATTCTGCTTGTAGTGCTTAATTTGCCTTTAGAAGTTTCAATAAGCCTTTAGAGCAATTTCTGCTGTGGCGCCCACCCACTGGAATATCATCCCTTCAGAGATCAGACTTGACCTGACCCTGTTGGCCTTTCAAAGGCATTAAATACCTATTTTTGCCATCAAGACTGGATGAATCTTGGTTGTTCTGATGGTGATGTGTTATGAATGTTTTTGGCTACTATTTTATGCTATTTTTATTATTTACAATTTTGGTTGCTGTTTTCATTCTGTTTTAATTGTTAGTTTATAATTTGCTTGTTAGTTATGCATGATGTGAAACAATAGTACACCAAGTGCTCAGTTACTATTGAAAGTTCAGAAGTAAGAATAGTTCAGATACTTTTGAATATCTAGCTTAGGCAAACCACAAGTTCACTCACTGCTAAGATCCCCAAAATAAAATTTCTTAGTCCCAATAAACCATGATGGGCATGTCATATGCACTTGAACCTGAGACTTGGAAAGGCCAACCTCTTGCCCACTTGACAACTTAGTGCTCACAAGATGTGTTAAGAGTTTCATCAATCTGAATCATCATAAACAATAGGTTGTGGATTCTGCTTCTAAACATTTGAGGTGTACCTATTCCTCCCTAAAATACGAAGGCAAAGACTACGTAGATTCAATAGTATGTACAGCTGTAGCAGCTGTCAAATAATAGCACTTCATTGACTCAGCACACCTTGAGAGAATTACAAAAGTGAAAATTGGATAAGCAACTGACAGTAAGGAAGGTTATTATGTGCACCTTGAAGCTGAGAAGACAATGAGACTATAAACACAATATATTGAAAATTTTGACTTTGACTGCATCCAAGAGAAGAGAAACACTACTGTGGCACTGCAAGATAAAGAAAAAAACACAGATTGGGAAATGTGCTCATGTTTTCTCTAACTGAATGTATGTAAAACCTGTACACCTTTGACGATTAAATGAAAAGCTCCAATTTATTTTAATTATCTTCAGTAAGGTTGCTGCTAATGGCTGCATGTCTATATATACTACAGCATAAGCCTTCAAAATTTGCTTTGAAGACATAATCTTCTACTATAAGCATCTACTTGTACCATTTCAAATACTTTCTATTTTATTCCAGATAAAGAACTGTTCTATCTTTGGCAACTTTAATCTTTTCGTGCCTTTCTGCTTTTATCTAAATCTAATAATGCCCTGTAGTTATAGCATTTAGCACTCTCCCTTCCTTAGTTCCATGACTTTGTCAATGACATAAAATTATATTTATTTTCTTTCAGCATAAGCTGTGGCACAAATTAATTATTGGCTAAAAATGATCCTTTTGTATTCAAAAACTTTTTCAGCATCTGAGGGATGTAGGTGAGCAGATGGTACAAAAATCTGGTTTTTCCTTTCCCCCATCATTTCACAGGAAAATAACAAGTTTCCTACCTAGCAACATTTATTGTCTATTGTTTGTTAAGACATTTGATAGGGAGCAGGATTTATATATATAAAAAATCAATATGACAAGTTGAGGCAGCTGTTGGCATTCCCAATTCAAAAACATACGGAGTTTTCAAACCATTCCTAAACTAACTTCCAATGCCAGAAAACTAAACACACTCATTGTGAGGGTTTTACTTTGTCCATGTGGTGGAGGAGACAGTTTTGCCTGAATTGGTGGATACAACTTCTCTGGACATCTGTCTCAATATTTGACTTCTGCTTGACAAAATTTACATTTGTGACCTGAAGCTTACAATCCAGTTTCAGACTGCTAGTCTAACGGTTTTAGCAACTACAGTGAATGTTTCTTCTGTGATATCCCAAAATAAAATCTAAATATACTGCTCAAAAAAATAAAGGGAACACAAACAGAAGACATCTGAGATCTGAATGAATGAAATAGCCTTATTAAATACTTTGTTCTTTACATACAGTAATTTATACACTGCTCAAACAACTAAAGCAAACACAAAACTACTGTATGTAATGAACAAAGTATTTAATAAGGCTATTTCATTCATTCAATCTCGGATGTCTTCTGCTTGTGTTCCCTTTATTTTTTTGAGCAGTGTATATCAGCTACTACTTGGAGCTTCCACTGGTTGCATTGGACTTATCTTTCACTTATAAATTCCTTACATTCTTTAGAAGCTGTGGGTGATGAGATTTGCTATACCTCTTTTCTTTGCATCCTGAATTCTGTGATTTTTTTTCCCCTCTGACCTCTGAGGGTTTGTAAGAGACTTGTGCTCTTAGAACTCCTTGATGTATCCATTTGGAAAAAAAAGTATCCTCCTTTTTTCCCCTACTCTTTCGGAAAAGCAGAATAAAAGGACTTCAATTGTGCCTCTAAAGCCTACATTTTAGCCAGAAAGATTCCTTCGATAGTCTGCCTTTTTTTTTTCTTTCCATGAAAATTTCGGCAATTTTTTATCAAAAGTGAGCAAGGTGAGGGTCACATTTTCGTATAAAATGAGTCAGATAATAGTAAGCCACTCAATTCTGCAAAACTAGCCCCCCCAACCCTTATTCTTACCTATTTATATTTATCATAATAGATCCTACTTCCAAACCTAACATTTTTCAAAGTTTTCTTATTTTACATTTCCTACTCATTGGGAACTGATTCTCACAAAGTTATGTGTTCGGGAATCCATTTTGCTATAAATGCAGAGTTCCACTAGATACATTTAACTGAATTGTATAGGTTTTATGCATTTTTATTTCTTTTTTTTTTAAATTTGATTTATATGCCACCCTTCTCCGGAGACTCAGGGCGGCTTACAATGCTTTAAGCAATAGCCTTCATACTTTTGTATATTTTTACAAAGTCAGTTTATTGCTCCCACAAACTGGGTCCTCAATTTACTTACCTGAGAAAGAATGGAAGGCTGAGTCAACCTTGAGCCTGGCAAGATTCGAACTTACTAATTGCAGACAGCTGGAGTTAAATTACAATGCATTAGTCTGCTGAGCTATCCAGGCTCCTGCAATATTGATAATATTGTTTCAAACTACAGCAGGAAAGAGGCTTGATGTTTCTTTTTTGGGGGGGAAATGATGCATTAGACACAGGCCACTGTGAAGCCCATTATCATTGCTGCTAGATTTTCAGTAGATGAATCATCAGAAGTTAAAATGAGGTACCTCCAGGAGCAAAGCCCATGAGGAAATATATCCCGGGGGAATCAGAACCTCAGCTTTTCAGTATTTGACACACCAAATGCAATCCTCTGAAGCAGTTCACAAATGAATTGCCATAGTGGAAACAGTTTTCCTGCTAAAAATAGTGGACAAAATAATGTGTTTTCAATCTCATCCCATTTCTTCTTGCTAGGCTGGTAGATGATGGCAAGACTAGTGGAAAAAGTGATCACAGAACAGGCTTTGCAAGCAGCAAACTGCACTCAGCTCCCGGCTCCAGGAAGTTCACAGGATTGAGCCAAACAGTCTAGCTGGCAGCCACGATAATGTGCTCAAAGCTCTATCTGGGTTTATGTGTACACATAATAGTTTGGGCCATATCCTGTGTACTGTCCCTATTTGACTCAAATTTACTAAGGAAGAGTAACAAGGGATGGTTCATTTTTGCCAGTGGTTCTTTTCTGCTTATTGTGACCACGTTACTGTGAGAAGATCACTGAATGCTTTTGAGCACATGATAGTAGGTTTTTTTTTAAAAAAAAAAAACATTCCACATACATGTCCCATTCAGGGTCATACCAGATTTATTCAGGTAACAGAATTCAGCACATCATGTTTGTTCAGGGGTATGCAACCTTAAACACTCAAAGAGCCATTTGGACCCATTTCCCACAGAAAAGAAAACATCGGGAGCCACAAAACTCTTCCCGTGCCTGACTATTTCTTGAGCGGCCACAAAACTAGCATATGTAGTTGAATTAAATGTTCTGTTTTCTTCTGAAACTTTTCTTGGATTTATCCATGGTTGAAAAGCTCAATAAATTGCATGCCGGCAGGTGTCACACATTGGCAGTTGTGACACATATTTTGAGTGACAGGGAGCTGCAGCAGAGGGATGAAAGAGCCACATGCAGCTCCAGAGCCGTGGGTTGTTGACCCCTGTGTTAGTTGAAAATAAATAAATAAATAAATACATAAATAACATTTAGTCAACCATTTCTTTGTTCCTTAAAACAAAGCATAAATTCTACACATGAGAGTACCATTCCTTTAATGTTTATTTTTCTGCCTAGGTTTTTTATTTGGATCAGCTCTGTTGCTGCAGGATCCAACCTTGTTGTCTAAAATGGGTGATTTTTTTAACAGAAAAGAAGACACTGTATTTTTCTGCAGGAAGAAACAAAAAGCAAATGCAAACACCTATACACTTCTCAGGAGTGCCAATAAAATCTGTTTATGTATTATTAATTTACGTCCTACAAACTGGTTTGAACCTGGCTGATGTCCCAATCCATGAAATTATCACAATATTTTTTTCTTAAAGTATATCTTACCATTAAAAAAAAAAAACTTGAAATGTCCCAAAACTAATTTCTTTATTCTAATAAAACTATCACAACAAATGCTTTATTTGATAACATTGCTGTCCCTTTTTAAAGGAAATGAAAAGAATTCATCAATAATATTGTTTCATTTAAATTCAGCAGTGCAATTAATAGAATGGAGAAGACTGCAGCATACCTGTTTTACTCAGTTATTAAAATTAATTGGATACATTTTGGCTCATTGTCCATTAAAATGGCACAGGTAGAAGTAGTGACAGCAAAGTTTACCCTGTTTAGTATTTTCAAAATATGCAGTGGTGGGATTCAGCCAGTTCGCACCACTTCGGGAGAACCGGTTGTTAACTTTATGAGCAATTTGGTGAACTGGTTGTTGGAAGAATCATTAGGGCAGAGAACTGGTTGTTAAATTATCTGAATCCCACCACTGAAAATATGAGACATTAATTTTGCTATGAACATTTCAACATACAACAAAATAACAGTTGCTATATGAAAGTGAACACTGATCAGAAATGTGATAGAACTAATGTAGAATAGTCTTAATACATATTAGTACCTTTTAAGTAGTTCTACTGGGCACTGAGATTTTATTGCCATTATTATTGCTGCTATTGTAGTAGTTTTTGTTGTTCTTTTGTTGTCTTAGCACATAAACTGGCAAATTTTGGGGACTCTTTTGCCACCATTTTTTTATTACAACAGGTTTAAGTAATCAGCAGCTATATTGCTCTGGAAAGTATCTGTTTGCCCACAGAGACAAGCCAAAAATGACAGCTGTTTGAACTGACCAAACAGAAAGATTTATTTTTTCCTGCCAAGTATTTCTTTCACAATAAGCTCTTGTGTGCTAGTCAGATTGAGAAATATATTTTCTCCACATTTGGAGTACAACAACAGTACTATTAATTCTTAAGATTGAATAAAGTAAACTGATATATTTTGTTGAATTCATGTCCAAGGTTTCCCTAATAAAGTGGAATTAAACAGCTGCTCAAACTGGTGGTTACAGACATCAGGATTTGTTGTGGGTGGACATGAAAATTAGCGAAGCAAGGATTGGAATGGACTTTATGAGTTAGAACTGGTTAACTACTGCTCAGGGCTCTCCATCAGTTTTGAAATACGAACCAATAACTTGAATATCATATACTTTTTCCTCACATACATATTGTCATTCTCTCTATGGATGAAAAGACTCAAGGCTACTTACTGATGTGTGTTTTTCTCCCTTACAATTTAGTGTCATCTGAGATTTGTGAAGGACCTGTGTGAGGACTTGTGAAGGCAAAGAGCTAAAAAAAAAAATACAGAAGGCACAGAGTATGGATGAAGAGAGAAAGGAAACTAAATTGGAGAGATGAAATAGAAGCAATTGATCAGCTTCTTAAGAAACTGACTCTTGTGGTCAGTTAGTTGAGAAGGTGTAAGAGCCATTGCAATTGAAGTCACACTTATCATTTATTTATTTATTTATTTATTTATTTATTTATTTATTTATTTATTTATCAACAAGTACAAGGAAGCAAGTAACAGTATAGACATAGACATGGACACATGAAAAAAATTGGCACAAATAAAAGGATATAAATAGGCAAAACATAGCCATAAACACATAGAATGATTACATATAAATGGGGACAGTAGGACAGGGACAGTAGGCACGCTGGTGCCCTTACGCACGCCCCCTTAGGGACCTCTTAAG
Organism: Pantherophis guttatus; assembly: GCF_059756535.1. Classification (NCBI taxonomy): domain Eukaryota; kingdom Metazoa; phylum Chordata; class Lepidosauria; order Squamata; family Colubridae; genus Pantherophis; species Pantherophis guttatus. Next base: position 52,777,505 of record NC_142064.1, read on the forward strand.
AAACATGAATGGTCCACGGTAGACAGTTTAAAGTAAAAGGTATGGGGATTAGTGAGACTAACAACAGGATCAGATAAGAATGTTCCAGACATTTACTACTCTATTGAAGAAGTCATGTTTCCTACAATCAAGATTAGAGCGAATTACATTGAGTTTGAATCTATTGATAGCCCTTGTGTTATTACGGTTGAAATTAAAGTACTCATTTACAGGTAGGATGTTTTGGTAAATAATTTTATGAACTAAGCATAGGTCGGAACGTAGTTCGAGGCTATCTAGACCTAAAATTTCAAGCCTGGTGGTATAGGGAAGTTTATTTTGAGCAGAAGATTTGAGTACTATTCTAGTAAAATATGTCTGGACCCTCTCTAATGTATTTGATGTCTGAAATACAGTGAGGGTTCCAGGCAGGTGTGCAGTATTCAAGTAGAGGTCTGGCAAAGGTTTTATATGCCCTAGTTTGAAGTACAGCATTACCAGAGAGAAAACTTCGTAAAATAAGATTGACAACTCTTAATGCCTTTTTTGCAATGATGTTACAGTGAGCTCTGGGACTTAGATCTTTTGAAGTGAGTACTCCTAGGTCCTTGACAGAGTGTGGGTCAACTTTTAGTTGGTCCATCATCTTTCTCAGATAAATATCCTACCCACTTTCAGATGTCTAGAAAGTAAGAACCAGCCAGTTTCATTGATATAACTAGCATTTCGTCTTCTGGCAATGGTATTCAGTAGTGAATGAATGAATGAATGAATGAATGAATGAATGAATGGATGAATGGATGAATGGATGAATGAATGAATATTCCAAAGTTGCTTTTTTCAAGAAGCAACCGGACTTTCTGGTTTTTCTTTGAGCTGAGAACTGAAGAAGCTTCTTGGATGAGAAGTGAAATGTCTTCAGAGAAAAATCAGAAAGTCCAGTTGCCTCTTGAAAAAAGCACCTTTGGGACAACCATGACCTCGATAATGAAGAATCTCCATAGATGAATGAATACTTTATTCAGCTGATTAGACACACAAGGAATTTGACTTAAAACATGATCTGCTCTCAGCACGATTCCAAAAACTAAATAAAAACAATCCAGTTAAACAAATGAAACAAAAACATCATACTTTTTCATTTACATATTGAGGAAAACGATCACATATTTGCAGTGCAATCATGTTGTATGGGGGAAGGATTTGAGAAATGATAGATCCTTGATGTTTGTCCCAAAAGATTCAGTGACAGAGCAAATAACCAAATGAAGGTGCATCCAACATTCAACCAAATTTATAATTACAGACTAAATAGCATCTAGTAAGCATGCTGAAATATTTAACATTTAATCATGTGTCATCTCTTATCCAAAAATAAAGATATTACACACAACAACCCAATCAATATTTTAGCTGTAGTATTACACAGTAATATATGCAAACATGACTCAACATAACCATGACATTTTTTCCTGAACAACAAAAGATTACATGGACCATGTATATCCAAAACCAAAGGTGTGCATTTCTATTCTCCAAATTTTCATTAGAAATGAAATATGAAAATATACAAATGATATAAAGCATATTGTATATCTGTAATACAGACGCAATCCACAGCCAGGATCCCATTTCCACACAGAATGTCCAGAATGTAGAATGATTATTAATTTTAAAAAATACATTAGAATTGCTCTGTGTAGTCAATGAACATCCTCTTTATTAATGTTTGATATTCTTTTCCAAATGGGTCCTCATAGAATTTTATAAATTTAGTCTCATTAAGAGATGATGTGATGTGACAGCTGTCTTCAATTATTTTGAAGGCCCACCACACAAAGAATGGAGTAAACTTAACATTTCTTCATGGAATATTAATAGGGTGAAAAGACAATGAAAAATATGTTTGACTTGGAAAAACATATAAACAGGAAGGAAACACTCTTTGACAGTGGAATATAATTTTTGGCAAATGATTGTCTCTTGTCATTGGAAATATTTATTTCAAGGTCTGTCAGGGGATGGTATATTTTCAGGGAGTTCTGACTTGAGCAGGAGGCTGATTATATGATCTTCAACATCCCTTCCAACTATAAAACTTTCTTAAGCGAGAAAAAAAAATCTTCCAGATGTTTCTGTAGTTATGATTTGCTTTGAGCAGCTGAAGGACTTGGGAACAAATCTGTGAGACTTTTAGGAAAAGCACATTTCTTCTTAGCAGCTTTGTTCTTTGGAGTTTACTTCTGATGATCTGGTATCTGTCCACCCATTTTTTCTACTGTGAGAAAATTCTCCTTCTGCATCCTGCAGATTTGAAAATGGTTGTCTGTTTTCTTGTCATCCCACCCATCTGCTTGTTCATACTCCAAAACTAGTCTAAGTGAATGGTTAACTGACCTTATTTGTCCCCCTGAAAATGGGGAAATAGTTGCTATTAATGTGTTAAGAAACACATTTCTAAGAATTTAGTGGATAAAATAAAATAATTACATTACTGACATGGTGAATGAGTTTTCTCTCCCTGAAATAGTTTTATGCTTTTAAAAAATAGCACACTCTGGCAGAATTTCTTCTTAATGGGCCATATTACTATGCTTTTTCTGTGTTCCATATCCATATTAAAATACCATTCACATTTTTGACCCAATGTTATCCCCCTTCCCCCGCACTTCATCCTCATATGAATCAATACAAAAAGGCCAAAATTGTTGGCCCAAAGCAGATTTGTCCTGAGGCCATAATAGGAAAACATTAAAATGACTTAAGCTGCTTTATTTTTCAACAGAATAGAAGAAATCACAGTTCTTTTCAAAGATACTAACTGGATCAGGTTTCAGCCAGACATGTTTGAGAGTTTCATTACAATGTGATTTTAAAATATTTCCACTGTAAGAAAATATTCTACAGAATATTTTATGAATATTAGTACTTTAAAATGGTGATAATTAGAATTTTAAGATCTTGCTATTGTTTGTTTACATTTAGTGAGAGGTCGTCCTTGTTATCCTTGTTATAAATTTGTTTATTGCATTTTTGTGACTTTCTTTTTAATTTTGCTATTCCATTTCACTTCACAGTCTGTTTCTGTTTCTCCCCTCTGGGAGGAGATTTTGAAGTATTACTAGATGGACTACCAGATTCTGTAATAGCTCTGTTCCCTATGCCATCCAACTTGTAAAAGTCGTTTTTCTTGCCAAGTACATCCAAACTAGACTGTGTTGTTTGTCCGTGTCATATAATATATGTGGATATATGCATAATTACGTATGTATGTACATATTTAGTCATGCTTATGTAGTGCATATTGGAGATGGTGACCCTTTGAGAGCTGTACGCAATGAAATTTCATTTTAATGTATGTCGATTAGTGTACATTCAAAGTGACAATAAAGGCATTTTAAGTCTTTTCTCCTTTACATTAACTTGTATTTTAATGTTTTATTCTGAAATTTAATATAGTATATTAAAAAACCTCAAGAACTTTATTGGCCGAGAATGTAATCAGTTGATAAAATGAATTGGTTGGCTGCTATCAATGCCCACCCGCACAGTGATCTTATATATGGAAGTGAACTTTGTATGTTTTCCGTAACAACCCCAGAGCAATAGAAAAGCCTTTGAATCTACAAAAGAGCTTTAAAAGCCCAAGAAGCTCTTTGACACAAACTGTTTGATTCTCTGCTTCGGAGCATGTTACTTCTTTGATTTGCTTCTACAGGTTAATTTGGCTAAAGCTTTCTTCAAAGCACCCTTTGAAGCTTTGTTCGACTCTAATAGCAATGGCATTGATTTTTCTTCTGTCTCATTATGTAAATTAAAAAATATATATTTTTCTTCTACAGATTGGATTAACTCTTAGATTATCACTTATGTTTTAACATTATTTTCATGTGTAAATGTATTCACTATTGTTAGGTCACTGAATCCAATGTAGAAAGTACTTCTCTTTCAGAATAGCTGCTTCTTTCATGGGAGATTCTGAAACATCATTATGTGATTGTGTGTTATTCTGAAACATCATTATTAACAACATTATGTGGTAGATCATTTTCTCCAAACACATTTGGTTTTTCCATAGAAGCTTCTTTTTGTTGTGACTTGAAATTTCATTAATAAATAGCACATGTAAATGTATTTATTTGATTTAAACAATAAATGATTTGAGGCTCTTTTAAACATTCCCTAGGGATTTAAAAAAAAACAAAATTCCCCTAGGTCTGAAAATTAACTGCCATAGATTGGTTAAAAAGCACATCCAGTTATATGTTTTAAAAAGCAGTACTTTGGTGGGCATTATTAATATTTTTAAAATTGTTTTATGCTACTTATTGGCCTTTTGTTAGCTTCTTCTCTGCTTCTATAATTTCTTTCCTAATTCTAATAGAACATTCCAGGAGCAATCAGCAGGTTCATCACGATGACATCTCTGATTAGCAAATAGATATGTTCAATGCAATAAGACTTACTGTATTTGTAAAATAATCAAAATTGCTAATGACTTCAGACTCCTAGAGCAAGTAAAATATAAAATAGACACTTAAAAAGACTGTACTGTGTTTGTTCTAGCTTTAGAGTTTCATGCCCTCTTCATATCTAGTCACCTGCACTGAATCTATTTCTTAAATTAAAGAACTTCAGGAATCAAATTTGTCATTAAACTTTGCCCTCTTTGTTAGAAGCAACTGTTGAGCCAAGTTCATGCCTCCTGTCAGTTGTTCATTTTTCACAACCATCAAGTAAAGTATGAAGCAGTATATTCCAAAGATGAATAATTTATTTTTCTTCCAAAGCAATGATGATAATCAAGGAAACAACCATTCTAATATGTATATAAAATGGACTTCATCATTTCAAAATAAACCAAAGATGCATTTAAACCAGATCTGGAAATCATACAATAGACTAAATATTTTTCTCTACCACAGAAAAAGTTTATTTAATGGCATAACACACACAAGCTGGAAGGCAACTAATGAAATTGCTTGAAATATCAGAAGTCTCCTAAACTGAAGCCCTTCTGTTTGGATGCTCGCCATATTACATCAGATCCCACTAGTAATTATTAATACTTCTGTCATTACTCATGGAAGCTGATTTACACATCTGATTCAATAGTAGGGTAAAAAATATATTTATTAACAATAATTGTAACAACAATGAAAATAGTTCCTGAATTTATCCTGGGAATTGAGTGAATGGTTCCCGAGAGAGCTCCTATTTTGTTAATCAGATAGTTGACTAAAGCACAGATGTGCAGATATTTTAGTGGTTAGGTTGCTACATGTCATTCAGTTCTGGTAGTTAGGAGCTCTAATAATATTTAAACAATCAATCTATTTAAAATGTACTCAGCATTAAAGGTGAAGAAATTGAAGTGGCTTTCTATCATTCATGGATCTCAAGTAATATAAGATTCAAGTATAGATTCTTAAATGAAGAATTCTATTTTAAAAAGTAAAATGAGTAGATCATACTTTTTAATAGAAAAGATCAGTTTAGCGCACATGGTTAAAAGAAACAAAAAGCATTAAAAACCAAGGTGTTATAGGAATCAAGATAAATGCCAGTAGTCAGAATTGTTTAGTAAAAAGTAGAAAACCATTTTTTTTCATGCTTCTTTTGAATCCTGGTCTCTTGTATAAAATTAAAATACTGAGTTTAAATTCTAGATCCAGTTCCAGTCATGAACATCTGAATTCTGAAGAATAAAATACATGGTCTGCGGATTAGTGTGGCAAAATTCTCTTTTCTATTGTTTTCCCATTCATGTACAATTTCTAAATAGGCAGACACTCATTTTTTCTATATCATTATCTATTAAACTTATATATTACCATTAAGTACTTTAGATGCATAATGATGGGGTCTCCAACTTTTTTCAATTATGCAGCTAGCTGAGAAGTCCACATGGCTGATAAAAAAGCCAAGATGATGTCACAAATGAAAAACAGGTGGAGTTTCAATCACAATTTCATGGTTGCTAACTTGATTATTTTTACCATACTGTATGGATATTGCTGGCAGCTGGCCTTTGAGGGAAACATGAGGCCACATTCTACAAAGTAGTAGTACCATGGCAAATATGGCATTTGTTTACTTTTAAACGTAAAGTTATTGAAATAAATCAAATTTAGTTAATAGAATGACTCCCCATGTATTTTATAATTTGCCCGTTATATCAAGTGGAATTGCAATTATGAAGAGGCTCTGAGAACAGATTCAGTCCCTAATCTGCTGAGAACTCTAGCATATACACTCACACAATTCCATGCCACATACAAAAAAAAAAAAAGTCAAACATATTAAAGACTGAGACAAAAAAGAGATTGTAGCAGGGTGGGGGGCATTCTTTTGCCCTTTGGTAGGTATAACTATGATATATAGTAACAATGAGTTCATTCAATTTGCAGCTCCCGTCTTCAGTCAAACTCTGAAGTGGTTGCAATGTTTCTTCTAATATGTTCTTCCTGAAATGAAAGTCAGAAAAAATGCATCAGAATGAATGTGTGTATTACAACTTATCTTGCTCTCTTCCTTCAGAGAAAGTAAACCACTTGTTCATGTCCTCTCCTGATGAGATTACCGATATACAGTATTTAAGGACATGAAAAAACAATGTAGGAATTTATATTATTCCTTGTCCCAACCTGTTAATGCAAATCCATACTGCAACTCTGATGGACATAATTAATTTGCATTTTAGAATCTTTTGGGGAGGTGATCTAGATCCCCATTTTCAATAAACTTATTTCATCCTGAAGACCCTTGGCTATTTAACTCATTTGAATACAATAGAATTGTATTATATCTTTATAGAACTATTATTCAAATTAATAGTTAATCAGGCTTTCCTGGACATTAGTCCTCCTGAATATAATTCCACTACTGTATGTAAATTCATAGAATTCATAGAATTTTGCTGCACCATTTTGAATGAAACAAATCATTATCATCACCATTATGGTCATTGCACTGCTTGTGATTTTCCCCCAACAATCTTTCTGAGAAATGCATATTTTATTTTCCTCATTCCAAATCTTTTCAGTCAGCTTAATGACATGACAAGCTGTACATTACATTTGGGTAGTAAGAATTAGTTTTTATCTGTCATTTAGGAACAGTTTCTCATTATCCGTCACAGAATTGATTTTTTTTTTAATTTATAAGCCAAAAGCTGTATTAATATCACATTTTGAAATCATGCTCCATGTGAACCCCTTTCTTTTTAAACAAACCTTAAGTGAGGAGCAGTGATATGGTTTGATTTAAAATGATTGAAGAAAATCCTATTCTTTAAAGGTAACTCACACAAAATATTAAATTAATTGTTTCCCAATTTCGCTCTCTAAATGGCAAAAAATGAAGACCAAGCTTTGTAATGAACAAGGCCTAGAAAAAAATACACATATTTTTAGTTTTTAAAACTAAAACCTATCTGAAAAGGCCTCATAACATGCTTTTCCTAGCCAGCCTTTTTATCATGTAGCTTCCCAAACCAGTTTTTAAGTCAAATTGCAGTATTAAAGGCAGTTCCCATAGATTCAAAACTTATTGCTGAGGAACAAAAGATATTCACTGAAAATTATCTGTTCCATATAACTTTTCATTGTTTAGATCTTTGTTGGAAGACACAACTACATAATTTATATAATTTTAATGTAATTTTTATAAAGTATAGAAACTTAGCAAATAAACAAACATTATTGGGAAAATAAAGAAGCAGCAGACCTGAAGTTTGGGTATGGGCCTAATAAGGGAGGAGTTTTGTTGGGAAGAAAGAAGAGATTAAAGATTAACACTGAAGGAAAGAAAAAGCTTGATTAGGAGTGAGTAGACAGTGTATTTCCAGCCAATAAAAATGGTGTATGTGGAAATAAGCCATAACTTTTTCTGGTAAACAGCATTTCCACTGGTGACAGTGGGGAGAATTGTGATCTCCTGGAGAAAAATCAGATGATACAATTGTGACGGGGAGAAGAACTCCATCTACATTGCTTTAAGCCAGCTTGTAACAGGATTTTGTGGGAGCTGAGAATGAATCTCACTTTAAACACTATTTAAAGTGTTTGATTCTAGTAGTGGTTTGGAAAAACTCGGAGGAAAGCCATTGTTCACAGTTATGAATAGGCTTTATTCATTCAAATTCTCAGAGAAGCATTTGAGGGGATGAACAAAGCCTCACCAACAAAGCACTGGTTCTGGGGATAGGCATTCATGATGCCACTCTTACTTAAAAGAACCAAAAGGAGCTGGGGGTTTGGCAGGACCCTTGAGAAGATCAGGTTCTGAAGTAAGAGGCCCCCAAAACAGCAGGGGTAGATGTACAGTAAATGGTGAATATTTATATTATGCAGTATGTAATAGTAGAGAATGTTTTATATAATTAGCCTTAGTATCAGTTTTGAATAAACAATTTATGATCTCAATCTAGAAGAACTATAAATCATATCCTTCATCATAATATTTTATTTGTTATTTGTTATAGGACAAATGAAGGTTTCATGTCCACTGTGTTTTCCCAGCTTCTTTTACTATAGTATAATGGTAAAACACAGGCATTATCCATCAAGGTACCAAGAGATTCAGAGTAATGGAAGTAACATGCAATCATCATGAATTATGCTTTGTGTGATGGCTACTTTTTATTATTGCTTTAACATTTTCAATAGGGACATTGTAATTGTGGAACCTTAGGGATACCGGGAGATTGCCAGAAATCTTTTTGGCAAATAATCCAGACGCACATTTAGAAAACAAGATGGATGATGGTGAGGTCTACTTGGCTGTCTAATAATAATGTCTCCTGTGAAGGCCCAGGAGAGGTAGATATGATTCAGGAAATATATCATATTTTATGAGCTCCCGATGTATATTATTCTTTAACTTAAGATCCCTGAAAACAGTAACACTATTTTTATGATAACGTTCATATTTCCAGTAAAACATACAATTATCCAACTGTTCCTTTTTATTTATTTATGTGGTCCATTTGAAGAAATCAGTGAAATCTAAACAAAGGCATGAAATATTTATTATTCTTTGTTCAGATGCACTTTCTGAAATGATATAATGACCATAAAAGAAATCAATGGATTTATTTAACTGGGAAACAAATTTAAGAAATGGAGTTTAAGGCAAATATATTTATTCATTTGACCAGAAAATATGACAGAACAGAAAAATAAGCATATCTTTTCCATCCTGGATACTCTCCATACGTATAGGCTTCACCTTTCAGAAATTTCATCAATAATCATGTTAGTCAAGGAATTCTAAGAACTGAAGTCAGCCCATCAGATCAGTGCCCCATTTTGAGAAAGACTGATATGACAATCTAACCCTAATTAATTTTTCCCCCTGGTGCTGGCACTATTTACCATTTTCTTCTGACAGCTGAGCTGTGCTTGTCTGAGGAACGAACTGTTTGAAAGGATATATGTTCATGTAACATCCAATGAGATTTTCCTGAAATATATGACTAAATTCAGAACCAGCCTTCCAGGAGAATCTTTTCTGGCAATTACTTCCTTGGATTGGATCAGGTTTATGTTATCTCAGCTAATATGTAAACATCCAATTTCTTTACTATAGTATTTACATTTTTCTAAAGTACAATTTGCCCAGTTTTACATTAAAACTTGAACCAAATTAAATTCTGCAACCTCTCTCATGTTAGCAGAAAATTGGGCCATATATGAATTTTATGTTGAAATGAATTTGTTCATGTGTGCATCCAATCTCTTTCACTCAAAAGTTCACTCAAAAGTATACATAGGCTAAGAGTAGACAGTATGTTCTTTTAATTTGGAAATTGGTTAAATAACTGAACATAACCGGTTAAATTTAACACATCAATTGACAAATTGTTCTAGAAAACCATACTTTTATTACCTGGCAATACTGATATTTTTGGTATGAATTTTGTGACCATCCTTGCATTAGTGGGAACTGTTCAGTATATCTAAAATTTATGACTAATGGAAAAAATCTTTCCATCTAAATTTAGATTTAATCCTTGGCATTAGTAGGATTTTGTTTAGTACATCTTTTACAAATTTTTTTAAAAAGTCAATCCCCCATTTATTTATTTATTGCATGTCTATCCCAACACAAAACATATCTTTTGTACTTGAAATGTCAAAACTCATTAAAATGATCAGTATAGTCACATCCAGTATTCTTTCATTGGTTGTCCTGAATAAGGATAACCTGTGCTATTTTTATTGACATATATTATGTTAAGACGTTACAAGAATTAAGATGTAGGCAATAGTCCCATAAGAAACTGTCCTTTAAATAGAAAGCTGGGATATAAATAAAAGTTATCAAATACCATGACTACTAATAATAACTTTAATCACAATAAGAAAAATAATACAAATATATCTATTATGTGTATTTTTTAAAAAATAAGAACTTGTCAAAACACAGAAGCATATTTCTTCAGAAATGGGACAGAAAACTTTTCAGTTGTTTTAAAATTAATATTTATTTAAAATATTGAATCTGGGAGAAAGGCAAATGGATTAGGGGTGGGTTCTACTTACCTTTACTACCGGTTCGCAATGGAATCGCGCATGCGCAGATTGCTTCTGATGACATCAGGGTCAATGGGCGGAGCATCCCACCGGTTTTACTACCGGTTCTATAGAACCGGTTCAAACTAGGGGCAACCCACTACTGAAATGGATGTATTAATGTAGTCAGGCAAAATCCCTGCTTCTTAAATATTAAGGTTTCAATTCTTTTTTATTCTGATACTAAATTAGAATTATCACTGCATTTTGACAGAATGTCAGTCTTTAATAACTAAATGTCAAGCATGTATCACATGAGCGTCTCATATTGGAGAAAATTGCATCTGCTGAATTTCCCTATCAATGAAGGTCAATTATCCCTTTTTGTTCATTTTAATAGCTTGCACAATCCATAGACATTATGGAAAGAAATTGGGCTTTTTAGTAATCTAACTGTGGCATTAAATCATAACAAAAGACAAAACAAGGTAACTAATAATTTGGGGAAAATACTAAGGAAGCAATTATAAATATATTTGGAAATACCTCATTGAATGCAAATGGCTCTTATTTCTATGTAAACAAGTAATTCTTAGAAATAATTCCTCAATGTTTCTAAATAATTTCTCAATGTTTTCCATTCAAATACAAGCTATCAAGTTATAGAAAGTTTCTGCATATGACCAGCATAACAAACAAACAATCTAGAAGCTTGATAATAATGCTGCTAACTATTTTATTATTGATTGAATATCCACCTTCTATTGAATTTCAATACTTCTAGAACAAGAAATACATTAATAATCAAGCCAGCTTCACAGTTAGAAATGAAGTGGATATTTTCACAGTAATTCACTAGAAAACCTTTGAACTTTTTTCATTATAAAAATGTGATGATGTCAGTAAAATATATATCCCAGCTGGGATTTGCAGTGTGAAATTCTTTCTTTTCTATTTCTTTAAATTTTTGGATTAATCACCTTTGCAATATATAAAATGGATGGAAGAAGTTGTTAATTTATTGAATTAAAATCTTTAGGGACAAACATTTTATCAAACTATGTTTTTCCTAAATAAATCTGTGTGAACCAACCCTTCTTTCATCTATATCTGTTTTTATCCACTTGAGAAGAAGGCCAACATATTTGCCATCTATCTGCAGAATTTGCTTAAGCAACATGTTATTTCACTGGTTTTGTTTAGCTCTCATTGCGGGAATTTAAATCTCTTGTTTAACTAAGCTGCTCCAGCTCTTTAAAAACTAAAATGAAAGTTGAACTATAATAATTTTCAAATTATATGGTTGACAGTTTCTGCTTTTGCTGGATTTATGACTGCTTTCACATTTAGTGAACTGTATTTGATCAGGCTGTATTTCACTCAGAATCTCTCTTTAAGTGCCTAATTGAAATTGCTCTACCAAATCTGTTCATTTAGCCATACTTTCACTTAAATATATCCATATCTAGGCATTTCAAAGGCACCTTATTGTGACATGATTAGTTAGCAGTGGTTATAAAATGGCATTTCCACTCTTTTAAAAAAAATTCTGAAACTTTGGCACCATCAATGATATAATTATCATAATCCAGAAGATTCTTGGATTTAGAAACTTGTTATTGCAATATATATGGAGCTTCATGTTGTTGTGTTAATATATTTAGAGGCGCAGATGTCACACAGAGAAATGGACCAAACTGCCCTCTTTCATTTATAGAATGGCAGGTGTCTGATAAAGCACTCAACAAGAATGTTTTCCATCTGTCTGGTCATCAACAACTCCTGCCATCCTTTTCCAATGCAATGCCATAAAATATCTGAAGTTTTAAAGCAGCAATGTGAATTCATATTTTCCACAAGAATTTTGTAAGCCTATTTGTACATATTAGGCTCTCCATGTTTCTTAACTTAGTCACACTGGAGCAATGATGCCAACTTCCAGATGTATTGCTCTGCTCTTCTAGATATATGGAATGCCTTCATTTTTTCCACTTTTTTTTTTTTTGCAATAAATGTGAAAAAAGATAAATGAATATTTCTTAACTTTATTTTGAAAGAAATTATAATGAAGGCTCTTGGCAGGATTTATATATATATTTATATATATTTAAGTGGTAAAGAGAAAAACCTTACAAATGCAAATCTTACATTTATATGGTTTCCCCCCCAATCACACTTATATAATTCAGGCATGGAAAAAAAAATAACATATGCAGCATTATAAATAAGTAATGTTCCTTTCCTTTTTACTTTCTTTCCTCTTTCTGTAGCTAACTGATAATACAGCAATAGCATGCCAAATATACATCATACATATGAGTACATGAATAGCCACAGATATGAGCCGCACCTGAATATCATTTATCTTATGATGGAATTCAGTACCTGTTTAATTTAACTTTTTTAAGTGGAGAAATTGTTATATTAGCAGCTGTTTAGATTTAGGTAACTTTCAAAACTATTTTTTTTTTTGTACTTCTTTCAATGTGCTCAGAAAGTCCAAATTGGCGATTATATCAAGGCTAAGTCACATTTCAAATAACTAGATGTAAAACTATAGATGCCAAAACTGGTTTACATGGTTAGAACATTCAAGGCAAAATTATACATACCTGTATAAGAACAAATGTGCACATTGCATTGGAGCATGTAGGAACATCTGGAAAGAAAGATTTAAGCTTTTGTTTCTTGTAAAAATTATTCACATCATGTTCACTGATATGAATTTCAATGATACCAGTTGGAGTTTTCCAGCTGATCTAAATATGGTGTTTGATGAGAGGGAAATTTTCATTCATTTTCTGTGGCAGGCAGGAAAAAGTTACTTCTCCTACTCAGCTACTGAGATCCAGTTCCTAATATTCTTCCCTGTCCTGGTTGATTTTAATAGCTATCTGCACATTAATTGATTTTATGTAAATATATTAACTGCAATTACTATGAATCTATTTTACAACTGTATTAAGCATGTGAATTTTTAAAAGACATTTGATTGTAGAAAGAATATTGTTAGGTCTGGTCAGACAAGATATGGTAAAGTTCTTAACTGCATTATTCATCCAAACAACCAAATAGCAGAAACTATTTCTAGAAATATATGTGTGTGTGTCACATTTCTGTGTCTTTTTTTTTCTTTGATAAGTATGTATTTATATTTCTATGTTCTGATTTTTACCATTTTCTTCTTTCTTATTTTAAAAAGGAATAAAAAATAACAAGTAGAAATCCAAAGTCAAGCTACTGGTTTATGATATTATCTTACCAAAACATCTCAGAAATATCTTTTGCATGGTGTCTCCTACTATCACAGGACAGCAGAAAACAAATAGCAGTGGATGGGGATTTATGGAGCATCTGTGGGATAGTATAGTACTGTTTTATTGAAAGACCATCATGGACTTTCAGCAAGGTAGAAAGATGGGACCATAGAACCCAAAAAAAAAGTACAGGCATAAATGGTGGGATCTGCCTGAGAGAGCAAAGGGCAGAGATCAACATTAGGTTAGCAAGCCCTCCGAGACTGGTGCAACACCAGAAATCGATATGATGATTTTGTTTCAACAGTCACAACTGAATTCAGCTGCAAATCATAATGATCAAATTAAGGAGGGACTGTAAGGAGGGAACACTTAGTGAAGAAAAAATCTTTTAGTTGGTTCTAAATCTCTACCTGTACCTCAATAACAAAGTCTTCCATTCAATTTAAAATAGGAAGGAAGGAAGGAAGGAAGGAAGGAAGGAAGGAAGGAAGGAAGGAAGGAAGGAAGGAAGGAAGGAAGGAGGATTATCCAGTTTCTGGTTTTATCTCAAACATAGTTTGAACCCAAACCTAACCAAAGATTAGAGAAAGATCATATTCTATGTACAACAGCCATTTAAATTCTTTAAAACAGAAATCCTTTTAGAAATAGCATGGAGGCATGAAACAAACCTAGATAAATAAATACTGCTCAGTGGTCATAATCACCTGCAGGAATTATTGCCCAATGGAGAAATAATGCATTTTTGGCAGAAAATCCAGATTGCTGTTTTTGATTGCCAAATGTTCCCCTGTGGAGCTGTAACAGGTCCAGGTAGCTATGAGACTATCCAATAAAAACAAAGCAAAATCAACATTCATTCTACAAAATTAGTCTCAACCAATTTTTTTTCTGCTGCCATCAGAGATCATAGTAATTATGAACAACCTATCAAGAAGACGTTTTCTGCATGTTCAGAATAAGTAATCCTATGATTTTGCAGGCATCGTTTATTGCTATGCTTTGCCAGAATTTAGAACCTATATAATGCTTCATTTGCAGCATGAAATCAAATGCTGAGTACTTGCTTTAGATTCTATTGGCGATGCTGATTTTTTCTTCACTCCCTGCTTTTATTTAATCATAATCGTGTTAAATCTTTCTGAAATAAAACCTGTCTTCCACTTAATTTTTAACACAATGAGCAGAAGTGTGACAGTTTCAATGGTTCTCAAACAGGTCATCACAGAAGTGATGGGGAAGCTTTACATTATTCAGTTCAATGACTTTATAACAATCTAAACCAAGCGGGATTGGGCATAAACCCAAATGAGTTCAACAAAGGGGAAAAAAGTATTAGAACCAAGCAGGGCACACATTCTCTTTTCAAGTGCATCTTTCAGACCCATAAATTTCTTTTGCAGCAGAAATGTCAGTGTTGACAAAGTATAAGAGAATTATAGCCCTCTTTTCCTGAAAGGATCTGCATTCTGATACAATTTTTTAAAAGAGAATTGAATGGGATTCAAAGAATGCTACCTGGCATATGACGGTTTAGATAACAAGGTAACGTATGAAGGGATACCTTTATATGATCAGGAGTTGTTTTGCAAGTTACCTGCTCTCTACTGCATTTTAAATCACTCACTATGTTAACAAAACAAGATTCATAGTCAGGAAAATAATACAGGATTGTATATTGTACAAATAAGCAGGCTCAATTCATAATATTTTAGAATATACAAAAAGTTCCACAGGTCTACAATTCTGGAAAAGGTGGAAGGAAAAAGGATGACCAGCTGCAAGATGGAAATACTGAATTAGAACAAATAATGACTGTACATTGGAAGGCCTGAAGGGCCAGGTTGAACATCCTGAAAGTCTATTGGATTGCAAAAAGTCAACACTTCCTTGATAGCATAACCAAATCCAAAACTGGTTTCCACACTGATTTAAATTTTATATCATGTATTTTTAGATATAATATTAGTTTTGACATTGGCACTACTCCTGTAACTTAATTTTCTTTTTTTTTTCTATAGAAATATATTGGCAATGTCCAGTGAGAACCATAAAAAATTGTAGCAGCTTTTTCCAGTTCTATACACTTTCTAGGGATATAAGGTTTAGTAATATTTAATTGAAAATATAGTACCTTGAAAAGATATAACCACCTTTAAAATTGGTTCCATTATATTATTAATAATTTTCCAAAATTGTGAATTTGGCATTGCTACCAAATATTAAAAAATAATCCAACATGATTATTGCATTACATTAAAAATGACACACACACACACACACACACACACACACACACACACACATTTTCTCTAGGTATAATATTGATAGTATGTTTCACATTTTTTCTTTTATTGATGCTCCCTGTGTAAAGTTCTGCATCCATTTAATGATACAGTTTTTGATTTGTTTAGTTTCTGAAAAATACTTCAGCACCAATTAAACGATTTGAATTATGCACAATAGGTTTTTCAAATATACTATACATCTCTCTCTCTTTTTTTTTATTTGATTTATATGCCGCCCTTCTCCGGAGACTCAGGGCTGCTTACAATGCGTTAAGCAATAGCCTTCATACTTTTGTATATTTATACAAAATCAGCTTATTGCCCCCACAAACTGGGTCCTCATTTTACCTACCTTAGAAAGGATGGAAGGCTGAGTCAACCTTGAGCCTGGTGAGATTCGAATTTACAGTAATTGCAGGCAGCTGGTGTTAATCAAAATGCTATCAGTCTGCTGAGCCACCAGGCCCTTAGTATTCCACATTGGTTTTGTAATTTCT
Source organism: Pantherophis guttatus (assembly GCF_059756535.1). Taxonomy (NCBI): domain Eukaryota; kingdom Metazoa; phylum Chordata; class Lepidosauria; order Squamata; family Colubridae; genus Pantherophis; species Pantherophis guttatus. The sequence continues at coordinate 52,794,046 of NC_142064.1, forward strand.
TTCCTATACTACTATTTTATTTTAATATATTATTTGTACTATTTTCTTTACTATTTATTTATAGATATTGATACTTGTGGGCTGAAACAAAACACCTGATATTATTACCTTCATTCACCTGTATTAATAATAATAATAATAATAATAATAATAATAATAATAATAATAATAATAATTTTATTTCTATACCGCCCTTCTCCCGAAGGACTCAGGGCGGTGTACAGCCTATTTAAAAACACAGACAAAACAACAATATAAAATTTAAAATAATTAAATAAATTGGCTCAGATTTAAAACCCCAATAAATTTAAATACCCCAATTTAAAACTATTGTGTTGATAGTCCGGCCTGGCGGAACAACAGGGTCTTCAATGCGCAGCGAAACACCCGGAGGTCGGAGATCTTACGAATTTCCGGGGGCAGTTCGTTCCACAGGGCTGGGGCTTCCACAGAGAAGGCCCTCCCCCTGGGCGTCGCCAGCCGACATAACTTGGCTGATGGCACCCTAAGGAGACCCTCTCTGTGGGAACGGACTGGTCGGTGGGAGGCTATTGGTGGCAGAAGACGGCCTCAGAGGTACCCGGGTCCTATGCCATGGAGCGCTTTAAAGGTGGTAACCAACACCTTGAATCACACCCGGAACACCACTGGGAGCCAGTGCAGCTCGCGCAGGAGGGGTGTCACATGGGCACAACGGGTTGCGCCCATAACCACCCGCGCGGCCGCATTCTGGACCAGTTGGAGCCTCCGAGTGCTCTTCAAGGGGAGCCCCATGTAGAGAGCATTACAATAGTCCAACCAGGAAGTAATAAGGGCATGAGTGACCGTGCGTCACGCATGTCTGATCTTTATGTGTGTGTGTGTGTCTGTGAGTGTGTGTGTGTGTTTTTTCTTGCTGTTCTTCTAGAACAGTGTAAACTTTATGTGTTTCTCCCAAATGTAGTTTTGCTACTTTTTTTAACCAAAAGAATAGGTAGCAAATTTAAAAAATGCAGACATCTGTATTGCTACAAGGTGAACAGTGTACAGGACTTTGGGATTCAGCATATGACCTTTTAGGTCTCTAACAACCCTGGTTAATGTGTGACAGTGATTATGTTTCATAGATTCCTAGATGTAATTCACAAAGGTTATACAGATAACACATTTTAAAGTAGTCCAATGACAGTGCATGCCATGTGTGACATTTTAATCAACTCCAGCCACCTTAATGGAATTGAGGGGGGGGAGAGAGAGAGAGAGAGAGCCTGCTCCTTAGACATCTGGGCTCAGCAGGAAAAAAGACTGAAAATGCTCAAAGTGTCTTGCCATTAGGCAGCTATGCTCTTGAACCTAACCAGCGGTGATCATTGAATGCACGCTGTGAAGATAATGCAGCTTTGCTTAGTCCAAAGTCACCTTCTCATTACCTGACATAAACAGGGGACTGCTTAAAACTTCCATGACTGCCTCAATCTAAATGAAGATGAGTTTACATTACTTGGCTAAAAGAGAAAAAGCTGGGTGTCGGCAGGCCATCTAAAGTCAGAATTAAGAAGCGTGGAGAAGCTTTATAATGTTTTATGCATTAGGAAGGTAAAAAGAAATCAGGCAAACCTTTCAATAAATCAGATTGGAAAGATGTGCCCATGCTGACTCCGCCACAGGTGAAAAACTACTCTAGCAATATTTTCTATTTGTATTTTTTGTGAAAATACTTTTTTTTAGGTAGCCCTAGACTTACAGCAGTTCATTTAGTGACCATTCAAAGTTACCATGGCATTGAAAAGTTGACTTATGACCATTTTTCATACTTATGACCTTTGCAGCATCCCCATTGTCATGTGTTCAAAATTCATACACTTGGCAACTGACTTATATTTATGATGGACGCAGTGTCCGGGGCAGTGGTGAAATCTAAAATTTGTTATTACTGGTTCTGTGGGCGTGGCTTGGTGGGGGGCGGGGGTAATGTGACTGGGTGGGCATAGCCAATTTTTTTTTACTTTTAAAACCATTTTTTCTACAACCTCTTTGGCGAAGAGGTTGTAAAAAAAATGCTTTCAAAAGGCTCTGACGATCCCAGCTGAGTTGCCTGATTGGCAGAGGCTTTTAAAAACCCTCTCCCAACCAGACAACTCAGCTTGGATCATCAGAAGCATTTAAAAGAAAAAAAACCCTTTTTTTATTTTAAATGCCTCTGATGATCCAAGCTGAGTTTTTAAAAAAGCCTCTGCCGATCAGGCAACTCAGCTTGGATTGTCAGAGGCATTTAAAAGAAAAAAAAAGTTTTTTTCTTTTAAAAGCCTTTGACGATTCCAGCTGAGCCGCACGATCATCAGAGGCTTTTTTTTTTACTTTTAAAAGCATTTTTTGGCTGAAGAGGTTGTAGGAAAAATGCTTTTAAAAGTAAAAAAAAAAAGCCTCTGATGATTGTGCGGCTCAGCTGGGCATGGGGGAGGGTCAGGGATTTTTGCTACAGTTTGTTTAGTGACCGTTCAAGTTACAACGGCACTGAAAAAAGTCACTGAACCACCCGCCTCTATCGCTATCAGATCGGGCAATCCGGTCCAAACTGGGAGCATTTCACCCCTGGTCGAGGGGACATATGACCGTCTCTTGTGACCTTCTGACAAAGTCAGTGGGAAAGCCAGATTCACTTAACAACCGTGTTACTAACTTAACCGCTGCAGTGATTCACTTAATAACTGTGGGAAGAAAAGCTGTAAATGGGACAAAACTCACTTAACAAATGTTTCACTTAGCATAGACATTTTTGGCTTGATTGTGATTGTGATTGTAAGTCAAGGACTATCTGTACATTACAAAGAAGTTTATATGAGAAAAAACTCTTTGCTTTAAAAAGTGGTGAAAAAAATAAATAAAAAGAAGGATGGTATAGAAATTTGGGTATGGTGAGGCAAATGGTACTATTAAAATTTAGATGGAATCTGCACAAAAAAAGCCCCTCGGTTGGGCAAAGTTAAGAATAGCAAAGGGGTTTTTTTAACAATCAAAGAAACACAACCACCTTACTACAGTTACAGTACAACCAGTTTTCACCCAGTATTTTCATGTTTCTTCTGTTAGTTTTTATTATCTGGTGTTTTCATATTATTGAGATTGAAATATAAAATCATTGTATATATATAAAGAAATACTAATCTACACATCTCTAATATGTAATCAGCTCACCCAGATAAATGAATCATAATACTTACAGAGGGAAGAGGTTGGGGCTCTGAGTTTCAGATCCATACAGCACAAGCAAAACATTAATGGACAGATGTTCACTGAGAATAGAATAGAATAGAATAGAATAGAATAGAATAGAATAGAATAGAATAGAATAGAATAGAATAGAATAGAATAGAATAGAATAGAATTCTTTATTGGCCAAGTGTGATTGGACACACAAGGAATTTGTCTTGGTGCATACGCTCTCAGTGTACATAAAAGAAAAGATACATTTGTCAAGAATCCTAAGATACAACACTTAATGATAGTCATAGGTTACAAATAAGCAATCAGGAAACAATCAAAATCAATATAAATCGTAAGGATACCAGCAACAAGGTTACCGTCATACAGTCATAAGTGGGAGGACATGGGTGATAGGAACGATGAGAAGATTAATAGTAGTGTAGATTTAGTAAATAGTTTGACTGTGTTGAGGGAATTATTTGTTTAGCAGAGTGATGGCATTCAGGAAAAAACTGTTCTTGTATCTAGTTGTTCTGATATGCAGTGCTCTATAGCATCATTTTGAGGGTAGGAGTTGAAACAGTTTATGTCCTGGATGCGAGGCATCTCTAAATATTTTCACATCCCTCTTTTTGACTCGTGCAGTATACAGGTCCTCAATGGAAGGCAGGTTGGTAGTAATTGTTTTTTCTGAAGTTTTAAATATCCTCTGAAGTCTGTGTCTGTCTTGTTGGGTTGCAGAACCAAACCAGACAGCTATAGAGGTGCAGATGACAGACTCAGTAATTCCTCTGCAGAACTGTATCAGAATGCACTACTTCTAAATTTCTAGAAAAGTATCACTCTTTGAAGATGACTTAGACCAGGAGTATCAAACTGGTGGCCTATGGGCCAGATGCGTCACATGCAGGCCATGCCCACCCCAGCTCCATGAATGGGAAAACCATTGCAAAACATCACATGGCAAGTTTGACACCCGTGACTTAGACATTTCAACAAAATGAACCTCAGGTGATTTTAAATTAAACCCTGGGTCAGTGATGCCTGATCCCATGTTGTTGCAGCAGAAGCATTAAGTGCAGCACAGAAACAAAAGAAACACTTATGTACAGTTGATTATTCTTCAAACGTACCTTCTTCCATCACTCTTTATTTCCAGAATATATCACAGCAGGAAATGCCCTGAAAATGGCTCAGTGAACTTTAGCTGTGGCATTTTAACAAGCCTAAATGATTTAAAGTTTGCACAGAGCTTGTTATTTGAGTGGGCACAATTAGTACGAAGGGAGCATTGCTTGACTGCGCTGAGCTTGAATTCTTCTGGTCTGACCCATTAGTTGCTGAACTGTGCACAGACACTGCATTATTGCAGGCAGATAAATGCATTCATTATTTTTAGTAATATCGGCAGAGAGACCACAAGAGGGGAGGCACTTGGTTAATGGTGTTCTCCTCCCGTCCTTTCCTCTGTAATTGTTATCTAAGTTCAACATTTTATTAAGGTTATACACTCAGAGACAATGAAGAGATAATTAGTAATGTGCCCACAATTAACATATAAGAGGATAAGATGAATCATGATCATTCACACAATTGTTACATTATGAGGCATTATAATAATTCTGTGATGTAAGATAAACTGAATATTACTTTCTTACTCCAGACATTAGCCTAATTTTATACTCAGGGAAATTCCATTCTTCTTTGGTCCAAGAATTGGATTTAGATTGTGATATCCAATAGCTGTTTTCATAATTCTATCCAAGTGATGGAATTTCTTGTCATCAGCTCAACTACAAGTAGCCCTTGACTTGTAACAGTTCATTTAGTGACCGTTCAAAGTTACAACGGCACTGGAAAAAAGTGACTTATGACCCTTTTTCACGCTTAACAACCGTTGCAGCATCCCCATGGTCATGTGATCAAGATTCAGACGCTTGGCGACTGACTCATATTTATGACGGTTGCAGTATGCCTGGGCCATGTGCCCACCTTTTTTGACAATCTGGCAAGCAAAGTCAATGGGGAAACCAGATTCACTTAACAACCATGTTAGTAACGTAACTGTGGCAAGAAAGGTCGTAAAATAGGGCAAAACTCACTTAATAACTGTCTTACTTAGCAACAGGAATTTTGGGCTCAATTGTGGTCGTTAGTCAGGGACGACTTGTACTTAAATATGTTGTGTTCTGAGGAGTAGGTGACCAAGCACCTTTGAATCTGGAAGGTTTTATGTCTTATGTCCAATCATCCATACCTCTTGGAAGAACAGGAAGTTATATGCTGCATCTTTGAGAAATAGTGTTATTGCCAGGTAATATTTGGACAAATGGCCCAATTGCTTATCTCATATATATATAGTTTATTTTCTACTAATTGTGCCCACTCAAAAAACAAGCTCTGTGCAAACTTTAAATCATTTAGGCTTGTTAAAATGCCACAGCTTAAGTTCACTGAGCCATTTTCAGGGCATTTCCTGCTATGATATATTCTGGAAATAAAGGTTTATTTATTTTCTTCAATATTTGAATTAACAGTATTTATCTAATTTGCTAACTGGAACAGACCATCGTCTTTTTCATCCTTCTCTTATGCTCTTCTCTCAGTTCACCAAACTCATATGCCAAATTATGGTTCTTGTTCTAAAATGATTCATTTTGGCATTTCATTCCTTGAAACATTCCTTCCAATAAATGACTTTAGAGTCTATCAATATAAAAGTAACATTATTATATTAATTCTTTTTATCTATACATACTGTATTACTTCATTTTCCTCCCTTGTTTATTTTCCCTCTTTCAGATATGACTGAATAAAATTGGTGCTCACTGGACCATATTTCTTTAAGAATAAGCCCTGAAAGCAAACCATGGTTTGGGAAAATGCTCCATAGCTAAATCTTGCAGTTGGCCTTCTCATCCAGCTAAACCATAATAGACACGCAATTCCAATAGACTTATGACAGCTGATAGAAGTAGGGAGTTGAGAGTGGCTTTGTAGGAGTTGGTAAATGAAGTGGCTAATGACTAAGATAGCCAAATTTAACAGAAACAGAATAATAGAGTTGGAAGGGACCTAAGAGGTCATCTAGTCCAACCCTCTGTTCAAGCAGAAGACCCTATAACATTTCAGACAAATGTCTGTCCAGTCTCTTAAAAACCTCCACATTGTCTAGTGGCAAGCCCTTTGTTTGTTTGTTTATTTGTTGATGGTATTTATAAGGTAGCAAAATTCTGACAGTGCAACTCGTCTATTTGTTCAGATCAGTGTTGTTTTGGGTTGAATCCACATGACTATCTTGCTTAGAAGCTTTGTGATTTTGCAGGATTTTAGGGGTTCTTTTTTTCCAGGATTTTTGATGTTCCTCCAACATCCTGCTGGATAGTCACTAAAGACCACCAAGTTCAGAAAGGGTTATACAAGTAGTCTTTGACTTACAACCATTTGTTTAATGTTCGTTTGAAGCCACAATGCCACAGAAAAAAAATGACATATGACTGCTTCACTCCCACAACCGCTGCAGCTTCCCCATGATTACATGATCAAAATTTGGATGCCTGGCAACTGACCTATGATGGCCACGACCCTCTGACAAGCAAAGTTGAATAGGTGGTGATGAAAATGTATCAGAAAATTAATTTCACTTTCCTTTGCCATCCATCATAAAGTGAGATGAAGATGGCCCACATGAAGACTCAAAGGTATGGAATCCAAGTCTGATTCCAGTTTGCTCTAATTATCTCCCTCATATAAGAGATACTAATAGTACACACAGACACACACTTAGACACACTTTCTTTAAACTGGGTGATATGTTCCTTGAAATCCTCTTGGGGAAATAAGAATGACAGATCATCTGTTTAAATAGAGTGGTAATGCAATAGCTGTTTTGATAGTATTTGTCAATTTAGACTAAAGATATTAAATCTATGAACAGTTTTCTGTTTGTTCAATTCATGCTTTGAATCTTACATTCTTGAGAGAAATATTTTGCTCATTTCAAAGACAAATCTAGCAGACTTTAATTTCAAAAGGGAGTACAGGTATTCCGTGGACAACAAAAATATAACTCTATTAATATTTGCTGTTCTCTAAATGCATTCTTTCTGGATGACTGCTATAAATATCTACGTGTCAGAAGAACATAAGTGAGATGAAAGCTCAACAAAATTTCTAGCGGAGTGAATTATAAGTTATTTCTCTTTCAGTATCAAAACTTAATCCATTAAATAAATATACAGTGTAACATAACTGTTTTTTCTTCAAAAATTATCTCTTTAATCGAATTCATAAAAGAATATTGCCCACTGACTTTCATTAAAAAGATGGACATTTTATTTTAATTTCTATCTCAGTACTTCCTCAAGATTCAATTTATCACTATTGATTCAATTGCAGAGATATCAGAAAGAATAGGAGCCCAATAAACAGCTCCATTCTCTAACTAGACTCAAGATCTCACAAATGGAGATGAACGTCTGAAATATATTATTTGATGCATAGTCAGCCAAATGTTTAGACTGGATTTGTCATTTTTGTACAGCTATTGAGTCCTTCCCAGGGACCTAGGTTAGGCCAATGTGGACATTTGATGGTATGGCGTACAGATATCCTCACAGGATACAAGCTGTTCTAAGTAAAGCTGCCTTTTGCAATTGACTGATAGTGAATTTGTCAATGCTGATGGAGTTCAAGTGGTGTTGCAGTTGTTTTGGGATTTCACCCAAGGCACCTATTACTATTGATACTATCTTTGCTTTCTTTTGCCACAGTCGTTCTATTTCTATTTGCAGGTCTTTGTATTTCTTCTTTTCCAGTTCTTTCTCTTCTGTTCTGCTGTCTCCAGGTACTACCACATCCACTATTCAGACTTTTTTGTCTATCTTATCAATAATTGTTAAACCTGGAATGTTATGTTTTGGGTGCTCATCTGTTAAAATTCTAAAGTGTCAGAGAATTTAGCTTCTTAATTTTCTATTATTTTCTCTATTTTATGTTCCTACCAGTTCTTGCTTGCAGGCACATAGTGTCTCTTCAAGATCTTCCAATGCACCACTGTTGCTACTTTGCCATGCCTTTGTTTGTACAGTAGTCAATCTTCTTGCAACAGCTAAGTAAGTCTACTGCTTCTTCAGCTTCTTTGCAGAGATGGCATTTGCTGTCTCTTTCTATCTTCTCTATTCTGGCTTTGTAAGCATTTGTTCTTAAGACTTAGTTTTGTGCGGTGAGAATTATTATGGTTTGTCGCACAGTCAGTCAGACATTTAAATTGGATTTGGCATTATTATCCATGCATTGACTCCATCCCAAGGACCTGGGATAGGCAGATATTTATTATTATTATTTTCCTATATATCTCATACCGATCTTATTCTTCTCTGATGATATTATGGAGCAAAATCTGTAGGAAATAATCAGACCATGCCACTAACTTTATGTACATAACTTGATTTTTCACTATAATTTGGTAAGATTTGCATTTTGATAGACTCAGTGGGATAAAAAGGGAAATTTTACTGAAATGCATAATTCATGGTGCAAAAGGCCCAATTATACTCTGCAGTTCCACTAAAACTATGAAATCCCATTTTATATATGTAATTTCCAGCTAATTTTATTTTGATTTTTCAATCTATTTATACACATCATTTTACAAGGAAAATGATCATTTCAAACAGTTGACCTAGTTGGTGTTTCAGAACAGCAAATTTTTCAAAAGTCTCTGCATAGTGTATGGTTTCCACTTTGATATATGAAGCAAAGGCAAATGGGTTACACAATGAATTGCTAATAACATTCAATGAACTTAGCAGAAATTTTGATCCAATCAAAAGTAAAGAGAATCTGGATACAACACCCTGCACTACTCCATAAATATTTAGCTTTTTCTGCAGTTAACTCCAGAGATCCTAAGATTATTTGCAAAACATTCAAAACACTAGTTTGATTTTTTGTTGTTGTGTCCTACTTAACGTTCTGCTGCTTCAGGTAGAAGCAATTAAATCAGTGAGAAGTGCTATCAAATAAAAGCACATACGTAAATTGTTGGTCTGGATGATTACCCCAGCAGGTCCAGATTAACAGCTTGTTTTCTCAATATATATGCATGAAAAATGAAGTCTGCTTCATATTCTGCATATCCAACAGTATCGAAGGTCACTTTTTATAACATTTAATGCCTCCATGAACTTAGTGTTAAATACTTCAGTGTTAGCTATATTTGCTTTGGCCCCTGGATAAATTACAGCCAAATAGGAATGTAATGATAGCACTTCCTTTGATATATATTTCTAAAAACACTTAATATAAATGCCTTAGTGAGAGATGGAATAACATATACCGCATTATGAAGAGGTTCAGTCAGTTATTATTTTTAAGTTTCTGTCAGCATTTATGTTTTCATTATAGGTCTTGTTTACTTGGAGTAATATTTTACATGTTAAGATTTCACTTGGGTTGAAAATATATATGAGGTATACAAAGCAATACTGTTCAATCCAAAAGGAAGGCTTTGTTCTTTAAATTCAACAAGTACATGAAGTAAAGATTATCGCAACAAACAAGTGAAAAAATATTCCATTTATGGAAAAAATATTCCATTGGATACATTTGTTTGAAAAATGGCTATTTGTAAGGGTTATCACTATTTATCTATAAATAATATAGATAATATCTATATTATTATATATATAAATAATAATATAATATAAATAATATCACTGCAATTTATCACTTATACTATTAAGTGAATTAGGGAAACTTCTTAGTAGAAGTTATAGGTGGTTTCCTACTATATATAGATCTATATGTGCTAACATGTATGTATTTGTTGGCTATCAGCTATATGTCTAAATCTAATAAGAGCAGGAGCCAAATTGAAATAATAAATCAGGTTAAAGTGTTAAGATCTGCCTTGTAATTTCTCAAAATTGCAGAAAAAAAAATCCTCTTTTTATATTCTATTCTCAGGCTGGTGAATCCTTTCTCTAGCTAGTATTTTTCATTTAGTGTATTGCTAAAAATGGTGAAGGGATTTTCTTTTATGTTACATCTTTTTGTAGCATTCTTGGTTGCTTTAAGTGCCTAATCTGAAAAGCTCAGTGAGAAAAATTTATTTCCAACCTTTGGAATTTAATGGAAGAATTGGAATTTGCGAAGGCAATAAATTACTATATCTTATAAAAAAAGAGAAAAGATGCAATATTCATAACTGAATGTCTCCATTCTATCCATGAGAATTATATCAAATTCTTGTTTGAGAATCCCATAACAACCAGGCTGAGACCAAGTAAATTGGTGTCAGATCTGGCCAGGACTCCCTGCCCAAAACTGGATGAGTAACCCATCAAAAATAATTAAAATGTGACCTGCCCTGAAGAGAATTTTGTCTTTCACCTTCCCCCTCATGGATAAGATGAGTACAATATTTTATCCATGCCATTGCTAGATGGTTTTTGATTATCTGCAACCACATAGCACATGCTAAAACTACCCTCATTGTATCAGATAACATTTCAATGAAGTGATTTTTTTTTTTTAAAAAAAATGTGGATGGTGTCCACAATTCAAACAGACAAGTTTGAATTTCTCTCCTTCTATTTAATTAGATGTTATCAATATGTAGCAACTGTGATTTTAGGTATTATATGATGGCAGGCATTATACTGTGCTTGCTGATGTCTTCTTTTTAAAATTATCATTATATAGAGTAAATAAGGGGAAAAATGAAATGAAAGAAATGAAAAACAAAAACAGAAGAAAAAGAAAATGAAAGAAGAAAATATATTATGCTAAATTATGATAGGAAATCATTCAGCCTAATTTTTAAATACATCATTAAAACTTGTTCACACAGAATAATATTGATCAGTTCTTTCCATTATGTGGACAGAGAAATAGCTAACACACAGAAAGCAAACACATATTGACAATCCAAGATAGTAAACTTAGGGTCACATGCTGTACCAAAGAAAAAAGAGTAACATTTTTGTATCTCCATCCTCAATAGATCTGTAATCATTGATACAGTTCCAAATGTTGGTTCTACCATTCAAGAACATATACCTGTTTTTAATAATACTGATTCTTGTAACACCATATCAACAAACTTTTGCCATAGATACTAAAACGAAACAGGGAAATTGTGGGAGAAGACTAAACCACAAGTTCAACTTTGGAAGGCTGACAACCAGTCCTTTTAAAATATTATCTGGAGTGTCCATGAATATATAAAAACAACCTTTGATTAGTCTCACTTTAAAATTACAGTAATATGTTTCAAGATACTTGGTAGTACTTCAGAATCAAGACACATAACAGGCAACAAGAAATAGTTTGCATTCAATGCACTGCGTTCAACCTGGTCTCTAAAATAAACAAATATTCATTTGCTAATCTTCTTATTAAGCCATAGAACAATATATTTTTCAAATAGTTCTTTTGTGTTGCAATCTCTGTTTTTGATTCTCCAGAACTTCTTTTCTTTGTTTTATGAAGATGGTATGTACCTTTATATAGATATAAATATATACAGAAAGATTCAAAATTGACAATGCATGCATTGGATAGGAAAATATTCTGAAAAGTCCTTTTTTTCCCCTTGTACTTGTTTTGTTCACTTGAGATAATTAAAATAAACCTAAACATTTCTCCTTGGAGTTTCACTGTTGACCTCATTTTAAGAAAGAGGAGGGAAAAGATACGCTTGAACATACACTTTAAGTAAAGGCAATCTAAACTAATCATGAGCACATTTTTGCTGAGTCTCTGCAAAATATGTTCCCATAATAAAGCATAACTTTTAATCACAAAACCCATTTTTTGGGTGTTTGATCTCTTTGCTTGAGATCATTTTTTTAAAAAATCATGTTTATGAACAATCATAACTTTTCTTTATTTTCATCCTAATGAAAGAAACTAACTTTCAACAAAGTATAGTCCTTTGAGATCTATGCACTATATTTAATATTATTTTTATTAAAATATATTTAAAATTTGAGACCATTTATTATGATTTGGGATATGGAAAGCAGTGGAAGATAAAAAAACACTTCAAAAACGAGCAATAAATTGTTTGCATTATCAGGGGCTCAATGGCTTATTATAAATTCCTTTTCCATATAACCATGTTGTTAAAAAGATTAAGTTCCACACTGTAATTGGGATTCACTTCAACATCAAACAAATTTCATTCTTCAAGTGTCATTAATGTTCTTGTCCTTTAAAACATTAATACGTTCTTATCCCCTTCTCCCACTTTATTTGTACTTTAGAAATAAATTACTACACTTAACAAGATTAGAATTATGGCCATCCATGACAAAGTTTATTTCATATATGGAGCTTTCATGATATCATCACAGTACATCACAAACATTTAAGATTTGTTGGATCTTTCAAATTTGTTGGACGACATCCCAAAGCAACAAAAATTAAGGAAGAATAAATTAATCTTAATTTCTGACAGTTATTGTAACCTCTTGTCTCCTCTGGCATTTAGTTAGGCTCCTCAGCACAGCAATCATCTAAAACTGTAAAGGTACCATCAAATACTTTTTGGTAACTAAAAGAAAACAAATAGCATCACATTTTATTTTCATGACTGACTAAAATTTAATTATCTAAGTATTATCTATGACCTCTTGTCATTTGATAAAGTTTATTATATGAGAATAAAAACTCCAGTGAGTTCCGTATCATTACTGTAGGCACTTTTGTTTGCAAACATCTAATAGTAGGCAGATATTTTAAAAGATTGTTGATGCTGTCCTTCCATAGGGATCACATAACCTTAGTATAAAGACATTTAAGAGGTATAAGAAATATACAACTGAAAGAATGTACATATTGTAAAGGATGGTGTATACTTTATTTACTTTAATGGGTATCGTTTTCTGCCAATGGCTAGAAATACACTGGCAAAGTTTTTAGAATAGAATATCATAGAAGGGAATAAATATGCTCAGAAGCCAGTTCTTTCATAACAGAAAGAATATTCAAGAACACCATTATATCAGTCATGACTTTAAATAAAACTGAAAGATGTCTACTGTACAATTATGGAATTGAAAATGGAAAGCAAGTCATTGTGCTGACTCAGACGCTTGCATGCTACCATCAGACAGAAAACAAAAAATATTTCGCACAGGTAGTCAATCCAAGAAAGCACTATTTCTAAGGTTATCCAATATCTGTGTAAAAGGCAAAGAACATCACCAAGAAAAGAGGCATTACATGGATTTTCCTTGCACAGAATGTAGATTTTAAAATACAAGTTGCTCCATCAAAACTGAGCACCTTCTTGAACACAGAAGCCATAACGCATTGTAATGTTTTAATATTTTAACTAGTATTTTTTCACATACTCCCTTCCCTTATTACTCAGTGAAAGTAGCTGACTTCATGGAAGAAAGCTTCATAGAATTTCCATCAAACTACATTTGGTTTTAACAACTACCTGAGGTTGGGTTGATAATGGACCTTCTTGAGAATCCCTTTGGAAGACCTTGATCTGGCATGCTCTTTTATACAGATGTAGAATGATACAATGTATGGGTTGGAAATTATCTAATCCAATTTCTGTCCCATTAGGAATCTACTTTTGCAATGTCTCTGACAGATGGCCATCTAATTGTTTGTTCAATAACTTGCAGACAATGCATTCTGTGCACTGTTGAACAGCTCTTATTGTTAGAACATTTTTCTTCCAGACCACTAAAATCTATTTTCTGGTAATTGAAACCTCTTGTTTCTTGTTTTAGTTTTGGAAGAACAATGAACAATTATGTATTGTATGCCACATGATAGCTCTTCAGATATTTTGTAATTGCTATCATGTCTTCTATTGTCTTCTCCACTACATATAGATCTACACCCCATGTCACATGATAAACTGCTGTTCCTGCAATGGAATTTCACTTTCTCATCTTCATCCTGCATGTGGAGGTTATTTCAGGAATTCATAGCATATATTTGGGGTTTTACAAGATACAGAAGAAGGGAAGAAGAGAGCAGGAAGGAAGGAAGGAGCAGTCTAGGGAATTCTACACATAAACACAACATAAGGGAGCGGGGAGGATGCATTTATTCTATCAGCAGTGTCCATTCAACTGGCAGACATCATTGTGTATATCACAATGTATTTTTATTTAATGTTGACTTTATCAACAATGTTACTGTTTAAATATTTTATCAGGTCTTAACTTGTCAGTTCTGCAAAGTTAAATGAATAACACAAAGAAGATTTTCCACTGGCCTTTACCCTTTGTCTGTAGTGAATTGCACTAAGCTCTGTCTTTCAAATATTGGCTTCTTGTTCAAACTCAGGAAGATTCCAGGATACCTACTATAGTAGACTGCAGAATCTGAAGTTCAATTCATATTTCACCCCAGGAATATGATTTTAAAATGAATACAGGAAGCAAAGAAAAGGAACCATTTAAAAATAATTGTATAATAAACTTGACACTTTAACTATTCATTGTTTAGTTCTATGTTTCCTATGGACAATAAAACTATAGTGCAATTATTTGCCCATATGGGGTTCTCAAGTCCATATGGAAAAGGGTTAATTATATTATACTGCATCATCTTTATAAAGTGTTTCTGAAATTTCATCTCACCTGGGGAACCTGAGAAAAACTTTTAAAAGAAACAAAGCATCTTTTTCACTTATTATTATTCTTTTTTTTCCCCTCCCCGCTGTACTAAGTCTTGGTACTGACAGATAAACAGAGTTCATTTGGCCTCAAATGAAGCAGAAGCTGGCCTCTCATTGTGACAGTGCAAAATCAACCATTATCTGCTCTGCAGAAAGTTCATATACTCCATATTTTTCAGGTGTTGGGTACTTTCTTTTCAAGATAGATATCATTCATTGAATTATACCTAGTGGAAATAAAAGGTATTCCTTTATATCGTTTCTGATCCCATATAATTAATTCCCACAGCTTCAGGTTCTCTCTCCATTTCTTTTTATTTCTACATAGCGTATTCCCTTGGCAGAGTGAAACAATGATGTGCACGAAAGCTTGACAGAATATCCAGAATATCACTTTTTTCCACCTTCTGTAATTTTATATACCAAGAAATATCCCTGAATGTGTTTTCAAGGTCTTAAATCTTCACAGATATGAAGAAGTTTCCAGAGCCCAGTAGGTTGTTCTAAATTTTTGCTGGTGACACAGAAACAGAAACTGTTTCTACTTGTCCTAAACAATATTATCCACAGCAGCAGTTATTATTAATAATTCCGCTATAAGAAAAAATATTTTTAGTGATAAAGTTTTGCTCTGCAAGAAAAAAATCATTTTTGTGAGACAAAAAGAAAAATAACACACACATATGCAAAAATACACGTGTGTGTGTGTGTGTGTGTGTGTGTGTGTGTGTGTGTGTGTATTCATTCTTTTCTATATAATGAAATGTAAGAACATGAAACAGAAAATACAAACAAGAAACGTTTAATGGATTTTATGGTAAGTAAAAGGAAAAAAAACTATAGTGTAATTAAATTGGTAAGGGCTCAGAAGTAAGCCAAAATCTAATTTTGGTCTGGTTATTGAAAATATATATATATTTGTGCCATTCAGAGTGGCACTCTGAATTAAAATAACAAAAAAAAAAATCCTATTAACCCAATTACAACAAAACTGTTAAAATATTATTTATTGATTTATTAAATTTCTATCTATCCAATCTCACCTAAGTGACTAAGCCCGTGATGGCAAACCTATGGGACACGTGCCAGAGGTGGCATGCAGAGCCTTCTCTGCGGGCACGTGAGCCATTGCCCCAGCTCAGCTCAGGCCTCCCGCCAGCTGACTGATTTTGGGGTTTCTGCCGCACATGCGCAGGGGACAGGGCACATGCAGGAGACATGCATGAATGCACAGGGGGTAGGGGGTGGCGTGTGCATTCATGGGGTGGGGGAGTTCAGGAGTGTGTGGCACAGGAGAGGGTTGGTCCCAAGAGAGTGCAGGGAAGCCTGCTAGGCTCAAAACAGGGCGTGAGGGGGTCGCACATGTATGTGCAGCAGCAGGGGGAGTGCGGGGGGTATGTGCATGCATGTGCTATGGGCATTGTGTGCAATTGAATTATGGGTGAAGGCACACAATGACAAAAAGGTTAGCCATTTAAGCATTTAACTAAGCATTTAAATTAAAAGAATTTAAAGCTACAAATATGTGAAATATGGAATCAGAATCTTACACACGATGCAGACATTTTGCAGACTCCCTCTTTCTATGGGATCCATAGGCCTGATGGCAAAGCCAAGTCTTCAGCACCAAGAGGTCCTAGCCTTGGGGGTGGGAGGATGTTATTCCAATGGGCAGGTGCATAGATGCTTCCTCTTGGAATATGGTAACTCCCTAAATAATCCATGGGATATTGGAGACTGTGCTGTAGGTGGGCCAATTTCCTGATCATTGCATTGTGTGAAGGACCATGGAAAGGAGTGTTCCAGTTGATCTTAAATTAGAAGATGTTGGAGCAAGATGCCTTTTTCTTTTAAGTACTAAGCCACTTAGAACTTTGAAGACAAAAATGGGTTCCTAAAAATTACCCATTTTAATGTTTTTAAAAATGTTTTTCATAAGACCAACTTCTGGTCTTAAAATTGTGATTTCATGCTATAGGATTATTGCATTTTAAGTTACTGTGAATAATTTATAATCACCAAACATTCCCTTAAAAAAGAAGGGAAATAAATCAGATACCTTTTGCACAGCAACATTTAGGAAACATTAATAGAATCTCATATATAATCTCAACCGCCACACCCCGCCGCAGGGAGGCGGAACCGACCAGGTGGTTCCGCCCCAGGCGCCTGATGGATCCTGAGAGATTCCAGATGGAGCTTGGGCCATTTCCTGAGGTTCTGGCAAACGACTCGGCTGAGAACTTAGTAGCCGCCTGGGATAGGGCGGCGGCTGAGGCTTTAGACCGAGTCGTGCCTTTGTGGCCTTTGACCCGGCACCGGTCTCACTTGGCTCCTTGGTATACTGAGGAGCTGAGGGAGATGAAGCGCTGGAAAAGACGCCTAGAGAGCAGTTGGAGGGCTAGTCGTTCTGAATCCGACCGAACACTGGTAAGATCTCATATTAAGAATTACCTAGTGGCGATAAGAGTAGAGAAGAGTAACTACTTTTCTACTCTTATTGCGTCATCAGATAATCGCCCAGCCGCCCTGTTTAGGGTGACCTGCTCTTTGCTCCATCAAGAGACGCGGGAAGACCCCTTGGAGGGTAGAGCTGAGGATTTTGTACAATATCTGTATGACAAAATTGCTCAGATTCGGGAACAGCTGGACTCTGACTGGATTGATCCAGAGGAGATGACAAGGGCAGGTCCTGAGAATATTATTTGGGAAGAGTTTGATCCTGTGACTCCTGAAAGCGTGGACAGGATACTGAACAGACTAAATGCGACCACATGTTTATTGGACCCGTGTCCCTCCTGGTTGGTACTGGCCTCCCGGGAGGTGACGCGAGGCTGGCTCCAGGAGATTATAAATGCTTCTTTGAGTGAGGGTGTCTTTCCCACCGCCTTGAAAGAGGCGGTGGTGAGGCCCCTCCTCCAGAAGCCCTCCCTGGACCCAGCTGTGTTAGCAAATTATCGTCCTGTCTCCAACCTTCGCTTTGTTGCGAAGGTTGTTGAGAGTGTGGTTGCACGACAACTGCCTCAGTACCTGGATGAATCGAATTATCTAGATCCGTTCCAGTCGGGCTTCAGGCCCGGGTACAGCACAGAGACAGCATTGGTCACATTGGTTGATGATCTCTGGAGGGCTCGGGACAGGGGTTGCTCCTCTGTCCTGGTCCTACTAGACCTCTCAGCGGCTTTTGATACCATCGATCATGATATCATGCTGCACCGGTTGGAAGGGTTGGGGATGGGGGGCACTGTTCTACAGTGGTTCTACTCCTTTCTCTCTGACCGGTCGCAGTCTGTGTTGACAGGGGGGCAGAGGTCGACCCTGAGGCCCCTTATATGTGGGGTGCCACAAGGATCGGTCCTCTCGCCCCTTCTATTCAACATTTATGTGAAGCCGCTGGGTGAGATCATCCGTGGTTTTGGGGTGAAGTACCATCAGTACGCTGATGACACCCAGCTGTACATCTCCACCCCAGACCACCCCAATGATGCCCTCGAGGTGATGTCCCGGTGCCTGGAGGCCGTACGGATCTGGATGGGGAGGAACAAACTCAGACTCAACCCATCCAAGACCGAGTGGCTGTGGTTTCCGTCGTCCCGATATAGTCAGTTGATGCCATCTCTGACTATTGGGGGCGAGTCGCTGGCCCCCACAGATAGGGTTCGCAACTTGGGCATCCTCCTGGACTCACGGCTGTCTTTAGAAGAGCATATGACGGCCGTGGCCAAGAGGACTTTTTATCAGGTTCACCTGATTCGCCAGTTGCGTCCCTTTCTGGATCGGGACTCGTTACGCATGGTCACTCATGCCCTTGTCACCTCATGCCTGGATTACTGTAATGCTCTCTACATGGGGCTCCCCTTGAGAAGCACCCGGAGGCTCCAACTGGTCCAGAATGCGGTCGCACGGGTGGTGATGGGAGCAATGTGGCGCTCTCATGTAATCCCCCTCCTGCGCGAGCTGCACTGGCTCCCGGTGGTCTTCCGGGTACGCTTCAAGGTTTTGGTTACTATCTTTAGAGCGCTCCATGGCTCAGGACCAGGGTACTTACGAGACCGCCTCCTGCCACCAATAGCCTCTCACCGACCAGTTCGCTCCCATACAGAGGGACTCCTCAGGGTGCCGTCGGCCAAACAATGTCGACTGACGGCCCCCAGGGGGAGAGCCTTTTCTGTGGAGGCACCTACCATCTGGAACGGGCTTCCCCCAGAGTTACGAAACATCCAAGACTTACACATTTTCCGCCGAGCCCTGAAAACATTTATATTCCAACAAGCTGGTCTGGCCTAACTCTCCCTTTTTAAATTGGCTTTTTAAATTGGGTTTTAAATTGGGTTTAAACCTCCTTTAGATAAATTTGGATGTTTTAATCTTTGAGCCAAATTACTTAATCTGTTTTTAATAGTTTTTTAACTTCTATATGTATTTGTATTTATTATGGCTGTTCACCGCCCTGAGTCCTTCAGGAGTAGGGCGGTATACAAATATGAAAAATAAATAAAATAAATAAATAAATATGAAATATTCTAAGATTTTCATGAATATGGGTGATACATGGATACTGGCTCCTTCTATCCTAATACATATTTGCCTGCAAACTATCTGTATGCTCCCAATATGCTTCCCAGTGCAATTCAAAATGCTGATTGTGACTGATAAAGCCTGTGATGGCACAGGTCTGGATTGTTTAAGGGACTGCCTCCAATTGTTTCTTCTGTCCAATCAGGTAGAATAACCAACTATGTCATTCTGTCACAGTCCCTCCCCTTTTCAACTCTATTTCACATGAGATTAGTTTGACCAATCTTGCTGTCTTGGAAAGTTCTTAAGATCAAGCACTTTTCCCATGTCAGGAGGTTCATGAGCCTAAGATGACTAAGATGTATGGTTATCCTCATTTTATGCTTTGGGTAATTTTATGCTTTGGGTAATTACTGCTTGTTTTGCCATTTTATGCTTTGGGTAATTACTGCTTGTTTACTACTTCATTATTGTTATTATATTGACATTTTAAACTTCTGTTAAGTACCCAGAAATGGACAACCAAATGTAAATCAAATTAAATGAATAAATACTCCACAATTCCACTTAACATAACAACTTTTTGATTTAGAGGATCACTATGTTATTTAGTTGTCCTACATACATGGATTAATCTTGGGAAATACATGGTTATATGAAATATCACATTTTCTGTTTAAATTAAAAAAAAATAAAATTAGCTCCAGCCAGGAGTGAAAGTAATTTTTGATGGGAAGCTGACCCTAGTGAATGAGATTTTTAAAAGCCTTTTTGTTCTTTCATGAACATGAATGAGTTCATTCAGAAGGACAATTAATATTTTTTATTTAAAAAATGAAATAAAATTAGTACCAACTAGGAACAGTAGACATTTTTCAAAGAAAAGCTCACCTCAATGAATAAGTCTGATATAAGTGTTACTGATAAATCTTGAGGTTATCTTTGTTTCTGTCTTCGATTGTCCTTTAAGTATGAAAAATTACAGTATTGCCTACCAGTGTCAAAACTTGATGAAAACCTAAGTGTCACAATTCATTATTCAAAAAATGAATGTGACATGTAAAGCATTATGAAGCTTATCAAGATGTAGCATAAATGGTAAATTGTCACATTATTTATGTGTTGCATGTAGAAGAATAATGCCCTTATGACATTATATATGGTTCTGTTCCAATCTATTCAAATAAGATGAGAAATATAGACAAGGAACAATTTATTGATTCATAGATCCTCAATCAATACTCTGAAATGCATGGAATCCAGAAAGCTTCAGAGGGAAGACGTGCTTCTTTCTTTCCTTAATCACTTAGAAATATTACTTATTTTGGCTGAGAAAAAGATTTCTAGTTAATAGCAGTAGCACTTAGATTTATGTACTGCTTCACAGTGCTTTACAGTCCTCTCTAAGTTTACAGAGTCAGCATATTGCCCCCAACACCTTCATTATTTTCTTGTCTGCAATCTGCACCAGCTTCAAACACCTACCATCTGCATCAGCTTCATTCATTCCTTAACTTTACTGCAACTCACAGGTTACATTTGCAACAGTGTATTATATATAAAATGTAAAAATAAGATCTAAATGCATGCCCGTTGTATACAATTGTTTTGTTTCATAAATACAGTACCGCAATATTAACTATCCAATATGATAGTATTATACATGGTATTGGCTAATGGATACTATTTCTTCCTTTTTCTGGCAAACTTTATGACATTCAAAAATGGCTTCAGAAAGCTGAGTGGCCCAAGAGAAGAAAATCTTAGCATGCAGGGTAGGAAACCCACTGAGTCAGATATCCAAATAAATAGGAATATAATTTCCTGCCCAGATTTAGTCCATTCACTTATTTTAGCAAGTTCAAGGGAACACATTGAATGTTGCTGGGGCGAACATAACAACGACAAAGCAAAATAAATATTCTTTATTTATTTTTCTTTCTTCTTTATATCCTGTTTTTGGAAGTCATCTTCTCCTAAAATTGGGAATGAATCTCTTGTTTGATATTGTACATACAAAACACAGCTATAGCCCCTACTGTGCTGCAGAAATTTTATTCAGACACGTGAGAAAGCAAGAGATCAAAGCTCAGGAAACCACTTTGATTCCCTCTCCCTTTTTTTCTGTCATTGCTCCATTTTCCTCAGCAGGTTATTTGGCTTCAAAGTGAAAAAGAAGCCCAGAGTTTCCTGCAGTCTCTGCAAACTCAAGAAGAGCTTCCTGTCCTAGGTGTTGTTTGCTTTCTCTCCTTTAATTCTGAAAAATGGCCAAAAGGGCGGAAGAGTTGCATTTTCCTTCTATGTACAAATTTAAAAAGTTTTTCCCTCATTTCAAATAATACAGCAAGTAAAGATGCCACTAATAGGGATATTACAATGCCATTGTCAGCCAAATATACAAATTATATGCACTATAAGGATAAGAATATAGTTTTCTTAGGTTATCATTAATATTTGTATTGTTTAGTCAGGAACACAGAAGGTGAAGAAGTCAAGGAAAAAAATAGTGCATGGCACACATTTTTGACATATTTATTTACTTATAAAATTTATAGACTGCCCTTCATGCCTCAATGTTATTCTGAGTATCTTAAAATTATAAAAGATAAAAATTCCATTACATATGAGGGCCCAGAGTCTAGGCACATTATTTCCCAGATTTTTCCAAAGGAAATAAATATTCTCAAAGAATTTATCAACAGGATTTTCTCATAATGTTCATAAGTAACATTGCCACTGAAAAACTCCAGTAGCAGAAATTCCTTTAGGAGGATTTTTGTTGGAATTTAATTAAAGTATGTGAAACCAGGGATGCCAGGTATCCATGAAAAAAGATATAATTATACAATGAAATACTGGGTGTTCACATATACTTGAATTTTACTTATTAAATGTATGGCAAAAGAGGACCAACTGTAGAACCAAGCACACCCAACTAATTTTGTTTAGTGCATGATCTTTGATTGTATGCTTGGTTTTTCAATCTCAATCCTTCCCCTTAACTATAAACAATAACAATCAATAACTCTGTTAGAAGAATAATTTGGGGGTTCTGCGAACCTGGGTTGTGCAAGAATAAATAAAAAATGAAATCCAGACATTCTGTGACAAAGGAGATATTTTTATTCCCAAAAGCAAAGAGGTTTATTTTATGGGGTAGACTACAGAGAAAAGGGGTCCAGAGACTTGGTTTTATATAATAATAATAATAATAATAATAATAATAATAATAATAATAATAATAATAATAATAATAATAATAATTTTATTTCTATACCGCCCTTCTCCCGAAGGACTCAGGGCGGTGTACAGCCTATTTAAAAACACAGACAAAACAATGATATAAAATTTAAAATAATTAAATAAGTGGCTCAAATTTAAAACCCCAATAAATGGCGGCACTAATCTTACCCAGGACCCTGTCCACATGCTCGGGAGTCACAGGATCAAACTCCTCCCAGATAACATTCTCAAGACCTGCCCCGGTCTCCTCCCGTGGACTCATCCAATCGGAGTCCAAGCCATCCCGAATCCGAGCGACTTTATCGTGCAGGAATTGCACAAAATCCTCAGCACGACCCTGCAAGGGATCTTCCCGCACTCCCCCCCGAGGAAGGGAGTGGGTCACCCTAAACAGGGCGGCTGGGCGGTTCTCTGCAGATGCAATAAGAGCGGAAAAATGGTTAGATTTTGCCGCTTTTATCGCCACTAGGTAGGTCTTGATATAAGACCTCATATGGGGTCTGGTGTGGATTTGGGAGGCATGGTTTATGTATATGCTGGTTTAGCGTGTAATTCTGTCAAAAGCAGGGGTGAAATCCACCTACCTTCACTACCGGTTACCGGTTCACAAATGTGAGCACATGCACATCCTCCGTGCATACACATGCACAAAAGGTCAAAATAGGACGTGATGATGTTCGGGAGGGTGGGCACAGCCTCCCACCGCCGGCGCTACTGGTTCTTCCGAGCCGGATAGAACAAGCTAAATTTCACCACTGGTCAAAAGTCTGCTTAATTTGCTTAGGTTATCATTACCTAAGATTAGGATTAAAATCCAGCCTGCCCTGGATTTTAATCCTGAGGGAGTGTAAAATCCAAAAAGGAAGATCGTCCCAGGTGTGAATTATTATGAGAGGATCTGGCATCTTCCATTAATCTGAGGGAATTCCTGCCTTCCCGGTGTAGGAGTGAGGTGACAAAGGAAGGGGCAGATCAGAGAACTTTTAACTTCCAACCACTCAATCATTCTGATGTTTCCCTGATTACCCTTATTCCAATCTAAAAATCCCAATAGGAGAAGTTATGTCATGAGCCAGGGAGCCCATCTGCCATTGGAGAGACAATTGTGCATATATTTCTTTATCCTGCCTGTTGCTAAAATAAAATTCAATACCATTTTATGCCATTTATATAAATGTCTTTGAAAGAAATATTTTATTTCATCAAACTGAATATGAACTGGTGAAAAAAAAGTGCTAGTCCCCATTCTGGTCCTAGAAAACATTGTCATGAATAGAGAGTAATCAAAATTCAAAGGGAATTGCTTTCAATAATTATTTAGAAAAGGTACTAATTCATAACTTAAATAAATCCATTTTTTTTTCTTTTCCTTAATCAACTTACTATATTGATATGGCATTTTCATGGGTAATCTAGTCTTGCTATTTGGGAAAAAGCTATCCCAGCCAGCAGAAGATGGTAATCTGTGCACAGTAGTGAAGTATTATAGGGAAGAGAGCTGTGTACTATTGCTGTAAGCTTTAAGATAACTTGCTTACCTGAAGGCAGTGTCCCATCACTCAGGGTGAAGTTGGAACCACTATGGTTATCTCTACATTTGGAAGGATGAGGCATCTTGTTCTTCAGTGCATGCAGCAATATGTCTATGGTTGAAATAGTCTTTGTAGTCTTTGAACTATAGGTTGCACATCCCTAGACCCTTATTGTAACCCTCAGGCTAGGGTAGTTGGGAACATACAACTTTTTCAACTATTATGAGGTGGAAAACACCTCAGATTTACAATGTATACCTAAAATACAGGTGCTATATTTAAAATAAAATGTACCCATGTTTGTAATGTAGCCAGTAATGTTAGTGGCCCATTTTAAAACCTGCCCCCCAAAAAAGCATTATAGGGGCATTTAAGAGTGCCCAGCCCTATTTTAAATCACAAATTACTAACCTGGTGAATTACAATTTTCAGTTTCCAGAGTCAACAGAAGCCACTTTGGAGGTTGATGCTGGAATACAACACCTGGAGAGCTGCCTGTGCTTTACTGTAGTAAACAGTTTAAAACTGGATTTTATACATGATAATGTTGTCTGCTTAGCAATCACAGTTTTGTGGATTACTGTTTTATTTTGGTTTCATTTAATTTGCCCTTTGTTAATTACCATAAAAGTGGCAACATTTAGGAGATTAATCAGTAACATAATTAATGTTGAAAAACATTTTGAATTAAAAGAATGAGCAAGGTATCTTTGTTTGTATGTAATTATCTACAAATAATCATACTAGTCAATTTTTGCATTCCTTCAATATTTAATCTACAATATGATTGCATGCTTATTTATTTGTTTGTTTCTTTAATTAAAATATTAAAGTAACGATCTATCTTATGTCAAACTCTAGGTGCCTCCCAACCAAGAATTAAACCAACATCAAAAATAAAACAACATAATGCATACATCCATAATGAACCCATTTGTCCAATTCAAACTTTACATATGGAAAATCTAAAGAAACTGGTAAATGTCTTATCTGTTTTCATTCCACAATAAATTGCAGAGGTGGTGAATAAAAATTACTTCATCTAAAGATAAAACCACTGACAAAATTAGAACTTCAGGTCACTGAGTATTATAGCATTCAATTATTTTTGCCATTTACACAATGTTTTTTTCAAAAGCATTCCAGCTTTTTCTGAAGTACTTGTTATTAATTTCAGTTCCCACAGTTCAACTATCATATACAAAGCCTTAAAACACAAATTAGGAGCACTCAAACATTTACGCTGGGGTCTTTCTATAGGAAGCAATTACCTTGCATGATAAAAAACTAAATCATTAGAAACTTAAAAGATGATTCCAAGAGTGGCATGCTCTTAGTTATTTAGTATTTCCAGAGGGAAATTCATTATTAATCACTTTAATAATAAACTCAAGTGGTAAGCGACAATAAGATACTTAGTATAGTAGTATTAGCAGGAATAGGATAACACCAGCAGACACAACTTCACCTCCCCCCCAAATATATATATATATATATATATATATTTGGGGGGGAGGTGAAGTTGTGTCTGCTGGTGTTATCCTATTCCTGCTAATACTACTATACTAAGTATCTTATTGTCGCTTACCACTTGAGTTTATTATTAAAGTGATTAATAATATATATATATGGGGAGGAAGTTTTGGGGGACAATAATGTAATAGGACTAACTAGAAAAGACCATTAGAGTTGTCAATTTATAATGCTGAAATGAAATATAATCATATTTAAGATTTTGTTACACATCATATATTTATTTTTTTATTTTTTTATTTTATTTTAAATTTATATACCGCCCTTCTCCCTGAGGACTCAGGGTGGTGTACAGCCAGAATTAAAAAACATAAAATACAAATATTAAAAACAATTAAAATATATATAAATTTGGCCCAAAATTAAAAATACAAACCAATTAAAACATTTAAAATTTCTTCTTAAGCCAGCCCGGCTTGCTGGAAAAAGTGGGTTTTAAGGGCACGGCGGAAGGCGCTTTGTATTTAAAATACAAAGCATATATATTTCTTCTTTGATCCTAACTATATTCTTGGAGTTTCAATAGAAAAAAATATATGTAGCTCAGGTTTAAACCATGCACTCCTTGATGCTCCCTGAGCTTGGTTCTTGCTTTCAGATGTTTCATTACTCAGCTAAGTACATCATTTTGAGTTATCGTGGTGCTTCTTTCTGTTTATATACAATAGTTTTGAGGGAGGGATCAGAGGTGGGTTTCAGCAGGTTCTGACCAGTTCTGGAGAACCGGTAGTGGAAATTTTGAGTAGTTCGGAGAACTGGTAAATACTACCTCTGACTGGCCATGCCCTCATCTATTCTCTGCCTCCCGAGTCCCAGCTGATCGGGAGGAAATGGGGATTTTACAGTAACCTTCTCCTGGAGTGCCAGGGGAGGGAATGGAGATTTTACAATGTCCTTTCTCTGCCATGCCCACCAAGCCACACCCACCAAGCCATGCCATGCCCACCAAGCCACACCCACAGAACTGGTAGTAAAAAATTTTGAAACCCACCACTGAGGGGGATGGATGCTTGGAGTTGTATTCTTGGAGTCAAAGAAGTACTGCGTTTCCTTGTTCCTCTGTTATTATTTTTTTTCACAAAAAACCTTCAGTACAGAAAAATAATTGGGTCTCCAAGCAAGGACCAAGTAATACCAGACCATTTCAATTTTCCAGGACATTCCAAAGTAGCCACATTTAAAAAAATAAAAATTCACCAGCACAATTGAGCAAGAGATTCCTAAACTTACATATATTTTTTTTAAAAAAATCACGTTATATATATAAAACTGATCCTTGTAACTATATATCTGTATTATCACCTGGTCCTCTATTTTCACTTCATTCAATTTTAAATCCTACATCAGTCTAGTCACTCCCTTACATCTGAGGAAGTGAGCTTTAGGTCATTAAAAATATGCTTTTTATTAAAATGTGTGAATCTGAAAAGGTGCTACCAGACAGCTTCTTAGTTTGGCTACCATAAACGGGTATGCCTTTCCTTAAATACATATGGGAAAAAATTGAAAGAACAAATGTTAATCTTAAATTAAATAAAACTAAATTAACTATTAACTCATAAATTTCTGGTTGTTTCATTTGAAAATCATAATAAATCAGCTTTGAAAATAAGACCAAGACATTATGGGATTTAAATTAGATCTGGTAAAGTAGAGATAATTAAGAAGTTTCACAATATTGTAACAAAAGGACTTAAAAACCAATAAAGCGATAATTTGAGAAGTGTTTTGTAGAAAGCAGATATTTGCAAGCCAGAAATAGATGGTAATAAAGTTAGCAACCTAGTTTAAATATTGCTCCTTGAAAGGTTTCTTGATCCTTTAAAATATGTATTACAACTTACTGTTTTTACTATATATATATTTAATATATCTATCTATCTATCTATCTATCTATCTATCTATCTATCTATCTATCTATCTATCTATCTATTTAACAGATATGTGGAGCACAATATACTTATTATTGATAGTTATGAAGGAATAATAATAACAACCATTACACTTGTTGATGTCTGCCAAAATTATGTCTGATTATTCTAAATGGAAATGTATCAGTTGTTTATTGGGCTTTAGTGTATGTGTGTGTGTAACAACAAAATACCTGACCTCGCTCAATCAGATTAAATTGATTAAGCAAGTCTAATTTTGCAATTTTCCAAAGTATGACTATTCTGCGCAATGGCACTAATGAATTACAATGATTTTTTCAAAAAATTAGGATTGTTTCCACCTGTTTATCATCATCTTGAGCTCTAATCTTGAATGATATATAACATTTCTAAAAGTTCACATTGAATTTAGGCCCCTTCTATTATCCATTCCAAATATTCTCATTTTTCCCACTGAATAAAAATTAGGAGCTTCTTTCAGGCCCATTTGTCAGCCTGGCTCCTTCTGATAGAAAAGGCAAAGTACATGTTCTACAACTGAACTAGAAGCCCTTTATTTTTTTCCCACTGAAAACAACAAAGACCCAACTAGGCAATTGCCTAGAAAAAACATTTTAAGAAAAACCATGCAATTAAACTGCCAAACTGAATATATGCAGTTTTTCCTTAGTCAAGAGATGGATCATATATTTTTTTTGTTAAGACTGATCAGATTTGTATAAACAGAGTGGAAAATATACTGCCATGGTTTGATAATTTCTATATGTATCTTAAATTAAATTATTAAAGGTAAGTGGCATATTGATTTCTTTCCCAACTCTAATTCAATGAAATCATTGACCATATGTATGAATTGTGTTGGTAGAACGGTTTATTAAAAATATCATGGGGGTTGTTGACTTTGCCTGTTCTATGGTATTTAAATGTGGAGATTGATTTAAAATGGAAGCCAAAAGAATATTTTCATCCTGCCTTTCTATTATGAAAGTGCTTTGGAGAACCATTACAATTGTGTTAGCATTTGACATAATTAATTAATTAATTAATTATGTCTGATTGACTTCTGATTGACTACAGAAAAATTTGTAAAATTAAACCAGTAATATTTAAGTTTCCTATATAAGGCTTTTTATTATAATAATAAACTTGGTGGAATGTAAGTAATTGGGCAGTTTCTTATTTGTTTTTAATTTTGCAGTTGGACATATTTCGTATCAGTCAGCCCATTATAATTTTACTCCATAATACTTTAGCCAACAAATGATACAAAAATGCATGCTCAATTCTATCCAAACAATAAAGAAAAATAATAAACAATCAACTTAAGAAAAGCACAGTAGAATGAACTGTTTATGGAATGATATAATAACAATAATATGCATTGCAGAAATTGTTTTATCTATAACATTTGGCTCATAGTAAAGGAACTTTTTGAAGATCTACACTATAACAGGCCTACTCAGGAAACACAGATAGGTAACTTCAGGAAAAGCTATCTAGTCTACCCGGTTTCCCCCAAAATAAAACATTCCCTGATAATAAGCCCAATCGGGCTTTTGAGCGCATAGCAATAAGGCCAAACGCTTATTTCAGGGTTCAAAAAAATATAAGACAGGGTCTTATTTTTGGGGAAACATGGTATATGACTGAACATGCTGGACTTTTCTTTTTAAAATGAAAAAGCAAAGATTTCAGGGTGAGTTCTCTTATGAGCATTAAATCCAAATGGACAGTTTTTTTAAAAAAGAAGAAGAAACAGAAGAAAAGAAAACCCCACAGTGCTTCATGGCAGTCATATGAATAGTGACTTCGTTTAGGTACAGTAATCAAGTCTCCTATTCTTAAATAATAAAATAGATGACCAGAAAGTCATGTTAATAACACTTATTTTGGATGCAATCACTTCTTAAATCCAATCCAATCAATGTTAGCATTTATTTAGATTCTGGAATCTGTTCCCTAAAGGTGAAAGTGCATCCCAATCATTAACTCAAGAGAAAAGAAAAATTGATGCCATTTTAGTTTCTGACACATAATTGTCCCAGCATGTTTTCTTTCTTTCATTCTCTCTTCAAGGCAATGCTGGAACGGGGATAAAAATGTCAAGCTGGCTACCGCAGTTGAAGATCTGTCCCTTTTTATTTGTATCACATTGGGCTTCAAACATGGGCATGGTTTGAACCATCTTGATATATTGATTCTGTCCCTCTGCCAATGGATGCTCCTGGATGCCCTCTGCCAATGGATGCTCCTGCTTTTCTTCTAGCAACTCAGTACTTGGAAAGTTGCTTCTCTAAATTAGCCTTTAGGTCCTGGTAGCATTTTTCTTTTTCCATAGATGGACAAGGAAGTTGTATAAGAGATTTCAAACAGAGGCATGGGAAGAATGGTATGGTCCCATATAACCTGAAAAAGATTTTGTGTCTCACAAATGATATTGTGAATGAGAGTGGATATATCTGCATATTATACATGGGCTTACTGTTGTCAAGCATTCAGACACTCATATCAATAATATTGAATAGATTATTTGTGAAACTCCAAGTTGTTTTACTTTAAATAAAACTCAACATTTGCATAGATCGATAAATAATCCTAATAACGACGTGTACTAACACAATATTCAATTTTTGTCTCTAATATGTTAGACTAATCTCATTCAGTTTGATTCAGATGGTCCCCTGATTCACTCATGACCCATGTTGTCTCTTTTTTTTAGCAAATAAGTCCGTGACAAGGAGCATCACAGATTTAAAAAAAACCTTTACAGTTTGTCCAAGGATTGTATATAATAGTCACAGGTTAGCATAGGTTCCTATGTTTTAGGTATTTTCAGTTCAATCTGAATAGAGCTGGAAGAGACCTTGGAGGTCTTCTAGTCCATACCCTGTAAAGGAGATCCTATACAATTTGAGACAAGTTGCTGTCCAGTCTCTTCTTAAAGGCCTCCAATTATGAAGTGCCCACAAGGTGAAGGCAAGCTATTCCACTAGTTAATTGTTCTCACTGTTAGGAAGTTTCTTCTTAATTCCATTTTGTTCTCTGCTTGATTAGTTTCCATCCATTGTTTGTTGTTCTGCCCTCTGGTGCTTTGTAAAATAAGTTGATACTCTTAACCACTGTTATGTGGAGCCTCATATTATATCACTTTAAAGTTATACCTCAACAGTCTTAATCTTTTAATTGTTATTACATCAATGTTTCAGTAACTCTTTGGCTTGCCATTCAGTAATACAGTAATAATCTATATTAATAGATAAGCAATTTTGTAATTTTAGCTTTTTAAAGTATCTTAGATCTTCTTCTGCATTCTAATATTATCCTTATACTCTTTCTCTTATTCTGTAAAAAATTCTTAGCAATATTTTAACCTTTGTTTCTCTTGTGTCTGTAACTTTTGTCATGAAATTATATTCATCTTAGTCTCTTATAAAATATGTATTATTATTTGCATTTATTCCAAAGGGCTGTGGATGGCTTACAATATCCAAATATACAATTGTGCATATGAAACAAAATTTGTCAGCCCCACAGACAATTAAAAGCAACCATAACAATAAAAACACAACAGGGGTTCCACAATAACACTAGCTGCAGGCCTGGGAACATGATGATAATAATTCCACAAGGAGCTAGAAAATTACAGGCTCCTCAGTGGGACAGAAATAGTGTACTTGTGTTGAAATGAATGTAAATACAATTCCCTTCAGACCTTTTGGTTCAATTCAAAGAAATCAGGAATCTGAAGGAACAAGTGAATTCATAATGTTACTCATATGTTTTATACTGAAGAAACTTCCAGTCATCTCACTTAAGGTGTACAACAAAAGGGAGTGGGGGAAGAAGGAAGGAAAGAAGGAAGGAAGGAAAGAAGGAAGGAAGGAAGGAAGGAAGGAAGGAAGGAAGGAAGGAAGGAAGGAAGGAAGGAAGGAAGGAAGGAAATAGGGTCAATTAGGTGGTTATCGTGCTTTCAAAACATAAAGTGGCAAACCCTTCTGTTTTGTCTGCTTGCATGCTCTACAGAACATTCTCCCACTCCATCATTAAATCTCTCAGAGCTAGACTTTGCAAGTTTGTTTGTGTGTTTGTATGTTTTTAATAACTACATCACAGACACAGGGAATCCAATCCAGATAAGAATGATGACTAATTCTTCCCTTTCAGAACTCCATATTCAGAATATATCCTGTATACAAAGTAGAAAATGCCAACTGTAGATATCTAGGAGTGGAGGAATAAAGCTTGACTTGTATCAATTAAACTCGCTTGGAAATCAAAGTGTTATTGTTAGTTGCCACAGGCTAACTTCACAAGTTAACTTTTTTGCTGTTCATTCATTTTTAAAAACGGTATCAAATGCTAATCTGTGAACAAAAGTCGCTTAAAGTCTGACTCTCAGAGTCAGATGGAGTAATGATGGAGTGGGAGAATGTTCTGTAGATCAAGAAAATCTAAACAGAACCCTTTGTTAATCGTGCTGTTTTCCAAATACTGCTAATTTGGTGGCTTTAGCATATCTTGATAAAAGAATACACAGGGGGAGAATATGAAGTCACCAGCATCTGAAAAAGGTTAGGGGGATGCAAAAGTTAAGATAGGACCAGGATCACGTGATCCAAGCCCTGCCCTTTTGTACAATTGTGTGGTATTGACAAGCATATTAAAGGAATAAGACCTTGATTGCATGGCCATCATCATCAATGTAATTTTTTTGACCTCCTATTTAAAAGGGGTAGTCCTATTGTTCTCATTTGTTTTAAATAAGAGTTTGGTTTCTTTTTTCATATGATGAACATCTTCCAGATTCTGATTTGGATTCCACACATTTGGCAATTACACTCCAAGTAGAAACACCTTTGGTAACCTTTCACTTGTTACAACAAAACTGCAACATGCTATATCAAAGCTATTTCTATCCATTTACAAGCAAATTATGCAACGTTAATTACTTTGCTTTATATAGTTGTGTTATTCCTGTACAAAACTGGCATTTATAATTTTGTCACTTAACAAGACTCTTTACCCCATAAAAGTTGAATTATATATAGAAATAAGTTTAAGTCTCTGTAAGGCTGTCATTTCAATAATATATTACCATATATATTAATTATATTAATGACAAGTTAAATCTTTCTAAATACTGAACAATTCTTCAAAGACCAATCTAGAATGTTTATAGATAAAACACTTTATATGAAATCAATTATCTTAGCTCTTTTTAAAATATAGTTAAAATGGTGTCATGCTGCTTCAGCTATATTCCTTTCTTTCAGTGTAGCATTAGAATATTCTCCTATTGATTTGATAATTTACATCAGCAGTTTACCATATGGTTGACTCTTAGGAAGAAGGCTAAATGGCTTTCTATATTAACAAAGTATTTCTTCATAAATTAATGTACATTTAAACATTGTAAACGGATAACATGTAAGATAATTTTCCGGTACCGCCCTTCTCCTTTCGGACTCAGGGCGGTGAACAGCCAAGATAAAAACATCTATACAAAACATCACAGTTAAAAAATAAAGTTAAAATAATTTATAAATTTGGCCCATAATTTAAAACTTGTCAATTTAAAATCAATATTAAAATTTTAAAACTAACCCTAAAATCAAGACAGACCGGCTAACTGGAAAAAATAAGTTTTTAGGGCCCGACGAAAAATCCGAAGGTCGGAGATCACTCGTATCTCTGGGGGTAGATTGTTCCATAGGGTAGGTGCCACCACAGAGAAGGCTCTCTATAATATATATATATATATATATTAGGTATGTATGTATGTGTGTGTGTGTGTGTGTATCTATGATATAATACTATATCATAGTATTAATGTCTTGTAGTAAATATATTATTAGGAATACTGTGATTCATAAAGCATACAATATGAAATGTTTATATTTCTGTCCTTAAAATTTTGACTGCTATTATTTGGCCAGTTCCTAAATATTACTTCTAGACTTTTTTTTAACATGGAGTAAAAAAAAAATTCATTGTATGAGACACAGTGGTACCTCAGTACTCAATTGCTTCAAAACTCATCAAATTTGGTACTTGACACATTTTGATGTAAAAATATTGTACCAGTACTCATCTTTGTTTGGTACTCAGTGTGCTGCAAAAGGAAGTGACGGACAACCTCAGAGGGTGGACAGGAAGTCAGCCCTGCTAGTAAGGTTTCTGATATAGAAGAAGGGATAGATGGGAAGTCCTTCCTGGCCAAAACAAAGGGTCATGTGGTAAATCACATGGTTTGTTTTCTACCCATCCTTTTTGTACTTGTTGCACCTTCCAGATCCAATTAAATACAAGTATTATGTATCACTGTAGAAAGGAAATGGTAAAGGATTGGAAAATTTTTAGGTTTGCTGTTGTTATAAAAAACAGTTTTCATGCATTGTACATGTTACACTTGTTTATAAAAATATTATAGAAAACTATTTTCATTCACATTGTATATCAATAAAAGAACAGCTGCCTAAAGCTTTTGGTTATGCTTTCTTGCCTGTGTATGTGGTAAAAAAAAATAGAAATTAGCAAGCAATATAACTCATGAGAACCAATAGTGAAAATAAATAAATTTTCTTCTTAAACTGTACATGTGTTCAATAACTATACAGTAACTGAATCATTACTATCATTACTGAATCAGTACTGATCCATGATTTTTGATGCAGACTCCACCATAATTCTACAAATCTTGCCAGACTATGACTTTACTGTGGCCTTTAATTCTCAGTTTTTGTCTAAGCAGAGCTTCAAAGAGATCCTTCAGTTTGATGGAGCTGTGTCTGAATCACCCTGTTGAAGTGGCCTTGTGTACTGAAGCATTTCACAGACTTTCAAAGTGCTTTGCAGATTTTATAGATTTATAGATTTTTGCTACTTCTTGACTTATTGCTGACAATATGCAATGTTGCAACTTCACTTTTACACATGATAAGTGCTGGAATCCTGTGTTTTGAGTGGTGTGAGGAGCTCCCTCAAATGTTAATGAGTAATTTTTCTCACCTTTTTGCCTATTAGGGCAATTTTGGAATGATAAAGCTAATGTTGCTTGGTCTTCAGTTAGTTTCTCACTAATCACCCTTTCTTACCCAAATAGTCTTACATTTCTAGATTAATTTTGGCATAGTTCTCAGTACTCTGAATATAGATTCATACCAACCAGTTTCATACACTTTATTAGACTCTACTAAGATAAGCACTATTTTTAAATTCTGCCTAATTTGCTTTTGTCAATGTTATTGTTTTAAACCAAAGAGGGTAGCCACAATAGTTTTTCCTTCCTTCCTTCCTTCCTTCCTTCCTTCCTTCCTTCCTTCCTTCCTTCCTTCCTTCCTTCCTTCTATTTTCTGTGGCTTGCTTATTGTGAAATTGTATTCACTGTAGGTGCCACTTTACTTCTGCTCCTTTTGATAGCTCTGTGACATAGACCACAAGCCACAATCCTGACACAACCTAACTTTGTCATAGATGAAAGAGTCTGAGAGGCCTGGATTAGCAATCAGCTCTACTAAATTTAACTGTAGTGAATAGAGGACATAATTTTGAAGAAATGTGCAAAAACTGTTGGCCTCTTAGAAAAGCAATTAGAAAAGTAATAGTTTACTTTCTATCAGTTTCTGATCGAAAATTAGAGAATAATAATTTTGCAACAGCTCAGCAAAATTTCCCAGAAGTCTATTTTCTGGATGTTTTATTTTATTTTCTCCTAATCTCTGCTAACTGAGGCCCAAGAGACAGTAATATAGGAGAAATGATTCAAATATTTTTGCAGAGAATGCTTGAAGTTATTTCACGGAAACGTAGCTGCTTATATTGTCTACTCTAAAGGACATATTGCTAAATTCATCACATTCTGCTCCAAAATGACAACATTTCAAGCATTTTGATGCTTTCCCTATTATAAGAATATATTTTCATTCAGGCTTCGGTCTTTAAGGAACATGAACCAGATCAATCCGCCCTCACATTTCAAATTGCAAACTCTAATTGATCCATGTTTTCTTTGAATCTTAAATCTCCAAATTGAACAGAATAAGGATTGCATTGCATGTAGTTAGCATACTTTATAAACTGGAACTGAAATGGCAATTTCTAATTCTACAACATTCATTCTATTCTGCTGCTAAGTATTGATTATAGGAAGATTATACATGCAAAATCTTACAGGCATATTTCATTATTTATTTAACAATTGCAGAGAAGCAGCACCAGAGAAACAATAAGAGAGGATGTAAAAACAGGTTTCTAAAATATGATTTGTACATGTGCTATATAGACTGAAATAGAGGTTAGCGGAATCTGGAACCACGAGAGGTAGATTCATTTAATACCAACTGAAGGTTTAGAATTCATAGTAGAAATGCCAGGCTATAAAGTCTTATTGAAACTGAGTGCCACTTAGAGTGTAGGAATGATTATAGTAGAATGAATAATGGCTGGCCAAGGCAGTCACTATTTCAGCTATTAGCATAGAAATCTTATTTTAAGATTCATTTCAAGCATCATTTTTTAAGTCAAAGAAAAGTGACAGTCATAGCTGGGGTTGGAGTACCACTGTGCTGTAGCTTGGAGCTCATCAAAGTTTCCATTAAGAAGGAAGCTTTTTCACACCCTTGTAATTTTTACATGCTGCTTCCTCTCATTCTACAGCTCCATTCAATATTTCAAATGCTTATTCCAGGCTTTCTTTATAGAAACCAGCTCATGAATGAAAAATTTTGATTAGCTGTAGCACTTTTCTTAAACATTGCTGCAGGCAATCATTTTCAGTGTGTGAATGAACCCTTCCAATTTTTTGTTATAAGGGACATACTCAAATATATTTTGGGATTACATTTTATTTGTTTAGCGCCCCCATGTAGATGGTAGAAACCTCATTTAAAATTATGTTTCTGGAAGAAACAAAGCACACAAAATAAGAAAAATAAAAGCCATAAGAGAATGGTTCAGTGGAATTAGAGGATGTTTGTATTAGGTATTGATAGCCCTCGGTAAATGGATTTCTTTCAAAATTCTTGAATCTCAGGAAGAACAGCCTGGCCACATACTTTGTCTCCCAAGGTTCAGTTTTATCCAACAACATGGTTGAGCTTCCAACATCTTTTAATCAACTTCCCCTTAGACAGGTTTGAGGCCAGCTTCTTACACTCGCCTCTGGAGTAAGCTTTGCTAAATTGACAGTTCTAAATAAGGATAATTGAGCAAAGATTTTAGAGTTTTGAGGAAATGTATTGCTATAAATGTGTGATTTATAAATGCAAGTAAATTAAAGGGAATTGCATCTTGCTGCAGAGAGTATAGCATACAATACATGGGTAAGAAATGAAAGAAGAGAAGAGAACCATGGTTTGATAGACTCAGAGATGGTTCATCCAAATTCTATACACCCAGGAACCAAGGAACACCAAGGAACAGAAACATTATATGACAAGATAATATGAATGAATCTTTCAAACACATACTTCTATGCTTACCACACTGAAAATGCATTGGATATCCATAGACAGTTTAAACAAAGAAGTCCATTAAAGAGGCAAATATGCTTAGAATCTTAGAATCCAGATGACAAGCTCAGGGTCCAAAAAGATCTTGACAGACTTGGACAATGGGTCCATAATGTGGAGAAAAGCAAGAGTTTACACTTAGGCAGAAAAAACCAAAGGTAGAAGTATAGAGCCAGAAACCTGGCTCAAAAACAGTAACTGTGAGGGGGACTTTGAAGTCCTAGTGGACAATCGCTTAAACATGAGCCAGCAGTGTGTGGCAGCAGCCAAAAAAGTTAATACAATCCTTGGTTGTATAAACAGAGGCTTAGAATCAAAATCACGTGAAGTATTAGTACTGCTTTATAAAGCCTTAGTAAGACCACACCTGGAATACTGCATCTAGGTTTGGTCACCACATTGCAAAAAAGATGTTGAGACTTTGGAAAAAGTGCAAAGAAAAGCAACTAAGATGATTAAAGGCCTGGAGACAAAAACATACAAAGAATAGTTGCAGGATTTAGTTGCAGGATTTGGGTTTGGCTAGTCTAGAGAAAAGAAGGATTGGGGGGACATGATAGCAATATTCCAGTATTTGAGAGGTTGCCACAAAGAATATTGGGTCAACTTATTTTCCAAAGCATCAGAGGGCAGGACAAGAAGCAATGGATGGAAAATAATCAAGGAAAGAAACAACCTGGAATTAGGGAAAAACATCCTGACAGTAAGAACAATTAACCAGTGGAACAGCTTGCCATAAGAAGTTGTGGGTGTTCTATCACTGGAGGTTTTTAAGAAGAGAGTGGACAGTCACTTCCCTGAAATGTATAAGGTCTTCTGCTTGAGCAGGGGGTTGGACTAGAAGACCTCAAAGTTTCTTTCCAGCTCTATTCCGATTGGTTGGTTGGTTGATTGATTGATTGATTGAATAACTATCTAATATGTAATGGCTACAGAAGTTAGTGTGTTCACAGGTGACACAGATTGTAATACAGACTGAAAGATGACCATCCAGCATCAGTGATATGGCCCTTGTGTCGTCCCTCCTAAAAGAAAAGTCTTTTATTAAACGAAATAACATAAGATCATAAAAACAAGAACTATAGGACTGCTACATTTCACTTAAACTAGCTATCTTCTTTACTCCCCTGAAAATCTTGCTATATCACGAAGGGTTACCTGTGTGTGTGAACAGAAATGTAATTTTTTGCTGCTATTGGTCAGAGCTCCAATGCATCACTTGGGCTCTATGAACTGTAACTGATTCTAATCTATTATATCAGATAATATACTGACTCAATCAGACATGCACTGGGTTTTCTGAAATGTACACTCTAAAGTATGTGACGCAGTCCAGCAAGGTGAACAAAGAAAGGCATCCACAGCAATGTGTTTCTGTAACATCCTCAGAAATGGTAATAAAATGTGATGTTATTTACCTCGATGAGAAAGTTTAATATCATATGATGTTCACATCTTATTAACAAACATTGTATTAGCGTTCCATATACTACAATAGTGACAAGAAAGGTTTTAGCAAGCATTGTATCTTTTTAATGTCACTATGGATTCAATATCAATGAAAAACCATAGATGGATAATTTTACTTCATTCCAATTAGATTTCAGCCAATTACCCTCGACCTGTACATTGCAAATTGGTCCTTCTGTATTCTTCCAGATGAAAAGAAAAATTAAAATCAATGGTTGAAATGTTTGCAACTATATTTCTTGCTTTGGTTGTGATGAAATCAATTTTTGCTTCCAGAAAAATAATCAGAGTCAAAGGTGACCACCTATAATGCATATTTTGGAAAATACTCTTTCTTCTGGAAAATATAACAAAATAATGTACAAAGCTGTACAGTACCACTACCAGTAGAGTTTATTGGGTCACTGACCAGCAAAATGTATAAAATTTGTAAAGTATTAAATGATCCATTATTTACTGAATCATTTTTTCAGAAACAGTCCATACCTAAATGGAGAAACTGAATGATTACAGACAACAACAACAACAACAACAACAACAACAACAACAACAACAAGTAGTGGGAACAGGAATCACTTCTGACTTCCTGACAGCTTCCCATTGACTAAGATGTGGGAAGCTGGCATGGAGCATTGGAAATCACAATTGCATTATGATGCATGCTTGACTCAGGACGCATTGTAGTGGTCAGATGTTTGCAAATACAACTGGTTGGAAGATACTTGGAATTTCAGTTCCACAGGAAGTAATGGCTGCCAGACTTTAGATATTTCTAAGTTTGAGGTATCTTGAGTCACAGATATATGCCTCATGATGTACATATAGTCCTCAATTTACAACAGTTCATTTAGTGACTGTTCAAAGTTACAACTGAAAAAAGTGGCATAGCCATTTATCACAATTACACCCTTTGCAGCATCCTCATGATCATGAGATCAAAATTCAGATGTTTGGCAACTGATTCCTATTTATGACCATTGCTGTGTCCCAAGGTCATGTTATCACCTTTTGCAGCCTTATGATAAGAAAAGTCAATGGGGAAGCCAGATTCACTTAACAGCCAGGTTTCTAACTAATCAACTGCAGTGATTCACTAAACAACAAGAAAAGTCATAAACAAAACTCACTTACAAATGTCTCACAAATGTCTCACAACAGAAACTTTGGGCTCAGTTGTGGTCATAAATCAAGGACTACCAGTGGTGGGTTCCACCCGGTTCCGCCCGGTTCCGCCGAGCCGGTAGCAGTGACGATATGATGTCATTGATTATTCATTTGATTATTCTACAACAGGGGTGTTAAACTAGATTTCTTCAAGGGCCAGATCAACATTGTAGTTCTACTCCACGGGCCAGCCAGGGGGGTGAGGAGAGAGGACAGTTGCCTCCTGCAGTACCCTGCTGGCCAAAATGGGGCATGGGGGAACCACACAAGATCTTCTGCGCCCCGTTATGGCCAGCAAAGTACTGCAGAAGGCCGTACATGCAGAAAACAGGGCACAGGGGGCACTCACATGGCACCCTCTGTGCCCCGTTTTGGCTGCCAGAGGCACTATGGGCCAGTCCTTTGCTATTTCCAGCCCGTCCCCATGGGCCTTGAGTTTGACACTCCTGTTCTAGAATAATGAGACAACAAACATCTAACAGCTATTCAGACACTAGAAACAACTCAGTGTTCTTACTCTTAAGTAGATATGCAGGTAGAGGATTGCAATGATATATGCCAATGTTTTCCAAACTTAGTAATTTTAAGATGTACAAACTTCAATTTACCCAGCCATCATGCAAAACATTAATATATGGCAATCTTAGTCACATTTCGAAAAACAGAGAATAGGAGTAAAGTCATTAATTTTTAATATGAATTTACCTAACTTTTATTTTCCATCTTATCTATGACTCAAATGCCATAATGCCTTGCAATATTCAGTTCTACAGGAGTTTCTATTATTAAAGGTAATGTTTTAGTAGCAACACTTTTTTTAAAAAAAATAGAGTTCTATGATAGATCTAAAAGGTAGTCACAAATCATTACGGTTTTATTGATTGTTGCTGCTATTTTGCTGGTTTTAAAAATGTTTTTACACTTTCTATCTTGTTTTAACGTATATTGATTATTATGGTTCATTGCATAGTCAACCAGATGCTTAGACTGAATTTTATCCACCTACTAAGTCCTTCTCAAGGGCCTGGGATAGATGTTGTTGTTTAAAACTAAAGGCATTATTGCAGAATGTAAGCTCTGTTCCAAGTAAAGCTACCTATTGTTTATGGGAGAAACGCTCTTCATCTGACTTTTCTGATGAGATCTGCCCACTATTGAGCCTCTGGCATAACTCTCATTTTCCTCAGAGTATACAAGTCCCACAACCTCTTCAAGTTAGTGCCTCACTGGGACACACATGTCCTGGTTTGCTTGAGGTACATTTTTTTTTCTTTTTACTTGATGTACAATTCTTTTTTTTCCCTTTGAAATGTTTCTTGACAGTTGGTTTCTTTCAGTTACTACATCTTAGCCCTTTGTTCAGAACCATGAACTTCAGTATGCAGTTGTAGGCTAGAGATCTTGAGATCTTAAGAAGCGTGTCCTTTAATTCAGATGTTCTAGAAAATTTTGGTAATTTGAACTTTTTATTTAGCTTTTTTTGCCTGAATTCAAGCAAAATATGAAATAAATTCAGGTTTCTTTTCAACCATTTACTTACATGAGTCACATTTCTTTTCACAAAAAAAGGACAGCTATAAATGTTACCTTGTAATAGTTACTGTTATTTCCTTTAATCATCTAAAAATCTCAGCAAGATAGAAGTTAAAGTATTATAGTATCAAGGAAAGATGGCTGAGGGAAAAGGATGGAATGCTTTTGAAATTTAGATTTATTTCACAAATTTAGATTTATTTCACACTATATATATGGAATTATATGTGTGTAAATTAGAATATTTGTACCTTTTGGTTAAAGTCTCCTCAATTAATGTGACAGTCATTAATGCACACACACACTTTTTTAAAAAAATGCTATACAATCTTCCATTATTCATGATATTATTTTTAGTCATTGTTCATGGTATTGTGGACATACTCTTCCTTGAAAGCATATTTCGAAGAGCATGTATGAGTAGCTGTTTTACAGTTTGAGGTTTGGTCATTATACTGATTGCTCAAAAGAAGAACCTGGTTTTCAGAATATTAACATTAAAATTAGGATTGGGCTGTGAGAGATAAATGGAGAGCCAATAATTCTAAAGTCATATGATTGTCTTATCAACCACCTGGATTCCAGGACTTGGAAAAACAGGGCAAAACATTGAAAAATGGCAAAAAGGGACAATGGATTTTTATATTATGAAACGAGACTTTATATTATGAATATAAGGAGTAGGACAATAGCCAAGTTGGTGTAGTAGTTAAGGTGCTGGCCTAGAAACCAAGAGACTGTGAATTTTAGTCCAACCTTAGTCAGCTGGGTGACTTTGTACCAGTAACTCTCTCTCAGCCAAACTAACCTCATAGGTTCGTTGTTGTGGGGAAAAGAGGAAGAAGGAGTACTGTGTATCATGTTGAGTTACAGTACTTATAAAGTAATAAAGGTGGAATAAAAATCTAAGTAAATAAAAATAAAAAAACATCTACAGAGGAGAGAAAAAATAAGAATAAATGCTCCCAAGTTTCTACCAGAGAAGAACTCTGCAAAGATAATTGCCTTGCAATTGGATACATTTTTCAATGCCTTTTAAAAGAAAGAATAGCAGCTTATGATTTGTTTCAGATAACTCACCAAAATGACAATAGGTGAAGATCAAAAGCATTGTTGTCCTTTAGCCAGCGATGTCTGAATATTTTGGTAGTGATGCTTTTTCATGTGTTAACCTTTATGAAAGTATAGAAAGATTACAGGAAAGATCAAAGTGTTGAATGAAAAAGCATTGCAACTCTCAACTGCACAATTTCCACATTCATATTTATATTCTCTATATAATGTATGTTCCTTTTATCCTATATTTAAAATAGAATTCATTTTCTTTTTGTCCAAGGTATGCAAAAGCACATAAGAACAAAAGGTTTTCTTCTCAATTCATTTTAATAATTTATTTGGATTCCTAGTAACATGGAACAGGAATGTCCCAATGGCTTTGCAGAATTTTCTATTTTTACTATTTTCAATTTTATATCAGCTATTTGCAGCCAATACCGGG
This sequence comes from Pantherophis guttatus, assembly GCF_059756535.1. NCBI lineage: Eukaryota > Metazoa > Chordata > Lepidosauria > Squamata > Colubridae > Pantherophis > Pantherophis guttatus. The sequence goes on from NC_142064.1 coordinate 52,836,780, forward strand.
TACTGAGTTTACTAGGTAGATGATGATTGTGGTGGTGGTGGTTGTCTTATGACACTAGTGATACAATTCTAAATATATTTATCTGAGAATAATTTTCTACTAGAAATAATTTAGATTTACCTCTGAGTCAATACACTAAGAGATGCGGTAGCTCAGTGGCTAAGGCACTTAGCTTGTCAATCAAAAGGTCGGCAGTTCAGGGTGAGCTCCAGTTACTTGTCCCAGCTTCTGTCGCCCGAGCAGTTTGAAAGCACGGAAAAAATGCAAGTAGAAAAATAGGGACCACCTTTGGTGGGAAGGTATCAGCATTCCCTGCGCCTTTGGCATTTAGTCATGCAGGCCACATAACCATAGAGATGTCTTCAGACAGCGCTGGCTCCTCGGCTTTGAAACGGAGATGATCACCGCCCCCTAGAGTCGAGAAAGACTAGCACATATGTGCAAGGGGAACCTTTACCTTTACTTTTACAATACACTAAGGATTGCATTGTTTGAATAAAAGCTAGAAAGCTGGATCAGGTCCCTTAATGATTATTCACTTCCTTTTCTCTAAATCTGTTTACCTTAAATCCCAAAGACAATTACAACCCCAGGACAACGCTTTAAGAAAAGCTTGTTTTCTCTGTGTCTGTTAATAAGACACATTCTGAAGGCGAAATTCCCAGAAGCTATTTAACCATAATAGTTATGCGTGTACACTAAGTAGGAAATAAGCAAGCAAGCAGAGGAGGTTTTTTTTACAGATAGTCTGCTAAAATAGATACAGAACTCAATAATATAAAAATCTAATTTAAAGATCAAACTATGTACAGCATTAGATCCATGTTGAAATACCTACATGAGGTGCTGAAGCTTTCCAGGCCCAGTTAGAATATTTCAGTTAATGACTGAGGTCAACAATAGCTTATCAAAGTAATACCTTAGTTTACCAATTTCAGAATAATTTTTTTACTGACACTAAGAAACAGAACAGAACTTAATGTTTCCCCCATTTTCAGAGACCAATTTCTTCCCACACGGGGGAGAGTGTCCTCCTGTTTCACTTATAAGAAGTCTCCAGTAAATACAATTTAGGAAATGTGTTGATGTAGAGGAAGTGAGATCACATTACTGAACATCTATGGAAATTCTCCATCATCCAGGTCATGATTGTCCCAAAGGTGCTTTTCCAAAGAAAACTAGAGTTTCTTGTTCCCCCACCTCCACCTTGAAAATGTTTTGCTTCTCATCCTAGAAGCTTCTCTAGTTCTGAAAAGCATGCTGAACCCACCTCTAATACCAGTAACTTTCTTGATCTTCTTGACTAGGGCTAAGCTCCAGTAGAAGCCTCCTTGTGGTGAAAATTACAAGTACTGTATATATTTAATTAACCACTTCAGATAATGATGTTCAATGAATGTCAGGTTTAGGGATGGGATTGTTGTATAATATTGCTGTACAGCCATTATGCTGCCCTTTTTCTTTAAATTCACAATCTCATTTCATGGAATTAATCGAGACAATCTTCAGATTTATTCAGTAGCTAAATGCTTCTTAGCAGCTTGCTAAGTAGTGTTTCTCAACCTTGACAACTTTTAGAGGTTTGGACTTCAACTGTTAGAATTTCCCACATAGCCATGAGGAATTCTGGGACTGAAGCCCAGACTTCTTAGAATTGTAAAGTTTGAGAAACACTGCTTTCAATTGTTGGAGATGGCAAGGTTGATCCTGAGGGAGGGGTCAAATGCATCATTAGTCATGAGTCCCTTTGCACTAAGCCACCTTGAATTCCTTTAACTCTTATCTACTGCTAATTTGGTTGAACTGTTAGTAGTTTAGATTCTTGTAGAGTACTTAAGCTTGCAATAAATCTTTATACCTATTTGAATTCCCTAGATTCTTCGATTTTCTCTGAGTCATGACATAAAAATTTTAAGAAAATGGCAGTTTTATTAAAGACACTGAATTCATGGAAATAATTAGAAAATATATGTATGGAATTAGGAGGAAAACATATATAACAAGAAGTAGGTTTAGGATTTCATGTGTGTGTGTGTGTGTGTGTGTGTGTTTTAATGAGTCAGGAAGAAATGCATTAATTTTGTCTGTCTTATGTCAGGTCTTCTAAATCAGCAATAAAACTAGCAAACACCAATTGAATGATACTGAAAAGAAAGGTTAAACTATTGTGGCTCCTTCTGTTTGCTATAGCCAGATCAAATGTTATGCAGGAGAAGAATCAAGAACTGACATATATAAATATGTAGCACCCTTCTTGTGACATTTAAATGCCGTATCTCAGACAGAAACACATCAAGCTGTTCCCATTGCATAAAGTGAATTATGAAAGAGCCTGATTAACAAATTATACAAGTGTGTTTTTCTGGCATATGTAGCCTAAAAGAAATCTAGCCACTTATAAGTCATATATTTGCAAGAGAGTGTGAAGACACATGATGTGCAACTTTGCTTAAAATAGGCAGAATTTTGGATGGAAAATCACCAGTGCCACATTGTTTCTTCAGAGACAAAGAAAAATTACTAATAAACAAAATAGTGACAGATCTGAACTTAAATACTTTATCATAATTGCTTAGGAAATTCTGTAGTTGAAAAGACTTTATCACATCCTGCAGTTATTGAATTATTCAGGACATCAGATTTGTGCAACAACTTGGAATTTCTGCAGCACTGTGGCTTTATTCTCAACCTACTCTTTATTGATTGATTTAATTTTACTTCTCTACGTACTGTTTTAACTCCCAGAGTAGCTGAAAGTGGTTTTCAAGGGATCAATAAAAACAGTATTAAATAAAACCATTGCTGTAAAGCTAAGAATGCTTAAAAACTATAAAAACAAACATTTTTTTTTAAAAAAAGCAAAATAATAGACAGTCCAAGAGATAGCTTTCAATAATGTTCTTGGAGTGATAGGAAATATGATGATTATAATAACTACATCAGAAAGTTTTTCAAATAAATTATAATCCAGGTGAAATAGAAATAGTTGTCGGATCCTCTGTTAGGTACAGAGGCGCTAGGAGCACTAAAAATAAATTCTCAATAAAAATATAAACAAAATGATATAGAAAAAAAACTATCTAAAAAGGAAAAAAACATGCAATTCTTCACGGGTTTGTGAGTTTCAGATATGAAGGTGTCATTTTGGAGGATGATGATATACTACTTCAAGTCTTTGTGGCTGATAGAAATACTGAGATAAAGTTAACCTGAGAAAATAGAGGGGAAAATATAATAACAAGATGTATTCTGGGAAGTTAATTGTAAAGCTGGCTGAGACTGCTCCATATATTCTATCCCAAAGCAGCTACAAGGTCAATCTTTTTTTTCAAGGATAAGTCTTTTGTAACTAGAACAAGAAATACAAACAAAAGGATAATAAAACCAGATTTGCAGATCTAACTGAAAAAACAATTGAAGTATAGATCCTATAGCCATCCAACTCACCAGTAGCTTGGATGACTCCAACTTCATCAAGGTATAAGGGCAACTTCTCCTCAATTTTTTTTAAGCTAGCTATCCCAAAGAAGAGTTGAAGGAGTAGGGGGAGACCATGGGAATATTGAAAGTTTTATTGTATTATGAGGATCTTGGAAATGAAAAATTCTATTTAAATATACATGTCATGAAAAATAGGTCAGAGGAAATGTAACATGAGCTAGCCAGATGACTGACCTATTTGATTCAATCTGTGCCTAGGACAGAATTCTAAGGACTAAGGCATAGATTGTTCTTTGCACTGATGTCTAATATAGCAGAATCTATCAAAGTGGGTATATAAACTTTGTGAATAAAAAGCATATGCTCAGTCACAGAAAAATTGTATTTTTGAGTCGTCATTTTGGAGATTTGGGCATCAGTCATGGATGGTTTAAAAACTGATTCATATAATCCAGTGGTGAAATCTAAAAGTTGTTACTACCAGTTCTGTTGGCGTGGCTTGGTGTGAGTGGTAATGTGACTGGGTGGGCGTGGCCATTTTTTTTTTACTTTTAAAAGCATTTTTTCTACAACCTCTTTGGCGAAGAGGTTGTAAAAAAATGCTTTAAAAAGGCTCTGACGATCCCAGCTGAGTTGCCTGATCAGCAGAGGGTTTTTTAAAAAGCCTCTGCCAATCAGACAACTCAGCTTGGATGGTCAGAGGTATTTAAAAGAAAAAAAGGTTTTTTTTCTTTTAAAAGCCTTTGAGGATCCCAGCTGAGCCGGTAGCAAAAATCTCTCCCACCCCCCATGCCCAGCTGAGCCGAACAATCATTAAAGGCTTTCTTTTTACTTTTAAAAGCATTTTTTGCCCGAAGAGGTTGTAGAAAAAATGCTTTTAAAAGTAAAAAGAAAGCATCTGATGATTGTTCGGCTCAGCTGGGCATGGGGGGGAGGGCGCAGGGATTTTTGCTACCAGTTCTCTGAACCACCCGCCTCCATCGCTAACGGATTGGGTGATCCAGTTTGAACCGAGAGCATTTCACCCCTGATATAATCCCTAAAATATCTTTAGGCCCTATGTTTCATCCTGCAAATGCCAGTTACATTTATTTATTTATTTATTTATTTATTTATTTATTTATTTGTTTATTTATTTATTTATTTATTTATTTATTTATTTAATTTTTATACCGCTCCCTCTCCCAAAGGACTCGGGGTGGTGAACAGCCAAAATTAAAAACACACAATACAAATATTAAAATACATTAAAATGAAATTAAATTTATCTTTGGCTTCCCCAATTTAAAACCCTTACCCATAAAATTCCCCAATTAAAAGATTTTTAACCCAGCCCGGCTTGCTGAAATAAAAAAGTCTTCAGGGCCCGGTGGAAGGTCCGGAGGTCCGGGATCAGTCGTATCCCTGGGGGTAGCTCATATGATCGTGATCATATAGGGAAAAGTAAGCATTAACTCCCATTCATGGATTACTGCTTTGTTTTTTTTAAAAAATTCTCTGCAAAACAACTAAATAGACTGTTGTCTATTTATATATTTAAATTTGTTTACCACTGGAAGAAGATTATTTTTAATCCATATTCATCCATACATTAATAGCTAGAATGCTATTTCCTTTTGGAGTAAGCAACAGCACAATTAAGGGACATCAATAACCTTCCCTCTGCTGATGACACTATTCTGATAACTGGAAATGCAAATGAACTGCAAGTTCTAATAAATGAAAGTCAAGGAGCACAATGAAAAACTGGCTCTAAGATTAAATATGAAGAAGGCCAAACTAATGACAACAGGTACAGTAATCAGCTTAGAACAGAAAATGAAGATACTAAAATATCACTCCCTACTCAATGTTGAGCCATTCATTAAGGATTCCAATTATGTTACATGTTATTTTCATTATATACTACTTTTATAGCAGTCAGAAAACAACCTTCAAATCCTTATTAGTGCAATCAGTTCCAAATTTGAAACCTACTCATTATTCATATGCTCTCTTGAATTTTTTTTTAAAAGAACTGCACGCACTCAACTTACTTTCTCCATTCATATATTGTATTTCTTAACGATCTAGTAAAAAACAAAAATCAGGTCTACACAAACCACTCTGCCTGGCATATAATTGTACTCTATTTCTCAGATGTGTTCACTTTCAGACAGAATTCTTTCCCAGGAATGTTCAACAAATTTTCTTATAATTTTTGCATTCATTCTTCCTATAGTGATAGCATTTTTATAATTTTTATAATTTTGATTGTAATTTTATAATTATAATTATGAAGCCCAGATGCACTCTTATTAAATACATTAAATAAGACACACTGCAACTCCATTAGCAAATTGCATCCAGTTGTCCAGTTATACCATCTACATCTGTGGCATTACATTTGTTGGTATTCTGACAGCATGGTTAACTCATTTCATCATTTTTTATACTGACCATTAATATTCATAGCATTCATTTCAGTTCTATTTTTCAATATGTGATTAACATTTCTATACACATCTCTAAATTATTCGTTCCAGTATTTCCTTTATACAATGCTTTATTTATTTTATCCTCACAACATAACAGCTGGTATTGATAATGACTGGCCAAAGATCACTCAACAAACTTCATGGACAAGTGGAGATTTTAACTGGGACTGAATTTGGTTCCAATCCAACCTTTAGTGTTCCCATGATACCTTACTTAGATAGATCATAGGGAAGAACAACAATTATATAATTGATTAAATATTTAACAATTTTTTGGTATTTCTTTTTCTTTCCAACACCCCTTTTTCCAAAATGCTGAAGCCAAACTAGACATGGTTCATTGCTATCTTTATTAATCCTAGTTTTTCTTCTTTCCTTTCTTCTTCCTTTCTATCTCCTTTCCTTGATGACTTATATTTTATTTTATAAATGCTAATTTATAAATGCCAATTATTTTATAAAACATCTTTTCTGGAAAATCTATGGCTCCTTTCCTATTTTGCCATAACTGACTTACCAAATAACATTCCACCAATACACTTTCTAAATGTATTCAAGATGGTGTTCCGTGCATTTTTCTACTTATGGGCTGGGGCTCTGGGTGATGTCAGCTTGCTTTGAGTAAAATGAATCCAAGAAGGAAAAGGTCCCCTTACCACTTAATTAGTTCTTTCCTGTATTTTGGGGGCTTAAAGGGTAATATTGATTAAAATGAATAAGGTTCTTCCTGAGATCTGGGTGGCTCCAACTCTGATTGCGTTCCAGAGGACTTTAAAGACCTGTCTTCTCCCAGCCTTTGATAGAATTGATGGAACCTCTTATTGAATGTAGATATTTGTTATTAGCCAGATCCACCCTTTTGTTTCCCATCATATGCCCTACTTTTAACTGCATATTTGTTCTTTGTTTTTATGATATGAGTCACCTAGAATTGATTTGAAGCAGGTAGTGGCTATTCAAATTAAATAATTAGTATCCAGATGCCTGTAGGTATGTATATATTATCAAGATTAATTGTATACTTTTAAAGAGTAACTATTTAATCATAGTTTTGAATAGAATAAATGTTAACTGTGATACAATTATGGGTATTAAATGTGCTAAACCTTTCCTAAGTTGCTACTTTATATCAATAAACATTTCCCAACAGCTTAGAAAGATGATGTGAATAACTTGGAGGTAGGGGAACGGAATATACAATCAGACATGCTTTTATGATTTTACGACCATTATTTGATAGTATTAATAACACATTGGATGAAGATGTATATTTTGAAGAAGATAAATGTGAATTATTTTGTTTCCACTGCCTCTGTGAAAAGTGGTAACTTTAAATGTGACACATTATAGACAGAGGTGAAAAGAAATTCACTGTAGTGTTTCCAATTTCCCATCCCATAAAGATCTTTAAGTGCAACTTTTGATGCTTAACATGTGTGTCAGAGGGTAAAGTTGACAGACTTTGTTTAATTTTTCATCATAATGCCTTTATTGTCACGTGAATTCAAAGTGAATCTGGTAATTTAATAGCACAAAGAACAATGACTTTTTGAACTTGACTTTTCAAACTATAAGCAGTCAAGTTCAAGTAGAAAAGCATAAGAAGACAAACATCAGCTCTGCAAACAGAAATGGATACACCAATTAAGTGGATATTCATAAACTTAAATATTTTTAAAAATAAAAACAAAAATAAAAGGTAACATCCAGTAGTAGAATGTTTACATTTGAGTGCAAGGCACTCAAGAGAAGCAGTATATTAAAATCAAGAGAGACCTAGATGTTATATCTGAACATCTTTATTTAATGCAAATTTAACTGAGATTTCTTGCTTACCATGGAACAAGCACTTCTTGAATGTGTGTGATTTTTGTTGTTGTTGTTTAAACAGATTCCAAATAGAACCAGTTATCTAAAATTTAGAATTCTTGTTATTTCAGGAAAGCCATCAAGCTAACCTGTCATTGATCTGCCACCAGACCCCTATCCAGATGCAAATTCAAAAGATGAGGGTGAGTTTGAGTCTGCAGAGGAAAGCATGGAGCTGAGTATTGGTCAAGAATAGGGCTCAGAGAGTGCTAGTCTGATGCAGCAGCCTCAGCTGGGTCGATAGGACAAGTGATAGGCTGATGAAAATGATGAAGCTCCAGGAGACGACTGAGAGCAGCAGTTAGTAAGGAGGACGAGGTGGAGTCCACATCTCCTCCTGATCCAAGGATACATAGAACAGAAAGAAGACAGTCACAATGCCAGTCAGCTAGGCTACTCATGAGGTGGCAATCTCACCTCTCATGAAGAGCTGCACTGGCATTACCTACTTAACCCCACCCTGAAGACTTGAGTGTTGCTGGAGCAACATGCCCAGTTCTGTGCCTTGTGTGCTTGTGCCTTGTATCCTGGCCTGTTTGACTCATAGACTGCTTTCCTGGACTTTGTGTGTGTCCATTGGACACGCACAAAGTCCCATTGGACTTGTTTATCAAGTGTCTTTTGCTGTACTGAGCTTGGAATCTGGACCTGTGCAATAAGGGGTGCTTTCTGAGGGCCTGTATAACCTGGCAGAGTAACCATCCTGCATATGGAAAAACATAGATTTATCCAGTGAAAAGGTTTTGTTCATTGAAAAAAGAAACAAACGAGTGAAGGTGTCTTTATTTCAATTAGCCAAAAGCATCTTTGCTTCTTAGATATTTATGGAACTTAGATATTATATATATTCCAGTGGAGAAATAATGCTATGAAAAATGCATCACTTGCTTTGTAATCACCAATTATTTGGGTGAATATATTTTCGATTAGAGCCTTCGTGGTTTAAGAAGTATGTTGAATACTATCCCACTATGTTAAATCTAACACACATTTCTTAAAAAGTCAAGCGGAAAAAAAATGTTGGATTCTCATTTTTGTGTATTTTATAGCTTGATTATCATCATTATTTGTTTATTTATACAACTCATTCCATTCAAGAATAAAGCTGTTCAAAATAGTTAACTACGAGACAAATAACTTATAGCCTTGTTAAAATTAAGCTAGTTTGAGTTCAAAAGAAACTTAATATAAAATAATTGGAAATGTAAGTCTTAGAGCTAATATAATTTACAAATATATTAAGTAATTTGAAAGGCTGAATTAAACAATGTGTTTAGCCAAGAAAAAGTCCTTCATCTTCCATAGCCCTAGCAAAAGGGTGGGGGGATGTTAACAATAACTCTGGTTCACAGTGATGCACAGCTATGAATGATTTAAGATTTTCTTTACAGCACACGAGAAATAGAAAGATCATCTTGTATATGGTTGTATATGTTATATTCATTTAAAATTCTTTTACAACAATATAAGGGAAGCCAGGTGATTCAGTGGTTAAGACAGGTTTGTTGGCTGGAAAGCTAGAAGCCCAGTTTCAAGACCCGAGCTCTATAAGACAGGGTGAGATCCAGTCCTTGCCCCAGCTCCTTCCAACCTAACAGCTCAAAAGCATGCAAATCAGGGGTGGGTTCTTCTTACCTTTACTACCGGTTTGCAATGGCATGCACAGATCACTGATGATGACATCTGGGGTGATGGGCGAAGCCTCCCACCAGTTTTACTATCGGTTCTTGCAAACTGGTCCAAACCGGGGCAACCCATCACTGATGCAAATAGATAAATAGGTACCATTTTAGCGGGAAGGTAACAGTGGTAAACAACAGGAAATGCTATAAGACGGGATGCTTTCTGTGCTTCATGTCTCAGAGACAATCAGGAACATTTTTTAGGAAAGATCATTAAAAGATGACTGCTCAAAAATACTTCCTGTCATTCAACAGGGTTTCACTAGGTGGAACATTGGTTAACTATATCTACAGGTTTAAGTCTGCTTAGTAAACCTATTAAGAATGAATAATATATTCAGAGAAATATCCCACTTATTTATAAAGAAAAGTGAAACCAGCTCCCAATTAGCTTGCCATGGTGTTTATTGGGTGTGTCTAGCAGTGTAAGAGGGAAGTTCCTGAGGATGGGCTCCAGCATGAGTCCGAAAACTTTGAAGGCTAAACTTCTGGTCCCGGTGACCGACCCAGATTTGATCCTGCAAAGATATATGTTTCTTGTTTGGTAAGGGAGGCTCCAGTTCTATGTAATACATGTTCTCCTAATGTATGCTATGTCAGATTTAGTTAATAAGTGTATAGGAAACCATACTGCAAATAAATTCTGACTAAGAAGTTAAAGAGAGGCTTTTAAAACAGGACAGAGAAGAAGCAAATGTACATTTCAGTCTCATTTCTTAAGTGAGATGTCAGTCTGTCTAATTGGTAATCTATGCAAAATATCAAACTCCTCAACAGAAATTCCACCTTAATCTACTCTCTACGTAATGAGGACTGGAGTATAGCTATCGTGTCTAATTTCTGAGACTTTATAAGTCAATTCTTTTCCCCTGACATTAAATGTGATGAGGCTGTTCAAATCTTATTTCCTTGATAATGCTTTACAGTTAGAAATTGACACAAAAATTTCAAGGTTATAGGTTAAATGTGGGTGTGGGTGTGTGTCTCTGTGTGTGTGAAAAAAATCTTAGAAAATGATCGTGACAAACCACGTCCATGCAGTTGCCAAATAAACTAGATGAAAGTGACTCTTATAGTTATGAGGATTTGAGCATAACTTGAAGGATACTTTACTTTTATGTATGCAATTCATTGTCTCCAATCAAATTTAGATCACCCCTTAGAAACTATTCTGACCATCTGCCAGCATTTCAGGATGTCTGCTTAGAATGTTAGAAAGTCCCAAAATACCATTAACCAGCTTTTCTCCAACCTCCTGATCATGAGGAGAGCCCATATCAGCTATTTGGTTGAACTAAATATTTTTTCTTATTTTTGTTATTACAAGTAATGAGAAAGTCAGCAACATATTTGTCCTTTAGACTTTTTTCCTGATAGTATGGAGCTGGAAGAATTTTAAGGATCATCATAATTCTCCAACACTGTAGTTCCCATAATAGTTTTGGATTTCTCAGTCAGAATTAGGGCATATGTAGTAAGATAACTTTTTGTTATATTTCAGTAGAATCATATATCATAAAATCATAAAACAGTCATTTAGGTGATTGAATCCAATGCCCTGCTCAGGACAGGAATCCAAATTAAGATATTCTTAACAGATAGATGTCTAGCCTTTAATTGAAGACATGCGGTGAAGGACAGAGTACTATCTCTCTGGTTAATTAGTTCCTCTATATAACTACATTTACTCTTTAAAAAAAGAAAACAAAAAAAAAGTTAATATTCAAGCAGAAATGGTCTTCCTATAACTTAAACATATTATTCTATATCCTGCATTCTAGAATTAGTAGGAACAAGATGTGACCTCATTCTGTGAAACATCTTTTCAGGCATTTGAATAGTGTCATTTCATCTTTCTTCTCAAAGCAAAATTTAAATTCTTTTCATCTCTCTTTATAAGCTTAGTGTTTCTCCCCTTCTCTAATACTGTTTTAATTTAAAAATTTTAAATTTTAATATTGTTTTAAAGCCCTACTAAGCAGGTATATACAAAAGTATGAAGCCTATTGCTTAACACATTGTAAGCCGCCCTGAGTCTCTGGAGAAGGGCAGCATATAAATTGAACCAACCAACCAACCAACCAATCAACCAACCAATCAATCAATCAATCAATCAATCAATTTGTTTGAATCCCTCATCAAACCTATCCAGAATTGGACATAATATTCAAGTAGTAAGTTTTAGTCTTTAATTTCAAGTTCTTTATATGGGTTTATCATGAGTTATATTTCTTCAGTCTTCTAGGATTAAATGACTCTTGTTTTACTCTTGAAGATATTTGGTGCCCTTATCACTATTTAAATGTTTGTCAAGATTAATAGTTTCAAGATCCACAGTTTTAGGCTGCATAAACAGAGGGATAGAATCAAGATCACGTGAAGTGTTAATACCACTTTATAATGCCTTGGCAAGGGCACACCTGGAATACTGCATTCAGTTTTGGTCGCCATGATGTAAAAAAGATGTTGAGACTCTAGAAAGAGTGCAGGGAAGAGCAAGAAAGATGATTAGGGGACTGGAGGCTAAAACATATAAAGAACAGTTGCAGAAACTGGGTATGTCTAGTTTAATGAAAAGAAGAACTAGGGGAGACATGATATCAGTGTTCCAATATCTCAAGGGCTGCCACAAAGAGGGAGTCAAGCTATTTTCCAAAGCACCTGAGGGTAGAACAAGAAGCAGTGGGTGGAAACTAATCAAGGAGAGAAGCAACTTAGAACTAAGGAGAAATTTCCTGACATTTAGAACAATTAATCAGTAGAACAACTTGCCTCCAGAAGTTGTGAATGCTCTAATACTGGAAATTTTTAAGATGTTGGATAACCATTTGTCTGAAGTGGTGTACGGTTTCCTGCCTGAGCAGGGATTTGGACTAGAAGACCTCCAAGGTTCCTTCCAACTCTGTTATTCTACTCTATTCTAACTCTAGTTGGTGAATATTTGCTATTGTTGTTCCAGTTTTGTCAATTATAACTTTTTAAAAAAGAAAAGAAAGACCTGTATTTAATTTTTGTTATTTTTAAATATTGGAGGTAAAGATTTTCTACAAAATCCATAAAATATGTGGTGAAAAAAATAAATTCATTTCATATTATGGTGAGTGTAGTAAATTTATTTCACCTGAGCCATAATTGGAATATTTAATCCTTTACACCGGTTGATCAATTGGTTTTCTGAATGCAGAGTCTTTCAGTAACTCTGTTTGGCTTTAAGTACTTTTTCTTAGTTTGCATGGCTGAATATTAACTCATAATATATGTACACCAACTATTAAGTAATAAATTACACTGGAACTCAAATACAATGTCTTATTGCTTCTTATGCAAAGGTTGCTTATTAAGTTTATATCCTGCTTTTTCTCCAGACTCAAGGTCACTTTTATGGTGATTCTATTCTTTTCTGTGAATAACCTTGTGAGAAAAATTGACTAATCCCACCCAATTAAAGGTTGGAATGTGACTTCCGGCTCCTCCATATATTAATCAAAGCTTCTGTTTCATTTTAACAAATAACTTCTCTTGTGTTCTTTCCCATCTATTAATGCTTTATTTTCTTTTACAAAATATTGGTTACTTGGTAATCATTTGTTTCAAGAAATTAGATTGCTTCAAGAAATTCAATCCTAATACTTACCATATATCATTCAAACCACAGTTCATTGAACAAGCCACCATTAAGTTAAAACAATATGTCTTAATATTGTAAATGAACTATGGCAACCCACTTTTATTTTAGTTGCTCATGTGTTGTGTAATCTTCTTTAGAGTTAAAAGGCAAGATGAATGAAAAATGTATTGAGGTTGTTTGTTTTTATGAGCCACACTGAATTCTAAGGACATGGAGCAGGCTCTACATCATTTTTCCCCTATTCCATCCTAACATAAAATTTAACTCATTAATTAAATGCAGATGTTCTACGTTATACCTTTATGACTTAATGGTAGCTGAAACAATATGTAACATTAGTAATTCAATATAAATCATACCAGTAAAACACTACTTAACATCCTTTTCTGAAGAAATGATTAAAAATGCATACAAGTAGATAGGGAGCCTATATAGCACAGTTAAAAATAATGACCAGTGTAGCCATCCAGCTGAATAAATCCCTAGATTAAAGCACTGCTATGCAACACCACTTGTACATTAATTCAAGCTGTGTTGCTTCAAACTGCAGAAGAAATTCCAGACATGTAGTTGCCTAAGGCCACAGTCAGTCTGAACCAGAACTTGTGATAGGAAGGTTACAGAAGAGTCAAGGAAAAGAAAAACATACACAGTTTGGTGACTCACCAGCTAACGTTATGATACTCAAAGACACAATTGTTCTTGGTGGTCCACTTGAAAGCTGGCCTGCAGACTTTAAGCCCAACAATCACAGACAGCAAGTATGTGCAAAGGGAAAGGCAGTGTTGTACTTCAATAATATTATGGGAATTCCTCATCTATATAAAAAAAATAGAGTCTTGATTTTTTTAAAAATTCTTAATGTGAAAGCCAATATCTGTAGAACCGAGGGGTGGGGGGGAAGATTTTCTATGATATAAAACCCAGCTTTCTGTTCCTCAAACCCTGCCTAAAACATTGGAAAGTGCTTGATTTACATTGATTTACTACTAAACTCTCCAAAATATAAGCATCTCTTTTAAGCAACTATTCTCAACTAAATATAAAAGCATCAACACAGTAGAACAAATTATTTGAAAGAAATACCAGAAGGCATATCAAATAAATGACACTTTGAAATTTTACAATACTGAAACATACCGGCAGCTCTGACTGAGTGTGAATTATATTACACAAGCAACTTTTTCATAATTAAGGACACTTATATCTTAGTCATCTTTTATCTGGATCACTGCAATATGCTCTACAAGGGACTGTCCTGAGGATCATTCAGCTACAACCTAATGCAATGGCATGAATAGTTATGGACACACCATGATATCTACATTTAATATCTCTGTTGTTTAAGCTGAACTGGTTACTGCTGAGCTTCAGGATACAGTGCAAGGTGGTAGTTGTCACCTATAAACACCTACATGATATTTAGACCTTTTTTTTGAGAGAGAAAGACTGTCTTGCCGTCAGCCTATCCTGTAATATCTGAAAAATTTACCATTTGGTAGGTCCCATCTACCTTATTAAAACAACATTATTTGATAAAAAATGCCATCTATATAACAGTGCTTGGCTTCTAGAAGGACAGTCTTCCAAAGAGCCAGTCTGACCTATCTGGTGTTTTTAAGAGAAGCCTTAAAGCCAAGGTCTGACTCATTCCCCAGGCTAAGGCCCAGTGTGGATCAATGGAAGAGTGATTTTATTGTCGGTGTGTCTGCTGTTTTCCTATTTGGCCATCTTTCCCTTTTTTTTTACATGATTTTCATTAATGTACTAAGCTTTTATGCTTTTAATCTGCATATTGCAAGAATTGTTCTAAGTGGTCAGCCTGAAAATATGATAAAGAAAGTATAGGCAAACTGCTGTTTTCATTAACCAGATGCCTTAATTTGTCCCATAGAACAAATTCAATTAAAGTAAGTGCAGACTGCATTGAGAAAAAGTGCATTCATCTGATTTTTAATTATTCCATCTAGTGTTTATAACATCTTTTACATCAAATGTTTTCAAAGCATGGTTTAAAAATAAAGTTTGTTGATTATATTATATTAATGCATTTTAATTCATTGATCTGGGTGGAATTCAGGGACATATGAGCAGAGTTGGACTAGAATTTATCACTGATTTATTAGCATCCATTCTGCTGAAGCTTTGATGGTTTTTGTTCTGAATTTCTTCTTCAAAAATTACATCAATAGGAAATGCTTGAGCACAGCACTATGTTCCCTTCAGAACTGATCATTTAGAACTCAGTACAAATTTTAACAAATATCAAGCTACAAAATTAATGGTAAACTAATGGATTACTAATATGGAACTTTCTTTAGAATAAATATCCCTTTATTTTTGAGCCTGCTTTTTGAGCTCTATTACCAATCGAGCGGGAAATTAGACTCTATGACATTTATGTCCAAGAAATATCCTCAATAATTTATTTATTCATTAAGCTGAAATAAGATCTTCTCTTCTCCTTTCAGATTACGTCCATTTGCTGCCTTTACCAGTTGGATGTCTTCTGTGTCCTGCTGTATGAGTATTCTTTCCACCTGCTTCATGGGCTTCATATTGGCATTCCTGCAGTATTTTCACTACAATAGACTTAAGAAATCTGGATGCATTCTAATCCTTTTGACACAGCTGACAATGACTGCAAGCACCCTCTAACAGCTGAGTAGTAATTTTAAATGTAAGCACTGAAATGACAGCCACAGCTGCCTAGAACCAATCTCAAACTCATATAAAGTCTAGAATTAAATCAAGAAAGCCACTTATTAAAGAACTCTTCTGCTTTTTTATTATTTAAACTAAAACAGCTGCATATGGATGAATTCAATTGCAACTGGGGCACTGTGGTTACAACATTTGTTACAGATAACATTTGTCCGTGTTATATGAACAAATTCAGGAATATTTGTGTAAATGGAACTTCTAATTTGCAACTGGCCCTTCAGACAAAATATCAGTCCAAAAGAGTTATTTGTACAAAGTTAGTCATAATTATTTAATATTTAATATACGACACATGCTCATCCAAATATACATTCAACTTAATGTAGTGCTGAAAAATGTTTACATTTGAATCAGTATCCAGCAGAATTCATCTACTGTATTAACAGTCCACATTTCCTTGTGATGCTTGTTGTGATGCATATGCTGCTCCATGAATTTCTGGACAGGAGAAGAGAGTTTCCATCATCTCTCTAATTAGAAAGTTTTGATTTTCTCCCCATTGTTCCTTGTGAACTGTATGATGCCCTTTCACAATATTTCCAAAAACTGCCAAAAAGTATTCATAAATTTGCCCTCCATCCACATCAGTCAACTCTGATCAAACATTTTTTCAGTGAAACTTGACAAATACTGTATGTATCTGCCTAAGGTCATCTTCAATTACCCTTTTTAGATGTCTCATTCCAAATGAGATTAGGAGGGCAACAACTTCAATTACCCATTTTAGTGCATTGTAGTAAAAACATACTAATTTTCCTCATGTCATTCCTTTTCACTCCTGAATACTCTGACCTTCATTGCATTGTGAAATCTCTGTGCTTTCTGAGGTTGCTTGGTTGCTTGCTTGCAAACATTTCATTATCCAACTAGCTAACTTCATCACCAAAAGCAGACCCCATCCTCACTCACATTGAATTAAAACAACAACAACAACAACAACAACAACAACAACAACAACAACCATGATCAGAGACCACTAATCATAGTTAAACCTGAGTTACAGATATTCTCTTCTTTTGGAACTTTATTACATTCCTGATTTAATAGAGAAAACTTCTAATTCAATTTAACTTGGAGCAAGTGCTGAGTGTTGCAGCTTTTCATTTGTTTCGTTCATAAACATCTTTTTCCAGTTTGTTACAGTGGTTAAAGTCATGGGATAGAAACTGAGGAACCATGAATTCTAGGCTTGCCTTAGGTATAAAACCAGCTGGATAACATATGGCCAATCACTTTCTCTCTGCTATAGGAAAAAGGCAATGACAAACCAATCCAAAAATGACTAGAAAACAGCATGGACTTGCCGAAGCAATTACTAGGTGTCAAGAATGACTCAAATGCAAAAAACAACCCAAAAAAAAAAAACCCGCTAAAAATGCATGCTGAAGGCAACATCCCAAAAAAGAAAACCTTGATATGTTCAAATATATGATTGCATCTTTTATTTATGTATACATATGATCTTCCACATTGATAATTGATCAGACAAAAAGATTGATCCAATAATGTAAAAATGTAATATTTGATTTTCAAATTTATTATTTGTATTGTTTTAATTTAATTGTTTTCTCATGTTAGTATCAAAATGGTGTCCAAAACAGCTAGTATTAGCACAAAAGTAATTAAACCTACAATTATATTGTATTTACTTAAATAGACTGCTCAAAAAAATAAAGGAAACACAACCAGAAGACATCCGAGATCTGAATGAATGAAATAGCCTTATTAAATACTTTGTTCTTTACATACAGTAGTTTATACACTGCTCAAAAAACTAAAGGAAACACAAAACTACTGTATGTAACGAACAAAGTATTTAATAAGGCTATTTATTCATTCAGATCTCGGATGTCTTCTGCTTGTGTTCCCTTTATTTTTTTGAGCAGTGTATTTGTTAGATTTATTTTCCAACCTTCTTCCAAAATAGCATACATGGTGTTTACTACTCTCATGCTCCCACCAACAATTCCTGTGGGATAGATTAGGCAGAGAAGCAATGGGTGGCCGCAAAGCAATTATTATTATTATTTTTTAAAAAACCAATTTTGAAAATTTAGATGGCTACCAATGTTAAATAGCTTAGACTCACAGGAAATCAAGCAACATATAAATTTAATAAATTATTAATAATTTTTATTATTTAACTTTGGGTGACTAACAAAGAATACATTAATAATTTTGTTAATTAAAAACAAAATAAATACAGAACAAAGCCACAGAAAACCATATGTCATTCAAACACAATGTCTGCTTAAATAATATATCATTGCTTCTCTTTGTGTCAGTATGAACAAATGAATTTAGCTTTCTCTGTCTTACCAAGGAATTCCAATACCTATGAATGCTACTTAGGACATTGCTTATTTTTTCCACCAAACAAATTCCAGGGCGTTTTAAAATCTCATAAAAATTTCAAAACCCAGACAACATTGCAATGGAAAATTCTTTTTTAAAGAATCCTGGTGCCTATTCATTACTGGTATTACTAGTACTTTGAAGTATGCCAGGAGGCTAACTTCAGTTCTTAAATTGTTGTAACCAGAGAATCACAAGGGTCCTGTAATTAGACCCAATTTAGAGCCTATTGATAGTCTTCTGAAAATGTTGTTGATATTTCCAAGACCAATTTTAGAGTCCAGCAATATTCTTTTGTACTATTATTTTTTTTCTGTTCCCCCCATTTTTTTAAAGGTGACACTTGGTAACTGTAATCCCTTAGGGAAAAAATTGTGGAGTCAAGGGGAATGGTTGAATCACCCCTGGTCTTTGGTAAAGTCAAAGGGATGTGAGAAGACAGGCCAGCTAGATATGGTTCACTCTTTAACTTCCCCCCCTTGGAAGAAATAAACAAAATATTTATTTGTTTAAAACAAATTTTTATTTCAATTTCTTCTCCATCTCCTTTTTCTTGCATTGCATGTGTTATAAGACAGTCTGTGAGTTTATTTTTGTTTATATTTGGTGAAAGAAAAATAAGAAAGGAAGAGGAAAGGAAATAAAGAATTGTAAATGAAAAATAAATACAATTTGAAAACTTAGCCTTGGAAAAATAGTGTGTTTGAGGTTTATAAGAAAGCATTCATTTCTGGGGGAAAGAGGGGGTGGGGGTATGATTGACACAGTAGCAAACAAAACAATCCTCTGAATCCCTAGAAGTTGGCTAAACAGCAGAGTTTACCCTCTATCTACAAAGACCTATGTGTCTGAATTAGTGGAACAGAATGATTGAACTCTACGGAAATGAAAAAGAAGGGAAAAAAATAGTAACGATAGCTAAGACTTCTAGCATTGTGTCCTCTGAACCTGAACTTTCAGATGCACTTAAAACGCATGATTCCACCATATTTATATTTTTCACCTTTGTTGACTTCTTCATTGTGAATCATAGCTTCACTACCACTAAATATATCAGCAGTGAAAAGGAGGATAAAGCTGTCACAGAGCAGCCTGCTACTCCTTAATGGAAGTTTTCAAATTTAGATAAGGGAAGCTGAAAATTAAAATTGGACAAACTTAACCAATTTCAAAGTTATCCCCTGCTTCAATATATTCACCGCACTTTGGATTGTGTATCTTTCCTCCTTAGAAGTAAAAATTATATGGATCCAAATCTAAGTATGAAATGGAAGGCAGGAGTCTATAAGGTTAAAATTGGTTTTAAATGGGGGAGGGGGAACTTTATACTGCTAAATGCAGGTTTAAATCATAGAGTTTAAATAGGATACCAATTATTCCTCCCTGAGCTTTGAGCCTCTCTTAAAGCCACCTAGAGTCATGTAAAAATGAGATATAAATTGAATGAATAAATAAATAAAGTTTGCCAGCCTTTGCCATAAAGGCTTCTTGTCACTTAGGGTTTTTGATTCTTATGACAGATTGCAAGTTTAAAATCTTTTTTTTTTAAAGTTAGAAGTGCTGCGTTGGGAATCCCTGACTTTAAAGTTTGCAATGTTATGGCCTACAAATGACAATATGACTTTGAGAATCACTACATTGATGCAAAGTCACTTTTTATGAAGATAGCTTTTACAATGGGTTTCTGGGACAACATTACTGCAGAGCTATCTCAGATTCCACAGTACAACAATAGGTCTTGTGGTCTGTCTGCCAAATATTAGAGGGCATATATTAGAAACCAAGTACATGATTATGCAACTGGATGTGGCACAGTGTAAATAAGAAGCATATTATTCCCAGAACAGATAAAGGGGAATATTTAATGTTCAGCATGACTGCTATATTTATTTCCATATTAGACAGGTGACCCCATTACCTCTGATACAGAGTAAGTCTATTCAAAAAATCTGTTATTACAATTGAGTAATTATGAAAATCCTAGGAACTGTAGTTGAACAAGACTTTGATAGATATTGGTTCTTTATTTTCAGTCCTATGGATAGAAGCTCCAGGAAATAAATAAATAAATAAATAAATAAATAAATAAATAAATAAATAAATAATAAAAACTATTTGTCAGGGAATGTCCAAACACAGTAAGAGATGCTGGTGTCCAAACACAGTAAGAGATGCTGACACAAATCAATTTTATATAAATAAATATATTTATATATTTAAGTAAATAAGATAGGCAAACAGGACCATTATCAGGTAAATTAACATAGCAAGAACATCATGAGGTAAATCGCAGACAACACATACAGCACATTTTCACTCAAATCAACCAATCACAGCTCAGATTCCCTGATGCTGTGGCCAGCTATCTTCAACCAATTAGCTATAACTGTGTATTCTTAGTCATTGTCCAATCCTTCACTGTTCCAGCTATTAAAATTTAAATTTCTTAACACGATTATTCTTAAACAATTTCATAATGGTAAAGGAATGAAAATGAAAAGGATATATTTATTGATAACTATATGAAGCTTTATAAACAAGCCCAATTTTTGGCTGTTGTCATTGTCACTAATTGATAATGATATTTGTAAACATATTTCTGTACCAATAAAGGAAAATATTTGTAGCTCACGGTTGAAATGAGGAGTTCTTGGTGCTTTCTAAGCTTGGTTGTTTTTTTGCAGAGGTTTCATTACCCGAACTATATAACATCATCGGTGCTAGTATTACCATAGTTTGGGTAATGAAATGTCTGCCAGAAAAGAACCAAGCTCCAAAACCATCAAGGAAACAACATATTTTGGTGACTTGATTCTCTTCTAAACAAGAACATAGTGGTTTCAGTTCAACATCTTATTGAATTCAAATAATACTTCTGAATCAATTATGTTATCAATGTGTGTTCTGGGGGGAGCTAACTATTTAAAAACACACAACAGTGCAGAATGGCCAACTTGTCTAGTTGCATGGACCAAATATTGAGGATTGGATTCATTTATTTATTTAATGTTCAGAGCAGCATGCATAATCTCTCTCTACTCCAAGGCACTTACAATCCCATTAGAAAACCCATTGGAAAACAACTGGCTGATTATTAAAAATTCTGGAAGTTCTGGTTCAGTATAGTCATTGTTTTTTTACACACAGAGAAGTGAAGAAGCAGAAAGCAGGAATCATTCCTACAGCTCTGTTTCCAATTCTCTATGTTTTGTGTGTGTGTGTGTGTGTGTGTGTGTGTGTGTGTGTTATGTCTGTTGTATAGAACTTGAGAGCAAATAGTTCTGTCTGAATAATTTTCACATCAATGGTATTAATGGTAAGAGATGGATGTTAAAAGGACTACACGTTATTTTTATTTTGTTTTAATTCTTCTCTCATTGTAAGGAAAAACCATTCATATATGCATTATTTTGTCTTCTGTATCCATCAATCCAAATGAAAACTTTTTGTTCAAACAGTTTTAGTAGTTGATGGTCATGGAAATTGGTTTCTAAGTTGTTTCAGCACATAGATCATATGGGAAATATATGATAATCAAATCATCATTCTGCAAACAAAATTGCCCTTTTTATACCATGCCATTAAAACAATCCATTTTACTCTGCAGGGTATAAGGAAAGATTTAAAAGAATGAATCTCATTATTTATTATAGCATCATGCAACTAAAATGATTGCCTCCCTCTTCTTTTCTGAAAAATGATGGCATGATTTGTTTAGTTCCTATTGCTGCATTTAGACTCCTGGGTAGTAAGAAGGATCAAGCCATAAAAATAAATAAGATAAGACAACACAGTAGGTACACAAATTATATAGCAGCTGAGAACAGAATAGGGGATCTGAAATCCTTGCTAGAATTCATTTTACATGTAATTCTTGGGGAAAAATGATAACAAATTGAGATATAGAGTACAATTAAAAGTAAATGAAAAACCAACCCACATCTACTCCAACAAAGCAATAAAAATTTAACAGCAACTATTGCCTGAAATTAAATATCAGGGCTTAACATAAAGGATAGAAGCTCGCATAAGAACTAAAGTATTCACTAAAATCCAATTATGTATTCAGTCCCTGTAAACATACATCAAATGAATGAAAACTTTTAACAGACTTTTCTTTCTTCCAAATCTCACATTGCCTTTTAAGATGAAAGTGATTATTTATACATGTAGCATTTAACTTATAGGTTATCGATTTTTTCCAGGAACCTTCTAAAACACAAAGGGACAGTATTCAAAAGGTACTTCAGATTATATACTGAAATTTATGACATCATTAGACAATGTTGCTTGCCTTCCAGATATTTGAAATACAATTTCCCCTAAAAACACACACATACAAAAACACCTGCATTAAGTTTATGGGGGTGATGGAATATAATTAATTAAATTTGAAGGGACTAGTTTGGGAAAAGTTGTTAAGTATGATTTTTTTGAAGACTACAACCTCTATGGTTTTTAGATTAAACATTGATGGTAGTTTATTCAAAGTTCCAGAATATATCGATATATGGAATAGCTTGGAATTATTTCCAAAGACAGGCATAACTTGTTTGAAAGAAGTGCAAAACTTTGGGCAGATCTTCATGCATTAATTTCACATTCTCCTTCATATTAAGTTACGTGACCATTATTACTACAAGAAAATGGAAGACAGCCAATTAATTGGGTTGAAATATAATTTGAATATTAAAACTGCTTAGTTGAGCAAATTTAGTAAGACCGTGATCTTAAACATATGCCATGTTATCTTCCTAGAATGATAACATGGGAGGATACCACTTAGGTCATTGAGTCAAACATTCTGCTCTGTGCAGAAATGGAAATTAAAACATCTTTACATAATCCAGCAAATAAAGCTGTCTTTAGGACACTGACTCCACTGGCATACTTCTATCACTTAGAATAGGTGGTATCTTGTTCAATAGTAGATACTGCAAGACGGATCTTGGAGTCCTAGTGGACAATCACTTAAATAAGAGCCAGAAGTGTGCTGCCAAAAAAAGCCAACACATTTCTCAGCTACATTAATAGAGTGATCATGTGAAATATTAGTGCCACTTTCCATTGCCTTGGAAAGACCACATTTGGAATATTGCATCAAATTTTGGTTACCACAATATAATGTTAAGGCTCTAGAAAGAGTGCAGAGAAGAACAACCAAAATGATTAGGGGACTGGAGGCTAAAACACAAAAAATGACTGCAGAAATTTGATACTAGTTTAATGAAAAGGAGGACTAAGGGTAGCATGATAACAGTGTTTGAATATCTAAGGGCTGCCACTAAGAAGAGGGGCTCAACCAGCGCTGGGATTCAAATAATTTAACAACCGGTTCTCTGCCCTAATGATTTCTTTCAACAACCAGTTCACCAAACTGCTCAGAAAGTTAACAACCGGTTCTTCCGAAGTGGTGCGAACTGGCTGAATCCTACCACTGAGCTCAACCTAATGTCCAAAGCACCTGAAAGTAGGTCAAGAAGCAATGGGTGGAAACTAATCAAGAAGACAACCAACCTAGAACTAAGGAGAAATTTCCTGACAGTTAAAATAATTAATAAGTGCTCCAGAAATTAGGGTGCTCAATAGTGCAGGTTTTCTTTTTCTTTCTTTCTTTTTTTTTTTGGGTAAAGTTTTTTATTATTATTTTTTAAAAAAACAAACAAACATTTAAAACATCAATCAGCCCTCCCCTGTGACGTCTCGGCGTTAAATTCTTCAGTTCATTTTATTCTTCTTGTACCAGCAGTTTCTTCTGTCTCAGTCATCTTCAAACCACTGTACGAATTGATTACTATAGTCATATTCATACTATCAGGTTTTTTATACATATTTATACAATTAATCATTTATATCTCTTTTGCAACCAACAGTAAAAAATAATTCCATGTTTTAAAGTATTCTGATTCTTCCCTATTTTTAATCAATAAAGTTAATCAATTCATTTCAGCGCAATCTATCCTACCTGACAAAATTAAAAATGAATATATTTATTTGATTATACAATGTAATAACAGCTGCAAGAATTGTTTATGCACAAAATTGGAAATTAGAGAAAATAATGGAAGATGAAGTAATAAGAAATATTTTAAACAGTGCAGGTTTTCAAGAAGAGATTGGACAGCCATTTGTCTGAAATGGTATAGAGCTTCCTGCTTTAGCTAGACTAGAAGACCTCCAAGTTCCAACTCTGTTATTCTATTATTCTGTTATTCTGTTCTATTCTGTTATAACTTATTTCCCCCTATAGATTCTGTTTTATTCACCACAGACCCCCTTTAAATATCTTTTGTAGCGACAGACCATGGCAATGGACCACCAAAACTTAACTCAAGATTTAAAGCACTAGACTACATCAAATATTAATTTCAATTTTTTCATGAAGGGCCTTCAAATTTGGAGAAAAGGGAAATAAATTAATCTGTTAATGCACATACTCCTATTATAATATCTTTATCACAATGATTCTATATGAATTTAAAATAAAATATTGACATTCTTTTCACACAAATGGCCCATTTTATGGTTTTGTTTTTTTTATTTGATTTATATGCCGCCCTTCTCCGGAGGCTCAGGGCGGCTTACAATGCGCTAAGCAATAGCCTTCATTCTTTTGTATATTTATACAAAGTCAGCTTATTGCCCCCATAACTGGGTCCTCAATTTACCTACCTTAGAAAGGATGGAAGGCTGAGTCAACCTTGAGCCTTGGCGAGATTCAAACCTGCAGTAATTGCAGGCAGCTGGTCTTAATAACCAGCTTAATAACAGGGTGCCTTAGACCACTGTACTACCAAGGCTCTTTTTGTAATGCATTTTGTAATGCTAAGTCTGAATTTGATGCCAATTTTTACACTAAAATTTGATGAACAGTTTTTACAATTCTGTTCACCTCCCATCTTGTTTGTCTATGTCCAGTCACTGTATATTTTTGTTTATGGGGCCAGGGCCACCCTTGGAGCAACAGACTTCAGGCCCATTGTAGCCCTAAAGATGGTCATTGGGTTAAGAAAATGTATTTAAGAGAAGAAATGCATAATTAAAGTTGGTCCTACCAACAATATTAGCACCAAAACTACAAGCACATGGATCCATTAGTATGACATAACGCATACAAAAGTCACAGGAAAATGAAAGATAGAAAATAATATGAATATAATTTTACAAGTTGTATTTCACTTAATGCAAGCTCTTGGGGAAAAAGGATCATATTATGTTCATATAATTACAACTAATGAGAATGCTGATGCTCATTTGACTCATGTACATTAAGTTACCAAAATCTATTAATTTCTTAGGGGCTAAAGTAGATTAAAATGAATTTTGTCTTTATCCTTTGTTTATTATTAACTTTTCAATGATATATAAAAAACAATTTTCTAACTAAGCCATTTTAAAATGGCAATTGTTGATATCGAAGAATAAATATTTTATTACCGTCCAAGACCAGATCATAAAAATTGGAACAAATACCATCTGACAATACACTTGTCCGATTAAGTGAAGAATCTATACTGTTGTTTTATTTATTTTATTCACATTTGTATAGCTTTCAATCTCACAGTAAAGTGACTCTAGGTGGACTACATTAAAAATAAGCATAAAATAAAATACACAACTAAAAGCCTTGATCAACAATGACATTGCTTTGTGCTGGCTATCTTCCATAAGCAAGAGCTAATCATATCCTCTGGAGTGCATTATGTTCGCTTGTCAGAAACAAAGCAAAATAGATCCTTAAACTGAGCTGCTGCTTCTTCAAAAGGAGTTTGCAGCACATCTGATGATAAGCAATATCTGTCTATTGCAGCAACTATAAGAGTAAGAAATTATATTACACATTTCTGAAAATGTTGAGAAGTTCTGTCTTATGGTATGTACTTTGGCGGATAAAGCTATTCCTTTGTGTAGAATAATATGGTATTTTAACAGGAAGAGTCTGAATGGGGAAATCTCACACATTGTTGTCTCATCTTGTCAGCTAAAAATTATGGAAATGTTTGCTGATATGCTACAACTATTATATATACAAAATCTGTATTGTATATATAAAACAACCAACAGCAGAGAATCTTCTATGTCCCTTAATTACTTAACAAAGTGAATTGGAAAGTATTTCCAAGATCCAATTTTGACAACTTTCTTGTTTCTTTTGTGTTTTATTATTAAAAACTAGGGGAGCAGTAAGATAGGCCTAAATGTAATCTTATATGTTAGTTCAGGCACCAACAAAGAAAACAAAGTAATTTTTAAATGGAGAAATCATGAAATTGCAGCAATCTCATTGCTGAGATCTCACAATATTTTGATATTTTTATCTAAAACCTTTCTGGATTTCTGGAAAGCACAGAAGTATAACCACATTTGGTGATCTTAAAGAGACTAACCATTTGCCTTGCCTCATTATTTTATTTTATTAAATATGTACTTCAAAATATTTTGGGCATATAAGTGTTGTAGGGATATGAATAAATATTCATTATTTTAATGCAAATTAAATTCAAGATGAACAAGTGACCAAGAAGGACAAACTTGCAACAGATTTCTTATTACAGCCAATTACAATAACTTCTGCCTTCAGAAATATCTCAGGTAACTTTTTGAAGTAAATAAGGTAGAAATAAAGCCGAAATCATTTCACAAAAGAATAAGAGAGTTCTAAAATGATATAACAGGTTTTTCATAAATAATGGATGGTACATCCCCCGTATACTGCTCACTGGTGTAGCTGAGGTCACCAAGAAAAGAGGAGATCAAAATGTATCAAAAGCATATTCCCTGAAACATCACAGGGAAGAAAGAGAGCGAGAAAGAGGAAGGGAAAAAAAACACCAAACCAAAATACAAAATGTCTGAAACCAGAGGCAAAGACTCTGAAATGTAGTAGACCAAAAAGGTCAAGAGGATAGAGGTCACATGTGCTGGAAATAAAAGATACTGTTTTTCTTCTTGTACTGTCACGAAGTGCCTATAAGGATTAGCCTCTTCAGAAGGTAGAATCTGATGTACTAGCAAACTGCTCCTTTTTATTCTCATGCTTTGCTGTTCTTAATTTTGACTTCTCCTCTTTTGGTTTCTGCTCTTTTGAACTGTTGAATACCAGCTCTTCTCAACTTCCAGTCTTGTAGGAGGAGTGGGGGTGGAAACCCAAACAAACAACAACAGGAAAGAAAAATGTCCACTGTCCACAGGGAAAGGAAACATATTTCCTTGCCATCTGTTACATCTGTTGGTGCACATGTTTTAATGAAGCGTAGAAAATAATTCAGGATCACAGCCAAGAAAATATTCTAAGGGTCAGAGGTGACAACTAAGTGATATGTGTCTCTCATGAGCCTATCAAAGAGTTAACTTTAACCAAAGGGCATAGAAGTCATTCATATATTTAAGTAATCTAAATGTCAATCTGTATTAAATTTTCCAGTGTGAATTCCCAGCAATACATTCCAAACAGAAATAATGCATTTTTCCAGAGAAACTTGATGAATCCTGAAATTTAAATCTATGGTTGTATAGAATATATGCATTTGATTTAGTCACATCCTAATCAATATTTTATTTAATATTATTTTAAAAATAAAATATATGCTTAATGAAATTAACCCAATAATTAACTTTATAGGACCATCCTTGTAATGTGATCAGAGTTTGAAATAAAAATCTCTACAAATATCTGGCAAATAAACCTACATAGGAATTCCTTAACCTGAAATAATATTCTTATTAAAAATCTAACATACATTGAAAACCTATAGCATGTTGATTTAATACCAGAATATAAATTGTGACTTTCATATTTATAAAATAATTCTGAAAAGTTCTATTTTTTAAAAAAACAGCAAACTACTTCCAAAAATGTTGCAAAGAAACCCCACAAAACCCTTCAGAGACTTGTCTGGGCAGTTGCCAGGAGTCAAGATAGATTTGAAATCACCAAATTTATGTGACAGGACTGGCCAAGATTTTGGTGGCAAAAGGTTGAACACACTTTTGAATAATGTTTTCAAGGGCACACTTCCAAACACAAGCTAAGGTCTGGAATACAGTCAAATTCCTCAATTTTTCTTTCTTCTACTCAGGTCTATTAATCATATTCATTAGTAATCATCATTAAATATTATAATATATTCCAATTAAGAATTTATTTTCAATAATTCAATTATCAATTGCAAAATAATTATGTGTCATTTTATATACTTCATGAATTAAATTAAGTACTTCATTAATAACTCTGAGAAGCAATTTGATGTAATGGTGAAAATGCTGGACTACCAGCCTGGGATTTACAATTTTCTGTCAGCTTTTCCACATGCTTTGATTGTCAAAGTCAGCAGGAAATTGCCTCATTGAATGACCATGGGATTTGTTTAACAACAGCAACCTGATTGCAGGGAGGGAGTTCCATCATTAAGTGACACAGTTGCACTTTACAACCACATAGCTTAGTGATGGAAATTCTGGTACCAAATGCTGTTGTAAGTCAAGAACTACCTGTCCATAGAGTCTGTATGCATGATATATATCTTGGAACAGTTCTTTAACCATGAGTTCTCCAGAGTGTATTAGCAAACTTGGCAATGTCTACCAAGTTAAGGAAAACTGCTGAACAAAAGTGACAGGTTTGGGAATTGTACTTACATGTGAGAGATTGTATAGAGATAGGGAAAGGAGAACATAAACATCATGAATCAAGAGATAGCTGTTGAGTCGGTTGCTAGCTTATCTCAAAATCAGCAACTTAGTCAAAGTCAAAAGACACCTTGGAAGAAGCATTTGAAATCTCAAGAGACTTAATTAAGTCACTTAACAAAGAAGCTGGGAAATTCCTCTAGCATGCCATGATTCTATTGTATTTACCAATTAATAACATTAAAGATACTTTACTGAAATATTTCTAGTTCTTGCTTCTTTGATCTTGCTCAGTGTGGATTTTGACATTAAGATGTACTTGCTATATCCACACCAGTGGCTTCCTGAATAGATCAATGATTCCAGTCTCTGTCCCTGCCTTTTAAACAAATCTTTAATGTACCAGGTTTTAGTTGAGTCTATCATGCTCTGACTGTAGAAAGTTCATTGCTTTTAATTTTGAGTGCCACACAAGAAGCATCATAGTTAAGATGGATGGGCTCACCTGATAAAAAGTTGAAGGGCTTTAATTGCTCAGCCATCTTGCCTGATCCATATCAAAGGCCTTAAAATATTTTGCATGCTGCTTCTGTTGCACCTACTGAATATCTGTTTGTGCTATTTTATCCTTTAATCATGTTTGATTAAAACATGAAAGAAACTAATGAAACTGGATAAGGTTCACGTTGTATACATGCATGTGTGAGTTAGAAATAGCAATGTTTATTATATATTTAGGCATTGCTTAAAATATGTGGAAAAGTCTCTAAGAAATATTATTTTGACAATAATCCGTATTTTGCTTGTTTGGCTTAGAGTGAACAGAAATACAGAAAATGGACATTCTTTTTCAAAAAGTTGGGGTTTTTTTGAGTTATTATTCTTGCTAAAATCACAGGTTAAGTACTTCAACTTCATCTTGATTGGCTGTGGATAACTCAGGGTCAGAGACTTTTCAATAGGCAAACCAATAAAGAATAAGATTTCTTAAAAGTAGCAGCTGCCCACCCATAATTACAAAAATAATTAGATTTAATAAACACAGTACAGTCCAAGCATGGCTTAAAGCTCTGCAATATTTCATGACTGGTCCTGCCATTTTCTAATCCATTATCACAGCTGCTCACCTTATCACCTTCTCAGGCAGGCTTGACTGCTCACAAGTATCTTAGACAGGTCTCTGGAGAATGGCCTTTAGAAGAAAGTATGATTGCAAGGGCTTTGCTGAGAAACAAAGGAGAATTGCTGATTACCATCTGGGATTGTGAACCTTGTAGGAGTCAAAAAAGGAAGCAGCAACCAATTCTCTTTACTTTCACCTTTCACATGATACACCAGAGAGGATCTTAGAAATGAAAGGGTAAAATCTAAGAAAAGGTAAGGAAAATGCAATGAAAGTGGGAAAGATATAGTTGAAAAAGTTCATTTGTCCAGGTTTGATGACTAAGGAATAAGAAATTGGGAAGACCGAGGAGGCAGAAGAAGAGGTTGAATGCAAGAAAATGCCTATTTTATATTATTTTTATTCAAGAAGGGATATTTTTCAAAATAATATTGTGGACCTGATTCAAGTTCCAAATTTTCCATATATCCAGACATTAATATTATTACTGCCCCATTATTACAATTATGTTTCTGGTATTTACAACTGAAATAGTAGCTCAGAAAGGACTTATGTGGGGAAAAGGGGCATTATGAAGAAGAACAATCACCAGCTTTACAACTGTTCAAACTGCCGCTTGCCTTAATATTTTCCTTGATATTAGATCATTTAGCAGACTAAAATGTTTGAGAAGAAAAGCTTATAATTGTTACTTTCTCTGAATTCATTTTTCCTTTTCTTGTTTCTTAATGGCTTGAAATTCATTTTTCCCAATGCAATCTACATACATAACTGACATTAACAGCAGCATATAAGAAGTGGAAGCAGTGGCAACTACCAATATGGCAGTGGTGAGAGCTGCTCAGATGTGCCTGGCCTTCCCAGAGCAGAGAATACTGGTAACACTAAAGACGTAGAAAAGTGAAGTCAACAGTGAAGTTGACTTAATCCTGCTCCCTTTCCTCTCTTCTGTTACCAATAAGCTGAAGATTTGTGGTCATCCTCTTCTCTCTCATTTTGGACATCATAATAGGGGAACATCAGCCACTGGCTTTATTCACTTTTTTTTGTAGCACTCTTGGCATAACTTCTGTAGCAATAGAATGATCAGACAAGGCAAATTTGAATTGTGGTTGGAGTTGATGGATATGGGGGTTGTTTTGTGACTGGATAGGGCAGACAGAAACTACCTAATTCTTTCCAAGTGAGAGCTGGTGGAAACAGTGACACTCAGTGTATTCCATCAGGGTTCATTGATTCAGAAGTTGTGGATTCTTTATCCCTGGCCTTGATGTTCCTGGGAAGAATGGATTTCAACGAAAAGTAGGTAGGTATCTACAGAAGGAAATGGATGGTCTGATAGGAACTGAGGAATTACCGAATTATGTGAGAGCAGCTTGGAGGATGTCTGTAGGCCAGCTAGCTGATGAGACTGTAATATCATGTGGTTGTAAGAGACCTTGAGTATGATGGGAAATGGCACAGGATGGAGAAAATAAGTTCAAGGGAAGGGATGGGGCAGGCAGAACATCTCTGTCTTATGGGCAAAAGAAATTATAGCAGGAAATAGTGGGATATGTCTTCAAGAGGAAGACATATTCATGTTTAATACCAATTCTATCTTCTAGACACTCAATTCAGTTTTAGAGCCTGGAATTGGACACTTTGTGGCCCTGGTCTCCAGCTATTGCTGCTTTATACTAAGCCTATACTAAGGCTCTTCCCATATAATCTCGAAAGAAGGGGGCTGATCTAACATGTTTAACAAACTCTGGGTAGGCATTCGGAGAGGGGGGAGCCTGACCTGCTCAGAGATATGCCTACCTGAATCTTGAATGTGGCACTAGTTGTGACATAGGAATAAGGATGGTGGAATGGCTACTTTTATCCAAATGACTCTAGGGTTTCAGAGACTCTGCTCCACAGACAGGTAGTTGTGAGACCTGTTTATGATGTTGGACTCTTGGGATCAGATAAAATGCTACTATATCACTGAATTCATGTGAATCATTCCAGATTCATAATTCCTGTTCAAAGAGAAGGTGCAAGCTTCAGTCTGGAGAGCCTGTGCACAAATCTAATGGTGCTCTTTATGCACCATTCTTGAATAGGGAGGGCCTGTTCATGGCTATTCAAGCCTTGGTTATCTCTCAACCAGAGTTTTGCAATACCATCTATATAGAGCTGTTCTTAAAGACTACAGAAAATGATATCTTGTCCAGAACACAGTAGTCCAGATAACCATTGACACATCCTTGTACACCCATGCAACATCACTATTTGGCGAGGTAAAATGATTGCTTGTTGGCTTTCTGATACAATTCAAGATGCCAACTGCTGCTATAAAGTCTGCTGCAGTCCCCGAATAAGGGACCACCTATTTCCAATTATATCCATACAACAAGATCAGATCATGTTGGTATGATCTAGGTCCCACCTATTAAATAAATCCAGTTTACAGGACCCAGCTTACTCTGTTGGTAAACCTGACCAATGAAAAAGCATAAATTAATACTTACTCCTTTGCTTGCTTGCTTGTTTGTTCATTTGTTTAATCTTCTATGCTGCCCATCTCACCAAAGTGACTCTACCTGCTGATGTAAAGTAACGGCAAGGCTTCATTTGCTTGGTAATAGCCACACCATCTTGATTTTTTTTAAACTTCCCATGCTTGCTCCCATATTGTAAAACACTAGTGGATGGGGTGATTTGCCTTATCCCAGGTATGTTTATTTAGAAAAGAAAACATATTCTAAGAAAAATATAATTTTGAGAGATATTTCTCTTGGTTACTCCATCAAATCAAAAATATTTGATTTTCATTAAATTCCTCAATAATTGAATTATTAAAAAGGCTAATCTGATGTTTTTCAGAACCTTTTTAATCTGGTTTTTAATTCATATACTCATGCTTTCTGGTTGTTTTTGAATTTAGTTTAATTTAAGGTTGCTATTGTATTTTGGAAGTTTTTCTTTTTAACCTTTTTTTTTAATTGCATGTTCCTATATATAGCTTTAACTTTTACCCATACTTAACTTTAAATAGTAAATGAGATTTATAAAAACATTATCTATAAAGATTAGCCTTAGTCTTGGAGCTGGACTTTTATACCATCAGTAGCTTTTAATTTCAGCCTTCTATGAAACTGTTCTGTCCTTGAGCAATTAATTTCTAAAACTTTTCACCTGTAAATTCAACACAGAACATTAATTGTAACAGGCTAGAAAGCCACTTTGTGTGAAGAGAAACTGTCTCAAAGTTTGCTGCACAAAAGAAGTCGCACAAGAAAATAATTCACACAGTAGATGTAAGCACTGTTGAGGTAGGACATCTGAAGGCAGCCAGGCTTTTTTTCTTTGATAAAACAGCACATCCGCTGAATAGAGGCCTCATAGATGTACATTGGCCTTTGAAGGCATGAACTTGAACTTAGAAGAGAAAGAGAGCACAGAGCTATTCAGCTCTGTGGGAAATAAAAAGATTCCAACCTAGTAAACGTGACTCCCTCCCCTCGTTTTGCCACATAAAGTATGATTTCCACAATAGGTTTTAGACTTAGTATAAATTAGAGGTGACTGCCTCCGTGACTCGATGGTTTTTTTGTCCTTGTCAAAATATTCTTTCCTTTTTGTGTGTGTGTGGTGGTGGTGGTGGGGAAAGAGGGTGGTTTGGAATATGGGAAGTGAGTTATTTGAATCATAAAATTCTTTGAGCTGCTGGGAAGTTGCCTGTGTGAACTGGGCCTTTGTGCTGTTGTGGAGGAAACAGACAGTGTACACCATTTGTATCCTCTCTTTAGTTAGCTCTAAGAAGATATAGGCAAAAGCTTCCAATTATCTGCTTTTCCTATTTTCTCATCCACAGGAATGAAAACGTTGATTTGTATAAGTCTGGACATATTTGTTTAGATACAATGCTCCTGAAGTAGAATAAACCATAAATGACATGAGCAGAGTTGTAGAAATCAGGTTGTTTTCAACATATATATTATGTTTTAGAACAACAATATTTATGTCAGATGTAAATGCCTTATTCTCCAATGTGTAAATAATGTATATATGGAACATCAGAGGTTAACTTATTCTTTGGACTTTAATGTATTCATAACTTACCACTCCCATTCCTAGCTCCACCCCTTGTATATATATAAGGAGCCACCCTCACCATTCTCGTCGCTTCTACCTTGAATATTCAGTGAATATAGAATGCCTATCATAATTAAAAAGAAATATATTTAAAGCTTTAACTTCTATTATCTTTATTGAGTCTGATCCTGAAAATATTGCAACAAGCTGGTAGCAGAGGATGGTTAATTGACTCAATAAGTAATTAAAAATGTCCAAGAAAGATAGGCCCAACACCAGGGCCTACAGCAAAGAAATAGAAACTGATCAAGAGATGATCAACGAATCCACCAATGCGATTTCGAGAGAATCCGAAGAATACACCACTGAAGAAGAAGAACTAATGAGTGAAAATAATGACCAGAAAGAAATCGAAATAGAAAATAACGAACTCAGGTCAGAGATATTAAAGATACTAAAAAGCCAAAAGAATGATGAAAGTCTCATCGCGGACCTCCAGGAGATGCTGAAGAACAGCGGAGCAGCGAGAGAGAAAAACGTCATTAAAGAAAAACCCAAAGATCAAAAAATCGTAAGTGAGATGACTACTGAGAAAATAGTTGTTAAAAAGAAAAGATGTGATCCCGCGCGAAATTTTGAATGGCAGCCATCTTGGTTTCAACGAACTTCAAAAGAGAATGGAGCAGAGCCAATCAAAACGCTCAGTTCAAAATTTCTGGCGCGAAAAACACTATCAGACGAAGAAAGTGAGAAAGAAGTCTCAAACTCTTCAGATGATCCAAAATCAGAAAGTGAAGACGATTTAACAAAATCTCAAGTAAAATCAGCAATGAAAACGCTTTTTGCTGCTTTTGGGCCAAGACTGAAAATTACCAAGACATCTACGAAGAAGCAAGAAATCAAACCGGCGACTCAAGACCTGCACGCTCCCATCCTGACTTCGAAAGCGACGACGCCCGAGCCCAGAGAGCCATGCCGATTTCGCCCTACACCACAGACAAAATCGAATACCAACGCACACAAAAAGAAGAAAAGAACCGTCACCACCACCAGAACCCCAAAAACCGAGCCAGAGACCGACTCATCTGAGGAGGAGTGGATCGAGAGAGCTGAAAGGGAGAGAACCTTCCACGACGCCACCAAAGAAGAAATGAACAACGCGCATGTGCGAAACTACGTAGACGACCCAGAAGGACTTGAACTGGCCAGAGAACCGCGCAGACTCATTGCAAGCATCCCAATGCCGTTCTGTAATTTCCTGCACTTGAGAGATCACGGACTGCCCCAGGTTGTAAGTAATGGACAGAATAATGTAGGTAACTTACCCAGTGACTTCCCAAAACTTAGAATTGATGGCATTAATTTACAAGAGTGGTATCAACAGCTTCAGGTTATTTTCATGAAAGAAAATTTACTATTCTTTATAACTAGCCCTCCAAGAAGACCTTGGACTTTAAAAATAGATTGTTTACATCATAGAGCATTTTTCATAATAATATCTAGCGTGTCTCCTGCAATGTATCATAGCATCAAACCAAACCTAACTGTATCAGAAATAATTCAATGCATGTTTAATCTATTTCACAGCGATAGCGTAGCTACAACCACAAGAATGTCTAAGGATTTCTTTTCCTCTAGAGTAAAACCAGGGGTTTCTATAAGTGAGCATTTGATAAATCTAAACAAAATAAGAGCTGAGCTACAATTGAGGGGGGAAGTGATTTCAGATCAAACAATGAAAAGTGTTATTATCAATTCACTTGATCCATCATGGGATAGCTTTATGTCACACTTAGATACCATTAATTTGGGATATTTATCCATAGAAAGTCTATCTAACAAATTGATAGCAGAAGACAATTCAAGAAAAAATCGATCCAGTAACCAAACAGACCACAAACCTTTTAGGAAAGTAGTCTTTCAAGATAAACATAATGAGGCCTTTAGATGCTACAATTGTGGATCCAGGGAACATAGTAGAAGAGACTGCCCCAAAGTCTCAAGAGAGAGACATAGACCAGAATATAGGAGCAAATATAATTACAGACAATCTTCCACAGATAGACACAAATATAGAAGCCCACCAAATTACAAAGAAGGTAGAGGGGGTAGAGAAAATTCAAAAGAGAGGAAATCTGGGTCACTGAATGGGCTAAATAAACAAGACAGCACCAGAACACAGCAGGATGAGAATAACAATTGGCTTATTGATTCTGGTGCAACAAATCACACCACCAACAACAAAAGTATATTATCTTCATTTATAGAAGATAAGTTTGTGATAAAGGTAGCTAATCAAGAAAAGGTTCAAGTACTAGGCAAAGGAAATGTGACCTTGCCTGGTCTAGGGAAAATAGAGGGGGTATTATTAATCCCAGAAATACCTCACAACATACTAAGTGCCATAAAATTAAGCAGAGAATCTGATATCAATATAGTTTTCTCAAAGGGGAAAGCAACTATAGAAAAGAACAAAACAAATGTAGGTACTGTAATGATAAAAGGAGGTCTACCCTATCTGATAACTAAAGAAAGATGTTTACATAACATTGATTCAAATATGGAAGATTGTATTGAAGCAGATGATGAAAATGTCAGTAACAGTGACAATGATGAGTGTAGAATAACTCATGATCACAAAAACACATACAAGGAAAAGAAACCAAAAATAGGTAAACCAATTCATGATGAGTGTGCTCACATCTTACACAGGAAGTTAGGACATGCAAGCTTTCCTGTAGTACAAAAAATGACTGAACACGCAGAAGGTGTCAAAATAAAAAAATTGTGAAAATTATTTGGAATGCTCAGTATGTAAGTCCACCAAACTAAAAACCAGTCCCAGACCAAAAAAATCTAACAGATCAACTAACAATATTTTTGATTTGGTACATATGGACTTAGTTGGTCCATTAAGTCCCTCAATTACCTATAGAAAACGTTACTTCCTAACAATAGTGGATGACTACAGCCGATATGGTTTTGTTTACACATTAAAGCACAAGGATGAAACATTTCAGAAATTTAAGGAATTCTACAAACGTATAGAAACACAACATAATATCAGAATAAAGCAAATTATGACAGATAGGGGATGTGAGTTCATGTCTAAAGAATTCTCCCAATGGTTAAAGGATAGAGGAATGTTACATTTCACGTCCAATCCTTTTTCTGCATTTCAAAATGGAGTTGCAGAGAGGAAAAATTCCACACTACAAACCATGATTAGGTGCACATTAGAGGATGCTGGTTTAGGCAAACAATTTTGGTCAGAGGCATTACATTATTCGAATTACACTCAAAATAGAACCTGGTCCAGTATTGTGAATAAGACACCATATGAGGTGATGTACAATAGAAAACCCAAATTATCACACATGCACATATTTGGAGTCACTGCAGACGTACACATACCTAAACAATTGAGGAGAAAGGGAGAAAACGTATCCAGGAGATTAAGATTCATGGGATACGAAACTGGAACCAAAGGGTACAGATTTATTGATAGTAATAACAAATTTATAGTATCCAGAACAGCTGTGTTCCATGAACAGGCCAATTGGTCAAAATTGCACCTTAATGAAATATTTCCTAATAAATGTAAAGATACGATATCTTGCGAGGAAGGAACAACAGAAAATCAAAATATTAACAAAAGTAAGAACAAAACCAAAACTTGGACTAATAGTCAGCATAAAATAAAGACAGACACATTAACAAAAAAGGAAGCTAGATATTTGCATGATAACCATAGCAAGCCTGAAAGAACTATTAGAAACAATAGAAACCAAATACCAAATAAATACAAAGATTACATAATGCATATGAATGGAGAACAAATAACACCTAATACATATGAAGAAGTATTGAAACTTCCACATGAAGAAAGAGAAAAATGGGAACTAGCTATGGAAAAAGAGATGGAAAGTTTACAAGGATTAAATGTATTCACACCTGCGATCGCACCTAAGGATAAAACAATTATAGGTACCAGGTGGATTTATAAAATTAAGAACTTAGAAGGAGGCAATACCTTATACAAGGCTAGACTAGTTGCACAAGGCTATGCACAAAAATATCCAGAAGACTATACTGATACATATTCACCCACAGTGAGAACAGAGAGTGTCAAAACAGCCCTTGTAGTAGCATCTGCACTCAATCTGGACGTATTCCAATATGACATACAGACCGCATACTTACATGCAAAATTAGATAAGGAAATATATGTAAGAGCACCACACAGTCAATACACTAATAAGAACGAAATTTGGTTATTAAATAAGAGTCTGTACGGATTAAAGCAATCCGGCAAAAGATGGTACGATTGCTTGGTAAAAGTACTTAAGACCATGGATTTCAACGCCACCACTGCTGATAACTGTTTCTTTGTAAAAAAAGAGTAATGATCATATTGAATTTGTATTAATTTACGTGGACGATATTTTATATATTGGAAAGCATAAAGAGAGCAGGGAAATCTTTGTAAATAAGTTAAATGAACACTTCTCACTGAAATCTCTGGGTAAAGTGAATAAATACCTTGGTGTGCAAATTAACAAAACTAAAAGGGGATTCAAACTTACACAGAAAGATAAAATCATCGAACTCCTAAACAAATGTAACTTAAATAATGCTAAAACCTGTGACACCCCTATGCAAACTGATTTTCTTAGAAACACTGATGAATCTTCCCCTGAGTTTAAAGACAACACATTTTACAGATCAGTTATAGGTTCACTCCTTTATATATCTAATTGGACTAGGCCAGATATTGCATTACCTCTCAATCTATTGTCAAGATATGTTAGTAAACCAACCTTGTATCATTGGGAAGCTGTCAAAAGAATTCTAAGATATCTGAAGGGTACATTAGATTTTTGTTTAATGTTGGAACCCAATAATGACAGAGAACCAAAAATTACTTGTTATGCTGATGCAGATTGGGCTGGTGATACATCATGCAGAAAGAGTACTTCTGGTTATGTTTTTCTATTGAATGATTGTCCAGTTTACTGGTATACTGGTAAACAAGAACTAGTAGCCACTTCTACTACAGAAGCGGAATATGTTTGTTTATCCAAAGCTGCAAATAACCTTGTATGGTTCAATGATCTGATCACTGATGTTTGGAAGAAACCCACCTTACCATTTATTATGCATGAAGACAATAAAGCGGCCATTGAAATATCCAGATCCGATGCAATTGGACAAAGGTCCAGGCATATTGATATAAAGTTTAAGCATGTGAGACAACTGTCTCAAGACGGATTCATTAAAGCAATACATTGCGATACTTCTGAACAATTAGCTGACATATTAACAAAACCCTTACCTTCTAAACAACACAAATATTTAACTTCTAAATTATATGTATTATATTGTCCTGAATCAGAATGTAATTGGTGTTGTGTAACGAACCGGCATTTAGAGGGGGATTTGTCAGATGTAAATGCCTTATTCTCCAATGTGTAAATAATGTATATATGGAACATCAGAGGTTAACTTATTCTTTGGACTTTAATGTATTCATAACTTACCACTCCCATTCCTAGCTCCACCCCTTGTATATATATAAGGAGCCACCCTCACCATTCTCGTCGCTTCTACCTTGAATATTCAGTGAATATAGAATGCCTATCATAATTAAAAAGAAATATATTTAAAGCTTTAACTTCTATTATCTTTATTGAGTCTGATCCTGAAAATATTGCAACAATTTATTTTAGATTTCTCTTACTAGAGATATTTAAGAGTGAGAACTATGTAGCTCTCACTTTAACTCTAACTCTAACTAGATTCTTTCCATCTCTCTCTCTCTCTCTCCCTCCCTCCCTCCCTCCCTCTCTCTCATCCCAGTTATATAATACTCATAGGACATACAATTGTCATTCTTCATTGCTGCAGCCCTTGCAATACATCAGATTTTTGACAATACTACACAAAAGAACCCTATTATGCCCTGTCTTTTTTTTTTTTTTTGGCAGTAAAATCAAAAGTATTTAGTTTTTTAGATATTGGGCATATGACTTACTGTTGATAAGCTAAATTACGAATCTAGTAAACAAATCAGTTTATAAATTATAGGAATGTAAAAGAAACCTGACATAGAAGTCTTTACATAAAATAATCAGACACTGCCAAGATGCAATTGAATTCATAGCATCAGCTACACTTTATGATTTAGAAAACCATGCCAAATGTTTTTATTTGGGATCTGTATTGTGAAATTTGCATACTAAATTAATATTAAAATTATGTTAATAATGTTGCATATTCAAAAATAAGTCTTAGCATTTAAATATAACTATATTCATTGAGGAAATAACTATCCAAAATCCATGTAATTATGATTTTTAAATAATGATTTTCTGAGAGTAACTGCTGAATGAAGAATGGACAATATTTATACTATCTAAATGAATACTATCATTTTTCTCTCTTTCATTAAGGAGTTAAACACAAGTTGTATTTAACTTGTGTTAAATACAAGTACTGAATAACTTTAGGGACCAAATCATTTTTTTTTGAACTATATCAAATTTAAAGCCCAGTTTAATGGAAATAATGGCTGATAAATTCTGATAGATGTATGATATTACTAAAGAGTAAATTCAGGATCGTTGTTTGGGAGCAAGCAGCCAATTTTTCAAAGTCAGAGATCTATATACCCAAACAATTGCCATGGTGAGTTTTTTCCCCCTCAGCTGTTAGAGAAATTGAGGGATAGTAATTGGATTATATTACAAATATCATTTGATGTTTAGTTCATTTGAATAAGGGAAGCTGGTAGGAAGCTGATTAGACTTGCATAGAGAACAGCTTTTTTCCATGATAAAACTATGGAGTTTTATTCCACATCATCTGCTACTTCATGGAGAAATGTGCTGTATGCAGATTAGAAAAGTGACAAATTCCTTTTCTTCTCCTAGAAAGAGAAGTGTTTGCTTGCTTGCTTGCTTCCACTCAGACTGCATATTTTTGTGCAGGTTACTTTTCCATCCTAACAGTATAGTACCAGTTCAATATGTCCCTTAGGACTAATAAACTATCAAAACTATTTCTTAGATCTAGTTCAGCTCTTCGCTTGTCGCATAGTGAACGTCTGGTTGAGAATCAGACCCACATAAACCAAGGGCAGGAACAGTTTAAATGGCATGGAGGGGGAAATGTTGGAAAATTGCTGTGGATAATTTCCAATTTAGGTTGCACCCAGCATGCTCCCAGTCAGTATATCCAGATAAAAGAAAGCACACAGTCCACTATAGTTTAATGGTTATTTATTAACCATCAACAACATCAAAAACAGTGAACTTGCAAAGTCAGGATAAAAGGCAAAGAAAAGAAGGGAGGGACAGAAGAGAGAGGGGGAGGGAGGGAGGGAGGGAGAGAAAGAGAAAGAAATCATGTCCCTGTGTAAAATTGTCCTAAAAATGTCAAAAATAGGCTTTCTACTTCTTTTGAGTTTTTCTATAATGAAAACGGGTTTTAATAAAACCTGGAAGAAAATCTGAAATACATATTTAACCTATCCAGAAGTGTTAGCTGCAAGGAATGAAAACCAATATCTCACAAACAGACACATTTAATAAAGTGCCCAATCCCCAATGAAACACTTTAAAGACAGATGTTATATCATTTTTTTTTCTTTTGCTGCAAGCAAATGCATTCACCCATTAAAGAGAATTCAGCTTCATGTTGCCAACTGAACATAAACAGTTCTCCTGTGCTAATATATAGAGCAGAAGCCTATTCCACATAGATAGGTGTACTTAAAAAAAAAATGATCTGTCAATTATCCTAGGTCCATTTCTTGGTATTTTCCAGATCCATTTTTATAATAGTTAAAGCAAGGTTCACAGAAGGATATTTTGCTGACTTAGATATCATTTCTACTCTTCTTGCTTATATTGTTAAAAAAAGGAAAATACATTTGATAAACAAGGAATAGAGAGACAGTTTGGTATAGTGGTTAAGGTACTTGGCTAGAAAGTGGCAGATGATGAGTTGTCTTCTGTAAAACCATCTGGTAACCTTGGGCCAATCACTCACTGTCAGCCCTAGGAAGTAGCAAAGGGCACACCACTTCTGCAATCTTGCTAAGAAAACTGCAGAGACTTATTCAGACAACTACCAGAAATCAAAAAGGGAGGGAGGGAGGGAGAAAGAGAGAGAGAGATCATTACCAACTTTAAATTAAGCTATTCCTTAGAGGGATATTGTAATATGCTAACATTCCACCTCAAGTAAGAGTAAGGAATCTGGACTATATGAACAGAAAAAGTGTTATGTATTGAATGTATATAGTTGTGTTAAATCCTGCTAAAGTGAAACTAACCTTTAGATGATCCTAACTGTTAACTCCAACTGTTCCAGGTGAGTAATATCAAACTCGTTGAGCCTGCCCAGTTTAGCCATTTTGAGAAGGCCCCTGTGGTGCTGGTTAATGCCTGTATTGCTGGGTTGGACCTAGGCTGCACTTAGGAGTCCTGGGGACAGATCCCTCAGGTACTTTGGTGCCTCCAATGTGTCTTACTGGCAGGCAGGGTGGGAGCGTGGTCCCACCAGGGCTCTTTACCTGGTCTGACACTCAGTGATTTCAGTCTCTTGGTTAGCAACAACTCTCTGCTCTGCAGCATCCCATCCTCATCGCCACTATTGTGTAGTGAGCTTCAGTAGGCAAGAAGTAGACCAGCATAGCTACAACAACATTTATTGACTCAAAACCACAACTGAGGAACAGCAGGTAATTGCCTGTAATTTATACTCTAGGCCCACAGGGCCTTAGCCAATCATAGTACTTGTAAATGCCGACCCAAATACTGTGTTTCCCCGAAACTAAGACATGTCCTGATAATAAGTCCAATTGGGCTTTTGAGCGCATGCACTAAAATAAGCCCCCCTAAAAATAAGCCCCCCCAAATACTTAGATGTATGCGCAGCTGCTGCACAAACAACATGACGTGAGGAGGTGAGGCTGGAGAGGGGGGAAAAGGGAAAGGGAACATGCCCCACACATCCATGCCACCAACGTGGAACAGCCTTGCAGAGGCCACTCCCTCAAACCCTAGCTCGTGTGCCCCTTCTCTTAGTGGCGAGCCAGACGCACCGCTGCCACTCGGGAGAGGAAGAGAGAGAGGAGGCGCTGCGAGAGAGCCCATTTCTGATGTTCTTCTCAGCCTTCAATGTCTGGGCTGTGCAAACTGAACCCAAGAGATAGGGGGGAGGCTTCTCTCTGCTGTCAGGTTCAGGGCTGAGGGGGGTGGGCAGAGCTTTAAGGCCATTTATGTTGAAGCAAGAAATGCCTCATCCCACGCCCTTCACTCCCGGTTAAAGAATGAAGTTGGGGGGGGGAGAAAAGCGAGGGGGAAAAATAGTTGCCCCCCAAATCTCCAAAGGATGTGGAGATCTGGCTAAATGGTCAGCGCGCCATTATCAAATAAAAGCAGATGGGAGGATATTCAATCCTGTTGCTTCTCTCGCTGTCTGTCTCTCTGCCTGTATTCTCCACCATGTCTTACCCGACTTCCAGCTCCTGACATGCTGGGCAAGGGGACGGCAAGGGGAGTCCATGCATCTCGCTTCTCCGCCACTTCACCCCTCCCCATCTGCCATACTCCCTCACCAGCTGAGACCGGCAAGCCAGATTCGGGAAGCTGAATGTGCTCCTTCTGCCTGGGAGGAGAAGAACATCAGAAATGGGCTCTCTTGCAGCACCTCCTCTCTCTCTTCTTCTCTCGAGTAGCAGTGGTGCATCCGGCTTGCCACTAAGAGAAGGGGCACATAAACTAGGGTTTGTGGGAGTGGCCTCCATGAGACCATTCCACATGGATGGTAGGGACATGTGGGGCATGTTCCCCCCTTCCCCCCTTGCCTCCTCACCTTGTGCTGTTTGCACGGGAAGTAACAAAAAAGCTGCCACGATTGCTGGAGGCAGTGGCCTGAGCAGCACTGGGAAAGCAGCCGGTCAGTGCTCCAGGGCCAAGGTTTAGGGATAAGACCCCCAATAATAAGGCCAAGGCCATATTTCGGAGGTCAAAAGAAAATAAGACCCTGTCTTATTTTCAGGGAAACACAGTATGAATGTATCAGGTTTCTCTCCAAAACAGTTGATGTTAACAGTTAGGGTCATCTAAAGGTTAGTTTCACTTTAGCAGGGCTTAACACAACTATATATATTCAATACATAACAAAAAGATTTACCCTTCCTTCTTTTTTTTTTTTAATTTGATTTATATGCCGCCCTTCTCCGGAGACTCAGGGCGGCTTACAATGCATTAAGCAATAGCCTTCATACTTTTGTACATTTATACGAAGTCAGCTTATTGCCCCCACAAACTGGGTCCTCAATTTACCTACCTTAGAAAGGATGGAAGGCTGAGTCAACCTTGAGCCTGGTGAGATTCGAACTTACAGTAATTGCAGACAGCTGGTGTTAATCACAATGCTATCAGTCTGCTGAGCCACCAGGCCCTTCTTATCTGGTATTGAGTGCCTTCACTTAATATATTTGTTTTTCCTTCAAGATTTCTGAACGACTTAAAAAATCCTTTTCTGGCAAATCAGCTCATATTTACAGTTAAAGGGTTTCTACCAAGAAGACAAGGGGATGTGGATTTATATGCACAGAGAAACTAAGTGCAAGCAACACACTGCTCTTTGTGAATAAATAAAATGTAAGTGACATTTCATCCATACTGCAGATTAATTTTTGACAGCAATGAACATTTTTATTGTCTGTCAATTTACAACTGCAGCACTGATTGTCTTAATTGAAACTTTTTCTTAAATTAAATTTGGTTATGATTTCCCAATAGTTTTCAGCCTTGCGAGTTAATCCAGAAGGGAAGCACACCCAGATGAACTA
Source organism: Pantherophis guttatus (assembly GCF_059756535.1). Lineage (NCBI taxonomy): Eukaryota > Metazoa > Chordata > Lepidosauria > Squamata > Colubridae > Pantherophis > Pantherophis guttatus. The sequence goes on from NC_142064.1 coordinate 52,881,640, forward strand.
AATATACCTTATTATGAAGTTACATTAATAGAATCTTGCAAGAACTTTTCTCCTCCCCATTATCTTTATAGCCCAAGAAACTATGATGCCCCTTCTGACACAATTACCACACCCACATTTTTGTTGCTGGCTAAGCTACCTTTTATCATATCTATGGAGATTTTTAGTCATCTAGGTCATGATTGTCCCAAAGGTGCTTTTTCAAGAGGCAACTGGATTTTCTGGGTTTTTTTGGAAGATGTTTCCCTTCTCATCCAAGAAGCTTCTTCAGCTCTGACTGGATGGTGGGGAATAGAGTACTCTTTCTGCAAGGAATATACATCCTTCCATTCCCCACCATCCAGTCAGAGCTGAAGAAGCTTCTTGGATGGGTTTTGTCAGGTTCCTTTTCATTCTGTGTGCTTAATAACTTGAATCAGACAATGCAGTAGACAAAGTGAATAGAGTTGAATTGTCAAATGTTGGTTGCTGAATATGATAGTCTCTGTGTTGAAAGTGAGCATTCATGAATAAGTGGAAAGCTCCAACACTGAGCACATAAAGATGTGTGAGGTTTTCTTGATTATTTATTGTTTTTATGGATAAATATATAATGAATGCTTGTGATGATATTATACATAGATTGAATAGGAATAGGAATGTACATATTTTTTTTGTTTTTAGACAATGCTATTTTTTTGCTGAGAATGTCACAGATTCTCAGTATCTCAGTAAAAGTTGGTTTTTCAACAAGGAGCATAGCTATGCAAACTAATTTATCAAAAACTATAATTGTTGGGTATAATATATTGTTGGGTATAACAGGAAAAATTGCAGGTTATTTCAAAACTTTTTAAAAAAACTTGATCAGATGCATACATTTTGTATGTTTGCAGAATATTTACTGAAACTGAAAAAAGTATAGACAAATTTAATGATGTGCTATTCTGATTGAACATGTAGATTACTGTGAGGAATGAATGTTTGTCAAAATGGCTAAAACTTATATGTATAAGAGCCTGTTTCTGCCCATTTTATTAAAAGAAGTAAAAGTTAAAAATGGGAAAAACTTAATTTAAAAGAATGGAAATTAGTATTTAAGAAGTGTGTGTGTGGTAAAGTAAGTAACATAAAAAATGAATAGGTGCCAAATGAAGACAAAAGTGAGTGACAGCTTTGAATATGTACATTGAGGTGGTTTGTTTATGGTGAGAGCAATTATAGATCCAAAAAATAAATATATGGTTGCAAAATAAATATACGAAGGAAGAGTGTGTAGGTTAAAACATGGGGATAACAAAGAAAGTCATGTTTGGATAGTTGATTGTATAGCTTTTGAAAAAAAGGACATAAAAATTATGAAGAACAAAAAGGTATTTTATACATATATATGCATATGTAGATATGTTGGAAATAAAGACAGAATATAAGGATAAAATATTATGAAGCGCATAAGCTGTTAAATAGAAAAAAAGCTTTGCAAAATAGAAAGCTATTATTTCTTTTAAAAGATTAATTTTATCTTGGATTTTAGAAATCAAATTAAAAGTAAGGACAATAGTTCCCAGCAATTAGCCTAGATCCATTCTCATAAGTACTAGTGTTACAGTTCCTTGACCTAACCATATGAGACTCTTTATGCCCAATTAAGCATAAATTTATGCCTAATTAATTCAGTAAGATGTCATTGGGTTGAGTTGTTGGTTTTTGGTGTTATTAACCCATGTGTTCTTAGTCTTTTTCTTCTTTCTCCATTGTATCTTCTGGTAAATGGATGGGTTCTGCTCTCTCTCACTCTCTTACTTTTCCTCCTACCCTCCCACTCTCCATGTGGATGGGTGGATATGTATGCGCGCACACACACACACACACACACACACATGCATACACATGTCCACTGCACCTGTTAGCCCTAGTATGGAGAGAAGGTGAACTCAACAAAGAAAAGTTTGACCTGGAAGAAGGCTGAGAATCAATAAGTAAAGCCAGCCACAAAATTCTGCTCCTGACTTCTGAAGAATTTCAAAGTCAGGAAGCTAAAGATACCCAAAATTAATAGAGAAACAGCTTTGGCAGGACAAAGTACAGATGAGATCTTAAGCACCTCTGTATAGGAAACTAGTCCAAGTTAACTCTCAATATAAGCTTGTTGTTCTATTATATTGTATTCTGCATTATGTTCTATTATAGTACAATCCTTAGTTGAGGATTTAATAAAACTGAAGAGCCATATGATTCCTTAGCTTCACAGCTACTTGCTTCTTGCCTTGGACTAAAAACTGCCTGGTCCTTTCTGATGTTTGAACCTACTGCATAGCTAGACCTACATAAATTATGGAAGACTTCACATTTGAGCTTGTAATGACCGGAACAATATCCTTATGTCAGGAGAGCATAAACAAGATGCTGGGGGATTTTTCTGAAGTAAGTAACGTGGCATTTTTCAAATACCTGAGACTTTGACAACAGTTTTCTTATCTGATTTTGAGGACATGAAAATGTCAAAAAAGTGGTAAACAGTGATGCACTATAATGGGTCAGGAAAATATAGGTTTAAAACCTGTTCCTGTCATGCATTTGAATCAGTTCTTAACATCCACTAGCCTTGAGATTTCACATAACTACTTTTTAAAAATAATTGAAAACAGAGTATAAGTTATTATATTATTCCTGTCCTGACACTAGAAATCAAACGTAATAAAAGTACATCCAGTGGGTAATTTATGATTGCCATTCCTCTTAACTGTGAAATTAATAACCAAATCGCTAAACTATTTTTTTTAAATAGTCTTTTTTAATAGTTAAGAATAAAAGAAGCAAGATTGTAACACCTTACATTATCTGAAAAACATCACTTACCGTATTTTTGGAGTATAAGACACACCTGTTTTCCCCCTAAAAGGGGGTGAAAATTTAGGAGCATTGTATACACCGAATGTAGCCCCGCCCACCCACTGCCCCCCACCCTTTGGCCTCTGCCTCCCAGCAGTCACCTCCTTGCAGCAAGAAGCAAGAAGAAACAGCTCCTTTCAGCTTCAGCACAGCCTAATTACCACATGTTGATTGGATCGGCTTCCTGACTCTCAGCTGTTTTGCTGTCAGCTGTTTTTCATGGGCCTCTGCTGCTTGCTGCAAGGAGGTAAATTTCTGGGAGCAGATTGTTTTTTTCTTGTGCTAATCAAGCTATGCTGAAAATGAAAATGAAAGTAAAGCAGGGTGTTTGCTGTTTGCTGCAATGAGGCAAAATTGCTGGGAAGCAGAGGCAGATTTCTTTTTCTCGTTTTCCTCACCAAAAAAGGTAGGTGCATCTTATACTCCAAAAAATACGGTAATCAGTATAAAAACCATATGAGACATAGTAAAATCAGGCACAGCAGCTTCATTCAACTGATTCCAGGAAACAGCTACAATTAATAGTTGTGTCCCACAAACCAAAAGATGCTATAAATTCTCGAAGCTCAAGATTGCAAATAGCTCACCGAAGTACAAGTACTTCACAGATCTTAATGTAGCCTAGTTTGTAAAGCATCCTTGGAGGGACTCCATTCCTCCCATGGTTACTTGTTCTGCTATTAACTTATCATGAGAATAGTCAGGCTGTAGAACAAATTACAAAAGGAAACTCATCAATCAGAGGTAGCTTTGATTAAAATCTTGCCTATAGTATCCACTATTTCAATGGTGTGCCATAATTCCCTTATTTATAGCTCAATAGAATCTAACACTGAGTAACTATAAACATGCATGAGGATAAATTAGAAAGCAATTAAAAGTTAGAACTGGAATTCAAGCACTTATTTTATATATAATAAACAGTCAGCAAATTGTCAAAAAAGTTATATGAAAGCCTATGGACATTATCCATCCTAATGACCCAAGTTGCTACATTTCTTATTAGCAGCTCATTATTCTGTGCAATGCAAGTTCCAATAGAAGAAGAGCTGAAAATTCTATTCCAGATGGTCATTTCTACTTCAGTTCACTATCCAAACTTAACTTCTCCTCTTACAATAAAAAGTTATCTAAAATGGCATATGGAGAAAGAGGAAGTTTCAGTGACAGACTTCCATTTTTCTCAACTGCAACCTACTATTGAATTTATTAACTGATGGTTGAATGAGATGCATTCAGCTTATTAAAAAGATAATGTTAGGGAACCATTCTTCTACCCTGTAAATCATGCATAACCTATAGTTAAAACTGAATGAATGTCATCATATATGTAGTGCCCTGCCCATTGTTTAACCTCTCATAACCTTTTATGTTTGTTTATATTGTTCCTACAGTTTCTGAAAGTCCTGGTAGATTCCTAGATGTCATATTATGAACTGTATTTGGCTGGTGAGTTTCAGCAAGTTCAATCTATCAACTGAAAACAAAACATTATTTAAGAAGGTTACACTTGAAAAAACAGAGCCATAAATCTGGAAGACAACAATCTGAATATAACTTTTTAAATAAGTTTGATGCATTGTTTTGTTCAAGCTTCACTGAAATATCTAGACTGTGATCTAAATATACTGTTAACTGTAAGCAGACATATATCAATATTAACTGGAGTTTGCAGCAATATATTCTAGGTGTTGCTTGTTATTTTGACTGAGCCATGTCAATAAAAACTGATACCAAACTTAAACCATACACATACCATATATGTGACAAAAATATATAACAGTATTGAGACTTTTCTAGAACACAAGAGGAAACAAACTGATACAGAAAAATAGTCTAGAAAAAAATAAAATTTAATTTTATATATCTACCCCACATTAGCATCACAGCTTAATATTTCTTCAACAATATCCATTGAAAGGGACATTATTAAAATAATTTGTACTCTAAATATGGTATGAATGTTCTTTCGTGGTTTCACATTTTCATTAGTTTATCAAAATATAAAACACAGACAGAAATTCAAAAAGTAATAGAAAACTAGGAGGAGGAGAAGGGAAAATTAAAATATTCTTTCTTAAAACATGTTTACTTATTCTTTTATCACCAAGGATAAAATACAAAAAAGAAAAGAAAACAGACTAACAAACATCCAACACTAACAACAAAAAGAAAAAAACCCCATGTGTTCAAAAATGAAAAAAAAAAAAGTATCAAATACACCTAAAATTAAATATAAGAAAAAATCCATGTTGGCTGAATGCCGAAAGATACATCAAAAATGGGTCTACAAATAGTTATAAACTTTCCCATCTGTATTTAACAAAAATGCTATATTAGATAAACAAATATCCCTGATGTTGAAATTTATTAATTTAATAATCAAATCAACCCAATGTCTGTGTATGTATGTATGTATGTATTATATCTGTGTATAGATACTGTAGATAGATAGATAGATAGATAGATAGATAGATAGATAGATAGATAGATAGATAGATAGATAGAGGCATACACACACAGAGTCAACAGGTTATCCCAAAGTTAAAACCAATCTTCAAATCCCTCTTTTAATCTTCTGTCATCATATCTAACATGTAGAAAAAGGCTCCCAGTCTCTTATAAACTTGTCTAATCCATTGTCTCTTATCAGAGCAGTTAATTTTGCCATCTAATTCAATCAATTTTAATATCCACTGTTCAACAGTCAATGTCCCTTTTCCTTCCAATGCTTAGCATATACAATCATCATGTAAAGAAATAATGTCTCAAACTGTTCTTCAATTGGTTTCGCCATTGTATCTAGAAGAAAAACGTCAGATTTCATTAAATTTGTATTTTAAATATTTCCTGTATTGTCAATATTATATTTATCCAATGTGACATATCATACTTACAAGACCACCACATATCATATAATGTACCTGGAATTTGGTTACGTTTTCCCTCTATACATTTTCATCAGTCTATCTGGAGTCAAATACCAATGGTACATAATCTTATAATTTTTTTTTCAAACTGTAGTTCAAAGTGAATTTTATACCATTGGTCCATACAGTCTCCCATTGCTATGTTCTAAATTAAGGTAGATGGGATCTGAATATTCTGAATTAAGGTAGATGGGATCAAACAATAAACTTGTTTCTTTGGTTTATTCAAAGGTTGACATTTATTTTCATGACTTTATGCATTTTCAATAAATAGCTTATTTGTTTATTTACTAAGACCAAGTTACAAAAAATTAAAATTTACAATACAAAAACTAATTGCACAGCAAAAGCTCCTTCAGACTAATTATTCTGAAATTCTTAAAGATAAATCCATCAAGGTATGCTTCAGTGTTAGCCTCATTCTTCACTGCTATAAATTCCTCCATGGAATTTATGCCTAAAAACTTACTCTCCCAATATATAAGAAAGGAGACAGGTGAGATCCCACAAGTTATATAAATAATTATATGCATGCCACTTTTACCACATTTAAAGTGTTCATATTATATAACTACTAATAATTACTAATTATAATTCTATGTTCAATTTCTCTACTCTGTATTACTGGAGGTTTTCTGAGAACATTATAGTGCCAGAAGAGGAAGGTTTTAGGGATGGACATTTAACAATAAATCATTGCCTAATATTATATCATTTGGCAGAAAATATGTTATAAACCACCAGGCAGTTTTTCCTGCCTCTGTTGACTTAAAGAGAGCTTTTGACTCTATCCCTGAGAAAAATAGCTAACTATTGATTGATCGTCTCCTGCTTAATTTGATTATTCAGCTACACTATAATATCATTACACAGGATAAAGGCACTAATTTGGAATATCTAATGGAGCCTATCCCCACTCATAAAGTGGTTAAGGAAGGATGTTGACTAACCCACCTATTGTTTAACAATTACATTAAGAATATTGTTGTAGCTTTTGCCAGGTCCAACCTTCATCATCTATCCGTCTCTAATCCAACAATTTTCTTATATGCAGATGATGTAGCTATTCTTTTAGTTTCAAAAAACTGGATTATGTAGAGGTTTCAAGGAACTTTGAAGTCACAGTGCTAGAAAATGCTTTGAAATAAAGTACCCAAAAAATCAAGTTTTGTGTTCTTCCAGAAGATGCTCTGATAATCCATCAAACTGGACAGCTAATAACAGACCCATTGAGCAAGTAAAATCATTTACATATCTAGCTATTCACTTTCAATCTTCTACATGCTGGGGTCATCAAAGAAGAAAGCTCAGAAAGTACCTCTAGCAATCAACAAATTTGCTAGTTGGCAGAGAAACAACTTTGTCCCTGAAGAAATTAAATTATTCAGAGCTAAAGTTCTTGGCATGTTGCTGTATGAATCTCAAAGGTGTATTTATAAAGACTTCTCAAACCTTGAACAAATACAGTAAAAAGCTTAAATCAAAGGCTATTCATATTTTAATGAATATGGCACATGCTGGTTCTCAATAGTACAGGGATAAATAGCTGTTCGAGCATATTAACTTTCAGATCCTTCAGAGTTGAGATGTTTTCTTTCAATATTCCTAATATTCTTTAAATATTAATATTTTGTAAGAAAATAGTAACAAGACAGCGAGAATAAACAGCTAATAGGTAAAATTAAGTGCTATTGATTTTAACAGATTGAACTATACATTTAAATTAATGTCATCAAAATCAAGAACATGTGAAAAGATGTATTTTTGACTATTTCATGACAAATATGGCAACCTGTATGAGACCCTTTTTATATTGTCACTGGGCAATTCCATAAAGTCAACTCATTAATTAATATTGTATGACCAAAATGCCTGAAAATAGGTGTGATGCCATGGTATCCCATTAATGTGATATGATACAAAATTGTTTAATTTTTACCAGGCAGATATCTATACTTTGGAGAAAAACCCAGGATACAGTAGCACCCATTATTCCATAGTTCTTGAATTATATTCTTCTCAATGCTTCTCTTATAAGTAGATTGTTATCTGGGTGGGATAACTGATGACTGTTAGAAATGGTGAGAAGCAGATCTCTGAAACTTGCTCTGATTTAACACTTAGCATACTTATTAGAAAATGTTGATACACCAAATGCTTACATTTAAAATGTAAAATGAAGGTTTAAAATGAAGAGGTTTTTTAAATTCCTTTATATAGAACACTTGAGTATTTTTTAAAGTTAATGAAATAGCAAAACTAGAAAAAGTGTTTTCCCCTTTAGGATTAAAAAAATTGAAATAATATAGAGGGTTCTCTTAATATAAATTATGATAACGATTAATATTAACAGACTTAACAGAAGCATATATTATTCCCCACAGCAAAGAGACAAAAAGATGATGAAATTGATTCTTTTATCCAAAGAAGAGAATACATTTAACCTTGTTTCTATTCCGAAATTGCTTCCAGATTTTGTGCTTGCAATGGGGAAAAAAATTAAACTTTGATTTTGTATTTGTTCATTGGATAGGTTTATTATTATAGAAATGGCTTGTACATACTGTTGTGTAAAAGTAAAAAGTTGCAGTTGTAATGTTGTTATCTTCTACTGTGCAAAAGAGGGTCAGAGGTTAGTGCCTTTTTCTTCTCCATTTTCCTCTTTACACCATATTTATTATATTTTATTTTCCCCTCTTCCTAGTTTTCCATTACTTTTTTTAAAAATTCTATTGGTATTTTATATTTTGATAAACCAATAAATATCATAACCAAATGCTTATATTACTAGATTCAATGTATGTGGAGATTTTCAATCATTAAGGTCATAATTATTTCAAAGGTGCTTTTCAAAAGGCAACTGGACTGTTTATTTCATTGAGTCCAAGTCTGTTTAGATCTTTTATAACCTTCTCTTTCTTTTTGAAAATCAAACCATTAGGCCTTCACTTCCCTTGTAAGAAATACAGATACAGGTAATCCTCATTTAGAGACTGCATTTGGGACTGGTCACATAATCATCAAGTGAAACAGTGAGCAAGCTGGGTAAAAGAGCAAAATCTTATAGCCCTTTTTCCTCATTCTCCTGATATTTAGAATGCTGGGATAATTAGCAAGAATATAATTAATTACATTCATTGAAGAGGAAGAGATTACAACAGAGTAAGCCAACATACAATGTGAATACACACCAAAAGCAATGTTCTGGCACTGCTGTGTGCTTTGGGTAGTCACACCTGTGAACGACAAGCCATTTAAGGAGGCAAGCAAAAACCTTTAGTGTGAAACTGGTTAGTTTCTTGTCAATATAAGGCAGTAGCAGGAGCCATCCAGAGGATACTAATCAACTAATTAAAGTCACAGTGCCGAGCTTCTTAACTTACAGTTAGAATTTTTTATGCTATGCTATAGAGAAAAGCAACTCAGAAAGAACTTACTTAGGCAATCTCTGCACTGTAGGAAGGAGGACAAAAAATGAGCTAGGCACTAACAGTGATGGTGAACACATGACTGAGAGACACTTATAGATTTAAAGATTTAAGTGCTATGGTGGCACAGTAGTTAGAAGGCAGTAATTGCAGATTTATTCTGCCGACTGCAAGCAGTTCGATTCTCACAAACTCACAGTTGATTCAACCTTCCATCTTTCCATGGTCAGTAAAATAAGGACCCAGATTGTTGAGGGCAATATGCTGACTCTGTATACTGCTTATAGAGGGCTATAAAGCACTATGAAGTGATAAGTCTATAAGTCTAAGTGCTATAGCTGTTGCTAAATGTAAGCTTTGGTTGCAAAGTTAGTTCTTCATAAATGTTGCAACTGCAAACAATCACTGCCTGAGGCAGAGGCTAAATGAAGACTATATGTGTATAACTTGGCACTCCGTCTACCCATTATTATCTATTACCAAATCACTAAATTTTCCTCTTAGTAGACTTATAGGCTTTTCCTTTTCTTTCCGATGTAGTCCAAAACTCTGACATTGCTGTTTTGGGGATGTCTTTCAAGCTTCATCTTTATCTACTTTTTACGTTTATGCTTTTTAGGCACATTCTCTATTGTTTGGGGTTCTATTGCCAATACCCTTCTTTGGTATCCACAGGTACTATCTTTAACAATATCTTTCGTAATTGTCTTTAACCTTTTAGAACCCCTTCTTGTATTTCCTATATATGTCACTTGTTCTTCTTCCCAGTATTCTAGAAATCTTTCTGTATATTGATAGAAGAGAATACTGGAAGCTCGGGATTGAAATGTGGGGTCCTATGGGGTTTAGTGCCCTGATGATATTACCTAGTCTGGTAATGAAACAACTGCAAAAAAAAATAACTAAGCCCAAAGAGGACCAAGCATCCCACTTTGTTTGTATCCTTACTGGTTTCTCAAAATATCTCCTATTATTCTTTCCAATAGGAATTGTTTGTGATTGAGCATTCCCTATATTATTTTCTGGATTTCTCAACTTTTGTAGGTGCTTTTCCTTCATAATCTCAAACTATTGGACATGACCAACTTTCCGTTTGAATTCTCAAAATCAACTCTTTTGAAATACAGTATGCATACCCCATTCTCCTCTATTTCTTTCCTTTATATCAGGTTCATCAAACTGATGACGCGATCAGGTTTGACATCCGTGCTTTGTATCACGAACTCAAAGATAACATGATCACTTTCTCCCAAGGTTTCAATCACCTGCACTTCTTTCATCATTTCTTTGGTGAACTATTAGGTCCAAGGTAGTACACTCCTTTGTTCCTTTTTCAATCTTCTGAAAAATAAAGTTCAACTGGGATGGAGCAACTCCATAGTTTTCCTTCATAGTGTTCCTTTCTGCATAAGATCCCGATTTGTGTCCTAAAATACAACATATATTCCAAACAGATTTATACAGTCTCAGAGATCTAAGTAGAATGCAAGAACAAAGAAGCAAATCTTCACTGAATAATCATTTTTGGTTATGTGGGATTATAGCTTTTCTTTCCTTATGAGAATTGGGGCTTGAAAAAAAAATCAGCTAATAAAAGGCATCAGTATCAAGTTATGCTCGCATGAAATGGCCCAAGCTGTTGCAGTCCCAAACTACCAGTATCTGAAATATATCTTGCCCAAAGCAACGCAACCTAATGTTGTTTTTTAAACTGCAAATGTTTCTCTGTACTGACACAGTCAATTTCCTTTTATACAATTGCTTTTATTATACCCTTTAGTCAAGCACCTTCAGTGAATGTAAAGATTCTCAACAATATATGTTTTGGGACAAAAAAGCTCCCTGTAAATGCAATTCAGAATTTAATGTCCCTAGTTTTTCTTATTAAAAAAAAAAAAGCTTCTCTGTGCTTTTCAAAATACTGAGCAAGCAAAATTTTGTAATGGACAAATAAATGATAAGCATTACAATGAGATATATAAAAGGACCAATATGTCTTTTTATTGTGTCCAGATTAATAAAAAAAAATCAACTGAATGAATGGATTATCTTCTTATAGGGTTTTTTCTTTTTTTCTTTCATTTTTTTCCCATTTATATTTATGGTCTGCTTTCCTTAGAAAATCTTGCTTTTCCTCAGCCTACATTTATTCATAGTGACTACATTATCAATGTGAATTAGCAGCAAAAAAAACCCCACTTCATTTGACTGTTCCATTTTCCCAACATTCAAATGGGAAAATTAATTCTTCATGGCTGCATTCAAACAACTATTCAAATACATTTTTTCGAAAAGCAAAGAATACACTAATACAATGCCAGAAATGCCCCTTTCCCTAGATTTATTTTCATAGTGTATAGTGTAGATGAGGAACTTAATGGGAAATAGAATTTCACCAGCTTTGAGCCAAGATGCAAAATCTGAAACGGGGATTTGCAGCCCATCTTTATAATTAGACTCTTCATTTACCAATAACCATCAACAGTTCATCACCAGCAATGTCATGGATAAACAGTGTTTCTCAACCTTGGCAGCTTCAAGCTGGGTGGATGTCAACTTCCATAATTCCCCAGCTAGCATACTTAACAGCTTAATGTTGCCAAGATGAAGAAACCCTGATATAGAAGAACTGAAAGGAACTGATTCTCCAGATGACTTTTTTTTCAATGGTAGGAGTTCCCTTTAATGGAAATAGTACCATGGTGGTTTGTTACTGGTTCATCCCGGATCGAGTGAACCAGTAGTGGCAGCGGCGGGAGCCTCCACTCACCCCCCGGATGCTTCTGTGTGTGTGCAGAAGCTCATGCACATGCACAGAAGTGGTGCACAAGCACACAAGCGCGCACACATCCACAAGCGAACCGGTAGCGATGGGTTTTGAAACCCACTCCTGAAATAGTATAGCTATTAATAAAATGCAATATATGAAATTGCCTCTTCTCTTGCTATTTAATAAAAACATGGGATGTCAGAGATCATATGAGACATTATTGGAAAATGAAGCCACTTTGAAACTAAGTAAGTTACATTAACTTTAAAGACTAAATTCCTTAAATGACTGAAAAAAAGACTGAAAAAAGAGGGATCACTTTAATGAATGGCAAATATAGTAAACACTGGTCATATAATATCTAAAACACTTCTGAACTATTTTCAGAGAGTACACACCTTTACCTGGCTCCTTAACGTTTAGCTTTCCAAAGTATTCTTTCCAGTTTGCATTGCTGTTTATAGAATAGTTTTCAGCCAATAACTATATCCTTGGCTTCTATTACCCCATAACTTCATTATTCTCCCTTCTTCCAATTGCTGCTTGCTCTTTAATAGGTAAGATTTAGCACTATTCTGAAAATATTATTTTAAAAGACATGAGTTACACAAATATTTCATAACTTCAAGGGGGATTCCTCGATCATTCTTTTTTTTTTTGTAATTTACTAAATGAATTAAGCATCTGCATCCTTATTTAATCCATAAAACACTGTAACTTTCCCAATAATAGCAATTAGAAAACTTAAGGCAAAACTAATTAGGTAAACAACTTTTAAAGACAAAGAAAAACTGAGGAACTATGAATTAAATTCTCATTTTACTGTATAGTAGCAAATGAAGTTAAAGTACTATATTTCTTTATCATTTGTCACTGGAGGTGCTGTAATTAAAACTCGTGATGTGTAACCAACTACAAGATTTGGTTTGGACTATGACTAGCAAGTTGGAAATCAACTTTACTGAACTTGGAGTGATTTAGACACTGCCTCATCTGATTCAGGGCCAAATCCAAAGTGACTTTCAAGAACTCCAGGCTTCAAATCTTCTTCTGACTATCATGGAAAAAAACTACAAACAGCTGCAGATTTTTACCTTTTTTAACAGAACTGGATGAAATTTACAAACCAACTTATGAGCAACAAGGAAAGAGGCTGGTCTTTCAAAGAGTCCTTCCTTCCTTCCATTCCTCCCTACTGCAGTTTTCTTAGCAAGGCTACAGAAGTGGTTTGCCGTGGCCTGCTTCATAGGACTGAGAGAGAGTGACTGGTCCAAGGTCACCCATGGGACTTTGTACTTAAGGCAGAATTCATAGTTTCCCAATTTCTAATCTAACCACTGCACTGAACTGATTCTCTCTCTCTATATATATATACATAATAATTATTCAAATTCAGCATACAGGTGAGGTATTCGATTCACATGATCTATAGAAATAATTTTTAAATGGAAGAGGAAAAAGATCACATTGTGTCTAGATATAAATGTGTGCCCTATGCTTGTTCATCTATAAACTGCAATCCTCATTCTCATTTTTGCAACTATTTAATTTCTTCTGGGTTGGACTTTCTCCCATCTGGTTCATCAGATTCTGGCTTTCTTCTCATCCTCTAGTCCTTTCAAGACTCAATCCTTCCTTACTTGATCCTGTAAGCCAGGGTTTCAAACTCACGTCATCACATGATGTATCATGACTTTTCCCCCCTTTGCTAAACTGGGTGTGGGCGTGGCCAATGTAAGATGCATCTGGCCCGGGGGCCCTGAGTTTGACAGCCCTGCTTTCTTCATGAAGAAACTGTCAGCTTCTACTTTTGTAAAATAACAGGAAGGAAGGAAGGAAGGAAGGAAGGAAGGAAGGAAGGAAGGAAGGAAGGAAGGAAGGAAGGAAGGAAGGAAGTCTCCCTGCCATATTGCCACAAGAAAATTAAATGGAGAAGATGGCAGGAAGTTGGAAATTTCTTCTGCTCCCATTACTTTTTTGCCCACCGGTGATCATTCTCTTTCTCTATTTAATTAAAGAAATATCTCTGAAAAAATGACCCAACAGCGCACAGGTTGTTTAGTTATGGAACACAGAGACAATCTTTCTATATTATTGAACTTGGCTTTCATTTCAATAATCACTGTTTATCCTTATGGTTTAGTTTCATTGAACACTTCTCAATTCTGCACTCCTTTTCTGGTCTTTCTCTTTTCCTTAATTCTTATTCTCATGCAGTGACTATTGTATTTTGATATCTTTTCTAAATGCCAATTTGCCAAAGCAATACAGGAAATTATGTCAATTTTCTTCTTTACGATATGTATAGGAAACAGAATCCAAAAATTCTTAATGTTTCTTAAAATTAGTATATAATGCTTCATTCTGTTAAGATTACAATACAAAAATTAAAGAGAATATTCTTTCAAGCAAGAAAGTATATATACAAACTAAGATGCTAGACTTGGTATCCATTTTTCATACTATTTTGATGCAGGGAAGAGGTGACTTACCTATTTGTAAAGACAGAGGACCTTGTGTCTGTATATATTAATAACTGCTACATCCTTTATCATTACAGCTCTTAAACTTTATAATAGATGTCTTCCAGCTCTCAAACAACGTTTTCATCTTGCCCTTCTTTATAGCAAGAACTACCAATCATTGAGAATCCATTGCAGGTAGTCTTCAATTTATGACCATAATTCAGCCCGGAATTAAGGTTGTAGCTAAGTGGGTCATCATATTTCATGACCTTTTTTAAAACAGTTATTAAGTGAACACCACAGTTGCCAATGGAATGTCATGGTCATTAAACAAAGACCAATACTCAGTGAGATTTTTTTTTAGCCAGAAGCCAGAATAAACATGAAAACTGGGAAGTAAAAAATCCACCAAAAATCATGTTCACTTAACTGCGGGACATTGCAAATGGCCATGAATCAGAACCAGTTGCCAAGCCTCCAAAATATGATCACATGACTGTGTGTATGTGTGGACATAAGAACTTTAAAAACAGGTCATAAGTAGCTCTGGAAAGGTTCATCATAACTTTGAATGAACACTAAGTTGACTGGTCATTAAGCAAAAACTACCTGAAGTTACTAATCATATGATTGACCAAAACAGAAATATTTGCTAAATGTCTTTTGGCAAAGATGATTCTCAGCTGGAGCCTACTTCCAAACTCCAGATTTTTTTTTCTTGTTTTCCTCCCCAAAAGCTAGATGTGTCTTATGGTCCAAAGCATCTTATAGTCCGAAAAATACAGCAATTTGGTAAAGACTCCCTGCAGCTATAAGGAAAGACTCTATTTCAAGAGAAGTCTTGCAAGATTGAGACTCATCCAATAGATGTCCTAAGCATCATTTTGAGCTCTTGCAAGCAGAGCTGATAAGTGTCATTCATGCTTCCACTCCTCCATTTAACATTTGTAAAATTGCAGACATTATGTAGGAGTGAGAAGTATTCAGTGCTGGCACCCTCCTATTCAAGTCAAAGGTGAGATTATGTATGTCCATACTCTTCCTTCTTTTTCCAATGTGGTATCTAAATGAAATATATTATTCTTGAGTTGGAATAATTTGCAATTCCAGTATTCCAGACTGCTCCCATCCTACTATAAATATTTTGAAAAATCCTTTGTTTTGCGTAATCATTGACATAGTCCTGTCTTTTCTTCATAATGCTAAAGAATTCCACTAGCCCAAGAAGGGTTTTTTTTTCCTTTTTGACAATCTGTTAATTATTTCCTCAAAAACTGAAGGGAGGGATTGTTTTCTTATTCTACATTTCTAACAGAAAGTATAAGAGTTTTTCAGAGAAGAAAAGGTTCCTACTCAGTGAAGTAATCTTTCCCCTCTCCCTTATTTTTTAATTTCTTTTTTATTTTATTATCAACAATCCCCCCTTATTTTTCTTTTGATATTAGGCAATCCATAAGTAGGGGAAAAAATGAAGTAAGAAACATTTTCATTAAGTAGACACAAAGTTGTACCATAAACATGGGACACCATGCTTGGACACCAAGGACTGTTTTGATATTTAGAATCAAGTAGAAGTATTTGAAAGAGCACTACATAAGCAGTAGGAGCAGGCAGATGCTGATGGTATTAAAGAGGTAACTTGAAATGAAATAGATGTCTCGTATATGTATGGCTTGGTTCTGTGGATATGTCCAATGTAATGTGTAATGAACTGTTACTTTAATTTGATGTTTATTAAATGATGTATGGTTAGAAATAAGAGATGGTACATCTTTAAATAAAAATGTAGCAGGAAAATGAAATCTGGGCTTTTTTTTTAACATAAAAAACATAATGTATATCTGTCAGGCTAGTACTGGCCCATCAATCAGACAACATGGTAGTAGACAAGGACTGAAGACAGTGATGGTTTTAGATGTAGTTGTGCCATCTGACAGCAACATCAGGAAGAAGGAGTATGAGAAGCTGGAACGAAGACTTAAAGGAAGAACTAGAGAAGATATGGAAAGTAAAGTCAAAGTGGTGGTAGGAACAGTCAAGGCTATGACTCCTAACCTGGGAGAGTGCTCCAACAGATCCCAGGAATCACATATTCTATCCTGAAGAGTGCAGTGCTAGAAAATGCTAAGCTACAGGTAGTTCTCGACTTATAACAGTTCGCTTCCTGACCCTTCAAAATTACAACAGCACTGAAAAAGTGACTTATGACCATTTGTCACACTTATGACTGCTGCAGCATCCCCATGGTCACATGACTTACATTTGGATGCTTGACAAATAACTCATATTTATGATGGTTGCAGTGTCCTGGGGTCATGTGGTCAGCTTTTGCAACCTTCTGACCAGCAAAGTCAATACAGAAACCAGATTCAACCGTGTTACTAATTTAACAACTGCAGTGATTCACTTGACAAATGTGGCAAGAAAAGTCGTAAAATGTGGCGAAACTCGCTTAACAAATTTAGCAACATAAATTTTGGGTTCAATTGTAGTTGTAAATTGAGGGCTACCTGTGGTGTCCAGAAACCACATACTCTCAGGTCTCTGGTAGAAAACCTGATATTGAGGAAGATATATACCACTCCTATGATGAGAAGGGGCATATATGCAAACATACTGTATATTCATACAAAAGCATTCTGAGCAAGGAAGATGAATAAAATTCTCTAAAAACCACCCATCCATTATGCTCTCTACTTCTAAATGTACTAGTTAAAAGAACATTATTTTCCATTGTGTTGCTGACAAAAGAACCTACATAAAATCATATGAATAGTTTACTAATGGATAATCTATGACACAATCTGGTGAACATGATATTTTAATTCCCCAGAAGGCAAAATTATCCCATAACCCAAATGAATTGATGACATGCATATTTATAAACATGTCTTCTATTTTCATCACTTTTCTTTGAAAGCCTTTATTACTGGATCGCTTGGCTGAGTTGCCAAAGTTCAATTGATATTGTCAAGGTATTTTAATTTACTTTAAAATGGTTTTTCTCTCCACAGCATTTTATGTTACAATGGTCCATTAAATATTCAAAATTGAAATGTTCCCTATGGATGTTGCCTTTCTTTTGCACTGTTGGGCAATCCAGAAAAATTCATCCTCCTGACTGAAGCTTTTAAAATTATTTTTAAATAAATATAATAATCATTATTTTATTCTGCCATATCAAAATGCTCTAGGAGTATTTAGAGAATTGAAACAATTCCTATCAATCACTTGAGATTTTTTTTTAAAAAAAAAATATTCACCAGTGCTCATATTACTGAGGAAAGGGTCCAAGACATCAGCCCATTTCAGCTTAACTCTTGTTCCTTCATCCACTTGTTCTTATAAAAGGAATAAGTAAAAAAGTAATCTTAAAAGATTAGGAGACAAAACTTTTTATGACCCATCCATCCTCATCGTCCTCCTCCTTCTCCTCCTCCTCTTCTTTAAATTTGCTTGAGAGGTTAGATATAGATATGAAAGAGAAAAGGTTTGTGAGAGCAAGAAGAGTAAATGAGGTGACTGAGATTAAATCTAGTCCAATTATCTGAGATAAGGTTTATTCCATTGATCTTGATAAAGCGGACAAGGTTCTCTGACTTGTCAGCTCAGTCACCCATGCATTGGACTCATGTTCCTCCTTGCTAGATAAGTTTTCTAGGAAACTGTGTGGTTAAAGGTAAAGGTTCCTTTCGCACATATGTTTCCAACTCTAGGGCGCAGTGCTCATCTCCGTTTCAAAGCTGAAGAACCAGCGCTGTCGGAAGACATCTCCATGGTCATGTGGCTGGCATGACTAAATGCCAAAGGCACACAGAATGCTGTTACCTTCCCACCAAAGGTGGTTCCTATTTTTTTCCTTGCATTCTTTAGGTGCTTTCGAATTGCTAGGTTGGCAGAAGCTGGAACAAGTAACAGGAGCTCACCCCATTACGCAGCACTAGGAATTCAAACTGCTAAACTGCCGACCTTTTGATCAACAAGCTCAGAGTCTTAGCCACTAAGCCACCCTATCCTGGCAATTTATCCTTGAAAGATAGTCTTGCCAATACTTAAAGAGATGATTGTGTATCCCTCCTTAAGAAACCAGTTCTGGATCCAAGTTTTAGATAATTTTCATCTGATCTCAATCTTCCCTTCAGGAAGTTTGTTGATAAGATGGTCATACTGCAACTTCGTAGAACCCTATGGAAACAGACTATGTGAACATTTTTCAGTCAGAATTCAGATATATGAAACTGAAATGGCATTCATTGCTCTTGTGAATGACCTCTGGCAGGAACAGGATGAGAATGGTGTGTCCATCCTAACTTTCCTTCTTCTCTTGGCATCTTTGATCAATTGTGACATTCTTCTAGACCAGCTTCAGAAATATTAAGAGTACTTTGTTGAATGTCCTACTTCCTCTGGGACTGGTTCCAGTGAGTGTTGATGGAAGGTAGGGTGGAGGAAGAAAATGAACCCTCCCTCTCCAACTTCCATTTAACATCTACATTTGCTGGGTGAAGTCATCCAATGGGATGGGCTGAGAGATCACAAATAGACTGATGATACATAGCTCTACATCTCTACTCGAGGCTGACTAAGTGATATCTTGGAGGTTGTGTCTCCAACACAATAGTGGAAGCTGTTAGTATCCATATGGGAAAAAACAGGCTTCAAATCAAATATAACAAGGCTAACTGTCTTTAGTTCTAGGGCTCTCAGGATATAGTGTTTTTCTAGCTTCAGTTCTGCATGAGGTTGCACTACAGCAATCAGAACCAGTGCATACTCACAAAGAAATCTTCCTAAACTCAAAGCTCTGAACTCACAGTTCCTGTTCAAAGAGTAGGTGATAGCTGTAGTATGATTGCTTTATTTTGTGCAACAGTTGCATACTTTTCTGTACTGGGAGATACTGCTCATAGTCATTTATACCTCTGTTATTTCCTGAGTGGATTACTGCAACTGATTATTCTACATTGGGCTGCCTTAAAGACCAACTAGACATGTATCTCATTTAAAATGAGGCAGCACAGGCAATCATAGGCATATGTTAATACATCCATGTAACACTTCTGATCAATGAGCTGAATAGGCTTACAATAGGCTTTTGATTGAAAATCAGAGTGCTAGTTATCATCTATAAAGCCCTTTAGGGCACGGAGACAGATTATTTATAGGAGTGCATCTCCCCAATTGTTTCTACCTGTTCAACAGGAGGAAAATATTCTGGTTCCCATCAATTACAAACAACATTGGATGGGAACAGGGCATACCTTCTAGAATACCATTCCCCTGAAATTAAATTGCTCCAACCTTGGCTCTTCACAAAAGGCATGAAGCATGCATCAACAAATTGGAGTTATAACTGTGAAATGTTAGTATTGTTGAGTCTTATTGTGTTTGTTCTCAATTATCATTAAATGTTTTGCTTTATTTCTTTTTGAATTATTTGTAATGTGTTTTTACTACCCAAAGTTACATTTGTGAACTAGGAGGTGGAATAAATCAATCTAATAAATAATAAAATGAAATGTAAAAGCTGTTTCTGTGGATGGTTTATTGGTGGAATGGAGGAATGGTGATATTGGGCAGACTGAAAAGTTTTAAGAACAGCAGAAAAATCAGTGCTGTTATGAGTTCCACCACAGGGGAAGGGCTGAATTATTGCCCTACTGAAACCACAAGATGTCACCTTGAAACAAGAGCTTTTCTACTAATGTATTAAAGTTAATAGACAGCATAGCATTTTATAGCATTACACTGGGTTCATTGTTACTACTGGAGTATCTTTGTTTTAGGCAGTTTTGAAATAAAGTGACTTTAATTCATTCCTAGCATGATACATATCTGAACAAAACACCACAAACAGGTATGAAAATGTTTAACCTTAACCTTGTACCACTGTTAAATTCAAAATCTATTTAAATCTTATGCAAGGAGATTTGCAGTACAGTACATGCTAGTTCCATGCTCTCAGTACATATCAAGCATTTTGAACAACCAGATCTAAAAAAAAATGGGCAATATATATTTTTGTTTATAAAACTACCCCCACCCACACATATTTACTACTTAAAAGAGCAAGAAATTGGGGGTGAATGCAAACCCATGCCTCCAATGTTCTATGTGGACCTAACACACAAGCAAAGCTTAAAACTTTGTGTAAGAGGCAAGGGCAGAGGTGGGAGGGAATTATTTTCCCTTCAAATATGAAATTTAACAGCAGAATGCCATGTTCTTAATGTGTCAGCTAGATATGATGGATGGTAGTAGAATGTAAGTTTATAGACTGAGCTAGGGAAAAGAGGAATTCACTGACCCAAACGACTTCATTGTTGAGCATGATGAAATTCCCACACTAGACATTTGTTTTGCGTCAGATTGTGATGAAGTGCAGTTGCTTGCTGAATGCTAGGAACGCCAAATAAGGTTAACAGATTTTAGGTGTTTTTCTCCTGTACAGCTCTGCATATGCCTATTTTCAGTTTTAATGAAATGATATATGGAGTAAGAAATCATCATGGCACCTGACATCAAAAAAATAAGTATACCTGGATTCAAAACCAATAAAACCAATAATAACAGCTTATTGAAAGGAACTATATTTCCCTCGACTAAATTACATCAGTGAATACATGGCAGGTCTGTGAATGCTCAGTTGGAATATATACTGCAGGAAATATATTTTCATAAAATCAAGAAGAATCCAGCATTGTTGCGATAAACTTTTTTGAAGCAAAATACAACTTATTGATTTATAAACACATTTTAGTCAAATCTGTCCTCTGTTTTCAATGAAGGTAATCAAGGTCAGTCAAGGTTGTATCTGACTCACAGCTCAATCTGAAACTTGAAAGGATGAACAATCCAGACAATCAAGTTCATCTTATAAAACCTGTACGTGAAACACCATGTCTTGCTTAAAAGAAGATTGTTGAAGATTGACCGATTCTTATTTTTATTAGTGGTACTTAAGGATTTCTTTTTTCACAACAGAGATTGGAATCTTTCACTCAGAAGGGCTAATCCAGCCTGCCAGTTTAATCCCCAAAATGCTGACCTCAGGTAAGGCTCAGTGCTTTTTCATAGGATCAGAAACATGGAATTCCACCTTCAAAATTCCCTTAGCACTGTCAAGCGAGCTTTTTCTGAAGAGGCAAAGCTTCTTTAGATAAAAAAGCAAAACTCTTTTCACCACTAGGAAGAAAGCTGAGAGCAATTTATCTCAGCTTCCATATTATAACAGAGGTAGATGATGGCAGAAAAGGTATATAATGAAACACACAGAGACACTGTATAATTAATATAGGCTATGCGTTTTCATTATTTTCCTCTCAGTTATCTCAGTTATATTTAGTTTAATGAAAAGAAAGACTAGGGATGACCTGATAGCAGTGTTCCAACATCTAAGGGTCTGCCACAAAGAAGAGAGGGTCAACCTATTATCCAAAGCACCTGAAGGCAGGACAAGAATCAATGGTTGGAAACTAATCAAAGAGAGAAGCAATCTGGAATTGGAACTAAGAAGAACTCCCCTGACAGTTAAAACAATTAGTGGGATGACTTGCCTTCACTGGAGATTTTTAAGAAGAGATTGGACAACCATTTGTCTGAGGGATTTGTGTTCGAGCAGGGGTTGGATCATTAGAAGATCTCCAAGGCCCCTTCCAACTCTGTTATTCTGTTAGTTTCACCAAATTTACATAGCTAGAATATATATTTTTTTTAACCTGGTAAGATTTTGGTGCATCTAACCTATTTGTGACCCCAAGGACCAGATTTTTAGAAACTACACAAAACTGAGAACCCAAAAATATAGTATCACTCTTCCCTAAATGCACTTTCTGCCATTGCTACTTCTTTATAGCCAAATCCAGTTATGATGATTTTTCATGGGAAAAGGCAATCTGTGGCAACTGAATGTCTATTTTGCAGTCCTATGGAGCCCAACTTCACTACAGTTGTTAAAAACAGCCAGCACCGTATCCCAGAATTAAAAAATTAAATGTTAGTGCAACTATCACATAGTTGCCTATTCCTATAAATTAAGTATTTATAGGCTATTGTTTTTATCTTTAAATTTTGTTAGCTGCCTTAAGTGTTCAAAATAACAGAAAAAGAAGTCTAAACATAGTATAGTTACTATCAACAACAAAATAGCCATAAGAATGTTTGCTTATTTACTTGCTAATGAACATCAAACAATACTTGCCAATTAAGAGTTTAATTCAATTTCACATGGGGATAAACTTGAATTTGAGCATAGGCTAAAGGAAACAGATGTTTACATTTAATGTGCATGAAGAAAATGACTATTTATTTCACTGAGCACCATCTTTCATGTGGGCCTCTTTCTCTGAATAGGTCATTCTTCTACCATTCATAAAGCCATTACTCAATGCCGCATTCTTCTGTGAACTCTGGGACCCCCTAGACATCACTCAAATAACAAAGCTGACTGGATTTGAAAGCTTCTGAATTTGATTCTAATTGCTGTGTGTAAAATGGGAATTTGTACCAACAACATGAGAAAGCAAATGTGACATTTATTGTGCAATGTTTACCTTAAATAAATGCAGACTGCTCATTTGTGGAACAGATTTGCCTAGTCTTGCATGACATTATCTCATATAGAGTTCTTGAAAAGCTTAGGGTGGAACATAATGTATAGGAAAGGCAACATTTCCATGTAGAAATTTGAGAAAATATGCACTACTTTAAGGCTTTGCGCATAATCCAGAATGCTCCATTATATTATCTTCAATTAGTGTATGCCCATGAGCATGTTTTTGATATTTTTTCTACTCTGAGGAGTGAGATTCAAGCCTCATTCTTACATTTCCTTAACCATAGCATGAATAAGATCCTGATTTTTTTCTTAAGTCAGATCCTTGTGTCACTGACTTTGTCTCATTCCCCAGTGGCAGCTGGGGTAACTTAAAAGTCATCTTTAATACAGTTTTTTATCATCAATATGATACCTCACTGACAATGCGCTTGGTAATGTGATTAGGGTGGGATTTCCCAATTCCTATTGGCCACATTAGCACATCCCTTCCTCCTATTTACTGGGAATTGCCCTTCTTGGCCAGTTTTTGCTTAAAGTATACAGTATAGGAAAGAACCAGAGGTGGGTTTCAGCAAGTTCTGACCAGTTCTGGAGAACTGGTAGCTGAAATTTTGAGTAGTTTGGACAACCGGTAGTAAAAATTCTGACTGGCACTGCCCCAATCTATTATCTGCCTCCCAAGTCCCAGCTGATCGGGATGAAATGGGGATTTTGCAGTAACCTTTTCCTGGATTGGGGACGGAATGGAGATTTTACAGTATCCTTCCCCTGCCACGCCCACCAAGCCACACCCACCAAGCCATGCCATGCCCACCAAGCCACACCCACAGAACCGGTAGTAAAAAAATTTGAAACCCACAACTACAAAGAACATCTGGCTCTTGAATTTACACTATTTAGTTTTCAAACATGTTTAGCACCATTTTGAAAGAGAGACTTGGTATTTAAAATACAGGATCAGCACTTTTTTAGGAAAGCATTAGTGCTGTGCTGCACAGAAGATCATTTACAATAAGAAAAGAGCCAGGTTTTGCCAGCTGCCAGAAGAGCCAGGAGTTTCATGTCCTAGTATTTCCATTATTATTATCACTTGGGATGGGGAAGCGTGTCCATTTTTTCCTATTCCATTCCACTTCCGTAGCCATCCAGTCAGCTTCCTCTAGGTATTGCCAACCATTTGAATAGTATTGGGAATATTGCCAGCACTGCCCTAATCTTAACCCTAACACTACTTAAGAATGGACATCACATCTTATCAATTGTTGCTTCCCACTTCACCTCATATACTTATTCCATGTCTTCAGCTTATTTGACAGACTATTTTGGGATTCCAGTTAAGTGATCTTTCAGGCAAGTGCTAGTCCCATGGTCAAAAATATCCCGAACCATCAGTGACAAATTGGAATCACTGCCACACTTGTGACTTGTTAGTCAACTTCATAAATGGTGAAAACCACCATCCACCTATTCTTTACCAACCCACATTAAAGAGAATGAATGTTGTTGTTTTTTTCCACTGGCAGAAAATTCTTGGTGGAAAAAGCCAGATAAATATACTAATCACCTCCCTTAACTTGTCTTCATTAAAATGTCAAGGATAGCCCCAGTCACTGGTCTCATTATTATGAAAGAATAAACAATTAGGACAGCATTTTCTTTTACATATTTTCTGCCAGCTGAAAATAAACAGCTTTTTAACATGGCCATTTGGTTGTGCCCAAAGTCATATAGCTTCTTTTGTTTATATCTAAGAGAAAGTAAAATAGCAGATTCGGTAATTAGGAAAAGCATTCAAAGAACAAAATAAATGATAGATTTTATTAAAGGGCAATATTACAGACAGATAAAACTGTAAAATAGGCTAGGTATGTCCTTTGAGAGAAATACCTTGGAACACATGGAAACACCTGCCCTTTAATTGTTAAAGCAGTCATATCCTTTTCCATGCTCAAACACCTATTCCTCACATCTGCCTTCACTGTTGTTTTACTTTATTTCTCTTATACTCTCTCTCTCTCTCTCTCTCTCTCTCTCTCTCTCTCTCTCTCTCTCTTTCTCTCCCACCCCCCACCACCCTCCTGTCTTTCTGTCTCTGTGTGTGTGCATTCAAGCCAGTGTTAACTCCTGGAGATTTGGAGATTGCCTGGATAGGTTCCTGAGTTTTTCTTGGCAAGATTTTGGAATTGGTTTGCCATTGCCGGTTTCTTCTTCTTTTGGCAAGAGAATGATTGGCTCAAGATTTCCCAGCTGCTTTCATGCCTAAAGTGGGACTAGAACTCACTCTCTCTCAGTTTCTGCCTTACATTTTACCAGGTTAAGTTTGTTTGCTATCTATAACAAAATAGGATTATCTTGGCTTCAAGGATTCCTGCTTGGGTAATCTTCTGTTTGCGTTGCACTGAATAAAAAAGAATGTTAGAATGTTAAGTAAAACTGAGGAAAGTAATTATATTATTTCAATACTTTCATCTTCCCTAGGCAATTTATGGACCCAGTTTGAAGGGTTGTTTTTGACCTTTCCCTTTCTATGGCTTTGAACCACAGTACCTGAAGAATACTTTCCATATTAAGAAATATCTTCCATTTCACCAGAAAAAAAATTGAACAAAGATGTCCAATAATGATTGTATTACTAAAGAATTTTGTAGCATCCTAAAAGACTCACAGTGCATAGTTGCATGTATTGTACATCTGTTAATTTTTAATATTTTAAAATTTTAGCCTTACTACACCAGTTGACTATGGCATGGTAAGACCAGCATGAAGACAAATAAAGACTTTATATGATCTTTTATACCATTACCGGATGTTAGGCTGAATTATCTTTCTTGGGAAGAGGAATCTTTCAGAAATGTGGCTGTCAAATGTGGTGACCAGCACTATTAGAAGATGCACTATCAAAATGTGTAAATGAGATGTCTCTCATTTCTATGGTAATCACTATGTGTGAATAGAATACATAGATTCCAAGAGGCTTGGCTCCTCTTTTGTAAGCTGATCCACCTACAAAAATGTGTGGAAACAATAAAGCAAGATGTGCAAAATGTAGCAAACTGAATATGTCAGTCAAAAGTAGCTGATCATCCAAAATGTGCAGCTATTTTCATCACCCAAACCAAAGAAGAATGCACAACAGTTCCTAATTCTCACTGAATTTGTTTAAAACTGGAAAGAAAAATATATTGTGAGATGTCTGGAGAAAGGTCACATAGCCATTCATTGTGTCTAGCCAGCTCACACATACACACATTGAATTGTTGGCGAGATAAATTACATGGTTTTGTATGCCAGTGACACATGTTCTTTTGGTTAAAAGAAGAGAAGAAGAAGAAAAAATGGAAAATGAAGAAGAAGGAGCTTCTTTGTCCTGTTCTGATTACATTCATCAATTCAATTCAGACAGAATAGAGCTGGAAGAGACTTTGGAGGTCTTCTAGTCCAACCCCCTGTTCAAGCAGGAGACCCTGTACTATTTCAGAGAAGTGTTTGTCCAATCTCTTCTTAAAAGCCTCCAGTGACTGAACAACCATAACTTCTGAAGGCAAGCTGTTCCAATGGTTAATTGTTCACACTGTTAGGAAGTTTCTCCTTAATTCCAGGGTGCTTCTTTCCTTGATTAGTTTCCATCCATCATTTCTTGTCTTGTCTTCTTATGATTTGGAAAACAAGTTGTCCCCCTCTTCTTCGTATCAGCCCCTTAAATACTAGAATACTGCTATCATGTCACTTCTTTTTTTTTTTAATGATTTTTATTGTAGTTTTTCTTTTCCAAAGCTCTAATACATATTCAAACAGACAATGTCATTTTTATATACTTTGGATTGACAATTCACATAAAATCTATATTATATATATCCTCAGCTTCCTTATAAATATTACCTATTTTTGTTTCTGTTGTCTATCCATGGTATAGGTCAGTGGTCGGCAAACCATGGCTTGCGAGCCACATGCAGCTCTTTGGTCCCTTGAGTGTGGCTCTTCCACACTCGTGATGCCCTGGCCAGCTGTGGCTGAGCCAGGAGTGTGCGCACGCCCAGGGAGACCCTCCTCAAGTGAGTGCCGAAGCTCAGGAAAGGTGCACGCAGGGTGGGCAGCGGCTTGCTTAAGGAGGATCTCCCCACGTGTGTGCATGCTCCTGGCTCAGCCACAGCCGGCCAGGGCATCACGAGAGTGGGAGGAGGACGAGAGTGCAGGAGAGAAACTACCTACCTTCACGCCACATTTGCACATAAGGCAGCCTTTGCTTCCAGAAGCAAAGGCTGTTCGCACTGTCCGCACTCAGCTGAAGAGCTGCTGGGGGTGTGGGATGAAACAGCAAGGCAAGGGCCAGAGCATTGGCCAGAGCATTAGTGCAGGAAAGAAGCCCCATCCTGTTAAGACCCTCCTAATCGAGCAGCAGCTCACCCGTGGGTGCCTTTGCTGTGCTTTGGTGCTCATTTGGGGACGGTCTCCCTGCCCATGCACACGCTCCTGCCTCAGCCACAGCCATCCAGGACATCACAAGAGGAGGGGGAGGAGGAGGACGGTCACCCGAAAGGAGGGAGAGAGGCACAGAGAGAGAGAGATGGGGGGAGAGAGAGAGACATAGAGACACATACAGAGTGATACATAGAGAGGGGTGAGAGAGGGGAAGAGAGGGAGAGATACAGAGGGAGAGAGACATGGGGGGAGAGAGGGGGAGATAGGAAGAGGGGGAGAGACACAGAATGGTTTTGTGGCTGGGTAGGCATGGCTAGGGGGGGTCATGTGACTGGGTGAGTGAGTGACATCGAGTTGGCCACGCCCACCCAGGCTTTGTGGCTCCGGTGTGTTTTTTTTCTGTGGGAAACGGGTCCAAGTGGCTCTTTTAGTGTTTAAGTTTGCCAACCCCTGGTATAGGTGGATAGATAGCTATCATGCTACTTATAGTTCTTTTTTTCTAGACTAGCCATACCCAATTCCTGCAACCATTCTTCATATGTTTTAATGATTACATTAATATGATCATCGTAAAATAGATAACACAAATTTACTTAAAATGTAGTGACTTTTCTTTCTCTATATTGATTTGAAGCCTTTGTATATGAAGATGGTTCATTCAAGCAGAAGCTGAAACTCAAACTGCTGAAATAGTCTGTCCTTTTTAACCAAATTAAAAAGTAGCAGAGCCTGTGTTGCAGTGATTAAATCAGACAGTATCCTTTTCATAAACACAGGCTGCTGGTTCATGCTGCATTACCACTGGCACACTATGTCACTCCCTTTCAGCATCATACCACAAGCTCTGCTCTCTATATATGTGTGTGAGTTGTCATGACATACATACAAAAGGGTCAAACCTGCATTGTGACAAATATGACCTAGCTTTCATTATTTGCTTCCCCTACATCCATTTGCCTCCTGATGCCTCTGGCTGCATCCTAGTTCTTGGTTTAGAAATGAGGCTGCTGACCCAGAAAGAGGTGTTAGTAACAAAATCAAACATTGAGGGGACTAGCCAAGAGTGGAAGAGAGTCCAGAGATCATTGGCAGAGTTTTGCTTCTGTCAAGCCAGGTCCAGCTGGGGCATGAATGATACAGCAAAAGAAATCCTGGCTAATGCCACACACTCAGAGACTGACAGAAATCTAAAAGATGAAGTGTATGCCTTTAGCATACTGCAAATATGTTTTGTAGCTTTTCCCCCTTTCCTTCCTTCCTTCCTTCCTTCCTTCCTTCCTTCCTTCCTTCCTTCCTTCCTTCCTTCCTTCCTCCTTCCCTCTCTCCCTCCCTCAAATTTCATGCCTTAGTACACTTTCCCCATTTCCCCATTTAGTCTACTAAGTCATGCCACTCCTTCCTATCAACATATTGGTAGATCATCTAAATAAGCCTCCATGGTTAAGTTGTTATTTTTCTAATAGTCAACAGAATATATGCTAAGAAGATGCAATCTCTCCAGCAATGAAATCCACTTACCTTTGCTAGCGGTTCAGGAATGGGAGCGTGTGCTATGCACACCCACGCCTCTTCTGCAGATGCGCAGAGGGTAAAAAATGGGATGTAATGACATCCCGGTGAGTGGGCGGAGTCTCCCACCGCTGGTGGTACTGATTTGCACGAGCTGGATAGATCCAGCTGGATTTCACCGCTGAATCTCTCTCTGTTGCCTAGAAATGCAGCATATCTCAGGACCTATTCAACATTGGTTCATTCCAGAAGCTAAATCACATTAACCTTGATTAGAAATTCCAGAGCTATTGGTTAGAATGGAAAGGTGAAAGAAATGCATCCAAATACGAAAACAAGCAAACTGTGTTTTTTTGGGGGGGGAGGGGGGGAGAAGACATCCATATTGCATCTATGAAAATCCTGAGTGCACAAATGGAGGACCCAGGCACATGTACTTGTTTATGTTTCAATATATTGTACTTTTTCTTTTCAACTGGAAGGCTTGGGTGGAAGGTTCATATACACAGAGAAACAACTATCATTTCCGAATATCTGAAATAAATTCCTATTCTAGGAATATGTTTATATGGACTATATTATGTCCATAATATTATTAAATAAAATGAGCAGACTGAAAGTGAGAGATAAGTAGAGATTTCTTTCTTTGGTTCTTTAACCCTGCTGTGGCATAAAAATCCGTACAACCTTCAGTCAGGTTTGAACTACTTGGTAATTTTAAATAATATCACAGAGTCTTTGAGTTACACCAGGGGTCTGCAACCTTAAACACTCAAAGAGCCATTTGGACCCGCTTCCCACAGAAAAGAAAACACCGGGAGCCACAAAACCCTTCCCGTGCCTGACTATTTCTTGAGCGGCCACAAAACTAGCATATGTAGTTGAAGTAAACATTTTGTTTTCTTCTGAAACTTTTCTTTTCTTGGATTTATCCATGGTTGGCCTACAGGGGGTTGAAAAGCTCAATAAATCGTGTACAGGCGGGTGTCGCACATTGGCAGTTGTGACGCATATTTCGAGTGACAGGGAGCCGCAGCAGAGGGATGAAAGAACTGGCTCCAGAACCGCAGGTTGCTGACCCCTGGGTTACACTTTTCTTATTGGTTTCCATTAAGGGCATCTTGATGTACTCAGCAGTATTTCCATGCTTTCAAAAATTCAGTATAATTTCCTTACTGTTTTTTTTTTCTTTTCCTTTATTTATTTTGAATTGGTCTCTGCTTTCTCTCTGTTCTCAAGCATCATGCCTGTTTGGTTTTTTAATCAAGTCTTATACCTGCCTGAAAGAAATAGAAATATATAGAAATAGAAATAATAGCACTAGAAGCCATCTCGGTCACTCTCTTTCAGAGCTAGGAAACAGACAAGGCAAACCACTTCTGGAAACCTTGCCAAGAAAACTGTAAGAACTAGTTTAGATAGTTGCCAGCAGTTAGCAATGTCTTGAAGGAACAAAACAAAAGAAAAAATATATAATTCCATTACTCAGATATTAAATTTATGGAGTGAATATGGCCAAATGACCATCTCTTAGTCTAACCTATCCCACAATGTTTTATACAGGTTAATTTTTTTTTAAAAAAAAAAACCTAATACATGCTATATCACATTCTTTGGAAGAAAGAAGGGGATACAAATGAAATATTATTGTTTTATATAAGATTTGAAGTATTCCAGATGTAGATATAGCTACATTATGCAGATACAGATGTATACCACACCCATTTATCAAAATATATGGTCTCCTTCATCACATATTTGTTACCTTTATCCTCTCTCTCAGCTTGAAATATGGGACTCTTTCTCTAGAAATCCATCTGGGTTTCACAATGGGGGGAAAAACAATATTGTCTCATGCTGAGCAAATCCATGCTGAGTCTGGCAATAGGTACAGCACAAAAGCAGCCAATTAAGGAGTCCTTATAGATATGTAAGAAGCAGAGTTAATGAAGTGACATAGTGGAAAATTCCTGATCAGTGACACTTCAGAACCATAGAGTAAAATTCATATTTACTGAAGAACTGAGAGCTATTTATTCCGAAGTTTACATTTTTCTATCAATGTTCTAATGTGGCAATAACAACACTGAGAGGAAGTGTTAAAAAAAAAGTCCAAGAAATATTTTCGTGTACATAATAGGTACGATATATAAATAAAAAAGTTTTTAAAAAGTGGCTTAAACTTCTTCTAGCCAAAGGAGTTTGAAAACATCAGAACAAGGCACAATTGAAGAAAAAATCTCATGTGAATAAATACAAAGGACATGGATCTCTCATTTTCAAGCTGGTATTGTCAAAGACTCATGAGCTCCAGTTTTAATCCCTTTTGGCAGAAAACTTCCTGGCCTAAAGACTTATCTGCCAGGCTCCTGTCAGTCCAGCTCTTTCTCATCTTATGCAGCAATGAACAATTTACTGACACATTAATCCTGTATCACTCCTATAGAAGACTGAACTTTGGCTTTATTTCAAGAGAAATAAATAAGGTGTGTAGTATAATAATATATATGCCTATACAAGACTTCCTGAGCTGAGAACCTGAAGAAATCATAAAGAATGATTGTGGCCATTTTTTAAAATCAAAAGACATAGAAGCACTGATGCTTTTTATCAACAAGAAAGTGTTTGTTTACTATGAATAGAAGAAAAATGTTATGGTATCTACCACTGAAGCTCAATTCATGGTCTCCATGGCCTATTTAACTTCAGTGTGGAACTGTTCCAGTAGCTAACTTCTAAAGCAAATAAGATCAGGTGCACAATAAAAAAAATGAAATTTCATTCTAGGACTTGGATTCATTTTATCTCATGTTGCCAGAACAATAATAACTCTGAACATCATTGTGCCCAATGCCTCCTGCTATAAGTCCTAAATATAATATCTCCTCTTGCACAAAGAAAAATAATGTACACTAGCTAAAGTACATTTCACACATATAGAGGCTAGGAATTCTGATGAAGAATGAGTCAAAGGTCTTTTTGAATAATACAAACAAGTATATTTGTAAAGCATAAATATTCATACCAGAAATATCAGGTCTTGTAATTTTAAGCAAAGTGTTAGATTTTTTTTCAACATTCTGAAATGGGACTAGCTTAACTAACTCCTTTATAACTATTAGAAAATAAGCAAGTAATCAATATATATAATTATAAATTCAGACAATGGGCAACTAAACGAAACATTATTTTAAATCCTAAACTATTAAGAAATCCTAGAAGTAGCAAAATTGAAACGAGATGAAACATGTGCATGAATTAATCATTTTTTTCTGCATGAAGAGAGAGGCTACCTTTCCCCATCCAGTCAGAGTTTGCAATCACCATGATAAATGGTCCCTCTGAGAGGCTTGGCAAACCTCATCTTCTAGAGTGGTGGTCTGTGATAAAATATTCTGCAAACCTAAAATTTTTCAAGTCAAAAAAGCAGGTGGGTGTGCTAATCCAAACATAGTCAACTACCGGAAGTTTGATTTAAGATTTTGAAAAGTGGAAAAAAGGGGGGGATTTTTTTACTCCTTTTGTTTATTAAAGGAAATGCAAGAGGGTTGAGAATGTCTCAGAACAAAATTCTGGAAGTACTAGTGCACATTATTCTGACGGGACTGCTTAGATAGCCATTGTGGATGGCTAGGGAGATTTGGGGACAAAAGAGCTAAAGGAACATGATGGATACAGTCACAAGTGAAATATACCAACAAATAGAAAAAGAAATAAGAAATGATTCTAAAATTGTAAAAGAGCCAGTTTTGTCCAGTAGTTAAGATATGAGGCTAGAAACTAGGAGACCTGAGTTCTAATCCTGCCTTGGGCATGAAAGCCAGTTGAGTGATTTGGGGCCAATCACTCTCTCTCAGCCAAAACTGCCTCCCAGGGTTGTTGTAGAGAAAATTAGGAGGGAGAGGTTTGTTGTTAGTTGCAAAGTCGTGTCCGACCAATCATGACCCCATGGACAACATTCCTCTAGGCCTTCCTGTCCTCTACTATCCTCTGGAGTCCATTTAAGCTCACACCTACTGCTTCAGTGATTCCATCAAGACACCTCATTCTCTGTCATTCCATTCTTCTTTTGCCCTATTAGGTAAATTCACTGACCTGAGTTATTTGTAAAAATAATAAAGATGGGAGTCTTTGAAGATTCAGTTGTTCTAGAAGCCTAGATCAAGATGAAGATAAGTCACTATTTGTCGGTATTCTAGGGTCATCCAGCCACATTTTAGCACTTAGACTTATATACTGCTTCCCAGTGCTTTCCAGCCCACTCTAAGCAGTTTACAGAGCCAGCATATTGCCCCCAATAATGGGTTGTCATTTTACCGACCTCGGAAAGATGGAAAGCTGAATTAATCTTGAGCTGTTGAGAATTGAAGTACTGGCAGTGAGCAGTGAGTTAGCCTGCAATACTGCATTCTAACCAGGGTTGGTATTCACTTACCTTCGCTACCAGTTCGCAAAAGTGAGAGTGCGCGCACTCACTTTGCTTGCATGCACCACCTACGCACATGCACAGGAACTTCCGTGCATGCGCAGAGCATCAAAAACAGGACGTGATGACATCTGGGCGGGTGGGCGGAGCCTCCTGCAGCCGCTGCTACTGGTTCTCCCAAACCTGATAGAACTGGCTGAATGCCACCACTGATTCTAACCACTTTACTACCATAGCTCTTTAGTCTCAAAGACTAAAGCCAGTTCTGAGCACTGCAAGAAAATTCTCCCTTCTAGTTTGGCTTGTTATGATTACAGATTAGAAAGAACTTTCCCACTCCTAAAAACCATCTTTCATGAAGAAGAAAATACTGTTCAACCCGAGTTTGTAAGAGATCTGATGGAGATTTTACAGTCTGAATACTTATCCCCCCATAGATTGGTAACAACAAAACAATAATAGTAACAATAGAAAAAGTAAATATTTAACTCTCTAGCTTCACATAGTACGATAGATAGATGAGACAGACGAGAGAGAGAGAGAGAGAGAGAGAGAGAGAGAGAGAGAGAGAGAGAGAGAGAGAGAGAGAGAGATTTTACAACAACAGCACCAATCTATAATTTAAAAAGGAATTTTATTTAAAATAAAGGGGTAAAAAGGGAATGAAAACATAGTTTTTAGCTTTAGGTGGTTTAATGGCCAAAAAAATTACAGGACATATGGATGAAATAAAGCAATTAGTGCTGATAAAATCATGAACAGGACCACAAACATCAGTTCCTCATAAGATGTTATAATGAGACTGGGCAGAGATCCATAATGGGTGGTATCTGTGGCTCAAATAACTTGAGATGGTATAAAACATATACCAATGGAGTTTTTATGAAGATGTTAATCTTTACATATAAAACTCAGAAACAATTTCTGGCAAATAAAAAATAAAAAAAATAGACACATTCAGAGCACCAGAATCAATTAAGCAGACTAACATACCTTTAAACAATGGAATCTGAATGCCGAATCTGACCTTGTCCTTGACTGGGCCAAACAACAGGTTCCTTAAAGAGGTTAGTTTCCATTTTTGTTCCATTTTATATAAACCTGAAGGTTAATGTTCATAGCACAAGGAAGAAGGGAAAAAAGGGAGTGGGGCTTGTCTCAGAGCAGGAAGCACCTACAATCTCTCTCCAAGGATCTTTTCTGGAATTAATATGTAGTGTTAATGCAACCTTCAAAATGTCAAAAATTGAAAAATGTTCCACTTAATAAAGTATGGTGGAGGCAACTAATTTTCTCCTTCTATAAATCATTTTGGAAAGTTATCTCTTGTCAGAAAACTTAACTATAATTCTCAGCAGGAAGGTTGCTCCTGAAAATAACAAAACTACCTCCTCCCTGACTGCCTGAATCCTACAAATATTATCCATGTGTTGTTTTCTTGCAAGATCAACATCTTTGTCCATACAGGAACCCTGGCTCAACACCAGAACAATCTGGTTCTCTCATCTGCCTGTTACTATATTTGTATATGGTTGCAAAGCTGCTTATTCTCTCTTGCTGGTCTGAATAATGAGCCACATGAAAAAAACATAAGTTACATAGCACACTTACCTATGGAAGGGTGGCCAGGTAGGAAAGTTCATGTTTTGGAAAGTCTTCAAACCTGCCTGTTTTCTCAGATACGGGAACCAAGATAGGAATTGAGCCCATGCTGCTAGTATATAGCCATTCTGGAAGCCCCCTTTTTAGTTGGCTGGGAAGTGTGCATGCATAGTACTTATTTTATTTAATTTGTATTGTATTTTGGCTGGCATACACACACACACACACACACACACACACACACACACACACACACACACAGAGTATCTTATTTAATTTGTATTGTGTTGTGTGTATGTGTGTATACATATAATTTTATATGTATTGTATTCCTATTGTATTTTTTAAACCTTGTCAGTCACTGAAAGTCACATTTGTTAGATGGGCAGCTATATAAATCAATGTAAATAGCTAAATAAATCATTAGTGACTACTTTATCCAAAATAATTGCATCCATCAAGTGAAGTCATCTAGACAGCAGTTAAACTTCTGACTCTGAGAGAGCTGGGCAGGTTGTAGGCCAGAAATCTTTCTATGTGGTTGCTTCTCTGTTATGGAGTATCCTGTTCCCAGAAGTGGTCACTTTGTTCTTGACTTTTAAAGATCATGGATACTTCTTTTTTGGCAGGTATTTGACACTTCAGTGTTGACTGGGCATCTGTTTCTAGCTATATTTTAATAGAGAGGTATGATTGGTTTGGACAATTTTGATGATTGATTTTATGTTGATTGATTTTATTTTATTTTATTTTATTTTGCTATCATTTTGAGAAATGTTCTAAAACAAACTAAGAAGACTGGATGCAATCAACACAATACACAAAAATGTGATCAAATAGGTTATGGTTCCGAATACCATGTGAATCCACACCTGGTGTCAAGTTCACTTTAGACTTCACATATCAACTGCTTCATTAACAACCATTGGTTATTACAACAAAGTCTTGTAACCAATCCTTACATTTGCCACTTTCTATAAAGTCTATAAGGTCTATAAAGCAAAGGAAAACTGAAGTAAAATCATTAGCACAATCATGATTTTATCTACCAATGACTTTACTTAATGACCAAATTGCCAGTCCAGATTGTGATGATTAAATGATGACTACCTGTAGTTTGTTCTAAACAGTACACACTGAAAATTTTAGGTTTTTTTTTTTTCATTTTAGAGTGTGCTGAAATGAACAAATTAACGTTAGAATTAAATGATAAAGAGGATTCAGAATACTATACGTGTGGGATGATTGGTACAGGTGGATTGACAACCGAATAAATAAGAGATGAAAGTTAATACAAATTGTAAAATATATATATGTATCTGGAACTATGAAACATAAAGGAAGAATTGATCTAACCTGTGTGAAAAAGTAACTGTTGTGACTCCGACTCCCGAGCCTGTCCTCACGGAGGAAGATGACTCTGAAAGTGATGGGGAGGAACTGACAAGGCCTCCTTCTCCAGGACCCTCCTTTCTGGCAATGCCTCAGGTTCCAGTTGAAGGCCAGGAGGAAGGCATGTCGGACCACCCACTAATAGGGAGTGATGAAGATCAATCTTGGATTGATCCCAGGCAGCGTCGGAGGGAGAGGCGTGCGCAGCAAAGGAAGAGGTGTGGAAGGGCCAGAGATTGCTGAGTCATGGCTGAGCCATGCTCAACAGATGATAAAAGTGGGTGGGGTGGCTCTGAAGGCTCTGTGATGGACAAAAATTGCATATTGTGAGCTTCGGATGGGATATCTTTCGGAATTAAGGCTTGGACTTTGTGAATGACTTCTGACTACTCTTTTGTGCCTTGTGAACTCTTGGTTGCCCCAGCAACAGACTACAGATACGCTGACTCCTGTTTCTAGAAGTGATAAGAAACTTGGCAGGCATTCGGAAAGTAGCTGCCAGAACTTTTATTTGCCAAAGGATTCAGGTCGGCTTGTAAAAATAAATTACGGGTAGACATCTTTTGCTCATGTGTCTGCCTATGTGAGGTGGGGGGACAGAACAGTAACACTGTCTGACTGATTGCATTGTATTATATTAAATTTCAATAATAATAAAAAAAGAAAATAAAATAAAATTGTAAGTATTGTATCCAACAATTGTACTGATTAAATAAAACTATATTTTTTAAAAAAAGAATCTAGGACTCTACATCATCTCTGACTACAAAACTCTGGATTGCTAAGTGAAAGCAGCACAAAGTTTTAAGTGTCATTTTACCAGTAATTGGTGGTCATCTGGATTTTTTTCAGCCCAGCTGTGGCAGCTCTCTTCCAAATTCAAATCAAATCAAAGGACTTGCTGATTTAACAGTTTTAAAACAAGCGTAATTTGCATAACCCACTGAAATTTAGCAGCTTTGAATCTTCTGAGAAAAGTCACCCTTCAGCTCATCTCTTCTGTACAACTAGAAGGGTTCAAATTGTGGTCTGTTGCACCCGGCTCATCTAAGCAACAAGGTTTTGGAGAAGGCCCAACAGATGCGGGATCGCTTGTGGGTGCATTTTTTTTTTTTACAATATAGGCTTGGCCTGCACATCCATCTAAATCCATGGAAATATGTTTATAATTTTATTCTGAAGAAGGAAATGGGAAATAATACCTAGATGCCTGCTATTGAGGTAGAATTCAGGTAACATTTCAGCAAATGTGAAATTCAGGGATATCTTGTGTGTCCTGCAAAGAGGCAAAACAAAACTGTTGCACACTGAGCAGTAATGTGTTTTGTCTACTTAAGCGTGCACTCAGCAAACCGGTTGTTAAACCAGTAGGATCCCACCCCTGGTTAGGTTGTGTTATTCCTCTGAGCATACCTAAGATTCTAGGATGATGCATCAGACAGGGATCAATTGTGATTCTGATAATGTGTTTCCAGAAAGTTTGGCTTGCTAGGAAAATAATTTAGAAATGATATTTAAGAAGGTTTTTTTAATTACCAAAATAAGAAAGGGAGTTCCCAAGTAAGAGAGCCTTGGTAGTACAGTGGTTTAATGCACCCTGTTATTAACACAGCTGCCTGCAATTTCTGCAGGTTCGAATCTTACCAGGCTCAAGGTTGACTCAGCCTTCCATCCTTTCTAAGGTAGGTTAAATGAGGACCCAGTTTGTGGGGGCAATAAGCTGACTTTGTATAAATATACAAAAGTATGAAGGTTATTGCTTAACGCATTGTAAGCCACCCTGAGTCTCCGGAGAAGGGCGGCATATAAATCAAATTTAAAAAAAAGAAAGAAAGAAAGGGAGAAACTTTGGTTAATCTAGCAGCCAATACCAAAGTATTAGGCAATAGATCGATGATGTTTCTCAGTCCACCTTGTCTCCATCATATTGCCTTTCTGGGAAGGAAATCATTCTATTTTTAAGGCTAAAGACTAGGCTATGACTTGGTTCAATTTCTCTATGAAAAAAGAAAGGATGGCCAATTTATTATTCAATTCAGGCCTTTAACCAATTTTGATGGAATGCTTACCAAAAAAATAGGAGCTTTCAAATATCATTTGGAACTCCCTAATTCAAGAAAGAAAACTAATAGAAATTCTCCAAATGGTCTGAAAGTTGTTTCTGCTGCTATATTTCAGGATTTCCACAATATTTACAATTGCCCATGTGGGCATATAAATAAGCCATTAAAAGCTTATTTAAAATGCACCTGTGAAACCTGAATTGCTGTAATCCTCTGCCACAACTTGAATTTATTGTATCTTTCACTTGATTTTCCTGAATCAAACCAGGTTTTGTATTTAATTATTAGAACAGAAACAGTACATATTATAAATTACAAGACAGGAGCCAAGAAATTCTCTCACTCTTACTTCCTGCTACAGGCCTGTATTAGAAGAGTTGAGAACAATCCAAAGCAGATGTTAAAAGTGTGGTGAAGCTGTAGGAGGCAAAGGATATATTTCCCCCTCTGGTTCTACAATTAAGTGTTTCCATTTGGAGAACTAGGCTATAGGATTCAACATAATAACAACTTTAATGATCATTACAATCTTAGAGTTTATATTAATCAATTTAGCAGCTTGATTCTTATACTGTTAAGCCTAGTTATAGCCCATTCCTAATATTTTATATCAGTGATTAACTGCTACACAGGGATTACACTGAAGTTTTAGTGTATGTTCATATGAAAATAATTTCTGGATCCATGGGGAAACCAATGCAAAAACAAAAACAAAACATGAAATATTATATATGGTTGCTAAACCACTGCATGCAAGCATAAAGCTACCTATATATGTTTCCCATTTCTATAACTATGTGTCTGGTGATGCTAGACATAATCATTATTTTAAAGAAATTTTCATACAACTCTGCTAACTTTCTCAAAAGGCAAATGGGCAAGTGTTGACAATTTCCGTGTCTTGTCCCTCTTAAACTCTCATTTGGTTTGAAACTTCTTAAACAACCAAAAGTAATATATTTAATGCCATTGATTTTTTTTTTATCAGCAAGGCTGGCTGTTTTCCTTCATAAATAAATAAATAAAAATGAGAACCAAGCAGACCACAATGTGTTTCATTTTGCTTCAATGGTTTTTGGCGTCATGCAAATTCATTCCCTCTCCACTTTCTTGCCAGCCAGCAATCTTTCATGCTGGGGATTGATTACTGCAGAACAGAAACAGTAAGAATCTCCAAGCAGAAGTAAATCTGTCAAAGCAATTTAATCAATTTTAATACCCAAAACACTAGTCCTAAACTGACTGCACTGAAATTTTGCAGATAAATATTAAACATTCCTAACTATGAATCTGATTAAAAAGCATAGTGCTTATGCTTGTTTCATCTAAGTCTTAAAATAAAGCAGATATGTTTTGAAACATGATTATCATCATTATAATAGTGATAGTGAGAAGTAGGCATACACAATTCTTATAAACCTTATATTCTTAATGAAATATAATAAAATAACTTTAGGGTTCATAGGAACTCTCTCTCTGTCTCTCTCTCTCTGTCTCTCTCTCTCTCTGTGTGTGTGTGTGTGTATGTGTGCGTGTGTAATATAAATTTCTGGTGCCCACTTTAAAAGCAAATTAGAAAATCCTAAACACAGTTATTTGAAGCAAACAGGCATTAAATTCAGTGCTGCTTACTTTTGAACAGATATTAATGGATATACATAGTTAGATTTCCCCTTCACTGGAACATGTGTTTTCTATATTAAAAATAGAAAAAGCAGGTGGACAGCAAATACTGTAGAGTAAAAAAAAAAAAAATAGACATTTTTTCTCCAGCCTAGCCAGGCAATAGTTATAGCCATGCTAGATAAATAGCTTAAGACACACATATGACAGGAGGAATGTCATATGATAGAAATGTCTGCTCCTGTCTTCTCAGTGATGGTCCCTTCTCTGAAATAGCTTATCTCCTGATTTTTGAACTACACCCTTCCAATTATATTTTCAAAGAACTGAAAGCATGACTCTTTAAACAGGCAATTTATTGCCAAGGAACACATAATTCTTTTTGTTGTCTTGGCTATGCTTTTGATTTTTGATCTATTCTAATTTCATGTTGTTCATGTTAAGAAGCTTGGGATCTTTAGAAAGAGAGTGGCCTTTCAGCTAAATAAATAAATGCCATTCGGTTGCCTCTCTAAACTAACCAGCAAATCAGTTTGGGCAAATCTCAAACATTTTCATAGTATTTTATACATATGGTGTGTGTGTGTGTATGTGGTGTGGAGAGAGAGAGAGAGAAAGAGAGAGAAATAGATAGATAGATAGATAGATAGATAGATAGATAGATAGATAGATAGATAGATAAATGGATGTGCAAATCTCAAACACTTTCATAATATTTTATACGTATGAAATGTGTGTGCCGGGGGCTGGGGGGGGCATTTGCAAATTGCAATCACCATTGAGTTCTAGATAGCCAATTGTGAATGCAGAGAATGCCAGGCATTTTGTGTTTACTCTTTCTGTTTTGAACTGGCCAACTGCTGAGTTTATTGGGTCAGAGCTTCCAGCAGTTTGCAAATTAACACACACAAAAAGCTGTCTGCATTCCTTCAGAAACCTGTTAATATGCTTATAATACATATACAGCATACTTTTATCTAGATATATTTGTGTACTAAAAAAAACCTGTTTGAAAAACATTTATCCTAATAGCTATGGAGTGCAATATCCCAGGACATCTAAGATCATTGCATGTAGCAAATCCTGTGAAAATAGCATGCCAGCAAAATTGCATTTTAATGGCTTGTTGCCTAGCTGTGCTGAGGAAAGAATTAGCTAGGAGTTGGCAGTTAGGGTGTTTGCATGCAGTCCTTCCAGTTGGGAAAAAAAATGTCCCACTTGCAATACGAATGCATCAAGACTTTAGTTTCTGAAATCACTGAAGTATAGGAAAATGCAAATGGATGACAAGAAATCAGAAGTTTTAAGAGACAGAGAAAAATCAACATCTGGGAATCATCCTTATGGAAGAAGTAGAGCAAAGCTGTCTGGCAGTAGCCCATAATTTGTAAAGCTAATGTTTACCTACTTACTTACTTACTTACTTACTTACTTACTTACTTACTTACTTATTTATGGTACTTACTTACCAAACTTTTTAAATGTCCATCTTCCCGACAGAGGGGCTCTGGGCAGTGTACAATTTAATCAATACAATAAAACAATAGAAATTGAATAATTTAAGAGTATTTTTTAAAAAAAATGTAAAACAACGTTATAAAATTTCAAAGAATGGAGAGTTCCAAGATGGGGAGGACTAAGAGTTGTTAATCCAGGTAGCGGGTGGATGGGTGTTGAAATTGACTGAATTACCAGAGATGGTGAAATTAATTGAATTGATTAGAGATAATGGACTAGACAACTTTATCAGAGATTGGAAACCATTTGTGGATTTTCTATCTGCTAAATTCAATAACAGATGATTAACAGAGCTTCCCCTTGGAAGCTCAATTTCAGCCTGTAATGGGCCTGGGGAGGCCCACAGAGGGCCAAACGGAGCGTCGGAGGGCTGGATTTGCCCTCAGAAGCTCCATTTCAGCCGGCAACCTGCCAGGCGAGGCCTGCAGAGGCCCGAACAGAACTGCATAGGCTCTCACGCAGCTGAGAGGCTGGAGTGGAGACTGCTTGCTAGATCTTCACAAGGTAAATAAAGTGGCAGGAGTGGCAGGT
Organism: Pantherophis guttatus; assembly: GCF_059756535.1. Lineage (NCBI taxonomy): Eukaryota > Metazoa > Chordata > Lepidosauria > Squamata > Colubridae > Pantherophis > Pantherophis guttatus. Next base: position 52,923,744 of record NC_142064.1, read on the forward strand.
TGAGGGGAGGAAGGAATTGTGGGGAGCATGAAGTATTTCAATTTTTCTTTTCTTTTTTTTTTTCAGCACCCAATCAGGCTGGATCCTACATATTAAATGTTAAATTAATTGATCACTTTTTCCTCGTTATTTGTACACTATTTTTTTTCTTTTTTGCTGTTGCTAGTGTTGAATGTATGCTTTTTTGTTTTGTTTTGTTTGTTTTTCTGTTTTCTATTTTACTTTTAATGATAAAACAATAAATAAAAAATAAAAAAACGAGTTTTGCAAATATTTAGCAGCTGAAACAAAAAAGCAAGAAAAGGGATTATTGAAAATAAAATGAACTATTTTCCACTAACAACAGGATTCATTCTTGCTGGATCAAAGGAAGGCTGATGATGAGGAAAAGAAAGGCTCTATACTAGTGTACATTGGGATCTATTAGTTTAGCTGCTGGAATTCTTGTAGCCCCATCAATTGTCAATAAATCTTACTAAAAAGACACTGTAAGAATCAACTTTGGAAAGAGATACTTTCAGTTTAAGACAGCTGCCAAATAGACACAAGAAAAACACAAGGCTGAGCAAAGCCTAAGGGGACATGAGTAGGATGATCTCCAAGGGCAAATTTCTGCCAATGATTTAGATAGGGCTATGAGGATAGATAAAAGGAAAAAATGGAGAAATCCTAGAACTTTGTGGACATCATCTCCTGCTGCTCCAGCTACTTAGTTTTCCAAGTGAATAACCAGACCTGAAATCTATTTCAAACAGGTAAACTTTCACAACTAACTCCTGTGAACTACATATATAATAATAATGAAACCTGGAAGACATTTTTCCAGTTCATATAGTTGGTGGGCAGTGAACATGGTAGATTTCCACCAATGTCTTTTTGTCTTCACAGATATTTTGCTATTACTATTATTACAGATGGTCAGTTGTGGATCACACAATTCCCAGTGTATTTGGAATAACACAGATATTTCAAGCTCACATTTAGCCAGTGGTGCACAATAGTATCTACTGATACAATTTACCTCCTTTCTAATTTTAAATGTAATTTGCAAGCAGTTCAAGGGACTACCATTGGAAGAAATTGGTGAATCCAAAAAAAAAAAAAACATTGTTGACTATATTCCAAAATATTTGTTTCAAGCCAGCCAATCTTTAATGTACGAATGCATCAGTCCAAGCATTGCTATTTTAAAATAATTTTATATTGGCAAGATATAAAACTACCACCTGCTCCCACTATTGAACTGTAAGAAAAAACTTTTCCATTTATCTACAAAGAAACATTCACTGTGCCAGAGTGCAAAAAAAAAGAAACAACAATAACAACAAAGCTTTCCTGGAAGTCAAAGCAGAAAACTAGCTAAAAGAAATAATGCAAATGCACTGGATTGGCTGTTGCATCATCTGCTCAGAATTACTCAAATGGTGAAGAGATCTAGCTTTGTTAACTATCATAATGCAAATGAGATTTTAATTCCATCAAACTCATGCTTGCTTTCCTGTTAAAGCAACCATTTGGAACTAAACTAGTTTAGATGTTGGCATTGTGAAAATTTTCTTGAAAGTATCCGCCTTTTATTTTGTGCCATATCAATCTTCCACAGTAGCAATAGATTTTCCTCTTTAATCTTTCAAGGGACAATAATCCAAACAAATTAAAGCGTGGATTTGTCTTGAAAGTAGAAAAGCTTGAAAAATTCATAAGTCAGAAAAATGGGGCAGTGTCAACAATGTATTAATTTTTCAACACAAGAATGTAATTCTCTGGTGTCTTCCTTTCAGGACTGCTTTGATGTGAATAGCAAGAAAATTGGAATGAGGTTTGAGCGTGGAGTAGAATCTGCATATCTCTGTTTTAAATATTGTAGGCTTGAAGTATATAGAAAATTAATGAGATATTTAAAGCTATGAAGCCTCATGTTTGTCTTAGTATGTAGTTATAGTAACATATACTTTTTTCCCCCGATTAAATTAAGCTAAACAAGAAAAGGAGAAAGAGCTACAGCCTTTTGGCTCTTCAAAGAAATAGATTCCCTTTTCAAAGGCAATCAGCATCAAATCAGAGAATCCTTTTATTTAATTAACATTACTTTAAACCAAGAACTAGAGAAAAGAGAATTAAATATTTTTGGTGTTTTGCCTTTGTGTTTTCAAACCATAGAGTGTATTATGGCTTTAAAAATAATGGAAAGGATGGATTATGTCTCATTTTACTGTTTTTGGAATTACTTTCTGATAAGACAACTTTTGAAAAATCATCTGTATCATTTTACAGCAATTTTCAGCATAATAAATTGAAGTGTCACTTCAAGTTAATTCTATAATTCTGTAAATCTATCAAATATAATTGGCAAGTAGTGCCTGCTGACTCAGAGAAAATAAGAAAAAAATGGCATCACACAAAGTCATAATAATAAATTTCATGTAGCACACCAGGCCACAATATGGTTCAGTTGGTCTTAATTTATCACATTTGAAATCAGCCATTATGATTTGTCAATCATGTTTATAAATATTATTATCTGAAACTAAGCAATTGTGACTTCCACAAACTTAGTTAGATGAATCATGGTTTGGTAAAATGGATATGGTTTTCTTGATATTATATGAATCTAATTATAGTGTATACACCACACACATACACTATGGGATGTATATAAGTATGTATGTCTCTCTCTCTCTCTCTCTCTCTCTCTCTCTCTCTCTCTCTCTCTCTCTCTCTGTGTGTGTGTGTGTGTGTGTGTATCTGTATCTGTATCTGTATCTGTATCTGTATCTGTGTGTATACAAATACATACCTACCCTAACCATGAGTTATGATTGAAAGTGTTATGAGAGTATAAACAACTACACTTACTCCCAAGCCATATCTCCAGCATGAATCATAGCCTATCCAAGCTTAGCACTATTCAACTGCATAGATGGACTAGTTCCACATGGTTCAACTAGTTAATATGAGTCAACTTTGGCTACAGAATGATGCCCACTGTAAAAATCTTCCTATATATAAAAAGACTAATCAGAAAAAGGAGGAAAGAAGGAATTAGGTCAATTTTATGTATGCTAACTTTTCCTCCCTATACGTTAATTATACATTTAATCAAAACAATTGAACAGAGAAGTTTGATTAGAGTAACCAGAAACAGGACAAACTGGAAATCTATAAAATGTACACTAAAATCCCAAACAGTTTTACCTACAAATAAATTATATTATCACCATCTGATTTCCTTGTAAATTAAGTTCACCACTAATCTCATAAAAGTGAGAGACCTATTAAACTGTCCAGGCATTTTATGTATCCTCAAGGTCTCTAACAAGGTTTTGAGAGTTTTCCTGAAATCTAATGGCTATGTTTATCAAGCATTTGGATCTCTGGAATTCTGAGGTTGCCAGGACACCTGATAGGGTTACAGCCTCTCTCTGGATGCTGAACCCACTTCCTTCTTCAGAAAACAAAACATAAAGGGAGTTGTGTCAATTTAAATTAATGAAAGACAAGGAGCAATAATTACCGGAGGGGAGTTTTACCCACATTTTGGGCTACACTATGGCAGTAAGGACAGTGAGGCATCAATACTTCCTGATAGCATGGGTAGAATGTGGACAGCAGTCTTATTTAGATTGACCTTTTGAATTGGCTGCAAAGCTTGCCTGATGGTTTATATCTTTATATCCCAGCTCTAATCTGACTAGGTGAACATCCTGATTACTGGAAACTGTGAGGGACAGAATGTGTAAAATAGGCTGTGTTTGAATCCTAGCAAGATGAAGCTGTTGTGAGTTCAGAAGTCTTATGGTTTCATGGATGTTCCATCTGTAATTCTTGATAGAGTAGCATTTCTCTGAAGAAAGTTGTATACAGATCTAGATTTTCCCTGAATTCATAAATCCTACTGTAACAACAACTAAATGCTGTAGTCAGGAGAGTCTTGGGTCAGTTTCAAGATGTCCACCAGTTGAATCCTTTTTGAGGAACAGAAGGCAATGAAGACAGTATCTCGTGCAATTGACATCTCTTAGTTAGATTACTGTATGGCAGGGGGCACAGCATGAAATGTCCTATTTGCCATGTTACCCCATTTACACATGAATACCCATTCCTGGAACTTGCACTAGCTACTGATAGACTTCTGACCCAGACTATCAGCAACTATATTCAGGTGGTGGTGATCACCAGCTGTTAGTGATCCTCCTATAATTTTTATATAACTATGGTCTCTCTGAACTATTGTTTCATGTAGGATCTTCCCAAATAAAGATTCCCACAAGATTTAATGTAGAGAGGATGCTCTGAGCACCCACCTAAAAGAAATGACTTAGACTCAGAGATTTACTCTCTCTTTGCAATTATAATTTTATTTTCAGTTTTTAACAATCTTTATTAGAGATAGTCCTCAACTTGCAACCATAAATTTACCAATGATTCTAAGTTACAGCAGCACTAGAAAAAATGACTTACATCCAGTCCTTGCATGTATAATTTTCATAACATCTCCATCAAAATTCAGGTGTTTGTATGTACAACAGCTGCAGACTCCCAGGGTCACATGTTTGTCAGCCAGCTTCTGACAATGGAGAAGGTCAGATTTACTTAACAATCAGGTGATTCACTTAAAAACTGCAATTATTCATTTAAAAACCATGGCAAAATGTTGTAAAATTAGGTGCAACTCACTTAACAACCATCTTGCTTAGCAATGAAAATTGTGGTCCTAATTGTGGTCATCAGTCAAAGATAACCTGTAGTTGTTTGTTTTATGAATGGATGTTATGATTTTATTCATGTTTTATCTCACATGTTGTAAGTCACATAGAAGAAAAGGAAGAATAAACATTTTCTCAATAAACTAGACAACCCATGCCCCTTTGTTTCAGAGATATTTCCTTACCTAAATAGAGAAACAGAATTATTGCTGTTGGGCAAAAAAAAGCAGATGGAGCAAGAGCAACTTCCAAGTTCCTGCTGGCTTCCCCATTGAGTTTCTTTGTGAGAAGTTGGCAAGGAGCCACAGAAATCCTTCCTTCTTTCCTCCCTCTCTTCTTCCCTCCCTCCCCCTTCCTTCTCTTCCCCGTAGACAGGTAAGTAAATGTTGCTGGGTGGGGGAGAGAATAAGGGATTTCAAGACTAGCTGGAAAATTGTCACAGAACATTGAAAATGAAGACCACATGACCACAGCAGCAAACCAACAGTCCATCTGAAGCAGCCACCAGTATTCCAAATTTCATTCCCTCAGGAGCCATGGGTCTCAGATTTTAGATACATTCTGAAAATCAGGGGTGTCAAACTCAAGGTCCCGGGGGCCGGATCTGGTCTGTGGGGCCACCCTGGAAACAGCGAAGAACTGGCCCGTGGTGCCCCTGCCAGCGAGAGCAGAGCTCAGGAAGGCCGCATTCAGCCTGCCCAAGTCTGTTTTCGCTTGCATAGGTTTGCAGGAAGCCATCGCAGCTGAAAATGGAACTCAGGAGCTTGTTTTTGCTTGCAGAGCACTCGACACCCCCAACACAAGTGACATTGAGGTGGCCATGCCCACCCTGGCCCCTCAAATTTGAACACAACCCTGATGCGGCCCTCAATGAAATCAAGTTTGACACCCCTGCTGTAAATTAACCCACTTGGTTCAAAGTTTTTGTTGCAATATTTTCAGGATCAGACTCAATAAGATCAACAAGAGTTAAAGATTTAACTATATATTCTTTTATTTACATTAGGCATTCTATATTCACTGAATATTCACAGATAGAAGCAGGGGAAATGGTGTAGGTAGCTCCTTATATATACAATGGGTGGAGCTATATGTGGGAGTGGTGAATTATGAATACATTAAGAAGTGAAGAATAAATTAACCCCTGATACCCTGTCTGTACACTATTTACACATTGGAGAATAAGGCATTTATATCTGACAAATCCCCCTCTAAATGCCGATTCGTTATACAACACCAGTTACATTCAGATTCAGGACAATACAAAACATACAACTTAGAGGTTAAGTATCTATGTTGTTTAGAAGGTAAAGGCTTCGTTAATATATCAGCTAATTGTTCTGAAGTGTCACAATGCACTGCTTTAATAAATCCATCCTGAGATAATTGTCTCACATGTTTAAATTTTATATCTATATGTCTGGACCTTTGTCCAATGGCATCAGATCTAGATATTTCAATGGCTGCTTTATTGTCTTCATGCATAACAAAAGGCAGAGCAGGTTTTTTCCAGACATCTGAAATTAAATCATTAAACCATACAAGATTATTTGCGGCCTTGGATAAACAAACATATTCCGCTTCTGTTGTTGAAGTAGCCACTAGTTCTTGTTTACCAGTGTACCAGTAGACTGGACAGTCATTTAAGAGAAATACATAACCAGATGTGCTTTTTCTGCATGAGGTGTCTCCAGCCCAATCTGCATCTGCATAACACGTAAGCTTTGGTTCTTTAATATCATTAGGTTCTAACATTAAACAAAAGTCTAGTGTACCTTTTAAATATCTTAAAATTCTTTTAACAGCTTCCCAGTGGTACATTGTTGGTTTGCTGACATGCCTAGATAATAAATTGAGTGGTAAAGTGATGTCCGGTCTAGTCCAATTAGATATGTAAAGGAGTGAACCTATGATTGATCTATAGAATGTATTATCCTTGAACTCGGGAGAAGATTCATCAGAATTCCTTAGAAAGTCAGTTTGCATAGGGGTATCACAAGGTTTGGCATTGTTTAAGTTGCATTTATTTAAAAGATCTATGATCTTATCTCTCTGGGTAAGTTTGAATCCCCCTTTTGTCTTATTAATTTGGACACCAAGGTATTTGTTTACCTTGCCTAAAGATTTCAATGAGAAATGTTCATTTAGTTTAGTTACAAAAGTTTCTCTTCTTTCCTTATGTTTTCCTATGTATAAAATGTCATCCACATAAATCAATACAAATTCAATGTAATCATCACCCCTCTTGACAAAGAAACAATTATCAGCAGTGGTAGCGTTGAAGTCCATGGTCTTAAGTACTTTTACTAAACAATCATACCACCGTTTACCAGATTGTTTTAGCCCGTATAAACTCTTGTTTAACAACCAAGTCTCATTTTTGTTTGTGTATGGACTATGAGGTGCTCTCACGTATATTTCTTTATCTAATTTTGCGTGTAGGTACGCAGTCTGTATGTCATATTGGAATACATCTAGATTGAGTGCTGAAGCTACCACTAGAGCTGTTTTGACACTCTCTGTTCTTACAGTGGGGGAATACGTGTCAGTATAGTCCTCTGGATATTTCTGTGCATAACCCTGTGCAACCAATCTAGCTTTGTATAGAGTATTTCCTCCCTCTAAATTCTTAATTTTATATATCCATCTGGTACCAATAATTGTCTTATCTTTAGGTGCAGATGCAGGTGTAAATACATTTAGTCCTTGTAAACTTTCCATCTCTTTCTTCATTGCTAGTTCCCATTTTTCTTTTTCTTCGTGAGGAAGTTTTAACACTTCCTCGTATGTATTGGGTGTTGTTGGTTCACCATTCATGTGCATTACATAATCCTTGTATTTATTTGGCATTTGATTTCTGGTGTTTCTAATGATTTTCTCTGGTTTACTATCGTTATCATGCAAATATCTTGCTTCCTTTTTTGTTAGTGTATCTGTCTTTATTTTGAGTTGGCTATTTGTCCAAGTTTTGGTTTTGTTTTTATATTTGTTGGTATTTTGTTTTTCTATAGTCCCTTTCTCATGAGATTTTGTATCTTCATGTTTATTTGGGAATATCTCATTAAGATGTAATTTAGACCAGTTAGCTTGTTCATGGAACACAGCTGTTCTGGAGACTATAAATTTGTTGTTACTATCAATGAATCTGTATCCTTTAGTGCCAGTCTCATATCCCATAAATCTGAGTCTCCTGGACACATTTTCTCCTTTTCTTCTTAATTGTTTAGGTATGTGTACGTCTGCTGTGACTCCAAATATATGCATGTGTGCTAATTTTGGTTTTCTATTATACATCACTTCATATGGTGTCTTATTTATAATGCTGGACCATGTTCTATTTTGTGTGTAATTTGAATAATGTAAGGCTTCTGACCAGAACTGTTTGCTTAAGCCAGCATCTTCCAATGTGCATCTAATCATGGTTTGTAATGTGGAATTTTTTCTCTCTGCAATCCCGTTTTGGAACGGAGAAAATGGACTAGATGTGTAATGTAACATTCCTTTGTCTTTTAACCATTGTGAGAATTCTTTAGACATGAATTCGCATCCTCTGTCTGTCATAATTTGTTTTATTTTGATGTTGTGTTGTGTTTCTATGCGTTTGTAAAATTCTTTAAATTTTTGAAATGTTTCATCTTTGTGTTTTAGTGTGTAAACAAATCCATAGCGGCTATAATCGTCCACTATTGTCAGGAAGTAACGTTTCCTATAAGTGATTGATGGAGTTAATGGACCAACTAAGTCCATGTGTACTAAATCAAAAATTTTGTTAGTTGATCTGGTAGATTTTCTTGGCCTGGGACTAGTTTTTAGTTTTGTAGATTTACATACTGAGCATTCCAGATAATTTTCACAATTCTTTATTTTAACACCTTCTGCGTGTTCAGTCATTTTTTGCACTACAGGAAAACTGGCATGTCCTAACTTCCTATGCAATATGTGAGCACACTCATCATGAATTGGTTTACCTATCTTTGGTTTCTTATCGTTGTGTGCATCTGTGTGATCATGAGATATTTTACATTCATCATTGTCACTGTTGCTAACATTCTCATCATCTATTTCAATACAATCTTCCATATTTGAATCAATGTTATGTAACCATTTTTCTTTTGTTATTAGGTAAGGTAGTCCTCCTTTAGTCACCACAGTGCCTACATTTATTTTATTCTTTTCCAAAGTTGCCTTTCCTTTTGAAAAAACAATGTTAATGTCAGAATCTCTGCTTAGTTTTATGGCACTTAATATGTTATGAGGTATTTCAGGTATTAGTAATACCCCCTCTATTTTTCCTAAACCAGGCAAGGTTACATTTCCTCTACCTAATACTTGAACCTTTTCTTGGTTAGCAACCTTAATTACAAATTTATCTTCTGCAAATGAAGACAATATACTTTTGTTATTAGTGGTGTGATTAGTTGCTCCAGAATCAATAAGCCAATTATTGTTCTCACTTTGTTGTGTGTTAGTGTTGTCTTGTTTATTTAATCCATTCAGTGAACCAGACTTTCTATCCTTTGAATTGTCTCTGCCCCCTCTATTCTCTCTGTGATTTGGTGGGCTCCTATATCTATGCCTTTCTATGGAAGGCTGTCTATAATCGTGTTTGCTTCTGTATTCTGATCTATATCTTTCTTTTAAGACTTTTGGGCAATCTCTTCTATTGTGTTCCCTAGATCCACAATTATGACATTTAAATGTTCCACTATATTTTTCTTGAAAAGCTACTTTCCTATATGGTTTATGTTCTGTGTGATTGTTAGAACGATTCCTTCTAGAATTATCTTCTGTTATCAATTTGTTAGATAGACTTTCTATGGATAAATACCCTAGATTGATTGTGTCTAAATGTGACATGAAATTGTCCCATGATGGGTCAAGTGAGTTGATAATGACACTTTTCATTGTTTGGTCTGAAATCACTTCCCCCCTTAAATGCAGTTCAGCTCTTATTTTGTTCAAAGATATTAAATGTTCACTTATGGAAACCCCTGGTTTTATCCTAGATGAAAAGAAGTCTTTAGATATCCTTGTGGTGGTGGCTACACTGTCACTGTGAAACAAATTAAACATGCATTGAATAATTTCTGAAACAGTCAAATTTGGCTTAATGCTGTGATACATTGCAGGAGACACACTAGATATTATTAAGAAAAAAGCTCTATGGTGTAAGCAATCTATTTTTAGTGTCCAAGGTCTTTTTGGGGGACTAGTGATAAAAAACAGTAAGTTTTCCTTCATAAAGACAACCTGGAGCTGTTGATACCATTCTTGTAAATTAATGCCATCAACCCTTAGTTTTGGGAAGTCACTGGGTAAATTTCCGACATTATTGGGTCCATTACTTACAACCTGAGGTAGTCCGTGGTCTCGTAAATGCAGAAAATTGCAAAACGGCATGGGGATGCTCGCTACGAGTCTGCATGATCTTCTCTCCTGTTCATGTCTTCCCGGATCGTCAGCGTAGTTTCGCGCATGCGCGTTGTCCATATCTTCTTCGGCGTCGTCGTGGAAGGTTCTCCTCATTGCGGCCCGCTCGTTCTGCTCCTCTTCAGATGAGTCGGTCTCTGGTTCGACTTTGGGCGTTCTGGCGACGGTGGCTGTTCTTCTTCTTCTATTGAAAGCGTTGGTGCTTACTTCGGTCTGCGGCGTAGGGCGGTATCGGCAGGGCTCTCTGGGTTCCGGCGTCAGCGCTCTAGTAGTCAGGATGGGAGCGGGCAGGTCTTGAGGCATTGGCTTGCTCGTTCGCTTTTTTAGTGTCTTTTTAGTAATTTTCAGTTTTGGCCTAAATGCAGCAAAGAGCGTTTTCATCGCTGATTTTATTTGGTGTTTTGTTGGATCTTCCTCGCTTTCTGGTTCTGATTCTTCTGAGGTGTTTGAATCTTCCTTTTCGTTTTCGTTGTCCGGTAATATTTTTCGCGCCAGAAATTTTGAATCGAGATTGCTGATTGGCTCTTCTTCGTTCATCTTGGAGGCCGGTTGAAACCAAGATGGCTGCCATTCAAATTTTTGCGCGGGATCATCGTTTTTCTTCTTTGTAATGATTTTCTCCGCAGTCATATTACTCACTATTTTTGGATCTTTGGGTTTTTCATTGGTGATGTTTTTCTCTCTCGCTGCTCCGCTGTTCTTTAGCATATCTTGGAGGTTCGCGATGAGGCTTTCATCATTCTTCTGGCTTTTTAATAGTTTTAATATCTCTGACCTGAGTTCGTTATTTTCTATTTCGATTTCCTCCTGGTCATCAATTATTTCTTCGTCTTCAGTGGTGTATTCTTCGGATTCTCTCGAAATTGCATTCGTGGATTCGTTGATTATTTCTTGTTCCGTTTCCATTTCTTTGCTGTAGGCCCTGGTGTTGGGCCTATCTTTCTTAGACATTTTAAGGCTTTTTATTGAGTCAATTAACCATCCTCTGCTACCAGTTTGTTGCAATATTTTCAGGATCAGACTCAATAAGATCAACAAGAGTTAAAGATTTAACTATATATTCTTTTATTTACATTAGGCATTCTATATTCACTGAATATTCACAGATAGAAGCAGGGGAAATGGTGTAGGTAGCTCCTTATATATACAATGGGTGGAGCTATATGTGGGAGTGGTGAATTATGAATGCATTAAGAAGTGAAGAATAAATTAACCCCTGATACCCTGTCTGTACACTATTTACACATTGGAGAATAAGGCATTTATATCTGACAGTTTTTTCCCCTTTTCATCCAGTTAAAGGTCATGATAATGAGAGTGTTTGTAGTATATAGATAGACAAATGAATAAATAGATGTTCATGGGATTTCTTCTTAAGCAAATGCATTCGCACATTGCAATCTTTTATCTTTTCGCTTTTCAAGAATTATAAGTGATTTGTTACTTTTCTATTTTAATGCTACTCATTTTGCTATTCCTTTTTCCATCCTTTTCAACACCTCATGCTCAAGTGTCAATTTGTTCCTGCTAGATTTCTTCTGTATTTAAAATATGAAATTGGAAGAATGAATTAAAACAAAAAAACTGTCTACTGGCAAGTGAGGCTTGTGTTAATATCTCAGATAGCCTTTCCTTCCCACCATGAAAATAAATCTACGAAGGCACACATTTTTGCTTTTTTAATATATGTTTTAACCACCCTAATTGGGATTCATGCTTTAGAAAAGATATCATTAATTTTCCATTTTGTTGCTCGTGCACCATGCATGTTTGAATGCTATATTTGGCGCATGCAAGGAATGAACATTAATTTCAATAATGAGAGAAATTTTAGGCTTTATGATCCCCTTCCTTTCCGACATGGAGACCTCAAGCAGAATGAACACTGTGTGCTGAAAACTGAATGTCACAGCCATTGCTGTGGCTCTGCTAGCTTCGTGCCTATTACTGAGAGCTGTGAATTACTTCAGACACATTGATTGAGAATATCCAAATGCATTATAGGAATACAAAATTAGCTTTATAAGAAGACAGTGTTTATTTAAAGAAGAACATTGGTTGAAATAATGCATAGTATAGCTTCACACCAAAAGATATTCTATGCTTTATTACATTTCCCCACCCTGGCCTGTCATGCTGTCACACTCTGGCTGAATGAGGGTGGGGCTGTTCTCAGATGGATGAACAAAGAATATCCGGAATTTATGCCAAGAGTCTATATTCCCAACAGAGTCACCCAAGCTGCCTAGCTGAAGCAAGCAGGCACCAGTATTGGTCAATACTTATATAGGAAGTTACCACCAGGTAGGTGGTGTGTATATACAGAGAGGGAGGGAGAGAGAGGGGGAGGGAGAGGGAAAGGGAGAGAGGGAGAGGGACAGATTTTTACTACAAAAAGGATTGAGGCAAAAACTCATTGTGAATGGTATCTCATTCTGTTTGGTGACCTTAAAATATTTGAATTTCCATTCACCTTTACATGTCTAATAAGACCTGATCAATCCCAGATTCACATTTTTCTCATATCTCCTAGTAGTTTTTAATTTGAGTGACAACTATCTCTTTTTAAATGTCTGTGGAGATTCTCAGTCATCCAGGTTGTGGTTGTCCCAAAGGTGCTTTTCAAAAGGCAACTGAACATTATTTGTTTGGTTTTTTTCCTTGAAGACTTTCACTTCTCATCCAAGAAGCTTCTTCATTTCTGACTAAATGGTGGGGAATAGAAGGATTTATATTCTTTGCAATCATCTTGTCATTAGCTTTCTGAAAGTCATTGAGGACACTTGGCAGTTTTTCTGTATCTCACAGTCACCTGAAACAAAATACAAATGGCTCACAAAGACCCAGCAGGACTGCCTCCATAACAAACAAAGAAGAGAACAACAAATGAAGCAACATTGTCATTCCATACGTTGCAGGAATATCTGAAAAGCTCAGGTGGATTTTCAATCAACACAACATACATGCACATTTTAAAACCAAGAATATATTAATGCAGAAGCTTGTCCATCCCAAGGATAAAACATCCAGACACAAACTGAGCAGTGTACTGTACTGTGATATATGTAGTATAATGCAGTGAGGTATGTGCAGATCTGTACACTGGATAAAAAAAACAACCACTTCACAAACATATGGCACAACATAGGAGAACAAACCCATCAGGACAAGATTCAGCAGTACATCTGCATCTGAAGGACAATGGTCATTCTTTTGAAGACAGCAAAGACCAGATTCTGGACAGAGAGGACCATCGGACTAAAAGAGACCATCGGTTAAAAAGCCCTCTCTCAATAGAGGGGAAAGGATATGACACCACCTCTCTCCTGTCTACAACACAGTCAGCAGTGGGTTTCCAGTATTCACCATGCGTGGTTTCTGCACATGCGCCCAGCCTTCCACGCATGTGCTTTGCTCACTCGCGTGCCTCTGCCCATGAACCCCGCCATGAAAATGTGCCTAAATAGGAAAGCATAGCACTGGAGCAGGTGGCGGGCTGGGCCCATCCATGATCTCCACTACCAGTTCGCCCGAACCAGTACGAACCGGCTGAATACCACCTCTGAACACAGTCCTTTTGGCAGTGCCAAGAAGGTTCCACACCCATTTGCATTCTGATTCAATGATCCTGAGGGTACAGATAAACCTCCAAGTGGCCTTTCTTAGAGTGTTAACAACCTATTTCAAAGTGATAACAACTAGATGATTGCAAAGAATATAAATCCTTTGATTCCCCACCATTCAATAAGAACTGAAGGAGCTTCTTGGATATGAAGTGAAATATCTTCAAGAAAAATAACCCAAAAAGTGTCTCTTTTTAAATATTTCTACAGCTATTTTCTCATATTTATCCACATACTGTATAATTTGGCATCTATTGAACAAATGTTTCTCCCATTATTATAGCTTGCAGCAAGTAGGCCTCATATACTTCAATTTTTATACAGATGCATGTCTAGAAATACATAAGCAGAAGTTAGCTATGAATGATGCAGAAAGAGAGATATTAACCAAAGAACCACAAATTATTAGGTAACACTGCTAACAATATAACCATTTGTATGTGACCTTGTTTTTTCAGAGGGGGAATACTACATTTCTCATCCCTCCGTTCCCAAAAAAAGCCCCAAAACCAAAAACCAAGACAAAATACATTATTATTATGTGAGTGGTAAGTAAAGTAGAGGTCACACTATTCTATCAGACAGACATAGAAAACATGGTAGAATACCTACTTTATTAGCTATTATTAAATGATTGTCAGTTTATTAGCTATTATTAAATGGCAATCATTTAATAATAGCTCAGTTTCTGACTTCTATACTTATATAATCAGAGCCATTTTGTGATAATGGCAGCTGAGAAAAATGTAGTCTGGTCACAGAAATAATTTCAAAGACTTCCAACTAATCTTTCTTTATTGTGAACATAGTTGCATACATATGCAATTACACAGGAGGTACAAAAGAACTTAATACTTAGGAATAAACTTGAAAGACTGACACTTTATTAAGTTGGAGAGAAAGCAAAAAACCCTAAATTTAGGGCATGAAACCTAAATTTTATGTCCCCTTCAGAAAATATACTGGTACCTTCAAAAATAAATGAAATATCATTATTTTGGAAAGTTATTTATTATTATTTAAATAAAATTATTTAACATTTAGAATGTTAAATCTACTTTCCAAAATAATGATATTTCTCTGACATTTGTTGGATTATGATGGATGCTCTGCATAATTTCTTTTATTTACTACATAAACTCATATAATTCTATAATTTCAATTTACTAGAGTTTGGACATCTTGAGTTTAGATACACATGTTTAGATAACTTGCCTGCAATACTTGGAAAAGTCTGGGAAGGGGCTGTTCAAACTGAGGACAATTGGGATTCTGTAGGTTACCATAGCTATATTAGGCAGACAATACTCTAAACCACCATTTTGTACATCCTAGTGATGAACAAAAGTGTTAAGAGTGAAAGGTTCTGCTGATTTAACTGCCTTCTCCAAAAGGGCTAGGCCAGTGGGAAGTTCAGTGGGAACTCATAAACAGTATCTAATTCTGTATAAGATTCCCCTGACATTTCAGAGATTAAAAGGATCTCAGAGAAAAGCATTCTAAAAGGCTTAATGTAGATCTTAGAAAGCTGCTAAACGTTCAATTAGACATTTTGGTCTGACAAACAAACAACCCCTGCCCTAGAGTTTTACCTGTCCTACTCACACACAGCTGCAGCAATGATATTAAGATATTATCCTACTTAGTGTCATCTACCATACCTGTTACC
Organism: Pantherophis guttatus; assembly: GCF_059756535.1. NCBI lineage: Eukaryota > Metazoa > Chordata > Lepidosauria > Squamata > Colubridae > Pantherophis > Pantherophis guttatus. The sequence continues at coordinate 52,939,172 of NC_142064.1, forward strand.
ACTGAAAAATTGATAGCTCCTATACAACAAGAGGACAAGCATCAAATCTAGTCTTTTGCAAAAGATGAAGTCAGGATAAACAGCATGGCCAGAATCTAGGAAAGCAGCCTACACAAAATTCTATTTCATTTAATAGACATGTCAGAGGGAGCCACTAGTGATATAGTAATATAAATGGAAATAAAATATGTACATTTTAGGGATACATTCAGAAGCATCCTGAAGCATCTTTTCGAAGCTCTACTCATTAAGAACAGCCAATCAGAATAACGGAATTAGAAGGGACCTTGGAGGTCTTCTAGTTCAACCCCTGCAGAAGCAGGAAGCCCTAAAAAATTTCAGGCAAATTGTTGCCCAATCTCTTCTTAAAAACCTCCAGTGATGGAGCACCAACAACCTCTGGAGGAAAGTGGCTCCACTGATAAATTGTTCTGTCAGGAAGTTTCTCCTTCAGTCTAAGTTGGTTCTTGATTAGTTTCCATCCATTGCTTCTTGTCCTTCCTTCAGATGCTTTGGAAAATAGGTTGACACTCTCTTCTTTGTGGCAGCCCCTCAAATATTGGAACATGGCTATAATGTCAACCATAGTCCTTCTTTTCACTAAACCAAACATACCCATTGTCACCTTACAAGTTACTTAATAGAAAAGTTACTAAGTGTAATTCATGCTGGTTCCTCTAACTTGCTTCTGAGGTGTTAAAATACATGTTAGAATGTATTTTGTATTGCAACAACTACAGAATTATTCTGGCAGGGTTTAGTGTGCATCCATAGTTATAATCTATGGTTTCTTTATGTTCTGAGGAAACTTTCCTGTTACAGTGATATAGTTGAGCAGTAAAGCACATGGTGACTATACTCCTTCTTTGCTCTGTGTGATGCTTTATATAAACAGAATTTATTTATTTTATTTATTTATTTATTAAGTTTGTCAATCATGTACTAGATAACAGGTATAAGTATAAACATGTACATGAACAAGGGATAAGTACAAATAAATGAAGACAGTAGGACAGGGATGGTAGGGATGTTGGTGTGCTTATGCACTCCCCTTTTACAGACCTCTTAGACCTCCACGGTAGACAGTTTAAGGTTGAAGCTGTGGGGGTTAGAGGATGTAACAATGGAGACAGGTAGAGTATTTGAGGCATTGACCACTCTGTTGCTGAAGTCGTTTTTTCTGCAATCAAGTTTGGAGCGGTTTACTTTGAGTTTGTATCTATTGTTTGCCCATATATTGTTGAGGTTGAAGCTGAAGTAATCATTGACAGGTAGGATGTTGTAGCAGACAATTTTGTGTACTATGCTTAGATCAGACTGTAAGCAGCGTAGTTCCAAGTTGTTCAAGCCCAAAATTTTGAGCCTGGTGGCATAAGGGATTCTATTGTGAGCAGAGGAGTGGAATACTCTTTTCGTGAAATGCCTCTGGACCCGTTCAATTGCATTAATGTCCGATATACAATGTGGATTCAAGACAGATGAGCTGTATTCAAGAATTGGTCTGGCAAAGGTTTTGTATGCCCTAGTTTTCAATACAATGTTACCAGGATTTTGTCCAGGTGCCAAACCTGTATTTTGACTACTTGTTGCCTGTTAGACAGGAATGTGGCTATCCATTTGTGCAGTGATCCGGAAATGCCATAAGAGCTTAGTTTTAACAGTAGTTTGTCGTGTGCCACTGAATTTCTAACATGTCACCACTCTGTGTGTAAAGCATTGAAAGAAAATGATTTTTTCACTCTGTTTCTGTTTTTCTTTCTATATACTGTATATCTTCATTTCTTTTTCTCATTATCCTATTTCTAATATTTTTGTTTAGGTTTTTTGTTGTTGTTGTTGTTGTTGTTGTTCACAAATGGACAGAAAAGATTTTACAAGTCAATATTTGCATAGTACAGCACAATGAAAGATTCACACAGTGAGCACATTCATGGTTCATTATACTGATTGAGTCAATAGTTCATCCATATACTACTTTCCAACCCACCAGATTACCATCTATTTTGTCAACAAAAATGTACCAGAGAATAAAACCTTTGGATTTCTTTCATATGTTTTTGGAATTGAAAGAGAATAATTTCTTAAATAATAAAATGAATTCTTGATTAATCGACAGTGTCTCATTGGGTGAAACTTTCAGTGCATATATACAGCTGTGGAACAAATTCACATTAGTATTCTTCACCTTGGTATTTATTTCTCAAAACTATACAAAGTTGTAAGCAAAAAGATGTAATTTTTTTATTGCACTCTACTTGGGAAAGTGATACCCAATAATTTGCACTTGACTTTTCAAGAAATGAAACTATTTTGACTAATCAAAGATCTAATGTATTAGTTTATTTTAGATATCTCTTATCTAAAATATTCATTTACCTAGAATGAAGAACACTTAAATCTCATACAAATGATACAAATATTAATTTTGTTTCCCTCTTATTTGCATTTTAAAATGTGTGTTTGAAACAATTCTTCAGTATTCATTTATGCCTGTTTTTTCTTTATTAGTCATAGATATTTAGCTGGAGTTGTTAGTTTACTACAATCATAACCCTTTGAACTGCCTTCCTGTCAAAATAAGAGATATAATCACTTGATAAAAATGTTAATAATTGTTGGTACGTTACCTACAGTATATTGTGTCTTCTTCTGAGTGCTCTTCTGATGTAATATCCATCCCTTAGGAATTGCCTTTTCCTGATGTACTTGACCCCAATCCCAACATAGTGATTGCAAAATTCACACATAGTCCTCAATTATGGGAAAGTAAATTGCAGAAAAACAGTTTTCACATGGTTGGAGGCACATCTAACTGATAGCACAGAAAACGTGTGTGCATGGGAGAAGTAAAATTGTTAGTTTTTTCTGATTTGTTCATATTTTCTTGTCTGCCATGAAGCAAAAGCAACATCTATAATGATTTGATTTATTAATATTTTGAAAGATTTGGGACTTATCTCTCAAAATGTCAAGGTGGTATATATTGCTTTTCCATTTTTCCCCCATAATTCCTTTGCTGCGATAAGACTTAGGGTGTAGTACAAAAACATTTAGTTAATTGGTTATTTTTCATAATTATTATTTACTTAAATTATTATTTATTACAGATAACTTGTAGAGAATCTTTATTTGCATAGCAGTTGCAGAATGACCTGGTACATTTCTGACTTTTCCAGAAGTCTTTAGTATAGAAAAAATATCTTTTTTTGCAACAAGTATACACACAAATATATTTTGCTGTGGACTGTATTTCTGTTTTGCAAAGAAAAATGCAAACACACTTTTAGGGAATGTTTTCAGGAAAACACATATGACAACAATGTAGAACTTGTAACCAATAAAATTTATTCAGGAGATCTTTCAAGTTTTTAAATATGAGCTTCATAAAGGTAATCTTACCATCTGACAACTTTTAAAAATAAATTTTGATAATTTTTTAATATTTTAAAATAGTTTGATGAGACTTACGTCATCATATAACAAAATGTATCAGTTCTAATACATGGAGGCAGGGGTTTGCTAACAAAGATATGGTGGTCACATTTTTATAGGTAGTCCTCAATGTATGACCATTCATTTAATGACCATTTGAAATTATGATGGTGCTGAAAAAAATGTGATTCCATGACTGGTAATGGTAGTGTAAAAAAGGTAAAACAAACAGTTACGATTTATAAGATTTCAATTTATTTGGTAATATATTTCTTTTGAGCAAGTTGTAGCTGTTGCAAGGAATGTAAATGTAGCTTCTAAAAGACAATGTGTCTCAGCATCTTTTTCTTTTCAAAGATTAATTATTGAAAATATGAATTGATTGCATTGTGATGTTCTTGGAAATCCTTGGATTATGGCCAATTCTGGAAACACAAAGACCCACTAGAAGCAAGAAGCAAGGCTCTCGGGAATGAACAATTGGAAAACATGTGCTTCTCTGCATCTGCAAATAGCAATGAACTTGTTCATAACAGAGAACTGAGAGATGGGAAGCTTTGAGTCCAATTAGCAAAAACATACCATATAAAGACTTTGGCGTCTACTGGATTTTTGATCACGTGTCTATGCTCTTAAAGTAAATACAGTGTGCAAGCATCTTAGATTAAATGAGCCAAACCATGGAGCTGAAGAGGCTGCTTAAAAAAGAATGATGTAGAGTTGCAAGGTGACATTATTTTTGCCTTCCTTCTAATGCCTTTTCCTTGAAGTTTTAATGTGCTCAAACAAGCAGTAACATTTCAAGAAACCTGACTTTGGATTTGATAATACTCAAGCTACATGAGCAGGAATCCCTAAAGGAAACAGAGCAGGTTCTGACAGGTTCTGGAGAATCGGTAGCAGAAATTTTGAGTAGTTCGGAGAACCGGAAAATACCACCTCTGGCTGGCCCCAGAGTGGGGTGGGAATGGAGATTTTGCAGTATTCTTCTCCTGCCATGCCCACCAAGCCACGCCCACAGAACTGTTAGTAAAAAAAATTGACTTCCACCACTGAAACAGAGGAATAGACAATAAAATAAAACCTCTGTCTGAAAGGTAGAGAAAAATCCTACTTTATCTGCAAAAGCAGCAGACATCATAATACACTTTGTCTACAAAGAGAAAAACAGCCTGGCCACTGTTTTAGAGATGCAAAGAAGGTCAAGGCAGAGGTTTTTCCTCTCCAAGAAATAGCCAAGATGGATATGGGTGCGGAAGCTGTCATTAAGGTTAAAGGGCAGCCAATGCAGCTTGTGCATAGAAGGAACTATTTCTAAGAAAATATGAACTCAGTTTATCTGGCAATGGGCCCACAAGTCTACTATTTAAAAATAAAAATGTCTTTGTTAATCTTGAAAGGAACATTGGTAAAATCTGCACTTTTCAGAATGAATTCCCCCAGAACATTCTGAATTCTCTGATAAGAGAAAATCTGTTCTAAAGCTACCACAAGCTAACAAAGGGAGAATTTGCATTGAATCCTGGCACAGAAAACTGAGCCATTGTAATATAAAACAAATCAAGCAAATGGAAGAACTGGCCTCAAATATCAAGATTACACACTGAAAATGTGTCAAGAAGCTACTGAAAGCATAGAAAATGTGTAAAAAGCAAAACAACACCAACATTTAGAGGGAAAAAATCCATTCCATCACTCTCTCTTGTTGTGGAGAAAATAGCAGGAGGATGAATTATTAGGTATGTTGGCCACATTGGATTATTTATAAAAGGTGGGATAATAAATAAATAAATAAAATATATTTCCCAAATCGGTTCTGAAATATTAACAGACTTTCTAAAAGCCAGTCTGAGGACACAAAGAAATTCCAAGAATGAAAAGAAGGCTAGAAAATTTGTGGTGTGATTGAAATTTATTTTGTAGCATCTGATGCATCCCAGTTTTATATGCTTGAATTTGAGCATAGGATGTGCTTCTTGTGCTCTAATATTTATGATGCCTGCAATAGTTTCAAGTGGCAGAACATTTATTTCAATTAGGCATTCACTGATAGTGAGCCTTCTTTCCATTCTATGTGTAGGCAGTTTGTTGGAGAATTTCTCAGGAGTTGTACTATGTGCCTAAGGACTACTCACCAAAATAACCCAAGTTGTCGTGTACTATATGACAATCCTGATAAGAAGCATCTCTATCTCATGCCTTTCTCAAAGTGTCTTAAATCTGTCAACTTCAGAATTGGAAAGTTGAGAATGGTTCCAGTTGTGAAAATCACATTAATTTTCACTTTCTGCAAAGGATGGTAAAGGTCTTTATCTTCGTGACAAGGACACAATTTAATTTAAATAGTAACAATAAAGTAATTTGTGCAGAATGAATATTCTTTTGAGAATTCCCCCCCCCCCTTGTTCTTAATGTTCGTCTTGAGATATTCATGAAAGATTGATGAAATAAAACATCCATACTTCATGAATCTGGACCTGGATCATAATGCTCCTGATTTTATAATCTGCAAAATAATTTCAAAAGAAAGTAGGTTGTTGCTTGTCAAACAATATTTTCTTCAGTCAGCAGTAGGAACCTAAGCTTTGGGCTCATGATCTGTACCTTAAATCTGCTAAAAGATTTCTGTACATATTACAAATCTGGTACCTGCAAATCCTTCTTTTTCCTGGTCTACAAGTTTGCTGTCTTCAGGTTTTCATTGTTTAAATAGTCTAATTTGCAATAGTCTAATAATTAAACTTTTAATATTACTTTTATTTTTTCCAGTGAAAACAAAAAAGAAGAAGAAATAGTTAACTGAAATCTCTCATTCCACCCCCCTCAACTCAGAGCACTTATGTAACCTACTTAGCTCTACTGCTGTCATTAAGGAATCTTTGGGGGGGGGGGTAGATATAGAAGGAATGCCTGTTCAAATGTGCTTTTTGCTAAAACCACACATGTTGAACTTTCTAAATGTATTAACAAGATTTAGATCAGGCCAGAGGATTCCTCACTTGGTTTGGGGTTTGGAATCAGTTGACACTAGGAGGAGCAGTATTGTCATCTGTGAGTCATTATGGGCTCTTAGAATTTTTCCCTGAAGATAGGTGGTTATGCCACCTCTGGTTGATATTGGGCTTGGGTAACAGTTAGGACTCTGTCTGTTGTGCTGGCTTTCCTTCCGCAGAGTGATAGCCATGCTTGACTTGCTAGATTCCATAGCTGGGCTGGTGTTAGAGATCTTCCATCTGCTTGTTTTTAGTGACGTCAATTTATTGCCAGATGATGTTGAATCTTAGGAATTCAGATGGCAGCTGTGGTCAAGAAGGTTTTGTCCATACTAGTGCATTGGTAAAACCTTTCCTGGGACACTCATGTCTTAGACAACTCACGAATGGATTATTGTAATGTGCATGTATGACTTCTCTTGAAGATAACAGAAGCTACCACTGTTCTAGAATGCAGCAGTCTAAGAAGTGATGGGCATGCATTAGTATGCTCATGTGATCTTACTGTTCAGAAAGTGACACATGTTATCAGTTGGTTTCTGGGTATAATTGCTGGCTCATCTCCAACAAAATTCTTCCTGATATAGGGCCTGTTATTTCAGAGGCCATCTGTTTCTAGTTGTTTATACCCATCTGGTAGGATGGGGCAGAGTAAACATGCCTCAAGTCCCATAAATTAAGGAAGTTATTAAATATCTGACAGTTCTCCCAAACTCTGGGTAGAGTAAAAGTTGAGCTCTTGCCAGAGGACTGGTTTTCTTTTGCAGGAGAGTATATTTTAATGTGTATATTTTGCTCCTAAAACCCCACATTCTCCATAAGAACATGGCCCTGCCTCCTAAAAATATCACATCATTGTTCCTGACTTGCAGGATCCTTGAAACTCAAAAATATTGCAAGTCAATGTTTGACACTTTTAATAAATGAGTCTTGCATTTTTTAAAAAAAACTTTCCTAAATGTAAAAACAACTCCATAAAATGTCACTCTCTTATTTATGTTTGGACTGAAAAGAGTTCATGTAAAATCACCACTGAAGTCAGTTCTGAGAGTTTATCTCATCCAAGGTTATGGTTCTATCATCTAGGAATAATTAATGTGTGAAAATTTTTACAATAAGAAATCACTTGCATCCTTGCTAAGTATATAATGTGTCCTTGTTTATCTGTACATGTGTGTATGTTTTGTACAATCTTAATTTGCAATTTCTCAGGATGTTGCAACATTGCAACAAAATAAGAATGCAAAATTGAAAGAAAAATACATACAGATAAATGTCTCATTTTTCTTTCTGCATGAGTTAGATGAAATGGTTGCCAATAAGAGACACTAGGAAAGGGACACCAAAGGCAGGAGCATTCAGCTGAACAAGTGTGAGTTGTATTGTCTTATTACTCTTTGTGTAACTGTCAAGTGGACATTATAGCTATTTCGCTCATTTTAAAAAGGTACAATAGATTGTCCTTTTTCTCTATAAACAGACTGTTGAGAATCTTTTTTATATAATAAAAATTAGCATTGACATTTAAAGAGAGAACTGGCATTTTAAAAGGGTAAAGTACAAAATTGGCAATGGATGGTATCGCCCAAATCCAAGCAGAATTAGGCTAATTGGGACTACTAAGAACCATAGTGAAGTCATCCAAACTAGCTTGCTCCAGCTGCATTGAAATTGCAGCATGAATTGATAATTCTGCAAATTACAGTCCCAACACATGTGTGAGAGATTGTAGTGAGTCTGGGAAAGAACAAAAAGAATAGACATAAACAAGACGAAATAAGTCCATTGGCAGCTTACTTCATAAATGACAACTTAACTCAGATGACCAAAAAAAAAAAAACAACCTGAGGTGAATTTGAATTAACATATAATAAATAAGGATGGACATTTTCTTGTTCAATTTTCAAGGTTCTACACTTACTAGTGTAAAAGATGCTATATTGAAATCTATGTAATTTTTTGTTCCTTGATCTTGCTCCACCTGTGAAGTCTTAACATTGTCTAAAAGGAACCAGAATGAGGAATCATAACTGAACCACAAGCAGATCTGCTTAGCCCATTATCAGTATGGCCCCTTCACCCTTTCCTGGGACAGGACCAGATGATATCATTCTATTCTCAGTCCCAGTCCATTATCAATGTACCCTGCACCCATGTTTTCCAGCTGCAATTTAGACCTATTTTCTGACTCAAGCTGTATTATTCAGATAAATGGCCTCCAGGTTGAACACAGTTTTTTCCCCTACATTTTGACCACTGCAAAGCTTCCCTTGCCTTCTGTATGTATTTATGTTTATACATTTTTAAGTTACAATGAAAAAAATGCTATTTTTTTCCTTCTAAAGCTGAACTATCAATTCTTCCTCGTTAGAAAGTTTCTGTGAAGTACAGAACACCGTGTTCCCTGTTGCTTTCATTATTGCAGCATCAGAGCAACAAAAGTATCATAATATATATAAAAAAAAAAAGATGGAAAGAAACAGCTTTAGTATCAGAGGAAATAATGAGGGAAGGAAGAGTAAAGGCATTCATGTGTGCAAACATCTGGGAAAGTATAAGGAAGACATGGGATTAGTGAGGAGGAAGTAATGCCTAAAAGGAAAAGATAGACATGAAGAGCTGGACAGATGGGAAGGGCAAGATGCAGGGGAACAAACAATAAGCTTCTGCAGTGGCTTTCACCCAGCCCTCTTGCCAATCCACTGTGGTCTAGACTGGGATTTCTGAATTTGGCTAACAAGCCAGAAATCATTTAGAAAACAATCAACTTGGCTGCAGGGGTAGAATTGCCTTATGAAAGAACAATGCAAGGTTTCATTCCTTTTTTTAATGCATTGAACTTAATGCCTTCAAAACTGTTATGATTTAGAAAAACATTTCACTTCCTAACTTCTCCCTACTGACTAGGTTTTAATTTATGATGATTACAAGACAAAGTACATTTGCTACTCTGTATTTCTCATAACCTAATATTAAAGCATCCAAATTCCAAAGAGTGAACTTTTTCATTTAAATAGGATCATTGTTTGGTGAATATAGAAAATGATGTTTTAGGAAATAGTATATTGCTGATGAGGAAAAAAAATACACTAAAAATACACTAAAAGTGTTGATGAGGAAAATACACTGCTTATTGAAAAATAGAATTAAATAGGTTCTTGTTCCCATGTACACATATCTTATGGATTACAATGTTTGTAGGTAAATAAAATGGAGTGGAACTTCTTTATTCTAGAGCAGTGATGGGGAACCTTTTTGGCTAGAGATATCAAAAATTCAGAAAAAGCCTAACTTTATTCTGCTGGTGTGTTATTTTAAAAAAGTACAATCCAATTATGTATGGTGCTGCGTATTATATAAATAAATACAAAATAATATTGTACAAATTGCCAATACACTGCAGTCTGGACAGGGATTTTTGAATATTGTAATTTTTGTCAATTAAAACAATGAAATACAAGTAAAACAAACTCACTTTTGGAAGGTCCAGAGGCCACTTGATTTCTGAAGGGTCCAAAGACTATGCCAGTGCATACCCCATTTTCATGCTGCTTCTGCGGCCTCTAAAAATCACACAGGAACAGGGCATGGTTTCAAGAATGCCTGTGTTAGCAAATGCTGTGTGTTGCCCCAAACATTGGATCTCCAAGGTTTGTGATCACCATTGTAGAGAAAAGTCTACCTGCCTCAGTAGATAGTACAATTCTATTAAGTTGTCTCCCTGATATAACCCATTTCCCATTCACAAGCAGGCAAAAAAACTTTTGGTTCATCACGATCCAGGAAAATGATCATTTCATGGCAGGACTTTGAATATGAACTAAGAACAATACAAATAATTGCTGAAGTGGTTCACCCATTGGGTTAGGATTTCATTCCACTCTATTTTCTCTGCTGATTTTCTCCTGGAGGGCAAGATATATTTTAAATAATAATAATAATTGTTTGTTTTGTATACTCCCCAATTCTTAACAAAACAATTTTTTTTGGTGCACAGTTAAAGCCCATGAAATAGATGAGATCTTACTTGATATCCGTAGACCAGCTGGGCCAGCTTAATTGGCTGGATTGTGTTTTTGGTCAAAAATATTGAGCTCTAGGACAAACATTTGGGCACAAACCTAGTTTAAGATTTGATTTCCTAAATTGGTTTCTCACACAGGCAGACAGAATATAATAAGCTCCTTTTTTAAAAAAAAAAATCCAGTGTGAATGATTGCACTGTGCAAACTGACAGAAAAACTACTGTTCTGGGTTATTCATAATACAATAGAAGCTTTTCAATTCAGCACAACAGCTTTCTTTCCATCATTCCTCTTCTTTTTCTGACAGAGTTAAAAATATTGGAAAAATGATCCCACCTTCCTTGTATGTCCAGTAGAGATTGATAGCTTGTTCACAAGATGCCAATCACAGGAAATGGATTTGGGGAAACAGCAGTCAGCACAGACGGGAGGCCACCAAGCAGCTATAAAAAAAAAATACCTCAATTTTTCATTTTCCAAAGAGGAAAAAAAAAGTCTTCTTTTAAAGCTTTAGCTTTTAAAATATGTGTTTATAGAAGTATGACTGTGTGTTTACCATGCATGTTGTGCACTATGCAAAACAAAAAAGGGGGGAAAGAAAAGCAAAGGAAGACATAAGAATAAAAAAAATATATAGTATTATAAGAAGCTTAAGGTTACATCCTCTTGGTGAAAATGCTTAACCATTCAGCTCCATCAGCTGAGATTAAAGAATTAAGCAAGAAAGAATTAAACATCAGCCTGATCTTTGGCAAGTTACATATGGCCATTTCTTATGCCAAGACGTTTCTGTGTTTCTCAATTTTGTGTGTGTGTTTTTTAAAAAACATGGGATGCAAGCTGACTTTTGAGCTTGAATCAATATCAGGATAATACCCATATGAATTTGATTTTCTTCCTGTGCTTCAGTGATAAGGAGTAAGATTCAGAGCAAACATTATATGTCATGGGGATGTTAAGAAAATAAGCTAACAATAACAGATGCACCTTCCCATCTGAAAAGCTAGAAGCTGGAACAGTATGTTGTAACCCTTTCTGTCTCTGCCCCTGGTAGCACTATAGAAGGATGGAAAGAGGGCATATGCTGCTACTGAAATAAATCATTTAGTACGGAGAACATTTTGTTAGATTTCATATGACTAATACAAGGTATGCTTTATGCTTAAAATGGGACCTGTCATAAATAATCATGTAAACTCTATGGAGGAATCAAAATGATGTTCAAAGTGATACAATAGGAAAGCTATAAAAAGATTTAGACTAGAATTTGCATCCTCCTGATGCCTGGCTATGCTGTCTGCACTGATGAGGGAAAAAATGCAACACTTATAGTGTTATAGCTTTATTTTCATCTTAAGTTTAGTTGTGAATTTTATTGATTGATTTATTGAATTTGTACATTATCCAGTAACTCTGGGTGGTTCACGCAAAAAACATAAAAAAGTATGACTACTGTTATAAATGAGTTATGGCTAACTATGGGGTTTCACTTAAAATTTTATAGCTTTTCCTAGCTACATAATAGAATGCATCAAACATTTCCAGATAGCTTTAGTATGTTTTACCATTTGGTCTTATATTTGGGGAGAGAGGGAGATCAATATTGCCATATCATTCAGACAATTTTATCCTTTTAATAACATAAGAGAGACCAAGCATTTATAATTTGCATATAAAGATGTGTGAGCAGCAGGTTGTGTAAAATACAATTATTCTCAAATCAGTGTGGGAGACATGTTCTACCAGGCATCAGCATTGTGTGTGTCTTGATATCATTGCAGAGAAATTCAAAAGCCAATTTCAATCTTCTTTCCCACTGGACATGCCCTTTGCTGAGAACCATACTGGATAAAATTTCATTTTGTGTGTGTGGGCATGTAACCATTGCCTTAAGTGATTGAAGCAAAAGAGAGGATGTAGTGAAGATTTCTGGTGGGCTGAAATGTTTCACTTGAGGATATTTTTAATGTACATATTTCCCAGCTGAAATTCTAAACTTGCTTAAGAGAAGAGTCTCTAATTGGACTCCATAAATGTCTGTTCAACAAAACAAAATATGGTTATTTTCAGGTTGAGCTCCTGGATGAATGAAAATATGAGAACTGACCTTTACATATAATTACCAAATCCCCTTGGTAACAATTATCTAGTTTTGTCATGAGGTTTCACCAAGAATTAAATGATTCATCTATGGAATTCTGAAGGAGAATGATCTAAAGGGTTTGATTTCATTGTTCAGCACAATTACTTCTTTGTAGAAACACCATTGACAATGGTTTTCATGCACTGGAGGACAGCAATGGCATGTATATTTTCAATCACTTTTTATAAAATCAGAGTTTGATGGCATTTCCAACAAATTGTGTTTTTGAGGAAAACACAATTTGGTAAAGAAGTATAAAACAGTATCTCTGTGGTCAACCCTGTGATTTAGGGTACTATATCGTTTAGGATTTTAGGATACAATACCACAATATCATTTTAGGAGACTATACTATACCATGCAATAAAAAAAATCATAATCCTTAACTTTGCAATTAAAGTTCATTTAATTTCTATTCCTTAATTTCTTTGGGCAACGGAATCTACATTTCTTTGGGCAACGGATTATGAGCTTAGTAAAGTTACAATAGCAAAGTCTATAGATTGGGTCTATTATAACAGTTACATTTATTTTATTTTTTATTTTTATTCTGTTTGCATCATCATCATCTAAAATTTCTATATTAGAAAAAGTTGATTAATTCTTTTGATAGGCCTATATCATTCTTCTAAATATTTGAATCTTCAGCCACATACTTCTGAGAAGTCAAGTTTTGTGTAATTTATTCATTCATTCTGTCTTTCTTTCTTTCTTTCTTTCTATAATTCTACAACAATCTGTATTTTCAGACTTCTGGGGAAGGTATGGTGAACTAACCACATCCCCAAAAGAGTGGAAGCAATGAGCACAGCAAAGACTGGAGAACCAGGAAATAGACTGGTTCTTCAGAAATTCTCCAGATAACTAGAGGTTGGAAAATTACCCATATATGCTCTGGATAGCTGCTCCTCATGAGGAGGTCACAGAATAGCAGTCTCCCAAGTGTGAGTGCCAGTAGACTAAGGGATCAGCCGTCATGCTCTCAACCATAGCATATCCCACATAACAAAAGACATTGATCCCCTCCATTGAGTTGGACAACCATTTGTCTGAAATAGTGTAGAGTTTCCTGCTTGAGCAGGGGGTTGGACTAGAAGACCTCCAAGATCCCTTCCAACTTTGTTACTCTGTTATTCTGAGTATGAAACCAACTTGGCTAGCTTAATCAAGTAGAAGTGGTAAAGATTAAAGAGAAGGCAACCCCAATTTTCTAGTATTTTTTCTTAAGGTTGAAATACCACAATTCATTGTTGAATAAAGAACTATAAAAGGGAGGAACTATGTCACAGCTAATCATTTTGATGAATCTAAACTAGACCTGTTTAATTCTTGCTATATAGCATATCTATATTACTACGATTACTAAATAAGGATGACTGGTTTACCGAATAAATTATTAATTTTTCATTCATTCAGTTTTGAAATAGATTTGTAGCCATACAAAATTATCATTGCTGCATTTTAATTGTTCCAAAATGGAAGATTTTAGAAAATATGTGAAAAGAAATGCCATTGAAAATATATATCTCATTACGGCATTGTACAACCAGACAATATGTGATTGTGGATAATATATAGAAAATCTGAAACCCATGTTTAATTCTATTAGTATAGCCCTGGGAATCCATTGTATTTAACTTATTTTCTTTTGATCTGATTTTTTTTTCCAAATATTATAAAGTGCATATTTTAACTGAAGATGCCATATATCTCAGCACACAGTTCATAAAGAACTACTAGTCAAACTTTCTAAAGCATTCATTAGGAATTAAGCTTACTGTCATTGTTCAATGAATTCATAGAAACATTACAAAATTTAGAACAGCTTTCTAAAGATTTTAGATAAAACTTTAAAGTAATTAATTAATGTTCATGCTTAATTAATTTTTGTTTCTTCAAAATTCATTTGCTAGTTGTTAAACCCTATAATACAGATTCAATGTCAGAGTGGTATGTGACTAAGGTTGTTATCACCATAAAATGCACTGCAGAAAAATGTCTTATTTCTCTGCTGTTTTAATCCATATATATTATTTCTTTCATATTGGCCTCTCAGTTTTGTATGCAGTTATTATTCATTCAGTTCACATCCATTGTTGACCCTAACTCTTATCGTTTAAGCACTAATAAGCCATTAATTATGAATTACTTAACCCATTATGTAACTCATTGCCATTGAATTCAACTTTTTCATTTTTCCTGACATACTCAAATATCCAATTCTCATTTCCATAACAGAGACAGAATTGGCCAGAAGCTTGTGCATATGAACAGTCATTATGTCTATACATGCATACAACCATACATGACTATCATTCTCATTATAATTCTTCATTTTTTATTATTTACAGAATCTTAACATGTCACCAAACTGAACCTTTTTAACAATATCATAAACGTTTCATATTTTCCCATATGTACTGTATATTAAACAACATCTTATAATACATTTTCATTCAGAACTTATATTTTTCCTTCCTGCGCATGTTTTATTATCAGTCTGATTGCTTTAATTTTTTCCCTTTTCCTTAAACAGACATTTTTCCTAAGCAGCTATTCTTCAATCACCATTTTCATTCATTCTTGGATCTTCAAATGGATCATTTTTCTGTACTTTCCTGTACTTTCTAGTTTTCTACCTTTCTGTCTCATATCTACTAATCCATTCCTGTCAAATGGCAGAAGATTTCACCTTCCCAACAGAATTAATTCAGAGAGGTACATTTTTCCCCAAAAAAATAATTCCTAATTCTTCAGTTTCTATAATTCACTGGATCATAACATGCCACTATTCAATCTATGAATTCCTACTTTCATATACATTGACAACTATCTAGACTGGGGTGTCAAACTCATGTCATCACGACAGCATCATGTGACATATCGGAACTTTTTTTCCCTTTGCTAAACGAGGTGTGGGTGTGGCCAGTGCATGACTCATCTGACCAGTGGGCCGGGAGTTTGACAGCCCTGATCTAGACAATCTCACTTTATATTTTTAACACTTCAATCTTTCGCATTACAATTAAATGTGCACCTTCACTTCCCTGCGTGTAACAAATTAAATATTTTACTGATCATAAACCAGCACATTAAATGTATTCATCAGCTCTCTTCCACAAGATTGGACCACATACTCTTCTTCCATACCTCTCCATTGCTTTTCAGTCTTTCCTTCTTTCCTTCATCCTGTTAAAAAAATATTGAAGTATTATGAGTATATTAACATACTCCTAGAGTATTTTAAGCTTATAAATTCTTCATTATCCTAAGAAATAAATGGCATATTGGAAAACCAAGTTTTGTTATTTATCATTTTGGTATTGCTTATTTTGTATTTTATTGAATGAGTGTATCAGCACTAATAGCACGAATACTGTCTAGAAACTCCATCTGGTATGGTTTAGGCCTATGCCATGATGACTTTTTTTTTTTAATCAGCCATGTAGATCAGCACATTTCCGGGTGCTATGGTAGAACTGAGATATCAGTGACCCATGTAGAAAATAGTCAATGATCTCACCATCTATCTTGGACAGCAATGTTATTGATAATACATCATGCTCCCTGTTCTAATTTGGATAGTATAGGAACAGACACTGTGGCTCCTTTCCCAATCTAACTGTCCTCTCATTGACTATTCATTGCTTGGAATCACAGAAATTTGTTATAAGAAATTGTTATAAGCAATAGTTTTACCTTTCTTGTGAAGGAGAAGAGAATATATAGATGCAAATGCCAGAATGGCATAAAAAAGCAGAATGTTATGGGTTCAAAAATAGGGGGAAAAAATAAGTTTTTACTTTTCTAAATACAGTATAGGTAGGTTGTTTTTTTAAGGAAGAGGAGGTTGCTGTACAAATTAAGCTATATGAACAGGATCTGCAAATATTATAGGGAAATCAACCAAAAGTTAATTAATAAATCAAATCAGAAGTTTCATGGAAGGAAGTCTATTTAAAGTGGTAGTTTATTCTCCTGATTTTCTCTGCATCAAAATAGCTGTTTACATTTATAAATTAAAATAATATATTTTAAATGTGTGTCTGTGTGTTTGTGCATATATAAGTATATGTTTTGTGTGTGTATATATATAGAGAGAGAGAGAGGGGAAGTGGGAGAGAGAGAGATTTGGTGTCAGTCTGTCTATCTATTTATCTCTATCATCTGCTGTTGTGATTTAGTCCAATATGTGATCATATAATCAATGATTGAAGTCCAGCGCTGATGATGTTACCTAGTTTGGGTAATGAAACATTTGCAAGAAAATAGTCAAGCTCAGAAAGCAGCAGAGACTTCTCAAGACTACAACTCATGATCTCCTGATTACTAGCCTGATGTCCTAACTATTACACCAAACTGGCTCTCTTCTCATGTGGTGGCCTATAGCATATCCATCTGACAATTGTGCTAGATAGGTTGGCTCTGCCAGATAAAAGGGAACTCTGTTCAAAATATTGCTTTAATCCCTGGATTGACTGTCCTTTATTCTATCCTACCATGGATAAACATAATAATGTAAGTATGTTTATTAACATCAAAGAATTGATCTTTCACAGTCAGTTTAGCATACTTTTTAATATGCTAGAGGATCAGAAACATCTAGTATACAATTATTAGCCCCAGGATTTTTAAAAACCAAAATGTACTGCTTGATAAAATCCCAAGAAGTATTTTAATATGCAGCTGTGCTTTTGGCTGTTATCCTGAAACAATGTTACTACATTGTTTTGTTCTTTCCTATCTACACTCAGAATATAATAAAAATCTACAATATTGGCATCTTCCTCCTGTTCTCATTTTTTTCTAAAGCAGTTTTATAGATAAGTAAAACTTTGTATGTTCATTCACATCAAAATCTGCTTCAAACTTTCTGATATTTGCTCATTGCCATTTATAATACTCTGGTGTCTCTTTGACCTTCTAAGACAGGGAGATTTGTTCCCTTGGGTACCACAGAGCAACAATTAGAGTGTAAAATTCAACCAAATAAGCTAGTAACACTCAAGCAAAATCATAATGCTGGAAAACAGCATAAGAATTACAAACAGTGTGCCCCTTGCTTTTTGCAATCCCTGAGATTTGTCAAGGGAAAACAAGTCCCGATTTGCCCTTTTAAATCAGAAGAAGTTTTACAATGACTTTGTGCCCATCCACTAAGAATGCTAATATGCACCAGGTTTCCAATTTATTTAGGAAACAGTGGCTAACCAGTCATCAAGTTTGATACCCCTGGTTCTTAACAGTGAAGAGCTCTTTACCATGCATAGCCTATTTTAGTGTGAGCAGAATTGGATAGGAGACCTTCAATTAGGCTAAGAAGTAAAAAAGAAAAGAAGAAAACTCCTGGTAAATGACAATGTCAAAGCCCTTCCATATTTTTGCCAAGGAAAGTACACTGACATCAGGGGTGAAATTCAGCAGGTTCTGACAGGTTCTGGAGAACCGGTAGTGGAAAATTTGAGTAGTTCAGAGAACCAGCAAATACCAGCTCTGGCTGGCCCCAGAGTGGGGTGGGAATGGAGATTTTGCAATATCCTTCCCCCAGGAGTGGGGAGAGAATGGGGATTTTGCAGTATCCTTCCCCTGGAGTGGAGTGGGAAAGGAGATTTTGCAGTATTCTTCCCCTTCCATGCCCACCAAGCCACACCCACCAAGCCACAACACACCCACCACGCCATGCCCACAGAACCAGTAGTAAAAAAAAATTGGATTTCCCCACTGACTGACATCCTTGTGTATAAAAAAAAGTTTAACATAACTTAAATCTTTACATTTATGTCTCCGCAAAACAAAATAGAATTGAGTTAGATATACTCTAAATCTATGAGAAATTGGTTCCAATTTAATAAAAAGGCCCATTTGTTTCAATGAGAGATAATTGCAATTAATTTAATCTGGATCTAATTTATGATCATATCTAAATCAATCCTTATAATTCTATCCGCTTGTTTTTAATTCATATTGAAAACCAAGGCTGGGCAGCATTGCATAATAGTAGTACAACAGAATCTTAACCCCAGGAAAGCATCCACATCAGATTTTGTCACCAGTGTAGACACAATAAGGGAATTCAGCAGTTCTTGGCAATTTCATCTTTCTTCATCTTCACGTTAACAAGAATTGACTGTGATACTTTTCCTTTCTTGCTTTCAAAGGAGAATTGTTTGACATTCCTCTGAGGTATTTCCTCTGTAAACCTTATGTTAGTTCAACAAAGTGGTGCCAAGCTAAAGTTTCTAGCTGTGCTTTTATGTGTGTAAAATGTGGGATACAGGAAGGCTTTAAGGATTTCCATGCAGGAAATTGATACAGAGAAGACCACAAACCCAGTCCTCACACTACAGCTAAGCCATAATTTATCTGAGAATGAAAAAAAAAATTCTCATTATTTTAGGAATCACTTTTATTTTGCAACAGATACAATATTTAAAAGGTTAAGAGAATGGAGATTATATTTAAGCTTTGCATGCATTGATAGATTTCCAAGCATACTTATTTTCTGACTATTTTCCATTGATGCCAAGGGAACAGTGGCAGTGCTCCAGATTTGGCTTCAGACATATATTCTAACCACATCAAGATTAAGAAGCCTGCTATTTCCTTCTCCCATAACAACTGTGTAGCTGCCAACCTGTTAGAAGGGGTGGAAATATCAAATATATGCTTGATGACATTGTGGTGATCTATAGATACTAATAACATGTGTTTCCTTTCCATGGACTGGGCTACCTTCTTTGCCCACCCACTCATCTAGAGTGATATGCTATATTTTATTCACAAATTTCAAAGCAGGCAGTGATTGTGGTTTTGTGTGGGTTAACATCTCTTCCGGCCAAACTGTAGGTTTTCTGAAGTACAGTTCTGTTAAATGAAAGTAGCCCTTCAGGATTGTTGTTGGTTTTTTTCCATCAAGTTTTTATTTATTTATTTATTTATTTATTTATTTATTTATTTATTTATTTATTTATTTGTGTGTGTGTGTGTGTGTGTGTGTGTATATATATGTATGTATATATATATATATATATATATATAATTATGTGGATGGTGTGGTGTTTGAGTATCATACATTTCAATACAGAAAAGCATATTCATAATTATTAAATTCCATTTTCCTTATTCCATATTATTTACTCCTATCTTTTACACAAAATTTTTATTTTCATATAAATATTAACAAGTATGCAATAAGATCTAAACCGATATAACATCCACCGTATCATCCTTTGTTATAATTTCAATAGTATAATCCTCAAGTAGAAAAAATACAAAATTACCCGTCTGTTTTCTTTTCTCCTGTACACCATATTTCACCCAATTTTACAACAATCCATCTCCTTTCCTCTTCTTTCTCTTTCCTTTCCTCCTCTCTTTCTCTCTCCTTCCCACCTTCCTTCTCCTCTTTTTCCCTCTACTTCCCTCTCTCCTTCTCTCCTTCTCCTCTCCCCTCTCTATTTCCCCTCTCTCTCTTCTTCTCCGCTTCCCTTTCCACGCCTCCCTTCAAGGTTGTAGTTGTTGTTGTTTTGGTCTGTTAAATTTGAAGGCATGCCATTTTCCAGGGATTAGGATAAAAAAAATCTAAGCTGTTCAAATATTAAGTATTCTATATTTTAACTTTCTTCCAAAATCGCCAGTATTTCAGAACAGGAAAAGAAACATTCATTTCCCACCCCCCTCATGCTATGAAAACTATAATTTAAACACTGGTTACAAATAATTCTTGCATATTTGCAAATTGTGGGGAGCATTCTCAGTTAAGCTGCAGACTTGATTCTTTTTGCAGTACTTTAAGGAGCTATTCTCTGACACACTGAAAAGGATGGGCATTCATTGACCGCAGTGGCACATACTTTCATATAGACAAATGAATTTATGGGAGGAAATCACTGAATGGATGCCACATTGTTTATTCAAGAGATTGTGATTTACAGTTAAAATTTATGAAATTGTAAAACTTCTGGTCCCAATGGTTTTCAAGTGTATTAAGTCTATTAATGCAAAATATATTAAATTCTTGTCTTTTAGTTTATTGGAGAAATATACTTAAGACTTTGTATACTTTTCTATCCCATCTTTCAATAAAGGTTTCAGGAATATTTTTTATTATTGTTGGGTAGAATAATATAATGTTGTTGTTGGGTAGAATAATATTGTTGTTGGGTAGAATAATATAATTGAAAAATCGTTTCTCTCTACTGCATTTTATACTAAACAAAATCAACACAGGGTTATTTTGAGTTTATTTCCTAACTTTTTTCTTTTTCAAGACTGTGCAATCTTTTTTGAAATTCCTCCATAATTGGATCAATCATTTCTTCCCAACTCCAGTTCTACAACTTTTCCCATGATTAAGAGGGATAGTAAGATATAAACAGCAATCTTAGCCAAAATTTGTTCATTGGATTAGATTACATGTTGGATTGGAAAGTTGACAAAATTCTAATAATGTTCAGTTCTCTTATTGAGATTGATTACTCAAATATAGAGTGAATAGAGTTAATCACTCAAATATAGAGTGAATCTGGCATCTATAAATTCTTTGGATGTGAGGAGATTTTATGGTGGTTTCAAAGAGTATATCTTGACTCTCTTAGGATTTCTCTGATTAATATTTTATTTGATGAAATATGATTATTAATGGAATTTTATTTGTTTTTTACATTATTTTATTGTTTTGACTATTGGGCCATTTGGCATTGATGTTAATGCTGCTTCAGAAGTTCTGCATACATTAAAAGTTTAGGAGGAATCAATGGAACATTCAAACACACTAATTTATTTTTAATAAGGAAATGGATTATATTCATGATGCATGTGACCTTTGCAATAAGAAACTTTGGGATTGTATTCTTGTAAACTGTCAGAAGTTTTAATTAAAGAATGTGAAATTAGTCTCTCCTGTACTTAATACAAGAGCAAATTTTGATTTGTACTTATTACAGCCTCAGGGAATGTTTAAGAAAAATTGATTTAATTGCTTTGCTCTTCACAAAGTTGTGACGTAGCTTGGATTTGTCATTTTTCATATTATTTTAGACTTATTATTGTTGGATTGCTAGCTAAATTAGGAAGTACTTAATATAGATGTGTATTATAATACAGATAATAATAGTTCACACTGGCTACTCTCCTATCTTCCCAGTTTTTTCTGATTCTATCATAAATCTTCTTGGTGATCTGCCACTATCATATAGTTTAACCTTTTTTTCCTTATGAACTGGATTGGATAGATAACATATTTGGATTGTTGCATTTAAAAGTTTTGTCTATCCCCAGATTTTATAGGTTTGGACTCTATAAAAAATTGGAGATAGCCAAAATTATGCTACAATACTGGGCTGATAAACCTACACTTGATTTTCAGCAAAGGATTGTTCTTGTGTATAGCTTATCAAGTTTGAATTGTTCAATTGTCTTAATAATATTGATTCCAATACTACATATTTGTTCCTTAAGTAGCAATGCTTTAATACTTTCTACTGCAAAACTTATTCAGCCAGGTTTCTAAAAATCCACATTTTTTTACAATAGAATTTGTCTAGATCTTAAACTACGCAATGTATTTTTGTTCTGCATCTCTACGAGCTTTAGATCTTTAAATCCCTGACATCCTATTTTTACAAATCACCAACCTGTACTGTTTTCTTCCTGTTTGAAGGAAGACAGATTACATCCTGTTTACTATAAAATATCCATTCTTTTCTTATGTTCACCTAAAACAATATCAAATAACTGAGAGTGTTCCCAACCATTTCCAGTGAATTATCCAGAGTCTCATCTCCAGTTTCTAATTTTGGTACTAGTTTTTATTTCATTCCTTAATACACCCACATGCTTCTTCCTTTCATTGTTTCTCTTCTCCATGTAAACCTATTCTTTTAGTTAAGTTCTTTAACAGAAATTTAAATGATTACAAAATAAATATTCAGTTAACTGCTTGTCATCCTTAGTTCGTTTATTTTATTTTCAGTTGCCATATTATCTTTAAAACCTTTGTTCTTCTAATATAAAAAACCTCTCTTTTTTACAACCCTGTAATCCAGTGGTGGGATTCAAAAAATTTTACTACCGTTTCTATGGGCATGGCTTGGTGGGCGTGACATGGCATGGCATGGCTTGGCAGGGAAAGGATACTGTAAAATCTCCATTTCCTCCCAATCAGCTGGGACTCAGGAGGCAGAGAATAGATGGGGGCAGGACCAGAGGTGATATTTACCGGTTCTCCGAACTAGTGGTTCTCCAGAACTGGTCAGAACCTGCTGAATACCACCTTTGCTATAATCCCTTAATTTGAGGAAGAGTAGGGATGACTGGAGCTAAGCATTGTTCTTCTTTATTAATATAATTAATTACATTACCTAATTGTTACAAAAATGCTTCTTGTGTTGTAAATAAATATGAAATATTATTCAAATATTACTCAGCCTCTTATTAGGCAAAAAAATCAAGTCTGCTTGCTGATAGAATAATACCACTCAGTGAAACAGATTCTTTCTTTTATCTGTATTTCCTATATACATACTTTCCTAATATCTAATTAGTAGGGGATTCTATAGTGTGGAGCACACCAAGTACAGAAATAAGGGAAGTCTCAATCAATATTACTTGTGCAGTATAGGGATACTGGTAGTCCTTTATTTATGACAACAATTAGGACTGGAAATCTGGTCATAAGTCATTACAGTTGTAAATCGAGGTGCCCATGTCACTGGATATGTTTTTCTGATATTTTTCACTACGGTTATTAAGCAAACGCAATGGTAATTAAGTGAATCCTTTCATTTGAAGAGTGGTTGGTGGTTTTTTTGTTGTTGGTTTCCAGCCAAAAAGTCATAAATTGTGGTCACAAGATCATAGAACACCATGACCAGTTGACAAATGCCTGACATGCGGTCCTATGACCATAAGAGGACCGATTCAACCATTTATTATTTGAGGATGTGCTTTATAGACAGAAAGCACCTGTTCCATGGCTGTTGTAAATGAGACCAATCATGAGCCAAAGACTACCAGTATAACTTCTATATAGCACTTTCTCTACTATAGTCTTAGATATTAAAAATTGGGAGATTTTAATGTTCCAAAGGAAGATAATGATAGTGCTCTTTTCTCTAATAAGTTCAGTAAAGAGCTAGTTTAGGATCTTTGTTTATGTTCTGAAACCATTATAATTTAAACCCTAACCCTAACCTTATCTCTGTTGATCAAAATCTCAAACACAACTGATTGGTGAACAATCCAATTTTCATTTTGCAACTTGACAACTTTATGACTTGTGGACTTCAATTTCCAGAATTCCATGGCTGTCTGGGGAATTCTGGGAGTTGAAATCCACAGGTCTTAAAGTTGCCAAGATTGGACATCCCTGTTCTAAATGAAGCTATCATTGGCTCAAGTGGGGCCTATGGATGTGGAAGATTTCATAACAAGATGCCAAAGCAAAGAAGGCTTTTTCTCATATTTCAGATAGGTTACTCCCAGTAGCAGAATGCCAAGTAAAGTCCCCTTATCAGACTTTAATATTTGAACAGATGCTAAATCAAAGATAGATAAATCAAAACCTTAGACTGATTCAGATTTGATCATCACTATCACTTTGAATGAGGACTTGATTAAAACATAGAATGAGGACCATGTTCTTCACAGTTAAGTAGTTCACAATGAATGTGCTAGACACTTCTGTTGTTTTGACTAATAGTTTCAAGGGTTGTTTGAACATCATGCTTGGCCACTAGCTCTCATCATTTACCTAGGGAATGCATTCAGCCAGTCAGCTCACTTTGCAGAAAAGAAACACTATAGCAACTGGAGCTGTAACTGGAGATACTCATTTTCAACTGAGAAAAATATATATACTGAACACCATGAAAAATTTCTGGGTTTAGATCTTTGAAAAGTGGAAATTAACAAAGCTGTCCACAAATCACCAACTCTCTTTTTGTGTGTGTGCTTATTATGTGATTTTATATTATTGTTTCTGGTTCAGTAAGTCTTTTCTTATAAATAAGTAGGTAAATGGCAGCAAGCATCAACTGGATCAAAAAATACATATATAAACAAAAGTCAACAATGCACATCCCTCCCTCAAATTATTAACTACTGTAACAAGTAGAGCCGCACAATCTTTCTCAATTTCTATGCATTCTATTCATTTAATTCTACAATATAGTTTCCAGTCACCATATTTACTGTTTTTATTTTATTGCTGATAACTTTTAACAACAAATAGCATTATTTATTTTCACAGCATTTTCTATTTATTGCTCTCATAAATTCACAGCATTTTTCTTAATAAAAATATTTCAATTTTAAAATTCTTGAATACAATAGCTTTGACCTAGATTCTTTCATGTTCATGCAAGGGTGATAGTGCAACATATCACTCTATAATGCTGAGGCTTACATATTAATTTCACGGTCCTGTATTTCATCCTATCACATTCTATTGGATCAATAAACTCATCATAATTTTTCTCTTTCTATTCTGTCCGCATCCCTCCCCACCACATGCATATAAACATTGCAGTATAAGACAGCCTTCCTTACAATGAACAAAATATTTTTTAGTGTACCAACTTGAAAAGATATTTTATTCATATTTAAATTTTGAATCAAATTACAATTGATGCTTCAATCCACAGGTGTATCAATGTTCTTCTTCAGTACACCCATGAACTCCATCATGAAAAGTGACCTTTGAAGATATGTGCAGCATCTCTATATGTTTTTGCAATGTGATGCTATATTAGAGTAGTACTGGGCAACATTTAATTTCCAAGAAACGAATTTCATCATCATCAAGGTAGTTTGCTAAGAACTGAAAAATATTTTTTTTAAAAAAATAGTAGGCAAAAAATTAGACAAAGAGTACCATTTGCCCCCATTTTTAAATAATACCCGTGTTTCCCCAAAAATAAGATCCTTTCTTATATTTTTTTTTGAACCCTGAAATAAGCGCTTGGCCTTATTTTTGGGGAGGTCTTATTATTTTGGGGCACATGGAGCAAGATGGGGTTCCTCTTGCCATCTTACCTGATTTCCAGCTCTGCATTTAAATATTTTGAGGAATGGCTTATTTTCAGAGGGAGGCTTATTTTAGTGCATGTGCTCAAAAGCCCAATTGGACTTATTATCAGGGATGTCTTATTTTGGAGGGAAACAGGGTACATTGTTCCTCACGCAATACATTCAATTTAACGGGCCTGGAGATTTCAGCTAACCATGGAATATGTTTATTTGGGTTTTATATACAGAATATACCTCATTCTATTTTGCCAATTTTTTCCTTTCACCACTTGAGTATTCTGAACCTTCAGAATAGTAGGGTGTAACCTGTGGCAAATAAAAAGAAATAGGAAAAATCTTCAGGATTTAGATGCTTGTGCAATAAGGGTCTTTATGGTTACAGTAACAATGATCTAGAATCCACTTTGCCTTGAGACCTGGGTTATTTCCCTCTAAACTTTAGATGAGTATCGAAAGTTTTTAACTTTACCACACATTTTAGATCACTTCAATAAGTATTTTTCTTCCTTTGTTATTGACAGCCCTTCAAAGTAGGTCAAGATAGAATTCACCAGAAATATTGGAATTCTACTTTATTAATATAAGCTATAGCAATAGAAATGCCTGCCAGCATTTTGTCTTCCCTCACTATTAGAGAGTTTAAGCTTCTTTCTAAGCTTTCAGGCTTAATTCATGTTTTCCTTATGGTCACATTTCTTCTGTATGGTTGACTTTTTAGTTCTGTACTATGGCTTCAAATCTTTTTTGATATCCCAGCTACTATTTGTATTCAAAATATTATGAGTTTATTATTATGTAATGTGTTTATTGTGAGTCTTTGAACCCAAACTGTCAGCTAATATATTTATAAACAGCCTTGTCTCTATTGCCACCTTCCAAAAAGAAAGGCCGTTGACAGCATGGGCAAAATTAGGTGGCCTACCTTACAAAATGTGTCAGGTTTTATTGGCTGGAGTAATAAAATATTTGTCTTATAAATTACCCTAAATAAGAAAAAAATTGGAATATCATTCCTCAGAATTACGTATATAAAATGGAAATAGGAAAACCCACAATATAGAATGGATTATGAAGACTAGGTGGCTCAGTGGCTAAAACACTGAGCTTGTCGATCAGAAAGGTCAGTGGTTCGAATCCCTACCTGCGTGAGCAGTGGGTTGGACTAGATCAGGGGTGGCCAAATGTGGCTCTTTTACAACCAACAGCCAAGCTGGCTCAGGAATTCTGAGAATTGAAGTCCACAGGTTGTAAAAGAGCCACATTTGCCCACCCCTGGACTAGATGATCTCCAAGATCCCTTCCAACTCTATTACTGTTACTTATGTACCATAGTTGTAAAAAATGAAGAATATGAATATGACTTTGAACTTCTTCCTGCTTAGGGCAACCAATTTTGATTCAAGGTAAACTCTAAAATATCCTTTTTAATATATCCAGATATATTGGGAGACCCAAAATCTTAAAAGACTGAACTATAATTGGGTATATTTTTGACATCACCTTTTGTTTTGAAACAAAATGAATTTATTATACTTTTAAAAAGTACCAAAAAAAAAAAAGAAAAGCTTGAGCTATTACTATTTGATCCTATTTTAAATGTTAACATCTTGTGGCAAGTAACCACTGAGCGTTGCTGCTCAGTTTTCAACTCCAAATTTTTTATCCGGGGAAAAAAGCATTCCATAATTAATTTGCCTTGATTACAATTCCCTGCTCCTCTTCTTTAATGCTATGCAGAAGCTGGAATAGTTCCCCTTTGTGAATGTTTCCTCTGTTATATGCATTTAAGTTCATTTGCATGAATTTCCTTTCCTAACTCTTTCTCGTCTTCTTTTATCACCTTTTTTTTTGTTGTTGTTGTTTGACGTGCTTGTTTTTTTTTAATTTATCCTCGTTGGAACTCTCATTTTTGTGTGTTTTCTAAAATTAAGATAATTCTTTTTGATGTCCTCACGTTTAGCATGTTTTTAATCTAGTTTTGTGGTTTTCAAAAGCATTGGCATCCTGTTGCTATCAAATCAGAAGAAGTCTGGGAGCAATGCAGATGGTAAAAGCTGTCTTGTGTACTTTCATTTGTTACAGATTTCCAAGTTTTTATAAGAGACGTGAAAGCTGCCAGAGCTCATTTCTACTGCCTCCCTTTTCACATATTGAGAGAGTTTGGCAGCAAGCTCAAAAGCAACTTACCCAAACATTCTGCTATATGCAACTATGGGCTCTATTTTTTGTTTAAAAAAAAACCTTAATTCAATCCTCAGTTTAATCAAATGTATGACAAGAAAAGCTTTGGGGAAAGCACTGGATATATTGTAATTGCCAGAGCATTTTTTTTTCTGAACTACACCTCATCTCTTGCCATGTGAACAGTTTCTGACAGCATTATGAGAGTCAGATCATTCATGGATTATTTCTGCTTTCCATTCATACTATTTTTGGCTTATCATTGCTAGCAAAAAGATTTTGAAAAGGCTTTAGAAATCATGGAAATTATAATGTGTCTGCATTTACCATAGGGCCTGTAGTTCAGATGAAGCCATAACTGTTCTTTTGATGGTATTGAAGAAAAACTGCTGGGATTGGATTGTTGTGGCAGAAAAAAAAGGAGAAATTAACCTATGGGAATTACCCATTCACATAATTAGAATACCAAAAATCTTCAATGGAGGATCCATGGATCCCTTTAAAGGATCAGGGCAAAACCAAATATTGTTACAACCTTTCTACAGTGCACATGAGTATCCAATTTCCTTTCTTTAATATCCCTTTGAAATTTGGGGAATATCATATATTGGAATTTCTCACTGCTTCAATATATTGTACTTACCTGCATACACATGCCTTTTTTGAGACATTAAAATAATATATCTCAATGATTGGCCTCATGCTACAGTAGATAGAAAAATGCAAATATATGATGTGTAATAATTAAGGAAGTTGCACATAGCCTCGTTAATGTCTGATGTAGACACATTTTTCCTCTTTCAATCAAATAGAACAAAATATGTTGTAGAAATTATTACACAGGCTTTTTGGATAAATTCCCACGAGTAGAACATGGACTGCTTTTACTCGTTTGTATTATTTTTATGCCACTGTATGACACAAGGTGTGGGGGCATGATGGCTTAGCAGTTAAAGATGCTGAGCTTGTCCAGGTTTGAGACCCAAGCTCCACGCAATGGAGTAAGGTCCCATTCTTGTCCCAGCTCCTGCCTACCTAGGAGTTCGAAAGCATGCAAATTAGAGTAGATTAATAGTTACCATCTTGGTGGGAACGTAACAGCATTGCATGTGCCTTTGACATATAGCCATGGTGGCCACATGACCACACAAATTGTCTTTGGATAATGCTGGCTCCCTCGGCCAACAGAGATGAGCACCGTGACTGACAGGGAAACCTTTATCTTTTTACTGCACACAAGGGCTGATGAAAATGTACACTAAAAACTCTATTCATCCTACCAATGTAATATCTAAAATGCAATACAGTAAAGCCATCACATCAACTTAATGACTCTTTCCAAGTTAAACTCATATTAGGCATCTTGAAAACAACATTTTAACCCAGGTTAAATGGCTAAGGATTGGTTGGGAATGTTCTTTCTTTTATTACTCAGTCATGTCTCTAATGTTCTGCAGTCTTTCTGGCTTCCCATCCTTTTTTAAAACCCAAGAGAAGACATTATGAAGAAATTTCTTCTACTTGACTTTTTTAGTAAAACGCTATTACTATTACTAAAGGGAGATTTTGCTCTTGCAGTTGTTTATATAATGTCTTCCTCTGCAAAATTCAGAGAAAGTTTATTTATTCTTAAATCAAATGTATAGGCTGCCTAAGTCATAGCAGCTCAATCAACCACAAGTCTCTGTTCTTCGATATTTGGGAACAATATGCTAACCAAAATAGATGGTATATTTTTTGTTCTGGTGACTGGTACTTTTTTTTGTTCTGCCAGTTATTCTACATTGTAGTATATTGTTAGAAGCATCTACAGGATCCACCACTTTTATTAAAATCATGAAAGCATCATGGTGATGTCTTTTGTATTTTCATGTCAAACTGGATGTCAAAAGGAAGTGACAATAGCATCACCTTGATGTGATGCTTTTCATCATCTATCATTTCTCTTGCATCATCTATTGTTTCTCTTGCACCATCTCTATCTTCTTGTCCTGCCTGTGGACCGGACCACCAATCGTTCATTATCACTTCTTTGTTTCATCTCTAGCCATTGTTCTTTTATCTTACAGATGTAATGATTAGACTTTTTGGGGTTTTGAGGGGAGGCTGCTTTATTTAATAAGCAGAACAGGAAATAAAAAGAAAAAGACAACAAAAGAAAAAGAAAAAGAAAAAGAAAAAATGCAATTGCAGCAAGATAAGTTGTGTAAACATAATGGCTTCTCAGGCATACTGTATATATACAGTATGCCTGAGAATACAATATATACATGTATATAAATGTATATATGTGAAATGTTTTCAATAACAATTTCAGTAAAATATAATTCTAGACATTGTAACTGTCTTTGCATAATCTATGATGATAGTTGACTCATTCATATGATGCAAGTAACATCAGATCTTCAATCCATTGGATAATTGGGGCCATAAACTTGTCTTTCCAATTTGAGGAACTAATCTCTTGGCAATAAGAGGGGCATGGAGAATCCATTTCTGTTGTTTGCAATTTTACATGATAATTTTAATAAAAATGTTAAATATATTAATTACATAATCTTGACAAGGGTCCCATTGAAAAGTAATTGGAATTGCCTATAGTTCTAGTATATCATTAACAAAGGCAAAGATTAATATTATAAAATTAAATGTCACACAGATGTTTTTGGAAAGAAAAACTCTTTAATATATTGGAAAGTCATTAATAACAATTCTCAAATGTAATGATAAAGTCAATGATAATCAGCCTTGTGCAAAATTGTTAATGTTAACTTTACTCTTACTGCGCCATACCATTAAATCATACCAATGGTCTTAAAATCATCCACATGGTAATTTTGGAATATAGTTTCCTCCAAATTTGAGGTTGAGAATTACATCGGGGGCAGAATTCCTAATATACAATACTGGTTGGGGGATGGGAATAGAATCAGGGATTGTATCTGAAAAGTAAATTGGTGTATAAAAAACTGTTGTAGCACATCAGTTCTTTTTAATCATTCTTGCTAAAAATGTCATTTAAAATGTATGTCTAGAATCTAGATTATAAGATATGATTTCATAAATTTACTTCCACTCATTTAAATACTAATTTACTGCATACTGAAGAAAGAAAAAGCAGGGATGATTTTTTTTTTTATGCCAACTAATTTTGCAACTACTTTCCAAAAGCTGACTGTTTTCAGCTTTTTTACTGGCTTATGAAAAAACATTCAGCTATTCCATATGCATAGGCTTCCTTATTGGACATATTTCTAAACTCAGAGTTATGGCAGTAATTTAATTTCTACACACTTCTAAATAGAAAAATAAAACAGTCTAGTTATTTCTTTCTATCTAGAAAATCATGAAGCAAAGATTCAAAATGAAATACTAAGAAGACATCAACAGCCACCTTTATATGTCTCAGGGGTGTGCAACTCTGGCAACTTTACAAGTTGTGGAATTCAACTTCCAGAATTCCTCAGACAGCATGGCTGGTAGTTGAAGCCCACATATTGTAAAGATGCCATAGATGCACACTCCTAGTCTATTGAAATAAGTACCAGGAGGCAAAAATGGGAGCCATGAGACAATCCTGTTTTTACAGGTAATGTGATCCTCAGTAGCCTGGCCATGGCATCTTTTATATAGCAAAGTTTGGAAATGTATCCATTCAAAGTTTTACAGAAGAACTAATGCTAACCAACATTTAAAGAACTAACATTACTCAAATATATTCAGAGTATAGATCTCGCAACATAGTCAATATTATTTATTTTTAAATTTCATGGAGTTTTGATAAGAGGAACTCCCAAAGAAGATCAAACCTGAATATGAAAGTTCCTGGGGGAAAAAAAAAAAGAAATAACAGGTCATGTCTTTTTTCTAAAGTTGATATTTTTTCCCCAAGGAGAACATCAAGAAGAAGAAAAAAGACAGAAGGAAAAGAAAAAAGAAATGTTTTGAAAATGGCAGTTGAAGAGATTTACCATGGTTCTTTAACTGCAGGGGTTTTTTTAGATGACAGCACCAATGAAATACATTGCAAATGTATATATGAGTTTATTGCTTTTTTTTTAGCTGTTTGTTCCAGAAGCAGCAGTGTTAAAAGGGTTTTGGATAAGACATAGAAGGGTATGTCATAGGATGCTGATTGGAAAATTGTCTCTGCTTCTATAAATTGCATGCATTTGCATCCTCTACCTCAATTATATTAGATTTTCTGTGATCAGTTGAACAGAATAAAAATTCTTTATTAGGCTTGGGCAAATCAACCTGATTCGATTTGAGTTTTGAAGTTGACATTTGAGGACAAATTGGCCTTATTCCTGACCTTCAGGATTCAAATCAGGAAAAAAAAATGTCCATAGACTGTAATGAGGAGGGCATTAAAAAAACCTGCAGCTGCTGCATTTGTTAGCAGAATGGATTAAAAATAGCAGGGATAGTAGCTGCTTTACAGGACATTAATCCAAGAGAACATTAATCCAAGAAGTGTCTTACTCAAAAAAAAAATTGATGTCAAAATAAACTTTCTTTTTCAATTGCCTTTCTGGGATGTCAAACTTCAATACGACATTGAAGCATGACCGGGGATAGCCTTTGTGCAGCATTGTGTTTTTGGTCTTGCTGAGTTTTGTGGAATACCAAGAAACCTGGCTGAGATTATTGGCAAGCTTGTCTTGTTTTGGAAAGGTAGCTTCCCTCTTCCAAACTCTGAAAGAAATTCTACAGATTTTATTCTAATGGATTAATTCATCTACGTGAATGAAAAGATCAGTCTATATAGCTATTTCAAATATGAATGTTTTTGATACTAGAGCTAGAATAATATCCCACTATCCTTCTGAAATTGGTTCTGCATTGCCTTCTCTGTTTGAAGATGCCACTTTTGGCGGAGGGGAGAACAACAGCTACCACACCTATTCTTTTGAAGTCTATCATGTTTTTAAGATACAGTAGTTCTATCCTGATGGTAAAGGTCATTTTATAATAATTGCATTTAAGAAACATTGAGGGTTAAACCCATCTGTTTCTTTGGAAATTCCTAAAGTATAAAGTCCATTCTTATGCATAATTCCTTCAACCACATACAACTGATAGGCTTATTCCTATTAGAGGCAACACCATTGCCAGCAAATTCTATTCTATTCTGTCAAGTTGCGGGGAGGAAGGAGTATAACCAGTTCCCTTTAAATATATATATATATGAAAACTAAGGGGAGAAAGTCATGTAAAGGTGCTTTGCAAATCATTCACTTCTGTAGATTTATACTAATATCATGGAATCCATATACTACTAAAACGCTCACGTCTGTTTGCGACTTGTAACTTTCAATTGGATGAAACACAGCATCATAGGGCAACGCTTTCTCAGCAAAGGTACCTCAAGTGGCCTAGTTTATGTGATGCCAGAAACCATTAATCCCAAGGGAAAGTTCTGCCTTCTTTAGCATTCTTAGGCTTCTGATGCTTTAGAGCTGCTGTTGCGCAGCTGCAATTATCATACTCATTTTCAGTGTTCCCTGATAGCTTCCAAACCATTTGCCTAATCCCTCACTCCCTCCCCCACCCAGTGGCAACCATGTATCTGCAAGAAGGGAAGGGAAGGGAAGGGAAGGGAAGGGAAGGGAAAGGAAAGGAAGGGAAGGGGGAAGGGAGGGAGGGAAGGGGGAAGGGAGGGAGGGAGGGTTCCGATGGTCACTGCTAGCTCAAGGAAATTCAGATGAGAAGCCCACAGGAAGTTGAAAGTCCACTGACTTTTTGTCTATCCGTGGTCATTCTATTTCCATGTTTAGGTAAGGAAATATCTCTGAAATGATGATCCAACAGTTCACAGTTTGTCAAGAAATATTCCAATACATTTTATCCAATTCTATCAAAATGTTGCCTGTGTTTCTATATCTATATTTTCATTGATTTCTCATGTTAACCACTGGTACATTCAATGGTTAATCAAATTAATCCAAGGAAGACTGAACTA
Organism: Pantherophis guttatus; assembly: GCF_059756535.1. Lineage (NCBI taxonomy): Eukaryota > Metazoa > Chordata > Lepidosauria > Squamata > Colubridae > Pantherophis > Pantherophis guttatus. The sequence continues at coordinate 52,972,940 of NC_142064.1, forward strand.
CTTTCTGAATCAAAATACATTTAGTCAGTGGTGGGATTCAAATAATTTAACAACCAGTTCTCTGCCCTAATGACTGGCTGCTAGCAGCCACCCTCTTCTCCCTCTCCTTGCCCACTGCTGGGCAATCCTGTGTTCCCTGCTGCTGCCGTTCCAGGTGGCGGGGGCAGCTGGGAGGCCAGGCACTCCCACAATCTGACCATGTGGATGGGCGAGTGGGAGAGGGGTGATCTGGGCAGCACAACCTCACAGCCCCTGGCCATCCCCTCTGTTGGCAGCCACAGCAGGCGAGCCTGGACAGGGGCGAGAACAGCAGTGGCCTTCCTCTCTGCCACTAGCTGCAGCAGGAAGGGAAGGGCAGGCAGGGCTCAGGGGCACAGCCAGCCAGGAAAGCCAAACCACTGCCCAGCCAGAAGCTACCAGCGGGGGTGAGTGAGGCAGGGTGTTCACGGCATGCCTGGCTTTAAGTTCCCAGACCTTTCTTTCTAAAACTGCCCAAAATAGGGAGGCGAGGAAGGCCCCCACCTAGCCCCTTTGTCCCTGTACATGACAGCAACTTACCAGGCAAGTGAGGAAGGAGCTGGAGAGCAGTTGGGAGGAAGGCAGGCAAGGAAGGAAAGAAGACAAAAAAGGCCCGGAAATGGGCCGGAAAAGGCCTGGAAAACAGGCTGAAAAATGAGCAAAGCAAGCAAGTGGCCAAAGCAGCCAAGTTGATAAAAGGAGTGGCTGTAAGAGTCGGTGTGGGCGGGGCGGGGCCAGACAGTGGTGGGATTAGCCGGTTCGCCAAACTGTGCAGAATTTTAACAACCAGTCCGCTCGAACTGATCTGAACCGGCTAAATTCCACCTCTGCATTTAGTATATAACACAATACTCAGAAAAGTACAAAGGGAGAATTGAACAATCAAACATTAGTTAACTAGTACAAGTAGGGCAACATTTTCTTGTCACAAGCAAATAAAATCAATTCTACCAGAAAAATCTTTCCAGGCCTTGGGGAATGGGGACACCTGCTCAGTGTATGTAATAGTTTTGTCTGGTCTGAGTATGGTAGATTCTCATTTTACCAGCATCAGTTTTTGACTTCTGCAAATTTTTAATTCTACATTTTTTTGGTAGATATCCATTATTTATTTTTGGATAAGTGGCATATTCAATCATTTGATTTCTACTATGTCCACTATGAACCACTGTGAGACTCTCATCTGGTGGTGGCACCAGGAAAATTTGTAAGAAGGACTCTAAATCCTGTATGTTTTAGTCATTTCACCAAGACTAATGCCTCCATATTTTGTGACAAATGTAGAGAGCCCTTACTTTCTTGTAGTGACAAAGAGAAGCATTTATAAGCATTATTATAAACCAGTTCACAATACCACTAGAAGGAAACCTTGCATTATTTAAAAAGTATAATGCAAGATAGATAATCCATGAATAGAGCTAGATTTAATTAGTGCTATATTTAAACAGTAGGGTCTAGTGAGATCATAATCAAGAGGGCCCACTAATGATCCCTGCTATGCATAACTCATACTAGCAGCATTTGGCCACATTAAGAGGATCTATTACTTGGTCAGAATGTATACTAGTCTTCTTTCAGATTTCCTACAATATAAAATAATCAAACTAAAATAGCCAAAGACTGAAAGGGTGTCTAGAAAATCCAAGAATAGATAGGAAAGATCAATGGGACTGCTTGAACATGTAGCATATGATCTCCTGGCAAAATATTGTATGCATTTATTGCTATAATTTGTTATAACAATGTGTTTATATCCTATTTATTTGCTCTATAGACAGTCTGCTTTCAACTTACATATGTTTCAAAGCATCATAAGATGACAAAACAAATTGCAACCACAAAATAAAAAAGAACGAGAGTACTTTAAAGCACACAATAAAAGTTAAACAATAGAGAAAATCAGAGAAAGGGACTGGGGCAAGAGAGGTCAAGAAGAGAGCCCTTTGTGGATCAAGAAGTCAATTAATAAAGAGGGTCATGGGTAATAAGAGTCTAGCCCAGCTCCCTAGTTCAAAACTTCTGAGAAGCAGCAGTCATGATAGATTAAGCACATAGCCTGGCCCATCTGATTTTATTCGTGGAAAAAGGGTAAACTAATTTTGAAAAGAGCTCATGGAGGTTGTAAGAAATCCCTTATTCTCGAATTGCTCAGCACACAACATTTTCGTTATTCAGTTCAAGCTGAAAACCTGTACTTAAATCCATCCTCATAGCAGCAGGAATATCCTTTCTTCTCATTTTAGAGCCAAGAGGAAAGTAGGCCATTATGAAGCCTACTGGTCCCACAGCCGACCTTTCACGAGCCTTAGCAATATGCAGGTACTCTTGCTTCCCTCATTATAGTTTCAGAAGAAAGAATGGTTAGACCTCAGAACTCTTTCTTTCTCCTCCTCCTGGGATCACATCTCAGCCACATCCAGGGTTTTTCCTGGAGCAAATAAACAAGAAAGGTAGCAAGAGGAGGCAGGATGTTGCTGATCAGGGAGAATACAACTATATGTGAAACTTCTCCAGTTTAAGCAAATTCTGAAGCAAAGGTGCCTATAAGGATACATATCTGCAAACGTTTTTCTACACTTCTCTTCTCCTTTCTGTTGCCACATCCACTTTTCTAGCTATTAAGCCAGAAGGAAAGCAGATTGCTTGATTAATGACTTCAGACATACGCTTATGAAAGGCTGTTGCCTTGTGATGAACTTTTTACTTCCACTCTTGAGTTGTATATACACTGGTGGGATTCAGCCAGTTCGCACCACTTCGGGAGAACCGGTTGTTAACTTTCTGAGCAGTTTGGCAAACTGGTTGTTGGAAGAAATCATTAGGTCAGAGAACCGGTTGTTAAATTACTTGAATCCCACCATTGTGTGTATGTATGTATGTATGTATGTATGTATGTATGTATGTATGCATGCATGCATGTATGTATGTATGTAAGGCAGGATAAAAATCTAAAAAAGAAAAAAGAAAGAAACCATTCCATAGGTCAAGTGGGTCAGGAAAGAAAGGGGATGCAAAAGCTTATGTTTTGGCAACTGCACAGGCAAAACAGGAATGAGGGATAAGTGCTACAACAGCCATCAGCAGCTGGTGATAGTCCCATGTCCAGTTTGATGAAAAGAAGAACTAGGGGTGACATAATGGCAATGTTCCAGTATCTCGGGAGCTGCCACAAAGAAGAGAAAGTCAAGCTATTCTCCAAAGCACTGAGGGCAGGACAAGAAGCAATGGGTGGAAACTAATCAAGGATAGAAGCAACCTAGAACTAAAGACAAATTTCCTGGCAGTTAGAACAATTAATTAGTGGAATGACTTGCCTCCAGAAGTTGTAAATGCTCCAATACTGTAAGTTTTGAAGAAGAGATTGGATGACCATTTGTCTGAAATGATATAGCGTTTCCTGCTTAAGCAGGGAATTGGACTAGAAGACCTCCAAGGTCCCTTCTAACTCTTATTCTACTCTATTCTGTTCCATAACTGATGCACCTGGTGAATTTGAGCAGGGCAACTCACTGATTGGGACCATAGGTTCTACTTCCATATGGGAGAATTTCTGCTGGGAAAATATTACTTTCCTGCCAGAACACTTTAGCAAGTAGAGTTCTTTGTATAGCAACAAGGAGGCTATGAAGCTTAGTCCTTTATTTTTAAGCAGAAAGTTCTACTACGCTTCTAGATGGATACTGAATTGCATTTGTTCAATTTAATCTGTTCTTTCAATTTTTGTTTGACCTCTCCTTTGAGATGTGTAAGATCCTGACAGCCTTATGGACAAATGAAGTGATTAAATGGATCAGAATATATTCCTTTCCTGTTGTGTTATCAATAAGCAGTGATCAAATAAATGAGAAGGTACTTCCTATTATTCAATTTCCTTCCCAATCCATTACATCATCATAACTGCTCTCAAGAATATGTTAGCTAGAAAAACTCTTTTGAGTTAATTTCAGTTAATTCTGTAATATTAGCAGGTAACAGTATTACCTGCTAATATTGTATACTGTATATTAGCAGGTAATAGGCCAACTAAACTCAATAAACTTCCAGGAATATTTGACATTTATTCTGCTTTACATATCTTTGTATGCATTTGGTGGCTAACCTTTTGAAGGCTAGTTTGGGTACTATTTCTTGTGACTGTAACCATATGGATGACTGATAGCTTATTGTCGTACCTAATGACATGTAAAATTGCCTTTTGAAATAAACAGAAAAAAAATGCTAAATCATTTCCCCTTTTAAAAATGAGAACAATATTGACTATGGACCTTTCCTCTGTAGGCATAAATGTGAACGTGCTTTGTTGGAAAATTTGTCCTTGATTGTAATTGCTGCCATTAGCTGGGTGTTTCTATACCAAGAAACAATAGGCTAGCTTTTATAATAAACATTTATTTATTCCTATTCACTTTAGTAGTGTATTAATTTTCTTCATGAAACTAAAGAAATATCCCCAAGCCAAGCCACAGTTTTAATGAAAATCCTTGGAAATAAACACAATACTTTTTTAGAAAAATGTGTGTGCCATTGACATGTAACTTCAATTGTCCCATTCCAATAAAATTGCTTTTATCAAAAATTACACACTCACTCACATGCACTTGACCTTGTGCAGGCATAATTAATCCCTTTGTCTCTTTCTTCAATTTTTCTGCTCTTAACCATTGCTAAGGTCTTGCTTTGCCTGCTATTTATTCATGTACTGGTTATGTAATACTTTGTCTTGCCATGTTCCTTTTCTGTTCTTCATTTGGTCTTTCTTGTAGACCAGTTTAGTCTCTCCACTACTGTGTAAGCTTTCCTGATATAGTGGCTATGATGAATCTTCTTCACTGTTCTTTATATCTTCTTTCAATGGTATTTTTTCTTCTTCAACTATCTGGTATACTTGCAACATTCCACACCATATTTTTTTCCCTTATAAGTAGAGTCTACCAACTGCTGTGTGGATGAAGGTTATTATCATTATTTTTCTGGTCTTCCTATTCAGGGCCTTTAGTTCTGCTTGAGTCCAATCCATTATTCCAACTGTGTGTCTAATGTGTATCTAATGTCTGGAATTGTTGAAGTATTAATTGCCTTAATGATATTTCCTCAATCTAGTTTGGACTTTAATATTTTCTTCACTCATGATGTATTCACTTCTAAGCTGCTTCTTGGCTTCTGCATGTTTGATATTGTCAGCTTGTCCAGGTATTTGTAGTGATTATCTTCAACCAGACTCTTGATGTTATTTCCATCCTGATTCCTTCAGTTATCACTATTTTCCCCTTGTTGATGGTGAGGGTGGCACATTTGTCCAGTTCAAACTCCACTGCAATATCTTGGATGTATGCAGACACAGTGTTTAGTAGTGATTCTATTTCAGATGGTGTTTTTCCATAAAGCTTCAGATTATCCATATAAAGGATGTGGGATAGCCTGGTCAATATTTTTGATGTTTGGTAGACCTGGCCTAACTTACTCAGTATTGTAGACAAAGGGATCATTATTCTGAGGAACTGACATATATATTTTACTGTATAACTGCCTGATGTAAAATAAACATTATTTATACATTCTAATTCCATGTTTTGAAAACGCAAAACAATTTGGGTTGGGCAAAACAGAAACTTGATGAAATTCTAGTTTCAATGTGCTAAATCAGTGTCTCTCAATCTTCAGTGTGCTGGCTGGGGAATTCAAGGAGTTGAAGTCCACACATTTTAAATTTGCGAAAGTTGAAAAATATTGTGCTAGGCTATGCTGTTGGGAGCTTTGCAAAAAATTTCACCATGATAGCAAACAGGAGGAAAAAAAGGTCTTTTTTTTCCCCAAAAAAAACACCATGGTGGTGGTAAAAGCAATGAATTTCAAAGAGTGAAAGGTCTATTTTCAGAGTAGAATGATCCTTGCAATCAAGCAATGATTGGTTATTTTATCAACAGCTTCTTTAGGGGACTAGAAATTATGATGGAAGAAAGTGCAATACACTATTTTGTTTCAGTGTTTCCAATCTCTTATCCAGCAGATTTATTATATAAGGAGAAAAAGTATATATTACTTCCTATTAATTCTGTTCTCCCATTTCTCTACTGGACTTGACAGATACATAGGATTTGTTAAGTTTGCTCTTCTGGGCAAATACCAACCAGCCACACAGTAAAACAGAAACATGATATATCAGTGCTACAAAAGGTTTCCATACATAACAGAATTCAAGAGAACAGTAAAAGGTCAAAAATTAATTCAAGTTCCAGATAGTTAGTCCTAGATAATAAGAATAATTTTAAACTACAGCCTAATCTACTCATTTTGTATCATGCTCCCAACTATTTCTGAAGCCAACTTAAAAATACCAATATAAATTGTTGTGTTTTGCTGATGGCTCAATTTGGGCTATGGTCACCTCAAGATCTGACTTGTTCCTTTGCTTCATGTTCTTTCCATCTGTGCAAAAATGGCAAGCCTTGATGGTTAAGTCTTATGTGGAGCAGGTGATGGAATAGAATAGAATTCTTTATTGGCCAAGTGTTATTGGAAACACAAGGAATTTGTCTTGGTGCAGTATCTGGAGCTGCTACTACATGGGGCTCCCCTTGAGGAGCACTCGGAGGCTCCAACTGGCGCAGAGTGCAGCCGCGTGGGTGGTGATGGGAGCGATGTGGCACTCCCATGTAACACCTCTCCTGCGCGAGCTGCACTGGCTCCCGGTGGTCTTCCGAGTGCGCTTCAAGGTTTTGGTCATCACCTTTAGAACGCTCCATGGCTTAGGACCTGGTTATTTACGGGACCGCCTGCTACCACCAATAGCCTCCCACCGACCAGTACGCTCCCATAGAGAGGGGCTCCTCCGGGTGCCGTCGGCCAAACAATGTCGACTGGCGGCCCCCAGGGGGAGAGCCTTCTCTGTGGGGGCACCTACTATCTGGAACGAGCTCCCCCCCGAGATACGGAGGATTCCGGATCTGCGTACCTTCCGTCGCACGCTTAAGACGTTCCTATTCCAGCAAGCCGGCCTGACCTAAACTTTTCCTCTTTTAAATGGGAATTTTAAATTTGGTTTTAAATTATTGGGGTTTTAAAATGGTTCAGCCAAATTTATTTAATTTGTTTTATCTCTATTTTAAATTTTGTATTTAATATGTTTTATTTTATGGCTGTTCACTGCCCTGAGTCCTTCGGGAGTAGGGCGGTATACAAATTTAATAAAATGAAAAAAAAAATGAAAAAATGAAGCACTGGAGACCTTCCACTCTGAAGAGTTTAGGATAGCTTGAGTTGGAAAACAGAAAATTGAAACTGAATTTAGTTGGAGATTGAACTGAATAACATATTATCAGAATAAAGGATAGTGATGAATAAAACTCCCCAGGGAATTGTAGCTAGTCCTACCCACTTTAATATAATGAAACATAACTTATTTTTTTTATTTTTCCATCAGAAGTAGAGATAAGTCTATATGCCAATTATTGTACTATAAGGAAAGTGGTTATAGTTGTGAGAAAATTAAATGAAACTTTAATTAAGCTTTAATTAAACAGGGAGAATGAGGAGAATAAAGACTGGGTTTTTTTTATTGGCTAACACAGTAAACATAATATTTACATGAAGGAAATACCTAAAGCAATTAAAATTAAATGCTTATAAAACTGGGTCAATTGAATCAAAATGTAGATACGGTAGCTTTAAGTTCTGAGACATGTATTTCAAGTATCATACCTTCTATGTAATTAATAAAGACTATTTGCACCACTTATAGGATATTTCTATTAGTTCTCAACAGTATCCAAGGCCTGTGATGCCTCCTTCTCGTTTGAGGATAGTTCTTCTGTAAAAATTAAGATGCCATTATGCTTTTCATAAGATTTTAAACACAGATCAAAATTTGACATGGATGTTCTGTCACCATTTCTCTCCTGAAGCAATGCACTTATAATCATTTTTGTACAAAGAAGTATAGCTTGAACACTATTTATTGGTCTTTATGAAATTTGACATATATAATTCCTTCAATTATTGATGGTACCATTCTCTAATTTGTCCTTTCTATTATGGTGAAGGTGTCATCTACATATCTGATCCATATTTTCGCTAGTATTTGTGGAAGTGCTATGAGTTAGAGTGAGGGTTAAGATTAGGGTTAAGGTTAGGCAGGGGTGAAATGTTCCTGGTTCGGACTGGCTCAGACAAGTAGGTAGCGATGGCGGCGGGCAGTTCAGAGAACCAGTAGCAAAAATCGCTGCCCCCGTCCCCCATGCCCAGCTGAGCCGCACGATCATCAGAGGCTCTTTTTCTTTTAAATGGTTCTGACGAGCCAAGATCTGACGATCCAAGCTCTGACGATCCCAGCTGAGTTGCCAGCTGATCAGGCAACTCAGCTTGGATCGTCAGAGCTATTTAAAAGAAAACAACTTTTTTTTTCTTTTAAAGTTTTTTTCTTTTAAATTGCCTGATCGTCAGAGGGTTTCGATCAGGCAACTTAGCTGGGATCGTCAGAGTCTTTTGAAAGCATTTTGTACATGGTTTTACATGTAAAAAATGGTTTTAAAAGTAAAAAAAATTGGCCACACCCACCCAGTCACATTACACCCCCCCCACCAAGCCACGCCCACAGAACCAGCAGTAACAAATTTTAGATTTCACCACTGGGGTTAGGGTTAGGGTTAGGGTTAGGGTTAGGGTTAGGGTTAGGGTTAGGGTTAGGGTTAGGGTTAGGGTTAGGGTTAGGGTTAGGGTTAGGGTTAGGGTTAGGGTTGCACAATGATTTCTGTTATAAGTCCTGATAGCGGTGCTCCCATATGTATCCCCTTAATTTGTTGGAAAATTTGGCCATCTAATTGGAACTATGTAGTTAAGCAGACATTTATGAGATGCATAATCCTGGGTGTTTTCATCTTCATGTATTCAGTTAAGTCAGGTGTACTGTGAAGCAATGCGATCATGGCTTTTTTGGCTAATTCTGGATCTATAGACATGAACAGGGCTGTGACATCAAATGAGACCATGATTTCATCCTCATCTATAGTCACATCCCTGATTGTTTGAAGACACTGTAGTGGAGAATAAATGGAGTGTTGGCTTTCTCTTCTGAATATCTCAGAAACCATAAATAGACTACTACAACCACATGGAATCAATGTAGCACACAAGCCAACTAAAGCCCTTCAAAATATTTTAAGCAAACCAAAAGACCCAGCAACCCCAGAAAAAAAAGCAGGAGTCATCTACAATGTACAGTATAAGAACTGTGACCACCACTATTTAGGACAAACTAGCAGAAGACTGACAGAACACATCCATCAACACCAACTGGCAGTCAGAAGACATGACAAAAACTCTTTAATTTCACAATATATAGACAGATTTAGCCATAGTTTCAATTGGCAAAATGTGACAATCTTAGACCAGGCCAAATCCCAAAATGCCAGGGAATTTCTAGAAGTCTGGCACTCTGACAAATCAACCATCAATAGACACATAGACATTAACAATTTATATCGACTATGCAAAAAAGACAATCTTTTAGGACAATCAGCCAGTGGTGAAATGTAAAATTTGTTACTACCGGTTCTGTGGGCATGGCTTGGGGGTGGGTGGGTAATATGACTGAGTGGGCATGGCCAACTTTTTTTTTTTTTTACTTTTAAAATCATTTTTTCTACAACCTCTTCGGCTGAGGCTTTGGCAGAGGCTTTTCTTTTTCTTTAAAGCCTCTGACGATCCCTGCTGACTTGCCTCATCAGCAGAGGCTTTATTTTTAACTTTTAAAAGCATTTTTTCAGCCAAAGAGGTTGTAGAAAAAATGCTTTTAAAAATAAAATAAAACGCCTCTGATGATTGTGCGGCTCAGCTGGGCATGGGGGTGGGGAGGGATTTTTGCTACCAGTTCTCCGAAACACCCACAACATCGCTACCGGATCGGGCGATCTGGTCCAAACTGGGAGCATTTCACCCCTGCAATCAGCCCTAAAGAGAACAAAAAAAAAGACTCCAGCACTTCTCCACCAGTAATCAGCAACCAGATCAGCCTAGATTAACTTCAAGGTTAACTTCAGACCAACAATCAAGTACAAAAATACCCCAGTCAAGAAACTGCCAAAGAGCCTCAGCAAACAGTCCAACCAAAGAATTTCTAAAACCACTTCCACCCACACAGACAAGCAAGTCATCATAATATAAACTGTCAGCAAACAGCACTCCTTACTAGCACTGATGATGTTACCTAGTTAGGGTAATGAAACGTCTGCCAGGAAACAAGCAAGCTCAGAGAGCACCAAGAACCCTTCAATTCAGCCCTGAGATACAAATATTCTCCTTTATTGGTAAACAATGATATGTAAGGAGAACTGGCCACAGAAATTATCAGTCAGCAAGTTTCAGACAGAATGTAACTCTAACTCATATTTCATATTTTATTCTCAAACTGCACAAGATCATAAGGCAAATGCAATTAGATCTTTAGCAGGATACAATTTAAGCTGAGTGAAGTGTTGCTTTTATAGAAGAGCACTGAAGCTAACAATCAGGATAGAGCTGGAAGGGAGGTCTTCTAGTCCAACCCTCTGCTCAAGCAGGAGACCCTATACCATGTGAGAAAGGTGGCTGTCCAGTCTCTTCTTAACAACATCCGGTGATGAAGCAGCCACAACTTCTGAGGGCAAGCTCTTCAACTGGTTAATTATTCTCACTATTAGGAAGTCTCTCCTTAATTCCAGGTTATTTATTTATTCAATTTATTTTATTCAATTTATATGCCACCCCTCTCCGAAGACCCAGGACGGCTCACAATACACTCAAAAAATCACTATAAAAACACTTAAAAATTAAAAATTAAAAACATTAAAGACATTAAAACCCATTCACACCATTCATAGCCAGATCTCGTCAGATCGCAAAGCGAGATCAACGGCCCCAGGCCTGCCGGAATAGCCAGGTCTTCACCGCTTTTCGGAAGGCCAATAGGGTGGGGATGGTCCAGATCTCAGGAGGTAACTGGTTCCAGAGAGCTGGAGTAGCCACAGAGAAGGCCCTGCCCCGCGGGCCCCCCAACCAGCATTGTTTAGCTGACGGGACCCGGAGGAGATCAACTCTGTGGGATCTTACCAGTCGCTGGGAACTATGCGGTAGAAGGCAGTCTTGAAGAGAAGGTTGCTTCTCTCCTTGATTAGTTTCCATCCATTGTTTCTTGTCTTGCCTTCCGGTGCTTTCAAAAATAAATTGGAATATTGGAATACTGCTATCATGCCATCCCCTAGCTCTACTTTTCTCAAGACTATCCATATTCAGTTCCTGCAACCATTCTTCATACATTTTAGTCTCCAGGCCTTTAATCATATTATTTGCTCTTCTTTTCACTTTTTCCAAAGTCCAAAGTCATCTTTTTTATAATGTGGTAACCAAAACTGGAGGCAGTATTCCAGGTATGGTCTTTCTAAGGATTTACAAAGCGGTACTTATCAGGTCAAAATCACTCGTTTTCATTAACATCCCAAACAATAAAACCAGACATTTTCTTTCTTGCCCATTTTGTACCTTCTGTTCTACTGTAGCAAAGACAGCCTAAATAAAAAGGACTGTGTTTGGACTACAGAAGGGGAAAGTGCTCCTATCCCTCAAACCATTCATTCAGTTTCTTTTTTGCTGGCTGGCTTTCATATCCTTGGACTGGAAAATAATCCCGGAGTTCACCATTTTTCTCCACCAAGCCATACCTTAAATGCACATTAAATTGTTCATTGGGTTCCCATACTCCTACTCAGAATGATTAAACCCTGTGAGCAAATGTCCTATGCTGCTGCCTTTGTGGAAAATAAATGAGTTTTTAGAGTCATCAAATCATCACTTTTTTTTTTGCAAGTGAAATCCTCTGCAATTTTTCTGTGGATGGGTTTATAACATATAGCTATTAGAAATCTAGACTGAGTGCCTCCCAGGAGCATATTATGCTGCATTGGTAGTCCTTCAGGCAGTTACTGATGAAGCTGATTGACCTTTAGAACTGGTTTAGACATCTGCCTTGTTCACTCCTCAATCTTCACAGTGACAGGCCATTTCTCTCCTTTTCCTGAAACATATTTCAGAAGGGTTTAGTGGCAAATCTAACACACCAGTGATACACTGCCAATACTTTTAACAATTCCCAGCTTCCCTTCACCCTAAAATAAATTCTCTTTTAGTCTGTGATAAATCCCAAGTACAACATTGCATTAGTGGGACAGATAGCTGATGGGAGCATCAATTCATTTGTCTTTCTATTTAAACAAAATTGCTTCCTGATAAACTATACCCAGGGAGTTAGATTGAGCCGCGCTGTGCTGGAAATGTTTATAATCAGAACATAAAATCAGACCAGGCATATCAAAAATAGAACATTCTAAAAGGAGAAGTCAAAAAAATTCTTTAAAAATAATAGTGCTTCCTCCTGTGAAAACGATTCTGCTGCTTTTTCCACTCGGTATTAGCTTTCAAGTTGAAGGAGAAGAGCATACTTCAGCTAAAACTAATAAGAAAAGCAATGACAAAAGTGGCAGTATTGACATACAAGTAAAAAAATAATAATAATAAATTGACTCTGGCAGAGATGATCGGCAGTAGGGAAAGAAAGCTCTCAAAAGATGCAGGAAATACCAGCTGTCTCAAGAATTTTGGGAAGTATTTATAAAAAATCTCCTAGACACAAATAAATACAAGATCCTATTTCAAATTCTACTCTTATATAAATCATAATTGTACTTGATAATATACGCTCAGACTATCAATATCTCTTACTTTTAATTGAATTGGGTTAAGGATTAAATCACTTATCCTCTCCAGGTGTTAGCTACTTACATACTCATTATGGCTTAGGAACTAATATTCTTTTTACTAATGTCAAATCTCTGCCATAAATCATTGATCTCTGGCAGTTTCATTGAAACCCAAGTTTAATTATTTGATGGGTTATAGGAGGAGGGGGTATTTGGCTTTTTTTTAACTCCTTATCCCAGTCTTCCTCTTCTGTTTCTTTGCACTCTTTCTCTGAAACATCTTAAGTATTTAGAAGAGCTAAACTAGGACCATAGATTACTAAAAAAGGAAAAAAGAAATATTACTCTGCTTAGTCTAGATTAAATTGATGCCAATATTCACATTAGAGAAAAAGTAATATTTATTTATTAGATCTGTACCCCACATCTTGCTCAGGACCCTAATATAGCATATAAAGGGCTTTGCTTTCAGTTGGTCCCTGTAACAACAACTCCGCCAACTAGATTATTTGAGACAAAATGGCTGGCTCAAAATTACAGAGAGAACATCATGACTGATGGTGGTCTTGAAATTCCTTAGTGCCAATCCAAGACCATAACATTGTATTACAATACATATAAACTGACAGGAGCCCCAAAACAATATATAAACCTGCTTAAATTTAAAGGCTAAAGCATTCACAGTATCTGTAAAAGAATAATGCCTTAGTGCTATCTCAAAAGTCTGAATGTACAATTTTAACATATTTTTATTTTAACACTTTTTATTCTTTATTAGTGTTATTTTTATATACTGATTCAATTTATAAGATTGTATTGCTAATAATCCCAACCCAGAAACTGAAATTAAATAATATATTTAATAAATCGTTTAATAAATCGAAACGATCAATAAATTGTTTCCAACCTGCCTTGTGGGTTGGTGCTAAATAAATAAATGAGTAGAAAACAGCAGGTCAGTCTGATGACACAGAAAGATATATGAAATGTAAATACACTCAAACTGTATATACTATTTAAGCTACAAGACAGGTAATGTAGGAAGAGAGCCATGGTTAGTCTACAGTGCCAACAATCAGAAGCAGTCTTCAAGCAATGTTTCAGAGTAACACATTTTATTAAAAGGCATCACTTTTTATTATATATTAGTCACTTCATTGGAGGAATACAGATTTGCTAAATTGATTTAGGACTTAAATTGGGATCAGTCAGTGGAGAAAGTGGTGGAAGACATAATTACACAGCTACAGATTGCATATAAAAGAGTACCATATCAATTAACAATTAATATATTCACATTTTGAGGAAACTGATTGAAATAAACTGAATCATTCTAATATATATACATTCAGCAATCTCTCATTCAGTTGTGCTGTTATAATCCCATTTTTTTTCTTTTAAAAATTGCAATTTTTGAAATCTGTAATAGAGTATCCTGGAGGTTGAAATGCTTTGATATTATTTTGCTGTCATTTTGAATCCTGATGTCAAACTTTTTTGTTCATTAATTTGCTTGTGTAACTTTTGATAAATATGTCCTAAATAGAATCCAGTGGAGCACTGCTGTTGGATGATGGCATATACCACATGAGAGCATATACAAGCATGCAAAGCCATCTGTAATCCTGGGTAAAGTTGTTGGGATCGGTGATGATGCTGTTGGTGTAGGTGTGAAGGCAAAATAGAAAAAGTGTAGTGTCATTGTCCAATATCTGCAGTTTATTGATAATGTTAGTGACTTAAGCTGTAAACTGTAAGACAACCAGGAGCATTCTCTTGTTCTGTTTTTGTGATCTATCTTTTAGTCAAGGCTTCTCTTGAGAATCAATGTGTTCTGGATGGAAAATGGAATTGTATAGGTATGCATAGTGATCAGTAGGTTTCCTGTATATGTCCATTGTGTTTATGCCCATTGTGTAGTTATACTGTGACATCAAAAAAACCTGACTTGACTGAGGTTAATGGTGGAGTGGACATTGTTGAAGTCATCATGGAATTTGATAAGAAACGTATTTCTTTTGGTCCAGATGATGAAAATATCAACAATATATCACAAATGAAAAAAAAGTATATATTATTACCAAAGTTAAAATAATTATGAGTGCACTTTCAGGCAATGAGTGGCAAGTCATTGCATACAGAGAAACTTGCCATCCTGAAGAAAATTCTTACAAGCAGCAAGGAACAATAAGTCAATGATATTAAAATGGAAAGCAAGCCTGCAACAAACATAGATCACTATTACAAGCCCCAACAACACACAGGTGCCTTCATGTGCTCTTCTTCAAATGTGATACACACCATCATCTGCCAACAATGCTCCTCTGAATTCTACATAGGAGAAACAGGCACAGAGTTTTGCAAGAACATTAATGGACACAATTTTGATATCTTGGTTCAAAACAAGGACAAAGTAATATCAGAGCATTTCAACTTTCTAGGACACTCCATTACAACTCTCAAGGTAGCAGTTTTGGAAGAAAGGAACTGTAACAGCACAATAAAACAAGAGATTGTTTAATTCACATGAAAAGCTTTGAGGATATTTGAGAAAGTTTTTTAACACATTACAATTGTTAAATGATATTTGTCATCTGTTTCATATATAACTAATACCTGCATAGTGTGTCTCCTTTCACTTTCCTCTAAATCACCATCTAAATCTTATATTAATTTAGCTTCTCCATGCATCTGTTCTGAAGTGAACTGTGACTCATGAAAACTTAAGTCTTTTAACAAAGATAGACAGATCAGCCCACAAGAAGAAAGATTTTTTTTTCTATGAAATGTAGTGATATGGTTCTTAAAGAACAGTTCAGTCCTAAAATTTGAAGTACAATGTTCAAGAAAAAATCCAAAGCTATAGCTTCCTATATCTAGGCCATTATTTCTACATAATGTTATGATTATGATATTTCCTTTGTATGGTTAGACATTTGTCTCAGATTCTTTACAGCAGAAAAAACAATTACTACCAACCTGCCTTCCATTGTATACTGCACGAGTCACAAAGAGGGCTGTGAAAATATTTAAAGATCCCTCACATTCTGGACATAAACTGTTTCAACTCCTACGACACTGTAGAGCACCGCACACCAGAACAACTAGACACTAGTGATGGGGTTTTCCCGAACCCCATCACTCTGCTAAACAAATAATTCCCTCAACACTGTCAAACTAGTTACTAAGTCTGTATTACTATTAATCTTCTCATCGATCCTATCACCCATCTCCTCCCACTTATGATTGTATGACTATAACCTTGTTGCTGGTTTTCTTACAATTTATATTGACTGTTTCCTAATATGATTTGATTGCTTATTTGTTCCCTATGACTATCATTAAGTGTTGTACCTTATGATTCTTGATGAATGTATCTTTTCTTTTATGTACACTGTGAGTGTATGCACCAAGACAAATTCCTTGTGTGTCCAATCACACTTGGCCAATAAAGAATTCTATTCTATTCTATCTTATTCTATTCTATTCTATTCTATTCTATTCTATTCTATTCTATTCTATTCTATTCTGTTTGTAAAATCACTGAAATAGATTCTCCTTCAGAAAAAAAAATGATATGAAATTTATAGTGAAAGTTTCAACTTGAAATGAATTAGATAAAATAAATTGTCATATTATAAAAGACACATAATGTTCTGATTTAAATAATAAGAATAATTTCATCGAATAATTTATATTTATAATCAATTATGAACATATGTAAGAAGGATACTAACAAACCAAATATTTGAAAAGAGAGATTAAAATACTATTTTGTTTTTGGGTTGAGACCTTCTATCAATTATTGTAAAAAAAAATTGTCTCAAAAAAATTTGGACTGTTTCCCATTCAATTCAAGGTCCAAATTCAAATCTCAGCCTGAATTATTTATAGCAGAATTCAAACAAATAAGGACAACATTTTTTGTATTCAGAATACAATTTTTATTTTTCCAAAAAGGAAATTGCCAGCAGATTTTTATAATTGAGCAAGAAAGAAAGTTTTGAGTCTCCAAGAATTCTGAATTTCTAGAAGGATAGAGGACAATTTTTTTCAGAATTCTGAATTAGGGAAATTAGAAGTATGAATTAACTGACATAATACATTTCTATTGGAAAGCATCTATAAAGTGAAATGCATTGACATTAAAAAAAAAAAAGATGATAGTGGAAGACCTGCTTGAACTGGTAACTGGTGCCTCCCACTGTCATCTTTGTTTTAATTTTAATGCATTTCACTTTATAGATGCTTTCCAACAGAATCCTATTATGTCGGGTTAATTCATACTTCTAATTTCTCTAATTCAGGATTCTGAGAATTTTTTTCCTCTGTCCTTCTGGAGATTCAGAAATCTTGGAGACTCAAAACTTTATCTCTGCTTTACACATATTGTTACCAAAGCATGCTGAAGACAATAAAAGCAATCCATAAATCTTGATTGCTTTTTGTTGAAAGAAATGTAAGAAATATACAACATTTTATCTCATAGCTAAGAAAATCAACATTATACAAGGAGATGAAGAATGTGCCTGGACAAATTCTTTGGGGAAAATAATTCGTTTGACCAATAGGTCTTCTTCCGTCATTGCCTCATAAGTCTCTTGCTCAACAGAGTAAAATTGTCGGTTATCAATCAGCCTGTTTCAAAAGAGTATTATTCTCTTGACATGAAAAGCTAATTCTGTTGACACCAGTATTTTTAGCTGTTCAATAAACAATAGAGGGTTCTACTTTACAAAATACAGATAAGGTATTAGAGTATGTGTGTGCCCATAATATCTACCTATACAATTCAGAGCAGCAATAGATTTATACAAGTGATAGTCCTTTTCACCCAACAACCTGCAATATCATTTCCATTATTTCTTCAGGCTCCCATTCTGAATTCAAAGCAATTTACCTGAAGTTCAGATCCTGTCAATGTGATTTAGTTTCAGTTTTATGGCAACTATGGGTCTGTAATAAGTAAGCTCCTTTCATTGATTTTGTTCTCCTTCAGCTGCCGCTATAAATGTAATTGAATTTTTGGGTCGTTGTGAGATTTTTATTTTTGTCTCTGCCCTAATATCTTTTCTACCAATAAAGAAGCAAACAGGAAAATATTGTTTCCTTGCTTTTCTGGATTAAGCCCTCAATTAATAAGAAATATAATTCCATGCAGAAATATTCTGCAATGAATACACTTGAAGTTAGCAAGATTAAATATCTATTATGACATTATCATAATATGACCTATTTTTCTGATGTCAACTGTGTCAGCCAAAGTGTTTCATGAAGCAAATGCATATATATGACATGTGTATGTATGCATGTATCTAGCTGAGCTTCTAAAATCCATGATGCAGTCAAAATACTGGGTTCTAGAATGGTGAAGGTAAAAATAATTATACTTTTTCTGGCTCTTATGACTTTCGTGGGGTTTTTTTAGCTCAGTTTTGCAAGCTCAGGTTAAGCTCTTCACAATATTTTTAGATTCCAGATGTAACATCTATATAGCACTATTACTCAGTAATACACTATTACTATCATGAGATAGTAACAACTAACTTACTCAACCACATTTTATCTAATTCTGTTGCATGAAATAAATTCAGTCAGTTTATGAATCCTAATTCTAATAAAGTATATTAATAAATTCTAATAAATAAATAAATAATACTAATAAATTCTAATAAAGTATATTAAGATAGCCATGAATAGGTGAAGATGTCAATTGGCGCAATATATTGTACTAAATGGATGAGTGGCCATGCTGTGTGAGGTAAGTTGACTACTTGGCTTAGCTATATACTCTGAAGTCTCATCTCAAACCCAAGAGCTGAACAGTTACATGGGAGACCAATAAATTAATTGAAAGAGCAAAGCAATATATTTGATTTTTATTTCATTGCCAGCCTAACGTTTGACTGTGTGACCACGGGGATGCTGCAATGTTCATAAATGCAATGATCTGTCATAAGTCTCTTTTTTCAGTGATATTATAATTTCAAACATTTGCTAAATGAATGATTGTAAGACAAGGGCTACCTACACATATTTGATTGCCCATAGTAAGCAAATGTGACATTTTCCTGGGATATTTGAAACAAAGGGAAAGAACATGAAACTTGCCTAGCTTCACTGGGTCTAGCATACATAATCCAATTTTTAGGACCATGATCAAGTAAACCTGAAAGCTTCAGAGCCGGTATTAATATAGAGAAATGTTTGAGCAAGAATTGCAGGTAGCAGGAATTGTAAGAATTCCCTTAATAAAATGAATCTTTGAAACATAAATTTATCTCTTATAAAAAAATATTCTCTATCAATACAGACTAGCTAGAAATTGTACAAAGTCTATATAAATGCAAATAGTTCCTAAGGAAGTAATTAATTAACTCCTGCTACTATCTATTGGCCTAATACTTGCTGCAATGTCTACTCAGTACAACCTCTGAAAAATCCTGCTTGTGCCATCCTAACAGCATTTTGTCAAAAAAAAAAAAGAGAGGTCCTCTTGGTGCTTTACAAAACAATATAACAAGAACAAGAAGAAATTTTTATTTCAGCACCACCCAACTCCAAACTTACACTGGGTGGCTCATGATATAAAGAAAGATACATTAAAGTAAATAAACAAGAAGGAAATTTCTATAACTAGCTCCAAAATATACACAATTGATGTTGAATATGTCCAACAAGAGGTCCAATCCACTCTGCTCCAACATCTATGAGAACAGCTAGCTCTGCAAGGTCTTCTGGAATGCCATGATGGCAGGAACCCTATAGATCTCAGGGGCAGATTATTCCAAATGGAAGGTGCTATAACAAAGAAAGCACACTTCCTGGATTCCAAAAACAACAAGACACTGTATAATCAAATTGTTGGTTCATATCCATTGGAAAGAAACATTAGGATATAGGCAGGTCCTCTGCTATGTAGAGCTTTATAGGTTATAACCATGAATCATACCCAAAAGCTTACTGGCAACTAATTCAGATTGTTAAGCAGAGTTTCTCATGTAGACACCCAGAAGATTGTAAGTACCATTTTCTCTGATGTACAAATTTGAATTATTTAGTTATACATTTCAGATGTTTTTATATTTATGCACTTTTCCTAG
Source organism: Pantherophis guttatus (assembly GCF_059756535.1). NCBI lineage: Eukaryota > Metazoa > Chordata > Lepidosauria > Squamata > Colubridae > Pantherophis > Pantherophis guttatus. Next base: position 52,992,786 of record NC_142064.1, read on the forward strand.
CTATTTTTAGATCCCGTTGTTAATTAGGCATTTTTCTGCTTGAACATCTTCTCTTTGATTCTTCTATCATTCTTTATTCTTCTGCTTGAACATCTTACCTTTGATTCTTCAATCTGTTCTTTATAGTGAGAGGAAGTTAACTTTGATACAGACCTTAATAATAACCACTAGTAATTCTCCAACCAAGATCTAAAAAACATCCAACTCCAAATTCGTAATATTTCAATAAACCAAGTTATACTGCTAACACACTGGGTTACACTTCTGCCATATTTCATATGCAGTTAAACATCCAAAGTTAGGAGGTGTTAGATTGAAAGCATTAAATAAATACTCAATAACAACAGTGGCTTAGAAAATAAACCATAAAACTATACTTTAATCTAATCCATTTGGTGCCAGTCTAAAAGCAGAATGCACATGCATTTGAAGTTCTTTTCTGAAGTGCAAAGAGAAAGAGAAAACAAAACAATGGATTATATTCAGACATTTAAAAAAATAAGAGAGACTTTCTAAAACACATGATTTATTTATTTATTTATTTGTTCGATTTATATGCTGCCCTTTTCTGGAGACTCAGGGCGGCATTAATACAATGCATTAAGCAATAGCCTTCATACTTTTGTATATACCTGCTTAGTAGGGCTTTCGGGGGGCCCCCAAGTGGTGTTCTTCTTTTTTATACAAAGTCAGCTTATTGCCCCCACAAACTGGGTCCTCATTTTACCTACCTCAAAAGGATGGAAGGCTGAATCAATCTTGAGCCTGGTGAGATTTGAACTTGCAGTAATTGCAGGCAACTAGTGTTAATTAACAGTGCTTTAATCTGCTGCGCCACCAAGGCTCTAATATATACATAGTAGTTGTCTCTCTCTGTGGGACTAGAGATTTGGTTTACAGATTCTATTGGCCACATAGCAACCTCTTAAAATTCTACATATGTCAGATGGTAGTTAATCTACAGAAAAACCTGGATCTTCTCTAAGCATTTTTAGAGATTTTCACCATGCCATCGCAAATATTTTTCTTTAAAGTTTGCAACTCCAAAGTGAAAGCCTCCAGAACTACTGTATGTAGGAAGGACGTATTACATCAGACCTTTCCTTCTTTTTCTTCCCAAATTCACATTTTGAATAATTTATAGATGACTTCACATATTGCACTAAACCATGGTTTATTTTAAAAAGCCATCGAAACTTGATTCATACAAAATGGTAAGCCGTGCGTTCCAATTTACAAACCATAATGTATAGAACAGGGGTGTCAAACTGTTGGTTCGTGGGCCGGATCCGTCATACATCAGATGTGATGTCTCACTGCCTGGAGGCCGTGCGGGTCTGGATGGGGAAGAACTTGCTCAGACTCAACCCCTCCAAGACCGAGTGGCTATGGCTTCCGGCGCCCCGATATAGTCAGCAGGTGCCATCGCTAACTATTGGGGGTGAATCTCTGCCCCCCACAGAGAGGGCTCGCAATCTGGGTGTCCTTCTGGATGCACGGCTGTCTTTAGAAGAGCATATGACGGCCGTGGCCAGGGGGGCCTTTTATCAGGTTCGCCTGATTCACCAGTTGCAGCCCTTTCTGGATCGGGACGCCCTACGCACGGTCACTCATGCCCTTGTTACTTCCCGGTTGGACTATTGTAATGCTCTCTACATGGGGCTCCCCTTGAAGAGCACTCGGAGGCTCCAAGTGGTCCAGAATGCGGCCGCGCGGGTGGTTATGGGCGCAACTCGTTGTGCCCATGTGACACCCCTCCTGCGCGAGCTGCACTGGCTCCCAGTGGTCTTCCGGGTGCGATTCAAGGTGTTAGTTACCACCTTTAAAGCACTCCATGGCATAGGACCCGGGTACCTCCGAGACCGTCTTCTGCCACCAATAGCCTCCCACCGACCAGTCCGTTCCCACAGGGAGGGTCTCCTCAGGGTGCCGTCAACCAAGTTATGTCGACTGGCGGCGCCCAGGGGGAGGGCCTTCTCTGTGGGAGCCCCATCCCTGTGGAACGAACTGCCCCCGGAAATTCGTAAGATCTCCGACCTCCGGGCGTTTCGCTGCGCACTGAAGACCCTATTATTCCGCCAGGCCGGACTAACAACACAATAGTTTTTAAATTGGGATATTTAAATTTATTGGGGTTTTAAATCTGAGCCACTTTATTTAATTATTTTAAATTTATATTGTTATATTGTTGTTTTGTTTGTGTTTTTAAACAGGCTGTACACCGCCCTGAGTCCTTCGGGAGAAGGGCGGTATAGAAATAAAATTATTATTATTATTATTATTATACGCAGGCCATGCCCACTTCAGCTCTGCGAATGGGGAAAACATCGCGAAACATCACGTGATGTCAACTTGATGCTGCGAGTTTGACACCTGTGATCAGATGATTTTGACTTTAAATGATGGATGCATCATTTAAAGCCAAAATCAAAGTAACTGCTCTACATTATGACTCAGTACTTGTGCAAATTAGATCACTATTTCCCTAATGCTAATCTGAGGATAATATTCTCTCCTGACTCCTGTTCTGGCTCATATTCTAAATGATTGCCTCACACATGCTAAGACTGAGTTTTTGTAGGAGTTTCTGCCACATGTGTGAATTGTGCTAATGTACCTTTTCATTTTGATGACTTGGTTATTAAAACCTTCTAATGCAATCTCTCGCTATCACCTTATCCCCCCCCTTTTTTTTTTTACAATCAACACTACATACTGTGGGAATAAAGACAGACATGCTTGACAGAAGGAATCTACACACCTCTTGGTTATGCAAAGCTTGAATGCTGCAGTCATAGACCATTATGATGCAGCTATTTCATTATATTCTGAAATGTACTGAGATGATGTAGAATTATTGATAAAAATACCATCACCTCATTTAAATCCTATGTCCACATGAGGTCAATGCAATCTCCAGTAGATGTATAAGCATAAACATTCCTGCTCAAAGTTATGCAAAAATGAAGTTATGCTGTTGGTAATTCTTCAGGATTTCTGAAGGAGAGGCAACGAAGAAAAAATCTAGTTCCTGAAAAATGTGTGATTTTGCCTTCATTAAGAATACGGTCAAGAAATGAAGCAATTTCATGGCTCGGTCCTATTATTTGGGTTTTGCATCAATATATCTTTATAACACCAGCTTGATATTTGTAATGTTAATTAAATGCTGACTGCTGTATTGGTTACAGACCATAATAAAATCATTCACTTTCATTTGAAATGTGTGTTTTAATGTTCCATTTCAGCTCTAGTTAATGCATATGCCTAGACACTATTTGCTGGCAACAAATTGATTCATCACCAAATTTCCTTCTCTAATCCAACACTAAGATTAAGTAGAGGTCTTGGCTATCAAAAAAACGCAGCAATTTTGGAATTATCTCCTTCAGTACACATTGATTCACAATACTTGGATCAAAACAAGCAGCAACACTTAGAATTGCAAAAGAGCTGCACAAAAATAAGTTTTCCCTTGGGAAATTAATAATGGGCTCTTTTCTCCCTTCATTACAGATGCAGTTTTGATCCTGTCTTTATTACTTAAGTTATAGAGTGGCATGCCTGATTAAAAGAACCACTGTAAAATCAATGTCTTCTAGTGACAGCATGTCTATAAATGTTCCTTCCTGTATTAATATGGCTGGATTTAACCAATTTTTCTTATCCTCATATAGCTAATTAGCATGCTTCTTTATTCAGGTACAAAGCACAGTGACACAATTTTGTAATCTAGCATCTGTCCCTTTAGCAAAAACAAGGATAGATGATAATACTTAAGCTATTCCTATTTATCCTACAATAATTGATGACAGGAGCAATCCAAGGGAAGGTTGGACATTTGAAAGAAGTCTGCTGTTGTGTTTTTCTGCAGCTTTTTGGAAACTTGTGACCTTCTAGATGCACCATGGACTTCAAGTCTCAGAATTCATAGCAATGCTCATTCTGGCTAGGAAATTCCAGGACAAAGTCCACACATCTGGAGGGCACCCGGACCGAGAAACAAATGAAAAAAATAGATATGGTATCTATGGTATCTATTGTAAAACTGGCATTACCCAGTAGATCCAATTTTCCGATTAGAGTATTAAAGATAGGAACCACTGGTGTCCTGAAGGTCTGAAGGTCTGAAGGAAGGTCAAAGTGGTAGGGATGGTGTTGTGATCAAAGATTAGTTTTGTATTTGCATAGATGCTGCTTAGACACAAGTGATGAGAGTTTTGATCATTTGCAGTCACTTTAATCTCCTGCAGACTCCTATGAATTGAAAAACATTTGGTGACTTCTTATTAAATTCTTCCAGTCTTCTCAATTGTGTACCTAAAAGGTCTACCTGACAATCAGAACTCCTTTGGAAAAAAGCTGCTCACCATTTAAAATTCCAGGAAAGCACTGAAATTAAAATGGTGCTCCAAAATTAAATTCATACTATCAAACAAGCTGCACCTAATAGACAATCATATTTAGTGGGGCAACTCCTTGAAGTTTTTTTGCTTCTGCAGTCAAACATGATTTCTGCCCCATATTCTTTTCTCCAGTGTAAATCCATTTAATAGCTCGCAAGTCTGGTTATACTAGGACAAATGAAGCAGAAAACAGAGGGAAAGTGATATGTCACTAGCCTGAATCATGTAGATATGGCTAGCAATTTTCCAATTACTAGGTATGAAATATGCATCATTTTACATTTCTAACATAAACTCAAGGCCATCAATACTTTTCAGACATTAGAAGAACATAAATCCTATTTCAAAAGAGGACAATTCAACACATGTTCAAGATAATTAAGCCTCTCCACAATTGCCAATTTCCTTCAAAATAGAAGCTATATTTTACTAGTATGTATAAAGGAGTTTTTTCCCGTTTTAATTACCAATCCTAAAGCACAGGATTGCAAGGAAATTCATATATTGATCCAGACTGAACATCAAAAATATTTTGAACAACAACCTATTAAGAGTTATACCCTGTCAGACTTCCAGTTGATGTCACAGCACTATTGGGTGCTCAATGCAGGGCTCTATGAACTTGTGCCAAATCCCTTCGTTGGAGGGCCCAATAACGGCTAAAGTCACCCTATAGAAGTGACGAAAAGTGGAGGGGTGCCCTGCTGGTGGTGGAGACTGGTGACTCTCCTGCTTGACCCAGGGCTAATTCCCTCTCATCCGACGATGAAGAGGAGAGACAGTCATAATGGCTGCCGTGAAGCTGAGACAGGCAAAGAAACAAATAATGTGCTGAAGCAGTGTGGATGAACAATGATTGGAACTGAGTGAGGTGATCCCCTAAAACCTACCCTAAAGCAAATAAATTCTGGAAGGGAGACCCTTTGAAAAGTTTGTTTCAGCTGTGAACAATTACAGAGAGAAAAATCACAGACCTGAAAGAAAAGATTCTAAGAGGAGAGCACAAAACCTTTAAAAACATAAATAGATTGGAGGCTTGGCAGCAAAAGATAGTAGAGATGGAAGAAATACTTAGGTTAAACAGGAAAGATGTAGATAGAGATAAAGACCCAAGGGAGAAGTTTGGGAAGCAAGTCAAAAAATGAATAAGAATTAAAATATTAAAAATGGCAAGAGATGATGGATAGAGGAAATGTTTTGTAACACAAGATTGGCTTTACTAGGAGCTAGAACAGAGGCAGAAACAAGAAATAAGGGGAATATTATTTTTACATATTTCTATATAATATATAAAAGTAATAGCTCGATGTAAAAATTAGATGTTGAAAGATGGTGACACTATGAATGTTTTAATGATATTGTTATTGTCATTAGAAGAGTGGACTAAAATGCTGAACAACTAAATAATAAAGGCCTATATTTAACACAGATATGCATAATAACATTACAATTACATAAGTATGATTTAAGTAACAAATATTATTAATACTACCATTACTATTTATATCCAAATTAATGATACCCAGATGCCTCACTGTTCATGTATTGATATTGATGTATATTAAAAAAATACAAAAAAAATTACCAAAAAAAAGAGTTATACCCTGTCTCAGTAATGTAATGTATGGATTATACTTTTAAGAAATAGGGATAAAAACATTTAGAAATAAACAATTTATATAAATAAAGTTTAGAAGCAAATTTAGTATACTTGTGCAACTTCCTACTTGCATATATGTTCATTTGTAAAACATGCTAGGAGATGTGTGTGTGTGTGTATGTATGTGTGTATGGAAGTAGAAAGTTGCACAAGAATGAATTTGCTTCTAAATATTGTTTTTTTAAAAAGAAATAAAATTGCAAATTTGACCATCCAAACAATGACAAGATGCCCTCTAACTGGAAGACATTGTTTCCATACAGAATAATCATAGATTTAATTCTCAATTCAGTAGACAGTCAGCTGCATGATAAACACTTACCCATATAGAGAATTAATTAATAATCATATGGGTACTCAGTTTTGTAATGATCAGTTTCAAATGCTGAAATATAGCAGTAGAAACAGCTGTTTAAGTAAATGATGGAATTGTTCTTCAAACTGCAAAGTGCTTTGGAACTATAAATCAAATCTAAAGTGATTTTGAAGCAAAAAAAGAAAGAACAATACTCATTATGATCATACTCACAGGTCTTTAAATTAATCAAAAGAAAACATAACTTTGCAATAAAAAACAAAGGCAATAATGCATCTGTTTATTGTCATGCTTATCCCAAACTTTGTAAGTTGGCAACAAGATTTATTTGGCTAGTGAATAGGGCAAATTGGTCTTCTTCAGCTGAATCTAATGGCTTGGGTTCTAACTTGACCCAATATGAATGAAAGGCATGTTGCAAAGACAGAAAGAATCTATTTCTTAGTAAAAGAACTTTTCTATGAGTGCTTTTCTACCTTTTTAATGAGTTATCCAGTAGGATTTGGGGGTATCCAAATCTCAGGCTATTCTAGGTAGCAATCTAACAACATGCATGCAAGGTTTAAACATGATAATCAGAACTTTAAATGAATCACATAGTGGTATCACATACTAATACTGTAGTATGCTTAATTTGCATGTGTTGCTGAATCCTGGATTAGCTCGCCAAACCAAAAATTTAAGTCAAACTTTAATATCTAAAACTGAAAATTAATGTGGAGAATGTCTTTGCCCCTTTTCTTCTTTTGCTCACCAAAGACAAAGAAGGTATCATTCATTCCTGTTTCAGTACAGGTCTGAGCTCCCTTTTCCAGTAGCATATACCTCCAGAACGTGTTCTTACCTAACACTAACATAACCTGATTGGTTAATTTTTGACTTAATAGATGAATAAATAAAAATATACTAGACCAACCTCAGGCTCATCAATTTTTTTTACTCACATTGGAGGTATATTTATATATGTACTTTATAACATTGGGGTTTCCCCCTTTTTTTATCATAGACTCTTAAACTCTTCAAACTTCCAAAACCAGCATGTGAAGAAAAGATGAGCTGGGCTCAAATTGTCCTTCTACGCTTGAAAAGGATTGTGCTGAAATTTCCTGTCTGCCTTTCTGAAAGTCTAGTACTGTGCTAGAGTAAAGCAACCAGCACAGATGTTCCACTTGACTCCACCCCACCGCAGGGGCCTGCACCACACAACTCTTTTGACTGCACTGGAGGTCAGCCCAGCACTCCTAGCCTACTGAAAAAGCTGCATGAGGAGAAGGCAGACCAGAATCAGACCAGATTAGATCCACTTTGCTTATTTCCATGCCAGTGTTCCTAGACAACCAATCGGTCACGCCTGACTTTCAGAAGGATGGAAATACATCTGTAGCTGGCTAATTTAGCTGCACCATGGCTTTTTCAAGGATGTGAATGTATCCATAGCTTTCCTGATCTGCCCATCTCACCTCCCCTCAGCCAAGCTTTCCTCGTAAAAATGCTGAATTGAGGGCAAACAGGAGAAAATATAAGAGAATGGGGAAAGACTGCAAAATTACAAGGAAGCAGGGGAAACTTTCAGAATATATGGAAGCTATGACTACTGCAAGACAGCAAGACTTAAATATACATCTGTCAGGGCAACAGCTATGGGAGCAGCAATACCGCTTATAATTTTGCATGGAGCCTTGTATAATATGCAGCAGCCATTCTCCTTATAGCATTCTTGGAGCTTGACATGGGAAGGAATAAGCATGGGATCTTATCAGGAATCCTGTAGGCAGTAAGCTGGGGGAAAAGGATCATCCACACCTAAGCTGCACCTAAAGCAAAAATTGACAGGTAAGCCCAGGGATGAAATCCACTTACCTTCACTACCGGTTCACAAATGTGAGCGCGCACGCCTCCTCCACGCATGCACAGAGGGTCAAAAATGGGACATGATGACATCTGGATGGGTGGGTGGAGCCTCCTGCCACCGGTACTACCAGTTCGTCCGAGCCGGATAAAGAACCGGCTGAATTTCACCACTGGGTAAGCCTGCTGGAAGTCAAGGACTGGGCCCTACATTAACTTCTGAAAAGGAAAGGTCAAATAAGCCAATCTCAGGAACTCAGTTACTCTGCCAAACCAGCTAATTGTAGCTGGAAGGTTGAAGTTAACCCTATGAAGTCTAATCAGAATAAAATATACCCACAAGAGGCAATGGAGAAAAGAGTAGTAGGCAGTTACATTGGGGAAAATTAGAAGAAGCTTTTTTAAAAAATGGTTCAATGCTTCCAATCAGTCTGTTGTGTATCAATAGTCACAGCCAAAAGATCCCCTTTCAAATTCCTCATCGGGCTGCATTTACACCATGTATGACATAGTCTAGGTGCCAGATTATAATTATCATTCCATGTTGTGGTCTCCTACCTTATTACTATTCAGTGATCCATAGTGATATTTAATAATTATTATTAACCGCAATACATGGACTAGCTACCTGGAGATTTCATGAGATGCAACCCAGCTATCTAAAGAGCATCAAATTAGGAAAGGTTGGCTGATGGCCGATAAACATAACTAACAGTATGGCATGGGACTTGCCTCTAGATGCAATGGTTACTGATTTCCTTTTTATTATTTGAAGTTAATGAGAAATGAGAAAACACCAATGGAGTTTGTGTGCATGTATATACAGAACTTGATAAGATTAACTCTGGCAGAACAATGCAAGTCCCTGGAGGCTGCAATTATACTGTAGATGTTATACAAGCATGAGATTCTAACACAGAAACACTTTCACTGGTAACCATAAAAATGCATTCTCAAAAAGCTGGACAAGGAACGTGAGATCATCCCAGACAGATTAAGGCAAGAATGAGTTCCTTCTACAAGTAGAATATATCATTTTTTCTTTAGCTCAGTAGCTGGAAGAAAGACAGCCAATCATGCCATTTTCAAGCTAGCTTACTGATCACTCAGAGACGTAAGTGGCCTCACTGTTCTGCTCAAGGATCCTCCATTTACAAGACAAAATTCCACTGAGAGGATATAAACTGCTATAACTAAAAATATATCTACAGAAGATATAAACCATTATAATTAAATATTTCCCTAATCCTCTTCTGTACCTATCTCTCAATAGCCCAGTTTATGTTTATTTAGACATCAGGCCTAAATATTGCAATGTTTTAAATGGGTCATTTGGTTATTGCTGAACCATGTACCGATCCGGTAGCGATGGCAGCACATGGTTCAGAGAACTGGTAGCAAAAATCCCTGTACCCACCCCCCCATGCCCAGCTGAGCCACATGATCATCAGAGGCTTTTTTTTTTTTACTTTTAAAAGCATTTTTCTACAACCTCTTCAGCCAAAGAGGTTGTAAAAAAATGCTTTTAAAAGCCTCTGATGATCCAAGCTGAGTTGCCTGATCATCAGAGGCTTTTAAAAGAGGTTGCAGAAAAAAATGCTTTTTAAAAGCCTCTGACGATCCCAGCTGAGTTGCCTGATCTTCAGAGGCTTTTAAAAAGCATTTTTTTTCTGCAACCTCTTCAGCCGAAGAGATTGTAGAAAAAAAATGCTTTTAAAAGGAAAAAAAGCCTCAGGCAACTCAGCTGGGATCGTCAGAGGCTTTTAAAAGAAAAAAAACCCTCTGACGATCAGCTGGGATTGTCAGAGGCTTTTAAAAGCATTTTTTTTACAACCTCTTCGGCCGAACAGGTTGTAGAAAAAATGCTTTTAAAAGTAAAAAAAAAAGAAAGTTGGCCACCCAGTCACATTATGCCCCACACTAAGCCACACCCACATTTCACCACTGCTTTATCCCCTTACAACCAGTTACCTCCTTAGAATTTTGCCACTGTTCTGTAAAAATATATTCAATAGATACTGTATTTGTAATTTGTCAAGAAGTCTAAATATAAAGTTTTCATGTATCAGTTTGTCTCATTTCAGTTTAGGCATAGTAACCGGCCCTATATTTTCAGAGAGGAAGACAGATGCTGAAGAAATTTATTTAGTTTCTCTAGGCCCTGTTTCTGGTCATCTTCCAACTTAATCACATTCTTAATTCTTTTCCTGCTTCTAAATAGAAACACATTTTTGTGTATTCAGCAAAAGAATATTCAAATTTGGGGTTTCTTTGCTTCTGTTAACATATTTGGTTTACATTTCTCTTTGTTCTCATTTGAGGAAAACATCCATTCTGTAATAGAAGCTTTCTTTCTCTATTTTTCTTTTAAAACACTAGTTTATTTGTAAATATCTGAAACAATCAAGAAAATATACCTATGATCTAGAACAGGGTGTCAAACTGGTGGCCTGCGGACCGGATGCATCACGAACAGGCCACGCCCACCCTGGCTCCGCAAAGGCAAAAAAAAACATCGTGATATGTCACATGATGTCACGTGACGTGATCAAGTTTGACACCTGTGAGCTAGAACAACCAAATTTGATCTGCATCATTCAATAGTAGCAATTCTCCCGTTCTTTCCCAATATTTTATTCCTATCCAAATCTAGAAAAGATAATACTGAAAATACGGTACTTCCTTGGTTTGACTACATCAGGCTCCTGATACAATCTTACATAGGATGAACTATTCATCACAAGGATAAACCTATACAACAAGCACACTTAGCCTGGTCCTTGTTTCCAACAGAATGTACATAAGATTGCACTCTATATTAGGAACCTATATTATTCAATATATGTACATACAGTTCACTAACTCTACTGAGAATCTGAGCTGAAATGACTAACTTATTTCACATTTTTCCTCTATGGAGTTCTCTCATGCTTCTTAGTAGACAAAAAAACCTGAAATGGAGCAAGTAATCAGCCTTTTTCCCAATATTTCTAGCAGAGGTCATAGACAAGAATTGCTGCAGAAGCTATTTAATGTGCAAGATAGTCATAAAATTCCCATCATCCTTGATGCTGACTGTGTTGTATCTGAATAACATTAAGCAGCATATTGAATTGTTGAGCTGATTGGAAATAATGAAACCAATACATCCGGAATATAAAATACATTTGAAAGGAACTTGCTCTGCTTATAAATCACCAGAGTAGCAAAATGTTTACACAGAGAAGATCAAAATGTGCATAGGAATCTTTCTATTTAAATAACTAGATAGATTGATCTAAATCTGTATGATTTAAGTTAACAAGAAAACTTACGTATCCCTGAAATATGTAAATATTGTAACAGCCAGTTTGTTAACAGAGCCCTGAAACATGTTAACTTGTTAATTTAAAAGATTATTTACACTACCAAAAAGTGTGTGTGTGTGTGTGTGTGTGTGTGTGTGTGTGTGTGTGTGTGTCTTTGGTTATTTGGGTTTTCTCCCGCGTAAAATTGGAGGTGTCTTGGCGATGTTTCGACGAAGTCTCATTCGTCATTTTCAGGCTGGTGTTTTCGGCTTCATGCTTCTAGGAGCTCAAGCACCTGTCTTTCTGTTCCTCTTTTTAGTTATAGACTGGAGCAGGAACAAATGTTATTTTTCTGTTTTTTCAAGTCTCATTTGATTTCTGAACTTTGAATGAACAGGCTCAAATGAAGGGGCAGGAGGGAAGACAGTCTCTCAGTGCTGCAGAAGAAGCTTCTGCTTTGAAAAGCTGAGTTCACATTTAAAGAAATCAAATTATAGGCATTTCTTCTTCTTTTTGTGCCATATCCATCATTGGATGTTGGTGATCATGTTGATGATCCTATTTCTAGACAACAATCTTTTCAATCTCTCAACCACCCTGTTTCCAGTATAATAAATAAATAAATAACTTTATTGTCATACACAGTATACCCATACAACAAAATTCACTTAACACCCAAAGACCAGGTCCAACACACTTAACAATCCCCAAACACACTCCCACCCAACACAATTCTCCACTCCTAAACCACCTAAACCAACCATCCACACAACAGACCAAGTAATACTGTCCAAAAGCTCACTGATGGTGGCCCTTTAGTTCATTGTTGAGTGCAATTATAGCTATAATATAGTATATATAGCTATAATATAGTATATAGTATAGCTATTATATGTTTATGTATATATGTTTATATAGCTATTATATCTATATATAGTATAAAATGCCTTTCAGATTGATCTGGGCTGTTTTAATTGTTTTGGAGGTCTACTGTTAGGTTTTGGAATTCCAGGGTACTCCAGAAGAAAAGAACAGGAGTGACAAGAATTAACTGGCAACAAACTTAGTAGAACCTTTGCAATTTTTTTCTGAGTCAGCTAGGTTGTTTCCTCAATCTTGGCAACTGTAAGATGTGTGAAGACTCCTCTCCCAGACTTCTCCAGCCAGCAAGTCCGGAGAGAGAGAGAGAAATCCCTGTTGTGTAAAATATCAGTTTGTTCTTCCTTTATCTCCTCCATGTTGTAGCTTTTTTGCATTCTTGCTTAGGTAGATTGTTCCAAGGCAGTTAAAGTCCCCTTTCTCTTTGGCAAAGGACAGAGTGGTCTGCAGAGTGAAAAGTTGCTTCAGGGTTTTCTTTTTTTAATGCCTTGTCGCTTTGGAAGAAAGCAACAGCATTGAACTAGAAGTGATCAAAGATGGAAGCAAGGGGGATATATTCAAATTTCATGCAACTGCAAGTCCCTGCTCACACTGTTTTTGGATCACAAGGAGGCTCATCTCATGCCAGAAGCTGGATGCACACATGCCTAGTAACTCCAAAAATGTTCTGGTTAATGTACAATATGACTAGAAATCCAAAATTCAGATTTATCAAGAACAGTTATTGCAGTTAAAGCAAAAAGCAAAAAATGCATGTGCATTTGCCTGTTAAAATAAAAGAATATTAAATTTCAGTCATCTGGACATGTCTACAATAAGGTACAATAGTACAACTATAATAGCAATTTTTAAGAGCTAGAAATATTGGATTCATTTTCTATGTGAATGTAATTATCTTGGGTATTCTACCTGGGAAGGGAAGGGAGAGGATGTTTGTAACAATTTACAAGCAGTTTAAATTGGTAATGAAGAAAGGATGAATAAAGGAAGGAAACATTAAGTTTTATGATGCTTTTCCTTTCAAAAGCTACCCAAGAACTTTTCAAAGTACAGAAGATGCTGAATAGTAGTAGTGCTTCCCTTCACATGAAATGTTATTGATAGTCTCTGCTTATATAGGTAAATGGTATCAATATCACTATATCCTGGATTGCCATATTATTATAGGATCCCTGGGGCAGAAGCACACAGCTTAATGGTTTGCCATGTCTCCCTTCAACAGTAAGATTTTAATGCACTTTACTGTGATTCATTCCTTGTCTCTTTTTCTTATTATTGTTATGCAGTTTTTGTGAATCTGAAGTTTTAATCCTATGAATGGGTAACACATTATCTCTTATATGAAATTAGTCATTTAGTTCTGTTTCTGCATTTTCTTTTGAGAATAATTAATTAAAGCTTTGATTTTTAAATTAATAGCAATTCATTTTCTATTGACATGCCTAGTGGTGTTCTTAAAATATTTTCTGCTTCAAAATAATTCCAAAGCCTTTTCATCTTAGATTAGTATCACTAAATATGAATCAAATCAATACAAAGAAGGTAGATTTCAAAAAAATCATCCAATTGTTGAGGAAACCAAATAGCAAGAGAAAGATGTCCACTAAAGGATTATAAAAAGATTGTGTTTCTTTCTGTATGAATGTAGCACTTTAACTTTGAAAATATTCTAGATAAATTTGCTTTTATTGTATGCTTTTATTGTTATTCTATTCTTTAGAATAATGTAAGATTCAAATACAGAATCACTTGTGTCAGAATGCTGGGTGTGCCATTAGGATGAATATATGAACGAGAATGTGCTTTTACAGTATACTGTGTAAATAGATTCTGTGTCCCTGGTAGTTCCAGTTATGAGTGCACAGAATTGCAATTGTCGATCACAATTTACACACCTACCAAAAGTCACTTAATGCACCTTATGTTCAGAGCTTCCTCTTCATAAGACTTTATGCACATTATGTATTTCCTCCCTCTGCTTGAAATTCAAGACAACATACTTGTCGCTATGTAATATAAGACTCTTAGTCATGATTGTGTTACTTTTAATTGTCCTTATCCTAGTATTCTAGCTTAATGTGGCACTTAAAGATAATCACACATGCTCAGTTCACCACAAATGCTAAAAGTGCAGCTGGAGTATTTCTAGTTCAGTGTCTCATATGAACATAGGTGCTAAATATTTCTATGTATTGTGATTTGATTTTCCCCATCTTTAACAGTTCCTTGGACATTCCCATCCTTGGACATTCGTGATTTTTGCTATATTCCAAAGAACTGTAGAGGGAATAGAGAATGGCCTTGAAGAGTTGAAGAGTTGAAGAGTTTATTGGATTTCTATACCGCCCTTCTCCCAGGGGACTCAGGGCGGTGTACAGCCACATTAAAACACATGAATTTATAAAATTTAAAACCAATTAAAACAAATATATACAATTTGGTCCTCAATTAAAACACACACACACACACTTAAAATTCATATTAGGCCAGTCTGGCTTGCTGAAACAGGAAGGTCTTTAGGGCACGGTGAAAAGTACACAGGTCGGGGCTAAGACGAAGCTCTAGGGACAGCTCATTCCAAAGGGCTGGTGCCCCCACAGAGAAGGCTGTCCCCCTGGGTGTCGCCAGTCAGCATTGTTTGGCCGATGGCACCCTGAGAAGCCCGTCTCTATGGGAGCGTATTGGCCGGTGGGAGGTTGTTGATGGCCAAAGGCGGTCTTGTATGTATCCCAGTCCTAAGCCATGGAGCACTTTAAAGGTGGTGACCAACACCTTGAATTGCACTCGGAAGACCAACAGGAGCCAGTGCAGCTCGCACAGGAGGGGTGTTACATGGGCATGTCGATGAAGACAGGATGAAGTGCTGCTACCAAGGCAACAGACAACCAGGCCAAGAAAATAACTTGATAACATATCTCAGACAAATCACTAATTCACATAACAATAAAGTGACAGGGGTGGGGATGGGGAAAACATACTCAGACTTGCAAGATTCTGTTACTGTAACTATAACAATTAAAACTGCTGTATGGCTCATCTTTATGGCATTGATTTTTTAATAACTGGTTTCTTATAGAGCTGACATAAGATTGAAATGATAGCACAGTGATCTGATAGTTCAAAAAACAACTTAATTGACTGAAACACCTTTATGGATTGGGAGGAAGGAAAAAATTTGTGCCTTCAAGTCAGTTCTTTTTGTTTGTTTGTTTTGTTTGTTTGTTTTATTTCTGGAGACTGCCTGGAGTAGTTCCTAGAGCACGGGTGTCAAACTCAAGATCTGGGGGCCAGATCTGGCCCACAGGTTACTTAGCTCTGGCCTGTGGGATTGCCCTGGAAACAGCAAAGGACCAGCCCATGGTGCTTCTGCCAGCAAAAACAGACCTTGGGAGGGCTGCATGTGGTCCTCCCAAGTTTACTGGCAGAGGGTTGCAGGAGGCTGTGGCAGCTGAAAACGGAGCTTGGAAGCCTGTTTTAGCTGGCAGAGCGTTCGGCCAACCACAGGTGGCCCTGACATGAGTGATCCTGGCCATGCCCACCCCAATCCACCGAGGTCAAACACAACCTTGATGCACCCCTCAATGAAATCGAATTTGACGCCCTTGCCCTAGAGCTTTTCTGGCTACTTTGTTTGGAGGATGTTCACTATTATCTCCAGCCTAAGGTTGAGAGAGAGTGACGGGCCCAAAGTCACCCAAATGGCTTCATGCCTGAGATAGGACTAGAACTCAGTTTCCTGGTTTCTAGCCAAACTAGTTCTCCACTTATATTACCCGTAGAGAAAAGGAAGAAATAGAGAACATGACTCTGTTATGGAAAGGAAACAAACAGAAAAATGGAGAAAGAAATAGCCAATGCATCCACAATAGTACAAATAATGTAAATTTTTAAAGTAGGAATTAGCAATTTCACATATTTCTTTTAAAAAATGTACTTTCTCAGTGATTCCCACTTTTGCCTGTGGTTCACATGGAGTCTAGGAACATTCAGCAATCATAGCACATCAAAGAATGTTGAATCCATAGAGTTGATACAAAAAGGAAAGAAAAAGCGGAATAGTGAATATTTCAGTATTGCCACCTTGGTAGTGTCTGTATCTGGGGCACTAAAGAGTCTCTATGGTGCATTTCCAGTCCACTAATCTGATAAAATTAATGAATGAAGCTTGTATCTCAATTCTTAACTCATTCATCTACCATCTCTTATTTTAACAGGCACACATCATGCCAGCATTCAAAGTCCAGAAATATTCTCTCAGGATTTACATCTAACATCCACATCTAACTTTTAGATTGACAACTCAGACAGTTTTCTTGGCATATCTGGGATACTGACTAAATTATCACCATATGACTGGACAGCTTAAAAGCTTCACTCGTCTGGATGCAGTTTTCTTACATTCTGATCTTTTTTTCCAAATTGACATTCCCCGTGTGTTCAAAACAAGCTCCATCAGATGCATTTTTAATGGAAGCTCTACTCTTTATACTGTACATATGGACAATTTTGATGTCTATATGTGCTTGCTGAACAAGTTTGTTTCCATTCCATTTGTTGTTATTTGACACATCTACAGTATAAAATTACTTATATACTATTGCATTGCCAGTTTCCAGCAGGGGAAGTATCTAAATTACTGAAATTACTATTTATAGTAAAACAATGATTTGAAATAATTTAATCTGTGATACATAGCAAACCTCTCTCTATTAGATTCTTGTACAAAAGGCTATAAAAATGAAAAGTATCTCTGTATTTAAAAGACATGCCACTGTTGTGTATAATTAAAGAACAGAAATGTATTCTGATTTATCCAAGCCATTTTATAATACTTATATTTCAACTTGCACAGGCCATTTACCTCATACTATTTCAAAAAGACATGACATAAACTATGGAGAAAAAAAATTAAATTAAGGCAATAAAACACAACTGGACAATTCTTTTGAAAGAAATTACAAGCTTAAGTATAACCATGAAGTACTGTTTAGCACAATAAGCACTGCATTGAAAGTTCCAAATAATTATTTAGGTTTTTTTTATAAACCAGGAAAGCAATTTTTAGTGAGGAACATATGTGCTTACTATATAAAATATAATCAGGTTGCATTGCATTTCTGCTCCAAACCATGTTACTCTTTGCTAATGAGATATAATTACCATCCTTCCACACCATTAGGAAAATCACATTCCAGGCATATCCACACTGCACCCTTAAGCTGTTCCTTCCCATGATGACAGAGACTGAACTTTAAAGTGGTTTAAGAAACATCTGCCCAGATTGAAATGCTTGAGATTTCATGGTGTTCTATAAATATATAATCAGTAGACGTGTTGCTATGGCCACAATATAATGGAATATAAATCTGAAATATTTTATGTGAAAAACAAACAATTTTTGGAACAATTTACCTCCACTAGCATAGGATTTTTATTTTTTTTAAGAAATTGAAGCCTGGTTTGCAGAGTGATATTCATTTTAATGGAGTTTTTTTTTTCACAGATTGAACTCAAGACCTACCACACTCTAAGCCTGAAATACTCGTGATGAACTGGGTTCCTTTATATGAATGGGCCCCCTCACATTCTAATAAAGCATGGTGAAATAACAAAATCTCATTATTATTCTTATTTAAAAGGTTAAGCTAGGTAGCATTTACTCCATGTTGAATGAGTTACTGCTCCATAATTAGGATATTAGTGAAAGGATCCTAAACCACAGATAGAAGGTTAAGCAAAAGCATACAGTGTTTTTTACAGCCTTCCGTAGTTCTGTAGTTATTGTACTTTGTGTGAAATAGCCATGACAAGTGTCCTCTACCCATCACATTTTTCTAGGCTTGGCCTGAAGTATTCGCAAGGTTAAATGGTTTGTGGACTAATAGAAACCAGAGAAATCAAGATGAATACTAGTGGAATCTTCAAGAAATCTATCAATCACCCACTTTCCAAATATATATATAATAATGGTAAGCAATGAATTGAATTGGCGTAAGAGATAGTGAAGTTTTCCAGATGAAATATAATGAGGTGAGACTCCCGTTGTTCACATGAGATTGTAAATGAATGTCTTACAATGGTGAGCAATTTCTGTACATCTCAGCCCCAGCAACACAGCATCTTTATCTGCTCAAAATCAGCAACATATTATTGCCCTGTGTTTTAAGAAATTGTATATGCTTGTATCACAGAGCACTCATGCTTTGCTCCTGAGGTACCATCCCAACAGTTCTTCATATGATTAGATAAAAAAGTTAAAATGTGGGATGTCAGCTCATCAGCATTGTTGGAGATATGCCACTAAATGAGTACTAAACCCCACCAATATACAGTATGGGTTGGGTTTTTTTTACTATTATTATTTTTGTGTGGAGAGAGGATATACGTGTGTTTACCCTGTCCTTTAGACTAGGGGTCTCCAACCTTGGCATCTTTAAGACTTGTGGACTTCAACTCCCAGAATTCCTCAGGTTGGAGACCCCTGCTTTAGACTATTTGTTTGGAGGATAACAACTGAGTGGGTGATTATAATCGCAGTCTTTTTTTCTTTTTTAAAAACAAGTTTTATTGATTTTTTTTCTTTCACATACATATTTTATGAACAGAATATTTACCAGATCATATCTTATACAACTTGTCACATCCAAATGCAATTTACATATTTCAATTTCTGCCAAAATATTCTTTTTCCCTACTTTTTTATCTTGTCTTAATTTATTTATTTATTTATTTATTGGTTCAATTTATATGCCGCCCTTTTCTGGAGACTCAGGGCGGCTTACAATGCATTAATACCTTATATACTTATTTTATAAACAATATCACCATCCACCCTTCATATCTTAATTTCTTAACATTATTTCAATTAATTATCTTGTCTTATCCATTGTTGATCATGCATATTCTCTTTTAACCTTCATATTAATTCATTCTTCATCCTAAAAAGTTTGAGTATACTCGGGGTTGCTCTTCTACCATTCCATCTCCCTTATTTTCCAATAATCCTTCTTCTCCTTCTCCTCTCTTTCCCTTCCCTCCCTTCTTCTATCCTCTTCTACTTTCTTCTTTGTTCCTCTCCTTCCCCTTTTCTACTTTCCCTTCCTTTCCCCCACTCCTCCCTTCTTCTTCCCTTCTAACCTTCTCTCCTACTCTTATTTCCACTCCCTTTCTTCCTCTCCTTTTCTCTTTCTCCTGTTCCTCTCCTTCTCCCCTCCTATCTATCCCTCTATTCCTCTTTCCATTCTCTCTCCATTGTTGTATTCATTTTCAATTCAATATTTTGCAAAATGGTATCTGAGCAACCCCAATTTTTTCTCCATTTTTTGAATATGTTCCTCAAAATCCCCATCACATTTTTTGGTTATAAACAATGTATTTCATCTTATTCCATTCTTGCATTGAAACCCTTTAACTTAATTAACCTTCCACCTCTTATTTTCCTTAATTCCTAATTTCTTATTCTAACATCAGTTAGTTATTTTATTTCATCATTTACACCATGTTTTTTTCTAAATCCCCATCACACTTTTTAATATTTCAATTTTATCTCTTGATTTCATTTATTCATAGTTAAGCCAATTTACCACTTCATATTTCATCTGCCATTCCATTTTACATTAAACAATATATATCATATTTACTTCTTACATACAATAATTAATATTAACTTTTTTCTTTTGATCTAAATTCCACTTTGTTAGATTCGGTGATAGAAGAGACGGACACAGTTATTCAGTAACAACAGCTCTTTAATAGTAGACCAGTACAACCCAACAACCTGCTGGTCTGGCAGTTTCGTCTTTTATAAAGGGCTGCCAGACAATTTAGCCAATGAGATTCAAGTATTTTCCCGCCTATTTGGAGGACCTGAGTGAAGCCTGCAGCTTAATTCCTTATTTCCTTATATGGTATATAACACACTTCTTAAACCAGATTACAGTTCATATTACATCTGCTGATCCATTTTACAATAAACAATATACTTCATCCTGTTTGCTTCTTACATACTATTACTACTATTAACACAGTTTATTTTATTTTATTTTATTTATTTGATTTGTATACCGCCCTACTCCTGAAGGACTCAGGGCGGTGAACAGCCAACTATAAAATACATAAATACACAAAATTTAAAAACCCGATAAAATCAAATTAAACTTTTTGGCCCAGACAAATTAAAATACCCCAATAATTTAAAAACAGATTAAAATTTACATATTTAAAAAGGGAAGAGATCAGGCCAAGCCCGCTTGATAGAATAAAAAGGTCTTCACAGCATGGCGGAAGGAGCGCAGATCCGGGATCCTCCGTATCTCTGGGGGGAGCTCATTCCAGATGGTAGGTGCCCCCACAGAGAAGGCTCTCCCCCTAGGGGCCGCCAGTCGACACTGTTTGGCTGACGGCACCCGGAGGAGTCCCTCTCTATGAGAGCGTACTGGCCGGTGGGAGGCTATTGGTGGTAGTAGGCGGTCCCGTAAATAACCAGGCCCTAAGCCATGGAGCGCTTTAAAGGTGGTAACCAAAACCTTGAAGCACACCCGGAAGACCACCGGGAGCCAGTGCAGCTCGCGCAGGAGAGGTGTTACATGGGAGCGCCATGTCGCTCCCATTACCACCCGCGCGGCCGCACTCTGCGCCAGTTGGAGCCTCCGGGTGCTCCTCAAGGGGAGCCCCATGTAGAGAGTATTACAATAGTCCAGGCGGGAGGTGACGAGGGCATGAGTGACCGTGCGTAACGAGTCCCGATCCAGAAAGGGACGCAACTGGCGAATCAGGCGGACCTGATAAAAAATCCTCTCGGTCACGGCGGTCAAGTGCTCTTCTAAAGACAGCCGTGAATCCAGGAGGACGCCCAAGTTGCGAGCCCTCTCCGTGGGGACCAATGATTCGCCCCCAATAGTCAGTGATGGCGTCAACTGGCTATATCGGGACGTCGGAAACCACAGCCACTCGGTCTTGGATGGGTTGAGCCTGAGCCTGTTCCTCCCCATCCAGATCCGTACGGCCTCCAGGCACCGGGACATCACTTCAAGGGCATCGTTGGGGTGATCCGGGGTGGAGATGTACAGCTGGGTGTCATCAGCATACTGATGGTACTCCACCCCGAAACCACGGATGATCTCGCCCAGCGGCTTCACATAAATGTTGAACAGGAGAGGTGAGAGGACCGACCCTTGCGGCACCCCACATATGAGGGGCCTCGGGGTCGACCTCTGTCCCCCTGTCAACACGGACTGCGACCGGTCAGAGAGAAAGGAGGAGAACCACCGCAACACAGTGCCTCCCACCCCTAACTCTTCCAACCGGTGCAGCATGATACCATGGTCGATGGTATCAAAAGCCGCTGAGAGATCTAACAGGACCAGGACAGAGGAGCACCCCCTGTCCCGAGCCCTCCAGAGATCATCAACCAACGCGACCAATGCCGTTTCCGTGCTGTACCCGGGCCTGAAGCCCGACTGGAACGGATCCAGATACGTCGTTTCATCCAGGTGCTGGGGAAGCTGTTGCGCAACCACACTCTCAACAACCTTTGCCACAAAACGAAGGTTGGAGACCGGACGATAATTTACCAACATTGCCGGGTCCAGGGAAGGCTTCTTGAGGAGAGGCCTCACCACCGCCTCTTTCAAGGCGGCAGGAAAGACACCCTCACCCAGCGAAGCATTTATAATCCCCTGGAACCAGCCTCGTGTCACCTCCCGAGAAGCCAGCACTAACCAGGAGGGACACGGGTCCAATAAACAAGTGGTCGCGTTCAGTCTACCCAGAATCCTGTCCACGTCCTCAGGGGTCACAGGATCAAACTCATCCCAGATAACATTCTCAAGACCTGCCCCAGTCCCTCCCCCTGAGACTATCCAGTCGGAGTCCAGATCTTCCCGAATCTGAGCGATTTTGTCATACAGATATTGGACAAAATCCTCGGCTCTACCCTCCAAGGGGTCCTCCCGCGCTTCCTGGTGGAGCAGGGAGCGGGTCACCCTAAACAGGGCGGCCGGGCGATTATCTGATGACGCAATAAGAGCAGCAAAATAGCTACATTTCGCTGCTTTTATCGCCACTAGGTAATTCCTAATATGAGCTCTTACCAGTGTCCGGTCAGATTCAGAAAGACTGGCCCTCCAACTACTCTCTAGGCGTCTTTTCCGGCGCTTCAACTCCCTCAGCTCCTCAGTGAACCAAGGAGCTAAATGAGATCGGCACCGGGTCAGAGGCCGCAAAGGCACGACCCGATCCAGAGCTCCAGCGGCCGCCCTATCCCAGGCGGCCACTAGGTCTCCAGTCGAGGCGTGTGCCAGAGCCTCAGGGAATGGCCCAAGCTCCATCTGGAACCTATCCGGTTCCATCAGGCACCTGGGGCGGAACCATCTTACCGGCTCCGCCTCCCTGCGGCGGGGTGTAGCGGTTCGAAGGTCGAGACGAAGGAGAGAGTGATCAGACCATGACAAGGGCTCGGTGACTATATCCCCTATCTCGAGATCACTCAACCACTGTCCAGAGACAAAAACCAGATCCAGCGTGTTTCCCCCCGTGTGGGTAGGGCCATGAATTAACTGGGTCAGGTCCATGGCTGTCATGGAAGCCATGAACTCCCGAGCCACCTCAGATGCCTCACCAACGGACGGCAAGTTGAAATCCCCCATGACCATAAGCCTAGGGGTCTCAACCGCCACCGTGGCGATGACACTGAGTAGCTCGGGCAGGGCTGCTGCCACATGGCAGGGAGCCAGGTATGTGATCAGCAAACCCATCTGAACCCCGTGGCCCCATTTCACAAGGAGGGATTCACAGCCAGCCGTCTGAGGAACAGTGGCCTCCCTCGGTCTCAGACCTTCCTTAATAATAACCGCTACCCCCCCCCCGCCCCTACCCTGCAACCTCGGCTGATGGAATGCGCGGAAACCTGGTGGGCACATTTCAACAAGAGGGACCGCCCCCTCTTGGCCCAACCAGGTTTCCGTAATACCTGTCAGGTCCGCTCCCCCCTCCTGAACAAGATCACAAATGAGGGGGGCTTTATTTACTACAGACCTGGCATTGCATAACATCAGACGGAGGCCAGGGCCCTGAGGATCTGCGCCACCTGGAAAACGAGTGGAGCTTTGGGGGCCGGAGCGCGCCACCGCTCGAAGACAGCGGGCGCGCGCTCCCCTAACATGATATGGCCCCCTGCTCCTGCCATATCTACCCCTCCCACCCACGGTACTGATGGTAAAAACCTTATCTGGATGAACTTTATCCCCCCTCTTGACCCCGGGCCCCCCACCCCCCATGCCGTGCTCCACAGCCTTACCTGGCCCTCCCCTTAGTGGGTTATCCCCCATACCCACGGCCTTACTTCTGATCCAACCCTCCCCCCCCCCCGGAACCCCTTAAGACATTTGCTAAAACTTTATCTAAAAAACCCCTCAACCCCCTCTTCGTGACATGCCACCTTAGATCAACCAATATATGCTTTATTTCCCTTCCTTCTCTCTGCTATTCTTCCCCTTTTAATTTTTTCTTACGGAGAAAGAAATTGCTAACAACTGTCTAACTTGTAAATGTTGATAGCCTGTTTAGAAGCTTATGTTAGCCTGAAACTTTCAGCCATTTTATTTTCAGACTCTATTCTGAATGGATTATTCTGAAACAGTGGGTCATCAAATCACAAAACCCATCCCCTTTCTTCCTTTTCTTTTCTTCTACTGTCAAACTAGAAATACTGTAACACATAAAAATAATAAAATAAATCCACACAAGATATAGTCCATTGTTTGGTAAAATACTAATCTGTCTTCAAGATTGTCAAGATTTGCACCACTAATCCACACTTCTCCCTGTATAAAACCTGAAATAAATATTGTCATTTGGATCAGATCAAGTCCAGCTGCCCATGGACCTGTCAAGAAATAATATTTTTCTTCAGAGATGGGCAATTCTTGCCCCAACCCATTTCTTGTAATACCATAAAATTAAAACCGCTGAAGTTGAGCTGAACTCCTGGTGACTACATGGCCACTTCCATGTGGGTTTATTGGCAATCATACGGGAGTGGTTTGCTGTTCCCTTCTTCCAGGAAATTTCTGTGGTTTCCCATACTAGGTTATGGTCCTGGTTATTTCCTGGTATGGTCTGCTATCCAGCCAAGAATTCACTAGGTCTCAACCTGCTTAAGTGTTTTGACAGCAGTCAAAATCAATTAGAGGGAGCAACATAATCTCCTAGGTTTCACAAGTAATGTTAAATTTTAGTAACAAGTGGCCAAAAAAGATAAGGGGGATGGCCATGAGATTTCATGCCATTTTTTTGTGCCAAATAACTTTATATTTTATTTTAGCCTGTGAAAATAAGTGAAATAGTGAAACTTAAAAGAAAACTAGAAGAAATAAATGAATGAGGTTTATTTGACATATGTCAAAACATAGAGCATGCCAAGGGGAGTGTTCAGCTTTTGTATATGCTGGGTTATAAACATCTATTCCTGCCCTAAGATAATTATTTTTAAAATCTATATACCCTCAAACTATGCTTTGATCTGCAAAAGTGTAACAAGACTCTTGTTTATTCTAAAACAATGGGGCAAAACTATATTGATTTTTTTTTTTTTGTTATGATAAGGTGCTTTAATAGTTTTTAAATGGTATCTTTGGTGATTGTTAAATTTATGGATAAAGTTGTATAGTAACACACAGTTATACATTATATTAGACTGCTGTTATATTACACAGTGCATTTCATTCTGCATAGTTTCTCCTGAAAAACAGCAGTTCTGCATAATGAAACCAAAACAGAACCTCTTTTCAGGATGTTTTCCCATCATGACTTATAAACTCAGAGTGTCCTCTCACAGGGAGCCCTAACTAATCTCTGATGCTAGACATCTTTGTTGAGCAGTGTTTCCCCATCATGACTTAAATGGGAAGTCATATGGCTTCTTCAGTAAGTCATATGATTCCCCACAATAGTCCTTCACTGAGCTTCTTTGTAGGCCTCAGCCACTATATGTTAGTCCCAATAGATAGACCAGACCAGAAAAATCAACCCCAGAATTATATTGCATTGGGATGGGCTTCAGCTCCCTTTACCTAGGCAACAACTTTTGCATATTTCTGTCAAGGTCCTCTCCATTACTCTCTACAGTGTACTACCAGTTCTTATATCACAGGACAACTCATAATACAATATCATATAGTCAGAAGGAGGAATTTAAAATGGTATTAGATTCAGAAGAAGTTGCTAATGTATTTGGAATTCCAAATTAGCATTAAGAGGTTCTCGGAGAACTAATAAAGGAAACCTACTAGGAGAATATGCTGCACAGTAAAAGCAAAAGATGGTCATGATCAGTGGTGGGATTCAAGAAATTTAACAACCGGTTCTCTGCCCTAATTATTTCTTCCAACAACCAGTTTGCCAAACTGCTCAGAAAGTTAATAACCGGTTCTCCCAAAGTGGTGCGAACTGGCTGAATCCCACCACTGGTCATGATCCTAATTCATGGGAAGAAATAGAGAAGCTGTTGACAGCTGAAGCACAGAAATGGAAGAAAACTGCATTGGGAAAAAATGGAATCTTTGCACAAATAGAACATACAGTAGATTCTTACAGAAAGCAAGACACTATAAGCAATAAATGAGTTTTCAAAACAAAGAACACTGCCAGAGAAAATGTACAACGGCACAAAGTGAGTTTAGTAGCAAACAACTACAGAGAAAAATACAAGTTCACCAAAGTTTTTGCACTAGTAAAATATGTATTAGAATTCAACTAAGCATAGCAGAATTTTAAAAACTGCATGTGGAGAGTTATTTAGAGAGTCTTTTTGCATCATGAGCTGAAAAAGGAAATGTACATGTGACAACCACCATATTTTTAACAGCCAATAAAAGAAAAATTAGTGTTTAAATTGCAAAAAGGTTGACTCAGCCTTCCATCCTTTCTAAGGTAGGTAAAATGAGTACCCAGTTGTGGGGGCAATAAGCTGACTTTGTATAAATATACAAAAGTATGAAGGCTATTGCTTAATGCATTGTAAGCCGCCCTGAGTCTCCAGAGAAGGGCGGCATATAAATCAAATTTTAAACAAAAATCCATACGTGGGATAAAGCAAGCATACAAAGCATGGTCTGATAAATTAAACCAAATGTTGCAAAGCAGAGTCTTTGAACAGGAAAATCCTGATCCAAGTTTATATATAAGACTTAAAAATGGAAGGCATGTATACATTCACTGTTATGCTGAGGATCCAACTGTATGAGCAGAGGACAAGAGAGAGAGATGGAAATAGCAAATGGTTTAAATTAAGAAGTGGAAGTAAACATCTTGGAAATAGTAGCTTTTGTTTTGGACCTGCAGTAAAAAAGGACAATAGTCCACAGTAGATGTTTAATCAGAAACAAAAGGTAATAGACCTAGTATTAAGCAACAATCAGCTTTAAATTTGTCAAACTTTAAATTTTAATCTCAAAGAGTTGAAAATGGTATTTATTAAAATGTTGAAATGTGAGAAGAGGAGTCTGACACTAGTCCAGGGGGTCAAATTTGTGGGCCGCGGGCCAGACGCGTCACGTGTTGGGCACGCCCACCCCTGGGTTAGTGAAAGGGAGAAAAGTTATAATACATCACGTGACGATAATGTAATGACACAAGTCTGACACACACACAGCCCGCATTAGTCTATAGACTAGTGGACTCTCATCACATGGTTAATTCTACCCAGCACTCAGCTCCTGGACAATTCAGGCATTTGTCATCTTCCATCTTATTATAAGCCAATCATTCTCTGATTCTCACCTGGCAGATCAAAACATTTCTTTTTAAAAAATGGCACTCTGTCAGAGTTCTCTATTTTCAAGTCGAGAGTTCGTTGCCACACTAGGAAACCTCAGCAATGCATATATAAATAATCAGAACTCCACCCTCTCATGCATTGATAATGTTACCTAACCTAGTAATGATTGCAAGAAAATAACCAAGCTTAGAGGACACCAGGACTCACTGTCTCAACCCTAAACAACATAGGGTTTCAGTGTCCTTTCAAACACAACCAAAAGCAAGAAAAGGCAAAATAGGGGCAGCCTCCTCTCATGCGACTTTCTGGTCTATTTGATTGTACATCTGCTGGAAATCATTGCCAGGATGAAGGGATATTGTACAACACAATCCTT
Source organism: Pantherophis guttatus (assembly GCF_059756535.1). NCBI lineage: Eukaryota > Metazoa > Chordata > Lepidosauria > Squamata > Colubridae > Pantherophis > Pantherophis guttatus. The sequence goes on from NC_142064.1 coordinate 53,020,334, forward strand.
GACCGCATGCCTACTTTCATGTTTCATACTTGTAACTCTGGACATTAACTGATGATTGAGTCATTTTCTCTTTGTTGGCATAATAAATTATGACCATTTTATATGAATTCATTATGTTCTAATTTGTTAATATCTGAAAATCAACAACTTCTAGTAACATAAACACAGAATCAATAACATCTCTGAAGATAATTTAACTTTTCTTTTTTTACATCATTTTATGCAGTGATATGAGCCATAAGCCACACAGCTTTTGGAACAACATTTTACCCACAGAATATGTCAGAATCTAATATTGCCATCAATAAAAAAATAATTTAGAAATAAAATATAAAAATCTCCCTTCCAAAGTGGCATATAGTAATATTTCAATAAGATCCTCATAAGAAACCTCTTGCCAAGATTTTTTTCACCTTTGTTAATATACTTATTAGTTAATAGAAGTAATATAATTTAATAATCATGCAATAATACTAATGTGGTATAGTATCGTTGAATGAAACCATTGCTGAGTTTGTAGGGGAGAAATATTGCAAAAATCATCTGAGTCACAATTCAATCAAACATCTTTGATCTTATATATGCCCCCAATTCAGTGCTTTGAATTGACAGTAACCTTCTACAAATTGAAGGACATTTTCAATTTGTAAAAGGACTTGTGATTTATTGAGGACTCCACTGTTTGTAAGAACCAGAGTGGGAATTCTTCATTTCATGTTATACCATCTCCCAAATTATTCCTCCTGGTTCATCACCCTTCCAGACATTTTCTTCCTGTCCATTTTAAAAGCCAAAGATGCTACAGCTGAATCCTGGCATTTCTGATTCCATCCAAATACAGGTAGTTCTTGACTTACGACCACAATTGAGCCCAAAATTTATGTTGCTAAGTGAGAAATGTGTTAAATGAGTTTTGCCCCATTTTACAACTTTTTTGCCACATTTGTTAAGTGAATCTGGCTTTCCTATTGACTTTGCTTGTCAAAAGGTTGCAAAAAGGGATTACATAACCCCCGGACACTGCAACTGTCATAAATCTGATCATGGGGATGCTGCAACAATCATAAGTCTGAAAAATAGTTACAAGTCACTTTTTTCAGTGCCGTTGTAATTTTGAAGGGTTACTAAATGAACTGTTGTAAATCGAGGACTACCTGTAACGTGCAGCATTATTGGGAGTTCTGATGCATACACAACTCCCATCACTGCTTAAACTACCCTGTTCTTTTCAATACCGCCAGCTATTCTACATTTATGTTTTCATGAGCCGTGGTGGTGCAGTGGTTAGAACGCAGCACCGCAGACTACTGCTAACTGCCAGCTGCCAACAGTTCGGCAGTTCGAGTCCCACAGACTCAAGGTTGGTTCAGCCTTCCATTCTTGCGAGGTCGGTAACTGAGGATTCAGATTGCTGAGGATATGCTGATTCTGTAAACCACTTAGAGCGGGCTGTAAAGCACTGTGAAGTGGTATATAAGTCTAAGTGCTATTGCTATTGCTATTTTCGGTTTCCATGTACAGACCTTCTTTTCACATGTAGAGAATGAAGAAAACCTATAATGACAGGCTACAGCATTCACTTCAGATTGAAATAAGCACAATAAATATGAAGCACATTATTTTAGTGTTGCAGACACCACAGTCACATGACTTAATAGGTCCTGCTGTCAGTATAGCTTACTCCCAAGAAGTTACATTCACAGAGGGTCTTTACAAATAAGTGTTTTGTTTCTCCATTAAAACAATGTTTTGAGAATGTTTAAGTTGACAGTATGCACTAGTGACAGCCTTTGCAACTTTCAAACATTTTTCAGAGCGCGAGCCACAATGAATCAAAAGTGAGTTAAACCAGATGGGCTTGAGTTCTATAGTACCTCATTCTTTGCCCATCCATGATATTTCATTTCATTTGACAGAGAAAAACCAAATTAGAAAGTCTGGAATATTTGTTTTTACATGGTCACTATGCATCTGGATTGAATTTTCAAAGAAAAATAAAAAGGTTACATTCAACAGAATTTCTCTTCTCCCAAGAGTTTGATTTAGTCCTTTAGATTACAGGGGGAAATATGAAATTAAAGCCAGCAACTACTATGTTTTCAGTGATTTCAAAACATAATCCTCACTCTGATGATTAAAAAAGGTGAAAAATCCAGAAGGAAATCTCAACCTAAGAGACTTTTTCAGTCGGGTTATTTCACACAAGTATATTTTGATGCATCAATTTACTCATAAACATGCACAGACATCACAGAATATTTGCCAACATTAGTCAGTGTCAAATATTACTTTCAAGGACTGTTTAGAAGACAGATCATTTATGAAATCATTCTAATTGTTTTTGATACTCACAGTTTCTGTCATTAGCAGGGCAAACTGACAAATTATCAATGGCATATTTGTGCTACTGTTGGCTTTTGCTGGCAGGCAAAATAAAGGATCAACATACTTAAATGAAGATATGTATAGAATCTTGTTTTTTGCCATCTGTTTGTTTATACCAAGAGCTGCATAAATTATAACATTTTCTAATGTAGATTATGCCATTGGTTTTTCACAAAAAAAGAGCTGTGCATGCAGGAGATTGCACTGATTGGTTTTACATGGATTTTCTCATTATGTAAACAATTTTCTTCTGCTAATAGCCTAACAATTGGCTAAGGAAAAGGGTTACTTTTCAGGAGTGCCTTGTTTTGAATTTGGGATGATTCATTAAAAAAATAAGGCAAGCTCATTTTTGAATTAAACAAGAGGGAAATGAATTATTTTAGAAAAAAAATCAATCGACTATAAAATTAGATAGTGTTTATATCTTTGGTGTATTATATTATGGCAAACATAGTAGCTCCCTTTGGCTCTTTTATGCCTATGTCAGTTCAGATATTGATTGAGTCTTTTTGCCAATGTCATAATCAATGACAATTGATTCCTCTTCCATTTATTAGATGGTCCTTTAGGGATCTTAATCAGTGGATTTTATCCAATGTGGCACCAACACATAGTGTCTCCTCTCTCACCCTTCTGTTTTATTTATATGGCCACCCATTTTAAACAGAAAAACCTTCTTGCCACAACCTAACTTCCTGATGCAGCCCACACTTTATTTATTTATTTAGTTAGTTTGTCAAACATGTATAAGATAACAGGTATAAGTATTGTATAAACATGGACATGAGCACATGAAATGAGTACAAATAACTGTAGGACAGGGTAGGTAGGCACGCTGGTACACTTATGCACGCCCCTTACAGATCTTTTAGGGATGGGATGAGGTCCAAGGTAGGTTAAAGTTTTGGGGGTTTGGGGATGTAACGACAGAGTCAGGTAGTGCATTTCAGTCATTGACCACTCTGTTGCTGAAGTCATAGTTTGGAATCGAGTTTAGAGCAGTTTACCTTTACTTTCTTTTATTATTTGCCTATGTATTATTGCAGTTGAAGCTGAAGAAGTCATTAACAGTTAGAGTGTTTTAGCAGACAATTTTGTGTGCTATGCCGTAGGCAGCATAGTTCTAGGTTGTCCAAGCCCAAAATTTAAAGCCTGGTATCATAAGGTATTAAATATACATACTTGACAGTATACACAGCAAACAAGATAACCATGCTGGATTTCGTATCTCAAATCACTAGTCGAACACTTCCCAAGCGATTAGGACTGCATGATGTATCGGCGGATTATGCGAGCAGATCCCAGTAAGGTGGCTTTCTGCAGCTGACCAATGGTAATCTTGTCAGCACCAATTGTTTTTAACTGCTTGCCTAGGTTTTTAGGCACAGTACCCAGTGTGCCGAGTACCACTGGAACCACCTGCACTGGTTTATGCCAGAGTCTCTGCAGTTCGATTCTCAAGTCCTGATATCTGGTGACTTTTTCAAGTTTTTTTTTTTCCTTTAATTTATATGCCGCCCTTCTCCAGAGACTCAGGGCAGCTTACAATATGTTAAGCAATAGCCTTCATACTTTTGTATATTTATACAAAGTCAGTTTATTGCCTCCACAATCTGGGTCCTCATTTCACTTACCTTTGAAAGGATGGAAGGCTGAGTCAACCTTGAGCCTGGTGAGATTTGAATTTGCAGTAATTGCAAGCAGCAGTTGTTAATAACAGTGCTTTAGTCCACTGTACTACAGGCTCTTCTCGTCGATTCTGCTGTCACCAGGTATGGCAATGTCGACGATCCACACTTTTTTCTTTTCCACAATTGTGATATCCGGGGAAATATTTCATCATCATCATCATCATCATCATCATTATTATTATTATTATTATTATTATTATTATTATTATTATTATTATTTATTAAATAAGGTATAATTAATACATTATTAATACCTTAATAATTATTAATATTAATTATTAATATTAATTATTATTAATACTATCTTATTATTATTTAATAAGGCATTAAATATAAGGTATTAAAGTCAGAGGACATGACTTTAACCTCAACCTTACCCTATCCCAACACTTTGGGGGATTAAAAAGCCAATTCTTACGTGCTTTTCCAAAAATTAAAAACATAGGGGCCTGCCAGATATCAAGGGGAAGGGTGTCCCATAGGGCAGAGGCTGCAATGGAAAAGGCATACTTCCTAGATCCTTTAAAGATAGCAACATTTAAGAGAAAGGAACGGTTTTGTTCTTTTAAAACAGACTTTACAAACAGTACTACTTTCTGTAAAGTGGAACATGTTCCCCTGATGTGGTTTCTCTGACTAGCCTCTTACTTTTCCTTCGCCTTCAGTTTATTCATTTGCAATCTTCTTTAAAGCTTGTGGTGATTGGGTAATAGTACTGCTAATTAAAGCGTGGCAGAGCCGATGGGAGTTGGGTGACATAATAATTTAAAATCACTACTATTAATGCCCAAGTTTAGATCCCAGAGGCAAGAAAAAACTGAGAAACATTCCACCACTTGAATGAAAGGCCAGATATGACAGTGACTAATCTAGGAAGACTTGCATCCATCAGAGACAAAGAGAAAGAAATGCATTTGTCTTTAGTGCTATGTACAGTATGTAATGGTAGGAAGGCAAATATTAACAGATCATAGATATTGTGTAGCATTAAATTAACCTGCTGATAACTCGTTTTGATTTGTTTATTTAAGTGTTTCATTATTTATGTATAAAAGTTAAACATTTTCCTCATTTAACTGTAAAAAATGAACACTGCTCTCTTCTATCTTCTCCATGTTCCACCACATCGCATTACCTCAGAGACATAAATAAATAAAGGAAAGGAGCACAATAACAATAATTTCTTAACAAGAACGGGCTTTAATCTTTTAAAGTTCTCTCAGATTAATAGATTTTGTTTTAATGCTGATGAACAAAGAATATTAAGAAAAAGCCACCCATAACACATAACAATGTAATAGAGCCTAGCAATCACCCAAGATCAAACATTTTTGTTTCTTTTAATACTTTGTTACTCATTCACAGAAAGTGTTCAGTCAAGGGGCTTCAGGTATTAGCACTGGGCAATGTGGAAAGACAGAATCCTTGATTTAAAAAAAACTTAATAATGTCAGATTCAAGAATCTCCTGAAGATGCTTCATGGAACATTGTTTATAATTCTACAAAGCCACAACAGAGGCTTTCTCCTTTGCAAAGTTTTCACCTTCTCTGTTTCTTTTTCTTTAATAGGATTGTTGTGGCCCACCAGCGGCCTGCGCGGATTGTTGCTGATCCCGACGACGAGGAGGCTGGTGTGGTGTTGCGCTAGAAGCCTGTGCAGCCGGCACTCGAGTCGGACAGCGAGGAGGTGAAGAAGATGTGGTGCCAGAGGCAGGGATTCAACCAGGGCCTTCAGAACCTCCAGAGGCTCCTTTACGGGAAGAGGATGAAACGGAGGAGCCTCTTCTCAATGCACGGGCATGCAGAGCTGCCAAAAGGCAGGAGTGGTTACTCAGAAGGAGTTCTCCTCGAGAGTAAGGCTTGGGGCTAATTGGCCACTCCCTTAGCCTATTTAAGTTTGCACACAGCTTGTAAAAAGCTGCAGGAAACAACGTTAGTTCGCTGATCATTTGAGTTTGGATTTTCTTTCCAAACATTGCTTCTAGGCTTCCTGCCAAATCTAGTAAGACTCTATCTTATCTCTGGAATTTCTGGCTGGTTGTTAAGAATGTTTTATTAACAGCCTGCATTTGCAAAAGACTGTATTTTGAAGTAAACTGAGTTTTGTTCAGAGTTTGTGTGTGCTGCGTTCTTTGGGATCCGTAGCTGGGGCAGAACAAGGATAAAGCCTTAGTTTTAAATGGACTTTTCAGCCTCATCTCCATCTTCCTTTTTATGATCCTTTAGTCCCAAGATAAAAGGGATATGGTGGCTCAGTGGCTAAGATGCTGAGTTTGTTGATCGAAAAGTTGGTAATTCAGCGGTTCAAATCCCTAGAGCTGCGTAATGGGGTGAGCTTCCGTTACTTGTCCCAGCTCCTGTCAACCTAGCAGTTCGAAAGCACGTAAAAAATGCAAGTAGGAAAATAGGAGCCACCTTTGGTGGGAAGGTAATAGCGTTCCATACGCCTTTGGTGTTTAGTTATGCCAGCCACATGACCATGGAGACGTCTTTGGACAGTGCTGGCTCTTCAGCTTTGAAACAGAGATGAGCACCTCCCCCTAAAGTTGGGAATGACTAGCACATATGTGCGAGGGGAACCTTTACCTTTACCTTTAGTCACAAGATAATCCTAACTGTAAATTGGTATCCCACTATTTCTGGATTCACCTTTTATTTGTGAATTTGGCTTCTGCCAAACTGATTTATATATTTTTTAAGAAAGCACAGGATAGCATGCTACAAATGTGACCAAACAACTTTCCTAAACTTAAAGGGAGTCAATGAACCCCCAATGTGCAAAACACCTAAAACTATACTGCATAATCTAAATCAGTGTTTCTCAAACTCAGCAGCTTTGAAATGTGTGGACTTTTAAGTTCCAGAATTGCCCAGCCAACTTAAAGCAAGCAGGCCCTACTGGAACAAATAGTTTACCTCTTTTTATTTATTTTTGCCCAAACCTGACATATTGGGCTTCCTTGGTAATTGGCACTAAAGAAAGGAAAGGAAAAGCATTCTTTCCCAGTGGCTATTTTCCCATATACTCAGATATTTGACTTCATGTTTCTACTCAAAGTTCTTCCCTTCTAAGCAGCTTTTTCTCTTCCCTACAGGTATTCACATATTTTTCTCGAGAAGGGAATGGACCATTGGGGAATGAGGAGAGTATTTTAATTTTTAAAAATCGCTAGAGGTAAAAGATCAAGCAAATGTTTCCCCTCTCCTATCTGTACTAATTCTGTACTTCAGAACGGAATATACCAAAAAGCTACCTTTGATGTTTTAAAATGAGAGGGAAAGGTACAGTTGTAAATCTGCCTGCTGGCTTCCTTGGGCTTAGATGAGCTTTTCTATGTTCAAACTATCACCCTAAAGACCATACAGAAGCCCCTCTTCTGATATTCAGGCCCATGGGCAAAATCCAAAGCTTTCATAATATTAAAATCCTGATTTCTATGATGTGGATCCCACAAAGAGACATCTGTCCATATAGTTTCAAACTTGATCTTATGTGTTTTTTGAGGCTTCAAAATCTTTCAGAAAATATCTATTGATTTATAATGTTTAGAATTTGGAAACACTAAAGGAGAATCATTTTTTTTATTAAAAAAAATTAAAACCCTACATTAAAATACAAGACTAGAGGACCATTGAACATTCAGCTCTTTGCATGTCAGAATGAATTCATTCAAATGTTGCTTCAACATTTGCTGAAACATACAATTTGAGCTGTATATTACAAAATTCCCAGTAGCTGCTGATTAAAATTGAAACCATGAGAGAATAGGTAACATAAATATAAATATATTGGTAGAGTTTATGCTTCATAACCACTACCAATATAACTAAAGGGAATATTAAAGGTAAGGGTTCCGCTCGCACATATGTGCTAGTCATTCCCAACTCTAGGGGGCGGTGCTCATCTCTGTTTCAAAGCCAAAGAGCCAGCACTGTCCGAAGACATCTCTGTGGTCATGTGGCCGGCATGACTAAAAGCCAAAGGAGCAAGGAACACTGTTACCTTCCCACCAAAGGTGGTCCCTATTTTTCTACTTGCATTTTTTATGTTTTCAAACTGCTAGGTTGGCAGAAGCTGGGACAAGTAATGGGAGCTCACCCTGTTATGCGGCACTAGGGATTCGAACCGCTGAACTGCTGACCTGTCTTAGCCACTGTGCCACGACGTCCCTTTTAAATGGAATATTAAATTTGTTTTTATTCAAAGGGAGCAGGTTTCCTCCATAGTTTTATTATACAATTCCTGCCTAATACTTGGATAGCCAGGCATTAGTTGCTAAAATTTTAACTATAAACAAAATACATTTGGATGCTAATATTCCTCCTTTCTATTACCATGTGAAATTTAGAAAGCCAAGTGGCAACAGACTGGGTTGCCATATGGTAGACATTTCAAAACCAAATGACCTTATAATCTTCTTTCAATCTATATAGCATGCTTATACACCAGGTTTGCTATGTTTTCAAAAGCACTAATTTAACTTAGATTGATATATCTCAGTTCCTTTATAAATATTTTATTGCTTCTAATAAAAGAAATAAAAAGTAAGCATATACTAAAAGAAGAGAGAAAAGCAAATTATATACTTGGTTCAGTTTTTAATAGCAGATACTTTGATCACACAGAAAAGTATACTGTCCTCTATTTTTTGTTTATAATATAGTTCCCCATTTATCTACCACAATTCTAAGTATTTAACAGGAACAAACAAGTTCATTTCTTGAGAATGAACATATTTTTTCCATTCAGCATTTAAAATCAGATGTTACAGATTCTTTTTATCAAGTAAAACATTATTTAGCTACAGTTCATACACAGCTGGAAGGGTGGAGAGACAATTCCAAAAATAGCTACATAATCTACACAAAAGCAGTTCTATGTCCTTCACCTATATTTTGAATAGTTTCAAGAATCTTTCAATAAACCAAGTCAACTGTGAATCTAATTATGCTAATTTTAAAGGGATTAAATTTATTCTAAAGTTAGCTATAATTTTTAGGTTTCATAAGCTATTGGCTAATAGAACAACAGGGTGCCTATATTCTCTAAAAAATATTTGCATTATTTAATAAATCTACCTGAGATAGTAAATGATCTCTCTAAATTATGTTTTTTAACGTATATATGTTACAGTAAAAGAATTAAAAGGCAAATTTAATACATTTTCAATGTCAGTTGCAATTTTGTGCATGTAAATCCAAGGGAATGATAGTATGAAATATTTCATTCTGAAAATTCAAATTTACCTTTCCTATAGGATTTAATTTTGTGAGCGTAGTTGCTGTTTGCTCTTCTGAAAGAGTAAACTTTAGAGGAAAATTTAAACTGTTGACAAGTTCAAAAACACCAAATATATTTTGCAGGTATTCAAACAAATCATGGCCATGTTTCACAACATACAATATGACTAATTAAAGAAGATTATATTTACTTTATAGTTTTTCTTTAAGAGAAATCAGTGTAATAAATCGGAAGAGGAAAGTGAAACATGGTAAGGTTTTTTCTTTCAAACTATTATCTCCTTTCTTTTCTTTTGTTAATGGTTCAGTGTATAATATCACGTATTGTGATAACCCCTAAATAAGGTAGCAAAGGCGTGGAAAGGAAATTCTAGCAAGGAAGCATAGATTGTTATACACTGATTAAGGTAGCATATCTGCTTAGCTGTGATGCATGCTGGGGAATATTTGCCCAATCACTTCCTTTAATTGGTGTCTCACAAGATGACTATACTGATGTGAGAATAAAATCATGTGATCCAATGCAGGCTACCTGAAGGATGGAGATATAAATGGAGTAATATATATATATGCGGAAGTCATTATAAAAACTTAAGTTTTATTCCTATTTTTACTATAGACATAAATGGTAATACAGTGCACGTTATGATACAATCTATAATACAAGCGTGTAAATTACCATCTGCTTACTGTTACATAATTGCTCAGACACCCTGGCACTTTGAACAACTTTGATTGGGATTATTCAGAGGCATTGACTCTAAATTTACGTTTGCTTGCTTTTTATGCTGTACAGAGGCAGCTCAACCAGAAAGAGCTGGAAAGTGCACCGTGATTGCTTTTCTCTGTATAACTGAATTAAGCACAAGGGCTTGTGCTGTATACCTCCACTGATTAGATTCAGAGGAGGTAAACAAAATGTAACCTTTGGACCGGCCAATTTAGAAAAACCAATTCAGCCACTCCTTTTGGACCTGCAAAACAATGCCTTGAGCCTCCAGAGAAGTCATAATAAGCCTCTTTTGCTTCTATCCTTTATCCTTTTTTAGGCAGATCTGTAAGCAATCAAGTTTCTTAATTAAGACATTGTTTTCTTTGCTATGGACCATACTGTTCCTAGCACAATAGTTAAGCCTTGCCAGTCTTTTTCTGGTAACATCAAGCTATCCTTGAGTTCAGGTAGTAATTGTTGTTTTCTTTGCTCATACCTCATTTCAGTTGTTTTGTTTTTACTTGCCAAAACTCATGGCACACTGATTTGTTTTGTCCCTCTCCAAAATTACTGGCAGTATTTCTTTTTCAGATTGACATTTAACCCTTCTTTCCATCAGTTGCTTAGTTTCTTTACTACCCATAACATTTACTTTTAGAGACACCATCCAATGAGCTGAAAGTTTTGGCTGACTTTTTACAAAAAATTGCTGTCAGATAGGCAACACATTCATCATATGACTTTTTGGCTTAGTTCAATAGTTCTAGGGAGCAAGTAAGGAGTCTAAGATTTGAGTGATACTATTTCTAAAGATATAAGGTGCATATAGTCTTTAAATAAAGTAATAAGAATTTCAATTAAGTGGAAAACATATACAATTTATGGCATGTATGCTTTCTGCAAGATCTCTTACTAAGAACTACTGTACTCAAGAAATTAGAATGTATAGCAAAGCCTCATTTTAATTGACTAATTGAGGTAAAGGCTTTTGGTTATTCACATGTGTCTATTAAATCAGGGAGTATGCCACTCATAATAATTTGTGTCATTTGCACACTTATGCTCTTACAATGATGCAAGCCATATCATTTATGCAATTTGCACAATGACATCATTTTGCAAATGACATTAACTGTGTAAAAGAGTTACCTATTCCATGCAAAGGCCATTGCGTCAAGGTAAATTGATACAATGGCCCTCCCATGGAATGAACTACTCTGAAAGGATACATCCACCAACTCTTTTCATGTACTGTATTTTTCGGAGTATAAGACACACCTTTTTCATCAAAAAAAAGAGGGTGAAAATCTGGGTGCATCTTATACTCCGAATGTAGCGCTGCCCAGCCTCGCAAAGGAAGATTTCAGAAGCTGAAAGAAGTATTCAGAAGCTGAAAGAAATAACATGGCAAGCAACAAAAGAAGAATCAGTAAAGGTTCTAACCAAACTATGCCAACAAATCTGGAGAATGACACAATAACCAACAGATCGGAAGAGATTAATCTATATACCAATACCAAAGAAAGAAAATTGAACAGAGTACAGATCGTCCTTCAGAATAAAAGCCTCTGAAAGAAGCTTCAGAATAAAAGCCTCTGAAAGAAGCTTCAGAAAAAGCTCTGTTTCGGAAGCTTTCAGAGGCAGGAAGAAAAGCAAGGCACAGAACTCACAACCAATGAACCTGTTGCTAAAATTCACCTCTGGGAACAGCTGATTGGGAGTATTCCGGGAGGCCGATCCACCTACCAATCAGCTTTTTTCTTATTTTCCTCCCCAAAAACTAAAGTGCATCTTATACTCCAGAAAATACGGTATATCTATTATCTAATAACTTTAGTCAGATTGTTTCTTAATAATATCCTTCAGAAGTCTCCAAACTTGGCAACTTGCTGGCTGGGGAATCCTGGGAATTGAAGTCCACAAGTCTTAAAGTTGCCAAGTTTGGAGACCCCTGATATAGCTAATAAACTGCATAAATGTTTTGGAATAAACCTACTAAGAAAATACACCTAGAATTTTTTTAGAAAAATATAGGAATTTCCAGCTTTTTATTTAAAAAGGAGAATGCTGGATGACCTTAAGTGTTTGTTATTTCAGAAGCTTCACCCCACCCCAAAAAACATTTTTTTTTTATTGAAAAAGTTTTTCAAATACAAATTTTTCCCCCTTTTCCCCCCCTTCTCCCTAACCCTCCTCCCCCTCCCCTCCTCCTGTGACTTCTTCATAATAAAACCCAAATTCATAACAGATTATATAATACTTTACCATCCCCTTACTCCATCCCCATATACTGACCCTTTATTTCTAATAAAATTATCATATCCCCCTTATACTATACATTTCAAAATGACATTCTACTATAACATTATATAATAACTCCTAATTTAGCATAATAATAAATCAAATCTTTTATGTATATTAATCTAACATTTCAAAACAACCTTCCGCTATAAAACTATATAATAAATCCTAATTTAACATTTATTCAGTTCATAGTCTACCCATTTCCTTCACCCTCATCGTTATATCTCTTAACTCAAATCTTTTACATATATTCATATCTAAACATAATATCCCTTTTCTTAAACTAAACAATCAATAAACTAACCTGTCTCCACCCACTTTCCTACAAGACTACCATACTTAATAAATCTTAATATCTTTATTCTTCTGCCCATTCCCCTAAAAAATATTTCCTTATATAAATAAAATCCTCTTAAAAAGACTTTAGGCTTGTAATCCATATAATATCTTCTGTAATGTCTTTCAGCTGAATTGTAAACTCCATCACCCATGTTAGGGTAACATCATATCCTAATTCCAACAGTATGTTCGGTATCTTCAATTACCATCTGCCCCCATCAATAGCAAATATCTTCATATTAAAAAAACAACAACAACAACCACCCGAGTGACTTTATATTTGTATTCCATATAGTGTCTGTAGAGGTGTCTTTTATCCAAATTATTAATTCCAACCACTGTAATAGGGTAACAACCAGATCTTCTGCGTGCCCCAATCCCATTACTCTCTTGCCTTGTAACTCAGCATAAACGTAGTATATTTATCAAAGAATCCAAAAAAAAAGATAGTTCCAATCCATTCAATTTAAGGCCCTTTTCACATCCCAAAAGTACAGCACTGCAGAGGTCTGTCACTCTCCTCAGGATAAAATAAACCAATACTTTGCCAATTATCTTTTCATATATTCAATCATCTCTTAAATACCTGGCATTACACTGTTGTTTAGTTTAAAAGTTTTTGTTTTTGTGAGACCTGCTTCTTCTTTTCTTGATTTTTTGTGGGTTGGATCTCCATCCTGAATTCCTTTCTGTAAATTGTATATCGACTATTTGGTTTTCATGCTGATCTATAACTTGATCTTGTTGGTTTTGCTTTTGTGGCTTAAATCTTTCTGGTTCTATAAATTGTATATCAACTGATTGATTTCCATGCTGATTTGTGACTTGATAAGTCGTTACATTAGAATCCGGAACCACCTCTCTTGTATTAAATAGTCCAGCTGAGACTTCTGAAAGAGAATCCAAAAACGGCTCATCTGTAGAGACCTCTGTAACTTGTTGTTTCTTCATTACTTCCATCTCCTTCTGCTTTTCTTGAATTTCTATCTCTTGTTGATTTTGCTTTTTAAGGACCTTGTAGTAAAATTCTTCCGCTTTTTCAACAGTATTTAACTGATATCTTTCTCCTTGATATCTCAATATTATACCCACTGGAACATCCCACCTGAATAAAATATTTTGTTTTTTAAGCTCAGTCACCAAGAGTCCAAATTTCTTTCTATCTTTTAACATCTTAGGCGGCAGTTCTTTATATATCCAGATTTTTCTCCCATACAGTTGTGGAGTAGAATTAAAGGATTTTGCACAATATCATTTATTTCTTTATCTGTAAAATAAATCACCACATCTCTAGGCAGTTGCCTTTGCTTTGCAATCCAAGAATTTACTCTATAGGCCTTGTCAATTTTACAAGATACCTCCTCAGGATGAACCTTTAAAATCCCAGCCAGAACTTGAGCAGATATTTTTCTTAGATCATCTCTGTTATTTTCCTGTAACCCTCTCATTCTGACCGCAAATTCTGTGAGCCTGTATTGCATCATTACAACTTCTCTTTCAATCCCTTGCTTTATATCTTCTGCATTGTAAGTCTCGTGACCAGCTTCCTTTTTAGACTTTACTTCTAAACTATTGTCTTGAATATTTATCAAATCATTTTCAATTCTTTGTATTTTATTGTCCAAATTATAAATCTTATCATCAACTTCCTCCATTTTAGACTCTAATAATTTGATATTTGTATCCATCTTTATAACAACTTCTGAAAAAGCATTAGTCATTGTTACAATCTTTCGTTGCAGATTATCATACTTTAGTTGTATCATTTCTTTAATTTCCTGCCTTAATTTTTCAAATTTTTGGTTCACAGTCTCATGATATTTTGCCATTTTTTCCTGAAGAAATTCTTTTAAATTAAAACCATGCTGCAAAGTCTGTAGGCTCAGAGCTTGTTCAGATAATTGTGGATGGGGGAGCACCCCCCCCCCCACTACTTGTCTGTCAGGCTTCATTAACTTTAACGCCATCCTGCCACACAAAAAAGCTCTTTTTTTAAAAAAGAAAACTTTTCCCCAAACAAGATCAAATACAGATCTCCAAGAAAAAAGAAACTTAAAATGGATATTTTCCTTCTAGTCTAGACGGCACTGTATATTTCGCTACTGTGTAGCTTATTACGGAAGGACTTTCCCTTTCGGCTTTCTTCTCAAGCCTCAGCAGTCGCCATTTTAAACTTATTTTTTCCGTTTAAATAGAAACACTTGTAAAATCATTAAAAATACTTGCAATTAGAGTCCCAGGTACAAATCTCACTCTCTTCAATTAAACCATCTGTTATTTTATTAATTGATCCAATCCCGGCGCCTAGCTCTGCAAAAAAAAGCAGAGTCCTCCCGAAGCCCGGAGCATCGGCGAGGGAAAAAAGGGAGCCCCGCTCTGCTCGTCCCCAAGAGCAAAAAAAAAACTCTGGGGACTTCGCAGAGGGCTCTACCTACCCTCGCCTGCTCTGACTCACATTTCCATCAGGAAATGGAGTTTTTCGAGCCGCCTTTCAGATGTAAAGGCGGCTCTTTACAGGCAACGGAGCTGGCGGTCACGGAGGACCGTCTGGCGGCGAAGGAAGCCAGACAGGAAGTCAACAATTTTAATACTTTCTTGTTTATAATTTTTTCTGCAGGTAGATGATCTCTGCCTTTTCAAACATACTGTGAGAATTTGGAGAATCCTCTACTTCATTGCAAATTATACAAACTGGCTGCTTATTGTTACATGGTTTAGGTAATATATATATTACCTAAATATATTACCTGCCCAGATCAACTCTGTAGCCAAGACACTCATTTCCAGAACAAAACGCTTAGCTGATGAACAACACCTAAAAACCGAACTACACACTCTCACTAACGTACTAACATCCAATGGATTCCAAAGAAATAAGATCACCAACCTAATCCAAAAAGAAACCCCCACTAAAATCCAAGACAGAAAACAAGAAAACGGCAAAGCCCTCCTCCCATACATAAAAGGCACCACAGACAGAATAAGCAAAATCCTCCACAAACATAACATCAAGACAGCATTCTGCACAAACCGAAAAATATCCACCATCCTAAAGAACCCCAAAGACAAAATTGAGTTAGAAAATCAAGGAGTATATGAAATCCCATGCACCGCCTACCCCACCACATACATCGGACAAACCAACAGACGAATAAGTGCACGCCTAGAAGAACACAAGAACTCAGTCAGAAAAGAGGAACCAACTTCTTCCCTGGTCCAACACCTTAAAGCCACAGGACATGATATTGACTTTAAAAAGACCAGAACTATCGCCAAAACTGAACACTTTAACAACAGAATAATCAGGGAAGCCATCGAGATAGAAAAACACCCACACAGCATGAACAAATGAGATGATACCTCCCGCCTACCAGCCATTTGGAAACCCACCCTTATTGACAAACGAGTCCCTAACACGACGAATGACACCAGACCCACACTCACGAGAGCCACACAGGATGTCACCACCACACATCCACGCAGAAAGCAGACTCAAACCCACACTGATAATGAGCCACGACCAAGGACCAGAAGCCAGACCGCAGCTGCATCATTAGCCACTTTAAACCCCTCCAATCCATACATGAAGCAGACTGACACCCACCATGAAGAGCTCGCACGGCCACAAACACGAAGCCAAACAACAACAATGCAGCTCACCAGCTCAAATCCCCCTGCAACTCAGACTAAGATGAGCACAACCAAGCCCCCACCCAAACAGAACACACCCCCAGCCAATCAGAGCACAACCAACCCCCCATCCAATCAGAGCACAGCCAAGCCCCTAACCAATCAGAACACACCTCCACCCAATCAGAACACAGCCAAGTTCCCACCCAATCAGCTCACACCCCACTAGCAGTTAAAAGGAAGAGACAGCTGCAATCTCACATTGCTCCCGGAAGCACGAAGCCGAGAACACCAACCTGAAGATGATGAATGAGACTTCGTTGAAACGTCGCCAAGACACTTCCAATTTTACGTGGGAGAAGACCCGAATAACCAAAGACCTACATACAAACACCCGCGAAAACCTGAGAATACAAATATATATATATATATATATATATATATATATATATTCCTGCAGAATGGAAAGAAGTAAGATCTGCTTTACTAAATAACATTACAAGGTTACTAGAACAATATGGTGTTCCTAGTTATTTTTGGAAAAATTAAAATAAAAAGCAGAGAGATTTAATACCAAAAAAATCAGTGTCCCTTCCGTGATATATGTCATATATGACCAGGTGGCTAGATTATGGATCTGAGATTTCATTTGCAAATGCTTTATTTTTACAGATATTTCTCAGTGTTGTTATTTCTGCACCTGAGCCCGAGATACGGCCAGCCACCTGCTGAGCTGAAACATGGCTGCCTAAGGAAGTCTGTGTCTTTGACTTGCTATACTTCTCCAGTTCAGAAGTAATAAGAACAGACAAAATGATCAAAGGGTAAAGATTTTTTAGTTTCAGAACAGATGGTCTATTGCAGAAAGGCCACAAGACAGATGGTTGATAGGACAAGAAGGATAATATGAGAAAAATATGGAAGGATGGTTTTTAACATGACACAATCCTGCTATCTTAACATATATGCATAGTGTCTTTGTTCTGTAAACACACATGTTAAATAGTATACAACAGTAAACCCTGATTTTTAGAATTATATCCTTACTAGTCATGGAATATTATTTAATTCATTAGAAGCAAGATAGTTAGCTACAAGATAAATTTGTTGTTGAAAGAACATATGGAAATGTTACAAAGAAAACAATTCTGTCACTTACTTAATCTATGAATTTGTGAGTTAATGGTCTGAATCAGATTTCATTCTAGTAGCTGAATGGGAGTGTCAAATTAATTCAGTTAATATCATCGATTCAGTTGTCCAAAATAATTTGAATATCCGAATGTATCATGAGCATCTACAAAATCCTTCATATTATTGGATCATCTTAAATGCTATTCAAATTGAACATTTAATATTAATTAATAACTTAATTCAGAAAATAGAACTGAATCAAAATGAGATGCAATTGAAATACCTTGTTACCCACATCTTTCAATAGGCCTATTCACTACACTTTTTATTTCACAAGAGATATGATTAAGATAGACATCTATATTTTCACTCAGTTATAGATTTTCTTATAATCTATCTTTCATTCTCCTCAGATTCGCATTGATATTCACAGATTGTTTTTAAAAGGTTACTCACTTCTCTCATTACAGCAACACCTGGCATAATATTTGATATAAATCTAGTTGATAATGTGTTCCTTGATAGAATTTTTAAAAATGCAAAATTAATTATAAAGCCTTATTTTATTTACCACTAATCTTGGACATATGTTCTCATGAATATTGTTTTTTATTTCTAGCTATAATGTTAATAGGAGTTGAAAAAGAATGAAATTTACATGAGAAAAATATGCATGGAAAAGCCAGCCATTTTCTTCAATAAAAATAGCTGTTCATATTATTTTTATGCCAACAAATCAAACGTTCCCTTTTAATTTAAAACAACTATACAAAAATAATGCATTCTTGGAATATTTTATTTAAAGTTTTATTATAAAAATAATACAAAAAATATTACAAAAATATAGTACCATGTTAAAAAAAAAATAGAGATTCACTAGCAAAGTAGAAAAAATAATTTGTGATCTCCTGCTGGCTTCCCCAATGACTTTGCTTGTTGGAAATCAGCAAAGAAGATCACCAAATGGTGACCATGAGATCTTGACCATGTAGACATACTATGATGTTATAATTGCAAGCCAGGCATCAATTGCTTTGATTATAATCATGGAGACACTGCAATAACCAGAATCTGGAGGACCAGTAGTAAGTACCACTTGTTCATGACTCTTGCAAGTTTTAATGGTGTCTGCAGTGGTCATTGAGTGAAGATTACCTGTGTTCCCATTTACTGGAAATGGAATAGGCTAAAAGTGCTCTATCTTCCTAAGTGTACCGAGGAATCACTGCATCTTTCTAAAGTTTTCCTTTAAACTTTCAAAAATTCCAAGCTTCTTCTTCTTAATGTTCCTCCTGCATCTTACAAATTGTGTATGTAATGTACTTCACTACTGTACTTTGACAGTTTAGGAGAAGAAATGGGTGAGTCTCTAAATCATGCTGGAGAATTCTGGGAATTAAATTCCATATATCTTATAGTTGGTAAAACAGAGAAACATTGCTTTAAATCTTGCTGAAAGAGAGAGATGATAGATAATGTTGAGGTGTGTACAATGGTGGGAATCAAATAATTTAACAACTGGTTCTCTGCCCTAATGACCAGCTGGGTGGTCATGTGACTAGGTGGGCATGGCCAACTTAATTCGTCTCACACTTAGGAAATTTCTCCTTGGTCCAACTCACAATCAAATAGCACAATAAAATAGCACTGTTCCAATATTTAGCATAGCATAGCATAGCATAGCATAGCATAGCATAGCATAGCATAGCATAGCATAGCATAGCATAGCATAGCATAGCACAGCACAGAATAATAGAGTTAGAGGGGACCTTGGAGGTCTTCTAGTCCAGCCTCCTGCTTAGGCAGGAAATCCTACACCACTTTAGACAAATGAAGATCAAATCTCTTCTTTAAAACTTCCAGTATTGGAACATTTATAACTTCTGGACACAAGTTGTTCCACTGATTAATTGTTCTGTCAGGAAATTTGAGGGCTCCTACAAAAATGAAGGGATCAAGCTATTTTCAAAGCACCAAAAAGCACAACAAGAAACAATGGATGGAAACTAACCAAAGAGAGAAGTAATCTAGGACTAAGAAGAAATTTCCTAAGGGTGAGACCAATCAACCAACAGAATAGCTTGCCTTCAGAAGTTGTGGGTGCTCCATCACACACAAGCAACACAATTACAACATAATTTGAAATCTCTACAGTCTAATACTGTAAGCTAACTCTTAAATGCTTAAAATGCAGAATCAAAATACCTAAACATAGAAACAGCATTGTAACCCTGTCCCAAATTAATAAAATCAAGTCTACTAATTAGAATGTCTATTTAAAAAGACACAAGAAACTCTTGCTCTGTATTAACATTTTTAAAACTCCTTCCCTGGCCTAATCCTGTCAAGAACAAGGAGAGATTCAACCTAGAAATAAGGAGAAATTTTCTGACAGTGTTAATAATCAACCAATGGAACAGCTTGCTTTCGCAAGTTGTGGGAGCTTCATCACTGGAGGCTTTCAAGAAGAGATTGGCCTGCCATTTGTCAGAAATGTCTCTTTCTTGGGTGGTGGGTTGGATTAGATGACCTACAAGGTCCCTTCCAACCCTGTTAATCTGTATGATCTGTAAGTTTCTATTGTTTCTGTGCATTCTTGCAGTTTTGTATTGCAACTAAGTATTTCCCTGGTAAATGTTTCTTGGCTGTCTGCCCAGGCTGGAGCTATTAACTGAAGGGAGAGAGAAGTGGGGGGAGGACCCTCTCTTGCACTTTAAGCAAGTTTTTTCTGCTGAGGAAATGGCTACGTGGCTATTTCTTCTTTTTCTTTTCCCTTCCTTTGGTTAATTACAAACGAGCAGGAACATCTGATGCGTGTATGAGCTACTGAAATAGGCAGGCAGGCAGGTAGCCTTGACTATTCAGACAGTTCGCAGAATTCCACAAATGGTTGTCCCGAATAGGTGCGAACCGGTTGAATCCCACCATTGGGTTTGTATCTAAAATGTATCTCTAATGCAGATTATATGAACTATTCTTCCAAACAATCCATAATTCAGTTTTAACATTTGTATCACAGTCATAAAAATGTAGGTTTGCTTTATTTACTACAGAAATGCTAACTCCTTCAATTTGAGGGTATAGATTTTTGTCTGATCCTTCAATTTTTGAATAAAATTATTAGCTATATTATTAGTGTGTATTCAGTGCATTTTCTTGTGTTCTATTGAAATAAGATTGTGATGGAAGGTAGGTCAATTTCTTTTGTTACTTCCATAGAGATATATATATATATATATATATATATATATATATATATATATATATATATACACACTTATTATAGTTTATTTTGAGATTTTAACATACAGTCAAATGGTTTTTATAATGGGGTAAAAATAAAATCTTGTAGGTTTAATAGAATGTGCCTGTACTGGGGTATGGGCAGTGATGGGTTGCCCCCGGTTCGGACCGTGTGCGCGAGTGAAACAAGAGTGTGTCATCCCATTGCAAATCAATAGTAAAGGTAAGTAGAACCACCCCTGGGTATGGGTACAAATTGTTATAAAACATCTTATATCATACATTAGAAATACTGCTTTTGAACCACTCAGGACTAAATATTGGATAAAAATAAGCTTTGAATCTTAAAATGCCCTTTTTATACTCATTAAGTAGCAATTGTATCAAGATGAAAATGTCAATCTACTCAAGAAGTCTTGAGATAGACTTCTTTTCCTTAATGGAGTAATAGACCAGACCCCAACTCTCTTAATAAGAAAAAGATACGTAATCGTGCTTCACTTTGAATAATCCATTTGTCACTCTAATAAATTTCATAGCATGAAGTTATTTTGTACTTGTCAGCTGGTATTTTAAATCAGTTTTTAAATTGCTACTTTTAGTTTTTCTTTTTCATCTTGAACTTAATTTTTTTCCATTGTAAAATAAAAAAGCTATTTTCAAAAAGCTATTTCTTTGAATTAAATGCTACTTTAGTGATGCTGGTATGACTTATACTAACGGAATAAACTGACTCATTCCAAAATAGTTGACCAAAAACTTAATTTAATAAACAAAACCAACTATAAGTAAATTTTGCCTCATGTTTGTCTCACAACAACAAAAACAAACTCCTAGCATATTATTGTAATGCTTGCTTAATCTCAGTTTATTGTAAACATAAATATTATTTTGTCTGTTACTTGTTTTCACCAGAGTGACTAATCTCTCAAAATGTATTCTTCTTTCTGAGGTGAGAATCCACTCCAGCAAGAGCATTTGTTCTACTTGACAATGAACACAAACTGATACAATGAAAGCAGTTTGGAAATTCAAGAATATTCATATATGCTCCATTCAAACTTCTACAAATTTCATTGCTAGAAATATTTCTTCTTCCTGATATTTTTAATATGTCACTATTATTTTATTTGTTTCTTTAATAATAAAAGGAAAGCCTATTTAAAGGGAATAACAGACTGTTTATTTTGGGTTGGTCGTAGAAATAAAATATGTGATTTGAGAATATGATTTTTGGGGAAGGATATTTAAAATCTACCAAAATTATTAAATGCATTCCATCTCTTTCTTCCAACAGAAAGAGAATTACAGGTTCCTGCAACAATATTTAGAATTTCTGTATTGAATTACCAAATGGGTTGAATTAATTTTATTATGTGAGATTTGCAGTTTAGCTCAGAAACCCATTATGCTGAAATAAATGTAATTTATTATCCTGAGAAATTTACAGCAAATGAGTGCTGTAAGGATAGAAAATACTTTTTTGGTGTTCTTCAAAACTGCTTGGTCTTTGCTCCTGTTTGACAATGAGGTTTGGGTCAGAAACTTCCTTATACAGAATTAAAATCATAAAGGTTTGCCTTTGTCTCCTTTATTGATACAATTAGCCAGTTTGGTCTAGTGATTAAGGCCCTAGGATAGAAAGCAAGACACCATGAGTTTAAGTACTGCCTTAGCCATGAAAGGCAGTGGTGACCTTGGGCTGGTCTCTTTCTCTCTCAGCCCAACCAACCTCAAAGGCAGGGGTGAAATCCAGCAGGTTCTGACAGGTTCTGGAGAACCGGTGGTGGAAATTTTGAGCAGTTCGGAGAACCAGTAGTGGAAATTTTGAGAGAACCGGCAAATACCACCTCTGACTGGCCCCAGAGTGGTGAGGGTATGGAGATTTTGCAGTATCCTTCCCCTGGAGTGGGGAGGGAAAGGAGATTTTGCAGTATCGTTCCCCTGCCACATCTAGCAAGCCACACCATGCCCACCAAGCCACACCCACAGAACCGGTAGTAAACAAATTTGGATTTCACCACTGCTCAAAGGGTTGTTTTTGTGGGGAAAATAGGGGGAAGTTCTGTTGGATATGTTCGCTGCCTTGAGTTATTTGTAAAAACAATAAAGGCGGGATGTAAATAAAGAAAATAAATAAAAATAAAGTCTCTTACATATAATCCCAATAGGAATGTATCAAGAGACTCCTATAAATCAACTAAACAATGTCACCATTTCTTTCTGCATTTTTTGAGAGACTGGTGTTAGGAGAAGGGGGGGAGGGAGGGAGAGCAATTTTGATACTTTTCTAATATGGAGCAGCCAAGGAAAGTATGTGAGTTTTCTTTAACTGCTAATTTTTCTAGGACCTTGAATTACTACCCTTTTCAATTAAAACTCAAGGGGGGGGGGCTTTTTAGAACATCAAGTGCCAGCGTTGGGGAAATGGTGGGCTGAAATATCCATAGTATGTTGAGGAACAATAGATTTGAAACAAAGTCTACTTGACCCTTTGCAAACTTTATTTATTTATTTATTTATTTATTTATTTATTTATTTATTTATTTATTTATTTATTTATTTATTTATTTATTTATTTATGCCACCCTTCTCCGGAGACTCAGGGTGGCTTACAATGCGTTAAGCAATAGCCTTCATACTTTTGTATATTTTATACAAAGTCAGCTTATTGCCCCCACAAACCGGGTCCTCATTTTACCCACCTTAGAAAGGATGGAAGGCTGAATCGACCTTGAGCCTGGTGAGAATTGAACTCGCAGTAATTGCAGGCAGCTGGATGTTAAATGCTTCCTTAGTAGGAGGTATTAGCCTCCTACGTTCTCTTTAATCCTCACCTGCAAATATACCAAACAAAAACTCTAGTTTGAATGTTTAATCTCAAGATATGCTTTTCTATTTTATTAGTAGTCAAACCAGCAGATGTAAAATTGAGTGAGATGAAATGTGAATATCAATTAATTCTTTGATTGCTATCATCTGCATACTGCTCTAAATTCATTGCCCTACCCAAAACATTTAATAGATGATTTTGCCAACATCAACAGGTGTTTAAGGAAAAAGGGATCCAGGTAAGTATCAGTAATTAGAAAACATCTTTGCTGTGTCTATTCCAGTGGAAATTTGTTCATGACAGTGTCATGACATGTATGGCCTTATTTAAATATGGGGGGGGATATGCATTCATCCAATTGTGTTAGCCAATTATCTAAAAGATGGACAGAGTCTCTTCTCGGAGTTTATTCCCTCATGTATTGCTTTTATGTCTGAACTTGAAAATAATCCATTAATGTACTGGTCTCATATACAATAACGAGAAATCAACTAGTTCACCATTCATACTAAGTCAGCTTCAATACTCAGCCTAGAATAGTCTTAAAGACAGAATGATTTCTATGTGTCATGAGTTCTTCCTATTTCTTTATTGGCCTTCTGTGATTTATCCTCTTGAGATAGTCCTTCCCAATCAAAAAACCCAATCAACCCTCATCTTTTTATTGATGTATTTATTACAAGAAATCTGTCTTGCTAGCTTTTATGCCAGTTAAGATCTGCTGACCTTTAACCACTTCTCTTTAACGGATGCCAATTATCTCTCAATAGCTACAGTTCTAGCAATGATTTTTTTCCACCAGCAAGGGATGGGAACAGAAAATTAGAAAGAAAAGACTTGAATCTAACAACATTATTACATTTATATCTCCTTCCTGCTTTTATAATAGTTGAAGATAAAATTTCTGTATCCGAGATGTCTAAAGTTTTCTTAATTATGAGTTCTTGCTTAAAAAGAAAAGTACTATATAAATGCATGTCTTTAATTCATTATTTGGTTTTTTTCTCCCAAGAACAGAGCCATAAATACATACCAGTTGCCAAGTGTTTGGATTTTGATCATATGACCATGGGGATGCTGCAATGATCGTAAGTATGAAAAATAGTTATAAGTCACCTTTTTCAGTGCCGTAACTTTGAACAGTCACTAAACAAATGGTTATAAATCAAGGATACAGGTAGTCCTCAACTTACTACAGTTCACTTAATGACCATTCAAAGTTACAACGGCACTGAAACAAGTGATTTATGACCAGGTGTGAAATGCTCCCGGTTCGGACCGGATCGCGTGATCCGGTAGCGATGGAGGCGGGTGGTTCAGAGAACCGGTAGCAAAAATCCCTGCCCCCTCCCCCCATGCCCAGCTGAGCCGCACAATCATCAGAGGCTTTTTTTTTTTACTTTTAAAAGCATTTTTTCTACAACCTCTTCAGCCAAAAAATGCTTTTAAAAGTAAAAAAAAAAGCCTCTGATGATCACACAGCTCTGCTGGGATCGTCAAAGGCTTTTAAAAGAAAAAAACCCCTTTTTTCCTTTTAAATGTCTCTGACGATCCAAGCTGAGTTACCTGATCAGCAGAGGTTTTTTAAAAAGCCTCCGCCAACCAGGCAACTCAGCTGGGATCGTCAGAGTCTTTTGAAAGCATTTTTTTACAACCTTTTCTCCAAAGACGTTGTAGAAAAAATGGTTTTAAAAGTAAAAAAAAAATTGTCCATGCCCACCCAGTCACATTACAGCCCCCACCAAGCCATGCCCATAGAACTGGTAGTAACAAATTTTAGATTTCACCACTGCTTATAACCATTTTTCAAACTTATGACCATTGCACCATTCCCATGGTCATGTGATTTACATTCAGATGCTTGACAACTGATTCACATTTATGATGGTTGCAGTTTCCCGGGGTCATGTGATTACTTTTGGCGACCTTCTGACAAGCAAAGTCAATGGGGAAACTGGATTCACTTAACAACCATATTAATAGTTTAACAACAACTGCAGTGATTCACTTAACAAATGTGGCAAGAAAAGTTGTACAATGGGGCAAAACTGACTTAACAAATTTCTCAGTTAGCAACAGAAAATTTGGGCTCAATTGTGATCATAAATCGAAGACTACCAGTATATGGCAACTCACAGATAGGAAACTTATATTTGAGTTTGAAGTTATGGAGGAATAATCGTATGTTAATAATGAAGAATTCATCTGCAGGAAAATGATAGCCTTTTCAGAATCACAGAAGACAATGGGGTCAATTATTAATATTTCACTGTTTTCAAATTAATCTTACATAGATAATTAGCAGAAAGGCAGGCTTTTCAGTTATATAATACAGGACTTTTGAGTTGTTGGGTTACACATATCTAACTTCACTAAAGATACGTTTATACCAACAAAACATTATAATTATCCAAGCTATCACAACCATTTACAGTTTTAAAATGTTGTAAGTATTCCAGTGTACCATAGTTTATACAGTTGTTTAACATGTTTAAATTCAGGATTTTTTTTAAATTGGGATATTAAGCTTAAATTGTATGTACTAAAATTACTAATAGCAAAACCTGGAATTTTAGTGGAAATGGAAATATGTATCATTTCCCTCAACAGGGAAGAAATGGATTTGATTAAGATGGCAATGTAAACTGTTTTAAATACAGATATTTTCTTTGATCTTGCTTCTACTGGGATATTACTTCTGGTTTTTATGCCTGAAATAGAAAAAAATAAAATTTAGAATTTAGTTTGAATATCTAATATTGGTGTAGTTATAAAACTGGTTAATAGTAGTAGTAGTAGTAGTAGTAGTAGTAGTAGTAGTAGTAGTATTTTAGTGTGTTGGAAAAAGTCAAAAAATCAACATCTTTTATTTTCCCTTTTTTTTTAATCCTGCAGTTTTACTCTTCTTTTAACTCCTTATCTTCATTGTATTTCATCCTATAATAAACCTTAATAAAACTTTAAAGAAAAAAAAAACCCTGGAAATAATTATTAGTATAATAGTAGGAAATAATTATTCCCACTATTGCAACATTCTTGAGGGAAGAAAATTGATATTCAAGGAACAATCAGATAAACTAAGAAAGCAAAAAGAGGTTTATCTGTCTAGCTAACTATTCTCATGGTAGTTTTTATTTTTTTGTGGTAAAAGTGACAACTAAGTACAGCTGTTTCTAGCAGTCTTTGATCAATGTTTAAACTTTGTTATTGTTCATTGAATGCAGATGTAATGCCGTTCAGTCCATTTCCTGAAACTTACTGAGTGCTGGAAAGACTTACCGCTTTCAAACACTATTTATTTATTTTTCTCTGCTGATGGGAGCAGGGATTGTTATAGATGCTGTTGTAAGTTCCTGGAGAAAAAGCTGGTTATAAGGTCAACAAATAAAATAAATAATTCATATTTTTAACAAGTCTGGAATGTATTTCTGAGTTCTGAAGATCTGGGAGATTTAGAAAGAGGCATTTGTAATAACTGATGCCAGATTATGTGGAAAATGTGAGCTCCTACTTAAGCTTCCACAGTGTCAGAGTTTGAAAATATGCTTTCTTCCTATAATAAAAGTCCGTGGAGTATAGAATATTCTTGCACTCTACATAATTGTTCATTGTGCGTTTAAATGAGATTTAGTGTATCCTCTAAGCTTTTCACAGTGTATACAATCTCTGGCCAAAGGAACTCATTTATTTTTATTTTTTATTTGTTACCTACACAATTTGCAATATGGACAGAACTTCAACTAGTACTCTGGCCATTAGGAATCTTTGCCCAGCTTCTACTGACATCACCTGCATCATTCCATGAAGAAAAAGATACTGGTGACACTCATCTTTTATCACCAGTAAAATCCTGTATCACCATTCAGGGTGATCTATATGGCTGCCATTGAAGACTACTTAAAAGCTGTAATCAGTACAAAATGCAACAGTCACTAGAATAGCATAACACAGTGTAGCAGATAGTTCATTTATTAATAGTAGGTTTCCAAATACATTCAAAATGTTGGCATTACTTGTAAAGTTCTACCTGGCTTAATACTTAGATATCTCCTGGACCATCTGCTTCAAGTAGAATCTTTCCAATGTGCAAATCCCAAATGGGGATGTTGAGAAGCGCCCTGTGTGGGTTTTATGGAGAGGAAATGTAAAACAATGTTTTTCTGTTTGTGTTCCATCTCTTTAAAACACTCTGTCTCTGGAGATTTGGGTGGTACTCCCTCAGATAACCTTAAGGAAGATAGCTAAAACAGTACACTCATACTGAAGTGTGTACTGTACAATAATGATTATTGCTGGCTGTTGACATTAAGAGGAGGATATTGTTTTAGTTACACTGGATTGTTTGTTTGTTTTATGTATACATATAATTTGCCAGAAGGCCACCTCTATTCTGCAATATACAGGTACAAATATCAGGAGGGATAATGGAATATAACCTTTTTATATAATCTATAATGCCACTGCTTATCATTAATTACAATAGATTCTTGTTTAGTAAAACACATTTTAAACATTGTGTTTTACAACTGCCTATGGCAACTTATTTTGCAAAGTATTTTTGAAGGCAGTTCTTGAAGGCAGTCAACTAGAAATAACATAGATAGTACTAGATCAAATCAAAGTTTTACTATATTCATAGTCTATCTTAAGATACCATTAGAATTTTACAAATCATTGCTGTTGCTCTGAATTGTTTGTTTTAATGATGCTACAATGCTATGTAAAACTTTGAAAAGGCAAATGTATTTGACATGTTTTGTAGATCTCTCCCAATCAAGAGAATGGGTATTTTGCAAAATATACCTTTTTCCTTTTATGGTTACCCCTATCGTTTCTATAATATCACTATACGCATCAAACTTTTTTTTTACTGCTCTTTTACTATAGAGCAGCGGTGTATAATTTTTAAAAAATCAAAGATGGTGGCCATGGTAGTTCAGTCAAAGCTCTGCTCACATGGTATACATATAAAACAAGAGGAGCTTTGATTACGTATTTTTTGGAGTATAAGAGGCACTGGAGTATAAGATGCAGCTTAGTTTTTAGGGAGGAAAATACAAAAAAAAAATCTGCCTACGAGATATTCATCTGGCTAGTATCCTTAGTCTGGTCAGCTTCAGCACATTAGTTTGCTGGTTTTTTATCCCGTGCTTGGGAACAAAAAACAGCTTCTAAGGCACAGCTGAGAGGAAGCAGCAATGAGAAAAGCAGGCAAAGCACGGGGGAGATCGCTTCATTCAGCTAGCGCCTAGTTAGGGCTGAAAAAAAGCTTCTAAAGAACAGCTGAGAGTTGGAGCAAAGCATGAAGCAAAGCATGGAGAACGCTTCACTCACCGGCACCTCGTTAATGCCTTGTTAGGGCTGAAAAAAAGCTTCGAAAAAGCTACATTCGGAGTATAAGACGCACCCAAATTTTCAGCCTCTTTTAGAGGGGAAAAAGGTGTTTCTTATATGCCGAAAAATACAGTACATTGTCATGGTCTCCATTTTGACATTTTTAACCATACCCTGCAGAGATTTCCAGTAAACTTGACTTTTACATACTTTGATTTTAAAATAGTTAAATCAACATTCCATTTGGATTTCTGCAGTGACATGTGGGGCTGAAAATGGCAGTATATACTAAATATAGAAGTGATCATATTGGCTGGGTCTGGGTGTGTGGAGAATATAGACACACTCAAACATTGCAAAACATTGATCTCAGAAATTAGAGTTATTCCCTCTGAACTAGCTGGTGGACATATCCTAGCCATTGGTGTCCATTGACAAAATAGCACAAACGACAAGAATCAAATATACAAAAGGCAGCCAGCTTTCAGGAGTTACGGTAGAGTCCTTACTGCAAAAAATATATATATGAAATGTTTAATATTTAGAGATTATTCATGTACATCTAGGACCAAAATATAAAATATATCCACATTAGGATTTTTTTCTTTTTAATCTTAAAATGATATATGTTCTACCAAATGAGACACTATGATGGCATATACAGCAACAGAGATCAACGTCTTATCAGTCATCATTGTCAGAGACAAAAAGTTCATTCAATTTAACAAACTTTAAAACATTGTATAAAAATTACTTAAGGAGCAACTAAAATCCTAGGTTTTTTGTAAAAAAAATGTATACATATCAAAATTAAGTTGCTTTTGTGTTAATTGGAAAGTAGGAAAAGTTATGTAGAAAAAAAACGTATCAATACTCATTGTAGTTATGACAACTTTTAGGACTTTTTTTAATTACCCATGAGATAGCAAATAAAACAGAATAGTATTCAATCACCTGAATCACTGTTAAGGGTAGATTGCACTGAAAGGCCTGAATTTTCACAGATCTGAGCTTATCCCTAAACTGAGAGTAATAAAATTGGAAATCTGTCTGGATGAGCACTATGACTGTCTTCATATTGAGGGCCCATTTTCATTTCCTGAGAAAAATGTGGTCAAAACAAGGAGAAATGAGCAACAGAGTCTCTTTTCTATCATTATACTCACTGTATGGAAAAACCATCAAAGCACTTCACTGGGCTATTTAAACTAGCTCATGTGTGATGATTTGATGTGGGGAGGCTTAATCAGTTTCAGTGGCATTTACTTTCACCTGGAGAAATTAATTTTTCTTAACGATTCAGTATTTATGCTGCTATTAGGGAATTTAATATATGCGTTCCTATCCAAGTTTTAAAAGCTGCTCCTTCATCCTTCAGGAACTCAGAATCAGATTAAACGTTAAACTGTTCGTAAATCTGGTAATGACCATAATTTTTGTTTCTGGAAAAGTTGGTTTATGGACCTTGAGGAAGCAAGATGAGGAATATAATGTTTGTTAAAATCTAAAATGGACTTATGGTCATCATGCAGATTTTAACTTTTGGAATAGGATGGTAAACCTTAGTACAATTTAAATATATGTGTCCATGTCCTTCATTATGCATAATTTTTATGTCTCCTTTTTTCTATGCTTACAGCAGATAGACATTTTTAGTCTTTACTATCTATTTCTCAGATAAAGACTTAGAATCATAAAATATAGATAATGGACCCATTGTGAAACCTGAGCTATATCACATGCCAAGGCTGCAAATAATACGGATATCCTTTAGCATATAAAGTTGCACCCCTTTATTTTGCATCTATTTCTTTCTTTGATATTTTTACAGCTTTTATTATACTGCTTCTTTTTTGCTTCCAACAGCTCTCTGAAATTCTTTGTTAAGATCTTCTTTGCCTTTGATTTCTCTTCTCTTCTTTTCTGTTTCCACATCCACAGGTTCTGACACCTAGTTTGCTTTATCTTGGTCTTTGGCACTCTCTTTTAACCTTTCACAATGTCTTTGTTTTCATTCCAGATTCCTTTATCACCCTAGCACCAAGGTTCAGGACTCCAGAACAACTGCTGATCCTCTCCTTGAAAATAGTCCAACATATCAAGGAAACTTCAACACTTCCACTGTAATTACCACTTTGCAGCTTCAGATTTTCTTTTCCTGTATTCACAAGTAGCCTCAAGGTCTTTAATGTAGCCATGTCACAAACACTGTTAGTTTTCCAAGGATCCTTCAGGCACTTTATCATCAACTGATTGTCAATCCATGTGGTTTTCTTGGGAAGATAAAGGAGGGGCTAATCATTGCATTTTCCTCATGAAATATGAAATGATGCTTTTGTTATTATCATTAAACAAGTCCCGAAATGTAGGTGACTGTGATTCAGCTGGATAGGTGGAACCACCTCCTTATCTTGGATGAATCTTGGGTTCTTAGCCAGTGGTGGGTTGCCCCCAGTTTGGACCGGTTCTATAAACCAGTAGTAAAACTGGGGGGAGGCTCTGTCCACTAACCTGGACGTCATCAGAAGCGATCTGCGCATGCGCAGAAGAGCGCCTGTGTGGGCACGATGTGAACCGGTAGTAAAGGTAAGTAGAACCCACCCCTGTTCTTAGCATACCCTCTCAGTATTATTCAGCCATCACTCTCCCTACCAAAAAGCAATAGAATAGGAGGACTTGACAGGACATCAATGGCATCCACATCTAATATTTATAAACTATGCAAAGTATGGGGGAAAGTGTGATATTTCCAATATACTTGATGCAAATGAGCAAACCAGGCCTTTTTGCTGATATTACCTCATCCTTCTGGCATTTATTAATTAGTGTTGCACACATCTCTTTAAAACATGAATCTTTCATTTCTAATTTTCCACCACTTTTTTTTTTTTTCGGTATTAACACATTAAAAAGGAAGACAGCACATAACCAGTGAGGATTAATTTTCTAAATTAGAAATCAAGCAGCATATATAATGGAATGGAAAATATTAATGAGAATCTTGTATCAATTGGAGATATATATATGTGGGTATGTGCATGTGCATAAAATTGAGCATAACTGAAATATTGTTTAATTATTGTGTTTGTCTCCTTTTTATGTTTATAACAATGTGCAAAATGTAACAAGCTTTAGTGTTTACTGAGAAGTTATTCACTATCAAATAATATTTTAACTTTTTTTATTTATTTATCTGCACAGGAACGTAGTATGAAACGAAACAGGTATTTCTACTGATAGATTTTATTGTAATAACTCTGTAAATAAAAACACTGTGTTTTGAAAAAAAAAATTAATTGTTCAGAAAACAAGATTGACTTTATCTACATTTGACAAGACTAGTAGCAATGTTTGATTGGGGTTCTTTCCAAGACATTTTTGTGAAAATAGTGGAAGTCCTACAGTATGATCTGTATAAAGTGACTTTCTTCTTCTTTAGAAAAACAATCATTTGCTTGTAAGTCTAGAAACCTTAAAAGAATCATGTATGTGACATGGTGGCATAAAGTTCCATTCTGGGTATGTTCATGTATTTGAATGTGCCAAAGATTTATGTCCATGATAAACAATGTGCATAGGACATATAAGATATATTGGAAAATTAATGTGAGTGATTTCCAATTTAGTCTGCACTCAGCATCCTCCCAGTCAATTCTTATATTAAAGTTAGAACAGGCATTGATGTCACTCAGTACAACTTGAAAATATATAGCTCGATGTTTATTTATTAAATAGTAGCTAACATCAAAGCATTAACTTGCAAATATGGGATTAAAATGCAGGGGGAAAAAATCAAGAAAAGAAAGACATGAGCAATAAAAAATTCTCTATATATCAAAAAGCACAGAATGAGAAAACTGGTCCATTATCAATCTCCCTTTGCTTTAGCCCCTCATCCTTTTCTATGCTCTTAATCAGTAAACTAGGCAGGGTTGTGATTTCATTTTCCTCTTAAATGGTTTTAACATTTGTTCAAAAGAGCACTAGATCCATGTTTAGAAATAAACCTGAGCAACAAGTCCCAAACATAGAGGAGGAATTGTGGGAATATCAGCACAGTTCCCTCCCTCAACATCCCATACCTTGAGGTTTTTAATCCTTTGTATTTTTAATCCAAACAAAATTACTGTATTAATTGCTTTAATTCATCCATGCATATCCCAAACTACAATAAGGAGAACGATTAGGGGATGGGATCCACATTGCAGATAACACTTAGACCATTTATCAGTCTCTCTTCTTAATTTAACCTGTAATAAATAGGACATAGATCACCATTCACCATCTTATTATTGTGGTAGCATAGAGATCACCAATAGGGACAGCACAATTTTTACCAAATTCATGGACAAGTGAATATTGTTTTAACTTGGCCAGCTGGAAGATTGCTAAGGTAGTTGAGCTAAGCAAAGGCATAACATATGAGATAATGCTATAAAGCTCATTTTGCTATTTTTATGAAATTTTCCATTTCTAACCCATACAAGAAGAAAAACTGGAAAGACTGAGAATGAGATGTAAAGGTAAAGGTAAAGGTTCCCCTCGCACATATGTGCTAATTGTTTCAGACTCTAAGGGGCGGTGCTCATCTCCATTTCAAAGACAAAGAGCCAGCATTGTCCAAAGACGTCTCCGTGGTCATGTGGCCAGCATGACTAAATGCCAAAGGTGCACAGAATGCTGTTACCTTCCCACCAAAGGTGGTCCCTATTTTTCTACTTGCATTTTTTACGTGCTTCCAAACTGCAAGGTTGGCAGAAGCTGGGACAAATAACGGGAGCTCACCCCGTTACACGGCACTAGGGATTTGAACCGCTGAACTGCCAAACTTTCGATCGATGAGCTCAGCATCTTAGCCACTGAGCCACCGCATCCCTGAGGATGAGATGAGTGGTACCTAAATGTGATAAATGAATATATGTATCAAAATTAAGAATTAAAAATATATTTCTAACAGGAAATAGTTTATTTGTTATTCCCCTCCCAGACAAGAAGATAAAATACTACCTGATTCCAAGGATTAAAAAATAGTTTTGGCCCAATTCCAAATCCATAAAACAAAGAAAAACTGGTTCAGGGTCATTTTCTATTCTATGTCATCTGAACTGATAAATGTTAAGATTGTTTTCCATTTTATTCTTATAACTATACTAATAAAATAATACTGACATAATCCAGTAAAACTTATTAAGGTTCTTTTGAATTCAATTAGAAAAATATAGAGACATTTAAAAAACAATTTATCTTTCAACACTTAACTTTGGTGTGCCTATGCTCTTTGCATTTTAATTTTCATGTAACTATCATTAAATCAGATACCAATTTAGAATATAATTCACAATGTTTCTGAAATGCAAAAAAAAATCCTTCTTATGTTTGTCAAATAAATATGTTATTCTACAAGAGAGAAATATTGTTTTTCCATCCAAAGGATGAAATTAAATCAACTATTTTGGTTAGATGACGCTGAAAAAGACAATCTAATTTTACAGTTGTCCAAAACAGAGAGAATAAAATCGGATTTATGATGAATACAAATCCTAATAAAGAAACAAGGTTTTCATTATGCTTCTAATGTAGTGGTTAATGATCTAGCAGCTCACATCATGTAGGCAACCTTGATTGATCTAGAATAACATTAAGTAGTGTTGAACTTGGTTAGTATTTGGATGTGAGTTAACCAAGATTCACTGTCATCATAAACTAAACTGGAAAACTGAAAGAAGAAATTTGCCACTGGAAGAAGACGGTGGCATATTTCCATGTATTCAGTAAGAAACAATATGGCAGTCACCAAGGGTGGAGCTCAGTTCTAGAAAGGCATTTTTTCCCCTCTACTGTAATTTTTAACTGTCAATTTTACTGATAGTATGTTGAAATTGCTGTAGAAATAGACTGATTGGGTTTTTTTTTTAAAAAAAAAAAAGCATACACTCCTTTAGGAATTGTTGCTAATCTTTTTTTTTCACATAAAATATTCAGTATTGATTAAATCAAGGATGGGTAACATTAAGAGCAACCCAAGACAGACAAGTCAAAATCTCCCTCCTACACACACACACACACACACACACACACACACCCTTAAATGAAT
Source organism: Pantherophis guttatus (assembly GCF_059756535.1). Lineage (NCBI taxonomy): Eukaryota > Metazoa > Chordata > Lepidosauria > Squamata > Colubridae > Pantherophis > Pantherophis guttatus. Next base: position 53,055,278 of record NC_142064.1, read on the forward strand.
TTTAAAAAAGCATATTATTTCAAACATAGCTTCTAATCAAAATGAATTATTCTCCTAATTTTTCTGTCTGGTAACAAACCTTGTCTTGCCGAGCTGCTCTAGTGCTTCCATCTGTATTCATTTATGGAGACGTGTCTTTGTAAAGAAAGTATGTGTAATAATTTAAGACAAGGAGCACTTCTTTAAACTACAAAATGCCTTCTTTGTTTCCCAGGAGTGCTGCAAATATAGGACACAGAGGGATAAGGTGAACAGACTTGTGAACTTATTAAACAAGGTAGTTACTTAGTCAATGAACCTTTTAGAGGCTCCTTCTTCCTTCCAAAGATCTAGTTAAATAAACACTGTGCCGAGCGCCAAAGCAATTCTTCTAGAAATATTTATTTGAAATAGTTATTTCTCTCTTGGGATTCATAATTCCTTCAGCAAAGTTTCAGCTAACAATCTTCCTTTCATTCTACAAACTTAGCATGTTGTAGCATTTTTCTATGCTACAGAGTGCAATGCAAATTTAATTTAAAATTATAAACTCTAATATGTCATCAGGAAGTAAAGAGAGAATTCATGCTGCAGCTATTATTACAAATAATAAGAAAAGTAATGGCAAAAAAATCCTTTTCTCATTCACCACTGGTTATTAAACCTAAAGACTTGCAACCTAAAGATTGCTCTTCTGAATGAACTATCATAGCAGAAACTATAGGCCATAGTATATTAGCAGATTACGGAAATATAAAGCATGGAAAAACTATTCTCATATTTTTTCTTCTTTGACCTTATTAATCACTTCTGGAAAATTGGAGGACAAATTTTAACACAGGGTTTATAGTTTACATTCAAATTAGGCCTGAGGTTTACTTCTATGCATCAATTTACTTTTACTTTACTTCATTTTAAAGCTGGAGGTTCAAATAATTAACAATGTAATTGTTCTGAAGTGCTACACATTTCATCTTTGGCATTTTAAGTAAATCATAGATCAAGTAAAATTATCTTTTCTCCTTGTCTATGGAGAATCTCAGTCATCCAGATCATGGTTGTCTCAAAGGTGCTTTTTTAAAAGGCAACTGGGCTTTCTTTGTTTTTCCTTGACGATGTTTCACTTTTTATCCAAGAAGCTGAACTGAAAAAGCTTCTTGGGTGAGAAGTGAAATGTCTTCAAGGAAAAACAAAGGAAGTCCAGTTGCCTGTTAAAAAAGCACCTTTGGGATCTTTTCTCCTTGATTTATTTCAGAACAAAAACTTGCCTATATGAAATCATAAATGCCCTGTACAGTATGACACAATTCAAGTACATTTTTAAAACTATATGGGGCTAGGGCTAAAATACCTTTTTACAAATACATATTCTAATTTATGTAAACCCTATAATGGGTAGAGAATGGACATATGTGGAGTCAACTATGAATATATGATTTTATTCCCATCCCAAAATGATGGAGTTGGATGGCTTATAAAATTAATTAATAGAAAATAGCTCAATTTTATGTTACAACGTTGGGGAGAAATTTCTTTTGAGTCTCATCTTAATATGAACTATTGTTCCATTTCATGACGATAATCATTAGGTAACTTCAAATTAATGTTTAAAATAATTTTGCAGTTTTGGTAGAAGACTTTACTAGAATAATAATACCCCTCCACAAAAAAAAAAAAGACAGAAACAAGTTAGCAGTGATTACACAGAAAAGTGTGCTCTGCCAAACTGTAATGAATGAAACATTTCTTGACATCATCTCTACAACTCACCAGGTAAGGCACTTCTATCTGTCTTTTCCTGCTATTCATCAAAACAGTTATTTTGATTTGTTCCAGCTAAAGCAGAGCATCTATTTCACCTGCTGCATTTAATTTCATAGTATGAATATTGTCCTATTAGAATGTTAAAATCTATAGATCTATAGCTGTGATGGCATGCATGCTAGAAATGGCATGCAGAGCTATCTTTCCAGGCATGCAAGTCATTGCCCGGTGCTCTATTGGATTCTGGCACACTGGCCAGCTGATCTTCACACGCGCGGGAGTGCCGGAAACCGGAAGAGCAGCCACCTGGTGCATATGTGTGTGCCAGGCGGCTGCTCTTCCAGTTTCTGACATTCATGCCGCACGAAGACCAGATGGCCAGTGCAGTGTTGGGTTGCTCCTGGTTCACACCGGTTCGCAAGACCCGGTAATAAAAATTTGTACTTCCAAGAACCGGTAATAACATTGGCTGGCCATGCCCCTGAACCGGTCCCTGGTCCGGTTGCTGCTCGCTTACCCCACCCACCTCATCAGAGGCTTTTTTTTTTACTTTTAAAAGCATTTTTTCTACAACCTCTTCGGCTGAAAAAATGCTTTTAAAAGTTAAAAAAAAAAGCCTCTGATGATCCCGCGGCTCAGCTGGGATCGTCAGAGGCTTTTCAAAGCATTTTTTCTACAACCTCTTCAGCCGAAGAGGTGGTAAAAAAAATGCTTTGAAAAGCTCTGACGAACCCAGCTGAGTTGCTTGATCGGCAGAGGCTTTTCAAAGCATTGTTTTCTACAACCTCCTAAGATTGTAGAAAAAATGCTTTTAAAAGTAAAAAAAAAAAGTTGGCCATGCCCACCCAGTCACATTACCCGCCCACCAAGCCACGCCCACAAAATAATCACGCCCACAGAACCGGTAGTAAAAAAATTTAGAACCCACCCCTGGGCCAGTGCACATGTGCATGCCAGAAACCGGAAGAGCAGCTGCCTGGCACACTCGTGCGCACTGGGTGGCTGCTCTTCCAGTTTCTGGCACTCCTACACACATGCTCCCATTTCAGCACTCAGTGCCGAAAAGGTTCACCAACACTGATCTATAGATTTCCTAAAGTAACACCATTTCTAGATGTTTTACTCATGGGAATTAGCAGTTTAAAGCTGCAGCACAGAAAAGCCCTAAATTTTACTAATAGTAGACACTGTTAAGATAGATTGTAGGGGTGAAAGAAATCTTTCAGATAGCTGATTCCCATGACATTAATGGCTTTGAAATTAAGGCCAGCACACTGAAGCTGGATTAAATATGTGACATAGTTTATGCTTAAACATAGCAGTGAAAGAGGAGACTGGAAATTAATCACCAAAATCCAAGTAAATACTTTCGTGGTAATATAAATGAACATTAGCACCCGTGTTGTGTAAATGAGGCTTTAAAAATGCTGAATTTAAATTGGGTACTCAACTTTGATGTGATCTCCGTGTGGGAGAAGAAATATCTGATTGTGCTTTTATGTAACAACAATGAAATAATAAGAATGCACTCATTAAATAAGGTGATTGCTTGAGATATTTCCTGCAGCACTGAAAGATTTCACTTCAAATAATAAAAAAGAAAATGGCTGTAATCAATTACCTTTGAACGGGAAAATTTGCTTTTTTATGAGAGTCAAATGACATTTAATTTCTAAAACTTAGCTAACTTTAAAAAGTTCACTAGGAGGACTGTGAGAAGTTTCAAATAGGTAAATCGATTTTAAGGAGATTCAATCTAATCTGCCCTTTGAATCAAATCTTTTCAAGGCCTCTACTCCACTCAAATGCCTTTGAGTCACTTTGAGAGATTCTAAAGCAATTCAGAGATTCAGTGGATTTTCTGGCTTTTTAGTTTCAAACATTATTGCAGCTTTCCTTCCATATATAGGCCAAACTAAGCCTGGGTTGACATTATGAGGAGTTCGCCGATATTGAAATGAGTAGCTGGCAGTGGTGGGATTCAGCCGGTTCGCACCAGTTCGCCCAAACCGTTAGCTAATTGCTTGTGTAGTTCGGAGAACCGGCTGAAAATAAAGTGCAAGAGAGAGGTTTTTTCTTCTCTCTCCCTTCAGTTAATAGCTCTGAGCAAACAGCAAAGAACTACTTAACAGGCTACTTAGTAGCAGCTGGAATGCAGCTGACACACACTTTGAATAAAGTCAATAAACAACAGAAACTGACAGGATTAGGGCAGGGAAACACCCAGGAAACACATCAATCACCCATCTAGGGATGGGTTTAACTTCTTCCCTTCAGGAAGAAGGACAAGATTACATTTTCATTATAAAGAGTATTAAGTAACACTTCTGTGATCAGCTGATACTCCCTGGAGTTCCCCAAGACCTTTTATAGCTGCTGCAGTGTTGGCTACTTCTTGTTTCTTCCTGGAGGAAAAAGAGAGGACAATGATGCAAGCTTGATCATATAGGCCATCAATTTAATGCATGTGTGGTCCAGCCAGCTGTATTGCTCCTGCTGTAAAGCACCCAATTTAGAACATAGAGAACATAGAATAGAGTTGGAAGGGTTAATGGCTTTTGGCACTACATCCATACTTTTGATTGGCTGCTCTTAGTTTCCCTTTCAGCTGGTGCTTTTGCTTTGGGGTTTTAACTTTTTTTTTTTTAAAGGGGAATGGCTATTTTAAGTTTTCTTTTAGTGGTTCTTTGCACTGTCCTTTTGGGGTGTACTTCCCTCACTCTTTTTGAAAGCCTCTAGTGATGGAGCACCCACAACTTCTGAAGGCAAGCTATTCCATTGGTTGATTGGTCTCATCAGGCTTCAAAAACAGGCTTCAAAAATTTTAGCAAGGGGTTCTCTGCCCGGTTTCTGGGTGGCCGTGGCCACAGTGGGCCTGGCCTAGTCGGCCTTCTACATCATGGCGGGGGTTAGAACCTTTACTGATTCTTCTTTTCTTGCTTGCCATATTATTTTAGATAAAAGCCTTTCAGAGCCTTTTTTTCTGAAGCTTCTTTTAGAAGCTTCTTTTAGCCTCTGAAATCTCCATTTGCGAGGCTGGGCGGGGCTACATTCGGAGTATAAGACACACCCATATTTTCACCCTGTTTTTTTGGAGGGGAGGTGCGTCTTACACTTTGAAAAATACGGTAATTTATTGTTGTATCTCTTACTCTTCTGATGGAATTTCTTTAGGCAGGTTCATTGCAGGGAAAGTGAGAGAAAAAGAAACATGGGTTTATTAATTTTATATGCTGTATGGCTACTGCATGTAATTAATAGATTGTGTTGTAATAACAACATGTATTCATTCCATACTGAATAAGTTCCTATTACAACATGTGTGATATCACTTGCCAACATCCATGTTACATTCATCATAGGGAGAACATAATCAACATACTTCTGACAGTTCATCTTTTTAAAACAATGTTTCACAAGCAACCATCATTTCCAATAGAGGTAATTTTGGTAATGAACCAAGACAATAAGTCTGCCAGTGCCTTCCACCACCATCACCACCCCTACCCCCATTTAAGCAGTTGGGGCTTTTTAAACATTTTTTTGAAAATTTTTCTTTGTATGTTGGAACTTGACCCTTTTCTACATTTTTCAGTACATTGCTTCTGTATAAGCAGTCCATGTATTTTTGTGAAAACAAATTTTTAGGAGAAAAATATCTTATCCATTTTTACAGATTTTCACAGTAGCTAACCAAATGTCTTTGAAAAGACCAAAATGGAGCATAATCATAATTGCTTCTTCAGCTTCTATCGGTTTCTCTACCCTGAAGTCTGGAAATGTGCTGGATTAATCTGAATGTCGAGCTTTAATGTCATTTATAATCCTATTAGTGATAAGCAAGTTTCAAATGAGTTCAGCTCAAAAAAGTTTCACCCGGAGTTGGAAAATCTGGATCTCACCTTTGGGCATGACATCTCAAAAACCAGTCCTTCTGGAAAGTAAATCTCATTCAAAAGCATTTGGTTTCTATATTACAATGTTGTGAAACTATGATTTAGCCCACTTCTATTTAGTGGACCTCAGGAGCAATGGATAACATTTCTGCCTGGACATCTTCCTGAAACAATAGACATCCATTTCATCCAAGGTAGTCTAAATGAGGCAATTAAATTTACATTAATTTTACATTAATTTTATTGCATTTGCAGCCATTTATTCCATTTGCATAATAGCATCATTACACAAATTACATCATTTGGGGTGATTTGCATCTTACGTAACTAATGTAAATCAGCACAAATGATGTAAAAATTTAATTGATATTTGGAAATAACACTTCTCTCTTCATTTACTCCATTAAGTTGAAGTTTTGCTTCAATCTAAAGGTATTGTAAAAGCCTCCTCCCATACTTTCTCTGATCTCTGGAATGCTGAATTGGATAGTATTAGGAGCAAGGTGATACCAACCTGCTAATAATATAGCTCTGTATCAATAATGAGTAATACTATGGAAGTGCTGGAAGATAATATTGAGTTGGTTGAAATTGACTTCCATCCAAATGAAAGTGTTTACAGGAGTGATTCCTGATCTAGGAAACAGGCTTCTTTGGATGGAGATTCTTGGAGGTAAAATTCAATAGCCCTGATCTACAAACCATAAATAGAGAATTGGGGATTTATATTGTGTCTCTTCTTCCTGTTCTTTGCTTCTGTGGTTGTTAATTGGAATTTCCCTTTTGCCTTTTATTTCCAGACACACAGAGAGAACATTTGTCCTTGGACATCCTCCTAGTGGGATGTAGCTACACACACACACACACACACACACACACACACACACACTATAAAATGTGCTTCACAAATAATTGCTGACATTAGGATTCCTCCAGAGTTGAAATGCTCCCGGTTCGGACCAGATCACCCAATCCGGTAGCGATTGCAGCAGGTGGTTCGGAGAACCAGTAGCAAACATCCCTGCACCCCCCCATGCCCAGCTGAGCCATGCAATCATCAGAGGCTTTTCTTTTTAATTTTAAAAGCATTTTTTCTACAACTTTTTCAGCCAAAAAAATGCTTTTAAACGTAAAAAAAAGCCTCTGGTGATCAGGCAACTCAGCTGGATTTTAAAAGAAAAAAAAGCCTCTGCCGATCAGGCAACTCAGCTGGGATCGTCAGAGGCTTTTAAAAGCATTTTTTTACAACCTCTTCAGCCTTGAGCCATTCAGGATTGAACTCCTGGAGTGAGAAGTGAGTTAGCCTGCAGTACTTAATACTTAAGTATTAAGAGTATTAATATTTAAGTAGTAAGTCTCTTGACTATCGTAATTCCCCTCTTTCCTATTTTATTTCTCTATTTTTGCCAAAGAAAAAACTTTCTGATAAGTTAATTCTGCCTCAGTTCTAGAAAACAAAATAGAACCTCACAGAAGAAAATGCATATAAACAATACCATTGTTCTTAATCTTTTTTCATAAGATATGTAGTACTGAATGCATGTTTAGATATCAACTGCATTGAAAAATAACTGAGAAAATGCATAATTCAAAATAATTATTCTGTGAATTAGTTTGGAAAACATGAATTAGGCCAGCCTATTTAAAAATGCAGACTGAACAGAATCCTGAAATATATTGCTTTTCCATGTAGTCAAGTGTTCAAATAAAGAATATAAATATAGAATAAAACTCACTTTTAAATAATGGGAAAAATTTCTTAGAACCCTAATGTAATTTGCCAGAAAGCTATGTGCATTCAAACACATTTTTTTAGCAAATCCTCAGACAACAGCACGATAATCCTTTGAATTTTCAATTTTCAATGACAAATCTCACTGCTGATGTATGAACTATTCTGATATTGCCACTAAGATTTACTTCTAAAACACACTGCCAGTTCCCAGACAATAATATTTTTATAATCCCATACATTTGATTTGGGGATGGTTTTTTTCTCTAAGTAAGAATAAAAATATATTGCTAATTAAATGCGATGTAATGCAGTGTAAGAGCACAATAATATTGAAACCGTAGTACAATTGTATGATTCTGAAAGTTATAATATAATATCCGGAAACAAATGACAGCTCCTTCTGCCATAACATTCCTTTTTATTGAGGAAAAGAACTGAATTGCCAACCATAAAACATAATAATTGTCATTTCATCTAGTGTTAGTTAGATCATATTGTTGCATTTAGTTATTTCTCAGAAGATTCTCACAATATTTTGTTCTTCCATCTGTTACCTATTTGTGTGTTATTCCAACCCCAATAATTTCTGACAAGATTGTGGAGAACCACAGAGATGACCTTGGAAAAAACTATATGGCAACAGTTACAAAAAATATATTTTGAACCCAAGAAAAGAAGAAAAATTAGAAAAAAAGCTAAAAATCTTAATTTCCTAATGTATATTTAAGAAGGAAGAGGAGAAACATACAATATTTAGTTATTATAGTGTCAGGCCTGGAACCCATCTTTTGCATTGGGCCTTCAGGCCTGCCACATTTACTGTTGTGGGAAACTGGGTGGGAGGATTGTAAGGACCATGGATAATATGTAGTCATAATAACATTCCTTTCTCAGAGAGTTAAGGACATCTTGCCCGGCACCTGGAGGGGTGTAACTGGGAGGGATTTCCAGTTGACACGGTGCTTTGATTGGACCATGTGATGGACATGTGGGTGCTGGGCAGGGACTTGAACTTTCTTTTGGGTGGGGAAAACCATTCAGATTCAGGTTTTCCCAGATGTACCAATATGACATCTCTAATAAAATGGAACTTTGAGGAACGTCAAGCCACGGAGTCTTCTTACATTGGGGGTATTACTTGGAACCCTGACATTTAGTCCATTTAATGTAGTATAGACATTCTGTTTCTTGGCCTGGTCTCCCACAAAAAGTAGCTCCAGCCTATCTAGTGTGGACAAACCAACTTAATAAAGACTTGTGTGTCTTTATAGTTTTCATAGGTTGAAAAGAATAAAAGGTAGGACAAACATGTAGAGCAGGACTTCCTAAACCCTTTTCCAACAGTCACCATAAAGCAGGGGTGTCAAACTCAATTTCATTGAGGGCCGCATCAGGGTTGTGTTTGACCTTGCGGGGCCAGGATAGACGAGGCCAGGGAGGGTGCAGCCTGCTCAACATCACTTGTGTCAGGGATGCCTGTGGTGGTCCTGCAACCTTCTGCCAGCAAAAACAGAACTTGGGAGAGTCCGAGGTCCATTTTCACTCGCAGAGGCACTGCGGGCTGGTCCTTGACTGTTTCCAGGTTAGCCCCACAGACTGATATAAGCACCCCACAGGTCGGATCCCTGTCATAGAAGTATGGCAGCCCTGCCATAGAGGTATCAATATTTTCTTCTACATAACAATTTATGCCTTTGTTGATGTGTCTGTAATATGTGTGAGTGAGTGGAGGGGAGAAACAGAGAGAAAGAGGGAGATGGTTGTGTGTATATGTGGGGGGAGGCATCTAATCAGGGTAGATTCAAATGTGTGTATTTTTGCCTTCTTCCCTGTATTTGGGAGGAAAGAGAAGGACTTTGAGGACAAGTTGGCAGCATTCCAAACCACTGCCCATCTTCGTCTCCTAGAGGGACACATTTCTCCATAGCCCTTCAATATCCTACCCAATTTGAACTTGAGCTTTTATTAGTGTCCCCCACCATATAAAATTTAGTCCTATTTTTAAATTTTATTTTTATTTATTAGATTTTTTTTAAAAAAAAACTCACCTTTATTACCCTTATAAATAATTCAAGGCGACAAACATGCCATATTTTTTGGAGTATAAAATGCAGCAGAGTATAAGATGCACTTTAGTTTTTGGGGAGGAAAATAAGAAAAAAGCTGATTGGCAGGTGGAGGCCTCCCAGAATACTCCCAATCAGCTGTTCCCAGAGGTGAATTTTAGCAACAGGTTCCTTGGTTGTGAGCTCTGTGTCTTGCTTTTTTTGCTTTTTTTTTTCTGCTTCTGAAAGCCTCCGAAACAGAGCTTCAGAAAAAAAGCCTCCGAAGCTCTGTTTGGGGGCTTTTTTTCTGAAGCTCTGTTGGGGGTTTTTTTTCTGAAACTCTGTTTGGGGGTTTATTTTCTGGGGCTTCTTTTCTGAAGCTTCATTTCTGATGCTATTTTCAGCCTTGAAACCTCCATTTGAGAAGCTGGGCGGGCTACATTCAGAGTATAAGATGTACCCAGATTTTCACCCTCTTTTTTGCGGGGGAAAAGGTGCATCTTATACTCCAAAAAATATGGTATATACTTCTCCTTCCTCCTCCTATTTTCCTCATAACAACAACCTCATAATGTAGTTTGGGCTGAGAGAGAATGACTGGCCCAAAGTCACCAAATCAGCTTTCATGCCTAAGGTAGGACTAGAACTCACAGTTTCCAGGTTTCTAGTCTAGTGCCTTAACCACTAGATCAAATTGGCTCTCTTTTTTGCTCAGTTTTTTTTTTTATAGAATTACCCTGCTGACACACAGATGCATCAGCCGTGTTACATATATCTATTTTTTCCAATATTCTATTGAGCTGGAAGAAATAACAAGAAAAAGTAAAAAAGTAACGCAAAGAAAGCAGTATGTCATTGTTGTGAGAATAGAAGCAGACATTGTGGCAATTAAGAGGGACTAGTCAATAAACCATTAATAGGCTATTCATCATTCATCTCTCAACCTCATTTACAGGAAGAACTAAAGCAGCAAGCTGAATTAGCAAGAAGGAAACTTTTAATTAATAGAACTGGAAATCTTAGCTAGATGGATCTAATGTGGTGAGAAAATATTGGATCTCAGCCATCGGGAGAAACATTCCTGGATAATGAAACTCTCCATTAGCATGCTTGGAATTTTAGTTCTGCTTCCAAATTATAATTGACATGTAATGCCTGAAGAATACAAAAAGCTTTTAACTAGCAAAGCAAATTCAAGGTTCTTTATTTTGTGCTGTGCCAAGCTTCATTGAAATCATTTAGTTTGAAGGGGCTTTGATCAAATCAGCACATCCAAGGAGATCCATAAAACAAAGCAATGCTTTACTCACTGGGTTGGAACACCGTGCCACTTCACTATAGCTGCTTATCTTACCTGTCACTGATGTTCTACATATATGCAAATGACATTTGCCCTGCGGGGAAATGGCAGATTGAGGAGAATATCAGCCATCTTTCAACATTTTGCAAGAGAAAGCAAAGGAAAACTCTGTGGCATAGGTTTGGCTGAAGCAACTTTTATTCTTCCCTGAACTTAAAGTAACAGCGAGCAATCTGGCACCAGTGATAATGGAATGTGAGTGAGAGAATGTGAAAAGAAGACAATTTTATCACTTCCCTGGAATAGAAGAATGGGAAAAGGAACATAGGACCTGCCAAGCAATAAGCCATGTTTGAATCAACAGCCTAACAAATCAAAAAGAAGCTGGAATGTCATAGAAAGGAATGTGTGATGGACACTCCTGTAAAGAATAAAAGCACAAGTTCTGATCAAAGTCTGTTGTACAGACTTTCCTACTGTAATACATAGTTGTCTTCTCCAACAAACCAGGTTCATGCTCAGTCATAATGAGTAGAATGTATGTAAGTTGAAAGAATAAGTACTTGAATCTATTTTTACAAGCTTTGATAACAAGAAATTCTTATTATGGCTGAATCTCATTGTCTTCTATTACTCACTGGATGTGATTAGGCACATCTGGAAACTGGCAGCAGTCCATTTATATCAGCCAGTAGTAATCCATTGACCTATTTGCATAAGAAAGCAGGGCCATCTTTTTGGAACTAAATTTGCATGAAACTTAATACACATTAAAAATGATGAAGAAGAATAAAGGGGAGAGAAAGAAATGTTAAAAATAATGGGAAAAATTGGTAAAATACAACATAGCAACTGAAATGTAAAGGAGAATTAGACTGCAAATGAAATGATTGGGACAGATAGTAATATGGAATAAGATAAAGTAAAATTTGTACAAATAGTAAATAATAAGGAAGGACCTTTATGAAAGAGCTGTAAAAAGAGTTTTTGTATATAAATGTTGTATGTCTTGTATTGTTTTATTGTGTTATAATAAAAAAAAATTAAAAAAAGAAAGAAACTTAATACACATCTGGTGACAGGTACATATTTCAACATTCCTTTATTTAAAAATGGGGTTCCTTTTAAAAAATAATAAACAGAATTTAGCTGTAATGTTCTTTTGCAATGCATCATCTTAATCCCAAAACATTATGAAATTTGGGACAATATGAACTAAGAAAACTTCATATGAACACAAATATATTTAAAGAGGCTACTTTCAGTATATGTATGTAGATAATAAGATTACTACAGAAGCACAAAGAAAGTAAAGTTTTCAAAATAATGGTGCAAAAATAGTTCGGTATGTAAGAAAAGAAGGAATGCCCACCTTTGAAAAAGTGAAAAAATATAAGACAGATATAGAATATAACCCATCTGTCCCCTTGAGTGAATGGAGAATTCAGCATACTGCTACTGAAATTCTAATAGATATAGTTTCTCCCCCCCTCCAAAGATAATAACTTCTGACTTACCTGCTTTCTATTTCCCTGAAGGCAATGCAAGTAATTCTAGTCTATGTAGCATTCTCTAGGAAAAGATGACATTACCAAACCCAAGGTTAAAAATCTATTACAAGTGCAGATATATACTGAACTATTTTTGCAGGAGACAGACGCACAAGTCAACCATCAAACTATCTGAAAGAAATGGGCCTGTAAGAGTTTTTGTTCCTCCTCAACTTATCTATACAAATGAAAGCACTTCAGTTTAGCCTATAGGTAAACTGAAAGAACCATTAGAAATTATTCTCAAGAAGTGGTATGTGTTGTATTTGTTTTTCAGGATTGGAATATAGGAGCTTGGGGAATGGAACCATTTTGAATTTTGATACACAATGACTCTATTGTTACATGAAGAATCACCTTTTTTTCCACATTTTTTCATTTTTGATTGAAATTGTGTTGTCTACAAAGTGCTGAAATATTTATTTAACTTCACATTGTATTTCAGAAAAGTAAATTGAAATGGTACTGGAAAATATTATTAGCACAGTATAATTATTTGCTTCTATTTATTTTCACACATAAGTACATCAAACCTCAAATTTCTGAAGATGCAGCTTTCCTTTGCATTTAATTGGTGATTCATTAAAAGTATTTTTTTTAAAAAATCCTTACATGTTCAACATTGTGGTACACTTTCTCACAGTTGAACTCTTCGCATATAAATGGATATTCAGCTAAAATGTTAACATTCTTTAAAACAAATGTATGGTAGTTGTGGTACTCTTATTGGTATGTACATGTCCATGTTAGTCTTTTATGAGGACATTTCATACTTCCTTGTAAATATGGTAAATAAGACTGTTTCATTCCAACGCATAGTTTGGCATATTTCTTACTAGTTAAAATTTGTGTTCAATCTCCTTCTCTATCACAATGGATGATTGGGTAGCTAGGCACTAAACGTAAGCTGTCCCAGGTCAGGAGTATCATCAAAATGCATCTAGAACTTCAATTGTGAACAAACAGATAATCATTCTTTAGCAAACAAATCCAGTCAGAAATTGTTGATTGTAATAAATATTTATAATTGGGGTAAAAAGGGTTAGGGTTATTATTTGATGAAACAACTTTCATATCTCTTTAACTTCTAAAGACACTTTACTGAATTATTAATTTCTATTTTTCCTCAAAAAAAATAAAATAAACAAGCAACAGAAAATACCTTTTTAATCTTTTCATCTTTTTTCAAATAAAGCATTTCTTCAACCCATTTGTACTTACTTCACACTGCATCACTGACCTACTATGGTATATTCAGGGATAAACTATTTTACACCTGCGCGCACGCACACACACACACACACACACACACACACACACCACTGGGTACATCAATCATTGGGGATAAACTCATCAGATAGATCCTGCCTTCCTGTGGAGGGAGGTACCATAAGAGATTCTCAAAGTCAACAGGGCATGATCTGACCATGACACAAGGGATAAGTATAGTTACCCCACAGCTCACATTGCCACTGCTCTGACAAGAAAACCATATTCAATGAGTAACCATGGTCCATGGTTCATGATGACCTGGGATAGGTCCATGGTCACTGTACTGGCCATCAACTCCTAAGCAGTTTTTGAGGTTAGCCCAGAGACAACAAAATGAAGTCCCTCCATAAGTCTGGGGAACTCCACAGCCAATCCTCCAGCAGTTCAGGCAAGAAGTTTGCTAGGCAGCCGGGAGTCTGGTACAGTAGCAATAGTCCCAAATGATCTTCATAATCAGGATCTCATAAATGGCATTTTGTGGAGCAGGGCTCTAAAGGTCAACAAAGACTCCCAGGTGACAATTTAACATAACAACATGAGGAATGAATACCTCAGCGTAGCATTTTGCTTAATATTTTTCAATGTTAACGTAGTTCAGGATAATTTGACATGCCCTCACTTTTTCTTCGGATAACAAGTCTCATTCCACCCATTATTTAGCTTCGTTGTAAAATTCTTTCAAGTGTCTCAGATATACCTACTGCCTATATTTGTCAACTGAAAATATTTTCTTGCATAGCTTCTTTATGATTTCAGTTGACAATAATTTCCTAGATGAAAAACACATAGATTGAATGCTTTCTTCAAACGAAGACTTAAATGGGTTATAAAAGGATCACAGCAAATATTTTTTAATGGAATCCATCAAAGAAATAAAACCTATACAATGTTTTTATTAAAACTTCAATAATAGGTTTTATTACTGTGGGATACTTTAAATGTGGACTAAAGAATTAGAATTTTCAATTAAGCCATATCATTGGCTACAGGTCCCCAAAAATATTAATGTGGTATTTACTGATTTGAGATTAAGGTTGATTCATCAAAAAATTATTTTTTGGATATGGATAGGTTGGATTTCCCAACGAATGTATTTGGAAGAACAATGTATTTGTTAATGATGGCGGGGTTTTATTAAGCCACATGATATGGTCATGTGATCATTTGGGGGGGTTAGATAGTTTTTTGAGATGTATATAAATTAAAGGGATTTAAGTAGGTTTAAAGCAAAAAAATTAAATATTAAAGATGTTAATGTAATGTTGAATTATACACCAAAGCTTTAAAATTTGATTATTTATCAGGAACTGTGGTTTGTATCAAGCATGATGGTGGTGGCAAAAAGGTAAACTGAAAAGGTAAATGCAATATTTTCTAATCAAAATCTGCAGATATGTATGTATGTATATACATACATATACATATGTATGTACATACATATGTATATGCGTGTACATATGTATATGTATGTATATATGTATATATATGTACATATGCAGATGTATGTACATAAATTAGGAAAATTTATATGGCCGCCCAACTCACTCACAGTGACTGGGTGA
Organism: Pantherophis guttatus; assembly: GCF_059756535.1. Taxonomy (NCBI): domain Eukaryota; kingdom Metazoa; phylum Chordata; class Lepidosauria; order Squamata; family Colubridae; genus Pantherophis; species Pantherophis guttatus. The sequence continues at coordinate 53,070,381 of NC_142064.1, forward strand.
CTTATAGAAGTAAAGTTAATATTTTAAGATTAAAGATTGATTTGGTATGAAAAATAAAGATTTTAAATAAAAATATGGTATTAAAAATAAATTTTAAATGAAAAAATGAGCAAAATATAATAAGAGTATATGGAGTATGAATTTTATCTTGTCAACATGGAAACCAAAATGAAATCATCCAAGCAAGAAATCCACACCGTCATTCTTCACTTTATCATGAGATGAGATATGGCCGGAGACATAAGCCCAAAGGAAAGTAATTTTTTTTGTATATATTTTATTTGCAGTTTTCCTTTAATGATCAACATATTTACATTCTTGAAAGGGTGGGAAGAGCTTGTGTATGGAATGCTGAATATGTAAAGGAAGTGCTTCATTTTACCCCAAAAAGAATATCCGCTGCCATAGGCTTAAAATGAAACAAATCCAGAGGGAAATAGCAGAGTCAAACAAAAAAACTGAGATAAAATATTTGATCTGATCTAAATCGGATTTTAATACAAACTGGAGGCATATTGTGGGAGGAAAGTACAAATTTTATTTCACAGATATTTATCCCCCTTGGTTGATGTGTACATAGGAGTTTGATTTGTGAGCATTTTAAAATAATTTATCTACACCACTGGATTACTGTGGGACGCAGAGTGCTTATTAGCAAAACTGCAAGTACCCTTAGCCAATATATTAACTCCTCTGGACAAAAGGAAAAAAAGGTGGAACGAAAAATTGCATTTCTTCATCCATGTCAGGTAGGGTCAGGAAAGCAGAATAACTTGCACAACAGAACCTTTCCTAAGAAAGTTCCGTTGTGCAAGTTATTTCATTTTAAAAACTTAAGAACTTCCCTGAACTTCAAAAAACCATTTCAGAAATGTTATACAGAAGTGGTGCTAAAGAGCAAGAGAATACCTACAGTCGAGTTGTAAAGATAAAAGTGTATATACGCAAGCAAGTATAAACTAGATTTTTTTTCATTCCAGATATATATGAACCAAACTGAAGAATCATAGTGATATGGATTTTAGAGTATAAGTGGGAGATGGTGTTTATGGCAAAATAGTTTTTTTTTAATTAATTCTTGCTCACAACTATTATTGTTTCTAATCTAGCTTCTTGAAGACATATTCTGACAAAATATTGGCTTAATCTTCTTTTAGATCAAAAACATGAAAGTACAATTGTATCCAGCTAAATAAACAAGACTGTTAAGCATTAAGGCCTTGATTTATGAGCTGCAATAAGATTGCAGCTTAGACATTTGCACAGCATTTACACGATGAACAACAATCATTGAGCTGGAGAAAGAAAAAATTATTACATTATATCTGACTTTTACATTTAAAAAGTAAAAGTATTTTTCCACAGACATAGTTTTACATTTTCCTGCTGGTTTATACACTTAATCTCTCATTCTATATCTGTTTTTTTTTTAAAAATTAAAATATTTCAGAAAAGAATTCTGAGTGTTAAACAAACAAGACCATATTTTACACATAAATAGAAGTGATTTTATCAATCATTTATCCACCAAATAATGGAGATGAATAGACTGCTATATTATTTCTCCTGAATAAAACCACCAAGTTTTCACAAATTTCCCAGCATTCTCCTTTTGAAACTACGTTACTGTCACATAGATACTGCTATAGATTCTCTCAACATGCAGAATACATCAATTGTTAAGTACTTCTACTCAAAATATCTCCTCAGGTATCTGGAAATGCACATTCAGCTTTCTGTTAAAGGAAATTCAAGAGCCTCTTTAAGGCATTTGTCTAATGCTGCCCTTTCCATTTTTGTTCTCATGATTACCATCTGTTTAACCCTATCTCGTGTCATTTCTCCTCAGTAAAAAGATTATAATTTCGCTTCTTCAAACATCTTCCATATACACTGCAGCTCCCAAAAGCCCAAGTCAGCATGACCAATCATTAGGGGTCTTGAAAAGCATAATTAGCAAAAGAATATATACTTAAAACTAATTTCAGGACTCAGATACACTATTTCAAATCCAGGATTCATAGACACTATTTCACATCTATGTGGACTGCTACATAATATGTCACTATGACATCATATGACAAAACCAAAGAAAAGTGGAAATGTGGACATCCCTTCAGAAGGCTTTTGATTCTGCCATATATTTTGGTGGTAATTTAAAAATTCTTCATTAATTATATGCCATCAAATCGGGTGGACTCTTAGCAACCAGACACAGATACATTTTCTATAATGATTTATCCCCAGCCTGACCCTTCAAGTCTTTTAATGGTCCACCCATTTCACTGTCATCGGTGTCCACTTTCCTTCTTGGTAAATGGCCTCTTCTTTTATTTATTTTATTTTATTTTCTAGCATTATGGACTTATGAGCATATAAAAAAGGACAGTTGGAGCATTGTCTTGATGCTTAGGATTTTTGGTATTAATTCCTTCAATTTCTCAAAGAATGATATATAGCAAATGTTCAGTTAATTTCTTTGAATTTAAATTCTTAAATCCTTTGAATTTAATCTTAAAATAAAACAGAACCAAGCAATCAAGTAAGTTTTGATGCAATGCTTTTTATGAAACAAGCTAAAATGGGAGAGGGATATTCATTGCATTTCTAGCTGTGTTTGTATATCCATGTGGGCATACACATGCACTTGCATGTACTACAGACATTTTGAAGAAAAAGACCTGCCAATTATGTTCATTGCTTTATCCTTTAAACTGTGTGGTCTCTATTGAAGGATATGTGGGTGTTATAGAAATAGCAAGCAGGTATTTCATGATTTTCTATATCTCTTGGTATACTTTAATTTCTACTTTTAATTATTTGTAGAGTAGAGTAGAGTAGAGTAGAGTAGAGTAGAGTAGAGTAGAGTAGAGTAGTACAGAACAGTACAGAATAAAATAGGAATGGGAATGGAATGGAAAGGAACGGAACAGAACAGAACAGAACAGAACAGAACAGAACAGAACAGAACAGAACAGAACAGAATAGAATAATGGGTTATTAAATATTGTTCCAAGACACGAACTCTTTATTTCTATTGGTCATTTTATGTAATGTGCTCCTCCCTTATTCTTATCATGATAGACTAGAACTCTATCTTTTTTTTCAGCTTTCCTTCTCTGAGAAATTAATTTTGCATTAAAATATTTGTTTCTTTTTCAAATTTACTCAAGTTTTGAGAGTCGTTTAGTGTATTGGTTAAGGCAAAAGGCTAGAAACCAGGAGACTGACAGTTCTAGTTCTGCCTTAAACATAAAATCATTTGAGCGACTTTTGGACAATCATTTTCTCTCAGCTGCAGAAAGTAGCCAATGGCAAACCACTTCCAATATTTTGACAAGAAAACTGCAAAAACTAGTCGAGGCAGTCATCAGGAGTCAACATTGTCTTGGTCGCACATACACACCCAAAAAATATCCTCAAGTTTTAGAAAACAATTACATAATTTACCTTGATAATCTTGAACCATGCAAGGACATTTGGAGGAGAAAGTCAAAATCTGCAAGATGGTGAGTGGGTGTGATACCCTGATATGTTTTCCTTTTATAGAACATTGTTTCACACATGGAACATTGATGCGCCGATAAAAGAAGTACAGTTTGTATTAGGGGTGGGCAACTATGGCCCTTTTATGATTGTGGACCTGTGGCTGGCTGATTGGAAATCTGAGAGTTGAAGTCCACAAGTCATAAAGGGGCCATAGCTGCTCATCCCTGGTTTGGATCATAATCCCACATCTGCCATTGTATAGATTAGACTCTTACGCATACTGCAGCTACCATGATTCCAAATAATTTAGTCATGGTTGCTGCAGCAACCATACAGGTCCAAGGTGAATGTCTGTAATGTTGAAACATGTATACTAACTACACTTTCTCTCAGATACAAAGAAGATACTTTTCACTTCTTATGTTTTCATCTCTGTATCATAATTCTGATGATTATGATATTAGAACCATTCTCATTCTTCGTTCTTAAAAAGCAAAAATAATGTTTTCATGTATTTTTTTCAGAATCCCCTCTCTTAATCCTTTTATCCTAAAATAGAGACAGTTTTTGGCCCGCTTCACCTCCTCGCATCTCCAATTAGAAATCTCAGTAGTCTGCTAAAATAAAATAGCCTAAACAATTTCTCTACACAGATGCAAAGACATTCCACAGAAGATGGGGGAAGTAAATTAGCTTCGGTTTCAAATCTCTGTGAGCAGATGTGAAGATTTTTATAATACCATACAGAGATATTCTGCATCTTTACTGCAAATACCTAAAATGCCAAAATAGCTTTTTACATTGGAAGTCGAGCTGCATTTATCTTCCATATAATTTGGATATAGGAGTTAGAGACCAAACCTTTTGTTAGCATGAAATATAAATATCAAAAGAGAAACCTAGTAACCCTAAATTCCACAATTTTTTTTTTCAAAATGCAGAACACAGGCACAGAGTTCCAAGTCTGGATTAATTCAGGGCATCTGAATTTTATTGCAACTGCACTAAAGAAGGATATATTGCTTTGAAGTTATTCATGCAAACTATTATACTTTTAAAGGATTAGGTTTCCTTTAGCAGTTCTGCTGATAATTTATAGCAACACATTTGTTCTGCAACCACAGATGCCCATAACAAATGAGCAATAAAAGACATGTTGCTATGTGACTAAATTAAGGGCAAAAAATATAAGGGTTAATATACTGTTCCAATACATCTATGCAAAGCATATTCCAGCACCATCTTTCTAAATATATATATATTCTTATTATATTAAGTAGCCCCATGACCAACAATCCTGAAATTTGTTGTGCTATACAAATATTCCTCCTACGTATAATAATATTAGGATGAGGGAGGAAAAAAGAAACCACTAACGTTTCTATTAATACCAAAGCAGAACATGAGAGGCATCAAGTATATTTACCAAATATCACTAAAGCTGTATTTTATATAAATTAAGATTCAATCATCTTTGTTTTTCAGTTGTGTACCCTGCCTTCTGTTCACCATCATGAAATATTGTTTCACAGTAAAACTGAGTTGGGTAAGCATAATTCAGTTTATTTTTCTTTTCTGATTTATTGTTTTAATATAAGTGGACATAAAACTAATTACATCTGTGAATCACTATTTTACAGAGTATTGACAGATATTCAATAAGTTTGGCAATCACTGACAGAAGACTACTATTTTCCTTAAATGAGATACAGGATAATTATTCTATAGAATTTGTAGAATAATTCTCCTGTATTTCATTTACATAGAATCTGGGTAAAGCACAAAAGGAATACAAACTGATATGAAATTGAATTTCTTGGGATGAAAGACTAGACTAGTTTATACATGGCTTCTTAAAAATTAACAATGCATATTTCTTCCTCATATCTGGAGTAGAATTAAGATGAGTACAAACTTTCCCCCTTTGTCCCAACATTGCAGACTTAATCTACAGTAAATCAGGTCCCTCACGCCTTCTAGCAGAGGGGAATCGAGTTGGTGTTTAGCAGAAAGCAAAACCAGGAGTTTTGTGATATCTTGCATACTAACACAATTATTATTGCTTGCAAGTTGACTGTGATTCCAGAAAGCTTAAGTGATAGGAAATGTGTTAGTCTTTAAGGTATTGTAAGATTCTGTGATTTTGTACTTGCCATTTCTTCTTGAAGAAATCTCAAAGGTACACAATTTTTTCTAAGTGCAATCATTCTGTCTTAGCATTCACTGCTCTGTGCAACAAGAACTACAATTGCAGATAGAAGTGCACAGTGAAGAGCTTTAAAAAGTCTAGTTATGGGAACAACTATCAGGAACAGGGATTGCCAGGAATCTTTTCTGAAAATGACAATAGAGCTACTGTCAGGGTTCTGTCAGGGTACTGTCAGGTATTGTGTGAGCAATTTCAGCCTGTAAGAGGTCTACTTTCAGAGGGCAGTTTTCACCAAAGCATGCTATGTTCAGAAACCAAATATTTTCTGGACCCATGTCAAGCTTAGAAAAATCCCTGCTTATTATCAGTCCTTTCCTTTTAAACAGTCATGTGCAATTGCCTTTGCTTTGCCAATCTGAGATTATCTATTTATGCTAAAAGCCTAAGGAATTCTGATTTCCTGGCCTTGATTAAGGAATGGATCATAGTAGCATAATGGGCCAGGAGTTTACAAGAGACATTTCACATTTTTAATGCCCATAGGTACAAAGCTGCTGGAGATGTTACTGCATCCAACACATCGCAAAATAGCAATAGCACTTAGACTTACATACCACTTCACAGTGCTTTACAGCCCTTTCTAAGCAGTGTACAGAGTCAGCATATTGCCCCCAACAATCTGGGTCCTCATTTTACCGACCTCGGAATGGCAGAGATAAACTCACATGTTTCAGGCAATCATTATATCATATGTAGTCATGATCTCTAACTAAAAAGGCTATCCAACCATGGAAATTCCTTGCTCTTTAAGTCACTATTAATCTTTACCATGAATAAAGACCTTCAAATATTAGTAACTAAAATAGCTTATTTTATTGGATGACATCACTTTCATTTCAAGTTGTATATTTGTAATTTTATTATAGTCATTTGGTTACAGGATATTGAAAGCTAAAGTAGAAAGACTTGATAAAACGTGTGATCCAGTGCTGGGTTGCCCCAGTTTGGAGCGGTTCTATAGAACCGTTAGTAAAACCAGTGGGAGGCTCCACCCACCGACCCCGACGTCATCAGGAAGCTTCTGCACATGCGCTCCATTGCAAACCGGTAGTAAATGTAAGTAGAACCCACCCCTAGTGTGATCCACTCCCAAATCTGTTTATATCTGCTTTTCCCAACCTGGTTCCCTCCAGATATATAACGGCTACGAATTCCAGGATTCTTAACCCAAATGGCTATGACCTCCTGATTGAGTATTCTGAGAGTTGACCCAAAACATTTAAAGGGCAAATGCATCGAAACAGATGACTTCTGACATAGTCTTACATCATTCTGTAATGACTTCTTCGAGGCAACAGCATCCTATTATATCTTCCAATTATTCTTAGGGCAAATGTCCATGAGGGTTTTTTTTCAAAAATACTTTTCCTTACATTAACTAAGAAAACAAATAGCAAATAGATCAGGGGAGGGTTCTACTTACCTTCGCAGTGGTGCGCAGAAGCGTTTTGATGATGTCAGGGTTGGTAGGCGGAGCCTTCTGCCGGTTTTACTACCAGTTCTATAGAACTGGTGCGAGCCGGGGGCAACCCACCAGTGAAATAGATGTATACAAATAGTCCAACAAACAACATTTAACAAACAACATTTAATAAAGAACAAATAGTTATTTATTAAATGGGATCAAAATATGAAAATCTAAAACAATGTTTTTAAAACAACATATCCTTGGAAGGAGAAGATGGTTACCGTTTCAGATATTGAACCTGGTAGAAAACATATTATACTATAGTTGAGTATTAGCATATCTGCAATATTTTTTTAACAGAGAATGCTGAAACCTTTCAGGAAATAGCTCCCATTCTCCCTATCCATGTGCATCTCTCTTAAGCTGATTCAAGCTACAGAATCATAGAAACCAACGTTTCATTCAACTTTATTTATTCTGAATAAGAAGATCGTGACTGATGGCAATATCTCAAACTCAGCTGACTTGCAATCAAACAGGACTACTATAGAAAGAGATACCTCTAACTTTAAAAAGAATTGTAATGATGCATTCACAGGAAAGCATCAATCTGCAGCTGGTGCCAAGCTCACACAATGTCTTACTTGAGAGCTTCTTTAATAAGATGGGGAAATGGTTTACAACACAGAAAAATATTGTCTCTCTATCTCATGTTCTCCACCCCAGCCCCAGCTTGTCAAAGAATCCTGGCATTTACACAAAGAATTAAGATACTGTAAAAGCCTAGTTAGATTTGAAAAGCTTCCTGCCACAATGAAATTGATGGAGGAGGAACTGTATAGAAAATGAAACAAAATAAATAGAAATCGACTGAAAAAGACATTGCAGAAACACAAATGAAGTTGTACAGAAAGAGAAAGGGTTATTTCCAGAAAATACTGGCTTTGAAAATACATTTCCAGGTAGATGACTACTTTCAAACAGTAGAAGTTTCCTTATCTGTCCTGTTTATTTTAAATCTCAAGATTTTGCTACCATCCTTTATCCTTGCCCAAAGAAAAGAAAAATGGATGAAAACTATTTTTCTTTTGTGTCAATTTTCTCGGTCAAAGATTACTTATTGTTGTCCTTTTCATAAGGGGAGATGCTCCAAAAAGGAAGAGTTTTGAAAGGGATTCCATCATAAAACAGCTGTTAGGAGCAGAGATTTTTGAACTTATTTTTAAAAGTATGTTTTAAAAACCTTTTAAATGAATCATTTATCTGCATCATATGCTTGCCAGATGGCAAGCAAAATGGAATATTTACTCATGGGTTAGCAATTTACCCAATTGGAAATGGGAAGGAGAAACAATGTCAAATATTCCTCATCCACCCCTGAAAAGGACTCTGACAATCACTACTCCTGTACCAAGAATATTATTGGCAACAACTGGTGAGGAAACTCCAGTTTATAAAGAATAAGTTAACTGAGGGGCCAATAGTAAAGTTAATATACAGCTTATTACTGGTTTGCACCACATTTAACCACTATTGGCCTAAGCCTATCCTCCCAAGCAAGATTTATGTTTTGATTCTCTAGAGCTGTCAGAGAGGATTTGATGATAAAGGTACTGCCAACAATACAAGGCAAGATACTAATTTTGCCAGAGTCCTGAAAGATGCCAATCCTTTTAGGGCAATAGAACTTTGCAGAAGGGATCTTAGTGTCAGCCTGGAAGCCATCTTTTGCATTGGACCTTCAGGCCTGCCACATTTAGTGCTGTGGGAAACTGGGAGGGGGGATTGTATGGAGCAAGGGAGATATATAGTCATAATAATATTCCTTTCTCTGGGAGTCACTCATGTTGAGAGGGTGCCTGTGGTGGCCTGAGCTCTCTGTCAGTGAAAATAGGCTTCTGACCTCCATTTTTGGCTGTGATGGCTCCCTGCAACTCTGTCAGCAAAAACGAAACTTGGGAGGGCCGCGCATGTCCCTTGCAAACTCTGTTTTTGGCTGCAATGGCTTCCTGCAATCCTTGCTGGCAGAGGCACCACGCGCTGGTCTTTTGCTGTTTTCAAGGCAGCCCCATGGGTCAGATCCAAGCACCCCATGAGCAGGATCTGGCCCCTGGGCCTTGAGTTTGACACCCCTGATATAACCGATTAACCAAAATCCTAATAAAAGATTGCCAGAAAGTTAGAGGAAATAAAATGACAAAAAAAAAGGAGGGAGGCATTTAACCATCAAATTAAAAAGAAAGGAAAAGAAACCAAAATATCTCATCATCCTCCAGCAAGCAAAAAAAAAAAAAAGCAACCAAATGGAAAAAGAAGCTTCTACAATAACCTAGGCACATTGTCAGTTCATAAACAAATCACTTAGATATCTCAGATATTAAGAATTTAAAAACCAGTGGATCTCCACCACATGAAAACAGTATATTTTGGTCATTAACTGATCTAAATCACCTCAACATACAATAAATATTAATATCCCCAGATCCTAATTAGCAAGGCAGGAAATACCTGGAACCATGAATGACAAAAGCTGTAAATATTGATTCAAACAAAAGATCAATCTTTTTCACACTGAAGTTCAAATGGTGCCTGGACAAACACGATAATGGTATTCAAATTCCAAGTTAAACATATCTAATGGAAGAATGAAAAAAAAACCTAATTAATGTGCCCATGGAATACACAATGAGAAGAAGTAGCAAATGCTGGGAATAAGCAACCAAACTTATTAAAGAATATCAGAAAAGCTAAGAAAACCAAAACCATCAAAGCATAATCATCCAGGGATTCCAAGTGCGATAGAATGATCTGGTAGTCAAGGGAGCTTTGAAACATCTAGCAGAGCAGGATGACAGAACTGTATTGGTCACCAGAACTTTGTTCAAAATGATGCCTTCAAACCCTGTTGTAAATAGATCTCTGAATTGTTCAAAACAACTAAGTTGATATAAGAAAGAACCAAAGTGCAAGACAACAAGTCTCTTAAAAACCTTTGGTTAAAAAAAAAGTACAAAGAGAAATTGAACAATAATTAGAACACAGGGGAATCAAGACAGGGATTGTTCATAAAGGATGAAAGAAGTCTAAAGAAAGTCAGAAAATTCTCCACAGTGAAAGATGAACTCACAAGCTGGATAAGAAAAGGCAAGAAAATGGGATGCAGAAAGGGAAGAGAGGAAAAAAAGATTGTAAGGACATTCAGGAAAAGAAGAAGAAGAAAGAATAATAGGAGCTATCTCTTCCTCTGAGACCTATTAAACCTAAAAAAGCAGACAATTAGAAGGAAATCAGTAGGGAGCTGTCTGGAAATAGTAGTGGGTAGGAAGAGCAAATAGGGATTGTGCATTGAGAAGAGAAGAGAAGAGAAGAGAAGAGAAGAGAAGAGAAGAGAAGAGAAGAAAGAAAGAAAGAAAGAAAGAAAGAAAGAAAGAAAGAAAGAAAGAAAGAAAGAAAGAAAGAAAGTACAATTAACATTATGATAGAAGTATGGAGCTAATTCTCCTTTTATATCCATCATATTGTTTAAATATGGCAGACTAAATGTTTATATTCACTACAGTTTATAAATTATTGGGGGGGGTCTCTTATCACCTAAATAAAGAACACTAAACTTTAGTGAATAGTAACTTCAGTTGTCAACAATGTGACAGAGTTCAGGATTTAAAAAAAAACTAACTATTCATACTTTGATAGAGCTAATAGTCTGGGATGCTGTACAGTAACTTTCTCCCATATAACGCCTCCAAGATCAAAATGTGGCACTGATAATTTGAAAATTGTTTTATTTATTTATTTATTAGATTTGTGTGCTCTCATCTACAGGTGACTGGGGTGGCTTACAAACATTAAAAAAATGGTAAACATTAAAATAGTATGTCAATAAATAACAACAACAATAATAATTTACAGTTAAACATTGGGACAGATGAGAGCACAAAGTATATGGTGAGCGATGGTGTCTTCTCTTAATCTGATAGCCACCTGCATAGTGATGCATCTCCATTGGGGGTCTAGACCAACTGGCAGAGCCAGTCTTCAGGCCCTTACAAAAGATGTTGGAAATGTAATCAGACTCCAGGTACTCTTTATCATATGTGGTGGACATGTATAAAAGCAAGAAAATATTGGACAAAAATACATACATGGTTGGAAAAGATGATTAAGCAGAATATAGATTTAAAGCCAGAAATATTTTTGTTAGGTATAATACCAGAAATATGATAAAGGGACTATATATTTAATGCTACGTGTATTAACAGCAGTGAGAATTGTATTTGCACAATATTGGAAAAATGAGAACACCCCACCAGATGAAAACATAATTCAGAAAATATTGGACTGTACAGAGATGGATAGATTGACATTGAAAATAAAAGATAAAGAAGATACAGAGTACTATTCAACGTGGAAGAGGTTTTATCAATGGTTAAAGATAAGAGGTAGAAATTAGATGAAGAAAGATTATTGTTATATGTAAGTAAAATATGAATGTTGTTTATAACTATAAGCATGCTAGTAAAATTAATATGATCATAAATAAGCTAATATAACTACAAATATGGTTGTAATTATTATGTGTAGTATCATTATTACTATCAATATCTGTTATTTTTCCTTCATTTGTAAAACGAAATGCAAGACACTGTTTTCAAAATATTTATATATAAATAAAAAACTTGACTTAAAAAAAAAGAAAGAAGAAGGTCAACAGATGGGTGCGCATCTCACCTGGAGAACAGATATATTCCAAAACTAGTGAGCCAACAGCACTGGAAGTCACCAGGTTCAAGAAGATGGCTAAACATTTTTACCTAAGGGGTGTGCAACCCATCAGCCCCATGATCCTGGGAAAAATATAATTCCTTTTAAAAAGATGCAGATAAGTGCCATGTTCACATCTCCAAATCACCTTTTTGCCTCAAGCACTGCAAAGATATCTTACTTAGGAGTAAGCCAATTGAATTCAATGGGGCTTACTTCAAAGTGCATATACTTGCACCAGAGATTATTCTCTTGCCCATTCTTTTTTTCTAAGTGAAATTCCATGAGAATTGCTGGAGGAAAGGCGACGTTAAAGCCTCTCTTTTCATTGATACTAATCTAGAATTATTGATTTACACAGGGAAATTAATCATTTTCTGTAGCTATTAGTAGCAGAAAAATAGCCCTTTCAATCAGGGTTTTTGGAAGAATGTTTAACATAACACAAATGCACACAGACACTTTGAACTTTCCTACCATCGGTTCTCCATAGAAGTAGAAATAAAAACACTCTTTTGTGCATGATTGTATGTCATGGTTATGTGAAATTGATATATTTTTTATAGTTTTGGAAGATGCTTTGTTGATTTTTAATTACAACATGGCAAATAGGGTACTGGAAGGAAGGCAAGTTGACTGATTCAATTATGGATTGATTCTGATTTTGCAATTTTCAGATTTCCTTTCAATGAAACTGTTGCTCTGTAAAGGGCACCAAGAATTCCTAAAGGATAATGTAGTACAGCGGAAAACAGCAGCACCTTTTTAAATGTGTATTTCAGAGTGATGCTGCTTGTCAAAAAACAAGGAAAGATAAGAATCAGGGCCTCAAGATAAATTCTATCGATGGTAGCACAGTAAACCAATGTTGTGGTGGGAGGCATATGTATGTGCCAGCAATGAGGGCTGCTCATGGGAAAAGACCTTTTTACAGAAAGAAAATAACCATAGGTATCAAAACAAAGCTGAAAATATGAGACTCACAGTGAAAAATCTAAAGTAAAATGGGATCTCTGAGGTAAAAGGAATGAAAGAAATGAAAATGAAGGACCTTGAAGCAGAGTGAAAAAAATAATGGCCATCGAAATTTAATTAGAGGAAAAAAAGTAAAAACCATATATTCTGAAAATATTTCTGAAGAACTGCAAATGATAGGGTTTGGAAGAGAGGAAAGAAAATACATGCATATCCTACACTTCTCCCTCAACGATAGCAAATAATCTTCAGAGTTTTATCAGATGTATTTAATCAGATCATTTATTCAGATGTAAACATAAATATATATGAGAAGTCTCTTACGGGAGAATCACTTTTATGGATTTGCTTGCATTATGTCAAAAGCTAGCTGTGAAGACAAAAGTCAATCAATTGTCACACTAGCATTTATCTTTAATCTCAGTGGTAGTCTAGATCCAATATGTTTTATCCTCTTCAAATGTAAACAATGTTCACACAACAGTCTGTTTTAAGAAATGCCATCCCTCTTCTGAAGAGAGATCCTGCACATGGCAAACATAGTCAGGAACCATTTCAACGAGAGCACAGCATTTGTATCCAAACAGATGAGGAGAAAGGATGACACAGATGGTATTCAATTTATTTATTTATTTATTTATTTATTTATTTATTTATTTATTTATTTATTTATTTATTTATTATTTAAATTTGTATACCGCCCTTCTCCTGAAGGACTCAGGGCGGTGAACAGCCAAAATTAAAATACATACAATATAAAATTTAAAATAATTTAAAAGCAGAATTAAATCAAATTGGCTTCCCAAAAATTAAAACCCATTATCCTTAAAATAACCCATTAAAATTTTAAGCCAGTCCAGTTTGCTGAAATAGGAAGGTCTTCAAAGCTCGACAGAAGGTCCGGAGGTCCGGGATCAGTCGTATTCCTGGGGGTAGCTCGTTCCAGAGGGCGGATGCCTCCACAGAGAAGGCTCTCCCCCTGGGGGTCGTCAGTTGACATTGCTTGACCGACGGCACCCTGAGGAGGCCCTCTCTGTGGGACCAAGTTGGCCGGTGGGAGGTTATCGGTGGCAGAAGGTGGTCTCATAAATAACCGGGCCCTAAGCCATGGAGCGCTTTAAAGGTGAGAACCAATACCTTGAAGCGCACCCGGAAGACCACCAGAAGCCAGTGCAGCTCGCGCAGGCAAGGTGTCACATGGGAGCACCATGTCGCCCCCATAATTATCCGCGCAGCCGCATTCTGGACCAGCTGGAGCTTCCGAGTGCTCCTCAAGGGGAGCCCCATGTAGAGAGCATTGCAGTAGTCCAGGTGAGAGGTGACGAGGGCATGAGTGACCATGCATAGGGAGTCCCGATCCAGAAAGGGATACAACTGGCGTATCAGGCGAACCTGATAGAAAGCCCCCCTGGCCACAGCCGTCATATGCTCTTCTAAAGACAGCCGTGCATCCAAGAGGACACCCAAGTTGTGAGCCCTCTCCGTGGGCTTATTGACTTGGAGTTGGTCTGGAGTCAACGATCTCTTAATCAAATGACAGATGATACAGGTAGAGGTAGAGACAGAGATATAAAGATGAGAGAAGTGTGTGTGAGAAAGAGATGATGAGGGAGAGGAGAGGGGGAGGGGGGAGGGGGACAAGGAGGAGGAGTGGGGGGGACAAATAACAAAAGTAGTATTGCAGTATAAAAGTAATCCCTTTATATATGTGCAACACTAGTCTCCTATCTTCTGGCACAAATACAAAGAAGGCAAAATACATGCAGAAGGATGTATAGTTTCCCATGGCTAAGTTTTCGGTGTTACCTTAAAATTTTCTGTTCTGCAGCATAAAAGAGCTGTGGTAGCACAATGGTTAGAATGCAGTATTGTAGGCTAATTCTGCTGACTGCCAGCAGTTTGATTCCCACCAGCTCAAGGTTGATGCAGCCTTCCATCCTACCAAGGTCAGTAAAATGAGATTGTTGGGGGCAATATGCTGACTCTGAAAACATCTTAGACAGGGTTGTAAAGCACTATGACGTATATAAATCTAAGTGCTATTGCTATTGCTTGATCACTGATTCCATTATTGTTTAGACTCAATCCTAAAAACAGTAATTATCCACTGCTTCAATATCTTCATTTTAAATTCTAGGGCTGGTTGTTGCATCTTTTGTCATTAGTGTGATCTTCTTAATATTAATTCAAGTCTCCTTTCTTTCATCATGCTTTTTGACTTTCATTAGTAGAACTTGTAAATCATTTGCATTTTCAGCTATCAGAATATTCTACATTGTAAGTTATGGATGTTACTTCCTCCAATATTAAAACTACACTCATCTTTTTCCAACCCAGCTTCCCCTAATATATATTCTGCATAGAGGTTGAATGAATAAGAAAATCTATCTCACTTCTTTGCTAATCAACGTCCAGTCTGCTTTATCATATTCCATCCAGACCTTAGCTTCCGGTCCTGTGTGCATGTTTCACATGAAGATAATGAAAGGCTCTGGGGTTCCCATTTTCCTAAAAACATTCCATGGCTAGACAAGATCAAAAGCCTTTCTATAATTAAAGAAATACATACTCACTTCTGATATCTGTCTGTGTTTGTAATGTATTTGTGCACATGTGCATATATATTTTCTTAATTACCAACAATAATTATTCTTATTTCTTGGGCTTTTTAAAATCAGCTTCAACAACTTTCCATGTAGCATTGTACTCTACTTTGGTTAACCAAAACCATTATTTTATTAGCATATGAAATTAAGGATATGTACAACAATTCACACATTTTGTTAAGTCTCTATTATTTTAAAAGTTATCAGACTTTATCAGGGAAGAATCTTCCAGTCTGTGTCCATGGTGTCATTCTTCTGATTCCCTGAAGTTATTTGGTTGGAAACTTTCCAGATTTTTCATATACTACTTACAATATTTCTGTAGAAGTTCCTGAAAACTTTCCTGAAAACTTTCAACTTGGTGAAGACCAGAGTACTGATCAAACTTTGTCTTCTAGTTTTAAAGATTCTTTTAATTAAAAATATCTTGGATATTGAAATATCTATTGTATATTATTTCAGTATATTATTTCCATCTTAGTTTGATCTTCTTTTAATAATTTAATATATTTCCATTGACATCATTTAGTTTATATCAATTCCAGGTTGGAAACTCCTAAATTCAGAGTATTTTGGAAGAATTTTCTTTTTTTTTTCTCAAGATTTCTTTCTATCTTTAATATGTCTAAAGTTACTGCTGTATTACTATTGCTTGCAATTTCTAATAACATTCTGAATTTTTTTGTTAACTTTCTTCCTGAGATCATTCTCTTTTTCAGCTTTGACTTCCCTTTCTGGAAAACGTCCAGCATTTGTTCTGAAATCCGGTTTGCTTTCTTCTGTTTCTTGGTCTTCGGCATTCCCAATTCTGTAGTCAACCCAGGTCATGTCTTTGCTGTTATAACTAGATATTTTATTTACTTGTACCAACATAGTTAATTTCATTTCTGAGTATTCCATTTGGTGTTATCCATACATTAAGGAATTATTTTGTTTGTTTGAAGACTCTGTTAATAATGAAGAAATTATTAGATCGAAACCTGATTCATTTTAGTTTCCTAGGCCATACCTTCTAGCTACAATATCTTTCCTACTATTTCCAATTTTGATATTTCAATATTCAAGCTCAAATAGTACATCTTCCTTGCATTGTCTAGCAAGTTCAGATTGAACTCAATCATAAAACTCATAAAATCTCCTCTTCTTCATTAATGGTTGGAGAATAGGCCTGGATAACTGTTATAGGAAGAGTTGACCACAAAGTTTAATTATTCGGTTATTGATTTCATTGCTATATTCTTCCCGACTATGAAAGCAATGATTTTTTGTGTGTGTGTTTCATATCCTGAGTAGTAAACATTATAACCTTCTGATTGGAAGCATCCAATACCAGTCCAACGCAGTTCAATGGTCTTGTCAAGGTGTAATCAATTCATTTCAACTTTTATTTTGTTCAGCTTTCTCATGTCCATGCTTGTTATTTTCCATATTCCCACTGTAATTCTATCTTTACAGCTTTGGATTTTCTTTTTCTGCATGGCAACATGAGCCATTGGGCATCCCCAGTGACTTTACTCTAGATAGCTCTTATACAACATTAATACTCCAAAAGATCTTCATTGCTTCCTTATTAGCAATGTTGAATGCAATCTGTCCTGAGGGCCCCATAAATTATTCAGCACTATATTATTAAGTCCTTTATAATGTGGTTTTCTTGGTAAAATTCAGGTAAAATTCATACCATCTTATCTATATGAAATGATCCCTTTTTTACTGTAAGTAACGTTATCTTCTTCCTGCAGTATCTTTTTATATTGCTGCTACCTAATATAGGTGCTTCTTAACTTAAGCTACACAGTAGGGATGACCTTCACAGCTTGGATAATCCTGCTGGGAGCACATATTCTTGGCATACAGTCCTGGCATACTTCAACATTCCTCCTAGAAACATTCACCCACTACAGTCAGGCAGCACAACAGGACTTGAAGGCAACATTAAATCCATTTCAGCAAGGAAATTTTACAGAAAACGAATTGAAAAACATCCATCAGTTCATCTGCTATATAACTTGCTATTTATAACCAGAGGGGAATTTTGGCAATCAGCTAGAGTTTGACCCGTTTTTGTTTAGTAATCTTAGTAGTATGGTTTATATACTGCCCCTAAGGAGCAGGATCTAGTTTTCTCGACTTGTGTAATACGTTTATTAGCTTCAATTTATAGCTGTCAGCAGAGATTTACTGAAATAACCTAAGTATAAGCCTTTGTGCCAGTTTCAAGGGCATTAAGGTTAAACACCCGAAACAAAGCACAGCCTTTCCCTATCTGGTACCCTCCAGATGTGTTACATCTCTGGAAAAAAATCTAGTTAGCATGCAAATGTATAGGGTACCAAATTGATGAAAACTGTCTAAACCGAACGAAATGTAATAATCGTTTCTAATTTTAGCCACAACTCTAGACAAATGCAGAAAAGTCTAGCTAACAAATATTTGTTTGATGGAAGAACATTTATTTTGATATGTTGCCTAAGGATACCATATCAGGGCTGCAAACTCTGCTGTCTGCAAGATGCCTATTATAGTTAGTATACAAAAAGATACAAAATCTGTTTTGAACTGGATTCTGATTACCTAATAAACAAACTGTCTCAGAGGAAAGAAAGATACATACATAATTAGATTTTGAATCTACAGAAATGTCCCATTCATTCCTCCAAACTGGCTCCCATAGGTACAGTTCTGGAAGTTAGAGTTCAACATAACCTAACTGGAAAAAGTTGGCATAGATGATCAAAAATAAGGCTGCTAGAAGAAGGAATCCTGGGTGCTGAACATACCTGTAAAGTATGTATCAAATGAGACTTGAATCACATAACATTAATAGCATAAAAATATCCATGGAACTGTTTTCGTTTGGCCCTGACATTCTGGTCACCATCATTTGATATCATATACTGTACTTACTTCACAATGTTGATTTGGTTGTGCCAATCAGAGTGAACCTAATCCTGACTTTCAGGACCTAATCCTGACATGGTGGTGGGTGGCTCACGAATCACCGATCACTCTTCAAACATATAAATGGGGACAGTAGGACAGGGACAGTAGGTACACTAGTGCGCTTATGCACGCTCCCTTAAAATAATAATATAAAGCTTACCTTTCCATCTTTAGGGAAATGACAGCAGAGAGATCATTCTAGAACTAAAATAATATTTTTATTCTTTTTATTCTGAAGTTCTGCAGGCTATATACTACCAGACCTATTAATCCAAAACAGATTTTTGAGAAAGTTTCAATACTGGAAAGAAAGAAATGGAGCTGAAGCAATGAGTCTGGCAAGACAGAGAGAATGAAATTATATTTGAGAATTCCCACGTGCCAGTTTTTGTAGGTTCCAAAATAATTTTTTTAAAAAATCACCCATGGAAGCAAAGCAAGGCATGAGAATGATAGACATATGATAGAGAGATTATTTTAAGTTTTAAAACAAAGCAGGTGTCTAAATATAAGATACGATTTGGCTGGAGGCCCAGGCCAAACAGCCCTCTTGCCACTTACCCCAGCTTGCCCTAATGGGAACCATATGGGAGACAGAAGATTTCTGAAATCATGAGAAATCCAAAATTGGCACTTTCTTCAGCTATGACAAAGGTCATAGCTGAAGCATGTTCTGAAAGAAAGAGTGCATCAGCACATCTCCCAAATCTAAAAACTTAAGTGGTGGGCTGATTTTCTCCTGGCAACATTGCTCTATTGAAACTGTGCTACTTTTCATATATGGTTGCTTGGAGTTTCTTGAGCTCAATAGAAAGATCTCTTATATGAATAAAAAAAGAGTAACATAAAGATGAGAATGAGATTAAGATTACCAGATCCTTCCTTCCTTCCTTTCTTCCTTCCTTCCTTCCTTCCTTTCCTCCCTCCCTCCCTCCCTCCCTCCCTCCCTTCTTTCCTTGTTTTCTTCCTCACATAGAAACCTAGGGTTGGAAGGGGCCTTAGAGGCCTTCTAGCTCATCCCCCTGCCCAATGTAGGAGACTTTACACAATCCCAGACATTTTTCCTTTTGCATCCCAGACAGATGCAAAAAGGAATTAAGCAATTCCACTTTCTCCCTGCTGCCTATCACTATATTGCTATCTTTTCCCATTGGTGGACCAATCATTCCTTGACTTTCTTCTTATTTCTTTCATATTGAAAGAAAGTTCTTCTCTTATTTTTGGTATTTGTTGAAAGTCTGAGTTTATTCTGAACCTTAGCTTTCCTGACTCCATCCTTGCAGGTTTGGGCTATTTGTTAACCTTTTATTTTAGTTATTTGCCCCTCTTTTTATATTTGTTCTTTTTGTCCCTTGGTGGTAAAGGCGAGGAAAAATGGAAATCAGTGAATTGATTCAGAAATTCCAATTTGATCCTTAAACTTACATTCCACCCTCTTAAAGTTAATTGCCATGTAGACATAGTATTATAAACCACTGATGGATATCTTGGTCCATAAATTACATGGCCCCCATGTAATTTGCAGCCCTCGGACACCTGCCAATAAACTACCACTGCAGTTCAAGGGGAGATTTACAAATTTGAGACTACATCTTTTTATATGTCCCTGTTATTGTGATGGTATTTGAGAATCAAAACAGGAGGAAGACCCACAGCCTGGGCAATGGTTTAATAGGAGGCAGCTTAGCCTGCAAGTGGGAGAAAAGCATTGGAAGCTGTTCAGAAGCATTCTCTCTAGTTTTCATGAGACAAAAAAAGAGAGAAAGGTAGAAATAATTTCAGTCCTGCAATATTCTATAAACATAGCACTTATGATCCTGATTGTGCTTCTTGTCTGAACTACCGTAACTCAATCAGCTAACAGTTATCTAGGGCAGCAGTTAACTCCCAAGAGCTGCCAACAGTAAGTGAAAGCTGACATAATTAACAAGTGTTGCAAAGTGAATAGGTATTAGAGACCTTTTACCTCTTATTTAGTCTCCAAGTCATAAAGATAGCATTCAGTTATTTTTTCAAGGCATCACCAAGTCATACAGTCTACCCCCAAATCTACAACCATAAAGGTAAAGATTCCCCTCACATATGTGCTAGTCGTTCCTGACTTTATCATCTCCGTTTCAAAGCCAAAGAGCCAGCACTGTCCAAAGATGTCTCCATGGCCATGTGGCCGGCATGACTCAATGCCAAAGTGCACAGAATGCTGTTACCTTCCCACTGAAGGTGGTCCCTAGTTTTCTACTTCCATTTTTTACGTGCTTTTGAACTGCTAGGTGGGCAGAAGCTGGGACAAGTAACGGGAGCTCACCCCGTTACACAGCACTAGGGATTGGAATCACTGAACTGCCGACCTTTTGATCGACAAGCTCAGTGTCTTAGCCACTAAGCCACCGCGTCCCTTAACCATAGAGCAGTTTTAATAGTACCCTTTCTATCCTCAACATTGCTTCAAAAAAAGTATTTATTTATGAAGTGTGCTGAAATTTCATTTTATTTACCAGTGGCTTTACTTCCCGATTAGCTCCATTAAGCAGCACCCTTGCTTCTTATTAGGAGACCCATTTTCCTCCCAATTAATACAGCAGACTCATCCTGCTTCCCCTGAAATCAAGCAATTTTGCCATCCATCTGAGAGAGGAAGAGAGCTGTCTTCAGAACTAATTGTACATGCATGGTCACGATTAGCAAAGAAATAGAGCATGAATCCAGCCTGAATGGTTGGGAAAGTTAATAAAAAAGAAAAGTTCTTATTTATGTTTGGGGAAAAATAGAATGTTGTTGGATTTTGTTATGCAGAATATATTTCCTTGAAATGTTGGATTTATGTAATTTGGTATTCAGCATATACCTTATAAATGGAGTAAATGCATCCAGTGTAAATCATGGACATGTGAAAGGCAACTGAAGTAAAATTATAATCAAGTTATTGACCGCAACATGAAAAAAAAATCCACAAATTATGATTACAAGCATTAGAAAATATTTTAATGAGAAATAAGCCATCTTTTTACAAAAAGATGAAGGATAATAAAGCATCTTGGGTTGATTACAAAATAATGCCATGACTCTTGACTTAGTCTGAATGGTAGAAGCAGGAGAGACATCTTATAAAGCTGCATAAAGGGCATCTCCACCCACTACTGCAACGCTCTCTACATGGGGCTCCCCTTGAGAAGCACTCGGAGGTTCCAACTGGTGCAGAATGCAGCCGCGCGGGTACTTATGGGGGCGACATGGCGCTCCCATGTGACACCTCTCCTGATATATATATATATATATATATATATATATATATAGAGAGAGAGAGAGAGAGAGAGAGAGAGAGAGAGAGAGAGAGAGAGAGAGAGAGAGAGAGAGAGAGAGAGAGAGAGAGAGACTGCTCAAAAAAATAAAGGGAACACAAGCTGGGCCCTCCCGCCCGCCCCCTACCCCCCCGCTATACCTACCTTTATTCCTTCATTTGTAGCCCAGCTGTAAGGCGCGGCAGAGCGGATTGCCCTGCCTCAGCTGTATTGAAATTTAGTGCTCTTCCGCAAAGCGCAAGTTTGGCGTGTGTGTGAGCGAAGCGAGCAGGCACGCACTGATCGTGTGCAAAGCGTGTGCGCGAAGCAAACCGGTGGTAACACTGGTTAGAACCTATCACTGGGAGGGGTGGGGGATAAGCAATTGGATGAATCCAGTCCCTAACCTACTCTTCATATTACCCTCATCTTTCACAGGTGCTGTTCATTATATTCTATCATGGCAAAAGTGAGCAATGTTCAGTTTGATTCCTTTTATTTTTATAGCGAACAATGATTTGGCATTAACTGGGAACAATTCTTGGATGCCCTATAACTTTAAAGGATGGTTGTATTTAATACACACAGTTTGGGGCTATTTCAAAAACATGCCAAGATAAACTTAAACCATGCACATTGGTTTTACTGCAGTTTCGTAATAAAAACCTTATAATAGTTTATAGGTAAAATGCAGAGCCAATGATTTTATTTTGATTCTTACTGTCACTCCTACTTTGCAATTTGAGCCGAGCATCTATATTGCCTTGCATTATGCACAGCCATTTTATATGTAACACTAGCTGGTTATAGGAA
The DNA here is from genome assembly GCF_059756535.1 of Pantherophis guttatus. Lineage (NCBI taxonomy): Eukaryota > Metazoa > Chordata > Lepidosauria > Squamata > Colubridae > Pantherophis > Pantherophis guttatus. Next base: position 53,092,863 of record NC_142064.1, read on the forward strand.
GTGGAAGCACAATAGGTAAAAAATACACTTTTGAAGAATCAAAGGCATTGATTGCCTTTTATAATGACAATATTTTCTCAAATAATTAGCCGGGTATTGTCCAGCTAGTTAAGGGGTTGTCTAAGCTGCAGGTACAGATCAATTTATTGCACATTGTTAATAATAGACTATTAAAAGAAACTTATAGCTCCTTCTTCCTCTCTAAATCCCCTTTTACTTGTAAACCTTAATTCCTTTCGAAAATTGCCTGCTTAATTAGAGATGAGTCAGCCCTTTGTTTTATTACTCAAACTTTACTTCTGCTTTGCAACCATTTTATGAAGAGTTACAAAGGAGATTTTGGGGCTAATCAATGAGTTTCTAGTTCAGGCGTGGCTGTTTTAAACAGTAATTTATATTCATAGAAAACCTAGGCAACTATATTTGGTGATTGCACACCAGAACAAATTTGTAATCAGATGCTGATCTAACTTTTTAAATATATTGTGACCATCACTTAGAACAGAAGCTCAGGGACCTAACCACAACAGGAACTTTCCTTTTGTGTGGGTGCGGGTGCAGCTCATATAAATATTTATTGAATATTGTACAGGTAGATATACAACAGCAGGGGTGTGCCTACGGTGTGATTTTAAAAATTCAACCTGATGGCTATGATGGTATAATCAAAACTCTACCTATTTTAATGCACAAAAAATCGTGAGGAACTTCTGTCACACTATTGCAGCTCCTATATAGGTAGTCCTCAGGTTACAACAGTTCATTCAGTGACCGTTCAAAGTTACAGGACCACTGAAAAAGTGACTGATGACCGTTTTTCACACTTACAACCATTACAGCATCCCCATGGTCATGTGATCAAAATTCAGCTGCATGGCAACTGACTAGTGTTTATGACTGTTGAAATGTCCCGGGGTCATGTAATCAATCACCTATTATAACCTTCTGACAATCAAAATCAATAAGGTAAAGGTTCCCCCGCACATGTGTGCTAGTCGTTTTTGGCTCTAGGGGCGGTGATCATCTCCTTTTCTAAGCCAAAGAGCCAGGGCTGCCCAAAGACATCTCCATAGTCATGTGGCCGACATGACTAAATGCCAAAGGCGTCACGGAGATCTGTTACCTTCCCAAAGTGGTCCCTATTTTTCTACTTGCATTTTTTACATGCTTTTGACAGGGGTGGGTGAAAAATGCTAGCAGGAACATTTCAGATGCATTTGAGGATCTGAATAAAAAGACAGGCTGGGACAAGTAATGGGAGCTCACTCCGTTACGTGGTGCTAGGGATTCGAACTGGTAGCAGTGGCAGTGGGAGGCTCCACCCACCCACCCAGACATCATCAAATACGATCTGTGCATGCGAGAGCTGTCCCTCTCCTCTTGTTAGGTGCAGGGAGTAGAATACTACTTCAATAGATCCCTGCTGCTTGAGTCAGCACTCCTCTTTTCCCAGAGGCCTATAATTCTGATTTTTCCTACTGGCTATAAGGTAATGTTGGAATAAATATCCATCTGGTTCAGTTCCAAGCCAGGAGAAAGGCACTAGAAATAAAATGGAGGCTGGAGGTGGATTGGAAAGAGGGTCCATTTATTGATGAAGCAGAACCACCAGAGTTTGTGGTTCAGGGCAGCTGACAAAATGGAGTTGAGAGTGGGGGGGATTATACCTTCTTTGGGCTTTGTATTTGAGCTTCCTGTTTTTGTGTAACAACATGTCCTTTAATATTCTATTGGCTGTTGTCAGATTCCTATGGGGGTCATGTAGGGGTTATGTAAGGGTCATAGCTTGGTCTGTAGGCAAAAGAGGAAATGCAAATCCTAGGTGCTTGTCTGAGCTAATTTGGTTGAGGTTTTGACTGCTCTGGGGTGATGCAATGAAGGGGCTTGTGTTCTGAAAGGGAGTTGGACAATTCTTGTTGTGTCTAATGGCTTTCGTCCTATGTTGGATCTTGGGTGAGGGGCTGCTTCTAATCCTACCATTCTGCCCTTGTTTCAAAATATCCTGTCTTGAATGGATTACCAAATCTGCATTTCTAAAAGCTGCCTCCTCAGTTCCTGCTTCGGGACAGGGAGACTGGGGCTGCTTCCTGCCTCTAAAAAAACATGTTTCTCCATTTCTCATTTAGGGAAATAGAATATTCTGCCTTTTTTAATATTCCTCAAAATATTTCATTCTTCTAGGCTGGGGGTTGGCTTCTCACAGTAACGTAAGCTTCTTGAAATCTCCCTTAATCTCCATCTCTATTTACCTTAGCATCTTCAAGGATTCTATTTGTTCTGGTTATTTTACAGCTCTTAGCAACTGGATCCTAGCATCCATATTAACTTCTGCATTTCTCCTAGAAAACTTTTTAACAGTTTCCAGTAAACTTTAATCTTATTGGTTATTGCTCATCTGTATTGTAACCAAGTGGACTGCATTTGTATCACTTCAAGACATCAATAATAGCATTTAAAAATTTATGTTAACAATGAATCTAAGGCAATAACAGAAACAGAAAGCCGAGCAGTGAGATAAAATTGGAAGAAGGCAACATTGTACCATTTTGAATTTGTTAGAAGAAGATACACTTTTTATGATTGCTGGCTTTTCACCACTTCCAAACTGAAATGCCTCACACCCTTTCCTGAATTGTCTAAAACCAGCATGTAATTTGTCACTCCTGTGGTCAATCTTGCCTCTAATGTCTCTTGTTGCAAGTTTCTGCAAGTTATGGGTATTAAAACCTAATAAATTGTCTACACTCTGATACTGTCCTTAGTGTTGAAATAAGAGAACAATACTACTTTAACTGTTCAGTTCTATTTTACTCATGAAATGAAGGGAAGATCATGAAGAGATAGGAAAAAGCATGTTACCAGGACATATTGGTATTTTGGTTATGTACATGAGGGGAAAGGGCTATATTGGATGAATGAACAAAGAGGCTAAGGCAGCATGCAAATAAGCGCAATGAGAAAGTTAATATAGATGTATATCAGTAATGGAGGAAAGGTACAGGTGATAGTAAAGATATTAAGAGAGTCAAAGTGTAGAGAGGTGCCATATTAATATTGATTGGTGAAGGAGGTTATTAGCAGTTAACTACTGAAAATATTATCTCTATCATCAAAAATAATGGTTGAAGGAATGTTATTTTTATGTTAAAATATACTACTGCAAGAAGGCTATGTCTGCTTAGGACAATAAATAAATAAACATGAGGGATTTGAATCTCTCTACAATCTAAGCCTTGTTTCATCTTTGTCAGTGTTATGAAACTAGCAGATGCTTCTTTTGGAGTCTGATACTTTCATGGTCTAAAGGACTGTGTTAGCAAGGTCATTGGGACAGATATTTTTAACAAACAGAAATAGATGCCTATAGCTCTGGTGAGTCTAGACCATTAATTAATTTAGGACAAGAAACAGCTAGGAAATATTAAAATTTCTGCAACGTTAGAGTGAAAGGCTATAGCTCATCATTAATAGCTGTATTGATCTTCACAGCTGGCTGGTTTGATGGAGCTCTTAGAGCAACAGAGCATATCAGTTTTTCTGACATCACCTTTCATTAAGTATTTTAGTATCGAAATGCAAGACAATAACATACCCATTGTGGGTCCCCATATTCCCTACACAACAAGACCAAAATTTTAGCCCATTGATTTTCATTTGGGATGGTTGAGGAGTTATATTATGACTCTGGGCAGCTAACAACACATTAAAACATTTTTTAAAAATAATATTAATTAAACTTAAAGATCCTACAATGGACACTAAAAATAAACTGAAAACAATCATCAGGCCACCAAAAATGTAGAGGCCATCTAATTTCCTGATCCCCATCTTCTGAAGCACATCCAGCTCTTCAATTCTTTGTGAAAGTCTAGTAGGGTCAGGACCCATCTAATGTGAAAGCAATGTGGTGTTTGAGAATCCAGGTACTGTGGTGAAAAGGCCCATTTCTTGCATCCCATTAGAAGACCTTAGCTGAGGAGATCCAGAAGGAGAAAAACATGGGACAAAATGAATACCTTAAGACTTGTCAAGCTTGAAGGGATCCATTTCACTTCTTAAAAACTCTGAAAATGAGTTTATTTTTTCTGTTTTTAGAGAAGTTTTAATTTTTAAAAAATGCTTTAATGCACCATTTCATACCTTAAATTTCCCAAGCCCCAGATGAAGAAGAACAAACCTTTTGACCTACCTACCATATTTTTCTGAGTATAAGACGCACCTTTCTCTCCCCAAAAAAGAGGGTGAAAATCTGTGTGTGTCTTATACTCCGAATGTAACCCCACCCAGATTCTCAAACAGAGGTTTCAGAGGCTGAGAAAAGCATCAGAAAAAAAGCTTCAGAAAAAAAGCCCCCAAACAGAGCTTCAGAGGCTTTTATTCTGAAGTTCTGTTTCAGAGGCTTTCAGAGGCAGGAAAAAGTTTTTTCTGAAACAGAGCTCACAACCAAGGAACCTATTGCTAAAATTCATCTCTGGGAACAACTGATTAGGAGTATTCCAGGAGGCAGATCCACTTGCCAATCAGCTTTTTTCTTACTTTCTTCCCCAAAAACTAAGGTGCATCTTATACTCTGAAAAATACAGTAATCATGATGCAGAGTGATTTGCTTTTCTCTATCTTCCAGTCCAATATCTCAACCACTACACCACCACTGGTTGTCGGGACTGTTTTGAACTTAAAATGGCAGAAATGAAGAACATCCATCTTGAACTCCTTGGAAAGAAATTGAGATATAAATATATTCACAGTTTTTAAATGTATTTAGGCTGAATAGTGGAAATTGGTTTTATTTTAGCTATTTTGAGCCAGTCAGAATTATATATATATATATATATATATATATATATATATATATATATATATATATATGTATGTATGTATGTATGTATGTATGTATGTATGTATGCATGTATGTATGTATGTATGTATGTATGTATGTATGTATAGTTAATATTTCGGGTTTCTTCCCGTGTAATTGTGGATATATCCCTAAAAGGGTAGAAGCGACGTTTCGACAGAATCTCATCTGCCATCATCAGGCTTATGATGATATATATATATTTATATTATATATATATTTATTTATTTATTCAAGGACAAATAGTAAAAAATAAAATATAAATATAAATCTGCAAATTCAGCAATAAGAACAACATATTAATGGGAAAATATGTAAAAAAGAGTATAAAATGAATTATCGGTATAGAAAAATAGAAAATAGATCAAGGGCAAGACAGCATAATAGGAATGTAGTTACAATGGAGTTAACATAAAAATAATTCAGTAAAATAAATAACAGTTACTAATAAACCACATGCATGCCTAATCTTACATTTCAGTCTTAAAAGTATTACGAGGTATAGAAATTCTCCTGCATTTTTCTTCTACTAGTTTTTATTTTATTTCATGAAAGAGGATTTATTTTATAAATTATTTCATTTAAGATAATTTCAAAAATATTCTAAGGTTTAATTTAGGGTGATCTCACACTTTGAGAGTTGCTAAATAATGGTGGCTCATAACTCTTAAAAGCTCCACAAGAAAGAAGACCTCCCCCCTCTCTACACAACTTTCTGTTGTCAAGTGTCTATCAGTCATTACATTAGTATTCACTGACATATTCTGAGTCTTGTCTTACTGTATACTGATAGGGCAAGAAATGGCAATAAGTGTGTAAATAATAGAAGACTACAAATCCCATTAAATATTTAAAGGATCCATCATCAAAAAAAATTAAGAGCAGCAACTGAGAAGGGGGAAAAACCATGAACTTCTAAAAATTTGGATACGCTTGATGGTTGGGGCTATGCTGGAGACTGAGCTTAAATGTCAGAGTGAATTGGGCTGATTTAGAAAGCTTCAGGAGATTCCAATAGAAACAAATTAACTTTAATTCTAAGCCCACAGATAGATGTGCTAGTGAATCAGAATTCAGCAGGACACAATAACACAGTGCTTGCAAAAAATGATACTTTTCTCTCCAACATTTTCTATATAAAGACATTCAATGGTAACAGAAGTGAGTGGATGATCATTCTAATCACAGTAGGCAATGTTTCCAAGACTCTCAAATTATAATACTGAAGTAATATACCATCAGACTCTATCAATAGTTCTCACTGTTTGTTAGTATTTCCCAGAGTTGGAAAGAATTAAATCTTTAGGAGATGAGAAAGTATAGCATTGTGGTCAACAACCATTCCTTCCTTTTAGACTTACTTATGTAGCTTTAGGCAGTGGTGAAATGTAAAATTTGTTACTACCGGTTCTGTGGGCGTAGTTTGTGTGGGTGGTGGGGGTAATGTGACTGGGTGGGCGTGGCTAACTTTTTTTTTTTAACTTTTAAAACCATTTTTTCTACAACCACTTCAGCCAAAGAGGTTGTAGAAAAAATGATTTTAAAAGCCTCTGGATGATCCCAGCTGAGCCATACGATCATCAGAGGCTTTTTTTTTTTTTTTACTTTTAAAAGCATTTTTTCGACCAAAAAGGTTGTAGAAAAAATGCTTTTAAAAATTAAAAAAAAAAGCCTCTGATGATTGCACAGCTCAGCTGGGCATGGGGGTTGGACAAGGATTTTTGCTACCAGTTCTCCAAACCACCCACTGCCATCGCTACCGGATTGGGCGATCCGGTCTGAACCGAGAGCATTTCACCCCTGGCTTTAGGACAATTGTTATAAAAATAGCATACTGCATGATGGGGAACCTTGGTTCATGGGCTAGATTGACCACAGTCTAACTCATCCAGCCCATTGAGTCTCAGGCCAGGCTCCTCTTCTCCATTGCACACTACTGAGACTCAGTAAATGGAAGTATCCCAGCTGGAAAAAAAAATACAATGGGGCAGATGAAGCCTGGAGGCCCTAATGAAAAAGAAGGAAAAACAGGAAGAAAGAGGAAATGAGGTAAGGACTGGAAAAGAAAAGTAGAATGGATTGATATACCTGCTTCTTAAAAATTGCCTTTCAATGATTAAGATATATGATGTTTTTCCATAATTTGTACCATTTTTGGAACAGAATTTTGAATTGATATAACTGCTAATAGGCATCCAAAATCTTCCTAGAGGAAAAGACATCACTGTTGCTTTCATTGCCTTATTTTGGCATCATAAGCATAGTGAATCAGTCACTTATTCTAAATAACTTGTACATTGCATCTTCTGCAAAAAAAGCTTATTCCTGATCTTTGGCATCTTCATAGATATATCCTCTGCTTTGCTTTGCTCATTTAATTACTTTAGGAGTCAGGATATCCACACTGGCGGTCAATATGTTTAAAATATATACTCATCAACAAAATAAAAAGCCATCAAACCAATGCTAAACGGTTAAAAAGGAAAACAATCAGACTGCAACACTCTTTGAAAAATAAGAAGGGGACTTGTTGCACCTTTTGGTGTAAAGTATTCCAAAGCAAGGGAACAGTTCTAAAGAAGATGCTTTTGTATCCATACCTCTTTGATATCTCATGGAAGTAGGACCCTAAATAATATTTTCCTGCTTGCATGCCCAGGCTGGGGAGTTTCTACCCGGAGGAGATAGTTTCTAAGGAAGCTGGAGACTAGACAAGGCTTTATAGTCAAAATACATACATTGAATTGGTTGCCACTGCAGCAACCAGTGAATTAGTATTATATTATAGTTACTTCTGTCATGCACTAACATTGTAGACACTGCATTTGAAAATAACTACAGTTTCTAGATAATTTTCAAAAAAAAAAAAAGCAGTATGCTATACTAGTCCAAGAACTTTGGCAATAAAGGTGTGAATCACTCTTTTATATTTTCATGGTCCAGGTAGGACCGAAACTGGTTTATCAAACCAAACTGATTGAAAGCTCTCATACCAACAGCTTCCACCTGTTGAATCAAATAGGAATCAAATAGGACCAAGAACCTACCAGAGTGACCAAAGCTATTCCTACAGCAATCTGAATTTTAATCCAGACTGGAAAGGATTCAAATCATCAGTTTTATCTAGATGTGTCTGTAGCTCATTCCTCACCATTCATTTCAATCCACTCACCCAATATGGAAAGCTAGATAATGGTGAAATTACCAAGCTTGGTAAGATCAAGAAATGGTTTCTTAAGAATTGGTGTGCATCTCCTCTTTTAAGACTGATGGCAGTATGCTCTATCTGAAAGAGGCATTCATTATCTTTCAAATCTCCCATTCAACCCCAGTTGCCTGGTGACCTGAAGAAGCCAAGAGCATCTAGCAGGATTCACACCAAACACAACCTTATCCACTTCCTCAGCCTCTACAAGCTCAAATTAACCCCAGCTAACATTGCAAACCATTGCCCTAATTATCACACTAGATTCCATACAAGCAATGTCTAAAACCAGATACATATGAGCAATTTTTGCAAGAATCTTGCAAACATGTAAAAAAAAAAATTAGGGGAATTCTTGTCCCAACCACTCTACCAAAAGTGAGTGGATTAATTTGAGGAAAGCAATTGAACAAAGGTCTGTAGCTGTAAAAAGAGCAAAGCAATCTGAAAGTTTCACCTCTCTTAGTATTAAAAAATATGGGTTGTTAATATGCAATAGATTACATTCATTTCTAGTAAATGTAATCTATAGGCACTTCTTTACTAACTTCATTTCCAAAAGCTCCTCAGAAGAGAAGAGGTGCCCCAGGAATGACAACTGGAAAGATAAGCTGCTCAGAAGGGGCGTTGGTCCTACCTGACACGCACCTTCTCGTTGGGTGGAGACAGCAGCCAGAAGTGGGTTCAGCTCGTGCAATCAGAGGAAGGACTGAGCCTGTCAAAGCTAAATCCCGCCCCCGCTGCCAGGGGCTCCCAGCTTTGTGAAGGACGAAGACAGGCTTAACGTGTGGAACAACAAAAGAGAAGAACAAACATATCAAAATACCAACATATCAATATCCAGACTGACAGGGTGGGACTGGCTGCTGTCTCCACCCAACGAGAAGGTGCGTGTCAGGTAGGACCAACGCCCCTTCTCCATTGGGAGGTGGAGACAGCAGCCAGAAGTGGGACATACCCAAGATCAACGTCCCAGATCAGGGGGGGGAACAGTCTGGGCAAGTAACTCCCCTTCCCCCCGCACTCGTTGCAGAACTCTCCGCCCGAAGGCCGCCTCTGCCGAGGCATACTTGTCTATCTTATAATGCAGAACAAAGGGGGAAGGAGAGGTCCAGGTAGCCGCTCTGCAGACTTCGAGCAACGAAGCTCGAGCAGACCAGGCTGCAGAAGTCGACGCACTCCTTGTCGAGTGAGCTGTCACCGTAGCAGGAGGTGTTAAGGAACGGAGTTCATACGCCGTAGCGATCGTGCACCGAATCCAACATCCGATCGTTGACGACAACACCTTAGCACCTAACGAAGCAGGAAGAAAAGACACAAATAATGACTCAGACCGACGAATGTCCGCGGTCCTTGTCAAGTAGATCCGCAGAGCCCTCCGGACGTCCAGCATGTGCCATCGACGCTCCAACTGATGAGACGGATGAGGGCAGAAGTCTGGGAGAATCAGTTCCTGTAAACGGTGAAAGGGAGAGTTAATCTTAGGTACAAATGTGGGGTCGAGTCGAAGCACAACTTGGTCCTCATGGAAGACACACAAATCGTCTCTCATAGAAAGAGCAGCGATCTCCGAAATACGACGAGCAGACGTTATGGCCACCAGAAAGGCCACCTTGTATGATAACAGGCGTAGACTGACCGTGCGTAACGGCTCATATGGAGACTCAGTGAGAGAGTTCAGCACAAGGGTGAGATCCCAAGTGGGATATCTGTGAACGACCGGGGTGATAAGTTGGTGGCTCCTCGCAGAAAACGCCGTAGAATGGGTCATTGAGACAAGGGTTGGAGAGAGTTGGGAGTCAAAACGGACGAAATTGCCGCCACCTGCCTCCGTAAGGTATTGGGCGAGAGCCCTTTGTCTAAGCCTGCCTGAAGAAACTCAGGACCTGCAATACGGAAGCTTCCAGTGGAGAGATGTTCTGGGAGAAACACCAAGTAGCAAACGCCCGCCACGTCGATGAATAGATCCTATTAGTGGAGGGCCGGCGTGAGGCTTGGATAGTTTGGATTATGGAAGGAGGTACGTTGTCTCGTTGGAGATCGCCCCGCTCAATCTCCAAGAGGTCAGTTTCAGCCACAGTGGGTCTGGATGGAGAATCTGACCTTGGCTGAGGCAATCGGTGGGACACGGAAGTGTCCAGGGAGGAGCCACTGATAAGTGCATGAGGTCGGCGAACCATGATCTCCGTGGCCAACGGGGGGCGACGAGGATGATCTCCGCCCGTTCCAGAACAACCTTCCGAAGGACCCGTGGAAGGAGGGGAATCGGTGGGAATGCAAAGAGCAGACCCGGGGGCCAGGGGGAGCGGAGAGCATCCACTGCCTCCGCCTGAGGCGTCCGGAAGCGGGAGAAAAACCTGGGGAGCTGCGCATTCAGAGGAGAAGCGAATAGGTCCACGATAGGCTCGCCGAAGTGACTCACCAACCTCTGGAAGATACAGGGATTCAGATGCCACTCGGAGTGGTCTATCGACTGGCGACTGAGCCAGTCCGCTCGTACATTCGCCTCCCCCGAAATGTGTTCCGCCTTCAGGGAGATCAAGTGGCGTTCTGACCAAAGACAAAGTCGTCTGGCTTCCAGCATCAGCAACCTGGACCTGGTGCCCCCCTGGCGATTTATGTGGGCTTTCGTTGAAACATTGTCGGTGAGAACCAACACATGCGCTCCGGCCACCAGATGACGAAAGGCGCGGAGAGCGAGAACGACGGCTCGTAGTTCCAGCCAGTTTATGCTGCGGGAGGTGTCGGAGGCTGACCACGTGCCCTGAGCTACTTGAGTCTTGCAGTGAGCGCCCCAGCCGAATTTGCTGGCATCGGTTGTGACGACGACCCAGTGGTGGTCCAGGAAAAAACTGCCCTTGGAGATGGACGGGGAGAGCCACCAGTGAAGGGACGCCAACACCTCCCTGGGGACGGTAACTCTGGTCGATGAGGTGCCCTTCCCCGCCTTCTGCAAAGGCAAAAGAAACCACTGAAGGCTTCTCAGGTGGAACCTAGCCCAGGGAACAATATCGATAGCAGAAACCATTTTCCCCAATAATCTGGAGAGAAACAAGGGCGAGACCCTCTTCTCCCGCATGACTTGAGTCACTAGGGCCTTAAGTCCCTCCTGTCGCTCCCTAGACAGATAAACCTTACCCTCGACCGAATCTATGACCGTCCCTAAGTGGATGATCCTAGTGGAAGGGACGAGGTGGCTCTTTTCCACGTTAATGGAAAAACCATGGGCGGCTAGGGTCCGAATGGTGAGGTGAAGGTCAGAGTAGGCTCGAGACAGAGACGTAGACATAATAAGGATGTCATCCAGATAACACTGGAGACGAATTGACTGAAGTCTGAGAGAAGCGGCTAAAGCCGCCAATATTTTAGTGAAGCTACGGGGAGCTGAGGAAAGGCCAAAGGGCAAAGCCCTATACTGAAAATGCTTTCCAGAATAGTAGAAACATAAATACTTCCTGTAGGAAGAACGAATGGGTATATGTAAGTATGCTTCGGTTAAATCAATTGAACAGAGGAGATCGCCCCTCCGAACGCCGTCAAGAATAGAACGTAAAGATTGCATTTTGAACCTTCTATAAACTACAAATCGGTTCAAATGTTTTAGGTCCAGAATCGGTCTCCACCCACCCGAGGACTTAGGTACAAGGAAGACCCGAGAGTAGAAACCACTCCCCAATTGATCCAAAGGCACAGGTTGAATGGCTTTGATGGCGAGGAGGTGGTTAATGGCCGAATCCATGAGGGCTCTACGCTCAGGGCAACCGGAGCGGGGGCATCGGAGAAAAACAGAAGGAGGGGTGGAGACAAACTCAATGGACAGCCCCGATCGGATGGAGGCTCTGATCCAGCAATCTGAAGTAGTGCGTTCCCAAATGGCAGCAAAATGGCCCAATCTGCCGCCCACGGGAAAGTTAGGAACACTACTAACGACGGCGACGGATGGAACGACCCCCTCCCCCTCGAAAGGGCCGTCTAGACAGAAAAGGCCTACCTCTTCCGGGCCTGTCCTGAAACCCCCTCTGTCTAGGCACAAAATGACCCGTACCACGGGAAGACCCTGAACCCCCATCCGCTGGGCGAAATTGGGCACGAGAGGGAACGGAGAATATCTGGGTTCCCCTCTACGGAAAACTGTGGGCAAAATTTTCTTTTTGTCCTTACTTTCTATCAGGAAAGCCTCCAACGGGTCCCCAAACAACTTCCCCCCCAGGAAGGGAACTGAGGCCAGATGCCACTTATGGCGGGCATCAGCCTGCCAATGTCTCAGCCAAACCAGGCGCCGGGCTGCTACAGTTGACGCCAGGGACTTTGAAGCGAAGCGAGCTGCATTTAAAGTTGCGTCCGCAGAGAACTGTACTGCCGCCACGATTTTGTTGACGTCTTGCTTGAAATTGGAATCCTCATTGGCGAGCTTTTCTTGAAGTTGGCGGAGCCAAAGGAGGGTTGAACTATTAAAAAAGGAGGCCGTAGTGGCTGATCGGATGGCCCAGGATGCTGCAAGATGAGCGCGTTGAAGAACCTGTTCGGATCGACGCTCTTTGGGACGAAGGTTCTCCTCAGGATCACCAGGAACCGTAGAGTGGGAAAGCAAGGCCGCAACAGGAGCATCTACTGTAGGGATTTGAAGCAGTGAGGACAACTCTGGAGAAACAGAGAAGTTTTTCCTGTCCGTAGTAGATGGTACAGGGGCCGAGGCAGGAGAGGACCATTGCTTTTTAATAACATCCAAAAAGAGAGGGGGAGTAGGAACTGTCGTCACAGGCTTAGGAGGCTCCGTAAACAAGGGATTTAGCGCATTCTCAGACGCAGGAGGACCAGATTGAGCGGGGGTCCCCAGTTGAGCCGCATTAACCGCCTTAAAAAGTAGAGACTTAAATAGAGCCTGAGGGAAAAGACCCGTAAAGGGCGGTTGGTCCGGTGGAAGTCCCTCATCTTCCGACAACTCCGGCTCTTGAAGATCAACGTCTTCACAGGCTGAAGGACGGCTCACACAGGAAGGAGCAGGAGAATGAGAGTCGGCTCTAGATAATAACTCATTTTCTTCATCCCCATCCGAGGATGCAGAGGAATCAGATGGAACTGACCAATTCCTAGGACGTTTGGATCGATATGATTTATGGGCAGCCAAAGATTGCTGTACTGCGGCCGCAATCATCTTTTGAATGTCCTCAGTATTAAGAACTGATTGTATCTGGCCAGAAGCCGGTCCGACTTCCGAAGAAGTACGGACCGGAACAGAAGATAGGGTCGGCGGCGGCTGCGCGGGAGGAGCTGGAGCCGGAGCAGCAGGAGCCAGAGGAGAAGGAACTGGAACAGCGCCCCACAAATCTGAACTATGATAGTCCAGAGGACAGTCTTGAAGCGACATTTGCTCCGACGTAGGAGGAGACGGACGGGCACTGACCCCAGATAAGGCAGAACTAGAGACCAAAGTTGGATGTTTGTTGGCTCTCTCACTCGGCTGTTTGGAACTTTTTTCCTTGCGGTGGGGGGCCCGTGGAGGGTCCAATGAGGAACCCTTACGATGTGATTGAGACCCTGTGGACTCATGGGTAGCTGAGCTGGCGGAAACTGCCAAGGGATCGGTCCCCACATCCCTATGAATGGCCAGGGACTGTTGCCGCACTGTGGCCCTACGGCCATGTTTACTCTTCCCCACTGCTTTAGGCATGATGGGTTGAATATATAAATCAATATGGCCGCTCCCAGACAGCTTTTAATAAATAGCCACCAACCTTCGAGAGGTAAAGGGCCCTTAACTAAGGCACCCTACTGACTGGCGTTAAAGCAGGAGCCAATAATGTCCTGGGAGCAATGGAAATGGCCAAGCCTCTACAGGAAAATGTTACAACCTGGAGGCCTCCCGTAACCGCCACAGCAAGCGCACCAAATTGACCTACAAAATGGCAGCTGAGCCCCAGAGGCAATGGGAGCGTGAAAAAACTCCACCACAACAGAACTTAATTAGGCGGTAATGAGCAAACAGGGCAGAACTGCTCCAGCCGGCAAGAGGCGAACGAAAAGGCCAAGGACCTGCCAATTATGCTAGGTCCGACGATCAGCTGAGCCAGAGGACAAATGGCAAGCGGCAATTTTAAAAAGGGGAAAAAACTTTCCCCTCAGCTTAGAGGCTCAAACAGGCGGCGCGCCAGGCAAAGGGGAGCGCGGCAGCTCCACAACGATCGAATGACTCAGAAGGCGCCCCCACAGCCGCTGCCTACCCGAAGAATTAATTAGCGGCTTCCTCGAAGTGGCGCAAAGCTCCCCAAACCCCACTCACTGATCAGAAGCTGAAAGGGGAGCGCGGCAACTCCACAGCGAATCCACGTCCCAGCCAGGCCTAAAAGCAGCTCCGCAGTTTGAAATGGTGGCGCGGCAGGCAAAGGGGAGCGCGGCAGCTCCGCAGCGAGCAAACTGGCCCGGAAAGCGACCAGAGCCTCCCCCAAGGGAGCACGAAGCTCCGCAAGCCCCACTCACTGATCCAGGAGGGGCAGGGTCGAGAGCAGTCCAAGAAGGAGAAATTAGACGAAGATGAGGGCAATTGCTGGTGAACGAATCCGACGTCCAAGAGGCAGAGAATAGTCAGGTAACAGTCCAAAGTCAAAAAGGCCAAAATTGAAGAGAAAAATCTGTGAGAAAGGTAGAAATTGACTAGAGAGAAATTTCCACACTGTAGTCCAGTCTGAAGGACTGAGCAAAGCTGGGAGCCCCTGGCAGCGGGGGCGGGATTTAGCTTTGACAGGCTCAGTCCTTCCTCTGATTGCACGAGCTGAACCCACTTCTGGCTGCTGTCTCCACCTCCCAATGGAGAAGCAGTTACATCCAACATTCTACCAACTCCTTAGTCCAGAAGGTGACCAGATACATGGTGAAACCACCCAAAAGGTCACTAGGAAAATCCCCAAATTGCCTCCAGATTTGTCTCCACTCTTGCAGAAGTCAGAAATGCAGTAATGTACAGTTCACCGGAAAGTGATCTGATCAGCATGACTATGATATATCAGCTTTTGGTTGTTAGGTCTGGCAGTACCAGTTAAGAGGTAAAATCTTATGGGCCACCTTGACACTCCAGAAAATGCATACCTTCCCACGGTCTCATTTTTAAAAGAAATAATACCAAGCAAATGATTGTTGTTTTCATAGGACCAGAGTGTGTGAAATATGCTTAAATGAATCCTACAGATTTGTTTACTATGATAAACTGATTGAGGGCCTGTAATCTTTGAATATATCAACAGATACAGTAGCTTACAGCAACCAAATCTAATAAACCCCCATTCCCCATCACGTTCACTGAATTTTGAAGAGAAGGGTGGGGGAACCTTTACTGCCTGGAGATTTGCTATGAAAAGAAAAGCAGACAGATCTTTTTATATGATCATAGTTGAGAATGAAATCATCTGTCTTAGATGATTTGTAAGTAATGATTTTCATCTATAGTTGTCTCAGGGGCTTTTTGTGGGCTTAATGAATTTAAACTGGCTGCAGGACTAGGGTACTTTCTCTGAGACTGCCTCCTTTCAGGTTCATTTAAAGCTAATAATAGAAGTGATGCCTTCTATTGACAATATAGCATTGGCTAAAACTCTGAGGTTCAGCTCCTTTGCTTTAGTACACACAGAGAGAAATATGCAGTGTTTATCCACATTTTCAGTCTGAGTATGCCAAAGAGGCAGACTTGGTGCATCTTGTTATCTGCTGTCATTGTTTATTTGCTTTTTTAACAAAGGTAAAAAAGCCTTATGATTGCCACTGAATAATGTTATAGGTCTCAGAGACCTGCTTTGTGCCTTCTATCATATGTACTTATTTGCTCCTACTCCTCATTTGAATTCCATCTCTAAATCTCAACCTCAGTAATACATACAGAGCAAAGACATACATACCTTTTCATTACAGGCAGTCCTCAATTTAAGAATATCTGCTTAGTGACTGATCAAAGTTATGATTGATCCAAAAAAGGGAATTTGTAATCCAGATTTGAAGATCCAACAGTTGGGTTCTTTTTGTGATCATGTAACCAAACTATGAGCATTTGGCTTAAAATGTCGTTCCTAAGTAACTACAAAATGTAGAACTGTGCATTGCAAGAGAAGACATTTACACACAAACACACAAAACACAAAACCTCAACAATCTAATAACAACAAAAAATGTATTCAAGAACATTATTTTCTACCCATGAAAATATCACCAAAATATTTGAAAAAAAATGGAAATAAATTTTTCTTTCATCAAATTGAGCAAAAATGTTTGGGCAAAGTGAATATTTTTTTTCTGCATGGCACTAATAAGAAACCAGCCTTTCTCTATATATGAAAATGTTATAAAACCTGTAAAGTAAAAAATATAATATAAAATTGAGCATTTTGCCAATTGTTTAAAAACAAATAGGAAAAATATAACACATTTCATCATATGCAGTACAATATATAGTATCTCATTTCTCAAACAATTGCAGCAAGAATTAAATACATAACTGTGCTAACTTCCTTCAAATAATCCAGTAACTATTGTTACAGTTTGGAAAGTCTTTATTTTTATTTTTTTTAATTGAAAAGTTTTACAAAAAACAAAAATTTCCTCCCCCCATATTCCCCCCACCCTTTCCCTCCCCTCATCCCACCCTCCCCCCCCCAGACTTCCCAGAGCAAAATACAAGGTGTTTCATTTAACAATCATAAACTAGATTAACCTACTTATCCTCAGACTACTGACTCTCCCCCTGAGACCTTAACTCCACTATAAATAACAGAATACTTCTAATACTTAACATTCATTCATAAGCTATTTGATATTTTCTTGTCTGATACTTATTTTGAATATAGTCAATCCATCTTCTCCATGCCGATAGATATCTTTCTTGTGTATAGTCCTTCAATTACGCTGAGATTTTCGCCATTTCTGCTAGGTTCGTTACTTTCAATATCCACTCTTCAATAGTAGGCAAAGAGTCCTTCTTCCAATATTGTACTACCAACAGCCTAGCTGCTGATATTGGATTCAAATCAATTTAGTCTCTGATACTGTACAGTCCATGGTTATACCCAATAGGAACAATTGAGGAGTAAATTTCAACCTTCTTTTCAAAATATTCTGCATCACCCACCAATTTTTTATCCAAAATGCCTTGATTTTCTTACAGGTCCACCATATATGATAATAGGTTGCATCATTACATTCACATCTCCAACATTTAGCTTGCAATTTAGGTTCTTATTTCATCGTGTTTCTCTGCAACCACCTCCTTGATTGATCTGATATCCTCCTCAACTTTCTTTAATTTCCCTTCCACAAGTAGTGTCAGATTATTCATTGCTGTGGCTTGATTATTGATGGCTTCTTTCATAAATTCTTTAAAATCATTAAATGCTGCATCTTGACTCTGAGTCTGGGTCTGTGAATCAGCCGGAAGTTGTGCTTTCTGTGTCACCACTGACACAACTGGAGAACCTCCCCCTCCTTTAACAACTCCTGGTTTCACTTGTCTAGAAGCCTTTTTTTTTTCTTTAAAAGCCACAAAGTCTTTTAAGATGTTTATAATTTATAGTCTCTAATTTGTCAGGCAGGATAGTTTTTTTTCCCCCTCCACAAACTCTCAGTTCCCAGCAGTTAATAAGCAGCTAATCCACTCTCCCAGCGCAAAGTTCTCAAGCACTTTCATTTCTGGCTTTCACTTTCAAAACCAAAACAAAGACGCCATCTTCACCCTCCAGCTCAATGAAATTCTCGGCTTGTCGTCCGTTCAGAACTGCGATAGGAAATAATCACCAGTAACACACAGAGAATCAGGGTTTACTTTGGCAATGATAAGCTTGCAGTCAAAAGTA
This sequence comes from Pantherophis guttatus, assembly GCF_059756535.1. NCBI lineage: Eukaryota > Metazoa > Chordata > Lepidosauria > Squamata > Colubridae > Pantherophis > Pantherophis guttatus. The sequence goes on from NC_142064.1 coordinate 53,110,756, forward strand.
AAGTACAAGTCGGTGTCTTGGTTCAAAGTCAGCGCTGGGTGTAATTTGAAACAAAGTAACTTCGGAGTTAAGCTCTATACTTTTAAAGCTTGTTCTCCTGTTTTCCGCTCTGCCTGCGCTTGTGGTTAGTCAAACTCACTTTTGAAAGCAGGATCGGATTGCGGCTTCTCACTCTGCTTTCGCAGAGTCGTCCTGGCTCCGAAGCTTCTTGGCTGGCTGGCTGGGGAGCTCTCACCCTCCAAGCCTCTGGAAATGTTCCAGAGGGCTTTCAGGGAGCTCTACTCTCGTCCACCGGCTCTCCTCTCCTTCTTTTCCTGAAGGAGAGTTTTTCAGCCGCCAGACAGCCAGTTTACGCTGTCAAAACAGATTTTACGGAGACGCAGGGCTGGCGGTCATAAAAGACCGTCCACGGAGCCTGCGGTGCCGACCGGAAGTCAGGAAAGTCTTTATTGATAACCTTTTAAAAGCAATATAATTCATAATTTGAGTTTCTACTTAGACCAACAATATACTCAGTATTGAGCTAATAGCAAGAACATTACCATAAAATGTTAAATGTCCACAAGCAGAAAAATAAGTGACCGAAAATACAGAAGCATTACTTCATCTGTGACAACGAAAAGAAATAGAATCTAAGCATCAGCCAGATCTGATTTGATTATCAGCATTTTTAATAGATTAAATCAATAAATGACAGCCAATTAAAGAAACTGCATGTGGTAAGGGAAGAGTTGAAAAAAATCAAGTGATATTACTTGGACATAATAAACGAAACTGCAGTATGACATATCTTTTATAAACAGTAGTGGATGTACAATTTACATATAAATTTATTTGAGCAAATTTCGGTGTAAATAGTATTTAAAGCATTTGCACATATATTCCTTACTTGGGCTGAAGAAATTTATTGTGCTTCCATGTTGCATTGATAAATGGAGAGTGAGTTTGTTGACACCTGGTGGGTTTTGCACAATTTACTATTTCTTCTGTGCCTGTCAATCTCTTGACACATTACTGTTACCAGCTTGACCCAATCTATCAAGTCTTCTTCCAGTTTCATTGTACTGTTCTGGTTTGAAAGTAGTTTGAAAACTAAAGTTATTATCATTACACCTGACAATTTTTTTTATTTATTTTTTTATTTTTGCAATAGTGGCAATTGATGATTCATTCTCTGCATTCACATTACACTGGGATAACATTCGAGGATTATAATAGACTTCAGTTTGAAGGGGTCTATTCTAATTACCAAAAGTTTTTTAGGACACTGGAAAAAAATGTTGTCCAGTGTAATGTGTATGCAGAAAATGAATCATCAGTGACATGTTGCACTTCATAGTCTTGTATGCTGTAAGATGTTTGTCAATTAGCTGGATGTAACTTGATATTATGTAGTTGCCAAGAAAATTCTCAATGAATTTTCAAAGCATCTTGAATGCTTTTGATGAATAGGATAGGATAGAATAGAATAGAATAGAATAGAATAGAATAGAATAGAATAGAATAGAATAGAATAGAATAGAATAGAATAGAATAGAATAGAGCTGGAAGGGACTTTGGAGGTCTTCTAGTCCAGCCCCCTCCTCAAGCAGGAGACACTATGCCATTTCAGGCAAGTGGTTGTCCAGTCTCTTCTTAAAAACCTCCAGTGAGGAAGCACTCACAATTTCAGAAGGCAAGCTGTTCCACTGATTAATTGTTCTCACTGTTAGGAAGTTTCTCCTTAATTCCAGGTTGCTTCTCTCCTTGATTAGTTTCCAAGCCTTGTTTGTTGTCTCCAAAACCCTCTGGTGCTTTGGAGAATAAATTGACCCTCTCTTCTTTGATCCTTGAATGATTCTCTGGTCCTGTTAACTGATATTTGAACCGCTTGTCATTGATGATGTATCGGATGTGAGGACCAACAAGAATGCCTTCCTTAATCTTGGCATTGGTTATTCTTGGAAACATCTGTCTCCAATAACCAAAATCTTTACCTTCCTTCATCATTTTTCACAACATTTTTCATCATTCTTGAGTATTATGTGAAGTGCATGCAAAAATATATTTGTCAACCAGTGGTCCATATCAGGGGTGGGTTCTATAATTTTTTACTACTGGTTCTGTGGGCACGGCTTATTTTGTGGGCGTGGCTTGGTGGGGTAAATGATTGGGTAGGTGTGGCCAACTTTTTTTTTTTTACTTTTAAAAGCATTTTTTCTACAACCTTAAGAGGTTGCAGAAAAAAATGCTTTTAGAAGCCTCTGACAATCAGGCAACTCAGCTGGGATCGCCAGAAGCTTTTAAAGGCATTTTTTTTTCTACAACCTCTTTGGCTGAAGAGGTTGCAGAAAAAAATGCTTTTAAAAGCCTCTGACGATCAGGCAACTCAGCTGGGATCACCAGAGGCTTTTTTTTTTTACTTTTAAAAGCATTTTTTCAGCCAAAGAGGTTGTAGAAAAAATGCTTTTAAAAGCATTTTAAAGCATTTTTTTAAAAAGCCTCTGATGAGGTGGGCCGGGTAAGCAAGCGGTGACCGGGCCGGGGACTGGTTCGGGGGCGTGGCCAGCCAATGTTATTACCAGTTCTCCAAACTACTACAAATTTTTACTACTGGTTCTTGCGAACTGGTGCAAACCGGGAGCCACCCACCACTGGTCCATATGCCATATATTTCTGCCCTGGGAACCATTTGGAGTGGCCATTTCTTTTTAATGTAATCCAACTCTCTTGCATGGCTGTCCCATTCACTCTCCTCTTTTCTTTGTTTCTTGCTCCAGATTTAAACAATTTTAGTGGTATGTTAACCTGCTCAAAAAAAATAGCATTTTTTCATTTCACCATTTGTCCCAGCACAAAGTACTCACCCCAAAGCCATATTTGCCAGTCAAGCCAATCTTAGAATCAAGACCTTATTTTTACTCCAAAAAGCAATTTAAGTTTTCAAGTTGCTCAGGTTCATTTCAGTGGTTTATTCTTTAAGCTTGTATAACCATTAGTGTTGCTATACTGAATGCCCTCAACTGGATCAGCCAATATTGTAAAGTATCCTTGAGCTGCTAGCAGAATATTAATGAGATGAAATCAAGAGATATGGGAATGTATCAGAAACAGCCTTTCATATCTCTATTCATACAGTACAGTCACTTCTATCCGTTCATACAATATTAGCGACAGGACAGATTATGGATTATATTTATGGATTAATTATGTCTGTTAACAAACTTTTTAAAAGAACTTATATAATAAACTAGCAAACTGCTAAATAAATCTTTCTAGAAATGCAAACTCAGGAAATGCAATATTAAACACATCAATGTCACTCTCTTTAGAAAAACACCAAAGCGTCCATCCTGATGTCATCATCAAATGAGACACTAAAAGAAAAAAAATCAACATTCAGTCAGCAAAAGTTTCTTTGAAATGACTGAGGTTCCATGAATTGAAATGCACTGAAGATTGTTCTCTAGCATTAGCATTAATTATGGTGACATTCAGGGGTGGGTTCTACTTACCTTTACTACCAGTTCGTAATGGGACCGCGCAGCAGCTTCTGTGCATGCGCAGATCACCCATGATGATGTTGTGACGGTGGGCAGAGCCTCCCACCGGTTTTCTACCGGTTCTATAGAACCGGACCGAACCGGGAGTAATCCGCCACTGGTGACATTACTACAGAAAAAGAGTTAATCAAAACTTCACTTTATTCTAAGAATACAGTATAAGGGGGTATTTTACTTTTCTTTTCTTTTTTAATTCAAGAGAACATTTGAACCAAAGCCACAGAATACTAATAGAAAAGGAAACCACCAGAATATATTAAAAAGAAATGGCTGCCCCAAATTTTTTTAGCTCTTTTGATCTGTGACCTCACATGGTTTTTAATTGCACAACACAGTTTGAAAGGTTAGCCATCCAATTCTGTGGATGTTGGCAAAGACAGCCTTGAGTCCAAAGAAAAGAGGAAACAGAAACCTTTTAATTTTTCCTTATCTTCATCCTGGGAGGTCTCGGGATCTTTGGTGTTTCAGTTTTTAATCAAGAAATTTATAATTTTAGATCCTGGGTCACCACACAACACAAGATTTTCTATAAATGTATTATCCCAAATCTAAGAATAATTTTTAAGTACATGAGATTGTCTTCCCCATTAATTTTGTTTTGTGATTCAAAAAGTCCTAATCACATGATTTGGCATGAACTAATCATTTAACAAAGAGGAAGGATGGCACAAAAGCAATTTGGGATAATGTATAATAGTACATATGAAAACCTACCCATCACTTTCACTTGTGACGAACGAACAGAAATGCTCATCTTTCTGTAGATTTATGCAAATCTGAAACCTACAGCATTAATCAAAACATTTTTTCATAATCTTCAACAATGAAAGCAAAATGTTGAAGTCCCAAGAATCCAGTTTAAGATCATTGTCTAATATGTTTTCAACCTACTCAAGAAACTGGTCAATTGCTTTGTTACAGGGACTTTCCTGTCGTGGATAATTTGAAGCGCTGCTTTTTATCTTTTATGGATCTTGCTAAGGCATCTCAAAAGACTTTATATACTATCTATTCTAAGTTCTAGCATTGAGTCCTATCATACCCATCTACAGGAAGTTTGTACCATCTATTGGCCAAAGGTAGGTAGAACACACCATTGCTTTGCAGTTGCTGTGCTGGTTGCCATTAAGCTTCTGGACCCAAACCAAAGAGCTAATTATCTCCTATAGAGCCCTATATGATGGAGTGCCATATCACATCAGAGACTGCCATATCCCAAATGATTCTGCCAACCTGTAAAAGCATTATGGGAAGGCTTTCTCAAGGTAAATAAATAATAAAAAAATAATAAATAAATAAATAAAAGGTCCCATCACTGAAAAAAATGTGAAACAAACATGAACTAGAAAACAGACCTTTTTCTGTGATTATCCTGATGCTGTGGAACCCATTCTTGGTGGAAGTCTGGAAGCCCTTTTTGCATTGCTCCCAGGAGGCTCTAAACGCTCTCCTTGTCAAGTGGGATTTTGATTTGAATTACTGAATCAACAATTTTAATTACATTATTCTTGTTCAAGGGTGTGCACTTTACATTTATGGATTGTTTGTTCTTTTTCTTTTTTGTTAAGCACCCAAAGTCAATTAATTGAAATAGCACAGATTTTCTAAATAAAACAGTAAATACTTCTTTGTGTTTCAAGTTCAACACAATATTTCATTAAGTGTTGTAGTTTGTAGATGATTAAAATGATTGATTGATAGATTGTCTGGTTGATTTTGCTCCAGATAGACTGAAATGAGAAGTCCAGGTTAGAAGGGATCAGAAGTCCCCAGGTAGGGAAATTCTTCTTGGTTAGTTACAGCATATAATAAATATCTTTTACTGGAGAGAGTACTCAACCATGGAAGTTGAGGTTCTCCTCCCTTCTGGACTGTAATTTTCATCTTGTAAATTTTATTAAAATTTGTAATTTTCATCTTTCCACCTAATGGAAAGATGGACAAATTAAATTGTTTAGTTACCAGCATTTCCTGATTTATTTTGACTTTGTTTTATTTTGACTTAGTTTATTCCAGTTTCTGAAACCCTGCACAAAAGGTTCAGAATTGCTGATAAATAAAAGCACCGTTGATTATATATTTATATAATATCGTGTTTCTCCAAAAAGAAAAGAAGCCCTATCACGTTTTTGAGTGCATGCAATCAAATTAAGACACACCCACAAAATTAGCCCTAATTAAGACCCCACCCACCCCAGGGTGCAGGGGGTGGGGCGAGGCACAAAGGTAAAAAGTAAGCGAGGGTGGGGATGGGGGGTGGAGCTGCCCTACTTACCAGGTCTTGCATACCCCGACACCTACCTCACCTTCTTCTGTGGCTGCTTCTTCTGCAGCCGCTTGCCACCACTTGCACACATCGCCCTGGCTTCCGTTTCACCTTCAGATGCCTGTCGGATCAATCCGGAGCTCTGTTATTGGCTGCAGATGCCTTCCGGCAGCCATCTAAAGGTGAAATGGAGGCCAGGGCGATGTGTGCAAGTGATGGCAAGCAGCCACAGAAGAAGTGGGCCAGCAGCGGAATTCTGCTGGGCGGGGCTGTCGGTACCACCGCCGCAAGGTGAGTCAATAATTAGAACCCTCCAAAAAGAAGGCCTAGCCGTTTTTTCAGGGGTCAAAAGAAAATAAGACCTGGCCTTCTTTTTGGAGAAGCATGGTATATGTATACACACATAACATATCTGTATATAAATTATGTTTGCATTATGCAAACACACACACATACACATCTTGTTCAGTTATAACTTTTCCCTATTCTTTACCCAGATTAAAACTGTACTCAGATATTAGTGTTAGAGTAAATTTATCAATTACACTAATGTAACCATAAGGATGCACACCCCAAATAAGAAACAAACAGAAAACAGTTTTTCACAAACTTACAGTGTGCTATATTAAACTAACACGGCTGAATTATAAAACATTTTGAGCCAGCAGAAAAGGATTTCAATAATACAAAATGTACAATAGAGATCCCAGGACAGATTGTTAATTTGTGTAGCAATTTAGAAGCAATGGGCATTTTATTGAAGCAGAATGTTGTTGTATTGGAATGGCACAAGAGACTTGCCTATCTTTGATTCCCCATGGAAATAAGGCTTCTGCAGCATCAGGTGATAAAAAGAATGATCATTGCAGCAGCAGAGCTCATTCTGGCATTCTGGTTATGATGTTCCAGAAGTAACAGAATATAATAGTTCAAAATGGGGAAGACAAATGTGAAAATGTTTATTCATTCCAACATTATGAAGCCCAAATCACTAAGCAATTTTATTTTCTGTTTACAGATTTGGAATGTGAGTGGCCTATTAATTATGTACTTTTGATAAATCACCTTGGCAATACGGCTAGCTTGAGAATTTTGGGAATTGAAGTTCACACATTTTCAAGTTGCCAAGATTGAGAAACACTGATATAACTGACAAGTACATGTTCTTGAATGGGAAAACTGAACTTAAGCACAGGTGCAACCATTCAATATATTGCAAGCTCATTTGATATCTAGGAGAAATACATGGTTGTATTCTAACCAAAGGTGGTACAGAGCAGTTATTAGGTTAACTTATATTAATGTAAATCATGGTCTCTTGATTTCACAAGTGATGTTTTTCTCTTGGAGTTCCTTGATCTTTCATGTGCTGGGTTTCAAGTGGTGGTTTATGACTTTCCAGTGCTCTCTTCACAGCAATAATTCACTGAGTTTAAGGGACTATGGCACTTTTTTCCAAAATGTGTTAGCTACAGATAATTAAGGAAACAATAAAACAGGAAAAAGGAAAAAAGGAAAAGCATATTGAAATCATGAGTTGTTTTTGTAAGATTCAGACATATCTCTGGTTTATGTCAGAATAAATTGCTGATGAAAATCACAACAGTCCACCAAACTGCATGCTATGCAACATAAAATATGATGGTGAACACATGCCCAAATAGTAAGGGATGCTACTATGTCTTTCCAGTGTGAAGGTACTGTATTGCTTGAAAGAATAGCAGCCCTTACTTCTTTCAGAAAGAAAAATTGTGAAAGAAAGATTCACAAAAGAAATAGACAAACGTAAAAATACAGAATTGAAAAGAAAAAAAGAACCAGGGAAACAAGAAAAGGAATCTTCAGAGTGCACCTCTTTGTGTCTATAAATCTTAAAAAGGTCATTTTAAACACCCTTTTCAGGAATTCTATACTGAACGACAATTGTACAGAAGAGATAATATATCAGGAAAAATTGTGTTAAAATATTGTCAAGATCTAAAATAATTTATCTGCATTCTTTTAAAACTTTATTGCTGTATTAAATTTTCAGGAAACTTTTTAAAATACCCCTGTGGCAATACATTTCATTTTATAAAAGTTAGAATTTTATAAAATATTTATTTTTTCTGTTGTTTTCAAAAACCTTATAGCCCATAATAAAAACTGAATCAATTTCAAATGTGTTACCAAGTTATATACATTAGAAAATTTGATAATAAAACAGCTATAGTATTTATTATATAAGACTGGCTATTTCCCCAATTTTTTCAAAAGTTTTCAGCCAGAAGGACTATTCAGTGATAGTTAAATGTTTCAATTTGTTTGTACTCTTACTGTATAAAGTAGAACAGTAAATGTTCAATGTTTTATTTCAGTATTAAAAATTTCAATATTAAATACTGAAATTTAGTGGTGCATACATACACTTTGTAGGCAGTTCTAATAGTTTGATGCAATACATTTCAAACCAATTCCATACCATTAAAATTTCTAGTGATATTCATCAAATTCAAATTTCCTGGTGATTTAATATAACTGAAAATACAACATAGGATATTCACCTTGTATACATTAAAAAAAACTTCTCACAATCTCAAAGGAAGGGTTTATATAAAAAATGTATAAACGAGTGGTGGGTTTCAAAATTTTTTACTACCGGTTCTGTGGGTGTGGCTTGGTGGCTTGGTGGGTGTGACTTGGTGGACATGGCAGAGGAAGGATACTATAAAATCGCCATTCCCTCCCCACTCCAGGGGAAGGATACTGTAAAATTTCCATTCCCTCCCCAATCCAGGGGAGGGTTACTGCAAAATCCCCATTTCCTCCCAATCAGCTGGGACTTGGGAGGCAGAGAATAGATGGGGGCGGGGCCAGTCAGAATTTTTACTACCATTTCTCCAAACTACTCAAAATTTCCACTACTGGTTCTCCAGAACTGGTCAGAACCTGCTGAAACCCACCTCTGGTATAAACCCTATATATTGGGGCATAGCATACCATCCATATCTCATATTTGAGACCTTAAGGCAAAGTGGACTACATGTATCTTTCTGAAAGATTCCTTTTGGAAAATACGTTATAGCAAAATTTCAGATATAGTTCACTCATTTATTGTATGATATATTTTATGGAAGGACTCTATTAAACTAATTTATCCTCAGAATAAATTTAAAATGAATAGATATTGGAAGATGAATGGAAAATGAAGGGGATCACAGGCGTACCTTATTTTAGTGCCCTTCAGTTTATTGCACTTTGCAGATATTATGGCTTTCTTGTTTTTACAAGACCTTCCAGCAGCAAAAAGATTATGACTTGTCGAAGTCAATTAGCTCAGGAGACGATTTGCAATGAAATATTTTTTAAATTAAGGCATGTATGCTTTTTAGACATAACTGCACACTTTACAATATGTGTAAAAATAACTTTTTTATCTGCATGGAAAAATCAAACAATTCATGTGAATCGCTTTATTGCAACATTCACTTTATTGCGGTGGTCTGGAACCAAGCCTGCAATATTTCTGAGGTATGCCTACATAAGAAGCCAAAAGTTGTTTTCATCTTTTTTCAAATATCTGACATAAAATTTTAATATGGATTTCTTACTTTCCCCATCCTGATAGGGAATTAATTATCAATTCAGTTTGTACTCCTTAAAAATTATTTAATTTCCTAATACCTGTGGGAATTGAAGTCCACAGGTCGTAAAGTTGCCACAGTTTCACACCCCTGCTACACTGGAATAGCCTCTCTTTGTAGGTGGTTGGCTGTAGGTTGATTATTAACTAAGCATAAAGTGAAATAGTTTTCAAGAGCTCAGCTAGTTCTATCTTCCACAGATCTTTTTTATATGCTTTGTCTTATCTCAAATATTAGAATACTTCAGAATAATAAAAAAAATCATCAAATAAATTTTTCAGGCATGGTTTTATTGATTTCTCATAGGCCAATGGAGATTTATTTTATTTATTTTATTTTATTGCAATTTACATGCCGCCCTTCTCCCGAAGGACTCAGGGCAGCTTACAAGATAAAAATTCAACAATATGAATTAAATATAAATTAAAATCCAATTAAAATTAATTAAAATTATTACAATGTAAAAACCCCCCTCAACGGGTCAGTTCATTTGATGAAAAAGCCACGTCTTCAGTTCGCGGCAGAAGGAGAGGAGGTCGGGGGCTGTCCTAAGCCCGGTGGGCAAACCGTTCCAGAGGGTCGGCGCTCCCACAGAGAACGCTCTTCCCCTGGGGGCCGCAAGCTGACATTGTCTGACTGACGGCACCCTGAGGAGGCCCACTCTGTGAGAGCGCACAGGACGATGGGAGAACGGCAGAAGATGGTCCTGTAAGTACCCCAGGCCTAAGTCATGTAGGGCTTTATAGGTGAGCACCAGCACCTTGAAACGAACCTGGAAGACCACCGGCAGCCAGTGCAGCTCGCGCAGGAGAGGTGTTACATGGGAGTAATGAGAGGCTCCCGTAACAACCCGTGTGGCCGGACTGGACTAGCTGAAGCCTCCGGGTGCATCCCAAGAGCAGCCCCATGTAGAGGGCGTTACAGTAATCCAACCGAGAAGTAACAAGGGCATGAGGGACCATGGCGAGGGCATCCCGGTCAAGAAAAGGGTCCAACTGGCGCACCAGGCATACTTGTGCGAAAGCCCCCCTGGTTATGGCTGTCAAGTGATCTTCTAAAGACAGCCGTGAATCCAGGAGGACACCAAGATTGCGAACCCTTTCAGAGGAAATAAGTACCTCCCCTCCTGAAATTGTATAGAAAGTATTTAGGTTTCATGAAAGAGTAACTTTTAAAAATGTTATTTTACACGTTTATTATGAGGAAGTACATCATTTTATAATTTCCTTTTGATCCCTTTGTTTGAATACTCAGCATCAAAGGTGAGTTATGAACCATGCCTATGTCTAATTTGACTTTTTTAAAAAAATATATGCATAGAACAATCAAGAACATTTAAACTCTTGTTTCCTTGTACATTGTTGAGAATGGCTGTTCTCAGAAAGATTCAGTGATGGTTGCAAAAAATTTTACTACCGGTTCTGTGGATGTGGCTTGGTCGGTGTGGCAGGGGAAGGATACTGTAAAAAATCCATTCCCTCCCCAATCCAGGGGAAGGTTACTGCAAATCCCCATTTCCTCCCAATCAGCTGGGACTCAGGAGGCAGAGAATAGATGGGGTGGGCCAGTCAGAGGTGGTACTACTGGTTCTCCGAACTACTCAAAATTTCCGCTACCAGTTCTCCAGAACTGGTCAGAACCTGCTGAAATCCACCTCTGGGAGGATTGTGTTGTAGTACATGCATATCCTCATCTTTCAGTTTAAAATCTAAAGTATATCCACATTGAATTTTAAATATATTATGTTTATTTAGTTATGGTTTTTATGTATATGTTTATGGAAGTATGGATACTCTGTATCACAATTTAATACACAATAGCAAAGTTGAGAAGAATTCTCTCAAAAAAGTAAAGATTCATTCAATAAAGTAAAGTATTCAAATATTCAGTTTAGTGGGATATACGTTCCAGCAGCTGTTTATCCAGAGAAAGAAGTCTATTCAGAGTCTAAATACATCGATAGCATTTGTCTTCCCCAAATGGAAATCTGAGAAAGTGAGGAGAAGTGTAAAGAAATGCTTTTAGTCCTTTTATGAACTAAAAAATGGAGACACAAAACTGGAAAGAAGTAGCCCCAGGAGTCTAAGGAGAGAGAATAAACACTCAGAGACATTGGTTTAATCAAAGAGTAATCCTTGATCTCTGATCAATGATTAAAAAAAAAGAGAGAGCCTTTTTTTAAAAAATGAAATAGTGTCTCCTTAAGCTGTCTGGCAATCGGTTGTAAAATATGCTACTCATTATTATCTATCTATCTTTATTTGTCTACTTGCTAATCTTTTAGTACTTGTATATTTTCTTTCTTTCTTTCTTTCTTTCTTTCTTTCTTTCTTTCTTTCTTTCTTCTGTTGTTGTTGCTGTTGCTATTACCTCTCTATTTTTAACTTTATTTTGAAATAAATTAAATATTTATGGGAAAAGAGGGAGGCAGAATCATAAGATCAGTAAATCTCTGTTTAGATAACAGGTTGGGGGGCATTAAGGCATAAATAATAAATAGATGATTGTGAAAAATGCTAGCAGGAACATTTCAGATGCATTTGAGGATCTGAATAAAAAGACAGGCTGTCTAGAGAGCTAGTACCAATTATATCGATCTCACAATTTAAGCACAAATTCTGAAAGTGCATAGATATTTTGATATATACAACAACATTTGGCCCTATAGATATTGCTGGACCAGACTTTCCATCATTCGTCACCAGTGACTATGTTGGCTGGAGTTAAACAGCATTGCAGTTCAGCAAGATCTGGAAAAGCCATTTAGGCTCATCTTTAATAGCAAATTTAGAGAGTAATCTTACAATGAAAGCCTATAGGGCAGGGGTGGGCAACTGTGGCCCTTTTACAACCTGTGGACTTCAGCCAAGCTGTCTCAGGAATTCTGGGAGTTGAAGTCCACAGGTTGTGAAAGGGCCACAGTTGCCCACCTCTGCTATAGGGAATGAAATGATACAAGTCTGATTCACAAGGCCAACCATGAATGACCAGAAGTGTTGTTTGAATTCTTGTGTTATCTAAATATAAGATATATTTTTTATTTAATTGTTTCATCATTTGGTCAATAACTTGACTTGCTTCCCAGAAAGAGCCTTGTTAAGAAAAGCACTGTTAAGTAACACCAGCTGCCTGCAATTACTGCAAGTTCAAGTCTCACCAGGCTCAAGGTTGACTCAGCCTTCCATTCTTTCGAGGTAGGTAAAATGAGGACCCGGTTTGTGGGGGCAATAAGCTGACTTTGACAAAAAAGAACACCACTTGGGGGGGGCGAAAGCCGTACTAAGCAGGTATATACAAAAGTATGAAGGCTATTGCTTAACGCATTGTAAGCCGCCTGAGTCTCTGGAAAAGGGCGGCATATAAATCAAACCAATAAATAAATAATAAATAATAAATTGTTTAGGTATGTATGTATGGACCATCCTATAAATGCTTCATTCTTTGCAGGACTTGGTATGTATGAACCAGTCCTAGAAAATATCCATGAGATTGTTTGAGAAAAGCTTTCATTATTGTTGTCCTGCAAAATTGCTAATCATAACCATTTGCAAAATAGTAACACAACATCAGGTTGTTCTCTTTTTTCTGATCTGTTCCTGAAGCCAAATTTTCATAATTTTTGCATCTGAGAAACTTCTCGTATACTCACAGAAACTTGATATAGAAAGGCCGTGGGACTATATTCATTAGTCATCTGTCCAATATCAACTACTGAGCATATTCTAATAATTACATGGTAGTGCCAATATGAAATAGAAGGTTTAAATGTGCATGTATGTTCATACACATAAATATTCCATTTTCCATGGAATATTTTCATGGAATATGTTAAATGTTTTCAATTAAACACCTGAGGTATTGCCTCTCTTAACCCACAGAGAAAAGAGATTCAAATAATTTGACAAATAAAATCTTCAAAGGGGCCTTAAAAAGAACATTAGAAAAGGCTTTCTTTTGCATCGCTCCCAAACTCGGAAAGTTCTTCCTTAGGAAGTTGCATTTCATCTCAATACTTTTGTTTGATGTAGAGAAAATAAGATGTAGCTCTTTAGTCAAGTCTCTAAATTTAATGATACCTACTTATCATACCCACATCTGTCTGTAGATAAATGGGGGGAAAATAGCCACTACAATAAAGGAAGACAGAGCTTAATTATTTCTTCCCCTCAAGAGGAAGAGAACCATCATGTTTTATAAACCACAGAAAAGCTTGAAGGAAGACACCATTTGTTCTAATATGTTTGCTTTTCCTTTTGGCTAGAGAAGCCACAAAACCTGGAAAATAAGACAAGATAGATAGCTTGAAAGCGTATTTATCAAACAAGCGAAAGATAAATATCCTGATAAATACCTACCTGCAAGAACTTCCCACTGAAATTAGTGAGAAATCATTGCTCTACCAATATGTTTAGGACTGAAAGATAAGAGACAATTCATCATTGATACAGTATTTTTTTCTCCTGTAAGTTATCAAGGAAAGCAATTCCCTGTTGTTTGTAGTTTCTCTATTACCACTTCAAATGCACATATCTCTGACTTTGCATTTACTACCCTCAGTTTCTATTTTAGACAAATGTCTTCTATCATGTGACTGTTTAGAATCTCTAGACTCTAGACGTTTATTTACTTATTTTTATTTAAGGGTGTGCTCAAGGAGGCTAGCAACATTAAGAATAAAATGCAAAAATCTAAAAGTTACATTGGTATCATAAATAACCAGCTATTAAAACTCTAAAAAGAAATGTCTTTACAGATGTTATCAAGGATGAGAGCCAAACTCCTGAATGGGTTTGCCCCCTCTCTGAGAAAGCCATCTGCCATCTTTCAAACAGGCAGTCCTCTTCCAGTGGAAACATCTTCAGAAGGGCTTCTGAAGCTCTTAATATTCAGAGGTTCAAATGGAAAAGCAGTCTCTCTAATGTACAGACCTTAAGCTATTTAGGACTTTAAATGTTAATAGCAGTATAATTGTGCCTGGTAAGCAATTAATAGCTAGTGACCTTTAGGTAGAGGCATCATGTGATCCTGTACCTTGCAATGGTCAGCAGTCCAGCTACAATATTTTTTATCAGGTTCAGCATTTCAAAGTAGATTCATGTAGTGCATATTACAATCAACAAAATGAACTATAACCAAATCTGACTGTTCAGAAAGGCTGCAGTTGGAAAAAATAATTATCTGAAAACACTCTTTGCTATATTTTCCAGCTGTGAATCCAGTGATAATTAAGGATAAAGAACTCCTAAAGTGAGGCCTGCTCTTTAAAAGTGTCCAGGACAATGCGTTCAGTTCAGATTTAAAGGCAATAAGCATGACTGTGAGGAAAAGGCAGTGGATTTTATTAAAATGAGAGAGAATAGCAACCATATACAAAGTAAATGTCACCTTGCATCTGGGTTTCTGTTCCCCTCATACCCTCAAGGATGGCTTTTCTCTTAGATATTATGGATGAATTGACAGAAAAATAATTTGGAACCTTATTTCAGTATATGGTGACAGCTGCAAGAATTGTGTATGTCAAAAATTGGAAAGAAAAAGGAATACAGGAAAAAGGAATACGGTGGAAGAATGGATTTTGAAGTTGACTGAATTGATAGAGATGGCAAAATTAACTGCACTGATTAGAGAGGATGGTTTGGACAAGTTTATAAGAGTTTGGAAGCTGTTTGTGGAGTTTCTGTGAGTTAAACATGACTGTTAACGGGGTCTTGAAGTTTAATTTTTTGGGTGGGGTTTTATATTAACAGCTTTCTTACAACAAACAGTTGGGTCATCTTGATTGACTTATAATAGATTCATACATTTGAGGTATTTGTTAAGAGTAGGTGATGTAAAATAGTAATTTAGAAGCATACATAGAAAATGTGTAACTATTTGTAGACCTGAAATACAAAGTGGGGAGGATGGACCTATTAGATTTGTATGAAATATAGATATGATCATTCAACTAGGGTGGAGGTTATATGTTTACTGTTAATTTTAAATTTGTTGTATACTTATTTGCTTCTTTATGTCTTGTTTCCAATTTTTGTTTTTTTTCATTCTGTATTTTGTATTTCATCTTCAGGGAAAAACAATTTAAAAATAGAAAAAAGGATGATGGTGGACAGCCTCTGAAACAGGCTGTCATCCTACAGTCTATATATAGTAGTATGTTCTTTACCTCTATGTGCTTACTTGCATCGGTTATTTAAAAATAAAGAAGGTAAAGATTTCCCCTGTCCAGTCAATTCCAACTGTAGGAGATGGTGCTCATCTCCGTTTCTTAGCTGAGGGAAACTGCATTGTCAAAAGACGCTTTCTTAGTCATGTGATCAACATGACTACATGCCAGAGGTGCATAGGTGTTACCTTCCCACCAAAGTGGTACCTATTTATTTAGTTGCATTTGCATGCTTTCAAAGTGCTAGATGGGCAAAAGCTGGGGAAAAAAATGGGCTCTCACCCCATTGCATACTACTTGGTCTCGAACTGCCAGTCTTCTGTAAAACAAGCCCAGAAACTTTACTGCTAGGACACTATGCCCCTTTTATCAGTTATTTACCTCTTCATATGTGTGCAATGTGAATCCAAGGACATTTCTGCATCATACTACTTTATCCTCCCTTGTCTCAATACCACATATTGCTAAGATTAACTCTATCTTTTATCATCCATTCTTTCTTTTCCATATTTTCTGCACTCTTACTATACCTATCTAAAACCTCTAGTTCCCAAATCAAGCTATTTACATAAAGCAGCTGTCTAGATTTAATTTTAGCTTATTTTAGCTTATTCTCCCTCATGTAGCCTTTTAATAGGTTTGGGCTACTTTCAAAGGTTCTGGCTGCTTCCATCGAAATGGACAATAAGGCATAGCAGAGCTCAGCCTCCCGGAATATTGCTCATCAGATGTTCCAGGCTGCGGGGATCGCCACCACCCATCGCCACCTCCTTGCGTCCCATTTTCAGCTTCCGTGTGTCCTGTTTTTGGCCTGTTCCAGGTGGCGTCAATGCCCACCACCTGGAACATGCCGAAAATGGGATGCACGGAGGCCAAAAATGGGGTGTGTGGAGGCTGAAAACAGGACGTGTGGAGGCAAAAAATAGGGTGCATGGAGGTGGCGATAGGCAGCAGCAATGGGCGGCGATGGCAGCGATGGGCGGCAGCAATCTCTGCAGCCTGGAACAGCTGATGGGCAGTATTCCGGGAGGCCGATCCAACCACCAATCA
This sequence comes from Pantherophis guttatus, assembly GCF_059756535.1. Lineage (NCBI taxonomy): Eukaryota > Metazoa > Chordata > Lepidosauria > Squamata > Colubridae > Pantherophis > Pantherophis guttatus. The sequence goes on from NC_142064.1 coordinate 53,127,400, forward strand.
GCTGCAGGTGCTAAATCAGACTGTGCTGAAGTTAACCAGGCTGTTTGCTGCAAGGAGGCAAATTGCTGGGAGGCAGAGGCTGAAGGGTGAGGGCTGGCAGGTGGGTGGGGATTTGGCAACATTCTTTCTATAAGACGCACAGACATTTCCACCCACTTTTGGAGGGGGCAGTGCATCTTATGGACCGAAAAATATGGTATATTGAATAAGAGGGGGCAATACAACAGTAAAGCAATGGGCCTTGGTGGCACAGCAGACTAAAGCACTGTTAAGTAACACCAGCTGCCTGCAATTACTGCAAGTTCAAATCTCACCAGGCTCAAGATTGACTCAGCCTTCCATCCTTTTGAGGTAGGTACCCTTTGGAACAATCTACCCCCAGAGATACGAGTGATCTCCGACCTCCGGATCTTTCGTCAGGCCCTAAAAACTCATCTCTTTCAGTTAGCTGATCTCTCTTGATTTTATGATTTTATGGTTGGTTTTAAATTTTGATGGATTTTAAATTGATAAATTTTAAACTATGGGCCAAATTTAATTATTTTAAATCTATTTTTTAATCGTACTTATGTATAAATGTTTTTTATTCTGGCTGTTCACCGCCCTGAGTCCGAAAGGAGAAGGGCGGTATAGAAATTCGAATAATAAATAAATAAATAGGTAAAATGAGGACCCGGTTTGTGGGGGCAATAAGCTGACTTTGTATAAAAAAGAACACCACTGGGGGGCGGGGCAAAAGCCCTACTAAGCAGGTATATACAAAAGTATGAAGGCTATTGCTTAACACATTGTAAGCTGCCCTGAGTCTCCGGAAAAGGGTGGCATATAAATCGAACCAATAAATATAAATCAAACCAATAAATAAATTCCAGCACAAATTTCTGCCTATGGTTCCAACATGAATAAGCAGAACTATATCTCCAACATCAGTTCTTCCAGAGAGCTCAGAACTATATCCTGGTTGGTGGTACTGAAAGCTGCCCAGGTATCTAGAAAAACTATCATAGTCACACTCCCTGCCTGCAAGTTTCTATCATAAATTATCCACCAAATAACCAGAGAAGTCTTAATCCATATCTCAGCTAAAAGACTCATTGAAATGGGTCAATATCATCCAGGTATAGCTAGAACTGCTTATATCTGTTCATATTCTTCAGCACATATTTCGCATCTTAAATGCTTTATGGATGTAAGCAAAATATTATTTTAAGTTGGAGTTTAAAACTTGTAGACTGAAACACAGTTTTTTTTATTTTTCATATTATATGTGTATTATGTTATATGTATACACACACGTGTTTATATTAAAGCAATATGAATTACATCCTGATACCATGGGATTTTCCAGACAACAGTTTTTCCACTTCTAAGTCTTTATGATCCACTTTAAAAGAAAGTCAGAATACTTAATTTTATTGGAATAGCCTCCAATGGGCCACAGAGTGCTCACATTAGCTGGGAAAGCTTGGCTAAATATCAGTTGGGGTCCCATTGGGAATTTTAAAAGTAAAAGCAGCTTTTTCTTATTAGGGAAATAATGGGGAACAAAGTCATGTTCAGTGTATCACATGGAATGGCTTGTGTGTCATGAATACTGCCAATAGGAATGAGTCATTTTGTTTGTGGGCCAAAATGGATGTCTACAAAGCTGCTATAGTTTTATTTTTCAATTGGCCTTCGAAAAACAACACATAAAAGAAATCACATTTGGTGATTCATACTCAATAAATCAATGCTTTATTAATTTATTAAAGAAGTAGATGGGAAATAGCACAAACACATTCAACACCAAATAATCATTTGGTAACAGACACCCTCCAGTCACATCTGTCATTACCTTGAACAGGACAGATAGTCTTCGTCTTACAGCAGTTCATATAGTGACTGAAGTGGAAAAAAGTAACTTATTACTATTTTTCACATGATTGTTGCAGCATCCACATGTCACGTGATCAAAATTCAGAGACTTGCCAACTGACTCATATTTATGATGGTTGCAGTTTCCCAGGGTCATATGATCAATCTTTTGCGACCTTCTGACAAGCAAAGTCAATGGGGAAACCAGTTTCACTTAACAACCGCATTACTAACTTAACAATCACAGTGATTTACATAACAATTGTGGCAACACAATGTCTCACTTTTCAACAACAATGTTGGGCTCAGTCGCGGTCATAACTCAAGGATTACCTGTAATCAGCTGGTTCCGTAAAAAGCTCTGAATGCCTACTGTATATTCTCCCTTTGTTGTCTTCCTTTTTTACACCATCTGGCATTCCTTAAAATGCTCAGATCTCAATTGGTTGTATTTGGGGCAGAGGTGGGTTGCAGCAGGTTCTGACCAGTTCTGGAGAACTGGTAGCGGAAATTTTGAGTACTTCAGAGAACCGGTAGTAAAAATTCTGACTGGTCTCTGCCTCCCAAGTCCCAGCTAATCAGGAGGAAATGAGGATTTTGCAGTATCCTTTCCCTGGAGTGGGGTGGAAATGGAGATTTTACAGTATCCTTCCCCTGCCACACCCACCAAGCCACACCCACCAAGCGATGTCACGTCCACCAAGTCACACCCACAGAACCAGTAGTAAAAAATTTGAAACCCACCACTGATTTGGGGGTTCTCTTTCTTAAAGATTGTGAATACATGAGGGTATCCCTGAAATGTCTGTATTACTCTTTTCTTCATTTGATAGGCCAGATTGTCTCTATTCTGATCAACACTCAATAGCTGAGACTTTGAGGAATACTTCTTTGAAAAATAATACCTGATTGCTAGGCAGAGAGGAGGAAAGTGAAATGTTTATAATAATATTAAAACAAGACCTTTACCCATTTTGACAATGTCTACAACATCCTGAGTGGTGAGTATTAAAAATATATGACTGGTGGTCCTAAGGACATTATAACATGGTTTTAAGCAATTTTAATTCATTCCTTCAGCTTGAAATAGCTGTCTTTCACAAGCAGAAAAGCTTTTTTTGCATCACTAGCATAGCTTGTAGTAAGACTCTGAGCAAAGAAATTCCCCAAAGCCTTATCCATATTTTTTTTTCTACAAACACTGTCCTTTTTATTTAAATAATTATTTAATAATTATTTATTTAACTGCCTCACTCTATGGCCAGACTATAATTATTTTTCTAGGGCATTCTGAAGCCACCTTTCAAAGCAGGATCTTCAAAGTTGGGCCCCACATAACCCAGCATGTCTTTTCTGAGTATTTCAATTCCAACATATCTGAACAAAAATAATTATAATAGATTATTTTTTCTTGGCATGTTCTTCGATGCATACTATAGATATGTGCTAATTCTTTATTACCACACTACACTATTATCTCTGCAATTTTAGGGGTTTTTTTAAAACCATGTTTCTATTTTAAAACTCATGTTAATTTCTTGAATGCCTATGTTCCACGTACTGTACTTCTGCTAGAATAGTTTTAATATTCATTTTTCCCACAAGCTATAGTTCATTTGTCAAGAGCATGGTACACTGCCATCTTTTTTACTAGCAATAGTATTACCATTCAGCTGTAAAATCCAACTCTGGAAAAAAAAAAGAGCATACACAGTTCATGCATACATAAACATATTATATATGTGCATAATTTAAAGGGCAAAACATTTTATGCAAAAAAAAAGTATTTTGGCCACATGCCAAGCTTATTAAGGAAAAATATTTAAACTGATAAACAATAGTTTATTACTTTTTTTTACAAGCGTATATCTCTTTTGGAAAAAACATTAAAATTTGATTTTAATCTTACAATAGTTTCATTGTCTGGAACCAAATCTAGTGTCTATTACCATATCAATAACATTTTTGGCAAACTTTCCCACCATCATTGGTAAAATACCAAAGCAAATATCAAGATAAAGATATTTATTGAACATAATTGGACCCTCGAAGCATATCTGCTTTAAGGAATTTTGGATAAGTGCCATATTTGTGCCACCTTTGTTCTGGAACCAGATCCTAGGCACTGACTAATTTTCTTTTTTTCCTTGAACTGCTCACTTTCTCACGTTAAATAAACAAATTAACTGGTGATCTGTTGAAACTAACTGAAACTCACATCCTTCCTTCCTCCCTCCCTCCCTCCCTCCCATCCCAGTCCAGGTAAATGTAGTCATAAATCCTTTGCCACCATTATTCATTTAACCTATTTGGGAACTAGGATGAAGCCTTCCTACCTCAAGTGATAGCAATAAATATGAAATTATGCACCAGTAGTGTGTTTTTAACAAAAGCAATACAGAGAGTGCTTCTGGGAAAAAATATACTACAGGCAGTCCATGACAGTTGTAAATTGGGTTGGCTGCATGTCCAACCCAATTTTATGACCTTTTTGGTAGTAGTCATTAAGCAAATGCCACAGTCATGAAGCAAGCCCAATTTCTAAGCAAACAATCATAAGTCAAGGACTACCTATAATTTTTTTAAAAAAAGTTTCTGCTCACTTTGAATCAGTGACTTCTGTCTGAGGGTGGTCTTGACTTCAGGCCCTGACAGGAATATCTTGGAATATCCTGGAAAAAGACAAATGAACAAATTATTTTCCTTTCAGGAAAAAGGACAAAACACCTCAAAAAGCTTAGATATTGGAGAATACCCTGTGGATATAAGCCAGAGAGCTGGTGAAAAACAACTCTCTCTATTTGCCTTTTGATAAATGCAGCTCTCATGATTACCCATGTCCTCAAGGACGGCCTATTTGTAGACAGGACTTGCCCTTCTTCTTCCATGTCAATAATGATGAGGTCCTTGGTGGTCTTTGAGCTCTCTAGCCAAAATCAGAGAACCCAAAGGCGCCACCGTTCAACTCTCAGCTACAAATATTCTCTTCTATTAGTTCAAGAAGGATAGTTTTGCCAGGCCTAGGAAGAAGGTAATGGCAAGCCACTTCCAAAAATGCTGTCAAGAAAACTGCATGAACTTTCCATGTGGATTACTGAGGCTAAAACAAATGATTCAAAAGCGCAAAAGCAAAATACAAAAAAAAAAGGCTTTGGTTTATATAGGTTTTTTATTATTATTATTTTTAAGAATGGTCATAAGGCAGCATTAATTAGTTCCATTTTTAGTCTGTCGATCTGATGACCAAACCAGATGAGCATTTAAAAAAAAAAAAAAAAGGAAGCACATTTTCTTTGTTAGTCATAAGGCAAGGATATATGTTAACTACTGGTAAATATTGGAATGGTTGTTTGGGGGGAGGACTTTGGGAGTCTTAGTTGGCTCAACTTTTCTATAAAAATCTGGCTGATGAAAAATGTCTTAAACCAGCAATGCATGAGGAATTATGGTCCAAGGAGGGTAATTTTCTTTCCGGCTCTCCACCCACTATTAAACATAAATGCACACCCACACTTTATACCCAGACTAGCAATGTTGTATTTAAACAACATATGGACATCTGGTTTAGTCTTCATTTTCCTAAAACGTTCTTAATCAGTTGAGATCTGTTTTAATATTTAGTTGTAAATTGACTTAAAGTATGAAAAGCAGCTAAGAAATCACTTAAAGAAAAAGGAGGTAATCGTGTACTTTAATGCTATATCTGAATGTTCCTATAGTTTCCTTATTTTTTTAAAAAAGCATGATGTTATATGTAAGTTGAGTTTTGGAAAGAAGTTGAAAATACCCTCCATGTATCCCCCAGATAGAAAATGAGGAAACCAAAGACGTTACGGCCCAGATAATCAAACATCTGGTGCATTTTTAGATGGCTGTTAATTGGACCTAGGCAGAAGTCATCTCCCACTGTGTAACCATGTGGAATTGCTTAAAGAGAGATCAGGGGACAGCTGCAAGAACAAAGAGACACAGGTCAGGTTAGGATCAACAAGTACAAGTACCACTTTTTATAAATCCTATTTATTTCAACAGCCATGTCGAATGTGTTCCACAGCCACATTGTCGAAAAACTAGCAGAGACGTTCCTCCAAAGAGGTTTTATTTTTGCCATGGTCAACAGCTTTCCCAAAACAAGTGTTGGTCTGGCACTGTTATTAATGTTTACAATCTGCAAGGTGGACTAGTAAACTAGCCTTTGAGGCTGATTTGCAGAAATCATTACAACATGAAACTTTTCTCACTGGATTAAAGTTGAAGCGGCGTAATAGCTTGTTATGTATACCCATGAGAGCTGTCAGAGGATTTGCAGACGCAAACTACAAACAAAGCCTCCAACTTTTAATAAATAATTGAACAACAGTGCTTGGAAGTAGTGAAACATCATTTTTTAATAATAAGCTCCTGTTCTCCTTATTCTGCTATATTTTCTACCTCTAATTGTGCCTGCTGTCCCAAAGTTCATAAAGGCAAGAGGTTAGGAGAGAATCTTTTAAAGGCTGGTTATAATAATAATAAAAAAAGAATCAGACTCAAAAGAAAGAGGTTCAAAGAAATCTGTAAAATAATGAAGACAAAGAGAAAATATAAGCTTGATTGTAAACTTCAGCATACTAGAGCGTAGCTATTTATATCTTGCATTTAGATGATTCATGTCAAAATTAAAACACAAAGTAGCCACGACAATTTACTATTACTCATTTGGACTGCTGGATGGTGTCATGCAGTGCATTTCATGAATCTCTTAATTCTCTGCCCTTATTAGCTACCCTTTAAAGAATCAGACGCATTCTGTCTTTAATGAGCAAAGCCAGCACAAGAAAACCAGCCTCCTGCATATTTTTATGCTCTGAAACAGCACCACCTTGTGACCATCTGAAAGAAAGCAGCCGATCACACTGCTTTCTAATTTGATGGTCACTACCGAAGTTTTCATAGCAGACATTCTTTGAAAGCAGTGGCATACAAAAAAGAGTTCTTTTCAGCAATTGTATTAAGTACATGCCCTTACCTCACTTTATGTAGAACTTCACTGGCTTTTTAAGAGGTCATTAGAAAAATCTCTCGAAACTCCATCTGCCTTCTAGCTGTCATCTTTTTTTCCCTCTTGCCATAATGATGGAAGTATGCTCACAATATGCAATAGTTTTTTAATGCACTACAATTGTGAGATTGGTCTATAACAGGGGTATCAAACTCGTGGTGTCATATTGTTGTCATGTGTCGTATCGTGACTTTTTTCTCCTTCGCTAAACCGGTGGGTGAATGTGGCCAACACGTGATATATCTGGCCCACAGGCCACAAGTTTGACACCCCTGGTCTATAAGCATGTTTTGCAACATTAAAGATGAGGCCATCTGATCTGTCCCCGTACCCACACACACACAAATACAGCCACTCAAGGGTTAAGGAAACACTTTGGAACGCACCCAGGTCTTATCTTCCACTTGGCAGCGATAGACACACCGTCTGCCAAGTGACTTTATTTTCAAAGTAAAACAGAAAGATAAATACTCAAGAGTCCAAATGTCCGACACTTTAAATCTTTCTCTCAGCAGTTCCGGACGAGGCTTTAGTGACTATCTAAGGTTTGCTTTGTTCGTCACAAGGATTCTTGACCACTACCCTCTATTATATAGTCTCTGGGGTGTGGTCCAGTGACTCAGTTCTAATCCCTAGCACACCTCCTAAACTGCTGCAAATGTTTATCATGCCTTCGGAGGCGTGCGTCCAGGAATGATGTTTCTTCATCACTCTGATTCGAATCAGCTGTCTCCTCTCCCTCGGCCAGCACTTGAGACAATGCCAGAGGGGAGGGGCCTGGAGAGGGAGGCCTGGCTGACTCCTCTTCCTCATGCTCGGAGCTTTCTTCCTCCGATGGGACAGGCTCAGAGGGCGGGGCCACAACACCATCAGAGAAACAATGTTAACTCATACTCTTTTGCTGGCTCTATACAGTCCAAGGATTCCCTGACTCTTTCAATAGCTCTTTAAGGCCATGAACTGTACTAGCTTTTCCCAGATGTATTGAACTGCCAATATCCAAAATCCAGCCAATCATATCAGGAAGGCTGAATTAAGCAAATGAATCCCAGCTTAAAACAACCTTTACATTCTGTGTCTGCAGCACTGTTTATAGTTAATGTCTGTGGGTCTAGAATGTTCCTGAATGCTATCTATAATTTCCAGTTGGGAAAGATAAATCTGCTAGTCTAGAGCACTGTTTGCACAACAGCACTGAGCACAAAAGAAGATGGAACATCAAAGTTGCTGAGAATCCCTACTGATGTTCCATCACCTTTCTCAGAAAGGTGCCTGTCCAAATTGGATGGAGAAGCAAGCCTTAGCTGGAACCCTAGAGGTATGGGCTCACTGCCCAGTAAAGGCAGGGCAGTACAGGATAAAAGAAGACAGGAAGAGCCATTTACCTCCCTGCCTTGCACCCAGGGGTGAAATCCAGCAGGTTCTGATAGGTTCTGGAGAACTGGTAGTAGAAATTTTGAGTAGTTCGGAGAACCAGTAGTGGAAATTTTGAGTAGTTTGGAGAACCGACAAATGCCACTTCTGGCTGGCCCCAGAGTGGGGAGGGAATGGGGATTTTGCAGCATCCTTCCCCTGGAGTGGGGAGGGAATGAGGATTTTGCAGTATCTTCCTCTGCCATGTCCACAAGCCACACCCACTAAGCCACACCATGCCCACTAAGCCACGGCCACAGAACCGGTAGTAAAAAAGTTTGGATTTCATCACTGCTTGCACCCCTTTAAATATAATAGCAACTCTGGCAATTGCAAACTTTACAAGTGGTGAGCATGGCAGAGAAAATTATTGGCCGTTCACTCCCTTCTATCTAGGATCCACAGTATTATCTGGGACACATCCTCTTCATGACCTGTTTTCCTTCTTACCTTCTGGGAGGAAGCTCCATGGTGTCCAAAGCAGAACAGATTCTGTCACAGTTTTGTTCCATATAGTATCAACCTTGGGAACTCTCAAGCTTCCTCTTTCCAATATGTATTCAAGATTGACAGTGATTTGTGTGTGTGTGTGTGTGTGTGTGTGTGTGTGTGTGTGTGTGTGTGGATGGATGGATGGATGGATGTATATGTATATATATGGGGGTAGGGAGACTAGTATATATCTATTTCAAGCTATTTAGCTCTCATCAGCTAGCCATACCCTTGTGGGATTCGAACCTGGGCTTGCCTGCATGTTAGGCAGATGTATTAACCTCTAAGACACAGATTCTCCTCGCTTTCTCAACTTGTACCAGGGGAGATTAAATGCTTCGATAGAAAACCCATATATATATATTTATCAGCGAAATATAAATTTGGTGTGTGTGTGTGTGTGTGTGTGTGTGTAGCATGTATACATGTATGTTATGTATGTGTACACTTTTGAGAAAAGAGGTTATCTATTTATCTATCTATCTATCTATCTATCTATCTATCTATCTATCTATCTATCTATCTACCTATTATTAGGGAGCCACTGTTATGCCTGTCAAAGACTGGGAAGAGTAGAGCATATGTTCTTACTTGCCTAGCACTGAATGGACAATCTTCCAGTTTAATTTACTTTAGATCAGTGTTTCTTAATTTCAGAGCCTTTAAGATATTTGGCTGTCTGGGACATTCTGAGAGTTGAAGTCCACATATCTTAAAGCCTCTGAAATTGAGAAACATGGGCTTTGGAGGGTTTGTTTGTGTTAAAAGAAATAAACTGAGATTACTTAAACCTAGGTTTGTTGGAAGGAGAACAGAGTATATAAATAAATAAAAATTTTGAGTGATTAGAATATTCGAATAACTGCAGTGGTGAAATTCAATTTTTTTTAAACTACCAGTTCTGTGGGCATGGCTTGGTGGGCGTGCCATGGCTTGGTGGTGTCGCTTGGTGGGCATGGCAGATGAAGGATACTGCAAAATCTCCATTCCCACCCCAATCCAGGGGAGGGATACTGCAAAATCCCCATTCCTGCCCCACTCCTGGGAGAAGAATACTGCAAAATCTCCATTCCCACCCGACTCTGGGACCAGCTAGAGGTGGTATTTGCCGGTTCTCTGAACTACTCAAAATTTCCACTACTGGTTCTCCGAACTGCTTAAAATTTCCGCTACCAGTTCTCCAGAACCTGTCAAAACCTGCTGGATTTCACCCCTGATCTACTGAATACAGAAAATCCAGTCTTCAAATTTCAACCTAATCATTAAGCTCACTGTGTGATTCTGAACCAGCCATTCATTCAGCAATATATTTTTAAAAAATAATGTATACCAGAATCCCTTTCAGAAATATCAAGGTGACTTTAGTGATGATTTTCTCTCATCTGGGAGGAAACCATGAAAAGTAAGCATTTAATTATAATTTAGTTCATGAAATAGATAATAAAAATATTAAGGGTAAGTACAAAGAAAGATCACATTCAAGCTAAAAGTAGGAAGAAGACTTAGAATATGTATATGCATTTTTAAGACTCTATGGTGATTTTTCATCTTATTGAAAATTTATTTACCAAGAGGAAAACCTGAATGATTTGATAATATTTGAAGTCAAGGTGCTTTCTTTTTCTATAATGAATTTTGGCAGTTCATCTTTGATCTATGAAACAATCTGTAATCTCACTGAGCTTTAATCATGGGCATAATGGATTTTTGTGTTGTTCTCTGACAGTTAGAACCACGGTTGTTAATTAGCAAATGCGTAAGCTTGTCCTCACACAAAAGCAAGGTTACAAATGACAGACAAAATGTAGATTGCCTGTCATTCCTGGGAATCAAAAGAACAGAAAAATAGTCTACAGTGCAAGCAAGCATTGGCTGTTGATGACAGAAGAATATGTCTTCACAGAATGAAAAAAATGGCCATTGAGATTGTCTGTTTTTTTATATGGGCAGATCTCATCTTTAAATCCCGTACTTATGGAGAACTCCCTAGCTGGCTTGCAAGCACTTTGTTAGATAAACTGAGTTTCAAAGACAGATGCTATAACCTATAGGCCTAGTTCACATACTTTGCTTACATCCATCCATTTAGCACATACAAAAAGGCATATAAAATGTCCAGAGTTTCTGGGATTCGAGTGGCATATAAATCTAGTAAATTAAGGCTGGTCTCACAGTCAGCCAGATGTTTAGATTGGATTTAGCATCTTTATCCACCTATTGAGTACTTCCCAAGAACCTGGAATGGACAGATGGTATCATTACAGGATGTAAAGCTGTTCCAAGTAAAGCTGTCTTTTGCAATTGAATGATGCTGATTATGACAATGGTGTTCGATTACTATTATACTAAAGCAACCTTAGTTTAAATGTGTTGTACAATAACCTTATTCACAGCAGCCACTTCTATGATCACAAAAGATCTTTTCCAATATGCCATCTTCACAAAAGTGGCTATTGTAAAACTGTTATGCCAATTCCTGTTTGGTAAGATATAACAAGCTTTAGTTTCACTGGATCTATGAAGCGAAGCTCCTTTTAATCTAATGCTATCATACCTCGTGAGTAATTAATCCATGGAGATGGTACCTATGACAAAGATCCTAACATCCCTGAATCAGGAGATCCAAGAACATATACTGAGACTATTAATTCCAGTCACCAGTGTTCAAGAACAGACCATATCACAGTTATTCTATGTAACGTCCTAGAAGAATTCTTGGGATAAGTGATTTGTTTAATTGTCAGAACAAATTATTTTCATAACAATGGAAAGTGCTCTCCCCTCCCCCTCCCTAGATATTACTGCCTGAAAACAACAGAACTAATTTTGAGTATTATGTACATAGCCATAATAAATTGTATGGAAATAACGCATCTGCTTGTATCTGGACATGGGTGGAGTTTGAAATCATGAAGATCTTACTTGAAATCTGGTAGCTAATAAAACATTCCCAAATGTATAATCCTGCTCATAATGATGGGCTTTCTTAACTCTTCTCCTGTGCTGCTTTTGGAATTTCCTACAGATTGTATCAGTGAGATAACTTTGGTCTGTTACTCTGTTATGCTTTTGATCTGTTGCACTGTGCTTAAATCAGGTATCACCTATTTCTTAAACTACTGTTAGCTCCTTCAAAGTTGTCTTGTTTTGGACCTTGGTCTGCTATTTACCTGATTGTATTGACCTACTTCATTATTTGAATAAGGGCCAAGGTGAATATAATCCAAGCAGGACCAATAGATATCATCTGACTCTTACATACATTCAGTATATGTGAGAGACAGATGAGATTTGTGCAGCATTATAACAACTATGTAAAAATTGTACAGAAACATAACAAGTTAACAAAGAGAACAGAAACTGAGCCATGGAAAAGAGGATTTATTATCTTCACTGAAGGCCAATAAATTAGGGTTAAACTAAAGGAATCATGATGCTTTTTTTCCCCATTCAACTATGGAGAAAGGCTAAAAAGACTCTTTTTTATGAAAAGAAGTGTTTCAGGAATGGAGGAAACACTAACTCATTGGTTTCAGTAATGGCTGCCCGCTCATGCTGGACATCGTCTCGTACAAGGAAACACTTACATTTAGAAATATAAGATTGCAGTGTTGGAGGGGAAAGCAGAGGGATGGATTTATTGCCCTCCATTTTCTTCATATTCCAATTCTTAGTTAAGCAGAGACTGCTGTCAAGCAGGCACTGCAAAGCTGGCATTTATGAATTTACAATTACTTAGGTAGCTATTGGCAGTCCTTCGAAGTACTTTACAAACAATTCAAGGGAAAGTTGGAACTTTAACAGCTGGTATATTCATGAGGAGGGAGAAATGCCAACAGACAGGCCCATAAATCAGTCTGGTTTGTAGCCATCCTTCCTGATTCCAACAACTCTAAAGTAGGGCTGTTTGGCAATGAAGAAGGCTGATAAGAATCTGCATAGTCTGGGGCTCTTGCCAAGATCACTCATATCACGCAGAATTGTGAAAAAATTCAGAGGATGCTTCCGAGTGACAAATTTCAGTCAAATTGCCTCACTGAAGCGCAATCACAAATTATTTAGGAAAGTTGCTTTGAAGCGAGAATAGTTAATACTCATAAAATGCAATATATATCATACTATGACTTGGGCAAAGGACCCATTATTGGACCTCTTACTACTGCATTTCAGTATTGACCAACTGTAGATATACTTTAGTTTTCCAAGAACCCTTAACATCTGAATCAACCATTATTCAGGGGAAGACACATGAAACCACTTAACCTCTTTTCTCATAATTGGTCAATAGAAATTTTGAGTCCTGTGGCTTTTGTTGCCTCTTCTTTGTTAGTGTTCATCTTCAGCTGCTAATCCACCCAGAAAAGAGACCTCCTGCATCTAAAATTCCCAGCAATCCCTCCCTAGTGTTAATCCTTGGGTAATTTTTTTGTAAATGAGCCTTCCCTTTGATCCTGATTTCAGCTCAATTTCTTTTCTTATGTCTATGGATTGCATCTGACTAGAAATATTTCTTTCATTGGCTCCCTTTTGTCCCTTAGGAGATTATGGGCAGTCTACCAGTAGTATCCACTAGAACATAAACATGGGCATCTATTTCATAAAGATCTTAGGTTCCTGATCTTATTGTCTGCCCCTTCCAAGAATTGGATGCTCTGTATTGAGATAACTACTGTCTATTCCATGGTTTGGGTCTGGGGGACAAAGTCTGAAGACTAAAGGATAAGTTGATCTTCCTCCCTCCAAGAGACATTTTCAAGATGTCTCTTAAATTGTCTTTTCCCTAACCCTAACCCTAACCCAAACCTGGCACATTTCTGAAAAATGGCCCTCTCAAATGTCTCTTGCCCTCTTCAAATTCATTTAACTCAGACTCATAATTGTAGACATGTAGATTTATATGTTGGAATATGAGCTTCCTTTATTCAGATTATTTCAACCTCTCTGGCTTATTGCTCTGCACCCAGTTATGAGTGTCAGGGAGTAGAATGTTAAACAATTATCTAGCAAAACTAATTTGGCCAGTTGCTCTGATATAGAAATTTCTATATCAGAGAACAACAGAAAGTTGAAACACACCTTCTGCCCGATTGTTTAGAGATTGACTCTTTGAATACACCACACCATTCTTCTCTTAATTCCTCTGTAATATTTAGGATACTTAAAATTGCTATATTTTATCTTCTGGTATTGCCTCTCCTCTTGGAAGGATAATAACTGCTTCCTAGACAAGCCAAGACAAACATGAGGCTAACATCAGGGCTTTTTTGACAATTTCCAGCCAGCTGCTAATGCCACTCTTTCAAAAGTTATTAATAAAAGCTTCAGGGTCATCTTCAGGTTTCATCTTATAAATCCAGCCAGCCGGTTCCCCCTTTCCTCTAAGCCATATGCTGAACTCAAGAAGATCCATTTGCTTTCTCTAATCATATTGAGACTCTTGTTACTTACTGCAGAATTTTCTGTCTTGTCTGCTAATCATCCAGCTGTTGGCCTGCAACTGCTGTACTTGTTGTCTTTGCCATTCCACAACCATGCTGTTAAGAGGAACAGACATCCCAACTTCCCAAACTATTTAATAAAGTATTAAACAGTTAGGAAAGGAAAGGAAAGGAAAGGAAAGGAAAGGAAAGGAAAGGAAAGGAAAGGAAAGGAAAGGAAAGGAAAGGAAAGGAAAGGAAAGGAAAAGAACTCCTAACTCTTTTGTCCTTTAGTTTGGTTACTCCTGTAGTACATTTTTCCTTCCATTAACTTGCCCAGCACAAGGCTTCTTTTCCTAACTGATTGTTGCTGTCTGACACAATGTCATTTTTTGCTTTCCGTTTTCTCACTCATTTCAAGTAGATATTGTCTTTTGATCATGACCCAAACTACACCTCCTGGATCATCCAAGCCCAATCATCATGAATTCCCAGTCATCAATCTAGCAGCAAGTTCTATTTTCAGTGCTGTTGTCTTTCTCTTTGGAGGTATCACAGGAGGCTTATCAGTTAATTATCTGGATGTCATTTTGAAGAAGTCATGCTGAGAAAGTCCAGATAGTATTTTGTTTCCCTTCATGTTATCTTCTCACAACACTCCTATGAATTACCTTGGGTTGAGACTGCCCTTGTGTTACCTAGTGACTCCATGTAGAGTGAAGACATGAACCTCAGTTAGTCCCAGCCAAACTGAGTTAAACCTCTTCTTCAGTCATGAATGCAAGATGCATTCTACTTGTACTGAAAATTCACAAAGCAAGTACAAGGGTCATTTTGTGTTACATCTAGATAGCATAATAAGAGACATTATATGGAAAAACGTTCTAGCATTGTTAGGCAGTTTTAAGGGAATCAAAAATCCACATTAGCACAAAGATTACAAACATACAGTAATTTTACTTGGATATTTGGACACATAATCTATACCTGTCACTGGAATAAGACCTCACTGAATTACATTTACCTGCTGGCCATTAGATAATTCCAATTTAAACCTAAGAAATTAAGAGTTAGAGTAATTGCTGGGAGAACAGCTAATGTGCCATAACTCTGGACAATGATTAAAACTTCCCCAAATATAATGGGCAGCCTCATGTCAGGCCAAAGGAATAAAAATCATTTTAACTAATTATCAGGAGACAAATTTGTTGGTGATACAGTTGCCTGGGATGGAAAACACCATTGCAAACAGTATAGATCTTCCAGTGTCTTTGAAAGCCATATTTTGTGATGGGTTTGCCATCAATGTTTGACCCAGCTGTACATCTCCACCCCAGGCCACCCCAAAGATGCCCTTGAAGTGATGTCCCAGTGCCTGGAGGCTGTGCGGGTCTAGATGGGGAGGAACAGGCTCAAGCTCAACCCTTCCAAGACTGAGTGGCTGTGGCTCCCGGCATCCCGATATAGTCAGTTGACTCCATCACTGACTATTGGGGGCGAGTCGTTGGCCCCCACAGAGAGGGCTCGAAATCTGGGAGTCCTCCTGGATATGCAGCTGTCCTTGGAGGAACATCTGACGGCTGTAACCAGGGGGACCTTTTGTCGGGTTCGCCTGATTCGCCAGTTGAGGACCTTTCTTGATCGGGATTCCCTGTGCACAGTCACTCACACCGTCGTCACCTCTCGCCTTGACTACTGCAACACTCTCTACATGGGGCTCCCCTTGAGGAGCACCCAGAGTCTCCAGCTGGTCCAGAACGCAGCAGCGCGGGTAGTGACGGAAGCAGCATGGCGCTCCCATGTAACACCGCTCCTGCGCGAGCTGCACTGGCTCCCGGTGGTCTTCCGGGTGCGCTTCAAGGTGCTGGTTATCACCTTTAAAGCGCTCCATGGCATAGGGCCTAGCTATCTTCGAGACCACCTGCTGCTACCGACGACCTCCCATTGACCCGTGCGCTCCCACAGAGAGGGAGTGCCTCGGGGTGCCATCAGCCAAACAGTGTAGGCTGGTGGCCCCCAGGGGGAGGGCCTTCTCTATGGGGGCACCTACCCTCTGGAATCAGCTCCCCCCAGAGATAAGGAGAATCTAGGACCTCAGTGCCTTCCGTCGTGCCCTTAAAACCCATTTTTTCAAGCAAGCCGGGCTGGCTTAAGAAGAAATTTTTAAATGTTTTTAAATGTTTTAATTGGTAGTGAGTTTTAATTGGGCCAAATTTATATATATTTTTAATTGTTTTTTAATACTTGTCCTGCATGTTTTTTAATTCTGGCTGTACACCGCCCTGAGTCCTCAGGGAGAAGGGCAGTATAGAAATTCAATAATAAATAAAATAAAATAAATAAATGTTTGCATAGAGAAGGGACTGAATGAAGTATTGCTTTTTAATGCTTAGTAACTTGAATAGAGGGGTTCGGTGATCTACAATTCATCAGCTACCTCTAGGCAATTTACTCTAAAGCATTAACTAGTTCTATAGCTAACAAAGAGGAATCAGGAGAGAGAGAAAGTTATTTTCAACTGGTAATACATTAACATAGTTAGCGTAGTTCATAGTTATTTGCTGCATGGGAATAAGAGCTTGATTATTTTTGTGACGCTTTATACTGTAGAATATGACTTTAGAACAGTGATGGTTAATCTTTTTGGTGCCGAGTGCCCAAAGCACATACACACGTGCGAATGCATGCAAAATGCAATGTGAGCGCCCCCCATGCCCAAAATGCAATGCGAGCACCCCCCATGCATGCACCCCCACCTCCACACATGCAGCCCAGGCTCTCCTGCACATGTGCCCGCCCCCCACCCCACTTTGGCTTCCAGGTTGGTGCAGGAGGCCTTCCAGGCCCAAAACAGGACATGGGGGGTACTCGTGTTCAAACCCCCAAAATGCAATGCACCCCCTCCGCCCCCTATGTATGTGCCCGCCCCTGCACGTGTGTGGCAGAGACCCACAGATCAGCTGGCCGATGGGAGGCCCGTGCACATGCACAGTGGAACTGAGCTGGGGCAATTGTTGGCATGCCCATAGAGAGGGCTCTGTGTACTACCTGTGGCACACATGGCATAGGTTCGCAATCACGGCTTTAGAGTATCAATAGCAATTCTAGAGACATATATAGGGATGGTTAAAAAGACAAAGATGCTAGTTGCAGTTGCATGATTGAAACCCTGCCCCTTTTGTACATGAGCCAATGTCACATGCATGCACTCATAAGTGGGACTTCAACTGCTTGGTTGCAGAGACATTTTGACTTTTTATCCTCTCCACTACCACCTGAGACCCCAAAGGCGTTCTTGTGCATCTCTAAGAAAGTTTGAAACAACTAGAGACAAATTTCAGTAATGACATAGCACAGAGCTGATCTACTTTTTAAATTTATACCGGAACGTAGGGGACACTAGCTGAGAATTTAGTCCCCTCACCAAGACCCCAAAATCTTTTAAGTACAACTTTTATCCTGAAAGGAGGCAGAAATGTGGGATACATAAGGGATATTTATAGCAACCATAGTTAATTCATGTTGTCAATTTAAATTTCAAGCTAATTAGGCTAATTTGTTGTTCAGCCCTGGCCCAGACAATCCACAGTATCTTTGAACTGCTTTATTCAAAGCCATCATAGGATGACATATATTCCCCTTAATGTAGGTTGGGACGTTTGAGTATTTTTTTCCTATGATGTCCCTTGTGGCTTTGAACTTCCAATTAACTGCCTTGCAGAAAAATAAATTTTGTAGTATTTAGTCAGCTATTCTAATTGAGAAGCCCAGAAACCAAATACAGTTCTCGTTGGTGGCTTTTCAGTCAGATGTTCACTTCTTCTGGAATCCTGCCATGTTGCACATTTCTTTATGGCAAGAGTCACCATGGACCAGGCATCTGTTGTGTGGGTCCCAGATCTGCCTTCAGTTTCCTATCTTCTAAGACAATTATAACTTTTCATCAAAAGACATTAGGGCAGTGAATCATATACAACAAAAATAACCATAATATCTTATAGAGCATAGAATGTTCCAAGCTTCAGAGAATTCACAACCTGGCCTTTTAGACTTTCTTCATTTATCTGTGAAGAGAACGGCCTTCTTACCAATTTATGCCAAAGCCATTAGTGAAAGATTGAAAATATATCTGCCTTAACTAGGAATAGCTAATTAATAAATAAGGTTTTAAAATAAAAGCATTTCAGAGACTGAGAGACTGATAACCTTTTCCTCCAGCAAATCTTGGTAAATGGAACTTTAGAGAAACTAGTTTTGAAAGCAGGCTACTAAGCATTTGACAGATACTTTTACAACTTCCATTTATTTACTTACTTATGGGATTTATTTACTGCTTCAGTACACTAGCACTCTAGGTCAGGGGTGGGTTCTACTTACCTTTACTACCGGTTTGCAGCGGGACCATGTTCACGTGCGCGCTCTCTTCTGCACATGCACAGAAGCATTTTGGTGACGTTGGGGTCGGTGGGTGGAGCCTCCCGCCAGTTTTACTATCGGTTCTATAGAACCGGTGCGAACAGGGGACAACCCACCTCTGCTCTAGGTTGTGTACCACATTCAGGTATACCTTCTTCAGATAGAGCCATTCCATCTGGTATACCCATCCCTAATACAGACAATCAATTACCAATATACACAAGGTTGGAATGGTAACCCTTGACTAAGCAGTGAAAACTAAGTTATTTTGTAGGGCATGAGTGTCAAATGCACAGCGTCACATTACCAACATGTGACATATCAGAACATTTTTCCCCTTTGCGGAGCTGGGGTGGGTGTGACCTGTGCATGATGCATCTGGCCTATGGGCCTCCAGTTTGACACCCCTGTTGTAGGGCTTTAAGGACCTAAGGCCACCCATTTTTATGATGGATACAGTTGATTGGATAGGATATTGTTTATACTAAATTGCTTCTATTTATGGATTGTTACATTTTATCTATTTGATTTTACCATGCAATGATTGTGTTTTATTACTGTAAATTGCCATAAGATTTGATAGTGCAGACCTTTTAAAAAATAATAATAAAGCAATAAAATATTTCAGCACTTAGAGGTAGACAAAGACTAACCCATTCAAGATTTGTGGGAAAGCAAAAATGTTTTAAGATAGAACTGAAGTTTGTTACCTGTTTCATCTGATCAATACCATACACTTTTCCTCTTTTGTACCTATCTTTTAAGTCTCCATATTTTTTTATGTCCAGGATCCATCCATTGCTGCTTTCAAGTCCTACCCATTTCATTGTGGCCATTCAGTCAGTGTTGTAGTAGAAAATTTTCCTCCCTTAAGGACTTCATTTACACCTGGAGACCAGGGTACACTTATATATTGATTTATTGACAATTATAATTAATCAGAGAAAGGGAATATTAATAATAAGAAAGAAGGAGTTCTAAGAACTCTTTATTGGTATATGCAAATTAAGCTTCTCATTTGATTGGTTATATCATTACATTGAATCAGCAAATTAATTGATGTATTCCCTTTAGCAAGTCACCAACTACTATCACCGATGAGTTCTGATTGTACATATCAATATATCATGTAAAGTACACATTAGAAAAGGTTACTGTTATTAAACAATAAGGCTTTTCGTTTAGAACAATGATCCCCTAACCACATCTCTAAATTGTTTTATTCCTTTGACTGTTACCTAAAATGCCTTGATTCCCAGCATTAGCCACTAACATTCTCAGCCCAGGAATAAACTTCTACCTGCTTTGCATTCTTGCAGTTAACAAGATTGCTGATCTTGTTAGCACCTCCTTACTTTGAGCAGTTCAAACGTTTCCTGGCTTTGCTGACTGTACAATAATGCTTGCCAAATCCTTTTTTGAATTATGGCAGCAAGATTACTATTGTGATGGTGGTTCTATCAAACATCCTTTTTGAAATTCCTTCTTCAGTGTGAAGCCCAGTAGTGAATCTAATTGGATTCCTATTAGCCATTAGCTCTTCCTCCACATGCCTTTTGAAGCCACCTAAGAAATGATTTCAGTTCAGCAGAGTTACTGTGTCTTTACAATCTATTCCTTTAAAAAATATGTAGTTCCTAATGCACATTAAGATCTCATTTACCCATAAGGAAATTACAAATAGGCCTTCATCTAGCCTTTTGTTAATGGGCCAGCTGTTTGGGGATTTCTGCTGAGCATCCTTGCTAATCTGTAAAGTGGATTAGGAGTCAGTTAAGTGGTTCCTACTAGTAACACAATTCACCAACCAATGTGCAGGGTAGATAAGCAGATTAGGACAGGATTCAGCCATTTTGCTTCAGGCTGTCACTTTCTTCTTTTCCCCCTCAGGTCTCCTTTGCACTCAGCACTTAAAACAAATGCTCACAAAAATACATCTAATGCAGCCTTTCCAATACAAAAACAAACTCCCTACTTAACAAGAATATTTAGTGGAATATTCCTTGCAGTCCCCACTGGTTTGAACTGGAGTCATAGATTGTGACTTTATCCTTTATCATTTCTGAATAATTTGTCCCACCATCAGCAATCTGACAGGAAAGCCAATAATAAACCAGCAAAAAGTGAATCAAAGAAAACAAGCAGTGGAGAATGCCATCTAGGATTGCCTTGGCTGTGTTCCCTCCAGTTCTTCTTGTCTAAAATGTTTTAAACAGATATATAAGAAATTATGTTCTAATAAGCCTTGAAGATATATTTTTTTAAAAAAATGGCTGATGTTATATCAGACTTTTTCTTTGTGTTTATTAAATTTTCTCTTAATGTACTACAAGCTGATTTAAATAGTGAATATTGATATTGAAACTATACCTTTGGACAACTGAAGAGAAACATAAACTTTGCCATTTTCTTTTTGATAGGTGAGTATCTTATCTGGATTTCCATGCTGTTCTTAAAGGGGGACTAGTGAAGAAAGAAATCCAAGCATGAATAGAGAGCTATATTCAACCGTGTTGAATGGAGCTTACGTTCAGGAAAATGTATACAGTATAAAACTGTAGCCTTTGTTTCTCTCTATCCATCTGCCCTGACTAAATGAAAAAATTGTTCTTATAGACAGGAAACCAAAGGAAAGAGAAAGGATTTTTTTCTCATCTATTTGCATCTTGTTCTATATACAATTGTCTTCTTTGAACAAAGTCAAAATAACATAGTCAAATAATTGTATAAAAAATGGGTTGAACTAATCTTTGGGACACTTGTACACACTGATATGGTTATTAATCTGATTTGTAAACCCATACACTGCTTCCATTCCAATCTAGCATTTCCTCACCAAAGCAAAATTGCCAAAACAGATACAATGAAGAATTGCAGCTTGCAGGTGGGCCTTCCACTTGGTAGTACCCATGCTGTGGAACGTTCTGACTCTTGAAATTCAGACGTATCTAATTCAGAGTTACTTTTCTAAATTCTAAAGATGGAACTGTGTAAGGAGAAGATGCCGTGGGTCTGTACTCTTGGTATTATTGCAGTCAAAGGCAAAATCAGGTGGAATTTATTCATGCAGACAATGACTGCCAGAAACTCTAGATAATGTACTCTGACTTTAAAAAGAAACTAGTCCAAACCGGTATGGTGTATCTTATTGGAATGAGCATCTTGCTGCCTGATTCTGCATATAATGATGCTATGTGGGATTCTACATCATTGATCTTGTAAAAACACCAAATGTTTCATCCTTGGCATAAATCCTTTTTAGTGCAAGCCACCAAAGAACATATTAAATAACCATGCATCATAGTTACACATAGATCATTAAGCATTTTTCTTCTTTAATTCACTACCATTTATCTTTGAATTATGCTTTAAAACATTGTTTCTCAACCTTGGCAACTTTAAGATGAGTGGACTTCAATTTGCTAGCTGGGGAATGCTGGGAATTGAAGTCCACACATTTAAAGTTACCAAGCTTGAAAAACACTGCTTTAAAACAACAGAAAGGCAATACCTGAATTTATTTCATCTTATTCATTCCGGCTTATATCTAATAGTTATAGTTGTAATAACTATACTCCAATTAAATATGGAAGTAAAAGACCAAAACTCAGCTTTACGTTTAAATTAATGCTCCTTCCTTTGACATGCCCCTCTCTTTCCGTTAATTCCTCCTTCTGATTGTGTACAGCAGGGCGTCAAACTTGCAGCCCATGGACCGGATGTGTCATGCACTGGCCACTCCCACACCCAGTTTAGCGAAGGAGGAAAAAGTCACAATATGACACATGATGATGCCGTGATGACACGAGTTTGACACCCGTGGTGTATAGCAAGGAAAGGAAAACTTTTGAAAGTGAAGCCAAGTATGTGTGATTAGGTTTCTACCTTAACACAGTAAGAAACAACATAATTTGAGGACCAGAATTGATTTGAGTTCTTTTCCATTTCTACCCCAATGCTAGCTTTTTAGCCTTAGGAAGAAATTTGAGATTTCTGAATGGATAGCTTCTGCCACAAGGCAGCCCTTTTATAGGAGTGTCCCACAGCATGCTTTTCAAAGGTGCCTGCTGACTGAAGAAAGCTTGGGATTCCAAGCCTAAACAATACTCTCTGTGACTTGGGAAGAGTACTACCAATCTTTGTGGGAGTATTTGGATTTTAGTTACTTATTTATCTAATTTGTATGACATAAAATATTGGCAAGGAGGCAGAGGGCAGTTATTGGATTCAACAACTCCATTTTTAAATCATAATGATTTTTACGGTCAGATGCTTACAAAGCTTTGGGATCATTGGCAAGATTGTGGAAAGAGGAGTAGACGTATACTACTATCATACTTCATTGTTACCCAGTGTCCCTTTTGTTTGGGAGGTGATAGTCTATTTGCCTCAATGACTCTGTTTTGCCAACCAAGGGTATATGGCAAAAGCTGATAAGAGGAAGAAGCTTCACATGCTACCTGTTTTTGTTTCTCAGTTTGACCTGTTCGATAATTAAAAGTGTTTCTGTAATTAAGTCAAAAAAGGGGAGGAAATGTTTTTCTCTTTTGGTTCCTCTATGCATTTTTAGATAGAAGTGACACTTTCTCTTTTCATGTATTTGTTTACATGAAATGCAAATTTCTCTGAATGATATCCATATCATATCTTGGTTGTGAAAGTCCAGATGAACAGTAGATGGTAGCAAAGAAATAAATATATAAATACCATCATGTTCTGACAACAAAATAAATAAATAGGAAATGTAGTGGCATTGTTAGGCCTTTTGCTTTTTTTTCTACACAATGAAGGGGGGTTCTGTTCAGTTTTACCTTTATCATTACATAACAGACTGACCTCTAAACAGTACAGCTCAAGTTGGAGATGCTTTTGAAACTGAGGGCCTGCTCAAGAGGGGATATTCTATGTTGTACCCCATGCTAGTAAAGATAATGTTATGGTTTGGATTAAAAAATCCAAATTATTAATAAATAAAACCACAACAGGAATATCCGGAAATGCCAAAACCTGCAAAATGGTATCCAGAAAGATACTTGTTGCAACTTCAAGAAGAAGCTGTTCTCTTATACTAAGAATACTGACTTTTTAGTTAGCAAATATAAATTAGTGTAATGGTTAAGTTCCTTTTGTATGTAATGAATTCGTGAAACAGAGAAAGTGGAGAGTGGAATTATATATAGATAATAATCAGTGGTGAAATCCAAATTTTTTTACTACCGGTTCTGTGGGCATGGCTTGGTGGACGTGGTGTGGCTTAGTAGGCGTGGCTTGGTGGATGTGGCAGGGGAAGGATACTCCAAAATCTCCATTCCCATCCAACTCCAGGGGAAGGATACTGCAAAATCCCCATTCCCACCCCACCCTGGGGCCAGCCAGAGGTGGTATTTGCCAGTTCTCCGAACTACTCAAAATTTCTGCTACTGGTTCTCCAGAACCTGTTAGAACCTGCTGTATTTCACTTCTGATACTAATGTTGTTACTTCATAAATCCAAATCAACACATGTTGTCACTTTGGGTACAGAGTAGGACCTTTATTTTTTAACAACTCCAGAAATAACTTAAAAATACCACTTGTTTAAATGGGAGATTTTATGAACAAGGCGCTAGCTTAGTTCATCCACATTGAAACAACGTGTAGGCATAAAATTACATATGTATTTTATATAACACACCAAAGAACACCAGCTTTTCAATATTTTTTAAAAATCTTAAATGAAATGTATATTTATAGAAGCAATTACATTTAAAGTAGCTTCACAATATGCTTAAAATATTTCACACTTTTCAATATTCCTTTATTTGAATATTTTTTATATGTATGTGCTTCCTAACTTCCATGTAACTGAAGTATGTGTTCACAAGAAAACAATTGCTAGAACTGTTTTACAGAATAGCTAACTGGCAATTTAATATATATATATATATATATATATATATATCCTGAGTATCTCCAAAATATCATAATCTGACATATTTATTTCTCAGTATTAGGAGAACCTCTTTACCAGTGTCATTGATTGAATAAAATAGCTTGTCAACTTTCTAAAAAGTTAATACAGCTACAGAAATTATCTTTGAACATATTTTAACTTTTTTCCTAGCAATGTAATTTTTCAGTGCAATACAAAGTGCAACTAAGTATCATGTGACTCACAGCAGAGTGTACGCAACCTGTGTTCACAGAAATACACACTCAGGGGCAACTTGAAGGGAGAGAAAATACACACAGAAACAAACACCATCCATTTGTTATGTAGAATAAAATGCAGACATGTTGTTTGGCTACCATTGGAAACAGGACGGGAGACTTCTAGAAAGTATATTCTGCAGCCGGTTTCTACTTCATTATTCTTTTCAACACAGTGAAATTTTAGAAAGAAATTGTATAAAGAATTTTTGGTCTTTCCAACCAGTTAAGTCTCCAAAAACATAACAGAATTAAAATTGGCCAATGGAGAGAAACTGGAAAAAGAAAGATTGACTTTGAAACTAGTCAGCTGTGGAACAATCTATTAGGGCCAGTGTTCTGACTCAGCATACAGCAGCTTTATATAACCCTTCTTTTTCCTGGATTATTCTGGCAAATACACACACTTCGGTGAACACTGAATAATTCTCACAATCTTCATGAGCATCATTTTACAAGAAGCAAATAAGATTCAAAGATGCTTAGATAATACAGGCATTCTGGTGAACTAGAAGAAATAGAACATCTATAGCTCCATACATGCGTTCAGCTTTAGAGAATATATAGGCCCCTTGTATATGTACCTTATGGAGAAAATTATGGCACTTTCTGTTGTACCCTTGAAGATTTCTATAAACCTTTGAATTTCTATAAAACCTTGAAAGTTGTCATTGGCATGTGTGAAAACACCATCATTTCATTTGCTTTTCCACACTGAAGGGCAATTATACATATTGCATTCTCAAGCACTCATCATTTCACTAAGCAAATTACTTGAAATTAAATCTACTTCGTAGCTGTGCATGAAAACAAATGCATGGAGCCACTTCTGAGTCTTGTCAATCCTTTTGGGGTGATTCAAAGCAAGTCAGAGAGCAAAACAATTATGCAGCACTTCTGACCTAAAACTTGGATCAATAAACATCCCACCTCAGTAATCAATGCAAGGGTGATTTCTTTTCTGGTCACATTACTTTTATTTACTGCTGAGACTATTAAATCTAAAAATGCCCCTAAGCACCAGCCTTCTGTGAGCTGCCTAATTGCTCTCATAAAGAGAGGAAAAAGTCCTTCTGTATCAGTAATGTAGCACTAAATAACTCATGGATGGATGGATGGATGGATGGATTAGTAGAGATAGGCAGATAGATTAGATAGGATAGATAGATAGGATAGATATAGATAGATAGATAGATAGATAGATAGATAGATAGATAGATAGATAGATATAACCTAGAGCATCCTCCTTGCAGAACACTTTTGCAGAGAGCTTCTTGGATGAGAAGCAAAACATCTTCAAAGAAAAACCAGAAAGTCCAGCTGCCTCTTGAAAAAGCACCTTTGGGACAACTATGCCCTAGATGACTGAGGCAAAAGACTCCATAGCCTTTTGCAGAAAAAACTTCTGCCAAGGCACTCTTTATTTGGCAACACAGTTGTTGCTCCATAGCACAAAATACTTTGCAGGTTTTTACATGAACATTTTCACCAAGCAACCCTCTGCATGCAATTTCTAGTCTACATTTGCAATCAGGGTGAGATGTGCTAAATCTGTCAGCGTCTATCTCTGATTTAGCTGTAACAGCTGTCAACCAACAAATGTTGACATCCCCGTGCTTATACTCAATACCTCAATGGAAGTCTTTGTACAGTAGGCACTTGTGTGCTCCAGCCAGCTCAGATTTCATGCATTTACGAGATATTTAACAGATTATCCGAGAACAATAACAATTACTGTGTTACTAGTGCCGAAATCTCAGCTCCATACAACAGTTCTATAGGAAAAGATAGGCCCATAAATAAAATTCCTTACCCATCCTCAACAAATATTGAGGTGACTACACAGAATCACATACCTCTTTTCAAAGAATGAAAACAAAGAAAAGAAGCAAAGGAACCCATTTTGAAATAAGTTTGCTGTGACATGTATCTTTCTTTTGTTTTCTTTTAAAAAGTCAATTAAAATAGCTTACCAATTATATACATGTATTGTGATTGTTGCTGGATGTATCCCTCTTTCCAAGACTATCAAATATGATTTTTTTCCTTTTCTTTTTGAAGTCATCTGTGTTGTTGAGCAAAAGTAATATAGTTTATTTCACTGGTGTCAAACTCGATTGCGTCATGTGATGTATTGTGATGTATCATGACTTTTTTGCCTTTGCAGAACTGGGGTGGGCGTAGCCTGCACATAATACATCTGGCCTGCGGGTCACCAGTTTGACACCCCTGGTTTATTTGAAGCTGTTCTGCCCCAGCTCCGGATTCCCGAGGATATTGACACACGCCAACAGTCCTTATCAAATTTATTAAGTAGCAAGAATAAACCAAAGTCCGGCAAAGGTTGGCAACCAACCCAGAAAACAAGATATGATAAGACTTTTCCAAAAATGCTCTGATGATAATTGCAAGTTGTTTCCAGCAAGAAACTTACTAAAGGCATGTGACTTAAATAGGCTAAGGGAGTGGCCAATTATCTTCAAACCTTATTCTCGAGGAGACCTCCTCCTCCTGAGTAGCCACTCCTGCCTTTTGGCAGCCCTGCGTGCTTGAGCATTGAGAAGAGGCTCCTCCACTTCGCTCTCTCCACTTGAAGGAGCCTCTGGAGGTTCTGAAGGCCCTGGCTGAGTCTCTGCCTCTGGCACCACATCCTCTTCAGCCTCCTCGCTGTCCAACACGAGCGCCGGCTGCACAGGCTGCTGGCGCGACACCACACCAGCCTCCTCGTCGGATCAGCCACGATCCACGGAGGCTGCTGGCGGGCCACAACAGAAGCTGCCAAAAGCTTATAAACAGTACTTCATTGTTCTTCACAGATTTTGTGCTCATTCAGTAATGTTAGATAATGTTAAAAATTATAAAGGGAAGGTACAAAAGCAGAAGATTACCTTTTATTATGAAGCTTCTACAGATATCTCCAGATATCCCAAAAATTATAATTAAATATCTTAATTATTAAGATATTATTTAAATATCTTAAATATCTTAATTATTCAGTAGCATTCATAAGAAGTTAGTATTTCCAAGACAGCTATATGTTAAGACAAGCATATAATTCTCATAAGAAACATATTCATAGTTTTGTTTCCTAGAATACCTCATTTCAGAAAAAAGAGGCCAATGTAAAAATGAAACATGTTATTAAAACAAATGAGAGGAAGTAAATGGAGCAGCTGAGCACTGTTGATTTTTGGTTCCAAAGAATTATTGCCAGATCAATTTTAATGAGGAATGAGGAAAGACCTCATTTACCAAATGTAATAGAAATTGATATCTCATCTAGATCAGTTTGAACTTGACTGTATCTTGAATTTTTGTAATGATCTATTTAGCAATTTTTAGATAGCAGTTGTCAGAGTCATGAGAGAAAGTTAAAAATGTCAAGATGGCAGCAACACACAAAACTGAACTGTTTTGAAACTCCCACTGTTTGTGTCTCACTTGAGAGTTGCTGTATTATCTAGTCCTTTCAAAAAAGAATTTCAAGGTAAATTGTTCTAGGAACCTTGACTCTTAACTGAGTTAGAAAGAAATATTTTTTTCATTTCTTCCAGATTAAGTATTCAGGAAGTTGCACAGACTTGAAGTCACAGCTTGTCAGTCTAATTAAGAGTCCTAATACCTCATTGGATCATATATCCCAAAGGAAAACCCTCACTCATCACTGAGATTGACATATTTATGACCTAAAGTGTGAAGTGACTTAATTACAAAATGCCTATATTCAACTGTAGAAGTACACTATGGGCCTAAGAGGGATGGGGAAAGTTTTATTTTTTCCTTCAGTGGCATCATTCTCAATAAGCCCTATTTCATTTCCACACATTTCATGAAAGTGAAGTCAGCGGATGCTCTTCTCCAGGAGCAATTCTTGAGCTTCACCTTATTTTCCTTTTAGCCCAATCACTGATTCATCATAATATAAGGCTCAAATAACACATGGCACTACAGTTAGACAAGATTAACCAAGGACAGCACTTTTCCTGTATTACAACTTGGAATCCAAACAGGATATGATCAACATACTATATCAAGTGCAATCTGGGGATTCTCTTGGACTGGCAACTCCTGCTTAATCAGCAGGTGGCAGTCATGGCTAGGACAGGCTTTGTGCAACTTCGTGTTCTGCACCAGTTGCATCTTTTCCTGCATTGGGAGTCCCTGCACTCAGTCACTCAAGCCCTGGTCATCTCATGCTTGGACTACTGCAATGTGCTCTACATAGTTTACCCTTGAAGATTATACTGAAGTGTCACCTAGCACAGAACACAGCTGTGTGGACAGTTCCTAAGGCCCCTAGAGTGGTCCAAGTTACACTTCTGTTCTGCAAGCCTCATTAATTGCCAGTTTGCTTCTGGGTCCAATTCAATATGTTGGTTATCACTTTTAAAGCCTTTCATTGCATGGTCCAGGCTACCTGAGGAATCAGCTCACCTCAATGGGACTAGCCCACCACACCTGTGCCAATTGAAGGAACATGCTTCAGAACCCATCAGTCAAGAAATTCCAGCTGGTACACTCCATAAAGAGCCTTTTCTGCCATGGCTCCCACCCTCTGGAACATCTCACCCTGTGGTGAGATCCACATCACCCTTTTGGCTTTCCAAAATGGCTTGAAATCATACCTATGCCAACTGCCCTGGGATACCAATGGGAGTATGGCATAACATTCCACCTCCTTCCCATGTGCATCCTCCCTCCTCTTAATCCTGTTCAATTTTATTTTAACTGAATTTTAATTTTAAATTTAATGTCCACATTTATTATTTTGTATTGCATTTTAACTGAATGATTGTAAGCTGTCTAGAGTCACCACTGGTGAGATGGGTAGCATATACATTTAATAAGAAAGAAAAGAAAAGAAAAGAAAAGAAAAGAAAAGAAAAGAAAAGAAAAGAAAAGAAAAGAAAGGAAGGAAGGAAGGAAGGAAGGAAGGAAGGAAGGAAGGAAGGAAGGAAGGAAGGAAAGAGAAAGCTAAA
This sequence comes from Pantherophis guttatus, assembly GCF_059756535.1. Classification (NCBI taxonomy): domain Eukaryota; kingdom Metazoa; phylum Chordata; class Lepidosauria; order Squamata; family Colubridae; genus Pantherophis; species Pantherophis guttatus. Next base: position 53,157,203 of record NC_142064.1, read on the forward strand.
TTATGCTTTTGAAATCCAGTCAGAGTTTATGTTTACAAGTTATAGCCAATACTTTCCACATATTCTTTTTCTAGTGTGCAAGTATGGTGAGAAACTTTCTTTTCAATGAGTGGTATCATATCTTCTACCTATTCCCACCACATCCTTCTTGTTCCCAGCAAGATTCCCTTGAAATAATCACCAATTCCATAATATTTCACTAGTACCACCTTTCTTATCATAACTGGCACATGTTTTTTTTCTTTTGTTCTGCTATAAATAAATGAAGGATCCTGCCCTCAAATATGTCAACTATTGAAGGTTGTTTTTTTTTCTATACGTATTTCTCCTCTTTCTAAATGCAAGAAAGTTGTATTTCTTGCTGTTGTTGGGGTATGTTTCCCAAAAGTATGTGCATGTAATTTCCTTAGATAAGAACTATTTGAACATAATGATGTTTCTGCGTATACATGTAAAATATAGCTGTTTAAGAGTCAATCATGGATATGAGTAGCAGTATTTTTTTTTCTTTTTACAACCCTGTAATTCCTTTTTATTGGAGTCAGGCGGCTGTATGGAGCTGAGTGTTTACTAGCCTTGGAGGTGCCACAAAGTTCTTTACTGTATATTTGATATAATAATGTATTTTTCAAGAGCAAATAATGGATATTGTTGTCAATTACTGCTATTAAGTTGTATTGGCCAGTCCGTTGTGTATAATTCACAGTATATTAATTCTTAGAAAAATGAACAAGGGAGTGTGTTGCTTCCAGCACTTTACTTTTAGCACCTCAGTCTTTTAAAGAGACTTCAACAAATCCAGTCATATTTTATTTGCTATAATTGTTTCAACTTCATTTTTATTTCTGGACTTTTAGATTTTTGTTTGATATGACATGAATTTTTAGTGTATCCAAAAGCAGAATGTCTGTTGTTTAACAGCATTTGGGGTAGATAAAAGAAATTGTTTCACAAGGAGGAAGTTTAATTTAGAGCTCCTGATGTGGTGTCTGTTGAATCAGATTCCTCAGAGCTATGTGTTTCATTTCACATGCCCTCCAAAACTGTCTCCCCAGTTGAGGAATATATTGCCACTTCAAAACTCACCTAATACTTGAAATTAAACACTAAGCACAGCTGGAATAGGACAGAGCAGGAACAAGTAAGTAAAAATAAATGACTTTGTGTCTTGCTATTTCACACAAAATTTAAAATATTATACTACCTTAAGTCAGGGATAAATCCAGAGCTTCAAGGGCAGTTTCATGAATGTATAATGACTGAATGCAAGTGGGATCTGTGGGTACTTCTAGAGTAACTTTCCACGTTTTATTTTCCCCCCAGAAAAGAACTCTAATTCTTTATTCGGCAAATGTGGAACACAAAGACCCAAACTGGCAAAAACATTGTTCATCTGATTTGTTGTGTTAGTATAATATGTTGGCTGATTTCAAAACTTGATGCTAAAACACAACTTTGGATTAGGAATATAAAATAGGAAGATTCCTGGAAAAATTACGTTAAGCTGTTGCCATATTATTTCCAGTGTTATATATTGATGCAGTATGGGTTGAGTGCTACATGTATAAGTACATGCATACACAAGTAAATCCAAAGGTCAATTGAATGAAAATGTATTATTTGTGTCCCTTTACATCATTTATATTATTTGTGTCATTACATTACATTACATTACATAATATTTATATTATATACATTATATTAGTGGCCTCATAGAACATGCCTATCCAGTGAAATCTTGGAGGGACAGTTTGTTATGGGTTTTATCATTTTATGCCATGGAATTGTCGTCATCAGGGATCCAAGGACAGTCTTTCTTGGTAGTAGCTGCTGTGAAATAGTCTACTATCCAAGAATGGAATGTCTCTGTCCCTGGTGCTGATCTCAAAAGCTGTGGAGATTTCAAAGGAACTATGGAGATGGGGTGTTTGTTATTTCTGAGGTAGATTGCTTCTGAGGAACCATGTGGGGAGATGCAAATAAGTGACTTGATTTGGTTTGTTATTACAACTCTAATACTATATGGAGAAATCTATGCCATTCCAAATAATTTTGACTGGAGTGACATAGAATTCTTTATTATAAATACAGTATAAATAAAATAAACAAAAACACTAATTCTGAAAGAACAAAAAAAGGAAGGAGGGAGGAAAAGCTCTTTCTTTTCTCCTTTTCAGTGTTTTCTCATATTTACTAGTTTTCCAAGAAGAGATCCACAGAAACACATGCAGTAAATCCCACTGCAGAATGAAAACACTTTCCCTAGAATGTTCAGAAAATATTATTTGATCTTCATGTCTTAACCAATGTTATAGCACTGTCTGGGACACTTTTTTGGATCTGCAAAGTACCAGTTTGTCAGGTCACAAGAATATCATTATATTACTAAGTCCTCTTGATTGTGCCCCTTGACTTCCTTGAATCTTCAGGCTTTGGGAAACTCGAAAATATGGCAAGTCCCTTCCTAGAAGCTGGGAAGATTCCATGAGATTTGCAGAACACACATTACTAATGAAATTTAACTCCTAGTAACTCAAAATAACCCATTATTCCTTAGTCGTATTAGTATTGTTTTCTTTTCAAAAAAATAAGACAGAAATAATAATGCCTGCGAGATCCAGCTGATCAATATTTTGTTATCAGTCATAATCTATCTCTAACTGATTGTTACAGAGAATCCACTCAGCCTTGCTACAGTGCCCCAATATTTGGAATGTTTTAGCTGGAAACAAAAGTGAAAAAGAGTTCCTCTCTAGTGCTGATCATGACTACCCTGGGCAACCATTTAATGCTAGGTTGCTGGGCTGCCATGTTCACCTGTTTTGGCAGTTGCTATTTATTTATAATCTTGTGGTTAATCCATTAAACTCATTAAATCAAAAGATTATCCTCAACCCTAAAAGCTCCTGCTCTTCTGAACACTTACAACTCCAGCTGGTACCCTTGGGCTGCTTTCCAGGCTGAGTGAAGAATCCTTTCCTATCCCTGACCCACTACACAGGTAGGTTCTCGACTTACAACCATTCATTTAGTGACTGTTCAAAATTACAATGGCAATGACAAAAGTGACTTACAACTGGTCTTCACACTTATGATTGACATGGCATCCCCACAGTCTTCACATTCTGTGCTATGCTCATTGGCTACAAGCATATTCCAGATCATGCTCTGGAATGCTACAGTCTTAACATCCTTCCATTTAAGGTTGATGTTTTTCAGATCTTCTTGAAATGTTTGGTGGCCAGGTTTTTCCTGGCTTTCCTCTTTTTCTCCAACCATCTGGTGGTATCCAATTGATTGTGATCTTTTCTGGATGTCACCTGCAGTCACTTAATCAAAATTTGAGTGCTCGGCAACTGGCATGTAGTTATAACAGTTGCAATTTCCCAGTCACATGATTGTCTCTGCCACATTTCCAGCCAAGTTCAAACAAACAATGGAGGGAAGCTAGATTTGCTTAATGACTACAATGATTCACTTAACCACCATGGCAAAAGAAATTGTAAAATTAGGCCTGACTCACTTAGCAACTGGCTTTCTTAGTAATGGAAATTCTGTTCTATTGTGGTTATAATATGAGGACTATCTTTATAGCAAAGATTTCCTCTCCTCTCCTCTCCTCTCCTCTCCTCTCCTCTCCTCTCCTCTCCTCTCCTCTCCTCTCTCTCCTCTCCTCTCCTTGTTGTTAATTTCTCTGAAGTTGAATTAACAATTTTTCTTTGCTACAAAGCTTTTGTGATTATATAGAGGAATATGTAAGCAAATGAACAACTGATTCCATGTTGTTTTGATTGTTGTTAGCATCATAGCAACATGGAACCATAAGAGAGAGGGAAAAAAGAAAGGGGCTGTGTTAGTGACAAAGGAAAGAATTAGAGAGTGTATAGGTATATGAAAATATCCATGTGTGCAAACATCTTGTTGTGGACCACTGGCGGCCAGTGGAGCTGGCAGCAGAGTCAGACAGTGAGAAGGTTGGGGAGGAACTTGGCCAGTCCTGAGGGCTGGGGAAAGCTCGGATGAGGGCTCTGCATCAGAGGCAGAGAGGGGGCCAAGGCCATCTGATACTTATGTGCTGCCTCCAGAGTCTCTGGAGCCTCCGTGATCTAACATCAGCGAGGCAGAAGAACAGCAGGAGCCTGTTCCCAGTATGCACATGCATAGAACTGCCAGAAGACAAGAACAATTAAGAAAACAGGGTCAACTTGTGAGTAAGGCTTGGAGATGATTAGCGCCCCCCCCATAAGACATAAAAGAGGAGCGAACAGGATGTGAGCTTTTGCTGGAAGCAATTAGTTCAGCTGGTCAGTTCAAGCTTTGAAAAGTTCTCTTTGACTCTGTGCCAAGTTTGGCCTTGATCTGTATTTGGCAATTAGTTCTCTTGCAACATTCCAAGGGAGATAAGGTGGGTGTTTATAAACATTCCCCTGAAAGACTGTTTGTGAAGCCTTGCGGACTGTGAATGACAATAATTCACAGCCGTGTAAATAAAAGAGGTTTTACCAGGACTAAGATTGTGCTTTATACTTTCTAAGGAAGCCTAGGTCAGAACACATCTGAGAAGGGAAATGAAAGGCACAGGGACTAGTGAGAAGGAAACAATTACTGAAACAAAAGGACAGGCATACAATGAACAGAAAAGGACAGTAGGCTACTAGCCACAGAATAAATACACAGAAGCTAACCAGCTTACTTCTTTACACAGATAAAAGGACAAGAAGCAGGAGAATGACCAATTACTGTAGGTCTTTCAGTGGTCATAATCTAGACTGAGCACCAATTTAGCCCCAATAATTTCCCATCACAATTTGTATTGTAATTTCTGGAGTCAGTTTAGGAAATAACTAAGGGTAGCATGGGACAGATGCAGCTTAGGCTGCAATGGAGAATTGCCCTGAGAGAGGAGACATGTCCTTTATGATACAGATGTGCATTTTAAGGATAAGTCATACCCATATAGCCTTCTAGCAATAAAGCTTATGCAAAGACATTTTTTAATCTTACTGCTTCATAATGTCATAACCTAATGCCTGGGAATTCTTGGAATTGTAATCAGCTGGTCTATAGGGAAACCCCATTTTGAGAAAGCAGATATTTTCAAGTGGCTGATCAATGGTTTATGATTGATTATTTGCCATCAAGTTGAAAAGACAGATGGGATGCCAAGCAGGAAATACCATTTCATAGAAATAGCACTTCCCTTGTAATTCATAGATGTGACTTGCTGCATTTTTGTTTTGTACTATTTCAACCACATGGGTCTTCTTATTACATATACATAAGATACTTTATTTCCTATTGCAAAGTGACCTCTGGAGTCTGAAAAGTGGTTTGAGTCAAATTAAACCCTTGATAAATTGCTCTCCTTAGAAACACGTATGCCTTTTATATTTTAAGGCTAAGCTTAGTTACTACTCTGACAAAGATAAATTGAATTGGAGGGCCTGCTTAGTGTCTCCATATCCTGTCTGCAGTTACAGATGTGACCTGAAATATCAAGGGCATGAGATTTAAGTTGTGTTTACTTTGGAGACAATTATACTTATCATGTAATGTCCAGATTGTATAAACTATTGTCATCTTGCTTATTTATGGCCTAGCTAATTTAAAAGCCATTATGGCAAACCAAAAAAAAAGTGTATGTATGTATGGTATGTTTGTAGGCAAATGTATGTATGTGAAGGAAAATATTTATGCAAAATAATTGTTCAAAACATTAGTTTAAAAATCTGATAGTCCTGCATTATTCATACATATCATACAGGTCAATCCAGAAGATTATGTCAAGCAGACTGATTTAATTATAGATTCTTTCTGGGAACTGCTTCTGTGTGTTCGAATACCTAAAATATATGCAATGAAGACCAATGTGGTCTTCTGCTTAACACAGTTCAGATCCATGCTATGCTCTTTTGTCTCTATTTGGTCAAATAGTTCCATCTCTTCTCTTCCCCCCCCCCACCCTCTTTTGTCTTTAAGTCAGTCTTGAGCCTGGTGCTTCATGGATAAATCCATGCCATTTTCTTGGCAACATTTTGGAAGTGATTTGTCATTTTCTCCTGGGGTGTTGTTGTTTTTTTTTAATTTCACAGTCTAGGCTTCAGAGACAATGACTGCCCCAAAGTCACCAAAAGAATAGAAGAGAAGAGAAGAGAAGAGAAGAGAAGAGAATAGAATAGAATAGAATAGAATAGAATAGAATAGAATAGAATAGAATAGAATAGAATAGAATAGAATAGAATTTTTTATTGGCCAAGTGTGATTGGACACACAAGGAATTTGTCTTGGTGCATATGCTCTCAGTGTACATAAAAGAAAAGATACATTCATCAAGAATCATAAGATACAACACTTAATGATAGCCATAGGGTACAAATAAGCAATCAGGAAACAATATCAATATAAATCGTAAGGACACAAGTAACAAAATTACAGTCAGACAGTCATAAGTGAAAAGAGATGGGTGGTGGGAACGACGAGAAGATTAATAGTAGTGCAAACTTAGTAAATAGTTTGACAGTGTTGAGGGAATTATTTGTTTAGCAGAATGATGGCATTCGGGAAAAAAATGTTCTTGTGTCTAGTTGTTCTGGTGTGTAGTGCTCTATAGTGTCGTTTTGAGGGTAGGAGTTGAAACAGTTTATGTCCAGGATGGGAGGGGTCTGTTAATATTTTCACAGCCCTCTTTTTGACTCGTGCAGTATACAGGTCCTCAATGGAAGGCAGGTTGGTAGCAATTCTAATTATCCTCTGAAATCTGTGTCTCTTTTGGGTTGCAGAGCCAAACCAGACAGTTATAGAGGTGCAGATGACAGACTCAAAAATTCCTCTGTAGAACTGGATCAGCAGCTCCTTGGGCAGTTTGAGCTTCCTGAGTTGGCGCAGAAAAAACATTCTTTGTTGTGTTTTTTTGATGGTTTATAGACCTAAGGGGAAGGCTAGGTTCCCTAAGGGGAAGCAGGTTCTCCCTATTCCTGATGCAGCCCTTAAATTATTACTACACGTCACTGGTCTTGAAGAAGCATTATTGTGGGATTGCTTTGAAGATAATACAATCACTCTAACAAGATTTAAGACTAAAGTAAAAAAAAATAAATATTAGTTTCAAATAAGAAGTGTTAAATTACCCCATATATGTTCTGTTCTGAAATACATCTATTTCTTTATCTAGGTCTATGACCAGGCCAAAAATGTCTACTTAGAAGAAAATCTAAGTTGAATTCAATGCAATATATCATTATAACTGTATATCAGATTGAACCATTAATGTAGTGAATAATAAAATCCATCTTAATTTTAAGAAAGGTGGGCATTCATTTAATATAGACAGTCCTCATTTAGCCACTGTAATTGGGAATCACAATTTGGTTGTTAAGCAAAGCAATCACTAAGTGAAATTGAAACTGTGCTTATGATCTTACTTCGTCTTTTCTTGTTTACACCCCTGAAAAGGTAGTATATATGAAGATTGGTCATAAGGTTACTTTTTTATCACCATCGTAACTTGAACAATTACTAAAACAGGCAGTAAATGAAGATTACCTGTATGATATCCCAGAAAGGCTGCAATATAATTAAAGAAACTGAAAGCTATTTAATATGTTTCACAGGTTCTTGTTAATGTTTCATAAATTAAAAACCTACACTATGCTACAAATGTATGAAGAATACTTATGAATATACATTAAATATGAAGTAAAACTTAAAATAAAGTACTATTCATTTTTATGAGAATTATACATTAACAGAACCTAAATCCATTTTAGTTATCCGTTAAAGAATCATGTTTTTTATACTGTGATCTTTTATGTCTACCTAGGAGTTTTATGTCTACCTAGGAGTTTTTTGGTAGAACTCCAAGTTGTATTTATTAATGAAACAAAACAAAGTTCTATTATATGAAAGGAGATTATATGTAGTTGTCAAACAGGACAACTACAAATCTGTTGGCATACTGGCTATTTCTTGAAGCTGATGTCACTTGTTACTTTTCTTCTTGAAACTATTTGAACTTCACCTGTCCCAGTTTTAAAATAGCATGAAATTGTCCTTCTTTTTCAGACAGAGGCCCATCTGGTAGCAACTGTTCTTAAAGTCAATCAAAAGTCTTAGAAGCCTTCAGTATGTCATTCATAGTTGAACAGATGTCATGCTATTGCTGACCAAAAATCTCAGAGATTTCTACATGAACCAAGAGTTGCTTGTTTTGTTTCTTCTGCTTAATTAGCATTCCTAAAATGCTATCTTTAAGTAACATTTCACTTCCATCAGTGTCAAGATCATCATCATCATCATGCACAACTCTTTTCACTTAAAAACATACTAATGGAAGAATGCCTTGGGGTCTCAGATGCTAACAAAGTATATTATAAACATCTATTGAGCTATTTTTAAAAAGGCATGGTTTTACTGGAAGCAGAAAAATACAGTAACAGAATACTGTTTTTCCATCTCTTTAGTAATTAGTGATTTAATTGATTTGGAAGTTTTCTAAGCTGTTTCTGACAGTCCTAATTTGCCTGGCAACATTACTAAATTTCATTCTAAAGAAAATGAATTTATTTTTTAATAAGGCAAAATATAGCTTCTAAATTTTATGTTACATTCATTTATACTTATAGTCCCAGACCAATAACATACACATACAGAATACAAAATAGAGAAACATCAATAAAATTCAAATATAAAATTTAAAATACATGGAGAAAAACTAAACCTGAGGCGATAATAATAAGAAGATATCACCCAGCTTTTGCAGGCTGTAGATAGTGCAAGAAATGTGGTGATCTTTACAGTGGTTGTCCAAGTTAAGTCTTGCAAAAGGAAGATTGTAATTTCTTGGTCATAAAGACAACTAAATCTTCTGATAATAGGTTAAGGTAAGTATAGCAATATATGGGTGATTGATTCTCTTTCTGTGTCTGTGCAGAAACATATGATTGTTATTCAGGAGATATTTGTTCATAATCTTCATAAAAGTTAATGCACCAATCTAGGCCAAAATAAAATATTTCGTGTGTGAAATATTCAGGGAGGTATAAAAGTAGCTAGAAATCATTCATGAAAATCTGCAACTGCACCATAATTAAAGATTGATGATTTTCACACTGTCATTTTGTGAAACTAAATCCCTAATCCTTGGTTTGAGTCAGTTAAGGCTTTGTCTGGCCTTAAAAGACAAAATTGCCTGGAGTGAGATGTCACAAGGTACTAGATGAAAATCAATTTACTTCCTCAGTGATGAGGTGAACCTATCCAGTAGGAGAAGTGAACCAAATAGCAAACCCCCAAATGATTTTTTTCAGCCAAAGCTTGAGACAGCAATAGGCTAAAATTACTCTAGTTTTAAAAACACGGTGGCTCAGTAGCTAAGACGTTGAGCTTGTCAATCGAAAAGTCAGCAGTTCAGCAGTTCAAATCCCTAGTGCCGCGTATCGGAGTACCCGTTACTTGTCCCAGCTTCTGCCAACCTAGCAGTTCGAAAGTACATAAAAAATGCAAGTAGAAAAATAGGGACGACCTTTGGTGGGAAAGTAACAGCATTCCGTGCGCCTTTGGCATTTAGTCATGCCGGCCACATGACCACAGAGACGTCTTCGGACAGCGCTGGCTCTTTGGCTTTGAAACGGAGATGAGCACCACCCCTTAGAGTCAGGAACGACTAGCACATATGTGCGAAGGGAACCTTTACCTTTACCTTTTTACTATAGCTTTGATTTAAACCCAATCCTTATCAGGGTTTAGAGACCTTTTTGGAATAATAATGGGTTGGAGATGGATTAGCCTTTAAAAGTTCTGAACTAAATCTATCTTTTTTTTTCAAAAAATGGCAAGAATTTCATGAGTCTCACTGATTGTACCAATAATTTGTCTCTGAATAGTTGTCCTGTGGAGTTTCAAGAAATTGGACTGTGGCAGCTAACATTTTGCTAGTCCACACTGGCCAAAGATATCTATCAGATAAAGATCAATCTTAATCTGGGGAGGTGGATTTCACTCTTTAGGATTGAATTAAAAGGAACCTAATGGTAAGTGATCACAGTCAAAGTAGAAAATAACATTAATGTTTTAAGAATTTTAGGGAACTTTTAGTTTATAGGTTTTCCTCAAAAAAGCATCAGAGATCTTTAAAATGCATTTAATGACAATAGAAGAGCAAGCTTACATGATGGAAATGGATCAAAAACACATACCGTATTTTTTGGTGTGTAAATCGCACTTTCCCCTCCCCCCCCCAAAAAAGTGGGTGGAAATGTCCATGCGTCTTATACAGCAAATGTTGCCAAAGCCCTGCATGCCCGCTGGCCCCCACCCTTCAGCCTCTGCCTCCCAGCAATTTACCTCCTTGCAGCAAACAGCAAGCCTGGTCAGTTTCAGCACAGCCTGATTTAGCACAAGCAGCTGATTGGCAGTTGGATCAGCCTTCTGGAATACCACTTATCAGCTGTTCCAGGCTGCAGGGATCACCATCACCAGTCACTGCTGTCACTGTCCATCACTGCTGCTGCTTATCGCTGCCTCCGTGTGCCCCATTTTTTGCCTTTGCGCATCCCATTTTTGGCCCTTTCCAGGCGGCAGGGATTGGTGGCAGGGATGGGCAGTGATGGCAGTGATGGGTGGTGGCGATCCCCACAGCCTGGAACAGCTGATAGGTGGTATTCCAGGAGGCCGATCCAACCGCCAATCAGCTGCTTGTGTTAATTCAGGCTTTGCTGAAGCTGACCAGGCTGTTTGCTGTTTGCTACAAGGAGGTAAATTGCTGGGAAGCAGAGGCAGAATTTTCCCCCCTTGTTTTCCTCCCCAAAAGCTAGGTGCATCTTATACTCTTATAGTCCAAAAAATACAGTATTTTTGCCTTCTCGTTAAAGAATGACTCTAGTCACAACCTAGCACCATTGTTAGCTTTGTTCGGTTTTGGTTTACTTGAAGCAATCTTAAAGTGCCCTCTAGGATTTATGTCAGTTCATGAAAAACTGTCCAAACTTAGTTTACTTCTTGTTTCATTCACACAAATATATACTGTTATGTAAACATCAATGACCAAGGGCAGTAAAGTCAAGTGAAGATACTCTGCATGACCTTTTAAAGCTTCATGTGCCACATGCTGCAATTAGCCAGCGTAAGAAAGTTGAGACTGGATTTCACTCCATTCTTGTACCACAGCGATGATGCCCATCAGGAATTCTGTCCAGAGATCGGGTCCTATTATTAAAATCTCCTGGCTATGCTCTCCTCTCATTTGTACTGGGAAGGCAAGTACCAATTGCTTTCATACATAAAGATGGGTGGTTTTTCCCAGATGTATGGAAAATCTTTTAAAACTCATTTTCTCTGTCCTCCCTGCATTCCTGCCACCCAAGGAAAGAACCTTGGAATGAAATTGCTTTAAACAGCAACAACCCAACCACCTCCAAAGTCTTCTGAGAAATTATAGCTCAGCTTTCATGTATGCATTTACATAAAACAAAAGTACAGATAAGATTTTGATACTAAATCTTAAGAACTTTTCAACAAGAAAAGCAGTTTAAACATTATTACCGTACTCCTAGACACTTACATAAAGAGAAGTTAGTATCTTTCCTACCAACTTTCATAGAGTTGTTCTCCATAATCTTACTTACAAAAGAAATCTTGAGCAGCCTGCAGCAAGAATCTGCTGAAGTTCATTATTTGTAGAAATGTATGTTTTGACATGCCCTGGTGCTATGTCTACAGTGGGCTTCTTTTTTAATCTGTAAGAGTGAAAGAAAAATCCTGCTGTATCACACTGAAGTCCTACCTTCAATCCATTATATCTGGAAAGCTCAACAGACCGACACGAGAACAGTAGCCTGCTTCGATAGTTTGCCTCCATTCACCTTTGACTTCATTTATTTTGTGACCCACATTGTTTGACAATTATATTAAATTAATCACATTAAAAGAAAATGGAGCCAATGGCCAGCTGTTGTTGGCAAGATCACTGATAAAGCACAGTCTGTATAATGAGTTCCATGCCTAGCTCAATGAGAAATAATTATTACAACATTAGCTTTACACTGTTTAAGCAACCATTTCATTACATTTCTTTCCTATGCTGATCACATTTTCCCAGAGTTTATAATGCATCATTACATCTCTTTTATGAATGGATACTGCACAACATAACTATTTATTAAAAATGTTCAGTTCTCATTCTCCGTTTTAATCATCATAATTATTTATTAAAAATGTTCCGTTCTCATTCTCCATTTTAATCATTCTAATTTGATTAAAATTGCTTAATATCTTCAAATGCACATGTCGGCCTTTTATTAGCAGGGTAGTCTGAGTCCCACCCTAAGACAAAAACTCTTGTTTATCTTGGCCTCAGTTGGGAATGGAAGCGTGGGCTGCAGATAATTAAGTGCAAATATTTGCCATAAGCCATTGTGTGCAAAATCCTCACATTCCACTCTGGTAGGAAGACTTGGCAAGAACTAAAACCATCTGGTTTCCAATTGTTAGGTTAACCTGCCCAGCTCAAGGAAAAGGGAAGATACCTTGGGTCCAATTAACATGATTAGATATTATCAAGCACATGTTGGATATTTAGAAAATATGTTCTAAGTGGCTGGACAGTGCCTAAAGATCAGAAGTTTGTGCAGTGGTGAAATCCAAATTTTTTTTACTACTGGTTCTGTGGGTGTGATTTAGTGGGCGTGGCAGGGGAAGGATACTGCAAAATCTCCATTCCCACCCCACTCCAGGAAAAGGATACTGCAAAATCCCCATTCCCTCCCCAGTCCTGGGGGAAGGATGTTGCAAAATCTCCATTCCAGGGATGGGTTCTACCTACCTTTACTACCGGTTCGCAACAGGGCCACGCGTGCATGCTTGCTTCGCTCGCGCGGAAGCGTTCTAATGACATCAGGATTGGTGAGCGGAGCCTCCTGCCGGTTTTACTACCAATTCTATAGAACCAGTCCAAATTGGGGGCAACCCACCACTGCTCGATTCCCACCCCACTCTGGGGTCAGCCAGAGGTGGTATTTGCCAGTTCTCTGAACTACTCAAAATTTCTGCTACTGATTCTCCGACCTGCTCAAAATTTACGCTACTGGTTCTCCAGAACCTGTCAGAACCTGCTGGATTTCACTCCTGTGTTTATGTGCAATTCTTTTTCAGACTACTGTCCAAATGTATTGGCTAAAGAATGAGACAAATAAAAGGTAGCAGAGTAAAAAGCATCAAATTGTGCTTTAGTGGGGAATGTCTATGAAGATTCTCAATCATCCAGGTCATGGTCATCCCAAAGGTGCTTTATTCAAAAGGCATCTGAGGTTTCTTGTGGGGTTTTTTTTTTCTTCTTTTTCGATTCCTGGAGGTTTCTTGGAACAGCCAGGTGAAACATTTTAAGAAAGGCCAGAGAAGAAGCTTTGACACTACAAAGAGTCCACTAATACTATGAAAATGCAATATTTCTTAAATGTTAAAAGAAGGAATTCTTTAGCCCCTTCAAACATTTTTAAAATACAGCTTCACCACTCCCTAACTTTGACTTGTCAATTTTTATAATTGATTGGTATTTAAAAATTAAATACTGCTACCAACGGCCTCCCATCGACCTGTGGGCTCCCACAGAGAGGGCCTCCTCGGGGTGCCATCAACCAAACAATGTAGGCTGGCGATCCCCAGGGGAAGGGCCTTCTCTGTGCCCCCAGAGATAAGGAGAATCCAAGACCTCGATGCCTTCCGCCATGCCCTTAAAACCTTCTTTTTCCAGCAAGCCAGGCTGGCCTAACACTTTTTAAAATGTTTTTAATTGTTTGTTATTGTTTTTAGTTTATGTAATGTTTGTTAATGTAGTTTATGTTTTTATTTCGCTGTTCACCACCCTGAGTCCTCAGGGAGAAGGGCGGTATACAAATTTAAAAATAAATAAATAAATAAATAAATAAATAAATAAATAAATAAATAAATAAATAAAATAAAATAAAATAAAATAAAATAAAAATTGACTGGAAAAGAAAAGTGGTCTCCAAAGTTGACATTTCTTTGGAACAGATTTTCCTTCCTTTGCTAATCCTTATTCCTAATCTTTGTTCTCTAAATGGTATCATCAGAATATCAATTTCTGCGATATTAGTGGGAGGATCCAGATAAAAGCCAAGCCAGAGGCAACTTCCAATGGAAAAGTTCTTGGAGGCCATTGAATTGTTATATACATTGCTTTTCATTAAGCCTCTTTCTCAAGCTGGTATTCCACATCTCCAAGAAAAGGAACTATAGGTAGTCCTTGACTTACAACAGTTCATTTAGTGACTGTTTGAAGTTACATTGGCACTGAAAAAAGTGACTTATGACCATTTTTCACACTTATGACCATTGCAGCATCCACATGGTCACGTGATTTACATTTGGATGCTTGACAATTGGGTCATATTTATGATGATTGCAGTGTATTGGGGTCATGGGATCACCTTTTACAACCTTTTGTCAAACAGTCAAAGGGGAAGCCAGATTCACTTAACAACCGTGTTGCTAACTCAACAACTGCAACAATTCACTTAACAAATCTGGCAAGAAAAATCATAAAATGGGGGCAAAACTCAGTTCACAAATTTCTCAAATGGCAACCAAAAATGTGGGGCTCAATTGTGGTCATAAGTTGAGGACTACCTGTACTTGAGTTTATTGTTGCTTGCCTCTATTCTCTAGTTAACCTTTGCCTTTTTCTTTACTGCCTGCCCGTCTCCGCAATATTGAAAGATAGATGCATTTCCTTTTCAACCTGGTTTAGCCAAGGCTTTTTTCAGCAAATTTAGAAAGTGGGTCTGTCTGCCCTACTCTCTCCTGCCGTCTTTCATACGAAATATATAAATTACAGAAAAACAAAATCTAGGGCAGGCACAGCTGCGCTTGCTTGCAGCAAGGATATTCATTTCTTTCTGAAGGATAAGTGTAATCTTTCAAGATCTCCTCACAACAGCATATGTGTCATTCCCCTACTTTCTTGTATTTAAGTGGAAAGGATCAGAGGGAGATTTGTAGGAGCCTACAAGCTAGCAGTGACTTCTCTATTTTAGTTTTCATGAGAATAACAATAAAAGAAAAAGTTTAACAAGCTTTAGAGACAAAAAAAGAAAGAGAAAAAAAAAGATCAGTCTGCAGTTAAAAAAAAGAACCTTGAAACTTGGCAACAAATGTTTGGAGTGTTAAGGCATAGATACACCCTTTGTCCAGGAGTATTGAAGAAGGCAGGGTTAGGGAAAGATATATTATGAGTCATGATGGTGCAGTGGTTAGAATGCAGAATTGCGGACTAATTCTGCCAACTGCCAGCAGTTCGATTTTCACCAGCTCAAAGTTAACTCCAACCTTCCGAGGTCGGTAAAATGACCCAGATTGTTGGTGGCAAGATGCTGAATTTGTAAACCACTTAGAGAGGGCTGTAAAGCATTGTGAAGCGGTATATAAGTCTAAGTTCTATTGCTATGAGATTATTGATAATAATACATTTTTGTGGATGTAAATAAGACAACAAAAATAGAAAGCAGTATAGATAATTAGTGTAATAACAGTGCTTTAAGTTTAACTGCTTATGGGGAAAGGAAAAGCACAGTGAAGACGAGTTTGGTCTAGTGATTATGGCATCAAGTTAGAAACTGGGAAACCATGAATTCTAGTCCTGTCATAACCATGAAAGCCAGCTGGGTGACCTTGGACCAGTCCTTTTTCTCAATCCAACCCACCAAACAAGGTTGTTGTTGTAGAGAAAATAGGAGGTGGAAGATGTGCTGGACATATTAGCTACTTTGAGTTATTATTTGTAAAAATAATAAAGACAGGATATAAACAAACAAACATTGCATTGCTAAATTATTATATTTTCTTGGCATTTGAAATGATATTTTTAATCTTGCATTTTAGAGTGTTTTAGGGTGGGGGGTTATTATTTTATTATTATTTTAGTATTTTTATTTCTTCTACATTGTGTTTTTACTTTCTGTAAGCCACCTAGAATCTCTGAGAGTGAATAGGTAGCTATATAAAATTTCCAAAGAAATAAATAAACCTTACATTTTAACCTAATTCTTTGGGAAAGTAGGAGGAGGAAGGAGTATTAGGTATGCTTGTTACTTTGAGTTATGTATAAAAAAGTAATAAAAGTAGCATACAAATAAATAAAAAAACTTGATAGTCTTAATTATAAGATAGGTATACAGAAAGAGGGAAAGGGATAAAGAAGAGGAGAATTATCAGAAGTCTTCCATAATGTGTGTAACTTCATATGGAAATATCTTCTAATTTTATAAAAATGTACGCCGATATGATGTCAAAAGTCTTTGCAAGTTTCTATTTAGTAGCACTTTCAGAGGGAGTTATTGATGTGAATAAATGTCACCATACATAGCTATGGAGCAGTGAGAATGCACGCTACTTAACACATTCTATCTTTCCTTTTTAGTCCAAGAATTTTGTTTATGAAATGCAAGACTGTTACTCTTGGCAAAGCTTTTATTTTGATCAAGTAACTGTGTTGCTTATAGTTACAAGCTTTCATTCTTCTGACAAAGCCTGTATTGTATATATATATTGCATTCATGTAGCACACATTCATGGGGACACAAAAGGAAAAAAAAAGAATCATCTAATACAAAATAAATGATTAAATAATTGTAGTCACTAATATCTCTGAATATTGCTTTGGTTTGGAATCTATCCTAAGTAGCAGTAGCATTTGGACTTATGTACCACTTCATAGTGCCCACTCTAAGTGGTTCACAGAGCCCACTCTAAGTGGTTCACAGAGTCAGCGTATTTCCCCTAACAATCAGGCTCCTCATTTTCCCGATCTCGGAAGGATGGAAGGCTGAGTCAACCTTGAGCCGGTGAGGATCAAACTGCTGGCAGTCAGCAGAATTAACCTGCAATTCTGCATTCTAAGCACTACGCCAGACATAATGTCTTTCTTCCAAAATGTAGTTTATTCAATTTTATTATTTAATTTCAATCAAACATTCAGGGAATAAATGGACAGAGTTTCTAGCAAGCACGGTAATTGTTCCTTACAAGGGATTGCTTACTTGTGGTGACTCTAAAATAAAACCTTTGAATTGCAAACACTCAAAAATGGGAATGCCTTTGCTCCATGAAGAGCAGTTTATACCTCCTCTGTTCTGCCCTTCACTCAGCACTTTCCCTAAAGTCTTCTGAAATGGCCTCTTTCTCAGACCCCTTGTTGAAATTGGAGCTGGCCCTGATACAAAGAAGGTGAAGGGCTTGGAAGCTAAATGCCATGAAGAAGTTAAACGAGTATTTCTGACTTAAAGACATTCCAATACTTAAAAGGCTGTCACAGGGAAGGGGTGTGAATTTATTCTCCTTAATGCCAAAAGTAGAAGAAAAACCAGTGGAAGGTGGATGCTTTATGGAAAGAGATTTCAAACTTTAAATGAAGAAGAATTTCTGACCGTGAGTGCTACAAAGCAGTGGAATTGTCTGTCTCCTTAAGTCATAAATTCCCCCATCTCTGGATGTTTTCAAGAAAGATTGGACATCCATTTGCCTGGAGTAGTGTGAGGATTCCTGCATTGGACAGAGGGGTGAACTAGATGACCTCCAAGTTACCTTCCACAACTCTATGAATCTGATTCTAAAACTGTGACCCTAAGAGACAATGAGATAAAAAGAACCCAATATATTTGCTATTATGAAATCACCTAATATCTGAGTTAAACAGAGGCGGGGGTCCTTTTTCCTGGCATTACTATTAATATGATTCATCACACAGTCAGCCACATATTTAGATTGGATTTGGCTTTTTTTTTAATCCACCTATCATCCTTCCAGAGATCTGGCATAGGCAGACATTGTTTGATGGTGTTAAAAAGTATCTTTGCAGGATGTAAGCTGATCCAAGTAAAGCTGCCTTTTGTAATGTAGTGATGGTGATTATTATGACTTTTTGCACAATAAACCAGATGTTTGGACTGGATTTCACATTTTTTGTCACCTATCCAGTCCTTCCCAAGGATCTGGCTGATAGGCTGTTGATGTTGCTTTATGGTGTTAAAGAAACTGTTCCTGCAGCATGTAAACTGTTCCAAGTAAAGCTGGGTTTTTTTTGCTATTGCTAATGATGACTTTTGTCAAGTAAATAATATTCAAGTAGTGCTTCAGATGTTTATTATTATATACTTTATTCATTAAACATGAAACTCAGTCAACTGAACATTCAAAAATGCATCACAAATACCATTGATTGGTGCTAATGGTTGATACAGGTTGCTGCCAATATCCTAGGTATCAACCAAGTACCTTCTTAAGATGTATGATGTTCCAAGTAGTGCAGTTTTTTGCAGTTTCACTGGTGTTATTGCAGAAAGCTGCAATCTGTTGATGTATGTTATAAAATTCTTGGTATCAAGTGTCCCGATAACAATGGGTATCACTGTTACATGTTTCATCTATAATTGCGTAGTTTCAATGGCCAGGTCGCAATATTTTGTGATTTTTTTTCCAATTCTTTTTCTTCGATTCTGGCATCTCCTGGTACCGCGATGTCAATAAATTGTATGTTTCAGTTTTCGACAACGGTGATATCTGGCGTGTTGTGTTTCAAATAATGATACGTCTGTATTCGAAAGTTCCACAAGATCTTCCCCTTCTCATTTTCTATAACTTTTTACACTTTATGTTCCCATGACTTTTTGGATACAGGTAAGTCGTATTTTTTACATAAAGTAAAAAAAAGTAAAAGTAAATAATATTCAAGTAGTGCTTCAGAAGATTATTATTATTATTATTATTATTATTATTATTATTATTATTATTATTATTATTTATATTCATCTGGATTCTTGGTTAATAGTTGGATGTACAGAACACTTCAGTCTACAGCTTTAGAATATTTACTTGGACATAGTGGGAAGAACTAAAACCGGTAGGACTGAATGATCTTACAAGATGCCATGTTTATTTTGTGTTCTTTATATTATTATAATCAGTCTTTTATCTATCTTTTATCTACAGCTTGTTTCTGTAAACAACCTCCGCAATGGTATTAAATTTCTCAATTGTTGAATTGATCCCAAATGACTTTATGTTGGTGAGGGAGAAAGAGTTGAATCAATGAAAAAAAGAGTGACCATCTATCTAGCAAATTCCATTTAAATCCATGTTAAATAGTAAACACATCTAGAAAAAGAAAATGATGGGATTTCAGCTTACTTTGAAAGATAAAGGGAGTGAAATATTTTCTTTGGCAGCAATTGGGAAATGTAAGGGTTGCGTGGAACTGCAACCAGAATTTTAAAAGAATTGGCTCACAGATCAAAAGGCGCTTACTTTAAACAGGAAGCAACCCAGGAAGCAAAGCTTACTTTATTAACTTCCTTTTGTGGCTTTTCCACTCAGTCACACAGATCATTAAAGGATAAGCAGAATCAGAGCAGTATAGGAAAGTCATGATAAACTGCCTTGGTAGGGCAGGGGGCAAAGCGGCTACTTCCACAGAAATAGAATCTCCAGTGATAAATCTCCAAAAACAAATAGAATTAATCCTGTGTAAATGGCTACAACACAGTGTCCAAATGATGGAAGAGCATCGCTCATGGGAGGGAGAAGCTCCTCTATCACAGCCTGGAGGAGTTTGGCAGCAAAGGAGATTAACCCGGTGCAGAGGGAGGGTTTGTTTTATGTGAGTTCGTTTGACATTGAATTACATTTGGATGATAAATTGGTCTGAAATTATGCAAATCAGAATAATTGACCAACCTAAAACTGGCACACAAGAGCATATCGGTTACATCAGGACCAACCATTTTCAGACTTTTATAATGAAGGTCATAGGTATATTTTAAAGAAAGATAAAACAAACAAATGCATGATAGGATGGAGAAAAATAGCTCTAAGGCCTTGTCAGCTACCAGATAGTGGTGTAATCTAATGCCAAGTCTGGACTTAAGGCTTAGCTATAAGCTAAAATGTGTCTATTTCTGCATTTCTGTGTGTGTTTACGAGGTGGGGAGGGAAGAGAGATTTCTTTTCATCGGCTGCAGGAATTTTAGAAGCGGAAAGCTACAGTCTAAGACGTTTACTACTTGTATCACATCTCTCTCTCTCCCTCCCTCCCTCCCCCCCTCTGTAAAACCTGCTAGAACTGCACATAAGTCATAAATCACATTTAAACATTGGTCAGAAAGTGAATTGCTAGTGTTTCCATTACCTTAACGAATGTTTAGTGGAAAGACTAGTGAATCATTTTAACTAATTAAAAAGAGACAGGACAACCTTGAAGAATGGGGTGGGGGGAAACCCTGTCTGAAGGTAGTCCAATGTCTCTACATTTTTTAACATGTTGTGTTTTGAATGACAGGAAGTCTAGGAGCTTATGTGGACTGCCCTGTCACCAGAACAGGAGGTTAGAACTGGATGATTTTTCTCTCTATTACAGGGGTCCCCAACCTTTCGGACTTCAGGGACCACTAAATTCATAATTTTAAATCCCACAGACCACTAATATGATCTGCCTAATGACTGGCTGGGTGGGCGTGGCTAAGTGGCCTTGTGACTGGATGGGCGTAGCCAACTCGATGGCCAACTCAGTGTCACTCACATCAGGCGCCTCGCTGACCTCTACTTGCCCCTCCCCTGCCAGCCATTTCTCGCCTCCCCGCCCAGGCTCCTTAGGGCCCCAACAGGAAGCAGTTGTTGGAACTAAGCAGCCACCATGAGAAAGAGTTGGCAAAACAGCTGGCTCAGTTCAAATTGGATCTGACCAAGAAGGAGGACTGAGGATTATGAGCATTGGCTTTCCAAGCAGAGGGAAGACCTGCGGGAATGTAAGGTCAGGGACTGGCATCTGGAGGCTCAGTTGGCTGAGCCAGTTCCAGGCCATGAGGCAGTCCCACTGGAACAAGGTCCTCCGGCTCTTCGCCACCAGCGGCACTTCCCTTCCAAAGCCTCACACCAGGAAGCTGAAGCAGACCCCAAGTCAGAATTTTTGCCCCCCTCTAACTCTCCCAAAGGGGGAGACTCTCTGCAGCAACACAAACGTTCATTGCATGTATCCTGCCCAGGAGCCATAATTTGAGGACCCCTGATTTAGTGCAATATAAAAAAAATGCAAATAATTTTTCTGCGGACCACCAAAATTTTCTCACGGACCATCAATGGTCCATGGATCACCAGTTGGTGACCACTGCTCTATTAATTCCTTCAAGCAAACCCAAGGACACTTTTCTCCTGCTGCTTTCTTTGTTATGCCGTGTCCAGTGTCCCAGTCCATTTTGGAAAGAGCATTTTAGCTGGTTTCAGACTGACCTCAGCAATTTACTGGCTACTTCAACTGAGCCAGCACTTGCTGTGCACCACTAAACTGCATATCTTTTCTCCCTGAGGTGACTGGAAAAATTGAGAAATGGTGCACTCCTAGGATGTTTCTTTAACAATAAAACACAGGAAGAAAACTAGTTCCTTGGAGAAAAATGTAATAATGATTTAAAAGAGCATACATTTTTTTCTGGTTATAAGCTAAGAAGTATTGAGCTGTGCTGAAAGTCCAATATGGTTTGCACATGTTTTGTGACATTAAATCAAGGATGTAGCTCAGTGAATACATGGATGTTCCTTTCCAGACTAGATGTTGTCTCAGTTGTTGTCTGCTCTGCTAATGTATGACTCTGGGAATATTTTGAATGTTCTTAGCATAAAGCACTGCCAGACAACATACCTGTGTATTTCATTATAGGACAAACCATGTTACACTTATGCAGATGAATTTGTGTAGTCAAATAGCAAACAGAAAAAAAAAATTCTGTTCTTTTCAGCTACTGTATATCTCTTTTCTGGGCTATGAGAATCCAACAATCAGGAATGTTTCCCAATGAAAAAGGATGAAACGGGAGATTAAAACATAGTCAAAAAATGGCATGTTGTATTTTCAATCTACATCTTTTTCCTTAATAAAAAAGTATATTCGGGAAATATATTCTGGATGGATTCTTCCTTTTGATCCATGATAGTGGGAAACGTCTGTACCAAAATTATGAGTCTCAAAGAAAAATGGCTCTGCATTTAAGTGTCTAGGGAGATTCTCAGTCATCCAGGTCATGGTTGTCCCAAAGGTGCTTTTTCAAGAGGCAACTGGACTTTCTGGTTTTTCCTTTGAAGACATTTTGCTTCTCATCCAAAAAGCTTCTTCAGAAGAAGCTGAAGAAACTTCTTGGATGAGAAGTGAATCATCTTCAAAGGAAAAACCAGAAAGTCCAGTTGCGTCTTGAAAAAGCACCTTTGGGACTCTGCATTTAAGATGAATCTTTTCTCCACAAAGAAAGATTAGATAGGCCAACACCCCCCCCCTTTACCATTTAAAGGTAAAATATACCTTTAAATGGTGCTCCATTTAAAGGTATATTATTTAGGGAACATTTAGTTCTCCTTTCAGGAACATACACCGTGTGTTTATTTAGTATCAGCAAGAATAAATGGAAACTGCATTGACATCATTTAAAAAAAAAAAAGCTCATAAAAAAAATCTGTAGCCAGTAATCTCAACAGAAATAATATTGCTCTCAAAAGACAAACCTGAATGTTTGGGCTTAATAAATAAACTTCCTGGTTAAAACAAAATGAAACAAAAAAAGATAGATGTGGTCGCAGGTATGCTCTTCCACAAGATATTGCAAATGTTAATCTTCAAAGGCTTAAAAGAAAGCCACTATAAAGCAGGCATTTCAAACGAGGGAAACTAGCTTTAAATTAATTATGAATAGTATAACCACATTATGGGGCCAGATGCTTCTGGTTGCTTGAGTAAAAGTGTGAATCCATTAAGTCATATACACTCAACCAACTAATGAGACATTACATTTTCACTTCTGTAACAAAAATCAGAACTGAGAAAAAGATGTAATAGTTTCAAGTTTTTATGTGGAATTTGTTTTACTCACATGTTTAATACACTTGTGTAGATCTACCTAAATCTAGTCTGCAATAATTTTGCAGGTTTCACATATTATTCCACTCAGAATTATCGGTGCTGAGGTAAAAAAAAAATGCAATTTTAATTAATCAAAAGAATGAAGCCCAAATTACACAGCAGATGTCTAATTATTATAAAATATTTCTATGTTTCAAATTAAAATATGTAGCAGGGCTACAATATTTAGAAAAATTAGACTGAAGCACAGGTTTATGAGATTGGATTGAGATGCACTTTTCCTTTGCTGCACTCTGCAATGCGCCCTTCCCAAAATCACCTCCTTAGGATCAAGACAAGGGTAAATACTGATTATTAATTTCACACAATCTCCTCATTCAGCTGAAAACAACAGGATGGTAGGTCTACTTAACATCCTTATTATATAGTATTACATAATATAGAAATTATACCTCGGAGTTTTTCGAATAGAATTCTAAACTCAGTTTGAATTGAAGGTTCCCCATCTAGCTAGCTTCAGCCACTGTTTTTAATTCTTTTAGGCGCTTGTGGCCCTCACTATTATAACAGGCAACCATGAATTGCTTTGTCATTTTAGACTTGCATTAGATAAAGTTTACAAATATGGATTGTAGTCTTGATAAAGAAAGGTGGAAAGTTTAGGAATAAGAAGTTGGAAGGTTATATATGGATAACCATTTGCTTAAATATATTTCCTGATTCCATCTTTCAATTAACACTTTTGGGCATTTATCTCCCATCACCTAGAAGAACTCAATTTCAAGCAGTATCAAGGTTTTGATGCTTGAAAAGATGTCTTCACAAATGCAGTTCCCGAACTTGAACATTTATCTGACTAAAACTCACTATTCATCAAAACGCATAGAATTTTTTTTGAAACATAGAAACTTCCATTTTGTTATTTTGCTCACTAAGATCAAGCAGAAGATGAATTAAGTTAAGTAATATAATTAAATAGTATTCCACTAGAATTTATGTATGAAGGGCAAAACTGGTTTTGTTCATTAATTCCATATAGCACCTCTTCTTATATTAGCATGGAGAGAACCATAAAAATTTAGAATTAGGAAGATTTTTCCATCTAAACTTATTTTAAGAATAATAATTCATTATTCTTTGTGTTCTTTGTTTCTCCTTTTTCAATAGATGAAACAAATTATAGTGTTAAACCTATGGGTTAAATGCTAAACCTGTGGGTCAGTCAGCATCACCACCAGATAGATTTGTAATTTGAGCTGGTTCTATGGTTGCAGATGTTTCACTACCCAACTAGTTAACATCATCAGTGCTACTGAGTGTGGGGTTTGCTTACTGCTTATATAGAGTAGCTTGTCCTGCCTGTGTTGTTGGTGGTGTGGTTATACCTTGGTAATCCCTTGATTATGGTACTATTTTCTGTTTGATGCTTCCCTGTTTATCAGGGTGTAGGCTGCTGGAAAGCATGTATTCCAGTCTATTTGTTTCCATCTTAGCTTTTTTATTGTATTTTTGAATGGTATGTAAATGTGATTTATCTCTATATGTTTACTGATGGCTGATTCCAGATGGCCAAGCTTTCAGAAATTCCCTAGCATTTTTGGATTTAGCTTGTTCTAAGATGTTCACAATTTTCCGTTTGAAACTATGGTTAAGCTTCATTTCAAACCAAAAGAATTATATTAAATTCTATACTGTGCTGTCTGCACCTTAGTGCCACTAGTTTTAAAGGCCCAGAGATCTTTTCAAGCAGCAATGTATAAACTTGAATGCACTATACTTTTGGTTTAGAATATGTGATCCCAGATTACCTGGTTATAATTTAGTGCTGGTCATGATCTAATAAAGCTTGTTGTGAAAGAGAATTTTCTTAAAAACATGACTTCCTGTCTCATTCTGCTCCTTTGGCTTCTCTTTCATTGTCTTATGCTAGAATATTCCAAAATTTGTGAATATTAGAATATACCAGATAGCAGTGGAGAAGAATTACTATGCCCAAACTTACAATTATCAATGAAGCAACCTTATATACAACCTAAAGCCAATATAAATGATACAGTAAGTGCTTGAACAAAATAGTTTTTTTTTTATTGGTCAAGTGTTATTGGACACACAAGGAATTTGTCTTGGTGCATATGCTCTCAGTGTACATAAAAAGAAAAGATACATTTGTAAAAAATCATAAGGTACAACACCTAATGATAGTCATAGGGTACAAATAAGCAATCAGGAAACAATATCAATATAAATCCTAAGGATACAAGCAACAAAATTACAGTCATACAGTCATAAGTGGAAGGAGATGGGTGGTGGGAACGATGATAAGATTAGTAGTAGTACAGACTTAGTAAATAGTTTGACAGTGTTGAGGGAATTATTTGTTTGGCAGAATGATGGCATTTGGAAAAAAAACTGTTCTTGTGACTAGTTGTTCTGGTGTGCAGTGCTCTATAGCATCATTTTGAAGGTAGAAGTTGAAACAGTTTATGTCCAGGATGTGAGGGATCTGTAAATATTTTTACAGCCCTCTTTTTGACTCGTGCAGTATACAGGTCCTCAATGGAAGGCAGGTTGGTAGCAATTGTTTTTTCTGCAGTTCTAATTATCCTCTGAAGTCTGTGTCTGTCTTGTTGGGTTGCAGAGCCAAACCAGACCATTATAGAAGTGCAGATGATAGACTCAATAATTCTTCTGTAGAACTGGATCAGCAGCTCCTACATTCAAGTGAATCTCACTGTTTTAAAATGGGAAATCTCAACAATAAAATTATATAAATTATGACATTGAGTATTTTAGTAGTTTTCAGCACATCCCACTAAATGGCTTACCATTTGATCACTTACCTTACTTAAAACCAAGTATAAGAATTGATGAGAATACTGTCCACTCTGGCTTATTCTATAAATCATGGTAGAAACAAGCAAAGTGAACTGTTAGTAGCTAAAATAATGAAAAGTTTCTTAACTTTTCATAACAAAGAACATCCGCAGCTTGGTTGCTTTAATAAAAACAAGATTAATTATATGATCTTCTATGGTCCATCAATGTTTTAAAAACCACTTGCAGGCCAGGGTTTTTTTTTCTTTTGAGTGGTGTTTAGTTTCAGCAAATGGATGAATTCTGTAACTGGCATCTCCAAAACCCTTGGGAGAATTGAAAAGTTATACGATGTTGTGAAACATATTTTAAGTGAACCAGTGGCAGGAATCCTGATATTCTCCAGATGTTGTATCGTCCCCAGTCCAGCCAATTTAGGAAATGATTTCTCATACATGAGTCCAATAGGGGAAGAAATTATGTTAGAAGTGTAGGGGTGTCAATAACACAGGTAATGTATCATTCATGGTACTTAGATGATACGAAGAGGAAGTATGTTGAACCAGTTCCCAGTCTGCACAGGAAAAGCAGTTACCAGTAATCCATCTTTGATTAAGGTTGTCATGAGAACAGTGGGATATAGATGTCAAATGTGTGATAATATCACTTTTAAAACTTAAAAATGGTATTTAAAATATTAAATTGCCAGGTTTCCCTCCATTAATTGAGAAGTGGTAAACAAACACTGTTCAAGCACACTTTATATTTGCTGAATAGAAAATTTAAATGGTATGTTTGCATTTAGGTAACCAAGCTAAAAAAAAATCATTTTTTATAACAGAACTCCACTAAAAAAGATATTGCCTGGGGAAAATCTTATTTTCCTAGTATCTCTACTTTGAAGTTCTGTTATTTGGTGAAAGCAAAACAGGGAAATGCAAAGTTTTTCCTCTTTCCTGAAATCAGCATAGGACACAAAATAATTTCTGCTGGAGTATTATCCCTTCAATCCACTTAATATCCACTTAAGAGTCAGCAGTTTTGGATGATACAAGAAAAAGTCAGAGGTACTTGCTCCTTCCATCATTTCACGGCTTTACATCTTCAGCCTTTTAGCTCTTGGCTTTTCTCCCACAAGGGCCTTCCTTTCCAAGTGACAGAACAAATATCATTAACTACAAATCCTATGACTCTAGGGGTGAATGAGCACAGTGTTAGTTCCTTGACGTCTTCGGTTAACACACTAACACCAAAGCCAGAAAAGATATTTAAGATTATACAGCATTCTTTTCTACCTAGAACTATTTACATAAGGCACTTTCGCTTACATAAACTCAATTAAAACAATTCAGGAGAAAGGCAAACATACATCTTCCTATCATCTCCTGTTATCTTGCCTCGGGTTATTTGTTCTTATTTGCAGGACATAAAAATAAGACTTTTTTCTCCTCAGCTAGGTTTACCATGCCTGGTAGTGTAATGTGGATGCAGGAAGTCCTAGAAAATCTTGATCCAAGCCATTTACATTATGGTTAGGGAGGCAATCAATCCCAAGAAGTTGTGGACCATACTAGTTATGATCACTGCATAACACTGATCGTTTTGCAAAAATACAGATTCTCTATATCCAGTCTATCTCAGCCAAATGATCAGCTAGAATGTAGTAGTTTCATATGATAATAATTTTAATATCATACAAAAGAAAAGAAAAACACACAACACTTTCCCTTCCTCTTATATCTTGATGCATCCTCAATCAGAATCTTAGCTTGCTGGTTTTTTCAAATCAGAACTGTTCACCAGAATTTGTAAATAAAGCTTATTGTGGGTTTAAACTCCAAATGATGGTCTTTCTGGATTGAGGCAATGTAATAAAAGTAAAAGTCACACATGAAGAGGAGTAAAAAGAAGACATCGCTCTTCAGGAAGAGATTTGGAGATGAATGCAATTCCAAAACAGTGATGAATCAGGTAGATTAAATTTATAATTAGCAGTTTTATTTTTAAATCTTTCTTACTGATATTTCATTTGAAAATGCAGCAGTGTGAAAGTTGAAAAGTTGAGAGTCATCATCTTGTTAATAAAGCTTTTTTTGGTCTTAGTCATCCTGAAAACAGAGCCCATAGTATTAATGCAACACAATTCTCCAAGACAGCATTTTCTTATTGTTCAGCACTTCTCTATTATTTATATAGGGATTTTATTTTATTTTTAATGTGATTGGTCTGGAGATTTAAGAAGCCAATAGAGGATTGGCAACCAAGACAATTAGAAATGTGTTCATTTGAACTACATTTCTAAACAGCCTGAAAACAAAAATGTATTAGTATGTTACGAAAAGCAATTTTCTGGAACAAGGAAACCATTAAATCAACTGCAGCTAATTCGTTCTGTGGGCCACTTTTGCAGCTCAGCACTTTTGGCCAGAATACTAGTATCTGTTATAGTTTTTCTAAAATGATGATGTTCCTTGCTAGAAATGATGCTAGGAATGAGGAGTTTTGAAAACAAGAACAAGGTCTTTGACTTTGTTCTGAATTTTGTAATTTGAGTAGGCTCTTGTCCTTAGTACTCAGGAAAAAAATATTATCAAAAATTGTTTCTGCATAAATTCAAATGTTAAATGTGTTCATTTTCTTCATATTTTCCAGCCAGGCTAATAAAAATTACAGACAGTAAAAGTTATGACATGTTTCACACCAGCCTGATATGTGCTTTTCATCTTTGTTCCCTTTGTACATTAAGTCCATGTACCTAAAATGGTAAAGTGCAATTATGGCTTTAATAATTAATTCTATCTTCACTATTTAATTTAGCAGATGACAGGCAGATACGGTTCTCCTTTGACCTTGGTAGCATGGACATTTAACTAAAAACAAAAATCCTGAACTCAGCCCAAGGTAAGAAATAACAGACAGTACAATAAATTATGAGGGTCAATAAAACAGATGGCAGCAGTTAATCAATTACAAGAATTCAGCTAAAGTTCTGCTAAAGTAACTAGTCCTGTTTTTTCTCAGTGTAATCAACTGAGTCTAGTAGCCTGATAAAATTGATTGGATTTCCACAACCTTGAGGTGCCTCAGAATTTAAAACTTAATACCTTCTCACCAAAAGACAGGCATCTAATTAACCTGTCTCCAAACCTAATGGATATTCAGGAAAGTGAAATTCCATCCAGCCATTACATACCTTTTTGCTTTGAAGAAGGCATTTACAAGATTTTGCGCAACTCTGCTGGGTGTGAGAAAGTCATGGAGATGTTTTCCATTTGTGAGCAGGAAGAACTAAATAACCATATAATCCCAGAAGACTTCATTATTTATGACTCTCCTTCTTCTCCCCTCCTATAAAAAATAAACTCCTGGCATTTTTACTTTTTATCCTGTAGCAAGATAAAGGGTCTTGGTTATGCTCTTTTTTAAAAAATGGAACAGTAAAATACTGCCCATTAGTCTTTAACAGACAGTATTCAGTAGGTAATTGGAGACCACAAGCATTATTCTCATTAATACTCTCTCCAAGGCTATGTGATAGGATGAGAAGAATGTGGAAGGGAATGATATACTCTATAAAATTATGATAAACTGTTGAAAAGGATAATCTTAAAGGAGAAAGAGGCATTCAATATTCCATTCCTCTAACAGGTTATACAGTAAGCCATGTTCTTGTTTGTGATTAAAGTTTAGAATCTATAGATATCATGATTAAATATAATAAACTCAAGCTGTAATGAAAAGTTATACTAGTTAATGATTTTTTAAAGATTAATCAAACAAATCTTAAAATAAAAAAGAAGGCAAGAAAAGGCGAGACACAACAGAACACAAGGATCTAGCTTGTACCACAATGGTGAGTTGCCAAGAAACTGGTCTGAAGACAATTCCTTCAACGCTGAGTTCCACTGAGAACCTTATCTTGAAAATGTGTATGTCTATCTTCCACTAACTGTAACCAGAAATCAATAAAATAATGTTTTCATTGTATAATCAAAGCATATAGCATTTTTAGAAACATCTGTACCTAGAGGGGAATGAATATGATCAGAGGGGTTTTTTTGCTAGATCTCTTTATATTTAGGATTTTTTTAAAAAAAAAGAAATAGAAATTGCAGATGTTTTATTTAGACATTGTGAAATGATCAAGCCTAGTTGGTTTCATATGAATGGATGCAATGTTTTTTTTAATGCAAGACCTGCTCTATAGAGGATTTATTTTATTTTTTTTCTTGTATAGTTAAAATACTTGTTTCTTACATTTTGAGAAACCATTGTTATGACAATAGTTGTACACAGAGGTAGGGCTAATTAAAAAGAAGGTAGACTAAAGCATTTGAGCAAGTCTCAGGCTGCAGTCCTAAATTCACATACTTGGAAATAAGTCTGAATATGAACTTTTCCTTGGATTCATTCTTTTATTTATTTATTTAAATAATTTTTATTAAATTGTTTTTTTTTAATTTTTTTTACAATTTTCTTTTCAATGTTTTCGCATCCATTTCTTACATATCCATTTTCCTCCCTTACTTCAATTTACTATTTATACATATGATTCTAATATTGATTTATATACATAAAGATAACAATTTACTCAATTTCAATCATACATTCTATGTCCATTCCATTTCCACTTGTTTGTTACTACTTTTCAACTCGTATATCTTCCTCATTTACTCTTTCCTTGCCCTTTATACCGCTCCTCTAACCATTCATACCATTTCTCCCATACCATATAGTATTCTGTTTTCCTCTTTTCTTGTATTTCTTTTGTGAGCTTGTTCATCTCTGCGCACTTCAAAACTTTTCTAATCAAATTTACTTCCACCGGTGTATTATTATTTTTCCAATTTTGTGCATATATTATTCTTGCTACTGTTGTAATATGTATAATTAAATATTGTAATTTTTTTGTCATATAACCCTGGAAGTATTTCTAACAAAAATATTTCTGGCTTCATCTCTATACGTTGTCTGATTATCTCTTCTAAATATATTCTAATTTTACTCCAATATTGTTTCCTTGGATACATTCTTATTCACATTAAGAGCTTCAGAAAGATAGATTTGTTATCATGCTTCCTTTTTTTCCCTTCTTTGAAGGAATTTAATCACGCATCAGGATGATGGAGGCAAAATAAATATCTTCCAATGCATATGCTAATTTTATTTTTAAAATGGAAATGAGTCTGAGCTGAAAATGGAACACAGATCAATAACCATCACATGTACTTTTCCCAAGAGCTCCATCTGGCTATGGAGGGGGAGAAAAAGCTGAAGTAGATGATATGATTCAGCAGGGTATTATTTATTTTTAGGCTCAACATTTGAAAAGAAAATAAGTCTTCTATCCCTCATAGCAGTTTAGCATTAACTTCCCCTGAAGGTAGTGTGTTGTTAAGTTGAGGAACCCATTAATACTGAAGACTCAGAAAGGGAAGAGCTAGTGATGACACAAAAAACAATCAGTTCTTCCAAAAGGAAAACAAAATGAATTAAGTAGTTAAACTTCTGCCTACTTTCCTACACTTTATATCGTTGCATATAAATGGATAAAAAAACCTAAACTATTCCAGCAGTTGCTGAACTAAATCTATCAACATCAACAATTATCACTGGTTCTTTTGGCTCCAGTTTCTCTTCAACAATTTTGAAAGAGATAAGCCATGAGACCTTAGCTTCGATTCCAGAATTTTTTTTAAAAGGCACTTAGATCCAAAGGCCTGGCAAAGTTCACTATTAATATAAATATTCTCCATCGCCGTTTGTCATGTAACAGTTGTAAATTATTCTGGGTCTTATTTTCAATATTTATGGAACTAAACACCATTAGCAGTAAAATAAAATACAGAGAATAAGTCTTTCTTTCCAAAATGGAGGTTAAACCCAGAGAAATTGAACAATGCAAATCAATCCATTAAGTGGACTCCTTCTATATCTGTAATTATTGTTATTTTCAATCTGAGTTTAAATTAAAGTTTTAATATGAGTTTAATACACATGCATGTATGCAGAAGACAAACTGTGTATTAGTAGCTGATTTCATCATGTTTTCCTTTATACACACACACACACACACACACACACAGAGATTATATTATGTAAAACTCTTTTAATCAGGGAATTATTCTGGGCTTGAAAAAATTAGCTCCCTCAGAAATCTTCCCAGCAAGATCCCTCTATGCAGCTAAATTTTCAAGCAGCGTTTACCTGTCAGGTAGAATTCTCCCCCTCCTCCTGGAGCATCCAATTAAAAAATAAAAAGACTGGTCTCTAGTTTTCAAAAGGCAAAAACATTTTTATTACTTGTATTGGAAAAACAGCAGACAGGCAAATATACAGAAAGTATCAAACACAAGAAAACATTAAATGACAGTAAACTATTGGCTGGCTTGGGATAACTGTTCCTGCATCTTGAAGAGAAACTTGTTCAAAGCAAATACTTTGTGCACGACAGACTTAGCTGTCTCCTAAGTTACAGTATATTTCAAAAGCAAAGTACTTATTTGATACAAACCCTTAGCCCCCTCCTACCATATTTCTTACACAGTACAACAGCTGTTTCAGTAAAAGTTGCATGGAAAATTTACCTTGCTCTTCTCCTGGCTGCTCTTTTTTTCTGGACTGGACATCCTCCATTCTGGCAAGTCTGAATCCAGTTCTCTCTTGGTACTTCAAGTTTTGATATTCTCCCAGGCACCCCACTTTTTCAGGGATAAAACTTGTCTGTCTGTTCGTCCGTTTGTCTGTCCTTTGCTGAGCTACCATCCATACTTCTGCTACCTACTTACCAGTGGTGGGTTTCAATTTTTTTTACTACCAGTTCTGTGGGTGTGGCTTGGCTTGGTGGGCATGGCTTGGTGGGTGTGGCAGGGGAAGGATACTGTAAAATCTCCATTCCCTCCCCAATCCAGGGGAAGGTTACTGCAAAATCCCCATTTCCTCCCGATCAGCTGGGACTCGGGAGGCAGAGAGGGCCAGTCAGAATTTTTACTACCGGTTCTCTGAACTACTCAAAATTTCCGCTACCTGTTCTCCAGAACTGGTCAGAACCTGCTGAAACCCACCTCTGCTACTTACCTACAGTACTGCAAGCTACTTCATCTGACTGTTAGCTGCAGTTCAGCATATCAAATCTCAAGGGCTCAAGGTTGACTCAGCCTTCTATCCTTCCGAGGTGGATAAAATGAGGATCCAGATTGTTGGGGCCAATATGCTGACTCTATAAACCGCTTAGAGAGGGCTGTAAAAGCACTATGAAGAGGTATATAAGTCCAAGTGCTATTGCTATTGCTACTTCCAATGCTCTCATCCTACTGGTTGAATGGTGGAAACCCAACTGGGCAAAGGAGAAAATACTTTCTTCCTTCTTTCCTCTCTTACTTAAAAGTAGTCTTTCTGCTTTCTTCAGACTTTGCTTCTAGTACTGTAAGCTGAAAATGATTAATCCAAACGAACAATGATTTCATTACAGTACAATCCAGATCATAAAAGTATAAGATCAGATCATAAAAGTAAAAAAAAAAAAACACAATTAAATATAGTATGGTTAATCCAAAGAACCAGACTATTGGGGATTGTATTATTAATGTTTATTAAGAAGATAGTTAATATAACAATGCAGTAATTTCAGGGAGTATACAACAAATGAGAAATATATACAGGCAAATTAAAGGGCCAAGATTCTTGTACTTTTATTTGTGCTTTTTCAGTGCAAAAGTGAAGAAGCTTATCTCCTCCTCTGTGCCTAATGATTGTTTTGGAAATGATTACAGGGAGTCCTCACTTATAGTCTTGTTTAATGACCATTTGAATTTACAATGGTGGAATAAAATCATAAGTCATAATCATTGATGTTTTGTTTCATGTTCAAAAACTGTGCTTTCCTTCAGTGATTCCAAGCTAACAAGAATCTTTTTATTACTTCATTTAATCTCTTTCTCTAATTAACTTAGCATTTCTAAGGACCTTATTTCCTCTGCTGCTGACTTCTTATACCATATATCTGTGCAACCAGAACCTTAGCATGCAAGTTAACTATCCTATTTTTCCATGGCAAACTCCTGTCACTCTGTACTAACTTCAATGTCTACTTATCTCTTCGCTAACTGGATTACATATGTAATGTTTCTTCTGGACAAAGCAATTGTGGTTAATTACTGAAGACATATTCCTGGAATTGAAGAGATTAATAATGCATCTGAGAGCTATACATTGGAAATCATAACTATTAAGGACAGGTTTCAATATCATCAGGGATTTTAGAAAGGTTTGCAGTCTCTATTTTTATCAACAGAAAGCTGCTGGATAGGATTATAGTTATAATTGATAGACTTGGAGCTATGTTGTCTAGTATGTAATAAAAGGGCAATGGGAGGAATAAATAGTATGACTGTGATTACACTGCAAATCACAGCCCTTGGTTTCTAATGATTCTGAGTGGACCCATTTTGATGTTTCATAATTCAGCAGCAGATGACTCTGGACTTTATGAGGAAAGAAGAATACCACTGTCTGTACATCACATATGATTTTATATATTTCAGTAATGTTACACTAAAAAGATAAAGGTTTCCCTATCTAGTTGTGTCTGACTCTAGGGCACAGTGCTCATCTCCATTTCTTGGCTAATGCTGTCTGAATGTCTGAAGACATTTTCCATGGTCATGTGGCCAGCATGGTTATACAGCAAAGATTTATGGAATGCTGTTACCTTCTCACTAATACCTTCTCTCTTAGTGAGAAGGAATTACTAATTGAGAAGGTATTATTAAACTATTCATATTTGCATGCTTCCAAACTCTATGTGGGCAAGAGCTGGGGCAAGGAACGGGAGCTCACCCTGTTGAGCAGTGCTCGGGTTTCGAATCCAGGCTGTCAGCTTTTCAGCTGACAAGCTCAGCATCTTTAACTGCTGAGCCATCCCACCCCTTGTTATCTACTCCTTATTAAAGTCAAAGTATGGCCTTTCTTCTGAAGGAGTTGCTTTGACCCCTGAAATACTATGGATACTTTGTTGTGCACTTTTGAAGGTCCATTATCTCCTGTCCTAGAACGATTTTTTCTCCAAAAGATACTCAAGATAATTTATTTCTATTTACATCTACTCTTTTCTGAGTTTTCTTTTCTATTTTTCCTAACCCTAGTCCTACTATAACTAATCTCTAACTATTCTTCACTATTATTTCATTGTCTGAAAAAAAAATAATCTATGGCTTTCAGACTTCTCAAGATGGAATTATAAAAGGGATTCAAATATTTCTTTCTATATTGCTACCTGTTGCTATTACTAGAACATGAAAAAGTTGACTAACTTGTCTTTGGCTTTTAGAGAGGGCTTGGTTTTTTTTTCATTGTTTGGATGTTAGCTAAGAAAAATTCTACATTATCTCAACATTAGCAAAAGAAACAGTGCAACAGAAACTATGAAATGAACAACCCAAAATGCAATGCATGCGCCCCCTGCATGCACCCCCCATGCATGCATGTGCACCCCCACATGTTCCCCTCCCCTGCGCATATGCGGGCAGCCCCTGCATACACCCCATGTATGTGCGCGTGCCCCACATGCGCTGCAGAGACCCAAAGACCAATTGGCATGAACACATGCAGGTCGGAGCTGAACTGGAGTGACGGCTCGCGTGCCATTAGAGAGGGCACTGCATGCCATCTCTGGCATGCGTGCCATAAGTTTGCTATCACAGGCCTGTGAGATAAATTTTCAATATTTTATTGAATCCTTGTCTGCAAATTGGCAGACCGTACATAGCTTCCTTTGTATACCTATCAAAGTTGATTTTGTTTTATTGCTTCACTTTTTAGTTAAAACTTGACCGGCATTTAGTTTTAGCTAAAGACAACTAAAACATTCCATATTTTATTTGTACCTCCTAATTCCATATTTATTCATTCTGTTTAGTAAAATAATTAGAACTATATTATAAAAAATGACTTATAGGTTATTTTTAAATGTTATACTTTTTTATTTCCCTTTTTTCTTTTTACATTTAAGATAAATGTATAAATGCATTTAAATTAGTCAATTGCATTAAAAAATCTTACTTTCAATCAGGAATTGGAATGTTGATCCATATCACTTTACTTGTCCTATTATTGCTACAGGATTATTAACATAACTTAAGACCATTTATTGCTGGACAGGGTGTATTTGATTTAAATTGAGTTGATTGAAATCACAATTTAAATCATGATTTAAATCACTAGTAAAAAGGGTGATTTAAATCAACTCGATTTAAATCATAATTTTTAAAGAGCAACTGTCATCTCTGCTACTCCTTTGACCCACTGTTGACTCACCGATAGTCCCAGTGTTGCAGAATATACCGCCTCATGCTACATAACTAAGCTCCATTTCATGCTGAATAAACTAAATTATTTATGTATCCTAAATAGAAAACTATCTTACGATAGATTTTTACCCCAAAAGTTTTTTATTAAAATAAATTCGATAAAAATAAAAAAAATCCGATTTAAATCAAAAAAATCCGATTTAAATCAAAAAAATCTGATTTTTTTAATTTTTTTTTTAAAAAATCATTGATTTTTATCCACTCTGTTGCTGGATAAAGGTACATATATTTGCTTGGTTATGGTATTTTGAACTTACTAAGATTTATGGAGGTTATGCATATGGGCAAAATAATTATTTTAATACAATGAAATGATAAATCAACACCTGATTTACCGTAGTAGTTTACTTTTGCATCTTCAGCAAAAAAAACAATAAACAAACAAACATTAAATTAGAGCAAATTATTCAAATATATTGTGATACTTACAAGACTTTTTAAAAACACCATGACCATTGCGACAAAACATATTGTTAACATTATCATATCTATGTGTGTCTTATATATATACTATATACTTGATGGTTGTAATAATAAGCTGAATTATTATTATCAGGTATCTGATAGGCCTAAAATCAAATACCCTAGAGGTTTCTTTAAGATATACATGAAGTGACATAGGATCAAAGCAATCTAAGATTTTATTAAAGATTACACTTAAAAGACATGCCCAACTGTATGGAAATATTTTAATGATTGTTACATTTTAATTAGCAGCTTGAGGTTAGAGTCTTTATTTAACTCTAGTATGTAGCTTGAAAATTGACTATGTGCTATCAAGCTGGTGTCCACTATTAGTGACAACGTAGATGGGTTTTTTTCATGGTTGCAAATTAATGGGTCTATAAATTATGGTAAAAGGCTAAAAAAGTTTCTATTGCAGACTTGGTCTCTTCAGACTCAGCCTGCTTTCTTTTCATTTTTCTCCAGAGTTTTTCACAGTAAAACTTTGCTTGTTTCACGAAAATAGTTATCATGTACCTTGTTTCTGGTCTTGCACAGCTTGTGAATCAAACCATTGTTTCATTAACAGTGATTCCATTATAGCTTATAGTACAAATACGTAGGAAACAATTTGCAAAGTATTTAAATATTTTAACAGAATAATAGATTTGCAAGGGACCTTGGGAATCTTCTAGTCCAAATTTTGTTATTTTGCTACAATATATTAGTGCATTTTAACTTCCCCAAACATTTTCTCAGGTACTGCCACAACCCTGCAACCCTCAGAGCCCAAAATAATAAACTAGAATTCCTTGACAGCAAA
Organism: Pantherophis guttatus; assembly: GCF_059756535.1. Classification (NCBI taxonomy): domain Eukaryota; kingdom Metazoa; phylum Chordata; class Lepidosauria; order Squamata; family Colubridae; genus Pantherophis; species Pantherophis guttatus. The sequence continues at coordinate 53,194,557 of NC_142064.1, forward strand.
AAGACAAACGGCCCCTGGCTGGTATTAGTGTCTAATACCATGCTATGTATCCAGCACTGAGTTCTAGAAAATGTGGCATTTTTTTTTCTTTAGCAATTACTCTTTACCACAAAACTTCACTTGCTTCAACATCTCAGGTGTTTAAATGTATCTGCCAAATCTTAAAGTAGGCAGAGAGTCTGTCTATATTTTGTCCTCTCCCTCGATGAAAGGAACAGCAGTTTTCCTAAATCTTTCAGAAGTAGTATTTCTCAATAGTTAAAATGTGGCGGGAGAGAGTAGACCTTTGCTTCTCAGCTATGCCTTCAATTTTACAAATACTCTGGACTGCTGTGATGTATTTGCCATGTTGGAAAAGTGATTGCTCCTCTGTAAATATCAGCATCCCCTGCTATGGTCAATAGATGATGCCAGTATTGAACGGATGGAAAAAAATATCTAAAGGAAGCAAAAACTTAAATTCTTCACTTTTAAAAAAAAAATATCCTATCTTCTACAGGTCTTATTTATTACAAATTATGATTAACAGAATTCTTTGGCAAGAAGAGCCAAACAATGCGTTAGCAATGTTGAAATTCAACACTGGTGTGGAGAGTTCCAAGTTGGGTTCATAAGGGAGATCTAAAAGTATATTAAAACTGTCAGGAAATATGCAGGTGTCTTGCATTTAGTCTCTGACTTATTCACATGGGGCAAGACTTGTAAACATTTTACTGGCAGGTAAGGAACAATGTAAGACAAATAGTCTCTAAATTTTGGATTGAGGAGAACTGGAGTTTCTAATGACTCTAATTAAACTTCCAGCATTGTGCTGATACAGGCGAGATGTTTTAATGAACTAAAGAGATAAGTTTCTTTGACCTGAACTCCCATTTAATTCTTTAATGCCAACTTTTGACAGGCATTATATAATAGCTAATGGGAAACAATCAGCAAACATTAGAAGGCCAAGCCATTGAAGTTGCAGCAATGCTAAGGATTCCGCATTCACACATACATTCTTAGCAGACACAATGATGAATGATATTAGGATTAGTTGTGAACAGAATTTTGCCTCCCTAAAACATTTGAGAGGACGAGTTACTGTCATATGATTTGACCTTGTAAGTTATTGACATGTTTCTGAGTTATTTTAACATAGAGCTATATAAATAGATTTAAGGAGATTTTTTTTTTTGTTAAAGAAATTAACGTTATATTCAATTATGTCCCAAACATTAGAATCTGACTATTTTTGAAGAATTGTGGCTATACTGGATTTGAGATATTGCTAAGAAAATTATTTTTAAAAATTACAAATGTACCATTATTCTTGATATTAAGGTTTAGATTCAAGAGATGTGTAATTTCTATTTTTAAAAAGGCAATTTTATCTACAGTATTAAAAACTGATGAAACATATTTCCCTTTGATATAGATTTTATTACATTTTACAACAGTTGAATATTTTCATTTTTTTTAAAGCTTTAAAATATTCATGTTTATTGAATACATGGTATCTAAAGTTAGTTGCAATCTCCAAAAGTTATAAACAACTTTTTTTAGTTTAGTATCGTGTTTACCTGGGATTGTATATTTTAAAAATGTCTTGCCATTTTATGTAAGCTTTTATAAACGATTTGTGTGTGTATCTGTATGTGTCTGTATAAAAGGACGTAGTGATTAAATATGTTGGAATTCAAAATATGTGTAACACTTTCAATTTAAAAAAGCACATGAAAAATATGTTTCTCAAAACAGAAACTATCAAGTTGTCTTTGTTAGATGGATTTTTAAAAGACCATTAAAAAGAACTAAGCAGAAAATTTTTCTTTAGCTAAGTGCCACTTTATTCTTTTCCAAACAGGACATATGGCAGTGATGTGGCAAGACTGACATTTTCATTCTTTTCTTATATTCCAGATTTCAGTGATAATAAATACCAACTCCCAACCCTACTTGGATATACCAGAGACTGGACTGGTAATCTTTCTTAAGCAAAATTTCTTTTTTGCTTGATTGTTCCCCATAGCAGAACCATCCAATCCATGTCTTTAGAGAAATAAAGATGCAATTGGTCCAAGTATTAGGTAAAGAGGTTTTTCTTAAACACCACCACTGACTGCCAAATATGGAAATCACCCTTAACTCTATAAAGATTTGCTTTGTTCTTCTCTATTCATGTCAAGTTACCACTTGCTCCCCTGAATTCCTTTTTAGAGCAAGTTACTTAAAATAGCTCTAATAGGTAGCATGCCAAAGTGCTTTTTAAGAATGTACGCTAACTATGCCTTCGCTTTTCTTTTGAGACCAAACCAATTAAAATTTAAAACTGAGCATTAGTTCTTATCATCCATTTTACATAGTTGTTTTGGTTCCAACATAATTTCACGTTGGAATTCCTGGGTCATTCAGCATTTGCTTCTGCCTTTTCTGAATAATGCATTAGATATTTTCAGGTAGAAATCAACAACATTAAGAACAGCTATCCTGCAAAAAAAATTTGCAAACATATTTTGTGTCCTAAACTCTTTAATCAAGCATTCTTGTTCAAGGAAATGACAATAATTTTCTTCTGTTTAAAACACATAGCCACATATATCATTCAAGAGGCATTTATTTATAATTATTATTTTCCACAAATTAGAAGAGACTCTCTGAATCCATGGTGAAGAATAGTCTCTTTTCAAATGTTCCTGACAAAACAATTCTGGCAGAATAAGAGACTATTATTATTATATGTTCTTATTAGATGAACTTCAATTTGAATTTGATGTTTAATACTTTGAACTCTAATTCTTATCTTCATATGAACTGGGCATTGCTACAGCGGGGATTTAATAAGACAGACTGGCACACAAGACCAGTTTTATTACAGGACAAGTGCAGAAGATTCTTCTGATCCCTTGTACATAAACTTCTTCACCAAATCCCTAAAAACATACAATCATTCCTTAAAATATCCATATCCATATCCATATCCATATATTTTTAAAAACGATTTCTTGAATGGAATTTAGTGACATACATTATGATTTATCAAGATGGAGATAATATTAGGAACTTTTCCACAAACTATTTTGGACTTTAAAAGATTGAAAACAAAGTGTAATATGCAACCTGAAAATCATAAAATCAATGGTATAATTTTACCTCCACTCACTTAAATTCTGAATTTTCTTTTAGTGGCAGCTCAATATAGAAAGTATCACAGCTTGTCTTCCATGTATTAGTAGTATGTTAAACACACTATTAAGAATGTATTTAAAAGATTCAATATCTTCAATAAGATCAGCTGGTCTAACTATTTTTATGCTTCATATTTTTCTACATGAACCAAAACCTTCAGACAAAATGCATGCAAATCACTGATCTTTGAAATATTAAAAAGTATGATCAATGTTATTGGTTAGTCCCAACAGTGTTAGAATTTCTAATATTTTGGGAGCAGTAAATACATTTCAACTTCTGAAAACATTCTGTGATTTTTCTTAAAAAAATAGTTTGTTATAAAACATAACTACCAGACAACAAACTGATGAGACCATCCATTCCATGCTTACTTTTTTCCAACAGATTCTTTCCATTACTCAGCATGCTTTTCCCTCCCAGGACAGATAGGTAAAGTTGCAAGCACTGGATTGCAATTTTTAATTTCTTGCAATGCCTACCTATCATTTATTGGAACCAGCAATATTCTTCGAAATAAAAATGAAGTTGAAAATTGGTGCTTTGAAGCAGCCCATATTTGCATTTAATTTAAGTTTTAAAAAGTATAAATCAAAATCAGTTAAAATTAGGACTTGACAGGTGCCAGTGGAAGCATCTATGACCCGGGGATTACATTGGTGACCTGGAGTTTCAACTGCAGAAATATTTAATATAACATAAATATTTGCTGCAATTATAATGAATATCTTCCGTAACCTTGTGAATAGACTGCTTGGAGGTTTATTAGTGGTGCCAATCATTCATCTACTGTGAGAGAGCTTGCGGTTACATCTCACATGTCTGAAGAAAAATTTTGACTAGCTGGAACTTACAAAATTTTGATGTACCAAGATGCTTATTAGTTGGCTCACTTCTAAAGTACAAATTTTTCTGTTCTTTTAAGAAATTTAAATATTCTAAAAAAAAAAAAAAGTAGCATTCATGATAATGAAGCCAAATGTCAGGATAAAATAATGTATCTGGTATTGAGTCTGAAATAAGGTAAAATAAATGGTACCATTCTCATCAATACATACAATGCCTGATTGCTTGTAACTTCCCAGTTATCCACGTTTCGTGTAGGTCTCTATACAATAGCAAAGTTCTATGTCAAAATTAGCAGTTTTTGCTTGCAATTTATAATTTCAGGTATATTGATTTCATTTCTTTCTAGACAAACTACATGGATAGATATATAATACTGACTCAAGGCATTATTTTTCATCTTCTTAATCTTTAATTTATGTTACAATAGCTCTTAAATTGGATAAAAATGCACTATTCATATAAAAATATAATCTTTTGAAACAAACACAACAATACTACCAAGAAAAAGTAGAATGTAATCGCCATAAAAAAATTTGTGCTTTCATCCCATGGTCTGTTTGCAATGTCATAGAAAGAGGAGTGCATCTCATACTCTTTGTTTGCTTGTTGTTTTAAGATTGGAATGTCTATTTTTTGCCAGGCTTTAATGAATAGAAAAATATAGGCCCCAAAATACACTTATTTCAAAACAGGTTTGTTAACTGTTGAAAAAACAGGAATTACGGATTCTTGTGTCTACTAGGATTTCTATGACTTACAGTACCAATATCCACCTGCCATATCAATATTAATATTACATATCTGCACTTTAGTAAGAAATTAAGAGAAAAACATTCAAATTATGGTTTAATTTAAGTCAAAATGAAACACTTAAGAAAACGTATGTTCCTTCTTGCTTCAGCTTCATCATTATCATGAAAAATTCAGGCAGATATTCGAAAAGCTTCCCAGGCATTTTGCCTTTGTATCAGTCTTGAAATCTGGGCAGGCAGCCACGTGAATGTGTTTCATTTTAGGATATTTTTATTTGGATCAAATCCATAATTAACTCCACTTCATTAGCTAAAAGGAATAAAAATCTTTAATAATAAATCTATATGACACCCCTAAATTTTAACATTATTCACTAAAAGTTCCATTCTCCTGAGCTTGCGTTTATTTTTTGGCATTGGTTTGTCATATAAACCATTTTTAAGAAGATGCTCCTTGCTGTGATGGACTTGGGCACCATGCTGGATCTGGAAAGCACAAAGAGCTTGAAGAGGACGAAGTACAGTCTGGTTAGAAAGAAAGAGAAAAAAAAAGAAAACTTAGAGCTAGACATAAATTACCTAAGCCTTTAGTTGCATGAAGTGAAATAAATACTTTGCTTCTGAGCCTATTTACTTGGAAGTGATATTAATCTATAAATAAATTTGCTTGAGGCTGTGGAATATGTCCCTGTTTTTTTTTAAAGCCACTGAAGCAATTTCAAGCATGATTTTAAAAGCAGTTACCATCTCAGTTTCACACTTTTCTCTGTTGGTTTACATGTTGAACTGCTTAGTACTATGTCACTAGTAAGAATGAATTTAGCTTCCACTACTATTTCTTGCTAAATAAGCTAGAAATAGTAAATTAAGAGAAAACGTTTTGGGGCAAAGAATCTATTGTAGACAAAATGTTTTCCATTACTATGATTCCATAATGTTAATTATAGGAAGGACATTATTTTTGATGACACAATTATAAATCCTGAAAGTACAAAATTGTCTCTGTAAGTAAATATAAAGGAGCAGACTCCCCTGAGCAAAATGCCTGATGACACATTGTTACATCATGTAGTTTTCCTGGCAATAATATTGAAGTTATTTGTCACTGTGTCCCTTTCTGCACTGTCATTTTCCAGTTGTGTGTCAGTTATCTTCGATTACCCACTTCTTTACCAAAGGGGGAAAAAAAAAGACTGACCAATATCATTATTGAACAAAGATTATATTTAGTATCATTTTAATCGAAAGAATGAAAACTATTCTGCAGGATTTTACACATGATGACCAGTGTAGTTTCTTACCTAAAAGACAGTTGACAGATATCAAACATATAATTTTATTATATTAGAATATTTTGGAACACCACAATGAAAAACAAGATGTGTTGATCTTTACTGATGAGAGGAAAGCATTTGACAACTTGAACTAGACTTATCTATTTAATTTTGGAAAATATGAAATTTGCAGAAAGTGTTATTAAATGAGTGTGATCGATATATACTACACAAACAGCACAAATTACAGTCAATGGCAAACTGTCTAGATCAGTGATGGTCTATACCATCTAGACCAGTGGAGGGCGCGTGTATGGGCTGCAACCCGGAAGAGAAGCTGCCAAGGGCGCATGCACACGCCCAAAAATGAATTTCTGTCTTACGGGTTTCTGGTGTGCATGTGCGCGATGATCTGCTGGCTGGCACTCACGCTCACGCAGGAAAACAGAAGACCAGCTCTTCCAGTTTCCGGCACTGCCACATGCAAAAAGGCCAGCTGATTGTTGTGCACGCATATGCACCTGAAACCCGGAAGAGAAATGGGCAATGCCACGTGTACCAGGCGACATGGCTCCATGTGCCACTGGTTTACCACCGTCTAGATCCTGTAGCATTCAAAAAAGGACAACTCAAGGCTCTCCATTTCTGCCACTGGTGTTCATTTTAGTTCTTTAAGTTCTTAACAGATAGCAATAGCAATAATACTTAGACTTAGTGCTCTACAGCCAATTCTAAGCAGTTTACAGAGTTAGCATATTGTCCCCAACAATCTGGGTCCTCATTTTCCCGACCTCAGAAGGATGGAAGGCTGAGTGAACATTGAGTTGGTGAAGACTGAACCACTGGTAGTCAGCAGAATTAGCCTGAAATACTGCATTCTAACCACTGCACCACCACGGCTCAGATGCATAAAACAATATGAAAAAGTAGCTTGGATGAAGGTTATAGACTGGTATAGAAATTTGCAGATAATTAAGAATAATTAAATTCAGAATAATTAAAAGTAATAAATATATGAATGGAACAGCTAAAAAAATTGGGTGCATTAACTGGATTTAAAGTTAACAAAGAGAAGTGGAAAACTTTTATAAAAATATAAAAATGGAATATCAAAAAGAGTTGATGGTAAAAACTGGTTAGAGAAAAAAGTGAAATATTTGGGTTTTACCATAATTAATATGAATTGTATATTATTTCAAAATAATTATATCAATGTATGGAATGAAATTATGAAAGACTTTTTTTAAGATGGGAAAATACAATTATGAAGAATTTATGTAGTGAAAGTGAAAGTATTTCCTAGAATGTTGTTTTTATTTTAAAAAATACTTTTTTTGAAAAACGATGCAGTTTTAAGTGGTGGAAAAAAGATGTGTTCAAATTTATATGGTAGTGGAAAAAATAAAAGGTTAAATATAAAATTCTTGAATATACAGAAGAAAAGAGTATTGGGATTGCCCGATTTTAAATTATATTTTTCAGCCTGCTGCTTGGTTTGGATGAAAAAATGAGTGTTGCTGAGAAATTAAATAATATAAGAATTAGAAGAATATAACCCGATATTTGGTTGGCATTAGTTTTTATGGCTTTGCAAAGTTAAAATTAATGTAGATGTAAAAAAAAAAAATTACGTAGAAAGTACCATATTAATAATACGGAATAAATGCAAATCAGGGCTATGTCCAAAAATACCTCATTGCTTTCAGTATAGCAAGCATTTTATAGAAAAGAAACAGTGGAAAAATTGTATTGCTTAACATATCAAGATTTATCAGTAAGGAAAATGGAAAAATCAAGATAATGCCATGAGAACAATTGAATTAATTTTCAAAGGTTTTCATCTGCACATTTAAAAGAAAGATTTAATATACATGAAATATTACTGGATTGAGCAATATAAAATGAAATTTGAACTGAATTATATAGGAATCATGAATATGTGACTGTAAAATGTATAAAGCCTCATTAAGATTTGAATGAAAGAGGAAGAGGTTAAAGGTTGCATGATAAAATGGGCAATTCATTTTCATTATAATATGCAGACAGCTAAATGGGAGAGAATGTGGATGAAATTCATATTATGCTATAGTTTAAGAAATAATTTTTATAAAAGGATGTACCTTTTTATGTACATCATTTTATGTACCTGCAGATCCCATGGTATGATGAGAATAATACAAAGAAGAAGATGTATCTTTATATAAGACTCCAGAAAAGAAATATAAAAGACATATAAAGATACTTCAAATCAACGTTGGAAATGTGAAAAGCAGGAAGTAAACATGCATGGTAGACTTGTGAAAATGACATAAAATACCAATATATACATTTGGATACAAATAATTTTAAAGATTACTATTGGGGGAAAAACCAGAACTTTTTTTATTAGGATTTATGGATAGCGAATTAGAAAAGATTTATGGAAGATTGATTTTATATATATAGTGACTGCAACAAGTTTATTATTTGCACAATGATGGAGAAATACTGACATACCCAGATTGTTGGGGGCAATATGCTGACTCTGTAAAATGCTTAGAAAGGGCTGTAAAGCACTATGAAGAGGTATACAAGTCTAAGTGCTATTGCTATTACTACCTATCACAGAGGAATGGAGTGTGAAAATGGCAAAAATGGCGGAAATGATTCCTTTGATCAGGGACAAAATAATAAGTACTTCTATAAAAGACTAGAAAACCTTTATGAATTTTTTGCTAAAAATGGAGAAAAGTGAAATGAAAATTTCAGGGTTTGATTATTTTAAAAGAATAAAGAGTTTGAAGGAATTTTTGAGAGAAGTAGATCAATTAGTTTATTTACAACTGTTGGAACTGTTGCTTTTTTTTCTGATTCCTGTCTTTACATAATCAGTTTTTATTTCTCTGTTTTGCTCTTGAAACTTTCTCTTTTTTCTATTTTTCTTAATCCTTTTCTTTTTTAATTTATCTTTTATGCACAAAATAATTTACCTTTAAAATTACTTTAAAAGTCAATTACGCTTTTCCATTTTTATTATTTATTTTTTTTAAAAAAAACATAACAAACCCCTCCCCCAGATCTTATTGTCAAAATTGTTTTCTTATAAAATATTTGTTTTTAAGCAGAAAAGCAATGCTGAAGATTGCATTATCACTTCAGTAGACTTTAAGTACTAATTGAGAGACCGAGTATCATACTGTGTACAGATATTGGACTCAGAACATGAAGATCCAGGTTCTGCTGCACACTCAGCCACAGAATTTCACTGGATAACTTTGGGCCAAGGACAAAGATAGCAAGATGGAGCATTTGCCATGACAGCCTTGACCGCCTCAGTGAAAAGCAGAATATCAATTTAATGAATAACTAAAAATAAAAAGATGTTATGTGGTGATAATGATAAAGGACTAGATTGATTTCTATCTCTGTGAACTCTCTACATGTCTATAACGTTTCTAGTTTCATTATGACATGACAGATACATCTTCCAAAAATTCAAAGATAGTGATTGGTTTTTGTTTTGTTTTTTGGCTACATGATAAATCTGTTTTTCAGTATATTGCCTATGTATTTAAAAAAGCTTTTTCAGCCTATTTAATTTAAACATTTGCAATAAAGAATAAGCTCTAAGTTAAAAATCATCTTTGGCGGAATTTCTAGAAAAGCTGACAGCCATTTCAAGTAACATGTCCAAAAGGCAAAGTGCATGGAAAGCATTTTAGTATTTTGACAGAGTCTTCCATCACAAAGCAGTGGGATCTCTCACAAAACAAAGGTTAATGTCTTATTGTTCTTCTTTAATCTAGTAAAATAAGCTTAACCTCTAGGGATGTCATGTGCCAAATTCTTGTAATGGCATTTGGCAGTTTTAAGCTGTTAAGTAGATTGAAATACCGTGTTTTCCAGAAAATAAGACCCTGTCTTATATTTTTTTGAACCCCGAAATAAGCGCTTGGCCTTATTTTCAGGGAGGTCTTATTATTATGGGGCACGTGGAGCAAGATGGGGTCCAATTGCCGTCTTATATGATTTCCAGCTCTGCGTTTTAAATATTTTCAGGGAGGGCTTATTTTCGGGGGAGGCTTATTTTAGTGCATGCGCTCAAAAGCCCGATTGGGCTTATTATCAGGGGATGTCTTATTTTGGGAGAAACAGGGTAGCTATTGTAAAAGTTTTGAGATAATATATACTTTTTATCTCATATTAATATCTACATATGGAAGTGGGCTTACAGATACATTTTAATCTTCATGATGATTACTAAGTTTGCTTAGGTCATTTTGAAAAATAACTTGTGAAGCAATTATTTTGCATGTAGGACTATTAATCACTTGACTGACATAAGATTATAAGCATTCTACAACAATGATAGCAAGTGCAAATCTGGCTAACAGGACAGACTGAAAAATAGATAGATGCAGGGGTAGCAGGAGGCAAAAGTAGAATTGTCAATAATTCCAAATCATACACACAACCCAGTTCTCACATTTTATATCCTCTAAAAAGTATTTCATGTTCTGTGTACTATTTCTCATGTATGTGTGATATGTGGATTTTCATCACAATATTTTTGAGATCAATTTGAAGGTAGAGCAACAAGATCCGTCCATTGTCAGTTACCTCACCAATTGCCTGACAACCAATTTAATCTTTACAGAGAATAGGGCCATCAGGGACACAAAATAATATGGCATTTGAGTTCCATTTTTTAACTTAGGAAAGATTAATCAGCTGCTATTGGAAAGGTGGTGGTAGGTGACAGAATTATTCAGCAGTTTTCCATCCTAGACAATACCTATTCTTTCTACCTTCTTTCCCTTCTTGATCACAAACATGATAAATATGTTTTATGATAAGTATTTACTTTATGGTAAATACTTTGGTATACTTTAATAGTATACCAAACATCTTCCTCATAACAAGAATACTCTACTATCCTTTGAAAAGAAAACTATAGACATTCATGATAGTCAATGTTGCTTTTACTAAAAACTGAGTCTGGCTGCATGAAGGAACAAATATCCTAAACTACATGTGATATATAAATTGCAACTCCATCAAATATTCAAATATATTCCTTTACAAAGCTCACATATTGATTCTCTTAGCTCATGGTAAAGGAAAACTATGTTTTTCTTCTTTTCCTTTTTTATTTCTCCTTACAAACTCCCTTTGCACATATTTATTTCTCTTTATAAACTCCCTTTGCACTAGTTTCTAAATCTTGTCATAATTGTTGGTTAAGCAGCAGTTACACAAGGAACTGAAGTCACAGCTTTGAGTTAGGAGAGGGATTAATGACAGTACAATAACAGAGAGAAGGAAAAATATGAAAGAAAAGGATGGTTAAAAAGCAAAGAAGGCACAGAAAGACACTGCAATTTCAAATACAATTTTTGAAAGCCTCGGTAGGTGAGAGGGACTTATTTCTGAATAAAGAAACAAGATTAGGTTGTTGTTCCATGGTTGCAAATCTTAACCTGCTTTCTTTCTTTTCTTCCTCTTATATCTGCTCAACTGGAGATTCAGCTGCAGAAATCTGCCAACCTTAAACTAAAGCTGTAGGCTACATGGAGAAAAAAAATGCACTTCTGCTAAACTGAATTTGGTAATGTCCCACAGATATATGATCAAATAATAGCTATGCAATGTATTTAATGAAACAATAGATTACTTTTAACATATATTTCTATATTTATTCAAACCTGCACATCCACATTATATAGATTAAAAGGTGAAAATTCAAGCTTCCTCAAGTTATACTGGCAACTGGGATGGAAATTTCCATTGCTAAGCAATGCAGTTGTAAAGTGTGACATCACATGATTGTATCACTTATTGATGGCAATCTTACCAGTCACAGTTGCTACCATACCCAAAACACGTGGAGTCTTAAGAGGAAATTATGTTGGTCCCAGATATGGGAGTGCCATGGACTGGTGGTGGAAAGCAGTACGAGGGCCAGCACAGACTGGGACAGGTCTTCGGAAATCTGATGGAGGCCATGAGCAGAGAGTGCTGCAGCAAGAATTGACTTACTGGAGTGACCTGCAAGCTTCCCCACCTGCTTTCCCATTGACTTAGCTTGTGAGAAGCCAGGACAGAAGGGCAAACATGTGACCACAGATCCCTGTAATGTAGTTGTGAGTTGAATTCCCAAGTGCCCAGATCACGATCATGTCACTGGTGTGTGTGTGTGTGTGTGTGTGTGTGCGCGCTGCAATGTTTGTTTATTCAGAAACCGGTCATAGCCCATTTGTTACCATAACTTGGGTCATGGTCCAGTGCCATTATAACTTTGATAACTTTGCTGAAAAAAAATGCAAACACAGTTATGCAACAAACACAACAAATCAAGTGTCTTATTAATCTCATATGCTTGGTATAAAGACATCATTGACTCTTTCTTTGAATTATTTCCAAATTTTCCTTTACTTCATTATCCACCCCCACCCCTTATTTAGCTAACAAAATGACAGTGAAAACCAAAGGAATTTATTTTACATACTTTGTGCCATAGTGGACAAACAGTACCCAATGTTGAAAAAGAAGTTTTCTAGAAGGTCTATCAAAGAAATGGGATGAAGCATATGAAAAGGAGTGGTAAGGTTAATGTAAGAATAGGTGGGGTAAGGGAAAAAAACCTTAGGAGAATCACATTTATTCCTGCCAGGTTTTCTAAACTTAATGTAGGAAGATTTAAGAAAAGATGAAGTGAAAAATTTGAACCATGGCCAGTAAAACAACCTATTTTTTTCTTTAAAAAAATAAGCATAGCTTACATTTGGTTATTCCATTAGTGGTATACATGGCTTTAAAATTACCTACCTCTTTAATTGCATCATTTTTTTCCACGATGGCTAGGGCAATAGCTGCACATTCAAGTGTAGACAGGCATGCATTTGTGGGCTGGGTACGAATTATATACTGACTTGAAAAGCTGGTTTTCAGTTGTACCTGAAAATAGTAATTTCAGATTAAAGAAATGCATCATTAAAACACAGTGTGTTCTCTGTTTCTAAAAATTTTCCTTTAATTCTATAAGATTTTAGTTTTTAGTAATAATCATTGGCATAGGTTGTAATGACACATGTTGTACTGAATACAAGGATTTGCAATATATTAATAATATTTTTATATTTATTAAAAATAAGGAAAACAGCCTGTAATATTTTTACCACCAACTCAAAAACAAACCTAAAATAGGATTGCATTAGCATAATAATATCTGCACTAATACACATATAAAGAGACTATAGTTCAAACCGCACCATCAAGCACTGGTAGGATGAAACTGAACAAATTGGAGGGTGGGGAAAGTAAGGTGATTTCTGCTTATTGCCTCCCTATCACTTACAGCCATAAAAATATTTTGACGAACTGTGCAGTGCTCCAGAATGTAGTACCAGCATTACAGGGCAAAGAATTAATCATCAATTTCAGTGATAGCCGTTACATAGTACATTTTTACAAATGGGCAAGCAGAATATACTTTGAATGTTTAGCTTGCTTACACTACCATTTTACAGCTAGGTAGTACGATATATAAAAGTAACAGATTACCCTGAGAAGAAAATACTTTATTTTTGCCAAATGAAACAGAGTGTCAATCTTCATATTAAATTTATCTTATGCTTATTGCTTAATGAGTCATTAAACATTACACTTGCTATTATATTATACCCAACAGTTCATTGTACAGTATCAAAAATGTCTACCCAATGACAGATATGCGTGAAAGAGATTTTTAACAGTTAAATTAGTTATCAGCAGAGAGATGTAGCCCTCTCTTTAATTATGTTTTATTGTAATTTGAAACAGAGTCGTCAAGAGTTTAAATTTCACAATTGAATAGGCCTTCTTTAAAATTTTCACAAAGATCAAAGAAACATCACACAACTAAAACACAATATACATGTGAATACAAACGGCATCATCTACTTCTTAACTTAATAAACATATTTTCATGTTAATTAAAATCATAACACAATATTAACATTTCATAGTTTTCTATATTCCGAGCATGACCAACATACTGTCAGTTTCTTCTCTACAAATAGGATTTAGGTGGAATATCAAAAATCAGAGTAGACAGACACTGGATTTTTCAAGCTTGAATGTAGTTAACTCTTCTGTACAATATTATTACAATTAGCTTTTTTAAAAAATGTGGCAAAGAAAATTTCAAACTTGTAATCCTGTTTACCTACAACTTTATTTCAAGGTCATATGCCCAGGGCTGTTTTAATGGCATTCTTAGTATTAGTATTAGATGAATTCACTATCAGTATTAGGTTTTTATCAGGGGTGAAATCCAGCAGGTTCTAACAGGTTCTGGAGAACCAGTAGCAGAAATTTTGAGTAGTTTGGAGAACCGGCAAATACCACCTCTGGCTGGCCCCAGAGTGGGGAGGGAATAGAGATTTTGCAATATCCTTCCTCTGCCACGCCCATCAAACCATGCCCACAGAACTGGTAGGGGGAAAAAATGGATTTCACCCCTGGTTTTTATGTATTTGCATTTCTAGTCCATCAACTTTTAAAAGTCTAAAAGCAAACTGAAAAGACAAAAGCAGAAAATAAAACTTAAAAGTAATATAACACCCTAAATTATTCATACATTATTTTCATGTTTTATCTATGCATGCAATTATAATTAAACATCACAAGGAGAACGTATAGGGGGGAAAAAACTAAACTGGCAAAATCCAAGCAAATATTCTTTATCTAGTTTGGAAGTATATTTTGCTATTTTAATTGCATAAACTACTACCTTTGGAGTTACTGTGTTTAGAAGAGAATATATGTAGCTCAGGGTTGAGCTGTGGAGTCCTTGGTGTTCTCTGAGCTCGGTTGTTTGTTTACAGACCATTGTTACTAGAATGGATAACTTCTACAACTCCAGCACTGAAGACGCTACCTAGTCTGGTAACAGAACATCTACAAATAAACAACCAAGCTTAGAGACTACTAAAAACTCTATATTTGTAGTTATATTTTTACTTTAAAAAGATGTGTCTCTACATGAAAACAACCTATTAGGATATGTTTTTATATTGTATGTTTTTGTTTTGTTTTGAATTGTTGTAAATTTCCCAAAGTCATGTATTTGAAATAGGAGACTATATGGATTAAAATCATAAATAAATTACTCCATTAAGAATTACACTCAGTAAATATATAAATAACAGCTGATGCATTATGATTTCCTCTGTCTTATCTTTACATTTTATTTTTTTTATGGGCCTCTAATTTCATTTTTTTTTCATCACAACAGAGTTTTATAATATCTCCTGTTAAAATTTTAATAGATTTTTTTTAAAAAAAAATAACAATAAAACAAGGTAAATAAAATGAAAAGCATATTTGTAGTACTGAAATGGAGTGAAAAAATAGAGAAATGAAAAGAATCCCAGACTGTACAGAAAAGAGTTTTGCGGTTTTCTTGAGCTGGTATGAAATAATAAAAAGTATTCCTACCCTATATGTAGTCCAAATCATTAAAAAAAGCTATGCATAGCAAAGATATCCACTTGCTGCTGAATAAAGTCCCATCAGTTATTTCCTTGATGGAAAAAGAAATGCACAGCTAAACTGTCAGCTCACTTTTGAAAATTACATCAAGAATATAAATAAATTAGTCAATTGAAACATACTGGCATTAATTTAAAGTGACATTTTAAGAGCTTCATGCTTTTATATTCTATAGGGAATAGCTGCCGTGTAACTGTAAGGAACAGATAGTCAGAAAAAGTAAATTGATGTCAGAAAATTTTTGTTCTTTATGTTCTTATGCATCCATATGCCTATGTAATCTTGCTACCACTGCATGATATATTTACAGAAATGTTAGAGTGCATTTCAATGACCACAAAAAAAGCTTTTGTTAAATTACTATTTTCACTTTGGTCATAAATACATTTTCCCATTCTTTATGGTTGTTGTTCTCAAAGTAAAGAGACTATTTTTTTTCTTATCTTATTAAATGTATGGGTAGATGCTGGCAGATAGAGAAAGTGCTGGATTAGAGTTTGGCACACTCCATAAAAAGATCAAGGAAAATCATTCTGTTCCACAATTATGTTACTGGATGTCTCTGGAAAACAGAATGTTGTGTTCCTATATATATACATGTTATGAAACAGCTGACTAATCTGCAAACATCAACTCATCAAGATGTAACAACACAGGCAACCAACCTGCTCACAGCAACAAAGCCAGCACCCCACACCTCCCCACCAGTATTTATAGAGAGACGGCAGCTCCGATCACGCTTTCCTCCAAGCATGAAGCCAAAGACACCAGCCTGAAGATGACGAGTGGGACCTCTTCGAAACATCGCCAAGATACTCTAAATCTTACACGGGAAAAGACCCAAATACACCAAAACTTGCGCACACACACACACACACACACACACACACACGCACACACACACATATATACATACATACATACATACAGCATGGTAGAAATTTGGGTTTTGTAATGGTTTGCAGACCAAGGCAAAGTAAGTGTTTAAGTGTACATGAAACACTTATTTATAACTCATTTTAAATATAATTTTTATTTTTAGTATTTTATTAGGAAATTTAATTACAATAGTAAAAGCTAGTACAAAAGTAGGGAAAGAATAGAACAGAAACAAATAATAAATAATACAGGAAAAAAGAAGTAATATAAAGAAGTGACTTCCTACCTTCATCATAACACTTATAAACAAATTTAATAATTCTTCACTACCTAAAAGGTTAAAAAGAAATCCGATATCCCATCCCCTATCTATTAGCAAAAACATATTTTCAATCCTGGTTCTGCAAGATCTACAGAATGGATTGCCAGAACATTAGGAAAAAAATGTCTTATTTTAGCTTTGATCAAATAAACCAACTTTATATTCTTTCCTTTTACTGCTAATAGTTTAGTCTTTAGTTCAATCAAATATTATTATCAGACTTGATTTCTCTTCAATTCTTCTTTATCTCATTGCACTGCATATCTCTAGTTATTGGTAGAAGTTATTTTTACAAAATGACAAAAAATGCCCCATAAAATACACAAACACACACACACAAACAAGTACAAATAATTAAAATTACTTATATCCTGTTAGTGATTTACATCTAAATAAACCAGGCATTTTATAATATTGTGTATTTTGTCATAAGCTCATTTATATGCCCAATTTAAATTCTATGAGAATCATGAGTCTTGGATTTGGGATGCATTCTGTAAGTGTCCATCTGACACACTCAAATGGGCACTTATAGAATGTCTTATGATACAGCACTTCACCCTGTTAAAGGTTATGGAAATGTGAGTTTTTAATACCAAAGAGATGTTATAGCATATGTCAAGAATGGCCTCTCTCTTTTTTTCTTTTTTTATTTGGCTTTACACTTTTTGCCAATGCTATAAGAAATTACAAAACCATTAATGTTGTTTTAACAGTGAGAGATACATAGATATTGCTTTATGTATCATATATTTTTAACTATAGCTGAGACTGGGAATTGAAAAAAAAACCATAACAGAAAATAACAACTTGGCAAACCACATCTATGTTGTTGCCAAGAAAACAAGCATGTGAAGTATCTGTGGCCACCAAGAACTGAGTTTGACTCAAGGGATTTATTTTAAAGGTTAGATTATTGTACTGTATGACTTTTCCTCTAGGGCATGCTGCACTTTCTAGAATAGGCTATTTAAATCTTGCAATTGAAATATCTATATAAAATAAGAGAGAAAAAAGAAAAGCACGTTCACAATTTCCATGTGGAAAACTAGACTCTCAATATTCTGTCAATAATTTAGTCTGCATATTTCTGGGACACCAACTGCCATTCAAACTGTCTCATTTTAAGACATTTGCAAATTTTAGCTTATAAAATGCTAATTTTAATAAGAAATATTGCTATTAGAAAAGAATTAAGCTGAATAGCTGTTGTATTTGAGAATGTTAAAAATACCAAGGTAGTAAAATAAACATTTTAAGTCTCTGTTCATATACTACAAAAACAGAGGAGAGAGAGCTCTTGAAAAGACTTGTATTACCTTTTTGCTCTGTGTATAGTTCTGAAATGAATGTCAGGCAACCGATCAATATTTTATGCAGTGCTATTCTTTTAATAATTAATGGAAAAAAAAAATGCTGCAAGAAAATGTAGACACTGAGCAGAATAAGGATTTCAAGACTCTGTCACGAAATGAAGAAAGAAATGTAATTATCTACGTTGCAAATACCGTTTACCTTAAATTAACTGTAAATATCAAAAACACTCTAAGACAAAAGCAATTTATCTCCTCCTTGAAGTGTTTGGAAGGCTACTAATTCTCTACATTTTCATTTCTTTTATTTATTTGTTAATGGTACTGGATATCTCCTGAACTATGCAAGAAAAAAGATCATGCATAAACACATATGCATACATATAAACACTCTGTAAGACCAATCAATAGCAATCTGAAAAACTCAAAGTACCCATTAAAGATACAACTGCATATTTTAATTGAAGTAAAGCAATTGGAAAAGAAAGAATATTTAACAAAGATTGATTTAAGAAAATTTATAATAATATATTCTGAGCCTGAAAGAACCAACTTGGTGACAACAAAGGTGAAATCCAGATGAGAACCAAAATTTATAGGCTAGAAGTAGATAAAAAGGAGAGGAATGCTCCATGCTCTGCTGTCGTAAACCATATCACAAGGCTGGCTGGAGTTTGTTAGTTTAAACCTAGCTATGCTGCAAGAGGAAGTCTCTTGCTTATTGTCCTCAGAAACAGTTGCTGTACCTGGAATAGAAGTATTACAGTGTAGACCTTCCTTCTAAAATAAAGAGTTCTGTTCAGAATTTCAATTTTTCCCTAACCTTACAATTTTCTATTTTCCATTTAAATAGCCATTTCACATTAATTTAGTTGCTACAGAATGTTCTCAACCTTTACAGAATTATTTTTTCCCACAGGATAATTACATTTCAATTTTATAAAATATAAAATATTAAATGGCATCAACTGTGATTTTCACAGTTCTGCAAGGACTCAAAAGAAAAAAAATTGAGTTTATTGAATATAATTAATCAATTTGGACTCATATTTAGCAGACTTAATATTCAATAAAAATCACTATTATGCAATCTACTACAAACCCAATAGGGAATTATGTGACAAACTGCAAGAAGTTCAAAATGGAATATCAACAAAGGATATAATACCTGCAATGATGAAAATGGAAAAGTTGGATAAACCTGGAATAAAACGTTTGGAATGGCTGTAATCCACATAAAATGTAAGTTCAGGACATGTATACACCAAATCCCATGTTCTGCTTTCAACCTAGATGTCTGCACAGCAGATTCTGCAGATGCCCTTATTTTATGGATATCAAAATGAAAAAGAATAAATAATAGGAAATAGAAAATGAAATGCAGTACAGTAAGTTATGAGACTTTTAAGAATACATAGTAGAACAGGCCATTGGTGTTAAACACCTCCACAAAATAATGAGTGGTTGTACCAGCAAGGTGGACTTTGTTTAATATAAACATGAAATAAAATATAAGCAATACTTTTAATATGTTTAA
Source organism: Pantherophis guttatus (assembly GCF_059756535.1). Classification (NCBI taxonomy): domain Eukaryota; kingdom Metazoa; phylum Chordata; class Lepidosauria; order Squamata; family Colubridae; genus Pantherophis; species Pantherophis guttatus. Next base: position 53,214,164 of record NC_142064.1, read on the forward strand.
ATTCTGAGAAAATAAACCTGAAGAATTATGAAAAGTAATTGGTAAGATGCTGTGAAAACAAGTGCAAAAAATATTCTCAGGTAATTATTTAATGATATTTAAAAGATGTTGGCCCCATACTGATTCACAACAACTTAATAGATACAGGATTTACAAACACAAAAAACCAAAAATAATACAATCCTTGTATTAGTGATTCCCATATTTTTCAAAATTTTACCTAATGGAAGAAGTCTATGTGGATCACCCTGTAGGGGATGGTTCTATACAAATTTTAAAAATAAAGTGTTTCACAAGAGAGGTGCACAACCTGAAAAACAATGTCATCTCTTTTGTTCTTATTTGGAAGAATTTCAAAGAGGAAAAGATTGTGGCTTTCAATCAAAGGTATCATGATAAACAAGAAAGGAGTGGATGAAAGCCTTGGGCAACAAGAAGGATGCATGATAACTGAATATATACTTTCAGCATAAAGGAAGGATGAGGAAAAATGTCTCAATAAACAAAGGAAAACAAGAACTTTTGAAATAAGATGAAAGAAATTACAAGATAACTTCCAGCCAATGAAGGAATTTTAAGGAGTAATCAAAGAATAGAGCTGATAAAGACAAAGTAAAGAAATATAAATATATATATACCGAATCCTTTGAATGACAACTATTTGTTGAAGCAGAATAGATTTAGGAACCTCTTCCCCAAGAAACTTGGGTCCAATAAGCAATCAACAATCTTTGATAGAGGAAAAACAGCAGGCACAAATAACATTCAGACTGAACTACATAAAACTTCAGAAGAAATAGTTAAAGTTTTAAAAACTCTTATGTCAAAATTATGGAATAAAATTATGGAATAAAAATTGTCTGGCCTAGAAATGGAAAAAATGGTGTATATATAAAATTCTGGAGAACAGATATAAAAAAGAATGTGTAAATTTACATTTGCACTAATTCCTTATGCAAGTAAAGTTTTACTTGCCAATTAGAGCTGTGCTAAATGAACAGGAAGATTTCAGAAGAGACTGCTGAATATGAAATTTATAAAGATAATACAAAATAGATAAGAGAAAGAGCAAGAAGGAGGGGGTAGGTTGCCTTTGCATTATTGAATATAGGAAAGCCTCTCATTACATAGATTTTGCCAGTATTGAGAATATTTTAAAGCTAATAGGCTGCCCTGATACCCAATTATTCAATCCAGAATCTTTACAGTGAACAAAAAACTAACACAAGAACAGGATTTGGAGAAACAGAGAATTTGGAATATAGAAGGTCACAAGAATGTATATTGTCTCTACATCTGTTTAATTTATATAGTAAATATATTATTAGAATAGCAGTGTTAGCAGAAATGGCACCAGAAAATAATACGGGAAGTTGAAAACAAAGAAAGGCATTCAGAAGACTAAACTACAGGCCAATGCCTGTACATTGTCGTACATATTACGACAAAATGGCAATGTCAACCTGCATAATCAAGTTACATTACTGTTGTCTGAAAAGAAGTAAAGATGCTATGCTGTTCTGTTTCCTTGGAGTGAAAAACAGATAAAGGTGGAGCATATGCTGGAAATAAATATGAAATTAGTCCTACAGATGACTCTAATGACATACTTAGACCAAGGTGTGGAGATGAGGACATTTCATTCACAAAGATAATCAGAATTGTTAAAGTATGGTAATGTATGGTTGTGAAATTGGGATTCTGCAAAAGGGAGAGAGAGAGAGAGAGAGAGAGAGAGAGAGAGAGAGAGAGAGAGAGAGAGAGAGAGAGAGAGAGAGAGAGAGAGAGAGAGAGAGAGAGAGAGAGAGAGAGAGAGAGAGAGAGAGAGAGAGAGAGAGAGAGAGAGAGAAGATTGGTTCCTTTGAATTATGGATCTGGAGACCATTACTAAGAATAACCTAGACTACAAGAAGAATCAATCAATGAGGACGAATAAAATCTGATTACTCCATTGAATAGCAAATAGATAAAAGTAGAAAATAATTATCAAGCTTGACAAGATTGATGTAAATACAACAAGATGACAATACATAAAAGGACATAAACTTCCTGCCTTGGGTAGGGGTTTGCACTAGAAGACTTCCAAGGTTCCTTCCAGCCCTATGATTCTATGAGATTACTGGAATATCCTTGGAAGAGCGATTACTGGAATCAGGTGAAGATGGTAAGCATTTCACCATGTAGTCATTGAGAGTCAAGTTCAGCAACATGACTGTAACTGGGTAGTCAAACCTTGGCTCTCCAGATTTTCTAATTAATTCCCATTTAGCACTGGCACTGGCCAGTGTTTATGGAACTTCAAAGTGAGCCTGGTGGCGCAGTGGACTAAACTGCTGCTGTTAAAGTAGTACTTAGCTGCCAGCTGCCTGCAATTACTGCGAGTTCAATTCCCACCAGGCTCAAGGTTGACTTAGCCTTCCATCCTTTCGAGGTAGGTAAAATGAGAACCCGGGTTGTGGGGGCAAAAAGCTGACTTTCTATAAAATAGAACACCGCTCAGGGGGGGCCCAAAAAGCCCTACTAAGCAGGTATATACAAGGGTATGAAGGCTATTGCTTAATGCATTGTAAGCCGCCCTGAGTCTCTGGAGAAGGGCAGCATATATAAATCAAACAAACAAACAAACAAACAAACAAATAAATAAATAAATAAATAGTGTCAAAGATTTCAACTTACTTAGCTCTGAAACAGGATCTGTGATCAATATGGTGGAAATTTAATATATGATTGGTGACATAAGCAAACTTCTGATATTCAGTTCAATTTATGAAAAGCAAGGTAGTACTTGGGCTTATTGGATTGTTTATAGTTGACTGATGTGATATTAGCCATCAGCAGCTTTAGGTATATCTAGCTAATAGCCAGCAAAACAATTTGTAGCTGCTCTCAGAAAATCATTTTGATTTTTGTGAAGGAAAAATTAATTTAGTGACAGCATGAAGAGATAAAATCTTTGCCAACAGAGGAAAAAAGGTAGAAAAATAAATAAAGCTGATAAAATGTGACACTTGCCCAGTGAAGATGTTGCAAATTTTCCAAGTATTTATGGCAGTGTTAGTAATAAATGGAAAAGACTGAGAAAACTCAGATTCAAGCAATGGAAATTTTGAATTTGTATAGAAGTCTATGTTTTCCACATATAAACAATTTTGCAGAGATCATATGAATATGAATGAAACGGAGGGAAATAATAAAGAAATAAGCTCTCTTACCCTATTATATTTAATATTACAGTGAAGGATCCTGAAAAAAGCTATGGTACTATTTGCTAGGCTCTATATACAGAATCTAATTAGAGTCAACTTTATATCAGATAGTATAGACTTGATGCAGAAATAGAAAAGGCCAAGAGATAATATGCATAGCTTTGTGTATAGGCCTCTTCTTGTAATGTTGCCTGTCCTTATAAGTTAAGTTTTCAATCTTGATAGCAAGGTGACGCTTTTCTGGGAAGAAAACAAAAACAGTTTTTCTTCTGAATACTAATACACTGAGTAAAAATAAGAACTGCTGGGGAGAATATGTGATTTGGATTACACAGTTCACCCGTGCCTTGACTTTGTAAACCAGCATCAGGAATTACATAGGTTCGTTACTTCAAACATCAGGTATTTTCTGGGGATTGATTTGGGCTATATGGAATGATAATGCGGTTTGTTATTGGAGAATGACAATAACACAATTTGTTTTGTGTATGCATTTATGTTGCTCTTATATTAAGTTTATTCTGTAAACTCAATCCTAGGTAAAAGCTGACCTAGGGCTATCATATCTGGGCTACATAAATCCATATAACAACTAGATAGGAACAAAAGCACTATGCTGCCATTTAGTAATCAGCTTTTATTTTTTTGCAATTCAGGTATAGGAGCCCTAGGTGAACGAATACTATATTAGTAAGATTACTCCAGGGCTAGGCAATCACCAAACTGTTGGTTGTTATGATAAACCTATGATGTCACTTAGCTTTAAGGCTAACATATATTAAAGAAGAAGGTTTAGGTATGTCAGCTTGATTAATAAATGATATACAAAATATATAGTTTTAATATATTCACTAATTGGCTGATTACAGTAATTTAACTGGCTACCTAAATACTTAGCTAATTGAAGATTGTTGCTCAAAATATCCTGACTGAAACATAACAGAAATAAACCATTAATTTACCAAGTTCTGTTGGATCCTTTAGGCAAAGTAAAACCTCGAAATACGCTGGTGGAATTAGGCTATGAGTTAGATTGGTGGACATACAATCAGATCCAATCCAGGACAGCTCAGGACAAAAACAAGGAGGAATCTATAATTCCGTACAAGAACTGATACGATCTTGTTGGGGAAGGATGAGAAGGTATTATCCAAACTGTATCAATTTCTCTTAATGGATTGGATCGGAGAAGAGGTTATCAAGGACTCAATGATTGCCTGCGGGAGAAATTTGGGATATTCGATAGAGCTTGAAAAATGGGAAGAAATTTGGGGGAAAACCCTAAAACTAACAATGTTGGTTTCCTATAAAGAAAATACATATAAAATGCTGTATAGATAGCACCTCCCTTCGGATAGATTATCGAAGATGATCCCGGGAACCTCCCTGGTTTGTTGGAAATGTAACGCCGCTATGGGAACTTATTTTCATATCTGGTGGAACTGTCCCCGAGTAAGAGAATATTGGACCAGAATTCAAAAATAGATTTTAGAAATCATAGGATGTAGGATAAAATTGAACCAGAAACGTTTTTACTAGGCATGAAACCAGAGAACTTAAACAAATCTAATTGGTATCTCGCTCTCCACATCATCATTGCAGCCAGGATCTCGTTTGCGCAAGAATGGAAATCCAAAAATATCCCATCGGAGGCTATGTTAACCGCAAAGATCATGGACTGTGCAGAGGCAGACAAGCTTACCGGACTTTTGCGAGATAGACAAGAATCAGGACTATATATGAGTTGGGACCGGTGGTATGCTTGGCTGCAAAAAAGAAATCTTAAGAAGAATGTAAAATAATAATCTTAGTGTGACTGTGGGTAAATATTTATAGGAATATTACATGGCAGCTGAGAATTCTTTCTTCTGGATAATCTTTTCTTTTTTTGATGATTTGGTTTAATGGAGGTTTGTACTGTTTCTAGGCGAAAATTGATGCTTTAAAACTCTATATGTATTATATCACTCTCTGCAATTTTATCCATATTGCTATATTTTTTTCTGTAATTTTTAATAATTTTCAATAAAATTTTTAAAAAAATGAAACATAGTCCCAGCATATTTTGGGCTGTACAGATGATAACTATTTAAGTATATTGCCCAGTCAGCTGCTTTAGTGTAAATAAACTCAATTGGTATCTGGACAATCTAGTTGACTAATCATACACTGAAATTAAATCTGGACAAGATATTGTATGCTGCTGGAACTCACAATTTTCAAGTTCTGACAACAAAATAGACTATGAGGATTAAGAGATGAGATATTTGCAAAGCATGTGATAAGATGGAGGATCCCCAAAGAGAAATGTGATGCAATTGTGTCCTATATAATAATGAAGAGAAAAATAATAGTAGGTCATTCCTTAATATGAAGAAAATATATGTGAAATATGCTCTGCCGAAAGCAAGGATCAAGGACATGATAATACAATTTCCAATGTTTAAATTTTAATGTCTAATAATTGGAAGAGAGACAATTTGGTTTACTGGTTAAGGCAACAGACTAGAAAGCAGGAGATTATAAACTGTAGTCCCACTTTAGCACAAGATCAGCTGAGTGACCTTGGGCCAGTCATTCTCTCTCAGTCCTAGGAACTAAGCAATGGCAAACCACCTCAGAAAATCTAGTCAAGAAAACTTCAGGGACTTGTCCAGGCAGTTGCCAGAGTCAGTTAGTCGTTAAATAAATACATGTGTCATTAAGCAGAGAATGCTTCCAATGGGAGGGAGGGGCTGGGAACCTTAGCGCAGGCCCAGGCCCAGGCCCATCTGTTCCAGGCCTCCCCCACCCACTAAGATAAAGAGCCTGTAGTACAGTGGACTAAAGCACTGTTATTAACATCTGCTGCTTGCAATTACTGCAAGTTCAAATCTCACCAGGGTCAAGGTTGACTCAGCCTTCCATCCTTTCTAAGGTAGGTAAATTGAGGACCCAGTTGTGGGGGCAATAAGCTGACTTTGTATAAATATACAAAAGGATGAAGGCTATTGCTTAGCACATTGTAAGCAGCCCTGAGTCTCCGGAGAAGGGTGGCATATAAATTAAAGCAAAAAAAAAAAAAAAAAGATACTCCATGCTCTGCTTCCTGCCCCACTGAGTCATTTCAGGCCTCTTTTCCCTACCGAGCCCCCACAGGGCTTGGGCCTCCTTCCCATAAACTGTCACCTATCATGCACTTACATTTTGAAGATCTTCAGAGCTCCCAAGCTTTTCTGCAGCACTGTGCAGACCACATTAGGTAAGCAAAAAGGAGTAGTTCACCCAGGGATCCATGCAGCAGCCTCATGGAAGCAGCCATTATTTTGGCATGACCAGAAAGGATCACGGGCATGCTGAAAATGGTGTTCACTTCACCTTCTGGCAACCATGCAGTCCACGGATGTGTGGCCTGCCCTTCTTCCCCAACATGAAGACTGAAGATCTTCAAAAGGTAAATGTGTGATGGATGATGGGCATGTGGGGAATAGGCCCATGATCTGCTGGGACCTGGAGGGTGGGTGGGATGGAGGGGATAGAGGTAGGGAGATGTTGTAGTGTCCTGCAGTTGGTCCTAAAGGTGAATGAACATGGGGGATCTGTAGCGCCCATAACTTCAAAATGGATTGTAAACAGCATGTCTGTCATATGCTAAGTGAATGGTCATTAAGGATTACTTGTACTGGAGGTACAGGTAAGAAGTACCTCAGTTGCTGGAATGTCTATTTAGTGAAAATATCATAGCTCCATTTAGTTGGTAGAAGCAACATGGAATAGAATGCACACAGCAAGAGATTATTTCCCCATTCTTTCTCTTCTGGGAGAACAATTTATATATCATGGTCTGTTGCATCCGTTTGTACTATAAATTGGCAGGAATAATCTGAGTGTTTGAATAGCAGCTGTGAAAAGAAAGGGACTTTCAATTCCTGGAATGTTACTTGGTTTTGAGTTAAGTCCTTCCTTTAAACTGTCATCCAGAAATTCCCTCAGGTTCGAAATAGAGAGTAAACATGGTATACTGCCTCTTGGCTATTAATTTGGACTCCTGGCTTCAAATTGATGGTACAGTCACATGTCTCACAAGGAGACAATACATCCACAAAGTTTAAGTATTTTTCTGGCAATAAAGAAGAGTCAATGAGTTCAGCAGGCATAGAGCAACAATGACAGTGAAAACATTGCACTTCTTATTTGCAAGGCCCCATGCAAATAAGAAGTAACATACACTGCTTAGAATTCTATGTACCATATTTTTCGGAGTATAAGACACACTTCCCCCCCCCTAAAAGAGGGTGAAAATTTGAGTGTGTCTTATACACTGAAAGGTGCCCCACCCACCTGCTGACCCCCACCCTTTGGCCTCTGCCTCCCAGCAATTTACCTCCTTGCATCAAACAGCAAACAGTCCGTTTCAGCTTCAGCACAGCCTGATTAGAACAAGCAGTTGATTGTTGGTTGGATCAGCCTCCCAACCCTCAGCTGTTTCAGGCTGCAGGGATTGCCATTGCCTATTGCCGCGCACCCCATTTGCTGCAAGGAGGCAAATTGCTGGGAGGCAGAGGCAGATTTTTTTTCTTGTGCTAATCAGGCTGTGCTGAAAATGAAAATGAAGCTAAAGCAGGCTGCTTGCTGTTTGCTGCAAGGAGGCAAATTGTTGGTAGGCAGAGGCAGATTTTTTTTTTCTTGTTTTCCTCCCCCAAAAAAGGTCAGGAGTGTCTTATACTCCAAAAAATACGGTAATTCTTATTTCGGGTTGCAAAGATATAGTGCATTGTAAAATAGGACTGCTTGCAGCACTTGCCCATAAAATGTTTCCACAAGTGGTTTTTTTTAGTGTCCTAACTTTTGTACTGTGCCATCATCTATTAAATTGCTGTGTGCTCCTACTCTATAAATTATGCCTCCAAGGCTAAGTTTGAATGAAGAATAACAGGAATGCATATTCCTGTTGTTGGCTGTTTGAGGTCTTCTTAATGGTCTGAGACCCATGGCAAGCTCTTGGGGGGTCAGACCCTATGAAGTTTTCCAAAGCCAGAACCTTCGAACGAATTGAACTTCCTATGTAGCTGTGGATCTACAGTTTGTGCATTTTGCAACTGATCCAGAGGCATGAACTTTAGTAGCACAATATAGTGCTAGAGGGGTTGACAACAGAAATTTAAACACAAACCATTTCTATGTTGGATAAAGGGATCTCTTTATTGTTTCAAAAGAGGCTATAAAATCTTCTTCCCTTGCCATTCTTCCATGCTTCAACTCTTCCAAAGAGTTATCAATTAGTTCACAACATTGAAACAGCTTGTCTAAAAATTCTCTGGGTTACCTTGTCTCACCAACTCATCTTTCACTTTTTTAAAAACTGGTCAGAGACAAATCATTCTATCTATCTCCCTGATAAATAATTGAAAATCAAATTTATATGCATGAAATCTAGAGAGTCCTTGCTTTAGCTTGTGAACTTGATTGTCCATTGCTCTTTTAGATAGATCACGAAATGCACTTCAAAATCTTTGCATGAAATCCTAGCAATTCTCTAGTATGGAATCATTGCCTTTATTGATATCAATGCTTTTTCCAAGGAATTTTGGAAACAAACAATGCAAATTACAATATATACTGTACACTCATTGCAGATAACTATGGTAATGGCAGAGGAATCAATGGTATGCCCCAATTCGATCTGTGCTTTCATGAATAAAACAGACTCTCTTCTGTATTCCTGAACATACTATGGTTTATTAAAGTCTTCGATTTCTACAGCAAGCCTCTTGGCTTTTCTTCATCTTTCTCCCTGCCAGCTTTTCCTTTTAGTTAGCTACTTTATTATTTCCTGATAGAGCCCAGCTCAAGAGTGTTATCTGTTTCTTTTAGAAGTGTTTTGTCAGCTTCAAGGTGAGCCACAATAGCAGAATGTTTGATATACGAGCTGCTATTGTTTAATATAAACTTTTGGTAGCCGATAAACATAAATGATAAATATTCTTAACTAGAAATATGAATAATTGCAATAGTATAGCATATAACAGTTGGAAGTCTTCTCTGGGATGAACTTCAGCATAGACTTGATTCCTGGAAAAGAAAGCTGCATATATTTCAGCGAATATACCATATTCACTGTCACCTTTGACAAGGAGATGCTCCTGACAGCTAACAGAAAGAACAAGCAATTCTGTTCAGTATGCATGTTTCTCAGTTGAATGTTGACATTTCTTGTATTGTCACTTTATGTATGTGTATATCTATCTATCTATCTATCTATCTATCTATCTATCTATCTATCTATCTATCTATCATCTATCTATCTGCATAGCTAAATGCTGTCATTCTTCTGTTTTGCTTTGTTCAATCAATTATGACAGTACTTTCTCCATTTGTGTGTTCACGCTTTCAAATTAATGATGTTACTACTACGTTTGCTATAGCAAAATACCTTCTAAAAGGCACAAAGTGATAGTAAACTTTAATTATCCTGAGGCCTGTTTGGAGTTAAATTCTTTCAAGTCCCATCTTTTCAGGAAATTCCTGACTTTTTTCCTGACAATTTTCTCTTTCAAAAGATAAAAGAAGGCACAAGAGGATCAGCCATTCTTGACTTGATATTAATCAACAGGGAAGACTTGCTTGAGGAAATGGGAATGTGAAGAATTTTGGGAAAGCAACTGTGTAATGGAAATTTATTTGGTTAAGAGAAAACAAATTGAACTATCGTCAGGCAGGTTTTAATATAGTGGATCTTAATAACCTGAGCCATGCCAAATGGAATCCAAAGATAGGAGAAGCTAATGGGAAAAGGAGCTCAAAACAAGTGCAAATTCCTAATAATATATACAGGGTGTATTACTCCAAAATTGATTACCACAATAGATAAGGCATTTTGTAAAAAATACTAGAAAGACAATAATCAGGAAGATCATTCTTTCATAAAGATAAAGGTTCCCCTCGCACATATGTGCTAGTCGTTCCTGACTCTAGGGGGCCGTGCTCATCTCCGTTTCAAAGCCGAAGAGCCAGTGCTGTCCAAAGACGTCTCCGTGGTCATGTGGCCGGCATAAGTAAACGCCAAAGGCGCACGGAATGCTTCCCACCAAAGTGGTCCCTATTTTTCTACTTGCATTTTTTATGTGCTTTCGAACTGCTAGGTTGGCAGAAGCTGGGACAAGTAATGGGAGCTCACCCCATTACATGGCACTAGGGATTCGAACCACTGAACTGCCGACCTTTCGATCGACAAACTCAGCATCTTAGCCACTGAGCCACTGCATCCCTATCATGCTTTCATACTTAGTAGCAATGTAGGGAAGCCCAACAATTCTGGAAGATAATTCATTATAGAATGAAAGAAATTTTAAAGTTTGGTTTTTCTTTTTTGCTAGCTTTTTTTCCTGTTAAGTATCACTAAACCTTATATTCCCATAAAGCTCATCAAGTTGGCTTTATAAATGAGAAAGAAGCCCTGGTGGCACAGTGGTTAAATGCAGTATTGCAAGCAAACTCTGCCCAGAGCCTGGAGTTCAATTCTGAAAGGGCTCAAGGTTGACTCAGTCTTCCATCCTCTTCCAATATTGGTAAAATGAGGATACAGATAGTTGAGGCAATATGCTGACAATATAAATCACCCAGAGAGTGCTGTAAATCACTATGGAGCAGCATACAAGTCTAAGTGCTGCTATATACCAAATATTTTGAGCATCACTATTATAAATGTAAATGCTGTTATTTAAAAACAATTATGTTAAAATATGGAATGAAATTAAAAAGGACATGCTAAGGCAGGAGAAATTATAATTGTCACTGGTGGAAAAAATATTTATGATAAAGATGAATATTTTTCTTGGAATGATGTTTCTTTTTCAGATAATACCTGCTTTGACAACTGATGTACCCTTTAAAAAATAACTAAGTTTATATGCAGAGGGAAAAAAACCCAATAGTTAAATATAAAAGTGTTACAAGATGCAAAGGAAAGAGGAGAATTAGGTCTACCTGCTCTGAAATTTTGCAGTTTATTCTTTGGGTTGGTAGAAAGAATGAGTATTGCTGATTAAAAGTGTTTTATTAAGAGTTAGAAGAACATGAACTGAGGTAATATAAAATAAAATCAAGACAGCAACTGATGACAAAGGCACGTCAATGGGTTTTTTATTTACAGTTATCAAAAATATTTTAAAAAGATAAAGAAACATTATGGTTTGGGCCATTAGGCAGGAAAGAGCGAGAAGGAGAGGGAGAGGGAGAGGGAAAGGGAGAGGGAGAGAGAGAGAGAGAGAGAGAGCAAAATATGACTTGGTGAATCTAAGTACAAGTGATCAGATGAGCAGGAAGTAAATATTCTCGTTGCTGTACAGTTTGCTTCACATTAGCTGGGATCAAGAATTTGTTTATTAACAGAATGGAGGATATTTTAATAAAAATAATATTGACCTTTCATAAATGTTCAGCTTTAGAGTACATCTAATTAAAAAAAAATTAAGAATTGGGGTTTCTTTGCATTTATTAAATTTGAAAAAAATTATCCCTATAAAATGAATGAATATGAAATGTCTGTAAAGGTCACCAAATATTTTCTATAGGAACACTTCTTTTCCTGTCTCTTTTGATTAGAGAAAATGTCAAGAGGTTAGTTGTAACCTACCTTTTCTTATACAACAGCAGTTATTTCCAAACATAACTCCAATAAAGTGAAAAGTTCTTTTTATACTCCTTTTTGTCTATATTGTGCTGCTGCTGATACAATAATATCTTCATGGCTTATACCAAAGGTCTTCAAACTTGGCAACTTTAAGACTTGTGGACTTCAACTCCCAGATTTCTCCAGCCACCATAACTGTCTGGAAAATTCTGGGAGCTGAAGTCCACAAGTCTTAAAGCTGCCAAGTTTGAAGACCTCTGGCTTATACCAATCACTTTTGTGCATAATCTCCCACATATATGGTCAGAATTAAACTGGTTGGTTGGTTGGTTGGTAGGTAGGTAGGTAAACAAACAAACAAACAAACGAATTCAATCACTGAATGTTCCTATAAAGGCACCCCAATAGCAATTAAAGAAACAAAATAAAATTCGGTGTTTATCTAACAAAAAATCCCTCTAAATTCCATTTTGTAATCAAGACAGAATTCACCAGGCCAGCATCTTTATACTTATGCAAATAGAAACTATAATTATTCAGAAAGAGATAAATTATGACATCATGAAATTAATGACAAAAGATTTGCTTAATCCATAAATATTAATTTTAAGCAACAAGTGGCCCTGGTGACAAATAGACCCTCCATATGTAGATGACAGCAATGGAGGTGTTGATTGATTAATCTATATATTATCATTTGCTAGGTAATTGCAATTTAGTAGAATGAATGCAAATGCTAAAGTTGTGATCTGCAAAACATAATATAGACGGTATCAATAAATGCAATATGAACACACACATCTGATATAATTTCATATATTTTGAATACAATGAGTAATTAATCTATAATATTGAATACACAGTTAAATCCTTAAATACTATACTATAATTTGTAAAAAATAGACCAAATGATTGCATACTACCAGCAAGATATGTGAGATCCAAACCAAAATCTAGAACTCACACATATTGCAATTAGATAAGTACAGGTTCCTTAATTTTTCAAAATTACTACAAAAAAAGTCTGTCCTCCATCCTAACTTAAGATCTGTCCTCGAAATTATGACTGCTCCACCACCCCTTTGGTCCAATGTTCACATTTCAGAGGCTTGGCAACCAGCTTGCATTTACAAAAATGTGGTCATGTGATTACACTTTGCAACATTTGTTGATGTTTTCTGGCAAAAAAATGCTCAATGGCATTTTGGACTTATAACCATGTGATTTACTTAATAACCTTATGATTTGCTGAATGATCATTGTAAAAACGGTCATAAAATTGAATTCAACCACTGTCAAGAATGTATAAAGGTATTTCAAATGAAAGTTGGAAATGCAATGTAAAGAAGTGACCTTTTATCGTTTATGGTGGTCATGTGACAAAGCAAAAAAAATATTGGAGTAGTATTCATATCCTAATACAGAAGATTCTCAAAGTGAATATAAAGATAAACCAGGAACTTTTCTTTTGGGTTTATTTATTTATTTAGTGTATGGCAAATACATGGATTAATAGTAGTTCAAATGTTAATGTCCAGTCCACCCAGCCATTCTTTTGGGTTTAATGGAAAAAGACTTGAGGGAGAAAATGGAACTTTGATGTTATATATATTGAGGGCAGCATTGTGGGAGAAAATGGAACTTTGATGTTATATATATTGAGGGCAGCAAGATTACTGGAAGATCTCTTTGATTCCCACAATGGACAAATGCCTGCAAAAGTTGATGGAGTTAGCAGAGATGGCTAAACTGAGTGCTTTGGTTAAAGAAAAAAACACAATTACTTTTGTTTCTATTTGGAAACTGCTTCTGGACTTTGTGCTTAAGGTGGAAAAAAATGAAACTTTGATTTTGGGTTTTACTGATTACATGTTATAGAAATGGCAAGTTTACACTATTATGTAAAAGTAAAAAATTGAGATTTAATGTTATCTATGGAGATTCTCAGTCATACAAATCATGGTTGTCCCAAAGATGGTTTTTCAAGAGGCAACAGTTTCCCCTTGAAAAAGCACCTTTGGGAGTTTGATGTTATTATCTTATTCTACGGCACCACAGGGAGTCAGAAGCCAATGCCTTTTCTTTCTTTCCTCCCTTTTTTCTACACCTTCCCTTTTTCCTCCCCTATTTTTCCTAGTATTTTCTTTTGTATTTTATATTATAAACTAATAAAAAATAAAATAAAATTGAATCCAGTCATGTGGTTACAATCATTTGGCAATGATTTACAGCCAAAATTCTAGAATCAATTATGGTCGTAAGCCAAGGACTACTTGTAAAGTAAGTAAATAAATAAATAAATCCTGTTGTTTCAAATGTAACAGTTTCGCCCTCTCTACAAACCAAATCAGCATTCAGAAATGAACAATGGAATAATAAAAATCAGGCTCAAATGGAAATTATTGCTTATACTACAGATACAAAAATGATCTATTGTAGAATCAAATAATAAAGTCTTCTATTTATAATAGTTCCAGCATTTAAATCTTATGTCTCTTTCTCCTGCCTTTAGATGGCCATGGATTTTTTTGCTGCTTGTTTCTCAGCCTTGGATATGGAGATCAGAACCATATTTTGATTAAAGTCTTATCTCATCTCAAATTCTTTGCTCCTGCCTTGATAGCTTTGGCCATGAAGATAGAAAACAAAATATAAATCATCTATGAACTCACTTTCTTTGCTTAGATGAAGTATAGTGAAGTATAATTATTTAGATGAAGTATAGTGAAGTATAGATGAAGTTTTGTTTTCTATTTCTTACTAGAAATAGATGATTTCAAGTCTTTTTTTTAAAAAAGTATTTTATAAAAATATTTTTGGAAATTAGAAATCTGATCATCTTCATTAACTTTATTCACTTCATTAACTTTTAAGATCAAAGAAAAGGTGGAGGTAAAATGCACAAATGCTGAACTTCTAAGTATATTTTTCTGGAAATAAATTCCACTGAATTCAGTGACATTAAATTCAGTGCAAATGCATTTGGGATTTGCCTTAATGATAGTTAAAGGCAGTTTGCACATTAGCAAATGTGATCTAATTCCCTCTTCATAATACTATGATATAATTTAAGGTGTGAGAAGTGCTTATTTTCATTCTTTTTATAGAGGTACAGAATATCTTTCTGAAATAATTTAGATCATGATTATTTACTTACTACAAGCATTTTTATACTGTTTGAGGGGGGAAATAGTAAAAAGGGGGGCATTAAAAGCAAAAAAAAAAAAATCAGCATGAGTTATTGGTTAGGAAAGGCTAAATGTAAAAAAGATACCTAAAGCATATCAGTCTTAAGGCACGAGGCATGAGAGTGGAAGTAATCCTAGGCCATAAGTATTACTGTGGAGATGACCCACCTCTGTTTCACTGATAATAGCTATTCACAAACTTCAAAGAGAGCCAGAGCATCTCTTCAGATCTTGGTTGTAGATATTTGGATAGAACATGATGAAATAAGAACTTTTTTATGCCAGAAAGCAGCATTTTGTAAACATGGGGAAACAATTATCAACTTCAAGTCTTTAAAAAGAGTAGCCAAAATTACATTAATTCAGAAAGGCAGAAAAATGAAGGCCATAATCTGAATCTTAGAATTGAAGATGAAAGGGGCAGATTTTCTATTTCCATAGATAACTTCATTGTACATATGGATCAGTGGTGGGTTGCTACCAGTTCACCATGGATCGGGTGACCGGGAGCAGCGGTGGCAGGAGGCTCGGCCCACCCACCCGGGACGCTTCTGTGCATGCACAGAAATGTGCACACACCCACGAGCGAACCGGTAGCGACAGGATTTGAAACCCACTACTGATATGGATTCCTATTTTTCTGTAATAAACTAGTCCAGCTGCCCTGTATGATTGAATCTAATCCTGAGACTGATGTTTTAATATAGAACATTAATAACAGTAAACATCTGCCAACAGTGGAATTTTGGAATTTGTCTCATAAAGAAGGCTCTAAAGATCAAATCAAAAGCAACTTTTGATTGGCCTTTGAATTTGTGTTCCATATACATTTGCCTGCTAAATGCAGCAGAACAGGTTCTCATTCCCTAAAACCAGCCTGCCCAGACCTTCCAGGATATAATTTGCTGATTAAAATACTGATTATGGAAGCTGGATTCATTTAACTGCAATATTCACTTAATAATCACATGATTTCCTTAACGACACTGTATACTTTGTTGTAAAATTGAGTCTGACTGGACTTATGACTTCAATGACTGCTGATATAAATTCTGGACCCAATTGTGGTTATGAGTTGAGGATTGCCTGTATTATAATTTTATCAGTTCATTTCTGCCTCCTTTAGAAAATAAATCAGGCTTTCTAAAAGTGTGTTCCTAGGCCCACAAGAATTTCCCACAAGACCCACTCTGGGGTTGACAAATCAAAATTATTTGCAGTCAATGTTGAAAAATAATACAATATTAAAATCCATCAAACAATCATGAGTCGGGGTAATAGCAACAACTACCTTCATTTTCAGAGTTTCTTATTTGCCAAATATGCAGACTCTGTTGATGGGTAAAGATAGAAGTACAGATTCTGTCCTTCATCCAGCTGATTTTGTGTCTGAATTATTTATTAATTCTTGGAGCATAGATTCCTGCATAATGCCATTGCCCTATGTCAAATACCGAGCTGGCCTACCTAGAATCATTTATCAAAGATAACTGGATGCTTAGCTTCTGCTGTGAAGAGGACTTTAATGATGGATGTTTTGTATTTTAACTTTTAACTTGGTTTACCACTACACAAACCAATGCATATAAACATCAACAATAATTTGTAGAAAGCCTAGAAAAGAGGAAAAGGAAGTAAACATAGGTGGAGAGTTGGTATAAGAATCCAGGTGAGACAAAAAATTGTGATATACGCAACATAAAGAACTGTTTCATAAGCAAAGGATAGATAGCAGAAAGCTTTAAGGCTAATGAAAGAGAAGTCAAAAGTCTGTAAACTCAAGAAGATGGGATAAAAATGCCTAGGATTTGTACCCTGAGGTTAAGAAGACAGAAAGAGAGAGAGAAAGCCTGAGAACACAGTTATGGGATTTATTTATGGAATTATGATGATCTCATAAATTAAATGAAACTGCATTTAACATCTTATTTAGAACTGTAGTGATAATAGCATTTACATCATCATGAAGATAAGAAGACTTATCTATGTCAAATTGTTTCTGCAAGTTTATTACTCTAGGGCTCTGAGGTTTGGAAAACAAAAATTTTCAGAGCAGAAGCATTAATAAGAGTATTGGATGTTTTTCAATAATTAAATGGAGGCAGCAAAGTAAGTCTTTTAGCTTTATTTACATTGTAAATTGAAGTACTTAGGTTTACTTATTTATATTGACACAAGGTCAATCAGCAATCAGACTCCTAGATGTTGAGTTGATGGTCTATAACTATCTTCCTTCCTTCTACCTCTAAGATTCTGCTCTATATGTAATATCATAAATAACTCTATTTCATCTATGTCAAGATACAAAAAAGTTTTTGTATCAGAATTTTTAAAACAATAACATTAATGACAATTATGTTTATTAACATACTTAGTAATCAGTTTACTACTTCTTTAAATTTATTTCTGGCTTATCTTCTATTTCATAACAACAGATAAAACTTTATATTAAAACAAATACATAAAATAGAAAGTAACAGCATAGAACGATAGAAATATTTATTATGAAAAGGATATGGTCATTACTACTTCTAGTATATACTAAAAGTATATACTTAGTATGCTACTATAATTAATAAAATGATTATATTTTGACACTTGTTTGCAGATCAAACATGCCTTTTCATTCCAGTGTTCCTTTCATTGGTGAGATTTGTGGCAATGATCCTAAATTTTATATAACATTGTTTATAGACACAAGCTATTTGAGAAAAAGAGAACTTGCTTCAATTACTTCACATTTATAGTATGTACAAGATGGCAGAAAATGAAAACTTATTTTGTAAACAGGTAACTCCCTAGAGAAAACAAGAATTTCCAATTGTAAGGGATCTTATTATTATAAGACTCTAGTCAAGGACATATATACGGTATATGCATCAATGGTGGGTTGCTCCTGGTTCAGTCCGGTTCTTGCAAACCAGTAGTAAAAGCGGCAGGAGGCCCCGCCCACCCACCCATCATCATGGATGATCTGCGCATGAGCAGAAGCGCGCACACTCCCATTGCGAACCGGTAGTAAAGGTAAATAGAACTCATCCCTGATGTGCATATCTGCATACATACAATTCACAGACAAAATAGTGCAATAATATGAATAATTATAGTGCTATAATACATATTTTGTGTTAAAAGAAACAAGACATGGAAGATGCTCATTAAATGTATTGGCCGTTCAGACTAAAAAAACACCAATAACTTTTACTGCCAACAGCAAATTGCTCCTTTTCATATATAAAATGTATTTTAAAAATATAATTATTGGGAACTTTGCAAATGATTCATATTTCTCTGTTTTCATTATTTAATGTAATTTCTAATATTTCAGCTTCAAAGTACATAATAGTGATTGAAGAAATTTATAGGCAAAGAAAGATGATCTATATTTGACAGTAATGTTTTGCTGTCAATTTACTATCAAGAGCCTTGATAGTACAGTGGTCTACGCACCCTGTTATTAACACAGCTGCCTGCAATTTACTGCTGGTTCGAATCTCTCCAAGGCTCAAGGTTGATTCAGCCTTCCATCCTTTCTAAGGTAGGTGAAATGAGGACCCAGTTTGTGGGGGAAATAAGCTGACTTTGTATAAATATACAAAAGTATGAAGGCTATTGCTTAACGCATTGTAAGCCGCCCTGAGTCTCCGGAGAAGGGCGGCATATAAATCAATTTTTTTAAAAAATGGTTAAATTGGTACTATTTCAGGTTAAGAGATGTTGAAATAATCATGAAAGAGCTTCCTTATCAATGAGCCAGTGGCATAACCTTTCTGGACAATTCAAATCCTTTCTGGGCAGTTGTTTTTGATAGTATTTAAAATTCAGATTTGAGCATGAAATGCAACAAACAATTTGCTATTTTCCTGCATGCCAATCTTTTCAATGATTACTACAGTCCTAAACAAACGAGGTTAGTTGTATTAGTGGATTACTGAATGAAAACTCAAATAAGAATGACCCAACTGCATTGTTGAAGCTACTGTTCCTTAATATTTCTCTCATTTGTTCATTCTACGGTCTTTCTTTCAAGCATTTAAGGCAGCAAGGATATCACTCTCTTTATCCAACTTTCTCCATAACAACTCTGCAGTTGTTAGGTTTGGGCTGAAAGACGGTGACTAGGCCAAATCATCCAATGGACCTTTTGCTGAGGATGGAAACTAAAGATGAGTCAGTCATCTAAGCTTGAGTGAAAAACTTGAACTATAGCAATTCTCCTGTGGCCAGCAACAAGGAATGTAATTCAATAATTTATTACATATCACAACTTTATTTTACTTTACTTTACCTTTGCACCAGTATTTCTAACATTTAAAAAACCTTCATACTCATTTTGGAAAGAAAGAGAAATTAATGTTATTTTTACTTTATGTTACTATAATTTCTAAGACTAATTAATACTATAATTCTAAGATTAATTTAGTGTGTTCCTAATAGAAGATAAGAATACAGGGCAAATATATATCCTGAACTAGAAGGATTATTTTTAACTTGGATAATGATCTGATTTTTCTTAAGACTATATGAATTAGAATTCTCAAAGAGTCAAAATACGACTGAAGTGAAGTTAGTTCATGATCCTTAAAGTAATGACAATTCTTCCTCTTGTGACACTCATTAATTTGAAGAACATAATGAAAATCTAAAATTGCCACATGTATCAGCCAAAATGCAATACCACAAAAATACACAATCTGGTACAACATTATTAAAAAAAGTCAAAATTAATCCTGTCACGCAATATCATTCCAATAAAGACTTTATGCTGAAGACATTAAATTGTTATTACGATATCACAGTAGGACTACTGTCTTCATATCAATCATGAAACACATTTACGAAAGGGCAAATTATGCTCTTTTCTAAAAGAGCAATTCAAATAGCAAAAGTGCTAGCAGCTTTCATCTGCCATCAAGTATAAAATGTGCACATCTAAACTTATAATGATCAAGTCCATGGCCTTCCTTTATCATATAAATAAATTATCTGGTTATATTTTTCTTCAGTTAACTGTCACCACTATTTATATATTATGTCCATTGCTAGAGATAGGCTAGTAAGAAAACATAAAGAACAAAACATCAATAAAACTTATCCTAATTCACATAAACCAATTCAGATAATGCTTTATTGCTATCTCAGAGTGAAAAAGTGCATGATCAAGCCTATGATTATATATTTATGCCTATGGTATCTAAATATCATACACACTATAAGCTTATCATGGATACAGAAGCTGGTCTATAAACGGAACAAGTCCTTATCCAATAAAAAATGAGCCTGGATAGCTCAGCAGACTAATGCATTGTAATTTAACTCCAGCTGTCTGCAATTAGTAAGTTCGAATCTTGCCAGGCTCAAGGTTGACTCAGCCTTCCATCCTTTCTAAGGTAGGTAAATTGAGGACCCAGTTTGTGGGGGCAATAAGCTGACTTTGTAAAAATATACAAAAGTATGAAGGTTATTGCTTAATGCATTGTAAGCCGCCCTGAGTCTCCGGAGAAGGGCGGCATATAAATTAAAAAAAAAAAAAAAGATCATTTGGGGTAACTGAAATAAAGACAGCTCATCTACCTGAGGAATGGGCAGATGTACCAAAAATATGTATTTAAACAAACAGCTACATTCCATTTTTTAAAAAATTGGAGGCAAAGCATACGCTATGAACTTTTTAAATGTGAGGATTTGATTTAAATCAAACATTTTTCAAAGGATCAGATATAAAGACTCTGCACATATATATATATGGAAGGGGGAGGCCTGTTAATTTTAAGAAAAAGTATGCATGAATAAAAGAATTACAAATATTTTAAATAGTGCAAAGAACTGCTCCAACACAGAACTTGAACTGTAATCATAAGAATTCTAAATCTTACCTGCTTGGGCATTTGAAAAAGGGGGTTCTTTAAAAATATATCTTTTGCTTGACTCCATGTTCCATCAATGATTATGATTGCATAGGAATTAATGGAACTCAAATCCATTTCTTCCAAATTTGTTGCTCCAGCGCCAGGATATAGTATTAAGGTATTTGAACTTTTGCATATGGATGCTAATTCAGGATACCTAGAAACATTTTTTTAAAAAAAAATAGTTTTAATAATTTTAAGGCAAGTAAAAATAACTAACCTATCTTTTTTAAAATAACTGCCCCACTAACCAAAATATCTACGTTCTAAACATGGAATATTATGCCAGTTAGGAATGTTTTTAAAATTAAAAATAAAGATATCTACAATTTAAAATTGACTCCTAATGACTACCTGGGCATATCCATGCAGTTTTCTTGGTAATCATTTGGAAACAATTTGTCACTATTTTCTTTATCTTTCTAGTGTATATACACTTTCTAGTGTATATACCTGTGATGGCGAACCTATGGCAAGCATGCCCAAAGTGGCACATGGAACCATGTCTCCCGGCACACACGGCCTTTCCTGTTTGTCTTCCGGGTTTCTGGCACGCATGACGATCAGCTGTCCTTCGCAGGAGCAGCAGTACCGAAAACCAGAGTGCACATGCGCGCCGGCCAGCTGATTGTCGGGTGCGCACGTGCGCCAGAACATGGAAATTCAGCTTTTCCAGAGCATGATTCCTTTGCGCACGTGACGGTGCCAAAAACTGGCCTGTGCATGCACCTTTGCCAGCTAATCATCAGGTGTGTATGCATGCTATAATCCGGAAGTTCGGCTTTTCCAGAGCGCGATCCCTTTACATACATGGCAGTGCCGAAAACTGGCCTGCACATGCATGCCGGCCAGCTGATCATCAGGTGTGCATATGCGCTAGAACTTGGAAGTTCAGCTTTTCTGGAGCGTGACCCTGACGAGCGTGCATGTGCAAAGTTTCCGTGCGACCTTTTTGGCACTTGGTGCCAAAAATGTTCGCCATCACTGCTATATACCCTTCATGCCATTGTAAAGTAAACAATGTAATGGAAAGCATAGAAAATGAGTAAGAAATAGTAAGTAGCAAGGAAAGCCACGAGGAAATAAAAAGAAAAATAGTTAAAATTAGTTCCTAGAAACTTATTTGATATATTTCTTCATATCATTTTTTCTTCATTCTAGTTAATTTCTTTCCTTTTCTTCTATATCCATTTTTTGCAAGATTCATTCAAAGCAACTCCCAAACAACTATCTCTTCCACATTCAAAATCAGTCATCCTCTCTGAAACCATGAAATCAGTCGTATGTTAAGACATTTCTTTATTCATATGAATCATTTTATGGTTGAACCAATTTAATCAAGATAAATCTTTTTCTAATGTATTCACCAAAGAGTCCACATTCTCATTCATTCCCGAATTTCTGAGAGACCTATTCTGTTCATCAAAGTATATAGCAGGACTGACCTTACTTACAAGCTGACCCTCCCTGAGACTGATATTTGCTTATGAACCCCCCAAAAATCATTTGTATTCTTCATTCAGTTGAATGGAATTACCTATTTATAAATTTCTATTAACTTCCAAAAGAATGCTTGCATTTTTTATCAAGTATTATATCTGAAGAACTACCATAATTGGAGCTTGGTTATTATGGATTACACTGAGCAAATAGGCCATAAGACCAAAGTAATGTAACATTTTTGGGGGGAAGTGGGGAGTTGCTGTAAACCTCAGCTACATGAATGTTAAATGTAAGAACAGTGGACTTCACTCAACTTATTACTGATCTATGCGAAGTTGAATTGTCAAGTGTTGCCAGTATGTTTGTATTATATTTAATAAAAGATTGTGAATGGTTTTTCTATTTATTCAACACTCATTTAACTTTCAATGTAATTATCACAATTTGTACTTTCAACACTTTTATTTTTCTCATATTTCAGTATTCACTTTTTGTTTTTCCTCTACATTCATGTTTGAATACAATTGTCAACTGAGAATAACCTTCCAGCATCGTATGAAGCTGACTGATTTGTGTTCACAAAACTTTTACCATAAGGAATATGCTATTGTTTCAAGGTTCTACAAGACTCACTGTAGTTTTTAGTTTTTGCTGAAATAGATTTACCGTATTTTTCGGAGTATAAGATGCACTTTTTTCCCCCTAAAAGAGGGTAAAAATCTTGTTGTGTCTTATACACTGAATGTAGCCCCACCCACCCACTGGCCCCCACCCTTTGGCCTCTGCCTCCCAGCAATTTGCCTCCTTACAGCAAACAGCAAACAGCCCATTTCAGTTTCAGCTTCAGCACAGCCTGGTTAGCACAAGCAGCTGATTGTCGGTTGGATCGGCTTCCCGATAATCAGCTGTTTCAGACTGCAGAGATTGCCGTTGCCTCCACGTGCCCCATTTTCGGCCTCCGATGTTTGCTGCAAGGAGGCAAATTGCTGGGAGGCAGAGCAGATTTTTTTTCTTGTTTTCTTCCCTAAAAAACATAGGTGCGTCTTATAGTCCAGAGGGTCTTATATTCCGAAAAATATGGTACATGGTTTTTCCTCTGTTCAAGTAGAAATTAGTATAGCTTTTTAAAAAACCAATTATAACTACAAATTTAAAAAGGAAGTTAAATTAGGATTGAAGACATATCCTAAACAGAGAGAGCTGACCAATACTACACAGACTCTTTTAGATTAATTTCTTGGAAACCCATTTCTGAGAGAAACTCAACTGGGTACAGAGATAATAAAACATATAACAGATGTGCCAACTGCCATTTACCTAGTGACCTATTGTTACTAATTGCTTTTAAGAATCCAGCAGATGGTACTTTTCTTATTAATTTCTTCACTGAGCATGAGACACTCTATAACAAGCCTTCTGTTCCTCAGAGGCCATTTGACTCTGTACTTACTGCTTGTTTCTGCTTGGCCATATCTCCCCATGAGAGTCAATTACTACACGCAAGCACACTTTATAAGTACATTTATTCAGCAATGAGTTAAAAAGGAGGAATAATAAATAAATTAGTATTTATACTTACATACATATATACATACATACATACATACATACATATCCTGTTTTCCCCAAAATAAGACATCCCGTGATAATAAGCCCAATCAGGCTTTTGAGTGCATGCAATAAGGCCAAACGCTTATTTCAGGGTTCAAAAAAATATAAGACAGGGTCTTATTTTTGGGGAAACACAGTACTAATATATATAAATTAATATATATTAATTCATATATTAATTAATTAATTAATTCTAATTTATATTAACACAGCCCATACCAAGTCTTTTAAAAAGAAAGTTTATATCCAGGGAGTGAATAAGAAAATCATACAAACAAAAGAAAGTGCCAAAAAAGAAACAAGGGCACAGCACACAAGACAGAAGGGTGAGCAGAGTTTTGTTCTAAGACAAAAGTGTATTAGTTTTAATGGATTAGATATCAATTATTCACAAAAGAGCATTAAATATAAATGCATGTCATAGCAACATATATATGATAATGTTTATCATAATCATAATGTGGTAAATGAATGAATGAATGAATCCATCCATCCGTCTGTCCATCCATCCATCCATCTACCTACCCACCCACCCACCCACCTCATCCAAGCTACTCAGAAGTCATATAAATGGCAATTCAGTCCATTGTATCTTAAATAAGGCTCTATTAAATCAAAGCTTCCATTGTATTGTGTTTTTTTTTCTTTTTACACCTTCTATTCCTGATGTCACTGGACTTTGACACAGGTGTCAAACTTGATTGCATCATGTGATGTATTACAATGTTTTTTGCCTCTGCGGAGCTGGGATGGGTGTGGCCTGTATATGATACATCCAACCCGCAGGGTGCCAGTTTGACACCCCTGTAATGTAAAAGATATAAACTCTATCGTTGCTCATTCTCTTTACACCACCTGTTCTAAGAGTGATGGTTTTTTATAATGTGAGTTTCTTATGTATGCACAATTACATTACACAATTTTTAGTATTGAGATACTGGTATTTGTTAAAAGGGTTGGAAAACAGAGGCTTAGTCTCGACTAAGAAAAAATAGAAAAGTCCTTTTTTAAAGTGGGCAACATTTTTATACTAAGCACAACAGTATTTTTGTCTGGATTACTCCAATTTAACATTTAGTTATGCCATATAAAAACATTTATGTTGTATTCACTATATTTATGCACAAATAATTCTACTTCTAAGTAAAATACTATTAAGTTCTAAAACAACTGCAGTAGTATCTGCCATTTCAATCAGGCTATAACTTTTTCAGTCTCAAAATTCAAGGTATCAAGACTCTTTTTTTAAAAAATTCAAAACATGAACTCAACAGAAAAGATTGCTTTACCAAAAAGAAAATCATTTTGGAATCTACATAAAGATAATTACTCTCTGATAAAATGACTCTTTTTAAAATTTGTTGATAATATTTATTTTAGAATTATTACATTATCTTTTCCTCAAATGAAACAATAATTACGATCGGGTTGCAAAATTAATTATAAACCTAAAAGAAAACAAATTTCCAAATAGGAGCTTTCATTATTTGAAACAGTGTTCAAAATAAATAATAGAACACATATTTACTTGTAGGTTATTAAACAAAGTCATACTTTGTTTATTTATGGTACACATTAAATTAAATATCACAGTACAAAGATAATATAGAAAGGAACATAGCAGTTTTTGAATCTAGTAATGTTTACTTGAACAGATTTCTGCCAAGATATACCATATTTTTCGGAGTATAAGTCGTACCGGAGTATAAGACACACCTTAGTTTTGGGGGAGGAAAATAAGAAAAAAGCTGATTGGTGCGTGCATTTGCCTCCCGGAATACCCCCAATCAGCTGTCCCAGAGGTGAATTTTAGCAACAGCTTCTTTCGTGTGAGATCTGTGCCTTGCTTTTTTTTCTGCCTCTGAAACTTCTGAAACTCTGTTTCGGAAAAACCTTTTTTTTTCTGCCTCTGAAAGCCTCCGCAGCTCTGTTTGGAGGCTTTTTTTCTGAAGCTTGTTTCATAGGCTTTTTTTCTGAAGCTTGTTTCAGAGGCTTTTTTTTCTGAAGGACTATCTGTACTCTGTTCAATCTCCTTTCTTTGGTATTGGTATATAGATTAATCTCTTCTGATCTGTTGGTTATTGTGTCATTCTCCAGATTTGTTAGGCTAGTTTGGTTAGAACCTTTACTGATTCTACTTTTGTTGCTTGCCAGATTATTTTAGATAAAAGCCTTTCAGAGGCTTTTTTCAGCCTCTGAAATCTCTGTTTGCGAGGCTGGACGGGGCTACATTTGGAGTATAAGACGCACCCAGATTTTCACTCTCTTTTTTGGGGGGAAAGGTGCCTCTTATACTCTGAAAAATACGGTATTCAGCAAAAGCATACAAGTTATTGAGCCAAAAATCTGATCTCTGGGTACATTTTATGTTGCTAAACTATCACATAGGATTGAGGTACTTTTTGTTTCATTTTCCTGGTACTTCAAAAAATACCTAATCTTATTTTTCTAGTAGCATCACATTTATTATCTCTATCCCATGCACAAAAATGCCTTATCCTTAAACCTGTCATAATTCAGGAAGACAAAAAGCCAAAAATGGCTATTCTCTCTTTAGTTACTGATTAGGAAGTATGAGTAATTGAATAAAAGTAGGATAAAGCTAGACTATTACTGTGATTATAATGTCTAGAAATGAAATAATTTTTTTTAAAAAGGAAAAGACCAGATTACCAGGAACATAGCTTTGGTGACTGGGCTGATCATCAAAAAGCCAGAAATGAGGGTTAGTGTATGCTGACTAAAAGTTAGAAAATTACACATCCTGAGCTATGAAAAGCCTATTGGGGGAAAAAACCAGAAATATATCTAGTGAGAATAACTGATAGATTCTTGTGGAGTAAGCTGCTTAAGATAAATCCTGCTTGATCAGGAGACAATCCAATCTGGTCTTGAATTTAATTCATTCAGGAGCCAACCTGAGACTCAGAAATGTTCAAATAGGACATGATACAATATTATCTTCAAACTTAGATTGCAGCAAGAGATGTAGAAAGGCATACTGCCTGTTATAAGAAGAAAAAGTAATGAGTACATGAGACACTCAGTTAAAAGAGTATGAGATACTCTGGAGAAATGACTAATGCCAATTACTATTTATTTATTCTCAACTATGTGCACCAAACTTCTAGAAAGAAAAAGACAAGTTTCTTCAGTCCTTCATAGAAGATTTTGTAGGATAATACAGTGCAGAATAAAGGATAAATATGATATAAAATGTAAAGATTAGAATGTTACGAATGGCACAGATTAATAGGAAGCCAGCATTAATACAGTTGCTGAATTCAATATAATAGAAATATTGAAGAGAAATCAGATGAGACTAAGTTGGATTTATTGGAAATGAACTAAATAAAAACCAGTCTAAAATAATTCATAAGGTAAAGATAATTAAAATGTGGAAAGATAAGAAAGGTACAATTTGAAGATACAGAAACTATCGTCATTTATAACTTTTTATTGTTGTTTAAGCATTTTGCGATGTTAAGGTTTTTAAGGTTCATTCTGATATGTGCACTATAAAACACTGAACTACAAATCTAAAATAATATTGTTTTACTATTTTTCTCAAAGAAAAGATTTTAAAAACTTATTTTAATAGTGATATTCACCTGTCTTCACAGAAGCGTCGTCCAATCAAGACTTTACATTTGTCTTCAGGAAGACAAGCAGTTAGAAGAGGTACTGTTCGTAACACTCTACTTTCCTGCAATTAAAATTGAATATAATATATGATTTAATATTGTAATTCTTTTCCATTTAGAAACATGAGAATGCCTAGATAAAACATGCACGTAAACAAAGCACTGGTTGTGAATGAACAATATAATCATATACTGAATTAAAAGTCTCAGTGCCTTTTGATGCCATCAACCATTTTGGGCTCACTTGGGGAGTTGGGTGTATGTGGCACAGTTGTATGCTGTTTCAATTCCTTTCTCTGAGGTTGGTCCCAATCTATGTTGATAGGGAACCAGAGGTCCAACTCTCAGCCCGCTTTGCCAGGGCTCAATATTTTCTCCAATCCTTTTTAACATCTACATAAACTACTGAGCAAGTGGAAAACACTTCCTCCAGAGGTGAGGTGAGCCTCCACTCTTTTGTCTGTAAAGGCATAAAAACATGCTCTCCACCCTTGCTTGGGGGTATATTTTTATTTACTGAAAATGCTGTAAAGCAGCTGAAAGCCCTCCCTGCTTTTAATCAACTTTTAACATCTCTTGCCTCTTTTAAATTTAATACAGTTTTTATGCTTTTAATCTTTTATTGTACAGTACCCAGAATCCCACTATGAGAGAGGCTCTTAAATGTGACAAATAAAAGAATAAACAAACAAATTACGGTAGTAGCATGGTAGGTGGCAATGGGTACACCATGGGGAGAGCTGAAGGATCAGGTTGGGTATAGATCCTCCTGCAGAAAATCCAACTGTATGGTAATAAAAAATTGATAGTAGCCTGATGGTACATAATGATAATCAAATAGCATCCAATATTTGGGAAAGCTGCATATAAAATTGGAAGTTTGATATGTACATAAATATATTTTATCTTGTGCTTTTTTAATTTACCAAATAATGCAAAATTTTGATGGAATATATCTTGTAGTGTGACATATGACCAGATGTAAAGTGTTCCATAAGTCCAGTTTTCAAAATGAGGCAAAGTAGGCCAATTCTGTTTCCAATATAGTCATAACAGCCTCTCTCTCTCTAGGTATCTCATTTATATTATTTCCAGCCTGTGTACCTATGGTGCTTAAAAGCAAAACCTGAATGCTGGCTCCAATCCTGGTTTTTTAATTGTTATAATAGAGGAACAACCAATGTAAGGAATTTTGATAATATGAACACCTGTGCCATTAAAAGAAAAGTATAACTATTTAAAACTTCTAAAATAAACCAGAAATATCAAAAACCTCACAGATATTTGGACCTCTTCCAGAAAAAGAGCTTTTCCATTTCAACTAGCAGCTAATTAGCACCTGTCATTTCCAACTAATAGTTAAAGACAGACCTGTCAGCCCATCAGTACTCCATCAATAATTCATACTCTCAGGTCTATGGTTGGATACACACCCCTTCTTACTTATATACTGTACATTTGTTAGCATCTCCCCCCCTTCCAACAACACGTTTCTGTGCTCATCAAAGTGGCAAATATCTGCTACCTTCCACAAGCCTAATGTTATGTGTTGGCAATGCTGCATTTGGCTTTCTTTTTCTAATTATGCCAGTTTGCTGCTAGGAGCTGGGACTGGGGAAGCCAAAAATCCTTTCCAGTAAGAGATCAGATTGTCCTTTCATGCACAGGCAGCTATATGTCACTATTTCTGAAACATCTTGCAGTGCCTTGAAAGCATTTCCTTGTCCTTGGATACAAAGCTAATGACAGAGGAATACAATGGAACTGTTTGCATTTAGGATGTCATTTGATCAATGAGGGCTGTTCTCATCCCATTACTGGGACAATACCTTTGGCTCAAAGTCCCAACAGCTGCTTCAGTAAGTTAGAAAAGATTTGCTTACAAATCTTAGCACACTAATTTAGCTTGTTTAGGCTACCAGGGTCACAACAGACAATATATATATATTATGTAAATAATTTTTTGAGGAACTGAATTAATTATTAGAACCCTGTTTCCCCGAAAATAAGACATCCCCAATAATAAGCCCAATTGGGCTTTTGAGGTCATGTGCTAAAATCCCCCCCCCAAAATAAGCCCTCCCCGAAAATATTTAACCACATGCGCAGCCTGTCCCGCCATTTCCTCTGGTTAGGGTTAGGGAGACAGAGCTAGAAATTTGGTAAGACAGCAAGAGGAACCCTGTCTTGCTCCATGTGCCCCAAAATAATAAGACCGTCCTGAAAATAAGGCCAAGCGCTTATTTTGGGGTTCAAAAAAATATAAGAGAGAGTCTTATTTTTGGGGAAACACGGTAGCAAGAAAGCAAGGTCCATCATTCTTAATTTTCATCTACTTGCTCCATTTGTTGACACATTCACTTCAGAATTCTTCAGGGTGTTTTTTCAAATTAGCTTGTGTCCATTACAAAGAACTTATTATTCTTATTATTTTAAATCTTTTGGATGACTTAGCTCCAATGGATAATGAATGAATGAATGAATGAATGAATGAATGAATGAATGGTATCTGCAAGCAGATTACTGCAAATCTGAATATATCTAATTACTGATACTAAAACATATACTTTATATATATGCACTTTAAAATTAGGTTTGATGAGCCATGTTTTTTTCTATGCTTTCTTCTGAAATTGCCTTTATTAAAAAAAGCATACATGAAAGCAAATTAATCAAATACAGAAAGTCAGTGTATAGTTTAATTTTGATGGATCTGTCAGACAAAACTCCAGATTAATTAGATAAAATACAGATACTAAAAAGAAGTGTGGGATAAAACAAGAAGAGATAGGTATTGAATGCAGTCTGAACATAAAAGTAAGTTGAAATATGATCATATACTGTATAGAATGAATGAGGACCAGAAGAAAATAAACCTATGAAGAAAGTATAAATAGATTGAAATGAGAAAATTAAGGTTTTTAGGAACTGAAAAAATTATCAGAGAGAGAATCAAAGCAATATATAAAGCTACCCATTTATGGACATGAAGGCACTAAGGATGATTTGTGAGGGCAGAATGATATAGAGAATAAATGATACTGATATAGTTCTCGTTATTTAAGTATTTTCCTCTAATTTGTTTTACCTATTATTTATTATTACAGTCCATGTTTTGCACATTATTACTAATTTCCATTAGGTACATTTTCAATTGATTATATTCCTTCAAGTCTGTATTGTGTATATATACCATAAATCAGGAGGTTACAGGAAATTTAAAAAAATTAAAGGAAATGAGTTAGTTTTACTGATAAAATCTGTCATGGTTTAGTTTTCTCTTGCATCATCCTTTTGCTGATCATCCTTTTGCTAGTTGAATTTGTTGCTTCCATTAACCTTACTCACCTCTGCCGGATGCTGGATAATGTACAAACAAGTGGAAACTTTCAAAGGATGAACTGGCAAGAATGGGCACAGACACACCTTTTGAGGACGACTATATTTAAGAAAGAAATAAAAACAGAATAGTTAAGAAAGTATTGTGCAATTTTATTTTATTATATCATAATAATTCATTTTTTCCTGAATCACAGAATATTTATTTAGGAAAAGAGATGGGGAACATTCAAAAAGATTAAATAACAATATTGGAAATATGGGAATTAAATTATACAGGCAGTCCTTAAATTACAACCAAAATTTCTGTTCCTAAGTGAGTCATCTGTTAAGTGAGTTTTGCCCCATTGTACGACCTTTCTTGCCACAGTTGTTAAGTGAATCACTGAAGTTGTTAAGTTAGTAACACGGTTGTTTCGTGAATCTGGCTTCCCCATTGGCTTTGCTTATCCAAAGGTCGCAAAAGGTGATCACATGACCTCAGGACACTGCAGCTGTCATAAATGTGAAGCAGTTGCCAAGTGCTTGGATTTTAATCATGTGGCCACAGAAATGATGCAATGGTTGTAAGTGTGAAAAAAAGTTATAAGTCACTTTTTTCAGTGCTGTTGTAACTTCAAATGGTCACTAAATGAACTGTTGTAAGTTGAGGACTACTGCACTGTGCTATTATATAGTCTGTGTAACATAGAAATAACACTCAGTTCCAAAGTTATAATAATGGATATTTAATTGCCTAAAATAGCATGTTCTAAATATGTATATTGGTAGTCCTCTCTTGTTCAAAAGCTATGAAGGTGCTGGACAAATGGTATTTATAATGGATCCTCAAATTTCTGACTATTGCAGTTCCCCTACAGTTACATGATCACGATCTGATTGCTTGGCAACCAGGTTACCATGCATCTTAAAAAAACATCCTAAGATTGTTTTTTTTACCTGCTGAGATGAAGAGAGAAGTAATTTATTTTTATTTATTTTTCCTTTCTCTTTCTCTTTTTCTTTCTTTTTATTTTTCACACCTATTCACCTCCTCCCTCTTTTTTTTATTTCCTTATATATTTTTTCTAGTTTGCATTGGCTTTTGTCCTTTATATTTTTTTGCAGTTAGTATTGGTTTTACCTAATTCTTAATAAAAATGTTTGAGAAAGAATAGTTTGGCTAATGGTGGTTCTTAAGTAGATCCTATGTCAGCTAGTCATTAAGACTAAGAATGCCCTTGCCAGTGAAGAAGACCTGCAGAGCATCTGTGCTCACTGTGACACATGGTATGCCCGTGGATTGACCAGATGCCCCAGCTCCTGTTCCTTATCCCCTGACTGTGAATGCAGCTGCTCCTGATTATTTCTGGCTGGATCAGCCTCTTTGAGTGCCTGAATGCCTATGACTTCCTCCGGCTGAAGTCCATCCTACACTCCCAGGAGAGGTTTCCTCATGCCGGAATCCTCTGAGGCAGAACATTAGACACTTTACCCTTTATTACCAACAGTAATAAAATCACTGTTGGGTTCTTGGTGCTCTCTGAGCGTGGTTGTTTTTTATGAAGATGTTTCATTACCAGGCTAGGAAACATCGTTAGTGCAAAGGAGATTGAAGATTATTGGCTGTTTATATATACAGTGGCTTGCCCTGCTGTGGCTTTCTCCTTCATGGTTTCTTGATTAGGGTACTATTTCATCTTGATTTTTATCGAATGCTGATTCCTACTTATCTGGGTATTGGCTATTGGAAGACGTGCATTCTGTTTCTTTCTTAGGCTTCCTCTAGCACAGGGGTCAGCAACCTTAAACACTAACCGAAAGCCCTATCAATTGTGGAGCCAACCGGCGACAGAGAGCCACAGCAGAGGGATGGAAGAGTCGCATGTGGCTCCAGAGCCGTAGGTTGCTGACCCCTGCTCTAGCAGGATAAGCAGGGTTTTGATCATAAAGGAGGCAACGTGCATGACGCATGCACACACAAATAGGAAAGAAAAAAGACATTTTGCCTCACACCCACTTCCAAAAAAATAATAAAAAACCATGGGCATAATTGGCATTAAGAAAGAAAGACCCAGAAGCACAAGCACTAAGAGCCCTCTGCCTCAGCTAGGCTTTGCATTCCAAATCAGCCCCTCATTCAGGCATTCAAGGCATCAATATATTGATCTTCTATTTCTCTGACAGGAGATTACCAGATCATCTGAATTAATGCAATTGGAATAAGACAGGTCAGTATTATAAAAAATAGCAACTTGCAGGGATCTGTACAAACTCTTAATGGCAGTATCTATGAAACTGTTTTACTGTTCCTTCAAAAGAAACATACAGAAATAATAGAAATTACAGAAAAATAAATAACAATTAAGGCTTGAACTTCCAACCTTATACTCTTGCACAAGTTCAAGAGGGCGACTTATAATTGGTTTTTTCTCCAAGGGATGATAATGGATAGGATGTGGGGGGAATAGTCTGGGGTATTTAGCCTAGGGAAAGAATAACAGGGTATTACTATCCTGAAACAGCCTCACATTAAATTTTGCGAGGGCAGCAATAATTTTTAGCCTTACTGCTAAGGCATGATAAAGATATGCTACAAACATAGCACAATTTATGCCATTATACTTTCCTTTTGATTTAAGGAGAGGGAGATAAACACATTAGCATGAAAGTGATTTGCTTTTAAACAGCCAAAAAAATGTTTACTTTTATTACAACTTTTCCCTTGTTGACATCTAGCCTGACTACACTAATTCACTTTACATTACTTTATATATCACCAAAACAGATGTCACACTGCCATGATTTTCAATCCCAACAACAATCTGAATTCATGGAACATAACAACTGAAAAATTCAGATTTTGGTATGTCACTGAAGTTTAGGTAGGAAGAAATGGGCAAAGGAATACATTCATGTATAAGGGACTTAAAACAGCAATATTTCTTAACAGGTTGATATTCACACTCAATGGAGCAAAGGAAAACTTTGTTTTGTTTGAGCTGCTACTTTACAGCTGTGATTTACAGCCACAATTGAGCCCAACGTTTCTGTTGCTAAGCAAAATAGCTGTTAAGTGAGTTTGCCCATTTTACAACCATTCTTGCCACAGTTGTTAAGTGAATCACTGCAGTTGTTAAATTAGTAACATGGTTATTACTAATCTGGCTGCCCCACTGTCTCTGCCCTACTGGCCTGACTAGGAGGCTCAGTGGCTAAGACACTGAGCTTGTCGATCAAAAAAGTTGGCAGTTCGGTGGTTCGAATCCCTAGTACAGGTCTCCTGCGTGAGCAGGGGGTTGGACTAGATGACCTCCGAGGTCCCTTCCAACCCTGTTACTGTTACTGACTCTGCTTGTTAGAAGATCACAAAAGGTGATCCCCTGACTCCAGGACACTGCAACTATCATAAATACATGACAGTTGCCATGCATCTGAATTTTGATCACATGACCATGCAGATGCTGCAATAGTTGTAAGTGTGAAAAATGATCATAAGTCACTTTTTTCAGTGCCATTGTAACTTTGAACGGTCACTAAACAAATGCTTGTAAGGCAAGGACTACCTGTAATTATGAGAGTTAATACTACAGACTCCTCTGACTCTAAGGCTAAAGGAGACAACCTAGCAGATTCCAAGTCAGTAGTTCAAGAAGCCTATCAGCCACCTGTAATTGATGAGTCTGGCTCCATGGCCACTGATTTCGACAGTAAGGTGTCAAGGCCTGTTCTTGGAAGAGTGCCAAGCCCTAAATTATACTACCATGAAAAGCTATCGGCACAGCTCCTCAAGAAAAGGAAGTATTCATTCATCTATTAAGCAAAGCCAACAACTCAGATTACGTAAGAGTTTGCTCTGTTTCTACCCTCCAAACTGGAAATAATTCTCTTGCTTCCTGATCTGTGCTCCTGTGATAGCCTACTTTAAATTCCCCAGGGTTTTTTGCCATGCAATTGGACCTTCAGTTTGGACTGCCTTCTGTGAAATTTTTTGGTGCTTGGCCCAAAGATGATCTTGGACTTCCCTCAGCATTCCTGCCTCCAAACTTCTCAAGGCTAACAGCTTGCAACACTGGCATTATTTATGAGGGCAAGCAACCTCTCTCTGAACAGTCTTTGCTACTTTCTGTCTAAATTGCTGCCCTTTAGCTCTGACTCAATTATTGGTAGAAGATTTACAGCATGCTAAAAAAAAGTCAGACTTATAATTCCCTTGCTTTCTGTTTGCAGCAGTCTACGACTTTTGTAGGACATGTAGGACTAGTTAGAAATGTTCTGAATAAAGCATATATCCTTGAACTTGTGACAAAGCCACTAAAAACAGCCCTTGGGACTAATTCTGGGAACCTCATTGTGATTATTCACCCACTATCACTGTAGAGTAACTACTAATATTAACATAATTAGAGAAGCATGGAAATAGAAGCTAAACCTATTCTATACTTATTCTGGGACACACAAACACGCACATACACACACACACACACACACACACACAGTCTCATGAATATTAAACATTTCCAAAATAAATATGTTGTTAGCAAATACTTGAAGCAATTACATATTTTTGCTTCAAATCAGAAAGATAGAGCAACAGTATTATCTGTTATCTCTGTGGGTGTGTGGCCACGCACATGTGTGTGTGTTTCATGTTCTCAAAGAGGTATCTTTTTATTTAAAATGGTTTTAATTTTAAATAAAAATTAATTTTAAATAATTATTTTAAATAAAACAATACATTATATAGCCTGTTTGAGAACATGAAGAATTAAACACACACACAATTCATTTTGAATGACAAAGGGAGATGGGCCTTTATTTGAAAGTTGAGCCATAGACCTGAAAAAAGTTTCCTGGCTTAGAATTGCCACAGATAGACTGCCATTGTGAACTGGAAGTTGCTTCAGATTGACTCTGGTCTGCAATTGAATTCTTTCATTTTAGGTGTGAATCTATGGTGGCTAGGAATTCTGAGATTTCATGAATTACAGCTTAATTTGATTGGATAAAGGCTTGATTAGTCCTTCATAAGAGTTTAAGGAAAAAATTAAGACATGTTAGATGCCAACTCTATTAAACTTATCAGTTACCAAAGCAATTATTTCAGGCCAAAAAGCTGCCTTTGTTTTCTAAAGATTTGATTTTTAAAAAATCCTCTTTCAACCCCTAGAGAGCCAGTAAATTAAGCTACAAGAAAATCAGAGGATTCATTTTGAATGTAGTTTTTATCTATGGAAGGGGACTCTTCTCTTTCCCGTTTGCTGCCAAATCCCAGAAAAAGCGTGGAGAGAATCCTAATCAGCTGTTTATAATTCCTGCCAATACTATCTTAAGGGAAACACTCTGGAAACAGCTCTGCATGCATGTTCATATTTACTTAGAGTAAGTCCAAATTGTTCAATGGAACTTATTCCCAAATCAACATAATTGGAACTACAAAATCAGTGAGTTTTCTTAAAACGCAATTATTAATTTATTCAAAATTATTAATTTGACAAACAGTTCAATTGTATACTTGCATTGTTAGCATGTGAAATTAAACAAATTCCTGTGCTATCACCATGATTTTTTGTGTTCAATGAAATAAACAGTTCCCCCATGTTATCCTTTAGAGATTTTTTTTTATTTTTTAATATTGCAATTTCACTTGTTTCTAAAATGAAAGAAATTAAATTTCTTCCAAAATTACAATTATCTTGTTTTATTTATGTTTATGTACTATAAGTGGACTGGTTTGTTTGAGAATAAGGAGGTAAGATATTTTAGATATACCTCTATTGTCTCTATTGTACACAGAGTACAAGTACTCTGTTCTGTCTGAGGGAAATTATAATAAAGGTCTATTGTTGGAAGCTCGTCTGAGTGGAATGCCTATCTTTAATTCTTTATGGTTAGAACTCATATAGTTGAGAATATGAAAAAGTAAATTCCAGAGATGTTTTGAAGGAGACCTTGGATGTATTTACAAGAAAGAGTATTGTACAAGCTTGGAAGAGGAATAAATCCTTCTTTCTCATGGGAAAAGAATAATAGGAAAGAAAAGGGCATTAACTATACAACTTGGGACAAGGTTGAGTGGACACATTAAAAAGAAAAGATTATGGCAGCTTGCTTCTGTCTCTCCACACTCAAGGGTAGGCCCGCTTATAGGTTACAGAGTTCTGTGTGCGGTAGTGCTGGGCTGATTGGGTGTGACTGTCTCAGTTTTGTAAAGACTAAATCTGATGCGTTGGTAGTCAGAGGTTCCATAGCTAGAGAAAGTCATTACATAAACATGATGGCCTCTAGATGGGCAAAGGAAGAGGTGGTTTCCTTCTTTGAAATGGGGCCATGTGGATTTCAAGTGTGGAATCAATCACTTGCTCAGGGCCAGGGAAATGAAGTGGTTATTGTCACATGGAAGATTTTGGTGGCAACTAGAGATGCTGTTCCATAGGCATGAGTCTTACTCATGAAATTGGGTGCTAAAGACATTATCCCCTTGAAGCATAGCAGTATCCCTC
This sequence comes from Pantherophis guttatus, assembly GCF_059756535.1. Taxonomy (NCBI): domain Eukaryota; kingdom Metazoa; phylum Chordata; class Lepidosauria; order Squamata; family Colubridae; genus Pantherophis; species Pantherophis guttatus. The sequence goes on from NC_142064.1 coordinate 53,251,597, forward strand.
TTCAAGCCTGTGACTCCTGATGCTGTGGACCGGATTGTGGGTAGATTGAGCACCGCCACGTGTCTGCTGGACCCGTGTCCCTCCTGGTTGGTCTCGACCTCCCGAGAGGTTACACGAGGCTGGCTCCAGGCAGTAATTATGCTTCATTGAGAGAGGGAATCTTCCCCTCTGCCTTGAAGGAAGCGGTGGTGAGACCCCTCCTCAAGAAGCCTGCCTTGGATCCGTCTCTCTTTAAGAACTATCGCCCAGTTTCTAACCTTCGCCTTATGGCGAAGGCAGTTGAAAGCGCGGTGGTGCATCAACTCCCACAATTCCTGGATGAAGCCGATTACCTGGACCCGTTTCAGTCCGGCTTCAGGCCCGGTCACAGCACAGAAACGGCATTGGTTGCATTGATAGATGATCTCTGGCATTCCCAGGATAGGGGTTACTCTTCTGTCCTGGTCTTACTTGACCTCTCAGTGGCTTTTGATACCATCGACCATGGTATCTTATTGCGACGGCTAAGGGGGTTGGGAGTGAGAGGCACTGTTTTTCAGTGGTTCTCCTCCTACCTCTTGGGTCATACACAGTTTGTGCTGGCAGGGGGAAGAGGTTGACCCCTAGGCCCCTACCTTAAGGGCGGTCGCAGGGGTCAGTTCTCTCGCCTCTCCTATTCAACATATACATGAAGCCACTGGGTGAGATCATCCGGAAATTCGGGGTGCGGTATCATCAATATGCTGATGATACCCAACTTTTCATCTCCACCCTGCATCACCCCAACAATGCCCTTGACGTGATGTCCTGGTGCTTGGAGGCCGTACGGGTCTGGATGGGGACAAACAAACTTAGACTCAATCCCAACAAGACCGAGTGGCTGTGGTTAACGGCACCCCGTTTTGTCCACTATGTTCCATCGCTAAACCTAGGGGGGGAGCTGTTGACCCCCTCAGAGAAGGTATGCAATTTGGGAGTCCTCCTAGATCCATGGCTTAGCTTGGAAGATCATTTGACTGCCGTAGCCAGGGGGACCTTTATCCAGGTGCACCTGGCTCGCCAATTGCGCTCCTTTCTGGACCGAGATGCATTACTCACAATTGCTCATGTCCTCATCACCTCTCGTTTGGACTACTGCAATGCACTTTACATGGGGCTGCCCTTGAGGAGCACTCGGGGACTTCAACTGGTGCAGAATGCGGCCGCGCGGGTTGTCATGGGAGTGCCTCAGTACTCCCACATTACACCACTCCTTCACGGTCTGCATTGGCTCCCGGTTGTCTTCCGAGTGCAATTCAATGTGCTGGTGATCACATTTAAAGCCCTACGTGGCCTAGGACCAGAGTACTTGCAAGACCACCTCCTGCCACCAGTAGCCTTCCATCGCCCGGTTCGCTCCCACAGAGTTGGCCTCCTCAGGGTACCTTCAGCTAGACAATGTCGACTGGTGACCCCTGTGGGAGCCCCTATCCTCTGGAATACATTACCCCTGGAGCTCCGGATAATCCCCGACATCTGAACCTTCCGCCAGGCCTTGAAGACCTGGCTCGTCCAATGGGCGGGCCTGGGTTGACTCTAAACTGATTTTGTAGCTTTTTAAATTCTTAAATCTTAAATTTGAATTTGAATTTCCATGTTTAACCTATTTATTGGATACTCTGTTTTAATTTGTCTTTTAACTTTTGTAGTCTCTGTTTCTTATTGTTGTGAGCCGCCCTGAGTCCTTCGGGAGAAGGGCGGCATACAAATCCAATTAAATAAATAAATAAATAAATAAATAAATAAATAAATAAATAAATAAGCACCTCAGTTGTATAACTACCCTGTTTTCCCCAAAATAAGACATCCCCTGATAATAAGCCCAATCGGGCTTTTGAGTGCATGGCAATAAGGCCAAGCGCTTATTTCAAGGTTCAAAAAAATATAAGGCAGGGTCTTATTTTCAGGGAAGCAGGGTAGGGTAGTGGAACGTACGTGAAGCTAATATAGACTAACACAAGAGAACCAGGATTGATACATTATCCATAATTTAGGTCTATCCAAACTGTAATGAAACACAGCTCTAAAACCTGGCTTGAAACCCAGTTGAAGTGTGTAGTTCAGTGTTTTTCAAGCTTGCCAATTTTAAGATGTGTGAACTTTCCAGTCAGCATGTTGGAAAATGGAACTGAACTGCAAATGGAAAACTGCAAACTGAAATACTGATCTGAAAAAGGATAATTCATATGGACTTATTTTGAAAGATTTACTGTTCCATATACAGAACAGCTCTGGGAAATGAGGGGCATGGTGGGAAGTGAGGAAGAATTGTAGGACATATGGTGCTGAGACATTAATAACGGAGGCTGAGGAGAAATGGAATGGAGGGAAGGAAAGCTCCTAGGAAAATCTGGAGCAGTGATATGTAATGCTAGGAGCAATTGAGAAAGGCAGACAAACCGGGGTAAGCCATGTTAGTATTGTCTTTTTTACCTTATAAACTCACTCCAGAGTACTTTCAGTTTTTGTTGTGGCTGAATCCCTAAAACATTTCTCATTTTCTTTCTGCCAAATTGCTGTCATTCTGAAACCGCTTATGTTAGCCCACTAGTAGACCAGACCAGAAGAGACCAGAAGTAGACCAGAAACTACTTTTATTGAGATTAGCTATAATAACAGAATCTTGTAAAACTGGTTGTAATGTACCTCTTCCTCTATCATACAGTTCAGTGAATTTAGTGAATTTACTTCTGGTGTTTATCAGAGCCACTTCTGAATATTTTATTTATTTATTAAATTTATAAGCAATCCATCTCACTGTCTAGGAAACTCTGTGAGGCTGAACATTATTTTGCTGTTCCAGACTTAAAATGTGTTTCAGCCACTTTTGCCTAGCTAATGGTTCCTGCATATTTCCATTAACGCCATTCCTTATTCTCTAAAGTTTAGCAGAAACTACAATACACGATGGGGTTTTTTTTGACACATTTCATGTATCAAATTCAACACTTGTTTTGTGCACAATCCTGCATAGACTCATTTGAAAATATTCTGATTTTTTTTTTAAAAAGTATATAAAGCTCTGTTTGGCTTTTATTGTTTCTGATGGAATATTCTCTATGGCATTATACAACACAGAATATATAAATTGCAGATCTAATGAGTTTGACTACATCAGTTGTGACAACTATAAAATAAATTAAAAAGTATTAAGAATTTTTATAAAATGTACAAATGAAACGGAATAAAGTGTCTGCAAAATTTCAAAGCACAAAAATACATTACAGAAATGCACCACTGCCCTCTGCAGTTCAATCTAAAACTCTATGCTCAAATTTTCATACAAGTTACTATCTTTGAAACATATTTAAAGATTTTAATAAAAACATAAGAGTTTAAAGCACAGTACAAAACAATAATTCAAACTAAAATTCATAAATTTTGTGATCCACCCATGTGGTGCAAACCAGAGAGAGACAGATGGAGCAGGGGAATGAAATGACCCAGCTCTTTTACATTGTCAATGAAGGCTTGCAATATTCCAGTTGAAATAAATTCTAGGGATTTATTATTTAGAGCTACAAAAATCTGAAGTGTCACTATTTTTGCTCCCATCAAATGCTAATGTGGGTATTTGAAGCAACATTTACACACACACACACACACACACACATTTTGACCAGCAGATCTAATGCTGTTTTCTCAGGGCAAATGATAGAGCGCAGAAATGACTAAAAACATCTTTACTTTTTTTCTCTATGTATCCTGAGTAGTAAACACTATGATTTTTTTTATCTGAACGTGTCTAATTCTAGGCCAGATCAGTTTGCTGATATTGAATATGTCCATGTTCAGCCAATTCATTTTTCCTTTCACCATGTTGAATTTTTGCACATTCACACTTGTGACATTCCATGTTCCATCTTGACAGCTTTCAATTTTCTTTTCCTGCAACATCACATAGGAAAGGTTTTAATTTATGTTATACAATGCCATTAATACTCTGAAAGCTCCTCAGCTCATACCCATAGCCCTGGTGATTTATCACACCCAGGGGTGAAATGCTACCGGTTCGCTCCGGTTCAGGCGAACCAGTAGTGATAAAAACTACCGATTTGGGCGAACTGGTAGAAAAAAAAAAGCTACTGGTTTGGGCGAACTGGTAGTTAGCTACTGGTTCAGATTTCACCACTGATGATACCTACTCTACACTTGATGCAGGGCTTCGTGCCACTGCCCCTCCAGAGCTGAACAAGGTGTACTTTACAATACTCTCCCAGACAACTCCAACCACAGAGGTCCATAAGGCTCAATTTAAGTGACTGACATGTAAGTTTAGCCTTCATTGTACTTGTATATAGCACATATGGTATATCCTTTGATTCGGGTGTGTCTAAATGTTAATGAAGCTACTGCTGCTTGGCTTCTTGGCATAAGCCCAGCCTTGTATTTCCTGTTCATGTATCCCACTGTTGCTTATCATGCCAATTGCATTTGCAATTGCCAACAGCAGACACCCCAGAACTTCCTAGCGTGGTTGCATCAGCACGTTGACACTCTCACTGTGACAAGTTTCTCTGAGTGTGACAGAATAAGCTCAGCATGACAAGATTAGCACAGGTTCACCAACGTCTGGATTGGGAATCAACCTGAGGCTTGGCAGGCCCTATCTAGTGAACTGCCAAGCTGTGATTGGCAGCTGTGAAATGTATAAGAGGAAGTGGTCCAGAAATCCCAGTGTGTCTACTATTTATACCAGCTCAAGCTTGACTCAGCCTTTCATCTTCCTGGAGTTGGTAAAGTGAGGACTCAGATTGTTGGGTCAATATGCTGACTCTATAAACCGCTTAGAGAAGATTGTAAAGCACTGTGCAGCAGTATATAAGTCTAAGTGCTATTGCTATTACTACTCAATAGTAGCATTGAATGTTATCTCGCTTAAGGGGCATTCCATCTATTGCTATTAAATAATTTCAGGATTTTCAAGAATTGAACACAAACATATGGTTGCAATGATGCTAATCACAACATAGTGACAAAATACTAATTGCATTAATTATCCAGCAGGCAGTTGACCTTTTGCTGGTTCCTTACTCTCAGGTAAATATGTGGTTCTCAATTTAAATATGATCCACTATGAGAAGGGAAGAAAAAAGTCAGCAATTCATTTTCTATTTTCAGTTAGAAACAACACGGCATCTGAAACTGGACCTTTCAGATCTCAAGCTTTCTTTCACATCTCAATCTAAAGATATAATGAGGGAGGCTTAATAGTTCCATAATATCTCTTCCTGCATGCAAGAAGAAAACTTTTAAAAATATATTATTTTGATATAAATGTAAAAAGATGAGAAAATTGTGGATTATGGCACACCACTCTATATTTATGATTTATTAGAATAATCTAAGAGAGTACTGGGCCTGATTTGTAAGTTGATGAAAAAATCTTTCTGTAATTTATTTCTGCATTTATAATTTCAAAGTGCAAATCCTGAGAACAAATTACTATGTTCAACTTTAATTAAATAATATACTTCATTTATAATTTTTTTCCAAGAATCAGTTTGGTGCAGTGGTAAGCCACCAGGCTAGGAACTACAAAACAGTTAGTTCTAGTCCTGCCTTACACACAAAGCCAAATGGGTGGCCTTGGGCAGTCACTCTTTCTCAGTCCTAGAAAGGAAGCAACGACAAACCACTTCTGAAATCTTGCCAAGAAAACTGCAGGGACTTGTCCAGGCAGTCACAAGTAATCAAGACTGGCTCAATTTTGGAGAGCCAGTTTAGTATAGTGGTTAAGGCACTTGGCCAGAAACCAGGAGACAGTGCATTCCAGTCCTGGTTTAGGCATGAAAGGCAGATGGCTGACACTGGGCCAATCATTCTCCCTCAGCCCACCATGTCAGAATTCAGCAATAACTGGTTGGTCAATTCCTGTCACAACCAATGAATCAACACTCAGATCCATTGGGGACTCTTGCAGGAAAACACTAAGAAGAATATATAAAAATATTCATAAATGTATATTATTTAAGTACATTTATATTTTTTTCAGTAATTGAAAAGCTGGCCTTTCATTTATTATATTGAATATATTGGAAAACAAAATGTTAATGGTTCATTTTTCTACACTAGGTCATCCTTCAAATTAAAATTTTCTATTGTTAATATGGATTCTGACATTATTCTACGATATCAGCCTATACCGAAATACACCCCTTTTCTCAATTGCACACAAGATACATGCCTTGAGGCAAGATTGCAGTTAAGATAATTACAGAAGACAAAGTTGATCTGAAGGGTAGTAACATTAATTAAGAAGATTTATCAGTAATGTGGTCAAAGGCTTTTGTTCTCATCAGCCAACAGATTGGGTTTTTCATCGTTTTTTAAATGCCAAAAGAGGCAGCTACTCTTTGAGGCATAGTGTGAATTGTCCTGAAAAGATCACAATGCATCATGTAATAACTAACCTCTGATAATGTCTTCAAAGTAAGACAACACACTACTTCACAAAAAATCAGGTGTAAAATGCTAGTGAAGATGCCTACGTCACAGTGAAGCTGCTATAAATAATGGCATGAGTGCAAAGTTCTTCAGAAATGTAACTGAGGTAACAGAAGATAACAAGAAATGCTCTAGGTTTTTAATAATCAAACAAACCTTCATAAATTGGCTAATTACTATCCATGTTTAACAATCCACTGACATCTAAAATCTACTTTTATTAACATTGATTTGCAAAGCTTCTTCTCAATATTGCCTTCAAGTTGCATTACAAAGGTTGCAATTATAAATGCAGCATCAAGGAAATAGTTCCAGGGAAGAAAGGGAAACTTATTCCTGAATAAAATGTACATAGATAGGATTGTAGTATATGAAATAGGGCGCAGAATAGGACAATGACATCACTGGCGCAAGTAAGAAATTTATGTCACACTTAAATATATAGTAACTTATATTGCCACTCAGTCTTGGAAAAATAAAGAACTACACCGAGATTCAGTGAAAGCAAAACTATTTGTCCAATTGTAACCCGTATTATGGATAGAATGTAAAATTTAAAAAACTCTCTAAATAATACACACTTTCTGTAGTATGCAAACTTCTCCTTTATATATACCATACTATTCAGCTTAATGTTGCACATTTTCTTTGCATACAATATTAATAATTACATATGTGATGAAGAAAGCACAGGAAAATCAAAATTGAAAATGTATGTGTTAAGGTTGGGAAACCAGGCAGATAGAGTTCACTGGAATTAGTGACACACCTTGAATGCATTCATATTTTAGGCTAAGCCATGCTGTAGTTTGTTCAATTAATGATGTAAAACTGTGTGCAAACTATTATGGTTTGTTGATTATCATCACCGGATTAATATATTGTATGAATCCATCAAATTGTATTTTCTTCATTAACTCATAATTGAACAAATCATTAACACAATAGTAAACTAAGTCCTGGATGACATGTAAATTATAAAACAAATAAATTTATAACTGCCCCATTCTGTAACTCTTGTTCATGAAATTATGAAATGAAAAATGGATCTGAACTGTAGTCCTTTCAATTAATGGAAAATTTCCTAATCATTTGAATATCTAAAACACATACTCCCAAAATACTGATTTCTTTTTCTTGTATTTTCTACTCCTTCTTTCTATTCTCTTTTCTTTAAATTTAGTTTGTTTTAGATTCTACTCTTATAAACATTTACACACACACACACACACACACACACACACACCACCAGCAGATCTAATGCTGTTTTCTCCACCAAGGTCAAATGATAGAGAGCAGAAATTAGTGCTAATAAAAGAATATCTCCGAATTGCAGAAAAAAGAATAGCTTGATTGTGCCCTCCATGGACTGATCAAATAGAACATCTGCTAAAGAAGTTACAAACCTTTTGCTTAAAAACATGCTTGAAAACAATTTGTCTAAAAGCAGAGACTTCTGTTCATAAAGATGATGACTGTAACTTAATTGCTGCCATACTCCCACAATAAGCCAATAGATGACCAGTTGTAGCTACTGAGTGAATTCAGTAGTTCTTTCAGCTATTCATTTTGAATACCTACTTCAATCTATTTTGAAGAGCTTTCAGTGAAAATACATGACTTTGTAGTGTACAATCTAACTTCTTCTGTCTCTGATTTCAATGTCTTTTCAGAGGTACTGACATTTCCACAGATAATTGCCTAACCTGCTTGACTGATTTTCCCTGTCTTTACAGAACATGTCCTTTATCTTGTGGAATACTGCTAGAAGATTGACTGAGAGGACTCATATACAATTTTTATTGTATGAAGCAGTTTTGAAACACTGAGTAGCTGAATATTGTAGTTTGAACCAGTTTCAATAATGCTTTCCCTGGAAGATGTGACGGGCACGATACCGTAGGACTGTTTATTTCTACTGATCTTCAAGAAGAGATTATTAATATGCTCTTTCATGCTCACTGAGCATTGGTGGAACTTTGAAGCATGAATACTTTATTTTGCTAATGATTTATTTATATCTATCCCCACAATGCCTGATTTTACAGATTAAAGAATTAATGGTGTGGAATTTAAGTTATATATTGCCAGCTAGATATAATTATATTTATTTGCGTAAGGAATTATAAGGATGATCTAAATCAAGAATGGGGATGATTTAGTGATGCATCCTCACCCTTTCCAGATAATAAAGACATTCCAATATAGTAATGTAATATATGTATAGTAATATATAGCAATGTATTTCTTTAGATACTGGCCAGTTACCTTCTGACAATGCTGCCTAATTGGCAATTTTCTAAATGATGCTGTGTAGAATAGCTAACACTTTGGTATGGATCTAAATGTTTTATCTTCCACTATATACTGATTTCTTATATCCTGGTTAGCAGTCAATCAGTAGTCTTTATTATGTAACTGAAAGAATTTTATTCATTTTCATGACAAAAATTACAAGGGACAAGTAAAAGTTTATTTAAGTACCAAAATAAACAAATTAGAACAAACCTAAATAATATAGCTGCAGGTGATAAAATCCTTACACAAATATATTTATTTATAATTAAATATACTGAAATATTTAAAATCTAAATTAATCAATTATTTAAGTCATTAAAATACTAAGATGCTAAAACACTAAAATATAAAACTTCTGAAACATAAAAATACCAAAATATCACAATCAATCCAATGCTACAATCACAGATTGAAGATTAAAATTTCATGTGATTAAAAGAAAATTCTTCGATTTTATTGATTTTTTTTCCCTACCTAAATTTTCATTTCACCTTTTGCATCTATAAAGTATCTGCCAGGTTTCCCAATCGTATTTGCCATAAAATTTTAGAATAGTTTATGTAAACATCTGAAACCATTATTTTTTTATATATTAGGGAAACTATAATGAATTTCAGGTATCAGTATAAAAGTGGCAGGTAGAAAAATTATGAAGAAATGTAATTAATATATTGTACACATGGACAGAGTCTTTCAAAGAGTGGATTACATTTATATCTTGTTCTTAAGTACACCGCAGGAAGGGTGTAAAATGGTCAGTTAACTTACTCTTTTTCAAAGTATCACGGAGCATCCACATTTACTTCAAAGTGTTATGATTAAGCTGGTTGACTTAAAAAACACTTGTAATAATGCAGTGCTCACTGAATGACTATCATCTGAGTTAAGCTATTTTGTGATGGTTCCAAATATTTTCAAATTCCATATGATGGGCTAACAGTATCCACCACATTAGCCTGGTTAATTATACTATATGTTTCATTGCTGAGGTTTATTCTGATAGAAACCATTTTTAACTTTTTCAATTTCTCAAAGGCTACCTATGGTAGACTACTTTGCCATAATTATAACACTTTCACTAAGAGCCTGCAGAAATCTGTTATTAAAAGTAATGACATGGCCAGTAAAGAGAGAGGGAGAGAGAGACAGGGAGGAAGGGAGGGAGGGAGGGAGGGAGAGAGATTAAGACCTGAAAGATCCAGATAACTCCTGAAACACCATTCACCTGTTGACAGATACAGGAAGAGGCAGGGTATCAATCTCTCTTGAAGGACACAAAGAAGGCTGCTGACTAGAACTTATTAAGACAGTTTCTTCAATAAAGTGAAGGGAAACTGCCAGGATTGAATTAATCCAGTCAAGTCAGTTTACCTCAGACATTTCTTCAATGGTTTATGATATCTCTATAGGAGCCTGAGAAGCTTATTTTGGGACAATATGTCACAAACATCACAGCACTACTTCATCACATAAGATTTTACTATTGATTGGCCAACTGTTTCAATCTCTAAAATTAATAAAAGTTGACCAAGAGAGGGAGAGCAAAGCCCTGGATTACATTTATATCCAGTGGTAGCTGAGAACAGGGCACCCACTTCTGAAATTGTGCTGCATGGTGTATTTTGATATGGCCCATAAGAGTTGCCCCCTTTCCCCAGCTTCCTTGTGAGTCAAGTTCCAGAACATGAACTTTCCTGTCATTAGGATTTATCCAGATGACAAGGGTTGCATCCTCCTGTCATAAGTATTTACGGGCAATTTCTTGATAAACCTTTGTAAAGCTTTATTAAAGTTCTAGCATGTCTCAAAGAATTCCTGCAAATTTTAAATTAAATGCCAAGTGTCAACATGCAGATTAACAGAAACAGGGCTTTGTTTCTGTTAATGCAATTTTGAATGGTCATTAAGTGACCAGTCCTATGGACTACCTGTATATCCTGCAATTTAAAATAAGCTAATTTATCTGACGAGTGTTATGTAGTTATAACTTATCTAATAAGAAAGCTAATTCCTGAATAAGGAGTTAAGTGTGTCTGATGCATGTGGCCTAAAAAAACATTCTTTTAATTAGGTGCATTTTCCCAAATGCTGTCTTGCAACCTGTTTTATTTGGTCTTTTTTAAAAGGTAGGTTAAGACATCTCAATTTGCATTCAAGAAAGCAAGAAAATTACTGTCTAAAGTGATTTATATACTAAGAACAGTATCAATCTAAAAAGCCAGTTCTATCTGACTAGATCAAGGATTCAGATGAATTCACAAAGTGATGATTTCCATGTAATTGCTTTGTGCCCAGTAGCTATGAAATGAGTGAAGTATGAAACTTAATACATCAGAAGGATATAAAGTCATAGATCTCATTCTATTCATGACCTGTAAACCTCCTGTACCAATGCTTTCTTTCTGCTTCAGATATATACTTTGTGCTTCAGATATACACATGCCAGCCTTGCTATTTTTAACTCATGTCAGTCATAACCATCAGTACCAACATAATTTATTAAATTTAACTTTTGAGATTGTTAGAGAAAAAAAAGGAAAAGTCTTTGAAATAACTGATTCATAATTCATAAAATAAATCTTCCTTGGCTTTGATTAAGGACAAATTAATGCCCTGCATGTTAAGAGACATATTTTAAACCCAGCCCACGCAGCATGATGCCCTTATCTGATACTGCATCTTTCAGAATTCCCTGCTAGATTATGATGGAAATTATCATGTCTGAAAAATGTAGGTTAGCTCTCCAAATATATTTCAGATCACCACACCTCAGAGAATAAAGGCCCTTTTCTATCAATTTTAACCTACACAGTGTAGAATTACAGACATCTATATTGGATAAACATGCAGTGGTTCTGATTCAAAGGCAAAAAAATATTTTGGAGCACATACACAGGGTTGTAAATTTAAAACTAGTTAGCAACTCCGTAAAGAAACACTTTCTTTCTTAGAGTTTGAAAAACTAGGGAGAAGATGCATTTTGTTTTAGGAGTTGCTGTCAGCTGTTACATTCATGCCACCTGCATTCTTTTATCTTTGGACACAAAGCACTGCATTGCTCTAATAAATGCTTTAACATTAGATCTTGGGTACTATGAAGAGCTTTTTGGGTACTATGAAGAGCTTTTTGTAAGTATTTTTGTAATTCCTTCCTTGAGATATCATATTGTCCTCCTGGTAAATACATTTTCATATTTGTCTAGTTACATTATCCTACATATACACATATTTCCATACCTGATATCAATTCTGTAAATAATCCATATGCTTAAAACCAAAGTGCATATTACCTGAACAGTTTACCCAGCTGAATTGGATTCCCCAACTTAATATTCTTATTAATTGCTGACCCTTGGGCTTATATATTATTTAAAACTTCTTGCCAATCCTCCACAAAGTTCCAAGTGCTTCATAATAGTAAAAAAAAAATATATTAAGAATTTCAAGAATAAAACAGCACGAGGAGGAACAGCAACATGTAACGTCAAGACTTTTTTTAATATTACATGTAAACATTCAAGGTCTTCCTGAAATAAAAAGACAATTATTTTAATGGGAAGGATTTCCTTAGAAAGGAATTCTAGTTATTTGGCTGTTTCCAGAAAGTATTGTTCTAGTCCCATCAAAAAGTATACCAGAGGTTATGGTCATATTTGGGGGAGTCTCTGGTGATTTCAATAGATGGGTAGCTTTGTATGAGAAAAGGGAATCTCTAAAATATTGCAATCTTTAATCATTCAAGGCTTTAAAATTCTTTACAGTGCTCTAGATTATGCAGGAAAATGAATGGCCATTCAGTTGTTTCAGTATACTATGTTCCCTAAATGCAGGCTGTGAACAAATACAAACTGTGGTTTCCGAATACTGTATGATTTAAAAGGTTGTTAGCTTTCTGTTGATAAAATCTTAATGTATATGTATTTAATACAATGAATACAATCCAAAGACATGATTATGATATTTAAAACCCCACATGATTTAGGACTAAGTGATTTGAAATAGTATTTTCTCCCGCAAGAGTTTGCCCTATTTTACTGAGATTATGCTTTTATGCTTTCTTTCACTTGAGTATTATTGTAGTTGCATTACTGTACTATAACCTAGTTTCAGTAACATTTTTTAAAAAATTAAACATAAATCCTACAAAAAGCAGCAAATTCAACTAAGGAATAAAAATGGGGCCACTAAGAAATGAGCTGAAATGATCAATATGTGCAAGGAAACCCTGACATTTGCAAAAATATAAAGCAGCGATGGAATACTGAGCATTGAGGTAAGGGAACATCAATTCCTGGCTGTGTAATATCTTGAATGCCATGTCCTGCAGCGTTTTAAAATGAAACATGGTTGCCTTGTGGACTTCCTACAGAAGGTGAATAACTGCCTCTTTCCTCCATTTTTAATGATAACCTCATTCTCAGAAATAGTCTTACAGATCCTTATCAAACAAGTGTTGACAAGCACATTTGCCTAGGCATTCTGTGAGTGCAGGTGCAATTTTGATTTGATATGCACCTGTATTCATTAGTTTGCACCACCTACAAATTTTAAGTTGTTTACAGTACTGAAAAGGGTATAATAAAATATCTCTCAGTAGTTAAATGAATTTAGCAAGCACCGTTGAATTATGATATTCCAAACATTCACTTACTAAATTTAGTAATATGTACAATATAGGTAAAATGGAGAAAAGTTACAATAATACAAAATTTTGTTCAAGTGTACGACTGTTCACTAGATGGCAGTACAGGATCATCAAGGCATACCAAATACAATAGCTATTACATGTCTTTCAATATAATATTGACTCCAGTTAAATGCAACCTTGTCTTAAACGAAAATGTAATTACTGTAGGAAAAGCACTATTGTCAAGCTAAGTATGATTATCACATTTGTTTCAAATAAGAACCAAACTGTTGTTAGAATATTAAAAGTTATTTGAAATCTGTGCAATTATTAACACTGTAAAATATACAAGAGCAATCTCCTTTAGCACCAGAGACCAATACAGTATAGATTACAGGTAGTCCTTGATTTACAATAGTACATTTATGACTGTTCAAAGTTACAACAGCACTGAAAAAAAGTGACTTATGACTGTTTTTCACACTTACAACCGTTGCAGCATCCCTGAGTTCATGTGATCAAAATTCGGATGCTTGGCAACTGACTCACATTTATGACGGTTGCAGTGTCCTGTAATCATGTAAACACCTTTTGCGACATTCTGACAAACAGTGACAATGGGGAAACAAGATTCACTTAACAACCATGTTACTAATTTAAGAACTGCAGTGATTCACTTAACAAATGTGGCAAGAAAAGTCGTAACATGGGGCAAAACTCAGTTAACAAATTTGTCACTCAGCAACATAAATTTTGGCTCAATTATGGTCGTACATTGAAGACTAAAGTGAAGTGTGAAGTTTATATGTAGTGTCACATTTAATAATTCCATGTATATGTATCATTTTGCACATATTCATAATCAGAAGTCATGTAATCTACCAATCCACTTTCCTCTAAGCTTTCAGAACATATAAACACTGTTATAAAATGAGGACCCAAATTGTTGTAGGCAATATGCTGACCCTGTAAACTGCTTAGAGCCGGCTGTAAAGCACTGTAAAGCGGCATATAAGTCTAAGTGCAATTGCTATTTATATGACTTCATATACTATCCTATGTGCCAGAATTCATCTACCTACCTATCACTAACACTCTGATTCCTGTAACCTTTAACTGGATGAAACAGTGCAGTACAGGTCACAAAGTTTTCAATGACGTTACCTCAAATGACCTAAATCACAGAATGTGTCCAAAATCCAGAACACATGACTGCAATAGAATTGAAATTTGGCAAAATTTATAAAACAATTTTATGATATAAAATTATCATAAAGCATTTTATAAAATGCAAAATGTCATAAATTTTTTTGTCTGATGTTTTTCTATGTTATACAGTTCAATATGTATAATTCAATATGTTCAATTTTCAAGGAGATACATCTATGAATGTATCCAAACTTTTTTTAAAAAAAGCAATACATTACAAATTCTGTCATTCTTGAGAAAACTGATAAGGAAATATCTCTGAAAGGATGTAAAGGTCCTTAAGTGCTTGGACTTCACAAAATAACATCCAATAAGTCCTAAACAGGACAAAACCAGTCACATAATGCCAGCCTTCTGGCCACCAATGTATCCGAAGTCATGTTAATTTAAATGTGACTGAATGAATTCAGTTGCTTGAGTATATACAACATGCTGAGCCATAAATGAGCCAAAGCAGCTAACCTCATTTAAATTATATTCTGTTATACTAACCCTAATGCACATTCTCTCCATAACCTCACCTTCCCATCTGGGTACTTTTCAAGAAAGTTAACTATAAACTCAATTCCAAACAAATGTGGAGGTTGCAGAAAAGCAGATTTTGCTTTTAAGATGTAAATACAGTCATGCTTAAAATCACATGGCTTAGCATAATGTGAGAAAACATTCTCTATGATTTTAAGCATGACTGTGTTTACCTCCTAAAACAATCAGTGGTTTACTAGACCAACACCAGAAATCATATTGCAGTCTACTTAGAATGATGTACAGTACAGCTTTAGGCAATTATTGTGGGAGATGAATTTTTATAGTCTAAATAGTGCCACAAAGCTCAATATTCCTTGCCACACACTTGAACAGATAAACTAAATAAGGAAATAAATTATCTGATTTCTCTTTTCTCAGCAATCAAATGCTTCCATAGCTAGATAGCATGAGCTAGCTACATTTACATGGCAAAATAAACAAATGAGGTAACTATAAAACCTCCTTCAAATTGAGCTCATCCTTTGGTAATTCAACTCATCCAAATAGTTTCTGTCTTCTTCTAGTTTATTTATTTATTTTTAACATAACAATGCAGCCCACAAATATGGGATTTCCTGGTAGTCTTCTATCCACTCACATTCATTACCTGATCCTCCTTAGATTTTCAGTATCAACTAGCTGTCATCTGGTTGACCAACCGCAATCTACCGTAATCGATTAATTTTAGCCTAGAGGAGCCTCCCTTTGTTGTTTGTTTAGGGCAGGGATCCTCAAACTTGGCAGCTTTAAGACCTGTAGACTTCAACTCCCAGAATTCTCTAGCCAGCAAAGCTGGCATAGCTATGCATAGCATAGCTGGCTGGAGAATTCTGGGAGTTGAAGTCCACAGGTCTTAAAACTGCCAAGTTTGAAGACCTCTGGTTTAGGGTTTAGTGCCTCCGGCAAATCTGCTTCAAAAAGCTCTTCCGAAAGGAAGAATCCAAGTAAATAAGAGAAAGCTGATATTCCTGGGTCCGTTCAAACAACGGGAGGTGTCAAAGTCCTCCTGGGAGGGCGCTAAGGCAAGGATGCTGTATTTTGGAACAACCCGTGTGATTAAGCTACTGCTCAGAGTGGAATGTGACCAATATTATGTTACGTGGAGGACTGAGTTAGTTAGTTTGGCCATAGTATACACTTGAAATGAGAATAAAGCCCTGAGAAATAGCCTGAGAAGCTTGTTTTGCAAAGGCAGTAAAAAAACAAAACAAAAACCAAGCAGAGACCGGGCGGGAACGAGTGCATTGCGACCTCTTAACCAGCAGAGGGCTGAAGTACCAGAGGGGGGAGGGAGGGAAACGGGACACTCAGCGATACGTGACCGCCCACAGAGCAGACGGCTTAGCTGGTCCACTCACCCGCAGCGGCCGCATTCGGGTCTCCGCGTGCTGAGCTCCACGGGCAGCTCCCACAGACCTTCGCAGCACTCTTCGCTTTCCTCAGTTGCGTTCTCCGGTGCAGGAGTTGTAAGCTGCCGCTGCTCCTCTCCGTTCCCCGCCGCGTCAACCGACCACGGCCCCTTTTCCATGGCTGCCGCGAAGACTTAAACCCAGGACTCGACGGCTTTATGTGTGCAGGACGGGCCAACTCTGTAATCCCTGGGGTCTTGCAGGCAGAGCTGAGGAAATCCCTTAAGCAGCCAAAACGGCAGCCTGCTCCACCTCTTGCTTCCTGACCTGTGTCTCTAAAGACACGTGAAGAAAGACCGGCTCTGAAACCGAAGAAGCCCGAAAGGCGAAGCTTCGACACGTGGTTAGAATGTCCGCCTCCCCCTTTCCTGGCATCCACAACAGATTGAAAAAAGCGGTTTTTTTCATTGGCCGCAAGAGGGCTCCGCTGGAAAGTCTTGTTAGTTTGGTGTGATGGGGAAGAGTGCGGGCGCGGTTCGGTATTGTTTAGTCTGAAAAGTTTATTTGCCAATGCTCCACGTAGTTAGGGTTTAATTCCAGGGAAGCGTCAAGTTTAGAAACAAGTCTTGTATTCTGTCCCAATACAGCAGCCCTATTTAAACTGATCTTCTCAATTTATTTATTTTTTTTATTTTGTCAAGCATGCATAAGAGAACAGATATAAGTATAAACATGATTATGAATACAGGAAATGGATACGAATAAATGGGGACAGTAGGACAGGGACGGTAGGCACGTTGGTGGGCTTATGCATGCCCCTTACAGACCTCTTAGGAATGGGGTGAGGTCAACAGTAGACAGTCTAAGGTTAAAGTTATGGGGGTTTGGGGATGAAACCACTGTCAGGTACTGCATTCCAAGCATTGACCACTCTGTTGCTAAAGTATTTTCTGCAATCGAGTTTGGAGTGGTTTACCTTAAGTTTGTATCTATTGTGTGCTTGTGTATTGTTGCGGTTGAAGCTAAAGTAGTCACTAACAGGTAGGACTTTGTAGCAGATAATTTTGTGTACTACGCTTAGGTCAGACTGAAGGCAGTGTAGTTCTAAATTGTCTAAGCCCAAAATTTCAAGCCTGGTGGCATAAGGTAACTTTAAGAACTTTACCTCGACTGGTTTACTCGAATCAGTTGCTTTATTTTGAATAACAGACCCATAAAGTGGATTACCGAATGTTCAGTTTCACAGCATGTGAAAGTAAAATGCTGGCTAGTTTATGGTGCCTTGGACAACTAGGACTTAATACTCCACAAACTCTTAATCACTGTAGGTTCCAACAAGTTTACTGTATGCCAGGCTTGGGAAAGCTGTATTAACTTGAATCTTATGCATGTTTATGGGATGAGGACTAGGTTTGTGGGGGCAATAAACTGACTTTGTATAAAAAAGAACAGCTTGGGGGGGGCGCGAAAGCCCTACTAAGCAGGTATATACAAAAGTATGAAGGCTATTGCTTAATGCATTGTAAGCCGCCCTGAGTCTCCGGAGAAAGGGCGGCATATAAATCGAACCAATAAATAAATAAATGATAAAAATGATTTGCCAAGTAGCATAAGATTAAACTAAAAAAAAATCACATATAAGTCCTGTGCCTACTGTAGTGAATATTCCAGAAATCCTCAAGGTTGGTTGTGGAACACCTCTAAGATCCAGAGGCAAAAATGTACTTTTGATATATGGAGCACAGCACCTGTATACATCTTCTTAAAACATATATGCTTTTTTTTAAGTATCAGACAGTTCCACAACTACAGCACAATTCTCAGAAAAGTTGCATCTATCTGAAGGTATGACAGATGGATGCTAAAGTCATTCTTCCACATTCTCCAAAGCGCTTTTTGTAGAGGAACTCCAAAGCATTGAACTGTCAAATTAAATTTCTCTTAATATCTAAACTCCACAATTATGTAGAAGTCCTGAAATCTAACACAACTATGTTAATTTATAATTGCATAAGGTCATGATGTACATTTCATCACTTTCTTCCATTGCACTGCACAAAAGATTGTCAATATTGTTCTGGGGATTAAAAAGCATAGTTTAATTTTATGTCTCCATAAATGTCCTTTTCTGAAGCTCCCTAAATAGAACTGTTCAAAATGCACAGTACAAAATTTCTAGATTTACCTCATTAAATAAAATAAATTTGGAGTTACACACCTCACTAAACAAAGATGTGATTTCCTTTTTATGCTTTAGTAAGATATAGTGACCCAAACTAGCTTTTTAACCAAGGTTTATGACTTACGACTGTTGTGAACCAAGCCAACTGGGTATATTCATTAAGGTTAAAACCATAGGTTACATTGCTGTTTAAACATAGTCTTGTAGTACACAACTGTGTAAAAATGAGGCAAGTTTACTATCTGGAATTGTAACCATAATTGGAATCTTGTAGTTTCTTACTATTGATATGTGAATCCCACCAAGAACTATATGTGAATCACATTTAAGATGCACAGATACTTGCAGCATAGAAGATCAGAAACTACAAATAGGTAGATATTCCTTCCCACATCTACCTGTTTCCAACGCAATTATTAAATTTGCGGATGACACAACAGTGGTGGGGTTCATTAATAAGAACAATGAATCTGCTTACAGGAAGGAAGTACAAGGGCTGACATTGTGGAGTAATGAAAATAATCTCCCACTTAACACCACAAAAACTAAAGAACTTATAATTGACTTCAGGAGGAAGAGAGATGTACATTTACCATTGTACATAAATGGCGAGGAGATGGAGAGGGTGGGTAGTTTTAAATTTCTGGACATTTATATCTCGAAGGACCTCTCATGGACTATGAATGCTAATGTCAGATCCCTAAAAGTGATACTGCCATTCAATTGGAAGAAGGGGGGAGACTTGTATTCGATTTACTAGCATTGCCTGTGTCAACAGATATTTTACAACCTATATCCTGGCTCAAAAAGCCTTGAGATCCTCTTTACGTGGAGGAATGTTTATGATAGCCATGTGGGTTGTTTCACTTTAAAGGATAATGGTGTGAATGCATGTTTGTTCAGGTTCTCAGGGAAACTAGTAAAGAAAACATCTTCACACTTGTGTACTGGCTAAAATCTGCATTCTGACTTAAAGGGAGGGGTCTCTACTACTTTAATCCTACTTGTCTTGCCTAAGGGTATTCAAATCTTGCTTTAACTGGGTTATCACTTCTGCTTAATAAAAGATTCCTTTTGAACAACCACGTTTCAAGAGTATTTACTTTCTTAAGTTGGAAGGAGAGGCAATCATTACAACTAACATGCTTGTGAAGAAGGCACAGAAGAGGCTGTACTTCCTGAGAATGTTCAGGAAGATAAATCTATCTCAGCATCTATTTCTGTCCTATTATCGCAGCACCATTGAGTGTCCTGACATGTGGCATTCTGGCATGGTATGGGAGCACCTCTGTAGCGGACAAAAAGGCCCTACAGAGAATCGTTAAAACTGTCCAGAATATTATCGGACTCCAGCTACCAGCCTGGACGACATCTTCGAATCTCGCTGTTTGAGAAAGTTGCATAACATTCTCAGAGACTCTTCCCATCCTGCTTACAATCTTTTTGGACTGTTGCCTTCTGGCAAAAGATACAGAACAATTAAAACATGGACCACATGTTTTTTGAATAGTTTTTATCCTAGAGCTATAATTGCACTCAATGAACTAAAGGGCCACCATCAGTGAGCTGTTGGACAGTATTGCTTGGTCTGTTGTGTGGATGTTTGGGTGGTTTAGGGGTGGGGAATTGTGGTGTGTGTCTGTGTTTGGGGATTGTTAAGTGTGTTAGACCTGGTCTTTGGGTGTTAAGTAAATTTCATTGTATGGGTATACTGTGTATACACGTATAATGACAATAAAATTATTTTATAACTAGACCAGCTTTTATCAACTTGATAGTCTCTGTATATGTCAGAAATCAGCACATGTAATTATCAGCTAAAATGGTTAGCTGGGAAAAATGGACAGCCCATACATATGACACAGTTCTGAATAAAATGAGAAAGTATTTCAATTTTATTTTAGCATTTGCAGTACAATATTTGATTTTTATCCCACCTTTGTTTATAAATAACTCAAGGTGATGAATTTATCTAATACTCCTTCCTCCTGTTTTCCCCACAATAACCCTGAGATGGGTTGGGTTTGAGAGTCGAAAGTCAATACCTAAACAAACTTGTAACAGCGCTGTGAATCCGACAAGTTCTCACCTATTTAGTTTTTCAGTAATGTAGCAAGCTTAATATAACCCATTTGCCAGTTGCAATTAACTGAACACCTTCTATACCCGCAAAAATAAGCTCCACTGAACTCAATGGGGCTTATTTCTACGTAAATACCTATAGGACTGAATATAGGAGGAAGAGAAGCCCGTTTGTTCTCACATTATGTCTTTCTGAGTCGTTTGAGCTGAACATTGTAACTTTATCGAAATTTAATAGTTCTCACGCTGCACGGAACTAAACTAGCACTGCTATTGTCACATACATTGCATCCACTTCACGCGCCTTAATCTGACGATTCTCCTAGAAGCACAAACATTATCAACGCAGATGCACCATAGAGGTTTCTTGCCACTTTCACCGACCGCCTAGAGCTGTCGTAAAATATCGCCGCGTGTCAACACTACGCATGCTTCCGAGCCCATCCCACCCCCGTCTTTCAAAAGAGCGCATGCGTCTGCCCGCCGTTATCCATCCTAGTTCTATTATGTTAGAGAAAGGGAAAACAGAAAACGTTCGTCGGTTAGGGCAGAGACGTCATTGTTTCATTGATCTCGCGATGTTTCCCCGCATGATGAGCTTTCGACGCATTCTCTCGGACTGAGGTTGCCGGAGGAAGGCGTCTTGAGGCGGAAGGAGAGCTCGCGTGCGTGGTTAGCCCGAGAGAAGCTCTTGGTCTGCCCGTGGCGGGGAGGCGCCTGTGAGGAGGCCCGCCCCACACTATGTGCGGCCGTCACCACCTCCTCCTCCTCCTGAGAGACTGATCAGCGGCCGAGCAGCTCACAGAGCCTCGGCGGTGGGCTCAGGCGGCTGCGTGGCCGGCTGGCCGGCCTGGAGCAGGAAAGGACGGTTGCGCTATGAATCTGCACCAAGTGCTAACGGGGGCTGTCAACCCCGGGGACAACTGCTTCTCCGTGGGGAACGTCGACGGCCACCCTTTCACGGTGAGTCTCTGCCTCACTGGCGGGGCCGGTAACGGATTCCTCCTGCGTCCTCTCCCCGGCTCCTGCCAGGGTTTGGCCTCAGCCTTAGCGCGGAGCCGAACGAATGGCGTCAGGATGGCGTTGGCGGGTGGTTCAGCAGGTGCCTTATTAACCTGCGCGCGACCTGTCCGTGCAGCGTCGGTGTCGGCGCCCATGTTATGTTAAAACCGGAGTGGGGGGTGTGGGGGAATGAATCCTGGTGCTTTCTGAGCTAGGAAATGAGGCTAGTTTGGGAAGGCTTTATTTATCCTTTGGTTTCCTCCTCCGTCGTCTTCTCACGTCAGTATTTTTCTTCCTATTCGTACTGAATTCGCCTTTACAAAAGACAGATAATGTAACAGCTGACTAGTATTCCTACCCCACCCCACCCCACCCCGGCGACTAATTTAAATATATGAAACATGAATATCGGAGTGAAGAGGAGGAGGAAGAGTTGCTAGAATCCAAGCTTTTATTTCCAGCTTCCTTATACTCAGAAAGGGGAAGGCTTATTTGCTCGGACTTCATTTTCTGGGTTCACATGACACCCTTTTGGATTATAAACTAACAACAGACCGGCTTTGCACAAATGCTAGGCTAAATTATCTGGCTAGTTTGTGATTCGCTAGCTACATTCACAGTACGCTTAAGCCCCAAGCCTAGGTTAAGGAACAGTAGCTGTTACATAGTATGCTATGTCCAACGCAGTAAATCATATTACCACTTAACATACTGATCTGTTTCACACAGCATATTAAGGCAATGGCTAGGTTTCCCACTGCAATCTCTAAACCCAGTTCCACTGTAATTTAGCACAGTGTATTGAGTATGAGAATCCTTGCATCTTGTGAATAACATTTCTCACTGTTGACCCCAATTATTTTATTTAGGTCTGACTCCAAAGACTGACTTCTGATTCTTCATTAAATTTGTAATTTCTATTTATTTATAACTCATATTAAAGCCCATGAAACTCCTTGAACTGAGTCTAGGTGTTAAACAGAATTAAAAACAATGTCAAATGTGAAATAGAACAAATGTCCTTTAAAAGCTTTTACAGATGGAGCCCACATCTGTCAGTATTGTGAGGTAGTCCAGTCAAGAAGCACAACCAGAAGTACTAGTTCTTCTATATTGTAAGAGTACATTAACAGATTGTTGCCAATCTGAAAGTACATTTATACTTCTCCCCCACCCCATTACCTTTATAGCCCAGGAAACCAAGAAAAATTATTTCTGAGATGTTTGCCATAGCCACATTCTTTCTGCTGTCTAAGCCACTGCTTAACTGACCATTGGCCCTGGATATGGGTCTTACCCCTGCTTTCCAGGGTCATTCCCACATGCCATTACAAAATTCTACTTTAGCTCAAAGCTTGGAAAAAGACTCAGTTTCAAGATATGTGCCATCTGGGCAACGCTGATTCAAAGGCAAGTGTCATAACACAACCAACAGCTTCTTGGATGAGACTCGAAGTATGCTGAGTCTGATTTTCAGAATGGTCAGAAATAATGGGAGAAGAATGTTCCCTAAGATAACTAGGCCTTAAGTTAAAGTACTTTGTATATAAGAAGCAACCATTTGAATAACACCCATAAGCCTACTGGTAGCTACTGCACTTTTTGCAGGGGAGGTGTTACAAAAATGTACCATTTATTCTGAACTAATGGTCTTAAAGGGCAGCACAAAATCATGTATCATCTGTACAGTATATACTAATCTCACTGAAAAATTGCAGAATTGGAATTTATTAGGGAATTATTTATCTGTTCAGTGACGAATAGACATGGCTACTAGAACTATATTTTCAGCGTTTCTTACATAAGATTCATTTAAGAGTCTTAATTTGCTTCTTTGTGAAATTATATCCGTGAAATAATTCATTAGCAATGCAGGAATATTGCTTGTATAGGATATTCAGCAATTACCTTTGTATGTTACCTTAAATATTGGCTAAGTAGAAACAATAACTTGTAGTTATTCCTCTTAGAGTAAAATTAGATGGTAGCAGCCATTATATGCTAATTCCCATTTATCTCTTAAATTTTATATATATTACTATATATAAGAATTGAAAGTGGGACCTTGTGCTTTGGAAAGAACATTAATAATCCTCTATCAGGTTTTTATTATGGCATCATCTTGTATTTTTCAAGCAGAGAAAAACCTGACAGACCTTGAAGAACCAGAATTTTACAAGCTAAGTTTATGTATTGTTTACATATAATCCAAGAATATTTAATGTCAACAATGATAGTTGATGGGAATACAAGGAAGCTTTTACTTCAGAAATCTTTTGTTTCAGGTTTCTTGGAGGGCATTCTCTTTATTTTAGGTGGAGGTTCTATTGTGTCTATTTTTTCATTCTGATAAATTTCTAACTGTACACCCAAAATAGGAAATATTGCAAGGCAAGATAATAGATTTAACACTTCAATAAGATAATTAAATCAAGGAAGATAAGCTGGTAAATTCATTATAGTCAGCTGTCACGTCAACTGAGAATTACTATATGAATACTATATGTAGCTTTAATGTAGAACTGGTCTAAATTGCGTTATAATGCTCAAGTTCTCAATATTTTTGAAATGTAATAGTTTAAAGGGGCTAAATATACTGGAGATGTTCATCTATCAGCACTGGAGCAGTGACCTTGGCAGCAGCCTGGAATGGCATGTGGGGAGGCCCTGGACTGAATTGCTCCTATGCATTCTTTCTCTGTGCGCTGATCTTGGGGTGCTCTATAGTTTTCTGGAGCTCCAACAGATGAAACACCAGAAACAATGTCTAGAGCAGTGTTGCGGAAAGACAAAGAGTGAATCTGACCAAGTACAAGTGAGAGCCTATATTCAGACCTATATCATGGCAATAAGGGTGGCAAAACATTGCTATTTCTCCACCCTTATTGCATCTCTCTATAGCTGCCCAGCAGCCCTGTTCAGGAAGAACCACTCCCTATTGAAGGAATAGGGTCCATAGGAATATTTCCAGGACCGTGCTGAGGAATATTGCTATCCAGGAGAGTTTCTCATACTCTCTCAAAGATTGGAATCTGATTGGTTAAAGTCCTATTGAGTTACTAAGGAAAGTCTTGTGATATTAACTGGACTATGATTGTGTTATGTCTAAGGAAATGGAAAATGGAAATGGAAAAAACCTGTTTATTAGATTTTGCCACACCTGGGTTATTAAAGCAGCCAGACGGTAATCATGGAATGGATTCACGCAGTACTTTTGATCCTGAGAAACATGGTGATCCCACCAGACTTAAAGGAGGTGGTGGTATGCTCCCTCCTCAAGAGGTCATGACTTGATCCTTTCCTGTTGGAGAATTATCAGTCAGTTTTCAATCTTTCTGGTGAAGGTTGTGGAAAAGATGGTTGGATAATAGTTAAAGAGGATCTTGTAGGAGACAAATAATCTACATCTGTTTCAGTATGACTTCAGACCGGAGTATATTACATAGACAGCATTGGTTAGAGACCTTTGTCAGAGCCAGGATGGGGTGGTGCATCCATCCTAATGCTCCTTGAACTTTTGTCAGCTTTTGATACTGTCGACCACAGTAATCTTCTGACTGGCTGTGGGAATCAGGAGCGCAAGGCACTATCCTTCAGTGATTCACCTCTCTTAGAAATCAGTTCCAGTTGGAGGAGAAAGATTATGTCTGTAACTCCTCACTAGAGAGGTACCTTGTTTAGCTGCTCTTATTGCCATAATGTAATCCTTAAATTTGGGTTTTACACCTCTGGCTGGTTTTGTTCTTCATCATCTTCCAGTAATGATCTAGACATAACTTTTGTAATTTCATTTCCTAAGCCCTTCAGAAATACAGGAAGCCCCATGGGATTAACAAACATGGGTTTAAGGCCTCTGGTAGAACTGACCAACAGCTGCCCAGGAAAAATCCCAACATGCCTTTGAAGCCAATCAAAGGCTATTAATTACCTTGAATGGACTAAACAGGAGTATACCAACCCTAGGACTGATGACTGTGGGTTCCCACGTCAGACTGTAGATCACATCATGACCACTGTAAGCTGAAGACATTTACCAGTCCAGTATCTGATTTTTTAAAAATACAAACAAGACTGCACTTCAATTATTAGATGAGACATTGATATTTGAATAGATCTTTTTGACATTTATAATTTTTGGGATTCTACTAATATATTTGAAATATTAATTTGTATTGCTAGTCCATGTAGAATATGCCATACACTAAATAAATAGATAAACTGAACAGGAAGTCCTAACTGCTTGCCATGCCTGAGCTGATTGGCTTAAGATAAACAATTACATAACTATAGAAGTGATATTTGTTTATTGAAACTTTGAGATTGTACATGATTCTTCTAGTTGCCTGATTTTAGTTAGCTATTATAGTATTAGGCCCAAATTTTAACTGAGGTTATTACTAAGATGAAAATGAAATCATTATAATTTTTAAGATAGCTTGATTTAGTTTCTGCTAGTCTCAGCATGATTTTCTAAATCATTGTTTATCAAATCTGTACATAGTCTTGCTGACACACACATTTGTTGCAGTAGTGGGAATATAAATAAGTCAATTTATCTAATCCAAGTATTTATATTTAACAAGCCCAAATCTATTTTAAATGAACTATTTTGAATTTTAGTTTTTGAAAAAAAACAAACATTGTATTTCTTTGATCACAATAAGGTGAATAAAGTAACCTTACATGTACTCAGTTTGTATAATGTTGAAATGTAAAATACATTTCTACGTTTTGTAAATGTAGAAAATAGTTTGATGTTTCTTTTTCTCTACTTTGTTAAGTGGTTGGATCCAATGGCCTCTTCAACTGGCAAATAGGAGTATTTAGGAAAATGTAGAACGTGTTATATGGCATATCTGTCATGAATTTTATTTTGAATGTATTTACACTTATGCATATATGTGTGTGTGTGCAAATTATTTGTATAAATATGTGTGTGTGTAGGTGTATGCAATGTGTACCTTTATATATACTAATAAAACACTTGTGCCTATAACCTTTAACTAGACTAAACAGTACATCATAGGGCAAAACATTTTGAACCAAATTATCTCAAATGGACTAATTTACAAAATCCGGGACCCATGACTCCTGTGGAATTCAAATTTGGCAAATTTTATCAAGCATTTTGTGACATAAAATTATCATACAACCATTTACGAAGTAATAAAAAATGTCATAAAACTTTTCTTGTGATTAACTCTTGATGTTTGAGTGTGGTATATAGTTTAACACGGGCTACTTTCAAGGCATATCATCTCTGAATATCTCCCTGAATTTTTAAGAACTTTTCAAATAAGCTTTGCCATTATTGAAGGCATTTAGGAATCTTTTAAGGAATGTATCTCTGAAATGATAATCCAAAGGTCACGGGTTATGTAGTTTCATTTGTAAGGACAAAACTAGTCATTCACTACCTCCTGATGATCAAGTGATATGTAAAAGCCACATGAATATATGCTTAAATAGTTCCTTCCTCCTTGGTGGAATCCTAAATCTCCAATGTAAAGGCATTTCTTATAAAACAGTTATATCTCAAGTTTGAGAGCTCATATAAGGAAAGTTTATAGGGTTCATAGATTGTACATTTGCCCTTTGTAATTATATCTTAATGAAATTCATGAGATAAAAATTAAAGGTATATTATGTGGATAACCACATAATATCTGAGAATTTTTTTTATTTATGTTAGTGGTAAATTATTAACGTAATATTCCTTTGCATTATAAACATGATTAAAATATGTGTGTAGACTGAGTTATGGACACTAGATATTGTTCCTTTCTTTGGGTGGTTAACAAAAAATAAAAAGGACAATTATTTAGTCAATTTTCCCTTTTTTTCCCCTGTAGGCTTATGCATCAGGATGTGACATAGTGATATTGGGTACAGATTTTGAAAGATTACAAATAATTCCTGGAGCAAAATATGGAAATATACAAGTGGGGTGTGTAGATTGTTCCATGCAGCAAGGGAAGGTAAGTAGTAATGGTACTTAGGTTATATTCCAATTTTCTATACAATATGATTATAATAATGACATACCAAATTCTGTAAGTACTTGCTGTTGGGAGTCATTCACATGGATGTATACTTAAATAGATAAAAATGCCATAAAATATATACTTAATTAGACTTAAATGGATAAATATACTTAATAGATAACAATTTCTTGCAGTTGAGTACTCAATTATATTTCTAGATTCAGATGTATTTATTAATAATTATGTAATGCATTCCTAAATGCATATTAAGCAAAGTGATGACAAAAGTGCTTCACCACCTTGGTTTTCAAATGACACTTAGACAAAGGTTTTTGGGTAAGCCAAAATGGCTGAGTGTATGCAACATAAGCCAAAACCAAATATTTAGATTATTTAGTATTAATTTGGCTTCTTTTAACAATTTAGTGCTTTAATTTTTTCAAGCAATATCAATATTAATACTTAAAAAACAGGATATTTAATTCTACAAAAATAGCATATAAAGTATTTTTTTTAAAATCAAACCTGCCTATGAAATAAATTATAGGCAAAAGCGGAAGTGAATTCAAGCATCAGCGTGGGTCTTTGGCCATAGTAGATTATTGTGTATCATGTGAAATGGAAGGACTTTTGTTTCTCCATGTATGCATTAAAGTCTGTTGAATAAATTCATGCTGATGATTTTATTATTTAAATTAATATATTAAAATATTTTTAAATTTCCTAAAATGTCTCTGTAATGTTAAATCTGCTTGTCAAACTATTTTACTGTTTTTCTCATATACATACATACATACAATGCTATATCTATATGTATAGAAATATATTTGCATTGATTTTATGCCTGTTCTAGAGAAGTTAGGAATATAGATATAGATGTATATTATTTGTCTTTATGTTGTATGCCACCCACAGTCATACTTTTTGAGTTGAACTGCCTTACGGATATTATAAATAAATAATTCTTTTATTGGCTGATATTCTTTCAGCCAACAGGATATGGTTGAATAAACTTCTGTGCCTTAACAGTTCTATGAAATGGAGACTACAAAAACACTAATTTAAATTGCAATTTGTTTTAGATTGCAGCTGCTTATGGAAATATAATTTGCATCTTTGAGCCAGTCAAACATCTAAAGCAGAAGAAGAATCATAATTATGTAAGTGATTCTGTCATATTAATTATATACATAATATGATTTGCTTTGATTATTTCTGAAATCTAATAAACTTTGAGTGGGTTATTAACAGTTACACAAATTTTCCTGAAATCGTAATAGACTCCTTCGTACTTAAGACATTAAGAAAAGCTATATTGTTGACTTAAGTTTAAGTTAATTTTTACATGGAGTTTTGGTGGGTCTAATTTATTTGATTGATTTTATCCAGCATTTGCACTGTTACCGGTTTTTAATAGCAACTGATGACCTTCAGTCCTGAGGCTGGTTTTAGCTCCCATGATTTAATGAACTATTAGGCAAACAAAAAGTAGTATAGAAACCACGAAATTAGCCCTTCGACTTAAAGTGTCTGAAAAAAGCCAGCTAAAAGTACTTTGGTAGAAAAGGAAAAAGGTGTATCAGTTGCTTGCTGTGTAAATTTTTTATTCAAACCTGAAGGCAAAATCATATTGAAAGCAACTAATTTTGTAATTTTTACATGGACAGTTTTCGTAACTACCATATGGTATACACTGCTGACTGGCAATTTTTTTCCTTTTCTGCCTATAGTCCTGGAATTTCCAGAGAGTTTTTCATCAAAGGATTAAGATGCACAGATTATAAGTAGCATTCCAGGGAGTGAAAAGTTTAAGTCACATTTGGTTTGACTGCTTTATTTTTATATTAAGATAACTGAATTTTTAGCCATTTACTTATTCATTCCAAAAAAGAATGGAAACTTTCAGGTGTCCTGAAAGTACAAATGATCTTGGATTACAAAACACTGGGAAGTTTGATTTATGCAACAGTAGTGTCTTTCATGGTGCAATACTGATTACTGCTTTTCAATTACATTTCAAAATTAATTGACCACATGATGAGTTTCAATGAATTTGCCTGGAAGACACTAAAACAAAATTAGACTTCTTCAGAAGGAGAAAAAAGCCACATACACTGAAAAGTAACATCTAAGAACTAAAGATGAATCTTTCCAATGTTTAATCATTGAAGCTAGATAATTGGAGGTAATGGACAAGCTAGTACTTATTTCTTGAAATGCTTTATACAAGCTTCTTATTTAAACATTTCAGGAAATAAGTACAGCTGAAATGAATAAATGACATATTGTGAAACAGAAGGAACATTGCAGCACAACCTTTCATGCTGCATACTGTAATTAACTTTATTTAATTCAATGTGACCTATTAAAGAATCAATATATATTGAATTATAATGATCAAACTTTGCTCTTAAGGTTTGTTTTGTGGAATAGATTAATATATTTGTGTGATAACTCTTACGTCAATGGTCTGTTGTGCAAGTCAATAGTTTTTACCTTGTCTTGTTAAACTTGGTTTTAGTGTTTTTCTTTCTATAATAATAACTAACCAGATACATAGTTTTATTTCCATTTATGCTAAACGTTTGTTTTAAAAAGGTACAAATGTTTAAAAACATTCTTTGCCATATCAGTATTCTGGTTTGAGAAAAAAATTATTCTGTTAGATTTATTACAAATTTTTATTAAGCAACAGTTTCAACTGATTACATGCTAGATTTAAGATTTCACCTTGTGTTTTATTTGATTTTAGGGATTATCTTATCAATGGCAGAATTCAGATCAGATTTGCTTGGAACATGTTGTGCATAATTTAACCTGGGATCCCACAGGTAAGGAAAGATACTTTTCTTAGTTTTCACTCTGATCTAATTCTATTTTAAACATTTCTAGTCTCTTTTCAGTATATTTCCAGATGTTCTAAATTATCAAAGCAAGGCAAGAATATACACCCATACCCACACACATAGACATGCATATATATATGCATATCTTTTAATTGTTTACTTTTAGCTTCTTCTAATGTATAAAGCTATACAAATGAAAAAGTTAAAATCTACAAGTTAAAAAATTACCAGGAGCAGTTTACTTGTTCATGACGTATGTGTACATTTTCAATCATTCAAAGTTTTTAGTTCAGATCTATCTCACTTTGCTCATCTCTGTACATAAAGACTTTGATGTTTCTTTTTTTTTTTGTCTTGTAAATGGATTGTTATATTTATTCATTTATTTTTATTTTTATCCCACTTTTTATTTTTATAAATAACTAAGGCAATGAACATACCTAATACTCCTTCCTTCTATTTTCCCTCTACAACCCCATGAAGTGGGTTGGGCTGAGAGAAAGAGTGACTATCCAAAGTCACCTAGATGACTTTTGTGTGTAAGGTGGGACCAGAATTTAGTCTCCCAGTTTCTAGCTTGGTGCCTTAACCACCAGGGTGTTATTTATTTATTTAAATATTTTAAATGTTTATGATACTTTAGAAGATTGATTAAAGGAAGAAAGTATTAGGAATAGTTGGATGTATAGATTGCAAAAATATATCTATAAAATAAGTTGGTGTTTAAATTATTTTAATATATATCTGCGTATAGTGGCATCTTGTACACTATATTTTGGAATTTCAGTTTTACTTTATCAGTATTTTAATTTTGTAAACATCCTTTCATTTTTATATTCATGTAAGGTAATCTTTTACTCAGTGTTATACACATCTGTTTATAAGGCACCTAAAAATTAAATATAATTGAATGTGGTACAGTTAAAGCAGTCATATGTCACAGAATCAATCTTTTATTTTCTTCCAAATGGTAACCAATATAAATAGAGATTGAGATTTCATATAATTGATAACAGTTTACAATTCAAACATTTTCATGGGACAAAAAGGAATACTTTTTAAAGTGATGTTCATTTGCTAGCTTTTTTTTTAAAAAAATGTCTGTTTGCCTATCTAACATTTATCTACAGTATGGTATTCTCCATGGTTTTATAGTACATAGTTCAAATTTTTCATCTAAATATCTT
Source organism: Pantherophis guttatus (assembly GCF_059756535.1). Classification (NCBI taxonomy): domain Eukaryota; kingdom Metazoa; phylum Chordata; class Lepidosauria; order Squamata; family Colubridae; genus Pantherophis; species Pantherophis guttatus. Next base: position 53,283,356 of record NC_142064.1, read on the forward strand.
GAATTCCATAATGGAATTTTTTGTCTGTTAAACTAAACAAATCTGTGCTTTTTAATTTGAAAAATCTAGGCTCTCGTCTGTTGACTAGTTCCAGTTGTTTGCAGCTTTGGTCTAATGTCAGTTTTGAAAATCTGTTAGAAGATGAAAATCGTGAAAAAGCTGATACTCAGAACTGGAGAATCATATGGCAGAGCAAGTAAGAAATATATAAATATTGCCTTACTACCTTTAAAATATTGCCTTTAAAAACATTATTTTTTTAAACTTGATTTGTAGTTTAGTGTAAGATAGTATGTGTTGCATTTTAGAAAATACAGTGAGAAACTGTATTTTATCTTTTAACCTGTAATACTAATAGTTAGCCTTTGTAATATCTCCAAACACATACATGAAACATTTTACAGTAATAAAAAGCAGTGAATTACAACAACAACAACAACAACAACAACAATAATAATAATCCAAACTGCCGACTTTGTAACAACAAAGTTGAAACTGTTTCACACTTAATATGTAAGTGCAGCAAAATCGTGCAAACTGATTACAAAGCTAGACATGATCGAGTTGCTAAATTAATCCACTGTCATTATGTAAAAAATACGACATACCATACCTGTGTCTGAAAAGTCATGGGAGCACAAAGTGGAAAAAGTTATCGAAGATGAGAGAGTAAAAATCTTGTGGGACTTTTGAATACAGACGGATCGTCATTTGGAATATAACATGCCAGATATCATAGTTGTTGACGGCCGAAGCATACAGTTTATTGATATTGCTGTACCAGGAGATGCCAGAGTCGAAGAAAAAGAACTCGAAAAAATCGTGAAATATCAAGACCTGGCCATTGAAACTACACGGCTATGGATGAAACATGTAACAGTGATACCCATTGTCATCAGGCACTTGGTACCATATCCAAGAATTTTACAAAACACATCAAGAAATTGCAGCTTCCTGCAATAACACCAGCAGAACTGCAAAAAATTGCGCTACTCAGAACATCATATATTTTAAGAAAATATTTGGTTGATACTTAGGACGTTGGCAGCAACCCGTATCAACCATTAGTACCAATCGATCGTATTTGTGACACATTTTTAATTGTTCAGTTGACTGAGTTTCATTTTTAATGAATAAAAGATAATAATAACGATACAAAGTATCCATCTTCCGCCGCGCCCTTAAAACTTTTTTATTCCAACAGGCTGGTCTGGCCTAACTCCCCCTTTTAAATTGGGTTTTAAATGTTTTTAGATAAATTGGATGTCTTAAATAGGTTTTTTGAGCCCAAATTATTTAATCTATTTTTAATAATTTTTAACTTTTGTATGTTCTTTGTATTTTTATCTTGGCTGTTCACTGCCCTGAGTCCTCCGGGAGTAGGGCGATATACAAATATGATAAATAAATAAATAAATAAATTAGAAATTTCGGGATGGGAAGGAAGAAAGCCCTAAGAGAATCTATTGATCCAACATACTATACAGAATACAAAGGACAAGATAAAAAGATTCAACGTAACTTAAGATATTACAGTAGGAATCTTTAAACTTTAAAGGAAAAATAATAATCCAGAGTATACTCTGCTTATTTACTGTATATGCAAATAATAAGTGAAATAACATCTGCTTTTATCTCAGAGAAATGCCTATCTATGATAACAGCTGTAGGGCATATTATTAATCTTGGCATAAGCAGGAAGACCCCACAATTTTTGCAGTTAATTGAAGTCTGTAACAGCAAAAGCAGATAATCAAAATGCAGCCTATCCCAGTCTAGATTTATAAAGAAGTAAACCCAAATGTCACCAGCATTTTGAAAACCCCTGACATTTTGTCCTGATAGCTTCACATACATATTAAAAATCATCAGAAACTAAGTAATGCCCTCTGTCAACCCACATTATAGTATGGCTGTCAAGATGCAGACATACAGTTATTCAGTATTTATATTTTTTGAGACCATACTGGAAGTAGGAGTTGGACTACTGTAACATAGTAGCCCCAATCTTTGACATATAGAGATGGTCCAGGAGAATATAATGACTAAGTATCAGAAGGTCTTTAAGAGATTAGTAGAATCAAAAAAGTTGCATTCCCTCTGTTGCTCCTGCAAGAAGTCATCTGTTATGCCAGCCAAAACTGATTCTATTTCCAAACAATTCATTGAACTGAGTCTGAAAAGTCTTGAAAAAATCTCCATCTTCCAAGAACGTTTGCCAGTGTATAGATACTGTTCTTAAGAACGTTTTCTTTAAAAACTGTTGTTTTGTGACTGAAAAATGGTTGAAATAATTGGTTACAGAAAGACCATCTTCAGCATTGTATAGATCATTGCCTCCCTTATAACTTGCAGCAGGGCTTCATCACAAAAATGTTTTCAACCCTCTCTGACTCCTCCTGATTCAGGTAGTGTTCATTTAACGACTGCCTGGTTTAGTGACTATTCACAGTAAAAACAGTGATGAAAAAGTAACATTCCAATTAATCCTTGCATTTATGATCTTTACAAATCTATAAAGCAAAAGAAAGCTGAAGTAAGATCATAAGCATAGTCATAGTTTCACTTAACAACCACTTTAACAACCAAGTTGCCTGTCTCAGTTGTCGCTAAATGAGGGCTACCTGTAAACTGTCTTTGGTTAGCTAAAATAAGCAAGGTGCACCCAAGATATATGGATGATTAAATTTATTATACATTGATCTGTGATGGTCTCATGATGAGTCAAAAGGCTAGGCTAGATCACTAGCTAATTCTAGTTATGTTGTCAATGTATTCAGACATCAAAATATGAAAGAAATTCCTTCAAAGTAGATCAGTTACATTTGACTTTTAAGTATGTCTCAATCAGAAGTAGTATTTATGTTGATGGGAAAAATGATTATATCCAAAAAGTGTCTAAGAAATTTGTTGTCAGGGTTCCAACTAATGGGTCCCCCCTCCCATTTTCCCACAGTAGAAAGTGTGGCAATCTTGAAGGCCCAAATGTAAAAGATGGCTTCCAGGTCTGACATTTGTCACAATAAATTATTAAGCTTTTGAAATCTCAATTACCATGCTTTCCCTTTCTTTTTATAGAACTGCTTCTCAAGTTCATCTAATGATGTTTTCACCAGATGGAGAATTTTTTGCTACTGCAGGGAAGGTATGATAGACTTTATTTTTAATTTCAATTTGTATCAACTTTTTGTGTTTTGTGTAGAACATCAATATTTTGTAATGATGATGATGATGATGATGATGATAAAATGATTTTAGTATTAATATATTTAAAGCTTTAGTTAGCAATAAAATAGCAGAAAAAAATAAATCAATTGAGGACCATAACAGATTTTGTCCGTGTGTGTGTGTATATAAATGCATAACATACATATATAAAATATGCAAGATATAATATACATGTACATGTACATGTACATGTACATTCACTTTGCTTGTGGGAAGTTGCAAGAAAGTTGTTTCTTAACAACCCACAATCCCTACTTAACCGCAAGGGGGACTAGGGTATTTGATTACATGATTTTGTGCTTATAGTTGCATTGCTTAGCAATAGAAATTCCATTCTCAATTACTGCCCTTAAATGTGGATTACTTATATAAGTAATTTCTTGTCATTTTCCTTTCATAAATAGGAATGTTACTGAATTTGACTATAGGCTAATACATATTATAAAAAATAATAAATGAATTTATGACTATGTTACAATTGAAAAAAGCTCTTCTGTAGAAGCTACAGAAATTAAATATATATATGGATTATTTATTCATTATTATACAGGATGACTGTCTTGTAAAGGTGTGGTATAACACTGATTGCTGGAAATCAGTAATTGCATCACAACATACAACACCAGAAATCACAGTGCAGGAACTCAGTTTTTCATTTATTTATCTGGTTCATCCTCGGTCTGTTGATGGTTTTTCATGGCGAAAGACAAGCAACTACATGCCTCGGTAAGAATAGCTACAAAGTAAATAACATTCAATAAATAAAAGTTGTGATTTCTTTACATTTTCATGTATATGGTTTATATATTGTAACTTATATTCTCTCTAGCATATGAGCCTGTGCACATGCACATTACTTATCAAACTTGTGCACACAGGCACACAGAACATTAAATTATTTCCAAATAATAATAATAAATTTAAGCACTATAAAACTCATGGCTCACGAGGACTCCTGCACAAGCTTGCTGTTTCAGTTTAACTGTATCAGCAAATTTGCTTGGTGTCACCTCAGTGCAGACTGAGTAGAAGCTCCTGGGAGGAAGCTTCTCGGTGCAGACTGAGTGGAAGATAATAACAACAGATGGATCATCATTTGGAACACAACACGCTAGATATCACAGTTGTTGAAAATCGAAGCATACAATTTATTGATACCGCTGTACCAGGAAACGCCAGAGTCAAAGAAAAAGAACTGGAAATAATCACGAACTATTGCGACCTGGCCATCGAAACTACGTGATTATGGATGAAACATATGACAGTGATACCCATTGTTATCAGGGCACTTGGCACCATGCCCAAGAATTTTACAAAATATATCAAGAAATTGCAGCTTCCTGCAATAAAACCAGTGGAACTGCAAAAAGCTGCGCTACTCGGAACATCGTACATCTTAAGAAGGTCCTAGGTCGATACCTAGGATGCTGGCAGCAACCCATATCAACCATCAGAGCCAGTCAATGATATTAGTGATACATTTTTAAATGTTCAGTTGACTGAGTTTCATGTTTAATGAATAAAAGTTTTATTATTATTATTTATTTATTTATTTATTTATTTATTTATTTTTATTTTATTATTTTATTTATTAAATTTATATCCCGCCCTTCTCCCCGAAGGGACTCAGGGCAGTGAACAGCCAAGAATTAAAATAACATGCAATATAAAAGTTAAAATAATTAAGAATAAATTAAATTAAACGGCCACCCCAATTTAAAACCCCTAGCAATACAATTAAAAAACCCTTAAAACCTATTCAGGCCAGGCCGGCTTGCTGAAATAAAAACGTCTTCAGGGCCTTACAGAAAGTGCGGAGATCCGGAATCAGCCGTATTCCGGGAGGTAGCTCGTTCCAGAGGGCAGGTGCTCCCACAGAGAAGGCCCTCCCCCTGGGGGCCACCAGCCGACATTGCTTGACCAACGGCACCCTGAGGAGGACCTCTCTGTGAGACCGTATTGGCCGGTGGGAGGTTATCGGTAGCAGCAGGCGGTCTCGTAAATACCCTGGCCCTAAGCCATGGAGCGCTTTAAAGGTGAGAACCAACACCTTGAAGCGTACCCGGAAGACCACCGGGAGCCAGTGCAGCTCGCGCAGGAGAGGTGTTATATCGGAGCGCCATGTCGCTCCCGTAATCACCCGCGCGGCCACATTCTGGACCAGTTGGAGCCTCCGGGTGCTCTTCAAGGGGAGCCCCATGTAGAGAGCGTTAGCGTAGTCCAGGTGAGAAGTGACGAGAGCATGAGTGACTGTGCATAAGGAATCCCGACTCAGAAAGGGGCGCAACTGGCGTATCAGGCGAACCTGATAAAAAGCCACCCTGGCCACGGCCGTCATATGCTCTTCTAAAGACAGCCGTGTGTCCAGGAGGACGCCCAAGTTGCGAGCCCCCTCTGTGGGGGTCAGTGACTCTCCCCCAATAGCCAGTGATGGCGCCAGCTGGCTATATCGGGATGCTGGCATCCACAGCCATTCGGTCTTGGAAGGGTTGAGTCGAAGCCTGTTCCTCCGCATCCAGACCCGCACGGCCTCCAGACACTGGGACATCACTTCAAGGGCATCGTTGGGGTGGTTTGGGGTGGAGATGTACAGCTGAGTGTCATCAGCGTACAGATGGCATCGCACCCCAAATCCACGGATGATCTCACCCAGCGGCTTCACATAAATGTTGAACAGGAGTGGCGAGAGGCCCGATCCTTGTGGCACCCCACAAATAAGGCGCCTTGAAGTCGACCTCTGCCCCCCTGCCAACACAGACTGCAACCGGTCGGAGAGATAGGACGAGAACCACCGCAACACGGTGCCTCCCACCCTCAATCCTTCCAGCCAGTGCAGCATGATACCATGGTCGATGGTATCAAAAGCCGCTGAGAGATCTAATAGGACCAGAACAGAGGAGCAACCCCTGTCCCGAGCCCTCCAGAGATCATCAACCAACGCGACCAATGCCGTTTCCGTGCTGTACCCAGGCCTGAAGCCGGACTGGCACGTGTCTAGATAGATGGTTTCATCCAGGTACTGCGGGAGCTGTTGCGCAACCACACTCTCAACAACCTTCACAATAAAGCGAAGGTTGGAGACAGGACCGTAGTTAGCCATAACAGCCGGATCCAGAGAAGGCTTCTTAAGGAGGGGCCTCACCCCCGCCTCTTTCAAAGCAGGCGGCAGAAAACCCTCCCCCAAAGAAGCATTTATAATCCTCTGGAGCCAGCCTTGCGTAACCTCCCGGGTAGCCAGTACCAGCCAGGAGGGACATGGGTCCAGTAAACATGTGGTTGCATTTAACCTCCCCAGAATCCTGTCCACAACCTCAGGAGTCACAGGATCGAACTCGTCCCAGATAACATTCTCAAGACCCGCCTCAGCCACCCTGCCGGAATCTACCCAGTCAGAGTCCAAGCCTTCCCGAATCTGAGTGATTTTATCGTGCGGATACTATGCAAAATCCTCAGCCTGCCCTTGCAAGGGGTCCTCCCGCGCTCCCTGATGGAGGAGGGAGCGGGTCACTCTAAACAAGGCGGCTGGGTGGTTATCTGCCGATAATATTATTATTATTATTTTCATTAAACATGAAACTCATTCAACTGAACATTTAAAAATGTATCATAAATACCATTGAATGGTGCTAATTGTTGATACAGGTGGCTGCCAACGTTGTTGTTATTAAAGACAAAAAAAAAGTCTGGTAGTGGATGTGGCAGTGCCTGGAGACAGCAGAATAGAAGAGAAAGAACTGGAGAAGATAACAAAATACAAAGACCTACAAATAGAAATAGAACAACTATGGCAAAGGCAAGCAAGGGTAGTACCAATAGTAATAGGAGCCTTGGGTGCAGTCCCAAGACAACTGGAGCACCACTTAAACACCATAGGCATTGACAAATTTGCCATCAGTCAATTTCAGAAGGTGGCTTTACTTGGAACAGCTTCCATCCTGCGACAATATCTGTGACACCATCAAACATCAAGATTTGCCTATCCCAGGTCCTTGATAAGGACTCAATAGATAGACAAAAATGCCAAACCCAATCTGAACACCTGACTGCAATTAATAATAATAGTAATAATAATGAGGAAAAAGTTGTTGAAAATAAGGTGAAGATATTGTGAGACACTTGAATACAGACGGATCGTCATTTGGAACACAACATGCAGATACCACAATTGTCGAAAACTGAAGTGTACAATTTATTGATGTCGCTGTACCAGGAGACGCCAGAGTCAAAGAAAAAGAACTGGAAAAAATCACTAAATATCACAACCTGGCCATCAAAACTATGCAATTAGGGGTGAAATGTGACAGTGATACCCATTGTACCCAGATCATGTCCAAGAATTTTACAAAGTACATCAAGAAATTGCAGCTTCCTGCAATGACACCAGTGGAACTGCAAAAGACTACGCTACTCAGAACAACATACATTTTAAGAAAATACTGGCAGCATCCAGTATCAACCATCAATGCCAGTCAATGATATTTGAGATACATCTTTAAATTTTTAGTTGACTTAGTTTCATGTTTAATGAATAAAAGTATATAAAAAACTGCAATCCGGCATTAAAAATAAATAATGTTTCCATGAGATTTTTAAGCGTCTATTGCCCAAAACAAATGTATATGAAATCAAAGTATGTGGTATTGCAATAACTGAATAGGATTCAAAAATCCTCTTTCTGAAATTTATATTTTCTTTTTGCTTAACTTGGCTTTCCTTCCTAGTGGTGCTGTGTGTAATGTACTGCTGACCTGCTGCAAAGACAATATATGCCGCCTCTGGGCAGAAACTCTGTTGCCTAATGATAGCCTCTTATACGAAGGTGGATATAACCATTGGCCTGAGCCAGTGAAATTAAATAACTTTAAGAGGAATGCTTCTAGCAAAGAAAGCATGAAAAATGCCTTAGAGGTAAGAAGCGATATCTACCAGATATTAATAATTGATAAGGCCTGATTTGAACATTTAGTTTGAAAATGAGTTTTTATCTGTATTTTAAGACAGATAGCTATCCACCCCTATTTAAATGTAATCAGAGGGTTCTGTTCAGAATTGTACATACATATAGAAAATATTTTTCTGCATTTCATTATGTCATATGAACAATATATTCCTGGTCTCAACAGTTAAATCTAAGACCTTTCCGACGAGGAAGAAGAAGATCAATAGCACTTGCACATACTGGATACTTGCCCCATCAGCAAGACCCTCATGTAGTTCATCGAAACAGCCCATTGCAATCAAATGCACTTTGCCATTTCCACATTGCTGCCAGCATCAATCCAGCCACAGGTGATAAAGAATAAGCAAACTTAATTCTAGGATAAGTGGGTTCAATTTAGATTTATCTCTATAAAGCACATTATACTTGGGAAGAGCCTTGGTGGTGCAGCAGACTAAAGCACTGTTAAATAACACCAGCTGCCTGCAATTACTGCAAGTTCAAATCTCGCCAGGCTCAAGGTTGACTCAGCCTTCCATCCTTTCGAGGTAGGTAAAATGAGGACCCGGTTTGTGGGGGCAATAAGCTGATTTTGTATAAAAAAGAACACCGCTTGGGGGGGGGGGGCGAATGCCCTACTAAGCAGGTATATGCAAAAGTATGAAGGCTATTGCTTAACACATTGTAAGCCGCCCTGAGTCTCCGGAAAAGGGCGGCATATAAATCGAACCAATAAATAAATAAATAAATAAATACTATATTGTTTATAGATGCTAAAATTGTGCTGAAAAGAGAATATAATTTTAAAGTTGTAAAACAAAAATGTTGCTTTGAAAATTCTTCCTACTGCATCAGCAGTTATTAATAGTATTTATGATTGCATTTATTGTGAATTGTTTTTATTGTGATTTTATGGATGTTTTTAGTTTCATATATTGCAAGCTTCCTAAAGAGGAATTAATAAATATAAATGTGATTTGTAGCAATGATGATACCATAACATTCAGTAACTTTTGTTGTAAGTCTTCATACAGCTTCATATGAAGAATGCTGACAATTTGGTTTTTAAGGTAATTAGTGTTAATTAGAGTCATTATAGCAAATTGGTCTACAAAAGATCAGTAATCTTAGTTCTGCTAAACAGAGTATCCTGGTAAATTACTGATTAGTACCTGCTGCTGGAAAAGAAAATTATCTGTCCTGAAATTATATATATGTACCTTACTAAAGTAGTCACTAAAACCTAAAAATAATTTAAATGTGTGTTTCTGAATAGAATGTATATTTTTGTTTGTAGACATTCCCTTGCTCCCTTCTATCATGTCTCTGAGTCTTAATGAAAGTGAAGAAAAAAGTGGTCCTTTTGTAGTGCACTGGCTAAATAATAAAGAATTACATTTTACCCTATCAATGGAGGTTTTTTTGCAACAGTTTAAAAGAAATTTTGAGCATATTTCCTCAGAAGCCAGCACTGAAGAACCTAATCAGATGACTTTCAAATCTGATGAAGGTAAAATGGATATTTTTATCTTCTCTCACTGTTTTCCGGCTGCATGGAACAATGAATCAATACATGTACACTGGCTATTTTAGAATGTGGAAATATTCCCTGTGTTTTACATAGAATCTTATGACCTAGGCAGTATAAACATTTATGAATTATTTATTTATAGAACTTACAGGGATTCTTATATAATGATCCTAGGCATCTCAAAACTAATATAAACAAAACAACTCTTCCATCAGGTGGCAGATCAAATGCCTCTAAGCTCGACTTAGCCCATTGCTGGGGGGAAGACTAGATCTTCATAGCCTTCCAGAAAGTTAAAATATAGGAATTCTTTGCATGTCAGGTAGAAAGCTATTCTAAAGGGCTGGGGTGGCTACTTTGGATGTATGCCTCCAGGATCCCATCAAGTGACACCATTTAATGGTAGAGATCTGGAGCATACCCACAAAAAAGCTGTCTGTGTGCTGTATAGAGCTTTAAAGGTAAAAAAACAAAATTATTGTAATTGGTCTATTAAAATTATATTAAAAATAATCTAGCATAGTAGTGGTTTTTCTAAGATCACTGATCAGCATTTTATTCAGTATTTGTAAGAGATTGCAAAGGTGCCTAAAGAAAATAAAAACGTAAATTTTCTGGAAGCTTAATAGAATTAAATAAAATAGTTCAGACTATTTAACAAATAGATAAAATACTAAAAAAACACAAATACTTAAAAATAATTGACTAAATCAGGGGTCTCGAAGGTTGGCAATTTTAAGACTTGTGGACTTCATATCCCAGAATTCCTCAACTGCCCAAGCTGGCTGGGGAATTCTAGGAGTTGAAGTCCATAAGTCTTGAAGTTGCCAAATTTGGAGATCCTGAGGCTAAATTATAGAAGTACATCATGAATAAAATACTAACATACTGATTAACTAAAGTACTAAGTGAGTGTCAATGAAACTTTATTATGGTTGGTAACAAGTAAGATGTAACAGAAAGGTAAAAATATAAATAGAATAATTTGATATATTTTTGAGGTCCAAAAATTATAAGATGTTTTCCTATGTTAAGTAATGGTGGCCAAAAGAAATTTTTTGGCTCTCTTGAAAATGTTAGGATTCTGGTCAAATAGTAAAAGCAAATGAGATGGTTCTTAGAAGAGGTGGAAATTCTTAGCAAGTGCAGTTAGGAATAAATATTCAATAGAAGGCAAATTCCTACACATTGTGGCTCTTTATGCAAACAAATATTAGCCTAACAAAGGATTTTATGAAATGAAATGTAACATTTTAAATTATATACCGGTAGTTATTTCAGGAAGAGTGTCTTAATCCTGTACTAGAAACCATATTTTTCGGAGTATAAGACGCACCTTTTTCCCCGCCTACCCACTGGCCCCCACCCTTTGCCTCTTTACCTCTGCCTCCCAGCAGTTACTTCTTGCAGCAAGAAGAAAGAAGCTCCTTTCAGCTTCAGCACAGCACAGTCTAATTAGCACAAGTTGATTGGATCGGCCTCCCGACTCTCAGCTGTTTTGCTCTCAACTGTTTTGTGCGGGCCTCTGCTGCTTGCTGCAAGGAGGTAAATTGCTGGAGCAGATTTTTTTTTCCTTATGCTAATCAAGCTATGCTGAAAACAAAAATGAAAGTAAAGCAGGTTGTTTGCTGTTTGCTGCAAGGAGGCAAAATTGCTGGAAGGCAGAGGCAGTTTTCCCTTTCTTGTTTTCCTCACCAAAAAAGGTAGGTGCATCTTATAGTCCGGTGCGTCTTATACTCTGAAAAATACAGTATAACTATGGAGATGTCTTTCATTAGGATTGTTTCAGAGAAGCTCAAAAAAGCTCTTTTACCCCAAGATTTAAGTATGTTTTTATATATAGATGTCTTCACTTTTTTTATATAGTTCTAGAAACTGATGACAGTAGAGAAGAACAGAGAAGAAATCAAGAACAGAAAGAATTTCCTGGTTTAAATTCAAACTCCATTCCCTTGTCTTCAGCTGTTATTGATCATGAAATTGAAATACAACTAGCTGAATGGAATAAAAATGCAGACATGCTATTTAGTATTCATCCTATGGATGGATCATTGCTTGTATGGCATGTTGATTGGCTAGATGAATACCAACCAGGCATGTTTCGTCAAGTACAGGTACTACAAATTTACAGGTACTATGTATTTAAAAATGTGATTGTTTTGGAAGCTTGACTTGAGTCTGAACTTTTTCTCTCTCTCCTTTTTAGGTGTCGTTTGTTTCAAGGATTCCTGTTGCCTTTCCTACTGGTGATGCAAATTCACTTTGCAGAAGTATAGTGATGTATGCTTGTACAAAAAATGTTGACCTTGCTCTTCAGCAAGGCAAACAAAAACCATCTAGCCTTGGTCGTTCCTGCTCTATGTTAATTTCTTCAGGTCATAGCAAATCACCCAACAATGTAAAACTAAGCATCTTCACCCCAAATGTTATGATGATTTCCAAGCATGCAGATGGATCTCTAAACCAGTGGCTAGTCAGCTTTGCGGAGGAATCTGCTTTTTCAAATGTTCTCAGTATTTGCCACAAATCACGATACTGTGGACATCGTTTCCACCTTAATGACTTGGCTTGCCATTCAGTACTTCCATTGCTACTCACAACCTCTCATCACAATGCAGTGAGGATACCAGTTCTTGATAGCACAGAAGAGGCATCTCCAAAATATCAAAATAAAATTTCTGCCTGCACAACTCAGGATCTTACTGCAGTTTATAGTGAACTTATCCTCTGGAGAGTTGATCCAGTTGGCCCACTGTCTTTTTCTGGTGGTGTTTCTGAGCTTGCAAGAATAAATTCTCTTCACGTATCTGCTTTTTCAAATGTGGCGTGGTTGCCTTGCCTCATACCTAGTTACTGCTTAGGTGCGTTTTCTTTCTTATAAGTAAAATTGGTATACTTTATAGAAAATATACTATGATTGTACAACATTTACAGGAAATTATTGGCAATTCTCACATCAGGAACTCCTTTAAACCGCCTCTCTGAAGAATGTTCAGATATGTACAATCACATAGCCTTTATTAAGCTTTTGATATCTAAAAAAAAGCATAAGATGAAAGCATTGGAATTCTTTTTGTTAAGAGTTATATTTTTCTAATTGTCTTTAGGTGCGTACTGTAATTCACCAAGTGCTTGCTTTGTTGCGAGTGATGGACAACATTTGAGACTCTATCAAGCTATAATAGATGCCAAAAAGCTACTCTGTGAACTGTCAAATCCAGGAATTTCTGTAAGTTAAAGTTCAACTAGAGTTGTAATATTGCCAGTTAAATTTAGTTTACCTATCTGTTCATTTAACCTGAAGATTAATTTTGATTTATGAAAAATATTTTCTAATCTTAGGATCATAGAACCTCTGAAGAAACTACCATATCTTTTTCTTGAGTAGGATTGGTTTAAATAAATGGGGACTTGGGCAATGTTACATGAGTATATTATTTTAGGCATCTTAACCATACTATATTACTGCTGAACTATATAATCTATAAACCACCATCTTTGAAGTATGTTCATTATTATCATTTTTGGACTAAGAATATCCAAAATAAACTTACTAAAAAGTATTAAGTATTAAGTACAAGGAGAATAAATCATCTTAAACTTTTATTTCCCAGTTCCAATATTTCACTATTAGCAGAATTAATGTCAGTGTTCCATTTTTATGTATTAAACACAGACACTCTGAATAAAATACATTTTGATTTTTTTAAAAGACAGCAGTCTTACAATTGCTTAAACTATGAACTAAAAACTGTCATATAAATTTAATTATAATCATTATCAACAATAGTGGGTTTAATTATTTTTATTTCCCAGATTTGTTGCCTTCACAGACTTTGAACATTTAGGATAAAGTTAAATATGTTACATTGTGCCTGAATTAATTGCTTGTTTTAATTTTCATTTCCAAATTCCATCAAAGGTGGAAGTTTAATGTAGAGAAGGGAAGATGACCTGATACTCTTGGTGCCTACCAGGTCGTTAGTTAACTTGGTTTTTTTTCCCGTCATAATACAAAAAGGAACAAATACAAATACAAAAGGAAGCTGTTATCAACAACCAGTATCATCTTTACTTATAAGAATCTCTATGGGGTCTACATCGGTCTCATTGCCATTCTTAAAAATTATATGCTCCATGAATGACTGGAGCTAAGGTTTTGAAGGTTATCTATCTATCTCCCTGCCCAAAATAACTCCGTAATGTTTTATTGAATTATTGCAATGTAAGCAGTTTGCCTTCCATTAAATGCATACTTTCTGATTTGGTCATATTAATACTGGCATTTATTTTGTAAAATCACTGTTATACTCCAAATATCCAGCTTAAAAATACTACACATCCTCATTGAAAGCTACTTGCTAAAAATTGCTTTGAAGGTTTTCTTTTTTGGTCTTTTCTCTCTCTTTCTAACACTATCTCTCTCTGGGCAAAAGCCTCTTGAAGGAGGTAATTTTTTAGGAATTAAAATTCCTAAATTTTATATTTTATATTTTCAATTTTGCTGTTGCTCGATGATGGGCAGTTCACAAAAATTAAAAAGTAACACAAAAACAAAATACAATAGAGAATATTGGAATATCCAGCAGTACCCCAATGACTATTAGAATCCATTGGAGATGAGTGACTATAAATTTAAATAAATAAATAGATTTTATAGCTTTCTGTTTATATTCAAGTAAAAAAAGTGGAAAATATAGTTTGTTCTTGTTTTTATAAGGTAAAATGTAATTTTACTTAATCTATATTTAATTAGTTGATTAAATATTCCATGATATGCAAAATACTTTATCCATTTTGATTCAGTTAAGCATTGCATACACAATACAAAGCAAGAACAAATACATTTTGAAAGTTACTTTTGTTGCTATAAGGAATTACTAGGTTGTTGGTACAAAAAGTAGTTCCTATTTATATAGTATGGCTAATTGTATTAAATAGTGAATCAATAGATCAAAATGAAGAAATTAATGAAATTAATATAATTACATGACAATTAATTACTGGCTTTTGTTACTAACTGCAGAAATACGTTGGCAAATTTTTTAACATCATAAGTCAGCAATCTACAGCTAGACCGGGTTGCATTGTAGAACTGAATTCTATTACAGAGCTGGTAAGATTTACTCTTATATTATCTCATTATGCTTTATTTGAACTTCTTCAGTAAAATATTGATGAATAAAAGACAGCAAAAAACAATGTTAGCCAAATATTTATTGTTAGCCAAGTATTTAATATTTTATATCATAAACTAATTAATTTATTTTTATTGTATTTAGATTGTTGCCACTGTTGATTATATTTAAAATGTATCTGTTTTTAATTTAGCATGGTGAGAAAATGCAGCTACTTCATGTTTTTCAAGAAGATTTCATTATGAATAATAATGAGAATAGATTCTCAGAAAAAGAGTCAATACTACTTGATCCTGGTAAAGCATATACATTTTAAATCTTAAGTAAAATTTATTTTGTAATAAGCACTTTTGATTGTAGCTTTAAGTTTGTAGTAAAACAGTTAATATATTTTATAATCAGATACTGACATTTCTTTCCTACACTAAAATATTAATAATTTAGCGATACATACAAATACGACTTTTAGTTTTACCTGTTCTTTGACATGGGGAGGTGTTGATATATACAGTTTTATGCCTGAATTTAATTGTTTTGTTTCTGTTTTTAGATTTTATAACTTGAAATTTCTCTTGTTCACTGTGGGAACAGAAAGATAGAAATTTAATAATAATAAATATCTGTCAAAGGTTTTTTTTCTCCTAAATTCATTTTTATTCAAACGGCATAGAAAGAGAATCATGTCAGGCAAATATTACAAAGTTTAATATGTTATTCTTATGTAAAACTGTAATAATTATCAACAAGAAATAAAAAGCATAGGACTGAGCCTAACCAAATGGAAGAATGAGGCTGAATGAATTGCAGAGAGGATTGTATGACTTCTGATTACAAATTCAATATGTCATTGTTAAAAAATCCTTGAGTTTAAAAGAAAAGAATTTCCATGACAAAACAAAGTTGTCTTTCTGGGACAAATATCCATTTTTAATTGGTGTCTTGCAACATTAGTTTTATGTTTATGAAGAATTTATTATGAAGGAAACTTCAGAAGTTGTATTTTGTCTATAATCTGAAATAGTATAGTCATTTTATCTCTCTTACATGTGCTATACATTAGTCAAAGCCAAGAAGTATAAATAAGAACAAACAACTGATTTTCCTCTAAATGTAAATATAGTCATATTCTGTGCTGCAGGTTGCCACTGATAGTGTTTTTAAAATTGGTCCAGCAGCTCCTTTCTCAAATCGCATTGACTTCTGGACTAAATTAAACATAACATTGCAAAACCCCTTAAAGTAGTCCATGCATAGAACATATCATAATAATATGAACCATCTGTGAGGAGTTCGTATGTTTAATGAAGTTAAATTGTTTGATAAAGTTAAATCTGATAAATTTAACCTAATCTGATAAAGAACATAAAGTCCCATTGATACCTTTAGATTACTGTAGTTGCACCATTAGTTCCAAGAAGACTTTTGAATTATAAACTCTAGAGAACTGCAGCTTCTTTAAAAATCAATTTGCAAGACCTAGCTAAAACATACAAAAGAACCATAATAAATAGCTGGAGATGTTCTTAATTGCTGTGTTTTACTGAAAACTTTTTTCTTTTTGCAGGATATCAGGAAAATGGATTTTCTGAAAAATTCTATTTAATTGTAATTGAATATACTCAAAACTGCTCATTGTTACATATGTGGAAATTACATTTGAAATCCCTACCAGTCTCAGTGGGTATGTTCTAAATATTTGACAATATATGTAAGAATTTATACATTATGCTTCTTGATAATTGCAGGATAAATTCATTAAAAATTTATTGAATTTCTCAGTTCTATGTTCTATAATCTCTGAATTCTTTTTCAAATACAGATAAGTATGGTTTTTAGCTGTTCTTTGTCATTGTCTCATATTTTGACTACAGGCACAGGCAAATTATTAATAAAGTAAAATAATATTTCAAAACTCTTGTGTCTAAGACTAAATAGACAATGTATATACTAGCTTTTGGGTGGTGCACTAATCTATAAGAATTAGAAAGTAGAAGGATATTACAAGCATGTAGAATCCAAAAATGTCGATGAAACTTCCATATAGAAAGAGGTAGTAATAAGGTAGTAATTCTCTTTGTCATTGCAGTCAAAATTATTCTGCTTGAACCTTAATATTAATGAAGGACATGAACTAAATGCTAAGCTTAACATGTTTAATGTTTATAGCTGGTAAAATAGTTCTGTAGAAACATTAGATCCAGTCCATAATGCCTATAGCATGGAATATTGTGCTGGATACAAAAGAATTCATGCTAAAAGAGGTGTCATGGTTCAGATAAAGATCAATATGTCCTGAAAAATATTTTGCACATGAAAGGCAGACCATGTAAATATGAAATATTGTCTTTAGCAACTGGCTCACTCTCTGGTGCTGTTGATTTCTAGTGACTTGTAGAAAAATAGAAAATAGAAAAATATATATGTTTATATAAACATAGAATTTAGTTAATGTAATTTCAGAATATCTTGAAATTTCATAGAACAAATTGTATTTTAAATAAACATTAAATAAAATATCCCAATTTTTGTAGATGAAAAAATAGCTCCTAAGGCATCTGAAACAACATCTCAAGAACAACTGCATTCTTCTCCGGACCAAGAAAAGCTTCACAGTTCCTTTACAAAGAAATACCAAGTTTGCAGAGATAATCTTCAGAGTACCAGCCAATTAGTTCTTTCTTCAGAAATTGTCTATAGTCGAGAACTGAATTTACCAGAAGGAGTGGAGATAGTAAGCATTAAGCCATCAGCAGGTTTGTAAATTAAAAAACAAATAGGGCAGGAGGAAATTATGTACTAACTGACTTTCATTTAACTTTTCTTCAGTTTTTATTAAATCTTAATGGTAATTTGAAAGCCTAATATTTAAAGAAAATTGATATAAAAACAGCTATTAAACTGCGATAAAAGTTATACCATGTTACAACAGTAAACTTGGTTTTATAAACTATAGAGCACTAAGCTTTGCTCTTAGGTTCTGAAAAAAATGCTTGAAAATTTCATGTTTAACTCATTTTTTTCTCTGGTTAGTATTTTAAGGAGTTTTGTGTTTTAATCTTAGGTCACTTAAGTTCTTCTTCAATTTATCCAGTCCACCAAGCTCCTTATCTTCTTGCAACACTTTGCTCAGATGGGAAAGTTAGGTTTTGGAGGTGTAGAATGGCACAAGAAACAGATGTATTATCGAAACCAGAGAATACTAAGAACAGTGGTACGTATGTATGGGAAGAATGGCCATTGCTTATTGAAGATGGACATCTTAGTAGCAGTGCCCTTGAAGTGTCTGGTTTATCTCTTGAAATTAGCTGCGCTCATACAAATCGTTTAGCTGTGGCATACAAGCGAACACCACCCCAAAACAGTAATTCTCAAGATTTTTTTGTGAATGTCGGCATTTTTGAATGTGAATCTACAGGAAGCTCTTGTTGGAACTTGGAACAAACACTTCATTTAGATGAACTAAACCTAACATTGGATTCTCTGAATGTCAATAGTAGTTCAATGGCTTTAGGAAATAAGAACTTAATATTCAGAACAAAGCATTTGGTTCATTTAGACTGGATGTCTAGGGAAGATGGCTCTCATATATTAACAGTAGGCATTGGTTCAAAGCTTTATATGTTTGGTCAGTTGGCTGGGAAAATACAGGAACAAAGTGCTAAGGAAATGCTTGTACTGCCAGTATGGGAAAATGCTAAAACCGCTTGTACATCTAGATTTATACTGTTACGATGTGTGGATTTGGTCTCATCAGTAGAAGGTTCACCTCCTTTACCAGTTTCTTTGTCTTGGGTTCGTGATGGTATCCTTGTGGTTGGGATGGATTGTGAAATGCATGTTTATTCTCAATGGCAGCCATTTTCAAAGCAAGATCCCATTACTGCAGAATCTTACAGTGGTAGTACACCATCTATAACAAGTTTAGTTAAACAAAGCCAGTCTGGTGTTCCCCCGCTAAAGCGAACATTAACCCGATCTATGGCTAGCTTTGCTCAAAAACTTGGTGGGAAACGAAATATATTTGATCTGTCACTGGAGATGGAAGATTCTGGTCTTTTTGAAGCAGCTCATTCATTATGTCCTACTTTACCTCAGTATCATCCTGTGCAACTTTTGGAACTCATGGATCTAGGGAAAGTACGTAGAGCGAAGGCCATTTTATCTCATCTAGTCAAATGCATTGCTGGAGAAGTTATTGCCTTAAGTGACCCCTGCCATGAGAAAAGATATCGCTCTCTCTCAATCTGTGCTAGTGGGAGTAGTACAAGAGACCCTATGACATTTAACAGATGTGTAATAACAGACTATACAGAAATAGATTCTGTTCCACCGCTTCCTTTGTATGCATTGCTTGCTGCTGATGAAGAATATTCCTATGCTTGTACTGAAAAGTCAAATACTCCAAAGAACCTTAACAAACATGTGACTGATGAAAATTATGAGGATCTATTTCAAAATTCCAGCCTGTATACAGATGAACTGACTACAATTGAAGTAGATGAAGATGACAAAAAGCCAAAAGTTATTGATCTTTCTCAGTATAATCCAACTTACTTTGGACAAGAGCATGCCCAAGTTCTTTCTCGTCACTTGCTTCATTCTAGCTTACCAGGACTTACCAGGATGGAACAGATGCTATTGATGGCATTAGCTGATACAATTGCCATTACCAGTACTGATATAGGAGAAAGCAGAGACAGAAGCAAAGGTAAGTTTTATAATGACTAATCCAGGTTTTCTTTTTAACAGTCCTGCCTATACTTACTTAACTGAATTAATTAATCAATCAATCAATTGCAAACACTTCTAAACATTATTAGATGCCACTGTTAATACAGAATACATCAATTAATTATGAAGGCTATTGGTTTATAAGAAATTTAATGATACGCAATAGACTAAATTTGATAATTAGAACTGTAAGCCACCCAAAGTCACTGATTGAGATGGGTGGGTATAAAAATTCCATAAATAAATAAAATAGTTTGAGTTGGGAAGTACACAAGGAAAATTAATACTATATTTTATTTCCATAGTTACTGTTATTTTTTAGAATTAAGTTTACTACTTCCTAGGAAAGTATTTTACCCAGTGTACAAATAGAAACATTTTGCTTAAAGGTTTGAAGTTTGAAAGTTAGAAGAATTACCTCTTTTTCTATATGGACTGGCAAATTTCCATATACTGCAATACTTATGGGGAAACCATTAGCTTCACAGCAACATTTTCTTCTGAATTTAGTAATATGGATCTTAAATAAAAAAAATACTGTAGGGCTCTATTTGTCTGCTACAATGATGTTACTTAATATTATGTTAATTCTTGATTGCTTTAAAATCCATTATAGTACATAAATTTGTTACCCATTCCCTATATTGTGAAACTATGCCGAACAAGTACGACTTAAATATATATGAATAATGGAAAATGTGGCAAATAATTATAGAGTTTTGTTTAAAGAGTTTCATTTTATAGATTAAATCTCATTCATAGGAGGAGAAACACTTGACGAATGTGGTTTGAAGTTTCTTTTGGCAGTTCGTCTTCACACTTTTATGACAACTTCTCTGCCACCTGCTCACAGAGCTCAGCTATTATATCAAGGTAAATATTTTCTTCACTCTTTGTGAGACACTAATGCAAAACAGAACAATATTTTAGATATAACTAGGATTGTTTCTGAGGAAATGTGAGCTTTGGAAATGGAGAAACTTTGGCATAGTGCTGATAATCAAGAGATGCACTGAACAATTGAATACTACAGATTTTTCTAACTGTTTTTGTCTATAGGATAGCCTCATCAAGTCTCTGTGTGTATAGATGTATTTTTAAATAGTTAGGTACAGGGATCTAAGTTTTTGTTTTATTTGTGGCATACAGACTTAATAAATATTTTGTGTTTTACAACATTTTAAGTGTAGCTATTTACAAGTCATTACTCATACAAATTATGACAACATGATTTTTTTGTATGTTACTTCATGTTACCAACTTTTTTTTAAAAAAAGCATCAGAAAAAGAATCACTAAATATTTTTAAGGTAATTTAGTTATCAATTATAAAGTAAATTAAATAATTATAAAGTAATTATTTGTGATTATTTCAGGTTTGTCTTCGAGTCATTTTGCCTGGGCGTTTCACTCTATTGCAGAAGAAGAACTTCTAAACATGCTTCCTGCAGTACAGAAAGGTGATCCAACATGGTCAGAGCTCAGAGCTATGGGAATAGGATGGTGGGTTCGAAATACCCATAATTTGCGCAGATGCATTGAGAAGGTAAAGGCAGTTTGTAACAAACTATGAGTTGATTTAACTTATTCTGTGTATTAAATATAAATTATTTCATTAATTGCTCAAAATGTCTCTGGACATAATTATGACAAAATACTACATTTGAAACCACAAAATTTACTATTATCCTTTCAGGTCGCTAAAGCAGCCTTTCAAAGAAACAATGACCCTCTTGATGCAGCCATTTTCTATCTTGCAATGAAAAAGAAGACTGTAATTTGGGGACTATACAGGTACAATTTTAAAGCAGAATTTGTAATTCAACATATATTGCAACTAGTTTTTTTGCATTCCTACTGCTTGATAGAAGTAGCAGACATTCCAGTAGTATCTAAAAGACATTAAGGAGCAACATAGAGCAAGTGAGAGAGAGAGAGAGAGATGATAGATCTATCGAGAGAGAGAGAGATCCTTAATGTCCTTTATGTATTATTGGAATACCTCCAAAATTTTTCAGAGTCCTAAATTTCTCGTTCCTTGAACTCAAATTAGCTTATATTTACTACATAATTTATATCAACACTACTGGGCCCCTTTCAAGGATAATATAATATAACATAACTTCCACATTTTTACTTGAGGCTGTACTTTTGTGGTCATCTAATAGAAATATAGAATAATAAAAGGAAACAACTGGATATAGAGGTTCAACTAAGGCATAGGCCCGTGTTGGCAAACCTATGGCACACGTGCCGGAAGTGGCACGCAGAGCCATGTTGCTCAGCATGCATGGTGTTGCCCATTCTTCTTCCAGGTTTCTAGGGCACGCATGCGCGCCCGCCAGCTAGTCTGCTGGTTACTGATGCGCATGCACGTGCGATGATCAGCTGGCATTTAACATCTTAGTGCGTGTGCGCACCGTCCATGCCATCATTGCCCGCATGGAGCCCCAGGATTCCACCCTTTGCCAGCCAGGAGCGCTACCGCCAGTTGCTCCCATGCGCCCGGATGCCTGCCTGCCTCATCAGCACCACCATGAAGAAAGGCCCCGAAGTTGCGCTGTCTGAGATCCATGTGGGCTGCCGCAGGGGGAGGCCAGGTAAGGCTGGCTGGACGCTACCCGGAGCTGAGCTCAAGGCTGGCAGGAGGAGGAACATTGCCTCTTAGCCGGCACGAACTTTCTGCTGCCGTAGCCTGCCACCATCCCCTCTTCCCCGACAGCTCCTGCCACTGCCACGCAAAAACCACTGCCAAGGGGGGCGAGGGGGCAGTGGTGGCAAGGATGGGTGGTCCGGGACTTCCCTGTCTATGCAGACTTCTGGCATAGCCCCAGGCCTCCGGAGGGAGGGAGGGAAGCCCCGGCATGTGCTCCTGCCGCTGCCATTCCCTTGCCCCAGGAAGAACGGTTCTCATGCTGCCGCTTCTCTGGCAGCACCAGAGGTAGCACCTTTCTGCCAGGGTAGAAAGGATGAGAGCAGGCTGTGGTGGCAGGCCGTTCTTGCCAGGTAACAGACAGACTGCTCCTGGAGCAGGCAGGAGAAGGAGAAGCCACCCACGGGGAGGCGAGCTGCCCCAGGAAGACTGGAGGAGAGCACAGTTCCTTACTCATGGAGATCCACTGGCGGGGAAGTGGTTGCGGAAAGCGGTAAGAAGTGCGCGAGCCAGGAAGCGGTTATGCTCCCTGGCCGGAGAGGGTTGCACGTTCCGCCAGCAAAGGTTTGTGCAACCCTCTCCAGCCAGAGAGCATGACCGCTTTCTGGCCAGCACACCTCTTACTGCGACCACTTCCCCACCAGTAGATCTCCATGAGTGAGAAGATGCACTCTCCTCCGGTCCTCCTGGGGGGGCTCGTCTCCCTGCTGGCAGCTTCTCCTTCTCCTGCCTGCTCCAGGAGCAGTCTGTTTGTTATCTGGCAAGGACGGCCTGCCACCACAGCCTGCTCCTGTCCTTTCTCAGGAGCAGCCTGAGACTCTGCTTTCCTTAGCAAAGCACTTCATCATTGCAGTGCAGGCGCCGGGGGATCCGTGCAGCTAATAACCCACCCCTCCTCAGCCTCGGTCACGCCGCAAGGCTGTAACTCGAGGAGAAGACGGAAAGGGGGGGAGTCCAAACTGAAGGTACCTCGAGCAAGCCGCAGCGCTATTACGCAGGGCTCCGAGTGGTTGGAGAAGAAGCAGAAATAGCATCCAGGGCTGTACTTTCAGCGGGTAAGCAACACTGCGTCTGCTGTGAGAAACTTTGGGCAGAGAGGGCGGGAGCAGGCTGTGGGGAACAGCCTGTCTCTTAGCTGGCGAGAACTGCGAGCTTTTCCGGCAGCATGAGAACCGCTCTTGCTGGGGGCAAGGGAGTGGTGGCAGCAGGAGCAGCAGGCCGGGGCTTCCCTCCCTCCCCCGGAGGTCTGGGGCTATGCCAGAAGTCTGCTCAGGCGGGGAGACAGGAAAGTCCCAGACTGCCCTTAAAATAACGACTTTCCAGGCCCAAAATGGGGTGGGGGAGCGAAGTGCATGTGCAGGGCGCGCATGCATGGGGGGGTCGTGTATACATGTGGGAGGGTTCGCATTGCATTATGGGTGGCACGTACGCAAGCTGTTGCGCGCGCACATACATGAGAAAAAGGTTTGCCAACACTGGCATAGGCTATCTGCTATCTAGCCAGATATGAGTCACCAGATACAAAACAGAAACAGAATAATACTCAGTGATATGAAAGTGATTGCTTTTGAGGAAATCACTTGTTGTACATGATATTGGGTTCATAAAACAATTCAAGTGATAAATAAATACTTAAATTTGGATTAAATTTTTGGATTTTAAAACAATATAAAAGAAGGGAATGGAAAGACATAATTGAATGTGAACTCCCATGCTCTTAAAGATCAGAATATAGGGGTTTTGTTTAACTGGGCAATTCTCCCAGTTTCAAAATCTTTTATCAAGTAGTTTGTAATTACTGAAAGTTTGAGAAACATTATTTTATGTGCCTTATTTCAATATCTTCTGATGGCTTATTTTTGACATGGCATTTATCTGAGCATATTATTGTATCATAAGCATATCACCCAAGTTAAATATTGGCCATTTCTAATTGCACATGTAGAATTTTAGCAGCAACTTGGTTTTTAAAATATGCCATTTGGAATCTAAGAGCATGTGTTTCTTTGATAAATATAATTTTTTCAGTTTTTTCTGAAACTGTACATTGTACATTGTGACAATAGTTATAAATGATTACATTGGCAGGTCTCTAAAAGATACTAAAATGACACAGTTCTTTGGGAACAATTTTACTGAGGACAGATGGCGTAAAGCAGCACTGAAGAATGCTTTTTCATTGCTAGGCAAGCAACGTTTTGAACATTCTACAGCATTTTTTTTATTGGCTGGCCACTTAAAAGATGCCATTGAGGTAACTAATATGTTTTCTTCAGAAAACCTTATTGAAAAATATTACAATGCATCTAATAATGTATTTACACAGACCCAATGTTTTAAGAGTACAAGCAGATTTGAATGTTATGTTGAAGTCCAGGTATATGCTTAATAGCATCCTCTAAATATGGTTTGGTCAGATATGAATATAAATATGTAGTACACTTAAACTGATTGAAAATAGGAATAACCTTGTCCAATGTCTATACAAAACAAAAGGAGAATAGAACACTAAAATATGTTTTAATACATAATGGAGAAATTTTCAGTTTAAGGAACCCTAGTGGCTCAGTGATTAAAATGCAGTATTGTGGGCTAACTCTGCCCACAGCCTGAAGTTTGATCGAGGTTAACTCAATCTTCCATCCCTCTAAAGTTGATAAAATAAGTATTCAGGTTGTTGGGGACAGTATGCTGACATTGTAAATAGAGAGTGCAGTATATAAGTCTTAAGTAATATTGCTATAGGCTGAGTATAATCATGGTCCTTAAGTAAGCCCATGTACTCTTTAACTGCTATATATGAAAAAGCTGAAAAACAGGGTTTTGAACATTTTCCTTATGAGAAGAGGAGAAATTCATGAAGGACAGATTTATCAAAGGCTATTGGCCTTGAAGATGCAATGTTATCTTTAGGCTGTAAGCATCATGCCCCAAAAGCCAGTTATAAAGGAACAACAGCAACAGAAGGTTAAGCCTCCATATTATTTGTGTAAATATGCCAGAGGTATCTGGATGGCTGCATACATAATAGGGCTGTGTTTCTTATTTCTGATTGGATCTTTTTTTAAAAAAAAAAAATCCTTTGTTTATTTTAATTAGGTCTGCCTAGAGAAATTAAATGACATTCAGCTAGCTCTTGTAATTGCACGACTCTATGAATCAGAATTTGAAACATCTGGTACTTACAAATCAATTCTTCAGAAGAGAATTCTGGGAAGTAAGCCTCATTCCACTGAAAGTCCATTAAAACCACATTTTGATCCTTTTCTCCGAAGTATGGCTTACTGGATTTTGGAAGAGTATGGTCATGCTCTTGATACTCTTTTAAGCCATCCCACTTTGAATGATGAAGGTAAACTGAGACAATTTAGATCTACTTTTGGAATGTGTGCATGTTATATTTAGCCTTAAATTATTAAATAAACTCTTCTAGTAGTAAGTAATATTCTACATATTGTCCTGGGTGGTTCTCATGAATGGTGAAGAACCGTGGCCTCCAAACCAACTAATGGTGATTTTGAAATGATCAAGTGTTATCTAAATGAAGCATACTACTAGAAGCACAAAACACTGTAGGTGCTGATTTGTTTTTACTATGTCACAGTGTTCTTCCAAAGCATTATCTTGAAGCTTTCCATGATTATTACAACAACGAATGTTAAGGAACTATATTTTTATATTACAACTATATAGTTGTGATGGAATAAAATATATGTGATAGAGGAAAAAGGCTTAAACATTTCATGATAATTCATTTTGCCATGTTAAGAAGTAGAGTAGACATGCTGAACAAGACAATGATTAGAATTTTTTGTGTGTTTCCTTAGGGTATAAATGTGTCATAATATTGACAGCAAGACAACATCTAAATTATTTCTTTTAGAAAATAAATTCTTCATTATTTTTTCATGTGATATCTTTCTAGATGAAGGAAGCTTCTCAAACTGTAGCCCTTCGGTATTTAATTTTTATAATTATCTAAGGACGCATCCTCTCTTGCTGAGACGCCATTTTGGGTCTTCTGATTTATCTTCCACAAGGATATGTGTAACAGGAGAAAATGGGCTGGCAGATGAAATCAATTTAGAGGAACGAAAATTATTCTTTACTGCAGCATATACTCATTTGAAGTCTGGCTGTCCCATGTTGGCTTTAGAAGTATTATCAAAGATGCCTAAAGT
This sequence comes from Pantherophis guttatus, assembly GCF_059756535.1. Taxonomy (NCBI): domain Eukaryota; kingdom Metazoa; phylum Chordata; class Lepidosauria; order Squamata; family Colubridae; genus Pantherophis; species Pantherophis guttatus. The sequence continues at coordinate 53,309,756 of NC_142064.1, forward strand.
GGTCAAAAAGTCAAAGTGTTTAAGAAGAACATTAAGTTTAAGGAACACTAGTAAAGAATGTTCACCCTCTTCTCCAATGCCAGTAGAATCTAAAGATGACCAGTTTTTCAGGACTAACAGGTCAGAACCAGTGCTAAATGGTTTAGGATCATTATCAGATGTTTCACCAGACAGACATTCAGATTCTGATGCTTTGTTTGATTGGAATCAGCCAGCTGCAGTCTTACAAGATGACCCATTGGAATTAAAGTGGGACAGTGACAAAGATGAGGAAAGTGAGGATTCTTGCCTTGTAATGAAACCTTTGCAGCCCAATACAGGTGAAAAAACAAATGAAGTTAGTTCTAGCTGCACTGAAACGTACAGTTCAGGAGGTGAAAATGATGTCTTAGTTTCATCAGAAGACATAATTTGTGTACAGCTGAAATTTAGGGCATGCCTGAAGATTCTTACAGAGGAACTTCGAACATTATCCACGGGCTATGAAGTAGATGGTGGAAAATTAAGATACCAGTTGTATAATTGGCTTGAAAGGGAGGTGGTAGCCCTTCAGAAGACATGTGAATACAATACTGAAGCAGATGATTCTCAGAGAGAAATTATCCCAGTAATGGGTGAAAATTCCTTAAGTGAAAGAGCTGAAGACTTGTCAGATATACAACTAAAAGAAAATATTCAAAGAAGACACTGGCTTATAAAATACCAATCACTTTTGCGAATGTTTCTTAGTTATTGCATCCTCCATGGGTCTCATGGTGGAGGCTTGGCATCTGTACGAATGGAACTGATTTTGCTTCTGCAAGAATCTCAACAGGTAAATAGAAGATTTTTTTTCCTGATTGATTGGGCTTGGGCTTAAATATCAATACATAATAATTTAAATAAATTACTAGCAAACTATTTTTAGCTTATGCGCTTATATCAATTTGATCAAATCTTTCTGGCCCTACATCTAGAATGCTAGATTGTTTTGAGCTATATATTTATAATTTTGTTTTCAGATAAAAACCAGGAAAATTCTAGATAACTTTTTCCTCAATAAAAAGTTTCTAAGTTCATGCTTCCAGTATTTGAACTTTCAGCTTCCTGATAATGAAAATTGAACTGGAAATTTGAAAAATAAAGAAGCTTAGTAGAGCAACTAATGGATTGAAACCTTGGCCTAGAAAATTCAAAGTTATGCTGCCTATTAGTCACTGGGCCAATACTATTGATCCTAGACTTTATTGCAACTTAAACAAACATTTTTCCACAAAATAAACCCTGGATTACTTGTTTTTGTCCACCTTTAGTGGCATTTTTGGATGAGAAAGGAGAATAATTATTTCAATTAACATTGTGTCAATATGTATGTGTGGGTATAGAAGAAAATTCATCTTTGTAGGAAATTTGAAAGTCAAATTATACTCTTTATTTTTCATCCTTTTTATAAAGGAATTTTCGGAGCAATCGTATAGTAATATTGTATCTGAGCAGAGCACAATACCTCTTCTTTTTGCCTGTACTGCAAGTGCCAAAACGGTGGTGGCCAACCCATTATTGCATCTTAGTAACCTGACACATGATATACTACATGCTATTATTTCTCTTGACTCTCCACCCCACCCAGAGGTACAGAACAATAAGGCAAGTATCTATAATTTGACAGTATTTTACTGAACTTTTTAAAAAGATTTTTATTACATTACTTGCTGTAATAATACAGCCATATTAATATTTATATATATATTGGAAGTTGTTTATTTTATGTTTAAATGAATAGCCCTCTAATATCTTGCTTGAACAAGTAAAATAAAAACAAGGTATTCAAGATCATATAAATAATTTTGTCTGAAATATGTCTTTCTTCCAGATACAAGTAATGCACACATTAGCAGCATCTTTATCAGCTTGCATATACCAGTCTCTCTGTGGGGGTCATAACTACAGGTATATATATATTATTTTTTACAAAAATAAGGTTTTTGGCACAATGAGAACAACATTTTTATTTTTCCCTTCTGTGAGGTAGAATCAAAATCTGGTATAAAATGCACAAAATGTTACCTCCTATCTATATCTTAGTTTGTACGGGTAGTACTCGACTTACAACAGTTCATTTAGGGACCATTCAAACTTACAATGGCAAAAATTGTAAATGAAAAAAGTGTCTTGTGACCATGTTTCATACTTACGACCATTGCAGCATCCCCATGTTCATGTGATTAAAATTCGGATGCTTGGCAACTGGTTTATATTTATTACTGTTGTTGTGTTTCAGTGTCATGTAATCAATCACCTTTTGCAACCTCCTGACAAGCAAAGTCAATGGGGAAGCCAGATTCATTGAACAATTGGGTTACTAAGTTAAGAATGTCACTTAACAACTGTGACAAGAAAAGTTGTAAAATGGGACAAAACTCACTTAACAAATGTCTCACTTAGCAAATGTCTCACTTAGCAACATAAATTTTGGGCTCAATTGTGGTCATAAGTTGAGGACTACCTGCATTCTTCAAAAATGGGGTTAGTTATTCTCTGATAATCTAAAGTACTAGGACCTCAATATAAGAAAGGCTATAATTCATTAGTACCATGGTTGATTTATGATATGATATTCATTAAAGATTATTACCATTATTATTGCAATATCTTCATCTCCAGATTACATTTGTATAGTTCGGGAATCCATACTTTTTGACATAAATTTGTATTTAACTAACTATAATACTGATAAATACATTTATTTTACATTGTTAGGTTAATCAGAGTCTACTCAGCTAATATTAAATTGGCTAACTCAGTTAAATTAGAAATATAAGAAAGGTGACAAATTCTTAGATCAGACATGATAAGCAACTGATTAAAACAAACTATAGCTTTTTAATGAGGTAGATCTGATTTGCAGATATCCAAAACTGATTGTTTTATTCTTAATTATACTTCGCTGTTTCCTGATCACCTCTGATAACATCATATTACTTGTATTAGAAAACATTATGTATCTGAGAATTGGCAAACATGTAGAACGATCTTTATTCTATTCCTAGTTTCATATGATAAAGTTGAAGAAATTGCCCGAAAGATGAAATAATTATATCGCCAGTACAGGGTTATGTCTACTCACATAGTTTGAATCTGCTTATTAATTGCTATTGCAGAAACAAGGTTTAGAATTCATACATTTTAAGCAAACATATGAGCAGGGAAAAATACTTTTTTTTTTCTTTTTATGACGTTTCACAAAGCAGTATGGACCATCTTATTAAATATTTCCTTTAAATCTGCTTTTTTTTCAGTATGATCACTCATAAGAAAGTTAAGATTCTATACCATAATTATGAATAACATGAGCAAATATTAAGACAACTTTGGATTCTTTTATATCTAATATTTTGACACTTTCACAAGAGATTTCATGAGATTTAGTATTTTGAAGGTCATTTAGGCTGTAATGTGAGAGCACATTTGATGCAGTGGTTAAGGCATAAGGTAACCAGGATACCATGATTTCTGATGTAAACTGCCATGTAAACTTCTCCAGGCAGTCTCCAAGAACAATTGAACAGGGAAAAAATAGCTGCCATGTAACTCTGAGACTAGTTGTCAGTATTTTAGGGTTCATGAAAAATAAATCTGTGTATTGTAGAACCATCCAAAGTCTTATCTCTACATGCCATTTCTAGTGCTATGTAATTATCTTTCTCCATAAAGAAGCAAGGAAGTCCAAAAATTACGTCATATACTTTTTGTTTCTGAATGTTAAGTTTACCTGATCTTAGTAATAGTATTAAATAACTAATGTATTTAGTAATCAATAAAGCTGACTTTAAATATCAGGTCTCATAATAACAGATGACAATGCAAAATTTTTATAGCTTTTCAGCAGCTAATGTTATTAATGCTCTTGATTAGAATATGTACAGTTGCAAGAAAAAGTATGTGAACCCCTTGGGATTATGTGGAGTTTTGCATGGATTGGTCATAAAATGTGCTCTGACCTTCATCTAAGCCACAACAATAGAAAAACACAGTCTGCTTAAAATAATACTACACAAACATTAGATGTTGCCATGGTTTAATTGAACATAACATGTAAACATTCACAGTGCAGGGAGGAAAAAGTATGTGAACCTTTGGTTGACCGTCCTTTGACAGCAATAACCTCAACCAAACGTTCCCTGTAGTTGCAGATCAGACCTGCACAACGACCTGGAGTAATTTTGGACCACTCCTCTTTACAAAACTGTTTCAATGTAGCAATATTCTTGGGATGTCTGGTGTGAATCGCTCTCTTAAGGTCATGCCACAGCATTTCAATGGGTTGAGGTCAGGACTCTGACTGGGCCACTCCAGAAGGCGTATTCTGTGCTGTTGAAGCCATTTTTTTGTTGAATTTACTTGTATGCTTTGGGTCATTGTCCTGTTGCATCACCCATCCTCTGCGGAGCTTCAGTTGGTGGACAGATGGTCATACGTTTTCCTGCAAAATGTCTTGAAAAACTCTGGAATTAATTTTCCCATCAATGACAACAATCTGTCCAGGCCCTGAGGCAGCAAAGCAGCCCTAAACCATGATGCTCCCTCCGCCATGTTTTACAGTGGAGATGAGGTTTTGATGTTGGTGTGCTGTGCCTTTTTTTCTCCACACATAGTGTTGTGTGTTCTTCCCAAAGAATTTTGGTTTCATCTGTCCACAGTATATTTTGCCAGTAGTGCTGTGGAACATCCAGGTGCTCTTTTGCAAACTTCAAACGTGCTGTAATATTTTTTTGGGACACAATGGCTTCCTCCGTGGTGTCCTCCCATGTACTCCATTCTTGTTTAATGTTGTCCTTATTGTAGATGTGTCAACAAAAATGTTAGCATGTGCCAGAGATTTCTGTAGGTCTTTAGCTGACACTCTAGGATTCTTTACCTCATGAAGCATTCTGCGCTGTGCTCTTTAAGTCATTTTTACAGGACGACCACGCCTAGGGAGAGTAGCAACAGTGCTAAACTTTCTCCATTTGTAGATAGTCTGTCTTACCGTGGACACATGAACATCAAGGCTTTTGGAGATAACTTTGTAACCCTTTCCAGCTTCATGCAAGTCAACAATTCTTGATTATAGGTCTTCTGAGAGCTCTTTTCTGCGAGGCATGGTTCACATCAGACAGTGCTTCTTGAAACCAGTAAACCCAAAACAGGTGTGTGTTTTTAAAGGGCAGGACAGCTGTCAGCAACACATCCAATATCATCACACTGATTGGAGTCAAGGTTGGCTCACTCCTGGCTCCAATTAGCTCTTGGAGAAGTCATTAAGCTAGGGGCTCACATAACTTTTTCCTCCCTGCACTGTGAATGTTTACATGTTATGTTCAATTAAACCATGGCAACATCTAATGTTTGTGTAGTATTATTTTAAGCAGACTGTGTTTTTCTATTGTTGTGACTTAGATGAAGTTCAGAGCACATTTTATGACCAATTCATGCAAAATTCCATGTAATCCCAAGGGGTTCACATACTTTTTCTTGTAACTGTATGAAATAGTTAAGCTAAGTAAATCGTGATTGACCATTATATTCAATCAAAATACCATAATATTGATTTTTACAATTTTGGGTTTTTTTAAATAGTGTATTGCAAGCAAACCAATTCACTGGAATGATTTATCAGACATTGTTGCTCTCTCATCGGCATTCTCTAAGAACAGCAAGTTCAGATGAAACAGTAACACCAAATACTACACCAGCTCAATGGCCAGGTAATCAAGATTTAATTTTCTTCATGCAGTTTTGAATTGTTTGGCTTCTTTGAAGTACAGTATATTGTTCTGTGTTACAACAGGGAGTTTAAAATAGTTTCTTTCCTTTTTCTTCTTCTAATATGACCCTCTGGCTATTAGTTGTTTTTTCTTCCACTTTATATTAAATATAGTATTAGGTAACCTCATGCTGATTAATTATCTTTAAAAATTAAGGCCCACCCACCCATTGATGGGCCCATCCATCTTCAATCTTGGTAACTTCCAGATTTGTGGATTTTGACTTACAGAATTCTTACTAAAGGTCATACTGTTTGGGAGTTCTGGAGGTTGGTTCAGACATCTGAAGTTGCCCCTTATAGTATTATACCCTTTATAGTATTATAGTGTTTCTGGAGATAATTGAAAATGGCTTCTCTTGTCTTTCTTTGTATGTAATTTATCACTAAATGGCACTTCTTGTCTATTCAGGAATAATGGATTTAATACAATTGCTGAATCAAGCTGGGGAAGAAGCTCAGTCTGGGATTACAGTTTTGCTCTGTGAAATTCTTACTGCAATCTACCTTAGTCTCTTCATTCATGGTCTAGCAACACATTCCAGCAATGAATTATTCAGGATTGTGGCCCATCCCCTTAATGACAAAATGTGGTTTGCTGTCTTTGGTGGTGGTGCAAAGATTCCCAAGAAAGGACCAATTCAAGAAACAACCAAGATGGGTTAGTACATTCCTTATTTTTTTCTGTATGTAAATATTTACTGAAGTCAGTTTTTTTTTTAGTTTTTATACTGTGTATGTTATCAGTGGTGTGGTGGCTCAGCAATTAACATGCTGGGCTTGTTGGCTGGAAAGCAGGCAGCCTAGGTTCGAGATCCGAGCTCCATGTGATGGGGTGAGTTCCCATCCTCGCCCCCAGCTCCTGCCAACCTAGCAGTTCAAAAGCATGCAAATGCCAGTAGATAATAGGTACCTCTTCAGTGGGAAAGTAACAATGCTCCATGACATCATTCTGGCCACATGACTGTGGAAATGTATTTGGACAGCGCTAGCTCAATGATCTTGAAATGGAGATGGGTCCTACCCCCTATAGTTGGCAATGACTAGCAGAGTAAAATCCGCAAGGACATATTTTTATGTTACCATACAGTGACAAGAGTTCCTATATAATACTAAAACCTTAATTATCATTATATACATGAGCAGAAATATCATTACATAAAAATTGAACTTTTGTATTTTGTGTATCCATCTCTTTCTTCCAATTTAAGGAAAGAATAAACTAGAATTTGGTTTTATTTTATTGAAGTGTTGATTTATTCCTTTTGAACAAGAAAATAAATGTGGAAAAAAATTCTGAGTAAACAAGTTGGGGTGTAAGATATATTGCCTCTTTCTGGCTTGTTTAACAATGACAGTATTAGAATTTTGTGGCGGGGGTTGGGGGTACACATATACAAGTAAAAGAGTGAAAAATCAGGTTCCAATACAGGAGGATTACTATTAGTGCACATAGCTTAATGTATATAATATTCCTGTTGTCAAAAAATAATATAACTCTTCACTTTTCATGCATGCCTACTGAGGGGAATACACTTCCCTATATTCAGGAATCTAGTGCAGCAGTAAATTATTCATAATTTTAATATAAGCAAAATTGTTTCCTTATGAATGTATAATGCATACATAAAGAGTCCTAAATAAATTTGAAAAAGGTTCTGTTTGGAAAATTAAAATAATTTTCTGTTTGTAACTTTGTAATGTTGACAAAATACTGGTTGAACATTTTTTTAAAATGTTGAAAAGTTTGTTTTCTATTATGTATGACAGCAATATTCTATCTAAGCGTAGTCTTATGTTTTCTCTCTTTGGCAGGTAGGCACTTCTCTATGCCTAGCCCACATCAGGTAGTAGTATTTTCTATGGAATGCGTGGGGTTTACCAAATCTCTAACAACCATCAATACTCATAGTCCTACCAAACTTGCAGGCAAGATGCTAGCTTCAGTTCTAGGCATTTGAATCTAGTGTTGATATGTGATGTGACCTTGCATAAAAAAATAATCAAACAAAAACAGTCTCTTTGTAAGTCATGATCTCTGATTTGTGGTTCATTATGTCAGAAAATTTAATCAAAATTTCAACTATTACAAATCATGTAGTTGGTTATTTTCATACTAAATTAGTTTTAATAATGAAGGAAGACCATGACTTGCAATTATGAGAAATATTTCAATATATTTGTGTCCATCGAGCTACTTGTTTGTGTCACATGACTGTATGCATGTGGCTATGAATTTTTATTAGTTCAGCATAAAAATAATTTTTAATGAAAAAACATTTATTAATTGAAGATTAGTGTAGACTACCAAATAATAACATAATAGCATTTACAAATAATAGGCTTATACAACTGATTTTATTTTGATTATAATTAGATATGTAATTAGCAAGTCTTGACACCAAATGATCTTGGGAGAGATCTCCAGTCTATAATCTTGTATTGAATATTTTTACTAAAGTAAAAATAATATGAAATGTGTACAGTTTCAACACTAAATGTATACATTTTAAATAGAAACTGATGTCAGCTTTCTATATGGGTTTAGATGAAATCACGATGAAATACATAAAATTGATTTCAGTGAAATTCAGATAAAAGAAATTAATCTGTTAATAGAGTTTCTTTGAACTGTTTCAGAGGAGGCGGCATAATTGATTTATACATTTAATCTGGATTTGAAGTTTTGGTATAATGTTTTTTAGAGTTTTTGTTTGGATAGAGACAAATAGAAAATTATATAACTGTTCAGAATAGACTGATATTACTTAAATGTATTTTGGTAGTACTCAATTTATGACTATTGTTGAGCCCAAAGTTACTGTTGCCAAGTGAGACAGTTGTTAAGTGAGTTTTGCCCCATTTTACAACCTTTCCTGCCACTGTTCTTAAATGAATCATAGCAGTTGTTAAATTAATAACCCGGTTGTTAAGTGAATCTGGTTTCCCCTTTGATTTTGCTTATTTTGCAAAAGGTGGTCACATACTCCTAGGACATGCAACCATTATAAATAAGAACTAGTTGCCAAGCATCCAAATTTTAATCACATGATCATGGGATTGCACTTTTTTCAGTGCCATTGTAACTTCAAACAATCACTAAACAAATGGTTGTAAGTCAAGCCCTAATTGTATATAGTTTCATGCCCTGGTTTGTTCAATGATTTAAACATTCTAAAAATGAGATTAAAAATTATTCCTTTTAAATTAGCTTGCATTATTTTGGGTTGCAAGAATGGTTAAGATGCATAGATCTGCGATCTATGCGAATTCTAGGACTGCCTTAGTCATGAAAGCCAGCTGGATGACTTTTGAGTGAGTTATTCTCACTTAGCCCAACCCCACTAGGATTGTATAGAAAATAGGTGACAGGAGTATTAAGTATGTTTGCAGTCTTGAGTTTTTGTGTCTGTGTGTGGATGGATGGATGGATATATATTTCTATTGGTTACTTAAATTATTTGTAATTACTGTATTTTTCGGAGTATAAGATCACTGGAGTATAAGACGCACCTACCTTTTTTGGTGAGGAAAAGAAGAAAAAGAAATCTCCCTCTGCCTCTGAGCAATTTTGCCTCTTGCAGCAAACAGCTTGCTTTACTTTCATTTTCGTTTTCAGCACAGCTTGATTATTTATTTATTTATTTATTTTATTTCTATACCGCCCTTCTCCCGTAGGACTCAGGGCGGTGTAGAGCCTGATTAAAAGCACAAAGACAGACAAAATTTAAAAATAATTAAAATTATTAAATAATAGGATCAATTATAAAACCCCCAAATTTAAAATCCCATATTTAAAAACCAATTAAAATCTTTACATTGATAGCCCAGCCTGACGGAACAACAAGGTTTTGAGGGCACAGCGAAATACACAGAGATCAGAGATCTTACGAATTTCTGGGGGCAGTTCATTCCAAAGGGCAGGGGCTCCCACAGAGAAGGCCCTCCCCCTGGGTGTCGCCAGCCGACATAATTTGGCCGATGGTACCCTGAGGAGACCCTCTCTGTGGGAGCGGACTGGCCAGTGGGAGGCTACTGGTGGCAGAAGACGGTCTCGAAGGTATCCAGGTCCAATGCCATGGAGCGCTTTAAAGGTGGTAACCAACACCTTGAATTGCACCCGGAAGGCCACTGGGAGCCAGTGCAGCTCGCGCAGGAGGGGTGTCACATGGGCACAATGAGTTGCGCCCATAACCACCCGCGTGGCCGCATTCTGGACCAGTTGGAGGCTCCGGGTGCTTTTCAAGAGGAGCCCCATGTAGAGAGCATTACAGTAGTCCAGTCAGGAGGTGACAAGGGTGTGAGTGACTGTGCGCAAGGCGTCGCGATCCACAAAGGGCTGCAATTGGCGAATCAGGTGAACCTGATAAAAAGCCCCCCTGGCCATGGCCCCTGGCCACGATTAGCACAAGGAAAAAAAAATCTGCTCCAGCAATTTACCTCTTTGTAGCAAGCAGCAGAGCCCTGAACAAAACAGCTGAGAGCAAATCAGCTGAGAGTCAGAAGGCCGATCAAATCAGCTTGTGCTAATTAGGCTGTGCTGAAGCAGAAAAGAGCTGTTTTCTTGCTGTTTGCTTGCAAGGAGGTAACTGCTGCGAGGCAGAGGCCAAAGGGTGGGGGCCAGTGGGTGGGCAGGGCTACATTCGGTGTATAAGACACACCTAAATTTTCACCCCCTTTTAGAAGAGAAAAAGGGTGCGTCTTATACTTCGAAAAATATGGTAGCTATTATGTTTATGAAATATTTATGTAGTTAAAATATAAGTAACTGGGTATGGTTGACATAAAAAGAGTTTTTAAAGATGCACAAGACTTATATATGTTGACTTTTAGTGTGCTAAAGAGAAGAAATCACCAAATTAAAATGCACTATCTTCTCCAAAATTCCAGTTTTGGAGAAAGCTGATATTGCTATAGACTTTATTTGATAGGAAACCTAATTCCAATTATTTAGGGATATCATCTGGATTGTTAGTTGATTAGCATTCTGGTTGTATAGAATAACGTAAATTGAAATTACAAATTTGTTGCTTTCATAGAATACTGGCCTAAATCTGCTAAAAGCTACCAGTCACTAGTACTACCTTTAATATTAACATGTGTCTGATGTGACACATGTATGACTAAGGCTGGTATTCTAATGTACACCATTCATACTCCATCTTGCTAAAAGGCATTATATGAAAACTTCAGTCAACTAAATCCATGATGGACTGTGCTGATGATGTCAGAGCCTGTAGAAGATCATTACTTGGAATATAGGTGGGATAAATGACAAAGAGTATTCATTCATTAATGAATGAAATGAAAATTATGCAATTGTGAATACAAGAAATGCGAAAGATTTAATGATATAAATAAAAGTGACCTGATCTTCTGGAATGAATTTGATGAATACATGTGAAAGTGTAGGCTTTATTCTTAAAATAAAGAACTAAGATATATCTCAGAAAGTTTCAATTGGCATTATCTTGATTTGTGGAAGCATGTGAACATAGGAATTCATAGGTTGGTGACAGTTGACTATTATATTGGGGTCAATAATATTAATGAAAGATCTCAGGATCAGAGTTATAATAGGGTAATTAGAAAAATGTTGATAATTTTTTTTTTAATAAAGTGGCCTTGGTCTTGTTTTATGTATGTGTGAAGACCACACTATGCCTGATGATTAGAAGAATGCTCTTGTCCATTGTACAAAAGGAAAGGTAGCAAGAATGAATGCAAAAATTAGTATTAGTTTGTCAAGTGTGCCTGGAAAGTGTTTGACAGAATTTTGGTTGAAAAGATACAGATGGTGACCATGAGCAATATTTGGGGTTTGAAATGAAGCTTTATATTGTGGAGAGGATGCATAGACCAGGTTTTTCTCCTTCAGCAATAATTGAAAAATATATAATGTTACTTGATTCAAAAAAAGTATGTGAATAATCTTTAAGAATGTAAAGATTTGTGATAATATGGACCTGAAGATTGCTTGTTCAACTTGATAAGAATAATATGTGAAAGAAATAAAGCATGCATAAGAATCATAGGAATGCTGAAGGAAGCATTGTAGAAGGAAAAAAAACAAGGATATGTGATATCTCCCTGGTTGCATAATGCAGTTATGGATGAATATATAAGGAATGTAGAAGCTTGTGGTGATATCAAAAGTGTGTTGGGTGGAGAACAGATGTGTTTGTATTTCAGTATGTAATTTATGCCATGTTGTTGGCTGAAAACCCAAATAATTTGCAATACATGTACAATGCAAGGAGGAACATGGCTCTGAAAATTAATGTGTCAAAGACCAAAGTAGCTATGTTTGAAATGGAAATGGAATTAACAGTTGAAACAGTTGTAAATTGAATAAAAGAGAAGAAAATTACTTTGTGTAACCTACAAAAATGTTTTCCCCCCTTATTAAGGTCATTTCTCTGTTATAGGCTTAAGCATTTTTGTACTAACCCTCAGATGTTGCCGAAGTCATATACAGTGTCTTATTTCATTGAAACAATTATTGGGTGATTCTGTGTAGGTACTGTAGGGAAGTAGTGAGAAAAAAATTAATATTCAGAATTCATTCAGGCAGTCTATATGACAAATAAATATTATACCGGTAATTAATTATAATGATTTATTACAAGGTGTATATTAATTATGGATCAGTAGCTGTTCTCTGATTAGTTTAGCTGTTATATGAATTTTTCAGTTTATTTGATTGAAGTGCTAAAAAGCAGACCTCTTTTGTACCCAGAAAACCTGATGTTTAAGTGCTAAAAGCATTAAACAATTCAATAAGGTTTCAGGGAGGTCAGGTTTGAAATTTAAAAGCATATAAAAATAGGTAATTGAATAGTTTAAATGTAAGAATAACACCTTTAAATGATAGCATCCTCTTTGAAAACCTATATAAAATAATTTCCTGAGAATTAAATTGTAGTAAGAATGAAAATATCATGGCAAAATCTTTTTATTTGTTTTATGTAAATGAAAATTTTTAAATACGTTATTAGCAAATAAATTAGCATGAATTCTATATAAGTTGCATACCTATTTTGTGAAATAAATAGGACATTTTAAAAAAGATGATACAGATTACAGAAGGATACAGTATATTCATATTTTATATATTATATTGCAAGCAAATATTTCAGTAATTATGAATGCTAGATTTTTAACTGGGAATATATATCCATTTAAAATACTGCATACATACCATTCTTTCAAGTAAAAACGTTTTACAGAATAAATTTGTAGCTTTTTAAAAAAAAAATCCACATTTTAATTTAATTCTATTACTTTCCAATATATTAAAAAAAGGCAAGCCATAGCAAAATAGTTCTGTGATATCATTCAATTAAAATTAGGTCAACCTGTTTGGAATTTCAAATGGCTAATGGAATGCAAATTGTGATGACTGCTGCAACTTTCCATTGCAAGCTGTGGAATGCTCAAAATGTTGCTGCTTGTGCAAAACATGATACAGTTTATGGGTTTTGATACTAAGGCAATGTCATTTCAGAATGCTTTTTAATTTATTTTAGTATTTGGAATAGTATTTGACAGAGCAACCTCTGTAGGCTTGGAACCATAGCTCGGAAGTTTTTTCATTCTCTGTTATGTCATTCTTTTAGAAATACAAACCATTTTGATTTCACACATCCTTAATTCTTCCTCTGAAAATGACAGAGTTAAAGATTATGTCAAATAAATACAGCACCTATCTGCAAGTCCTTAAAGCAAATGTATCATTTCAGATGGTCATATGATTGCTATAGAAAGCTGTTACAGAATTCTTGGAAAAAAAACATTTTCTTTAAGGACTTATAGATAGGTGTTACATTTGTACGCCAGACATTTTAAAAAACATTTTTGTCTTTGACAAAGATATATTGTTCCACACCTTTACACCACAAGAGTTCTTGTAACTTCAAAATAAAATGGTAAAACATGTTTAAAGTGCATTTCTTAAAAAATACAGTGGTATTTTCATTTTTTTTAATATGTTTAAATTTGCTTGATAATTTTATTATTAATGGGTTAATAATATTGCCCGCTTAAATAGTAAATTTATTTCATAATAGGGAAGATTGAATGGGAATTAGAGATAAGCATATTTTTCAGCCTCTGTATCATGTAACATTTTGTTCAGCTTATTTTGTGCCTCCATTTCAATATAAGAGTAAGCATTATTTTATTTAGTTGAAAAGCTAATGTTCCATAGTAAGTAATGCATGTGCATGCTTGTTCTGGCTAAAAGACTTTGATATATTTGATATATTTTTAGCATTAAGGTAAGTGAGATTTTCATCTTTATATATAAAATAGTTCGATGACAACCATTTTGAAATAACATTTATTTCCAGTAGAAATGTAAAAATAGAGAGATAATAGAGAGCAGTGAAAAAGGACAAAACTTATATACCCCCAATATGTTTATATTTTCAGTTATAATGTATCTCTAAGAATTTATAAAATTAGACATATATTTGTAGTATGAGCATTGAATATTTCCATTTTCATATTTATGCAAAAAGAATTATTATGAATCATTTGTTTAAAATGCATTTCAGATTTTCTTGGAAATGTAAGCAAAAAGTTACAGGCAGGAATAAAAGCTAGCCATATTATTGTTTAATTGCAATAATTAAACAGCAGATATTGATTGATAGTTCTTGTTTGTTTTTGTTATAATTAAGCATGTAGGTTATAGTTGATTTGAAAGGTGAAGATGATATAATTCATTTATTTGATAAGTTTCATTGTCCTATAAAAATGAATGTGGTTTTTTTGTAGCCTCTTCTCCTATAGATGATGGTGAGAAGCAAAATAAGCGGTTTAGACTGACATCAAAATCATCATCAAAAGAAAATTCACCTACTATTTTACCTGGAAAAGAACAAGACTTTTCTATTTACAAAGAGAAATTTATTCCTCCTGAACTTAGTATTTGGGACTACTTTATAGCAAAGGTATTTTTTTGTGTTGTTGGAAACAAAACTTGTCCTATTATTCCTTCACAAATGGAGAATCTATCTGTCAGCTCCTTCTTCAAACTTCTGCACCTACAAACAATAATCTTTTCAAATAATATCCTAATCTCTGCTGAGATTATAAGGATTAATCTTGCATTCTTACATGTATATATCTTATAAATTTAATAAATAAATAAAATAATAATACCTTAGAAATGCATAAAATGCCAATTCAGTATTAAGGTAAAGAGAAAGGCTAGTATTTTTCTTACCCTGATAAGTAAAATAGTAACACTTTAACAATTTTTTCTTAATCTGTTTTCTTCTTTTTAGCCATATCTTGGATCATCCCAAACTAGATTTGAATATGATTCAGAAGAAAGTCAGGACAGCAGTGATGAAGATGAAGATGAAGATGGAGCGTTCTTATCAGATTCAAAACTTCAGGAACACTCTAACTCAAATTCATTTAGGTATAAATTATTACTGAATTACCTATAGTTTTTTCTTTACATAATTCAATAATTTTGCAGGCATGTTTTCATTCATCTTTTTACATTAGGTCATGTATTGAATGAAGCTAATTTAGAGTTTTCCCTGTCTTGGTTGGGACAGCAGACTAGTCGGAAGAAATCCTTCTAAAGCGTTTGATATTTCTTTGGATCCTGCAAATTAAACACATTACAGTGTTCTCTAAAGAAAACTAGGGTGCAAAACTCAGTTTCTAGTTTAGCATAGGCATAAATTGTAGGTATGATGTCCATCTGCTAGTCCATGGATCAAACTAATGATTTTATTAGAGTTAGAATTGGGCAAGAATTAAATAGACACTTTCAATAATTATACTTTATATATAAAAAAAAATTATTGAAACTTAGAACTTTATAAAATAAAATCATTTCATTGGAAATAAAGTTCAAAACAAATTTAAAATCACATTTTTAATGATAAGGATAGGATGTCTTACATTTGCATAATTCCTGAAATCTAGATTTAAATTTACATTTATTTTGGATTAATATTTGTTCTTTGCAGCAGGAACTGTGAAAAATCCAGACTTTACTCTCAGTTTTTCCAGAAAGAGCAGGTGTAAATAACTGACAGCAATCCAACTTTGTATGTTCAAATAATAGTGGAAAAAATGCCTGTGTCCCTCCTAAAATTAGGAGGATAGTGAGTTTGAGAATTCATTTTTAGAGTAGTAACTAAAAGTATATGGTGTGAGTTAGAAATTCATTGTTCAAAATTTAACTCAAGAGTGGCCTTGCCTAATTACAATGTTTTATCCAAAGAGAGTTTGAACAGCTACTTTATAGGGTTGAAGTATATGTGGGGAAGAAGATTACAAAA
Organism: Pantherophis guttatus; assembly: GCF_059756535.1. Classification (NCBI taxonomy): domain Eukaryota; kingdom Metazoa; phylum Chordata; class Lepidosauria; order Squamata; family Colubridae; genus Pantherophis; species Pantherophis guttatus. The sequence continues at coordinate 53,325,851 of NC_142064.1, forward strand.
GCATTATAATTAGGGTTAAATTTAAAATAAAGTATTATTTGTGTCCTTTTTTGCTCTTAAAATGAATTTAGAATGCCTTGTAATAGATATATTTACAGTAATAAGAGAAAAAGGAAAACAAGTATTAGCTAAATAGTTAAATACAAAATATTTTCAGTCTTCAGCAACATGGAAATTGCTGGAAAAACAATAACATCTTTTTTGTTGTTTAGTTGGTCATTGATGCGCTTGGCTATGGTTCAGCTAGTTCTCCGTAACTTGAAAAGTTTCTACCCATTGGCTGGACATGATCTTACAGGTAATTAATATATTTTTGATTATTGGTGGATATCATTGTCTGTTTTTATATGTGCATATCACTGCATTAATTTAAACTAGAAGTACTGTATGCCAGATATTTTGAGTAAACGGGAAGTCTTTTGATAGTTGTAGCCATTTGAAATGACCCAGTTTTGATTTGAAATATAATACCAAGCTTGTAATACATGTTTTTCAGCTGGGGATCTTTCAGAATGATAACAGCCAAAATGGAACTTTGTCAGTAAAATTCAGAACATATATGATATATGTATATGATAATAGAATGTAAGAATGTAATTAACTGCAGACATTTAAATTCAGATGGGCTGCCTATTTATTCTGTACAATTTCAGCAGACTGTTTTCAGACACAAGTGCCAATTCACAAACCATTTCACAATTCATGCAGTGTGGAATGGGGTGGGTGAGGTGAGGTGAGAAATAAGCATTTCTCCGTTTCTCTCAGCAATACTGCTACAGATGTGATGTTTCTAGTTCAAGAGCTGCTAGCAATTGGGTAAATTTATTTTTCTTTAGGACATTCTATTAATAGCTGATGAAGACAACCTATGCATACTTAATGAGAAACTAGGCCCTTTTAACTCAGTAAAATGTTTGTTTAGTCTGAACAGTTCTTACATTGTTTTTCATTCAACAATATGTTTGCTAACTTCAGTTTTGATATACGTAGCTACTTCTGAAGCTCTGAAGTTCACCTTAATGAGAAAACATGTCTAGAAGTTTTTAGTGTTATTAATGTTCTGACAACAGAAACATTGTGGAAAGTATGTAGTATAAAACATTCAGAGAATATAATATACTTTAAAGAAAATACTGTACTGAATAAAAAAAATGTCTGTCTTTAGAACTTCCAGTTTGTTCACCGCTATGCCATGCAGTTCTAAAGGCTCTTCAGCGCTGGGAACAAGTTCTTCTCAGACGACTTGAAATGCATGGAGGTCCACCAGAAAACTTTATTTCTATTCACATTTTACAAGATGCCTCATCTTCAGGCCCTGCACTACTTCGCCACAAAGCTTTGCTAGAGCCAACAAACACTCCTTTCAAGTAAGTTTATATCTTGAACAGAATAAATGTTGTTATATTTCTTATCTATTATTTAGTGAAGTATATGGAATCTCTTGGGAATGTTTATTTTTCATTCACAAATTCATAATTTGCCATTTCTACATCTTTTAATTTTTCATTGCCACGAATAATGCAAATTATTAAGCTTTGATTAAGTAACTAAAAGAAAACATAAGAGATGTATAAAACTAGGGCCTTGAAAATGATAAGCAAGGAGTTTTTTGACTGAAAAAAAGTTTTGCATCAAGAACAATCATGGGTACAGTTAAGAGGGGGAAAATTGGCTTTGAATTTCCTTGACAAAACCTTCAAAAGAAGGTTAATATGCTTGAGTGTGGTGCAGACACTTTGGCTTACCAATATGCTATCTCTCAGAATTTATAAATAAAATGTAGGGCATAATATTTGCCAAGATTTATCAAATCAAATGTGTGTGTATGTGTGTAAACACAGAAATATATATGAGATATCATAGGGTGTGCAGTTAGTCTCTGCTGATCATCTTGGCTATTGGTTGCTTTATTATTTCCCATGCTTCCTTAATTTTTTGGTTTCTAAGTGATATTTCTTGATGAGATATTTGTTTGTCTTCTTGTTTTTTATCTTTTTTTCTTCTGTCTGTTCTAGCTTACTTGTTTCTGATCTTAGCATGCTGAAGTTATTTTCTAACAAGAACTTCCATTTTGCTGGTGCACTGTTTGCTTCTTTTCTTGTACGTTAGTTTTGCATTCCCAATACTCAGTTATACTTGCAGCCATGCTGTAGATTAGTTGATTTGTTTCTTGCAGTGAGATAATGCCTATATTTTATATTTGATATTATAGAATTAGAATGTTTTTATACTAGTGCTACTGGTTCTTTGGAATCAGTTTCAATATAGACAACTCTTGTTTATGTACTGTTCTGGATGCTCAGTTATTCTTTGTTCCAATTCCTTTTTTTTTTTTTTTTAGCTAGAGGGTTTTGTTTGCTCTGACAAGATAGAGGAGAGGGCTCCTGCTTTGGAAATAAAAACAATTTAATAGCTATACTGATTTCCTGAGGGCAATATGCTGACTCTGTAAACAACTTAAAGAGGGCTGTAAAATACTGTGAAGCAATACATAAGTCTAAGTGCTATTGCTATTTTAAGGATTAAATGTGAGTTTTGTGGTCCTTACCCATTCCTTAGCCACACCTAATATTCTAAATATACTAATTTGAAACCTGAGTCTTTCAGGTTCAGCCATTAATCAATAGCTAACAGTAAAAAGCAGCTGCTGAGAAAACAAAGTTTTAATTATTTCTTCCTGAGTATTCTGTGACCATTTACTTCTAAAACTGTTCAATAATTTCTATTAATGCGACCTGAACAGAAAAGATGAAGATTATGTATGTTGGCTTATAAAATATATTATTTGACTAACTTCCTTCAGTCCTCACAATCATCCCACCTTAAATTAATCATATCACATATGCAAACATTTTTGCAGTTCCTCAGTAAAATGATTCAGTATGATCAGCAGACTCTACCTATGTTCTATTTATTACAACTGTAGAAATTATTTTTGAGAAGAATAAAATAGATGATGTACTGTATAATATCAGATATATTACATTTTACGTGTACTTATGCCATTTTCTTTTTACACCTGAGGAATATTTGCAATAGGTATCTTCAACCTAAATATCATTGCTTTCTAAAACACTAAGGATTTTACTAAAGAAGCATGTATATAGCAAAATACCTGCTAGAATGAAGCACTTATTGTTTCTCATTAAAATTTTACCGTTTTCTGCTTTCATTTGTCAATATGTATACTAATGTATATCAAATTCATCACGTGTATTTGTTTGAAATTATATCACATGTTAAAAATGATTCTCATTTTTAGATCCAAAAGTCATTATGCATTGTCCGTAAAAAGACTTTGGCAGTACCTCGTTAAACAAGAAATGGTCCAAGAAACCTTCATCAGAAACATATTTGCCAAAAGAAAGTGTTTAAATGAGGTTAGTGTTATATGTTTATGTAGAAATTTAAATCCATTAATTAAAATTTAATTAAGCTAGTATTTCTTTTCGAATTTAAAATTTCACTACTATTCTATAGAAATAAATTCCAAAACATTTCTCCTAGGAATCTAGTAATGGAAAAGGCGAAGGTATTGCATATAACTATTTGCATTCCTCTGTGGTTTATTGAATCATTGGATTGTATTACTGGCTATTAAGAAGAAGAAATATTCATCATGTTAGCTATCTCTATAACATGATATAAAATAATATATGGTTGACTACTTTGTATGCTGTTTTCATGCATTATCTTCTAGGCCCTCTTCCAAGTAAACTAATTAACCTTCAGAACACACCAGTAATAACTTTGTCAGCTAGGCCCCTTCCCTTTTTTCATAGCTGCTGTACATACCAAACTAAGATTAATAATTCTTGACTCTTTAGGTATAATATTTGAGCTTTTGCCTCTTTAATTCAGTGTTCAGCACAAATCTAATTATGTCTTTAATGTCTCCTCTAATTATGAGGAAAGGACAGAATTCTATTTTTCTTTAAAAAATTTTGAACCATAATACATGTAAAATTCAAGCTGAATTAGATCTGCATAACCTCTGAAAAAGCTAGTATATATATTATCTACATGTAAAGCAAGTTATTTAATTTTTAAAAATGGAGGAAATTATCGTGACTACAGGTAATTTCAAAAATGTGTTCTATTACCTATGCTCACCTTGCATATTGTTCCATATTATTAATATATTAATTTTTCACGTAGTTCTTTTTGATGGTTTTTTTGGGATTTAGTCATTAGAAGACCAGGCTGAATTTACCAAAACTAGTTCAGGAGAAGAATCAGGAATCAATAAGGTATGTATCATAATAATAAGAGATGTATTCTAATTATACTAAAAGTTTTCTAGAAAATCTTTTAGTACCTCATATGTAAAATATTAACCAAACCAAATTTGCTAAAATCTTCAATCAACTGGCTTTTTAATTTAAGCAGTATATTAGTGTGCAGGTACTCCTTGATGTACCATTCGTTTAGTGACTTTCAAAGTTACAATGGCAGTAAAGAAAAATGACTTTTGACCAGTTATCACATTTATGACTATTGCAGCATTCCCATCATCATATGACGAAAATTCAGGCGCTTGGCAACTAGCATGTATTTATGACAGTTGCACTGCCTCAGGGTTACTATTTGTAACCTTCCCAGCTGGCTTCCTACAAGCAAAGTCAATGGGGAAAGCCACATTTGCTTAACAACCATATGATTCACAGTGATTCACTTTACAACTATGGCAAAAAAAAGTTTGTAAAATGGGGTACAATTCATTTAACTGTCTCGCTTAGCATTGCTCAATTGGTGATCTGTCCCCGTACCCACACACACACCCACACAGCCAGTCGAGGGTTAAGGAAACACTTTGGAACGCACCCAGGTCTTATCTCCGACTTGGCAGCGATAGACACACCGTCTGCCAAGGGTCTTTATTTTCACAAACAGACAGATAAGATACGAACGTTCAAGAAAGTCCAAACAGAAATAATATTCCTCCCAGCAGTTCCGGACGAGGCTTTAGTGACTCCAAGGTTTTGCTTTGTTCGTCACAAGGATCCTTTGACCACTACCCTCTATTATATAGTCTCTGGGGTGTGGTCCAGTGACTCAGTGCTAATCCCTAGCACGCCTCCCAAGCTGCTGCAAACGTTTATCACGCCTTCGGAGGCGTGCGTCCAGGAATGATGTTTCATTATCACTTTGACTCGAATCAGCTGTCTCCTCTCCCTCGACTGGCACTTGAGACAATGCCAGAGGGGAGGGGCCTGGAGAGGGAGGCCTGGCTGACTCCTCTTCCTCATGCTCGGAGCTTTCTTCCTCCGATGGGACAGGCTCAGAGGGCGGGGCCACAACAATTGGGCTCAATTGTTGTAAGTTGAGGAATACCTGACCAGAATTGTACAATATTCTGTAAGGCCATGAAGACCTAGTTATAGGATTAGAATGTGTTTAGAGTCCCATGTCTTGGCTTATCAACATGTGTGGCAATAATTTTATTCAGTGATCATGTACATTTATTCTGCTTTGCTTTTTATTGCTTTATATTTTTATGATATATGCCACCTAGAGTCACTTGTTGAGATAACTGGCTAGAATAATTAAATAAATAAATATTGTACTTAACAATGTTCTGGTTTGAAGTTGCTGGCTTTTTGAAATGTAATAAATATCAAATAATTTTCAAATTCCAAGCAATTAAATGATCAATGCTGAGTAATAAATTAGATATTTCTTAGCTTATCTTTTAGGAATTTTCACTACCATTTTCTAGTTTCTTTAGATGAATGAACTGAATTTAATCTGAATGAATGATTATATAGAAAAAGGATCCCACCAAAATGTTTTTATTAGGCTATCTTGAATTTATAATTATGCTTAATTAGGCTAGATATATTCCTGATTAATATTTATCATTAATTTTTAGCATAATCTAAAAGAAGAAAGCCTTACTATTATGTTGTATTGTGTATGTTGCCCTTTGTCTTTTCTTTTTAACACAGATAGAGCATGATGCAGGATCTCCTGGAAGTAAAGCAAGAATTATCCATAAAGAATCTGACATTATTACTGCCTTTGCTGTCAATAAGGTATAGACAAATGGAAGAGTTGGGGGAATAGTCCTTCAATATTTTGAAATGATGTGACTTAGATCCATATGAACGAAATTCTATTGTACTTCCAACTAGAGGATCTACACTAAATAATTACTTTGTAATAAAGATTTTTGGTTCTATAGCAACAAGGGCACTGACATCTTTCTTGAAGTATAGTTTTTATTTTTATTGTTTACATTTAGAAACCACCCACCTCCCTCACAAAGGGACCCTGGGTGATATATAAATAGAATGTTAAAAACATAAAATATTATAAACATAGAAACTAAATATAAAAATTTAACACATTGCAAGAATATATTTACGAAACTAAAGAGTAGCATCAGGACAAACAGATTAATGTAGTCAAATTACATGGGAAATTTTAAGTGGGAAGTAATTTATGTTAAAATGATTATAAAACTGGTAATTTATATTATAACTGGCTATCATCAATGAGTGGAGATATGGAAATCTTAGGAACCATTCTTAGGAACCATTTCATTAAATTCTATTATGATGGAATTACTGTTTCTCAGTAAACTTCAAGCAGAACTGATAACATCAGTCCTCCTAGTTATTTTGGATATGAGTCGTGTTCCCCCTGAAGAAGGTGCTTCATGATTTGGGGTCTTGTGGAATTTAGACTTGAGCAGCTAATGGAAACCCTTGTAATAATATATATTATCCCAATTACAACCTTGCCCTAGCAACAGTAACTTATATCCATATCTCATGCTGCCTTGGAGACAGTTCAGAAACCTCAGCTACTCAGTCTTATTTTAATGTCTGATTATTATGTATGTCAAATATTATATTTATAATATATTATATTATTAAAAAAACTGCTGATGGGACAATCTTACCATTGCAGAATAATGTCAATTTAAAGTTGCATAGGTTGATAATAGTCTTGTGTGTCTCTTCAAATTACTGGTCATTTCTTAAAAGCCCTATATAGTACAGGAATAAGCATGTATCAGGAATTGTCTTGTTGAAATTTAATCTGCCATTCTTGCCGAACCCATTTCTTCTTTAATATTAGGTGACAGGGCTTTTCAGCAGTAGAAATGAGAATGTGTTTCTCCAATGTATTTGGTCCGATCCTTTGCAACATTTCACAAGGCTGTTTAAAATGTTATTCAAATGTGCCTTTAGACTAAGTTGACAGTTGGTCTGTTGTAGCTTTATATAATTCTGCTTTGAATATACCTTAGTTGATTCTCTGGTTTCTCTTCATATCTTATAAATCTTTTGTCCTTTTTACCTTACTTGATTCTTGATTTTATTCTTGCCTTGTTCATTGCCTAGAGTCTGGGTATATATATTGGGGGTATAGACAGATGGTATGAAATAAATATGTATTTCTGCATTTTAGGCCAACAGGAATTGTATTGCAATAGCTTCAAGCCATGAAATTCAAGAACTGGATGTTTCTGGAATTTTAGCAACTCAGATCTACACTTGGGTTGATGAAGATATTGAAGTGGAAGCTAAAGGGTATTTCTTTTTATTGTATTTTTTGCCAATATCCTTAACATTGACTTAACATTGAACATTTAACCTTCCTTAACAATGACTTAACATTGACTTAACATTGAACATTTAATGGTATCCTGTTGAAATACTGACTTATAAATTATGATCTATCTTCTGGTTTTTTGTAAAACTTTTTAAGCCTCATGTCCTTTTCTTTAGTAAACTTCAACTCATACATCTTTCTCTTTGACTTACTAACCCTAACTTCCTGATAACTAGATTTGACTTACTGTGTTATTAAAAACATTTCTTTTGACTGACAGACAGCATTTCTCTTCCCTTCAGCCACTAACTGGCTTTGTCTTGAACCATCCACTGATTGGCTATGTAGCTCATAAGAAAATCTGAAGTACAAATGCACCACCAATCAGATAATTTACTGCCAATAACTCATGTGATATCAAGTGAGAATTCATGGATATAGGTAGCTAAGCATCTTTGAATTAGAATAGAATATATTTTTAGGTAGTAATTCATGACCAATATTCATTTGAACATTTTGTTTTATAGAGCTGATGACTTCTTAGTTATACATGCTCGTGATGACTTGGGAAACATTCAAGGAACTACTCCTTATACACACAGCACTCCTGGAACACCAATCAATATGCCATGGCTTGGCAGCACTCAGACTGGCAGGGGTGCTGCTATGGTGAGTCACTTGTTATCAAATAATAATGACCTTAAACATTTATATTTCAATGGCTTTTATTTTATTTATAATATGTACTTCTAAATAATCTATTAAGATTTCACAAAGACTCTGAATTTTAATTTAAATCAATCTTAACATTGTTTATTTGAACAATTTTGGTTGTGAGGTTACATGTTAAAACTACTTTTTAGAACTTCTGTGAGTAAGTGAAACCTAGGAGAGGGTTTTCCTATCTATTTTAATATTTTCTTCTCAGGCAACATACAGACTAAGTGAAAAAGGAAGCAAAACCAAATAAATGTTCATGCTTTCCTTGATACTTGATTTATAAGAAACACATCTGAAATTGACCCTTTCTTTGCTTTCTTTCAATGCATCTTTATCCTATTTTTCAGTGTCATTGCACTGTCTTTTGATTTGGACTGGACTTATTTATTTCTTTTGGTTACATTTGTCGGTAATCTTTAATAACAGTTATCTTTGGAATTTTTGAAGTGGCTTAGGTTGATTTTATGCTGGTATTTTATAATGAGATATTGTTTCTGAAGCATTGTTAGATAATGTATTGATTAATGAAATGCAATATAGAATATTTTTTAAATTAGAACATAAAGCTCTCTTACATTTTTATTTGTCCTGCAGCAATGACAAAGTTTTCCTCAACCTAAGTTACAATATAATGCATGAATTTTAATAAAAACAATTAAGTTGCAACATGTGTCCATAGTCACAATTTTTATTAACCCCCTTCTATTAAGTCTTTGCCAATTATTGTTTTTAGCTTGCTTTGCATTTCACAGCTTAATCATCCCAGTTTATACTCAAAACTGCTGTTGTATATTTCAGTGCTTAACAGATTTTATATAATATAGTTTTTCTTACTTCTTTTAGTAAGACAATATAATCAGCATTTACATACTGCTGTGTAAAGTGTTCAAAGTACATCACAACTATTATAACTGTAATTCTTACTGTAAACTGGCATAATAAATAGACGTTATACTTATTTTGGAAACATAAGATGGAATGCATCTGACAAAAGTGTACCAGAGAACAGCCAACATCATCTTATTTGATTCTTCTTGCTTTTCATTTAGATTCCCAATATTTCCTCAATCAAGTGATTCTACCAACAAACTTTAAACTTCTCCCCCTCTATTTTGTTTTTAATTATACTATGTTCCTTTTCTCCCCAGGAACTCATGTGAATTTCTCATTTAGGTCTATCACTTTCTCACATAAGTATTCCTAAAAAACCTTTGCTTGTTTTCACTATCCAGCACTTAAAATCTTAGGCATGACAGCTCATTCACTAAAAGGTAGCTTCAGTGTCATCTTAATCTGTTATAGGTCTAACATCAAAGAAAAAAAAGCAAACATAATTAAATTGCTGACATACATTTAAAAATTTCTGTCATTTTTATCAGATAAACAGATGGGCTTTATACAGATGGGCTGCTATTTATTTACATCTTTCACACATCATTTTAGAAAAAATCTTACAGTACATACTGATTAAAAAATCCGATTATGAAGTAAATTACTATATCTTAGCATTTACTACAATTTGTGCTTTGTCATCTAGGATTCATTACATAAACCTTTTTTTCCAACCAATATATTTCCCACCTAAATCTTCTGTGGATGATTAAATGCAAAAAACATAGTTTCTTCACTCCTGCTTATTTTTTTGTAAAAGTTTGTTTAACTCTCTCTTACATGCCTCTGCTTCTGCCTTTGTCTTACTTACCTTACAATATACAGGAATATTCCAATAAATTTAATGGAATCAGAAAGGAATTGGCAAGAAAAGAGGTAAGATTGAAATCTAGTGTATGTGTTTAGCAAACCTTAGATTTATGGACCAAAAGTTTCCAAGAACCTGGATTTAGATTCTGTTGATATGAACTTTGAATAAACACTGTAGGAAGGGTTTCGTTTTCATTGATTGCCATCCATTTCTCAAACCCCAAATCATGAAGGGAAGCAAACATAGTAGTGTCTGCATTTTATCCTACTAATAACTTTAAATGAATTCTGAATAATTCTAAATGGATCTTTTAATCTTGACATTTAATAGATGATCAAGAAGAATCTCAATAATGTCAGAAGAATGGCTTCTCACCCAACACTACCATATTGTAAGTTTTTTATTTCGAATTTGTAACTTTGTTGTAATTTATAAGATAGAAAATTCTAGATGAAATCTAGAAAAGTCTAAATATCTTTGAAATTATAGATAACCTCAGTTAGTTATTTGCAGTTATATTTTTTGCAATAATATTTGATATGGCTGGATTTGAATGAGTTAAAAACTTTTCATATTTTCCTAAGCTCCTTAATGTAATACAGATCAAAGTATTTCCTCAATAGTAAAAAGCCAATAATTATTATTTCTAAAAATATAACCAAAAGAACAATAATTGAAGAATTTTTATTTTAATAATTTAGGAGTATACTTCTAATTATAATTGCTAATCTGTCTTGAAAATAATTCTTCAGTTTCTTTTTGAGTTTGTTGTAAATTCTTTTTTTTCCCCTTCCTTTGCTAAGTTTCAAAGTTATATATTTTTCTATTGCAGATTTGACAGGTGCCCAGGATGGCAGTGTAAGAATGTTTGAATGGGGCCATTCTCAACAACTTGCATGCTTTCGATCTGGTGGCAACTCTAGAATTACACGGATGAGATTTAATTATCAAGGCAATAAGGTACCATCCTTTTATCTCATATAAGACAAAAAGAAATTGTTTAAATGTCACTTATAGCTCTATATTCCTTTAATTAAGGATCACAACATTTACAGATTTCTAGATAAGTTTATAAATTTACAAATTGCTTATAAATTTGCTGTTGTTCCTTTCCAAAATGTATATGGTTTTTAATCATTAAAAATAATCCAAGTATTACAAATGAATATTTACATTTCTTTTTGCTTTTGAAAATGTAATAAATTATACATTAGCTATTGACCAACAGTAATCCAATAGTTAATATCTGTTTTTACTCAATATATAAATTTGAGTATATAAATCCTCTAAAATCAAACAGCTTGTGTGTCTAGCAAAGATTGAACTAAAATTTCAGTGCTATCCCAATGCACTTTCTTTAGCTTTTTTTAATCACTGATTGTAAGAATAATAGTGATTGATCATTCATTTTCAATTATCATTATTTGATCATTCAAATAATGAATTGAAAAACATGTTCCACTTCCACTTTGAGACAACCTAACTCAATGTATTAAGCTACTAAGAAACTTTTCTTCTAGATTTAGACTTTTAACTTATCATGCCTAAGGCTTTCATACTTAAGGCAGGACTAGAACTCATATATTTTTAGCCTGGTGCCTTAACAACTAGACAAAAATGGCTCTCAACATTGGCATACAATATTATATGTAATTAAATTTAAAGATTAAAGTTAGTTTAATTATTATTAATTAATAGGATTTGATTATATAGCCTTGTTAACACAGTCTTGATTGTTATATAGTTAGACGGATCATATCTAGTTTTATTTTATTTTTTTTTAAATGACAAGGATTGTCTACTTATAAAGGTATGGCATCATTTGCATAAGATCCCAATTATTCCATATTGCAAGCTATCTTTTTCACTATATGATAGTGTTTTTAATCTTTCAAATTGCATCCATACTCTGCAATATCAGTGTTTCTATCTTTACTAATTACCTATTGAAGTTTGTTTTGTAAGGTATTAAAAAGACAGATTAGTTTTTTACATTTTTCAAAATTATAAGACGAGGAAAAAATATCTCCCATAGAAAACTGTCTCCTGTTTCATTTTTGAGGTTCTTTTCTGTCCACTAGCAAAAGCAATTTCATGAGCAAAATTACACAAGTAATCTTTCCAGTTGTGAAATTATAGCTCAGTGAGATCTATGAAATCTTTTTTTTTCATACTTTAGTAGAGTCCAATGTCTTGTTTATACATAAACATTTTGTATTAAACTAGTTGGATCCTATTGTTTTATTCTGTAAAAATATAATATTACACAAAAAGATATTTTGAATGAATGAAGAGGTTTTTGTTCATGTGAATTCCATTTGCATTCAGTTCTTCCAGATATGCTAGGAATTGCTGATGACTTAATACACATTCATATCCACACACATCTGGAACAGCTTAACTATGAAGGAATCAATTAATTAAGTATTAATATAATGTAAATATAATGTAAAAACATGCATCTACTTTCTTTAGTTTGGGATCGTTGATGGTGATGGACACATAAGTTTGTATCAAACAAACTGTAAAGGTTGCCTACATAATGGAAGCACACCCAAACCATACCTGGTAAGTCATAATATTTACTACCATGTTTTCCCAAAAATAAGACCCTATCTTATATTTTTTTGAACCCTGAAATAAGTGCTTGGCCTTATTTCCATGCGCTCAAAAGCCCGATTGGGTTTATTATCAGGGGATGTCTTATTTTGGGGAAAACAGGGTAGTCGTTGTTTTCTTTACCTTTTTATTTTTTTTATAACCACAACAACTAAGTCCTTATTTTAATTTATTACATAGCTAACATACTTGTATATAGTTACTTTTACACAGTAGACAAATAGTCCTGTTGAAAATTGCATGTATAACAAATCTTCATTATATTTTTTATTTGTGGAAGGGAGAACAGAATTTCCAAGCAAAAATAGGACTTTCATACTTCAAATATTTTTCCTCATAGAATTGATGCTCTTGAAGAATCATTTGAAATCTCTAAACTAACTGTGATTTAAGATTGTAATATTTTATGCAGTCTAGGATGTTACAGGTAGTCCTCGAGTTACAATCATAATTGAGCCCAAAATTATGTTGTTAAGTGAAACATTTGTTAAGTGAGTTTGTTCCATTTTACAACTTTTCTTGCCACATTTGTTAAATGAATCACTGCAGCTGTTAAATTAGTAATTTGATTGTTAAGTGAATCTGATTTCCCCATTGACTTTGCTTATCAGAAGGTCACAAAAGGTAATCACATGATCCCGGGACACTGCAACTGTCGTAAATGTGAATCAGTTGTCAAGCATCCGAATGTAACTCTCGTGGGCATGGGGTTGTTGCAACGGTCATAAGTGAAAAATAATTATAAGTCACTTTTTTCAGTGCTATTGTAACTTCAAACAGTCACTAAGTGAACTATTGTAAGTCAAGGACTACCTGTATTGTGATAAATCATTAACTAGAGATTAAGATTTAATTACTAACAGAATTGAAGGTTCTGCTATTCTATGAAAAAAAAATAAGTAGGAAAAAATATAATGTTGCAAGCTTCAACCTGAAATTAATATATTTCTAAGTAAATAAGCTCTTAATATTTTTGTTGCTTTACTATATTTATTGTTCCTTGATATTTTCAGACATGGCAATGCCATAATAAAACGGCTAGTGATTTTGTTTTCATCAGTTCTTCATCTTTGATAGCTACTGCCGGGTTATCTACTGACAACAGGTATTAAAATTTCTTCAAGATCATACCAATAAACATTGTGATTTTGTACAAAAAAAAATATTCCCAGTGTTCATTCCTTTTTATACCATACTATTCTGTGGAGAACAGCTTTTTAGATTGAGCAAGAAGCAAAGCGTGCCATGAAAGTAGAAATTGTATATATTAAGTACAAAAGTTCTATTAGATACAGTCCATTTTTGTTGTTCCTTATAAAACAGTACAGGGCATGGGACCTTTTAGGAATGCCCTCTCTTCCATAAAACCTGTCTGCTTAATTTGATCCTGCAGTGTGGACATACTACAGGTTCCTTCAAATAAATGGTATCATCTCTTAGAACCCCAGAAGCATACCTTCCCAGTAGTAGCGTCTAATCTTTGGAGCAAGGTTACCCCTGAAATTTGGATGGCACTCTGGTATTGTTTGAAAGTAGCTTTTCACCTAGGCTTGTGGTGAGGGAAAGCGAAGCTCTTTAATTCCTCATGCTTGCCATATTTTATCTTCACTTTTTATGTTTTATTTATTTTGTTGTAATTTCTTTGATTGTTGTGAGCCAGAACTCATTGAGAGTCAGATGGCATAAAGTTTAATAATAAGTGATTAAGGTGCTGACCTGAAAATCAGGAGACTATGAGTTATAGTCCCACTATAGGCCTGAAAGCTGGCTGGTAGGACTTTTGGCTAATCAATCTCTCTCAGCCCAAGCCACCTCACTGGGTTGTTGTGGGAAAAATAGAAGCAAGCAGTGCTATTATTTATGTTCAGTTTTGAGTTACTTATAAAGTAACAAAAGTAATAGAAGAATGATAAAAATCAAATAAATAATAATTTTAAAAAACCACCCATGATGGTTCCAGAGGTTATTCACACATTAAGTGCTATACTAAAAAATCTTGGATAGCACTTAGAAAATCTGCACATTGACAAAATTTCCATCTGTCACTTATAAATCGCCGCACTGTTAGAATCTGCACATATACAGATAGTCATCAAATTACGACCACAATTGAGCCCAGAATTTATGTTGCTAAGTGAAACATTTGTTAAGTGAGGTTTGCCCCATTTTACAACTTTTCTTGCCACATTTGTTAAATGAATCCCTGCAGTTGTTAAATTCGTAACAGAGTTGTTAAGTGCATCTGGCTTCACCATTGACTTTGCTGGTCAGAAGGTCGCAAAAGATGATAGTTGTCAAGCATCCGAATGTAAATCACATGACCATCGGGATGCTGCAATGGTCATAAGTGTGAAAAATTGTCATAAGTCACTTTTTTTTCAGTGATGTAACTTCGAACGGTCACTAAATGAATTGTTATAAGTTGAGGGCTACCTGTATTACATTGATCATTACAACATTCTAAGTTCTTGGGAAGAACTTTATACATATGACGGCCAAAATCAACTAAAGAACCAGCAGCTATGACTTCATATTTTTCTGTGTAGTAGTAGTAGTAGTAGTAGTAGTAGTAGTAGTAGTAGTAGTAGTAATAATAATAATAATAATAATAATAATAATAATAATAATAATAATAATAATATCATCATCATCATTACGTATAATAACAGACCTCCGGATTTTTCGTCGGGCCCTGAAAACTTATTTATTTCAACTAGCTGGGCTGGCTTGAGCTAAATTTTAAATTGGTTTTAAATTGGGTTGTTTTAATTTACGGCCAGAATATCTAATTATTTTAATACTGTTTTTTAAATTTTGTATGCTTTGTTTTTACTTAGGCTGTGCACCGCCCTGAGTCCTATTTGGAGAAGGGCGGTATAGAAATTTAAACAAATAAATAAATAAATAAATCATCTACCTATCCCAGATCCTTGGGAAAATCTTGAAAGATGGATAAAAATGTCATCTCTGGTCTAAACCTTTAACTGACTATGCAATCAGTTGTAATAATAAACATTGTATCTATATTCAATAGCTTTGATTTGAAGTATAATATTTTCTGCTATAATCTAAATCATACTACAAGAAGTCCTCAACTTACAACAGTTCATTTAGTGAGAAAAGTTAAAATGTCACTAAAAAAAGTGACATGAGTGTTTTTCACACTTATGACCTTTGCTTCATCTTCCTGATCACGTGATCAAATTCAGATGCTTGGCAACTGGTTCATATTTACAATGGTTGCTGTATCCTAGGATCAGGTGATCACCTTTTGCGACCTTATGACTAGCAAAATCAATGGGGAAGCCAGTTTCATTTAACAACCATAATACTAATTTAACAACTTCAGTGATTTACTTAACAACTATGTCAAGAAGGGTCATAAAATGGGGCAAAACTCACTTAACAACATAACTTTGGAGTTTAAGGATGATCGTAAGTCAAGGACTACCTACATTTCAAAGCATTGTACTATCCAATCATCTTTTCTTTTTACAGTTTTTCCTCCCTCAGGGTTACTATTAAACTGTAATTTCTATAAAAAATATTTTAGTAGAAATTGATAGATTATACTTATAGTTAAAAATCATATAACTATTACTTCTTCTTTCCAATAAAAAAATAAAATAAAATGTTTTAGATAATTTCAAAGGAATTGTTGCTCTTATTTGATGCTTTTTAAATTCTAATTACTAATTCAATTTGTTCTTTTATCATGATATCATTAGATATATTATTATTCCTGTGTTTGTTTCCTTTTAGAAATATTTGTCTGTGGGATACTTTGGTTGCCCCTTCTAGTAGCCTGGT
This sequence comes from Pantherophis guttatus, assembly GCF_059756535.1. NCBI lineage: Eukaryota > Metazoa > Chordata > Lepidosauria > Squamata > Colubridae > Pantherophis > Pantherophis guttatus. The sequence continues at coordinate 53,342,265 of NC_142064.1, forward strand.
TCATGGTAAGCTTATCTAGCATATATACAAACATAAAACTTTATGTTTTAAGATCTAAAATCTTAAATTATACTTCAGCTCCCTATTGAGAAATAAGATTTTGGTTAGAATTAGCCATTTTGCTAATATAACATTATGTGCTTGTACATGCAGTCAAGATAACTGTATTTGATAAAATATCTATCCATTTTTCTGTACATATATGTTAATGCTAAATAAGGGATGTATAAAAAGTTTCAAAATTTGAAACATTTGGAGTTCAAAACTGGTTTTGAATTTAAGGTTGTCTCAACCTCACGTGAAATACTTTTTCAGTCACTGTAGAAATTTTTAAATTTGGAACAGCTCTCTCAAAATAGTCCAAGTTTTGATAACATGGTAAGCCATGACAATATATCTCAGCCAAGAATAAATATATAATTTATATAAACTATATAAATTGGTTGAATAAATGAAAAATAGATGAATAAATAACTTACCGCTGTAATTTATGGCTTATGACTTCTCACATCAGATGTACCTTTAGCATGTTTTGTGAACTAGGCCATAATGAAAGTTGTGCTAGAGTTTATACAAATAAACATCTTGCTATGGGACTTTTCCTGAAAGTAACAGAATAACAGAGTTGGAAGGGACCTTGGAAATCTTCTAGTCCAACCCCTTGCTCAGGCAGGAAGCCCTATACCACTTCAGACAAATGGTTGTCTAATCTCTTCTTAAAAACTTCCAGTGTTGGAACATTCCCAACTTCTGAAAGGAAGTTATTCCACTGATCAATTGTTCTAACTGTAGGAAAATTTCTCCTTAATTCTAGATTGCTTCTCTCCTTGATTAGTTTCCATCCATTGCTTCTTGTCCTGCCTTCAGGTGCTTTGGAGAATAGCTTGACTCCTTCTTCTTTATGGCAACCCCTTAGATATTGGAACTGCTATCATGTCTCCCCTAGTCCTTCTTTTCATCAGACTAGGCATACCCAATTCCAGCAACTGTTCTTTATATGTTTTAGCCTCCTGTCCCTAATCATCTTTGTTGCTCTTCTCTCAACATCCTTTTTACATTGTGGTGACCAAAACTGGATGTAAAATTCCAGGTGTGGTCTTATCAAGACATTATAAAGTGGTATTAATACTTCACATTATCCTGATTCTATCCCTCTGTTAATGCAGCCCAGGACTGTGTTGACTTTTTTGCAGCTGCAGCACACTGCTGGCTCATATTTAAGTGATTGTCCACTAGGATTCCAAGATCCCTCTCACAATTACTAGTATTGCTACTACAAATGGTCAGGTACTACCTAAACTATACCTGTGCAATTGGATTTTCTTGCCTAAATGTAGAACCTTACTTTTTTCACCATTGCATGTCAGTTTGCTAGATAGGGTCCAATGTTCAAGTTTGTCAAGATCCTTCTGTATTTTAACCAATCTTCTGTGTTGGCTATTCCTGCCAGCTTAATGTCATTTGCAAATTTGATGAATTTCCCATCTATCCCCTAATCTAAATCATCAGTGAAGATATTGAAGAGAACTGGGCCTAAGACAGAGCCTTGGGGTACTCCACTGCATACATGTAGATGCAGTTCCATTGAGGACTACATGTTGAATGTGGTTTGTTCTACTACTTTTGTCATTCTCAAAGAATGCAATAAGATTTGTCTGGCATGATCTCTAAAGTAGAAGAGATTGACTTAGTTCACACACAAGAGTTAATCATAGTTCATTTCGGCCTACCATAATATATTTGCCGCCCAATGTTTAACTCTGATTCCTCAACAAATTATAATTTTAAAAAAACTTGGATTAATTTTGTTTATAAAAACAGATGCTAAATTCATTTGGCCTACTTTTCCTGTTGTGTGAAATTATTGTATGAATGACTATTGTGTAATACAAATTATCTTGTATAGGAAAGGTAATTATTTTCACTATATACAGTGAAGCAGTGGTGCTTAAAAGTTTGTGTATTCTTTGAACTTTCAGTATTTCTTCATAAATAGAACCTAAAATTTGATCTGTTATCCATACAATTCCTAAAACTAGATAAAGACAACTCAATTGAACAAATCAGTAGAAACATTATACTTGTTTATTTATTTATTGAGGAAAATGGTCAAAAGCTACTTATTTGTGTGTGGCAAAAGTATGGGAACCTTTGCTTTCAGTATTTCCTTTATTTATTTAATCATATTTTTAAACCCCCCATTTCCCTCACAGCAGGTAGCAATAATTGCAACTGAATGTTTCTGATAACTATTAATAAGTTCTACACATCGATCTGGAGAATTTTAGTTTATTCCTCCTTACAGAACAGCTTCAGCTCCGGGATGTTGGTGGGCTTCCTCATATGAACAGCCCACTTTAGGTCCTTCCACAAGTATTGATTAAGATCAATACTTTGACTTGGCTATTACAAAACATTAACTTTTTTCTTATTTAAGCATTCTATGCTTGTGCAACTTGTGAATTTGTCTCAGTGCATGACCCAGTTTCTCTTAAGCTTCATTCACAGATAACCTGGCATTTGTCAGTAGAATTTGCTAATACAACTCAAAATTCATAGTACACAGGCAAGCTGTTGTGGTGCAGAGGCAACAAAGCTGGCGTAAACCATGATAGTGCTAGTACCATATTGCTCAGATGAGGTAAAGTTATTTTGCTGGAATGCAGTGGTTGCTTTTTGCCAAATACTATATTTTTCATTCAAACCAAAGTTATTTTTTGGTCTTATATGTCCATAGAAAATTCTTCCAATAGTCTTCTGGCTTATCCATGTTCTTTCACAAACTGTAGATGAGTAGCAATTTTCTTTTAGAGAGTACTGGCTTTCTCTTTGCAAACGTATCATGAACACTGTTTTTATTTAGTCTTCTCCTGTTCTCATTAACACTGGCATTCAACAATGCAAGAGAGGTTCCTTAGACATTACCCTGAAAGGTTTTTTTTTTAATCTCCCAGAATATCCCACACCTTGCTCTTAGCATGATCTTGGTTGATCAGCCTTTCGTGGGGAAGGGTTACATTAAAATGAAATGCTTTCATTTGAATAGATCTGCCTGACAGTGAACTAGGACAGACAGTCCTAGGACTAGACTGTCCTAGAAACTAGTGACTTAGGGGAGTCCAAGGTCTTCGTAATTTTTTAACCATTCCAGCATGTTGAGTATAAACAACTATTTTTCAGAGGCTCTCAAAATCGTTAGCTTTGTGAATCCAGAAATAAATAAGCCAAGAATACTAGCTCTACCTATATTTTAATGCATTCCATTATTAAAGTAGTAATATATTATAAGGTATTGATAATATTAACAGGATCTTGCCTGTCCCTCACTTTTACTCTCCAAAAAAAGTAGGGAGAGTCTCTTCGAAGATGTTTTGCCAACCCTTTGGCAAGAATTATGGCTCTTTCTCCTAACTCCCAAGGTCATTCCTACATACCATTACAGAAATCCTTGTTCAAGCCATGATTAATTTCCATACATATATGTGTTATGAAGATTAGACAACAAGGATAAATGTTCAAAATTCTGTTTTTAAGATAACACAGGATTTCCCACACTCAGGTCTATGACAATTCGCCACGGCCAATTCGCCCCAGCCAACTTGCTGTAGCCAACTCACTGAAGGACAACTCGCCATAGCCAACTCGCCACAAGATAACCCGCTGCAAGACAAAAGTTATACTGATATCAAAGAAATGGTGGAATAGAAAAATTAAAGAAAGGATGCAAAAGGATGGACAAAATAAAATGTGAATGACAAAAATTAAAATATTTATTTATTTATTTATTTTAAATAATTAAATTGCATTGTTAAATTGTCCTGCCTTGAGTTGTCCCGCAGCGACTTAGCCATGGGCAGGGGTCAGCAACCTGCGGCTCTGGAGCCGCATGTGGCTCTTTCACCTCTCTGCTGTGGCTCCCTGTCACTCAGAATATGCATCATAACTGCCAATGTGCGACACCTGCCGGCATACAATTTATTGAGCTTTTCAACCCCCGGTAGGTCAACCATGGATAAATCCAAGAAAAGAAATGTTTCAGAAGAAAACAGAACATTTAATTCAACTACATATGCTAGTTTTGTGGCCGCTCAAGAAATAGTCAGGCACAGGAAGGGTTTTGTGGCTCCCGGTGTTTTCTTTGGGAAATGGGTCCAAATGACTCTTCGAGTGTTTTAAGGTTACAGACCCCTGGCGATGGGTATAGGCTGTGGCAAGTTGTTCCACCCACATTCAGCCTTGAGTATCATCCCATTGGCTGAAACACCTGGCTCTAATTTCCTTTCAACTGATAATCGGAAGGGTTTGCTTACTTTTACCACAAACAAGCAGGATCATTTTCCTCAATAGATAAATGAATAATACAATGTTTTTGACTCATTTGTTTAATTGGGTTCTTTTTATCTAGTTTTAAGACTTGCATGGAGACCATATCACATTTTAGATCATTACTATGCAGAAATATTGAAAATTCAAATGGATTCACAAACATCTAGCATGTGTATGGAATGAGAAGGTTTCAAAAGATCCATAAATAGTCAAGGTCAAAAAGAGAGTTTTGCCTACTTCTAACAAATGTTTTCTGTTGATCTAATTCAAAATCAAGTTGATTCATCCAATAATTCAGTACTGATGTTTTATTTAACAGTATCATATAATAAATATATTCAATAGTAATAGAATATTATTTACATTATAATTTACATTTTTTTTTTTTTTTTGTATTTCAGCATTTACCTGTCATGATACTGGAGCAACTGTTTTGGCATATGCCCCCAAACACCAGCTATTAATATCTGGTGGAAGAAAAGGCTATACCTGCTTAATAGATCTTCGTCAAAAACAACAGAGACAATTTTTCCAAAGTCATGATTCTCCAGTTAAAGCAATTGCTGTAGATCCTACAGAAGAATATTTTGTTACAGGATCTGCAGAAGGAAATATCAAGGTCATTACATTACAAAATTACATCTTGTTAATTTTAATAGGAGTAGTTTCTTATAAACAGTATTCATTATAACATTCCTGAGAACTATTTATTTTATTTAAATATTTATATAACTGCCCACCGTATAACAAACTTTGGGGAGCTTCCAATCAAAAGTTAAAATAACATAATATCCTTCTTAAAATTATAAAAAACAAATACACTAAAAACAACAAGCTGGGTCCAAATCAAGCATCTAATATGCACTCACCTCATCCCAGTGCTGGGGTCGGGACTGGGGGGGAAACCTGCTGACCTTCAGATGGAAGATGTTCATGGACAGGAGCTCCAGCAAAAATGGCATGCTTCCTTGTTCGCATAAGATGGCAATATTTATGGGAAAGGACTAGGAGTATTCCCACCCTATCTAACATGGTAGGACAGGTCTATGTCCTATTTAAAATGTGTTCTAAACTGTTTTATTCTTAGCCTTAACTTTTAAAAAATACTACATAAATACTTATCTGTAATTTCCATTCTTAATTGAATTCATAAAAAGAACCATAAGTAATCATCTGAGTGTTTACATAATTGAAGCATATTTATCAAACTTGGAGAGATCAACTCAAAATCACAACCATTTTTTCTCTTTGTGTTTTAGGTATGGAGTCTGTCTAATTTCAGCCTTCTTCATACTTTCCTCAATGAACATTCTAGACAATCTATTTTCAGAAATCTTGGGACAGGTGTCATGCAGATTGAGACAGGACCAGCAAATCACATATTCTCCTGTGGAGCTGATGGGACAGTGAAAATGAGAATTTTGCCTGATCAGTTTAATTCATTTGGTGAAGTGTTGAAAACTGATGTGAAATATGTGTTCTAAAGTGCTGTTAGCATATGTAAAATATTATAGAATATTATCAAGCATAATTGTACAGGTAGCCCTATAGTAATATTTCCTGGTGTTTATATTTATTTCTTGGAGATATAGTCCTTAATGCACTAATGCCTTAAAGGTTAGCAAGTTCCTTCTTATTCTGCATAAGAATAGTTTTTGAAGATTCAGTAAATATTTATTATGTATTTTGTTGAGTACTGTTTGTTCTTAATTGATAATAATGCCTCATTCCATGTTGTTGAGCATGGTCTTTATCACTTAATTTCTAAAGACCGTTCCATAAAGAAGCCTTATAATATCATCTCTTTTAGCTTGACAGAACAATCAGTTGCCAAATTCCTTATTCTAACTGTATATGGGTTGTACTTGTGTAAAATAAACATACTTGACATAAGCAGATACCCATGCTATATTGAAATTTGCTATAGGAAGAAATGATATTAGATGAGCCACCATTCGTAATATTTTCCTGAAATCTAGTTTGTTCACTTTTACAATTTGAACTCTGTCTTTAGTGTGAAGAATTAAAAGATAAAAGTTTGTCTTGGAACTTTTCATGCTTGAATGACTGCTATCAAGATGGCAGTCTTTTCCTGGAACCAAGAGATATAAAGAAAAAATATATAATCAAGTCCTTATTTAAAATAGGCAAATAGAGTATGAATATCTAACTTTCAGATTGTTTTAAGAATTATATTTAAAAATGATACATAACGTTTAAAATCCATAAAATTGAATTTAAGTATATGCATAGGATAACTGAATAATCTGGGTGGGGGTTATAAAATCATATATGCTTAAATCATTGGTAAAACACAGGAAATTGACATATAATGTTATTTTCTCAGTAAATTTTGTTTTCATTTAATCCAAACATGCTTATTTAAATCATAGCATTTAGCTTTCATTTCTGAAGTAAACAAAATAAGAAAAGGTTGCAAAAGAGAACTGTTCTAATGTATGATAAATAGTATAGATTTATATTTTTTTAAAAAATCAAGAGTTTGAAATTTGTTTTTGTTAAAATGTAATAACTGTGTACACCTAATTTTTTTGACCAAAATATAAAAATGTACAAAGCTTTCAAAAAATTTCTATATGCTAAAATAGGCCATGTAGTGTAATTATTTTGAACTACTCTTATTTTACTCATGTAAAAGTCTCGGAAAAAATTGGATTGGAGATAGATTACTTAAATGCAAATTATAAACAGTTTACTAAAATATTTTTGTGGAAAAACTGTCAATACAATTCATGTGAAACAGATTTTGTCTGGGAATAGATGCTGTAAATAAAACAAAAGTGAAGGGCTTGTATAATTAATTTTGTACTATTCTCAGGACACTACTTTTAAAAGTAATATTTCTTACTTTTTATAGAGCATTTTAAATGTAATTTTAGCATATTTCTATGCAAGCATTAAATAAGGAAACAAGTGTAAACATAATCGAAAATACATTTGTGCAATAACCTAGGCCAGTAATGGCTAACCTTTTTGGGCACCGAGTGCCCAAAGCGCCCGCACATACCCATAATGCAATGCATGCACAACTCTCCTGTGTGCCCCACCCCCACACATGCACGTGTGACACCTCCCCACGTGTGCCCAATGCCCATGTGCATGGGCACGCATCTCCCGCATACGCTCTGGCTCCCGCACACCATGGCAGAGACCCAAAAACCATCTGGCGGGAGGTGCGCATGCATGCGGAGCTGAGCTGGGATGACGGCTTGCATGCCCACAGAGAGGGCTCTGCGTGCCACCTGTGGTACACATGCCATAGGTTCGCCATCACGGACCTAGGCTATTCTTATAAAGGAAAAATGCCTAGCAGCATTTTAAAAGAGCTAGTGCAGCTATTTGATGCAGTGAATTAAAATTTTGAGTCAGTTTGCAGGTAATGCAGTGGGAAGAATATAAATTGCAATGCTAAATCACAACAATGACACTGTGAAAATAGCTTTATACATTTTAGGTCCGTTCCACATATATTCAGTTGCTTGCTTAGAAAGAATATGTTTAATAGCCCAATCCTGTAATTGTTTAGGATGTATGTATACGCTTGGGGTCCTGAGTCATCAACAACAGTAATGTTCTGCTATGTTTGTAGGAAAATTACATTGACATAACAGCTAGCACTAGTATTTAGGAAGAGATGTTAAATGTTAGTGTTATAACCATTTATTTCATCGAAGAATATTAAAACTAATTCTGCTGCCCTTCATATTTCATTCAAAGATTAATGTGGAAAAAATCATTTTAACGCTTAGTATATAAAGACTGATTTACTGAATTTTATATCTGAATTGCAAAATCCAAAATTATACCAAAGTCTTAAGAGTTTAGCTTACTTGTAATTCAAGCTCCTTATATTAGATTTAACTTCGGATTTTGAGAAAGGCTATAAACTTTAGTAAACTTTTTGATAAGTTGCACTAAGTTTAAGATTCCAAAATTGTGGAAAGCTCTGCATTTTTTACTAGAACGGCTAGTGTTTTCATTAAGAATATGCTTAATTTAATATTTTTAAGACTGTCATGTATTTAGTACATATCTACACAAACAACCATGTACAACTTTTATGATGCCATAGTTGCTCAAAACTTTATTTGAAGGCTTAAAGATTTAAGTTATATTAAAATGTTATGTGCCTCTTTTTTTTCCAATTAGTATCTAGAGAATGTTTTTCCCATTAATGTACTTCTCCCTTTTGTTTTGTTAGTGTACCAAATGAAGTAGATGGAATTTTCTATTTTTCTAAAAGCGTATTAGAAGTTCAGTTTATTTCTTCTATAATTAAAAAGGCAAAATAATAAAATGCTTAAGCATTCTACCACTAGTAACTGCTCAAAAAATAATAGGAAAGAGTGGTGCAATTGTCAATATTATAGTTGCCATTATTATGATTCTGTACATTTCTGTGTGTACAAAACAAATGACAAAGCATATGCATAGGTTTAGAACCCCCAAATAAAATTTATCATTAGCTAATTAGTTCTGTTCAATGTTTGCTTTTTAAATGGTACACAATTTCAGAAAAATAAATTTCTAATACTTACTGTTTGTAATGTTCTAAGCAAGAGATGCTTCCCAACCCCCAATCCGTGGACCAGCACTGAACCGTAACATGCCAGAAAATGGGCCATGCAAACAAGCAAAGCCCCATCCATGGGATGCAGGCAGCACATGAAACCATGTCCCTCCAGTCCACAGAAAAACCTCTCTCCGTGGAACGGGTCCCTGGTGCCCAAATGGTTGGGGTTCGCTGCTCTTAACTTTGTGATTTACACTAAAATGTAAATAAGAATTTAAGAATGTTTGTATTGTTTTGTACTTCTTCAATATTGTGGGGCCCACTATATCACAGTTTTGTGCTGGACTGCTTTTGAACTATATGCCAATATTTACCTGTATTCATCCTGACGTCAAGTCGTATCTTTATTTTTTATTACTTTAATGGGGTCCATTGTTTCTTAAAATCAGTTTAATACTGTTTAAAAGAAGTTATAGAATAAAACAAGAATTCTCCATAGAATTTATGTATAATTCATGACATGGAATACCAATACTATGCCATGAATGATCCATAAATTTCTCTTAAACTATGATTTGAGGATATGCCATGGTTTATAAGATAATTCATATTTGTACTAGCTGTGCAATTAAAGAGACTAGAACTCAAATATAATTTGAAGATAAAAGAATTTCCTGCTTATCACATAGCCCAAGCGCCCCTTTCATTCATATAAGGGGAAATTATTTTTGTCTGAATCAACTCCTGGGTTGCTTAGAAAAGAGTAAAATGATAATTTCCCTATTCATATTAACCTGCAGATAACTTAATGTTGAAAATTAGTATCCTAGATTGCTTCATCCTTCAGAATTTTTAAAAAGCAGCCATCACACATTGCTACGGATGATTGTAATGGCTCCTGCCATTTTTGTGTGCTTTCTCCTAGAAATGCTAGTAGAGTACACAAATAGTATAAATACTATAAACACTGATATAAAACGTATGTTTATTATGCGTGTCTCTGTCTACTCTCTAGAGTAAACTTCCAGCTCAGAGGTCTTTGGGAAGATATAGAATGCATTTATATACTTACATACTTGATTGTTGGTCTTGGTATTAATCTATGCTCATCTGGTTGTTCACCAATCAAAATCAAATCAAGAAGTAAATAAAACACTAATCAAGGAACTGCCAAACAAGCTAACAACAAACAGCCCAACCAAAGAACCTCTAAAACCACTCCTACCAACACTGACAGGACAAGCCACTAGAGAGGGGTGTCAACCCTCCGGGCTGGATGCATCATGTGCGAAGGGGAAAAGTCATAATACATCATGTGACGACACCCTGAAGACACAAGTTTGACACCCCTACACTAGAGTATAAGAGAGCAAACTGCACTCCTTACCTGCATTGATGATGTTATCGAGTTTGAGTAATGAAACATCTGCAAGAAAACAACCAAGTTCAGCACCAAGGACCCTTCACTTCAACCTGAACTATAAATATTCTCCTTTATAGGTGGATACACATACAGCAATTTCCTATATGTTACATAGTATTATGTATCTCTTGAGCTAGCTTGCTACAGGAAGGAGGTGATGAATATTTGTTTCCATTGATTGATGAATAATGTAAACTTCAGCTGCCAGTCTGATTTACCCCTGTACATAAAACAGCTGTCTCAGTAGTATATCTTGGTAACAGTCTTTTCCAATTGGGAAGAAAAAGGAATAGTAGAAAAAGATAATAGCAAACTATTTCTGTAATATCTTTGAGAAAACCAAGTATATGTGGTATCTAGGGCAACGCTTACTTTATTTTTGCCTTTTTGCTGAGTTTTTCCAGCACTGATGTTAAATCTGGTGGCAACTGAAAATACCTCTATTAAGCCTTAATATCCCAGCTTGAGTTCCTGAGCAAAAGATGTAATATGTCAATCTCCAAATGATTCTACAGTAGTCCAGATTAGAAAAAGGATCCCTTTAGATTTTTCCAGTCTGCTACAATGGTCACTTTCTAATATCACTCAAGCCTAATGAAATTTAAACCATAGTAAAGGTGTGAGTCTTTCGCTGTATGTGCTATGTATTCAGTTGTAAATTAGCCATCCAATTTAGCCTAGATATGCAAACCCTACCCTTGTTGGTTTCTAGTTCTGTCTTGCAATTTTCTAAAACTGAATTGAGTAAACCATAGGCATGCTTGTCGTGAGAATAGCTTACATTTATTGATATAAATATGAAAAATGTGCTGTATAGAACAAGTTGTGGATGGGCAGAATCCTCTATTTACTATTCAGTTCACTGATACCATTTTTAAACACATATGCACCCTACAAATCAAACATACCTTTGTATACATAGTGAGAGGTACTACACATCTAGCAGCTGACACATAAACAAGACTATGCAAACAGAAAAGAAAGAACTGACTACAACATTAATTCAAAAGGCCCAGAAGAGCAAATAAGGAGTGCTTCGCATTGTCAGATTGCTCAAAACGAGTAATCGTGACTCACTCCCAACTGATACGGAACTGATAAAAACAAGAATGGGCGGAATGTCCTGTAAGCATTAACACCCACGTTTTCAACTCCTTTTACAAAACAAACCATTGAGAAATCCTTTTGGGATGGTTACTCAATCTAACATTGCTCATCGTGCTCGCTCTCTAGCAAAAGCGAAAAACAGTCTTGCAGAGCCCTTAACGACGAACCCGTTGACCAGATCAAATCGGAATCTTTTCAGGCCTTCGGGGGACGAAGCGGGGCTGTGCTCTGGGAAAGCTGCAGCGCCGACCCCGATCCCTGCTCCTCTCATCCTGGTTTGCGCGGGAGAGCAAAAGCGGACGGAACCAGCCCAGCACACCTGGCAAACCACCACGCGAACTCCTCCTCCTGCTGCCCCCGCTCACCGCCCGCCTCTTTGATCCTTTTCCAGACAGCGATTGGCCCGAAGTCTCCAGCGCCGCCTCCTTTTCTTCTGATGCCCCGCCTCTCTCCCCTTCCCTCCTCTCTCCAGTGCCTCGGAGAGACTTGGAACTAACTTAAATTGTTGGTTTATGCGTTGGGATCGCCGTTGTCCGCGGAGCACACAGTAAGCTACGTTGGGATGCTACGGCTGGTGGGGAGTGATGGGGTGGGGTTATCTATGCCTGGCGCGCTGGGGGCACAGCAGGAATTGGTGGAGTGGGAGGGTGAGCGAATGCCTCGGGTTTAGCAATGTTTGATGTTTGCACTAAGGCGGAGACGAGTGGGTGGTCCTCGCCCAAAGCTTTGGCTGGCTGAGGGTGCGACTTTTCATAAGCAGTCAAGTCTCCGTTTTCAAGCTAAATTCTTGTTTTAAGTCTCTGGTTCTTAGCTTTGGGATTAATTACAATTCGTTATACGTTATTAGCGTTTCCCACGTTGCATATTGCATAATGAGCTTTTTCACTGGAACTAAGAATAGGACTTAGAACGTGGGGAAGGAGCAGAAAGCTCCTCCTATGTAGAAGTACATTCCGGGCTATATCTTCAAAACCAAATGCTGCCAATATGGAGAATCAGTGTGATGTAGTGGTTGAAGTGCTGGCCTAGAAACCTCGAGACTGAGTTCTAGTCCCGACTTTGAGCCAGTCACTTTCACCCAGACCACTCACCTCACAGGGTTGTTGTTGTTGTCGGTAAATAGGAGGAGGAATTATTGTGTATGAAAGCAGGATAAAAATCTAATCAAATATCTTTGTTTTAAATAGAGATTCTGCTGTTAATAGAAATATCAACCGAGGCAGCAGTGGTGGGTTTCAAAAAATGTTACTACCAGTTCTTTGGGTGTGGCTTGGTGGGCGTGGCTTGGTGGGCGTTGCAGGAGAAGGATACTGTAAAATCTCCATTCCCATCCCACTCCAGGGGAAGGTTCTGCAAAATCCCCATTTTCTCCCCATCAGCTGGGACTTGGGAAGCAGAGAATAGATGGGGGTGGGGTCAGTCCGAATTTTTACTACCGGTTCTCCGAACTACTCAAAATTTCCGCTACCGGTTCTCCCGAACTGGTCAGAACCTGCTGAAATCCACCTCTGTGAGGCAGGCAGCATGCCTTTTTTCCCCAGAAGCTAGTAGGATTTTCAGAAAAAGGGGAGAACAGCTCATTTTTAAATTTGACATCTTATTGTTTAAAGCCTGGAGAAGAGCCTAGTGCTGGGAACAACTGAGGGCAAAAGAAGAAGGGGATGGCAGAGAATGAGGTGGCTGGATGGAATCACTAAAGCAGTTGGCGTGAGCTTAAATGGTCTCTGGGGGATGATAGAGGACAGGAAGGCCAGGAGGAAAGTTGTCCATGGGGTCACAATGGGTCAGACATGACTTCACAACTAACAGTGGCTAAGGCACTGAGCTAAAGTTTGGCAGTTCGAATCCCTAGTATAGGTCTACTATGTGAGCAGGAGGTTGGACTAGATGACCTCCAAGGTCCCTTCCAATTTTGTTACTGTTACATTGTTCAAGGCAACCTGTTGAATGTGGAGCTTCCCCAGTCTGGTGATTTTTAGCATCAGGAAGCTGCAAATACCACAATCAATCAGGAAGGCAGCTACTGACTGAAATTGTAGTTCCTCATAATTGGATGGACACCTGGTTGTAGAAATCTAGATTGGCTTTTATCATTGTGAAGACCTATTCATGTGTACCATGGCAATCAACAGTTTAACAGCTGAATTGTAGTTTTTAATTCTATTTTTAAAAATTCCTTTTAAAGAGATCAATAGGATCTAAGCCGTATAACTGCATAGGATTGTTAGATACCAGCTGATTGTGTTGTGATTAAAACTTTTATTTATTTATTTGCCTAATTTATTTAGTGGTCCGTCTTATATTGCAAGTAACTTGGTGGCATACAAAACTAAAACATCAAAAATCATTACCTTTATTTAAAAACTATAAGAACTGAAATTAAAAATAATAGATGAAGGGAAGTTAACAGTGATGACGCCACCTCATTAGATCATCTGTCCCCTGGAGTTCCCAGGCTTGCTGACATATTCATGTCTTGAGTGATCTCCCTCACCTTGGGGGATAAAACACAAATGATGAAGCCAACCTCACCTTAGGTCAGAGGTCTTCAAACTTGGCAGCTTTAAAATTTGTGGACTTGAACTCCTAAAATTCTTCAGCCAGCTATGCTTGGCAGCTTTAAGACTTGTGGACTTGAACTCCTAATATTCTTCAGCCAGTTATGCTGGCTGGAGAATTCTGGGAGTTCAAGTCCACAAGTCTTAAAGCTGCCAAGTTTGGGGACCCCTGCCTTAGGCGATGAGGTGACTCTACAATGCTGTGCCATGGCAGAAAAGGCCCACTGCCTAGAACTTGTCAGATATAGTTTTCTAGACGGAACCCATAACATACTCGGTCTGTTTGGATCTGGATCTGATTTAAAATATCAGACAGGTTACTTTTGGCTGTGTCTGTGTTTTACAGGTAGTTGTAAAAACACTAAAGTTGCAGTAAAGTACAGTACAATAAGTTATATTCTACCCTATATTTGAAGTCCTAAACAATTCTTGTTTTCCCTTTTTGAGATCTCTGACAGATTTACAACCTTGTGTCTAAAAAGTTGTTAGAACATTTTAATTTAAAACAAATTAAAGTGTGGGAAAAGTATCCTTTCAATTTTGGAAAGAAAAAAATGCTAAGTTTATTAATGAATCTCCTGAGAGTTGTAATTATTCAAACTAAAGCATTATTAAATAGTGAATGAATCATGTTTTTAGTGCTTGATGTGTCTAATGGTATCTTAAAGATCCAAGTATATCATTTGACAGACTTTGGAGGTAGAAACATGCCTATAATCTGTGGTTTAATGGTTTTCTGCTGCAATAGAATCAGGAAGCCTCAAAAAAGACACAAGTGCCCTGGATTTTCCCTTTTTTCTAAAGTTTTGGGTGGGTTTGTGTAGGGATCATTATTTTGCTCTGGAGGAGTGGTGAAATCCTTCCAGTTTGCACTGGTTCAGGCGAACCAGTAGTAATAAAAGCTACCAGTTCGGCGAACCAGTAGTAAAAAAAAGCTACCAGTTGGTCTGAACCAGTATTTCCGCCAATCAGCTGTGTCATATGATTTAAAATTGCTAGAAAGCAGGAAATCCTGCTTTCTAGTGAATCTAAATCCCGTGGCACAGTTGTTCCCTCCCCCCGCTGTTCTACTTACCTTCCCAAGCCTCCTTTTTCCACACACAGCACATGTTTGGTGCATACTGTGCATGTGTGCACAGCGTGCATTTGGTGTGCACTGCACATGCATGTGTAGCATACATTTGGAGCGCACCGCACATGTGCAGTCAGCAAACTGGTAGCAAACCAGGGAAGATTTCACCACTGCTCTGGAGGCTATGATTTGTGTAATCGTTAAAGAAAGGATTTTTCCAGTATTCTTCCTGGACAAGAAAGGATTCTAATACTACAGCAGCCTGATGAGTCTCTGAGCTATTGCTGGAGTGAGGTGGGAGTAGAGAGAGAAATGCTTGCAAAGTTGTTGGGATGGCGTAAAGTAAACAAGCCCTAAAATCCCAACTCAAAATAGGTTAGATAAAATGAATTGCTTCACTAGATAGAAAGCAGAGGTTAAACAACTTTGTCTCAGATATGAGCTCAGCATCCACTAAGATTGTTGTGATTGGAGATTTCCTTTCCTTTGAAGATCTGCTTTTGCTCTTTTGTATCCTCAAGTCCTCAAGCTATTCAAGTCTGTTTCTTTTTCTATTTTACCAGAAATCGTCTAGAAATCTGGTTTATAGATTGTTGATGGAAACAAGTACCATATATTCCACATCAGGGCTTGCTTGGAGAGACACTGTCATTGTTGAAAAGAAATTAATTTGGCAACTTTTGCCTTCTCTTTAATGCCTAATGTTTATTTATTACCATAGAGCTTTGTTCCTGTTATGTAACTATAGCACCTAATGCCATGTAAAAGTACAACTTTTTATATTCATTTGTAAAATAGTTAAGTACATGAATATCTATTTTGGATCTCTGTTCTCAATAAATGAAGTGAAAAGTTTCATAAGTGTACTTTTTATTATGATGCCAAATAATAATGCCAAAGTATATTTTAAGATGAGATGAGAAAACAAAAATAGATAATGTAAACCGTAAGTTACATTAGAAAATCTGGAACAATTGATTCTCTAAACAATTGATTCCATATTTTTAAAAACTCCATTACTATTCAAAGTAGCATAAAATTCTACTCTTCTTGACTTTGATTTGTTCAGTTGGGAGATAAAATGAACGCAAACACATGCAGATTATGAAGAGGAGCTCTAGGGCTCATTTTTAGGGCTACATAAAAATAGGCTACAATTGAAATGATTAGAAAATTTGTTAATATATTAACTTTTAGCAATAAGCAACATGTCTTAATTATATTTTCCCTAACGTGCATAGCTTTTTTGTTAATTGGCTGAATGCTTCAGTATATATTATGAGGAGTAATTTGAAATATATATATATATTAATTTACTGTCAATTTAAACTAGACAACTGCTTTGGAATCCAGTCAAAGATATTGCTTTGAATATTTTAAGTTATTTAAAGGGGGTAGCACACTATTATTTCCAGTGGCCTGCCCTTAAGTGTAGGGTTTTTACAAGTTTGTTTTGTGGATTTTTTAAAACTCCACCTAATTCTGGGCAATATCATCAAAAGTTTACATTTTTCTAGATGCTACACAAGTTGTGAAGTAATAGATACTTCGCATTAAAATGGACAGGTTTCATGTGATAAGTTTAGTTTTCATGAAGACCTTGAAAAATGATGAGCCCCAAATGCATCTATTTTCCTGACACAAATGAAAAGGAAGATCTTAGGTAAGCAAGTTCATTAGCTGAACCAGTTGGAGAAAACATATTTTAAAAGCTAAATATGAACCGGGTATAACAGAAGTTCTGTTTTTTCATATAATTCACTTGAATCATTAAATCATGTATGCGAATGAGGTGAACTAATAATCGTCCCCAATATGCTTCTATCCTAGTGTATTGAACTTCAGTGCTTATAAATGCCAACCAGCATAGAAATACTGACTTATTTGTGTGAGGAAAAGAGTCCTATACTTCTTATATATGAAATTGCCTACAGAGCAATTAACCTGAGAGATACATAAAGATAAACTAAGGGCCACTATAACCCTAGCGTTACACCCAGATCCTAAAAAGATTCTAGTCTCTTTATTTGTGTTGAGAAGAAGCTACTCTGGTAAAGGAAATTACTCATTTACTCACACTAGTCTTTATTGTAATCTGTGTTACAATACAATGAACCATTACTCATTCATATATGAGATTTGTATGAGATGGCTCTGCTAGCCAGTGTTTCAGTTTTTACAAACACAACAAGCAGAAGATATGTGTGATGTTCTCTTTTGTAGAACAATTGTCCTGCTGAAATTAGGTAGGCCCTCAGTGTGAGTCTATGGATTATGATACATTTATAGACTTGCTTTGGCATTTCCTCTTTTTTTAATGGTGTCAGCACTAATAATAATTCCTGTACAGTAGGATTTTAATTAAAATGAAAAGCATTATAAATCTGAGAAGAAAAATTATCCCAACAGAGAAGAAAATCTTTTTCTAGGGTTTGTGTATGTAGTCTTCATTTACCCTGCTGTTTTATTTCTTCTCTGTCCACTGTAAATATAAATTTATTTATTTAGCTCCTTGGTTGAATTCATACAGCAGGTTTTGGAATTAGTTTGCTGATGATTGTGCAAGTAGACTAAATGTTTAATTCAATTAGTTTCAGTGGTGGGATTCAAATTTTTTTACTACCGGTTCTGTGGGCGTGGCTTGGTGGGCATGGCAGGGGAAAGATACTGTAAAATCTCCATTCCCTCCCCACTCCAAGGGAAGGTTACTGCAAAATCCCCATTTCCAGCTGGGACTCAGAAGGCAAAGAATAGATGGGGATGGGGCTAGTCAGAGGTGATATTTACTGGTTCTCCGAACTACTCAAAATTTTCACTACCGGTTCTCCAGAACTTGTCAGAACCTGCTGAATACCACCTCTGATTAGTATGTCATAAAAATCATCAGTGTAGCATTTTTATTCTAAGTGTGGAGAAAAATTACAAGAAAACTTCATGTGGTAAATGAAAGAAAAAAAAAACCGGGGGGGGGGATGACTCCTCTGAGAATGAGGAGTAGTATTGCTAAGGTTGACTTTGCCACAAACAGCCAGTTTTCAACTTTTGAAATTGGTTAGAAACAAGTAAAATGTTTGTTTTATTAAGAAGTCATATTAGTTAGAACATAAATAAACTCATTAGAAAAATAACGATAAATTAATCAAAAAAATATGGTTTAAACCTTTTAAGGTAACTTGACCAAATTATTTTAAATCAATATTTGTTTACTTGATTTAAAAGGTCAGAGGACAAGATTCAAATACATTTTGTGCCAAAGGACTCATTAGAGTTCCAATTCAGTTATGAGCTAAATTAAACTTTTGAATTTTTAGTCTCCACTTATAGACCTGTTGAAAACTAGTTCCAAAAGTGGAGGGCCACTGTTGAAGTCTTGTTCCTAATACAAACTACTTTTGAAGCTTTTAAATATATCCATACAAATATACTTCCAACTTTAAATATGGCCTGGAAACAAAAGATTAAGTAGTGTAGCTGGCACTATTTTAAGTACCTCTTGATTCAGCTTAAGTAGATGCACTGCACTATGGAGGTTTCCAAATAATCATTAAGGATAATCACTGAAGAAGCTTTTCCTCCTCCATGTTTTCTTACATTCAGTTGAAAAACTTCCTCCCTCTCAATGGCTTAAAAATTATCCCATTTCTCAATCAACCAGTGGAAGGAATGGGAAAAAGATGGAATATCAAGCACAGCAACCTACAGGTAGGGAAAGATGTGGAAGAGACCGGAGAGAAGCATTCTGAGATACATCCTTACTTTTTCAGTAGTCCATCTGGCCCTGTTCCAAGATTCAGATAGTGTCAACAAGAGGCACAGTGTAGATTTGGGGAAGGATTCATCATAACTTCCTCAAATGTCTGTATTTGAATGACACACTAACATGTGATTTACTCAAACCAGGGTTTTTTTTTTCCTGATGTGCAAGACATACTGAATCATAAATTATCCAGGAAGGTATGCAGAGTTCACTAAATTGTAAACTGATCATAAAGACTGATTTTGCATAATATGTAAAAAAAAGGTTTTGGCTGGTTCATGCTCCTGTGTATCATGAGAATACAGTCAATAGATGAAAAATAGATTTTGTACATGTGGCCAACCTGACAGCAATAAAGTTGGGTGCTATTAGTGAGCAGCTTATGTTCGTCATGTAGTTAAGTTAAATGTGGAAATATATTAACTCTTATCCCATGGCATCATTGAAATGTAATCAACAATGGATGATTAAGTCAAGGTCCAACTCAACCGATGAGCTCTAAGAAATATAAGGTGACCATTTTTGTTAGGTTTTTATAACCTATTCTAGAATTCTGACCAAATAATTTGTCTTAAAAGTATTCTACAACCTTTATTTATTTAGCCAATTATCTCTCATTAAAGACTGAATGACTTACAGAATATTAAAACAATGCAGTAAATTTCTATGTAAAACATGAACAAGAACCAGATCAATCTAAACAACCATAATAGAGTATCTAATTACCCATATTTTTTGCACTATAAGACGTACTTTTCCCCCCCAAAAAAGTGGGTGGAAATGTCTGTGGGTCTTATAGAGCGAATATTGCCAAAGCCCCACCCACCCACCAGTCCCACCCTTTGGCTGTATTTGGGCTCCCCACAGGATTCCTATCGCTACCACTTGCCGCCATCACTATTCGTCACCGCCGCCTATCAGTGGTTGGATCAGCTTCCCAGAATACCGCAGATCAGCTGTTCCAGGTGATACCATCGATATAACATTCAATAAAAAATTTCTTTCAAATTATAATTCAGCATAAATTTTAACCCTTATGTCTATGTATATTCCTACTGATCAAGCATAGTATTATAACCAAACATTTTAATCCATTT
Organism: Pantherophis guttatus; assembly: GCF_059756535.1. NCBI lineage: Eukaryota > Metazoa > Chordata > Lepidosauria > Squamata > Colubridae > Pantherophis > Pantherophis guttatus. The sequence continues at coordinate 53,362,139 of NC_142064.1, forward strand.
AGCCATACAAGAACAATTGACATTTTTAAAAAGCCACTAATTTACAGTGAATTAGAAACAAAAAAGCTGGCAGCAAGACCTTCTAAAAAAATTACAAATATTAAACAATTAAAACAAATCAGTATTGCACATTTATAATAAGATAGAATAGGATAGAAAATATCAGAAAACACATTTATTTATTTATTTTATTAATTTAATTTGTATACCGCCCTTCTCCCAGAGGGGACTCAGGGCGGTGAACAGTCAAAATTAAAAAACATACAAATACAAACGTTAAGATAATTAAAAAGAATTAAATCATTAGCTTCCCAATTTAAAACCCCCAAGTCCATAAAATTTAAAATCCCAATTAATTAATTAACATATTTAACTCAATGAAAAGATGACCATATATTGAATTTTTGCAAGGCAGTAACAACATGGAATGTGAATTCTATAGCTTGGGAACTGTATCAAGAATGAACTTTCTTTCTCAGGTTGGAGGTAAAAAGTCACCGGCCTATGTAATGTCCTGAAAAGCAAATTTTAGTTGTTTGGCTGATATGCAAAGAAGCAAGTATATCTTTAGTTATGTATCTAAATATGGCATTATAGATTCCTTGAATGTAGCTCAATTGTAAACTGCTGGTAGCTTATATATTGACTTTGGAACAGATGCAGGACCTTTGCAATGGTAGTTGCCTCATCCTAGTAAAGCAGGGTGGATAAAAATCAATGATTTTTTTTAAAAAATAAAAAAAATCAGTTTTTTTTATTTAAATCGGATTTTTTTGATTTAAATCGGATTTTTTTGATTTTTATCGAATTTATTTTAATAAATTTATTTTAACACTTTTGGGGTAAAAATCTATCGTAAAATAGTTTTCTATTTAAGATACATAAATAATTTAGTTTATTCAGCATGAAATGGAGCTTAGTTATGTAGCATGAGGCTGTATATTCTGCAACACTGGGACTATCGGGGAGTCAACAGTGGGTCAAAGGAGTAGCAGAGATGACAGTTGCTCTTTAAAAATTATTATTTAAATCGAGTTGATTTAAATCAAGCCTTTTTACTAGTGATTTAAATCATGATTTAAATTGTGATTTAAATCAACTCGATTTAAATCAAATACACCCTGTAGTAAAGAGCACAAGGAACAGTATAATTCTTGTTTCAAACATAAACAAATCAGTGTCTGGTGTTATGCTATCAATCAAGGCTGAGCAACTCATGGTTCTTAATGCTGGGTTGTTTTTTTTTAAGCCCTGTTTCTGCAAGGTCGAGTAACTATGGAAACTTCTAAATACAGAAACTAGAACATCTGATACTCTCGTTTCTGATTTAGGTGGTTTTATGATCACGGAGCTTTGCAGAAACAGTACTTACTAAAAGAAAACTCCTCCTCCACCCCATTGCATTAGTTCCTTCTTTACATAAATATTAACATTAAAATTAGCAAATATCATTTTATTGTTTAATCTGTTATATTGTCATTTTCATCTTGTAAATCTGCTCAGAGTCGCTTAATAGAAAAATAGGCGGCATATACATTAAACAAACAAACAAACAAACAAACAAGCAGCTATGATAATAGAAAGTCAGGATAGCTTGGAGTCAGAGTTCTCAAGCTATCCTGACTTTCCTCCACAACAACCTTGGTTATATGAAGTTCTGTGAAAGAGTAAGTGTTATATATCTATGTCTACGTGTACAGGTGGCAAGGGTCATAAAGACAATGCTGTGGTCGTTAAGCGAACCCCATAGTTGTTAAGTGAACTCATTGTTTGCTATGGGCCGCTTTGTATGAAAAACCAGAAGTAAATGCCGGTTTCTGGCAAAAACCTCAAAAGTCGTGATCACATGGCCGCAGGATTTTGCAAACACCTATAAATGTGAACCAGTTTCCAAGTGCCCAAAATATGGTCACATGAGTGTAGGAGGAGAAGCCATTGACACTTGAAACCAAATTATTAGTAGTTTTTGGGGAGTCTGTTATAACTTCAAATGATCGCCTTCATAAATTCAGGACTCTTTGTATAAAACTCTTAGATTAGAAATTACCCAATTCCAATTTAAGTAATAAATGTGATTACCTGTTTTTCTTTCTGCTTCTCCTGCTGCATAATATCCTTTTGGTACAGTATTGGCAGTATTCTACAATATTGATACAATAATGTACTGATTGGTATTGGTACAGAAGGTATATAGGAGATTTATGTGGAGAGAATATGACGCTCCTTTTTGTTCTCCATTCTAATAATCTTTTATCAGTTACATCAACCGTACATGGGCTTGCTGGTTTATTAGCTCTTGAGTTCAACATAATAAGATCAGGATACAAAGACCAGCTCAGACCCTGTGCATGACTCACCTCCTTTGCATATGTTGAACTTTTGAGTTTCACTTTAATATAAGATAGGGTTAGTACATGCCACCAAAGAATTGGAGAAATCATCTTGAACCCTCAGAAAACCCTTGATTTAAGATGCTGTTTAGCAGATTTCAGACAGACATAACCGTTAGGCTGTTGGTTTGAGCTTTGAGTTTGGCAATTTGGTTGAAAATGTTTTATCACCATTCAAGGAGACATCGTCAGTGTGTTTTGAATTGTGCTCATCTGTCAGAACCCAGGTCTTTTTAAATACCTTTAAAGACATAATTGTAGATCAATCTTACTTGAAGTTGACATCTGTCTGTATCCTATATGCTTTGCACATGCATGAAATTGTATTTTCCATTGTCTGCATAAAATCATTTTATTTTATACATACATAAAATCCCATCACTACTTTAAGCATGAATAATAGGTTAAAATAGTGTAATGCTTCCCATCCATTGTTTAAATGGAGAATTTACTTACTACAGTATCTACGTTTTAAGGACCAACATACAGGACATGTTCCATATCTTAATTCTTTTTTCCCCCATCTGTGTAACTCATCAATTTAATATGAGTTTACTATTCACTTTTCAATTTTCAGTTCTTGAATATGATGGTACTTTTCAATATTTTATAGGAAAGTAGTTTACTCCCAAGGTAAATTCTCAATTAATGGATCAGTTGCAGAAAGGATGCCTTTGTTAGTTCTAAAAGCCCATAAAATCTAAAAGTAACCTAAAAGTATATAATGTGCACAGATAATATAATTGACATTATATTACATTGTTGGACAACAAAAATAAATTTAAGGGCCTTTAAAAGAGGATTTTGTAGTTAGGGTTGAACTTCGGAGTCCTTGTTATCTTTGAGCTTGGTGGATTTCTTGCAGATGTTTCATTAGTCAGCTGGGTAAGGTGCTAGAAGAGAGTGGGATTTGCTCTCTGTGGCTTGCACTGAAAGTGTCAACATTCCTTCCAAGACTGATAGGGCAGCCCACTGTATATAAACAGAGAACAAATTCCCACTTCCTTCTAGCACTGAAAATGGTAATGAAATATCTGCAAGAAAACAGCCAAGTTCAGAGAGTACCAACCTTACATGTGAAGGGCTTGTCAAACCTCTACAAATATAATAGAATTAAAAGTTGTGTGTGTACGAGGGGGATTTGGAGACAATTCCCAGGTGAAATTTTTTTCCGTTGCATCCCAAGTCTGCTAAGTAAGAGGGAGAGGAATGTCTATTAAATCAAGGTTTTTACTGCACCTGTATGCTTATTCTAAAAATCAAATGTCTTAATAAACCTTCACAAGTATTAATTGGAATAAATTGTTACAGTGACATATAATCGCAATGATGTTAGTAAGAAATGACCTTAATTTTGTGCCAAGTATCTTTTTGCTTCCATGAAATGATTACTTATCAAATGAGGGTGGGGTATTCGATTTAAGGCTAGATAGTTTATGTGGGAGATAACATTGCCTTGCAACATACAATGAAAGAAATTGATTATATGTCATCACTTTGGTGTTGACTCTTAGCGATCACATAGATAGATTTTCTCTATGGCAATCCATCCCTTAATTGGTCCTTCAGGTCTTCCAAGAGTGCGCTCATCACCATCGTAACTAAGTCCATCTGACGGTCTGCTGATGGTCTTCCTTTTCTTCTCGTTCTTTCTACCCTTCCCAGCTTTACAGCCTCCTCTAGAGAACTAGGTCTTAGCATAATATGTCTAAAGAAGGATAATTTGAGATTGATCATTTGTGCCTTGAGAGAACTCTGGCCTGATTTGTTTGATGATCCATTTTTGTTTTCTTGGCTTCCCACAGTATTCTCAGAAATCTTTTTCAAGTTCAAAAGCATCAATACTTTCTATCTTACTTCTTTGAAGTCCAGCTCTTGCTTCCATAGAGAGAAAATACTGTTGATCACACTGTTCTGATCTTTGGAGGTGTATGTGTTAAAGCAGTATAAATTACAACTAGTCTAGGAAAAAAAAAAAGATGTTCAGAATATCTATGGAAGACAATCTTGTCCTTGTTTTCAAAGGACAATCTTGTCCTTTTCCTTGAATGTTTAGTCACAGATTGCACAACAAGGGATTTGGTGAGTTAAGAGTTGAAAACTTTTTGAGGACAGCAGATTGCCTGCCTGCACACCATGATATTCTACTACTCTTACTTTCAAATTAAGTTTGTCATACATGAAAATGCATACTGAAAAGTAAAATAATGATTCATTTTTTCTTAGCATTTCTGTATACTTGAGTATAGAATTTGTGTAGTTCTCACTAGAGCCAAGAGCTGATTGTTAATACATGAATTCAACTTAGTGAGTATGGCACAGTATTACTCTATCAATTTGTCTTTTTTTGAAGACTCAGTAATGAAATTCTTTGTTCCCCTTGCCCTCAAGTTGAGTGTATTATATTGTTCATGCTCCTCCAAAGATGGTAATGCAGCTGTTTCAGTGAACTTTTAATATGGCAGAGCCTTATTTTAATGAACAGCTTTTAAAGCTGGATCTTCTGAATTACCGGCTGAACTTAGAATCTTATTTCTGCATGCTACCTCCCGTATTTTAGCTATATATTGAACGATACCAATTTATCTACAAGTAGAAGTAAAAAGATGAAGCCTCAAAGTGAGCTTAACTCCTGATAATTGCCATGGCATCTTCCCAGCAGCATGAGAGAAGTTTGCTACTAGATTATTTCTGGGCATTTTTTACTTCTGAATCTATCTACCTCCCTTGGATTCTTGGTAAAGTACCCCCCAGATCCAATTCCTGCTAAGCTTTTTATATCAGCCACTTATAAAGATAGCTAGATCCAAACAGCAATGCTGCAATTAGAATCATTTAACTAGGATCCATTCATAGTCTGATGTTGCTTTACAGAAAATAGAAATCATTCAGTGTTAAAGGCAATTTTCAGGAGGACAGCTGAGCCCAATTGTTTGTTTGTTTGTGTGTGTGCGTGTGTGTTCATGCCTCTGAGTCGTTTTTTTTTTGTTTTTTTTTACTTCTGGTGACTGCCTGGACTAGTTCCTGCAGTTTTCTTGCCAAGGTTTTTCAAAAGTGATTTGCCATTGTCTGTTTCCTAGGGCTGAGAGAGAGACATTGGCTCAAGCAAATCCAGCTGGCTTTGTGCTTATGGTGTGATTAGAACTCACAATCTCCCAGTTTCTAGCCTGTTGGCTTAACGTGCTCTCTTTTGTGTCTGTGGATATATGCTTTTAATATCAAAGTGAATGCAAGCTTTTAAATAGCCAAAATTAGGTGCCTGCCTTCATTGTTTAATTACCCAATTAAGTAAGCTGACTTATTTGCTGGTATTGGTATCACAGACACAATTTATTTCTCTGTCTTAGGAAGATGAGAATCAGTTAAGTTTATTTTAATGTATTTGGAAACATATATATTATTAAAACTCTCATGTCTGTAATCTTCAATTGGGTGAATTTGGAAGGTATAGGGCACGTGTGTCAAACTCGATCACATCACATGACATATCGTGATGTACCACAACGTTTGTTGACTTTGCGGAGCCAGGGTGGGTGTGGCCTACGTATGATGCATCCGGACCGTGGGCCACCAGTTTGCCCTGGTATAGGGCAACGATTTTGAATCAAGATAATTCAAATGGACTAACTTACCGAATCCATGACTTCTGTGGGAATGACATTTGGAAAAGTTGTGGCCAATTCAGTACTACTGCATTGTTGCTACATTAGCATTGCTTTTGGGCTGCCAAAATCAGTCACAATCGTGTGACCCTCATTTCCAGTGCTCCCTGATAGCTTCCCAGAAATTAATTGGAAAGCCAGCAGAAATTGTAAAGTTGTTTGTGATTGCAGGGAGAAAGTCAACAAAGAAGCCAGCAGGGAAGGTAACAAGTTCCTCAGGAAAGTCTATCCCACCTACACAGTCTCCCCCAGTCTCACAGTGCTTATACTGCATTGGCCACACTCACACACACCCATCCCTATCCGACAGCAACTGCTTACCTGCCTGTTGGCTTTGGACTTGCAATGTCCCCAGGGAAGCTGCAGGAATTCTAAACTTTTCTGCGTTTCTCAACACAGTAACACGTTCAACAACAATGCCTCAAAAGAGAAAGAGTAAGGCAAATCAGTTAAGGCAAATCACGATTAGGAAGTAAATGTTGGGAAAAGGCTAATTCTTCAGTAAATATGAATAGCTTGACATCAAACTAACTAAATCTCTGATAATTACACAGGATTCAATCATGGCATGTTGCTTAAAGTGTACTGATGAGTACTTGTGTCAGGCTTCAATTTCATGAACAATAGTAACACAACTTTTCTCCCAGCATCTTCCCACTAACTGGAGTAAAAGAACAGATGTTAAAGCACATGCCAAAGTTTCAAGTGTACCGTATCAGCATTGCCATCTATTGGTGGCTTATAATATTGGAGGCATTATTTTCCATTAAGTCCTCTTACGATTCTGAGTTTCTCATCCAGCCATGAGAAGTTGGAGGTTACAGTTGGATCTATGACTGTCCATCTCTTGCATTTCAGAAGTGCAAGTTGGGGGAGGAAAAAACCACAGGCTTGTAAAAGCAAAAATGGTCCTAGGCAAAATTTAATAAAATGGATCCAGCAGCAAATAATTCTGTAAATTTATTCTCATTTCTGAACTGCCTATCTCCCTCAAAGTGGAGCCTGGCTGATATACAATAAAATGCTAAAATATAAAATAGTATATGAGGACACAGGTTGTTGGGGGCAATATGCTGAGTCTGTAAACCGCTTAGAGAGGGCTGTAAAGCACTGTGAAGCGGTATATAAATCTAAGTGCTATTGCTGTATATAAAAGTTTAAAAACAGTAGGAGAAGGCAAGAATGACTACATTTAAATTTAAAATTAACATACTTTAAAAAGCTGACAAAACCTTGAACTTTGAACAACCTGAGCAGATTGTGGAGACTATGTATAATATGTATGATACTAGTCTTACATACTGCTCCATAGTCAAGCATTAACATTCTGCACTTCCTGAAGGTTAGATAATCCCATAAAGTGCTTATTACAGCAATCTAAATGTAGAATTACCAAGCAAGGTTATTTTTGTTCAAGCAGCTAGTGAATGGAGCTAGTTCTTATAAAAATCTGAACCTATGGTGGCAAAATTTGATTAGTGTATATCCTTTAGTTTCATACCTACTTTTTAAAGACAGTAAAGGTTTTCCCCATTCAGTTGTCTGTTACTCTAGGGCAGTGATGGCTAACCTTTTTGCCGTCTCATACCAAAAGAGAGGGGAACACAGGGTGGTCATGCATGTGCGTGCTCACACCTATAATTCATTGCACTCTGTGCATGTGCGCGCGACCCCCTCCCCGCGCGACCCCCACTTTTGGCACGCGGTGGCATGGTAGGCCTCTTTTTCTCATTCCCCAGGCTCCAGAGGCTTTCTTGGAGCTTAGGGAGAACAAAAATGGCCTTCCCCCCCGGAGGCCTCCGGAGGCCAGAAAAGGCCTGTTTCCTGGCTTCCGGTGGGACCAGAAGGCCCCAAAATCAGCTACCCAGCGCATGCATGTGTGCTGGAGCTGAGCTAGGACAATGCTCGCGTGCCCACCGATATGGCTCAGCGTGCCACCTGTGGCACGCGTACCATAGGTTCGCCATCACAGCTCTAGGGGATGGTGCTCATCTCTGTTTCTTAACCGAGGGCACCAGCATTATTCAAAGACATTTCCGTAGTCATGTAGCCAGCATGACTGTATGCTGAAGTGAACAGAACACTGTTACCCAGCAAAATGGTACTTATTTACCTACTCGCATTTGCATGCTTTCAAAGAGGAATGCAACTCCATCCAGAGTAGATCATTTTTTCACCATTTTGAAATTTAACAATAACAGTATCTACAGCTTGTTAAGATTGAATCTCAATTGAATTGTTCTGTATCCATTACCATATTGATAATACAGGAATGTCATGAAACTATAGTTACCGTAATTATCAAGAAGACAATGAGTGAATAGAATTCCAAATTCACTGGTACATATTTGCATAAACGTGTCAACAAATATCACCTTCCAAAGCAGCTTATAAGATCACAAGCAAATATATGTCATCCAACTACTGGTACCAGTTTCCAATCTCTTGCTCAAAAGATTGTCAAAATAGTTGGAAGCTGTTTAAATTGAGTCATCGGAAAAACTTTTTAAAAATTACATAATGGCCATTTCTCACACAGTTTGCAGAGTCTCCACATAAGGCAAATATAAATTCAATAGCAATTACCATCATTGTGACAACAGCAGAAGCCCTTAGAGTAGGGGTCTCCAAACTTGGCAACTTTAAGACTTGTGGATCTCAACTCCCAGAATTCTGGGAGTTGAAGTCCACAAGTCTTAAAGTTGCCAAGTTTGGAGACCCCTGCCTTAGAGGCTGCAGCAATCCTTGGAGCCATAATAGTCACTTGTTTGTCAAGGTATATTGTTGCATAAAAAGTCATTAGTCTTAAGTTGCTGAGTTACACTTATTTGTCAGTTGTACCATGGCTATATAGAAGTTATTCCAGGCTCAATTTTAGCCTCAGATTCTCATTTCAAAGTCTTTACAAAAACCTAGTAATACCTATTGAGAACTCGTGAAGAAAGCACATTAGACATGTCACTAGTAAAGCAATTGGTGGAGATAGTGCACAAAGAAACACCCATGCCTCACACGACAGAACAAACACTCAGGTATATGAAACCTACTAAACTAATCCAGGACTAAGTACTGTAAATAATGTTATTCCAAACTTTTTGAAAGCATGATTTGTTGAACAACTTAACAAAGACTATGTTGGATGGGATTGCATGTTGCATTAAGCCAAAATTAAAGAAATACATATGGGAATAGGTTCTTTAACATTAAGACTACTCAGCGCTGTAGATTTGAAAAACGAAATATACTTCAGAGCATGCAAGTGAAAGCAAATAAATCCATCACCAACTCTTAACTTTTACCTTTTCCCAGGATCCTGCTATAGCTATAGGATTCTTGGGAATGACACAGCTGCTTCCAGGCGTTGCAAACAGATCTTCCAGGAGTCCTGCCCTGCCCTGCCCTCCAGATCACAGTTTCCTCTTTAAATCTGAAATGCTGCCCAGTCTTGTTGAATACAGTAGACACACTATGGCAAGCTATAATCCGTAAACCTTTATATTTTTTGTAATATCCGAATTTACAAATTATGGTTTGCCATTGGGATGTTTGTGGATGCCACTGGCTTCCTTGAAATACCTCTTATAGAGATATAAAGATTCTCTTTATTATAGCCAATCTTAATAAAAGTAGTTTTAGCCTTTCTGTAGAGTTACTTTTCTGGTCTGGTTTACCTAGTAGAGTTCCCTCTCCTTATAATTTGGCCATCAGGGAGAAGGGAAGTAGTTGCCCCTTCCCATGCCATCCCATGGGATGTTGTCTCTGAATCTGCGAAAACAACAATCAATTAACTTGACATCCTTAATAAAATTTGGTTCCCTTGAAATCCAAAGCAGTAAAAGAGGAAGTAAAGAAGAAGAAAAGAAATTGGTTTACAAATCATGCTGAATTGTAACTCTTGTTTAATGTAGGCTAAACACGTTGCTTGAAGCAAATATATAATTTGGAATGATGTGTGATCAGAATCTGATAAACCTTGACATTTTAGCTTGTATAGGTTGGCATCATCCTGAAGATCTTTCTATGCCGGGGTGTCAAACTCGTGCCTCGCGGGCTAGATGCATCACGTGCTCACCACGCCCATCCTCATTTTGGCAAAGGGAAAAAATCCCGATACATCACATGACGACAATGTGATGCCGAGAGTTTGACACCCCTGTTCTATGTGGTTATTAAGCATTATCATTCACTTTGAACATATGATCAGTATTGGCTTCAGTCACAAATTTTATTATAGTATGGTTAGTGGAGCTGGACTTGTCTGTTTAATGGAGACCTTAATATAGTCTTCAAATTAGGTGCATAAAGTATCATCCGTGTAAGTCAGAAGGTTTGTTGCAGTGTTTGACAAATCATAGTTAATGTATCAGTCTGTCCCCATAGGCTGCTCCCCTGGAATTTGACAAATCAGTGTGTTGATAGAGTGAACTGTGAAAACAAACAAATTTTCCCAGTATGTTTTTGTATGTGTTTGGATAGACTGCTGATCATCAGTCATGATTTAGTGTGATAGCCTAGAAATGAAAGCACAAAGCAATAATGTATGACAAGTAAGATGGGGACAAAACCCTCTTTATTGTACTAAAATTATAGCAAAAATTATGGGTTGATTTTTAAAAAAATATGGGCTGATTTTTACAGCAGAGACGGAAGAAACAAATCCAATTTCTATTGTTTGTGTGATATGGACTCACACTGCTTGTCAGTCCATAAAACAATACTTAAAAACTGGATATTCTTTTTCTGCTGCTTGGCTTGCAGTGGTTTCACACTGCATCACACACATTGAGCTGAACAGGCAGCCATTTCTGGCAAATAAAAGGGGTGTCTGAAGGTGCTCTTTTTCAGACGGTTCTCAGATGCATTCTCCAAGAGGTGGGACTTTGGAGCACCGCTGAGCTCTCATTGGTTGATTTCACAAAACTTTTCCTCTCTTAGTCCCAGCCCCCTTTTCTTCTTTTGAGAAGTTCATTTTGCTGCTTTTCAAACAGGCACGTCATCTAAATCTTCAAAGATTTAGGTTGATATCATGGGTTCCGAAGCAGATGATTCCAAAGAAGGTATGCTTTTTATTTATTTTTTCTCCCAAGGAGATTTTTTTTTTTAATGGTTGCTTTCCGAGGCTGCTTCTGGGAGATGATGACTAGAGGTTTGTATTTGCTGTAATACTGAACTGTTTTAAGGGAGGGGAAAGAAAGCAAAGGAATCCGTAGACAACTATCAGCATTTCACTGAAAATGCAGCAACTAAGCCGTTGACACCAAGGATGTTTTGTTCTTTGTAGAATGACAAGCATACACAAAGTGTATGACTTAGAAGCTTTGTACTCACAGGCAACAATGGCTTGAAAAGGGAAAATATATATGTTAGTCTGAACACCCTCCGACTTTTCTAAAAGGAAGTTGTGTAATTCAGAGAACTGAAAGATCGTTATTTTAAGAAAGAGCTTTGGAGAAACAGTTTTACTGGTTGATGCATGTTGAATTGAATAACAGTATGTCTGTGGCAAAGTTTGTCAAAAGGGAAATAGCCTTCCTTTCTTTCCATGGTATGATGAGCATGTGGAAGAGCTGGAAACGTTCCAAGAAAACTGAATATTTAGCAGTGTAAATGTGGGTTGGGTTGGGAAATGACTGGTGAGAGAAGACGATTCCCCCCCTCCCTGAAAATTTAATGCAATAGCCTACTTAAGTCCAAAGAGAGGGTAAATACTTCTGAAAATGTGGGCATATTTTAAACAGCTCATATTTCCTGATTTTGCTAAAAAGCCAGATAAACTGCTGGTATAAACCACACTAATCAGATTGTCAGTTTGATAGTGAGCTAGAGAACTTCAAAATATTGCAGAGAGCTGCTTTCTTCTAATCTGACAATCCCCACAATAGTAACATTTTCCACATATATCTAATGTGAGTTAAAAGTGTGTTTCTTTCTGATTCAAGCCATTTGGCTGCGCAAAAGTTACTAAATTTAGTATAACTGGTGGAACAAATTTATTCAAATGCTCCCATATGCTAGTGCTTTCTGTTCAGGGAAGGGAATAACTGAATCTAAATCCAGATAACTATGCTAAACCCTTTTCCTGTATCTGCTTTAGAATCTAGCATTCCAACATGCTCATTTCACTTTTGTGTAGTAGATGAGTAAGCAGCATGCATGTCATAACAAGACAAGGAGTAGGAAGAAAACTTAAAAGTAATCTAACTTTACCTGCAAATGCAGTTAACTAAATTAGCACAGCTATCTGTGTTCAGAAGAATTATAGTCCTATCAATACCTATAAGAAACAGTTCATTGTTTCTGTTTTTGAAAAACAGCTGAAATTAACACAGGGTAGGCTATCTATCTAGGGTAGAAAAACTAGTGGTGGCTTTGACTCCAATGAAAATTAAATTTGTTACATTTGTATTTTGCTTTTTTAAAAATATGAAACATTAGATTGTGATATTTTAATAAAGGCAGTAATTCTGAAATTCCAGTTCAGCTCTAAATTAATTTCTAGGGTATTTCCCAGTTGAGTTGCTGTATTGTTTTACACTTCATGGAAAAAACTATGTGGTTACTAAGACTGACTTGATGGGACATAATCGTAATCTCGCTTTACACCACAAAAAGGTTTTGGATATATATGTATCTAATGGTAATATTCTGTATGTTTCTCATGGATATCTTTAGAATTATATTCCTTCCATTACAAAGCATTCAATGCATTTTATTTGTCTTTAAATTTCACTGGATTAAGGAAAATTTATTTCTAGGTAAATCTCTATAGGATTACTGACTTGAATAGGTAGTAACAGTGGATGGTTGGTAGATGTATACTTCTAAGGAGACCATCAATCCCATTAGCCATTACTCTGTACCTTTTATTCTTTGTCTAAACCAGTTGGGTTTAGATAGTATTTAGTTAATGGCTGCTGCTCCTAATTCTATTTCAGCTGTATGACTGTTACATGCATCTGTTTTTTATTTTAATTGTTTCATAGTCTGGAGAACTCATGGAATATATGGGATGAGGACTTTAAATATACATATAAACTATCTTCCGAAGTGATAAAACTGTAAATATCATTAAGTTACATTTTATGCATTTTTGTATAACTTCCAGAAGAATTATACTTAGATATTAAACTTTTAATGAGTAAAAACAGCATTGAGTAACACACTGCTGATTCTACAGCTAAGGAGCAATTATACTGGATCTTTATAATTAAACCACAGTGCTCTGCCAGAGATGTGTTTTTATCATTATTTTCCATTGCATTTTAGTTGATGAAATATTAATAGAACCTTTGTATTGATCAAACGTACAGCCTAAGTGAAATACCATATAATGTACTATAACACAAATTCTTGTCTTTTAGAGATGGAAAATATCCTGATCAGGACATTTGTTTTCTAGTTCATTTTGAACAAATATTTTCCTCTCTTTGGTTGCACTTCTCCTTTGTGCAAAACACACTAGCTTACGACATATTTGGGACTGGTCGAAATGAACGCCTATAACTATCTCATCTACTTCCTTCCATTTGGAATAGCTGAAATAGCCAACAGAATGAAAAGTTGAGAAATGCTTTCTAACGGTTATATATCCGGGATTTATAGCTTTCAGTTCTTGGGCCTAATCTGGCCTGCTAGGTCAGCCCTACTTTAGTTTATGACTCCAGCAGCATGAAATGCTTTAGTTATCCTATATTTTGTGATAAAGTAACAACAGTTGTTGGTGGACGATCAATTTGAAAGTTGATTATGCTTGAACTGTCCTCCACTATTCCTGGATTGTGGAAAGTATTGGTAACAAGCTATCTTGCCAAACCATCAAGTGGGATCTAAGTCTGAGAAACATACATAGAGTTGTAGTATCAGTCCTTGGTATTATTCTGACTTGGTGATTTCATTTCTCTCTAAAACGATCCAATTGTCTGAGCTTACCTTGTAAGCTTTGTAGCTTCTTCATCTTTCTAGTTCAGTTATAGAATTGATATATTTCAAAACCTTTATGTAATATAAGGGTATAATGCTTCTTGTTGATTCCTTTTCCTCCTCACCCTCCCCCCCACCCTCATCAACTGAAATTAGCCTCAACATGGATATTTGGAGGCCTTTTCTGGGTTTTAAGAATGACAAAAGAAGCAATTTGTCTCCTGGAGGCCATTTATTCTCAGTTCCATGCTGAAAAACACACCTCGGCCCATCGGGAGATGTCCTTCCACATCTATCCAAAGGTTAGGTACAATTGTTGTTCCTGAACCCACTCAATGCCATTGAAAAACATCATTCTGTCCAGCCATCACATAACTGCCCAGCACAAGAGCGGACTTGAAATTTGGCTTGTAGTGATCCAAACTGACAGCACAAAGAAATCTCTTGCCAGTCCCAGTCTTTTTCTCAAAGAGTTGATGTTAGTAAACTTATTTCAATTTTTTCTACTATTGTGGGCCAATCTTCAAATTAAAGCAGACTAGGTTGCTTTATTGTTGCTGCAGAAGGATTCAATGCCGGCTATTTTGCACAGCTACAACTTTCTTATGTTTTGATGGAAGTTACATCACATATTTCTAGTGTATAAAATACATATTATTTTTGACCCATGGCCTGATAAACATTGCTTACTTATATTCAAGATAAGCTAAAACTACTAGCACACCTATACAGGTTAACTCTTAGGTACCATGATAAGGCTTGATTATAGCAAATGCAATGTAAAGCAAATATAAATGTTGGAGGTGTGACTAAGATATTGGCTTAATTGATTACTTAATATCTTGCAAGTGATATTCTCAATCTCATATTAAAAGTATATATACAGTATAAAACTAGACAGAGAATTCAATATGAAAATTGATTTACTCACTAGTTTGAAAGCTATGAATGAAGTTAATTGTGAAGAATAACTGTGACTATAGTTGAAGAGTTGAAAGATGCGTTAAGCAATGGTTATGGTAATTTAAATGGTTCTGATTTCTTACAATGGTAAGAAATGGTAGTCAAAAAAGATTCTGATTACTTACACCTAGAGTCCGAAAGGAGAAGGGCGGTATAGAAATTCGAATAATAAATAAATAAATAAAAGAAAAGAAATAGTGAGAACAAATGATCTTGTAAATTGTCTGGAATCACAGTTGTATTTACCAACCACAAATTATTGTTTCTTTTCCAGAGTACTGCTCCTGCAGTCCATAGCTGGGTTTCTTCATCATCAGTTCCTTTTGACTGGGTGATCTTTAAGAATATCTCTCTCTTCGACCTGTGGCCACGCCCCCTGCTCCCATAATGTACCAGTCTTTTCACTCAGTCACTGAAGACTGGTGTGTTTTTCTCCTCTCTTCGTGATTAACCTTTCTTCTTAGTGTTCTGGCGTTAGGTTTTTTTATTTATTTTTATTAGTTATTTTCTTCGGTGAGAGCCTATAGAGGAGAAAGCTGCAGGGATTAGAAACCGGCGCTGGGGCTCCAGTCCGTTTCTTCCCAGGGATCTGACGGCCGTCAGACCGCAGCGGGGGTTTCCGACCCTTCGGGGCGGTCCCCTGCCCTCTATTACAGCTGCCAGGGTGAGTGCAGGCGTTGCGGATCGCCATAGGCACCCCCCACACCTTTCAATTGTGACCCTGACATCGGCTCTCGTAGGGGCGGCTCCGGAGCCTTGCAAGGTTTGCCCTGCAAGCTCTGATGTGTGCGTGCGACCTCACCTGCTAGAGCGTGGCCTAATTAGCTCAGCCGGCTTGCCTTTCTTCTACTGACGGCGCCTTTGATCGGCAGGAGATCGCGGAGCCTCGCACGTCCCGAGCGGCCGGCGGTGAGAGTGCTGGGCGGCCGACCTTCGGGCGGCGCCCTTGGGGCGTGTGACTGGACTGAGGGCGCTCTCTTGGGTAGATTCGAATTGTACTCCAAGCTCGCCCTGTTTTCAACGCTGCTGGCCCTTGCGTGTCGGAGCGCTGCGGGCGCCATTTTGTGTCCATCCTCGTGGCGTCGGCCATTTTGCCTCGATTCTCCGGCTAGTCGTTCCAATTGCTATAAGTGCTGGATGTTCTTTTCTCCCTTGTGGGAGTTTTTTTGAGCACACTTAGCCTCTTGATTGCCTCACTGCTATCCCTGTGTGCTGGGATCAGAGGCTGACCTTGCCTGGTTATAAGCCCGGTCAGTTTTGGGCTCCTAAGTTTCTCTCCACCACGCCTCATTGTTGTCTGCTGCCCCCTCCTTCATACGAGGCGGCCTGTGACTTTTGTATATAGTTCTCATTGTTGTTACACATAAAAAAAAAAAAAAAAAGCTTAAGGACAGAAAACGGAGGGGATAGTTCTTTTCCTTTAAAAAAAAAAATACAAAGTCCTTTTGCAGTTATACTGTTTTCCCCCAGTTATGGCGGATTCCTATTTGTCCTCTGACTCAGAGCGGGAGCCCAGTCCACCCAGGGCCCCGTCCAAGCACAAATCAAAGTCACAAGGACGGTCTGCTTCCGCTTCTACTGAGTCTCACCAGCATAGACTCTCATCAGCGGCTGAGAAAGACGCGCTGCGCCGGCATAGGGCACTTGAGAGGCAATATGATAGGGCCAGGCTGGCCTCTGCTTCCGTTTTCGCATCCAGCCAGCAGCTACCCCCTCAAGGTCACTCATCTTTGGCCCCTGAAGCTGCTCCTGACCTGGATACAGCGCTCGTCCCGGATCGTGACGTCTCCGCTTCTCAGGTCTCGCCTGGGACGTCTTGCGGCCTATCCAAAAGAACCTCTATGTCCTTGCCAGATGTTTCGGCTGTGGGACTTGCTGGACCTCTTGCCCAATCTTCGCGTCGGGCTGAGGCGACGTTTACCCCTACCGCTGCCGGACTTCGGGGTCCAGACGGGCAGATGCTGACTCCCCAAGTGGACCTCCAGGCAGCGTTGTCCAACGCTCTTTCCTCCATTTTGGCCGCCGGTCTTCAACAGTCTGTCCTTCAGCAACCTCTTCCACCTCCGTCCTATACTTCTCCCTCGGCTGCTCCTGGTCATTCCAAGTCTCCATCCCGGATGGCTCACATCTCCTCTGAGGACTCTGAGCAGGAGGAGGTGCTTCCTGAGGAATTGGAATTCTCGGAGGATGAGGGCCTGGCTCCGGACACCCCTGCCTTTTCTGGTTTGTTTCAGCCCTCGCTGTTCAAATCACTGCTGCATAAAGCTAAAGAGATCACTAATATGGGTGTCCCGTCTGCTGAACCTTCTACTTCTTCAGCGCCTCATGAGGCCTTGTTTTCGTCATCCAAGCCGGGGAAGGATTTTATCCCTTGCCCTCAACTTTTTGCTGATGTTCTACAGTCCCCCTGGTCTCAACCGGGCTCTCTGATGGGTCCTACCAGCCTAGACAAAAAGCTATATTGTGGGGCTCCAGAATTGGACTCCTTGTTATCCTTGCCTGTGGTTGACCCTCCGATTGCAAGCCTTTCCTCTTCTTCGCTCTTGTCTTCGGACGCTTTGGACGTTCTTAAATCAGAGGACAGAAAGACTGAACTCTCCTTTCGTAAGGAGCATCAATCTCTTGCTTGGACAATTAGGACGGCGACCGCTACGTCGTTCTTTAATAGAGCTACATTACTTTGGTTGAGGCAACTTCAAGAGAAATTACCGCCGGAAGACACACGTCTTCTTCAAGATATAAATAAAATTGTGGCTGCAACCGAATATTCGGCGGATGCCTCGTTAAACTCCGTGAAGTTTGCCTCGAGGGCCTTGGCCTCATCTGTTACATCTCGCAGATTGTTTTGGCTCCGAAATTGGAGAGCTGATGCCAAAGCAAAGTGGAAGTTGGCGGCGGCCCCTTTCAAGGCCCCGAACCTCTTTGGTCCTGCCCTGGATCCTGTCTTGGTCGAGGACAAGGATAAAAGAAAAGTGATGCCCACGTCTTCGTACCGCAGACCGGAGAGGCGCTACGCACCCTATTCTCAGCGTCAGCCCTTTCGGGCCTCGTCGGGGTCCGGGGGCCCCTACTCACAGCGCAGTGTCTTTCCTGGGGCCGACCGATATTCGGACAGACAGCGTTTTAGGGACAGGTCCAGAGCCAGTAATTCCAGACGCCCCTACCGTGGAGCCGGCTTCCGCCAGTCCCGTCGAGGCAAATGACTACAGTCTCCAGGACCCCATTGGCGGGCGGCTTCAACTTTTCAGCCACCAATGGGAACGCTCAACCAAGGATGCCTGGATTCTTCGGACGGTATCTCAGGGCCTTGCCATCGAATTTCTGGGACACCCTCCGGTTCGCTACGCCTGCTGTCCGACCCACCTGTCCCCCGACAAGGCGGCTCTCTTGCGGAAGGAGGTCCTCCACCTACTCCTTATCCGAGCAGTAGAACCTGTTCCACTGGATCAACGGGGCAAGGGCTTCTACTCAACTCTCTTTTTGGTCCCCAAACATTCCGGGGGCTGGAGAGCCATTTTGAACTTGAAGCAGCTGAATCTGTCGGTCCGCTACCGCAGGTTCAAGATGCACTCCCTGGGATCCATCCTCGCTGGAGTGCGACGGGGCGATTTCCTCCAGTCTGTCGATCTCAGGGAGGCGTATCTGCACGTTCCGGTCCTCCCGGCCCATCGCCAGTACCTACGTTTCCAACTTGGGGAGGACCATTATCAATACTGTGCAATGCCCTTCGGATTGTCCTCTGCTCCAAGGACTTTCACAAAACTGGTGGCGGTGGTGGCAGCTGCTCTCCGAATGTTCCCTGTGAGAGTCTTGTGCTATCTGGACGACGTTCTGGTCCTGTCCTCCTCCAGAAGCCAAGCATCTCAGGACTTGGCCCATGTCATAGGCTCTTTTCAGGACCACGGGTTTTCGATCAATTTCCCAAAGAGCCATCTGTACCCGACCACTGTTCTCCAACACTTGGGGGCGGTAATCGACTCCGTTCGGGGCCAGGTATCACTATCCCCAGACAGGGCGGAAAGCATTCGCAATCTGATTCGGCTCATTCATTCCAAGCAGACTGTTCCTCTGCTACAGCTATCCCAGTTATTAGGGAAAATGGTCTCGTGCTTCTCGATAGTCCCATGGGCACGCAGACACACGAGGCCGTTGCAGTGGTTCCTGCTACCCTTTCAAAGCACGGGTCGCAGCGATTCTCTCCACAAGGTCTCTCTTCCCCCTCAAATTTCCATGTCCCTCAACTGGTGGACGGGTCCCAACCTTCTTCTCAGCTCACATTTCCTGCTCCCGGACCGGCTGACATTGACCTCGGATGCCAGTCTCCTTGGCTGGGGAGCCCATCTCAACGATCAGATGGTGCAGGGCCGCTGGTCATCTTCAGAACAGACGTTGAGCATCAACATCTTGGAGTTGAGAGCGATTCGCCTAGCTCTCTGTCACTTTCAGCCCCTGTTGCAGGGCCAGCACGTTCTCGTCCTCACGGACAATATCTCCGCCAAGGCCCATATAAACAAGGAAGGGGGCACGAGGTCGAGGGATCTGATGCTGGAAGCAGAGAAGCTGTTTTCTTGGGCCGAGGGTCACGTTCTGTCTCTGAAGGCCGATCACATCTCCGGCGTGGACAATGTCAGAGCAGACTGGCTCAGCAGACAACTCATAGATCAGTCAGAGTGGCAACTGGATCCCGAGATTTTCCAGGAGGCGGTCACCATCTTCGGCCGGCCTGTGGTGGACTTATTCGCCAGTCCGGCGAACGCCCAACTGCCCAGGTTTGTGACGCATTACCCATCTCAGATGGCGGAGGACCACAATGCTCTACGGTGCCGCTGGCCTCGCGGCCTCCTGTACGCCTTTCCTCCACTTCCGTTGATTCCTCAAGTCATTCGAAAGTTGTTGGAGGAACGTGCGGAACTTCTGCTGGTGGCTCCCAATTGGCCTCGTCGGCGGTGGTATGCCGACCTGGTGGCTCTGTCCGTACTTCCCCCGTGGGAGATTCCACCGACCCGTCTCTCGCTAGGCCAAGGAGCAGTGTTCCACCCAGATCCAGAATGGCTCCAATTGGCCGTTTGGCGTTTGAGCGGGTCATCCTGCGCAAGGACCGTCTACCCGACTCTGTCATAACCACTATACAGGCGTCTCGCAGACCTTCGACATCACGCATATACGAGGCCTTGTGGCGGGCTTTCTGCGCCTGGTGTGCGGATAATTTGGTGGACCCTACTTCGGCTCAGGTCGTTGACATCCTCTGCTTCTTACAATCTGGCCTGGACAAGGGCTTGTCGCCGTCTACCTTTCGTCGTCAGACTGCTGCCTTGTCCACTGTCGTTCGCTGTCCACCTTACTCGTCTCTGTCTCAGCACCCCCAACTCAGAGAATTCTTACATGGGGCTGTGAACTTACGTCCACCTCCAGTTCGTCGGTATCCAACTTGGGACCTTTCCCTGGTCCTTCAGGCGCTTATGGGCCCCCCTTTCGAACCGTTGGGCTCTGTGTCTCTCAAGTACTTGTCCTATAAGGTCACCTTCCTCTTAGCGATCACATCGGCCAGACGGATATCCGAACTGTCAGCTCTGTCAATCCGGAACGACTTGTGTATTTTCCACCCTAATACTGTTGTCCTTCGCCTGGACCCAGCTTTTTTGCCGAAGGTGAATTCATATTTTCATCGCGCTCAGGAATTGATTCTTCCGGATTTCTGTCCGTCGCCCAAACACCAACGCGAGAGGGATTGGCACACTCTGGATGTGCGCAGGGCCCTCCGGCGTTATATTCGCAGAACTGAGTCGTTCCGGAAAACTGAGGCCCTTTTGATTTCTTTCCATCCAAGATCCTTGGGCCAGAAAATATCTCCATCGATGGTGGGCAGGTGGATCAAGGCGTGCATCTCTACGGCTTATGAACGCCAGGCCAGGCAGGTTCCAGCTGGGATTTTGCCTCACTCTACTCGTAGTGCGGCAACGTCAGCTGCCTGGGCCACTCAGGCATCTGTTTCTGACATCTGCCGGGCTGCCACCTGGTCCTCGGTGACACCTTTTATCAGACACTATAGGGTGGATTCATTTGCCTCGGCTGAGGCTTCCTTTGGCCGTCGTGTCCTGCAGAGTGTTCTAGTAACGCAGGACTCCAGGGGCCTTTAGTTTCCCACCCTTGTTTTTTTCTGAGCTTGGGTATATCCCAGCTATGGACTGCAGGAGCAGTACTCTGGAAAACGAACATTGTCTTACCTGAATGTTCCTTTTCGGAGTACTGCGACTGCAGTCCATCCCCTCCCTTGTTTTTTTGTCTTCTTTATATTAATGGACTGCTGGTCTCTGAGCAGGTCTGATCTTGTTGTTGTTGCCGGCCCGTTGGCCTTCTTGGACTATCTTCGTGGTTGCGCCTTCGTTCAAAGACTGGTGCATTATGGGAGCAGGGGGCGTGGCCACAGGTCGAAGAGAGAGATATTCTTAAAGATCACCCAGTCAAAAGGAACTGATGATGAAGAAACCCAGCTATGGACTGCAGTCGCAGTATTCCGAAAAGGAACATTCAGGTAAGACAATGTTCGTTCTCAGCATTAGCTGATGGTTTATGAATGTGTGGATAAGTACCAATGCCTTGTGCTCTTCTCATTACAGTATTTCCAGCCTTAAACCTTTCACTTAAAATTAGTTAATAATCTACAAAAATAAGTCATGTTTATAAACCGCAAAAATCGGGGCAAGGCTTGGACTCACTAACTGAATAAAAATGATTTGAATTATCATCTTATATTGGGCCACTGTCTTCTAAATAAATGTTAACTAAAAGTGAATAAAACACTACTGGTATTCTTCATAAACCAGTATTCTGCAGGATGCTTGAGCCCCAACTTTAGAGTCTTAATAAAATATCTGTCACAAGTTATCATTTTTATGTTACATGTTTATCTGATAGTCCTTGAAGTCTGTATGTCATAAAAATAGTTCTTGAAGGCTGCATGTTATAAAGAAGCATTTCAAGAACAAAACTCTGCAATAAACTACTATATCTTGTTGCTTAGCTGTAAAAAAGATGAAGCTCCAGTTCATATTTTTGGAAAACAAGGCTGAGTGTTGTTCCAACATTCAGCTGAAAAAATAATACATAGGATGTCCTTGTTTAGTGACCACAATTTAAAACCAATAACTTGGATATTAAGCAAAGCAGTTTGTAAGTGTAACTGTGACTGTACTTACAATCTTACTTTAGCACTTCTTTGCTTTACAGACCAGCAAAGGTCATAAATATGAGGATTAATCATAAAATTACTTTTCATCACTGTTGTAACTGGAAACAGTTGCTAAATGAGGCAGTCACTAAATGATGCCTATCCGTATGAAATCAAAGTTCATACTAATTCACATGCAGTTTTGGTGCCAAGGGAGAGAAATCAAAAGAGGAGGCATATGTGAAAGATCTTGAAAGTATGAGACTAGTAGCTAGAACATGGATTGACTACAATAAAATCATGGTTCAAATTCTTATACCCCTTTCTTTCTCCTGGACAATGTAATACACTAGAACCATGATGGCGAACCTATGGCACGCATGCCACAGGTGGTACGCAGAGCCCTCTCTGAGACACTCGAGCCGTTACCCCAACTCAGCTCCACCGTGCAAGAGCGTGCACCTCCCTCCAGCCAGCTGGTTTTTGGGTCTCTGCCGTGCATGTGCGGGGGTGGGGTGAATGCGGAAGATGTATGTGCATGCATGGGGCGCACACAGGGAAGTCTGTGCATGTGTGAGGGTGGGGCGCATGGGGGGTCGTGTGTGCATTGCATTGTGGGTATGCGTTCGCACACATTCGTGTGCGCACTTTAGGTGGTGTGCCAAAAATGTTAGCCATCACTGCACTAGAAACTACTCTATTTTGAGTAAAAGAAACATTTTCCCCCCTGCCTCTTGTTTCAGTTTTGGACTGATATCAAATTAATTGATTGTGATGTGTAAGAATTATCCTCTTACTTACTTAGCATTGTATAGTTACGGTTACAGTGGTCATGTTTAAAGGATTTGTGGCCCAATTTCATTCATTGGAGGCCACAAGCCTTTAGAAACGTGTGTTAGAATATTTAATTATATAAGGAAACTTAAATGACAGTTTAGGTGCGATTCATCTAAATAAGAACAGACAAAAGTGAAACCTTACAAAAAATCTTATTGTCTCCACTAGTGTGAATGTGCCAATGCTTCTTACAGCTATTGTAGCTCAAACCCTTAACCTTTTCCTACTGTTCTTTCCATTAACATATACTTAGTGCTTGGCCTTGAATCTAAGTGATTACTATATTACGATTTTCTGTATTTGTCAACTCTGGCCTGAAAACCACCACATGTCTACTTAACTTTAACACTTGGAAAGGACAGCAGGATATAACATAATGAGAACAATATGTTTAAAAAGATGAAGTAAGTCTAGTCTACTGAGTCTAAGGAAAGCCAATTGATGTAGTAGTCAAAATATTGCATTGGAATCAGGGAGTCTTAAATTCAGTAGAGGTTGACAGATTTTGGAGTAATCATTATGTCTGAGTTTATATTCTTTTCAAAAACATAAATGAAGAATGTGTGTGTTTTAATTTTATTCAGAATACAGTTTGCCTTGATATCAGAAATTTGAGAAAGTGCAGTTATTATTGAATGTAATTGTGGCTTGCAGAATCAATTCTGATTACTAGTTTAGTTTATTCAAATTATTACTGTTCACTTTATGACTTTTTCCTTATTTTTCTTTTAGTTTTACCAACACATACACCCACACAAACACAAACCAACCAATATGTCTCCTCCCTCTGACAGGTTAATGTAGTTTTAGTGTATTTACAGATCATGTTTTAAAAGAACTTCTTTCAGGAAGGTAAACAGGAAGGAAATAGTTTCACCACTGTTTTGAATAACTGATTGTTCAGATTCCTTGTGCAGTAGGAATGCCATTCTTTTCTTTATACTACACTTGTTTCAACTAGAATATACATACTGTACCCCCAGAACAGATTAGAACCCCTACACCTTGCATGTGAGTTACACAGAGTCTGCCAGACATTAAAACCGCAAATAAATGACGATATACAGGTTGTCCTTGACTTACAACAGTTTATTTAGTGACTGTTTGACGTTACAATGGCACTGAAAAAAGTGACTTATGACTGTTTTTCACACTTACCATCATTGCAGCATCCCCATGATCACGTGATCAAAATTCAGACGCCTGGCAACTGATTCATATTTATGACCGTTGCAATGTCGGGGGTGTGTGTGTCATTTGATCACCTTTTGCAACCTTGTGACAAGCAGAATCAATGGGGAAGCCAGTTCAATTTAAAATGTGTTTACTAACTTAAGATCTGCAGTGATTCACTTAACAACGTGACTCGGAAGGTCGTAAAGTGGGGCAAAACTCTCTTAACAAATGTCTCACTTAGCAACAGAAATTTTGGGCTCAATTGTGGTCATAAGTTGAGGACTACCTGTATATAAGTTTTAAAAGATTACATATTTATGTAATATGTAATAGAATTATATATTACATAAATATGTAATTCTATTAACAGGGCCAGCCTTGCTACTAGATTGGAAACTAATTGTAACTAATGTTTTCTGATGTATTCATTTTATTAATAGTCCATGTCTCCCTTCACTTAGCAGAATTAGTGTGTTTCAGAGTAACAAGCACATTTATAGCTACCATCTTGTGATTTATTGTCAGCAGCAATAATTGTAATGTTTGTAAAATCTTGCAAATAAACAGCCAAGTGGTAAAAATGAAATTCTGTATAAACTAGATATCCAGATATAGTAAGTTCTTTCTCAGTGGGTCATAAATATTCACCTTAATAACAAATTCCAGTTGACTTGTTACCATTAGGCCCAGATTATATAAGACTACTAATTTTTTAGAACATCTTATGTCATATAATAGGACAAGCTGTGTATCCTACAGTTAAATAAATGCATTCAGAATTGCATTATTTGTTCATCTGTTGTATATGTTCAGAAAAAGTATTTGAGAAGTAAATTTATATAACATCTGCTGTAGCAGCTACGTATTTAAAAATATGATACATCTTTAGCCCATTGGACTTTTGACAAGTAGGTACAAAAATAACTTGAAGAAAGGTTCTACATGGTCAAAGAGCTATGTCCTCTTTCAACATGTTCTATTTGCCTTTCTTGTTATCTTTTATTTTGTCTGCATCCATGAACTGTTTTAAGTTGTATGTGCCCTTAGCATCATAATTTGCCAATAGCATCATTTGGTACCGGTAATACCATTGTGGGTTCTTCCAAAACTGTTGATAGTTTATTGTGGACACTGTTTGGCTTTGGTAATACCCATAAAATGGTCTTTGAAAAAAATAACAATAATGATCAGTTTCTATAATAGAACTTCCTTCTTTAGTTCTTCTTCTCCAGTTAGTTTTACTCCATACTCTGTCACAATTTTCTTTCACAATCTCCTTTGGTTTTCAAGTGGAGAAATAAAGGTAAGACTTCAACAGAGTTGCCAGAAGAAAAGAATCAAACAGCAAATCTTGATTTGTCTGTATTCTCCTTCCTGTTCTCACTTCTTTTCCTGAATGAAGATTTATTTCTATAAAGTTCTGCCTATGCATTCCCATTTTTTCCCATATGTATTCTGAAGCAATATTAGTATTAAAGTTTGAGAAACAGTAAGTCATATGCAAAGTCTGAAGCTCCCACTCAGTGTATCTGCTTGCAGCTGGATAAAACATTTAGCTTAATCTTCTTAACAGTTGCTTGCTGAATTGCTTGTGGTAAAGTAAATGGAAGCAGTTAGGTGAAATAAGAATGAATTAATTCAGGGGTGTCAAATTCGCGGCCCACAGGCCAGATGCGTCACATGCTGGCTCCGCCCCCACCCCCGCCCCCCCGATTTAGCAAAGGGGGGAAAGTCCCGCTACGTCACGTGACGCTGCTGTGACGACGCGAGTTTGACAACCCTGAATTAGTTCTTCACAGTACCAAAAAGTTGCAAATAATTATAAGTGTTCCAATTCTTATAAAACTATGAACATTTTTGGGATAAATGTTTGATTTTTTTGGTGTGGGGGAGACTGACTTACAAGCAGCAGGCATAATCCAGATGAATTATCTTGAGAGGTTGAAACTGTTCAGATAAATGACATGTCAAATACTTATTCTTATAATACAAACCTAAATTCACACTTCTTGCTTTGAATCATCAGCTTTTCTCTATGAAGTAATTGGAGAGCTGCTGCCAGTCCTGAAAAGATCAGACATTTCAGGCTGTTCCAGTAAAAAAGGAAAATCATTATTTCAAAGACAAACTTGATAGCTTCAGTATGCATTTCTTGGAATACTTCATCGTGTTGAAAGAGGGAGTATAGATATATCCATAGTTTGAGGAGGAGAAGTATAGAGTAGCAAAAAGGGGGAAACCTAAAAAAATACAGCTATTGACAATGCAGTTGCTCTCTGTGTGGAGTTAGGCAATTGTGGGTTGTGGATTGCATCTTTTACAGCTCTGAGATCAGGCCAGTAAAATTGTGTAACAAAACCACTAAACTTTTGGTAAAACTTTTTTTTAAAACTGCTTATGGCATTTAAACTTTTTAAAATTATCTGTTGATTACTGCAATTCCAACAAGCCTTTAAATGGCTTATAAATAATATAAAAGTAAAATGAAAATGTAACTACATCTCAGAATTAAAAGCAATAAATCCTACTGTGCATTAACATAAGCAGGACAATAATCATTGCCTGCTGCAAGGACCTGCTGCATATTCAAACCCCTGAGGCTTTCCAGCAAAATTAAAGTATTAAACTTGGTGCGCTGAATCTTTGGCTTTCGGTAATTACTATCAGTTTAATTTAATGCCTGATTCTGGTTTGCAGAGCTGTTGATATACCAATAAGTGTTTGCCACCAGACCTCTAAATATTTGCTATACATTGTATAATATATTAGTTTGTACCTCTACCTAATGTGCCATTCATAAATAAAAAATTACAGTGAAATAAATCCATTAAAACAAAAATGGAGGATTAAAAACAAATGTGAAAACAGAAATATTTTATTAATTCAAGAAAACTTATAAAAATAATTAGTTAAATCTGATGTGTCAGTGCCAAGCTGTTATTTTTTTTCAACTGTTGCTTTATATCTGCAGTATTTTATTCAGTAGAGGTACTTCCTTTGGCTGTTTTCTTCAAGGAAGTGAAAATGTTATATCAACATGCTGCAGAGATTTAGAAAGACCAACTAAAATATAATATTGAGCTTCAGTGAAATGCTCAGGCATATAGTGTAAAGGAGAGTAATATGTAGCTGTTGCCACCCAAAGTGGATTTCCTAGTTGGTTCCTCAACTAGAGTACCAATCATTTGAAGGTAATTTTATAAGAATTGTATTATAGTGGGGAAAAAATTTCAAAATAGTGAAAAGTACAGAAGTATTTTAAGTAAGTTATGTATGTATACATAGAGTATGTGAAGAAAAAGCAATAATTTAAAATGCGAGAATTGCCTTTTGAAAAATGTCAGATATTTTAGAATAACTAATTTTAATCATATGGATGAAACATTTGAATTAAATGGGAACATAAATGCCTGTTAATCATTTGATTAATCATAAAACTGATATTCTTTATAGGAACTAGCTATCTTTGAAAACCTGTGATTTAGGGCAGCAATCCCAAATATTTTTGAAATCAGGGATCGGTTTTGTGGGACAATTTTTCTATAGACTGGGAGGGGGGAGCGCAGAATCTAGATTGCACATATGCAGAGTTTTGCTCACCTGCCACTTACCTCCATCTGTAGACACTAGTCCCTAACAGGCCTCGGATCACTACCAGTCCATGGCCCAGTGGTTGGGGATCCCCGATTTAGGACACGTGAATATATTTCTATCTTATGTATATTTACAATAGATTGTAACACTTCCACTGGTATATAAACTTGGGGAAATCATTGAGCATTAAAATAAATTGTTTAGTCTGTGCATAGTTTTGTGATGAGTAGTATTAGGACTTTATAGACATATTCCAAGTTCCAGGATTTGATCTTTAGGAGTCTTTCAGAGGGAGCCTTAGATGATAGTGTTAAGTCTTAATGCATCTCAATAAATATTTGTTTTGTAAAACAGATATATAGAACTTAGTTAATTTATATTCCTGTGATAATCTTTGTTTACATATGCATTAAATAAAGCAATACTCATAGTCCTATAGCTCCTTGTAATCAATATATTTTAGCTGTTATATGGGGGGGAATCAAACTGTTTAAATATACGTATATTATAAAAATACTTTAAAATAGTTACTTTGCTTTTATTCCTTGTAGCATTCTTAAAATGCTTCAATTGTAACTCACATGGAAATGACTGAAATTTCTGATTTGTATTTGTTTGCTTTCTTCTAGTGGCAACAGATGTCTTTAATTCCAAAAGTTTGGCCATTCAGGCCCAAAAGAAAATTCTATGCAAAATGGCTTCCAAATCAATAGCAACTGCTCTGATAGATGATACCAGCAGTGATGTTTTGGATGAACTCTACCGAGTGACAAAGGAATACATACAAAACAAGAAGGAAGCTGAGAAGATAATTAAAAATCTCATTAAGACTGTTATCAAATTAGCAGTCCTCCACCGGAATAACCAGTTTAATCAGGAAGAGACTGTACTTATGGAGAAGTTCAAAAAGAAGGTTCACCAATTGGCTAAAACTGTGGTGAGCTTCTATCAAGTGGACTATACCTTTGACAGGAATTTTTTATCAAAACTGTTGAATGATTGTAGAGATCTACTTCATCAAATAATTCACCGTCATCTGACTGCAAAATCTCATGGACGTGTCAACCATGTGTTTGATCATTTCTCGGACTGTGAATTTTTGGCTGTCTTATACAATCCATTTGGATCTTACAAGACTCACCTCCAGAGGCTTTGCGATGGTGTCAACAAAATGCTAGATGAAGGCAATATTTAGTAGTATCATTATCAATTGCTCATATAATCAAAGGCTAAGTATTGTTGGTAGTCTTAGGGAGCCAATGAAAGAATGAAGAAAGGCTTCATAGTATTGGTGGCAAAGAAGAATTTAATATCAATTGAAAATTCTTCAGCAGATTTATTTATTTATTTGGAATTACCTTTTTGCTGTTTCAATTTTTTTGATAATACTATGCTTTAAAATATGGATTTATAAAGCCATAAAATAAGACTACTCAGAATAAATAGGACTTAATGAAATAGGCAGGGATAATGAAATGTCATATTCTAAAAGTATAAGAATTTTAATAATTCACAATTTACAGATTCTATCTATGCATACTTGCAGAGAGCTGTGCTACCTATGTTGAATGAAGTTAAGATTGAACAGATTTAACAAAACCTTTTTTTAAATTCATTTAAATGTTTAAGTTACATTGCCATAATTATACTATTGAAAAATTTAAGTGATTCTTTGAGGTCTAGATCTTCATCTTTTTTTAAATGTTCAGGGCTTCCACTAGAAAATAATTTAAGTGGCGTGAATTGCTATTTCCATCACTGTTCTATCCCATATTATAATAGAGTCTTTAAGTTGCTGTCCTCTAGCTATTCTTGTAGTAAGCTTCCCAGAAGGGATTGCATTTCACATAATGTGCTTCTGAAAAGCCCTGAACTTAATCTATACTTCCAGGGCAATAACACTGGGCTTTTTTTACGTGAACCTTTCTTTAATCAGCTTTATGGTTTGATTTCTTTATCTGTTCTGGAATAATTTTGTATTATTTATCAATGTGTATGTATTTGACAATCACTGAAAATTTACAGACATTCTCTACATCCTAAACATGCTTAATAGCACCATGTCATATATAGTTAAAAATATAATAGTTTCCAGTTATATTTTGTAGAAAAATGTCATTTCAGATGCAATTGTTCAAGAAAGATGAAACTGGAATATGTGTGTCTTCTACATGTACAGATAATCCTTAATTTACAACCTCAATTGGGACCACAATTTCCATTCTAAAGCAAGGCAGTTGAGTGAGTCATACCCAATTTTGTGAACTTCTTTGCCACAGTTGTTAAGCAAATCTAGCTTCGTGATTTGCTTTTTT
Organism: Pantherophis guttatus; assembly: GCF_059756535.1. Lineage (NCBI taxonomy): Eukaryota > Metazoa > Chordata > Lepidosauria > Squamata > Colubridae > Pantherophis > Pantherophis guttatus. The sequence continues at coordinate 53,392,164 of NC_142064.1, forward strand.
GATGCTGGCTGGAAATGTCACAAATGACAATCACATGACCCCAGGCCACTGCAACTATTGTAAATACATGCTGGTAGCCAAGGGCCCGAATTTAGATCACCTGACCATGGGGATGCTGTGATGGTTGATGTGTGAAAACCAGTTTTAAGTCATTTTTTTCAGTGCTACTGTAATTCCCAATGGTTGCTAAACAAATAATTGTAAATTGAGGATTACCTGTATGTACATTTTTAGGACAAGGTTAGAGAATGTAGTGATTCTTAGAGAAAGATGTGGGTAGTAGTCTGGATGTAAAAACTACAAGTCTGTGAACCAAATTTGTAATATTTGTGTATTTTTGTTTTATTCAGAAATCAATGTATATGTCATGTAGGTTGAATATATAGCAAATATTGAAAAATATATTGCAGCAGCTTGAATAAATTTGTTTAATCTTTGTACTGTTGAAAAAATGCTGAACATATAATGCTTTACACTTCAAGCAAGTGGTTGATTTTTTTTACTTTTTCTTTGTCATATGTTTTTTATATTTTCTGAGTAAACAAACATTTGCACTCTCTTTTTTTTTATTTATTTTTTTTTTTAAATTTAATTTATATGCCGCCCTTCTCCGGAGACTCAGGGCGGCTTACAATGCGCTAAGCAATAGCCTTCATCCTTTTGTATATTTATACAAAGTCAGCTTATTGCCCCCACAACTGGGTCCTCAATTTACCTACCTTAGAAAGGATGGAAGGCTGAGTCAACCTTGAGCCTGGCGAGATTCGAACCTGCAGTAATTGCAGGCAGCTGGTCTTAATAACAGGGTGCTTTAGAGCACTGTACTACCAAGGCTCTTAAGTTTTATGCATGATTTTCTCTGTCATTGCAAACATTGGCAATTTAATAACATCCAGATCAATTTTTAACTTGGCTTTACAATTTTCTGTTGATTACTGTAAATTATTCCTCTTCTGCTATGACATTTTCCCTTCCTCCTCCTTTCTTTCTGCAAGTTATGTGCTTTTAGCATTGTTAGATAACAATCTGTTACATTAACTGAGATGGCTATAGTTCCAAGCAAAGAAATCTCCAAGTAAAAATAATCTAGAAATTCAGATGTTACTGAAGTGTAGCTGCTTTAACTTTTGGGAGTATATATTATTTTAAGGCCCATATTTAATAAATAACTTTTTAGATGGGCCAAGAACTGAAATGGATAGAGTGGCACTATGCATGTCTGGGATAGGTAATTCTCTTTTTTTAATCCCTTTCAAAGCAAGTTCTACATTTCCCTCTTTAATAAAAAAGAACTGGGTTAGGTTTGGGGGGGTTTTTTTGCCTCAAAATGGCAGGAATCTATCTGTCAGGACTCTATCTGGTCAGTTTTTTGTAGGTTTGTGCATTTTATCTCACAAACGTATTTTGATATTTAAGCAAAATATAACTGGTAATAATATAACAATGTACATGCTACTAAAACGTTAGTGTCCGTAACCTTTAACGGGATGAAATAGGATCATGTCAATCACATTACCTCAGATGGGCTTAAAAAATGCCAGGACTTAATATACATCATCACTCTTCTACTGTTCTCTTTGTTTATATGAATTTGATATCATTTCCCTCTAATTCACTTTTTCTTCTCAGCAATTTTAAGAGGGGTGGACGTCCCCAGAATTCCCCAGCCAACTCCCAATTCTGGCAGCTGCAGTTCACTGTTTTAAAATTGCTGAGGTTGAGAAACATTGCTCTAATTCTTCATTTCATTTCCTTCCCCATCAATGTACCATGGTTATGGTACAGTTATTTATCAGGAGAACATTTCAGTGCAATATTATACACTATATAAAGGCTTCTACCACAATTAGATGCATGCAAACTGTTTTGAGTTAAAATATTTTGTGCACAATTGTACGTTTGAAAGTTGTACGTTTCATGCACCATTCACAATAATGCCTTTGCTAATCTTCAAAATAGCACAAGACATTTTTATTTTACTTACACTTTAACTACAGTAATTACTACATTTTAGAGCCATAAATTTAAAACCAGGATCTCTATGCTTCTCTTTATTACCAGATGCTATTGCCCTGAATAAACTAATTGAGTGTATTCAAATTCAGTTGATCTTAGTGTGATTATCCTGTATTAAAAACATTCATTCTAGCATGATTTCTTCACTTTTCCTTCGTTAAAGGTATGGCATTTCCACAGAAAATCTAAATAAGGACCTTGTATTGACCCAGCAGCACACTCTCTTATTGAACACTTTTTTCAGTGTATTTTTTCAGTACAGATTAGGCAAAACCTGGCTCAATAACAATAACTGTGAGAGGGACTTTGGAGTCCTAAGGGATGATCACTTAAACATGAGCCAGCAGTGTGCAGCAGCAGCCAAAAAAACTAATACAATCCTTGGTTGTATTAGTATTAGTACCGCTTTATAAAGCCTTAGTAAGACTGCACCTGGAATACTGCATCCAGTTTTGGCCACCACATGACAAAAAATACGTTGAGCCTTTGGAAAAAGTACAAAGAAGAGCAACTAAAATGATAAAAGACCTGGAGACTAAAACATATGAAGAATGGTTGCATGATTTGGGTTTGGCTAGTCTAGAGAAAAGAAGGACTAGGGGAGACATCGTAGCAGTATTCCAGTATTTTGAGAGGCTGCCACAAAGGAGGGGGTCAGTTTATTTTCTAAAGCACCAATGGACAGGACAAGAAACAATGGATGGAAACTAAGGAGAGAAGCAACCTGGAATTAAGGACAGTAAGGGCAATTAACCAGTGGAACAGCTTGCCTTCAGAAGTTGTGGGTGCTTCATCACGAGATTTTAAAAAAGAAACGACAATCTCTTGTCTGAATTTTTTTTTACTTAGGTTCTGTGGACGTGGCTTGGTGGGTGTGGTGTGGCTTGGTGGGCATGGCAGGAGAAGGATACTACAAAATCTCCATTCCCAGCCCACTCCAGGGGAAGAATTCTGCAAAATTACCATTCCCACCCCACTCTGGGGCGAGCCAGAGGTGCTATTTGCCAGTTCTCCAAACTACTCAAAATTTCCGCTACCAGTTCTCCAGAACCTGTCAGAACTTGCTGGATTTCACCCCTGCCTTCAAGGTCCCTTCCAGCTCTATTCTGATTCTGTTTCTTCATGGATTGATTGATAGTGTCTTGTCTTTAAAGTAGATTGATTTTTAATTTGTGGTTCTTGTTACTCCCTCCTCCTCCAGTCATTAGAATAGTGTGTGAAGTTCAATTCTTTGCATTCATTTTTTAAAAAGGTAAGTGATAATCACTTCAGAGTAAAGGATAGCCATTGCTCTACTTTTAGCCGTGTACCTTCATTTCACATTTTTGTTAAACATCTTCATCAGTTACATATTAAAGTACAGAAACCTCCTGCCCAACAGAGCAAGCAAGGGACTATGGTTAACTCTTATCCCTGAGAGGTTACCCATGTTAATCTGTTGATCATACTTTTTAATAGTCAAAAAGTTGCAACACTGCATATAACTTTCGCTATAGTGAGAGATATTTATATGTATATTTCTGTTTCCTAGAATATATGGAACACTGACAATTCTACAGATTAATTCACTCAAGAAAAGCACATGGTATTAATAGAAGGCATTAACATTATGCATTCTTCCTTTCTTGAATTCTTTATAATTTAATTACAAGCAGTCAAGTTGCTGTGTTTGTGTGTGTGTGTGTGTTTGTGTGTTCCCTAGGACCAGTCTAACAAGAGAAACCAGTATGTTAGACTTGTACCTTAGGTGCTAGTTATTTTAAAAATTCATTTATTATGCACTACAAGTACAAAGCTCAGTACTTACAGCTAAACAGAACAGATCATTCTTAAGAAAAAGGAAAGTGAAGTGCTTCTCAAAATGTTTGCATTTGCCAAATTGTTTTGAACTATGTCATTGCACAATACTTCTTGCTTGCCAACACATCCAGGCAGAAGGTTTTTTTTAATTAGTTTTTTTTAACTCATGTTGATGACAGATGGTCAACTGCATAGGTCTGACAAATCTACGACTTTACTATTTTTGAAGCAAACAATAAGAAACTGCAAGTTATTCTAATGCATCTGTACTAAATTAGCAACTTGTCACGCATTGCAGGAAATATTATTGCCACAGAAACTCCAAAAATATGTTCTAAACTGCTGGAAATTATAAAAAGTTATACTTTGAATCAGATTTCTCCATCTTGGTATTCTTCAGATGTATGATCCATCTCCCCAGATTCTCAGCAAATACTGCATGCTAATTGCTAGAAGTTCTGAGAGTGAACGTATATACTTCTAAAAGCTTCCAAAATTGCCTTTTTGCTGTTAGCAAAAGAAGGCACCTGATCCCTTAATGAAAGAATGATGTGTGGTCTGGGCTTTTGGAAGCCTATAATTTCTGGCCAATATAATTCCTTTATTTTTCATAGGCCTTTTTACTGCAAATAAGCAATTAAAAATAGTTTCTTGACTTAAGCTCAACTAAAGATGTCTGTATGGATTAGTCCATCTAGATTTCTTTTGCAACAAGATGACAGAGATTTGCTACTGCTTTCTATCAGTACTTGTTCTTTTACTATTTAGTCCAGCCAATAACCATAGTCTTCCATATGATCCTGCTTAGTTTAAAAAAAATCAAAATTAGATAGGTAGTGTCACCTATTGTGATAAGAAAGCAATTATAACTGAAGTAAAACTCTTTGCATATGAGCTGCTCAAAACTTTCTGAATGTTGATAAAACTATTTTGTTAGAATTTATATTAACAATTATTCTTGAAAACAGATTCATTGTGTTAAACAGAAAATGCTAACCAACATTCGTAAATGGCTTAGGTCAATACATTGTGTGTATTACCTGTCAGTCTGTGATGATTCTTCACGACTGCATGGAGTAGTCCCTTGGCAAGATTTTGGGAAGTGGTTTGCCATTTTCTCCTTCTTGGGGCTGAGGATGAGTAATTGGCTCAGTTGATTTTGTGTCAAAGGCAGAACTAGAACCCCTGATCTCCTGATTTCAAGCTTAGCATAGCAATCAAGGTAAAGACAGAAAGAAAAGTAATTATGAAGTCAAGTGTTATACATGGGTCTTACGAAACAATTTTTAAGGCTTGAGTCTGGGAACATCAAAGATGGTATTTCTTTATATGTAATAGGTTTCTCTCACTGGTGAATAACAAAACATTATGGCCACTGCTGTACACTATGCTACTATGGATGAGCTTGGTTCTCTTCTAAAAATGATGTTTATGTGCTCCATCTCTCTCTCAAAATCTTGAGGGTTTGTGCCGCCCATTCTTACCTCTGTGAATTTGGTTAAAATTGCTGAATAGTTATTTTCACCCAACTGCTATGGAAGCAGTTCGAGCCTGCTATTTGATTGAGCTTTGCCCACTGAAAGCAAAGAATAAATATATTGTTATCATCCTGCTTCTTACATTTTCTGACTTTTTAAGCATATGAGTAGATTGCCAAAGTCATAGAGCAGGCTCTCAAAATATCAAACGAAAGGAGATTGGATATAATGAAACCATGGCAATACTCCCCCTACTGGTTTTTTTTTTTTTTTTTTTTAAAGATGTATCTGAAGCGTCTTGAAGTAGTTTGGTGAGTTTGCTCCTGCCGGAGGATTCGGGACGGAACAGATGTTTCTATCCTTTTTAATGGCCCCGGCCTTCAGTAAATCCAACCCCCTGTTCCCCAACATCTTTCCTCCTTTTAGGATTCTGCCAGAGCTTAAGATCTTTAAAATACAGATGCGAAAAAAGGAAAATGTCTTTTTTCTCCCACCACGGACTCCCCACTCAGAAGTCTGATTGTGGTTCGCGGATGCAGGGAAAAAAGAGAAGCGAGTCTAGGACTGGGCCGATGGCCTCCGCAAAGACGGTTCTCCAGGAGAAACATTTTTTAAAAGCCTCTTTTAGAGAAGTGAGTACCTTTCACTTTTATGCATTAGATGTGGGCATGTAGTTCTGATGCAAAGGAAGGCTTAAAGTGGCGTTCCCCCACATAATATATGCATAATTTTGTATTTATTTGTCATATTTATATAGTGTATATTGGAGGTGGGGAGCCTTTGAGAGACTATATGCAACGAAATTTCATTTTAATGTATGCCGATTAATGTACATTTAAAGTGTCAGTAAAGTTGTTCTAAGTTCTCAACCTTGGCAATTGAAAGGTAGGCGGATTTCAAGTCACAGAATCTCACAGCCAGCAAATTGAGAAACACTGGCTTAAAGAGAGGAGGATTGTTCCCGAAGTCAATGGGATTTACTGAAGTGCCTTGCATAACCATGTAGGAAGAAATATCCTTCTGGGTTCAGCTCCAAGTGGGGAAAAAGGCACTGGAAACATGGAGACTGCTGGAAAGATGGTTTAACGGTGGACAGAATCACATGGTTTGAGTCCCTGAACAGAAAAGGGGCCCGAGATGCTGCGAGTCCCTGGGTTTTATGCCCTCTCTGGCTTTGAACTTCCTGGGGCCCCGAAAGAATATCCTGATTGGTTGTCAGACTCCCAGGGGGCAGGGGCGGGGGTCTTAGTTAGCCTTGCTGGCTGATGTAATCTTCCCAGGTGCCATGTGCTGAGTTTCTGTTTCTAGATGGGTCCTATTGTGTTAGTTTCTGTTGCTAGGGTCCTATTGGATTGCAGACGATGGTCCATTGACAAAGAGGGAAGGGAATTGAGTTTCTGCCTCTGGCCCATTGACAAAGGGTGGCGGGGAGCAAGAAGGTGGGAGCTGCTTCGTCTTTAAAACATGCTTCTCCATTTCTCATCCAGGAAGTAATATTCTGCCTTTTTAATATTTCCTAAAATATTTAATTCTTCTAGGAAAGGGGGGTGCTAACTTCCTACTACCACAATCAGGATCTTGGAGCTGCTTTTAGTACTAGGGCTCAGTTCAAGGCAAGGAGGATTCTTTGCCTTGGTTACTCTCCAGATCTAGTCAATCCTCGGCCTCATCTCATGACAGTTTGAGTTATAAATGAGCCCTCCACGTTTTGCTTAGCGTGTTCTGAACAGTATTTAATCTCTGTGGTTGAACGTACGTTGAGGAATGGGGTTGAATATGCCAAGTTAATTTTGTAGGAAGTTAGCACCCACCCCTTTCCTAGAAGAATGAAATATTTTAGGAAATATTAAAAAGTCAGAATATTATATTTCCCTGGTTGAGACATGGATACTCTTTCGGGGCCCCAGGAAGTTCAAAGCCAGAGAAAGCATAAAACCCGGGGACTCGCTGTATCTCCTCCCTTTTCTGTTCAGGAACTCAAGCCAAGTGATCCTGTCCACCATTAAACCATCTTTCCAAGCAGTCTCCATGTTTCCAGTGTCTTTTTCCCCAGTTGGAGCTGAACCCAGAAGCATATTTCTTCTAACAATTTAACTACCCGTAACACGCCCTGTAATTATCCTTATTGCCATTACACAACGGCTCTACTCCGATTGGGGAGGCTGCTATGGTGAAACTATTGGGAGGTGGGCGGGAGTGGGATCATGTACCGCAATAATTATTAAATTAAATCCACCTAACACAGCAGCCGAGAGTGAATAAGAAAACTACGTTTCCCAGGATGCAGCAAGCCATTGCGCGCGTGCGCATTCCCCCGTGCCCTTTGCCCGTATTCTATCCCTTTAGTCCGGCAGGACTCCACGAAAGGCTCATTTTGCGTGGATCGGACGCAGGATGTCTTCTCCCTTGAGATTTGACGGGCGGGTAGTTCTGGTGACCGGTGCTGGGGGAGGTAAGTGGTGGATCACGATGACTGTTGATTGTCCGGAGGTTTCCTTGCTAGGGTGCTTGATTGTAAATAGGCTGCAAGAAGATCTTTGCAGCTTTCTTGTATTCTTGTTTGCATTTCTCCTTAAGGACGAAACCGCCCTTTTAAATGAAGCCGAGTTTATAATTTTGTCCATGCCACTCCGGAATTTACTTTTAAGTAGATCCAATGATAGACCTTTGTAAGTGCAGCCTGTTTTCTCTCCAGAAAGAAAGTCGTTTATTTAGTGGTGACGATTCTTTGTTTAAATCTTCAACCTAATAATACCTGTTCACATAATTGTTTTTACTTTCTGGGTTGAGCCTGGAAGTTGGGATATTTCCCACGTAACCACCTGAATTCTGTGAACTAACTCTAATAATTCATGCACTCAAATCATAATTCAAAATGACACGATCTGGTCCCTTTGAATCCATTTTTCTTTAGTGATTATTTCTGTACTAACTCTAAAAACCATATGTACATATAATATTAGAACTGATTCAAGAATAGTAAAAAAAAATCCTCTCCATTTTTTAAAATGTCTGTAAAATATTCCTAGTTTTAGCTAGGCAGAGATTGGATAGTTAGTTTTAAAGCTTTACTGGCTATTCAGAGATAAAGAAGCTTGATACCAAACAGGTATAACAAAGATAAATTATGTGATAATTTTTACTCACCATTGACTTGTCAAACTAGTTTTGCCGAATAAGATATTTTTTGTAGCAGTCTTTCTCCATTAGCAATTCATTTGCTGATTGTGATTTTTTGTTTTAATGGCATTACTTATACACATTTTGTCTTTTAAGTTATGGAAAACAGACTTTAGGAGACAGAGGCTAATTAACAATCTATTAATACTTTAGCATAAGGTGGATTCTGATTGTTGGTGTTGATGTTCAGTATAATATAATCACCCATCGGATTTTCTTTCCCCACTGAACAGTGGAAAGTATTTTAAAATTAAATGGAAGAAATACCACTACATATTTGAATTTGATGGAAATTTAGCCAAGAATATGGAAACATTACTGAAATTAGGGGTGGGGGGAACTGGGTGAGATTGGCAGGCTGTTTGATCCACACAATATCAGATGTCCAGGTTAGTAAGGATTTTAGTAAGGATTTTGGACTTCAATCTCTACACATGCCCAAATACCCCAAACCAGCTCTTTCAGGTCTCCGGAGAAAATTTAAGATCTTTGGAGGGCTGGAATAAAAGGAAAATCTGTTCTACTTGTAGGTTGTTAAGTATAGTTAATGCATATTGTATATAAAACAAAATGAAATTACAATTCTAAATATAGTGAATTGAGGGAGCGACAGAAAATTTAATGGGACTTTTGAGCAATATGTAGAGAATTGCACTGACAGATATAATACACTGAAACTGTTCATAGTACAAGGTTAGAGTCATTCTGTCCAAAACAAACTTGTTTTGATTATGAAATCATCAGATAATTAATTCATTGAGTTGTTAACTTTGCTCACATTTAGAAACAGAATCCATCAGTGGCCTTAACTACAATTAAGGAGAGGAAAGAGGCTACTTAATTGTGTATTTCTGTAGCTATGATAAAAAGTACAACCCCTCTACTTTTCTTTTAAGTTGGAACAATCAAGTTCTCAGCTGAAGTTTGCTAAAGAAATACAATAATCAAAGATGAATTGATACCTTGTCAGCGTAATTATTTTGCATTTTTCATTAAAAAGGACATTGAATCATTCTGCTTAAAAATGATATATTCTTCGATATATTCAGATCAGAAATTGCCTATGTAAAGAAACTTAATTATTAATCTTGCTTCAGTTTGAAAATGTGATTTTAGTTTCTAAATGCTGTGGATATAAGAACTGCGTAGCCAGTTTATCTTCACAATAATTTTATCTGAGTGGAGAAGACAGCCTCAAGAACGATCTCAGGAGGAAATTCAAGAAAAGACACTATGTGAAAATATTTCAGTTCATATGTATCTTTTTCTGTTTAGTCAAGATGTATTTTAAAGTATTTCACTTGTACTGAAAAGAACTTCAAGTAATTTTCTCAAGTGTCAAACTTTTTTAAAAAAAAAACCTTACAAAATTACAGTAGTATCATGCAGCTCATGCAGCAAAACAATTTTCTTTTCTTTAGTGGAAAATTTATATGTCTTTGGACATATAAAGGGGAGAATACCTTCTAAAGTTTGGTGGCTTAATTGAATTGTACTAATCTGCTGCATTCTGAGCAGTTTGTTGCCTTTTCAAAAAGTTTCTTCTCTAGTGGCCTATTTGGAATTCCCAATTGATTCTACAACAATGTTTCTTAACCTTGATAACTTTTAAGAAATGCTGCTGGAAAATTGTGGGAATTGAAGTCTATGCATCTTAAAGTTGCCAAGATTGAACCACACTGGTCTAGATCACATGTCATCAGGACTGAGTATTTTTCTGCTTCGATTTAACCTGATGCATCAGATACTCAGATATCTAAGAACAATACAACATTTTGCTTTTAAGTATCGTGTTTCCCCGAAAATACGACCTACCCCAAAAGTAAGTCCTAGCTTGATTTTTACACATACACCCAATATAAACCCTACCCCCCCCCAAATAAGCCATAATTAAGACCCTGCCCATTCTGAGGTGCAGTGGGTGGGACGAGGTGTATGGGTAAAAATTAAAGTATGAGGGGGGTGGAGCTACCCTACTTACCAGCCTCGCATACCCCAATACCTGCTTTGCCTTGCCAGCCCACTTCTTCTGTAACTGTTTGCCACTGCTTGTGCACATCGCCCCCGGCCTCTGTTTCACTGTCAGAGGCCCTTCCAGAAAGCCCTCTGCAGCCAAGAAATGAGGTCCAGATTGAGTGTCTCTCCCAGGGCTACATTTTACTGTCAGAGGCCCTTCTGGAAAGCCCTCTGCAGCTGATAACAGAGCTCCAGATCAATCAAGAGCTCTTTTATCGGCTGCAGAAGGCCTCTGACAGCGAAACTGAAGCCAGTGGTGATGCATGCAAGCGGCGGCAAGCAGCCGCAGAAGAAGTGGGCCGGCTGCAGGCTCCTGCTCTGCGGGGGTGTTGGTGCTGCCGCTTCAAGATGAGTCAGTGTAAGACCCCCCCTTCCCCCCCAAAACAAGACCTGATGCCTTTTTTGTTGGCAAAAAAATGTAAGACTGCATCTTATTTTGGGGGAAATACAATATATAATTGTCTTCTTTGACGTTGACGTCCTGTTGTGTGTTTTTTTTTAAACTGTCAGGTTATAAAAGACTTTACTTATTTTTTTCTTTATGCTAGGACTGGGCAGAGCATATGCATTGGCTTTTGCTGAAAGAGGAGCTGCTGTGGTTGGTAAGTATTTTTTTTTCTTTTGCCAGTAACTGTTGAATCCATAATTGTGTTTTAAAGTGAAACTTGTTTTAGTCTTCACCTTTTTAAAAATAAAATTATTTTCTTTACTCTTCAATTTCTTCTTCTTCTTTTTTGCTTTTCCACTGAAATTCCTTCTAAAAAAAATTATGTGCCATGGTAATGAAGATCCAAGGTGTTCTGCCCTAGCTACGGACCCCAAAGAATGCAGCACACACAAAATCTATACAAAGCTTATTTTACTCAAATAACTCAGTCTTTTTCAACCAAAGGCTGTTAATAAACTGTCTTAACAGCCTACAAGAATTCTAAGATAAGGTAATCACAGTCTTACTAGGGTTGGCAGAAAGCCCAGAAGCAATTTTGCAGAGAATCCAGACGTGAAGGAGAGTGAACTAAAGTTGTTCCCTACAGCTTGCTGCAATCGGCGTTTCTCCTTAAATAGGCTAAGGGAGTGGCCAATTAGCCCCAAGCCTTACTCTCGAGGAGACCTCCTCCTGAGGAGCCACTCCTGCCTTTTGGCAGCTCTGCGCAACCATGCATTGAGAAGAGGCTCCTCCTCTTCATCCTCTTCACTTAAAGGAGCTTCTGGAGGTTCTGAAGGCCCTGGCTGAATGCCTGCCTCTGGCACCACATCTTCACCAGCCTCCTCACTGTCCAACTCAAGTGCCAGCTGCACAGGCTGCTGGTGCAGCACCACATCAGCCTTCTCATTGTCGGAATCAGCTACAATCTCTACAGGCTGCTGACGGGCCACAACACGAGGTTTGTCAGTGAGTGTCACAACACTTAGCACATTAGGATACTATTGATATGCCATTTTACCCAGTACAGCTATTTATTTATGGGGAACATAATGCTAAGTTATACTGGTAGCTAGTGGTTAGGGAATGTATAGTTCCATAAGAACAAGTTAATTTAGTATTATTATGCTTTCTGAAATGCCTTAGATGACCATTTCTAAATCATGTGTACAACACTAGCCTACACAGATAACATTGTGAAATTTAAGAGATTAATTTGGATATTTGGCATTCATTTTTATTGGTAGCTCTCTTTTGCAACAAGTACTTCAAAGTTTATTAAGAAATTAAGGAATGAATTACTGCAGATAGATATTTGTACACTGATTATGTTAGTTTTGTCCACTGAAGAGTTAATAGATGTTAACTGTTACAACAGCAAATGTTACAAAGTCCATTTTCTGATGTAACTCAATAATGAGTTAGAGTGTCTAGTAAATTGGAATCATGTCGGAAAATCTGGCAAAGCCAAATCTTAAAAATTATACTCATTTTGGGAACAAAGAACAAAATCTCTTGTATAATAGTTTATTCAGCTGGAGCTGGCAAGACATTTTATAATGCAAACATACAGTTTTAAGAAATTTAGGTAACATTCCAACTTGCCGGCTAGATCCCAGACACAAACTAGCCACAGAGAATATTATACTTTGGAATAAAATAACTGTCAGTTTTTGACTTTCTCATATTCATTATTAGTCTGTGAAAAACTAGTATTGCTTTCAATCTGAATGCTTTTGAGTGGGACAAAGCATTTTCAGATTATTATCTGTTCTCCACATTCATAATCTTTCAAGCCTGGTCCTGTTCAAGTAGATAATTAGATTTTTCTTCTTTGATTTCAATTTAGAATTGTGTGTTTAAATAATAACTCTTGAAGAATAGTTGAATTCAGCAAGAGTTGAATAATAACTCTGATTTTAAAAAAAAGTTTTACACTTAGTTGTGTTATTTTGAAAAAAGAATATATCACTAAGGTCTTTGTCCAATGTAGGCTATATAGTTTCACAGGTATTATTTGTGATCTTTGAATTTTTAACAAGTATTTCTGGACTTCGATCAAGAAAATCCAAAGTATCTTTTAACTTTTTCTCCCAGGCTGCGCTATAGGGAGTAATCTTTTAGTTTTTAGCTTCTACTCATCTGACAGAGTAGAATTGTTGATGACAACTATCTGAGTTGTATTATTAATGATTTAAAAAATTTTTTTTATAAAAGAATGTCAGTAACCCTCAGTTTATTAAAATTCCTACAAATACATAAACCTGCTTTTAGTGATGTGTTTGTAATTCCTGTACTTTTTCAACATTAACACTAATGTTCTAACTGGGAAATATGTGTTACTGAACTCAGGGAGAATTGTTTCTGAATAAAGAGATCTGGGATTAGTAGGCACTTTGACCATCTGGATTTAGCAATGTCTGATTCCAGCTTCCACTTAAAAAATAATTATTAGATATCTTGAGATTACCTGGTACTTTGAATGAATGGCAAACCATTACATTCTGGCTGGATAGTTCAGCCACTAACTAATAGGGTTATCTTTTGAACTTCAGTTTAGCAGTAATGGAAAAGATTATTAGACTGGCAACCTAATTTAGCCCAATGTGCTTACCACAGAATGCGATGATGAACCTAATTCACGGATATATATATATATATAACCTAATAACGGAAATTAAATTAAGCACCCCTGCTTAGTTGCTGATTTGCAAGACTGTATACCTTGGTTCATTTAAAAATAATTTGGGACCAAATTTGTTGGTAATAGAGGTTTTAAATTTCCAAATACTAATGAAAAGTAAATCATGTATATTTACACACACACACACACACACACACACACAAATTAAATCAGATTTTGAAGGTATTAAATGGGAAAAATATTAAAAATGTATGTGTTTCACTTACGTGGCTCTGATTGGAAGAATGTATTGTTGTTCCCATATAGAAATAGAGAGGTTGCAAAAATGAACCCAAACTTACAGGGGGATTACTTTATAAGTGTGCCTGGAAAGTTATTTGACCAGTTTCTGATTATTTCCTCCTGCACCCTTTTAAAGAGCAGAAAGTGAGGAATGCAGAGAATATGTAGTTGATCTTCAGAAGGTCATTGAGATATCAATGTGAAAAAAGTACATTTATACATTTTGTTATTTAGAGCAATATTGCCAAACTGAAACTCCAATTATTACGAGGGTTCTCAGAGGATTACTTTATTAGCCCAAGGACTTCAACTTTAAAGGTTTTTCATTCTTCGATACAAAAGTCTCCAGTGAATGAAAAATGAAAAAGTATTTTCATGGCATGTCATTAAGATAGCTTAGCTAACCAGTTAACTAACTAAATAAAATAACCTCTTTCTGCAAAAGAACTGCTTTTTCACCATTTTATTTTGGCTGCCTATCTGACAGCTTTTTTCATTATTTACAAGACTATTTGGTTTGGTTGTTGAATAAGTTTAAAATGTTAAATCCCTTGGCAGGATTCTTCTCATAAGAAGCAATTATGTTATGCCTGAAAATTATTTCCAGTTGTGCCCAGTTATAGAAATGGCATTGGCAGTTCTCAAAGGAAAGAGGAAATCATGTTTTGTCTTCCATTTGGCATGCATTGTCTCACCCTCTAGTAAGAAGTTATCACTTCTGCCAATTTAGCTAAATGTCAGATTATTGTAGATGAAAAGCATGAAAATACAAACAAGCAAATAAGCACACCCTTGTGATGTAGAAAAAATATTTTTGGCAGTTGTGGGTCTTCCAGGTCCGTATTTACTTATGTATTTGCAGGATTTATATTGCTGCTTATCTCACATCACGATCTAGGCAGCTCACAACAATTCATTAAAAACTATAAAAATTAGAATACCACCCCCCCTCCTTACAGATGCCACACCAAACAGCCTACCACTCAACTCCCAATTTAGCTTCACAATCCTCCAGAAGCTTAAAGGGTAGGGATCCTTTTCAGATTTTGGACAGGGTAACACTCATCTGATGGGAGTCAGTTGGCTGAGGCACATTGATCCTTCTTCCCACCTCTGCCCTTTTTTCCCAAAGCAGCCATTCCCAAATATCCTGACTTGTGTGGTTGGCAGGGAAGGGGGATCAGAGGGAGAAAAGTGAGGAATTGATTTTGCTTGTTTTGTTTGTTTTTTTCCCAACACAACCCTGCAATGAGATAGAAACAAGACTTGTGGATGGGGGGGGATGTTTTGCCACATCCACATACTCACGCAAACTCTTAAGTTTCCTTTTTGTTTTTCCAAGGCTTTAGATTTCAGCCAAATTCAGTTCTATTTGGAGTTCTATTCTATTTTCTATTTCTAATTCTATTTTATGTTTGAACGACTGTCTAAAAGAGACCTACTGAGCTATTAAATCAAAGGATAGGATATTAGGCTAGGAAATATGAGGGGATGGTAATTTTGCCATGACTTTAAATGTCTTGGTTAATGAGTTGAATTAATATATGGAGTTGAAGTTTTCCAAATTTTTAATCACCTCCGAACCAGGAGATTTCATATTTCTTGATACAATTACAAGTAGTCCTCAACTTACAACAGTTCACTTAGCAACCGTTCAAAAAATGAAATGAAAAAAAAAATGAGTTATGACCGTTTTTCACCCTTATGACTATTGCAGGATCCCCATTGTCACATGATTAAAATTTGGACGCTTGATAACTGACTCATATTCATGATAATTCCAGTAATCACCTTTTGTGACCATTTGACAAGCAAAATCAATGGGAAAGCCAGATTCGCTTAACAGCCGTGTTACTAATTTAACATCTGCAGTGATTTACTTAACAACTTTGGCAAGAAAGATCATAGAATGGGGCAAAACTCATTTAACACCTGTCTTGCTTAGCAACAGAAATTTTGGGCTCAAATTGTGGTCGTAAGTCAAGGACTACCTGTATAAACAGGAAAGGAGTTTTTGAATTTACCAGACCTGTACCATCTTTTAGAACAGCGTTTCCTTATCTTAGCTGTCTGAAGATGTACAGAGCCCAACACGGTTTTCTGGGGAATTCTGGGAATTGAAGTCAACGCATCTTAAGGTGATCAAGATTAGGAAACACTGTTTTACAATATTCTTTTGCTGATGGGTGCAGGCAACGAACACGCTGAATTATGCTAAAATCTTGACTTGGCCTTTGTGCCCCCAGTTTCAGCTTGCAAATCTGTATGATCCAGTCTTGGTTGTCTTAGCAATTTTGACTGAATCACCTCTTTACGCTAAGTTTTGATTTGTGTTAACAGGTGTTTCAAATTTTTGATTTTTTCCCTTTAAGTCTGTATTTATCAACCTCAGCAAGCATAAGGTGTGTGGACTTCAACTCCCAGAATTCTCCAGTCAGCAGCGTTGCCGACATTGCTCTACAGAAAATTATTAAAAGGGGCTGGAACAAGCCTTTATCATTTTGTACTCAAAATAGGTTACATGCAAAAACAAGTGTTTTATAGCAACAAAACTCCAAGTTGGGTAGATTTTGTTGTTTCCTTCTTTTTAGATGTTTTTAACAATCCGTAAAATGTCCAGAATTATCGGGAGTTAATAGGAATTGGGTAGCGTAATAATTATTTAGAAGTATTTAGAATTTAAAACCATATTTTAAATAATGGGAAAAAGAATTTTTCCATTTCTGTTATTGAAATAACCATAACATTAAATATTTATGATTGCTTATGATTATTATGATTAATATTTATGAATGTTGTATATAGCTGCTGTATTCAGCATATGACTATAAATATAAGCAGGATAATTTTACAGATAAATGCTAAGTGGAATCAGAATCCTTGCCGGAAACACTGAATGCAAACAGCCTTTTTGAATAAAAATCCAATTTGTATGAAGCTATTTTTTTTTCCTCAATAGCTTTCATGAATTTTCTGTTGGCCTATGAGCAACTTTGTTTACTATTTTACTTTTGTGACAATCAGGCCTCTTTAGAATGAGCAAGAGTGAAAGTGAACTTTTGTGGAATGAGGTTTTCTGAGTTTTCATTAACAAGATTAGTTAAGAAATCCACTAAAGTAAAATATAAGCACCTGGATGAATACCTTTGGTTTAAACGGGAAACTTGTTATATATGGATAGTTCAGTTCACTGTTCACTGTTTTGCCTCCCCCCCATCCCTTTAGTGAAAAGTGAAAGGCTTGTCTCTTCAGAGGAGCTGCTGGACCTACCTGCATCTTGATAATGCCCCAATATAAACATAAACCAAAGCAGAATGAATAATAAAAAAAGAGACAAAAGTATAAAATAGAAGAACAAGTATTGTATATATCTCTCTATTTCATGGCTATATTTGGTGTTTGTAGTCAGTGCTGATTCCTGGTAACTTCCTGAACATATTCCTGCAGTTTTCTTGGCAATATTTAAGAAATACCCTGTTTCCCTGAAAATAAGACCTATCCCAAAAATAAGACCTAGCATGGTTTTTATGTGTGCACCTAATATAAACCCTATCCCCAAATAAGCCCTATTTAAGAGCCCATTCACTCGCCCATTCCGTCTGGTTGTTTGTGGTGCCATAGCCAAGAGGATGGTAGAGCTTACCTCAGGGCCCCCGTAGCCATGCCATCCACACCCTGATACTGTCTCATGGCAGCAGCACCAGCAGCCATGTGCAGCAGGAGCCCATGTGGCTGCCAGCCCACTTCTTCTGCTTGCTTGTGGTTGCAACAGGAGAGCAGGAGACTGAGCAGTGTGCTAGTGCCACAGCTGTGAGGTGAGGCAGGTGTCGGGGTATGGGTGGCCTGGCTGCGGGAGCCCTGAGGTAAGCCGGTGCAGTATGCATGGTGCAGCTCCACCACGCCCTGCCACACAGTGGTGGCACTGGCACACCGTGCTGCCTCCTGCCCCATCGCGAGCAAGTAGAAGAAGTGGGCCTCTCATACATGGAATAAAAGACACACCACAAAATAAGCCCTTGTGCTTATTTTGGTGTCCAAAAGAAAATAAGACCCGGTTTTATTTTAGGGCAAACACAGGTAGCTTGCCATTGCCTGCTTTCTAGGGGTAAAAGAAAGTTAGTGACTGGCCCAAGGTCACCCAATTGGCTTTGTGTTTAGGCAGAACTAGAACTCAGAGTATCCTGAGTTCTAGTCTGATGCTTTAATCACTTTACCAAACTAGCTCTCATGTCATGGATAGTCTGTACGTAAATGGAAGCAAAAGGTAGAATAACTAGCAAAGAAAATGAAGGCATTTTTTTAAAAAAATGCAAGATCTAGTTGAAATAAAAAGGTAATGCTGGAAATTTAAAATTGCTGATTTTTAAGTCATTTCCCCCCCAAAACCAGTTCCTTTCAAATATACTGCCAATTAAAACATAAAGACTCAATTGACTCAAGCTCAACTCCTTGTGACTAAATGTATTCTGTCTATTTTGAATATATTCCGTGGAGCCAAATAAATGATTAAATATATTTTTCTGGTTAAAACATTTTAGGTTTGACCACATGGGGGAGATGCTGCTTCATAAAAACAGATATATATATATCTATTTTATTCTTCTAGATGAATTATTTTCTAACATTATTGCTTAATTTGGAATTTTCTGTATTATTTAGATAGATAGCAGTCCATTCATCATGAAAAAATGCAATGTTTTGGAATTGCCCTTTGGATTAAAAATAGTTTGTGAAGGAGTAATAAATTATTGGATCTGTCAAAGGTTGATGCACTTTCAAAAAAATCAGTCTTTTGTGCTTATTGCCACAAAAAGTTTGTCCAGGGTTTAAAACACATATTTTTATATTCAGCTTGTACATCAAACACACAATTGTTTTCACAATTGTTTTTGCTTATCAGAAATATGGATTACTTGATGATTTGTCAAGATTCTTTAACCAAAGTATTTTTACCTATTTCACGAAAGAAAGATTGGACTTTTTCATGTTGTATGGGAAAATGTTTATATATTCTTTCTGAAAACCTTTTTAAAATGTATAATTTATTTTATCCCTTCAGACCTTTTGATCTGAATGTACAGTAAAAATAAATCAGTAAGGGTTATCTGTATAAAAGTAAATTAGAATTGAGCCCTGGTTGAAAAGAATGATTTCTTTGACCTCATGGATTTTGACCTGTTAGCAAAGAAAATAAATAAATGTGTAGCACTACTTAATGTATGAGTGTAATTAAGCTTGGAATTACAGTTGTAAGTTATCCTGGTCATCAAGTGGATCACCATATGCCTGCACCAAATTTTACGACCTTTTTGTGGGTTATGAAGTGAATCACCATGGTCATTAAGTGAATTGTCCACAATGGGTATTTTTTTGCCAGGAATTGGACGTAAATGCCAGTTTCTGGCATATAGATAGATAGATGATAGATAGATGATAGATAGATAGATAGATAGATAGATAGATAGATAGATAGATAGATAGATAGATATGCATGCCATATATATATATATCTGGATCCTGCAAATGGCCTTAAATGGTGGCTGGTTGCTGAGCACCCAAAATGAGATCAGGAGACTGAGAGGAAGGCTTTCCAACCATTGAATTATGAACCTGGATCATCATAAGTAATCCTGGAGAAGTATGTCATAACTTTAAATGGTTACTAGGCGACCAATTGTAAGTTGAGGGCTACCTGAACTCTGATACTCATCAAAATAGTCAGACTTTTTTAAGGCTTCCATGCGAATCTTAAAAATAATGCTATTTTGAAGAAGCCGCTGATTAAAATTAATGAAACTGATAAATCACTTTGAATACAGGAAATGATATTTAGTACTTAGGACAGTTGATTGGATACGCCAAATTGCTTAATATTGTTGTGGTCCGCCAGCAGCCTGCGGAGCTGGCAGTGGAGTCGGACAGCGATGAGGCTGAGGAAGAACATTGGCCAGTCCTGGAGGCTGGGGAAGGCCCAGATGAGGGCTCTGCATCGGAGGCAGAGATAGGGCCAGGGCCATCAGGGACTGGTGTGCGGACTTGGGAGCTTCCAGAGGCTGACAGAGAGGCAGAGGAACAGGAGGAGCCTGTTCCTAGTGCACATATGAGAAGAGCTGCCAGAAGGCAGGAGCAGCTAAAGCAGAGAGCATGATTCGGGAGTAGGGCCAAGAGATGATTGGCCCCTTCCATTAGGCTTAAAAGACTAGCAACAGCTCTTGGCCTCTTTGCTGGAAAACAACCGTTGAGAGAATTGTTTCTTGTTTGGCTGTAGTTATTTCTTCTGTTCCTGAATTGTTGCCAAGAAAAGCCTTTGGCAGATTGCCTAATTATCCCAAGGTCAGAGATAAACTAAAGACTGGTGTTTTAAGGACTTTGCTTTCATTTCATTTAGAATACGCTGAGAATGAGTTAATTCTCAGATGTTTTAATAAAATCTGTTTGTTTTTTGGAACTGTTTTGCATTTAATATCAACTACGTGGGCCTGGGTCACAACAAATATCTGCAAAGCTGCTGCAAGAATAAAGAGGTCTTTAAAAGACCTCTTCAGATAGCAATTTATAGACCTCTTCAGATAGCAGTTTATAGAAAGAGACCCAAATATTAACAGTATGTTCAATATAAACTCTTTCTTAACAGAAAGACTGCAGGATGGCAACTACTTATATTATTGTCAACCTTCATAGGAGATGCTAACATGCCTGAAGTTTGGAAGTCTGAAATTTACACATGCATTACAGCATCTGGAAGTTGAGTTATAGCAATTAGATATCTTTTGTTGTTGTTGATTTGAAACGTTTTGTTGCTTATCCAAATAGCTTCTTCAATCTGGAAGATAAGTCTTGAATAAGCATTGAAATGTTTCAAATCAACAAGAAATCCAGTTGCGATCACTCAACTTTCAGACAACTCTACCTGGATAACTGACAATCTTCATCGACATACATTACAGCATGAAATCTTCACTATACCAGTGAGGCAATGCCTGAATGATCACTGAAGACTGCAGAAAATGACAGCTATTTTATCTAAGTACTAGTTGGACTCAATTTCTCTGTCTCTCTTTGTCTTTTTTATATCTGTCACAGTGAATGATCTTGGAGGTGACTTCAAGGGACATGGAAAGAGTTCCTCAGCTGCTGACAGAGTGGTTCAAGAAATACGAGCCAAAGGTGGAAAAGCAGTAGCTAATTATGGTATGTTTCTCCCACTCTATTCCAGTGAAAATATCTACAGTTAAATTACAGCTGTAATTCTACAATAGTGAATGCTACAGATCTGGAGAAAATCATCTGCCATTCTATCATTGAGATGATTGTTGTAAATGATAATCAAAATGAAATCAGCAAGTTTCTTGAAGATTTAAATGACTGTTCCATGATAAATTATTTCAGTCAATAGAAAGTGGTCATGCCACTGATGAGAGAGAGATCTAATGTGCCTTGAATTGCATGATTGTTAATGAACTCATGGATTGTTTGTGATTGCAAATCCATGTTAGATTCATACTGCTAAGTATTGAGCCATGATCCGTAATTCCAAAATGTGATTCATTTTAAAGTGAGGTTCACTGTCCATTAGATTCTTATTCTTTGTTATGTTGTGGTTGTTTGGTTTAGAAATATATATTATATAGATGCATTACATGAAAAAAATCCAGGTAGAATACCCCTATTTTAAAAGCTTTAGGATATTTGGGGATAAACGATGTGTATTCTTCAGCTTGATATACTCATTGTGCTTCACAGAGTTTTATGTTCACTTAAAGATATATTAGTGCACACTTAAACGTAGCACATATACTATGCAAGTGAGTGATATAGCAAATACCATGTGCCACTGTATAATGTGTGATGTTGTTGATGCATTCTTGTATCTGAAAAAGTTATTTGGTCATTTGAAGGCAACTGCATTCTCCTAATTTCATATTCAAGCTTATCCATGTGTCATTAACAGTCCTTATTTTTCTGAGCATAAGAAAGCTTGGATACAAACAATCATTTGCCGATTTACTGTATCTAGTGCTACCACAAGCAGACCCGTGTACCTATTTTTGTAGAACTCCTGAAAGGCATCACTTTGGAATAGCATATTTTGGGGAGATTGCGACATAACTGGGAAATGAGGATATTGGCCTTTGTGCCTAAACCTAAATTTTACCACTCATAAAGAAGAACATTTAGAATCCAAATCAACATTTCTTTCGCCTGTGCTACCTGTCTTCTTAACCATAGCTATCCACTTTTGTTAGTAGCACCTCAGGGAATTATGAATACAGCTGAAAGATTTCACTAGCTGCAGTCATAGGAACAACTTCTGTCTTTTTTTTTCTGTCATGAACTTGCTATCATTGGTAAGTGCATACCAATGAATAACTTGCTTATGAAAGAAAATATTCCCTCAAGATTACATTCTATTACCATTTTGTGTTCCCCTACCATTGTACTAGGATCTCCATCATTTCAATAGATTCTGATCTGTGTTTCTTTCTTTCCTGTTGGTTTTTTCCCTCAGATTCAGTGGAAGCTGGTGAGAAGCTTGTGCAAACTGCTCTGGATGCTTTTGGAAAAATAGGTACATTTCAAATAGAAGCATAGTTTGTGCTGAAATCTCCTTACTATTATTCTGTATTATTTCATGAAAAAAATGGAGCTATCTATTATTCAGGAGAAACTCTTCCAGAACAAAGAAATGGCTTCATTAAGCTCTTCAACAAATTACCTTACTTTTTGATGAAAGCTGTAATTACTTGTACTACTAGTAATCAAGACATTTTCTTCAAGATGAGTTCTCTTTAATTTTTTTCAAGGTGGCTTTCTCTTCCATCTGTAAATTTTAAGTTATAATTGTTGATATCATTAAAGCTTTATCATGGTCAACACAAAGTTCTGTCTTAGAAGAAATCAAAGTTCCTTTAAATAAAGCAAAGTAGGTTTGATCATGAAAAGACCTCTCCATCAAGTAGAGCTGGGGTGTCAAACTCACGTCGTCATGGCGGCGTCATGTGATCTATTGGGACTTTTTTCCCCTTCGCTAAACCGGGGGTGGGCATGACCAGCATGTGAAACATCAGGCCCGTGGGCCAGGAGTTTGACAGCCCTGAAGTCGAGTCATGAGCAAAATTTTAAAAAATCCTTTTTGTTTAAAGCCACATTCCATTGATGGAAACAAAGCGACAATAAAGAATCCTCAGAAGAATTTTCACTTTTTCCCTCTAAACTATACATATGCAAAAACTGTTATGGTTATTCTTTTAGATAAGATCTTTTTCCCACTAGCAGTACACTGCATATTAATGCTAAATTGAATGGTGGCCTGAAACTTGGACTTGCTGTACCAGCAAATAATTACGATAGCATGCATCAGCATGTTCTTTTTTCTTTATTTTATAAATGTTACTTCATAGAGATACGGAAATGCATTTGAATTACAATGAGGCTGTTAAGTCTGTTTAACTTATTGCAGAAAGCAAGCAAATGGCTGTTTGCTGCACTTGCCCAGAATTCTGAAACCATTAAATTCATTCTACAAAAAATGCAGAGTGTCCCTTTCTATGTCTGGGTTCATTTTTACTGCTTAAGAGATGATCATAGTTCAGACCTACATGCGGTGTCAAAAGTGTTTGCCAGTCTTTGACAACCACAATAACTCTGAAAGTCTGTTTTCCTTTATCAATTTTGGTAAGGACAAAATTAAACGTAAATAGGATGTTAATAAATGTTATCCTTCACGTCAGAAGCAAGAATAGCTAGATTTGTTTCTTAATAATTTTGTATGGATTTAATTTACAGATATTCTGATCAATAATGCTGGGTAAGTTGATCTGAGTGTTATTTTCTTCTTTTTCCATTACACTAGAATATTTTTTATTCAATTTATGATAATTTTCCTCTTCTTTTTTACTTCTTTGACATTTAGGATCTTGAGGGACCGTTCATTTGCTAGGATCAGTGACGAAGACTGGGGTAAGTTGTACCATATTATGATTATGTACCATAATCCATTTTTAAAATGAACATATTACGTACTTAATGTACTTAATGCCTTTTCAAAGTATAGATATATTTAATGGCTTCAATTGTTTCTAGATATAATTCACAAAGTTCATTTGAGGGGATCCTTTCTCGTAACCCGAGCTGCATGGAACCATATGAAAAATCAGAAATTTGGAAGGTAAGTAGACATGATTGGTCACCAAATATATATACTGATCAGACCAAAACCATCTAGATTAGACACAGAGAAAGTGGTTTGTGATTATACTGTACCAACATCTATTTCTCATAAAAAGTTCAGCATGCAAAACTACATCTAAAGTAGAATCCTCATCTCTACAAGCAACCAAACAGTAATAGGAATGTTCATATATCAGAATGTTATTAGATTTTTTTTTTAAAAAAAGCAACAGTATAGTTGATAATATCAATCAAGGTAGTGTTTAAACTGCTGGAAAAAATCTGCATTTTTATCTCTAATCTTTCCCATGGCCATATAAACTTCATTTGTCATGTTGTAGCTGCTGCGACTGAACCTGGAAATCTTACCTAAGATTTCCAACTGCATCCTAAAGTTGTGGTAGTGGAGGAGAAACTACCATGGATGGTTTCTTAATGGATACTGCAGTAGCTTGAAAAACCAGCATGAGTTCTGCTAGAGCGGTATAATTCACAATAGGGTTTAATTAGAAGCCCAGAGTACAACCTTTTCTGATCTTTTATGACATTATGCAAATTATGATTAGCCAGTCTGAAATCCTCTGAAAGTTGGAGATTATGGCAACTGAGTTGCTTACTCTGTTTTTATTTTGTCTGCATTCACTTTTTCAGTTTGTAAACTCTTTTCTATAAGTTGTCCCTAAATAAGAAGTGTGACTTTTTTTCTTGCAACTCTTTGATGCTATTTTGATGTACATTAAACTAGTTTTCATTACCAATAGCACATTCTGAAAGCAAATTTATTTGCAATAAAGCTCTGTGAGTTAACTGGGGCCTATCTCTGTATTCACTACTTATGAAATATAACCTTTGTAATCACTCCATGCATGTCAGCTCTTCAAAGACATTGGATTAAATGTCGTCTGATGGTAGTCATGGTAACATGCTAAATGGGTCCTTTAAATACAGCTACTTCAATATTTTTTATGGACCCTATGGCAGAATAAGACAAGATATTGAAAACATTTTTTTCCTATATTTTCTATTTAATAGATGTTCATTGGCACTTTAAAACTTTGTTAAATGGCAATGTTGTCTAATTAGCACAATTCTATTGCTTTTACTGATGCATTCCAGGGGTGGGTTCTACTTACCTTTACTACCGGTTCGCAATGGGATCTCGCACGCACGCTCACTTCGCTCACGCACGCGCCTTGCTTCTGCGCATGTGCAGATTGCCAGTGATGATATCTGGGGCGGTGGGCGGGACCTTCCACTGGTTTTACTACCGGTTCGTCTGAACTGGTCCAAACCGGGGTCAACCCACCACTGATGCATTCCCCTTCAATCTTCCATCAGGCTTTTTCCTGTATTCTAATGTCAGAATTTCCTACTGTTTGTTTTCAAGAATAATCATGACTTCCTCATCTGCTGGAATATATGGGAACTTTGGCCAGGCTAATTACAGTGCTGCCAAACTTGGTCTTTTGGGTCTGGCAAACACACTTGCAGTTGAAGGCAAGAAGTACAACATCCACTGCAACACTATTGCTCCCACAGCAGGCTCCAGGTTAACACAGACTGTTATGCCTCCAGGTAAATGATTGTAAATATTCGCAACAAATTAACCTGAGTGAATGATAAAATATCTCTTCTGTTCTCTACTCCTGAGGCTTGTTTTTGTTTAAATTTCATTTTCCCTAGCTCTG
Organism: Pantherophis guttatus; assembly: GCF_059756535.1. Classification (NCBI taxonomy): domain Eukaryota; kingdom Metazoa; phylum Chordata; class Lepidosauria; order Squamata; family Colubridae; genus Pantherophis; species Pantherophis guttatus. The sequence continues at coordinate 53,417,862 of NC_142064.1, forward strand.
GTGGATGCCTTAAAACCGGAATATGTGGCCCCTCTTGTCCTTTGGCTTTGTCATGAAAGATGTCAAGAGAACAGTGGATTGTTTGAGGTAATAATCATGTATTGTGCTTTCCCAGCAATGGGCCTTGCATCCATCATGTTTTCTTTCTCCCAGTCCCTCTCCCTCTCTCTTTCCCTCTCTCACTCCCTCTCTTCACAATTCAAATCTGTGCAGAAATCTGTTCTCGCATTACAGATGGTCCTCGACTTACAACAGTTCATTTAGTGATCTTTCGAAATTACAATGGCACCATTGCAGAGTGGGACGCGGTGGCTCAATGGCTAAGACGTTGAGTTTGTCGATCAAAAGATTGGCAGTTCAGCGTAACAGCGTAATCCCTGGTGCCGCGTAACGGGGTGAGCTCCTGTTACCTGTCCCAGCTTCTGCCAACCTAACAGTAGAAAAGCACGTAAAAAATGCAAGTAGAAAAATAGGGACCCCCTTTGGTGGGAAGGTAAAAGTGTTCCATGCACCTTTGGTGTTTAGTCATACCGGCCACATGACTACAGAGACGTCTTCGGATAGCACTGGCTCTTCAGCTCTGAAACAGAGATGAGCACTGCCCCCTAGAGTCAGGAATGAATAGCACATATGTGTGAGGGGAATCTTTACCTTTGCAGCATTTCCATGGTTATGTGATTTACATTCAGATGCTTGACAACTGCTTCATATTTTTGATGGTTGCAGTGTCCTGGGGTCATGTGGTTCTGGTCTGACAAGCACAGTCAATGGGGAAGCCAGATTCACTTAGTAACCATGTTACTAACTTAATAACTGCAGTGATTCACTTAACAAATGTGGCAAGAAAAGTGATAAAATGAGACAAAACCCACTTGACAACTGTTACTTAACAACATAAATTTTGGGCTGAGTTGTAGTTGTAAGTCAAGGACTACCTGTATAGGATAAGTTGAACACATGTCAATATCATGCTGAAAAACAGGAATGATTTGAAATCAAATATTTGAAACAAAATGGTGAAAAGAATATTTATTAAAAAGATTGCAACATATGTTGAACCTTAGGGGCAATAATTGCTATAAGAAGAAGGAATCCGTTGATGGCTTCATCCTACATGATCACCTTATATTCTAAATTCCATACGCCAGATAACACTACATCCAAAACGTCAAGGACCATGGGGAAGAGAAAAATATTACTAGACCTGCAATAAACTCACTTTTTGCAGAAATATGAAAAACTTTAGAAAATAATTTTAAATAGGAAACACTAAAACCACTGGTGAAATGTAAAATTTGTTACTACCGGTTCTGTGGGTGTGGCTTGATGGTGTGGGCTAATATGATTGGGTGGGCATGGCCAACTACTTTTCTTTTTACTTTTAAAAGCATTTTTTCGGCCAAAGAGTTGGTAGAAAAAATGCTTTTAAAAGTTTAAAAAAAACCCTCTGATGATTGCGTGGCTCAGCTGGGCATAGGGGGTGGCGCAGGGCCAAACCACCCGCCGCCATCGCTACCGGATCGCCCAGATCACTACCGGATCGGGTGACCTGGTCCAAACCGGGAACATTTCACCCCTGACTAAAACCCTGAGAATGAACATGCTCAGAACGTAAAGCTGACTGACTGTTGAGTAGAAGAAACTGAGGAAACAGGACACAAAAATAAGATCAATGCTTTGTAATATAAGAAGCTAACACCCTGCCTTGTTTAAAGCTGCTCATGTATTGATTGATTTGAACTTAATCTAATCATAGTGCCTTTTGTAAGAATCAACTTCATATGGAGGTAAAAAGTAAATGCATATTTTGATCTATTGGAACTAATCTGTTGTGATTAAATGGGAGCCACTCCTATTTGATTTGCTTCACACTTCATTTTCAGTTTTCTTTGTAAATTATATTGATTTTTAAAACTATGTTGCAGGTTGGAGCTGGCTGGATTGGAAAATGTAAGTCTTCTTGCTCATTTGATCTAGTGAGAAAGTATCTGAATTTGACACAAAATCCAAACTAATGTGTTAAACTAGTATATAATAACATTAAGTCATTTCATTTTAAGAGTGGTAGAATTTGAAGATAATTTCACTGACTCTCCATCTGAGCCTCCTGCCCTTGCTCTCTTTCTTACTATATTAGGATTTGATTTTGTTCATTTGTTTATTTATTTGGTTTGGTTAAAAGAGATTAATCATAGATAGTTGGTAAATGCAGTTTGCTTTAATGGCAATAGCAATAGCAATAGCACTTAGACTTATATACCGCTTTACAGTGCTTTACAGCCCTCTCTAAGCAGTTTACCGAGTCAGCATATTGCCCCCAAAACAATCTGGGTCCTCATTTTAACTACCTTGAAAGGATGGGAGGCTGAGTCAACCTTGAGCCTGGTGAGATTTGAACTGCCAAATTGCAGTCAGCCGGCAGTCAGTAGAAATAGCCTGCAGTACTGCACTCTAACCACTGTGCCACCGCAACTCTATGATGATGATGATTATTATTATTATTATTTGCTTTTTCAATTCTACAGAACTGTTTTATCAATCAGAAGTTGGTCTTTCATACCTCTGTTTTTATTATTATTTCCTTTCTTTTCTATTGGAGTTATATTAGGGCCCACAGTTAGTTTTTTAAAAAATTCTACTGTTATCTATTCTTAGCTGTCAAAATAGTTCTGGTGTCCAACACAAACAAACAATGTGTTGATGACAAATCAAGAAAACCTGCCACAGTTTCATATTCAGATTGGAATACATATTCTATTCATAGTCCTCAAGAATATGCACAGTTTGCTAAATTCCAATTTGCTATCAGCAGTAATCCATACTTTGTTTTGATCAGAAAAAAATTTACATTTATAAAAGGAACTAGTGATGCAGCTACAGCTGAATGGCTATTTTTAATTGGTGTTTAATACCCTTTCTAATTGCTATTTGCTTAGTACGCTGGGAACGATCCCTGGGAGCTGTTGTTAGGCATAAGAACCACCTAATGACACCAGAAGCTGTGGAACATAATTGGGAAAAGATTTGTAATTTTGATAATGCCCAAGCACCTCAAGAAATTGGAGGTAAAAGCAACTTTAAATTCATTACATATTTTGTAAAGTTAAAAACTCTTAATATTACAGTATGTAAAAATAAAAGTGCATAATGATTTATTTTTATTTTAATATATGTGTGTGTGTGTTTATGTGTGTGTATTCATCTACTAATGTCCTCCGTATAGCTTTAGAGAGTAATTTTTTTCCATAATATTTCATTTTTCCCAAAGTTTTTGAATTTTTCAAGATGTCATAAATTTTTTATAATATAAGTAGATAAAGTCATACCAGTTTGCACAAAACGTTTCCATTTTCTTTCCTTAATGTTATTAATTTATAAATTACCTTTTCCATAAAGGCTAAAGTCCAAAGTTTCATCCCAAACCTTCAGTCTACTTTGATGTAGTTCCAGGTCTGAACTATAACTTGTTGCTGTTAAGAAAAACACAGATCTATATTTAATAGTGAAAAAGGGAGAACGATGTTAATTTATGGTGGCCAAAATTAGGAAGAGTTTGGTAACACATTTTCTGACTAACAACAGCTATTAAGTAGCATAGATCTTTGTGAGTTGTAACTTGAATTATCAGATAACTGAAAATTGTAATATTAATGTTTTATGTTAAGGGAGCCTAAATTTAAGAAATGGTATAATCTCATACAGGGAATTATAATCCATAAATCATTTACAAATTAAATTAAATTTTAGGAAAAATTATTGTTCAAATGCAGGGTTACTTTAAACATTGAGGCATATTCTCACAGCCTATTTAAACATTCTTCTGCATAAGTAGCTACATATACTTTCCAATAACAAAAGTAAAATATCCTTGCTGTGATTGCAGTGTACAAAACTAGTTCGATATACCTTGTGGGAATGTAAGATTTAGTAGCATTTTATTTTAAAAATAGCAGGTTTGAAAGGAAATTTTAAAATTAGAGAACTGCATGTAACCCAAATATTTCCCATCATCCTGTATACAAATATATTACATTACAAAAGAGGTGAAATTTAATTCTGTCACAGGAGTTTACTGACTTAAACAGCAAGGTATAAAGCAATTTTTTAAAGTTTGTTTCCTGAGGAATGATAGTAGTAAGTAGGTAGTAGGTAAGACTCTTGGGAGTTAATTTGTATTGATGCTAAATAAATTGTTGGCAACAAGCTAATCAGATGGGTCTATGTGTAAATATATGCTTAATCATTTATCAATTCATATAGACTGATGTACAATTTACTGTGTATAATTCCAACAATAGATCAATAAAATGATAGCAAGCATATACATTATCCAAAAGGATCACCTACTCATCCTTTTTCAGAATTGCAGCCAGTATCAAATGACAACTAAGAAATTGCTGATAAATCATTGCCTGTCAATTCAATAATCCTACCTTCCTTATTTAACAGTGAAAATCATTTTTACTGTGATTGGGAATGGCCATGAAGAGACTTCTAATTGATTGAATTAAAAAAAAGCCACCTACCTACAACCTTATTTTAGGGCTGATCATTTGGCATTTATTATGCACCTAATTGGGGACTGAATGCTGGGAATTAGGCCCAGGTTTCTGGGACAATTTGAACAAATAAGCTTAAGCACATACTACAGGTACTAATTTTTTGGAAGAATTAGGGGAGAAAGGCATATCGAGGTGCAAAGATGATGGCACTCTCTTTTATCTCCATATCTTCATTTCAAATAAACACCTTGGGTATTAATTTGTTTCATTAACAAAATATAATTTATTTCTAAATAGTTGATCGATAGTTCAGGAATACAACACATGTTTGCATGCATTAAGTCCTCTTGGTAAGCTCAAGAATTGGATCTGGATGTCCCCCAAATCCTTAAAAATCCTTACTGTCTGTGTGGGCAGTATTGGGTTAAATTTATGAATGATCTGAGTTAATGTAAGATTGCTTCCTATGTTTTTAAGCTCTGATTACTTAATGCAGAAAAGAACAATTTCAAGCACTTTCCCCCCATCTTCGTGTCCTTTCTAGCAAATCCAGGTGGACTCCAGATAGGTCAATCTGTCACAGGCCATTGCTACCTAGGTATGATAAATAGGTATCTTAAGTAAATATGCAAATGTTTTAAGAGTAGGGCCAGATTGGTAAAACTGACTTCATGGCATATAATCAACTTTGAAAGTCTGATATGTATGCTATTTGATACAAAAATTATTAGTCCTGCTTTGCATTATTCATTTTGATTTTGACACATCAATAAGAATATACTGTGTTTCCCTAAAAATAAGACCCTGTCTTATATTTTTTTGAACCCTGAAATAAGCGCTTGGCCTTATTGCCATGCACTCAAAAGCCCGATTGGGCTTATTATCAGGTGATGTCTTATTTTGGGGGAAACAGTAGCTTGTTATATATAGTGTGAGTTTTAGTTTTCTACTAAATAAGGCATTCTGCATGGTTTTTGGGTGACAACCAAACTTCTGAATCTTCACCTGTGAGAATAAGAAAAAAGAGGAAGAGAAAAACGCTGTACATACCTGAGAGATTATTTAATTTTTCTGTATTAGAGCATTAGAAAATAAGACAATTAAAAAAAACTTTCTCCCTTAATGCCTGAAGACACTGAAGTAAGGAAAACTAATTAGAGTATTAACATTAAAATTGAAGTCTATATTCTTTATATCTGCAAATTTAAGCTATCCTAGATTTCATTAAAAACTATTACAGCATTAATGTAAGTAAATTAATGTTGTGAAAAGCTGTTATACACTAACAGCTAATATACAAAATTATACAAAAATATCAATTAGCATAAGCTTTTACCTATCATTTGTAAGGATTATCTAGAGTTGTATTTATTTGCAAAATGCATATAAAATTTCAGCCGTTCAATACATGCTCTCTAATATTAACAGTACTATTTGCCAAGGTGTGCAATGTTCCTTGCAACCATTGTAAACAAAGCAATTTGCTTTGTTACATTTGTCTCCATCAGATTTTTTTTTCTTCTAAACTAGACTGATTCACTTGGATTAACAAGGGTGAATCTAGCTCTAGGTTCCTGATAAAGTTTGCACAGTAGATCAAATCTCCAACCTGTAAATTATTACAAATGCATAAAAAGGTAAAAGTTCCCCTCGCACATATGTGCTATTCGTTCCCGACTCCAGGGGGTGGTGCTCATCTCCATTTCAAAGCCGAAGAGCCAGCACTTTCCAAAGACGTTTCTGTGGTCATGTGACTGGCATGACTAAACGCCAAAGGCACACGAAACGCTGTTACCTTTGTACCAAAGGGGGTCCCTATTTTTCTACTTGCATTTTTTACGTGCTTTTGAATTGCTAGGTTGGCAGAAGCTGGGACAAGTAACGGGAGCTCACCCCATTACATTGCACTAGGGATTTGAACCACTGAACTACCGAACTTTCGAGCAACAAGCTCAGTGTCTTAGCCACTGAGCCACCACGTATAAGTGATGTATAATTGGTAATCCTTTTTATCTTCCATCCAAATAAACTGTAGGCATTCTTTGAAAACAGAACTCTGTGAAGGCTTCTCTCAGAGATATAAGAGACTAAATAGTATGACATTCCATGTCCTTTTCTAAAAAAAAAAAGATACCATTTAGCTAACTTAAGCTTTCATACTCTCTTTATATCTTGTCTAAAAACTTTAAAAAAATAAATAGTTCTTAAATAATGTATGCTAATTTATATCACTCAGACGTTCCTGATCTAGTGAGAATTGTGACAGTAGTTTTAGACATTAATTCATCCATCTGTTACCATTAAATTGTTTGTGAAGCATTGTTGTGCCAAATAAGCATCAGGCATATTCCTATAATATAAAATTATTGCTTTCTTTCCCTTACATTTATTGATAGAAGGCCCACTTGTAATCCCAACATTGCTATTGGTATACATGGGGATAAGGCTAATATTGAATTTATGCATTTACTTTGGACCACTTCTCATTCTTCTCTTTTACTAAATCTCCAAATTGGTGCCTCATATCAACTGTGATACTGTTTTCTCCCAGAAAGATGCTAAGCATAGGCCGTACTAACCGTAGTTTATAGAATTATAAATTGTGGCTCAAAATGATATGCAGATATTTAGTCTCTGAATGCATAATCTAAACTTTTGTTTTCCTGAGATTAACAACTGTGAAACGTTGAGTGCTGTATCGTTTCAAAAGTAATTTCTTTTTGTAAGGATCTTATTAAAATGATTATAAGCCTTAATAATAGGTCAATGTTATGTATGTTTCCTTGCTAGATAATTATAGCATCTTTGTCAAAAAAATACTATTAAAGAAGTAAATAATCAATGATGTAATAAGTTACTATAATGTTCCATTTGGATATATGCTTATATGGAGGCCTGCCATATCTTAAAACTAGCCAATTATATTGTGTTGGCTCATGCTTGGGAATGAAATATTCTTAGCTCTTAGTTCATTTGTCAAGTTGCCGTGTCTTAAGTATTGTGTTCGGTTAGAAGGTCATGCTGAACTTTTGAATTAAGATGAGATACAGAGGTAATAATAACACCGTAAAGACATCACATATGAAGCTGGATAGCTTTTCAAATAGGGTAGCCAGACACAGTTGAGAAGGTTTTTTTCCCCCCTGCATGGCATTCTCTTCTCTGGTATCAAACATTTTGGGCCAGATGGGGCTATTAATTGAAGATTTGTAAAGTTAAGAGGCAGTGTTACACACTTCAAAAACTTTTAATACAAAATCTCACCATAACCATTTGCGCAAGGTAAATTTTGTCCAATTGTATTTAAAGAAATAAGCAGGATAGGGCTCTGAAACAGATCTTTTTATTGATCACACTGAACCCCTATTTTGTTTCACTTCACACAAACAATATGAACAACAAGGTATAGAATTAAACCAAACTGAAGTACAACCTGTCACTCATTGTGATAGCGTTGGCTAAGAAATACAATATATATGTACAATCTACAGCTAAATATTCTTACACCACTCTCATTTAAAAAAGAATGATTTTGCTTCCCACCACGCCTGTAAAAGTATTGAAAGATGTTTTACAATGTTTAGGAATACAGAGTCCCTTTTTTCCAAATTATTTTTAGCCTCAGTGTGATTCTTCGGAATCTGCTTCCAGCTGTCCTCCTTTGTGGAGACAGAAACAATTTCCAAAGCACCCATGTGAACATTAGCCATTCATTTATGTTGTAATAACACAACATACAGGAATAGCAGACTCTCCTACACCATCCCTGCTTAACTGTAGACAGTTGCTTATTCATTCGAATCAAGTAACACTTCTGCAATTTACAAAATGTATCTGACATTCCAAGTATGACGCAGTTTTAAAAAAAAACACACCTCTGCGTGTGAAATCAAATGCCATGTTAACATTTTGTGTTGGTTGTGTTACAGTTCCAGAGATAGCTCTGGAAAGACTATTTTCTTTTTTTATAGTTTTGAAACCACTATTTTTTCTATTTCCAGAATCTCTTGTTATGCTGAATGAAGTGCTGAATCAAATAGAGTCTCAGAATGTCTCTCCAAATCCCATAAGCCACAGTGCGCCTACATCGTCTTCAGGCATTGACCCTGTAAGTAAAATGCATATGTTCATTATTGTACTTGAAGTCATTCCACTTGCCTCAAACCACGAGAAACTTGTTACAGATGTGAATCAGAAGATGCAGTGTATAGTCTTAAAAGTTCAATTTTAAAACAACACTCTTTGTCACTCTTAACTGTTTTATTCTTTAAATAGCATTTATAAGAACCATTACATTGATTAGGTGAGCAATGAATTGGTTTTGCTCTGGAAAATTCTGACTCTTAATGTTTGTTTTGTTAAATAGATTTAATTTCTCTTAATACAAAGTATGGTTTCTGCCCAAAATAAAAGTATTCTAATTTATAATTCTAATATTGTGACTTAATATTCCAGGCAATATAATGTAGCAATGTCTTTTAAACAATTAAAGAATAGAGAGAACATTTATTATCCTAGGGTTATTTGTACCTTGTACAATTTTCATTTTGCAGAATATGATAATTTTGAAAAATGGACCTAGCAAACAGGAAAGTGGAACCCCTTGTTTAATCATACAAAAACTGAGTTAAAGAAGACATGGTAGAAATATGGCTGAATCCCAACACATTAGCTGCCTTTTATTTTGACAAATGGACTTTCCCCTGCTTTCCCCACTTCTATAGACATCCCCCACCCACCCAGACTTCCACAATCAAATATCATCACTTTGGGAAATATTTGACCATTCTGCTGAATAAAATAATTCCTATAACAAGCATTGTTAATTGGAGATATCTATTTTGGTAAATGTTTCTCAGTTGAGAGACTGGGGAAGGAGAACACTAGATTTTGAAAATGGCCAGATCTAGTTAGAGATAAACAGGCAGGGAGCAAATGTGGGTTAAGTAATGAGCCAGATAAAAAAGAATGTGGATGCACTGAGGTCCTCTATCCTTTATTTTTAATATTTGAGGGGCTGTCACAAATAAAAGGGGGTCAATCTATTTTCCAAAACACCAAAAGGCAAGTTAAGAAACAATGGATAGAAACTAATCAAAGAGAGAAGCAACCTAGAAATAAGGAGAAACTTCCTAACAGTGAGAACAATTAACCAATGGAACAGCTTGCCTTCAGAATTTGTGGGTGCTCCATCCATGGAGGCTTTTAAGAAGATACTAGACAGCTACTTGTCTGGACTGATATAGGATCTCCTGCATGAGCAGGGGTTGGACAAAGTCCCTTCCAACTCTGTTATTCTGTTATTTATCTGACAGCATCTTCTACAGATGGTTTTTAACAGAGGTCTGAACTGATACCTTACATAGAGATATTGAAATAAGGGTGCATTTGGCTTTGGGGTTATAATTAACCCATAACATCTTTTCCATCAGTCTGGATTTTAATGCTTAGAATCAAAGAAATAATTTGTTATGTTTGGAATGATTTAAGTCTTGATAGAATTTATTAGGATTATGCGCTAATTTCTAAAATGATTTTTATAATTCATTCATACCTTCATTTACGTTAGAAGTGTTTCACTCTTACACTGACTAGAATTACTGGCAGTGGGGTTTCAGCGACAATGTTGCCCTATAATTAGTTGGCAAAACCTATTAGTCAATAAAATGCTTAGTGTGATGTTATTTATATAAATAAAATAGGAGTTATTAAAATATGTAAAATCCTTGTCTGAGAAATGTGAACCAAGTGTTTTCCTGTAAGTATGCATACATTGAAAGAACTAGAGATGATTATAATCACTTATGGCAAGTATTTATTTACAAACTTTAATCACTTTAGGTTCCTTGAACTAATGGCAAATATTATTAGCTGAACGTCTAAATCAACAAGTAACATGTGCATTTAATACCCACAGGCAAAGTGCATTGGCCAGAAGCTCCCTGAGTATGCGTATGAATACACTCATTTGCAGCCCATTTTGTATGCGCTTGGAGTGGGTATGTCCACCAAGGATCCGGACAATCTGAAATTCCTGTTTGAAGGGAGTGAAGAGTTTTGCTGCCTTCCTACTTTTGCAGTCATACCAGCTCAAGCTTCCATGATTGATGGTGGCATATTCAGTATTCCAGGACTCAATATTGATGTAGCAAGAGTAAGGATGCATTATAGCAACTAATTTGTTTTATGTTACAACCTATTAGAAAACCGTGCTCATTACCAGTACAAAATGAGGAAATAGAGTGTTAAATATATACATGTATGTATGTATGTGTGTGTGTGTGTGTGTGTGTGTGTGTGTGTGTATATATATGTATGTATGTATGTATATATGTATGTATGTATGTATATATGTATATATGTATATATATGTAGGTCTTTGGTTATTCGGGTCTTCTCCCACGTAAAATTGGAAGTGTCTTGGCGACGTTTCGACGAAGTCTCATTCATCATCTTCAGGCTGGTGTTTTCGGCTTCCCACCCAATCAGCTCACACCCCCACTAGCAGTTAAAAGGAAGAGACAGCTGCGATCTCACATTGCTCCTGGAAGCACGAAGCCGAGAACACCAGCCTGAAGATGATGAATGAGACTTCGTCGAAACGTCGCCAAGACACTTCCAATTTTACTTGGGAGAAGACCCGAATAACCAAAGACTTACATACAAACAAATATATATATATATAAACTTTAAAATCTAAGTACCAAATCCATAGTTTGGCTTCCCATTTTTCCTCAGTATCCAAGATAACATGGAAATTTGGGAGTCAGATGTACTCAATTTTGTAGGATTGATATCAATATCACAGCAGTCTAATAGCCGTCACAATAATTTTAATGGGATGGAATAACAAAGTAATTGGATATGCTTTGCTAGACATTTCATGTAGGCATTTTTTCAATACTTCTTTGAAGCCAGACTGAAGTACTAATGAGCTTGAGGTATTTTACACTTTAATTTCTACTTTCAGAAGAAAGAAAAAAATAAACAAACTACGAGGGATACTGATATGATTTAAAAAAAAAAATACCCAAGTCACTGAAAGTTTAGTGAAAGGGAAAAAAAGGAAGTGAATTAAATGAAAACTACTTTTTAAATTGGACCCTTGGAAGAGATAAGGATATTTTGCATCTAATGGCATATTCACTTCCAGACACTGAAGATTTACAAGGCCATAAAACAGTAATGCCTCATTACTTTCATTACTTTTCAACAGATAAAAAAGTAATGCCTTTTATTGGGAAAATCCTCAATGTGAACTTTAATCCTGCCCCTCCCCCTTTGCCAAATTAAACTGGTAATGTATTTAAGAAAATAGTTTGATAGATATTTCAGTGAAATAGTTCTATATTCTGTGAAAAATATTTTTTTTCCCTTTTAGGTTTTACACGGTGAACAATATTTGGAGTTGTACAAACCATTTCCTACATCAGGTTGGACTTTTACATATCTAATTAGCTCCATTAGGAAATATATTGTATTCCCATAAATGTATCGCACTATTTCTCTTCTTCTCTTCTAGTTATTGTTTTTCTCTCTCTGTAGTTATATGAATAGTAGTTTCACTGGAATAGAACCACTTCTGAATACTATAAAGCTATATCTAAGATATATCTTTTCTTCCTGCCCTTAAGGGGAGATGTTCTATCATGCCTCAAAGAGCAGAGCAAGTATTCAATATAATCTTCTTCAATTTAGTGTCTCCAAATTGGTTAAGGTTCAAATAATCGGTGCCACCTAGAAATAATGGAAGTGAAAACTCCCAATGTTTCTGAAGACTAGGTTTTTGTAGGATGAGTTAGTGTTTTTGTGCAGAAGGATACTCCTTTTGCATGCAAGGGGGCCAAACTGTTCAAATGATTGCCACCACTCTCCAGTTGAAACCCTGCCTTCTTTTTATATGTATCACAATGGAAGTGAAAAAGTATTGGGGCTTCAATCACATGGTTGCACTTGTCCTCTTGACTGTACTTGGTTGTTGTCCTCAAATGTCCTTGGTTCAAATAAAGTTACTGTATTTTTCGGAGTATAAGACGCTCCAGAGTAAAAGATGTACATTAGTTTTTAAGGAGGAAAACAAGAAAAAAAATTCTGTCTCTGCCTACCAGCATCCATCAGTATTCATCTGGCTAGCGTCCTTGCAGCAAACAGCAAACAGCCTGGTCAGCTTCAGCACGTTATCGCAACCTGATTCAGCATGAGCAGCTGATTGGCAGTTAGATCAGCCTCCCAGAATACTGCCAATCAACTGTTCCAGGCTGCAGGATTCACCACAGTCCATCGCCACCTCTACGTGTTGTGTTTTTGGCCTCTATGCGTCACATTTTTGGCTTTCGTGCGTCACATTTTTGGCCTCCGCACATTGAACTTTTGCCTCCAAGCGTCACATTTTCGGCCTCTGTGCTGTATTAATAATAATCATTGATACTCTGTGAAGAAAATAGAAAAATATATGGTTGGGGTTTTTTTTTTTTTGAGTATTTATTTATCATTATTTGTCATCCAACTTTATTTGTCATCCAATTTTGTTAAATTATTGCTAAATTATTGTTAAATTAATTATTATTTTGTTTTACATTTTAGGAAAACTGACTTCACAAGCCACTATTGCTGACATTCTTGATAAAGGCTCAGGAGCTCTTATACTCTTAGATGGTAATTTTCTTGGATTTTGTGATGGATAAATAGCTGGAGGGGTTGGGATAGAAACTGCCCTGAAAACTCATTGATGATAACTTGGAAGCCCGGAAGTCATCTCAGGGGAAAGTTGTATAAAATGAATTGGAAACACTCAGTTTTATCAGAAGCTTCAGTTTTGCCTGGCTTTTCCAAACCATAGTATTTCATTTCCACAATGTAATATTGTGGCTCTTTCAATTTTACAATTCTAGGTAATAATCTGAAAAAGTAGTGATGTGCGTGTTTATATAAAACTGGAAAACTTACAGTTATGAAGTCCAAAATTTTAGAAGGCATCTTGAAGCCTAGCTCCTCTTACCTCACCTAAACATTCTTCTTGTTTTCACTCATAACCCTATATATTTGTAGATATATTTTAAAAGTCATCTACTGTACTATTTTAAAATACCTTTACAATTCCTTTCAGTTGTTCCTACAATAGCTTGTTGCAATCTTAAAATGAGCAATGAAAACAAACTACAAATTTTAACAAATGGGTAGAATAAAGTCTTAATCCAGTTGATATAAATAGTCTGGCCAGAATAAAATAAAAAAATTCAAAACCAAAAATGTTATAGAAACAAAATTGTATATTCACCAGTAGCTAGTTTCCCGATCTCAGAGGGAGGAGTGATAGCGCATATAGAAAAGCCTTATGTAACTTAAATTCCTCTAGATGTGCTAGGGATGTTCAGCTGTCCCAAAATATTAGCTCTGTAGGGCTTTAATTGAACATGCCAACCCTTGACGTAAGAGCTAGAAATAGAGTAATAAAGGTAGTCCTTGACTTACAACAGTTCATTTAGTGACTGTTCAAAGTTACAACAGCACTAAAAAAAGTGACTTATGACCAGTTTTTACACAACCATTGCAACATCCCTGTGGTCACATGTTAAAAATTCAGATGGTTGGCAACTGTCTCATATTTACGATGGTTGCAGTGTCCCAGGGTCATGTGATCATCGTTGGCGACCTTTTGACAAGCAAAGTCAATAGGGAAACCAGATTCACTTATTGTTGCTAACTTAACAGCTGCAGTGATTCACTTAACAAATGTGGCAAGAAAGGTGATAAAATAAGGCAATGCTCACTTGAAAAATGTCTTGCTTAGCAAAAAAAATTTGGGCTCAATTGTGGTTTTAAGTTGAGGTTGTCATCTGAAATGAATGGGGTGAAATTTATCATTTCTAGCTCAATGGAATCAATAAGTAAGATCCTGGGAGTATTAGAAAAACAAAGTGACTTTGGTTAAAAATCCTTTTAAATTTAAACTAAACCTATAATAATTCTGATTTATCCTAGTCCAGTCCTTGTACTGGACATTGCCAGAACAGTCATGTCCTCCTTATCTTCCCTCTGAGGACAGAGAAATAACTCTAGTTCATTCTTCTCCCCTTCACTGAACTAAAAAAAACCCTGAACTCATGTATATAATACAATATAACTCAATACTATAATGAACCAGCATCTGCTATACACATTACTTATGCCAGGGGTGGGGAATGATGGTCCTTTTATGACTTATGAACTTCAACTCCCAGAATTCCTGAGCCATAAGCCAGATTTATGCCTATCAGTGTTGTAAAATAAAAGCCAGTCTTCCCCTTCTAGTGTTTTATAACTAGCTCACCCAATACTCAGTTCATTCATAGCTCTAGTCATGATGATATATTCCATATGCCAATGATAGAATCCAAGATAGCAAACGCATCTCTAAGAATCATCAATCATTTTAGTGTCATAGTTATATCAGTTTCAAAACAATATAGAAAAATAATACAAGCTCAAAGCACGTGAATATTTCAGTTTCCAGATTGAACCTTCAGCAAAGTTAATGGTCTCGCAATGATTTTAGGTTTCTACCTTTGAAAAGTCTATTACACCCAAGCCACTCTATTCATTTTTTTTTAAAAAAAAAACAAGGTTAAAATTAAATTTTAAAAAGGTATCTTTTTTGGCTTTCTCATCCTCTCTAGTACACACATACCATGGAAAGGATCTTTTGTGCTATAATCAGTTCTCTGTCTTTGCTATTGGAGCTGGAGGATTTGGTGGAAAGCGATCATCTGAGAAAGCCAAGGTAATATGAGTTTTGTGTTAGGCTACTGAATTTCAAATGTACTGCCAATTACTTAACAGTCATAAAAGTAATTACTCCCTGAATTCAGTTCACTCACTTGGAAGTTGGTTTTTTTTCAACACTAAGTTCTGTTCAGCTTGTAATATGCTCCCTACCATCAGTCTCTCAAAACATATCTATTTCATTGGTTGTGCTAAGTCGGGCTGATGGTAGGCACTGCAAGTAAACTCCCTGGCAACATTTGCTATTTAGGGAGGGTGGTCAGGTTGCTGATCTTTGAATTGATTTTACTTTGATATATTATTACCTCAGTTTAAGATTTTGCAGTGTACCTAATGACCAATTGGTTGCCCTCTGGAATCTATATCCTAAGTACTACCTCTTGTCATTTTCTGTACAACTGTACAACTCTACCTGAGAAACTGTCCACTCTAGTTAAAACTTCAGAGTTCAGCAATTTGTGTAAAATTATCAAACATCCAACATTTCATAAAGAAAAAGAATCTTTTTCTTTCTTTCTTTCTTCTATATTCATTTATTCATTCCTCTCTTTTAGGTCACAGTGGAGGCCCCCAAGAGGCCACCAGATGTTGTAATCACTGATGCCACTACAGTAGATCAGGTAAATACTTTACTTCTTAGAGAAAAGTTTCTTCTGTACAATTTCTTATGACGAGTCTCAGTTCGTATTTTTTAGAAATACTAAGTTACTACTAATTTAGTGGAGTCAATTAATGATTTTTATAATTTTGCAATACAGAGTTTATGAGCAGTACCAGCTGGTAGCTAACTGCTTGAATCCATTAGGATCTTGGACTAACTTAGGTCTTGTATTCTACTGCAAACATCCCCCTTCCCCAATGCTTTTTAAAACATGCCTTAAACATCCATTAATAGAACTTTGTTCTTTAAATAAAAATATTCACATCTAAGAGAGTCCTATTTAGGGTATGTCCATATATGAAGTACAGTAGTCCTCAACTTATGACCATGATTGAGCCCAAAATTTCTGTTGTTAAATCAGACATTAGTTAAGTGAGTTTTGCCCCATTTTACGACCTTTCTTGCCACAGTTGTTAAGTGAATCACTGCAGTTGATAAATTAGTAATCTGGTTGTTAAGTGAATCTGGCTTCCCCATTGGCTTTGCTTGTCAGAAGGTCACAAAAGGGGATCACATGACCTTGGAACATAGCAACGGTCATAAACATGAACCACTTGCCAAGCAGCTGAACCTTGATCACATGTTCATGGGGATGCTGCAAAACTTCGTAACTGTGAAAAATAGTCATTAGTCACATTTTTCAGTGCCATTATAATTTTGAACAGTCACTAAATTAACTGTTGTTAGTTGAGAACTACCTGTATATCCAGACATTTTTGTTGATGTACTGCAGTGTGTTATTTAAGGACTTGCTCATTTTCAAGGACAATATGGTTGTATTGTTTATTTATTTTTTTAGATTAGTACACCACCTTTCCCCAGAAGCTGGATGTCAGATACAGTTCTAACAATCTCCTTTGTTTAATAAGTGCCTCAGAAACAACCCTCTAGGGTAGGCCAGGCCCAAAGTCACAGAGCGATCTTCCATGAAGGAAAGCAAATTTGAATCCAGGGTTTCCCCCAGGAATGAGAAAAGATACCAGTTCATGTCAACAACTCTCTGAATTAGGAAAATCTAGGATTTCATCTGCACCATATTTTATCCATGGCATTGATATTAACAGCAGAGACTTTAACTATTCACAGTGCACTTTTCTAATATATGGCTGAATAACTATTGGCAGGAATTAGTCTTTCTCTCTTTGCCTCAGTCATACCCAGAGACACAGAAGGAGTCAGAGGATGAAGGAAATGTTCTTAGGCAGATGTTTGTGTCATTGTCAAAACCTTTCTTGCATTCACTCTATACTGAAAATCCCCATCATCTGTCACAACTGGCATAAGCATGAAAAGCATGAAGAGAGAGTGATGGAGGTAGCAGGGATTGCTGTCACATCAGAAGCCTGAGGTCCTTTTCTTTATATCTCTCCCTCCCTCCCTCTCGCTCTCTCTCTCTCCCTCTCCCTCTCCCCCCCTCTCTCTCTCATTTTAAAAGAGATTTTTTTTTCAGCCACGAAGATGCTGCCTTTTTTTTCCTACTCTTCCCATTGTTTCTTTGTAAAGTGAACTTCTTTCAAGTGTGTTTTCTTCTGTTTAATCTTTGCATCAAGCAAAAGTGTTGACAGAAGATTAAACTAAATCTAAAAGCATTTAATTGTTAACAATTTGTGAACCGATGAACATACCCATTTCAGTCCCACAAGGGGATGCTCTGACTACAGAATTTAAAAGCTGCTTCTCAATACTGCCACTGATCAGAATGACGTTTTAAATCAACAAAAAGATAAATATTTTGTCAAGGGATTCATTTTGCTATTGGGAGTTATCTCTTTATCTGTACGTGATCACTTTTGGAAAAGGGTTAATAAGAAATCAATTTTCAGAAACTCCTATCACTGGAAGTCAGTTAGGAGAAAATAAATGGTGGCAAAGAATAACAGCAAGGACCACAGGCAGCCATTTGAGACAACAGTTGTGTTATTGGTAATGTAATGTTCTGTATTCCTCCAAGGTTAATCTAATGGAATTTTAATTCCATTTTTTTCCTCAGAATACAAAATATATCGGTATTAATGACGGATATAACAATGATATATTCTCAGTTTTTATATATATATATATTAATTCCTTTCTGTTTGATTCTTTCACCATTTATTGTGCAAATATTGTAAATTGACCTAGTAAGTGTTGATTGATAAAATATCTCTATCCATGTTTAAGAATTAATTATATTTCAGCTGTTGTAGTTATACAAATATATTGGAATATACACAACATTCCTAAAGCTGGTTGAAGCTAGTACCTAAAAAGGCATTTTTATTAGGATTGCAGTGTTTTCTCAATATGTACTATAAACCACTAGAAAAGAATATGTATAGCTCAGAATTGAGCTTTGGGGTGCTTGGTGTTTTCTGAGTTTGGTTGTTTTCCTCTAGACATTTCATTAGCCAACTAGGTAACAACTTCAGCCTAGGAGAAGAAAGCACCAAGGACTTTGTTATAAAGCACATCCAAGATTCCATTAAATACTGAATTTTCAACAGTTTTGCCCTTAAATTTGTTGTGTAACACTTTCACTGTTCAGCTTCCATCTTTTGTCATACTGCTATTTAAGAATAGAGTTTTTTAAGTCTTTGTTAGAAGTTTATTTATTTATTAAATGTAGGAACTGTTCAACTCCAATATGACTCTGGGCAGGATACAATATATAGCATTTAAATAAAACAATTCCACACAGTACAAAAACAATGTCCAGAGAAAACAAACACTATCTCCTAAATTGGTTTCAGCCAGCTGCCCCCACTCACCTCCTCCTTGAGCTGGAACTATAAATCTGACAAGATTCCTCAAATTATGCACCAGCCCTAAAGAGGGCAGTTCAACCCCCCCTCAGGTCTAAAGGTGGAGCACCTCCCCCATCAGGATGGTCCAAATATCCTGTCATATTGGATGCTCTTCTTAAGATTGAATACAGATTTGTATAATAATACAACATAGATGTCAATGCTACAAGGCAGACAATATCAAGAAATAAACTTCACACAAAGCTAAAAACTATTTTTATTTAGAATGGGTATAGTAAAATCATCTTGCAAGTTGATTGAGCTTCTCCTTCTTCCTTTTTTAATAACAGGGTAAATAGGGAAGGTGGCTGAGAAGTTTGAGTACACTTTCTACATGTGATAGATTCAATCTAAATTTTCCTTCTCGGGCTCTTGGGAATGGTTTTCCCGCCTCTTCTTCAATGCCATCTTCTTTACTCTACAATAGAGCAATTCAAACTCAGCATTGCAATAGTTTTTAAATGATTCTTGGTGGAGAAGATTATGAAAGAGATTGAAAGGATCTATCAATAGCTGCACCTCTATATATTAAACAGGACGGACATACAGAACTACATCTTTGTGTCAATGTGAAAGGACCTTTTGTCTTGACTTAGGCTTCCTTAGAAATTAAACAGCACAAACTTAGTCCT
The DNA here is from genome assembly GCF_059756535.1 of Pantherophis guttatus. Classification (NCBI taxonomy): domain Eukaryota; kingdom Metazoa; phylum Chordata; class Lepidosauria; order Squamata; family Colubridae; genus Pantherophis; species Pantherophis guttatus. The sequence goes on from NC_142064.1 coordinate 53,437,201, forward strand.
GGCAAACTTCTTTAATTCATAAATGAAAGTAATTTACAGCCTGCAATTTTGAGCCTGCAGTCTTTCAGAGGAAGGTTATTAACACCCACCTATCTCACATGGAACGCTGTCAAAAAGCTAATTTCTAGACACAGAGCAAGGCCAAACTTGGCACAGAGTCACAAACGGAAGTTTCAAATCTTGAATCGGCCAGATGAACTAATTGCTTCCTGTAAAAGCTCATGTCCTGTTCGCTTCTCTTTTATGTCTTATGAGAGGGGCGAATCATCTCCAAGCCTTACTCCCAAGTCGACCCTGTTTTCTTAATTGCACATGCACACTGGGAACAGGCTCACACTGTTCTTCTGCCTCGCTGATGTCGGACTCCGGAGGCAGCAAAGAACTATCGGATGGCCTTGGCCCCCTCTCTGCCTCCGACTCAGGGCCCTCGTCTGAGCCTTCCCCAGACTCCAGGACTGCCCCACATTCCTCCCCAACTTTCTCACTGTCCAAATCTGCTGCCAGCTCTGCTGGCCGCTGGTGGCCACAACACCTTTACTGAGACAAAGGTACATACAGAGAATTTCTCTGTTTTAGAAACACATGAACACCTTTGCACTGCCACTGAACCCATGCTTAGAAAAGAACCAGGAGATACTTGTATAGGAGGTTCCATTAGTAGGTACCATTTTTCAGCCAGTTAAATGTTCCTACCTCTAGGCTTTATTCATTGGTGACCTGTACAATTCATACTATTCCTAATCTGGGGTCAGTTTGGTCTCTGTTATTACGTCTCTTACTGTAATTGCATTGAATTGTGCTGGATATTAAAATACTGCATAAAGTATATTATTAAAGATTGGACGAGGTGAGACACTTCAGCAGCTCTACATATGGTGGCCTCTTTGTTTTCAGTTCTTATAGTAAGCATAAACAAGCAGTGGAATAGCATAGCAACAAACAGCAAAGCCAAGAATCCAGACAGCAGCCTAGTCACATAAAAGGAAGGGAGATTTCAAAGGACTTAACAGACCAAACGGATCTTTTGCCAACTCAATAGCAGCAGCAGCTGCATCCCAAGACTATATATCTTACAGCAGAAATTTATGAATAGAAATATGTGCCTGTTAAATATTTTAAAAGGATACTTGTGATTCTGTGATTCAGGGAAACAAAAGCACTTTCAGAACATGGATGTATGTGCTTTGAACATCATTTCATTACCTCATCTTTAGTTTAATTCTCTTCTTCCTTATTCTTCCATATCTCAAGGTTTTGCTGAACTTCAAGGAAGGGGAGGGAGATTCATTGTCAAAGTGAAACCTGTGGGTTTTAATATTTGCTTTTAATTTGGTAACATGACATGCCGCAAATGTGTGTATATTGTTTCTGCCATAGATTGATTTTTCCTCCACAAATTACACATCCTTGGATGCTTCGGTGTTCTTTTATTTCTGTTTTTCTTCCCTTGCTATTTCAGCTGCTCTTTGATAGGGTTATGGAGTTAAACAAGAGGGCTGGCCTTAATTCACAGTGCTGCTGTTTGTTATTATAGAAAATAATCTTGTAAGGGATTAATCTTGCAGAAGGGCAGACCTAATTCTAGCTTGGAGATTTTTTTAAAGTGTCCTTTGGTCAGTGTGTTGATTTCTAGATGATAGAGGATAAAACTGTAGCTTAAGGGATTTGTCAGACCATTGTTTTTTTCCCCCTTACACAAATGTTTAATATTTGACAACAGAATTTATCTTTATAGCATCCCTTGTTATATCAATTTTCAGAGCAAACATTCCCTTTTATATGTGTGTGTGTGTGAAGTTACTGATAGTTTTTCTCTCCATATATACCAAACTTTAAAGAGCTTTATTTTAAACTTTAAATATTTGATACCTTCAAGACATTTATATGTATTATTTTATGATTGTAGTAGAAAGATCAGTTTTCACACATTTTCTTCTTTACTATAAATATTTTTTGAATCTATTTGGTGCTGAAGCAGAAAGTCAAATAACAGTCCTAATCATTTTATTCAAGACTAACTTGAATTTGGCTACAGTAAATGTAGCTTTTCATAGGTATGTTTTAGATTGATAGCAAGAGGTTAATGAGAACCTAGTTCTGCGCAGGTGTTCACACAAGAATAGATAAATGGGAAAAATGTGCACTTGATACTCCCATCCACAGAGCTTCTTTCAGTTTTTATTATCAAGAGCTCTATAAAATGCCACGTGTACACTTGCATTGCTATAATGTGTTATATTTTGTAATTAAGGGAAGAGAAGAATTTTCAGTGCTTTTGTAAAAAAAAAAACACTGCAAGAAAAAGTGTTCACTGTTTTCTTCTTTTGAGAACTGTAATCCTCCACCAGATAGGGCAGAATGGCTCTTTAACAAAGTGAAATGGGATAAGAATTCAGTTGTGGATCTACATAATCTTCCAATTTAGCTTTGTTAATTATTTATCTATACTATTCCACTACGATGTTTGCTTTATTCCAGATTTGAAAATATATTTGATTAGAGCAATTTTTACTTAAGAGAGAGACTGGTTCATTTTCTCTCATTCATAAAATAATGCATGATGGTATTGTTGGCTTCAATTTATGTTAGTTTTGCATGTAACCTTTATTGTTGACAGCTAGCAATACTGAAAAATTGCTACAGACAGGCTGGATATTGTTTTTCCATTTTTGATCTGGCAGAACGTCTAAATTGTTAGGAAATAAAATTTGACTGTTTCTGTTATTAATTGGAGAACAATCCAACCATACCACAACTGACTTCAGTCTATTGCTCCTAATGATTTGATTTTTGTCATGGTCCAGAGAGAGAGATCCATTTTTACATGATATTGAAAATGAAAGGAAATACCATTGTTGCAGACATGCAAAAGTTGCTGGGGGTTTTCTTTCTTTTGTTTTTCAGTTCTCTTTCACCAATTTTATCTGTGCTTTAAATTACTTTTAACTAAGAATTTGAAAGGCTCATTCGCCATGGCAAAGTGATTTTTGGAAGTATGAACATTAACTAAGCAAGCTGCAAATTTGAAAGTCAGTTTGGTCCAGTGGTTAAGATACCCAGAGACTGTGATTTTTAGTCCTACCTTAGGCATGAAAGCCCGCTGGGTGACTTTTGACAGTTGCTTTAGTGGGGAAACTACCAGAAGGGAGGAGTATTACCAGTGGTGGGTTGGTCCCGGTTTGGACCAGTTCGCAAGAACCGGTAGTAAAACCGACAGGAGGCTCCCGATGTCATCAGGAAGCTTCTGCGCATGCATGCGCGTGGCCCCATTGCGAACCGGTAGTAAAGGTAAGTACAACCCACCCCTGAGTATTAGGTACCAGTATGTTGAGTTATTTACAAAAATAATAAAGGCAGGATATAAACAAGCGAATGAACCCAAGTTGTACATAGCAATTTATAAAAAGTGACTTGTGTGCTTCTGGAATAGTTCTGCATTCTTTTCTTTTTTCTTTTGACAGAATATTTGCATTTTACTTAGGGTTTTAAAACCAGAATTTCTAAAACAGTCCTGCATCTTTGTTTAATCCCCCCAAATACACCTTACAAAGAGAGAGTTTTCGGGTATTAATTGTTAGGAAGAGGGAGGTAATGTCGGCACCCCGGTACAACGAATATTAAAAATTGGCACTTAGGTGAAGATATCCATCTGTTGCTGTGAGCAACTTGAAAGTGCTGACTGGGACATGGAGGCCAAAGCAGTGGCCATGAACTGTGACCCCCAAAAAGGAGCTCAGCATTCTCCCCAAAATGATCAGTGTGTGTGCGCTTGCATTCTTATAAACTCTAGTTCTACCTTAAGAAACATCTGGTTGCTGCCTGCTACCCATCAGTCCCAAATGTCTCAGTTATATGGCAAAGTAACATATACTAACAGATGAGCAGGTTCACTACAGCTGTACATCAGCCTTCGCCAACCTCCAGATATGGTGGACTGCCATTTTCCTCCATTGAATGGCAGTGCAGTTCGTAGATCAAAGACATAGCCCGAATATGTCTCTTTGGACCAAGTTACTATGTCACTATATTTACAATTAATTCTTTTATTCAGATGTGGAATTTAGTAAATATATATCCTGATGCCGTTGACCTTACTGTACTGTAATATGAATTTTTTTTAATGAACTGTGGAGAATCACATGCAAGAACTTAAGTGATTCTTCTGGATCCTCACAGCTTAACAGCATTGCAGATTTGATCCTATTGAGTTCTTTCATGTGTCAGTCATCTTGTCAAAAATTTATACAGCAAAACCAAAATCTTAGCTTTCCAAAATTAATAGCAATTCTTAAGCTGAAAAGATATAAATATGCAGTAACAAACAGCATTTGGATTATCAGGAAGAAACATGATGCATAAATTTAAGTTTTGTTTTGTTGCACATATAGCTTATGGAAAAAGAATATTAATATGTGCCTAAAGAATATTCTCTGCCCAAAGGGGCAGTCTGAAGGTGGAAAAGAAATTGGCATAAATGCTAAAGGTTTTCATAGAAGAAAAAGAATCCAAAATGTTGCTGTTGGTGATATTTAGAGCATCCCTCTTGATTTTGAAGTGTCTTTTTAAATATGGATTTAGTACAACTATATACCTCCACCCACATAAACACCACACACACACACACACACACACACACACACACACACGTTTGTGTGTGCAACAATAGCAAACTCATTTTCCAGGTGCCAGCCCCTATAGCAAAAAACAAAAACAAATTACTCATATATCTGAAGGTTTAGGAAATCTTAAGATTTGTCATACTCCAAATAACATTTGGTCTCTTCTTCAAATCTAAATTCAATGAATACTAATCATTCTCCTTGGACAGGAGATGGTTCCTGATTATTATGAATCCAAAAGCAAAGATTATTTCAAACAGGGTTTCACGGTTAGCAATCTCATGATGTTTATGTGGTTTCATTGCAATAATGCAGAAGTGGCTTGATGTTGCCTTGTTCCAAGATTTGGAACTTCTTTGTGTAGCCTGAAATCCTAGGATTTGGGCACGATCATCTAATTACTCTATTAACTGATTCTACTTTTCTTGGCTGCTTTTCTTTTTTCCTGACCCCAGTTCAGGTTAGATAAGATACTATTACTTTGCTGAACATTGTGAAGAGAGAGAGAGGGAGAGGGAGAGAGAGAGAGGTAGAAGTAATAGTATTAAATAGTATTAAAACAGAACTGGAATTAACTTCCTCTCAGATTTTGACACTGTAATTGGTACCTCAAATGACATGCTTCAGTTTGTTTGTTTGTTTGTTTGTTTACAAATTGTTGTGGTTGGGTAGTTGATTCAAAATAAAGTTGTATAGAAACCTTCTCCATCTCTCATTCTATGTACCATCCCAGCCCATTGAGCCAAATCAGGAGACATGCACTCGACACACTGCATCAATCTGTTCTGGAGGATGAAAACACAGAAGACTTTCCATTCTGTGTTCATTCTGGCTTGATTGTCGTGCCAAGAAATGCAACTGAATTGAGCCTGTTTGGTTACATTACAGCACCAGTGATGTGGCTTGTGGCAGACACCTCCTGCTCAGCTTCTGTTTCTTGAAATTTGTTGTTGTGTGTTTTTAACAACTTTTGTTTTATGATGTTAGTTGCTTTATTTTCTATCAGTATGGAAATGAAAACTGTAGACTGCTTTGCAAATGAATGCATTTTGGAGCAGATTCTGCTCTCAGTCACAAGAAAGAAAAGTAAACTTTTAATTTATTTGTTGATCATGTTTTTCAAACGATTTTTGTTATGTAGGCTGCCTTGTATCGGCTTAGTGGCGATTGGAATCCTTTGCACATTGAGCCTGGGTTTGCAGCCCTTGGAGGTAAGTTTGAGTAGCTTCTCTAAGAAAATGAATGACTATTGCTTTTTTTTTTAAAGTCATTTTTAATATATATATATATATATATATATATATATATATATATATATATATATATATATATAATTAAGTGTAAGAATGTTTGAATTGTTGCAAACAGTGTTCTTTCCCTGGTATAAAATGTAATTTACTTTTGTTTTTCCCTTATGTAAAATACGGTGGTGTTTTTAGAGGCATGAAAGAATGTTTCTTAACAATTGAACAGAAAGGACAAATAGTTTTGGAATATACGCAATATGGGATAAGTGGTACAGCTGGATTGAGAACAGAAACATGGAAAAGAAATAGACAAAATAGAAGTAAAATTAAAATGTATAGTAAAAATGTATAGAGTGCATTTGAATTGGAATGTTATGGTATGTAAATGGTCGCAGTTATGCATAAGATGTAAGATTTGTTTAATGGTAAAAATGCAATAAAAAGAAAAAGAAAAAGAAAGAATGTTTCAAATGTATAACAGTAATAACCGTTTGAAAAAGATATATTTTTATTGTTCTTCAAGATTAGAGACAGTCATCAAAAGAAATATTGAGTACATTGAGAAAATAAATTTATCTTCAATTAACTCGTAGTGATTAAAACAATGAAACGTTGAAGGGTGGAGAAATGACTATTTTATCTAATACCAAAAGAACAAAAAAAGGAACGCTGCATTCGTGGAAAAGATGGTCCATGAACAGGGAGTTACCAAGCAGATTTTTTAGATACTTTTTCGGCTTCTCTACTAGATGGGAACACCGTGGAAGTAGAATGTAATAAAGAGGAAATTTCCTAAAAGAGAATATTGTCTTTCATACACTGGAGGTCAAGACATTTATAGATCACAGCATTTAAATACAACCAGAATTAACTCTGCACAGTACCTTTTATTTCTCAAAAAAATAAAGGAAATTTACTACTGCAAGATATATTGCCAGCTTTAACCTCAGATGGCTTTAAAGGAGATTGAGCAAATTCATTCATAGAGGATAAAGCTGTTTCTAAGCCCTAGTTACAAGGCTATATATTACAATATAGGCAACTGTTGGAAACCACAAGCAGTGCTATTATAGTTATGGCCTGTTTATTGGATTTCTGTTGGTATCTTCATGGATCGAAAAACTATATAAGGCAGGCTTTGATCTGATGATATATATCCTTTGTTCTCTCCAGTTCCACACTGTGAATCCTGGTTAGCAAATTGGCTGCTGTGTTATGCACCAGTTGAGGCTTTGGAGAGTGACTGGATTACAGTCCTTTAGCCAGCAATGTGTTATATTGAAATGATTTCATGTAGCCATCTGTACAAATTTCAGGATTTTTCCTGGCAGACAGATTCTAACTCTGTGTGCGTGTGTGCATATGAGTAGGTTTGCAAAACAATAAATAGTCATGATCCGTAGAGTCTGTGTTTAAACCGAGGAATGTAAAATAAGAAATAAACTCTTAGAAAAAATTGTGTTCTCCTAATAGGATTTCAGAAGCCCATATTGCATGGACTTTGTACTTTGGGATTTGCTGGAAGGCATGTTTTGAAACACTTTGCTAATAACGATGTGACCAAATTCAAGGCAATTAAGGTCTGTACGTGTTCGTGTTTTCATTAAGTATAGAAGATTACTTTTCTTAAATACAGTTCTTAAAATTACAAAAATGGTATGCTATGTTGTTTGAACAAGCCAGAATTGTAAACTATTGTTTGGTTTTTAAGTTACTTTAAAAACAAACAAACAAACAAGGCTCAATTTCCAATTTGGTACATCCTATGAGGCAGGGGTGAAATTAAAATTTGTTACTACAGGTTCTGTGGGCATGGCTTGGGGGGGGTGTAATGTGACTGGGTAGGCGTGGCCAACTTTTTTTTTTAACTTTTAAAAGCATTTTTTCTACAACCTCTTCGGCCAAAGAGGTTGCAGAAAAAAATGCTTTTAAAAGCCTCTGACGATCAGGCAACTCAGCTGGGATTGTCAGAGGCTTTTAAAGGCATTTTTTCTTCAACCTCTTCGGCCAAAGAGGTTGCAGAAAAAAATGCTTTTAAAAGCCTCTGACGATCCCAGCTGAGCGCGACCATCAGAGACTGTTTTTTTTTACTTTTAAAAGCATTTTTTTGGCCAAAGATGATATAGAAAAAATGCTTTTAAAAGTAAAAAAAAACAGTCTCTGATTATTGAGCCACTCAGCTGGGCATGGGGAGCCCAGAGATTTTTGCTATCGTTTCTCCGAACCACCCACTGCCATCACTTCCGGATCAGGCGATCCAGTCCGAACTGGGAGCATTTCACCCCTGCTATGGGGAAACCTAGGGCTCCTAAAATGTTTCTGACTTATCATTGCCAGCACCCTTTATCATGGGCCACGCTGGCTGATCCATTATTGAGATGTCATTCAGCAGACTCTGGGACCATAGATTTTCCACTCCTAGGTGATAAAGCAAGAATCAAACTGTAATGACTTCTAAGCTTCTCCTGGATTTCTTGATAATTCAAGACTTGACAATTCTAGTTTAGTATAATATCCAATCATGACAATTATTACACAGTGAGACAATTTTGATAGTAGCTTCACAACTTTTATACACTTTTCTTAATATTAAATTTTCAAACCTGCCTCAAATGTATACATATGCATCAATCATGTTTTTAGAACTGTTGATGGTTTTTTTGCCCTTCATTAACTCTTAAAATACAGTTTACATACTCCAGAGTACCTTATGAACAGTTTCCATAAAACTGGTTTCAGTTTTTATCTTCTGCATGCTGATATTTGGTTATTATATAAAAAAGAGAAGGTCATAGCAGTAGGATAGTCTCTGCCAATTGTCCTAGCCATATCTCCATGGCACAGATAACGCCTAACCTAAAATACCTTAGATGCCCATACTACTGGCTTGATGAAGTTATGCAGGATCTTCACAACAAAGTTGTCTGCATTTTCTTTCTTTCTTACATGTGACTTCTTGTAGCAAAAATAGGGGAAGTTGCAAATGTTAATGTTTGTGTTACGCAATTATGTTTTATCTATATTTGATTTCTTTGATTTTTTTTTTCTTATGACAGATTCGTTTTGCAAAACCAGTTTTCCCAGGGCAAACTTTGCAAACAGAAATGTGGAAGGAAGGAAATAGAATTCACATTCAAACCAAGGTCAGAGTCTCAAAAGTATAGCCTTTGTACAAATCTCACTGATTTCATTGGGGAATAAACAGAAGAAACTAACATGCTTCTTTTTGTATGCAGACTTCCTAAACATATAAACTTAAACTTCTTTTAGTGTCTAAAACTGTTTAAAACTGCATGTGGAGAATTTTAGATACCGCATAAGGAATATTGTGATGAAAAGTGGAAGGAAAAATCATGTAGCCATGTATCTAAATTCAGCCTATCTATCTTGATACATTCATATTATTCATATCTTGTTTTTAGATAATTAATACTAACATAATTAGAATATACGTAGAAATATAAGTAGAAAACACTTTTAGAATATAATGAAGATTTCTTATTCCCTGAACATTCTCTTTTAATTACCAGCATTTACTGTACATGGTGTATCCTACAATAACTCCTTTTCCATTTTTCCATTTTGAAACCTGTTTTAACCATACACTGTGTCTTCTGGGTATGCTGTGCTACAATTCCAGTCATCATGACCAAGAACAGTGCAAGTTGCCCAGTATATGTATTAGGTTGAGGTGGCTTGCTTGCACCAATATTTATTTTTTTCAGTTTCAAAAGTGAATAGTTTCTTATCTCTGGCATTCTGGACAATCCTCTCTATTCCTGTTTGTGTCTAGATGCATGTATGGCCATTGATAAAATTGGGTTGGAGGCATAATGACATTTATTCTTAGGCATGATTTGTGTTAGGCCATGGGCAAACATAGGAATGAAGACAAGGGCAGCACAAGTCAATGTGGGATGGAACTCTGGTTCATGGTGGCCTTCTCTGCATGTCTTCTAACTAGTTCTCCAGCTTCCTGACCGACTTGCCACTAAGTAAAGCCCTGGAGGAAATTCCACTCGACGTTCTGTTATGTCCTCCAAACTGACTGATTGGTCAATGCTGCTGTCTTCCCACCAATGAATGTTTTTTTTTAATTAATTAATTAATTAAATAAATAAATAAATAAAAGGAATCGAGAATTTAGAGTTACTTTATATCATAAGATACTTGACCTTACTTCACTAACCGGTGGGGGCAATCTGAGGTTTAAAGAAAGTTTTTCTGATCACTTCCCCAATTTATTTATTTTTTTTTTTAATTTGATTGATATGCCGCCCTTCTCCGGAGACTGAAGGCGGCTTACAATGTGTTAAGCAATAGTCTTCATACTTTTGTATATTTATACAAAGTCAGTTTATTGCCCCCACAAACTGGGTCCTCAATTTACCTACCTTAAGCAGAGATACCAGAAACTAGGATTTTGGCCATGGAAACCCTTAAGTGTTCTGCCATATTGCTAGATAATCTCCTTCACTTCTCTTTTTCTCTTCATAGGACTTGATATAACAATTGAAGTGCCGTTGCTTTGAAAAGTTTATCTTGTATTTTAAACTTACATTAAAAATGGGGGTAAGGTGGGGGAGAGAATTAGAATAGCTTTTAAAAGCTCCTGTTTCATGTGCTTGAATCTCTTTTCTCTTAAAAGCCGCACTCAGACTTTGTTGGCCTTAAAAAAAAAAATCATGTAAATAGGCTTTGTTGATATTGCCCCTGGCTTGGAGTCTCTTGGCATCACCCACCCCCTCCAACTTTTATTTTTCATTCATCTCAATTTTTCTAAAACACATTTCCTTCCTGTATTTTCGTAAAAAGCCCACAGCAAACTGAGAAGAGCTATTGCTGTGGAGCTGTTGAAGTAAATAAAGATTTTGAAAAACGTAAAGTGTATTTTATTGAAACAAACAAAAACAGATTCCAAGTTAAATGGCTGCAGTTTATTAAATGCTAGAAGCTTGTTGTTCCATTTGCAGTTTGCTTAAAATATGCAGCCTGCTCTTTATAAATTTACATTTAATACTAGAAATTCTTTTCTGTGCATGCGGGTTTTATCTGTAATTGTGTCAGGAGTTGTAGATTTTCTTTCATTAACTGATATTTGAATTATCATAATGAATAGTTGCAAGAACAATTGTTTTATGTTTAGGAAGGTTTGCTTTTTATGATTTCTAATTACTTCACTTTTTCATTCCCCTCATACTGTTGCTTTGTTTCTTGACCTAAATTGTGCAATGAAAGGAATGGAGAGGATTTCTCAATTGACTTAAAGCATAACAATTAACCCTGTTTATAATTGTGATGTCATGGAGATGAAAAACCCACTTCCATTTTTTTCCTTCTACAGGTCAAAGAAACTGGGAATGTTGCAATCGTAGGAGCTTATGTGGATCTAGTGTCATCTTCTATGCAGCCTTCAGCTAAAGAGCCTAAGGTAGGAAAAACACGAGTAGCCTCTGGTATGATGGCCTCCAGATTTATGTTTTCTTATGTCTGCTTTCTGTCAGAAATAGCAATAGCAATAACTTTTGTATATAGCATTTACTCTTTCACAAAAAAGCCAAATTGTATTGCCTGTTTTCATGTAGTCAATATCTGTTTATTTGCTCTGTGAGAATTCTGCCTCTGCATTAGACAAAAAAGAGATTTATTTAAACTGTTGAGGCCACTTTCATTTAGCCACTCATATTCTTCTTTCTAGTTATGTAGTCAACTCTTGTGTTCTCTGAATTGAACCCTTTCTACATCTGAGCATCAAGGCTTATTAACAATATTCAAACATATCAGAACGGTGCATTCTTAATCCAATAGTATTGGCATTCACTTGGCATTTTCTTTGGTGAACGTAAATTGAAAGGGAGGATAATCTGAATATTTCAGGTTTTAAAAAAAGACTTCAAAAATTTTCCATATTACTTAAATGGGCTATATCCCAAAGTGTATCAGAGCATTACAATTAATGAAATAGACTCAGATATCTACACCCTGCATATTCCTCAATCCTAGAGGTTTATAGAGTCATGACAAAAATATGAAGAGTGCATTCTATTGATAGATGCCATTCTGTAAGTCGACCAATATATTTGGTTGCTACAACGTTCAAAAATACTCTGTCTTTAGACTGTACGATAGGTAAAAAGTTTATCTACCCAATAGTCTTCCATAATGATTTAGCTTAAAATCTGGTATGTTTCTACTATTCTCTTACATCTTTCTATTTCATACATTGCTCAACTGCCAATGTTGAGCTGATCATAAGAAAATATTAAAATTATAAAACAATACAGCAAAAGATGAGAAAATGGAAACAACATGGATGAAAAAACTAGACAGCAACAAATTACACACTTACTCCTCAAAAGTGACTATGCCCTTCCTAACCAAAGTCCTGCGTAAATAGCCAAGTCTTCAAGGCCCTCCAAGGTATTAGTACTATGAGAGTTACCTGGAACTCAGGAGGAACCTCATTTCATAGGACAGGAACTGCGACAGAGAAGGCACACTTCCAGATGTTCAATTGAAGGAAAGAGTACAGAAACCCTGTTGCCCCCCAGTAGACAGGCACATATTAGGGAAGATAGGCAGTGCCACAAAGTAGCTGTATCCTATGCCATATAAGGCTTTATAGATAATGCCACAAGATGACCAGGTTGTGAATGACTTGAACTGTTTAGTGAATAGCAGCATATTGATCTCTTTTCTCTTTCAGTTTAGTTATTCTCTATTAGTGGGGTAGGGTGCTATAATGTTATATAAAAGTGGCTGATTTAAATAATATGGACGTGAGGGGGGCTTGGGTGGTTTGGTAACTGCAATATCTCTCAGAGAACATTCAATTTATATGCTAGGCAACAGAGTTGCAGAGCAATCTTATTTTTGAAGAAATTGGTCGCCGTATCAAAGAAGTTGGAAATGAGCTGGTGAAGAAAATAAATGCTGTATTTCAGTGGAACATCAATAAGGATAACAAGCCTGCAGTGCAGTGGAGTAAGTTGCAAGATTAATTAATTTATGGAGTGTCTTATTATGTCCTCTAATAGAATTAGCGAATCTTGTTTCTAAATCCCGCTATTTGAAAAGCAGCGACATAATGTTCACTTCTCCTAGAACTGACAATTGTAATTGTAATTGTGCCTTTGTCGGCCACGGACATTCATAAGTTTGAGCCAGTTGTTATCTCTTGGCTCAACTTGTCACATAGATTTGTTGCAGGGAAAAAAAGGGGGGCATATGACAAGGTTTATGCAACCTTGAACTTATGAAGGAAAGGCAGCATTTCAATCTAATAATTGAATGAATGCCATGTTTTGTGTTGCTGTTATCATAATTTGTTTTCCAGGGCTAAATTGTATACTGGCAGTCCTCACATTAAGTAGATTCTGACTTGCTTAAAACCTGCTTTTAACCAAGGTATAATAATATTGATTGATGTGGCCCTGGACAGCTAGTAATGTGGCGCCACAAGATCATAAACATTTAATATTATTATGATATATTTTATATGCGGCCAAGATTTAAATTCAGAAGTTACCTTTAAGAAGAAACCTAAAACAGTCTCTATAGAATATTCTATGTGAGCAAAAATAGTAAGTGCATAGGGAATTGAGCTCCCTTGTCTTTAGGCCCAAAGCAGAAATGTTTCTGGAACCACCCTTGGCTTTTGAGCAGTCCCATTCCATTTTAAAAGGCAAAGCTTCGAATGCCAAACCTCTAGGTCAGCATCTGTCTGAGGAAGATGGGAAAAAAAACAACTGCATAGGTTCTGGCTAGTTTATATTTCAATTCAGACATGAGATAGATTGACCCAAACATTATTGTGTCCTAAATTCTGCCTTTCTTTCATACTGAATATCCACAGAGAATTTATGCAGCAATTGGAAAAGGCAGTTGGCTAAGCTTAATTTTTAGCTATAATTTACCCTTTCAGAGTGGCATTTTTATGATAACAAACCTGAGTGTAATTTCCACCCCCCCTCTCATTTTTGTTCGTTAACTTTGGTTAATGCTTGCTTGCTTGTTTTTACTTCCCAGAATCTTTGTCATTCCCCACAACCTTTCTTCTTGGTTCCTCTGTTGTTAATAGCTAGTAAAACTGAATTTTAACTACATATATTAGCTTCTGGCACTTTCTCTTTTCCTGCCTGCTCTGATAGGTTTGTTTGTATCGTTAACCATGTGTTGCAGCCTACCTTGGCTTTGCCTTGCCACCGTTGCGCCTGGCCTTCTGCTGTTCTGGACCGTGTGGCTGCTGACAGCTCTGGCTACCTCCAGAGACCCTGCAGTTTGTAGCTGTTGTGGGCGGTGATTGAAACTCTGGCAACTTTGCCTGATGTCCTTGGGCTGCATATCAGGAAGGGGATGGGGGAGAGAAAGCCCTTAAGGAAATGATTTGCAGTTCCGGTTGACATGGCCAATATTTTATTCTTCCCAAATTCATGACTGCCAAAAAAGCTTTTATTGCTTTGTGCAATTGTCTGTAGCCTCCTCCCTCGTATCACGCCAACCTCTTCATTTCATTAGTGTCCCTTAGCGGCTGGAGTATGTGAACTAGAATTAATATTTGCAATGGGAGTGGGAATTCTTCACCGTAAAACTTTTAGCAGCTTATTTTAATAATAACAAGATTTTATTTGCAGGCTGCACAGAAATGTGTTTGATATATCAGGACAATTCGTTGTCTCCACTCCCTCCTCTCCCAAACAGGCATACCCTGTTTAAATCAGGACCATTTTCCTCCCCTGATGGACTAGCTTTGTGAGGCTCTTTAGCATTTATATTTACGCAGCATCTTTGAAGTGTCCAGAACTTTGTGTACATGAACACCAATAAACCAGTACTGTGCATATGCACTGTAAATTCAATTAAACAGAAACTATGTATAGTTGGCCTGTGCTAGTATATGATCCCATACTGCTGATGATAAGCAGAGACTATAGTTTAGCAGAGAGCAAGTCACCTAGTGTTTTTGTGGGTAAAGTGAAATGTGAATCTAGGATTTCCTGAGTATGTACTGGTGTAGACTTTCATGGCTGGTATCTGTTGGGCAGTGTTGAACTTCCAGGTTTATCTGGACAGTAGTTTTTTTCTGATTTTTCACAGGCAAGGGTGGCTGGCCTTTTCAGAGGCAAGGTGGTCTCTACATAGACCACAGGCAACTGAGCAGAAACTGACTGGGCTTTATAGCCAGGTGATTTGACTTTTGACTGATCTGTAGCTGAGTTAGTTTCCAATTGGTGCAGGTGAAATTAACCAACCAGCATGGACAATGGACGAATCAGGTATAAACACCATTAAAATGACCAATCAAGATCAGGCACAAAGAACCAATCAGAGATAGTCCTCACCAATCGGCACCAAACTGTTGAGTCTGGCCTGCGTAGTCATAATTGCTGGTGAAACTTCACAAAGTCTGTCTGGACCACAGTCACTAAATCCTGAAACTTAATACTACCCAATAGTGTTTTAACTGTTGCTTATACTCTTGTCCAAAACATTAAATTATCAATATGTGCTTGTCATAGACAATTTATATTCAGCTAAGTTCCAGTATTTCTACCCATACATCCTCTAACAAAATGTCTCTATCAGAAAATAATTGTTTTCTGTTTCATTAACCTTGATCAAGCTCTGTTCTTCACAATGAGTAACATGATTTAGCCCTTTCAGTATATGTATTATGAAATTGTTATGGTAAAGTGGAGCAGGTTTTTAAACAAACTAATCAATCAGGTCAAAGCAGATTTTTCATGTGCATTGGTAAATGTAAAACTATTATATATTAATTTTTTTAAAAAAATAAAATTAGCTTAGATGAAAATATAACTTGTAGGAAGAGAATAAAGCAGCTTCCAAATTGTTGCCTTATGATGGCAAGATTCCCACAACATCATAATAAATCTGCCAGGTCCATACAAGAATAATAATTGACACTGTCTTTGGTTTTGCACTCCTTATATGGGGTGAGAGAAAAAAATAGCTCTGAAAATCTGCAAGACATGAAAATGAATTGACAGAACACAATTTTGTCATAACATTCTCCATTGCTAACATCATGATTCCTGACAACTTAGGTACCTTGCAGTAGATCATTTTGGCAGTGCATCTTGTACAGGAAATAGGACTTTGAAAATCAGACACTTTGAGAAATAGTGGTATTTCTTGAAGAAAGGAGATATACTTGGCTGAGATTCAGGATACTCGTGAAACTGATTGTTTTAAAGAAAAAACAACAGCAAAAAATACTGCAATATTGCATGCGTGTTCACTAAAGAAAGTCTGTAATATACAGGAGTTTAGAAAATCAGAATTAAATAATAATTTCTCCTTAAATATTTATAAAAGTATGAATGTATGCTGCTTTCTGTTTTTCCCAATCACAACTGTGAAAAAACACTTTTTCAATATGCTATTTGATTAGAATCTTGGATGGTTATGTCTTTTTCAGTAAGAATTCAGTGGAGAAAATCCAGCACATTTCTGTGAGGCTGAATGATAAAAAATATTTAATAATTTGTAGAGCCATGTCTCTCTTTTTCAAATATAAGATTTAACATTGAGTAGTTTATGCCCACTATCTGAGCAAATGCCTTTGTGTATTTCTTTTCCACTCTGCAGTTTCACAGCATTTGTGAGCACCAATTAGAATAGACTATCAATAGCAATAGCACTTAGACATATATCATTTTATAGTGCTTTACAGACCTCTCTAAGCAGTTTAAAGTGTCAGCATATTACCCCCAACTGTCTGGTTCCTCATTTTACTGACATCGGCAGAAGGGAAGGCTGAGTCAACCTTGAGCCGGTCAAGATTGAACTCCTAGCTATGGACAGAGTTAGCCTGCAATACTGCATTCTAACCACACCTAGAATTAGAATATTTTATTTGGCCAAGTGTGATTAGACACCCCAGGAATTTGTCTCTGGTGCAGAAACTCTCAATGTACATGCAAAGCAACAGAATATCAATACCAATACCAATAAGACGGAGTAGTAAAGAAGATAAGAAGGATAATAGTAATATTACAGTCATACAACATGGATAAATATGCATAGACATTAGACAGTACTGTGAAAGTTAGATGTTTAGCAGTGATGCACAAAGGAAAAAACTGTCCCTGTTTGTAGTCGCAGTTGTATAGTAGCATCCCGACGGGAGGAGTTGAAACAATTTATGTCCAGGATGTGAAGGGTCTATAGCTATTTCTCTCAGCCTTTCTTCTGGTCTGCGCAATATACAGATCTACTATGGAAGACATACTGCAATTATTATTTCTGCAGTCCTAACTATCCGTTGGAGGCTGTACCTGTCCTGTTTGGTTGCTATACCAAACCAGTCAGTTACAGAAGTACAAATGACAGGCTCATTAAACAATTCCTCTGTAAAACTGTAACAACAGCTCCTAGGGCAGTTTGAAGTTGATGCAGAAAGAACATTCTTTGTGGTGCCTTTTTAATGATGGTTCTAATGTTGGGTGTCCATTTCAAATCCTGGGAGATTATAGAGTACAAAAACTTGAAGGACTCTACTGCTGATACTGTGTTGTCAAATATAATAAGAGGTAAGAGAATAAAAGGGGTCCTCCTAAAATCCATTCTTAACTAGAAATAATACTTTCCCTACTACGTTCTAGATAATCTAGAAAAGTACCAGCAAAAAAAGTCCATGAAGAAGAATTAACATTTTTAAATAGAATAAATTTAAATAAAAGCACTTGCTTCTTGAAGGTACAAAGAACCTATGGTGTGGGTTGGGCTTTGTCCTATGTTCTCCCCTTGCAGGTCAAGTCAGATGACTTTCCATGACTATTGTTCTTGAAGTAGTTGATATTGGCATATTGAACTGGAAGATCTGTTTAGCTGTTTATTTGATTACAGTTATTAATCATAAACCAAAACACAATCTTTTTTTTATGAATTTCATGGGTCCTCTCTTTAAGGCATTTGTCATTTACTTACTTAATTGGAAACTGTAGTCAGTGCATACCCAGTGAGTAACAGTCACATTTAAGGCTGAAAAGCCTGTCCAGTTCCTTTATTATTTCCATTTGGTCACTTTCACTGGTTAGAGGGTTACAGAAGAGAAAAGTACCGTATTTTACGGCGTATAAGATGACTGGGCGTATAAGACAACCCCCGACTTTTCCTGTTAAAATATAGCGTTTGGGCTATACTTGCCGTATAAGACTACCCCTCTTCCAATGCACACCAAATAAAAATTAAAAAACATCAACTGGCTCACCCACAATGTAAAAGCAGCTGTGCTAGACCCAAAATGGCCCCTGCAACAAGCAGGAACCTTACATAGCCACAAAAAGCCCAAAAACCCAACTTTCACACTTTACACACACAAAATTCCACATACAGCTTTGTGAGATTTTGTGTGTTTGTGTAGTTAGAGTGAAACACTACAGAAACACACTAAATCTCAGAAAGCTGCACAAATATTATTTTATTTTATTTTATTTTTATTTTTATATGAAAGCTAAATTTAAAACTTCCTAAACTTTAAATGGCTAGGTATAAAAAAGAACAACTAAAAAAACCCCCCAATTAACTATTTTTTTAAAGCTCCCAAAGGGGAAAAAAACTTACCCAATAGAACAGGGATCTCCAACCTTGGCAACTTTAAGACTTGTAGACTTCAACTCCCAGAATTCCTCAGCCAGCTTTGCTTTGCTGGCTGAGGAATTCTGGGAGTTGAAGTCCACAACTCCCTGCCTGCTTGATTGCAGGCAGGGAGTTGCTTGCTGATGGAATGGATTCAGGCAAGTGAAGCAAGGCAAGCGTTGCGACTAGCAGCTAAGGTAAGCAAGCTGGAGGGGGAAAACTTTTTTCCTTTTACATGGCTCTGGCGATCCAAACTGAGTTGCCTGATTAGCAGGCAACTCAGCTGGGATCGTCAGAGCTTGGATCGCCAGAGCCATGTAAAAGGAAAAAAGTTTTTTTCTTTTAAATGGCTTTGGCGATCCCAGCTGAGTTGCCTGATTAGCAGGCAACTCAGCTGGGATGGTCAGAGCTTGGCTCGTCAGAGCCATTTAAGGATCATCAGAGCCTTTCGGGCTGGTCTGCCTGGTTACAGGAGAACGACACCCAGCGTATAAGATGACCCCCAACTTTTAAGAAGATTTTCATGTGTTAAAAAGTCGTCTTATACGCCGGAAAATACGGTATGTTCATGTCATAATATGGTGCATACCCCGTGAATGGATAAATCAGCAAAGATGCTATTTAAATTTCAAATTAGAAAGTGATCTAAGATTCAATTGGAATTTGTGATTCATATTGAAAGATGACAAGATTCAATTCAATTTGAATTGATTCCAGTTGGATAAAAGATACCAATCACAGCTCAGCCCATATCTCAGATTGGTTAGGAAACAAAATGCCTTAAATGTTCCCAATATCTGTCTTAATCAGTTTAGAACATGCCAGTGCTTTTTCTGAAAGCTTTCTTGAATATATAGCTGTTAAAGCTTATGTACAATATTTTTATTAAGATATTTGAATTGAAGGTAGTCTCTGGGAAATTGGAGATTTAAACAGCATATCATGATCTGAATGAGACTAAAGGGCTTGAGTACCTGGGGAAAAGTCAATATAGAAAGCTTTAACTCCAACCATTCTGTTAGCACATTAATACAGAAATTAGAATGATTAATGACTAGAATTATTGCAGAGGATGCACATAATTAGGTATATGTTATTACTTCTGTGCTTTATTAAATTAATTTAAGAAGTCTATGGTTAGAAGTTTGAAACTAAGTGGTAAGAGAGTGGTTTTCATAGTTTCTGTAACTATATTATTTCCTATTTAATGTTTAATTTTTAAAAACCCTGTTAAGACTAATTCAATGTTTAAATTAAACTCATTTTGTTTAGTTATTAGTATTTTGTCATTTACTGTAGCACCCATTTTGAACTAAAGTTTTTGGGTAGAAAAATATGTTTCCCAGGAAACAAGCAGTTTGTCCTCTAATTTTCTTCATTAACTTTTTTCCCTCCAATGCTACTATATATACCGTATTTTTTGGACTATAAGATGTTCCAGACTATAAGATGCTCCGCACCTAGCTTTTGGGGAGGAAAACAAGAAAAAAAAAATCTGCCTCCCAGCAATTTGCCTCCTTGCAGCATATATAGTGGCTGATCCCTGCCGCCTGGAATGGGCTGAAAATGGGGCACGTGGAGGCGGCGATAGGCAGCAGTGGCGATGGGCAATGACGATCCCCGCAGCCTGAACAGCTGATAGATATGGTATTTTGGGAGGCCGATCCAACCGCCAATCATCTGCTCATGCTAAATCAGGCTGTGTTGAAGCTGACCAGGCTGTTTGCTGCAAGGAGGCAAATTCCTAGCAGGCGGAGGCCAAAGGGTGGGGGCAGGTGAGTGGGCGGGGCTTCGGCAACATTTACTGTATAAGACACACAGACATTTCCACCCACTTTTTGGGGGGGGGGGAGAGTGCATCTTATACACAGAAAAATGCGGTAGTTTTAAATAATTAAGTCCACATTTCTTCCTTCTCTTAATGTTTCTTTTTGGTATCTTTTTTGCCACCAGCCATAGACTTAAAGAATGGCTCTGGAGAGATATACCAAGGACCTGCCCGTGGAAAAGCTGATACTATTTTCACTGCCTCAGATGAAGACTTTGTGAACTTAATACTAGGCAAGATCAATCCACAAAAGGTATACATACAAATGTTTGCAGCAAGCTGTGACTTATTAATTAGAACATCAGAATTAAAATACATTTGTACTTAGCTGCTGCTATGAGACCAACATTTTATTAGTCATGTTGTATACTGCGATAATGTTAAGTCTGTTTTAAATTATATGATCCAACTTTGGATGTATAGGTAATCCTCAATTTACGACCACAACTGAGCCCAACATTTCTGTTGAAAAGTGAGACAATTGTTAAGTGAATTTTGCCTCATTTTACGGCATTTCTTGCCACAGTTGCTAAGCGAAACACTGCAGTTTCTAAGTAAATCAGTTGTTAAATGAATCTGGCTTCTCCATTGACTTTGTTTTTCAGAAGATCGCAAAAGGGATCCCATGACCCAGGGACACTGCAACTGGCATAAATACATGCCAGTTGCCAACTGTCTCAATTTTGATCATGTGACCACTGGGATGCTGCCATGTTCCTAAGTACGAAAACGGCCATAAGTCACTTTTTTCAGTGCCGTTGTAACTTTGAATGGTCACTAAATGAATGATTGTAAGTCGAGGACTACCTGTTTTTGCAAAGTGGTAAAAGTAAAGGAGTCTAGTCGGATTTTAGTTGTCTAGTCATTGCCGACTGTAGAAGGTGGTGCTCATCTTCGTTTCAAGGGCTGTTGAGCCAGCACATGTCCACGGCAGTGGTGAAATCTAAAATTTGTTACTACTGGTTCTGTGGGCATGGTTTGATGAGGGGGGGGGGTTAATGTGATTGGGTGGGCGTGGCCATTTTTTTTTTTTTTACTTTTAAAACCATTTTTTTCTACAACCTCTTCGGCGAAGAGGTTGTAAAAAAATGCTTTCAAAAGGCTCTGACGATCCAAGCTGAGTTGCCTGATCAGCAGAGGCTTTTTTTCTTTTAAATGCCTCTGATGATCCCAGCTGAGCCTTGCGATCATCAGAGGCTTTTTTTTTTTACTTTTAAAAGCATTTTTTCGGCCGAAGAGGTTGTAGAAAAAATGCTTTTAAAAGTAAAAAAAAAAGCCTCTGATGATTGTGCGGCTCAGCTGGGCATGTGGGGTGGACGCAGGGATTTTTGCTACTGGTTCTCTGAACCACCTGCC
Organism: Pantherophis guttatus; assembly: GCF_059756535.1. NCBI lineage: Eukaryota > Metazoa > Chordata > Lepidosauria > Squamata > Colubridae > Pantherophis > Pantherophis guttatus. Next base: position 53,458,854 of record NC_142064.1, read on the forward strand.
TCCATCGCTACCGGATCGGGCGATCTGGTCCGTACCGGTAGCATTTCACCCCTGGTCCACAGTCATGTGGCCTGCATGACTTCAACTTGAAAAGTGGGAATAAATTTTTTTTAAAAAAAAGATAAGTAGGGGAGAAAATACATAATTTTAGGCAAATCATTTTCTTTTGGCCTAAACTATCTCCCAGGATTTTTATTTTGGGGGGAAATGGAAGGAGGGAGCAATATATTCATGTTCTTTTAACTGAAAAAGGACTATTTTGTGGAAAAAGGAATATATATGGAAATCTCTTGTTAACCTCATATAATCTGGTAAACCTAAACTTGCAAGTGTTCCATATACAGTATGCAACAAATCTCATTTTCCCCCCTCCCCCCAAATTCTTCCCTCTTGGGTGGGGGGGGAGTTGTGTTCACAATTATAGGAGTTTCATGACAGTGATTTGGCTTTCCGGGTAATAAGGCTGTAAAGCATAATATTTAAAGCCCAAATGAAATTATTCTCATATTTTCAAAATGAAGGCAAGTTCCTCATTTCTAGATCTATTGGTACAGTAAAAACTATTTGTGTATAAAGGGTTCTAAGCACAATGAAGAAAAGGAACAACTCTTCCCTCTCTGCTGCTTTTTTTCCTACTTCTTATGTCTTCTCCATAATCTTGTCAAATTATCTAATGAAGGTGACCACAATGGATATTGAAAATAGTCATTAGGTCATTGGGTTTTATTTCTTTGGTTGCAGTTGAAGTATGTGCATAATTGTGGTTATTGCAAATTTGGTCTTAGTCAGTTTTAACTGTTTCTAAGGTGCCACTTTCAGGCACATTTAATTGTTTTTCTTTCCTCTTCCTACTTATAGGCATTCCTCACTGGTAAGCTAAAAGTGAAAGGAAACATCATGCTGAGCCAGAAACTGGGGACGATATTCCAACAATATGCAAAGCTGTGAATTCCCTGTTGAAATGATTTACCTTCTGAAGCAAAAAAGAAACAATTTCAGCAAGAAGGAGAAAGAAGCAGCTCTTTCATTTTTAGAACAACCTGAAATGTTATGCTAATTCTGTATTAGATGATTTCCAAAACACTTTATTGCTAAGATGAAAGTAGTCTTGATTCTTGCAGATTCAGACAGTCGATTATTACTGTTTCTTCTCTTTTATTCTATATTGTGAGGCTTTGTACCAGACTTCCTCTGGCTAGTATCCATAATATTGCAGATGATGGGGTTTTATTATACAATTCATTATGAGAGCATCTTATAGGGGATGCTATTTGATTTATGTCTCTTCCTTATTCTTCTTTAATTAAAAATGCAATTAATATATTTCTTATGGAAGTAAATAAACCTTGTTTGATACTAACCGCCTGATTTTGTTTCTTCTTCCTATCAGTGATGTAAAACAGATTTCTTAGTTAATTAGTTCCTTAGCCTATAGAACTCATCATTTGCTAAAAAGCAAATTACTGGGGATTGATTACTGGTTATATTAAGGGGATAAGAGGGCTGTATTTTATTGTATTTTACTTTGATACGCTTGGTGAGTCTGCAACCTGCAAAAACACTAAACTGAATTAAGTTGTTATTTAGAAAAAAATTATATAAACTGAAGAATTTTGGAGATTGGTGCTAGTCTATGATAGATCCTAGGAACTACCAACTAACTTGATTGACTAGATACTATCCAGAAGAGGTAATTATATAACTGGTTCTGCTCACAGATTTCTAATTTAAAATATTGAGTCATATAGAAGAAATGAAGAAATTCTGAGATTATTAATTTTTTTTCTGGTCATGCTACATGTTATAGTTTGCCATGTCCTGTTTTGTTACTCCTCATTTCTTAATCTGAGTTTCTAATATTTCTGTCAAAAAGACATAGATTTAGTTCACATATATTGCTAAACTGAAATGCGATTTATTTAGCATATTACGTAACTTCTGGTAAATATTTTGTTCATTAAATCAAAGTTAATTAAATGATGGATTAGCAAAATGTGTGAACCCTGCCAATAGAGAAGCTGCCATCATTTGTTAGCTTAATAGCTCGGGAACACAAGTCGTCATAAATAATTTTAAGTAATCCAGCAGCAAAAATCACAGTACATTTTTGAAACATGCAATAGTTTTGGAGATTAATTTCTGCCATTGGATTGATCTGAAGTTACTGGATGTCATATCATTTCTTTCTGGCTTCTGTTGTAGCATCAAGCATTTCATTCTGCTATTCCATTCAATGTTATAATAATTAAAATTGGTCTTGACAAATAAAACAAAATATGCAGATGCGCTCAGATCACATCTATTTGAAGTGGTTTAGCACATACTCTTTCTGTATCTGTAGCACATACTCGCATCTGTATCTAAAGGCACATACTTGGAACTTTAATCAAAAGTAGTTTGCCGCAACAATTAAGATTGCTCTAGCTGGGAAAAGCAATAGACAATAGGTACAATGGATGGTATACTTTAAAAAATATCTGTGTAGCACATAAAACAGCTGTTTTGGTTAGTTGCACAGGATTTTGGATGGTGAAAAGGACAAGTTGCTTTCATTTCAGAAGAATGGAGGATGAAATGCAAATATGTAATAAATTGAGAAGGGCAACTAGGTTTACTGTTAGGATTAATGGAGTAGAAACCAAGTAGGATGTTCTGCATGGACAAAGTTAAGGAAAAAGACTTAGCTGTTTGTTGGTATCTAGAAGTTTATTTTTGAATTTGCTTGATTGTGTCTGACCTATATACTAAGCCCTCATTCTCAAGCCACACCCTCCTAGAAAGACAAACAGGGAATAGCTGGAGGAAGGGATCTTGATTTGGTATGATGCATAAGAAAAACAAGATAGGTGCTAGTCTTCAAATTGCAAAGCAATTCATAAATTCTAAGAAAAGAACCAGCTTCAATACATCAAATCTGAGGGAGAAAAGGACTTAAAATCATTATTCTTAAAAACTAGATATTGGATAAAGGATTTTTCTACCAGGATCAGAAAAAAATAGTATGGTTGTAAATGAGGAATGTATAGTGCAAAAGTGCAGAGTGCAAAAAGAAATCTCTGTTCAAATTTTGGTACTTTATTAGGTTAATAATTTAGTAATCCATCTAGAAGGTCTTGTTATTGGGACTGATAAAAAATAATTAACTTTACTTGATATGATGACAAATCAATGAACTCAGTTCTATTCCAGGGTTTATATCTTTGTTTTTTTTATTAATTACTTAGCAGAAAAGTCATTTTGTCTTTGTTTAAATTACTCTGTTGTGATAAATTATGGATCTAAAGAAAATGAAAGTTTTTGAATAAAATGAACAATTATGAGCTTTAGCTTCTGCTGAATTTATTCCTGGTCCAAAGTAATTGAGGAAAAGAGTTATATAGAGTTGCTTACCACTTTAAAAGTACCCATCATTTGCAGTCTTAGATTTGAATTTAACAATCAGAAAATAATTAAAATCCTTAGTGATTGATTCACAGGAAAATAGAGATAATCCGACTAGAAATATTACTAAAGTGCTAGAGATTTTAAAACTGTGTTACAATCAAAGTTGTCAAGATTAAGTGACTTCATTACAGAGTCCGCCTTGTAATTCTTAAGCATTTCTCACAATATTGAACTAAAAAAAGTCTCTAACAATCTTTGTGGAAGAAGTGTATGTACTTGACTAGGTGGCTCAGTGGCTAAAACACTGAGCTTATCAATCAGAAAGGTCGGTGGTTCGAATCCCTAGTACAGGTCTCTTGCGTGAGCAGGAGGTTGGACTAGATGACCTCCAAGGTCCCTTCCAACTATGTTATTATTACTTACATTTACCAAAGTTGTATTACAAGTGTGAATTGAAACTTTATTCCAAAGGCATCCATTTTATTCCTTTCCACTGAATACAAAAATCTTGCCCCGTTTCAAAAATCTATAGTACACCCTACTATTCTGCATTGATCTCAGCAAGCGCTGTCTTTATCTATATACTACTAAAACTCTCCTCATGACCTTTAACTGTGCAAAATGATACATCCTAGGGCAACAATTTGGACCAAGGTACTTCAAATGAGCTAAAGTACAGAATGTGTCCAAAATCTCTCTCCCCCCAGTACATCCCAGCGCATAAGAATGGAATGGAACAATCAGCAAGTTTCTGAGCACATATAAATTGATACTCAAGAGTACAGCTAATATAAAGAATTGGAAAGAATTAATAAAGCTTCTCCAGCTTTGTTTAATGTGGTTTACTAATTTTGAATTCTGGGAAAGACTGCTGATTATGGAAATTTTTCTTTTTAAATAATTATCCTTACATGTAGATTGTCCTGGCAGATGATACTGTTTTTTTACTGACCCTCCCAAACAATTTGGCTTCACAATAGAGTAACCAATTTCTAATATATTAGAGTACACAATAATTGATATTTTAAAGATACATTCAGAAAAACTAATATTGCCAGTGGTAGTCTCACTGGACAGGAAAAGAAAATATTGAATATGGAAAATATCTTCATTTTGACCTTTGTTTCTCTGTGAGATCCAAGAGCTCAACTTCAGTAACCACAATAGGCATAATTAGAAAGCAGTGCCATAACCTTCTATATCTTGGCAGGGATTTGGTTCTTTTTCTTAGTCAAAATTGAATTCGATTTCCAGCATTACAGACTGCAAGACATATATGAAAGCTGTTGGGATAGAAGTATAATTTTACATTTTTTGTTAATATGATTTTAGGAAGAGTAATAAAAAGTCATGAATATGCTTTTGAACTGTATACCAACATTTTGGAATATATCAATATATGAAGGACTGGATTTATTTAGCATGGGATATTTAAAAAAAAAAATTATGATGGGATTACTGGGCCCTGGATTTAAAACTTTGATTGATTCTGCTTATGAACTTGTTCTTTACTGATGTAATAGAAAATTTGATCAATATTATTCCCTATGCTCATAGTTTATAGCTATGTTTAAAAACTGGCTTGTCTTTTATATGTTTTATAATCTGTTTTTGCATCTTTCCCCCTTTCTTTCTGCTTGGGAAAAGGATACAAATACAGTACTTAATGGTAGTGGCAATGCCATATGCCAATGATGGCTAACCTTTTTGCTGTCGCATGCCAAAAGCGGACGAGTGGGGGTGGTTGCCCACAATTCAATGCGCCCCGCCCCCCGTGCATGTGTGCACGCCCCCCATGCTCTACCCGCTTTTGGCACGCAATGGCATGGTGGGCCAGGTAGGCCGCTTTTTCGCCCTCCCCATGCTCCAGAGGCTTTCTTGGAGCCTGGGAAGGATGAAAACAGCCTTCCCCATCCCCCGGAGACCCTCCAGAGGCTGGAAACATCCCATTTCCCGACTTCCGGGACTGGAAGGCCTGAAAATCAGCTGACTGGTGTGCACATGCGCACTGGAGCTGAGCTAGGGCAACACTCGCATGGCCACAGATATGGCTCCGTGTGCCACCTGTGGAATGCATGCCATAGGTTCGCCATCATGGCCATAGGCATTGGCATTTCAGAGCTCTAGTCAGCCAATTTAAACGTATATGTCTTCTATGACAAATTCTTTTAACAAAGCCGGTTCCAAGCCACATGCCTTGGAACAGCCAGGAACAGCCTTCAGAGTCAGCATAGATGCTTGGAAAAATATGTACGGTAGCTACTTCAGTCGTTTGAAAAGAAGTCCTTCTTAATACAGGCTCCCGTATATTCTGAAGAGCCTTTTTCAAAATGTTTGCACAGCTCTGATACCTTGATACTTTAGACAAAGGGAATAGCCATTTACAGAGGGCTTCAGATTATTTGTTTATAGCGGGAAATTATACAATAATCTTGCAGGTTAACAATAATGCCCTGGGATTTTTGAATTTTGTAGTGAGAAACATAAGTCCCCCACCCCCACCACCAAGCCTTAAGGATGCAACAACATAGAAGAACTGTAAGGCAAAAGTACATTGGTAGTGAACTATTAAGACCCCCTCCCCCCAAATATCCAATTTTCTTTACTTCTTGAAGCAAAAGGGACTTTAACCTAACTAAAAAGCTAAAAATAAGGAGCTTGTATGACTTTTAAAGAAGTCTATGTTATGTTATGCAGGTTGATGACACAACAGTCACAGGAGAATTAACTGTTCTTAAAACTGGTCTTTTTACTGACCACTTACAGTAGCAATTCCAAGATAGCTGTCAAATACATTATATTTTTTAATAGATGAATGAAATGAATGCTAAGAGTACAGAAAAAAATTATGGAATCATTTTTGAACTATATCTTTTGTTTGATGGAAGCTCTCTAAATCTCTTGTATGGAGGTTCGTGGATTTTTTTTTTCTGCTGAAAAATCTGTAATAATTAAGTTTATTTCCCCCAGTGTAGATCCAGCTGAGCCTAAGATCAGAGGTTTCTGTTTTAAGGTCCTTAAAACATACTTTACATAGTTTTACATGAATTACAGTAGAATAGCAATAGCAATAGCACTTAGACTTATATATCGCTTCATAGTGCTTTACAGCTTCTCTAAACGTTTTTACAGAGTCAGCATATTGCCCCCAACAAATGGTTCCTCATTTTACCAACCTCAGAAGGATGAAAGGCTGAGTCAACCTTGAGCCTGGTGAGATTCGATCTGCCAAACTGCTGGCAGCCAGAAATAGCCTGCAGTACTGCATTCTAACCATCTGTAACAAAAACAGACATGTTTTCCTCATAAAAACACGAGGATAGTAATGAAATTACAGTCACGGAGAATATGTAATTCTATTTTTCAGATAGCAGATAATTAATTATATGTAGCAGAAGGAATGTGTGGCGAAAGACTAAAGTTAGGTGTATAACTTTTAAATGAAGTGTTAGTGAGGCTGGTGGTAATGTGAAAGAAAAAGATAAGTTTGATTTAGGCAACAATACAGAGATAGGAAAACCCGAGTACATACCTTTAGTACTACGGCTAAAATGTGCTGTCCTCTATTATGGAAAGAGAGCTAGTGGGTAAATACTTGAACTGCATAGATCAGATCTGAAGAGCAAGGCAGAGGAGCTGTGATGAAAACCCCTGAGAATATTAGTTTAATCAAAGTATATCTTCTATCTTTTCTATGGGAAGAAAGAAAGCACTTCAGCTCAACCAGCCCATTGTGCTATATACTTCACACATAATGATACTTGATATCAAAGTACTTTCTACGGGAAATAATTTTCTCTGCTTTGGAAATCGGAATTCAACTTTATTGTCCCTGTGCATAATTGTGAGCTTTGGCTCTTCTTAAAATGCAATTTCGGTTTGTACAGCCAAGTTAGTTCTTGACAAACTTGTGCTACAGATATGTATTGTCCTGTAGATGAGAGGGCAACTTTTGACTGGATTTTTTTATGACTCTCTTTTAATCCTTATACCACATAATATATAATCAAGATAAATTAAACCATATGTCCTTTTCTTATTCTAACATCTGGTATATGAACAGGAGCGGCCTTGTGGGAACGCTGCATAAAGCAACAGTTGATTTAGTTTTTCATTCCAAGCACTTCCTGCTTATTTGAGCCCATGAATACTATTTTGTAACTTTTTCAGGTTTTTTTTTTTCTTTTTCCAGGATCTGTGAATCATGGTGGCTGTTGCTTTTATATACGTTCCTCAGTGTCCCCATGTGAGAAAACTCTTTATATATTGTACATCTGCATGATGAACATTAGACTGCAATGTGACAATGCTCTAGTTGAAGTGTGTAAAAGATTGAAGGCGAATATATGTGTCCAAGGATAGTGTTGCAGGATCCAATCTGGGTCAGGCACTAGGACCAGAGGTTTTGTCTTCTGAGCTTTCACACTTGTGCTGGAGCCCATCCTCAGGGAATCTCTCTGTGTGCTCTGGGTTGTTCTGTGTGTGGTGTTTAGATGGTGGCTGTTTTGTGTTTTAGACGTGGATTGGGGTATGGTTGCTGGCTATTAAGTCGTTATTCCAAGCATCCTAATCTACCTCTAAAAAGTTACACACAACAGCCACCATATAAATACCACACACAGAGAAGTTCCCTGTGGATGGGCTCCAGCAGGAGTCCAAAAGCTCTGAAGGCAAAACCTCTGCTCCTGGTGACCAACCCAGATTGGATCCTGTGTAAAAGATTCCTCATACTGGCTGAATGAAGTATCTCTCAACTACAGCCACAACTGGGACTGGAATTTTTGTTGCTAAGTTATGCAGTTGTGAATCGAACGAGTCCAGATATATTTCACAAGAAGAGTCCTCTACTCCTCTGCTTACAACAAAATACCTTATGCCACTGGATTTGAAATTTTGGGCTTAGACAACTTAGAACTTCGCCATCTTCGGTCTGATCTAAGCATAGTACATAAAATCATCTGTTACAATGTCCTACCAGCCAATGAATACTTCAGCTTCAACCAAAACAATAGAAGAGCACACAATAGATACAAACTCATGGTAAACCGATCCAAACTAGACTACAGAAAATACGACTTCAGTAACAGTTGTCAACGCTTGGAATGCACTACCTGACTCTGTGGTTTCTTCCCCAAATCCCCAAAACTTTAACCTTAGACTGTCTACTGTAGACTTCACCCCATTCCTAAGAGGTCTGTAAGGGGCGTGAATAAGCACACCAGCGTGCCTACCGTCCCTGTCTTAATGTTTTCTTTTATCCGTATCCTTTTAATGTATTTATAATTATGTTTACACTTGTATCTGTCATAAAATGCATGCTTGACCAAAAAAAAAAAAAAGCATGATGCCCCAATTGCCTTTGTAACTTCACATGTACGGGTTGTTAAATGGGAAGCAGGAAAACAGAAGCTGGAAGAGGGAAGTGCCAGATAAGAAGCGTGGAGTGCCACAGCGGAGGGAGCCCTGGAAAGCCTGGCACAAAGCATGTGTGAGTTTGGGGGTGGGTTACTACAGTGTGACTTTAAGGAGGCCAGGGAAAGAAAATATGGAGGGGTATTTGCATGCATGTATGCAAGTATAGGAAGCTGGGGAAAAACATATGCTGTGGTTCTGGGGCTTTGCAATGAAGTACAAAGAGGCAGCCACCCCTAGAAGCCTTAGTCACCCCAATCTGGCCCAGTAGCACAGCACAAATCCACTGCACCCCAGCATGGCACAAAGACCCTGTGCTCTGGCAAGTGCAAAGGGGCTTCTTGGTGTGCCACAGCTCTTAGAGTGAAAAATGTTAAAAGGATGCTCACCGAGAGGTGTAAATGTAGGACAGACGTACTAGGAGAAGAGATGAAAAAACTGGTGGCAAGGAGATTTAATGGAATACACAGATTGTAAGGAAATTATGGGACAACTCGCTGCAGCCAACTCGCCATGGCCATCTTGCCACAGTCAATTTGCTGCAGCCAACTTGACATGGTCAACTCACCATGGGACTTGTGTGATCTCATGGTACTTTAGGCCTCCATTCCCTGCAAACGCACCAAAAGCCTGAAGCAGCAAACCAAAGGCTCATTAGATCTCCCAGTGTCTCTGGCTGGAGTGGGGGAAATAGGCAGGGCAAATGTTACAGTGTTTCTATGGTTGTTCGTAAGGATGAATGACTGCCGTGGTGCTGCAACATTCATAACTTTGGTACTTTAAGTACTTTGGGGCGGGGGGAAGGTTAATGTCATAACTCCGAATGGTCGCTAAGTGAACTGTCATAACTCAAAAATTACTTGTATAGCAGTTGGTAGCCACGATGCAATAACTGTACAAGGCACCAGTCAGATCCAGAAAGTCATACTAATCACAGCAGACAGTCCATGCTGTGGTTATCGCTAAAGTGGAATGAAGTACAATAGTCTAAGAATATGGAAATGTTAAGGCAACCCAGGGTGTAAATGTGCATTTGAAGCAGAATCAGAGACATATTTATGGTGGGTTGGCCCTGGATGGAGAACAACATTGTCAGTTCCTAATTTCCTATATTCAAAAAAGGTGAGTTGTTCATAAGTGACAATAGACAAAGAGACAATACAGTATATAATTTTTCTTCTACTGCTTAAAGAACAGTGTTAGTTTCTTAGGTGTTCAGCTAAGAATTCAGCTGTTTTCCAATTTAGCTGTTTAAAAGCATATTGGAACATCATTTCCCCAGAGATAAGATTGGCCCTCATCTTCTTGCTTCTTTGCCAGGCTTTGAAAATGTGATTTTGTCAGCTAGTTTGGGGACCCCATTTTGAGCCAATCAAGTGGTTTGTCCAATTCTCTTGTCACTGCCATGGAGTGGGAGGGGAGAGGAGAGTTAAACTGTGGCTTTTTAACTGTGAATTTTTAATATTGTATACTGCCTGAAGCAGGGGTGGGTTCTACTTACCTTTACTACCAGTTTGCAACGGGATTGCATGTTGCGCATGCACAGATTGTTGATGATGACATCTGGGATGGTGGGCGGGGCCTCTCACTGGTTTTACTACCGGTTCTTGCGAACCGGTCCGAACCAGGGGCAACCCACCACTGGCCTGGAGTCAGTGTGTCAGTTGGACGGCTATATAAATTTGTTTAATAAATAAATACAATAAATATTGCTCCTTTATGTTCCTACTAAATTACATGAGCTATAGTCTTTTTATTGTCCCTCATATTTCAGAAACATCACAGAAAATATATCAGTTTATGCCCACTTTTTTGCAAGTAGAACTTTACTTCTAGTCTCTTTAAGACTCTGGATATAAAACACAGTACAAAGTATTTCAGTTGGAAGCTGTATGCACTGTAGAGTCCCAAATAACCAGGATGTAAAATATGCTAAACAAAACTAAATGTTTCAATTGTCTTAGCATGTCACAATCAAATTTGTTTCTTGCACTTTTAAATCACCCATTACACACAGGATTTGGGTTCTTATTTGTTCAATATGTACTGGAAATGGTGTTGCCAAGAAGAATTGCTGGCATTTTTCTCTGTCAGGCTTACTGCTCTGTGGCTAGCTTTGCATTAATTTTCCATTGTTCATCTGAGTAGGTTTTTTTGCATTGTTTTTATTCTTTGCAATCCAACAGAATGCTGGAAATGAATTATGCAAAGAGTCTCAGGATTCTGTCCAACCATCTGTGTGGCCATCATCAGGTTAAGTCTTTGAAAACAGAAAAGAATGGGACAAATTCTGGTGTGGTTGAGAAGCTAAAATGAGAAAGTTTGAGTTTGAAAATGGACCAGAACCAGTGATGCTTGATTAGGTATCAAGACATAACAATGCAAACGTATTCATAAAGTCAGTGCATTGAGTTTTGCTAAATCACATTTTCTTCTTCTGAAAGATGGAAAGATATGAATTGACCCAAGGTATAAGCTTCAAAGAAAAGAAAAGAAAATGTCCCTGCTGTCTGTATCAAGGCTTTTTTGTATTTTCTTTTGTGCCAATGTTATGAACTTCTAGAGATTTTTGTGACTCCTTTTCGGCAAATCAGTAGAAGAATTGCAATGGACCATTCCCTTAAGTAATCCATGTAATGGCTTTTAGATAACATAGGAGAAGCAAAAGAGAACTAAAGCTTTTAATGCATTTGTTTCAGCTTAATCTAGCTCCATGCTGCTGACTATTATGCCTTCAAGCCATTGGTTTGGCTCTTAATTAGGTTATTCTGGAAGATTTCCTGGCACCTAAGAAGTGTCTTCAGGAATTGGCATTGCATATTAATGAATCACTTTAAAAATGAATGTGATGATAAAAGGACGAAAACTTTGTAGCTTGGAACTCCTGGAGCTGCAACGGGCTTTGAAAGGGTGGGCCTTTGAAATACTTCCATACACTATGCAAAGTGAGTATTTTCCCTGGTGTCATATTTGGTAACCTGCTGCAATTCCCACAGATTTGTAAATGTAAGATAGCAATGCAAGAACTCTCTAAACACTTACTTAATTTGTTCCTTTTATAGACATAAAGGTATTCTTTTAAATATCATATAGCTGCCATATTCTTAAGTGTGGTTCCCTGGCATGCACCCATAACTTTCCCACTTACAAAATCTATGGTGACAAAATCTGTTATATGCCTACAAAAATGCTTCCTCAATGGGAATGTGTGAGACCAGCAAAGTCACCTTTCTAGATGTTCAATTTTGTCATGTACAAATACTTTTCAGATGTGGAACAAGATGTCAACCTTGTGTCAGCTTTGGAAGCCATATTAGGCCGGAAGCTTCCATGCTGCCACTTTCTCATGTGTGGGAAAGTAGGAGGGGGATTTAGTAGAGGGATTGTCTATAGACATAATAGCATTTTTCCTGTTGGTCAAGGTCAGGCCGATCCTGCATCTGGAGAAGGAGTGGTCGGAGTGCTGTCACGAGATGGGACGGGGGGTGATTGGAGCATGTGATCGACTGAGGAGTGAGGGGATGGTTTGGGGAGTTTTGATTTACTGAGGGAAAACCCGGACCTCTCAGATTCGGGTTTTCTCAGATGTGCCAGTTTACCTATTCTAGTAAATAGAACTTCTTGTTTCAGAGTTTTTACTTGGGTTTTTTTCTGGAACGCTGACACCCTATGTTCCTGTGCAGAAAATGAATGCCATCAAGGCAGTCCATATCTTAAGAAGTCAGGCCTTCCATCTTTTAAGGTGGTATCCTGAACCCGTTCGAGTGCCCTATCTCTGAACAACAACTATGGTATAATAATTGCAGGTGAGATTAAGAAAGTTCACTTCAGTCTTGGAAGAAACCTCAAGAAAAATATGCTAATCCTTGCAGCATCTTTACTGAAAAAATGTAACTTCTAATATGATGGGAAAATGCTAAGATATGCTAAGACCCAGTTTATTTCTCTCTACCCAATCAACTGCAAAATAAAATTTGTAGACTGCATTTGAAGATTGCAGAGTATAACAGTTAATCAAATTCCTTATGCTTATCCTAGACTTTTAGAAGATATTAATGCCATGTAAATCTAGGAAACAGAGTCTTTCTTCTTTTCACTCCTTTTTTCCCTCACAACATGGATGCTTTGGAGATGTTATAGAGCTGCAAAAGAAGGGAAAGTCAGTCCTTCAAAATAGATCAGATCAGGAAATGGAGAACAGTCCTTAATAGAAATAGCTACAGTAACAGTAACAGTTTCTTGCCAATATTTTGTGTTTGCCTTCTCTCTCTTTTATACCCAGGGGATTCGTGTGTTTTGGTGTATACCTCTAAGTCTCTGTAATATTCTCCTGTATCTTCTGCAACTGATTTACCTCTACCTATGTTTGAATTTTATTTCCCAGATCATTTCCCTGGCTTCCTACATGGAGTGAAGTTTTATGCAAGAGATAATTTTTTTCCAAATCTAGTTGGGAACTCTGGGTGACATCCCAATTCAATTAAGAAATGTTTACACCCACAATTCTGTCTGAAGTTATTTTTGTGAAGTAAACAATTTAAAAACAGTTTTCATTAAATTGACAGTTTTCTGTGAACTCTTAAAATTTGCTTACCCTGTTGTTAAGATTGAGAGGAGGTATGAGTTCAAGAAGCAGTTAAAAGAACAAAAAGGTAAGACTGAAGCAAATGAGAAATTAAATGCATCTTTAATTGTATGAGACAACAAGAACTAACAAGCCATAACTGTCCAAGAAAACCTGGATGGCATACAAGGTCCAGTAAAAAAAAAAAAAACTTGAATGGATGTTTTGATTTACAAGATAAAGAGATTTTAATAGAAACTGTAAAACGATTTCTAGACTCATTTTAGATACACTGCACTGAATCTATTGAAACAGACATCTATTTGAAAATTCTACAGGACACGAGGGACAGAGGAGGAATTGCCCTACCAGATTGGGGGATTTATTATCAAGCAGCATGCCTGACCTGGATAAAAGAGTGGATTGAGTTGGGAAATAAAAGAACTTTAATAATTGAGGGTCATGACCTACAGGCTGGATGGCATACATTTTTATGGGGCGAAAAATACAAATTACATGGATATTTCAAAAGACATATAATCAGGAATTCACTATTAATAATTTGGAACAAAATTAAAAAACAACATTATATGGGAATGCCAAATTGGATTTTGCCCAATGAAATATTAACCCTCCCAACTCTATTAGATTGGACTAAAATAATTAGGTACAGAGATATACTTAACGAATTGGGAAATCTAAAAACGAAACAAGAATTAGAGCATGATTTGAATAGGGAAGTAAAATGGTGGACGTATTTGCAAATCAGATCAAAATACACAGAGGATACAAAGATTAATCAGATACAATTGGAACAAAATGAATTAGACAAGATTATATATGGAAAAGACCAAAAATTAATTAGTAAAATTTACAAATTTTTATTGTGGTATAAAATGGAAGAGGAAACTGTGAAGGACACAATGATTAAATGGGCAAGAAATGTTAATCACACGATAGAGTTAGAGAAGTGGGAAAAGATGTGGAAAATAAATATGAAATTGAGAGTATCAATGGCATACAAGGAAAATCCGATGAAAACGTTTCATAGATGACAGCTTCCGCCAGTTAGAATAGCAAAAATGTTCCCTGGTAATTCACCAAAATGTTGGAAATGCAAGAATAATTATGGAACATACTATCACCTCTGGTGGACGTGTCCAGTGACAAAACAATTTTGGACTAAAGTTAAAAAACTATTAAAGGATATAATACAGAAACCAGTAAAGGGAGAGCCAGAGCAATTATTATTGGGGATTCAAACAGAAAACTATACAAAAGAAATTCAATATTTAATATTACATATATTAACTGCAGCCCACATAATATACGTGCAAAACTGGAAGAAGGAATATCCACCAACAGAAGAGGATTTAATCAAAAAAATCCTCGAATGCGCAGAGATGGACAAGTTTACAAAGGAACTTAAGGAAAGAGATTACTATAGAGTATGGTTTAGATGGTATGATTGGTGTGAGAAAAGGAAAAACAAAAAAAAAAAAGGAATAAAGGAAAAAAGGGGGAACGGAAATAATACTCTATTGTTTATTTTTGTGATAATATGGATTGAATGTGCTGAAGATCAAAGTAAAGAGAAGTCGACACAAAGGAAATTAGATTATTTAAGTAGATTAAGATAAAGTTAGAATATATGTAAGTAATAAGAATGGATCACCTTAAACGACCTGTTAACAATGGAAAAATAATTTGTATATATGTGTTGTTTGTTTTGTGTTTGTTTTTAATGTATTCAAAATAAAAAACTTTTTAAAAAAAGAAGAAAGAAACAGACATCTAGATCCAGGTTGTGCGTGTGGCTGTGTGCCTGCGTGTCATCATCTTTTCAGACCTGCTTCGTGTCAGCAAGAAAATTCAATAAAGTTTACCAGAAACAACAACATATCTTATTTTAACCTTGATAAAATAAACCAATTTTACGATCCTTTCTTTTACTTCTAAGTATTAACCCTTAGTCCAGTGTTGGCAAATCTTTTCGGCACCGAGTGCCAAAACAGGGGCATGTGCGTGCATGCTGGAAACCAGAAGAGCAGCTGCCCAGTGCGCATGCATGCTCAGGGAAAATGACCTTCTGGTTTCCGGCACACGCATGCACACTGGCCACCTGGTCTTCCGGTTTCTGGCATGCATGCGTGCGCAAAGACCAGCTGGCCGGTACGCCGGATACCCGGAAAAGCAATGGGTGATGGCTCGCATGCCCAGAGAGATGGCTCTGCATGCCACCTCCGGCATGCGTGCCATAGGTTCGCCATCACAGGCTTAGTCCATTCAAATGTCATAGAATTTGATTTCTTTTCATTTATTCTTTGTCCTAAATCCAATGTAAAAAAATTATCCCAATCACTCACTTGGTTTATTATTTGTGTTTTCTTTTTGATTTTTGAAACATCAAGCAGGTTATTTTATATGTTCAGTGATGGATCTTCTTTCATATTATTCTTGTAGCTTTTACAAATAATATATCTTATGAAATAAAACTTGTTATTTATCTGCCATTGCTTCCATAACATGTTTTGGACATGGTCAAGTATCGCTATTGCTGATACTAACTTCTGATTTCATTTTTCAAAAGTATTCTTTAGTATTTTCAAAGTTATAAGGTTTTCTGACAATTAGTCCCACTTAATTAATTGTCAATCAAACTTGGGTATTTTTCTCCTTTAACTAAAATCTTTAGTTTCCTCTAATGTCCAATTTTCAAAATTTACTTATTGTGTCTTGCAAAAAAAAAAAAAAAATCCAAACAAATAATTTCCCCATGGGTAAGATTCTTTATAATTAAATCTGAAACTTTATTCCAAATTTATCTGGACTATCAATTCATTTATATATATATATATTTAGGATCAAAGCCTTATTTAGCTTTTTTGCTGTTTATTTCAAAATTTAAATTTTTTTAAGCCTATGATTCAAATTCTGAACATGATTAGAAAAGAAAGTTGCAAACTTGGTGTCCTTTAAAGATACCTACCATTGTTGCAAGCAAGATGGCTATTCCCATTATGTCCCACTGCTCAAAACCCAATGGCGATGGTAATCTTACAATCTCCTTATGAGGAAAGCCTGCTTGGAGCACATGTGGGTGATCTCCCATTCTGTTCTTGTTCAGAGACGTTCCAAAAAGCTGGAATACTCATGACTCTTTGTTTTTTACCATGGTCACCATCTTCTTTGAAGAACCTTCTTTAATCCACCATTTCTTCCAGAAAACTTTCAGTCCTGAAAATATGACTTTTAAATCTGTAATAAATATCCCAGAAATTTGGGATATATGGCTAGATGATTTAGTGCTCCTTAGCCTTAAATAAATCTGTAACACTATTCATATGGAATCTAAAACAAGTCCCCTGGACCATATAGCCTATAGAAAGATATTTTAAAAATCTAGGGCAAAGTATCTTTTCCTTTTCCTTTTCCTTTTCCTTTTCCTTTTCCTTTTCCTTTTCTTTTTATAAAATTGAAACATACAAGCCACAATGAATTCCTCCAATCTGGTGGCCAAATAAGTCAAACAAATCATTCTACTATTACTACAATATTGCAAACTAATAACTAAGGTTTTTAAATGCCCTAAGTTCTTCCATCCTAGCAGGTCATATAGGTGACAAACTTTCCCAGGACTTAAAAATAAGAAATGCTGGCTTTAGAGAATGAAAAGTTTTTAAAGTAAAGCAGTTACAGTAGTTTCATAAATGAAAATACTATTCTAAACTATAGAAAATAAGATCCTTGAAACTGCATTTAAAGTCCAGGGTGCCATTATTATGTCATTTTTCTCGAAAGGAAACTGATCACACATGCTGAATCACAGTAAGAGATTTATTTCTCTTGTCGGGAACCAATACTAGCTGCACAGTGCACATGTTGGGCTGCAGCCGGTTTGGCTTCAACAAATCTCTTCATGAAGGGGTGTGTATATGTGTGTGTGTGTGTTTACACCCTACTCTGTTCTAATTTTTTCCTTTTCTATAGCATGTAATAATTGATGTATTATTCTGAATCATTTTACTTATTATATTGACTGGTCTCCAATCATTCAATATTTATTTCTTTTCTCTCCTAGTAATCTTCTTTCAAACTGTTTACAGAATATGGAATGCAGAAACAAGTCTGTGTTGGATTAATTACATGTGTGCCAAAATAATTTTGATTCTTTTGGAAAGCTCTTACTGTATATTTCTCCCTCTGACTCTCTCTGCTTTGCAGTTGTAACAATAGGTGGAACAAATTAGATTCTGCAGGGGAAATAAACAGGCAAGCATCTACTTATTATCTCTCTCTTCCTTCCTCCCTCCCTCTCTCATCTCTCATCTCTCATCTATCTATCTCTCATCTATCTATCTCTATATTTAGAAACTTCTATCCTATTGCACCAGTTGTATGAGGTCCATTCTTTGCATTCTACACTACTCTGGTTGTAGTGTAGACTACAACCTACTGATTGTATATTAGTATTTTATTATGAATGCTGGTATTGAACAATTGAGTTCTCTCTGAAGAACACTTTTCTAACTTAATTACTAGATTTGATATATACATAAAGAAAGATTCTCTGGCACTTTTTTTCAAAGAAGTTTAGGAATTGCTATATAAGAAAATTCTTTTCTTTGGTTGCTTTTTAAAAATCTTTTCCATCAGATTTATGCAATCTTAGAAGAATCACCAGTGTTTTAATTTTATACTCGGTTCCCCAATCTTGTTAGTATTTTTTGAATTATTTTAAAAAGAACTTGCCTGTAGTAGTACACACCAAACCAATTTCAGCTTGGCATAGGGAATTTGATTGCAGTGCATGTCACTTGCTATTTCAGAGATAATTAAATTTTGAAAGAGCAGAGTATTGCTTCCCTTTTTAATGTTTGCCTGTCTGGGATTTGTGTGCTGCCCTTGCTTTGTCCTTGGCAGGCTATTCTTTTTTTTCAAGATCAAAACATTCCAGTTTTATATATGACATTGTTCTCTTTTTTCATTGATTGAGTAACTTGATTATTTTCTGGAGATTATCCAAAACATTCAACATTAAACACTTTTCACACAATCATTCCAGTATTTTCTGCACGTAGTTTATTCTTTTCTTGAGTAGAAAAATAGGTTAAAGTTTAGATCCGCATTTCTTCTGTTCTAGAAAGGAATAAATAGGACAGAAATGTCATTTGACTTATTTTATTAACATGTTAATCCAGTGATGAAATCCATTTTTCTTACTACCGGTTCTGTGGACGTGGCTTGGTAGGCATGGCAGGGGAAGGATACTGTAAAATCTCCATTCTCACCGCACTCTGGTGCCAGCCAGAAGTGGTATTTGTCAGTTCTCCAAACTACTCAAAAGTTCCGCTACCGGTTCTCTGAACTGCTCAAAATTTCTGCTACCGGTTCTCCAGAACCTGTCAGAACCTGCTGGATTTCAACCCTGCCGTTAATCTAAGTTGTATATTGGATTACTCTTTAATCACCTGTTTAATTATTTTCCACTTTTGTATCATTTGGTGACAGTTTCTGGAGGAGTTAGAAGAAGAGTCAAATGCAGCCTTGACCTACTGTGTTATTTTGCCAAGTGTTAGGGCAGTGATCAGGTGCCCAGGCAATTTATTCTTTTGGTTCCAGAGACAATGAGCACCAACGAATAAAGAAATTTTAAGCTTTATTATTAATTCAATTGAACAGATCTAAACGCATAACATAAAAAGCATACGTACCAAGCAAGATGATACCCAAATCTCTCACAAGTGGTCAGGAGCTCCTTAATAGCGTCAGCAGACATATCCCAAGAGTGGCAAATTTCTACAGTACCCAATGCTAGATTCTGTGCAGAAGTTCCCAGCCTCAAGATCAGTTCTAAAGTTTTATTAAAACTTGGCACCAAGACTTTATGACCCTGCTTCTATGCTCATGAGACTACAAAAACTGACCTTGAGCAGGTGACTCTTGAATGAAGAATGGGAACAGAAAGACAGAGACTTTCACAGATAAAAAAAACTTTGCAGCTATGTGAAGAGTCCCCCTTCCCCTTCCTCCTTTATTTGACAAACAAGAATGAAAAACAAGCATGCTAGCTCAGAATGAGCCCTAAACTTTTAGGCCTTTCTTAATATGAAGGAGAAATCAAAATATGTCACTAAACTCCTTGGAATAAGAATGGTCTTCCATGTTGCCACTATAGAACTGTGTATATATATTGCAAATATTGTTACAGAAAAGTCTAGGAACTAAGGACAGCAAATAACTGAAGAGATTGGATAAGTAAGATATGGTGAACCAACAATTTACAAGCAGAATCCATGAGAAAATTTATGGACCAAAGGATAAGACATTGTGATCTCCAAAAATGAAATGTTTGGACAAAGAAAAATACCAACCCACCTAAACATTAGGTGATAAGAAGGGAAGCAAATTTAAAGCAATGGAGGCCATATTTTTGCCTGTCTGCCCATTAAACTGATTCTACATAGTTTGAAAGAGGCCCAGAAACTTCATGTTCTATCAGGGTGATAGATTTGTAGTTCATTCTGCAGAGAAAATTATCCAGTAGAGAATCAGTAGTTATAGAGTATATTTACACTCCATAAATTAGGGTATTTTTATTTATATAGGTTTTAGAGTATATTTATTTATAGAATATAAGTGAAAATATAAGTCCATGCTTTTTAAACCACTGTTCTAGACACAAAGAGATTAAGGCCATTAGCCCTGCCTTTTCTGGTGAAAACATGGGATATAAATTAAGACTGTGAATTTTGTTTAGTTGCTTCTGATGAATACTGACAATGCCCAGAGGTTTTTTTGAGTACTTTCCAAGAAGAAGAGTTATTCATACACCCTCTTGAACTAGAATGGAAAGAAACTTGACACAGTTAATGGCAGCATGCCAGCTGCACCAATCACAGCATATTTATGAATATGCATATTTGTATAACAGACTAGATAAATAAGGGGTCAACAACCATGTTAAGGTAGTGGAAATAAGGATTATGTGAGTTTGTTTAAAGCCAACCAAAGTCTCAAAATTACATGGAAAAGCAAAGGAAGCCCAGCGGTTAGTGGGATACAGTTTATACATACAAAGTATGGGGACACACACTTTATTTGTTATGTAAATGGCTGCAATTTCCATTGAAAGCCTCTTTTGAGTCCTTTTCATTGTTATCCATCTCAGTAACAGACTCCTATCACCCAATCATTGAAATCTTGCTGCGTGAAGCCAAATAGGGGACAGTGTCACTTAAGAAGTAATTTGCATAATTACAGCATTACAAAACCAACACTTCATTATTTATTACAAAGGCTTTTTATTTTTATCAGATATTAAAGCAGGAAACTTTTGATGCTACAAACTTGTACAAAAGGGATTTCTTCATCTCCCTTTTGACAGCAAAAAAAAAGAACCTTTTTTTTGTTGTTGTTGCTTAGGTCCAGACCAAAATGTAGAAAAGAGCACATGTGTTTGATTGTACGCCTGTTGCACTGGATGGTGCACTGGATGGTCACAATGACAATAACATTTACAATTTAAAGATAAATTTAGAGGAAAGTATAGCAAACTTTAACAAATTTTGGATGCAATGGACAAGATACTTCCATTCAATATATGTTTTGGATGCATATAACCACATTCACATTTCAAGTAAAATATATGCATGAATAAAAATCCCATTCAGATTTAATAAATTCTTTTTTAAAAAAAAATAATCTTTATTAAATATTTACAATAAAATTAACACACAATAATGATTGAAAAGCAATATAGGAAGCAAAATATAGAACCACTTAAACACAGGACTAAAACCAAACAACAAACATGACTAACCAAGAGTTAAGCTCACTCTCCAATTAATATTAACTAATATCATCCTAGCCAAACATTTCAATGCAATCAAGTTCTTTTTACTAACTACAAAACAATTGGTCTAGATTTAATAAATTCTTGAATGAGAATTAATTCTCTTCTAGGAAGAATAACAATTTTAAACCAGTCAAGAAATGTTCACAGTTTTGCCCTTTGGGGGTTGGGTGCAAACTTATAATATTTTAATTATATTTATAGTCACTTAACATATTTTTTCTAGTCATTGTAAGATTTGCCCATCAACATTCTCATGTTATCTGATTTCAAATTAGGAGTCTAAGAAAGCTTCTGAATTAACATAACCCTGTTATAATGCAGGACACAGATTCCATTAGTACTGTATGCACAGCTGCCGAAGGATGAACCAGTCCATGGACAGCACTTCATGGTAAGCAGGGCCATTATAGACTATTATATGGGTATTGGGACAACCATTAAAACAGGTGGCAGGGGCTGATATTTATTCCTAAAGAGCCTATATTCACTGGATTCTGCAAGGTAACAGTCATGTTGCAATGAAACAAACCATGCTGAGACAGTCCACTGAATCAGTGTGTGTGTGTGTGTGTGTGTGTGTGTGTGTGTGTGTGTATGTGTGTGTGTGTGCATTTTAAAAACCATACATTTATTTCATTTACTGCTATTATTTCAGTCATTGAGCTCAAGTGTAACCCAACTCATTTTACCAGAGCAAAAAGAAATCCATTGAGTGTTTAGGTCCAAGAGGGTTTTCCCATTTCTACCCTGGTCTTATTAATTCCATGGCACAGTGTCTCTTTCATTTGTGTTTGGTTTAAACATACTGTAACATAATAATTTCTGGAATATACACTATCTATTTTTCTCTTGTTTCAAAGACATAACACATGAAAGAAATAACACTCATTTACATCAACAGGTATGCAAGTGGTTATCCAGGTCTTTTGAGCTACAGTTGAACCATGCCATTTTCTTCTCTTTACTTCTTGTAGAGCTTAAAATGTAATTGAAATAACTATAATTTCAGAAAGGACCATCCACACAAACTGTTTTGAAATACTTTTCTGTGTACTAAATGGGGTGTGCAAATCAGTTCTATGATAACTTTTCCACCTAAAAGTAAGAAAATACGTAGTACCAAATATCTCCACCCTTCCCTGTAAAAGTTCTTTTTTATGCTATTCAGGTTTACAGTTACTCATTTTCTTTAATCAAAGGTATGGTGTGGCAGCTGCAAATCATATTGGAAAATCGCAAGCAGATTCCAATAAGAATGCTGGGCTCCCTTCCTATGGATCACAGCTTTAAAAAGGATAATTACAGCAGCTGTGAAGTCTGTTTAATTTTTTCCCCTCTTTTATCCTCTTCATTTCATTCTTCTAAGTAATGGAATGATACGTACTGATTGGAACTGAAGCAATTGGGAGATTTGGAATTGTTGATGAAATCCTTGCCAAGAACCCATGCCAAGTTCTAGAACCTCCTATTTCATGTCCCCTTTGTAATCAGGAAAGCAGAAAGAAAAGAAGATGAAGCAGAACCCACCCCTCCCTCACATTTTAAAGAATGGACAGTGCTGAAAGAGGTAGGCAGAGACAGAATCAATTCTGTCAATCAATCAGAGGCAGAAGATGAGTTTGCCAAAAAAAAGTATGGAATTACGATTGCTATGCAAAAGTTTAAGTGGTCTGTTGAAAATACCATAATAAATCCCACTGGCCACCCAAAGTTAATACTCCAATTTTTGCCAGGTTGTTTTGCATATGTAGTAGGGGAAAATTACATTCATTTACTTTGATAAACACACATCCACATATACATATACATATACATATACATATACATATACATATACATATACATATACATATGCAAGCATACTAAAAAGCAGAGACATGACCCTGCCAACAAAAGTGTGAATAGTCAAGGCTATGATTTTCCCAGTTGCAATGTATGGCTGTGAAAGTTGGACTATAAGAAAGGCTGAGCGCCAAAGAATTGAAGCCTTTGCACTATGGTGCTGGAGAAGACTCCTATGAGTCTCTTGGACTGCAAGGCAATCCAACTGGTCACTCGTAGAGGAGATTAACCCTGACTGCTCTTTAGAAGACGAGATCCTGAAGATGAAACTCAAATACTTTGGCCACCTAATGAGAAGGAAGAAGAGCCTAATGCTGGGATTGATTGAGGGCAAAAGAAGAATGGAATGACAGAGAATGAGGTGGCTGGATAGAATTACGGAGGCAATCGGCGTGAGCTTAAATGGACTCCGGGGGATGGTAGAGGACAGGAAGCCTGGAGAAACATTGTCCATGAGGTCACGATGGGGTCGGACACGACTTTGCGACCAACAACAACAACATAAATATACATATGCATAGAAGAATAAAGTTGATAAAATATAATTCTACAAGGTATTTTGTTTAAGTTATATCCTTCTGAGAATAACACTGTGAATGTTATCAGTAATTAATACATTCTATGTCTTAAATAATGATTCCTGTATTAATGAGAAATATTGTATCTCTGCTTTTTGATTTTTATTTATTTTTTTAATTGAAACTGAGAATTCTTTAAGATAATTGGTTCATTCCAGATAGAAGGAAGAAAGAAAGAAAGAAAGAAAGGGGCAAATAAACATTCATTTGGAAATTCTAATTTAGTGAATAAGTATTATTTAAGAAATCAGAGTAATTAATCAGTGAATTACTTTGAAAATATTGATTTATTTCTGAGGCTTGTGAATATAATAAAAAGGGATACATCCATAGAAATTAATTTCCAGCCCTTTCCCAAAAGGTGAAAAATTGGTTTTCTGTGAGAATGACCGATTAGTGTTTCCTAAAATTTCTGAAGGGACTTGGTCCTTGCTCTTCCCTTGTGGCAAATAATCTCTGTAACTGCATTTAGAATATTAACAGAACTAGGACAGCTTGAAATCCTTATTCAAATCTGTTTTCAGATACCTCCTAAACATTTCCCCCATCGCAGGATCAGTTTTCAAGTTAGAAAACTGCTATTTCCAAGGTTAAACTATATGTCCTTTGTATATTTGGATGATTACCATCACACTCTCCATTTCATCTGACTTCTTTTATTATAGTTTACATCTACTAATTCTTAATGGGAAGCTGGCAGTTGTAAAGCCAAGAGCTAGCCTCTAGCATCATCTTTATTTCCAAGATCTTCTAGGAGCTCCACATTGATTCCAATGCACATTCTGAGAAAATAAAACCAATGGGGTGGCTTCAACACAGTGCTATGTTTAGAAGAAATGGTCTATTTGCTCAGGGGAAAAAAAGAAAAAAAATTAACCTGGCATGGTACAGAGTAGCCCGAGGAACTAGAAAGAGTACCATGCAGTAACTGCATTCACTTGCTTTCATTTACTCTTGTAACTAGCCACACACAGTTGTTTTGTGGACAGGCAATTTTATGAAAATTCTATAAAATGATCTACACATTCCAAATGTTCTCACTAGCTCCAAAATTGGAGTCTCTTGGTGCTAGACTTCAGGCAAAAATAGGTCTATTATCTGACCCTATTAATGGAATTTATCAAGAATTGTGCTTGGAATTTTCCACATGCAACTATTTTATGTAGATCTTCCCTTTTAATTTAATTTTATGTAAGATGAGCTTATATTGGCAGGTCTACTCATAATATACTTCACTGAGCATTTAGCAGGGGAATGGGCAATATAAAATATTCACCATAAAGGACAACTATCTGGATGGTTATGGGCACCAGCAACGTGTAATTACATACAAGAATGGTTTTGGCTCTGTGTGGGACACCATTTTCTCTCACTGAAGAAAGTAATTCACTACTTAATGAATACCTACAAATCCCTTCAGTAGTTAAAATATGCAAAAATATGTTAGCCTCTGGCTAACTATTAATGAACATTCCAGTTATATAACTATTGGCCCTACAGCTCAATATAGTCGTCCTCAATGCAAGATGGGATCCTGATTTGTCCAGGATTCCAACTTGCACTTAAAGAAGCTCTTATAAACATCTGTAGGTAAAGAAGTACGGACTGTTCACTAGTTCCTAAATACATACTGTAGTTTCATCTAACAGAACCATTCCTTGTTTCTACAGATATTTAAGAAAGCATTCTTCTCAATGTCTGAATAAAAGTCCATGGAAATCAGTTTATATTTAATTAATGAGAACTGATAATATAAGATGTTCTCATTATATGTAAGCATCTTTCCACTCTTGGAGTAGGATATCATAATTTGCCATTGGAATTGATGAATTAAAAAAAGTTAGCATTTAGATGATTTTTTGGATGTTCATTTGGAAATGTGACTACGGGAGACTAAAAGTAAATTAAAAATCTAAAGCTACAACAATTTTACATAAAGACAATTACAACAACAGTCAAACACAATGTTCCTGAGCTGATTGAAAGTTAAGGCAGATTATGATCTTTCTAGCAATCTGTTGCAAAGTTAGTACATTGTAGAAATGTTGCTTTACTTGGTGTATGGGTACTTAAATCAAAGTAATATTTTGGATACTATCCAGTTTCCAGGATCTTCTCATTCACAACACAACAAAATGCGGATACTATTTCCCATAAATTATTTGGTTATTTCAGATAAAGTTTCAGGAAAACCTGATATTTAATAAGTAATTTTTTTATGGCCTGGTGGAAAACTGCTTTTATTACAAGATAAATGAGATCATACACTTGATATTTGAAGGAAAGCTTATCTGTAAGTAAGGCCTAAAATATGTAATAAACAATAGTCTACAAAAACATGGGAGAATGCTTGGCTTATTTGCTGGCTGGAGCTGCATAAATTTCAGTGTATTTCTGGTTTTGTTCTCATAAACAAATCTTAAGTGAACTCTGAAATTAGAAGAGGTATTCATGGAAGCCAATGCTCATCAGAGGTTGACTGCATTTTTTTTTCAAGCCGAGAAATCCACTCATACATGAGAAGACCTACTTTAATGCAGGGTTGAAATGTTCCGGGTTTAGAGTGGCTCACCCGATCCAGTAGTGATGGTGGAGGGTGGTTTGGAGAACTGGTAGCAAAAATCCCTGCCCCCCACATGCCCAGCTGAGCTGCACAATCATCAGACCCTTTTTTTAATTTTTAAAAGCATTTTTTCTACAACCTCTTCGGCCAAAAAAATGCTTTTAAAAGTTAAAAAAAAAACACCTCTGATGATTGCGCAGCTCAGCTGGGATCATCAGAGGCTTTTAAAAGCACTTTTTCTACAACCTCTTCAGCCAAAGAGGTTGTAGAAAAAATGCTTTTAAAAGCCTCTAACAATTCCAGCTGAATTGTTTTATTGTCAGAGGCTTTTAAAAGCATTTTTTTAACAACCTTTTCGGCTGAAGAGGTTGTAGAAAAAATAGTTTTAAAAGTAAAAAAAAAAAAAGTTAGCCATGTCCACCCAGTCACATTAACCCCCCCCCCCCCAAAGCCATACCCACAGAACCGGTAGTAACAAATTTTACATTTCACCACTGCTTTAATGGTAATATAGAATATTCATTAGATAAATTTTCTACTTATGTCTAAAGGTAGTTTATAAGCCTCAAGGCACTCATTCCATGTCTTAATTCCCTCCCCTCTCCCAAGAAAGTAAAAACTAAGGGCCAAATTGTTGGCCAAATCCATTACTTTGGGGTCCACAAATAAGCTGCACATTTTTTTACATCTCTAATTTAAGGTTATGAATGAAATAGAGTCCTTTACTTGATCATGAATTATTCTTAACGAATCCTGTTGTAGCATTATGTGCAAATGACTAGTATCTTACAAAATTGTACTGATTCTCAGCAGTCTATTACTACATCCAGAGCTTGTGAAAACTCTGAATAACAGTCAGCATAACTCTCATCCCTGTGAGATAGGTAGGTCAGGTCAAGAAACGGGAATGGCAGGGATTTATTGCAGTAAGGTAAAATAACAATCTTGAAACACTGTTTTATTTTGTTTACGTTACGCTAAACAAAATCAAATCAGAGTTATTTTGAGTTTTCTTCTCACCCATGCTTCAATCTCTGTATTGTGTAAGTCTGTTTAATGCTTCTTCCTTTCCTCACCGCTGTTTCATATCTTTTCTAAGGTCAACTTAAAATCTTGCATGCAATATATTTTTTCAAGGACTAACTGTAACAAGAAAAAAGGATCCATTAATCAGTCTTCTAAGAGAAGCTTTAACATTTGAATCACCTAGGATTTTTATTTAGACGGGATCTAAGATCATCATGTGTTCTACTTCCGAACATAGTGTTTTATTTGAATTTGTCTTTGTTATAGTCCAGGTCTCAAGGAGAGACAAAATCTGTAACCACAGACATTAGGAACTTTGGAACTGTCCATTAATTATTCCTGATTACATGCTGAGCTGAATACCTTATCAAAACTTCCTTTGTAATGATATTCACTGCATTTCCATTTAAATTGCTATAATCCTGAAATTTGCGCCTACATCTACCAATAATAGTTTTAATGTAGAGTTCTGTCTATTTGTAAACATGAGCCAATTCTTTTGGGATGATGGGGCTGTGACTAGATTTTGGGGTGTGTTGGGAAGTTCTAAACAATCCTTTGTGGGTAGCATAGAAGTTTAATAAATAAATAGAATTCTCTTTCATTTATAAGGTATTTGAAAGATTACCAGAATATGGAATGTTATGGAAAGGTTATCCCTTTTTAGGAATGTCCATAGCCAAAGCTGTAACAAGATCTTCCCTTTATTTTAATTATTTGGACTTCCTGGTCTAAGACTTACTTTTTTTTTTTTTTTTTTTAAAGAAAGAATACTAATTGTCTTAAGTCAAGCTGCCTTCCTAATTCCTGGGTATGGAAACTGTCAATCCATAGCATCTCCATTTTCTTAACTCCTATTCAGACTAAGATTGCCACTAAGTTACTGCCTAAGGTCAATTTAGTCAGTCTCTTAAATATCTGGAGAAAAATTAGGGAATAATATACACAGTCCTCATCTCCACAATTACCCAACCTTTCTATACCAAACAGATGTTCTGGAAGAGTATTACACTGTGTTTCATGCGAGTATAGTTTTCTACAGGATCTAACATTAAAGCCCTAGACCATTCTACCTACATTCAAGTGAATCTGAGCACAGTTCCTTTTCAATTCATTTATCTCAATATAGAGAGGTTGGAGAAACATTTACAAATCCCCTCTCCCTTTATATTTTCCTCACATTTGGGCAAATGAGTGAATGAGGTTACAACCGCACCTGATTTCAGTGGAAAAGATAAATAGAATAATCAAAGCAAGTTAGATTAAATGCAGAAGTTGCATTCATGTTATGCTGAACCATGATTTAGTTTAAGCTTGATTTGTTAAACAAGGTGTAGTGACCTGATTTGCCTTTAAAAAAATGTATATGTGTGTTACTACTTCTATAGATAGCAGCTTATATATCAAATAATTAACACACATTCTAACTTATGGCAGTGTAACAAATATAATATATTATGCAGCCCTTTACTTGTTATATAGCCTTTCAGCAGTTCTCATCTTCCAACGTGACACTTCTTGGAAGAAAACAGTCTTCATTGTCTTCCAAATTGATGGCAGAAAAGGGGCTAGTTGAATTTTAGCAGAAGTGGGATTGCTACTGAAGTCTTGCTTCAGAACAACTTTCCATGGCATCTTGAGAGGGATTCTCAACTTATTGTCTTAACCATGACAAAGGCCATAAAGGGTTTTTAGCTGGTAACTAGCAACATAAATAGACTACGCTGGCAGGCATTTTAGTTTTTGCAGTTAATGTTATTTGCCATGCTGGTGCTGTCCAATGCAGGCAGCTACACTGTGAACCAGCTGTAGCCTCTCAATATTTTTTGGGAATAATAGCTATTCAATATCAAACTTTGGATAGTGAGATGGATAGCATATAAAACTAATAAATAAAATAAAAAATATTTTTCAAGTAGTCCCTAAAGTAAATTCAGTAAGGCTAACCATGAGATGATGAAGACATAGATAACTGTTGCTACAGTTTTCTGATCCAGAAAAGGCGCACCAGTCAAAGTTGAGCAAGTGCCATCCTAGCAGGCTTTCCACATGATGTTCCAGCAGAAGAAAATATCTATTCTGGAGAACCTTTTCAGAGCTGCTCTTCCAGATAAGGTGCTAATCTTTATAGAATTAAACATAGAGGAGTTACAGATATTGAAGGTGCATGTATAAACAGTACCTCTACTTTTCTGATACCAGTTCTAAGCCCTTTTTTTATCCCATCCAGTCTTTCACAATCATCAGGTGCCAGATCTGGACTTCCACCATTTCTTCTTCTCAATCGGGGGTGAATATAGTTAGGTAACTTTAGCATAATGATGATATTTCACCCCAAACTGTTAGATAACCTCTTACAATTGTTTCATGTAGATTTTAAAGTGGACAGGGAATAGGTCTAATCCTAGTGGTAACCATTATTCATTCATTAAATTTTCATGGATGTCCATTTCAAATTCATGATTCTGGGCAGCTAACAATACTTAAAAACAAAATAAAAACACTTAATAAAATTATAGCAAAAGATATAGGAGCTGAGAAAAGCCAACCATCAATACATAGCTTTTAGACAACTTCCAGTTGACATTGCGGTGCTATCAGATGCGAAAAGCGGGGCTCCACAAACTCATGCCAAATCCCTTCATTGGAGCGCCCCATAAGGGTTAAACGGAAGGTGCCATCTACTGGTGAATGGAATACATTACATCCAGTAGTGGGTTTCACTTACCTTCACTACTGGTTCACTATTGGGAGCGCGAGTATGCAGTGCTTCTGCACAGAGCATCCGTGATGACGTCTGGGCGGGTGGGCGGAGCTTCCTGCCACTGTCGTTACCAGTTCACCTGAACCGGGACGAACTGATAGCAGCCCACCTCTGATTACATCTCTACAACCCTGAGAAAAATATTCTGATAAGACAGAGGAGAAAGTGGAAATAATACCTGGAGGACTGCTGTGTTACCTATTGCTTTATACTTATCTATTTTATGACTACTGGAGTTCTAACATTGAAAATACGTAAGACATCTAAGTAAAGTGACTTTTAAATATCAGGAGTTATGATTGAACTTATAGTGGGGACTTAAGGAGACATTTGGAAATTTTCCTGGATTACCTAAAAAGAGCTAAATTGACTAATTGTGGGACATAAAGAAGAAATGTTTTGTAATACAAGATTGGCTTTACTAGGGGCTAGTATAGAGGCAGACACAATAAATAGCGGGAATATTCTTTTGCACATTTTTAATATAATATATTAAAAGTAATAGCTAGACACAAAGATTAGAGGTTGAAAGATGGTGATCTATATATGTTCTAATGATACTCTTATTGTTATTAGAATGGGGGACTAAAATGTTCAACAATTTATTTATTTATTTATTTATTGGTTCGATTTATATGCTGCCCTTCTCTGGAGACTCAGGGCGGCTTACAATGCGTTAAGCAATAGCCTTCATACTTTTGTATATACCTGCTTAGTAGAGCTTTCGGGCCCCCCTAAGCGGTGGTCTTTTTTATACAAAGTCCGCTTACTGCCCCCACAATCTGGGTCCTCATTTTACCTACCTTGAAAGGATGGAAGGCTGAGTCAACCTTGAGCCTGGTGAGATTTGAACTTGCAGTAATTGCAGGCAGCTGGCAACTAAGTGCTACTTTAACAGCACTTAGTCCACTGCGCCACCAGGCTCTTCTTAATTAAATAATGAAGGTTTATATTTTAATACAAATATGTATAAAATATTATTACAATTACATAAGTATTATTTAAATAACAGATAATATTAATACTATCATTACTACCTGTATTCCAATGAATGATACCCAAATGCCTCACTGTTCATGTATTGATATTGATGTATATTCAAAAAATAATTAAAAAAATACATAGCTCTTAGATTATAGCTCATAGAACTGACTTTCTTAGTCCATGGGATATGTCCTTTGACAGTAATATTGAGTGCCTAATTATAATGCATCTAGTAAGTATAGCAGTTATATCTAATTTTCAACCTTCATAGATTCAGATACTAATTTCATTATCTGTTAGAGTAAGAACTAGTGATTTGATCAGAAACAATGTCGCATTAATGGCTTAGTACATTGCATACTATGCATTATGTAATTATCTTTCAGAATATGCATTTAGCAATTGTGGGATTATGCTTTACAAGATAATTCCTTTAATTTCTTATAGGAATCTGCAATACATGTGAACGTATCAGTCCAGTTCATTATTACAATTGGGATTTTGGTCTTGTTGATGTTTTACAAGAATGGTTGCTGCTCTGGTTACTACTGCTACTGGTTTTACTACTATTACTACTAATATATTGTGATATATTAATTTACCATTTAATGTACAGTTTGGATCCAAAAGCGCAACGGCTTGCTTATTAATAATTTTACAGTTGCAAATTAACATTAGAACTAGTTGTTGTCTAATTTAAATATTGTTGAAAATCAGAATGGGTGCAGGAAAATTTTTCAAAAAATTACTTGTAGCAGGTGGAACTGCATAAGTAAGAAGATCCCAGGAATGGATCATCACCAGCCTCACCTCTGATCCATGTGGATGCTCAAAATCATTCCAAGAAATACTAATTACTTTTATGCTAGAGTGGTGGTAGAGTATCATGAGTTCTACAAAGTTAGCTACCTTACTGAAAGCTATTATTGGTCCATCTAATTTAGCATTGTTTATATACAGAAAATTCTAGAATTTCAGATGTGATTTCCCTTCCCCCCATTTTACTTAAAAATGGGGATTTAGGCCCTTTTGCTCTGGAAACAACAGAAGGACCTTCCAAGTTGTACATCTATTCTCTTTGGTGAGCACAGCACCCTCAAAAGACAAAGCTGATTTAGCTTGGAATTAGTAGACTTCTGAATTAATAGACACTCCACTATCTTTCAACTGAATATGACAGACCTACAGTTTCATCGCCTCCCTCCTTCTCTTAAAAAAAACATCCTAAACTGAAGAGTTCTCAGCACTTGAGTGAAAAACAAGTACTGGATACTGCTTCAGCTAAGAACAGGAAAAAAAAAACTTGGTTTCATTTTATCAAAAATCTTTCTTTCTTCCTTTCAGGCACATAAATACATATCCACACATACTTTATTTCCTCAATTAGAATTCCTTTCCTTATATTTGACAGATGAATGGGGAGTGTAATGGAATCAAATTAGTTGAAATGAAGTGTGATGCACATCTTATACAGTTATTAAATGCCAGAGGGAATTTTTCTCTACAAAGCAATGAAAATGAGATAAGTCTTGAACTCTTTTGGACCCAGCTGATGAAGAATGCATAGTAATGAAGGCTGATTTCCCGTGACATTTGTTAAAATGAAAACGGCAACACCATTTTAATATTTGCATTCTGATTTCACATATATAGTTAGTTTCATGATCCTCTATGTAAAAATTTCATGACCTTGATCTATGATTTTACCTAATCCTTCACTTGCTATCTTTAAAAAATGTGAATTTTACTTAGATATGAAATTAGCTCCCTCCGCCCCAAATGAATGCATTCTTTTGCTTATTAACTTGGAACAAAATACCAGGCTTTTAATTTCTGGATCAATGTTATTTATACAATGCCTATGGAGTTTTCACAAATTACTACTTTATCTTTACAACTACAAAGTTTCAAGAAGATTATCTGATCTACTCCTTTTTCTTGGAATGGTATTTATCTTATTGGCTTCCTGTACAGATCAAGGAATTACAACTGCTGTAAGAAAGAGCAAATAGTTACAAAAAAGTTTTTGCATAGTAAAAGTTTTTGCAGTACATAGAACTCTGAAAAAGAAAGACGCAGCTCTCCAGGAACAATCCAACCAATTTAGAATGATCTACTTTAGTTCCAGAGAAAAATGTGAAATTAAATCCCTGGAATGAATACCCAGGAATGGTTGGTAGTTATACATTCCTACTAACTCTGTTCTCTAGTCGTGGCATTTCTTAATTCTTAGCATGATGGTGGTATTAAATGAGGCATCAGCTGAGGTCCTCGGCACCACCGAGTTGCAACTGAAACATTTGATCAAAATGAAGGGCCTTTTCTTTGTACTGGGTATGAATTTGAGTTTAATCTCAGGTTGAGATCTAGAATTTATATATATAAAAGCGAAATACCACTCACTCATCATGAAATCTCCAGAACGGTAAAGCCTACAAACTTGAAATTTGGCACGTATGTTCCTATTAGCTTCTAGGTGCTCACTAAGAAAGAATTTTTCAAAATGACCATCAGATCATTAGTATTTCATATACAGTATTATATTCACATGCTCTGATGCTAAGGAGTTAGATTTTCCACTCCCCTCCCCACCTGAAAGGAACTCTGTTCCAACTGCCAGTTGTTTTATATTAACATGCTCTGATGCTATGGAGTTACACAATCTACATTAAGTTTCAGGCTTTAAGTGTCAATTTATCACGCCCGATCACATAGGTTTGTAGCGAAGCACGGGCGTCCAGCTAGTGTAATATAATTATAATTTTAAACCATTACATTATTGTGACTAAGTTTTCCTGTTTGTATTTGTAATCAAAACATTTTCTGATCTGATCTGATGTAATAGCTAGCAATTTCCCACCTGTGTTTTCCATACCATTCGATAGATGAAGTTACTTTGTATGTGACATACTGGAAAAGAATTGGGCTGTATGAATGTAATTCGGCCATCAAAATAGATGAAACATTGTAAATTTAGGATTGAAGCTTTTAGGTACCCTTATTTTTTGGGGAAGCAAAAAAATATACTCAGAGATTTTAGTCTGGATTAGAGAATGAAAGAGGCGCTACATTTGTTTTTCCAAATGTATCATGTTCTTATAGAAAATGCTGTTTCTCCCCAAACTGCCATTTAATGCAGTTGGACAGACTGGAACAATTGCAGTACTTTTTTAGTTACATTGACAGGGGAGAAACAAAGCTTTGGAAATAATAACATTTTCATCTAAGATCCCAAAGGAAAAGGTTTTTTCCACTCCCCTTTGCTGCAAAATCTTAATCGAGCCCTGAATAAAGGTGATAGTTTTACTGATTTGAACAAGGAACAGCCTTGTTCATTTTCTACACTGATATTTTCTCCAGATATCACTCAGGAGTTGCCAGAGATAGGATTGTTTGCATGTAAGTCACATATGCTGCCACTGAGCAGGGGCTCTTCTGGCAGCTGCTTTTTTTGTAGCAGAAAAAGACATGAGTAGTTCTAATCATGGTCCTTTCATGCCATGTCTACTTTTATCCTGAGGTACTGAACTTTCCAGTTAGAACTTTGGAGATTTGAATGTTATAAAGAAAAAATTGCAGGTGAACTACATCTGATCTGAGACTCTTCCTCTTGAGGTTTGTGTCAAGCTTAAAAAAAAAAAAAGGAGGTGGGAATATAGTGATGGAATATGCAAACCTCTCCGGTGGCTAGTGCTTTTTCTAAGTGAGTTTCCTTTAAGTATTGCATCTACTTGATAATTAGATCTCCATTAGCCTCATATATAAATTCAATCTCTGGCCCACCCTTTCAGAATTTGGTTGAATCCAATGTGACATTTTCCATAATCTTTGATTAGCATGTTATTCAGTTTAGAGTGATGGGCTGTAAATTTTAATATAGGAGGATAGCAGGACAAGAAAGGTTGCTTAGGATAAACTCACACTTATCTTCTCCTGAGAAAGAATTATTTAACTTTTACTTCATGTCCACATAGCCAGAATAGGCTGGGACTGCACATTTCAGGTGTAACTGATATTCAGAATTAAACCACCAGGCAGTAGCCTGTGAGGGGGTTACCTCAGCGGATCTGGCCGAATCTATCTGGCTGGATCTATCTGGCTTGCACGAACCGGTAGCACCGGCGGCGGGAGGCTTTGCCCACCCACCAGGACATCATTACGTCCCATTTTTGATCCTCTCTGCATATGCAGAAGGCTCTGCACATGCGCAGAAGAGGCGTGCGTGCTCACATTCCCGAACCGGTAGCGAAGGTAAGTGCATTTCACTGCTGGATTACCTTTAATATTAAAGAGAGTGAGTGGCATGAATCTGATCATTCCTTTTTATGCTGCCATATAGCTGCTGAACTGCTTATTAATTTGCTTCTGGATCCTCTTCGAAGTGCTGATTATCACTAGGAAAATCCTACATGGTTTGGCATAATCTTTCTTATGCAGAGATGGCCATCTAAGGACAAACTGAGAGTTTATACCCTATGAGAGGTAAGGGACTTTATGATAGAATGATATGATAAAATGGCTGTTCCTGTTTTCAAACATATTTTTGCCTCTTGAGGAAACATCACTTTCCTCAAGAGGCAAAAATATGTTTCCCATCTTCTGGCCTTAAAGAACCATTTGAAGACCTTCTGGAAAGTGTATGGATATCTTATGTTAGATTATATTAGATGAGATGGGATATTTATTTATGCTATTTATTGAATTTGAGCTGCCTCAAATCCTCAGCTGCATATAAAAATGATTAATTAATTAATTAGAGTGCATTTAATAACCTATTGGTTTGATAAGATGAATTCATGAACTTGAAATCTCTGAATATCTTTAATTTATTCATTCTGAATATCTTTAATTTATTCATTTTCAACCTTACAATTACCTATTCTTCTTTTTTGCTTTACCTTTTATGTTGTAGGCAAATACTATAACCGGAAGTTGCAAAAGTACACAAATATCCCAGCATGATTCAAAATATTTTTAAAAACTCAATATACTATAGACATACAGCAAGTAGTTGCTTGTTTCTGGTTAGAGAAATAACTCAATGGATCTCATTTTATTCAGCTGACTCAAACTGGTAGCAGTTTGGGAAGAATGCTAGTAATTTTATATTGCAGTGTGCTTTTAGGTAAAGAAGGAATATAAAATATATGACAAGAAATTTATTTATTTGTTATATTTATAATTCACCTTTCTTTAGAAGCAGAAGGAGAAAACCTGATGAGAGAATGGGCTTACCAAAATGGCTTCAGCTTTTTAAGAAGTAGTAATCTGGGATAAAAAGAAACAAATGGGCTACTCCGAACAGTATGGAATAAATATAAACTTAGATTTCCCCAGAAAACACCTTCATGGCTTTCAGCACTAGAAGCTTTTTATAGACGAGAAATGATAAGACAACATAAATGGCTAACCTCCTGACACATACTAGAATTTTCTAAAGGAAAATTTCTAAAATGGAAACAAGATAAGATATGAAACAGAAGTATATTCGTATCAATGGTTTTTCTATGTAAAATTAACAGGTTTTAATCAGATAAAAGATTGTATGATTTTGAACAGAGTTTGAGTGAATTTGAAATAGAATTATGTACTAATGATGAATCTAAAATGTATACATTTCTATTGAAATATGAGACAGAAAAAGAATAAGTGAAAGAATGTATTTTAAGATGGACTAAAACTGTTGGATATACAAATAGACCAGTGGGAAACTCTGTAGTTGAAAGGATTGACATTTACATTATGTTATAATGTAAATCTTAAAGAGACTTTTTATAAATTGTTGCATTGTTGATATTTGTCCAAAAGAAATTTCTACAACGCATAAGGGTAATTTGAATCACTGCTGGAAATGCAAATAACATGAAGGATTGTAAAAAGCCAAAATATTTTGGATACAAATGGATGCATTAATTCAGAAGATTTTTAAAGATTAAAGTACAAGTGAGATTTTTCTTTTGGACTAATGGACAAGCAATTAGGAAAAAAGTCACAGAACTTTGTTTTTATATATACTACAACAGGACCATCATATGCTCAAAAGTAGAAATCTTCACATTATCTTCAACAGAGCAATATTTGGTGAAGATAATGAAACTTATAGACTTATTATTTGTTGCAGTGGCCAAGAAATTTAAACAGTGTCTTTCTTTCTGTTGGACCCAAACCCAAGAAAGACATGTGATGCTTTCCAAGCTGAGTTCTTTATTGTTTCACACCTATAGAGAAAATATTTCCAAACTGAACACTCTACTGTCTGTTCTATAATATACTCTGTGAACTATCACAGAAATGTCTTCACCAGTGGTAGGTTTCAAAATTTTTTACTACCAGTTCTGTGGGTGTGGCTTGGTGGGCGTGGCATGGCTTGGTGGGTGTGGCTTGGTGGGCGGGGCAGGGAAAGGATACTGTAAAATCTCCATTCCCTCCCCACTCCAGGAGAAGGATACTGTAAAATCTCCATTCCCTTCCCAATCCAGGGGAAGGTTACTGCAAAATCTCCATTTCCCCCCGATCAGTTGGGACTTGGGAGGCAGAGAATAGATGGGGGTGGGGGCAGTCAGAATTTTTACTACCGGTTCTCTGAACTACTCAAAATTTCCACCAGAACTGGTCAGAACCTGCTGAAACCCACCTCTGGTCTTCACCCTCTTTCTCTCACACATAATATTGTGACTGAGTTTCCATTTATTCCTTTAGAATTCCCCCTCCCTCTTGGGAATCCACCTCCTTACCTCTTCCCATTACAGTTTCCTCTGATTTCTCTTCCTGTCTATATTATCTTTTGCCTGCCTAGATACCGGATAAACATATTGCAACCTAATAAGTGGGGAGAATAATAAATTTTAGGTGTCTGTTGCTACAGACTATTTGCAAGCAGTAGCTAAAGACACTATCAAACCTGAAGTTGTGACAAGCAATTTAGTATTGGTTGAAATGGAGCAAATCATAATTATAAAATGATGATGTAAGACTCAAATTAGGCAAAGTGCTATCCATTGACATGCATGCTTTTAAAAAATATTTATATGTCTTATTTTTTATATGAAAAAAATATCTCAAATAGTTGCTATGGAATGCCAATGACCCTTTGATTGCAAACTAGAGTCATTTTCCCATTAACCCCCCCCCCCCCGCTAGCATGAAGGTCTAAGATCCAAATTGATGCCTTGGCACCACAAAATAATCTGTCTTTTTCTGTTCATGTGGTAGTTCTGATCTGGTTTGGGCTTTTCCATGTTGTCTATGTTGTAGTTGTTTTTAAGTGTGATAAGGCTAAATCTGGAAGTAATTTTATGCCTAGTTTGATTTTAATAACAGCTAGTATTTTATTTTGATGCATCAAAAATACCATACAAATATCTAAACATGGATAATGTAAAAGAACTAGGTCAAATAATTCATATCATTGATTCATTGATATGATAAATTTCTATCCCATCCAGTCATTGATTCATTGATTGGCTTCACTGGCAATATTGTGAAAGATCACTTTGATAAACCAAAGGAAATGTAATTGTATGTATTAGTATACAACTTAGAATTAAAGCATGAACCAAATAAGTTTAAATGAAGGAAACATTTTTATGGAAATGCTTCCTTGCTTTTTACATGCTGCCAAATGTCAAGTTTATTGTTTCTTTGAGGATTTTTAATACTTCTTACTTATTGGTTCATATCCATTTCTTTTCCTCTCAGTTCCCTTGTGCTAGGTAATTTTTAACAGGAATATTGGAACATATACACACACTTAAGATACAAATGATTTTGCTGGGAAAGCATATATCAAAGCATATCTTTGATGAAGCCTAAGATTATTCCTCATTGCTAAATTGCCATGGGCCAGATTTATGGATATATCATCAAAACCTTCTGTTTCCAAATGTTGCAAGAGCGTAGGATTTGAACAACAAAAATGTCATTGTACATTTAGTGTAATGTTTTAACTATGATTTTACTGTATTTACTAACTTACAAACTTTTATCTTATTATCACAATGGAAATTTCAAATTTGGGGGGTGGATTACAGAGGCTTGGGAATTGTGTGTGTGATAATTCAGACATATTAAAACAAAGATGATTTTTATTGAAACAGCATTAAATGTGGCATTTACTCATCTTGGTGCAGATGGAAGAGGCTGTTGGAACCAAGTCTTAAGAAATAAGCTCACTGGGCAATTGTGGCCTCTTTTCATTAAAAAGAGGAATCTTACTTCTGCAACTAAATGTACTCTCTTGGTTCACCTTGTAGAATACAAATAGAAGGAATGAAATTAAGCTGAAGAATAAGTGCAGTGCATTTAAAACCAAAAGTTGATCCATGAAAAGAGACTTTCCTTGGCACCAGTCCAGGGGTGAAATCCAGCAGGTTCTGATAGGTTCTGGAAAACCAGTAGCGGAAATTTTGAGCAGTTTGGAGAACTGGCAAATACCACCTCTGGCTGGCCCCAGAGTGGGTGGGAATGGAGATTTTGCAGTATCCTTCCCCTGGAGTGGGGAGGGAATGGAGATTTTGCAGTATCCTTCTCCTTCCATGCCCACCAAACTATGCCCACCAAACCACATCACGCCCACCAAGCCATGCCTACAGAATCGGTAATAAAAAAAATTGGATTTCACCACTGCATCAGTCCGATAACAAACAATTAGGCAAATCTTCCATGGAAGGGAATTCCATAAACAAGAAAATATCCTCTTCATCACAGTTTTCAACTTGCAAGCAAGAACCAAACATCTGGCTTTGTAATGCATGTTTCAGGAACCAGGCACATTCATCATAAGTACAAGCCTAACCCTCTGTGAGCCTGTTCGAAATAGGCTGAGTGCTGGGCTGCTTCAGGCACTGAAGTTGAAAACCAATTATGTCTTATAACAGATGAGGAAGCCAGTGAAGTTCAAGATCTGTCTGAACTTCTTTATAATTGTGAATCCCACCAAGAACCTATGTGTTATATGCTGCAAGCAATGTGAAGAATTCTTCCAGATGGACAACTCTTGCTCTGATAATGCTAGCGTGTTTGAAAGAAGGGTGTTTGTGTGATAATAGCCTCATCTCAAAGAATCAGATTTCTGAAGCCTTTGCAAAGGCAGACACATATATATCAAATTGCAGTAATCAAACAAGGAGGTTATTAAAACATGTATAAACCTGTGGTCAGGTCGACCTATAAATATGATAGACAGATCTGATTCAACTGATCAGAAACAAACACCTTGAGAGATAGTTTATCTTTGCTCAAGTTTCATGGAGAATATGCTTATTAATTTGTGTGTGCATGTATGTGTGTTGACCAGATGGTATAAATAATGCCATTCATATTTGCCTATTGGACAAGGTCTAGTAGAGAGTATTGTATTCATACTGTATGCTTTAGTAATGTCCAAAGTTATTTTGGAAATGTATATACACTGGGAAATATGCTTAATTCAATATTTTTGTGGAGTAAGCAGTTGCGCATTCTAAATTAGGAATAAGAAATAATCACATTGGCCAGTTAGTATGCATATTGAGAGTTAAGATCACATTTGCCTTAACATACTGTGGGTGTCAAACTTGCAACATTGCATTCTCGTCACATGATGTATCACAACTTCCACCCTTCGCTAAACTGGGAGTGGGCGTGGCCAGCATGTGATGTATCTGGCCCGCGGGCCACGAATTTGACACCCCTGCTTGTACACGAAAAACACATAGTATAGCATTGTCTTATTTGCATTTTTTATGAAGTGTTAGTCTGCTATAATGCTAAAAATATGGGATGTCTTTTGACTTTTAAATTTCCTTCTTTATCACAGTAACAGCTCAGAAGCTAAAGTCGGACTAACATTTGCAGAAAAATCCTGCAGTTTTCTTCTTTTGCTGAGGTATCCATACATGGCCTCCTTCCAAGGCTACTTATTTTACATTTTTCATACATAGTGAAAAATGCTTGTTCTGCTTGAGTTTTTGACTGCTGACCCAAGTGAGAACACATTTGGCTTGAACCTAACAGGCTCATGTGTAGTTTGACACCTATGCTATGTTCAGAGGCTTCAAGGGGTTTCAAAAAGCATTGTTCTGTCACCTTGCTAATCACACACGCCTTAAAAATGAATCTGAATATTCAGAACATGTGACAGCTATGAAAAAATCTTAGCACATGCCACAGTAACCAGATTTCTGGCTTAGAACATTTTGTTAGTGTGTCCACGTTTGCTTGTATTTATTATTAATAAGAACTGGGTATGTCAAGAAAACATGAAAGGAAGCGAAATGCAATGGGAAAAGGATACTTAAGAAATGTGCGTGACAAAGTAAGAAAGAATAGGATCAGGAAGGAGCTAGTGCTGAATGGACGTGGACCGAATACAAAAATGACCAAGGAGGATAAAAGAAATAGGTTGGGATGTTTTTGATCCCATAGAGAGAATGAATGAAGATTGAATTGCAAACCAAATATATGAAAGAATCAAGAGGAATGGAAAGATTTAGAAAGTCATGATTGAATGGAGTTCTTGAAAAAGAGAGATGAGAACAATGGCATCTCTGTAAGACTGAGAAAGATAGAGAAATATCTCAAGATGATTCTAGCCCAGTTGCCCTAGTACATTTTTCATCCATAAACCATAATTATGTAAGCAAGTTCCTCTTAATAGAACTGATAGAAATTAAATTCTTTATTAAGCACTTCAGGTACTGTAAATCCCATTTTTTTTTCAATCTTATAATACC
Source organism: Pantherophis guttatus (assembly GCF_059756535.1). Taxonomy (NCBI): domain Eukaryota; kingdom Metazoa; phylum Chordata; class Lepidosauria; order Squamata; family Colubridae; genus Pantherophis; species Pantherophis guttatus. The sequence continues at coordinate 53,500,541 of NC_142064.1, forward strand.
AGTGCACTTTTCCCATCTGTCTGGACCAACTGGTTGCCTGTAAAACCTGGAGTGTGGTCTGTCATGACCATAGATTTGCCTAGGCTTTCCTTCCTAGATTAGCATATAAAAAGACTGTGATTTTGACTTAGATACTCCAGTGAGTACAACAGTTTAACAGCTGGTTCTCTGATGCCACTTCTGCTCTTGCTTCTAAAGGCTAAAGGAAGGTGCTTCCCATAATTTCACATGATATAATACATAAATACACAAGGATGAGCCAAACAATGCTACTTGGGAGCATTTTCTTGCATCAACAGTGTATAGAACGGCAGAGATATCTGATATCTGCTGTCTTGTTTCTGGAAATTATCAGTTCTGGCTATCTGTCCTTGATGCTAGGGAGGTGCTCTTATATATGTTTTTTTTGTTCCCCTTTACCTCTCTCCTAGATTAATTTATGTCTCCTGCTTGAGATCTCTTGTCATCATCTCAGTTGCTTTTCTCCTTGATTGCAGACCTTGCAAGGAATATGATGTTTTTCCTCTTACAAATATTATAGGGGGAGGCTGATCTGACAAATGGAATTCTAGTGAAGAGGATAGGAAGCTTCAGTACTTCTTCCTATCACCTTATTGTTATCAGTACTATATAGAGATTTGTAGTTGTTTGATTCCTATACTTTACATTTTCCTATACAATATATTGATATTGTTTTCTGATTGCTTATTTGTACCCTATGATTATCATTAAGTGTTGTGTCTTATGATTTTTAATGAACGTATCTTTCTTTTATGTACACTGAGAGCATATGCACCAAGACAAATTCCTTGTGTGTTCAATCACACTTGACCAATAAAAAAATCTATTCTATTCTATTCTATTCTATTCTATTCTATTCTATTCTATTCTATTCTATTCTTTTTTAAAAAAAATTAATCAGATTTTTATTTATTTAAGAATACAGACAAAACTAAACAAATAACAACAAAACATACAAAACATGTAAACATGTAAACAAGAATTCAAATATACATCTTATCCAATTTGTCGCAACTGTACTGTCTGTTCTTATTTTTGCTTTTGACTCCTTCTTGTTGGTCTTTCTCTTATATCTATCTTTGTAATTCACTGTTAACCTGAATTATTCTATTCTATTCTATTCTATTCTATTCTATTCTATTCTATTCTATTCTATTCTATTCTATTCTATTCTATTCTATTTCTTGCAGGAATGTATTTGGGGGATGGTGCTGAAAATATATGAAAAATTCAGTTTATGAGGCCCATTAGGAAGAAGGTTTTCTTCTAAAAGATTTCAACTTCTATCACATGTAGAAAAAAATCCAAATAAAAACATCTACCAAGAGAGATGAACACATTTTTTCCTTCCCATTGTAGTGATGGGTCTAGAACAATTTTATTAGATAATAAAGCTGACCGAAGAGGTTGAGATGGTTGGGCGGATGTCTGGTAGCTTTGAAAGTTTGGGGACAGGTAGGAGAGATTTCTTTACTCTTAGTAGACCAGCATAGCTTCTGCCAGTTCCATTTGTTTTCAGGCTTATGAACAGCATTCTTGGCAAGGTGACAAAAATTCTCCCTGATACACTGGCCTAATTGAGTAGATAGAATAGTTCCTGGAACTGTTGTCAGAGATCAGAGAGGCATTGGTGAAAGCAATAAAGCAGCCAGAACTGGAACCATTAGTCAGTTCTTAGCAAGCAAACCACTCAACTATTTGGTGGAATGTTCATTGTGGCAGAGCTGCAGAAGAACCCCTTCTTGGCAGCAATGTTGATGACCAACTTTCTATGATCTGCTCTTCAGTGTTTGTAGGGACTATAAAGAATGGTTGTGAAGGGCAGAGGGAGGAGGATCTGGTATCAAGGCAATGATCACATAAAATGAGGCTTAAACCTAGACTAAGAACATGGTTTAAAAAAATGCATCAAGACCCCCCCCATTTTATATGAAAATAAAAGAGAGAGGATCATAGGGAATATGGGTCCAATCTCTTGTGTTATGGCCTTGCTGATTATGTGCCATAAAGTTAGTGTTGACTAAGTGGCCACATAGATTTTGATCAGATATGGGTACATTATTTACAGACTTCTAGCTTTCAGTGAATAAGTTCTATTTTCACCATTCAGGCTTTCTTTTGTCTAAATCCTCTGTAAACAATTTCTGACCTCCATCTAAGCACCCATATTTGCATTTTACTGGTTGTAGAAGGAAAATCAAAGTTTACTGAAATATTTCTTGCTAAGTATAGCTATTGGAAGATGTTTATTGGCCAATTACTGTTTTGGCATCAGTCTCTGTCAGATTATTCCCATTTTAGGCTCAAGTGAAGAAACATTGTATTGTGGTTTCTGCTTAATAAATTCTTGGTTATTTTAACTGCTTGAATTCCAGTGACTGATTTTCTGTCCAAGCTTAGAAAATTTATAATACTAACTGGAAATCAGAGTTATCCTCCTACAAATGTCCCTTGGCTGCAACTCTGCCATACGTTAATGTTTATATTATTGGTTTCAGTAAAATTAAATGTGCATAATCTAATGGTGGATTAGAAAGCTTTCATCTTCTCCTTTTCTATCTTCAAAACAAAGGCAAGGGTTAATACAAAAATGAAGAATGTATGCATTATACTCTCCTTAAAATGTCACATCTTTTTAATTTCTTTGGTAAAATAACACTTATCAGAATCAGGAAAAAACTATAAACAGTGTGATATGTCTTTCTATCATTAGCATTGTTAGCTATACTATTTTTGATTGTGGGAAAGAATAAAGAAAAAAATATGCTAGTTCTTCATCTTTAGCAATGTGTAGAACAGGGTTTTCCAACTCATGGCCCATAGGTCACCTGTAGCTCTCCACTGATTTTGAGCAGTGTGTACTTCAATCCCTCAGAATAAGATGGATTTTTCCTTAAACTGTCAGGAATCAAACTATGTCTCAGTGACTGAGTGGGAAAGACTGAAGGGTATTTGGATTCTTAACACCACATCAAAGTTCCTGTCAGTTCACTGCTTGGATCTGGGCTGAACCTTTCATTCTAAAGGTGTAGTAAAGAGGCAGTGAAATAGTCCCAGTCCTAACTTGTGACCACATCTCAGCGTGGGGCTAGAAATGCAACCTCACTTTTTAACTGTCAGCTACAGCTAGGAGGAGATGCAATGGTGGCAGAGGGAGTAGGTCCCATCCCTGGTTCCAACATTAGCTTTGATGTCTGTTCCCTATTTTGCCTCAAGTGGACAAAAGGTTTAGTTCAGGAGGCCATGACAGAACCCAGTTCATGAAAATGGCCTAAGTTTGGCTATCTAGGAATGGGTAAGGAGATGCTGTCGCCATTCTTCACATCTAATGCCAAAGTTAGAAGAAATCCTCAACTACGTCTATGAAGCTGTCATGAGAGCTACTTAGGATAATTTTATGATTTGGGGGCAATTTAATCCACAATTTGTTTTTTTTCTGTACAAGTTTGCTATGGAAATTGGCAATGTTGAAGAAGTATGAAATTAGTTGAATTTCAGCATAACACCATCTTGAAGCAAAAGTATATGGTTGTTAGAATAACAGAATTTTATAAATCTTATTCTTCAGAAACATTTTTGATGTTACTCATTGCTTACTAACAATGGAGGTTTATACAAACAGTTTTTTTAATCTATGAAAGTTAACAAATCTGTAGAGCATTGATGTTAAGGACAAGCAACACAGTAGTTGGTTTCACCTTAGAGTATAAAACCCAGTGCAAATCATGTTGCAGAAAAAAGGCCAAACTGAAATGGTGAAAAAAGCAGTCTGTTTTGGAGTAAATGTTTTTATTTAATAAATGTCTAATGTTTAATCATTCTGTAATACACTTAATTTTCTTAATTTTTGACTTGGTAGAGTCAAGGCAAGCTTTTGTAATCAACTATGAAAAGGCTTCAGAGTTGTCGTCCTCAGGCTAATGAATTAATCCTCATGTTGCCTTTTGTGACAATCAAAGTGGTAGATCCTTGATGTAATTGGTGAACTTCTGTGGAGGAAGTTTTCTAAGCTTGCCATCTGTTTCTACTTATTCTACTGATTTACTTCCCTCCCCCGCCACAATTTAAAACTGTCATTGTCTTATATAACAGAATTCCTTGTTCTATTGTGGCTGTATAATCTAAGTGAACTATAATAATCCTTTTCCTACAATGCAGCCAAAAATGAGACATAGGCAAAATATTTGGAAACTATCCTGGCCACGCCATTCTTTTGGGCTTTGTCAAGTATGAAAAATGACTATGGATCACTGTACAGGAGCAATATATTAAAACAAGTGTATGGTTCCTCAGCACTTTTCAAAACACTTCTTTCATTTTTGAAACAATGAGTCTATACCAGGGATCTCTGTTCCATCTACAATGATTGGGCAAAAAAAAAATGTGTTACTTTGGGGAGGCTTAGTTATTATACGTAGAGTGCCAAGATGGTGTCTGTTCTCTCAAACTGTGTGAGGTCAAGACAAAGAAATGTGTAGGGTTATATCTTGAATTTTTAACCACCAAATTACAGGCCCCTTTTAGGTTTCCTGTTTGTATGTTTTTTTTCTGGACAGCAACAATAGCATTAATTTGAAATGGGCTTGATCCATTTAGGAAGACAATGAAAATAGTAAAATAAAAAAAATCAGGAGAACCCAACGTGATATCATCAGGCAAATAATATCTGTATGGCTCTTGGTGTTTTTCTCTCTCAGAGAATGCAGGCAGAGACAAACAAATGTTTTCTTCCTTAAACTTTTTCATAGAATTATATTTAGAGACTAATTCTTTGCCTTTTTAAATTTAAAGCTGTTATTTTCAGTCCCTTCATTAAGTGACTAAGTGATATAAGAAAGTAAATATTGGTATGGGATTCGTTCCACTCAATGTCTGAAAAATGTGTTATGTTTTTATGCAAGTATAAACAGTATGAAGAACAGTAGGGTTAAACTATATTTGCTTAATTAGAGATTATTTTTTGTTGTTATTTTTAAGTAGATTTCAGCCTCCTCGCATCATTACACATATACTAATAATGTGTAAAATATTTCAAATCTAAAGTATTTTTTGAGCTGAAAAGTTCTGCATGAGAGTTTTTTTTCCCCCTGTGCTGAGTTGCAAATATATGTTCCAGATTTACTGGAGGTATTCCAAACATTGTTCTAACAATTCCAAAGTATTTTGAGCATGAAATGGCTCCATTCTGAACTCAAAAAACAGGGTTTAGCCTCAAAGCTAAACTATTTTGAGTACAAAAAAATTGTGGAATAGTCAAATGGGTCTCCTAACACTCTGGATTAAGTAAATACTTTCCTTATAGACCAGTGATGGCTAACCTTTTTGCCATGGCATGCCAAAAGTGGGGGGAGTTCAGGGAATTTGCGCGTGTGCGTGCCCACACCCAGAGGCTTTCTAGGAGCCTGGAGAGGGTGAAAACTGCCTTCCCCACCCCCTGAAGGCCCTCAGAAAGCTGGAAACAGCCCATTTCTTATCTTCCATTGGGCCCAGAAGGGCCGAAAATCAGGTGGCCGGCACGCGCATGTGTGCTCGAGCTGAGCTAGGGCAACACTCGCATGCCCACAGATATGGCTCCTCATGCCACCTGTGGCACGCATGCCATAGGTTCGCCATCATGGTTATAGACCTATTCTATTCCACACTTTGTGCTTAGTATTCACTGCTTCCTAAGTGTAAGAATGGATGACGTCATTGTCCCCCTCCCCCCAGTCCCAGTCTATTGGAAATGCACCCCACAGTGTTCAAAATTTTGATTTTCCAACCTAATGTTAAACCTTTCCAAATGGATGGTCTACAGCATTTAGTTCCATTCTATTAAGTAGACCCAGATCAACTGGTAGCAGAGCTGATATCCCCTTATCCTCCAGCAGCTGGTTGTTGCCCTGTGCAGCAGGGGTGGGTTCTACTTACCTTTACTAACGGTTTGCAATTGGATTATGCGCACGCCAAGCTTCTGCACATGCACAGATAGCCTACGATGACATCCGGGACAGTGGGCAGAGCCTCCTGCCAGTTTTACTACTGGTTCTTGCAAACCGGTCCGAACCGGGGGCAACCCACCACTGCTGTGCAGCATTTTATATTGGCCTGCCAGACTGCCATAATCTGTTCTGGTTGGCAGTTGCTATTTTTTAAAAATAATTTTTCAGTTAATCCAACTCAAGTCAATAAATCTTAGAAACTCACATTCCATTCAAGTCTTATGTCTCCCAGTGGGCACCCTTTTGGTTTCTGCCCAGACAGCATGAAACATTCTCCCCTTAGTTTCCCACTCCCTTTATCTAGTACTGTGAAATTTTTCTTACTATTTTTTTTTAAATATGCCAGTTGGAACACAAGAATGTTGGTACTTATTTCATTTCTACAGACCTGAATTCTCATTATAGCAGAGTTTCTGTGGATCTACAGAGAAAACAAAAAAACAGTTTTTGCTTTGATCATTCAAAGCAATAATGCTACAGCAAGGAAGATAGAATTAAAAAAGAAGTGGTCTGTTTTAATGTTGAAGGACATGATGTGGGAAAGGAAGCATCAATATGTGAGGGCATCAATGACTGAAACATTAGTACAAGGCTACCAGGATCACAGTCAATGAAACTATCCCTAAAAGAAAAAAGCACACATTATAGACAGATCTGTACAAGACCCAGTCAGGAAAGCTTACCATCCTTGCTTGGATGGGAAAGGCAGAAAGCAGAGAAACCACCAGTCAGGTTTTGCAGTCTCCAGAATGAGCACCAATCAATACAGAGCAATTTCAACTGGATTTTCTAAAGTTAAGAAATACCTAGGTGCACCATGGGAGAGAAACAGCTTAGACTATAATGTGGAATTTGTCAGTGTGAGAGAGTTCATGAATTGGGATAGACATGGTAACAGGTCAGCCAATGGGGACTGTTTGGTGACCAGATGGCTTGGAGCCTGGGCGTGGCTTATGTTCACTGATCGATCGATCTATCTATCTATCTATCTATCTATCTATCTATCTATCTATCTATCTATCTATCTATCTATGAGTGCCTCTGTTTTATATTGCTTCTGTGATTATTGATTCTATGCTTCTGGTTTCTGCTATATGGTATTGTATATAAAGAAGTTTCTAATATTTATGAATTCTTTACTTGTGGGCAGTTGAATTGCTGCAAACTCTAACAGAATTGCTCCTTGTGTGGCAAGTAAGAGTAGAAATAGGAACTAGGGCCTATAGGGCTCTATAAGCCATAACTAGCTTATAACTAGCACCTTGAAAAGCATCCAGAAGCAAACAGGCAGTGTAACTGGTGGTATAGGGGTATCATATGGCTAGGCATGTTTATCACTTCCCTTGTTGCTGCACAGATCAGTTGAATATTCTGAATAGTCTTCAAGAGCATCATCATCATAGCAATAATTGAACCATGAGGAGACTAGGATATGAGTGACTGTCTGAAGAGCTTCTTGACCCAGGAAAAAGTGTAACTGGCATACCAAATTAAGCTGTGCAATGGCCTTCTTGGCCATTGCTGCCACCTGCTTATCAAATCAGAAGCTATGGATACAAGAAAAAACTCAGAGTATGAACCACTCTTGAATGGAAAAGTACAACTTCGTCAAAGTTCAAAGATGGAATTTCTGCAAATGTAGATAAACCCAGTATCCACAGCCAGTTGACCTTGGTAGGATTTATCCAGAGACTGGTTTTGAAAAAATGAACAGATCTTGATGGGGAAAAACTGTTTGGTCCTTTTACAGTAGATGGTGTCAGTCAGTTGGAAAGCATCTGGTTAAAAAGAATGCAAACAAGTAATGAACCTATGAGCATGAAAGAAAAAACCCTTTTCTTGGATAAAGCTTGGCTTACGTCCAATATGCTTACAGCTAAGTCTCCATAAGTGCAGATAATGAGTCCCATGAAATGTTCCCATATTATACATAAAATATGGTAATTGATTCCAGATTGATGAAATTAGACAATGAAAAATGTTACCAGGAACTTCCTTTTTTGCATTTTTAATAATATTTGTATATGAAGGAATCTATCTTTGGTAGATTTTCTTATGGGCATTCTTAAAAAAATAAGAAAGGAAAATGATTGTACAAGCCAATATGAAGATAAACAAGTGAAGACTGAAGTAGGAGTACCTATAACCCTAACTGCATTAGATTTAACCCCATTAACTTCAATTGCACATGCGCCAACCTTGCATTAACTAAATTTTGGTTATTATTAAATGTGACCTGGGATCAATAGAAGAGAATGTGACCTGGGATCATGGTACAATTTGCAATGAATCAGGGATGGGTTCTACTTACCTTTACTACCGTAAAGGGGCCCCATGTGCGCTCTTCTGTGCATGCGCAGAAGTATTTTCATGACATCAGGGTCAGTGGGCGAGGCCTCCCACCGGTTTTACTACCAGTTCTATAGAACCGGTGTGAACCGGGGGCAACCCACCACTGCAATGAATGGAATATCACATTGTTTGAATGTGCATTAATTATGATTTAGCTGTATCTTTGTTTCAGAAATGCCTAAAAACTATCTGTTATCCCCTCAGCTGCATCAAATTTTGTCTGCGTGCTTATATGTCCTAGGTGACAAATGTTTCAAATTCAAGATATTTGTAGACATATATTATAGATACTTCTCTAGTTTGATGTAAAGCAGTTTTATCACACATTGATTATTTATTATTCAGAGCAGATACTGTAGCAATGCTCTGAGTAAATATATGCAAGTTTTGTTACAATTTTCTATAACCCCTTTGAATAGGATCAAGTGAATCTAATGATGGGAAAACAAAAATAAAATGGTTGTGTTTTGATAAGTGTTAACAAACTGGTACATTGACAATTGCACTAAGGGTAAGGATTTTGTTTTAGTTAAAATAGTATATTCTAAAAATTGCTGTTTGTTTTTGTATTTTTAGTTCATAAATTTTGGTGAAATAATTTTTCAAAAAATAGTGATATCCTAGCAGTCATTGTTAATTGGTTCAGGGAGGTACAACAAGTGTTAAAAATAATAAGTACAAAACAAACCACATGACTAACACATGACCTTTTGTTTAAGCTGGAAAAGATAGTGAATCAGGAGGTAGCTGACACCAACAAGTACCAAACAAATGACAACTATCAGGACAAAATTTTTGTGCCAAAATGCATTGAGTACCAAATTCAACAGGTTTCAAAGCAGTTGAGTACTGAGGTACCACTGTAATTGTAAATATTTTTTTTCAGCTGAAAGTATACATTTTAAAATCATTTTGCTGCATTTTAATAGATAAATGCCTTGTTGCTTTCAAAAATATTATTCCCAACTACAGCAACCCATTCCATATAACATAGATTAGAGCACCATAAAGCACCACTATTAACATATTCTTCTGACTATTTTACAGTCTTTAGAAATCTGGGTTTATTCATGACAATTGAAATGTCCAATCTAAGGAAATGCAGAGCAAGTTTTGGCCTTGATGAAGGCGATGATCTATTTATATCGTAAGATAGATAGATGATCAATTGATGATAGGTTGATGAATGATTGATAGGTAATAGATAATAGATGGGTAGATAGATAGATAGATAGATGGATCTATGTATTTATATGGTCAGCTCAAGTGATAAGCATACCTAATACTTTTTCCTCCTACTTCCCCCCACCAAAAAAAAAATCTTGTGAGGTGATTTGGGCTGAAAGAATGAGTCACAGCACAGCTGGCTGGAGAATTCTGGGAGTTAAAGTCCACAAGTCTTAAAGCTGCTAAGTTTGAAGACCTCTGCACTTGAGAATTGCCTCCAAATTTTAAGAGGCCTATGGATCCTGATGATCTCTTCATGATGACCTTTAGATCCGCAGAGCAGATCGCCTGATCATTTTGAGCAATGCTATACTCAATATAAAAGTTGCCAGCATGCTTGCTAGAAATTGATTTGGTCTTCAGGTAGTAATCATTTTCTAATTGCTGCTTGATAGGTGGGACAATCAATTGAGTGTCATATGAGTTTCATATGAGCAAAGTTCTTTTACCATTGGATACAAACACTTGATAAATATGCATAGTAATTTAGATAACAATGGAAACAAATGAAAATGAGCTCAGTTAGAAATAGCCATATATTCCATTGGCCAGTAAATGTAATGTTCCAGTGTCTCCCTCTTAGGAAGTGTAATGGCCCTGTAGGATCCTGGTTTGGAGAAGGAGGAGAGTTGGAACCAGGGCCATCCAATGGGGATGATATAGTCTTCCTGGAATGTGCTGACAGTCCAGGGGCTGAGGATGAGCATTCCCAGACCGGTCCAGCATTGGGAGGGGTGGCTGACCAGACAGGGAGCCACCTGCAGGAGAGGAGCAGCTGCAGAAGGCTAGTGGCAATGATAGGCTCCAGATCCTTGCCTTCTGACAAGGAACAGCTGCCTTCCCTGCCTGATATATGGGTGTGAAGAACAGAGCAGAGGAGTTCTGTGAGGTTGCTCATGAGGAAGCAGCCCCTCCTCAGAGTGTAGAGTGACTTAGCCAGATGCTGGGAGAAGTAGTTTGTCAGGAACACCTGTTTGCTTTGACATGTACTTCCTGGGTTTCATGGACCATGCTTCATGGAACTTGGATCATGTTTTACTGCTTAAACCTTGGACATTGCTTGTGGATTTCGGGCTTGGCTTTCTGACATCAGACTCTTAGACTATGCTTTGTTTTGGAAACTTGGACTCTGTTTTTGGATATGGAATGTTGTGAGCATGGTGACTTCTCTCTTTGTCTTGTGGGCTGTCTTGCACCCAATTAGTGGAAAAGTGTGATGCTGACTGAGGCAGCAGGGAAAATGAGGTGGAGCTTTACCAGCCTAATCATTGGATGCTGTGTGCATTGTGTAATAAACTGACTTAAATTGACATCTACCTTGCCAGCATGACTCAGATCAGAACAGGAAATGTAATGGTACAGGGGAATGATTTTGGGAGACAGGAGGAAGAGCTGCAACCTAGGCAAAGTTCTCTAAACAAAATCTGAATCTAAAGCAGGGAGCTTCAGAAAGCAACTCAGAATAGATCCTCCCTAGTTTTGAAGAGGAAGGGAAGAGAGGGGAGAGGTACTGTACTTGTAAGATAATAAAGATAGTGTTAATATTCATAGTTGATGCTTCTTTTCTGGTCTATCTCAAAGGGTGAACAGGAAAAGTAACCTGTTTTTAGGACAAAGTTAATACAAATATTAAACAGCTGCAATATATTCATATTGATTTGTATTGGAGATCATTCAATTTAGTGAAAAGTCCAAGGAACCTCAAAGCAATTGTGCAGATGTTTAGCCAGACTGCATTCCCATACACCAAGTTCTGCCCATTGCAATGTTGTTGATGACTAACCCTTAAATGATTGGACTGGTGGAACCTTTTCTCTTTCGCTCATTATCTTCTGTAAAATTCATCTCAGTGTTCTGAAAACATCCTGCTTTGTCTTCCAAATAAAAGATTCCATGGGTGCACTTTATAGGTACTTCTAACACTGATGTATGAAGTGATTCCATTTTTTTTAATGTCAAAAGAATGCTGGGTGCTTAGATGTGATTGTGTCAAGGGAAAAGGTTGCAGTGAACAAAGAGTAGAGCTGTGCCAGCTAACATTTTCCAAACAACACATTATTGACTTTTCTTTGAATCATTTATGACAGCATTTCTATTCCATCTTTTGCAAGAAGAAAAATGCCATCTGTAGAAATTGTCCTTTGAGTAGCAAACCTTTATCCTCACACTATTTTTTTAATGTAGAATTTCTTCAGCATTAGCTGCAAAAAGTAATATATGAAATCAAAAGTTGGAAAGGATTAGAAGAATGATTCCTTTGTGCATAAGAATCCTCTTAGTTCATTGACACATTTATTTATTTATTTATTTATTTATTTATTTATTTATTTATTTATTTATTTATAGTTTGTTTTAATTTGTATACCGCCCTTCTCCTGCAGGACTCAGGGCGGTGAACAGGCAGAATAACACAGAACACACAAAATTTAAAAACAGTTTTAAAATAATTAAATATTTTTGGCCGCAATTTAAAACACCCAATTAAAATCAATTAAAATTAACCAAAGCTATGGGATCAAGCCAGCCCGGCTAGGTGAAATAAATAAGTTTTCAGGGCCCGACTTAAAGTCCGGAGGTCTGGTATTGTACGTATCTCTGGGGGGAAGTTGTTCCAGAGGGCAGGCACCACCACAGAGAAGGCTCTCCCCCTGGGGGTCGCCAGCTGACACTGTCTGGCGGATGGCACCCTGAGGAGGGCCTCTCTGTGCGAGCGTACTGGCATCTCAATAATCCCACACCAGATCTCAGACTTATGAATGGACATGAATACAAAACAATTAAGCCATTTTAAGTCTCATTAAGTTCAAGAGAGTGGTTCTTAACTCTTCCATTGAAATAAATGGAACCTGAAACATTATGCCCAATTTTGCTTCAGATGAATTCAGTTATGTTATCTGCACCTTGAGAGTGCAAGAGATGGCAAGATCACCATTGTTATGTATAAAATACCTTCAGGTTATCTGAACATTTCCTGCCTAGACATGTTTTGTGCTTGAAGTGAATTTATGTTATCTAGATACAGAAGAAAGTTGTTATGTTGGAAATGTCATGGTGCTACTTTTTTCTATGATTAAGAACTTGAATTGTATTAGTAAAAATAACTACACAGATTAAAAAAACCCTATATGATTATATAAAATTATGATAAAGAAGATGATGTTGGTGATGGCAGGGGTGATGATTAAAATATAGTTAATAATAATAACTCTATCAGGCACTACCTTGACATGCTTGTGGGGCTCACATGTTCTGAGGAAGATGAAAGCAATACTAGGGATCCAACCATACTGGGCAGATCTCATCAGAGGAACCAAAGGAAGAATGTCTCTCCTATATAAAATATGGTGAAACTTACTTTATAGAAACTCACACAAGATCAGTGGTTGGCCAGGTCAGTAAGTACCACACTAGATATTGGAGTTCCTGGATATCTGGTGATAAATGGGCTAAAGAACTCAGGAATGTTGGCTGAGCAAACAGGACCAGCAGCTGCAGAATAACTAGCAATAGCAATAGCACTTAGACTTATATATCGCTTTACAGTGCTTTTACAGCCTTCTCTAAGTGGTTTACAGAGTCAGCATATTGCCCCCAACAATCTGGGTCCTCATTTTACTGACCTCAGAATGATGGAAGGCTGAGTCAACCTTGAATCTGGTGAGATTCGATCTGCCAAATTGCAGTCAGTTGTCAGTCAGCAGAAGTATCCTGCAATACTGCATTCTAACCACTGCGCCACCATTGCTCTTACTAGGACAAAAAGTGTTTACCTTTTGCAAATATATAAAGATTGAAAACAAGTTATTATTATTATCTGTTATTACAAATCAAGTCCAATGAGAAGAAGATATGTATACCACTTCAGAGAGAAGTAAGAGAACTTGTAGAATTGTTATTTCTGCAAGTTGTTTCTAGAATCAGAAACAATGAACAGAGACTAACAGATCAATGTTTATTTATAATGTTTATTTTTAATATGAAATAAAATATTCATAAAAGCAAAACTGGAAGAAATGCAAAGGTCTCAAAGAAATTGAAGTCTTGCCAATTATAGCTCAGACTGTAGAGGCAAACCATGAGGAATTAAAGGAAGAGGAAGTGAGCATAGATACTGAATCATCTTCATTCTCAAACCGGACACCCTATTCTTGCCTTTTTCTCAGAAAGAAAAAGCCTTCAACTAAACAAGTAGAATTGAAATAAAAAATAAATGAGCATCTAGAATAGCACAAAAATATCAGAATAAGGTTGCCTGCAATGAAACTTGTTCCAAAGAAATAGCTATCGCACATATTAAAAGATGCCAATACTATAATATCATATATGAGCAAGGAATATTGCAAGTACAAGAGACAATTGAAGAAGAAAAATGGGCATTGGCAGAATATCTGAAGGAAAGTGAAGAAGATGCACTGAAGCTGGTATACCATGATAGTTTACTGAGTACTGGAGAGACCAAACTGGCCTACAAGAAAGACTATATGAAGAATAGAAAAGAGATACAGCAAGGCAAACTATTACATGACAAGTACATAAAAAAAAGCAACCCTAGCAGACAAAGCAGATAACAATAAGACCTGACAATGCTAAGAGTAGGAAAACTGAAGTAAGAAACAACGGGGTTAATTCTGGCTGAAAAAGATTTAAGCCTTAAAACAAATGCATATAAAAACAGAATTGAGAAGACAGCAACCAATAGCAAATGCCTGTAAAGAAGTTGAAGAAACAATAGAGTAGTTAGATGTTTGCAAGATCTTATAGACTGAATACAGACAATGGCCTGACAAAATTTCCATCTGTCAATTACAAAATGCCATACTGCTTGGATCCACACATATACTATACTGATATAATGCAGCATCTTGGTTATTGGGAAGAACATATCAGTGGTGGGTTGCCCCAGGTTCGCACTGGTTCTATAGAACTGGTAGTAAAACTGGCGGGAGACTCCGCCCACCAATGCCAATGTCATCAAAATGCTTCTGCACATGCGCAGAAGAGCATGTGCGCGGCCCCGCTGAGAACCGGTAGTAAAGGTAAGAAGAACCTACTCCTGACCGGTAGTAAAACTGGTGGGAGGCTCCGCCTACTGACCCCAATGTCATCAGAATGCTTCTGCGCATGTGCAGAAGTGCGTGCATGCAGCCCCGTTGCAAACCGGTAGTAAAGGTAGGTAGAACCCTGGAACATATGCATATGAAGGTCAAGCCCAGCTAAAGAGGTGGCAGCTGTGACTTCATATTGTTGTGAACAGACAATAATACTAATATTACAAAAACCCCTTGAGGAATTTACATTAGATATAAATGTATTAAATGTATTTAATACTGTAATAATGTATTTAGATGTATTTAATGATTTATGAGGATGTTAGAAGATGGCAAACCACTTCCATACTATTGCCAATAAAGTTGTATGGAAGTGGTTACCAAACATTAAAATTAACTCAGAATAACTTTATTTTGTTACTATTATTACTATTTCTAATCTGATAAATAATTTGAGTCCCCCTGGATGGATTATGAAGTTATTTTAAAGAGTAAAAATACAAAAATAAACTGCATAGGAAATCAATAATAAAAACATATAAAACATCAATATGGCTTCTTGGATTAATTAGTTCTGCCTTTTAAATACAGCTGAGCTTTCTTGCAGTGAGCAAAAAATCTCCATTAATTCATAAAATACAAATTACTATAAGTGGCAATCAATCAGTGCAGCAGTTTACTCTAGATGAAGCTAGCATTAAAATAGCTGAAACTGAAGGCAACAACAAAAGTGAAAAATACGTCAGTAATAAAAAATGTGTACAGTGTGTGTGTAGAGAAAAAAAATTGGCTAGTGCTTTAAAAACACTAACTTCCATCATGTTTGTTTTCTTGAATTAAATGGGAGCAATTACTGAAATGATTTTTTTTTCTACTACTATTTTGTTTGTTTGTTAGACAAGAGGCACTGCAGGAGATTGTGTCTTTTCCACTGATCAGACAAAGATTAGAATCAGGAGCATATTTAATGAAATTTCAGAAAAGAGTAATTCCACAGAGTTTGTAAAAATTGCATGATATACAGGCAGCGCAAGTCAATTGAGTGACTCTACTAAATCACAGGCATGCTTAATCAATAGATAATAAGCTAAAATTCGAGAGAATTGAAGAAAAAATAAAGAGCATGTCAGCTGTTTCTGTTAAAGATTATTTTCCAACTCTCTTAATTTTGTAATTAATTAAAATAAATAATTTTGAATTTAAATTTAATTTAAATGGAATGTTACAATGTTACCTCTTTTCATCCTCTGTACATTTAAATTATGCACCAGTTTTTAAACATTTGCTTTCACAAATTCTACATACTTTATACTTTGTTGAAGTTTCCTTTCTTGCAGTTCCATGAATTTAGCTTGTATTATCCAGAACAGATACATAAAATGTAAAAACAAATGTTTATCCATATACATTTGTGTTCCAGAGCTTGGATTTGAGTGCAGCATCTCCTTGCACACTTAGCTATTCACAGTTGCTTATATTTGTGTGTGTATGTGTATGTATGTATGTATATACATTTACTGTGTGACTTGATCACAATACAGAAGTTATGTGAGCACAGAGATTTGGCTCTATTGAAGTGGCATGTAAGACAAATAAATAAATATTACTTGAGGATAATGGTAATAGTATTATGGAAACAATTATGATCAATGAGTCACAGCATGCTATTCCAGATGGTATCTATGAAATTCCTTTAAACGTATCTTTTAAAATGCTGGAAATCTCATTGGTTTGCCAAAAAATGTTCAATCAAGAGACGTTTTATATGAGGGTCCTTAGTGCTCTCTGAGCTTGGTTGTTTTCTTGTAGATATTTTATTATTACCACTAATGATGTTATCTATTTTGGGTAATGAAAGGGTCCTGAGGAAAACAACCAAACTCAGAGAGCATGAGGAACCTCTCATTTCAGCCCTGAACTACAAATATTCTTCTTTATTAGACATTTTAAAATTTTACTTAAAACATTTTCCTCCAAGATTGCACAATAACCCTAAAAACATCGCCAATATTTTTCCTAGTAGGTAAATAAACACACAAATGTTACTAAATAGTACA
This sequence comes from Pantherophis guttatus, assembly GCF_059756535.1. NCBI lineage: Eukaryota > Metazoa > Chordata > Lepidosauria > Squamata > Colubridae > Pantherophis > Pantherophis guttatus. The sequence continues at coordinate 53,517,227 of NC_142064.1, forward strand.
ATATTTAGTGAAAATCAAATGGAAGAACTAGTAATAATAGAAGAAATGGTAAAAGATGACATCTTCTGGAAACGATCAGTTGCATGGCTTTTGATTCAAATATCTGACTACTTTACATTTAATTAAAGCTAAATAACTTAATGAAGTATTTCATAAAGGAGACATCAGTGACTGGCTAATAACTGGCAAAACTTACCGGATTCAAAAAGACCTAGTGAAAGAGATGATACCTAGAAACTATAGGCCAATATCATGCATTTTGTCAAATTCAATTTATCAAATTTATATTTATTAACAAATTAACACAATTTAACACAAAAATAATTGGTTGTGAAAGCGGATGCCTGAAAAGATAAAAAACACTTCAATTTATCAAGTTATTAATTTCTGATTGATAAAGTACTTCTGGAGAATTGCAAAAGCTGAGAAAGGAATTTACATATAATCAAGATTGATTATAAAAAGGCATTTGATCCATTACCACAAAGAACTGGTGGGAACTCAAAATAGATGAAGTACAGGTAAATGAAGAAACTAAAGTATTCTGGGACTTTAGATTCAATTAAAGAAACACCTGCACCCCAGACATAACAATTGTTAAGAAAAAAGACAAAATCTAGGTAATGAATGGTAGTAGAGACGGCAAAATAGAAGAGAAAGAAGTAGAGGGAATCACAAAATACAAATACTTGCAAACTGTAGCAGAATGACAGTTCAAAAGAAAGCAAAAAATAATATCAATAGCAATGAGATGCCATTGGTGCAATCCCAAAACATCTGGAACACCACTTGAACTGCATTGACATTGACAAAATAACCGTCAGTCAATGGCAAAAGGCAGCTTTACCTGGAATAGTTTATATCCTATAATCAGGGTTGCAATTCAGCAGGTTCTGACAGGTTCTGGAGAACCGGTAGCGGAAGTTTTGAGTAGTTTGGAGAACTGGCAAATACCACCTCTGGCTGGCCCCAGAGTGGGGTGGGAATGGAGACTTTGCAATATCCTTCCCCCAGGAGTGGGGAGGGAATGGAAATTTTGCAGTATCCTTCTCCTGGAGTGGGGTAGGAATGGAGATTTTGCAGTATCCTTCCCCTGCCATGCCTACCAAGCCACGCCCACCAAACCACGTCCACAGAACCAATAGTAAAACAATTTGAATTCCACCACTGCCTACAATGATATCTTTAACATCGTTGAATAACATCTGCCTATCCCAGGTCCCTTGGGAAGGACTTGATAGGTGGAACAAAATGCCAAAACCAGACTAAATATCTGACTGACTGTGCAACCAAACGTATTACCTGGGTTGGGATAATCATTTAATTCTTGTAAAAGCACAAAGCCCACGCAGAGTTCCCAGCTGAGAGTGATTTCTGAAGCTACAATTACAATGTGTTTCTCCTGCCTTTTCAGCCTTCCGCGTTGAAGATTGCAGCTGATCAAGTCAGTTTGTTGTTCTCAGGTGGGAAGCATTTTGTACATAGAAAATGTAAAGCCATTGCAGTCTTCAAGAGTCAGTAGGGAAGTGAGAAAGGATCAGAAAGATGCTTTTCCCCTTTGTGACAGAAATAATGCCTCATCTTTATTTCATATGGTAACTCCCCGGTGCCTCAATAAATTATTAAAATCTTTTCACAGTTTGCAAGTACCAGAAATATAATGTATCATAAAAACTTAGACGTGCAAAGTATTTTGAACAACAACAATCTTCTGATTGCCACTGGATGGAGAAAGATGTTCCTGCATTATAGGATATCAGAGTGAATGTATTCATTATTGATGCATAATGTGTGTTTGGTGGCTATTGTGGTAAACAAATGGACGAACCTAAACAGTTTATGCATTTTATAATATTCTGTGGGAAACCTTATTCACAAGACGTCCTTGGTGTTTTGTGAGAAAGTGTCTCAGATGAAACCTTTTAACATTGTATTTTCTGTTTGACAGCCGTAATGTGGGTCTGGACCACTGTTTATATTGATGATCATGTTTTAATTTCAGCCAATAGAAGGCTAAAGAGCACACAAAGTAGGTTGAGTTGGTTCAAAAGCTACCCTTGATTTAATTCATGTGTCATTACAATTAATTATAGTCTAATTAATTAATTATTAATTAATCATTATATATTCCATGTATTCGATTTCCATTTGTACCACATTAGAAATGATAATTCAGTGGCAACTTGGAAAAAGGTATTTGGAAAAACACCCAGGACTTTGGAGGCTGCATATAGCCCTGGGCCTTTAGATTTTATACCTCTACACTAAGCCAAATGTGGTTAAGTTCGCTGTGTGACATTGTTGTTTATGGAGCAAGGTTAATGGTTTTTAAACCAGGTGTAATAGAGCTATTTGTATAGGTTGGGGGTGTCAAACTCACAGCCCGCAGGCCAGATGTGTCAAGTGCTGGCCATGCCCACGCCTGGTTTAGTGAAGGGGGAAAAGTCACAATATGTCACATGATGACGCCATGACGACTAACAAAAAACTGTGGTTAAGTGCATGGTTGTTGGGTTTCTGGCGCGCATGCGTGGGGGGTGTAGGGGCATGGGGGCGTGGGGATGTGGCATGTGCGGGCCACCCGCATGCACATGCACAGGGCAGGGCACTTGCGCATGCACATCCACGTGGGGGCGGGACCCATGGATGCATGCACAGACCTCATGCGTGGGGGCCATGCACATTGCATTTGGGGGGTTCAGGCACGCACACGTGTATTCACACGCACGTGCGTGCTTTGGGCACTCGCTCCCAAAAAGCCATCACTGGTATATACAGTATACTACTACTGCTGCTGCTGCTGCTGCTGCTGCTGCTGCTACTACTACTACATCCACCCACACACCCACACACATACACACATATCCATGAGGTCCCATCCATTCTTATCTGATTGTTTCCTAGGCAGCCTTTCTTTCCCACATTTCCCAAAATTATTCCCGCATACCAAGACAGATGGGGACACTCCCAACTGACCTTGGGGAACCTGAAAAGCTAAGCAGAATTGGACCTTGTTAGTCAATTATTCCAAAAAGTTATAGCTACCTATCTTAAAACAACTCTGGGAGCTTTACAACCAACAACAAAGTATAAAAACAGTAAAAAAAAACAATATAAAACTCAATATAAAATTAACAGAAAAACCTGGTGCAATAGTCCACAATTTTTAAAATTGCCAAGGTTGGACATTCCCACTTTAGATGTTTGTTGCTTGCCTGCCTCTGTCAGACTGTTGGGCAAAAATTGTGTTCTTTTGTGTCTAACTCAATTCAATTGAAAGGGAAACTACTTTCAAAGCTTTCTTCTCCTTCTCTTTTTATCTATCTGTAGAGAGAAGTTACCACAAAATGCTGCCATCTAATCAAACTGCAGTTTTCACTGGAGTCTACTAGTGTTTTCATTCGGAACAGTTATCATGATCTTATTGAAAGGAAAACCAAGGAAGAACTTTAAATAGAGGAAACACTTAGCTGGAGTTGGCAATCCTCAGATAACAAGATGGGGGAATTGGATACCGCATTATTGTTTATCTTTATATTTTTATATATTTTATATATTTTTTCTTTCAGCTAAATACAGGATAGGTAATCTTTGAGTTACATCCATTCATACAGTGACCACCCAAAGTTACAACAGTACTGAATGAGACAGATTTATGACCATAAATCTCAAGGATTTATGTCCTTGAAATTATGGCCATAGCAGTGTCTTGTGGAGACATGATCATGATTTGTGACCTTCTCTGCAGGCTTCCAAGAAACAAAGTCAATGGGGAAGCCAGCAAAACATCACAAATTATTCCCACTCTTGCACTTTTTCTCCTGGACAGCACGGCTGTCATATTCTGTGGCACTTACCTGCACTTACATCTCTCCATAGCACCCTCCCACCCATATAGAACTACCCATAGTTCCTGACTGCTATCCTTCTTGTGAGGCACCTAAAAAGGAAAGGGTTGACTTGCAACTTCCTGCTGACTTCCTAATGACTTTGTTAGCTGGAAGCCAGCAGGAAGTTGGGAGTCATGGTCACTAGCCTAATGATCTTGTACTCACTTAACAACAGCAATGTGGATTATTGGATTACTGTCACTAAAGGGCACAGTCATGTAACATCTTGCTTTATGATTGTATCACTTAGCAATGGAAATTCTGGTCCCAATTACATTGTAACTCAAAACAACCTGTGAATAGGGAATGTAACTATAGTTTTGGAATAAAGCATAAGGACAATAACAATATCAGTTTGATTACATAAAAATTATCTTTAAAACTGATTTAGTATACTATTATATTGAACAAGAATAGAATAGAATAGAATAGAATAGAATAGAATAGAATAGAATAGAATAGAATAGAATAGAATAGAATAGAATTCGTTATTGGCCAAGTGTGATTGGACACACAAGGAATTTGTCTTAGGTGTATATGCTTTCAGTGTACATAAGGAGAATAAAATACATTCATCAAGAATAAAAATATACAACACTTAGTGATACTAATTAGGTTACTAATAAGCTATCAAATCGTATTAGGAAACAAATAAAAACAATATAATTGAAAGATACAAGCAACATGGTTATAGTAATAAGTGGGAAGAGACAGATACTAGTAAGGAAGAAAAGAATAATAGTAATAGTAATAGAAATCCTACAGAGTTAAAGCTTAATTTCATTCTAATAACTTTTTTATCCCTCCTTTATTAATTTTATAAATAAATCAAGGCAGCAAACATATCCAATATACTTTTCTCCTCCTTTTTTTACCCATAAAAACAACCCAATGAAGTGAGTTGGGTTGACAGGATTCATCCAGGACTTATCCAGCTGGCTTTCATGCCTATGGTGGAATTAGAATTCACACTCTCCTGGTTTCTAGTCTGATGCTTTAACTACCTTTTGGAACATTTTTTCAGTCTGGTACTCCTGAATTCCTTTGTTCCCAGAAATTTCCTGTATTCTGTTACCGTAGTCAATAAGGTCTTCTGAACTTAGTGAAACTTTTATTCAATCAGAATTGCCTATGTAAATATTTAATTTTCTATTATTATTTTTTTTTGCCTAATGAAAATTTTAAATCAGTACTCGGACTTCTGGAACCATTGTGTACTTTAGTCAGAGTGCCCCTGTGATTATGTGTTTTTTTAAAAAAATTGATCATATGATATTTACACATATTTCTTCTGGACAATATTTTCTGTATGCCATATATTCTAGTCACTCAACAAAACTAGATTGTAGCCTGGCAACTCGATTCTATTTCTTTGTAGTTAAACTTAAACTTTATAACTCAATAGCCAATTTGTGCTGAATTTGTTCATGCACTGAGGTATAAACTAATGTTGTACATAGAAGAGTATAGTACTATTGATTGAAAAGGTCTTTAGAAAAATAATTAGGGTATGATTAGAACAGCTCAATCTGTTAAAAACTTTAGTATGTGTTGAACTGAGGACAGTTTATCAATTTTAGAGATGCAAAAATTTTAATAATATATATAATATTTAAGATTTTGTTTACAAGTGATAAGCATACTTGCTAATGAATGCTGTACTGCATACCCTTAGAATAATGGATAATCTAGCAGATTTGTTAAGACATAATAAAATATTGCAATTATGTTTTTTTTACCCATTGCATGCCATCCTTTACTTTGTGACAAACTGTATGAGTCTGTCTGTCTGTCTATCATCTATCATCTGGAAGGATGTTGTACTTGATAGATTACAAGGCAAATTTTCATTGAATTACAGCTGTCGTTTGTCACTTTATTTGGATTTCGTTGTATTCCTCTTTGCTTTTGGAAATCACAATTGAGATGTAGATTGTACTGTAATGGGTTATTCAAAAGTTACAAGTTACTGTCCCAGCTGGAAAAAGGTAGGGTTTGCATTCTTGTATTGTAATACTTTCCTGAAAGTCAGCCCAAATGAAATTAGTGATTCATAAGTATGTACTGAACTGAAGTAACAGTCTAACAATAAGTATAATTCTCATATCCCTTTATTTTTTGTCTTAGTTGTTCATGGATATTTCATATAAAGTATCGTTCTGTGGCTGAATTCATGTATCACCGTGATGCCCATAGTAATGTGTTTGATTTGGTTTCAGAAGGCAATCACTGCATTTGTAAAGCATACCATAGTGAATGGTAAAAAATATTGTGTGAACCCAGTAATTATGGGTTGTTCAATCAAGCATGTTGGAAAAACATGCCCTGTTGTTTCCTTCTTTCCTTCTTACCTTCTTTCCTATGTTTATTTCTCACATGATTCTACAGCTAAAACAATAACAACCACTTAGCTGTTTCATCATTAATAATCCTGGGTGGCTGTTTTATGCTTCCCACTACCATTATTTCTTCCTTATATATAAAATGTTTACTGCAAAATAAAATAATAATAATGGTGTAGCACCGTTATAGCTTCTGTGAATGTGACTGTTGCAAATTTAATGCAGTCTTGAGGCATTTGCTGTAAATCTTTTCCTTTTCTTTTTTTATGCAGATATTTGTTAGATTGGATCAATTCACTTCTGTGCATTACATACATGTAGACATATATATACACATATATTTTCTCAAAAGAGGTAGCATAAAACACAAGTGCTGTATTTACCGTCAGATTGTTGATTTGGAATATATCATCTTATACAGCAAAGAAAAATTATTCCCCTCAGACAGGATTCTGTGGAAATTCTGTGAGCAGTGTTATTCTAGAGGTCAAATGAAACCTTTGTAGGTGTCCCATTTGGCCTTAAAACTTATTGAAATCCAAGAAGAAACAAGCTATAAGTAATGTGATGAGAGAAAGATCAACATTTTAAAGCATGCTTATTGTTGTGACTCCATTGTGTCCAAATCTGCAAGGATGAAAGAGACATTATTATATTTTTCATATTCTCCAAATTGTTTTTAGGTTCTGATGCTGTATGATGCACATACACTCACCAGCATACCATGTCCTTATCATGGCATTCCATGCTAGCTGCGATACAGCCATTCTTCACATGTAACTGGAAACTGGGAAGAAATTATGACTATATGAAAATTCTGCATTTACTATGCCTTGGCAACAGACTGGGCAACGTTGGTGCTTCCAGACACTACAATGTAAAGTTATTTTGGAACAGCTATGGAAGAATTATATGCCATCTTCCCTTCCATTGCCATCTAGTAACAAGAACAAATATGAACATCAACTCTTAATTGCTCCCTTAAATGTGTGGTGGGCCAGGGTTTGGTATCATGACCATCTCCAAGTCAACTAGACTTCCTGTGTGGAAACCTGATTATTTCTTGACTCATCCCCCATTATTCTTATGGCATGAGTTTTAGGACAAACTGACTAGGCAGAAATCTTAAGAAATGCAGTTGATGTAATAGTGGAATTATCAGGCTCATGTTTATCAAATAGAAGTTAAACATGTTTTAGTATGATTCGCCGTTACAGATTGCTCTCTATCTAATCCTTGCATTCAATACAGGTAGTTCTCAATTTACAACAGTTCTTTTGGTGACTGTTCAAAGTTACAGCAGCATTGAAAAAAGTAATTTATGACCTTTTTTCACACTTAAGACTGTTTCAGCATTCCCATGGTCACATGATCAAAATTCAGGCACATATCAACTGACTCATATTTAAGATGGTTGCAATGTCCCAGGGTCATGTGATCCCCTTTTGTGACCTTCTGAAAAGCAAAGTTAATGGGAAAGCCAGATTCACCTAATAACTGTGCTACTAACTTAACAACTGGAGTGATTCCCTTAACAACTGTGGCAAGAAAGGTTGTAAAATGGCCCAAAACTCATTTAACAAATCTCTCACTTAGCTACAGAAATGTTGGACTCAAATTTTGGGAAAAAAATATTTCTGGGAGACTATCTGTCTTACTTATTTTTGTTTATGATGGACATAATCATTGGGTGGGGGGTTTGACTAGATGACCTACAAGGTCCCTTCCAACCAGTAGTGGGTTTCAAAACCTGGCGCTACCAGTTCGCTATAGGTAGCACGAGTGCATGGAGCTTCTGTGCATGTGCAGATCATTTTTGATGACATCTGGGTGGGTGGAGCCTCCTGCCACCGCCACTACTGGTTTACCTGAACCGGGGCAAACCGGTAGCAACCCACCACAGCTTCCAACTCTGTTAATCTGTTAAACAAAATCTTGGTAGATCTTCAGCTTGGATTTACACTAGAACAGTTTTCTCATGTATACCAAGAAAAAGGTTGTGCCAGTGAGCTGTCATATTCCCTAGCAATTACAGAAAAATGTACAAAAGTGTATAAGCTTCCAACCACTGAGAAATAAAGGGGCCATTGTAATAAGATGATTAAAGCCTAGCAGATCACCAGCTTCCAAAAATTTATCCTCCTGTGCGCTTGAATTCACATGGGAAGTAATCTGCCAAAAGGTTTGTGATATACTGTACATTTGGTCAGTTTCAGCTATTACAGTCAGTAATAAGAGATGAGGGAAGTTTTAATCCCAAATATCTACAATATTCTACTCTGACTTGGAAGTTCAGAGACATGGGTATATAGGGCCACATTATTTCCAAGAACAATAGGATAACATTGACCTCATGATGGCTAGCTATGCTTCAGCTGGGCAGAAGGATCCAGATGATAGCAGCAGTGCTAGAACGAAAATATAGGAACATTTATCTAAGGAGGCTTTGTCTTTTTTTTAGCCCCAGTCAACATGAATGCCTGCTTCATTTCCATGACCTGCACTGGTTGTTATTTGGCTTCTAGGTGCAATTCAAAGTATTTGCTACCACCTATAAACCCTTCAAGGCATGGCACCTAATTATTTTACATAGTTTCCACTCAGCCTGTATGATCATGCAGAGTGGGCATCCTATGAGTCCCTTAAATGACATCAGCTGTTGGAATCCAGGAGAGGTACATTTTCTTTTGTAGTGCCTGCCAAACGTCCCCAGAGATTTACATGACTCTCACCCGGATGATATTCAAAAATCTGAAAATCTGACTGCCTTCATAAGCCCTGAGTTAAAATAGATGCTGATCTCCTTGTAATCATGACATTCCTATAAAGCTTTCACATGTATGTTTACACAAAAAAGTCCATATTTTTGACTCAGTAAACCCTTCTTTTTTCTGGTTGACTATTTTTTACTGTGTAGTTTTTATTTTTCTTATGAGTGCTTCATGGTTTCTGACAGTTCAATTTTAGCTGGGGATAATTAATGGTGCTTAACAAATACATCTATTTCTACTGTAATACATTTGAGCCAAAAAGGTTTTTGCACATCAGGAGTGGCTAAATTTTATCTCCTTGCCCAGTTTTTGCTTTGAAAAGAAGAGTTCAAACCTTTGTTGAATAATGCTGGCAAAATGCACTTGTCAGCATGAACTTTTTTGCAAATTATGATGGTCCTTAATATCAGATCACTTTATTTGTGTAAATGCAGTGACATTTGGCTGAGATGTGAAGAACAAAGGTGGGGATTTGTAGCGAGGAACAAAGGAGTGACTGGCTTAATGCCTAGTTTACTGATCCCCAGACTTTGATTCCTGTTTGTCTACCAGCATAAAATTGATACAATAGTTGGCTTTATGGCTAAGTCATGCCCGTAAAATGGTCCAATGCCATACCTGGTCAAAGAATCCTCTTCCAAAGAGGGAAAAATTTGACAGGATCAAGGAAGAACTAACAGACTTTCTGAAGTCTAGAAGGCTAACCAAGCAGTGTTTGATATGTCAAGGTAATCTTGTGGAGTCACCCACTGGCCCTAGACTAGAGAATGAAGATTTTTGAAAGGGGAGGCAATGAGAGAGAACATGCACTAACTAGCTAGTGATCATTCTGCAAATCTCTGAATAGAGGCTTGCTTTACCATGTTACCTGTGGTCTATCTCTATCCATAACTCCTGTTGAATTGGTATGTCTAATGTGGATAGATTTTTTTTTTATCTTGCTCTTGGCTTTTTCCTAAGTACTCCATTGTATCTTTAGGTGGTAAATTAGGAGAACTAACTGTCATTTAGAAAACTGGAAATCAACTGATTCAGAAACAATCCAGAAGCAGCATCAAGGGTGCAGATACGGATACATTCCTCAGAAGGAGTTTGGCAGCACTTTTGCTGACTAACACGTTATATTAAAAGTTATCAGCTTACATGAGCTTACATGAAAGTTATGCCTTTTAATATAATTTATTAGTCAGAAAATGTGCTACCAGACACCTTCACATTTTTGCTACCATCGACTAACATGGCTATCAACCTTACAATTTATGTTCCTATTAGCTAGGAAGTACATATAAAGTAAAGGAATACACCATACTTTATTCTTGAACAGTAAAAGCATTTAAATGAGCACTTCTCATCTCTTGGAAAGTAAAAAACAAACAATCTGATCATGCAAAATGAAGTGTGCATTTTAAGTTTAATTGACTGAGATAATTATGATGGATGGATGAATGGAATAGTTAATTGAAGGAATATTAATTAATGGTTTTAACCAGAATCTGGATGGAAATTGTGAAAATAATTGAAAGTGACCCTCAGAGTGAACCTGGCTTGCTTCGAAATAAGTACTTTCTCAATAAACTCTGTGTTGATGTAAAATGTATTATTTAAAGGGCTTGTGGAGAGGGTCTTAAGGAAAAGCCTATTAACAATTCTTTTTGTATATTATTTTAGTACTGCTGATTATTGAAGATTAATTATAACATAAAAGGAGGTGTTGCTTTAAAATGATCTGGAATATTCCAGATGGAAAACTAATTCCATTTTATTCATCTGAAATATTTAAATTAATTCTAAGAAATATTCTAAAGTATAAAAAAATATAATGCCCTGATGACCACCAGATTGGACAATTGCAATATGCTCTATATGGGGCTTGCCCATCCTGGTACTGAAACAAGATAGGGTACAAATGAAAACATGCTAGCAGCATGCTATTTTTAAAAAAGGGCCTTGTAATTATCAAACTTTTCCAAATTATGAGAAGTTGGTGGGGGGGTGGGAAGAGAGAGAGAGAGAGACACACACACACACAGAGAGAGGGAGAGAGAGAGAGAGAGAGACAGAGACAGAGACAGAGACAGAGAGATGAACAAAATCCATTGCTTCTATAGCAGTTATCTACAGAGAAAACCTTATAGTTAAAATATATACAGAGCCAAACTCAGTCACAATCTATTTTTAAAAAAGATACCTAGATTGTGTGCATGCACGTGTGCACACATGCACACACACACAAACCCCACTCCACCATTAAGGAGTTGGAAAAATGGACTAAGAGCAAAAGAGAGCTAACTTCATTTGTCAAATAAAGTCTATATTCCATAAATGTACATTCCTAATTACTGTAGACCACTTAAACCTAATTTTTAGGGAATGCCAGAACAAGACTACTAAAAACCTGGGTTACAGATTTCTGTTTCTTATTTCTGTGATTGCGAATTCTATCAAGATTTTAGTCACCTGAATACAACTCTATTAAGTGGTGTTTCTCCAAACCAGAGGTGGGTTACAGCAGGTTCTGACCAGTTTTGGAGAACTGGTAGCAGAAATTTTGAGTAGTTCGGAGAACCGGTAGTAAAAATTCTGACTGGCCCCGCCCCCATCTATTCTCTGCCTCCCAAGTCCCAGCTGATCAGGAGGAAATGGGGATTTTCCCCTGGAGTGGCATGGGAATGGAGATTTTACAGTATCCTTCCCATGCCATGCCCACCAAGCCATGCCACGCCCACCAAGCCACACCCACAGAACCGGTAATAAATTTTTTTGAAACCCACCACTGCTCCAAATCTTTTCTTAAATATTTAAGTGACACCAAGGTTGATGTTTTTTCGAGACTATGTGAAAACAGTTCTTTCCTGCAAGACTTTGTTGATTACAGAACTTAATGTTAAGGCCAGGGAGCATGAAACACTGGCCTTCTACTGCAATGAGATTGTATGGTACCACTCTGCCAGTAATGAGAACTGACTGGTCTATTGGCTGACTGGATTGAAAATATTGTGGAAGCAGGCCCACAGAATATGTAGTGTTCATATTCAATGACCTCGTCAACAGATAGCATTTCTTGACTTTAAAAGCAAAATGTTTTGTATACTAATATTTTTCCTTCAGGGAACGAGTTTATATTCCTAGGTGTGGTTGGGCGTAAGGAACTTCACCATTACTGATACACTTCACTATTTTGTGACTAAGAGGGCCTAAATAACTTTATGCTTCTAAATTCCCTCTGTCTCCATGTTTTCAAGCAGTGTTGCTGCCAAATTTAAAAGGGCCTTGGGCAATATGGCAGATTTTGTGTTCACTCCCCCTCCCCCCTTAACTAGGCAGCAGTAGAGAAGAAGTGGCTGCTTCCTTATTTTTTTCCGTTGGGCCTGCTGTAGAGGGAAACTACAGACACGTCTGGTGTAAAGTATTGATTTTCTTTTTAGCAATGGCTCTACCACTGATCCTCCACGTTCTTAGGAGTGTCCTGTCTAACTCCCTAACTTTTAAAACTGAACAACAAAACCAACAATGCTGGAGAAGTTTTCAAGTAGCTCCCATGTGACACTATCACCTTTCTTTCACCCTCCCATTCAACATTTTCAAATCCTTGTTGAGAAGTCCTCTAATGACATCACTAGAATTTCTTGTATTCCAAGCAGATTAGGCACATATTCAAGATGATGGATCACAAAATCTTTACTGCATTTATTAACAGTTTTGTGTCTCTCTTCCATTATCTGGAGACACATTTTCTTTGCCATCGTTTCTTCATTCATCCTTTCTAAATGTGTAGTTTTAACGGCATGCATTTTCCCTGTTGTATCGAAGCAGTCCAATCAATGCATGTTTTTTGAACTGTATTTTACTGTGATTTAAATCAATATTTTTATATCCAATTCTTTCAGAGATAAATTAATAAATCTGTCCGAGAAGCAAAATATTTCAAATAAGAGTGTTTCTCTCTGTTTCTGGATTTCAGCAGTCAACTAAATCTATAGTTACAGTATAGTTAAAGGAGATCTGCTTAGAAAGAAGACTCAGTGCTGGAAAAAATATCGAAATTTGTTTTTATATGTAATTACTGCAGTGAGACTACTGCATGATAAGGTGCAAAGATTCAACTTTATCCAAAATGGAGGAATGGATAGTGAAAATGATGGAAATTGATGAGATGGCCAGACTGACTGCTTTAATTAGAGATAGGACATTGTTTAAATTTAATGATGATTGGAAAGCCCTTATTGACTTTTTGTGGGAAACAGGAAAAATAAAGATTTTTATGATATTTGATTTTAAGATTAGTATAAAACTAATGGATTATAAAAAATGTAGACAATAAAATAAGCTGTAAGCTTACTGTAACCATATAGTAAGAGGTGATTTTATATTTTCAACTGTTGTAAAATAAAATTGGAAGTAACTTCTTTTTACTTCTTTTTTCTTTTCTTTGAATTCTGCATCTTTGACTTTGCCACATTATGGAACATTAAAATTACAACGCTTCTGTTATTCCAAAGAACCGAGCTGTAATTTTTAATTATTAACTTAATTATTAACTTATATTTTTAATTTTATGTATTAATTAAAATAGTCCTTTCTCCCCCAATAAAATTCACATCACTTGGCCAATGTTAAAGGAAACTTAATAATATTTCCCTATTTATTTTCTTTGCATAAATGTTTTGGTAAAGTAATTGTATGCAAACGTTATGCTGCAAACTAAATGTAAAGTTCCCTGTTTCTATCTGTTTTTTCTTTTAAATGGCATTTATTTATTTATAAATAACTGCTGGGTTAATATTTGCCTGAGCCTTATTTATGCTTAGAAATCTATATCATTATCTGAATAGAGCAAGGTTTTTTTCAACCTTGTTTCTCCAAGGATAAAATATAAATGGAGAAGGTGGTCATAGGAACATTCTGGGAGTGAGGTCGGGGGGGCTGGAAGAGAGAAGAGAATAATAAAGTCAAGATGGAAGGCAGGACTAATGAATTGAAGCACCACCTTAGCTATATAGTTATCTTTATTTCCTCTATAGTCTCATCTGCCCTGCAGTACTGATTTAATCCTAAAAGTCTTGATAATATGAAGCTAAATTGCTGGCATCAGTTGACAGAAATTACTACCTTATGAGGTTCTGCTTTTAACTGCTGCCATAGACCAACAAAAATGCAGCAGGAGGGCTTTTACAATTCCCAACAGATTTCTAGCAGTTGCTACCATATGTGATTCCTACTTGAGAGGCCATCTTGTTGACAATTCCATTGCAATGTTATGATCTTGATTCTGGTAAATCAGTCAGTGAGTTTCAATTATTTCAGCATATGAGCAGAAGCACAATAAATTGAATTCTTTCTCCAAAAGATACATGACTCAGAGAATCCCTTTGATTCTACATTTTATGCAGCGCTCTGTAATTATCCTTCTTCCAGATGTTCAACTATTTGAAGACATCTTTTACAGTCATTTATGTTTATTGTCAGAAAACACCAGTGGTTTATGTTCCAGTAGCTGCCTAAAGAATCTCTTTTGTTTCTTGAACTTATAATTGTTGATTATAATCTAAGTAGAGATAAGGTTTTTTTTTTCAAGATGAAAGGATGTATAAGTCTCCCATACTATTTTTACAGGCTCCTATTTGAAATAAACAATAGTTCTGTCATAATCTTATCTATAACTTGATATTGTTATACAAATCCCGCATGGGCTTTTCTTTCAAGCAAATAAAGGCCTTTCCTCAGCCTTTGTACTTAACTACAATATAGACATGTCCCTTCAATCTCTTTTTCTACCACATTTTCATTTCATGATGTTGTCTTCATCATGACAGAAGACTACTTCTTCCTAAATTCCTTGAGTTGTATATTCTGCAGTATGCATTAAGTCTGAACTTTTAAGGGTTTATTGAACAGACTTGATGGGATCAGTTATTTGATGGGACCAGTTCTAAAGTACTCTAATTGTTAATTGTTGTTTTATTGATGGTTTTTTTTTAAGCAGAGGAAATATATTTATATACAATATTTAGTTCAACATTATAACTATCTATATTACACTCTACATATTTTCATATTGTAAACCTATCATATTTTCTATTATCAGATACTTTTTGGAAAGGAGTACATGTATAGATTGTGCTACAAATAAGACCATGCCACACCCTGAAAAAAGATACTTCTCAATTTTGTTTATCCGATGTGTTTTTAAAATGTGTTTTAAAAAGCACAGTACTTGAACAGAACTTTTTGAATCATCTTTTACCACATTCTCCAAATATTACAAGCTATG